>NC_056669.1:19997500-22397500 GCF_018350195.1 Panthera tigris | reverse complement strand
GTGCCTCTATCAGCCTGTTTCCTGGCTGTGGATTTCAGAAATCGAACAGTCTCCCTTCATTTCATCCATCTTTGATGCTTTCGGCCCCTGTTGGCAGTGCTCCGCTGGGATACACTTCTCAGAAACCTTAGAAGTGCAGGGGGTCCAGTCTATCCTTCCTCACTGCACTTTACTGTAAGCACCAAGGGACACCAGGCCACCTCTTCCGCCCTTTAAAAATCTTCTTAGCTAAATACCTAAGTTCAATCCTTGCCATCTGACAGCGGAATACAGTTCAGCCAAGTTCTCTGCCACTTTATAACCAGATCATCATTTGTCTAGTTTCTAACAGCACGTTCCTCATTTCCATCTGAGACCTTGCCAGAAGCACTTCAACGTCCATATTTCTAGCATCTTTCTGTTCGTGATAATATATGTGTTCTCGGCGGTGATAGCTTTCTCTACAGCTCTTCCCATATTTTTTCCCCCAGAGCTTTCTCCAGAATCACCTTTGACCCATATTTTTTAATTAAAAATTTTTTTAATGTTTATTTATTTTTTTGGAGACAGAGAGACAGAGCGTGAGTGGGGAGGGGCAGAGAGAGAGGCAGACACAGAATCTGAAGCAGGCTCCAAGCTCTGAGATGTCAGCACAGAGCCTGATATGGGGCTCGAACTCATGGACTGCAAGATCATGACCTGAGCTGAAGTCGGCTGCTTAACCAACTGAGCCACCCAGGCACCCCATTTAAAAATTTTTTTTAAATGTTTATTTATTTTTGAGAGAGAGACAAAGCATGAGTGGGGAAGGGGCAGAGAGAGAGGGAGACAGAGAATATGAAGCAGACTCCAGGCTCTGAGCTGTCAGCACAGAGCCTAATGTGAGGCTCAGACCCACAAACCTCGAGATCATGACCTGAGCTGAAGTCAGACACCTGACTGAGCCACCCAGGGGCCCCACCTTTGACCCATATTTCTTCTTTTTTTTTTTTTTTTAGTTTTTAAAGGTTTATTTATTTTTGAGAGAAAGAGACAGAGAATGAGTGGGAGAGGGGCAGAGAAAGAGGGAGACACAGAATTGGAAGCAGGTTCCAGGCTCTGAGCTGTCAGCACAGAGCCCAACGTGGGGCTTGAACTCACAAACCGCGAGATCATGACCTAAGCCAAAGTCAGACGCTCAACCGACCAAGCCACCCAGGCGCGCCGCCCCCCCCCCCCTTTTTTTTTAAGTTGACCCATATTTTGTTGGGCTTTCTTTTTTTTTTTTTTTTTTTTTTTTCAACTTTTTTTTTTTTTTTTTTTTTTTTTTTTTGGGACAGAGAGAGACAGAGCATGAACGGGGGAGGGGCAGAGAGAGAGGGAGACACAGAATCGGAAACAGGCTCCAGGCTCCGAGCCATCAGCCCAGAGCCTGACGCGGGGCTCGAACTCACGGACCGCGAGATCGTGACCTGGCTGAAGTCGGACGCTTAACCGACTGCGCCACCCAGGCGCCCCAAGTTGACCCATATTTTGACCAACAGTCTCTTCAGGGCAGTCCAGGCTTTTTCTGTCATGAGCCTCAGAATTCTCCCAGCCTCTATCCATTACCGAATTCCAAAGCCACTTCCACATTTTAGAGTATTTGTTATGGCAGCAACCCCCACTTCCTACTACTAAAACCTGTATTCGTTTCCTAGGATTGCCATGACAAATTGCCACTAACTGGGTGGCTTAGAACAAGAGCAATTTATAGTGTCTTAGTCCTGGAGGCTGGAAGTCCAAAATCACGCTGTCAGCAGGGCCGTGCTCCCTCTCAAGGCTCTGGGGAAGAACCCTTCCTTGCCGCTTTCTAGCTTCGGTGGTTCCTGGCAGTCCTTTGTGCCCTCTGGCCTATACTGCATTGCTCTAAGCTCTGCCTCCATCATCACACGGTCCCTCTCATAGTCCTCCCCTGTGTCTCTATGGGTCCTCTCCCCTTCTTAAGACATCATCAGTCATGGGATTCAGGGCCACCTTAATCCACTATGACCTCATCCTAACTAATTTCATCTGCAAAGACCCTGTTTCCAAAAAAGATCACATTCTGAGGTTCTGGGTGGGTATAAATTTGGCGGGGGGAGGACACACTATTCAACCCACTACAGGTTCCAAGTAGAAAAGTTTGGAAATCACCGTACGAAACTCTGAACCTCTTGAAGGCACGCCTTCATTTTTACCTACCCAACTTCTCGTACAGGTCATGGAATGCAATTAAAAAATATGTATTGCCTGGAACGTGCATACCTATGTTCATAGCGGCATTATTCATATAGCCCAAAGTTGGAAATAACTCAAGTGTCCACCAACAGACAAATGGGCAAGCAGAATGTGGTATAACCACACAATGGAATATCATCCCATCTTAAGCATACATGAAGTGAAATCGCCCAGACACAAAAGGACAAATACTGTATGATTCGACCTATATGAGACACTTAGAATAGTTAAATTCATAGAGACAGAAAGTAGAGTGGTGGTTACAGGATGTGCAGGGAAGAAGGAATGGAGATTTATTGTTTAATTAA
Organism: Panthera tigris; assembly: GCF_018350195.1. Classification (NCBI taxonomy): domain Eukaryota; kingdom Metazoa; phylum Chordata; class Mammalia; order Carnivora; family Felidae; genus Panthera; species Panthera tigris. The sequence continues at coordinate 22,394,975 of NC_056669.1, read as the reverse complement.
TATAGAGTCTCAGTTTGGGATGGAAAAGTTGTGCAGGTAGATAGCAGTGATGATTGCAATAATAATGTGAAGGTACTTAATGCCACTGGATTGTGCATTTAACAGTGGTTAAAGGGGTGTCTGGGTGGCTCAGCTGGTTGAGTGTGGAACTCTGCATTTTAGCTCAGGTCATGATCTCACGGGTTTGTGAGATGGAGCCCCATGTTGGGCTCTGTGCGGACAGTGTGGAGCCTCCTTGGCATTCTCTCTCCCTCTCCCTCTCTGCTCCTCCCCTTCTTGCACTCTCTCTCTCAAAATAAATAAACTTAAAAAAATTAAAATGGCTAAATCACACAGCGCTTGGATGGCTCAGTCGGTTAGACATCCAACTTTGGCTCAGGTCGTGATCTCACAGTTTGTGGTTCAAATCCCGCGTCGGGCTCTGTGCTGACAGTTCAGAGCATGCAGCCTGCTTCTAATTCTGTATCTCCCTCTCTTTGCCCCTCCCCTGCTCACGCTCTGTCTCAAAAATAAACAAAACGTTAAAAAAAGTGTCTTTTTAAAATGGTTAAATCAGTAAAGTTTAAGTTATGTATATATTTTACCAAAATTAAATGAAAGAAATATTTACTGGAAGAATTACTTCACTCATGTTCAAGACATTCTCATCCCAGATGCCTAAAATACCAGTCGTCAACTTCTAGTTCCTTCAAATCCTCACAAAAATAAAAAAAAAACAACAGAATTCACTTATTGAATACTTATTATATGCCAGGCACTATGCTAAACATTCTGCATGCATTATTTTATTTAATCTCCACAACAACCCTTAGTATTTATTGGAATCCCCATTTTACAGATGCGAAAACAGGTTCAGAGAGGCTAAGTAACTTGTGCAAGGTCACCAGCTAATAAATGGAACACTGGGGTTTGAACTGAATTTTCTGGAGAGCCCATGCTCTTTAGCACTTTGCTGTGTTTCCTCAAAAACCTCTCTCAAACCCGTGAGTCCCATGCTTTGAAGATCAGGACAGAAGGTGGCCTCTAGTACAGTGTCCCCAAGCTTCTCCTAGAGAAGATAATAGCCAAGACTTACATAGTGCCTTCTACTGTGTCTGAAAGTACTTTACATATATCAACTCCTTTAATTCTACAACAGGCCCCCGAGGTGGGTGCTATAATTTATCCTCATTTTACAGAACAAGAAATGAGGCACAAGGAGGTTAACTTGCCCAAGTCACAGAACTGGGTATCTTCCCAAGAAAGTCAACTCAGGGAACTTTCAACCACCTCCTTTTCTTCCCCTCTATCAGGAAGAAAATCTCTGGTTAATGCCACCTGAGGGGCAAAGTGACCAAGTCTTCCTCTCACTCACAGGAACCTCATTCCTTTGCTCCACCTCCGTGTCATGATTGAAATGTCTGTGGAATGAATGCATAGATGAGCCAAAAGGGGCTCCCTGCCGCTTTCAGCTGAAGCCCTCTGCATCACCCAGAGATGCTCCGCCATCACACTTCCGCCAGCTTGTCTGACTTATCTCTAACTTGATGGAAGTACTTAGGTTCTCCAAGCAGACATGCTCTTCTGGTGCCTTCCATTGATATTTGAAGTTCTTGTGCTTTTAGTTATCTGCTGTCATGAATCATTAGACTTTGTATTGACAGCATCTATAAGCACAGACTTATGCATAGCAGACAAGATAAATGAATGAATACATTTTCATAAGACCCCAGGGTCCTTCCTTATATCCCCTGGTGAATTGTCCTCTATTACCTCAAGTCCTTCTGTGCCAGAAACCTCACTCAGCTTTGTCAGCCTGGATCCAGCTCTCATCCTGCATCCTTGGGTGGTAAAGGCATTCATCACTTTTGGCTTGAGGTCTGAACCGGGTTTGGGTTGGCAGGCATCCCTCAGCTTGCCCACCTGGGTCCCAGTATAGTGGAATGAGGAGCCCAAAAAGTCCAGGGGAATCTTTAGTGTGTTTGCCTGCCCATCCGCTCAGCCACCTGCCTTATGTTTTTATGGAGAATCTACAGTGTCAGGCACCCTCGAGTATCCGTATTGGGAGTTACTGCACGCACACGTCTTGGAGCCTCTGAATATTCATGAGAGAAGCAGAAAGTCCAATGTTAGAGAGGGGAGAAATAGTAATTCATAAATATTAATAAAGGCAGGCCACATGCTGCAAGGAAGGCCCTGAATGCTAACGAGTAGATGACGTCGGGCCGGGCGCGTGCCAGCGGGCGGGTGCCCGAGCGCGGGCGCGCCCCCGAGGGCCCGGGCACGAGCGCGGGGAGGAGGCGGAGGGGGCGGGGTGGAGGAGGGGAGCGGAGCCGGGCGCCGGCCGAGCTGCGGGGGGAGCGCTCGCTGGCTCGCCGCTGCCGCTGCCGCTGCCGCCGCCGCCGCCGCCGCCGCCGCCGCCGCCGCGCTGTGCTCCGGCCGCTCCCCGCGGCCCGTGGATGGGGGTGTCCCGCTGAGCCCCGCGAACCGCCTCCCTCCGCCAGGACCCGCACAGGTGCCGTCGCGGGGGGCGACCTTAGCCCATACCGACCCACTGCCGTGGGTGGGGGTTGGACGGGGGTGGTGAAGGAGGCCCCGCGACTCGGGTTTCTCCGTCGGCGGGTCGGGGGGCGCCGCAGCCCCGCGCCCCCAGCCCGTCCCATCCTGGAATCGGAACGAAGGAGCCCCGAGGCCGTCGCCCTCCTGCCCAGCCCTTCATGGGAGTGCAGCGCCCGGGCCGGGAGCTGTGGGATGATGGGCACTTCAAGCATCATCAGATCAGAGCCTTGGCCCCCCAGCCAGGCCTGGCGTGTGTGTGCAAGTGTTGTGTGTGTGTGTGTGTGTGTGTGTGTGTGTGTGTGTGTGAGAGAGAGAGAGAGAGAGAGAGAGACAGAGAGAGAGACAGAGAGAGAGACAGAGAGAGAGACAGAGAGAGAGACACGGGAGGCGGCGCGAACTAGGGGGCTGGGGGAACCGGGGAACGCTGCCCGGTGGTGTGGGCCAGTGGACCTGTACCTCCTCCCGAGACCGTTATCTTGCCCGGACACCCTTAAACGCCCCAGAATCCTCTGTGCCCCTATGAGCCTGACCCCGCACCCGCCCGTGCCCCTCCCTGGGGTGCCGAGCCTTTCCCCAGGACCATGCATTCCTGCAGTGTCAGAACCGCTGGCAGCTGCCGCAGACGCTGCGGGAGCAATTGTTTTACTACGGAACAGGTCGGAGAAAGGACGAGGGTGGTGGTGGTGGGGGCGCTGCCCTCCGGTGGGCCCAGGACCCCTTGGGGTTCAGGGGTGCAAGGCTTGACAGAGCCCTGGGGCGGGCGTGTGATCCCAGCCCTCCCTTCTTTCTGCCTATCCCTTCCCTTTTCACTGCTCGACACCCCCGGATCTCCCTGCCACTCCCGTGTCCCGCTCTTGTTTGGCCAAAGGGCCGGGAAGTATGTGTGCGGCCTGCGCGGGATGAGCCCAGTTTTCCCCGTAGCGCCAGCCATTGTGCTGCTTGGAGAAGCCTTTCTTTACCCCAACAGACCCGGGGGGTGGAGAGGAGGGGGATGTGAGATGAGGGTGAGTGGAGCAGCAGGAGGAGGGGGACGGGGTGGGGGGTGGGGAAGCGGAACCGCAAAGGGGTTGCTGACTTCTGTGCAACAAAATACTCTCTTTCTGTGGCAGTGGGAAGCTGGCACAATCCTGTATACTGACTGCTTTTGCTGAGTAGCAGTGGGAAACTGCCGTGGATCAGTAGAGGGCAGATTTTAGGGATGAGGTGTGGTGAGGAGATAGAAATCAACTGCTCTATGGGGCAGGTAATAGGAAGAAGGGGGAGATGGAATGGGGCCTCGGTGCAGGTGCAGAGGCCCAGTAGGGGGAGGCATGGTGAATTCTCTACTGCTCCCCCTCCACTCTGCTCAGCTCAGCAAAGCAGGGAGTGAAAATTTGTACTGCAGCCCCAAGCTGCAGCTAGTGCATCGTTATGCTGCAAAGGAGAGGCTTATGTGTTTCCTACAGGGTCTCTGTTAAGCTCAGAGCCTTTTTTTTCTCTTCCAAATTACACCATCTATTGGGAGCCAAAATAAATGCAATAGATTATAGGACATAATCAAACTATAGTCTTGCACTCTGTTCTAGGATAAGAGAAAAAGACAAGGTGACCTTTCGGTGGTTCCCTTTTTCTGCCACTCTTCATGTGTTTTTAAAAAATTGATTTTGGAAGTATAGAGGAAGAGGATAAGCAATCAATTGTATTACCCCTCGCTTTTAAGGGGGGAGGCCTCTAGGATGGGCTGTGAATGAAGACATGGGCGGGCGAGCCAGGATGCAAGGGTAGGACATTTCAGTGGGGGGTGCAAAGGCACCCCACCAAGAGAGAAGAGCAAAAGAAAGTGAGCTAAAGGAAGGAGACAAAGGGCACAGGTTCAAGAAAGGCTGCCAGCCCCAACCCAGAGACCCCTCCTTGAGCCAGGCTCTCACGGCCTCTGCCATAGTCTGGAGTCTTTGTACAAATACCCGGCTCAGTCTGGGTATTGAGTGATATCCAATTCCCAGTGCAGGCTTTCAGTTTTGGTTTCATCTCCAGGTGGTCATTCATGCAGAGCTTCTTGGCTCTTGGGAAGTGAGTTGATGAAAAGAAAGCTGGCTATATTATGGATTGTTCAAATGGCCACGTTTCTGAACTCTAGAGCTGTGATATCCCGTTCTTTTATCATCATCTGGGTGAATCCATTTTCTAGAGGCTGCCTGGGCTGAGCGTAGGTGCTTTGAGCATAACCTTCCTGTTGCCAACACCCAAAACTCAATCTTTGTCTTAGATGCTGATTGGATTGCCCTTGGATTTGTTGCCGGTTAATAATATAGTTTGTGCCATTTCGAATTAGTACCCCATTGGTATCACCCATTCATTCTGGCTCCCCCTTCTCTCCTAGAGAAGAGTACAAGTCTAAAGGAAGTGTAAATATCTCTAACATCATGTCTTTCTGAAATGGGGCCAGTGATCCAAGAAGCTTTCACCAAATAAATTGAAAATAGCAGGGGTGCCTTAGTAAAAAAAAGGTGATAAATTTTATTCAGCAGTAGTTCTCCCATTTGATCAGCATGTAAAGCATTGCACATAGACTATCATGGCAGGGGGATTTTGTTTTGTTTTGTTTTGTTTTACTTGAAACACCCTCCCCCTACATTTGCTGTGAAACTAAGTTATCCTCATTTTCCTAAAATCACTGACATTTATCAAACACCACATATGCAATACATTGTGTTTAGCACTGCCAATGATTATTTTCATTACTCTGCAAAATAGCCTTCAGCTTAAATACTGTTTTAATACCTCAAATACCTCATTTTATGGATGAGGAAACCATGACACAAAGAGGCTGATAATTTGCCCAAAGTCTCATCGCTAGGAAGTGATAGGACCAGGATGGGAACCTGGAATCCAGGCTCTTAACCATGACAGAGTCCTGCTCTGGTCAACCCAAATTCCCCATCTGTAAAACCTTCCTTGCTCCCTACTGCACTCTGTGATCTTTTCTCAACTCCCTTTGGCACTCAGGGATGCTTAATCTTTTTTGTGCTATTGGCCCCTTTTGACAATGTAGAGAAATCTATGAGATTCTCCTCCAAATATGTTTTTAAGTGCATAAAATATAGTTATATTCAAAGAGCCCTTTAGGGGTCTGTAGACCCTAGGTGAAGAACGCCTGAGTGGCAATTAGTTGTGTATTGCTTTATAGCTGTGCTGTCCACTCTGGTAGCCCCAAGCGACATGTGGCTAGTCCAAGTGGAAATGTACTGTGAATACACACTGGAGTTCAAAGAAGTAGTATGAAAAGAGAATGTAAAATGTTTCATTAATATTTTAAAATATAGATTACATATTGGAATGCAATCTTTTGGACATATTGGATTTAATAGAATACATTATTAAAATATATTATTACAATTAAGATTATCAATTACACTAATAAGTTATTAAAATTAACTTCCAGAGCTATTAGCTCCACACCAACACCTTCACTGTAACAAATGAGAAAATTGGAACCCATGATGCTTGTCACTCAGCCACACATTGGCAGGTAGGTCTGTTGGCTCTTGAGCATATGTTATTTCCAAGATGTCATAAGGTCCCAACATGTTGCCTTTGCACACTGTAAATACTCGGGATATATTTTGATGTGATGCAACGGTAATTGGCTTCCTCCCAGTACAATCCTGGTAAGAGCTGTCTGAGTCCCCACCTAGCATGGCCTTTGCCTCACTTACTTAGAGTTTAAGTTTTATAGACAGAGATGGAGAATGGCACTTTCAGGGCAAAACCCGTTATTTTTGCTGTCTGTTCAGTTCTCCTCGGTAGTGGTTCCAATTTAAGCATCTAACTGGATCAGAAATTACACAGACAGGAGAGAAAAGTTTGGTTGCCTTTCCGCATTACAGGGAAGAAAGTGGCATATGTAGAGAAGGGCATGACGGACAGTAATGCTGTGCTGCCTAAAATTGAAAATGAAAAATGTATGTGGGGGACAGATGATCATTTTTCAATGAACACACATTGATTGATTGCCTAGCCGCAGAGCAGTGTGTACAGTAATGATGCAGGATGTCCAGAGGATGTCTGTGCCCTCGAGGAATTTAAATTAAAATTGGGGAAGGGCTTGGATACACACACAGTTGGATAAATCACAGTGGAAGGCAGTGTCTGAAGAGGGCCTGGAGCTCAGGAAATGAAAGTAGGCCTGAGTGTGCAGCTTTCCAGGATGTGGTGTCCAAGATGGTCATGGAGGCTGACCTTGGAGCACATGGGCAGTTGGGTCTATCTCTTTCAGGATAACCAGTCATTTAATCCATTCCTTTAGCCCCAGACATAAGCTCTGTACCTTGGAAAAGCTCAGGTGCTTGTTTTTGAGGGTAGTCATATCTAGGTCCATGCATCCCTATCCCAAACCCTTGGGGCCAGCCATTTTAGAAAGCAGTAATAGAGTGTGAATTCTGCATATCATTTCCTGGAGATTGGGGCAGCAATCAGTATAATTTAAAAAATTATTATTTCTGCAGCAAAACACACACAATGGGATAAATTGAAACCATAAGCAATTTTATATTCGTGTAGATTAGGTTTAGTTGCCAAGTGAGTTTAGGTCAAGTCGGTTTTTGCCACCAAATAAGTTATGAAAGACTTCCGGTTTTCAGAGCACATGGTTAAGGATGTGGACTTATGGCAATAATAATAATAACAATTATTATTATTATAAACAGAGAACATATGGGACAACAATGATGTTTATTATCTGCCAGCCACTGTTCTAATCACTTACCTGTATTTTTACTCCTTTAACCCTTAAGACAATCCCTTGAGGATTATTATTTCTGTCTCGAGAAGAATAAAGAGAAGCACAGAGAATTAAGTAACTTGCTAAGGTCAAGTGTATGATAGCGAGGAAGTACAGAAGTGACGGATGCCTGGAAAGTGGAGTCTTCCTTTTTCAGAGGGATACAGACTAACGGGTTATGTGGTTATGGTTCCTCAGCAGAGGCGGCACAAAAGCCCGGTCCAAGCTCACATTACCTTGTTTGTTTCTTCTAGATCAACGAATCCTGAAAGTCACAGTTGTCCTATTGCTGTGAGAGAATGGAGGCTCCACTGGTGAGTTTGGATGAAGAGTTTGAGGACCTTCGACCCTGCTGCTCGGAGGACCCGGAGGAGAAACCACAGTGTTTCTATGGCTCATCTCCCCACCATCTAGAGGATCCCTCCCTCTCTGAGCTTGAGAATTTTTCTTCGGAAATAATCAGCTTCAAGTCCATGGAGGACCTCGTGAACGAATTTGATGAGAAGCTCAATGTCTGCTTCCGGAACTACAACGCCAAGACGGAGACCCTGGCTCCTGTGAAGAACCAATTCCAGATCCAGGAGGAGGAAGAGACCCTGCAGGATGAGGAGTAAGAAGTCTTAATTGCCCTCTGTTGCTTCAGACATGAGCCCTGTAGTCTGGGGCTCTTTGACATAGAACTCGTGTCTGTGGGTTCATGGCATATCACTTATGCTTTCATGTCAGTGGGGCAGGGCCCTGGTAATTGCTGACATTATTCTATGATGTCCCTTTACAGGGACCTGGAGAGTTTTCTAAAATTGAAATCTTAGAGGAATGAAGACTTTTTAGAAAATAGATTTTCTTAGGTACAAAATAGAATTTTAGGAGCATGATCCATTTTAGGGTCCATCTATCTTCTGTTTCTTTGTATCAGTAGTAATCCACCCAGATATTAGAAATAAGGATCAGAAAAGAAATTAATTAACCGTGACGGAGGAATCTGTCACTGGAACAATTTGCTTCAAGAAACACCAGAATTATGAAAATCTCCAAACTGTTAACAAATCCCCCCTCAGGACTGGAAAATCATCTACAAATGTTAAGATACATCCAAATAAGAAAGCATACAAATTGAACTGACAGCCCAGGGGATTACCTTGGGCCAAAATAAAGGTGATAATTAGGTGACATGGCTTTTGAGTATACAGATTCCCTGTGTCACTTACTAGTCCCCTTTTAGGGTCTTAACAGTAGTCAAGAAAAGGGATTTGAGAAAACTGCTGTTTGAGGAGGGACTAGAAAAAGAAGAGGATAATTTGTAACATAAATTAAAGAAGGGTGTTTTGGGCACTTAGTAAAAATAGGCCTGAATTCCCTGTAGAGATAAAATATGCATCAATTGTTTTTTCTTTTTTAAAAAGGTGAGTTGGTTTTTGTTTTTTGTTTTTTTAATTAAAGCACAGGGACAGGACCCGTGGGCAGGAAGAGCTGCCCCTTGTGTTTGCATTTTATTTTATTTTATTTTATTTTATTTTATTTTATTTTAAACATTTATTTATTATTAAGAGACAGAGAGAGACAGAAAATGAACATGGGAGGGGCAGAGAGAGGGGGAGACACAGTATCTGAAGCAGGCTTCAGGTTCTGAGCTGGCAGCACAGAGCCCGACGCGGGGCTCGAACTCACAAGCAGTGAGATCATGACCTGAGCCGAAGTAGGATGCTTAACCGACTGAGCCACCCAGGCGCCCCTATTGTTCTTTATTTTTAAAGTTTATTGATTTATTTTGAGAGATTGAGAGCGAGAGAGCGAGAGAGTGAGAGAGAGAATCCCAAGGAGGCTTTGCCCAATGAGGACGTGGGCTTGAACTCAAGAGCCAAGAGCTGGACCCTTAACCAACTGAGCCACCCAGGCACCCCAAGCATGAATTGTTCTTATGGAATCACACAACAAATGTCAAGTGGTTGTAATGGGACTTGGGAGCAACTGGGCTTTTGGTTTCTCTTTTTATGAACTTGAGTGGCAAGAGTTGCCCATAAATAAGTGGGGTGAAAGGTGTGTCCCAGACAACTAAACCTGACCTGTTTGGGATATAGTTGCTCGCTTGATGACTCTGTGAGTATACAGGGACTCTGTGTCTGTCTTACTATTATATCCCCATGTCTAATACAGGGCTTGGTGTATCATAAGTATTCAAATAATAGTTTTTGAATGGAATACTGAATGTCGAATGAATTGGGTGAACAATAATAGCTAGTTTTGTAGGCACAGGTAACGGATTTCCAGGTCCACACCATTTCCTTCTTTTCTTTTTAATTAATGTTAGCCTGAAGTCATGATCACAGAGAACATTTTACCCTGGTGACCAGTACTGTAACTGTGGGCTATGTGTTTTAATTCAATTTTAAGTTTCAAACTGATTTTTCTTAAATTCTGAGCCCGTTATTAATTTGTTCACCTCCTGTAAGTCTAAAAAGAATGGCTCTGGGGCTTTATTATACAGCGTATTTTTTCACTATAGTTCATTGCACCAGGCAATGAACTAGAAATACAAAAGACTATGAATTATAATTTTCATACTCTCGCTAACTCACTGTGTGACCTTGGGCTAGTCACTTAACTTTAGTTGACTGCGTGGGTCCTCATCTTTGAAACCTCCAGAGCTCAATCTTGATGAAGCGGGGCTAAGGACTTGGAAAGAACCTAATTTCTTACCTCACCCAGGCTGTGCTCTGAAAATGACATTTTAAGATGCGTCCCATTCCTTTTGCTTCCAACAAATCATTCCTCCCCTATCTAAGCCCCCCTCTGCCTCATTAAGGATGAAGGCCCGGTGAGCAAGTTCTTACTCTCTTCTAGCACATTAGCAGAGGCCACTCAATGTTAATTACCGTCACATGGGATTACTGGTCTCCTCACCCTGATTTTTCTGAGTTGCCTGCCTCATTGACTGCCTCAGCTAAAAGACCAAAGGTTGAATAGTTCCTTAGAGATAAAATACAATTTGGGGCTAGTGTAGAGGGAGGAATCTGGGAAGAGAAAAATTAACACTGTGTTTTCAAGGTGGTCAATGTATTTAAACCTTTCCAACTTAAAAATCAGAGTTAAATTATACACGTTGTTTATAGATACCTATCCATATACTTCAACTGTAAAATTATCTTGAAGTAAGGGAAAAGATAATTTAATATCTAATCTGGTTGTGATTCTCCTGAGCATAGCTTGTAATAAACTTCCTTAGTTTTGCTAATTGGATGGATATTTCCTCCACAAATGAATTGAAAGTGTGTTGGGTGGGTTAGCAGGACATAATAAAAACATAAAACAAAAGCAGTGAACTTCTCGGTCAAACTAACCTCCTTCAAGAGAGCACAAATCATAAAGCAAGTGTAGTCATTCCTTTTAGAGTTTGGATTTCTCTAGTCCTCCTTTGGAACTATTTTGCTAATAGGGAATTGGCTGAGACGTCAACTTCTCTCTGATTTATCAGGGCATGGAAGTGTTAGGCATTACAAGAGAGTCAAATTTGAATAGATTTTTCCTGGTTTTAAATTTGGATACTCTTCCAGAATCTGCTCTTTGCATATGTGTGATCATCCTTTCCTGTCTCATAAGCGATTGAACTTGGAGGCCAGAGCCTTTCTAGGGGACCGTTACAGAAGGGGAATGGACAATCCTCACCCCACCACCTGCCTCACTGGGATTACAATCCGCCCTCTTACAGGCACCTGTAAGATAAAGAGGGGCCAAACTTGTGAGAACAATCACCATTTCCTGTTCTGCAGATAGAATTATTGGGTGAAAGGTGCTAAAAGTAAGTCTACACAATAAATACATGGTGCGTAGTCAGCCATACTTGAAGGTGAAGTCAAGTAAATGCCACACAACCAGGATATGGTAAGTGGATGGATAGCCGTGATTTGAGGAAAGTTAATTATCCTCTCAGAGGCTCAGTTTCCCCCTATAGAAGGCAGAGGTAGTATTGATTCTATTTCAGTGCTTGAAAGAATCTAAAAAGTTGTTCTAAGTCATTATGTGCTAATAATAATTCCTAAGTCTTAGCAGCAAAAGTGTACTCACATGAACACACATCGAAATGTGGCTGTTGGCTTTATTGGACACGAGACACTGGATAAGGGCAGTAGCCAACCTGGAGGGGATTAAGGGAAATGTTATCAAATTGGAATTCTAATAAGCCCTTTAGGCTAGCTGCCTACCATGTTGTCAAGAACAGACGGGTGTGGAGGGGGGCAGGATTCATGTAGCCTTGATGGCTACATGATTGCCAGTAGACCCAGATCTTTGTGTATGTGCGTCTTGTCACAACCCATTCTGTTGGGTGTGTTCATTCGGTGCCAGCTTCCCTTTACAAAAATCCCCAGCCCTGTGTGGTGAAAGATAGCTTAGTCAGTTCCATAGGCACCTGAGCCCAGGCTATAAAACAGCCATAGGAAAAGCCTTTTCTGTCACTATAGGGGCTGAGAGAGCAAATTGAATAGCGGGTGCCATGGCAGCAAAAGCCAGGAATTGAGGCGACCTGTTTAATCTTGGCTCTTTGATAACAGATATAGGAGATAACATTCAGAGTCTCCTTCCCTCAAGATAAGAGCGAGTGGCAGGACACTTCTCGGGGGAAAGTAGGATTTCACAGTCCACCTCAGGGTGACTATAAAAGGGAATATGTTCATGCCCAAGGCCCCTGCTCAGGATAGAACAGATAGCCTCTCTGCGGGGGGTGGGGGTGGCGTCGAGGAAGAAAAGCCCTTCCCATTCTCTTCCTCACAGAAAGCTTTGTGTTTTTCCCTCCCACCACCCGGTCTGCTCTGGCTGCCAGGCTGCCGCCAGTGTTCTGCCTTCGCCTTCCATTTAACCTTCACTGGGGCTGGAGAGATAGACAGGAAGCAGTCATGCACCCCGCTGCCCCTGCCATTCCTCCTTTTGTAGCCTGATGAAAGCGCTATGTCCAAGAATAATGTAGTTAGAGATCTTTCACGCAGAGCTGGTTTCTGAATTGCTGTTCTAGCTTGTGATTGGGAACTTGGTATATTACTCTGATGCCCGTGCCCGAGCCAGTCACAAAATGATAAAGACTTGGGATAGTTTTGTGGTTAGGAATATAGGGCTCTGTAGCCGTATGGCCTGGTTACAAATCCCACCTCTGTCATTATTGGCTGTGTGACCTTAGACAGGTTAACTGACTTGTCTGTTTTAGTTTTTTTTTTTTTTTTTTTTTCGCCTTAGGATCTGCCTTACAGAGTTGTGAGGATTGAATGAATTAATTCACACAAAGGTTTAGAAGAGAGTACCTGACTTATAGTAAGTGGCCATTAAGTAGTGACTGCTAGGGTTAGTATTGGATAAAGAGTACTTCAGAAAAGAAGAAAATCTGGACAAAACAGGAAAGAATGAGGATGGCTCGAAATCCCGAGGAGAAAATGGTGTAGGGAATTGTCATAAAAATCTAGAGTTAGAAGGTGAAATCCAGAGTATGTCAGTCAAGGCCCACATGAGAAAAACCGCCACTCCCTAAATAATTTGAGAGAGCCCCCCAGTTATCATTTGAAGGACAGAAACAGTTTCAAGGTCATTGGAAAGCGTGCAGTTCATTAAAAGTCCCAGCTTCCAGCCAGCCTAGGAGAGACACAAAAGGCTCCCGCCTATTTTGGGCTTTGCTGAATTTTATTTTTCCAGGCACTTGCTGCAGGGACAAATCCGAAGGTCAGTGCTTGCATGCTTGTTGTTGATTCTTGCGGCAGAGAATGTAATGCAAGGAGGAGTCTGGCCTTCCCCCACTGGGTGTGGTGCTTGGAGTTTTGTCTTGGACGTAGCAAATCATCTTTGCCTCTTGGCTGTATGGTGCTACCGAGACTTGCATTTAGCATTAGGCTGGATTAATGAAGCTCTAATAGTGCCTGATGGAGATTGGATTATCACCCGTGTTTAAGAAGCAGACTAAAATCCTGCTGAATGGATGTCTAATGAACACTTGATGAGTCCTCTCAAAGTGCTTGCTTGTAATTGCAGGAAAATAATGAGTCAGCGGATAACCCAAGCACTGCTATTAAATTGTGCTTTCTTGAGCTCCTTTAATGTGTTGCATCGCCGACTATATGCTTTGTGCACTGGGAAAGTCTCCTTGCTCTATGCCCATGCATCATATATTATTCCCGATTTGACATATGCTAAGAGAACTCGCCTCTCCTAATGTCAGCTGTCTGTGTTCTTGTCCCCCTTGCACTTACCTTTTCAGCGTCTCACACCGTATTCTGTCATGTTTTGAATTTGATCCACATATATACATATTTGCTTACTTTTAAATGGCTGCTTCTTCATGTGAGTCTGTCTAAATACAATTTACCTTCTTATACCTTGTTTGACATGCATAGGCACCTGAAGGATATTGCATAGAGCCCTCATTTATCCTTAGCTAATATTAACTCAAGTGCCACTGGCTTCCACGGATGACATTATTTTAGGAGCTTGGTTTACTGATTTACATTAATCTCTGGATGTTGACTCCTTTGTTTATTTTCCTGTGTGTGAGAGTTTGTGACTTTAGGATTTTCCCCCAACCCCTCCTTTTCTCCCCCCCAAAGAAATATTGCTGAAATAAGAGAATTAAATGACACAAATTATAGAAAAGTTTTTCTTATAATGTACATATCAGAACTTTTTAAAGCCATGTAATAAAGGGACCCCCCATCTTCCCTCACTACAACCCAATTGTTAGAGGTGTATTGATCGGTTCCTTTCATACATTTGCCTTGCAGTGTCCATGATGGAGACAGGGAACACTTACACTCTACTTTGCTGGAGCTGGGGGAGTATGCCACCACGGGCTCGCTAGAACATTTTGGGTAATTAGTAAGCGTTAACAGCATTGGCATTATCCCTTTAGTTACATTAGATGTCAGGGAGTTAATTCTTGACCATTTAGATTGCAGGCCTCTGAAATTGAAATGCATCTAAACTCTATGGTGGCCGTGATCTCAAAGAGATTCAGCCAGAAAATCTGCCCAGATATCCATCTGTCGATTACCTACCTACCAACTTACATCACTATCTTCCTCTTTCTCCCTCTTTCTCTCTCACTCTTCTTTGCCCACAGAAAAGGAAAGGAAACATGGGCATTTCTTAGGTTCATGAGTCATGAACCATTTGGTTGAGGGGCAGATTTATTTTCAGGGGCAATCTATTTATTGCCTGAGGTGGTTTGATTGTAGACTCTAGCATTTGTGTCTCAATGGTGAGAAATTCCTCTTCTCTTAAGCAAACACCTTTTAAGCTTCAGTCCCTGACCAGGGCCCATTCTCTTGGCTCTTTCTCTCCTGGTAGTGCCTCTAATTCAGTTTTTAAGCTGCTTTGCTCTTGCATGCTGGAAGGCAGATGATCTCAGCCTGGCACACACAGAAGCCTCTCTCCTCCCCTGGCCCAGCTCTTCCTTCCTCCAGGCGGGGCCAGGCCACAGATGTGTGCTAATGAGAGCTTCTCTTTGTTTACAGGGTTTGGGATGCTCTGACAGACAATTACATCCCTTCACTCTCAGAAGACTGGAGGGACCCAAACGTGGAGGCTCTGAATGGCAACAGCTCTGACACCGAGGTACCTCTCTGGGGCCCCTTACTTGATAAGGCTTGAGAAGATGTGGATTCCAGTTAGAAAAACATTCATTAATTCAACAGTCTTACCCATTAGGTAATGAAGCTCACCCATAGCTCCAAAACATTGCTGGTAAGACAGGAGTTACGGAGGAGGTGAAGAATTAGATGAGGGGACATCCAGTGTCTGTGAGGTGATTCGAATGGCCGTCTGTAAAAAGTATAAATGCAAATTACTCTGTTGTTGATCTGTGTACTGCAACATGCAAAACAAGGTGGTCTGAAGAGGAGGAGAGTGACTATCACAGGCTTCTCATGTTCAAATAATAATGGTTTAAAAAGAATCAGGTTTTCCTATCCAAAAGGAAGAGTTCAGCCTCACCAAACACAAGATGGCAGGTGCTGATAGATTTGTGGCAAACTCAAAGCCTGGCTAATGGCCAGAGTTGGGGCCTAGACATTAGTGAGGTGGCCACTCAGTGGGGAGTGGCCAATGAGACGTTTATAGACTCGACCGAGAAGCCGTTCTTGTGGCTGAACCAGAGTCACATTCTGTGCTTACTGATGCCAAAGAAGAAGGTGGCCTAAGGGCTTCTGAATGAAGAGAATACTTATTTTTCTGTTGATCTGCATAGGCTATGGGGAGTGACCTTTCAGAAGATCCAAATGGCCCCTCCTAGCTGAATCTACATATAGGAAGATAAAATTATTTAATGGCTTTGTCCACACTAAAAGCCAATTTCTGCCTTGCTTGGTTTTCTAGTTTCAGCTATAAGGAAATTTGACGATTTCTTATCACGAAGGGCTGTCACAGCCCTGTGGGCTCAGCAAATGAGGGAAAGGAAGGTGGATCTAATCTTCATAGGTGCTCCAGAATTGAGTCCAAGTGAAAAAGCAAGAGAGAAATTTCTGCAGATCATTGCCCAAAATAGCACAGCAAAAAGATCAGCAGTTGCCTGATTGGTTGAAAAGGTGGCTGTATATCCTTCTTAACTCTTCTAATAATTAGCAATCCCGAAATCTCAAAACTTCAAGGTTTCATTGAGTGGGACAGGTAAAATGGTGACTTCAAGACTCGGAGATTTGATGCAAGCCTACTCATCGTGGCTATAGGAGGCTGTGTCTCAGTTCCTGTTTTGATTCCTGACTGCTCATTTTCTCTTGCAATGCTTATATGTATCCTTATCCCAAATGCAAAGGACAAGGAGGCAACCACGGACTAAATCTAGTTACTGAAATGAAATCAGGCCCATCACGGTGCAAAAGGCAGATTTCGCTTTATCTCTTTGGCTCCCTTTCCAACTAATTTTGTGGATTAAGCCAAAGGATGTATAAGACCGCCTGCCCTTCAGAAGGACTCTAATTTATCCTCGTTTGCAGATTTCCCTCAAGAGGGTTAATATTTCAGGGCAAATTGAATGGCCCCGAGAAGGATGATCTTGAGTTCCACTCCTTGTAGAATTTCTTCCATCTAACCCATGGGAAAATGACAGGGTAGCAGAAGTGGATGGATTAAGGCTGTTTTATTTCATCTCCTTTATTATCTGGATTCATTACAGTAGAAGCTCTTTTAACTGACCTCAGTTTAAATGATTTGCTAGATTAACCAGTGCTCTGTACTTTTATAAAAGAGCGACTGACCCAATGCCCTTGGCTTGCCGAATGCACACAGCTGGTAGGCTTCTTCTAGCAAGCCCTCGTAGCTCCTCTTCTACTTAAGTGGTTCATTGCCAAGAATCAGGCGTGTTTGTTCTCGAACGTCTTTATCCTTGTCCTTCTGACTATAAGTGATATAATCAGAATTATGGAAACTGTTGGATTGTGACAGCAAAGAGAATCACATTTTGCATTTGGAAGATCAAATAACACATGTACATGGCTTTAAGAGTCAGATAATACTTTAGAAATATTATAAGACCTTAAAAACCACCCCAGCAGCTCCTGCCTTATCTTTTCCCTATTCCATAGAGCCAACCACTTTTTTTTTTTCACATTTATTTACTTATTTTGAGAGGGAGAGTGGGGGAAGGGCAGAAAGAGAGGAAGAGGGAGAATCCCAAGCAGGCCATGTGCTGTTGGCATGGGGCCCAACAAAGGGCTAAAACCCACAAAGAGTGAGCTTATGACCTGAGCCGAAACCAAGAGTCCGTCAGCAACCACTTTGATTTCTTTTGGCATATATCTCAAATTTCCTAAGTAATACATTTATATTGCTGTTTGATGATTAAAATAAACAGTTTTTGGCTGTTATCTATTAACTTTGCATGATGGAAGATAAGTTTAATTCTTATACACCACTTCAAATACTCACACTTAGCTTTCTCATAGGATTGTCACCAATTTATATAGTGAAATCAATACTCAAAATATGTACCGTTGTAACTATGTAAATACTATTTCTTACTGAATCATGTAGTGTTGTATAAAAATATTTCCTTTCTTATACCACTTTTTGTTTAACCCGGAGTAAAGACTTGACTTTGTTTTTTGTTTTGCTTAGTTTTCTGTATATCTATTTATCAGTAGTTCAATCCCAAATGGAGTGAAATTTAAATCTCACAATATGGTTAAATAAATCAGATATTCTATCAATTCAGAATTTTTTTTTTGTTTTTTGTTTTTTGTTTGGTCTTGAAGCATCCAAATTAGTACTGTCATCTTTCTGCTATGAACTAGTCTGGTTGTATTCTAGATCTGATGCCCAGCTGTTGTCCCTGGGACTTGCCTTCACCTTCATCCTGGGGATCCTTCCTGACTCTCTCCCTGCCTTCTGACTGCCATAGTTTTTTATCTTTCTGGGTTTATTTCCTTGTTTTGTGGGGAAAAAAATCGGTATATTCTGAGAAAGGGTACAGAAGAATATCTTTTTTAGAATCTACGCGAATGTCTTTATTCTCCTGTCATGTAC
Organism: Panthera tigris; assembly: GCF_018350195.1. Lineage (NCBI taxonomy): Eukaryota > Metazoa > Chordata > Mammalia > Carnivora > Felidae > Panthera > Panthera tigris. Next base: position 22,377,190 of record NC_056669.1, on the reverse strand, counting down.
TTGGTTGAGAGTTTGACTTGATAGTTAATTTAGGTTGCAAAAAGTTTTTTTTACTCAATTCTGAAGACATTGTTCTCTTATCTTCCAGCTTTCACTTGCTGTTGAGAAGCCCTCAAATTCATTCTGATTCTCCTTCTTTTATATGTGACTAGCTTTCAGGATGTTCTTTTTTCTTTCTCATTTGAAATTTTCCAGTGATGTGCCTTGTAGTGTGTGCCCCCCCTCCCATTCATTCTACATTATACTTAGTGGGCCCTTTCAACCTGGACTAAATTGTGGCATGTTTTCTTGTGTTATTTCTCTGAAGATTAATTATTTCTGTTTTCTGCCTCTATTGAGATGATTACATGTGTAGTTTTATCCTTTATTATGTTAATATGATAAATTACATTAATTGATTCTCAAATATTAAGTCAACTTTGCGTTCTTGAGATAAATCCAACTTGGTCATGGTGTATTATTCTTTTATTTCATTTCATTTTATGGTTTTCTTTTTTTCTCATAGCTTTACTGAAGGATGATTGGCATATGATAAATGGCACATATTAAAGTGTTCAATTTGATAAGTTTTGACATATGTATACATCTGTGAAACCATCATCACAATCAAGATACTGAACATTTCCGTTACTACTCTCTTTCACCCTCCAATCTCCAGGCAACCCATTTCTGTCACTATAGATTAATTTGCATTTTCTAGAATTTCCTATAAATGGAGTCATGCAGCATGCACTCTTTTTTTGGGGGGGGCAGGTCTGGCTTTTTTTTTAATGTTTATTTTTGAGAGAGAGAGAGAGACAGAGCACGAACGGGGGAGGGGCAGAGAGAGGGAGAGGGAGACACAGTATCTGAAACAGGCTCCAGGCTCCAAGCTGTCAGCACAGAGCCTGACGTGGGGCTCAAACTCAGGAACGGCGAGATCATGACCTAGGCCGAAGTCGGACACCCAACCGACTGAGCCACCCGGACGCCCCCTGGTTTGGCTTTTTAAGACTCAGTATAATTGTTTGGATAGTCATCCATTTTGTTGTTTGTATCAATGGTTCATTCTTTTTTATTGCAGAGGGGATTCCATTATATAGATATACCATAATTTGCTTATTCATTCACCTGTTGATGGACATTTAGGTTGTTTCCAGTTTTTGAATATTGCAAATAAAGCTGTTATGAACATTCTTGCCTAAGTCTTTTTGTGGACATATGTCTCTGTTTCTCTTGGGTAAAATAACCTATGAGTGGAACGTCGGGGTCATATGGTAAGTGTATGTTTTGCTTTTTAAGAAACTGTCAAACTGTTTTCCAGTTTGAGAGCTCCAGTTATTCAACAGCCTCACCAACACTTGTTATAGATGGCCTTTTATTTTGTTGTTTATTTTTATAATATTTATTTATTTTTGAGAGAAAGAGCTACAGGGTGTTGAGCACGTTTGCGAGTAGGGGAGGGTCAGAAAGAGACGGAGACTTTTACATTTTAGACATTTGAGTAGGTATATGGAGTGTCTTATTTGGGTTAAATTTGAATTCCCTTAGTAACATATGATATGGAGCATCTTTTCATGTACTTATTTACCATCTGTGTATCTTCTTCAGTGAAGAGCGCATTTAAATCTTTTGCCCACTTTCTTAATGTGGTGTTTGTATTCTCTTTAAATAGTTATTATTCTTTTTTTAAAAATTTTTAAATGTTTTTATTTATTTTTGAGAGAGGGAGACAGAGCGTGACTGGGGGGAGGAGCAGAGAGAGAGGGAGACACAGAATCCGAAATAGGCTCCAGGCTCTGAGCTGTCAGCACAGAGCCTGACGCGGGGCTTGAACTCACGAACCGCGAGATCATGACCTGAGCTGAAATCAGACACTTACCGACTGAGCTACCCAGGCGCCCCTAAATTGTTATTATTCTTTACATTAAAAGATAAAATGAGGCATACTAAATTTTTAAGAGTTTACTTGAGTAAGAATCAAATAGGACAGTGCCAAAGCTAAAGTGGTTAGGAGTGTTCCACCAACAGGAGCTACAGGAAAGACTTTTATATAGAAAAGGTAGAAGCAAAGAAGGAAATTGATTAACTATAGCTTAAGTGGTTGTATTATTTGGGAAAGGCCAGTTGGCTGTTTGTGATTGGTTGTTCTTTGGTTTGAATTCTTAACCTTGAGGCATTAGAGACTTAGATTTTGGTTTGCTTAGTAGGCTTCTAAGTCATTGAAACCACATCACTCTAATGGCCTCCTTGTTTAATTAATTTAACACATATTCTAGACATAAGTCTTAAGTCCTATGTTTTGCAAATATCTTCTTTTTGTCTATGCTTTTTAACTTTCTTAACCTTATCTTTTGAAGGTCAAATGTTTTTTAAATGTGATCAATCCCAATTTATTGATTTTTTTTCTTTTATAGTTTGTGCTCTTTGTGTAGTATTTATTTATTTGTTTATAATTTTTTTAAATCTTTACTTATTATTTTGAGAGAGACAGAGCACAAGTGGGGGAGGGGCAGAGAGAGAGCGAGACCCAGAATCCAAAGCAGGCTCCAGGCTGCTTGCTGAGCTGTCAGCACAGAGCCTAATGTGGGGCTCAAACTCATGGACTGCGAGGTCATGACCTGAGCTGAAGTTGGATGCTTAACTGACTGAGCCACCCAGGCACCCCCTCTTGCGTAGTATTTAAGAAGTCACTGAGATTTGTTCTTAAGTCTTCTGGAAGTCTTATAGTTTTAGCTCTTCTGTGGTTTATGATTCATTTCAAGTTAGCTTCTATATATGGTGTGAGGTAAGGGTCAAAGTTGGTGTGTGTGTGTGTGTGTGTGTGTGTGTACGTGTATGGCTATCGAATTGTTCTGATACTACTTATTGGAAATATTGTTCTTTCCCTATTAAATTGTCTTGGCACCTATGTTGAAAATCAATTGACCATATATGTGTGGATCTATTTCTGAATTCTTTATTCTGTTTCATTGCTGTGTGTCTATGCCAATACCATGCTGTATTCATTACTGTAGCTTTGTAATAAGTCTTGATATAAAGTAGGACAGCTGACCCTTGAACAACATGGGTTTGACCTGCGTGGGACCACTTACATATGGAGTTTTTTTTGTAAATACAGTATAGTACTGTAAATGTGTTTTCTCTTCCTTATGATTTTCAATAACATTTTCTTCTCTCAAGCTTACTTTATTATAAAAATACAGTGTATAATACATATAACATACCAAATATATGTTAATCAACTGTCTATATTATCAGTAAGGCTTCCATCAACAGTAGGCTACTTTTAGTTAAGTGTGGGGGAGTAAAAAGTTACATGTAGATTATCACTATGCAGGGCATTGGTACCCATAACCCCTGCATTGTTCAAGGGTCAACTGTATAAGTCTTTCAACTTTGTTCTTTTTTTCCAAAGTTGTTTTGGGTATTTTATTTTATTTACTTTTTGTTTTTATATTTTGTAAAGTTTATTTATTTATTTTGAGGGAGGGAGGGCAGAGAGAGAGGGAGAGATAGGATCCCAAGCAGGCTTTGTGCTGTCGGTGAGGAACCTGATGCAGGGCTCGAACTCACAAACTGTGAGGTCATGACCCGAGCTGAAATCAAGAGTCAGATTCTTCACCAACTGAGCCACCCAAGAGCCACTCTTTTGGCTATTTTAGGTCTTTTGCATTTCCATATAAATTGTGGAATCAGCTAATCAATTTCTATAACTTGCTGAAAATTCAACTGTGATTGTGTGTTAAATCCATAGATCCATTTATGTAGGTAGATCAATTTATTATGTTAATGTGATGTATTACATTAATTGATTTTCAAATATTAAAGCAACCTTTCATTCTTAAGATAAACTCCACTTAGTCATGATATAGTATCGATTTTACATAATGTGGGATTTGATTTGCTAATATTTTATTAAAGATTTTTGCATCTATGTTCACAAGGAATCTTTTTCTGTAATTTTCTTTTATTGTAATGTCATAACATGAATTGGGAATGTTTCTACTTTCTGAGTTTGTCTTAGACTGGTATTATCTCTTCCTTACATATTTGATAGACTACACCAGTGAAACCGTCTGAACCAGGTGTTTTCTCTGTGGAAGATTTTTGGTTACACATTCAATTTCTTTAATAAATGTAGAGGGGACAGGGCGCCTGGGTGGCTCAGTCGGTTGAGTGATCAACTTCGGCTCAGGTCAGGATCTCGCAGTTTGTGAGTTCGAGCCCCGCATCAGGCTCTGTGCTGACAGCTCAGAGCCTGGAGCCTGTTTCAGATTCTGTGTCTCCCTCTCTCTTCCCCTTCCCCACTCATGCTCTGTCTCTCTCTGTCTCTCAAAAATGAATAAACGTTAAAAAAATTAATTAAAAATAAATAAATCAATAAATGTAGAGGTGTTCAGATTTTCCATTTCTTCCCAAGCTGATTTTGGTAAATAGTGTTTTTCAAGGAATTTGTTCATTTAATCTAAATAATTGAATGTATTGACCACAAAGTTGTTGATGATATGTTCTTATTATTTAATGTCAGTAAGATCTATAGTGATGGTCCTCTTTTTATTTCTGATCTGCTAATTTGTGTTTTCTTTCTCCTTCTCTCCCTCTCCCTCCCATCCTCTCTCTTAAGTCTAATGATGGGTTTGTCACTTTTACTCATCTTTCCAGAACAGCACTTTTAGTTTTCTTTTCCTCTGTTGTTTGTTCATTTTCTCATTTGTTGATTTCTTTCCTTAACTTTATTATTTCCTTCCTTACACTGACTAGGGTTTTACTAAGCCCTGTAAGGTAGGAGCTTAGATCAGATTTTAAACTTTAAAAATAATTGTCTTAGTCTACTCGGGCTGCTATGACACAATACCACACACAGGATGGCTTATAAACAACAGAGATTTACTTCTCACAGTTAAGAAGGCTGGACATCCAGGGTGCCAGCATGATTAGGTTCTGGTAAAGGCCCTCTTCTGGCTTACAGACTGTCAATTTCTGGCTGTGTCCTTATTGGTACAAGGGATCTCAGGAGCTCTGTGGAGCCTCTTTTCTAGGGTACCAATCCCAGTCATGACGGCTCCACCCTCATGACCCAAGCAAATCCCTGAGTGCCCACCTTTAATACCATCACATTGAGCATTAAGATTTCAACATGTGAATTTGGGGAGGACACAAGCATTCAGATCAGCAATGCCATGAGCATCTTACAGTAATAAAATTTCCTTTCAGCATTGCTTTAGCTGAATCCCATAGTTTTGATATGGCATGTTTTTGTTAACCTTCAGCTTGAAATATTTTCTAATTGCTCTTGTGATTTCTTCTTTGACCTATGGGTAATTTAGATGTATGTTGCTGAATTTCAAAATGTTTGGGGATTTTATAGTTATCATTTTGTCATTGATTTCTAATTTAGTTTTGGCAAGAACACAGTCTGTACAAATTCAGTCTTTTAAAATATATTGGGATCGATATATGGCTCAGCATATGTTGTATCTTAGGAATGTACTATGTGCCATTGAAAAGAATGTATATTCTGTAATTGTTGGTTTCAATGTTCTATAAAGATCAACTAGATTAAGTTGGTTTAAGTGTTGTTGAATTCTTCTATATCTTAACTGATTATTTTGCCTGTTTATCCACTACAATTTGGTTTTTGGTTTTAATTTTTATTATTGAAGTAAAATTGACATATAACATTAAATTAGTTCTTTTTTCAGGTATACAACATAGTGAGTTGACAATTTTGTACATTATGCAATGCTCACCATGATAAGTGTGGTTATCATCTGTCACTATATAGTGTTATTACAATATTATGGACTATATTCCTTTCCTGTGCTTTTCATCTCCGTGATTGATTGATCGATTGATTCATTTATTGTAAGCTCTATGCCCAACGTGGGGCTTGAACTCATGACCCCAAGATCAGAAGTCATATGCTCTACCAACTGAGCCAGCCAGGTGGCCCCCCCGCCCTGATTTGTCTGCTTTATAACCAGAAGTTTGTACCTCTTTAGCTATTTGCCCATTACCCCCACCACTCTTCCCTCTGGCAACTATCAGTTTGTTCTCTGTATTTATGAGTGTTTCTATTTTTGGTTGTTTTGTCTTTCAGATTCCACATATAAGTGAAATCATGGTATTTGACTATCTCTGACTTATTTCACTTAGCATAATACCTTCTAGCTCCATCCATATTGTCACAAATGGCAAGACCTCATTCTTTTTCTTTAATGTTTTTTTTTTTTTTTATTTTTGAGATAGACAGGGAGAGTGAGTGTGTGTGCACGTGTGCGAGTGCACAAGTAGGGGAGGGGCAGAGAGAGAGGGAGACAGAAGATCTGAAGCGGGCACTGATAGAACAGAGCCCGATTCGAGGCTTGAGCTCATGAGCCACGAGATCGTGATCTGAGCTGAAGTCGGATGCTTAACTGACTGAGCCACCCAGGTGCCCCAAATTCTCATTCTTTTGTATGGCTAAGTAATATTCCATTGTGTATATATATATATATATATGTATATACCAGATCTTCTTTATTCATTCATCTATTGATGGACACAGGTTGCTTCCATATCTTGGCTATTGTAAATAATGCTACAATAAACATAGGGGTGCATATGTCTATTTGAATTAGTGTTTTCATTTTCTTTGGGTAAATACCTGCCAGTGTAATTACTGGATTGTACGGTGTTTCTATCAGTCCTTTTACTTTTCACCTGTTCCTGTCTTTATGTTTAAAGAGTGTCTTTTATAGATTGCATATAGTTGAGGTTTTTTTTTTTTTATTATTATTCTTATTTTTGAGAGAGAAAGAGAGAGAGCCGGGGAGGGGCGGGGAGCGGGGATTCTTCCATGCCATCAGTGTAGAGCCCAGCCTGCAGCTCCATCCCACGAACCATGAGACCATGACCTGAGCTGAAATCAAGAGCCAGTTACTTAATTGACTGAGCCATTCCGGCACCCTCATCTTTTATATTTAGTCTGAAAATGATGACGTGTGCTTTTTCGTTCATTGGGTTTAATTCATTTGCATAGTGTTTAGTCCATTAACACTTAAAGTAACTTGAATAGTTTGTGTTTTTTTTTTTTTTTTTTAATGTTTATTTATTTTTGAGACAGACAGAGACAGAATGTGAGTGGGTTAGGGGCAGAGAGAGAGGGAGACACAGAAGCAGGCTCCAGGCTCTGAGCTGTCAGCACAGAGCCCGACGTGGGGCTCGAACTCAGAGCTGTGAGATCATGACCTGAGCCGAAGTCAGACGCTCAACTGACTGAGCCACCCAGGCGCCCCAAATAGTTTGTGTTTAAATGTATGATCTTGCATTTCTGTTTGTCCTCTCTGGGTTTTTGTTGTTGTTGTTATTCCTCTGTTCCATCTTCCCTGCCTTCTTTTGGGTTAATAAAATTTGTTTGGTATTCCATTTTATTTCTTCCATTAGATTTTAGCTATACCTCTTGGTGTGTGTGTTTCTGGTTTGTTTCTGTTTTTGTTTTTTACTGACTTCTTTAACGATTATACTCTGCATTATTAAGTTATCATAGTGCATTTAGGATTAATATTATGCTACTTCACATAAAATGTAAAACACTTTCTGCAGTATCAGTATATTCCTGTTATCCTCTGTGCTATTGTTGTCATATATTTTATTGCAATCCATATTATGTACCCCGCAACACAAAGTTTTTATGTTTTGCTTTAGACAGTTAGTTGCCTTTTAAAGAAATTAGGAGAAGGAAAAAAAGCATAAATTTTTAATATTTACCATTTTTGGTATTATTTGTTCCTTCCCGTGGGTCTGATTTTTAATCATTTCCTTTTAGGCCAAAAAACTTTCTATAGGATTTCTTGTAGTGTTAGTTCACAGGTGGCAGATTCTCAGCTTTCATTTATTTCATGTTTTCCCTTCTTTCAATGGTCACAGCCTTTCACTGTCTATGCCCAGTGCCTCAAAACAATTGGCTCATAGATTTTTTCCAGATTTGTAGTTGTATGTGGCTGAAGCGGTAAGTCCAATACTAGCTACTCTTTTGTGGCTGAGAGAGACCATCTCTTGTGTTTTTGTGTTTTGGAATTTGTTTTATTCAAGTGTTGGACTTAAAATGATCTTCTGCTTTTTCTACCCTCCCATTTTCTATCCACTTATTTTGCTTTACTCTCTCGGTGATTTTCTCAACCTTATCTTCAATTCTTCTTTTGAAAATACAGATTTTGCTACTAAAATTTTAGTGCCTAAGAGCTCTTTCTTATTGTTTTTTTTTTCTTTAATTAATTCTACTAAAAAGACCATGTTTCAAGGAAGCAGTGTTTTCTTGATGTCTTTCTGAGGGCAGTAATGATAGGAAGGAGTTTCTTCTGCCCTCTGTATTGCTTTTGATTTGCTTTTCCTATGTATTTGTTTCAGTCCCTGTCTTTCATGTTGGGGATTGTCTGCAAATGTTTGACAGTCCTTGGGCATAATTTCATATTTAAAAGTGAAGCTAAACTCATTGAGCTCTTCCTTTGGGGCAGGTCTTATCTCCTGCTGCCCCCACTGTAGTGATCAGTAAGGACCTGGTCATTTTTTTTGGAGGCCCCAAATATTGACATGTATCTATCGGTCTTTTTTCTTGGGCAGTGTAATAGAAATGTGCTGGTTAGTGACTTGAGTCATGTTTTGCTTGAGGAGGATAAGCCTGACTGCCAGTGTCCTTAGAGCCTAATAAGGGCAGGAGGGTCTTGGTGAGTATGTAGACTTTCACTTAATCCCTCTGTTTGGGGCAAGATCCCTCACCCCTGCTTTCAGGTGGCCACGGGTATCTTGAGTCCAGGGCCTCCTAGTTCAACCTTTCCAGAGTAAAATCTCCACTTCTTTTAATGGTGAGAGGGCGGTAGTTGCCCTTCTGCGTGGGAAGGGAGAAGAGACCCGGGGTCTTGCTGCTCCTATGAAGAATCCCAGCAGATCCTTCTTTTTGCAGCCCCACCTCCCAGTACCACCTGAAGTCTCCAATTCTGAGTCTTTCAGCATCTTTGGGGTAAAAGCACTTACTTTGGGAAGCCTCCTCCTACAGAGCTTACTCCTGTAGCCTGCTAGCTCAGCATCTGCTTTCTAGCATCTCCTTTGCTGTTGTCTTTACTCTGGTTTGTTTTGTTCCTGTGGGATATCCTCTTTTGGTCCTTTAGCTCTCGCTGTAGTCAGATTTCAGGAGGAAGAGGAGATAATGGAGTGTGTGTGTGCTATCTCCTGTCTTCCTCCTGCTATGAAAACACAGAAATGGGAAATCATTTAAATCATCTTAAAAAATTGTGTTCTGATGTGGATGATAGGAGAAAGACGATATGGAACCTCTACTCAGAGGCCCATCATGAAGAAAAAGGCCTTGGCCTTATGTTAGGAGCTTGGGGGAAAAATACGTGTACACTTACATTTTTAGGTCAAAATACTATGCTCGAGTTCTGTAGTATTATTATTATTTAAAGTTCTCCACGTTTATTGGGTTTTTCAGTTAATCAATACTTTGTCCCTGATTGATGTACAAGACAGTCTCTTTTGTCCCTGTAACTTGAATTAATAGCACATGGCAGTTGTCTTGGATAAGAGGAACGAACATCCAGGACCGGGTGTTCCACTCTTCTGTTTTCCAGGTGACTAAACAGCTAAGTTGTATGTGGACAGGGACCAACTATAGGAGGCAATAGTGTTGCCATTCCTGTCTCTTTCATGTGTTCATTAATTCGTTCAAGAAGCGTCTGTTGTCTACATGCTGTTTGCTGGGCTCTGGTGCATCTCACTGTGGGGATTCAGAGGCATTGACTTAACCCCACACAGATGTTTCCTGGTTGTTCACAAGCATACAGGGGATGTAGTTGTCTTTTCCCTGGGCTGGGTGCATGCCATTGATTTTTTTTTTTTTTTTTAACTTTTGACCGAAGGTGAAAATGTACCTTCATTCTCTTACTTTTGGTCAAGAAGGCAACCACCTGTGTGAAACAATTGTGATAAGGGGAGGGAATAGAATCATCTGGTTAATAGTCATTATTGAACACAAGGACCCTGTAATTTCAGTCCTCACTCAGACCTCTGTGCAGCAAGACTTGGCAGTCTTATAGGCTCCAGGGAAGGTTCTCCACATTTAGTGTCAAGTTTGAAGCTACCACGTTACAGCCTTGGGGGCACACCCTTGACCCAAAACAGGAGGAAGAAATGGCTTGTCGAATAGTATGGCCAGATCTTTTCTGGATCTTGGTCTTTTTTTCTCAGTTCTGGAAAGAAGTCACTTGGAAGAATGATTTTTCTTGAAACAGTCATAGTTCACTTCTACAGTATGGACACAATGTGAGTTTTAGTCTACAAGCTAATTCAGCCTTAAATGACATAGCCTGCAGGTTGTTTTTGGCTTTAGTCTTCCCAATGCCACACAAGAGACTAAACAAACTCCCTGTAGCAATTTCTAGGTCTCTCATATATGAGAATAAGGGTGTATACATACTCTTCCACGTACATAAGTGTGTGTGTGTGTGTGTGTGTGTGTGTAAATCATATAATCCTATCCATATGTACTAGTGTTACCATTTTTCAAATTTTTTTCTTTTTTTTCCCTATTTGTTCCCACCCAGTTTTCCACTCTCTGCCTGAGATATTGTCCTGGTAAAGAAGGGAAGTAGGGAGTCTATAAAAGGCATTCATAAGGAAAGAAGGCTTGTTGAGAAGGGACACAAACTGTAGGCAGAACAGAGTCTGCTAGGACGGGGAGAAAATGTGGGAAGAGCCCTAGAGAGGGTAAGGAAGGAAGAGAGAATGAGAACCAAAAGCTAGAGAGGGAGGAGAAAAGGCCAGGGATGGGGTGGATGTGTGAAATCAGAGGCAGGGGGGATAATCTACACATGAGAGCGGAGGGAAGGAGCCAGGACTTTAAGTACTTTGTGTTTATTTCTCCTTTTATTTTACTTTTTAGCATCAGGCTTCTGAGATCTGAGAAAACGTGGGGTAGGGATGGCTCACACAATACTAGGAACTCAGGGTGACTTATCATTCATTATAATTGATTTTCAGGTCTCTTTTTACCCAAGCCTGACAAATCAGACCCGCAGGCTTTGTGCCAGAGGGAGAGGCGAGAAAGCTCCAAGAGGCATCCATGCCACTGCTCGGGTTCACTAACATTTAAACAGCAAGAAGCGTCTGTCCCTCGAAGCTCCCTCCCTGCTTTCAGCCAGGAGCTCAGAGGGAAGACCTTGGGAAAGCAGACAGCGTAGCTCAATGATGCAGTATTAGCAGTCAGTGAAAATTGGCCATGTCTCAGAAGATATGTTTTTAGAGTAGGTTTAATGTCAAAGAAATTCTGGTTATATCTCACACTCGCCTATAGAAAATCATCCAAACAGAAAACAACAACCTCTGTTCCCCAGGGTGAGCCTAACTTCTAGCTTCTGGGCCTTTCTGGCCCTGAGAACTTTTGCCACGAGTGTAGTTGTGAACAAAGTGGGGCTCCGGGAGCTTCGTTCTGCAGAGTGGGGAGTGCGGAAGCCAGGTGGCCACCACAGGTGGTAGGTAAACTTGGCAGAGAGAGCAGCATATGGGTTCGCCAACAGAAATAGATGTCACCATCTGGCGCACAAGCCCCTCAAATGATCCCATTACTTCCCGGTCCTACCCCTCATCCAGGTTGAGTGCAGACAGCATTTGAGATATATTTGATTAATTTTTTAATGACATAGTCCCAGTTTCACGCAAACGTGGACAGAAGATGATGTGTTTTGTTAGGGGCATCTGCCAAGGTGGAGCTCAAAGAAGAGGGGAGAAATTTCTGAGGATAGATGATCTCTGACATGATTGCTTGGGGTAGAACTGGGTGTTTTCTGTCGGAACAGAAGTGTAATCCCCAGGGAAGAGGCAGATAAGCATGCCAGCTATCAAAGAGCAAGTAAAAATTGATTCCAGGAAGAGAGGTGTCTCTGCAGAAAGATTTCCTGGAGGCTCTCCTTACCAGGCTTTATATGACTCTCAAATCTGACTTCTGGACACAGACAGCCTGTGGGGTGATTTAGTGGTTTATTTTGTGTAGGATTTGAACCTAAGTGCTGGACCGTGGCTGTTTGGGATATGGTCAGTAAAGCCAGATGTGCTGTGAATACCTTGTTGGATTTCAACATCTAGAATCACAATGGCTGTGAACTTTCAGAATCTTACTTGGCATTGTGGAATTTTGGAGAAACGACAAATGTTTCAATATTTTTGATGTTTAGTCTGTCCTGTAGTTCACGTGGTCAGGTGATACTGTGGCATGCCTCATGTAGATTCATCACCTCCTTCCGCAACTATGACACCAAGCCTAGAATTCCAATTCTAATTCCAATTCCAATTCCAATTCCAATTCCAATTCCAATTCCAATTCCAGACAGCCTTTCATCAAGTTCTAAAAGCTTGACTGTTTGGATTGGAACAACCCACCCGTTAAAATGCCTAATTAAGTAAACTCTGGAAACAAAACCCCAGATTGAAACTCCTTGTATAAATAAGGGTGACTTTGCCGCAGGAATTGTCGACAGTGTCACTTGCCTTGGGAAGGTCCCTCGTTCACACAGGGACAACCTGTCTGTGGGTTAAAGAACAGTGCTCCTCCCTTTGAGTCAGACGTCCCTCGTTGTCCTTTCCTGACTCAGGGATGCATGTTGTGCAGGAGGGCTGTGTTTGGAATTGGGTGAAACTCTGGGCACCTCTTCAGATTCCCCTCTTTATACAGTGGATGGCCGGCAGGGGCCTCTCAGTCATGTTATCCGTTCTAGACACCAGAGAGTAAAGAGATCCCTGGTTCTGCTGATGATCCATTAGAATTCCACCCCCTCCCCACCCCCCTTCAGATCCATGAGAAGGAAGAGGAAGAGTTCAACGAGAAGAGTGAACATGATTCTGGTATCAATGAGGAGCCTCTACTCACAGCAGATCAGGTACGAATATTTCTCTTGGTTCTCGGGACTTTTTGTTCTCTGGCTCAAGAAAAAGTTTAAGTACACATACTTGTCACATCTTTTTATTTTATTTTAATTTTTTTTAAGTTTATTTATTTTTGAGAGAGAGAGAGTGAGCAGGGAGGGGCAGAGAGAGAGGAGAGAGAGAATCCCAAGCAGGCTTCATGCTGTTAGTACAGAGCCCGATGTGGGGCTTGAACTCACAAGCTGTGAGATCACCACCTGAGCTGAAACCAAGAGTTGGACGCTTAACCGACTGAGCCACCCAGGTGCCCCTTGTCACATCCATTTAAGGCAGAAGAAAGATATATGGTCTAGTGTGGCTGTGTTGATGACTCGGCGCATCTGTGATAAGGGATTTCATTTCTCTTTATGCCTTAGTTTACCCACCTGCGGTAAATAGGAACATAATTCCTGACCCTTGGGTTGGGTGGGGCTCATGTTTGATTACGTCCAGAGACAGGCCCAGTGTTGACTGGCTTCACTTCTTGCTAAGCCTCTGCATGCAATCCCATTAAGAGTCAAGACACTTAAATAAGGGTCCTAAATCCCTGTTCCTGCAAAGATAGAAGTGGCAGATGAGGCTTTTGTTTGATGGGTATTTTCTCATATTTCACAGAATACTCAAAATGTTGAGCCTTACAAAGGGACTCTTTTTTTTTTTAATGTTTATTTACTTTGGAATGAGAGAGAGAGAGACAGAGTACAGAGGGGGAGGGCAGAGAGAGGGAGACACAGAATCTGAAGCAGGTTCTAGGCTCTGAGCTGCCAGCACAGAGCCCGACGTGGGGCTCAAACTCACAAACCATGAGATCATGACCTGAGCCGAAGTCAGATGCTTAACCGACTGAGCCACCCAGGCACCCCCCAAAAGGACTCTTAATATGCAGTTGAGTCTTTGTTTAAAAAAAAAATGTAGTGTTTGACATTTGATTGAATTAGTTATATTTTGGCTTTAGTCACTTATTACTTCAGGGGAATAATCTTGGGTCTTTGGATTCTTTTTTCAACTTTTTAGTCAACAAATATTTATGGGTGACTTTTTTGAGCAGGTGCCATACAAGTTTTTCACAAAGTAGTTCCGCCAAAAAACTCCACCAGGAGCCTTTGGTGCCAGACAGTGCTTTTTGGTGAAAGGAACTCTGTGGTAAAAAGGTGGGATTATAAACAGATGAGGTCCAAGAGATTGAAGGGAGCTGGATAAAAAGAGAATAGGGGCCAACAGTTATTCTTGTGAATGGTAAGAGAAATACGATTCAGTGATCCAAAGTCAAGGACAAGTAGTCTGAGAGACGAGAAACTGAGCCATAAAATTTTAAAGGGGGTTTGTCATTTGCTTGCATTTTATAAGCGGCTCTCAGCAAAGACTAAGTATTCCCTAAATTGGCTGAGTGGAGTTGAGAAGTTGTGGATAAAATAGAAATTATTCTCAAGGAGGGCACCCTAAGTCCCCTTGTCCTTGGTCCAGCTGACATGAAGAAACCTGCTTCAGGGACCACAGTCCAGTAGCCTGGAGCCTCAATCCATCCCAGAATTGACAGACAAATGTATAAAATTGCCCTATCGTGACAAGACCCATCTGTAGACGCCTTTCAGACCTTCTTTGCTTGTTCCATTTTCTTTATGTGTAAACCATTAACAGACGAATCAGTCCTATGGCAGTCCTCTCATTCAGCCCTCTCTGCTGGGCCCTGTTAACAGTCTAGATTACAGCTGGTTCCCTATCTATTTTCTGCTCTCCGGACCCTACCCGCCCTTTTGTTATTTTGTCATCCTGTTTCGTACTTGTGTCTGGGCAGCCTAGTTCCTGTCCAGGTGAATTCTGGAGAAATTTCCTCGGTGTGAAAAAGCCTCCCTGTTTTGAGCTGTTCTAGGAACAGCAGAAGCACCGTGACAGTTAATGGACTGGGTTTTGTGCTAAAGTTGGTTGGATAAAGTATTTCCTCACTTAGAAATAAAATGCTCAGCAGATTGAAGTAAATGTTCCCTTCCAGGCAGCTTTGCTTTGTTTCCCGAAAGAGGAGTTTATCTCCAATAAAGCACTCATCTAAATGGTGTTCTTGGAAGCGATTTCACATTAAAGTGTGCTTTACATTAAAGAAAGAGTGTATGTAAGACTTTGGTCAGATCTATTTTTATTATTATTCAATATGTATTAAATAACGATACCGCTTTGGGAATTTCACAGGCAGCAAATTAGAAACTTCCTTAACCGATCAAAATTTGAGCCAGCCTGTCCTTCCAGCAGAGAACAGAGTTAGCACTCTCTTGTGTACCTTCTTTAGGTCATTGAGGAGATTGAAGAAATGATGCAGAATTCCCCAGACCCTGAGGAAGAAGAGGAGGTTCTGGAAGAGGAGGATGAGGGAGAAACCTCCTCCCAGGCTGACTCTGTCCTCCTTCAGGAGATGCAGGCCTTGACCCAGACCTTCAACAACAACTGGTCCTATGAAGGTGAGGGCCCTGGTGGGTGGGCTCGCCAAGGATGAAGACCATTCTGGGCCAGGCCCTGGGCACATGCTTCACATGTAGCTAATAGAACCTCAAATCGAGGAGGCTGGTGGCACCTTTCTTACTGGGCATCAGGAGAGAAGTTAGCCTTTTTGGTGGGGAGGTGGAGAAGAGTCAGTTAAACAAAATCAAAAATGGCAAAACTAACCAAAGAATAAGACCAAAGCAGAAAAAGGAGAAGAAATCTGAGCCCACTATCCAAAGTGATGCTACTGTAAAATCAATGAAAAAGGTAATAATAATGATAGCTGATATTTTGGGGAGAGCTTTCTATGTGCCAGACCCTGTTCTAAGAATTTCTGTGCATAATCTCATTTCCTCCCCACGCCAACTCCATTAGGATCGAGGTAATTGAGTATCCTGAGAGGTTAAGTGACTTGTTTGATGCCACTGTGGGGGAAATATAATTAAAAACAAAATCTCCTCCTCACCCAGAAAACCGTTCCACAGAGAAGAGAGAAAGAGGACAATTTTATTATTGAATAAGCGTTAAGCCAGAATGGGGTGCACATCACAGGCAGAAAGAAATCGTACTCTCGTCTACAGCTAAGTGGATACAACCCATTACATTAAATAGGTTTTGCAATCTGGAGTCAGGCGACTAGTTAGGCTCCTGTCATCTTCCTTGGTGATTACTTTTCAAAGCCGTGACTCCTAGGGGGTTGGGAAAACATTCCTGAATCCTAAGACGGGCAAGAGGCTTATTTAGCCATTAAAATGATTGGCATCTCTCTGCAAAGGACCCAGGAAGCCATTCTCAAAGAAAAGTCAGGTAAAGGAGAGAGAAAGTCTCTTCCCTTATTTTCAACAGGGAGAGTCAAGGCTCTAATTTTTTATTTGTATCTGCCCTTACACTACATGCAGGTCACGAGGGGTGGAGCCCGTATGTGAAGCCAGGCAGGTTGATTCCAGAATCTGTACTCTTAATCTGGGTTAGCTCTCTGATACAGGTTTGTAGTAATTATAGTCACACAAAGAAAAAGGCGGATGAGGCGTGAAATGGAAACATGTAACACAGTGAAGGCACAATTGGGCATAAAAGTCATCGGTCTGGAGGGGTAAGGGTACCCATGCTGCAGGAGGGGCCGAGGAGATCTGCATGCAGGCTGGTGGGGACTTGGAAACACAAGAGGGAGAAGGTGGGCCGGGCAGGTGTAAAGTTCCAAACATGGTAAAAATTGAGGCCTGATCTGAAGAACTGTGTCCTGAAAATGAAACTCTGCAGCCCTAAAGAGTAGAGGCCAGGGGATGGCCAATGCAGAAGGAATGTGCTGGGAATGATGGGGCAGACTTGGCTGCCTTCAAGCCGTTCTCAGCCACACAAAGGCCCCAAACACAGCGGCATTCAGCGCAAGACTCCCAAAAACAGCTGAAGTGCAGAGTGAAATGGCAAATGCAGAAGGAGGAGGCAGCTCCAAAGAGCAGAAGAAATGGGGAAGGTGAACCAAGGCAGCAAACACATAGGCCAGAGCAGAAACGGGGAAGTAAAATGGATTCTGGGGCCGAAACAAAAGATCTCAGAAATGGACAATTTGAAACGATGCCTCCCTCCTCCCCTCCACAATCGATTTTATTTTATTTTATTTTTTTAATTTACATCCCAGTTAGTTAGCATATAGTGCAACAGTGATTTCAGAAGTAGATTCCTTGATGCCCCTTACCTATTTAGCCCAACCCCCATCCCACAACCCCTCCAAGAACCCCCTGTTTGTTCTCCACATTCAAGAGTCTCTTAATGTTTTCCCTCTCCCTGTTTTTATATTATTTTTGCTTCCCTTCCCTTGTGTTCATCTGTTCTGTGTCTTAAAGTCCTCCTATGAGTGAAGTCATATGATATTTGTCTTTCTCTGACTAATTTTGCTTAGCACGATACCCTCCAGTTCCATCCACGTAGTTGCAAGTGGCAAGATTTCATTCTTTTTGATTGCCGAGTAATACTCCATTGTATATATATCCCACATCTTCTTTATCCATTTCATCCATCGATGGACATTTGGGTTCTTTCCATACTTTGGCTATTGTCGATAGTGCTGCTGTAAACATTGGGGTGCATGTGCCCCTTCGAAACAGAGCACCTGCTTGTATCCCTTGGATAAATGCCTAGTAGTACAATTGCTGGGTCATAGGGTAGTTCTATTTTTAATTTTTTGAGGAACCTCCATACTGTTTTCCAGAGAGGCTGCACCAGTTTCCATTCCCATACAATCGATTTTAAATGAAGAAATCTTAGCGGACAAGAATTTAAGATAAAGTTATCTGTATCCCTTTATCTCAGGTTCCCTTTCCTTTTCTCTGATGGCAGACTCTGTGCCAACCAGCCAGGGTTCATTTTTCAGTGTGTTGACATTTCCCATGTTCCTGGATATCTGCACTCGCTGCCGGACAGGACTGGAGGGGTGAAGAGGGCATCAGGTCACTGCGCTTATTTTGCTGTCCGGCTATATCTTTTATTTATTATTTATTTATTTTGAGAGAAAGAGAGAGAGAGAGAGCATACGCAAGGAAGGGGCAGGGAGAGAGGGAGAGATTGAGAATCTCAAGCAGGCTCCGTGCTGCCAGCACAGAGCCCTATGCAGGGCTCCACCTCATGGAACTGTGAGATCATGACCTGAGCCAAAACCAAGAGTCGGTCACTTAACCTACTGAGCCACCCAGGCGCCCCTCTCCCCCTGATTCTTGACCCATTTTGCACTTGGAGTATTATAGAAATAGAGAATAAGTAGGAACAGGAACACAGGATCAAAACGGCACATGTCTGTCCATGTGCATTTTTGTGGACAGAGTCCACAGGCTTCCTGGGGGGCTATTTCTTCTTCCTCTTTTGTGTCCCTGAAAGGGGTGTTCATTCTGGCTGTCGGCATATGGGTCCCTCCCTTCCTGGCAGCCCCTCAATTCCCAGTCCTATAAGGGGTTGGCAGGGGTCCCCTCTGGAGAGGCAGACCCACCTCAAGCAGCAGCAGCAGCCCCGGGAGCCTCCCCGTCGGGCTCTGGCTCGGATGCAGCTGTCACCTGCGGGATGGCCTCTCCCTGCAGGCCTGAGGCACATGTCTGGGTCGGAGCTGACCGAGCTGCTGGACCAGGTGGAGGGCGCCATCCGGGACTTCTCGGAGGAGCTGGTGCAACAGCTGGCCCGCCGGGACGAGCTGGAGTTTGAAAAGGAAGTGAAGAACTCCTTCATCACGGTGCTGATTGAGGTTCAGAACAAGCAGAAGGAGCAGCGGGAGCTGATGAAGAAGAGGCGGAAAGAGAAAGGCCTGAGTCTGCAGAGCAGCCGGATAGAGAAGGGAAACCAGATGCCTCTCAAGGTACGCGGAGCCCCCAGCGGGAGGACCCGGTGTGTCCGGGCCCCGGATCCTCGCCGAGTCAGGTCCCAGTACCGACCCTGCACAGGACCCGTAAGCAGCAACTGTGAGCAGGACCCCTGGCAGACAGTGGGGCTGTAAAGAGGCAGAAGACACCCCTGTCTCCTTTACTCCCCCAGAGGATCCCGGTCCAGCTGAGGGAGGCGGGACGCAGACATCGGAAAATACTTGCATATGGCATGTGTTCCCTTAGGCAAGACCTTAGAAAGAGGGGTGACAGTGTTTAGTATTGATTGGCATTGTGCCCTGGGACTCAGGGTCAGAATCCCTGCTATTCGTCCTGACTTACCTCTTTAGGATGTCAGTAGGGGTGTTTCAGGATTGAAAATTATGACTCCTTACTGTCATATTAACAGGATTCTCCAGACCTGTGGTTCTTGATGAAGGAAGCTCAGGAGAAATCATCCAAGATTTTTCAAAATACCTTGGCCTAGGCTCTATCCCAGACCCATTGAATGGGTCCTAGGCTTGTGCCTTTTGGGAAAAGCTTCCCAGTGAAGGACAGTAGCTTTACATCTGCCCTTCCCAGTGGCTGGACATTTTGTTTTCCTCCTTAAGACGCTTGCGTCATCATCCGCCCCAGGTGTCCCGTCCTGCTTCATTCTTCCCTTTGCTCATGGAGGGGAAGTGAGGAGTGGAGGGGGAAGTGAGGAAGCGAGGGGAGCGCAGGGGGCCTGTTGCCCTGAGGGACAAAGATGAGAGTCTCTGAGACTCTACTATTGGTTCTTGCAAAGCTCAGGCTTAAATTTTGGCCTGTCCCTTAGCCTTGGTGTTATCTGGGACACGGTGGTCGTGGGTGGGTCTGGGTAGTTTAGGGAGGGCACCGAGGTCCCTGGAGGCGAGGACTGCGGAGCTGGAAGCGTTTGTTCTTGAGCCCCCCTCCTCTTCACAGCGCTTCAGCATGGAAGGCATCTCCAACATTCTGCAGAGTGGCATCCGCCAGACGTTTGGCTCCTCAGGAACGGACAAGCAGGTACAAGCAATTCCCTTGCTCCCAGCTTTCCTCCTGGACTCTTGCAACTTGGTGATTCCCTGGGATTATCCTGGGACTTGGGCAAGGGGCGGGGGGGGGGGGATGCGGGGGGGGGGTTCTTCACATTTTCTTCCTTTCTTAAGGAGGAACGGCCAGTGTCTTTTAAAAGGGGAACCATTTTTGAGCTGTTGCCAGGCCCTCAGGTACAAAGATGGGTACGTCCTGGTCCCTGCCCTCGCGAGGTGTGTAATCTGATTGAAAGGGCACGTGCATACACAGAGGAGATTGAGATGGTAGAATAAGAGCACGTAACTGCTTGTGTGTATGTTTGACACATTTGTAGCTGAATCCTCAGGGTTAGAATTCTAGCACTGCGGCGTGGGAAGAGATTTTAGGAATATCTAACTCAGGCGCCTCACTTTGCAGCCGTGAGAGCTAAGGCCCAGAGACGTTAGGTATTCTCCCAAGGCCACACCGCTAGGCGCAGAACCAAGACCAAAATACAGGTCTGCGGCTCTTCTCACTCAGTCCCCCAGACTCCCCCACAACCTTCAGGGTCTCTTTGGTGCTGCCTTCTCCAACATCCCACCGGCCCAAGGTGATCTTGTTGTAGAAGCACCTCGTATCCAGCAGAGGGAGCAAACCCGACATCCAAGACCAAGGGCGGGGTTGAGGTTCTCTCCCCTGTCATTTTCGACAAAAGGGAGACTGTTCGTTTTCAAATTGCTCTGCGAAGGATGAGAAAATATAACCCCCCTCTAAAATGTTCTCCGCTCTCAGCCTCTGCTCACTGGGATTCCTAAATAACCCAAAGCTTCTAGCGTCAGAAGAATGTATTAGATGGAATAGAAGGCTAATATGGTAAAGTCTTACTTTCAGAGACCGCCCCCAACGATGGGGACAGGGTCCTGACGCAGGGGTTGCACAGTGTCATGGGTGTTGCCGAGAGTGTCTGATTCGGTGGAGCGCGTTGGTTAGAGAAAAGCGCAATCCCCGTGAGAATTGCCGACTCCTCTTCCCAGCAGAGGGACCATACTTGGGTCTCAAGCCCTGCGTGCCCTGTTTGTCTTGTAGTACCTGAACACCGTCATCCCTTATGAGAAGAAAGCCTTGCCTCCGTCGGTGGAAGATCTCCAGATGCTGACAAACAGTGAGTTCCTCTCGTCCTCAGTGAGATGGGCTGCTCGTTTTCCGCCCTCCCTTCCCTGTGAGCATCACCCCTGGTGCCTCAGGCCTGTGGTTTCCCTGAGAACAGCAGCCTTAGATGGGTCAGAATGTGCCCCATATCGCTGTGTCACTTCCCCCTACACAGGGGCAAAACTAAAATACTCTGCAGTGGTACCCAGAGCTGTCTTCTTTGTTTAACTTTCTTTTAATGTTTATTTCCTTGGGAGAGAGAGAGTGAGAGAGAGAGAGAGAGAGAGAGAGAGAGAAAATGAGCAGGGGAGGGACAGAGAAAGAGGGAGACACAGAATCCAAAGCAGGCTCCAGGCTCTGAGCTGGCAGCACAGAGCCCGACGCGGGGCTCGAACCCACGAACCGTGAGATCATGACCTGAGCCAAGTGGGATGCTCAACCGACTGAGCCATCCAGGCACCCCTAATTTTTTTAAGGTTTATTTTATCTTTGAGAGAGAAACAGAGCACAAGTTGGAGAGAGCCGGAGAGGGAGACACGGAATCCGAAGCGGGTTCCAGGCTCTGAACACAGAGTCAATGCTGGGCTTGAACCCACAGACTGTGAGATCATAACTTGAACCACAGTCGAGATCATGACCTCAGCCAAAGTCGGACACTTAACCGACTGAGCCACCCAGACACCCCTGGAAGTGGTCTTGTTTTTCCTCTGCTTCCTTGTAAAGGGCAGAGACTTGCCAGGAAAGAATGAGCTGGTGAAAGAGGTTGGGGGCTGGGTGAGGGCAGTGCTGGTGCGCAGGGACTTTCTGGGGCTCACCCAGCAGTGCTCAAAGCCTTGCATTCTCTGCCTTTCCTGTTCTCTTGTGAGCAACTTGAGGTTACTTTGTCCTACTTTGTGGCCCCGAAGAGGGGAGCTTGGTCTATGGGACTGGCTTCGTTTTTAAATTATTACTATTAAAAAAATTTTTTTTAATGTTTATTTATTTTTGAGAGAAAGAGAGAGAGAGACAGAGAGAATGAGCGGGGGAGGGGGAGAGAGAGAGAGAGAGGGAGACACAGAATCCGAAGCAGGCTCCAGGCTCTGAGCTGTCAGCACGGAGCCAACACAGGGCTGGAACTCAGGAACCACGAGATCATGACCTGAGCCGAAGTCAGACTCTAAACCGACTGAGCCACCCAGGTGCTCCAGGACTGGCTGCATTTTTAAGGAGAAGCAAGGTTTCTTGGGTGGCGGGGTGGGTGAGCCTGACTAGAAAGAACAGTTTTTCCTTCCAGGAAATGACTGCCTCCTCTCCTTTGCTTTGACTCTATTTTCAAATATTAATAAACATTCTGAGCTGCGGGAGAAACCAACGTGTGATAAAGAGCCTTCCGTAGGCAAAATCTCCTTACGTACACCAGACACTGCAACCCCCGAAGGGCTGAGGGCACACGGTGTTAGCCATCAGTGTCAGCCTGATGCTTTTCGAAAGAGAAAAAGTCCGGGGCTGAGATGGGGTGTCAGGCTCGGTGAATCACAAGAATGTCTATCTTCCTGGTAACCGTGCACGGCACTGAGTGACATACTAACCAGGCCGCCCAGCCCAGTGTCACCCTGCTTCAGAGGCAATGGCCCAGCGTCATCGGGCCAGACCGGTGCAGGGCTATTTGATACCCCAGGGGAGGGGAAGAGAAGTTTCTTCTGTTCAGATGAGGAAGGAAGATCCCGCTGGGCCCCCTGCTGCTACAAAAGGTGACCCAACAGTTTCATGTTTTATCAATTGGGCGAACTGAAGCAGGCGGTTCTGGTGAACGGAAACCCTGCCCACACCCATGGATCCGGCGTCCTTGAGAATTCGGAATTTTAAATTCAAAGTACATTGGCTTCCTCTTCCCTCATCTTAAACTCCTTTATTTGCATAAATATGCACTAAGATTTTTTTTTAAAGGGAGCTGACAGAAATGAACTGACATTTATAAGTTGTTTGTGTTTTCACAAGCGGTAAGCACTTGGAAAATAATTTGGACAAATTACGCAGGTTGATGTATGTAAAGTACTCTATCATATTTTTTTTTTAAAGGAAGAGCTATAAATTTATTACAGATACCCATTCAGGAATTCAGTGTGAAATTTTTTCATTTTAATTAAGAAACAGTGGGTTTTATTTACATGTTTCAAGTTTGCTTGAAAAATTTTAATTGGAGTGTTTCCATCATTTAGAACAGTTCGGAAACACAGGAAAGTGAACAAAAGAAAATAAATAATTCATTGTCCCCTCTACTGTGGGTACTATTTTGGTGTTTTCAGCCATAATATTTTATGTCTTCTCCATATAGTTGGGATGATACTGGCTATAAAATTTTGTATCATGATTTTAGTTCTATCAGTTAACATTTGGTTAACGTTCTTTTTATGGCTCTCTCTCCCATCATGTGGGTCCACCACATTCCAATATTTTATTCCTTTCAAAAGAAAAAAACTGCCATCTTTCCTGAATGCGAATTCCGCTGCAGGTTATAAAAGCTCTATTTTTTTTTTTTTTTTTTTTTTTTTGTGGCAAATCCTCATATGGATTGTGAACATCTCCTCTTTCCTCCTGAACCCAAAGACACAGGCCCAAGACCAGCTCTTGGGGACCGGATGACGCATATACATTTCAGATTTGGGCAATGAACTCAGACACATACTGGCTGAGCGCAACAATTTCATTTGTAAAGCTGTCTTCTTGGTGCAGCATTTAGTCTGCCCGTATTCGGTTGTAAAGTACCTCCAGCCGGTCCGGTTGACACGGATACATGCCTAAAACTACAGAAGAAATAAAAGAAAGGAACACCTGGAGAGCCCTCAGGTTCAGGCTCTTTCTTTTCTCCGGCCGGACCTGTCCACTGACTCACACCCCCGCTCCCGATTTTTGAAATCCAAGTTTCATGACCCTGCCTCCACGGCATAGATACACTATGGTTTATTTAAAGAATCTGTTGATGAAGAATCTGGTTGGTGGGATCCCTGCTCCCCTCATTCCATGATATTATAAACAAAGTCCAGCAACGTTCTTGAAGGATTTGCTCCAAAGCTGACTTCCACAGGATGAATTATGAATATAGAAAGTTTTACCTAGTGCAATGACAGAAAAGACTATTGTAAAAAATCTCTAAAAAGCCTTTATTTGCTCATAACTTCCCTATTGTGTGCCTTATACGTGTGAAAATCGTGAAGTGTCTCGATGAGAACTTTAAGAGTTCCCTGAGGGTCCATAATTCCTTTGCATTTCCACAAATTCTGGCACTGTACCGGGCATGAAATAGAAAAATAAGTATTTGTGAAAGTAAGTTCATTTGTTGTTAATAAATTGGAATAATAATCTATTATCGTAATTAGGGAAATTTTTCTAATATCTGTTTACACGGATAGAACGTCTTTAAAGAATTTTATTGGTGATTCGATAATGGGGATGACTGTTATTCTTGACATTAGATTGCATCTGAAGGTGGGTTCTTTTTAAAATTGCTTTATTTATGTTTATGCTTATTAAAGATATATACTTAGGAAATAATGTGGAGATGATAGATGGGAAAAAAAACCCACATATAAGATAAAAGAAAATAAAATCACTGACAGGCCCCTCTGACTCTTTCGATGTATTCTCTCCTTTGTCAGTATGTTGAGTGCTGATTCTTGACAGAAGCTAGCTTTTGCTCAATACTCAATGAATGTCTGGTTTCCTTGAATCATTTCTCACTTGGGGTTGTTGGACTGTCTGGCTGCAGAAGTGAGCTTCATGCCCTGATGGCATCTCGGCTCATCTCTCCCTCTCTCCTTCCCCAGTTCTCTTTGCCATGAAGGAGGATAATGAGAAGGTGCCCACTTTGCTAACGGACTACATTTTAAAAGGTAAGAGCTGTCCCTAGGCCTCCTAGAGCAGGTCCCCTCCTTCCCAGGTCCCCTCCCCCAGGCCTCCCACTGAAGGCCTGGAGTCCTCTCTGCAGCCTTCCCAGAGTGACCCCTCCTGCCAGGACCTCACAGGGCCAGGGGCCGCCGGTGGACGATTGTGAGGCCCTGGCAGGGACAGGATTTTGTCTTTGCATGTTGCCAGGAGGCCGGAGAAGGAGATGCCTTTGCCTTGGAGTCACCAGAGCGACTCCACATTAGGGCAGCCAGACCATCACAAGACTGAAAGTTCTGTGGAGTTCGGGCTATTTCTTTGGGAAAAACAGAGCCAGGGGTACCTTTACTAGGTTTCAGCTGTTTGAAGTCATGATTAGCTACATCGTTTCCTAAATTTTGTTTTATCTTTTATTAAGGAAGCTTTTAACACATATAAGAGTGACTGGTATAATGAACTCTCATGTTCTCAACATCCTGTTTCAGTAATTGTTGACTCATGGCTAATCTTTTTTCATTTATACCCCTACCCAGCTTCTCCTCTCCATATTATTTCGAGGCAAATCCTAATCATCATTTTTTAAATCTATAAATATTTCAGTGTACATTTCTAAAACATAAGGACTCTTAAAAATTTTTTTTATGTTTATTCTTGAGAGAGAGAGAGAGAGAGAGCGCGCAAGAGCGTGTGTGCTTGTGCGTGAGTGGGGGAGGGGCAGAGAGAGGGAGACAGAAAATCTGAAGCAGGCTCCAGGCTCTGAGCTGCCAGCATAGAAACCAACTCGGGGCTCGAACTCACAAACTGTAAGATGATGACCTGAGCCAAAGTTGGACACTCAACTGACTGAGCCACACGGGTGCTCCTAAAACATAAGGACTCTTAAAAAACATAACCACAAGGGGTTCCTGGGTGGTTTAGTTGGTTGAGTATCTGACTCTTGATTTTGGCTTAGGTCATGATCTCATGGTTTGTGGATCAAGCCCCACTTCAGGCTCTATGCTGACAGAATCCCTGCTAGGGATTCCCTCTGTCTCCCTCTCTCTCTGCCCCTCCCCTGTGTGTGTTCTCTTTCTCTCTCTCAAAATAAAATAAACTTAAAAAAACCATAACCACAATATTGTTATCATAACTAGAAAAATACAAACTGTCTTAAAATCATTGACTACCCACTTAGTGCTCAGATTTCCCTGTAATATTTTTGTTCAGTCTGTTTGAATCAGGACCTAATGAGAGTCCATACACTGCAATTGGATAATATGTGTCTTAAGTCTCTTTTAATATATATAGATTCCTCTTTCTTTTCTCTTGTTCCTTGAAGTTTATTTCTTGGAGAAACCACATGATTTGCCCCCTACAATTTCCTCATTTTGGCTTCTGCTAGTTAGTTGTGTCCCCATGGTTTAATTTAATAAATTATTTTTTGTTTTTAATAATTTTAAAATATTTTAATAATCATTTCTTTCATTTTTTGTATTTCCTGTTCAACTGGTAGAGCTAGAGACTTGATCAGACTCAGTTTCAAAAAAAATTTTTTTTTTTTTAAATTTTTTTTTTTTTCAACGTTTTTTTAAATTTATTTTTGGGACAGAGAGAGACAGAGCATGAACGGGGGAGGGGCAGAGAGAGAGGGAGACACAGAATCGGAAACAGGCTCCAGGCTCCGAGCCATCAGCCCAGAGCCTGACGCGGGGCTCGAACTCACGGACCGTGAGATCGTGACCTGGCTGAAGTCGGACGCTTAACCGACTGCGCCACCCAGGCGCCCCTCAAAAAAATTTTAAAGTTTATTTATTTATTTTGAAAGAGAGAGAGAGAGAGAGAGAGAGAGAGAGTATTTACATATGCTCTTGAGCCAGCGGGGGAGGGGCAGAGAGGGAAGGAGAGACAGAATCCCAAGCAGGCTCCATGCTGTCAGGACAGAGCCTGATGTGGGGCTTGATCTCACGACCATGAGATCAAAAATCAAGAGTTGGATGCTTAGCGGACTTAACCCAGGCACCCCTCATATTTTTTGATAACTGCTACAGTATCAGTGGTTGTCAACTTCTGTTAAGAGACACATATTCTCTGGTTGTCTTTCCTTTTGTGATGTTAATACCTGTATTAGCTTGCTCAGGCTGCTAAAACAAAATACTTAGCTTAAACAATAGAAATTTATTATCTCTCAGTTTTAGAGGCTAGAAGTCCACGGTCAAAGTGCCAGCAAATCCAGTTGCTAGCAAGGGCTCTCTTCTTGGCTTGTTGACAGCCACCTTCTCGCCATGTCCTCACGTGGCCTCTCTTCTGTGGGTGTGAAGAGAGAGTGTGCTGGAGCTCTCTGGTGTCTCTTACAAGGACACTAATCCTATCGGATCAGAGCCCCATCTGATGACTCATTTAACCCCATTTCCTTAGAGGCTCCATCTCCAAATACAGCTGCACTGAGGGTTAAGTCTTCGACATGTGATTATTTGGAGAAACCCGAACGTTCAGGCCATAACGGTGTCCACTGTTGGTCATCATCGTCCAGATTCTTGACTTCATTAGGCTTTGCTCCATATGCACACACGGTGTTGGGTATAGTTTCCATAGGCTTCTGGATCTCAGTTAAGAACCTCTGAGTTATATTGTTTCCATAAGGATCAGAAAGATTAGTCTTAAGTTTCTGCAGGAGGACTTCAGGCTAAACCTTGGGAAGAACTTCTAACTCTTAAAGGCTTTAAGAGCAAATTTCTCAAAGGAGGTTTGTAGAAATGGGTTCTGTAAGTCTGGGAGCCTGAGGGCTAGACCCGTTTCCCCACCGTGATCCACAGAAATGTCAGTGAATTCATAAAAGTAGTTAACATTTACTGAGCACTTTCTGTTTGCTTCTGAACAACCCTGTGGGGTGGGCAGAGGCACAGTCTATTGTACATATCAGGAAGGAAGCACAGATAGGTGAAGAGATTTCCCTGAGGTCAGAGAATTAGCAAAGCCGCATGCGGGGTTTGAACCCAGGCAGACAAGCACCGGAGACTTAAATCATTACACCAAAGGAATACCTACCACGGTCTCTTCGTCTGGAAGGAAGACACGTGATCGCCGTTATTCCCAGGTTCCTAAGGGGCAGTTCGGTGCTCAGGACATGAGTGCCTTTTGGCCAGGACCACCCTGTGCTGGGAGGTCCTGACCCACGCTGTGCTTTGACCTCTCTCCTCTCCCCTTCTCTTTTCAGTGCTCTGTCCCACCTAACCTTGCCCCTGGGGGCAGCCTTGCTGCGGAGGTCACTGAGCAAGAGACATTCCATCACAGGGACTGCATGACACTACGTAACCTCCGACGTGTATTTAAACGTGTATAGCTTAACCCGGATTAAACATGAGCAAGCGCGCGGGGTCCTTTGCTGTTGGTTTCTAGTCCTAGTGACCATTGGATGCATGACCGAGGGGCAGGGCTGCTGAGACGCCTCTCCGCCCACGTTGCCTCCAACGTGGAGAGGCAGGCGCTCTCACTGCTCACTTATGTAGTCTGGCTCCAGCCCTCGAAAACAGCTTACATTCTAAGACTAATTTTGAAATAAACCTTCATTTAATTAATATTCTTCATGCGCTTTGGAGTGTGGTGTTTCAAACCTGGAGAGAAGGCTGTGTAGCTGCCTTCACGTTGATATCCCGTGGCCTATGGCAGACCACTGGTGTGGAGGGACCAGGGCGCGCCCTGCTGTGGGCTGTGGTGGGGGCTGCACATGGTGCAGTCAGAAGGGGGAGGCCATCCACAGAATCCCAAGGTCTTACTGCTCGGCAGCTTTAAAGGGAGCTGTGCAGTGTGTTCTAGGAACTACTGGCTGGAGGGTGTCAGACTAGCCGGGTGACGGTGAAATTAGCCGATCAGAAGTGAGCCTCGAGGAGGCGCCAGGGCCTCCCCCTGAGACGGCCACATTGGCCACTTGCCAGCCCCTCCGCCGGGACCTGGAGGCTGGGGGCGGGGGGTTGGAGGGAGTATGCTGTGCTGAGCAATCCCAGTTTGGGGGATCGAGGCTGCTTCCTGAACGCCCCCAGTGACCCCTGGGAACGGTATCCTATGGCCGTGCATGCCCTCCCCTGCCCTCCCTGCAGCCCTAGGGGTCCAGCACCTCTGACCCCTACGTGCTGTCTCCACTGTCGCTGGCAGGCACCTGCCGGCTTTGGTTGACCAGCAGGTGAGTGCTGTCCTCAGACCTGGATGGTGGCTTGATTTCACTGCAGCCGGAACATCCTTGGCTTCCACCTTCGGGCTCAAATGATAGTAGCCCTGTGAATTCCCACAGCCCTGTCTTAAAAACAAAAAGCACTTGCCACGCCCCTGCCGCTGACCTTATCACCCATGACTTTGTCTCACATCATAGCACCCCTCCCCGGTAAGTAGGCAATGGCGTCACCCAGATTTTCTGGATGAGGAGACCAGCAAGCAGAGATGTTCAGAAGTGGTAGGCCAGACTGCCACCTTCCATTTCGCTCTTAGTATAGTGTTGGCTTTAACAGGACAGACGAAACAGAAAGCCATATTTTATGGCGCTGGCAGCTCCACAGAAGCCCGTGGGTCGATGCGGGTGACAATGGAAGGCATCCTTGGTGCCTTGCCTCTTACTTCTTGGGGCTCTGCTTTTCTGGGAGTGTGGCCAAGCAGTAGCCACCTTACCACGGGCGGAGGGGGGGACCTACCCCTCCAGGGAAGCTGCAGGTCTGACTCAGGCATCTAGCTAGAGCAGAACGTCCACCCAGGCAGAGCCCTGGCATCTGTAGGAAGACAGAGGCAACCTCAGGTACCCACACAAATCCTTAGGGACCATATGACGTTAAGTATCAGCGCGCTGACAAAAAGGGATGACTTCAGTTCTGCATTCACTGGCACTATGGTTAAGGATGCAAAGGGTCCCCGGTGGTGTGAGGTCATTTGCCAGCTCTGGGGTTTTTCACCTGCCTCAGCAAAGGGGAAGCAGCGAATCCCCAGAGCTTTTCTTCCTGCCTTGGATTTGTCAGATCTGGGTCAGCCACTCCTCCCCACCACCCCCCCCCAACCCCCCAACCTCATGTATCCTGCCAGCAGGTGTCTGAGGCAGCAGAGACAAGCTAATCAAAGCTGCTGGCAGTTAAAAATAAATCTCAAGTGTCAGGGACAAACTCGAGCTAGCAGAGGTGAGCAGGGGAAGTGGGGACCATGGTTCCTCTTGTCTCTCCTTTTGTCCACATTAGCGGCCTTAGAGGGACTATTCAGTCAAATTCTCTCCTTGCTACTCAACGTGTGGTGCCTGGACCAGCAGCACTGACAACCTCGAGTTGCCTGTTAGAAATGCCCCGCCCCAGACCTCGTGAATCAGAATCTGCATTGTGTGTGTGTGTGTGTGTGTGTGTGTGTACAAGGAGGGCCAAGGAGAGGGGAGAGAGAGAATCTTAAACAGGCTCCGCAGACACGGGGCTCGATCTCACAACCCTGACATCATGTTCTGAGCCGAAGTCAAGAGTCAGGTGCTTAACCGACTGAGCCACCCAGGTACCCCCAGAATCTGCACTTTAACAAGCTCTCCAGGCAATTGGTATTTGCCTTAAGGTTTGGAGAAGCTTCTCCTCATGGAGGCTGAACCAGGGGAAAGTGCGGAGTGTGGTTAACAGGTGAACACCATTTTCCTCCCCCAGTGTCCCCTCTTCTCGTCCTTGGGGATGTAGGAACACAGAGGAGGTGCCCTAAGGGCGGACACTTCAGACTCCATTCAGCCCTGATGGCCAAACTCAAGTCCAGGCTCGGCTGTGTGCACGCAGTGAGGAGTACCGGGGAGCCCAGGCCTGTGGGGCACCCTGCTTAGTAGGTAGCAGGTGGGCTTTAACCGAGGTGGGTTCCCTGCAATTAAAGGCCCGTATGTGGGTTTTGCCAAGTGTAATGTGACCAAGTCCTGGTAGGGAAACTCCACTTGTAGAGCCAGATACCGGCCTTCATTTGTGTGGAGTTGAAACAATCCTGTGGGGACAAGCCATTTCCCAAATATTCCCTATCCTCGTCTATTTCAGGAGGGAGACAGACGTGGTAACTCAGCAGGAAAAGCTAAGTGTGTTGTGGCCCTACCGTTTGTGGGATAAATTGGCCTTTAAAAATTAAACAGACCTTTCTCGTGCCCACTGGAAGGTCTGGAGGGTGACTCTGGCCAGCCGGCGGCTGGGGAAGAAGAGACGCGGATGATAGGTGAGAAGGCATGTCCTGCAGGTGTCTTAGGAGGAACAATAAACCAGGCTCTGATGGGCACCCGGTCCGTGCGGTGCGTGCTCTGGTACCCGCAGCGTCCTGCCTCCCACCCCACCCAGTCACAGCAGCATTGCGGGGGGGTGGGGGGGTGGGAAGGTCTCACCAAAGGCCAGAAGCAGAGAGCACCCCAGGGCGCCCAGCCTGCCTTGCGGCAGGAGCACAAAATGGGGAGAGGCAGCCTCATTTCCCCGGAAGCCAGGAGAGGTGACTCCCATCACGGAGCCAGCCTCTGTGATTAGCATGCGTGGAGGGCAATTAAATGCTGCTCTTGGAGAAGAGACTGGAGTTCTTGATGGCGCCTGATTATTTCCTTGAGAGGATGAGGGGATAGTCGCTGGGCTTTCCGTCTGGGCCTCCGCTTTCCTCTTCTCCTCCCTTCACTAGGGAGGGGAATCGGAGGCCACTCTACTGACCAGAAAGGTGCCTTGGCTTCAAACCAATGCCTCTCCTTTAAAAGAACAATGAGCCACCTTAGCCCACAGCCCAGCAGCTCCACACCCCGCCCAGGCCCTCATGCATATTCATCCTGCTTCAAAGAGCACAGCATGGAATATGCAAATTGGCCAGGCAGGAGCTGGTTGGCATTTTGATAATAGCTTTGTCTGAAAAACCCCAGAGACACTTGCACATCTACTTCCTCTCTCTCTCCCTCTCTCTGTCTCTTTCCCCTACCCTCGTGTCCCCCTCCTCATTCTCTCTTGTACTCCCAACCTGCCGGAGCTGGGAGGAGCTGCCGGGGTCCGTGCTCCAGTCTGGTTTGTTTCCACTTCATCCTCTCCCATCCCCGCCGCCTCCCACAGAGTCACTTTGGTATTCTCCCCGTGAAGTGTTGCCCAGTCTGACAATGCCCCTGGGCTCCGGGCCTGTCCACTCTGTCTGGGGACACATTCTCTGCCATCTTCCCCAGAGACGAGCCCCCTTTCCTTTGTCCTCCTTCCTCCCCTTCTGACCTGGTTTTGCCCTCACGCTCCACCCGTCCAGCCTAAAAATCTAAGACCCTGGCCTTGCCTTCTGAATGGGAGGGAAGGCATCACTTCAAAGGCAGAAGGAGAGGAGGCTTGGATGTCAGCTGTCATCACTGACAGATCACTGGACCTCCCTAGTTCCTGACCTCACTCAGCCTTCTCCACAACACAGCCAAGCAGCTGAGCAGCCGTCAACGACAGGACAATGGCCTTGCAGTTGCCCGCTTCTTTATCCCGGTTTTTTTGGTGGTCAACAGCAGCCTCTTCTCTAACAGGAGCTCCCTGGCCCCCTTCCATAGCACAGCTCCTAGAGAAGTATGCAGAGATCCGGCCCCTCCCCCCACCCATCCCCCAAATGTAGCAGGTTCAAGTTAGGAGCTGGTGGGCTACTGGGTAGGTGCTCTGCTGTGGGGGAAGCAGGCTAAGGTTTGGATCTCTTATCTTTGAATGTCATTGCATGTGGGGTCCTTAGAGGATAAAAGCTGAGGCAGGTGCAGGGATGCAGGTACCTCTGAGATTTCAGGGAAGAGGGGGGCCTCTGCGTTTGACCCTGAAGGCCAGCCCTGGTCAAGCTGAGCCTTAGGGAGATACATTATCTCATAGGAGGAATACGGGTTTTGGCCTTGGGTTCAAATCCCAGCTCTGCTACATATTAGTAAATAATTTTTGAGAAAATAATTTCTCTGAGCCTCATTTTAAAAATGGGAATACTAACACTAGTAGTATCGGTCATTCTCTCAGGGTTATTCTGAATATGAGATCTTGCATCCATGCTAAACGCTCAATAAATTGTGGCTTTTTACTAGTAAAGCTTGAGGAACATAGAGAAAGGGCTGGACACTGTGGCCCCTTTACTGTTGGGGACCGGATCATGTTTTCAATCCAGCAGGCACAGAGGACCTCAAAACAAAACAAAACAAAACAAAACAAAACAAAACAAGGTATGGGCTATTCCCCGAAAATCAGCCGTACCCCTCCCCCCATCCTGTCTAAATCCTGCTTATCGGTGGCCCAGTGAGTGCCGGAACCTGCTGATTCCAGAGCCAG
This sequence comes from Panthera tigris, assembly GCF_018350195.1. Lineage (NCBI taxonomy): Eukaryota > Metazoa > Chordata > Mammalia > Carnivora > Felidae > Panthera > Panthera tigris. Next base: position 22,344,192 of record NC_056669.1, on the reverse strand, counting down.
TGGCCTCCGGGCACTCCCGGACAAGGACGCAAAGGAGTGAGGCAGGAGTTGGATCATGTTCTGATTCTTCAGCAGGTTCATCGGGGGGGGGGGGGGGGGGGGTGTAGGAGGGAAGGCGAAAAGTCCAACTGATTTTTTCACTTAGCGAAAAGATTCTATTTTCACTGCCAAGGCAACAGGTAGGGCCACAGCAGAGGAAACCCACAGTCCACCCCAGAGGCACTTAGAGGAGCCTCACATCTGCCTTATGATTCGGCCAGACAGGTGGGAATGTGCGGAGTGGTCCAAGAGGTTCCAGAAAGGCATTTCAGGTCTCCTTAAGTACTGCTCCCACACACCGACTGAGCCTTGAAGACCACATTGAAGCAGTCTGGAGCTTTTCTGCTTCTTCGGACTGTCTCCGATCATGATCTCGGATCACGAGTTGGGGGGTGGCGGGTTGGAGGGACTGCCGTGGCTCTGCGTAGCCATGTAGCCTTTCTGCCTGGGTGGCGTTGCTCCCCAAGGCCGGAGGTGGGCGGTAAAGGCAGATGACAATTTACGGTGTGCTGTGGATGAGATTCCTATGTGGGGCGAGCAGGTTGGGTTTCCCGACCCTTTCTGGGGCTGAGAAACGATTTTTTCATTCTGGGCTTGGATCCTGCTGTGGGCAAACCTGCCTGGGAGGGGCCATATTCACAGCATCAGGCATTCTCCACCCCCAGCCCCCTACAGGGCACCTGCTCCACAGATCCTGGTCTGAAATCCGAGTCTGAGTGAGGTGGTGGTGGCTCAGAATCGCTGGGATGCTGTCAAAAAGGCACTTACTTTGGTCCCAGCCTGGGAGACTCTGATTTAGCAGACACAGAACAGAATTTGGGCTCCAGCGGCAGCCCCTGCCCTCCCCCCATGGCTGCTCAGAGATTCTAGGTGCCCCGAGCCCACCGCTCCTGGGTGGGGCTGCGGGAGAGGCAAAATGCTGCTGGCCCCCGAGGTGCTTGGGGGAGATTCCAACACGAGAGCCAAGTTATTCCACCCCCTTTCAAAATGTGACCCCATCAGAAGGGCAGCGAGAAGCGGGAAGGCGGTTGGTTGTTGGAGGCCTGGGCAGTGATGTCAGTCTCAGCTTCTCCAGCAGAGATGGGGGCTGTCCAGAGAGTGGAGCAGTCCCCCTCCGGGGGGAAGCTGGGGACCCACGTCATCATCCACAGGACTAGTTTCATGGAGCATCAGCTGAGAGGAGCTTAGCAACCATCTCCTCTAACCCCTCAATGTGCAGGTGAGGAAGTTAACTGAGAGGGTCCCTGTGTGTGAGGGGCAATTGTTAGAGGAGTATTGCCCAAATCCAGGAGAATCCGGCGCACTTCCTCTCCGCGCAAAGGAGCATGGGAGGTCCACGGGTGGGCGGAGCCAGCCTTAAATGCATTTCGTCTAATGAAAATTTTGCAATACGAGGGGGGAAGCAACCACCCAGAAATTCATGAAACAACAGGTGGATGTGTGATGTAGACACCTGACATGAGTTCTCTGAATAGTGCTTGGGTGTAAGAAGATGAAAAAAAATCTGAAAATGAAAAGATATAATAAGGTACACACAACTGAAGGGAATTTAAGACATTAAATGGCTGATTGTAATGAGATGTACATAAATTGTAAGGCTTGTAATGAAATGAAAAAAAAATTCTTGCCTGATAATACTGGGTGTAATGTCTACACCTGAAATAAGTCGTCTCACCGCGCCCAGTGTAATGAGATGCACATAATTCTAAAGAGTGTAATGAGATGAAAAATAAATCACACACTTGTCTTAAAATGAAAGATGTACCAAGATGCACACACCTGACGGGCATTGTCCTAAATAGGCTCGCTTGAATGAGATGCATTTAATTTGCAAGGGGGCTAAATGAGATTGCCCAGAGAGAGGCTAAAGTAAAACTAGAAGATATGTACACTTGAAACTGGCATCATAAAATCTGCCTTATCCGTGGGATGGAAATAAGATGCCAAAGTGGAAATGCATGGAGTCTGACACAATCGACATTGTCTGCCAGTCCTTGGTGATCCTTTGCCCCTGCGATGCTGTGCAAAGTAGAATTATCCTCTGTCTCCCGTCTGAGGACAGAGTAGGCACCTGTGAATCCTACTGGCTGAATCAAGGTCTTGTAGTCTAAATAGCAAAAGGAAGTTAAGGGAGCAGCGATAAACAAGTAATTTCTAAATGGCAACAGAAAAGTGTTTTCTGAGAGCAGTGTTTTTCAAAGTCCTCAGACCTCTTGCCTTGGAATCTGGGAAAAAGTTGGTCCTGGGACCGAATCTGCGTATATAACGAGTAACCCTGGGGGGTTTTATGCCTCGAGGTTAATGTTTGCCTGTAGAGGTCAGGTAGGCAGGTAATATGAATGAAGATGTCTGGATGTAGGACACAGGGACACTTTGCAATTAAAGGTAGGCGTATCTTCACTTCCACAGATACTTTTTCTCTGATTTTGTTTTTTCAAAGCAGGGCCTCTCGGACTCTTGTTTTCTCATGCTTGATGGAGCAGTGGGTATAGAGAAATAGTTCCCCCCCAGACTTTGTTTTAAGGTTTTTTTTTAATGTTTATTTATTTTCTTTTAGAGAGAGAGAGAGTGAGTAGAGACAGAGAGAGGGAGACAGAATCCCAAGCAGGCTCTGCTCCATCAGTGCACAGAGCCGACCAACTGTGATCCCACGAACTGTGAGATCATGACCTAAGCGGACACCAAGGGTCTGACGCTTAATCAACTGAGCCTTCCGGGTGCCCCGAAATAGTTCCTTTCTTAAAAGCAAGCACTCAAATATTGAAGGAAAGTCAAAAAAAGGAAAAAAAAAATTAAAAGACAGGGTAGGGGAAGCATAACTAGCCAATGAGCCAACCAAACAGTGGCAGCTGGATAAGTGGCAAGTGGCACTTAGTGCCAGTGCTGGGGAGACCACGTGCATGGCCAGTGTTGTGATAACCTGGAGAGCACATCATAAGGGGAGGCGATGGTTCAATTACACCCTGTTGTGGCCTTGTAGGAATACAGGTCCTGAGCTGCAATTGTCTATCTTTTCAACGTTGGCACAAAAGTGCCTAGAAACAATATATGGTCCAAACAAAACGTGTCTGGGAGCTGAATTTGACCAGAAGGCCACGTTTGACCTGACGGTCTTGTTTGCAATTCTGAATGTTAACCTTTGAGGGCACCGTCCTGGGATGAGCTCATATTTTCACCATTAAGGGGACGTTAGCAGCACACATTCAGTCTCAAGTTTCTGCTAGAATGGAAACTCCCTGAAGGCAAGAACTTTGCTGATCACAGCTGTACCCTCCACACCCGAAACCGCCTGAGATTGAGTTGGGGCTCAGTAATATACATCGGATGAATGAGTCTGGGCAGGCTGCGGTGTGATAGTGCCAATGCCCTCCCTCATCTGGCCCAGGTCAAGGCAGCAGAGGGGTCTCTTGGTCAAGGCAGTGTAGCACTGGCCATCAGCTGCCCTGAGCAGGAATCTTCCAACCCAAAAGGTCTGCCCTGCTGGGGTAGGGGCCAGCATGCCAGTCCAATCCTGCATTTTCCCATTTTCCTTCCTTCCACAGGGATTGTGGCACATCTTGTCCCTGGGATGGATAGGATTTGGGTCGTACACGGAGAGAGAATTTGCTGCCTCCTCATAACACCCCCAGCCATGTCTCAAATGATTTAGGAACCCCCCTTTTCATTGGCGGCATGGTGGAAAAACTGGCAGAACTTGATGGAAATACTTAGGAAGGGGCGTGAGAGGCTGGACAGACTACTCTGTAATTTCTTAGAATAGTGTTCCCTAAAGTGTGTTTTGGGCGATCCGAGTATAACTCGAATAGATATTACTGGGGCAAAAAAAGGGAAATAAATCTGGGGGGCAAGATAAACAGGTTTCTTTCCCGCAGGACTCTGCTGAGCCTTTATTCGTAATGTGCCTTACCGAACTCCACCAGCAAAATAGATTATGCAGTTCATCCTAGACTAATCTGGCCGTGGGTTTTTTTATTTGATAGCGTATCTTTTAACAATGTCTTCCTTGGAAACCACTTCTTTGAAAGTGGGCTGGCTTCCTGGCTCTGGGAGGTGAGGCTCTAAGTGGCGTCTTCTCGAAGATGTTGAGACTTTCTCGATGCCTAGAGGCGGGGTCTCTGCAGACTCTCCAGGTCTGACTGGAGGCCTGGGCTCCGTGAGAGAGATGACCCAGGGAGCGGTCCTCAGAGCTGCGGTGGGTGCAGAGCCATTTTGCCTGTGTAAGCACTCCCTTCCGCACCTTCAGCCTGGCTGGGAGGGTGTCCCAGCCTTTGCCAGAGGGAGCAAGGAACTCCTCACTCCTGCTTCTAAACCGATGCCCTGGACTTCGATCTCACCAACAGTGCCCAGATAAGAAAACCTTGGGACTGAAAGTAAGAAAGCTTGCTTGCCTAGGGGGCGAAGCTGTCCCTAAATTTCCACTTGTCCCAGGGAATACAGTGCTGAGCCCTGGGGTTCAGAGGGCAGGCTCCCCTCTGGGCGCAGCTCTAGGATTAAATGGGGCAGTCAAGACTTCCTCTCCTTCCCGATTCCTGGGACCCGGATGGGCATGTGAGGGCTGGGGGAGGGGCACTGGGGCCACCAGCTTGGAGGATGAAAATCCTCAGAGTCTAGGATGCAGCTGGGAAGAGCAGAGGCCTTGGAGGGAGGTAGAGGGTGGTGGAAGAGACCACAGTCTGAGCGCTCCACTGCTATGGGAGAGAACTGCCAGGAGAGGGCAGCGCAGAGCTTCCTCCTGTCTCTCCCTAATCTCTTTGTCTTTCAGCCAGACGCGTAGACGGTGTGTGCCAAATGTGGCTGTCTTCCGGCCCAGAAAGGTAAACTGAGGCCACCCAGAGAGCCTTCTACCTTGTTCCCTTCCATGGGTAGTCGGTTCAACAAGAGGTAGGCTGAGGCTCCAAATTTTTTCCGGTCCAGGGTCCCAGTAACCGCTAACCACAGAAAAAGAACCGCGCACCAGAATTATGGTAGGTAATAAGATTTACTGAAAACTTCTCGGCCACATTCAGTACTGGTTTGGTGGATACATCAGAAGGAGGTTGCATAACATTAGGCAGGTGGAGGGGCTGGAGGAGGATGTGTGGGCACATGTGTGCGGGTGTGCCTGTGCGGGGCAGGTCGCTGTCCAAAGTGGTAGGTGAAAGGGTGTGTGTGTGTGTGTGTGTGAGAGAGAGAGAGAAAGAGAGAGAGAGAGAGAGAATAAGAGAGAGAGAGAGAACAAGAAAAATGAAGAAAAGGAAATGTATTTTATCCCACTGCACATTGCAAAAGTCTCACGCCAAAAAAGCTAGACTTTCCTCTACCTATGGCATCAAAAGGGAGTAAAAAATGATTGGATCACCCAGATTATAAATAAGGTTATTTGTTTTTCAAAAATCCCTATTAAAACATTAAATATCAGCTCTTTTGGGGGAGAAATACATTCATCTCAGGGAGACCTCAGGAAAGCGACCATCCTTTTGCTCCACCCCAACCAGGAGGGGGAGGGGAAGCCCCAGAGGGCCCTGAGGGGTCCCCTCAAGTGGAACCAGGTAGCCACTCGCATCCTGCCACTGAAGGAGATGGCCAACGCACAATTTACAAATGAAACTGCAAGTCCATTAAATTAAATCCAATGGAAAACACACGTGTGACCAGTCCCATCATTCACAGCCAAGGGGTGGAGCAGGAGGGGAGGAGGGGTGCCAATCATGGGGGCCCGGAAGTTGGGTGGGAGGGTGTGAGTTAGGGCAGGTGGTAGAAAGCCTCCTCCTCGAGGGAGCCCCGGTGCCTCCAGCGCCGTGCGTCGTGGTGGTGGCTAGATCAGCGAGAGTGTGGGGTGGGGCACCGCCTGGCTCTGGGCCCTGGCCCACACTTTGGATATTGATGGGAAGAGGGATGTAGCACCTTCGCCAACCCCTGGCTTCCCATTGGACTGGATGCTTCTTTCCGATGTTTCTTCTGCCTTCTCTGAAGAATGAAGAAGAGAGAATGGGGCTGGTGAGGCCAGCCTGGGAGCAGGGCAACAGCCATGGGGGGCTGAGGGCTGGAACACCTGGGATAAGACACCACTGTCCTGTTGTTACGAGAGCTGAGCTCTGTGACCACCTGGGGATGGCTGTGGTCCCCAGAGTCACCTTGATATGGCTCCTAGCTCAGGTTGTGCCATCTCCTTGGGTCCTGGAGCCAACCCAGGGGAAGGGATTCCGCTCGACCCCCTACGATCTGAGCCTGCCAGCTGACCATCCATTTCGGGGGGAGAGAGAGAGAGAGAGAGAGAAGGTGGCTGTGGTGGCTCCTACCCTCTCTCCCAAGTCCGTGATTGCCCGTGCCTGAGACAGGTCCTTGGAGGAATGAGCGGGAGCCCCAGGGAGCTGTGGTCGGCAGGCCTCAGGGCCTCCCACTCTGCTAGCCACTGGTGATGCGTCTGGGCTCCTCCTGCCCTTGAATGTCTCTCAGAGGAGCTGAGAACCTTCCGGGGTGGAACCCAGATGCCCTTGACTCTCCCTTTCCTTCTAACTGTGTCCCTGGCAAGGCTCATTCTGTTGAACAGCACCGATCTGCCTCACAGTGCAAGTCCTTCAGTGGGGGGGCCGTGGGTGCCGTCTGTCCTCAGGGATTTGGTGAGTCCAGCTCTCACTCCCGCCTCTCCGTATGGGCTGCTTGACCGGCCCCGCAAACGGAGTCCTCTGCAGTTCTAGGGAAGTGGGGCTGGGGTACTCATTGAAGCTTGGTGGTTTGGGAAGGAGCAGGCATCTGCTCTGCATTTCTTCAAGCTACTGATCTGGGGAAGCTAGGGCCCAACTTCCTCGGTGCTGCCTGCCCATGCCCCCCTCCCCCCACCCTGAAGCCCTCCCGACGACACTCCTCTCCTGCTCGGTGACCAGTGCCAGCTGGGCTGCCAACTACTCCAGGGAGTCACTGTGTTCCAAGCCCAGGTCGCTGACATTTGTCGTCTGAAGCTCGTCGGCCTCCTCCTCCAGCTCCTCTTCCTCCTCCTCTTCCATCTCATCCTCATCCTCTTCTTCTGTCCCATCCAATGAGTCCTCGTGTGCGGCCATCATAGCCTGCTGCATGGCCATGGTGGCATTGTCTGAGGACAGGGACTGCAGGTTGTCCAAGTTAATGGAACCTACGTGAGACAAGAAGGCAAGGGTCAGGCCCAGGAATCTCAGTGTGGGGTAGAGTGGTGTGGACTGGCTCAGGGGGCGGTGGACAATTCCCGGGTATGACGGGCCCTGCGCGTGCACTTGTTGGCCACTCCCCGCCTCATCCTTAGCATCCCTAGGCGCTCCTAGTTTCCATTTACTGAGCATCTTCTATTAAGTACGTTAAATACCTTGACTTTCTAAGAGTTCTGCACTGTGGGTGTTATCACCTCCATTCGACAGAGGAGGAAACCGAGTCTCAGACGGTTAAGTTATTAGCTCAAGGTGCCAGTCAGCCAGGAGTTGGGATTCTCTCCTTGGTCAGTCTAGCTCGAAATCTGCTTCTTTCCTCTACGCCTCCCGTGGCAATTGCCCATCGCACGGGAACCTGAACACAACCCTATAGATGCACACGAAGGTATGTACGTGCACACGCACACTTCCACTTCACTTCCCACACAGAGCTGTCTTCACGTGCCAAGCTATAAAATGTCTGGCTTACTGAATTATTCATTGTGCACCAGGCGACCGGCAATTAGAAAAGTGTATATGGAGGGTGTGATGGAGAAGCTGGGAAAACAAAGCTCTTCCTGGCCTCCGTTCACGAGCCAGCTGCCTGCTTCAGTATTTATAGATGGCCCGAGCTCTCGGGGAGCCGTGCAGACACTCATCGGCGCTAAGGAACTTTCGGGAGGGCGTGGGAGGGAGGAGGGGGCTCTGCTGAGCAGTCACGGACTCTGATGACCATGGCCTCCCACTCATCTTTGTGAGGTTGCTTGCGGCTTGTTAAGACATGTGCAAAAACATTCCCTTCTCTCAGGCTTACACGCATTCTTTGATAGAGAGCGGGTGGGGCTCATTATGGCGACAGAGCCGCCAGTGCCGCTCAGGCGAGTAGATGTTCAGCCCTCGTGTGTCCAGGAGGCCCGCCCGCCAGCCCCAGTCTAGAGCACACTCATCCCCCGGTCTCACCATCGGGGTTTGTCCCTGGCGCACCGCCCTGTTGCTGCAGCACCCCTGCAGCAATGGAGTTGGGCCAGAATCTTTGGGTGGGCCGGTGCTGCGATTTGATCTTCTTGGCTTTCGGGGCAGGGTCTGGGTTGCTGGCATCAAGCATGGGCTGCAGGATGCGCCTCCGGGCATTGATGAACCTGCCCAGGGGTAAAGGTAGAGACCTGGTTAGTCACCCCTGAATTGTGGTGTGTGTGTGTGTGTGTGTGTGTGCGCACACACATGTGGGCATGCGTGCACATATACAGGGAGCGTAGAGCTGCTCCCGGACTTTCAGCTGCTGATCCACTGTATGGAAGACTGGGGTCCGATCTAGGGTGTGAAAGCCCAGCCGGGAGAAGACCCCCGGGGCACTGCAAGGCTCGTGGGATCACCTGGAGCTTGGTAACCACAAAGCAGCTTGGGAGGAATGCATGAGGAGGGTCAGAAGTCTCTACTCAGGACTGGTCAGGATGGAACAGAGGAAGTAAGAGACCCCTTAGTCAGAAGGACTAAACTCTGACTTCTCTCCAGAGGGCTCAGGGCTCAGATCAGGGGGCCCAACTCTTGGGTCTACTCCCATCCAACCAGACCTCGCTCTCTGAGATTTCCATGACAGCCCAGCCAGACACAGAGAAGGGGAAAACAGATCCCCGTGAGGTCCACAGTCAACTGTCCCTCCCTCTTCCCACTCCCAGCTTTGTAGAATGTTGTAGTTTTTCAGTTTACATAGTTGGTGGGTAGACCAGATGACCACCGGCAGCTCCTCCAGGCTTTTGGATGCCTGCATTCCTGTGTGTCCCTGTACTTATAGGCGGGGCAGGGTTTTCTATTTTTAGCAAGAAGCCTCCAGTGATGTTCCTGACACATTCTCCCAGCAGAGGGCGCTGAGAAGCCGCAGATGAAGCTCCAGGCGGTTGGGTTGACCCTCGCTTTCCACTTCTAGGCCAACTGGGAGGACCGCTGTGGTAGCTGGGCTGTGCTGAGCTGTCTCTTTTCCCTGCTGTGCATTCCCCTGCCAAGCAAGTGGCCCCGGATCTGAGAGCCTCTGGGTAGGTGATAACTCACCAGTTATTTACTTGCAGGAGCGTGAGGTTTGTCTGGGCTGCGATCTGCCTCTTCTCATCCTCCGTGGGGTAGGGGTGCTGAAATGAGAAGTAAAGGGCTAATGTGGCGGGGCACCTGGTGGTCCCGGGCCCCCTAGAGATCATGCCTACATCACAAGCACTACCCTGGTCCAGGCAGCTCAGCGGTTTGGAAGCCCAAACTGGGACAAGTGCAATGTTTGTTTCCCAAAAGCAATGGGACTAAGGCTTGGGAGAGGCTGTCCCCTGACTGTGGCATCACATTCAGGGCCACCTGGCCTCAGTCCAGCTCCCCCACAGGGTGGCGGACCAATTGGTTCCCCAAGAGTCAGTACAGTTCAATATTGATAGCTTCCAAGGCACTTTCATATCCTGACTTGGTCCTCACGGCCAACCCCCAGCAGGCAGGTCAAGCATTATTAGTGTTAGGATTGACAACGGCCTATAGGACTATCAGAAGGTGGTAAATGGGTGTATGAACCAATTCAATTTATTTTTATTTATTTTTTAATTTATTATTTTTAAATGTTTATTTATTTTTGACACACACAGATAGAGTGCAAGTGGGGGAGGGGCAGAGAAAAAGGGAGACACAGAATCTGAAGCAGGCTCCAGGCTCTGAGCTGTCAGCATAGAGCCCAACACAGGTCTCGAACTCGTGAGCTGTGAGATCATGACCTGAGCTGAAATTGGATGCTTAACCGACCGAGTCACCCAGGTGCCCCATCAGTTCACTTTAAATTAACTGGTATTTACTGAATATCTACTGTGTGCCCAGATTTATGCAGGCATCCCAGGAGACAGAAGATAAATATAATGATAACTCTAGTTGAATAATACTTGGTAACCTGTCAATTGTTTTCATGCACTAAATTTCATTTAATGGAGCATATCACTAAAATTTTATAAGGTCAAGTATCGTTATTCCCACTTGATAGACGGAGAAACTGAGCGACTTCTCCAATGTTCCCCCAGTGGTGGCACCAGCCTGGAAGTCAGTTCTTTTCATTTTGTTCCAGTCTTCTTGCCCTCACGTCATGCTGCCACTTTGTAAGACTGGGTCTGTGTCTTTGTGGGAGTAAGAAAGTGGTGTCCCGGCGCATGTCAGTCCCTGTGCTGTTTACATGTTGGTTTCCCTCTCTTGGATTGTGCTTCATGAGGGCAGAGACCATGTCTTATTAATTTGTCTTATTAATGTATCCCCAGTGCCTTCCATGTGCAAATGACATGCAAATGACTGCTGAGGGAAAGAAAGCAGAGACAAAGCAATAGGCGCGGTGGTTTGGGTAATGGTCACCATAGGAGGTTCGAAGGAGTGATGGGAAGGCTGCACAGGTCACATTAAGAATGGGAAAGTTTGGGGTGGTGGTGGAATAGGGGTCCTTCTGCGTCCCACTTACTGGGTGGGGAGCCACATGGTAACTGGGTCTCTGGGTCTTTGTGTCTTTCCCAGGTCCCCGCACCACACCCCGTACCCAGTAGGCATGCAGTAAATGTGTGATGACTGCCTGGGCGGGTCAGAACCTTGTCCTGAAGTGAAGGGAGATATGGGGTTGGCGGGGGGGCTCTGTCCAGCCTCCGTAAGCCGGGACCATTTTTCACGATCAGGGTGGCGTTAGAAAGTGGTGCTTGGGCTTTCTGGAGTCCCAGAGGCTGGGACTCAGAGTCTGCCTCTGTCACGACCTGCTATGAGTTCTTAGGCATGTCCCTTAACCCCCCGATCATAAAGTCATCTAATGATTAAGCGGAATGATACTCGTCCAGTGCTCTACAGGAGGTGGCTCTTCACACTAGTATTATGGGATGGTGTTGGCAAGGTGCTTGAGGCTGTCTAAGGAATGAGTGTGCGAGCAACAGCCTTGGAAGCGCTCTCATTATCAGCGACAGAGGAAAGCAGTTGGCCTCAGCACCCCCTGGCTGAAGCAGTGAGGGTCACGTGTTGTTGTAATTCACACCTCTGACCCTGACCGCCATGCCAGGGCAGCCGTGCCTTGTGATTCATACAACATTAAGATTCTCACGAGCAAGACAACACATCAGCGTCACAGGAGCCAAGTTCATCCTACCTGGGAAGGAACAGAGGGAGGTGGGAGGAGAGACTGCAGGCCCCAGGGGTAGGGGAGCAGGGGCTCTATGCTTCTGACACCTTCTGAGGAAGGGGCAGGGCCCAAGCCCTACTTTCCTGCCCCGTGGAGTTCCAATTCCCCTACTCATGATAAGGAGCCAAGCGGCCTCCCTGTCCACGGCCAGGTGGACTGAGAACACAGCAAACTACAGCATCTTTCCGGCCTTCCCAGGCTGCGCCAGGCCCTTTCGTGCCTTCTTGCCCTTGCACGTGCTGTTCCCTCCACTGCAAAGCTCCTTCTCCCACTTTCCCACTGTGTGTGTTTCTGAGCTTCCGGGAAGACCTGTCACAGATCAGATTCTCTGCGAGGCATTTCCCACCTTCCCGGGGCAGAGATCGTCACCGCTGTTTGAATAACTATATTATCGAATATTATTGAATTCAATAACAAATTCCCACATAGTGGGCATATTCCATCTAGAGGGTATATAGCCCGCCATATGGTCATATGTCTCCCTAAGATACCGAGAGTTGTTCTCAGGCAGGAACCTGGTCTTATCGGACAATGTATCTCCACTGTCCAGCCCGGTAACAGGCAGAGTAGATGTTTGGTGTCTGTGTATGGAACACAGGAGTGAACCAACACAAGAAGGAGATGGCCAACTTGTTTCCTGAGCAGAGCAAGGCTGTTCCTGCCAGCTGGGCCGGTTCATCTGCCCACCAGTGGTGGGGGGCTCCAGCATCTTGGGTGCTGGCAGTGAAAGGTACCTGGCTGTAAGAGTTCACGGCGTAGAGGGAAAAGCTACAGGCACAGGGGGAAGAAACCTCTATTAAAGGGCAGTGTGTTGGTTCCCATTGAGTGGTAAGAGAAGGGTGGGCTGGGCTGGTCAGGGAGGACATCCCGAGGGTGGTGAGACTTTAGTTGGACTTTGAAGAATGGCCAAGCCATTCTAGCAAAGGAGGGGATCGGCATTTCAGGCAGGGGACTTGCACCAGGATTTATATTTAAGCCAGTCGGATGCAAATCTCTTCCACTATTAAAGACCTCCAGGGCAGGAAATCCTTCAGCCTCTCATGGAAGGATAATGTTTGCTGTCTCTAAGGAGGTTCCTGGTGCAGGCCTCTGTGCTGAGTGGATGTCATAAATCCATAGATTAACATGCTCCCGTGTAATGGAGAGGGTAAGAGGCAGTGTCACTGAAACTGGCTGGCTGTTCTCTTATGGATAAAGATATAAACCTCTCATCCTCCCACATTGCAGGTGCCACCACCCAACCCTCCTGGAACCAGTATCTCAGGAGGCACGTGGTGGAGGCCATGGGGTGAGTGGCAGCTTTGGCTCAGCTCTGGGGACAGGTGTGCCGGCCAGAACATTCCTGGCTCTGCATCTGAGTTCTCATGGGAGCAGTCCAGCTCAGACACGCCTCAGACCAGATGATTCCTGAGGACAGAGTCAAAATAGTCCTGAGCCCTGGACAGACCTCGATTTGGTCAGTGCTACTTTTAGCACAATTGGAAAGGCTCGGGGCCAAGGACGGGAAGAGGAATCAGATGAGATCGTGGTAAGCCATCAAGCCATAGTAGCTGTTCTCTGATCGTTATTTGGAAGAACTCCTTTGGAGCTGGAGAGGGAAGTGGCAGCCGCTTTCTGGAAGTACATAATCCTTCCTCGAAAAAGAGATACAGAACGGACCAGAAAATGACAGATCCTTCTCAGGGCCGGCATGGAGGCTTGCACAACTAGGCCGAGCTGCCTGGTGGAAAGGAGCTTGGCCTTTGGAGAGGTCAACTCCTGCACCCAGCACTTACCAGCTATGTGAGCTTGGCAACTTGTTCTAGGTTTTCCATCATTAGCTTCCTTGGCTTAACGCGGAATTAACAAAAGAGTGGGTCCCTCTTGGACCTGGGGGCTGATCTAATGAGATAATGCAGGTAAAGCACGTGCGCTCCAGGGACTCAATCCGTACCATGTAGTGAGACTCCCCCCAGACAGCACGGAGTCAACTGTTGAGTCTCCAGGGAAGGGAACTGCAGCATTTACTCAGAGGAGCTGTTTCATGGCGCCACAGCTGCCGTCAGGAAGTTCCTCTGAAATCTGACCTACACTCTTTCCCGCCTCTCTCTGATACCTCGCTTTATGGCCTCCTAACTCAGGTCTCATCTGGCCTAAATTGAAGCTAAAGGCACCTTTTGGTTGGAAGAGTGAGTTCCTCCTGGGGTTCTGGGCCAGAAGGAAGTGTGGCCAGGGATGGTTCATAGGTCCCTGACCACTTCTTGTACCCCGAGACTGTCCTTCCACCTCCTAGCCTGGGCACATAAGCATGAGGCCGGCCAGTCACCGAGGGACATCACACAGGAAGTGGGAGACTGCCGGGGCCAGTGGCCTTGTGCTGTCGGTGAAGCAGGGCTTGGGGCCAGTTTTCCATCCCCCCTTTCCTGCCATGACTGGCACCGCACTGGTGTCCACCACAGCCCTCTTCCCTTCTCCTTCCTGACCAACCTTGGGCGCGTGCCCTGTGGCAGCCCCAGTTCTGTGGGCGTGGCCTTGCTCTAGGAGGGTCAGATGCCAAGTGAACAGAGGCAGTCAAGATGGTGGGGGTGGGGGTCCCTGAAACAACCCCGTTTCATCACATCGGAGATGCCACCGACGGCGGGGTGCATCCTGATTTCAGAGAGGCTAAGTGGGAAAAACTGAGCCTTTTAGAATGGAGAGGAATTTCTCCTTCTTACTGAAATTGACCTTGTGCAGACCTTCCTTTCTTCTTTCTCTCCTTTTTACTCCCTTCCCCCTTATAGTTGTACACACACACGGAAAAGTACAAAGAACGAAAACGTACGTGGCTTTATATAATATCACAAACACCAGTGTGACCACCACCCGGGTGAAAAAATAGGATGCCACCATCACCCAAAAGCCTCCTTTGTGCTCCTTCCTAATCACTAACCCCAAAAGATATCGTCCCCAAAGATAACTTGATTTTTATGGTTTTCTTGCTTTCCTTTGTAGTTTTGCTATCTATGTCTCATCCTTAAACATCGTGGTTTACTTTCGCCTGGTTTCTGGACCCTATGTAGATGGAATCAGACAGCATGCAGTATTTCACTCCACAGTAGAGTTGTGAGATTCATGTACGGTTGTTCTGCATAACTGTAGCTGTTCATTTTCATTGCTGTATAGTATTCCCTTGCAAAAAAATCTGCCACCTCCCAGTTCCTCACCCTCCCGCAATCTCAGAACGATTCCCCCTCCCTCTGCTATCTATTTCAATCCCTCCTTCACGTTGCAACAAGACCGGCCCTTCCTAACCCGACCCCAGTCCCTCATGCCTGCTCGGACTCCTCTCCCATGGGCACCAGCGCTTACCCTTCCCAGGGTTCCATGCGCTACATGGATGATTTGCTTAGTTGTCTGTCACCCAAACCAGACATGCTGCTTGTTTTTGAGGAAAGGGACCCCCACCTTTCTTTCCACTGCCACCTCATCCACGCTAAGGAAAATGCCTGGCCCACAGTAAGTGTTCAGTATGTATTTGTGGCCTGGATGATCATAGCAACCTAAGGGGGTAAGTGGTGGTTACCACCCTTCCCTGTGTGTCCTCGAGAGTGAAGAAGAGTGGGAGAGAGTGGGGAGCATCAGGGATTCAGACTTCCCAGGAATTCTAGCTAGACTCAGGCTCCCTTACTTACTCAAAGGGCCGTTCCTTTAAGTGATTGTTCCATGCATGTTTGTGGGGAAAGAGAGGGGGACTGGGGGCCTTAGGGTCCACGGAGGCGCACTGGCCGGCTTTCTAGAGGAGTCTTGGGGGCAGCATGGTGTGAAGTAGGTAAAACGTGAACTCTAGAGCCAGGCTCTCTGGCTTGGAATCCTGGTCTCTCACCAGCCCCAGACCTTGGGCTTGTGACTCGGGTTCCTCTTCTGTCAACTGGGGGAAAGATTTCCACCTACCCTGAGGTGGTAATAAGGACTGAGTGAGTTACTGTTTGAAAGTGCTCAGAAAAGTGCCTGGCAGCCTGGCACTCGGTGAGTGTTTGTTAAATCAATCAATCATGAATAAAATCAATCTGCTGCTTGGCACACGTGGTTCCGTCTCTGGGAAAAAGCCACAGGTTGTTTTTTCTGACACATGGCAGGAGTCCCCGGCAGCCCCTTCCGCGCATGGAGAGATGTGCTCCTTTTTTTCAAATGGTTTTATCTCCTGGATTCTGGGACTGCTCCAGTCCCTGTGCACACACGATGGGGTATTTCCCCCGAACGTGGGCCTCGGGCTTCTTGGGGGAAGCCGTGAGGTTGTAAATCTCCCCCGGCCATTTTTCAGGTGGCATCTTTGAGAACTGCAGGCTCCCAAAGGGAGGGTCCTGGGACACAGTGCACGCCAGTGGTCTCTTACCCCCCCCACCCCCCGTCTTCTCTCATGGGCCCCATCCAGCCCTGCGGCTGCCCAATCTATTGTCAACAAGGTCCCATCTTTAATGGAGACCACCAATCTCACCTCCTCCCCTGGGACTCACTGCTGCTGAAGCAGCCAGTGCAGCCCATGCCCTGGGACTATAGCTGCCCCAGGGCACGCCTCCAACACTGTCTGTCTGTCCTGGGGGAGTTGGAGGGCAGCTTCAACTGTGCCCTCTCCATCCCACATGAAGGGTGGGTGTGAGAAAACGGTGTCACATCACTGGCAGGAATCCAAGACCTAATGTTTCTCTGGCACAGAGAGATGAACGTGTCAAGACATGGCTGGCCTGACTTCTTCTAGCTCCTGATGTATCTTCCACTGAAGCTCTACAGGTACAATGCCTGAGCACCATGGGACAGACAAGTCGTGGCACGACAAAGAGCCACACAGTTCCCCATCCTCCAGGCGAGTGAGTAAGGGGAAAGGAGGATTTCATGCTCATAACACTAGAAGGAGGGGTCACTCTCTTTGGTCAACAATAATCACAGGCCAGACAGGGGGCACTGATGGTCAGTGGGGAGAGAATTCTTACCCGAACAACTCCTCTTTCTCTTTCTACCCAATCCTAAATCCTAGCCACCCTTCCAGGCCTCGCCCAAGTCCCAGTTCCCCCACTGAACCTTAACTTGGTTCATCAGCATCACCTGCGGGGCTTGTTAAAAACCAACATCTCTGTATTGCACAGAGCCTTCGAAGTTTCTGAGACCAGCTCTCCCACTGGGCAGGAGTCCTTGATGCCAGTGCTCTCGGCGATGCACCCCAACAACTTACAGGTGTGCAGGGATAGTGCCAAGGTGGCTTGGTGGGGTCTAGGGCGGTGGGAGTCCCCTGGCTGGTCTCCAGCTACAAGCAACGTAGTTGGTTTACTGTCATTTTCTGTGTGCACCATCTCGGAAAAGGTGGGGAAACGTGGCTCTGCGGAGCCAATGGACACGGTGCGGCAGCCCTTTGCTCTGATGGTGGAGAAGGTCTTTCTGTTGAACTCAAGTCTCCTCCCTACTCATCCAGAGAGCCTACACTGTCCTCTGAAGTCACACAGGGGCCTCTAGCACTGCCTCTCACTTCATGACAAGAGCTACCCACCACACATGGGATGTCTATAGTTTTCGGTTAACTTTGAATACTTACCCTGTCAAAGTACCTGCCATGTATTCTCATTGAGTTTTCTAGGCACCTATAAAACGGGCATCCTTCTTCACATTTCACGCATGAGAAAAACTAAGCCCAGAGGGGTTAAAAAAAACTGGCTCCAGGTTATACAAGCAGTGAGTGTCAGAGCCAAGACTCGCACCCCCTGTATCTTTAACCACGTCCACTCCACCTCTGGGCTCGACCATCTGTCAGGCACTGCGCTTTTTAACATATTATTGATCATCTTCACCACAGGCGGGTATTATTGTCTCCACTTTATGAAGAGGAAATTAACATCAGAGATGCTAGTTGACCTGTTCAAGGTCATATGGCAAGTACAAAATGGAGCTGGGATCAGTCTCAGGCCTGTGTACCTCCAAAACCCTCGTTCCTTATAAGGAACACATCTTTTCTACAGACCAAACATCCCCAGTCCTCTTAACCAATCATCATATGACACGTTTCCTGGTAGTCATTTGAACAGACATTTCCCCATCCTGACCGCTCTTCTCTGGACACAACTTGCCAAAGGACCTTTTGAAATGTGATCCTCAGTACTGGACACACTAATCCGGATGTGTCTGACCAACACAGATGGTCAAACTCCTCTCACCTATACTGAGTCCTCTGTTCTCGGACCCCTGGAGTACGTGTGTGTGTGTATGTGTGTTAGTGCTTGATTACATCATGGGTTGACCACTCCTGGTTTCTGTGTATACTTTATCCCCCCAGTTAAATGATCAGTCCCTTGACTGCGGAAATTATGTCTCATACCTGAAGCTTAGGTGTTGGTGGATAGATACGATACTTGGGACTTGGATTACATTTCCCCATAGAATCAAGTTATTTTGTTTTAACAGCTAGCTTTCCAGGCTAGCCCCAAAGGCCGATTTAAAGATCTGTGTTCTGGTGGAAAGGAGCCCACAGAATTCGGGGACAAACAAGAGATCTCATTGTAATTTCAGGTGGCAGACTAGACCTGAGTAAATTCTGAGATGGTAAGCACAGACTTGGACCTCCTTCCTTTCCCTGCTGGCACTTCTGAGCACCTTTTCTCACCAGCCCCAGGACCCTCGTGTGACCCTGTGGTCAGCTTTTTGAATCTGAGGCCTCTGGCTGCTGGGACTTCAGGGTCAAATCTCCTGAAACTATATTCATGATGATGCAGATAAAACTTTCATCGGATTCTCAAAAGGTCAGGGACCTCGAAGAATCTGCTAGAAACAGAACAATTGCTAGAAACCTTTTCCCTGGCATGTCAGCCTGGTTTGCCTCCCCAAAATGCTGTGTTAAAAAATGTCCTGATCTTCATTTTCTACCACTAACAAGCATTGGTACTCCTCCCATGAAGTGGATCTTAGCTGAGTGGGAGTAAAACAGCAAGCTTTGGAACTAATTCATACTAAGCTGTGAAGGAATGATGGCGTCCCGGTCTCTCAATAGGCATCTGTTTTTGACAGGGATTGGATACCTTTAAGTGGATATCTGATGAGTGGAATTTCAGATAGTGTGACACAGTTAAAGGAAAAAAGTAGCAGACAAGATATTCTGGAACAAAAATGGTCTTTCTAATTCCCTCCGATTTTGCTTTTCAAGTTTTCTTACTTTTCCCTACAGATTCCCTAGAAGTGTTAAGATTTCTCTCAGCTCTTTCTGAGACAGGGCAGGTTATGGGGACTCCCGGAGGGAGACGGGCGCCTTTGCAACAATGGCGGTGTCTGTATCAGGACAAAATACTGTCACATCTATCATCTTACTCTACCCTCGCTACGACGCTGTGAGCTGGATATTGTCATTCCCATTTTAGAGCAGAGGAGACTGAGGCCTGATGGGGTTAAGCAACTTGCCCCAGGTACCCCTGGCTAGGTAGAAGGGGTAGGGCACTCACATCCAGAACCATGCCCGTTCCATAGACCACGCACTCTTCCTGTTTGTAAGAGACGTCACTGTTTTCTAAGTCAGCTGTAGACGGATCATGTTAGTGGGTCTCTGACAGGGACAGATGTATAATTCCTTGGGGCTTAATACAATGGTAGGCCCAGGGAAGGTGGCAAGGCACATGTAGAGTATTTGTTGAGTAGCTGAAGATAATGCCAAGGCACAGAAGCTACAGCTGGATTTCATGCCCACACCCTCTCCTTGGTCAGGAGCCCATATGCAGGGCACACGGTATGCCCATGGATGCAGCAGCCTGTTTCACCCAGCGGGGATAAGCCCAGCATGGAGGGTTCCAATAGCTGGGGATCTGACAAAGACTCACGAAGATAAGGACGGGCTCGGATCATGCAGAGTAGGGGAATGTTCATAGCAGCATTATTCGGAGGCCAAAAAGTGGAAACAACCCAAATGCCTACCAACTGATGAGTGGATAAACAAAATGTGTTCTATCCATACAATGGAATACTGTTCTGCCATAAAACAGAGGAAGCATTGATACGTATTACAATAGGGATGAACCTTGGTTACATTCTGCTGCATGAAAGAAGCCATACACGGAAGACCACACATTTTATGATTCCATTCATGTAATATCTGAAATAGGCCAATCCTCAGAGAGCGCAAGTGGATTACTGGTTTCTAGGGCCCAGGAGCAGTAGTAGCTAATGGGTACAGAAATTGTTTCAGTGATGAAAATATTCTGGAATTTGTTAGTGGTGATGACTGTATAACTCTAAATATACTAAGCATCTCCAAATTTAGTTAAAAAGGGGGTGAATGATATGGTACGTAAATTACATTTCAATTAAAAAAAAAAAAAACAACCACCAAGAGAAGTCCGCTGGTACATTTTATGCTCTCTGCTTTTGTGACATCATCAGACTTCAGACGAGGGCCCCGGAGAAAGGCCCTTCAGCTGCATGTGGCCAGGTGGAAAGGCAGCCACCTGGGACACAGGGTCGGGTGAGATGGCTGTGAGCAGCGCACAACTGTGACCCTGGCTGGATGCCACACTGGCGCTGTGAATGTGATGGATGAAGAAGGGAGAGGAAAGGAAGGGAGGGTGAGGCGGCCTCACTGCGTCTGGAAACTAAGGCTGGCATATAAAAGTCCTGCATCCCACCCACCACCCCCAGGACAGGGCTCTCTTGTCTCCACTGAGAGCCTCTGCTCGCAGCTTCCGTTACTTCACCTAGACTTGGCGTGGGAGCCCAGAGATGCTGTGGTGTTTCTTGGGCCAATGCAGAGGCAGTGTAGCCTAGTGGGTGACGTATTAGAGCTGCGAGGCACCACAGACCTGGGCTCAAATCCCGTGAGATATTGGGGAATAGGTTCCCTCCTTTGAGTCCAGTTTTGTTATTGGTAAAATGAGGGCAACTGGCTGGGTGGATTCAATGAGATGATGTCTGAAGATGCTTCGCATAGATCTGTCCCCCGCCCTGCAGGGGCTGCTGGGGCTTGGTTTCTTCTCTGGGACCGCCACCCCCCACCCCCCCCGACATGCAGAGAATATTCTATAAAGTGCTTCAGTGGCAGCAGCACAGAGAACAGTCATGTTTTGGGTGGAGATGAGCAGAGTGACCCGGCAGGGCCAGGGGTGCTAGGATCTCGAGAACAGGGGGTGGGGGCAGAAGCTGGGCAAGGAGAGCGGAGCCTTTCTCTCCTTCCTCCGTGGAGAGGACCCTCTGCTGGGGTTTCTCCCCCGGCCTGGGTTTGCTATGGAGTGATTGCTTCTAGCAGGAGTCTGGCCTCTTTCAACCAAAAGGCAATAGTAAGAAAATATCACTGGATTCTTTGGGGACCCAATAGCAAGCGGCTAATGGATGAAACCTTCCCAATCTCACTGCAGCCTCACAGCAAAAAAGGCTCTGGGGGGAAAGTCCCAGTTCAGGAGCATTCTGTCATCTGAATCTATTTCTGTAGCTGCTAATGCCACACAACAGTGGAAATGACAAGAAGCCTCACACACAGGACGAAAGGAGTCAAAGAATACGAGCTTCTCCCCGAGGGAAAGAAGACAACAGAAAAGACTAGTATTTATGACAGAATTTTAATGAACAATCTCTACTCATCGAGACTGTGGATTTAGCATATGCTCTCCATCTCTTCTGCAACCCAGGTGAACTAATGTCCACATTGTCCTGGATGCTCCAGGTGAACAGGCTACTGTGTAGAATGTTCATTAGACAATAGTATCTGCTTCTCGGGAAGTTGGCAGTGTTTGTATCCAGACTGGTTTACTCCGGCTATACGTGCTAGTGTAATCATGTGATTTAATTAACTATTCTGTAAACCAATACCATCGAAGTGCAAAAAGAAGGCTATCCTTGCTAAGAAAACTAAGTGGAATGCTTTGGAAAGATTCGAGATTCCGATTTCCTTAAAAATGCCACATAGTTAGGATCGGTGAGGCAAATTTAAGAGGCTGGAATACATAACAAAAGTCTAGAAAGATCCTGTAGCCAGATTACTTCCCAGACATCAAAGTTCTTATTGATGTTAAATAAGGATGGAATTTATAGATGTTCTACTATAGGAGAGGTCTGTGCTGGTAAAAGTATGACCCTTAATCAGAAAAAGATCTTCCCCCCTCTATCGGGACATTTGCAAACCAACGTGTGTGCATATATTCTACATTAAAATAAAATGTATCTTTTTGTTCTTATTTATTTTTTAATTATTTTTTTATTTTTGAGGGAGACAGTGTCAGTGGGGGAGGGGCAGAGAGAGAGGGAGACAGAGGATCCAAATTGGGCTCTGCACTGACAGCAAACAGCCCCATGTGGGGCTCGAACTTACAAATGGCGAGATCATGCCCTGGTCCGAAGTTGGATGCCCAACTGACTGAACCACCCAGGTGCCTCTGAAATGTATCTTTTTAATGGCTGTTCCTTTCTTCAGCCAACTTTTCCATTTAAGCCATCAACAAATGGGTTGTCCCCACTGTACTGGATAGGAGAACGTCTACTGTATATTGAGATCTGTCCTTTTTCATACTTTTTTCTACCCTATTTTCCTAAAACTTGAACAGCTACTCTATGCCCATAAGGCATTACCGCAGAGTTGTATCTCCCAAGAGCTACAGTCTCAGAGTTGTTCCTCAAAGTCACAATGAAAACAAAGGCGGTCTTCGAGTGATCAAATATGTTTGGGGAAATCTTCCAATCATGACCCCTCTTGCACATTCACTAAGAATCAAGAACTGAGCTAAACTTTGTATAACCCAGATTTTCCCCAACTCATTTAACCTGTCTTGGGAGCAACGCCTGTAACATCCTATAAAGGTGCACACTTTGGGAAGCAAATCTTTAGGACCCACAGGAGAGATGTAATGTATGATCTCTATCCTGGAGTAATTTACAATTGAGTCAGAGAAAGACATGGAGGTTTCACACATACACATATATACGCAGAACAGGCCAGTAATGGTATTCTTCAGTACATTTTTAGGGTCAAAAGATGGCAAAATCAGTAAGTATTATAGATCAGAACAACAGGTCAGCTGTCCACCTCTAATTTGCACAAATTGTGGGCCCGAGTCTCAAAAACTTGCTCTTAGTCCTAGACTAAGTCCTTGCACTGTTCTAGAAAGTTCAAAGAGGACTCGTATTTCTCAAATGTGACTATGTACCAAGGTTGGCTCTTTATACATGTGATCCCATTTAATTTTTCAAGCATGAGAAATGGGTATTATCTTTTTTCAAAGAAATAGACTCCAAGAGATTGCACAGCTGGGGGCAGGACCTCAGTTCATGCCCCTGTGTGTCTGTCTTGAAAGCCTGTCTTCTTTCTGCTGTGCTCCCCTACCCAGTCTTCATAGCCTCTCCTGAGCTGGGGTTTGGGGGCATGTGCGTCCACCTGTGTCTGGGTAGCCAGGCTGATCCATGGCCCAGCCTGGGCCTGCAGGCGACAGCTGTGCCGTGCTGTGTCGCTAGAGTCTGGACATCTCCCCATCCCTTCCTTCTCCGGTCTAGAGGTTCTGAGTTGTGACTTTTTTAAAGGGCTAGGGGTCACTCCCTTGTCCTCTCCTGATGGCCGCTGTGAGGAAGGCATTAACCGAGGGAGGACTTTGCCAATGTTAAGTGCTTTATTAATAGTATCCGCACTGAGTGCGCTCGGAGCTGGAGAGGGTCCAGGGTGGGAGGGTGTGGGGCAGAAAGTCTTACTCATGCTTTTCAGCAAGCCCTCTCAATGGTTCCCAGTTCCTTTTGTAGAGCCGATCTGGGTCTTTCCTCCCCCTCTTCTTTGTGCTCAGTGACTACCCCCCCTCTTCTCCACCTCTACCTTCCCACCATCCCCAGTCTGGCTGGAAGTGGCCATCGAGTGGAAAAAAACGGCCCTAAGCTGTAGAGGGGGGTTCAGCAGGAAGGGGGCAAAAGGGCAGGATGTAAACTGAAGTCCAAGGTCAGAGGGGAGACACAGCCAGGAGGGACAGATAGGGTGACGCTGTAGTCTCAAGACTTAAGTCAGGGGCGAGTTGCAAATGGGGTGTGGCAGGTAGCTGAAGCAGGAGCCCGCAGGGGTCAGTGCAGGTGCTGGCCTGGGCGCCTGGGCTTGTGGGCAGGGGAAATGGTATTGCAGCCTCCTCTCCCCTCCTATGCTTGCCTTTTCTCCCCCTCAGGGATGATATTGCAGGTATGTTCACATCCGTCTTCAAAAATGCATGGGGTGGGGGAGGCAGGGAAGGAAGGACAGGGAACTAATGTGTATTAAGCCCCTCGGTGTGCCAGGATCTTGGCAATTATTCCGTTGCTTCTTCGTCATCTTCACAAGAGGTGAGTATGTCCAGGTTACAGAGTAAGAGGTAGAGTCTAGATCTGAGCTCAGGTTTGGCTCCCTCAAACGCCCATGAGCTTCAACCACACTCATAGTGTAGAGTTACACATCACTGGGCCACAAGGTGTGGAGCCAGCTCTGGACCCGTGGCAGGGTGGGGATGGGAGAGGGACGGCTGCCCCCATGCTGGGTATGATGGGCCAGGGCACAGAAATGGATCGTTCCCAGGGAGCCCTTCTTCCCACAGGTGGGGCTGGGAGTTGTAGCATGGACACAGGGCTCACAGGGCCACCGGGGCTCCCTGATGGTGTGGAAAACCAGGACAGGCAAGAGGCCTGGGCATCCCCACCACCGTCTTCGGCTACTGAGTCAGAGCTGCTCCCAGGAGGCCTGAGGGAGGCCTCCATACCGGGCCCTGCTCCTGGCTTCAACACTAAGTTCCTGGAGTCTCTCCAACCTCCTCTCCTCACCTTGACCCGTAGCCTTCCAACCCCCTCTCTCCAAATTAGGTTCCTGGTTGTTCTCTAGGTGGTGCTTCCAAATTTTGCTTCCTCAGCTTTCACTGGGGTGGCCCCAAGACCTTAGAGCTGGGGGCTGGCCATGTGAGGGGAGAGGCAGAGCTCCAGCCCCTCACTGGTCACCGTTGAACAATTATTCCTGTTAATTGGGCGTGTGGGTCCAGCACTTCCAGGGCAGGGTCCCTAAGATGCCCATATCTGGGAATGATGGCCCAGGCTTGGGCTTCATGGCTTCTGGAGGTACTCTTACTTCAAAAAAAATTTTTTTTTAATGTTTATTCAGTTTTTGAGAGACAGAGCATGAGTGGGGGAGGGGCAGAGAGAGAGGGAGACACAGAATCCGAAGCAGGCTCCAGGCTCTGAGCTGTCAGCACAGAGCCCGACGAGGGGCTTGAACCCACAAACCGCGAGATCATGACCTGAGCCGTTAACTGACCGAGCCACCCAGGCGCTCCGAGGCACTCCCATTTCAAATAAAGCGTTGCTGATTGACCAACTGACTAATTCCCATGATCCCTTTGATTCCTCTCCTCTCTGAAGAAAGACTTTCCCTCACTCCCCGTTCTTTCCCACACTTCACAGGCCAAGACAGTCCTTGGTATTTGTTTGCTTCTGTCTGTCTTTGTACTGCCAGGCCAAGACCTCGCAGACTCCTGCCAGTTTGCTGGTGCATCCAGAATTTACCCTCCCACTCTGGTGCGCACATGTGTGTGCGTGCGCACACACACATGCACACAAACGCACAAACACACACACATACACAAACACACACACAAACATACACACACACGTGCACAAACATACACACACACGCATGCACACACATCCTACACAGGCAGCCCAGACATGGCCATTGGTCTTCATTTATTGCTACAACTTTTGAATGATGCTAGGGGATTATAGTTTCAAATTCAGTCCTGACATTCAACCGAAGTCCTACCTGCTGCTGCTAACAATGTATACAGCACACAACTGCCATCATGTTAGTGCACACAGCAGGCTCTCTATAGACATTACATTGAAACCCAAGGCTGTGTTGCCATTTTATGGAAGCAACCATAGAGGCTTATGAAGGCAGTTGTTACGTAAGGAAGGAGATTTCTCCCTGGGCTGTTCCCTCCAGACTCGATGGTCACAGCCACCACTCCCCAGCACCGTGCCTCATTGTTCTGACCAGAGGGACAGGGAAAAGGGACACACATACACTGCTACCCCAGTGGTGAGGACTCCGGGAAACAGAAGAGCACGAGCTGAGAATCATCATTTTCTTCCATGGGAGAAGGGCAGGGGTGTGCGTGGCCACCTGTAGCAACCACAGCCCTGACCCCGTGGAATCTCACCGCCTTCATGAGACACTTTCCCAGTCCTTAGTTCTCTTCAGAACATGTCTATCCCCATTCCCTCATTTGATGTCATGCTTTTTCATGTCAGTAGCAAGCACTAGAGAGAGTGTCCCAGCTTTAGGCCCCACTAAATCCTCCCATCTGACCCGGTCTCTGGAAGATGAGATCTCTATCAGAGAGCCTCTCTCTGGGGCCACACCCTGTGGAGATCTGGGGACGACAGCAGAGTATGACCCTGGGGGAGTTATTCATGCCCCATGCTGCAACTCCACACCCCCAATATACACACACTCACCATGAGATGTTGGAAGAGCCAAGAACGCATTATATTGGTGGCATGCTTGGGCAAGACTCCTCGTTTGTTCTTGGACTTCTTATCCTCATTGTCCAGGAGGGAGGTGAGGTCAAGGTTAACCTTCAGGGCACGTGGAGAAAAAATCAGCATCAGCAGGCTGGCGGGCCAGCAGCTAGGGACCTGTTGCTATAGTGACGGCAGGCTCTTGCTGCCAACCCCCTTTTGCAACTCATTCTTAGGGCCCTGGGGAGGTCACCTTTCCTGTCACCGTGCACCAGCCCCTCAGAGAATGGGAGACAGGAAGAAGAAGAAAGAGGAAGAGGCGTGGAGGAGATGAGAGAGGACACAGAGGAAATAGGGACATGTGGAGGGTATAGGAGAGACAAATTTGCCAGAAACCATCTACTAGTTATTAGCATCTCTAGGGTACTTCACAGTTTGCAAAGCACCTTCCTACCTATTATCATGGTCAGCACTCACAGAGCCCTGCAGGTTGGGAGGGCTCTGTGCAGCTGGTGTGAATCCCCCTTCTGTGGATAAGAACTCCAAGACTCAGAGAGATCAGGCGACTCATCCAAGATGACAGAGCTAATGTCACATCTCAGGCCTGACCTCAGATCCTCTTACTCCCCGCCACTTGTGTGTCTGCTCTATCCCACTGAGCTACAGAGTGGCTCGGGGTGGAGACCAGGAATAGGAGGTGGAAGATCCTTTGAGTGAAATCCCAGGTAGTGAAATCCCAGGAGTTGATAAAGCCTTTCCAACACCCGGCTTCTGATCTGTGAACTGGGGGTAACTGGTCCCTCTTGGAGGAATAATAAGGATGAGATGAGCTACTTGTGTAAAGTGCCCAGCACATGGTAAACAATTACGGCTGCCCTCCCCCATACCCATGCCCAAGTGCATGCCCTATGCACACACACTCACCTGTGTGTTCTGGATCTGGATGGCTCCCTGGGGGATTGCTTGGGTGACCACCTGACCCTGGGAGGTTACCATGGTAACCGGCTGGTATAAGGCTCCACCTGAGGAGACAACCAGTTTTTGGGTCCCCTGCCATGGGGGTGGGTAGGAGTGAGGGCAAGCAGGATTTCCAAATCCCTTGGCACTCCTATGCAAACACCCTCTATTCTGGAGGCATTCAGCCCCTATTGTGGGGGTGGGTGGGATGGGAACAGGGTCCAGAGAGCAGAGCCTCTGGTGGGAACTGTTTGGGGGAAGGGACAATAGCTTTATCTGGTTTTGAGGGGCTCATGAGACTCTGACCCAAATTTGTACTGAACCATCACAATCAGGTCTTGGTGCTGAGCATCTATAAACTTATAGAGCATTTTAGTCAAGGAAACGAGCTAGGAGCCCCTCCTTGGCAGGGGACACCCCTTCCCATTTCCTAAGATAGTTCCTACAGTACCCTGCCCCC
This sequence comes from Panthera tigris, assembly GCF_018350195.1. Lineage (NCBI taxonomy): Eukaryota > Metazoa > Chordata > Mammalia > Carnivora > Felidae > Panthera > Panthera tigris. The sequence continues at coordinate 22,317,017 of NC_056669.1, read as the reverse complement.
CACCTTGGGGCACCCCATTTTCCTCCCAGGAGTGTTCCCCACAATCCCCTGCACCAACCTGACACCACTTGGGAGTTGACGGTTGTCATGGCGATGTTGCCCTGCTGGAGCGCTGAGGCTGGGACCACAATCCCCTGGGGGTTATTGGAGACTCCAGACATGGAATTGGGGGAATTCTGCAGGAGGTCCTGGCAGTAAGGGAGGTGTGTGGTTTGTGACAATGTCACTAAATGCTTAGATGCCACAGCCCCAAATTCCTCCTCCCCTTTTCTTCCTTCTTGCCTGCCCTCCTCCCTTCCTCCTGCTCCTCCCAGGACCCAAATCTGACAGACAATTCTTATGGCCTCCTAGAAGGGGTGAATAAGAAGGCTCAATATTAAAAACCAACCAACCAGTCAGCCAACCAACCAACCAACCAACCAACCAACCAACCAACAATATTTACCCACTTAGCCATTCCATTCTTCTGAAACTTGAGACATAAATTATCTCATAAACCAGTGGTCCCCACTTCAGCTTCACTTGGGAATTTCCAATATTGATGCCCGAGTTCCAACCCCAGAGATTCTAATTTCATTGATTGGGGGTGTGGTTGGGGCTTTGGCGTTTTAAAAACTCCCCAAGTAGTTCTAATGTGTGGCCAGGGCTGAGGACCAGGCTTTATCTGCTTACCACCTCTTCACCCTTCACATTGTTGTCTCTGGATGCCTTCCCTGACACTGTCTTCCCCCAGAACCTCACTTCCTCACCCACCTATGATGACATTTTTTTTATTACACCAAGCTCCACACATAAGTGGCCTCCAATGTTTTATCTTTGTAACCTGAGCACCTAGCTCAGGTGCCTGGCACACAGTAGCTACTAAAATACTTGTTAAATCATAAGAAAAGACAGCCACCCTAGTCTCTTTATAACCTGCCTCCTAAGGGCATCTCATAGGAGCCTCAACCTCAGCCACCCGTCTGCACATTTCATCGATTCCTTCCTTTACCTCCAGCTCACAACACCGAATCCCACTGCAAACAGAGTCTCCCTTTGCCCCGTGCTATCAACCTGCCAGCCCCCATTTTCCCCATAAGCAATCCTTCCAGTTTGTTTTTGCAGTAGCCAAAGCAGATAAGAAGACCATTTTTCTCCCTGGCACTCCGGTCACCTCGTCATTGCCATGTAACAGCTGGGCAAGGAAGTCCTTGGATGCTGAGGGACTCCGCTTGTCTCGCACGAAGCCTGCAATAAGTCCTCCCTGCTTGTCTGCTCGGTGTGGGGAGAACTTGTGAGGAAGGATTTGGGTGTGTGAGAGGCTGGGGTGTCTAGGCTTTATTTGGAGAAAGCAAGAAAGGTGGCCAATGAGATGCAGCAAAAGGAGTTGTACGAGACCTGCGTGGGTCTCCGAGCTCCTCTGACCATAGTTCCTCATCTGACGACAGGGCTTGAACGAGGTGACCCGTCTGATGGCTGTCTAGGGCTGACACTCTCATGCTCAAAGCCTGGAGTCACAGGGCATGAGCTGTAAGAATTTACACGGGTAAACAGTCAAGAAAATAGACTAAATCAGGGGGAGAAAAGGCCCCTACCTTCCTAGCTTTTGTTTCAGGACTGGGAGAAGCTTCGGTCTTCAGCCTCCAGGGAAGGTCTAGAGGTTCTTTGAGCCAAACTCTTGGCCTCCCCACTCAAGCAATTCAAATCTAACACTGAGTCGGACCTTCAGAAGCCTAAAGAAGATTCCTTAAAAGCCACATATTCCAACTCCCTGAGGAAAAATAAGGAACTGAGGCTTATAAACTCAAGTGACTCACCCAAGGCCCCCAGCTGGTTCGCAGCAATGGGACTAGAACACAGCCCTCCTTCATCCACAAATATTGAACACCCACCTTGTGCCAAGAACTGGGCTACGAGGTGCTCCTGGAATCACAGGGGTTCAGCACATAGTTACTGGAGGCAAGGTGAACAGGTAAAACAATCAAACCCTGGAAGTACAGGGGCAGCATGGGCCCCAGAGGAAAGATGAGAGACTTGGGAATCAGCAAGTGATGGCCCTTCTGTGAGCCTCAGTCTCATTCATAAAATGTGTCTGGCCCAGTGCTGACATCCAGGAGCCCTCAAAGCCTGTTTTTAGCTATGTGTCCATCTAAGGTCGATCCTGCCCTCGTTCCCAATACCCCAGCCAACAAGTCTCATAGGATGTAAACCAATGCTGATGTTATTTGAAGCTGAGGTGAAGTCGGAAGGTACACTGAATAGAAGAGGGCGCCCCTCCCTGCCTCTCCCCCTAAAACTGATGGAAATGACTTTTCAATAATCTCTTGTCGGGAATCATTCATGCCACGGTGCTCCTCATGGGGAAAGGTATTTGGGAATTTCACACATAAAAAGTTGTCCCAGACTTTCTTTTCCCCCGAAAAAGTATCCAGCAAGGTTAGGGAAACACAAGCAAAATCAGTAAAATAAATACAAGATGTGTGTTTTGGGATTCAACCAGCACACATATTTGCTTGCCAGAGGCAGAAGGGTGAGGAGCCTGGATGCTTCACCTGCTTATTCAAGCTCTGGCTGGTTCTCTGCCCTGTGGTTTTGCTAGTCTCCATGCCAGGTTCTGAGTTTGGGTAACTAAAGGCAATTTGCCTTATGCATGAGATCAGACTCTTCTCTTTCCTACCCTTTCCTCCTACTCTGGGGTCGTTGGCTGGGACGTGCCCAGAGGCAGCCAAGTGATATCAGCAAAGGAATGGAATGTAGAGCTTCAGGGACAGAGATCATGGGCAGGGCCAGGGCTGGCCACGTCTTAGCTGGGCAAAAAAAAAGAGGCAGCAAAATCTGGCATCGCTGAGGTGTGGGGGAATAACATCCACCCCTTACATTTGTAAATACGAGCTGTTTCACAAACCTGCCAGAGCCCTGGCGAGTTTTTAAAGACACAGATTCTCAGCATCATTGAATCAGACCCTCAGCAATCTGTATATTTAGAAACCTCCCTCAGCTGGTCCCAGAGATCAGTGGGTCTGAGACTACCTCTTCGTTGCACGTATCGAATATTAACAATGGTTTCACCATGCTATTTCATTTTAATCTCCCCACTACGATGGTGTCATCGGGAGAGAGATTATTCTATTTGTCTGAAGAGGAACTGAGGTCCAGAGAACCAAAGTGAATTCCTGGAGTCACAGCTGTGCCTCGCATGCGGGTCCTTCGGCTCTTGCGCTGATGCTCAGAGAGAGAGAGATGTGCCTTGGAATCAGACATCCAGGCTTGACAGAAGCAAGGTTCCTGGCACATTTGAACACCCAATAAATCATTTTCCGCTTCCTTTGGCTAACGCTACTCACCCGGGGAGCTGGGCTTGGCATAGTCAGGATTTAAAACCTGTCCTAGAAGGTCCCTAGAGCCACTTGGGTTCTTAGCAGCAGTGGAGATTCATCTGGGACTGCCGACCTAGTCACAGTGACCGGTTCTTGCCACATGCCCGGCTCATTCCTGCCTAAGACGTTCCCGGGCCCAGGCCAAGCTCCAGAGCTGGAGCTGCGTCCCTGTCTTGGACGAGCTCTGTGACCTGACTGCAGCCATTTCAGGTCAAGCCCAAGGTCTGGCTCTCTGGAGCTTTTGTCTATGGAGACAAGGGGGCTCTGAAGCCCTGGGAATGGTCTACGGTCTTTTCTGAGGAGGGGGCTACTACGTGAGCAGAGGAAGCCCCTTGGGGAGAAGATGTTGGCTAAGCACACAGTATTTTCATCTTCTTGACAGCTTCTTCTTGGGGCTTATCAGACTCCAAACCAGGTGGATGATGTGTCTGGACCCAAATAGAGCTGTGTCCTTCTTAGCGCCCAAAGAGAGGTGAGGAGCACATGTGGTACAGTTTTCGTGACGTTCTTCTGCATCCAGAGTCCCCCCATCCCTGCCCAAACTGTCCAGGAGCCAGGGGCTCAGAGCTGGTTGTCTAGGTCAAGAGCTCTGCCTTGTCCCACCAGGAACATGTCTGTGGTGTCCCCCAGCCTCGGAAAGTTGCCAGAAGCCTGGCTTCCCTGGTTGAGCCATCCCATCTAACTGGGAAGCGTGCAGTCTCCTACTTTCTAGCAGTAGGACGTGCTTTCAGAGTACGAAATAGGCCCCAAAGCTGAAAATGTCCATAGAGTTTCCCAGGAATGCAGTGGCAGGGCCTGGACCAGGTGACCCACGACTTGGATGGAAACTCACGAGCTGGGCTCTGCAGGCCTCCCCAGAAGCTGTCCCACTGCTGATTCTCGCGTGCTGTTTCCCTGAGACACAGAGAGGCACAGAGCCTCTCAGGAGCAGGCACAGCAAGGTTAGGGGAGCAGCTTTAGATGGGCTGACAGCTTGCGCCTCCTATCCCCACCCGGGGACAAGCTGCAAAGCCTTTGCCGCCTGGGGCCGTCGGCCACTCTTTCTGCGCCGCGGTGTTCACTGTGGTGAGTTTTACTCCAAATCTCATTTGAGAACAAAAAAAGATGATTTGTGCAAAAGGAAACCTTACTGAAGAAAAAGTGAAAGTCTCTGGGATTACTCTTGGAAGTAGAGGGTGGGAGGGTGGGGCGTGACCTGACAATGTGTGACCTGACAATGACTGTGAACTCTGACCTCAGGGTCTGCTGTTGGCCTAGGAGGAGCCGGGTCAGTCCCTGGAGCCACGGGTCTTCACTGTTAACAGGGAAAGGGCTTATGTTGCCCCGGGGAGACTTAACTTCCACTGAAGGAAGAAATTCCTGGAATAAACTGTGTTGGGAGGAAGAAAGGAAGGAGTGAAGGAAAAAAAACCGATAGAAAAACTGTCCTTTAAGTTATTTTGAAACAGCCAGAATGTTTATCTTACTAGGATGCCTGTAAAGCAGGGGATTCGAACTGGATGACGCTGCAAAGGTCTTTCCAGCTGAGGATTTTAGAGAAACCAGTGCCGTTCCCTAGGAATGTGTGGGTGGGTGGGTGGGTGGGGTAAGCAGATGGCGGTGGGCTGGGGGGGCACTGTCTCCCACTCTACCCCACCCCAGCTGTCTGCCATCCACCCCCAGGCCACTAGGGGTCTCTGCTGATCCACCAGCTCAGATCACACTCCCCACAACTTCCCAAACCTCCCAGGAGGGCAGGTCTGTGGGCTAACTGGCCTGGGCTAGGAGGTGGGGACTTGGTTCTGGGCGCCACATTTCTGCAGGAAAGCTTGTCTTGACTCACCCTGGGTATGCCCATGGCCCATTCTCTTGACTCCTTCAATGCTTCCTGTTGGCCTGATATCGTGGACATATAGCATAATGGTGCTCTTTCTGTGTCCTCTTTCCCTGGCCTTCATTGCAGATCTTTTGAGGGAAAGAGGGATCTTTCCTTGAATTCCCCCCAACTGCCTACCACAGTGTTGGGTGCATGACAGATGCTCAATAAACACATGGCCTGACTGGGTTTTGGCCTGGGATGGTGTGTGTGTGTGTGTGCGTGTGCATGCGCCCTAGGCGGGTGAGGAGGGTGGGGAGGTTGACCCTGTCCCCAGACACCCCGTTCCTGGCAGCCTTCCTCCACTCTGGCAGGCCCAGAGTCCTGTCCTCGGCTGGGAAAAGCTGGGCTCCCAAACTCAGGGAAGCCAAACACATGTAAACAAGCCACCTAATCCTGTTCCTGCTCTGCTCCTGTTGGGGGCTTTAGTCTCAAGGGAAAGGCACTTTTGGCCTGTGGGGACAAGTGGCAGCTGCTGCTCTTAAGGAACATTCCTTCTCGGAAGGGGAGAAGTGCTCAGGTTTCATTAGCCTGGCTGGGAGGGCGGTCTCATGGTCTCCGGGTCCTATGAGCTGGAGGGCTGGGGGCTAGGAACTGGCAGAAAGCACAGCTTTAATGGCTATGGCAAGAGTGAGGCAGAATAGCTCCTAGAACTCCACTTTTTGTCACTGTGGTCTGGGGGTGTCCTCTTTCCAGCCCAGTGGTGATCTTGCAGGGTAGATCACCTCCCTTTATTTCCACCAGCCTTAAAACTCCCTGGTCAAATCTTCACGATGGTTGGTCACTGGGCAGAACTTGGGGCTAGACTGAGGTGACTGCCCCCACCTCCTTGACCTCCTGCTAATCTTGCAAATGCAAACTCCCTGTAGGTCAGGAGGTAAGTCTACCTTCCCCAGGGAGGGATGTACTCAGTCCCTTCCTATTTTTTTAGGGACTTCACATGGTTGGAGAGTTCTACCCGCTCTGCCAGGCCCAGAGTCTCAGAACTGGGCTCACTCTGTACCACTCTTGTCCCTACTTTCAATCTATTAGCAAATCTAAATTCTTGCTTCCCAGCAATTAGTTTCTTCCTCTCTAGTGTTCAAATCCCTGCTCTCCAGTTAAGTGGGGTCACCTCTCCCTCTCCAGGGCCCAGGACCTCTGGTTCTTCATAGATGTCAGGAAAAAAGGTAAAGGGAGTGATTTTAACAAGTAGAACATAGACTTGGGAGTAGCCCATCCCAGCCTCTGCTGTTTATTAGGTATGTGACCTTAAGCCAATATCTTAACTTCTCTGAGCTTCTCTTTCCTTGGGGGAGAAAATGGAGAAAATAATGTGCTCCTTGTGGCCTTGTTGTGAGGAGTCAATAAGATAATATATGTAAAGCACCTAGTACCTACTGTGCCTGAGATGTGGGGGAGGCTCAATAAATGTTGAAATTTTCCCCTTTCTCTGCCAGATCTTCTTGGAGCAGCATAAGAGGCTACTCAATTAATTTGCCTCCAACATGTTTTCAGTCCTTATCCCATCGCCCACATTCTCCATTACCTCTCACATCTTTGGAGATTGGCCATCATTATCAGCCTCAAAGCATAACCCCCTACAACTTGGCTGCAAGATACTCCATTATGACATTTGGAGGTCAGAGATTATCCCATATCCACTTTGATATCCTTGGAACTCAGCAGGCTCAATAGGCTTGAACAGATGCATGATGTGGGAATGAATGGCCTCTTCTCCTCTACCAGCTTCTCTCCAGGGATTCTGAAAGGCTGTCTCTGTTCCTTACCATCTCCCAGACTTCTCTCTATATAGGGAACGCTCACTTTTAGAGTTCCCAGATAGCACACCCCCCCCATCTCCCTCCTCCAGGAAGTCCTCCAAAGCCAGTGAATCTCCAACTTCTCCAATGACAATGGGCAAAATCCTTCTGCTGGCCTATCTAATCCATATGCTGAGGTTTGCTCATTCTGCCTCTGGCAGGAACAGACCCTGGCCCTGACGGTGTGCAGGCTGGGCCCAGGCCTTCCCAGGGCAGGAGGAAGGAGGCCGAGTGATGGCTGGGGCAACCTGCAGCCACACATGTGGTTTGTTCAATCCAGACCGCTTCCTGTGGCTCTGTCTCCAGCTGCTCCTTTCCTGCCTTCCTCAATGTTTACTTGACCTGGAGCCTTCTATAGCTCATATAACTGATCAGGATCCTCAGGTGTGGCTCACAGCTCCCTCACACTGAGGTTGGGAGCTCCTTCTGGACAATTCACTTATGCTCTCACAGGACCTAGCACAGTGCATGCAGTAAGTGCCCCCCAAATGTTGGGTGGCTGAGATCTGCAGGTAAGTCTGATTTGCCCACAATAGGGTTGCAGCTAAAATCCCTACAGAGAAAGAGGGGTGAGTTTCAAGTCAAATTAATAGTTGAGCGAGGCAGGAGTTAGGGTCTCTCTAGTGGGATGGTTTAGTTTATGCCCTCTAGGGAAAGATAGGAGAAGCCCAAGTTGGAGTCTAGAATGAGCCTCCTTACCGGGGGATTGCCCCTGCAGGAAGCCTGGGCTTGGAGCTATGAGGAAGCTTGGATGTCATTCCAGTGCGGGCAGTACAGGACGGCTTCCTGGGGATGTGGGAAAAAGTAGCTGTGGCTCAGTTCCTTGGGAACTCTGTTTCAGCTCTCTCACTCGGTGGAAGCAATCTCCCCCACTCTCTACCCCGATTCCATCCCCCAGAGAAAGTTCACATTCAGAAATGGAAGGCCAAGCCGCGAATGTGCCCAGCTGCCATAGAGCTGAATGGGGACACAGTATGGCATCTGGTGGTGGTGGGGGGAACCAATTTGAAGAAAAAAATGTCTCCCGCTTTGCAACACAGGCTGAATGATTAGCACATAGGGAAAACCATGAGCCAGCAGTTTGCAACAAAGCTGGCAGGCGGCTGGAATGTTGGTCCTGAGGATCATGTTCCAGAGGGGAGACACCCCTCCCTGGACCAGGCTGGCGCTCAGTGTGGCTATTTCAGGCTGGGGGGATTAAGGTCGAACCATGACGAATGTGAACCATCATACACACACACACACACACACACACACACACACACACACACACGCACCCACACCAGACACTCCTTTTCTCTCTTCTCTCCCATACTGGCTCCCATGCCCTGACGTCTGCCTCCTCTCCTGAAAATTCTCTTGGCAGTGGAGACTCTCCTTCCCGGGAAGGCCCCGCCAGCCCCGCACCCCCAGCAGCTCAGGGAGACAGTGACGGGAGTCCGACCTGGATAGCATTGGGCACGTCCTCTTCACATTCCCTCTCCCTGCACCTGACTTTGCACTGACACCACACCTGCCTGGCCTGTCCCTTCATCCCACTGTGGCTGCCATACTTTCCCTCTCATTTCTGCCTCTGTCTCCATCTTTCTGGGGCCTCGCTTCCCTTTTCCTCGGTCTGCGTCTCCTACCCTTTCCTGTCCCACCCCCTCCCCCCGGCCCCGCCACAGATGTTCATCCTTCCTGTATCTCCTCTCTTGAATGTGACTCTCCAGAGTTGTCTTTCTTCCCCTTTATCTTTCTTCTGATTTCTCCTTCCCTCCCTTGGCTTCCTCTGGCCTCTCTTGATCTGTCTCCTTCTTTCTCCTTGTCTTACTTCTTTCAACAGATGTTTACTGGCCGTCCACGCATAAGATTTTGGGTTAGCCGCTGCCAGGCATGGGTTATAATTGTATATAAAATACTGTCTGTACCCAAAACACGTCTGTCATCTAGGAGGGGAGAATAACACTTACACTAGCGACTCAGAGATAAAGTCACATGTGATATTTACATATAAGTGGCCTATGGTGCTCTAGCAGTTAGTTGAGAGCAAGAAAAGTGCTTTCTGCATGGGGCACCTAGAGAGACCTCCAGGGGAGAGCAGCCTTGTTATTGTCCTTGCAGAAGAGGATGGGTTTGGTCCTGCAGAGGTGTGGAAGCGTCACCCTAACAAACAGGCATGGGTGAATGGGGACCTGGAAGGAGCCTTGAATATCAGGCGATAGGATGTGAAACCTCTGATGACAATCCAAGCTTTCGAGCTCAGAGAATGACAAGAACAGAGCTTTAGGACAACAAACCCAGCAACAGAAGCTTAAGAGGCATGTGTAGGTAAGTGTGTGTGTGTGTGTATGTGTGTGCGTGTGTGCGTGTGGAGGGCTGAGGGCTAGCCAGACAGGACAGGGGAACCGGTAGGAATCTAGGGCAGCAACCTGTGTGTAATTATCTTATTTACCCACTGAAGTCAGAACTACGTACGTGGTGGCAGTCACAGGCAATGAAGGGACAAGTTTGAGAAATTCCAAACGGAAGCACTTGCTAAGTGTCTTTTCTTCTTTTTCTGGCTGTCTTTGTTTTTGCCCGATTGTCTGAGTTCCTCTTTCTAAGCAGATCAGAAGCTTTTTTGCAGTGGCCACCCCAGGGCCAGCTTTGCTGTCGGGCAGAGATCTGATATTTACAATGACGGGAATCAAAGTTCTCCCTCCTCCGTCCTCAAAGCTCAGAGGCACCGAATGCTGGGATTTCCCGGGAGGACCGACTTTCGCAGGCAGCATCTCTGAGCCCTGGCTCACCCAGAGCCCATGTTATCCTTCTCTGCCAACTCCACATCCCCAGTGGCCCTGCTTGCTGCAGACTAACTTGTCAGCCCCAGGACCCCAACCTGAAGCGGGCCACTGTGGCTGCTAAGCCCCCTGGCCCTCCTTTCTTCCTCTCACTGCCCTGGTACACCCCCAATGTCAGCGCTCGAGGTAGACTTGGAGAGCCCAGGAGGGGAAATCCAGAGCCTCTCCAAGGACCTGATTATTTCCAAAGACTTGTGCTAATTTTCTGATATGATCCTCACATCTCTGTGAGGCACTAAATCCTCATTACTTTTCCTGACCGATGCATTCTAATTAGATCAACACTTAAAAAAAATTCACAATAGCCACAGGATGGCTTTCCATCTCATTAACTCCTCACTTATTATTTTCATGAAAATTACTGATAAAAATGTGCATCTCCATTTGGTGAGGCCTCACAGCCTCCTCAGCTCCTATCTTGCATCTCTCCCGTCACCGGGGCTGTGCAGCGTCGCCATGGTAACCCACAATAATAGAAACTAATAAATTACAAACGAGATGCTCGTTGAGCAATTATTGTCCTCTTTTATGCAAGTTTCTTGCTAATTTTGATCATAAGGGAAAGTACAATAAGACTCTGAAGGAATGAGTCTATTTCGAGAGAATATTAGCAAGCAGAAGCCTGGGCGGCTGTTTTTAGATCTGTAATAAAGTGATTTGGTGATTTCAAGCAATGGGAAGAGGAAATAAACTTCTTGCCTCATGTCCCATGCAGTACTCACTGTCAAGTCCCACAGAGATCCCTCTGGGGTGGGTTTAATGTAATACTTGTTGTCAATATGTGCAAGGCGTGGCTGACCTTCTAGAGGCCCCCCCCCCCGACCCTTTCCCTGCCTCTACCAACCTGGAGGGATGGATTAAGTGTGTTGGCCCTTAAAGCTTAGAGATAAAAATGACACCCCCTTTCTTAGGCATTCTTTCCAGCACCTATCAATCTTAGAAAGCTTATCCTTTCCCCCAAGCCCGACTGTCTCATGAGAATAGGCTACTCTAAACCTCCAGGGGCCTTCCACGTGTCTGTCCTAGACTCGGGAGCTCACTGGGAAAGGAAGAAAGTGGTGAGCTATGGCTTACGTAGATGTCAGTGAGTTTGATGAAAAGGTGGTCACCAGGCAGCTTTCTTAGCTCGTAGGTTTGGGGAAAATATTCTGCCCTGGAGGGAAAACTCCATTCTCACCTACAACACATAGCTGCCATTTCCACATCCCCGGTCCCCAGGATGAAGGTGGCAGGTGACTCTTGGGAGGGGGGTAACTTGAAGTGACATTTACAGTGGCCCTGAACCTTAGGAAGACAGAGGAGTCAGGGTAGAGCAAGCAACTAGAAAACGATCTGGGAGAAGCAGTTGCATGGGAAACTGTCTTCATTTATTAGGTGGGTGGGATTCAGGGAAGGAGCACTTTCCCCAAACTGTCCTTCTCAAGAACATGGGGAGCTTAGCAAGCCCTCTTGAGAAGTGCATGAGGCTAGGAGGTTGGAGTCCATCGCGGGCTCTGCTCCTGCCTCATCCTCCAGGAAAGCTTTCCATCTCAACACTTAGGCACATTTCTTAGGATATCTCGGGCCGGGAAGCCAGGAATCACTTTGGTCATCTTCTAAGGAATATTAATGCCTTGGCACGGTGCGTTCTGGTATTGCTGATGAGAAGGAGTGGATCAGAGGAGGGCCCTTATGCTGAAAGGATCCAGTGAGCCTGCTCCACTTTCCTAGGCCACCAGGGGACCTTCAGACATTTCTACACCTGGCTTAGGAGCTAGGACCCAGCCCTGTGTGTTACCTGTGAGTGAAGGTTTATGGAGGGCTGGTTGGGGGAGTAGGGTCCCCCGAGGTCATTCCTGAGCAGGTTATCACTGTGCATCTTGGTTTTGAGGCAGGTGATGTAGCGGTTACAAAAGTCCTTGCAGAGTTCATTGACTTTCTCCAATTCCAGCAGGTGAATTCTCAGGACCTGGATTGCCTTCACCATCTGGGGAGAAAAGGGGAGAAGTGAGCCCAGGTGTTCAGATGACACTCCCCGTGCTGCCTTGACCTCCCGAGCCCTGAGCACACCAGGGGGGAGAAGCCCATCCCCTGCCCCAGGTATACGCTTTCTCATCCACTCGATTTAAATTCTAGTTACGGCTGTCTGCTGATTGTTTGCATGCTTTGAGCCCACTGTTAACACAATCTTTCTTGAGTAATGGTATTCTGAGGACCACAGAGATGAAAGCCAGGTCTCTAGCACCAGCCCTGCCACGTGTCATCTGTGTGACCTTGGGCAATTGCTCTGCACCTTGTTGTCTGAAAAATGGGGATAATTATGCCCTCCCTAACAACTGTCTAGGTTGGTTGAAAGGATTCACAAGTGGAAAAGTGAAGTGCTGAACAGGCACGAGGAAGATGGAGATCAGAATTTCTTGTGAGTGCCCGAAGAAGTCAGGGACTGTCTATTCTTACACATGTACTCTGAGCGCCTCATGTAATACAGGTCACCTTGCAGATGCCCCCCATTGATACTTATTGACTGACTGAATCATCCAGCATGACTTAGCTGGGCTCTGGAACACCTCGCTGTCCGTGGTGGTTACTCTTGTGCCCTTTGGATTGTTGTATGTGTGCCTGTTGCCTCTTCAAATGGATATTCGCAACCTTCCCTGGCAAGGAGCTGTTTCTCAACTGGAGCTTTCTCTTTATCATTGTTATTATTATGCAAAGAAAAGTGCTGCGGGAGGTTTGGAAAAGACGACAATAAACTATGCTTGACCCAATCACCCCAAAACAACGATTTTTTTTTTTTGTCTTTTCACCGTGTGTAATTTTGTTTCCTGTTTTTTTCCTTGGTATACCAAATGTATTTTCATTTAAAACAAAATGTTTATTTATTAATTTTTGAGAGAGAGAGAGAGAGAGAGAGAGAGAGAGAGAGAGAGAGAAAGTGCATGTGCACAGGTGGGGAAGGGACAGAGAGAGAGAGGCAGAGAGAAAATCCCAAGCGGGCTTGGAGCTGTCGGCGCACAGCCCCACATGGGGCTCAAGCTCACAAACCGTGAGATCATGACCTGAGCCGAAGTCGGATGCTGAACTGACTGAGCCACCCAGGTGTTCCCAAATGTATTTTTCTAAGCACCGGAACTATTTTCTCCATTGTCCCTTCCAGGCTGTGAGCTTCTAGAAGGGAGAGATGGTGTCTAATTTGCTTACCACGTTATCCTGGCACCAACACTATGGGTACTGAGTAAATATTTGTTGAATGGGTAAAGATAGTTGAGTAAATATATTTTTAATTGTTGCATATTTTTTCCCACGTGTGCCATCCTTAAGCAATCTCTGATTGTTGGGCATTCAGGCTACTTTCAATTCTTCAATTTTACAAAAAACATTCCAGTGACTGTTTTCCAAGTTACAGCTTTTATTCATGTGTCTGCATCATTTCCTTAGGGTGAGTTCCCAGAAATGACAGGAAAAAAGCTACGGGCATTTTTTTGGCTCATGATAACTATTGCCAAATTGCTTTTCCAAAAAGCATTGCTCAACTGATGTTGGAGCAATCGGATATCCACAAGGAAAGAGGTGAACCTTGATTGAAATCTAACATCTTCTATAAAAGTTAGCTCAAATGGATCAAAGACCTAAATGTAAGATATAAAACTATAAGCTTTTAGAACAAGAATGCAGAAGAAAATCATCAGGACCTAAGCGTGGGCAAAGAGGTCTTAGGCTTGACAATACCAGCTTGCCCCAGAAAAGGAAAAACTGCTAAATTAGGACCCACCCAAATGAAAAGTGTTTGCCCTTCAGAAGACCCTGTGAAGGAGATGATGAAGAGGCAAACTATAGATTGGAAGAAAATACTTGCAAACCATGTATCTGACAAAGGGCTTATTTCTAGAATATATAAAGAGCTCTCAGCAGTAAACAGTAACATAGCAAGCAACCCAATTAGAACAGGGACAAAAGACAACATGAGACATTTCACTGAGGAGGATATACAGATGGCAAATAGGCACATGCAAAGATATTCAAAGTCATTAGCTACCAGGGAAATGTAAATTAAAACCACAGTGAGATATCACTGTACACCTATCAGAATGGTTAAAATAAATAATGGTGACAACACCAGATGCTGGCAAAGAAGTGGACACTGGATCACTCATACATTCCCGGGGGACATGAAAAATGGTAAAACATTTTTCTGGAAATGTTTATTTCTCTGGAAAACAGTATAACAGTTTTGTTTGTTTGTTTTTATAAAACTACATATATGCTTACCATATACCCAGCAATTGCACTCTTGGGCACTTATCCCAGAGAAATAAAATATGTGTTCACACAAAAACCAGTCAAAGCAGCCTTATTTCTAACAGCCCCAAACTAGAAACAACCAAAATATATTTCAATAGGCGAATGGATAAAGACACTGTGGTACATCCATGTCATAGAATACTAGTTAGCAACAAAAAAGAACAAACTATTGAGACACTCAACAACTTGATGGATTTCAAAGAAATTATGCTGAGAAAGAAAAGCCAATCTCAAGGGGCGCCTGGGTGGCTCAGTCGGTTAAGTGTCTGACTTTGGCTCAGGTCACGATCTCATGGTCCGTGAGTTTGAGCCCAGCGTCAGGCTCTGTGCTGACAGCTCAAAGCCTGGAGCCTGCTTCGGATTCTGTGTCTCCTTCTCTCTCTGACCCTCCCGTGTTCATGCTCTGTCTCTCTCTGTCTCAAAAATAAATAAACATTAAAAAAAAATTTTAAAGAAAAGCCAATCTCAAAAGGTTACACAGTGTATGATGCCATGTATCTAACATTCTTGAAATGACAAAATTGTGGAGATGGAGAACAGATGGGTGGTGGCCAGGGGGAGCAGAAGGGGGCGGGAGGGAGAAGGGAAGAACTATTCTGTACTTCGACTATCAGCGTTTACATGAATCTATATATGTGAGAAATGGCACAAAACTAAACACACACACCGAAGTGCATGTAAAATGGTGCAATTTGAATAAGATTGGTGGGTTGTATCGTTGTCAGTTTCCTGGTTGTGAAACTGTACTAACAGTTATGCGAGAAGGGAATCAGAACTTCTTTGTATTAGTTCTTAAGACCGCATGTGAATTGACAATGACAACAAAATGAAAAATGAAAGGGGGTGGGCCTTGCTGCCTTTTGAGACCCATTGATGTCGACATAAGCAATATACAGGGAGTCCCTGTTTAATTCTACCCTTCTAGCTATTGGCTAACATCTTGGTGCTTAGGAAACAAGCAGAGAATCTCTCCCGGAATTTTGACGGTCAGGTGTGAGTAGAGCTGTGTGGCTGGACATCAGTGCCACACTCCTGTCTGAGCTTCGCTGGCATTTCTAGTGGAGTACTCCTGAGTAGTCTCTGGGTTAGCTTTTGCATGGCCTGATAGCCAGGAACTGTGCTCAACTAATTAAGGGCTCTCAGAGTACTGAATTAGACTAATTGTCACTCAAAGACAGAAACCAACAGTTTTGTGTCTTCACACAGGGCTCAATCCTAGGGTCTTACCTTAAAGGAATGCTCCCTCTGTGGGGCTGAGACCAAAAGAGACTGTGCTCTCCCAGGCAAAGAAAAGAATCATGACTTTAGAATGGATTATTTGGTACTGAATGAACATCTGCTCTAAGTTTCCTACTTGACTTTGGCCATGGATACCTTGGTTTATGTCTTTCAGAGTAATTAGCACCACATAAAGCATTTAATAAATGCGCTTGACTCGTTGATTGATTGATAACAATACCCGAACATTTCTTATTCTTACTATGTCTCAGGCACTGTGTTAAACCTATCACATGACTTATTTATACCACAGAATCACCTCTGCAAATAGGCACCATGATTGCCCACATTTTACAGTTGAAGAAAATAAAGCCCAGAGGTATTTTTACTTGTTTAAAGTCACACGGCTGGTAAGTGATAACACTAGGATATGAAGCTGGGTGACCTATGTTGCTTCACCCTCAAGATGGGCTCTTGGGATTTGTGTAGATGGAGAAAAGCAGTTTGAAGGGTGCATGGTTTCTGGGGGGAAAGTGGCTCAGTGATGGGAAGTATGAGGTTCCAGGAAGACCAAATAGTGTTGGGGACATTAAACGTTTGGATTTCCAGAACTCTCCCTGGTAATGTTCCCTTATTCAGCTGCTCTGGCTTCTCGTCTCTCATTCCTGGCCTAGTGCACAGGGGTCAAAATACCTATTGATGTAGGTGTCTGCCTCCTCCTCCATAAAAAGAGAGGGTTGGGCTCTCAGGTGCTTTCCATTTTCTGATTCCCTGAACATGACCAGGACTTGTGCCCTCAATTCACTGATGGGGCTGGAAGGGACCCCAGGAGATGACCTGGGCTGGTGTCTAGGTGAGTGGATGGTCCAAACTCTAGGATACATGGCTGCCTCCTCTCTTCTGAGGCTCTCCCAGTCAGAACCTTTGCTTCAGACCATCTCTATTTTCTCTCAGTCTGCTGATTGAGAAGTTCTCCCTTACGTTTACCAAAATCTCTTCTGCCTGAATATAAAGAGCTTACTCAGCCTTTTGCAGGCATTAAGAATACCTACCTAGTGCCTCTGTCAATACACCTCCCTTAATTTAATGTTATCCATTCAACACAAATATTGAGTCTCACTATATGCCATACACAGAACAAGGCATCGGACTTGAATAACTTGTCCAACTAGCTTTGTCTTCTCGAGACAAAATCATCCTAATTCTTTAAACCTTTCTTCTTTTTTCCCATCCTTCCTTCCTTCCTTCCTTCTTTCCTTCCTTCCTTCCTTCCTTCCTTCCTTCCTTCCTTCCTTCCTTCCTTCCTCCTTCTCTCCTTCCATTTTATCTTTCCTTCTGTCTCTGAGCTTTCATTTACTGGACTTGTCTTCATTTTTAATCAAGATTTCACTTCTTTATTTATTTTTAAATATACATATACACATTCACATCACAGTAAGGTACACATATCTATTCATTTATTTAAAAAACATAGCCAATAAATACTTACTATTAAAAAAGAATCAGAAAGTACAAGTAAGACAAACTATAAAGTAAAATCTATGCAGAAAGTTTTTGTTTAAATGAAATACACACACAGTGAGCTTACACCAGATCCGGTGCACGGTGGCCAAAAGTGGACCTACCTTTGGGTCTAACAAAGCACAGTTGAAGGATTACTTTTTCATGGAATAATGGGCTTGGTTTAAAGATTTAAGAAGGTAGAGTAAATCATAATGGTATTCTGAGGCATGAATATGTAGGACCTATTCAATACTAGAGAACAAGATGGGCCATACCATTAGTGGGGGTGACTGTGTGGCAGAACAGATAGCCTGTGGGGGCTGTTGCCAAACAGCCTGAATCCAGGCCTACTGTTTACAAATTGGATGTTACGGGCCAGTTCCATGACTTCTGTGGGCCTCAACGTCCTCATTTGTAAAATGGGGATAATGATCATCCCTAGCTCATAAGATCTGATGAGGGGTAAAGGAGATAATGATGTGAAAATATCTTATAAGCCACAGGGAACCAAAGGCATATAATTTTTTAACCTTTTTAAATGATTTCTAATATGCTCGTGGCTTTTCTATTGCCATTCCATATTCAGCTGGTGGAAACAGAATCATTCCCAGTGTTTTGCCTCTGTATTTATGTTTAGTAAATCATTCTCTATCCTACGTGTTTGCAATTTTGGGCTTTTGCTTCTAAATCAGAATAAAACTCTGATTTATTAAACTATTTTTCTAAGTGATCAATGTCATATAAAAAGTTATTTCAAATCTTCTAGAGCAATAACAATTCCATTTAATTTAATATCATCATCAAATGTGATGAATGTGTTCTCAATCTTCCCCCCCCCCCCCAAGTCTTGCTTCACCTCCAGCTTCTCTCTCTCTTTTTGCTCTTTCAAAATAAAGAAACAGCCCTTTTCTTCTGAGAAGTGCCCTTCAAAAAAAAAGCAAAACAAGATGCCATCTTGCATTTTAGTCTCATACCACTGCACATGAGCCCAACCAGTCCCGGGAGAGTACCCGGGACTGGAGCTTCTGGCTGGCTGTGAAGACGCATGGTGTGATGTCCCAAATCTACTATTTCCTGCCTGCCTATTTTGGACAAGTGGTTTAACTTCATCTGTAAAACTTAGGATTGTAACCCCTACACTGTAGAGTGGGTGGGAAAGTCGAATAAAACAATGTATGTAAATGCTCTGGGTGCATAGTGGCTATTTGATAAATGTCTATTCCTTATGCTAACCCCCTCCCCCACCCCGCTACCACCAAGTTCCTTTCTGAAAAGTGGCCTCTCTTGTAGGATCGTGGCCCCCTCACTTGATAGTCATAAATCCTTGCCTTCCAAAACATTTATATACATACCACTTTATGATTTGCAAAATGCTTTTCTCATCATCATCTCACTGGAGTCTTCTAACCATGGGGATACACAGGTGATACGCTCGGGTAGCCAGAATTCCACGCGGCAGTTAGGGAGGTATCCATTCCCTGGGGGACAGGTTCTTTTCACCCTCTCCTCCTTCTGCAAGTCAGGAAGCTGGAACTACTCTCCCTCACTTACAGGCAAAAGGGTTTATAAACTTGCATTCCTTAAAGTGCTCAGATATTTCCTGCGGGTCATTAGGGCAGCCAAAGCTAAATTCTAATCAGGAATTGTTCTCGACCAGACCGGCTGGATCTGAGCAGTTGAAGTGCAGCGTCACTGGAACAAGGAGCAGGATGTGGAAGAAAAGGTGAAGACTGGAGGTGCGAGAACTGCCAGACGATTAGGGGATAAAACGAATGGCTCTGGAAGCCGTCGTGCATGACCAGCTAAATCACGTTTTAGTCAATAAGGCGACACTTCTCCTCTGATGTCCTCAGAATTTGGAGAAGCAAGTGGTTCGCAGGAAAGAGGTGGGCTTTGGGAATTAGACCCACTTGGTGCAAATCCCAGCTCGGCTGTGGGACCCTTACTCCTTGATTTTCTCCTCTGTACAGTGGGGATGTCAATAACTACCTCATGGGGCTATTACGAGAACTGAATAGAGAAGGGTGGTCAAGAACAATGGGGTTTGGAGGCTGAGTCTCGGGGGTCTTTCACCCACTGAGAAATTCTGGACAACTTACTTAATCTCCAGACTTTACTTTCCTCATTTTTCCTGTAAGATGGGATAATAATAGCAACTCCCCCAGAGTTGTACTGAGGGTTAAATGAGATGCATCTAGAAAGAACTAAAAACAAGAGCTGGTGCATCCAAAGGACTAGAGAAAGAGTAGTTAGAAGTCAGCATGACGGGTAAGAGTGTGGGCGCTGGAGTTCGGGACCTGTGCAGTATCTGACTCGGGCCTCTGCCTTGGACTAGCTGTGTGATCTTGAACTAAGTGATGCCACCTTGTGTCTCAGTCTCCTCGTCTTTAAATGGGGATAATAATAATACTTGTAACCTACCTCGTGGGTTTGAAAACAGGATTAAATAAGATAATATCTGTAAGGTGTTTAGAATGGCACCTGGCACCTGGTAAGTGCTCTATAAATGTTAATCATGACTAGCTTTGATTATCCTTATTTGCTTTCCCTTTCCTGGTGTTGGTAAGATTTTTCTGTCCCTATGTAGGGACCGTGGGACCGAAGCCTGAAGTGAATGACTCTGAACGGGGCTGCCTGAGGTCTCTGTGGGCCCAGACTTCTGGCCTGGTTCCTTCCTGTGTCTCCTTATTCACAGCCTCCGGCCTCTGGCCCTGCCTCTTTAGAGTGGGCCCAGGAGTCTGGGGGGCCCCATTTTGGAGCTGGCTTTGCGGTCAGGCAGCCATAATCTGTCCCTCGAGCCACACCAGAGTCTCATTAAAACGTGCCCCATAAATGTTAAAAAATTTACACATAAAAAAATTCCATGCATGAAACTGAAACCGTACGTTTTACAGCCTCGGTTTGAAATCTTGCATAATATATAAAACCTCGGGACTGCACTGGGGGCCCGTAAATCAGATTTTATAAAACAAAAAGCTTTTACCTTTCAAAGGGGTTTGGGGAACTTGCAAATTTTACAAACTTTACCAACTGCCAGTCAGAGGCTGCTGGGTCCAAACGGGGGATCAGTGGGTCCGGTAAGAAATGGGTCTGGTGAGCGCTGGTTGGATGTGCGGACTGGGGTGGAGAGTATCCAGAGGGAGGGAGCTCTGGATGGTTGGAGGACAGGGGGCAGTGTACCAGCTTAGCCACCCACAGCACTGAAATAGGGAGGTAGAGAGGGTCAGAGAGTGGGGCACCAGGGGATGGGTGGGGGGGTCGGCAGGTGGGGATCTGGAGAAGCTGGTGGCATTTATAAATGAAGGCGTTAGTAACCCCAGAAAGAAGAGAGGTGGGGTGACCCTGGAAGGAGCAGGGTATTGGGAGCCAGCAGACCTAGGGTCTGGTCCTAATGAGTTATTTCCCTTCTCTGGACTTCAGTG
Organism: Panthera tigris; assembly: GCF_018350195.1. NCBI lineage: Eukaryota > Metazoa > Chordata > Mammalia > Carnivora > Felidae > Panthera > Panthera tigris. Next base: position 22,296,758 of record NC_056669.1, on the reverse strand, counting down.
TCCCCATCTGTAAAATGGGTAGTGGGATGGGCTGAACCAGCTTCTCTCCATGGTTTTCTCCCCAGCTGTTTGTGCAGCTGGCTCAGCAGGGGAGGGAAGTTCCCTCTGAAGCCTTCTATCTGGGAACCTCTCTGATCTTTGGGCAGCTCTGGGAGAGCTCAGTCAGCCGTTCCCATGGGAACCTGTCTGGGAGACTACTGGGAGCAGGGGAAGGGACCAGTCAGCACTGCGATTTGCACGGAGGATGGGTGGCTGGAGGTGGGAGGATTGATGTCCAAATGGCGGGTCTGGCAAGACTGGGGCCGACGGGCTCTCTGGGCTTGGGAGAAAGCAGGATCAGAGCGTGGCTTGAGGGTTCAGGGTGGGCCAAAGTTTGGGGGGACCCATGTCCTCCTGACAATCCCATTTGTGAAAGTCAATATTCAAGGGCAAAGGAAAGCTGCCCTGACACACATATATATAAAAAATAAATCTCTCAATTATCTCAGCTCATTTGCTTGGGGTCTCTCATTTTATGTCCCTGCTCCGCTGCGCAGTATATCTGTCCGGATAAAGAGTTACAGTCCGTTGGGCTACGTGTACAGGGTTGTAAAAAATACAGATGCCAAATTAACTGGCTGTGGCACTCAGCAGCTGATTGAGCTGATAATGACGCGATCTGACCTTTTTCTAATTTCTAATTATGTGCATCTCGGCTGTGCTGGCTACATGATTCTTGTTCTAATGATGGCTCCTGTGGTTGGCCTCTTCAGCTGCCCCCTCCCGACACAGAACTACAAATGGGGTGGCAAAGGGTCCTGCTTGACCCCCCCAAATAAAGTTGCAGGGGACCAGCCACACGGTCTCTCTGATGGCCAGGAGGAGAGTTTGGGAAGGTGGATCGCTTCACCCAAGGGATACTGCATTTGAGATTAACCTTCTGGATGCCATGCATTTTTAAAGGACATTTAGTTCCACATGCCATCTTGTTAATTTTTTTGTTACAGTCACATGAGACAGGTGTATTAGATCTATAGACGAGAAAACCGAGCTTCAAAGGAGTTACGTCATTAAAGTCACACAGAGGGTAAGCAGTGAAGCCAGGCTCAGGCCCTCTGTCTCTAAGTGCTCCTTCAACCCTCTTTATTTATTTATTTATTTATTTATTTATTTATTTATTTATTATTTTGTTTTTACTTTATTTTTTAATTAATTAATCTACTTTTATTATTTACTTATTTTTGAGAGAGAGAGAGAGAGGGTGTGAGTGAGCGAGGGGCAGAGAGAGAGGGATAGAGAGAATCCCACGCAGGCTCTGCACTGTCAGCACAAAGTCTGAAGAGGGGCTCGAACTCACAAACCATGAGATCATGACCTCAGCCGAAGTTGGATGCTTAACCCACTGAGCCACCCAGGTGCCCCCAACCCTCTCTCTTTAAACAAGTGACCGGTCAGCCAGCCATTGACCGTAGCTAGCACATCTAGGTAAATCAGGCCCATGTGGGTGGGTGCGATATCTGAGGACGGTTTCACCAACTGCCCCACTCCCAGCCCAGTCACCCAGGACAGACGACCAGGCAACACCAGAGATCTGGGGCCACTGGGGCAGCTGCTGCTACATCCACATCCCTAGGTCAGGCGTGCATGTAGCAGACGCTTAACCAAGTTTTGCTGGGTTGAACCAAGAAATTGGATTCTTTGAGTGAACAAAACCCAGAGAGACCTAGGCAGTGTTAGCAAGGGGAGAGCACAGAGCTGGCCCCTTTTCGGTATTTTCCAGGTTATACTGGAACAGGAGGCTGTCCTCAGTGTGTCTTTGGTAGCTCGACTGGCAGGCAGTGGTGGGTAAGGTACGTGAGGTTCGTTGCCCCAGGACTCCTGCTTCTTAAAAAGGTTTCCATTCTTTTATATTACTCGGTCTGATTTTAGGTATTTTCTACCAACTTAGGCCTCAGCTTCTTTTTGTGTCATGTGACAGGAGGGGGTCCTGGCCCCCCAGGCACAGTTTAGCTCCCACAGAAAGAGCCACCTCCTCTCCTGGCTGCCTGGCTGCTGTGGGTCTAAGTTCCAAGGACCCGCTTCATAGCTGCAGTTCTGAGATGGTAATCAGCTGAGCTGCAGGGTAGGGCCAGACCAGCCTGGAAGGAACCGGACAGGCAGTGGGCTGGGCTCCCGGGAAGTATGGCTGCTCAATCCCAGCCAGGGAAGAGGGAGGGCCAGGGATGAGCAGAGTGGTACCTACACTAGCACTTCTGATGCCAGGTAAGCGCTTACTCTCTGGCACGTGCTCTCTCTCTCTCTAAACGCCAGCCCTGCTCTGACACTTCACGAATTTCCAGGCCAGGGGGGGCTCTCTCCTGGCAGCTCTTCTGGACTCCAAAAAATATCACGTTCAACTCTTGAGAGAAGCAGTGGGGTGGGTAATTCACAGCATAGAATGATACGTAAATCCCTTAAATCTGTTCTGTAGGTGCTCTGAGTGTGTGTGTGTGTGTGTGTGTGTTTGGGACGAGGTATCAGCTAAACTCTGGATCCAAGAGGTCAGCAGTATAATCACTCAATTTACGGAGGAGAGTTTTGCCCACTTTCCAAATTCACCATGCATGATGTGGGTAATCCACCCACAGAAAAATCAAGAATTATGGTTAATAATTAATAATTCCATGGTGACTATATATCGTGATGACTGGACAGAGCAGTTTTTCTCTCTCTCTCTCTCTCTCTCTCTCTCTCTCTCTCTCTCTCCCTCCCCCCCCCCCCTGCAGGATTCCCAGGGGAGAAGAGAATTTCAGATGTCTCTCTCTCTCTCTCTCTCTCTCTCTCTCTCTCTCCCTCTGCAGGATTCCCAGGGGAGAAGAGAATTTCAGATGTCACCTATAGTAGTGGTTATCAAATATTGTTGATTGCAGTTGCCTGGGAAGCTTCAAAATGTAGATTCACAGGCCCCTACCAAACTTACTGAATCACAGTGCCCAGGTGGTGGGGCCCAGGAATGTGTATTAAAAAAAAACCCTGTAGTGATGATCTGGATGATAAACTGGGTTTACGAGCCTGGTCTGTGTCCCTCAGATGGACAGGACATCTGCTGGCCTTCTCAACATGACTGTGTCTCCAGCTCTTTTTCTCTGTTGATGTGTTTGAATATGCCTGTCGCCTTCATCCTCCACACTGTAGCACACCAGCCATCAACTCGTCTGGGGGCAGCCCAAGACAGATTCACTAACATGCTGGGACTCCAGTCCTCAGAGCAGCTACCCCAGACCTTCCGGCTCCCATGCCTCTCCTTCCCTCCTGTCCGTGCTGCAAGGAGTGCTGGGTAGTGGGATGTTGGTGCCGCAGTGAGCAGAGAAGAAAAGGCCGCTGGCAGCAAGACCCGGGCATGCAACTCTTGGTTCAAGGAACCAGAAACGGTTCTCAGCTGCTAGATGGGGGCATCTAGTGCCTGCCCCAGAGTGGGCACCCCAAATTTTCTGTGGGATGGATGAAGGAATAAAAGGATCATTTCTAGGGCATTTAGAGGGGTCAGAGGGTAGGAAGACCCTAGCCAGGGTGGGGGTCGGAGGGTCTTTACCAGATTGTCCAGTTCTGGGTCATCGCTGAAGAAGGCTTTGTGCTCCTGCTCCTGCTGGTGGACAAAGTTCTCGATGTCCACATCAAAGCTGGCGGAGGTGATGCACTCAGAGCCCTGGGTGGCCTGCTCACATTTCTCAAACAGCAGCGTCAGGAGCGGGAAAAGAGGGTGCCTGCGGGGACATCAAGAACTCACACATGCGCACACGCAGAGACCCGCTGCTGGCTGGGCTCAGAAGCCACCAGGGCCCCTTTCCCACATTCCCATCACTCCTTTTCCCAAGGTCCTACTTCTTAAGAACATCCCAAGTCCCCACGCCAGCCTGGATGACAGCACTTCATACCCTGGCACGGAAGGATCCAGTCTCCTCGTTGCTGGGGCCTTAGAGGGCTCCGTTCCTCCCCACTGGGTGCCTAACACTTCTCTTTGGTCAGATAAGCTGCATGGATATTTGGTGAGAGATGATGGGTATAACTTATTTCAAAGAAATAAGTGTCCATTTCTGGGTCAGGGTCAACCCGGGAGGGAGATGTAGGAAGTATCCAGAAGAGTCCTGGGTATGAGCGGTAGTGCTTGGTCACAGACCCATTCGTGGCTGTCTGGAGCCAGCTGAGGGCCACAGATGTGCACACCTGTGTGTCTGCAAGTGTATGCAGGGGGATATGTGTGAGCTGGAATATTCATCCCACACGTGGTGGGCGGGTATCTCCACCTGTCCAGAGTCTGCTGACTGACTCAGTTTAGATCAGACACCCAGTTACATGTATAACATCTCCCTGCACCTTTCTATCGTCGTACACTTAGCACAACCGTGATTCAATGATTATCTGCATCACTGTTTTCTTCCAAGATTGCCCCTGTCGTAACGATCACTGTATCCTTAGGACCTTGCCCCACATGCTCATAGCAGGCACTTACTAAATATTTGGTGACTGATGACGAATCGGCAAATGAAGACAGTGTGAGCGTGAGTATGGGGTGGGTGGGCATTGTTCTGTGATGTATTATGTAAGCTGAAGTGCCTACCTGGCTGGCTCTAAGGGTCTTAGCTTAGACATCACCAGCTCTGGGAAGCTTCCTTCACTGCCCCTGCCCCTGGCCTACGCTGATGGCTCTCTGAGCTGTTTGTTTTATTATCTGCCTTCCTCACCAGAATTCGAGCTATATGAGGGAGGAACCAAGCCCACCTTATTCATCACTGGGTGTCCCGAGTCTAGAAGAGGTATGTGGATCCCAATACATACTTGTTGCATATTGTATGTGTGTGTGCCATTTGTACTTATAAGTGCATATCGTTTTTGCTTCCCTGCAGCATGTGTGAACAATCAGGTCTTAGCATCCCAGCAAGCGTGCATGTGTTTGCACAGATTGTTGACCCTGGACCCTGCAGCCTCATTCCCTTCCACTATGATTCCAAAGAAAGCATCTGTCCATCCCTCTCTGGGCTCTCCTCTCCTGGTCCCTTGGGACCACACAATCTAGCTCTTTTCTTTTTGATTAAGCCCTGCTTGCTGGGAGAGGAGGAAGTATGTATGTTGAGCTTGGCTCCCAGGCCTCTGCCAACAGGGATATTCTAGTCAGTGTTGTCTGATAGAACTTTCTGCACTGATGGAAATGGTCTATAATCTCTTCTGTCCAATATGATAGCCACTAATGACTGAAGCCAACAGACACTTGAAATATGACTGTGGTGCTTGCAACACTGAATTTTAAATTTATTTAACTTTAGCAATTTTAATGTAACTAGTCGCATGTGGCTAGTGGCTACCATATTGGAGAACACAGTAAGTCTTGAAAAGGAAAAAAGATCATGCTTTTTTCCTTCCAGTACACTATGAACACACCAAGAGAAAGACTGAATATCCAGCCTACACGGTGTTTGTATGTAGATGGGGGAACCCCTCACAGCCTGTATTGGGATTCAATAATTCTGGGCAAAAAGACAGAAGGTGCTTAGTTCCATCGACACTCATACCTACACCTACTAGTCATTCTACTCAGGCTCAGGGGCAGTGGGGGGATGAGGAGACATAAATTCCTGCCTCCTATGAGCTGCTTGGCATGGCCGCCTGTCTCTAGACACCATCTCCCGACCCTTGTTTTGGGAGCTGATGTGTAAACATCTGGATCCCCAGAGTGCAGCCTAGGTTACAGTTTGGAGAGGAAAAAAGGGTCACTATCTAAGGATGGCGCATCTGCAGTCCCCAATTGCTAGAAGATCTATTCAGCCCGGCAGGAAGCCGGTAGGGAAAACAATGGGTTCGCTTACCCATCCGGTTGAAGACAAAGAGAAAACCAGGTGAAGGGGTTAAACTCCAGTGTAAGTCTTCATTTGCAGCCACTAATACCGCAGCATATTATAGTCTAATCTAACCTGATCCCAGTTTAATGCAAGATTCTCCTGGCCCTGAGTGGAATACCAAAGAAAGCCTCAGTGGCTGTAATTTAAGCAGAGCCCTGCAGTGGTTTAGCTGAGGGACATGAAAGGCAAATTCTAGACGGTGTTATGAATTATTGCGCCTTATGAACCTTCCTACTCTCAACAGATGCCTGCTGCCATTTAAACAGCCACTAGATCAATTAGGAATGAAAGGCACAAATCGACTCTGTACAAGGGCACTAAATTACCAGGAACTAATAATCCGCAGCATCGTGCCAGGTGCTGGGGGCGCAGCCCCCGCCCCAACTCCGCAGCAGCCGCCGGTCACTGCACATTCCTTTCTCACGGGTTGCAGGGAGGGTGGGCAGCTGCTGAATGGAGAGGGGATGGTCTCTGTGTGTGCGTGCATGTGCATGCGTGTGCACCAGGGCTCAATGTAGGCTGTCAATGAGAGCTAGTGTGAGTGTTGTGTAAGTGTTCCATCCCGTGTGTTTTTATGGTGTGTGTTCATACAGTGCGTCTATGCAGAATGTGTGCACATATGGGTTGTGTGTATGAAAGTGGGGTTCAGATTTTGCGTGCTGTGAGTACAGTGTGCACATGCCCCATGTTGTATGCAGTGTGTGTGCACGCGTTCTGTGTTACCTGTATGCGGTATGTGCGAGGGGATTGTGTGTTCTGTGTACACAGCATGGATGCCATGAGGGGTGGGGAGGAGGGAATCTGCCAGTGATGGAGTCTCCCAGCACTAGAGTTCGGGTAGGTGGGGAGAGTAGTCTTCTTCGCCACTGTCCTTGCCCCTGCAGGGCAGAGAGTAGTCTGGGAAGGCCTCTCTGAGGAGGTGACATTTAAGTTAAGCTTCAAATGATGGGGAGGCAGTCATGCAAAGATCTGAGGGAAGGCCATTCCAAGCAGGAAAAAAAGCAAAACACTAAAGATAGGAATGAGCCTGGCACATTTCTAGAACAAAATCCAGATGAGTGTGTGTGGAGCAAGGTAGGCAGGATGGGAATAGAGGGAGATGAGGTTGAAGAGGTAAGCAGGTGTGGTGGAGGCACTGTCACACACACGGGGAACAATGTGCATTTCTATGCGGAGCCACAGCAGGGGCCCTTTTTATAAATTTCTCACTTCCGGGTGTCAGATCTCCCCAGAGAGAGAGAGAGAGTGTGTGTGTGTGTGTGTGTGTGTGTGTGTGTGTGTGTGCGTGTGTGTATCTGGAATGTTTTCTGTGGCTTTTGCTATCTCTCGGAAGGAAACATACTTTCTGTCGCCACCTCCCCTCAACCCCCCATTTAACCAGGGGCCCCTGGAGCACAGAACAGACCTCATGGACACTGGGATGGCCACCTCTCTCCAGCCCCTCCCCGCCTGGGCCACACTACCAACTCCCAAATCACTCTTCTCATATACCTACCCTCCCCAGGCTCCTGCTTCTGCTCACTCTGATCCCTGGATCCCTGAGCCCAGGGGCTCAGATAGCACCTGAGCTTGCCCACAGCTTTTCTGTGACTGATAGCCAGTGTCAGTGGGCTGCCTGTAGCTCCCATGCTCTATCTGCCTGGATCCCTCGATAAACCCAGACTGCTACCTGTTACCTGCTACCTCAAGCGTGGGGATAGGTGAGACGCTGTGCACCACATCCTGAGAAACCAGCTGTTTCCCAGTGACCCAGCTGGGTTCCGTGGCTGCAGTCATGCCATGGGCTCCTCTAAGGCTGTTCCCAGCCCGGTTCCCGGCCCCTTTCCCAGTTGTCCAGACTATGCGCTAACCTATACTTCTAAGCTTCCCTCCAACATCACCCTAGAAGGCTGGAGATGAGGCCGGAAGTCTTTCAATAGAGTCCTTTCCAATAGCCCTTGATGCAGGCTTGGAGTGGGGTGGGGTGGGCAGGGACCATGGGAGCTGGGGATCTTAACCACCGGGGAGATGAATGGTCCTGTCTGAACCGGGCAAGGGATGGGAAGAAGGATTTCCAGTTAGGTGTGGGATTTGCTTCTTTATTCTTGGCCTTCCCTGAACTTCCATTTGTCCAACTACAATGGGTTTTAAGGAGTTCCTCTTCATGCTGTCCAGATCTGTTCCATTGTAGATCAATACCCTTCAGAGGCTAGAAGTAAGAATGTGGAAACCCAGTCCCCAGTGCCCAGACGATGATGAACAAGATATGAAAGATGGTCATTAGACTTTATTTCCAAAGAGCGGAGGACATTTGACCTCCATAAGAGCTCACCTTCTCCCTCCCAGATCTTTCTCCGCTCTTCTCTCCGTCGCCTCCTGTCTGACCGCCCCCTCCACCCCAATCTCTCTTAAGCCGTTCAAAATTTGGAGGAAATAAATCTCACTGCACTAATTCAGTGAGAGTTTGAGCCTCGTCAGTGCAGAACAAATAAAAGGAGTGAACTGGCATGACATTTTACTGCAGAAGAGAGGTCGTTTCCAGCCACTAATAAAAAGGATTTGACACAGACTAATAAAGAGAAATGAATTTCTCTAATGGCCTAATTTAGCACATTCAGCACTGTGCCTCTGCCTGGGTGCTGGGGGGCGGGGGGAGCCGTGAGTGCCGACGGAGCCAGGAGCAGGGGAGATGCATGGCGAGGAGAGGGGAAGGAGAGATGATCTCAAATAACATTTTATTATTTCTTTTCTCTTTTCCGAGTCCCTACCCCCACCCCCAACCTCATCACCTCTCCTCAGGAGCATCTGAACCAAAATCAAGCTCAAGATATGCAGTTTCTGTTAACGATCCAAAGAAATAAAGAACCCCTCTCCACAGACTTGCAGTCTTGTGCTAGCTTAAGAAGGTGATTAAACCGGATGTGTTGATTTCTACAGGGGTTTAAGCCATCGTTTGGTTTAATTACTTCTGACATTTCTGCCTTCGCGTTTTTTACATCACCCATTTGCTGGCCTGCAATGCCCAGTTTGGGCTGCCCCCCGGAGAGCAGATTGAAGACAAGGCAGGATTTTGGCTGAAGCCCTTTGGTAGTGGTGAACATCACCCTCTCTCTAGCCGCAGAGAGGCTGAGCCACCCCTCGCTCAAGCCCAGGTTTTTCTTCAGGGCAAGGCAATCCCCCTAACCTGCCCCTCTCCCCGGTGAGGCTTCTGAGAGCCTCAACACAGCCCATCTTATTCTTCTCTACCTCAGGACAGATCTTCTATTCTATTCTATTCTATTCTATTCTATTCTATTCTATTCTATTCTATTCTATTCTATTCTATTCTATTCTATTCTATTTGTTTCCTTTCCTTTCCTTTCCTTTCCTTTCCTTTCCTTTCCTTTCCTTTCCTTTCCTTTCGTTTCTTTCTCTTCCTTCCCTCCTTCCTTCCTTTCTCTTCCTTCCTTCCTTCCTTCCTTCCTTCCTTCCTTCCTTTCTTTCTTAGATTTATTTATTTTTGAGAGAGAGAGAACGCGCCAGTGGGGAAGAGGCAGAGAGAGAGGGGGACAGAAGATCCGAAGCGGGCTCTGCGCTAACAGCAGTGAGCCCGATGCAGGGCTCGAACTCATGAACTCTGAGATCGTGAACTGAAGTTGAAGTTGGATGCTCAATCCACGGGACCACCCAGGTGCCCCAAGACACCTGGGGCCTATGTTATGTTATGTTATTCATAACATAAATTGTCCTGATCGGTTTCTCTAACACTTCTAAAGGCCTCCAGGGATGGAGACCACCACTTCCTCGGTAATTCGCATACTTGTACTTAACTTCAAGTTCCCCTATAAGGCTGAAGCTTGTTAAAAGGATTCAAGAAAAGACAGTTGGACCCTTTTCTGTTTCTCTTCCTTCCCTTCCTTGGACAACCTAGGTTTTCGGAAAACAAAAAAACAAACAAACACAACTTTTTAACATTTCTTTCTGCTTAGAGGACCAGAAATACAGAAGCAGAGGCAGGAAAAAGTTAGAAGGAATGTAAAAATATAGAGCTTCAGGGAAAGTAATATGCAAAGAACACAAGAGAAAGAGACAGAGAATAGATATGTAGATGGAAACAGAGCACTGCAGACTGGGGGGAAGGGGGGCGAGGATGGTCACACGCAGGGAGGCACGTTAGTGTTGAGTTCTCTTTCTGGGTGATAAACCTTGTGATTCACAGTCATGCCACTCTGTCACTTCTGAGCCTCTCAGCCATCCCTTCCCTTGTGACCTTGGCCAGGACTGCAGACCTCAATTATGGGTCCAGCCAAGTGTGTGGCAGCCTGCCTGGCTATCCACCTCCTCTCTCTGTCATTGACCTTGGAGCCCCTAGGCCTGTCCTGCACCTCACCTCACAGTCCAGACTCATTCAGCTAGGGGGAAGATGGACACAGGAGGCTCAATGTTGGCTCTCACCCCCCTCCCTGAACCCTGGCTATGTCTTCCAATGGGAACAGAGGTCAGAGCCTCCAAGGCCTGGATGGGATGAGGGATGGACGGTTCAGAGGATGGAATGATTGGCAGGAGAGCAAAATTTCTGGTGGAGATTTTCAGTGATGAGCCAGTGGGACAAGAGGCCTGGTCAGGGTCTGACTGCTGCAGAGGATATTAGTCTACTGGCCAGTGAGGTGGGGTAAGGTGGGAACAGCAGTGACCAGGCTGACTCTCCAGCTATCCCACCTAGTCTCCACCCATAAACACAGGGCAGGTCTTGAATTACCAAAGACTCGACCCCCTGGAAAGTCCACCCAGGCACTGGCATTTTGATCCTTTATTTCTAGTGCCCTAGGTCAGAGGTCACAAGAATCACAGAATCATAGACAATACCCTGGAGTCACTTTCCAGGACAGCCCCCTGTCTTTTCCTTGGGCATCTATTCAGAGCAGAAGCCCATTACAAGTATTCGTGTTGTTTCGCTCTAGTGAAATTTCTCTCGGAGGCTAATGAAATAAAGTTCACGTCCTCAGATGAATGTTCCAGGTACATCAGGGTGTGGCCTCAGACTTCTGTATTTTTTCTCAACAGACTGAGCAGAGAATGTGCTGTTGGACAGACAGCAGGTGCACTCTGGCCCCCTTGTCTTTTCACTCACCGCCTTCACAGACTCAGGGAAACTGGACTTCTAGCACTAGCCTTTGTTCCTGCTGTTCCTAGCACCTCAACTGGGTTCCTGGGTCTCTGCCTGTCCTTCTAATAATCTTCAGAATCCATCTCAAGATACCACCCACTCTACCACGGCTTCCTGGTGGGTCTCGCCAGTGAGAAAAACCATTGCTTCCTCTGAACCATCCTGGGAAATGTTTTGGGGTTTGTATCTTGACCTCACTCACACTTTAGGGTGAGAAGCTCCGTGGTGTGAGATAAGCACAGATTTCAGAGTGAGACGGTGGGTGTGCCTTTGGGGGCAAGTTACTGAATTTTTCTGAACCCCAGTTTCCTCCTTTATAAAACAGGGATAGCATCACCTACCACGCAGGTTATGGTAAGGATTAAATGAAGAAACAAGTAGAGCGTCTGGCACTTAGTAAGCTATCAATTAATGCTTGTTCCACTTCCCTGGAAAGGTGTGTGGGCACCTTTTTTATTCAGAGCAACATTGACACCATCGGCTCCAATACATTTCTATTCCCATATCCACTGACTCATTTGGCAGGGAAAACAAGCCCACGTGCCAATTCAAATAGGCACAGAAAGAGGAGGAGGAGAGGCAACGTACAATTTATCAGAACTCAGAACCTCTTCTTTTTTTTTTTTTAACCAAAAAAGCACTGCCAGTAAGAATTTATTTTTATTTCCCTTATGACACTCATTAAATTCTACTAACTATAGTTGTTTGTGCACAGATCTGTCTTCCTCACTATGTGGTGAACTGCTCTGGTCCACGAACTCATCTGATCTCTTTTTGAATTCCCAAGGGTCATGCACAGTGCCTGGCACACAACAGAGGATCAATAAATATCTGGTGAATTAATGAGTGGGAACAGAGGAACTATGGGAAGGAAGGTTCTAAGACACAATCCTAAGGTTCTTTTGGGCTCAGAATCCATCTCTATAGCAAGACTCAGATAAAACGTTGCCATCTGGCAGCTTCTAGCTACAATGGCTACAAAAGGACCTGCCTTCCTTGGGCTCTGCTGGGTGTGTGTGGGGTGGGGGCTGGCGGGGTCCTGGAGGGAGGGGGGTTAGTGTGAAGGAAGAGCTCGCCCAGCCCTCCATTTCTCCTCCCCTCGAAGGCACCAGATGGAGAGAGCAGAGTGGGGTGGGGGAGAACGAGCCAGCAGCTCCTGGTTGGATATATTTTTACTTCAGGTGTGACGTTGAAACCATGCGGGTGTATTTTTAGTCCTGCCTAGTGGGTGGTGTGTTCGCCTGGGTTGCCTTGGAGAGGACTTCTTCTTGTTGCTAAATTGGAATCGCATCTGCTAGGGCTCCTGGGCTCCAACCGGCTCTCCTCCCCCAGGTGGGCGGATAGGTCCATTCTTGGCAAGGGTGGGGCCCAGGTCAGGCCTCAGTCGGCTACGTCCCCATCCCTTCGTGACACCAGCTCCCACACCCCTGCCTTCTGGCACATTAAAAATAAAAATAATAATAATAACAAATGTGAAATCTCAACAAAGTGATTGTAAAGGCTAGTCTGCAAGGGCAGGAATACAAACCACCTAAAAGTTGAGATCTGTGGGGATCCCATGTTCAACCCTTTCGTTTTACGGAGAGGTGACTCAGGCACAGAAAAGGGAAGTGTCTTGCCCAAGGTTAGCTAGTGAGAAGCAGTCAGAGCTTCTGTCCAAGTCACCAGAGACTGATCTCCAGCAAGCATACAAAGTCTAGGGGAAGGGGTGTTGTGGGGAAGGCGCTCTGTCCATTCCGCCTTGGTCGCTGGTGATGACTAAACACACACCCACACACGCTTTGTGGCCCTCTGTAAGTTACAAAGTGTTTCCATGTGCTTATTGCATTCAAATGCTCAATATTCTTATTCCCATTGCACCAATTAGCAAACTGTGGTGAAGTAATGATATTAAGCTAGTAAGTGGCTGAGTTGAGATTTAAATCTGGGAATCCAAACTCCAAATTTTGCGCTCCCCCCCTCCTATCTGTTATTTTTGAACCATTATCGGAATCACTTCCTCCTCCCCGCTTTCTCTCTTTTTCTCTTCTGTCCTTGAGTCATATGTGTCCTTGGGGTCACAGAACTGACCTGCCATGTTTACCCTTCGAGCATCAAGATCACTGCGGCACAAGAGAATCTCCATCTCATCGAAGGAGTTTCCAAAAGAATCTTCTCTCATGATAATAATACTTCTGCGTGTTTGGAGAGGGCTTCCACATTTCTACAGCTCTTTCGGTTTCTCATCTGATGCCGACCGTGTGAGGTAGGACAAGCTTATCTAAAGAGGTTAAATGATTTGCCCAATGATAGAGTAAGAATTGAGACTGAAGGCTTAGTCTTATGTTCTCTCCACCTGACCACGAAAGGGACTAGAGCTCGAGAAAATCTGAGAGTGGCGTCATGGTTAAAAGAAAGGCAAGGGGCGCCTGGGTGGCTCAGTCACTTGAGCATCCTGCTCTTGACTTCGGCTCGGGTCACAATCTCATGGTTCTTGGGATCGAGCTCCATGCTCAGTGCAGAGTCTGCTTGGGGTTCTCTTTCTCCCTCTCCCTCTGCTCCTCGCCCCTGCTTACTCACGTTCTCTCTCAAAATAAATAAACATTAAAAAAATTTTTAAATGTTTTTTTTACATTTATTTATTTTTGAGAGACACAGAGAGACAGAGCACAAGTGGGGGAGGGGCAGAGAGAGGGAGACACAGAATCCTTAGCAGGCTCCAAGCTCCGAGCTGACTGCACAGAGCCTGACGCGGGGCTCGAACTCACAAACCATGAGCTTGTGACCCGAGCCGAAGTCGGACGCTCAACCAACAGAGCCACCCAGGCACCCCGACGTTTTTTAAAAATTTAAAAGAAGGGCAAAACCGGCTCAGTCCAGCCCTGGTGAGAAGCCCCTGGCCACGTGAGCCCTCAAAGCCCCAGCCTGCCGGCCCTCCTCCTATTCCACTCCGCCTGGTTCACAGCAGCAGGAGGCCCAATTGCTGGCTATCTTCCCCCTTAAACGAGGGACAGATCCAGTCTAGTACGTATCACAGTAACTACTCACAAATGCAGCCACCGTTCACCGTGAGCCTTCTACGTGGCAAGCACTGTCGGCTGTTAGCATTGGTTATCTCCTTTAATCCTAACACAACCTTGTGAGGATGAAAGTCGGTGGGTTCCAGGCTCTTCATATCTTATCAGCGTGCCTTATCTTGGTGGGGTACCTGGACTTCTCGGCTGTGCCTGGGCCAGGCCGGTGAGCTATGGAAGCAGCAGGACCCACACTGCCTCTCAACACGGCACACCTGCTCCCTGGACCCAACAGCTGCAGCCCCCGTGCCTGCCAGCAGCATGTGCAGAGGCCGTGCGTGGGCTGGGGGCCCTCCAGATGCCGGCAGGAGGGGCCGAGAACAGGCTTTGCCTGGTGCCCGGGGAGAACTGAGCATGGTTTTACTTTCAGATTATGGCTCCAACAGGATCGCTCCCCTGACTATAGTCAACAACTGAAATGTTATCTCTGATGCCAGTGAATCCAACTGCTTCCAAGAGCAGGGAGTCGGCTGGAGCCCCCGGCCCAGAGAGCCCAGCCCAGAATGCAGCCAGGAACATCTGCTCCCGGCAACTAGTCTAGAAGCCCTAGCCTGAAGCATCTGGTCCTGACTTTTCTGCTTGGAATGGCTGAACTTCTCCCACATCCTTCTCAGGCCACCTCGCCCAGCACATTCCAGAAATGGCCAAGCACAGTGCCAGGGAAGGCATAGGGTTAAGCCCCAGGGTCAACTCACTGGAGCCAGGACACCCTTTGGTCACAAGGTGGAAGCCTTCCCTCAAAAACACTTCATCAGGACGTGCCAGTTCCCAGGGTCCTTCCTGGCCAGGCAGCTGCTAAGGAGGACAGTCACAAGAGGACCCAGCCCCTCTGTCCAGCCCCAACCCTCGGGGGTCCCTCCCACCCCATTTACCAGCTCAGCTATCATTCCCCCTGGGTTTCACCTCCCTGGGGAAAAGCAGTGCAACTCTCCCACACTGCACTGTGGTCAGAAGGCTCGCGGTCAATTCCACAAATACTTTTTGAGTCCATACTATGTGCCAAGTTTCTATTAGAGCCGCTCTCTATGTCTATCTTTCTCCTACTCCCTGGGCTGGTTCTTCTTTATTCAAAACCCCTCTTGGAACTTAACACGACGCTTGACACATAGCAGAGCTCACTACACATTTAACTGAATTGCAAGATAGACACCTCTTGACCGGGGGGTCCTTTCCAGTCCTGCCTCTGGCTGCTTCGCCTCTCAGCATTTCTAGCATCTTCTAGCCTGACCAACCCCTGCTTGCGTTTCCCCAAACATCTGACAGCCGCTAACATCTACAGAGCGCTCACCAAATGCGGGATTCTTTACTAAATACGTAATGTGTATTCTCTCATGGATTCCTCACAACAACCCCGATGAAGAGATAATACCGTTTTCCAGATGAGGAAATCGAGGCCCAGAAAGGCTTAGTGCCTAGGGCAGTGCCAGAATGTAAACGCAGGTGATCTAAATGTAAAGGCCCATTTCCTAACCCCGAATTCCACCCCGCTGAATGCACCAGACGGCTTCCCATCCTGAACACGCCATGGGGACACATGCTGGCCCCTCTTGCTTCAAACAATCTCACCCCATCCCCACCCCACGCAGCAAACACTGATCTGTGTGTCAGGTATTATCCCGTATTCTCTAATTTTAGTCTAGCTATTACTATTTTCTTTTTTACAGTTGAGAAAACAGAGGCTCGGAGAGATTAACTCACCCAAGGTGACAAAGCTAGCGATCACCAACTCTATTTCTAGGGCTCGTGGCACGGCCCAGCATGGCCATTCTCCTGCATTTACACCTCTAACTCCAGGGCTGCCACGACCAAGCCCGGAGCCTCAGTGACCTTTACAAGGATGGTCTCTTCCAATAGAGCGATCCGAACGCTGCCACTGCCCTGTTCCGATCCTTCCCCAAGTGAGTGTGCATTCTAGAGGGACCCGGTCTGGATGAGGCTGGAAGAAGTGGAGCACAGACAGGGCTTTAGAAATGTGTATTGCTCTTACTGAACCAGAGATGGAGTCCAGCATGAGCTGCTCGGGGGTAGTCACGCACGGGTTAGAAGTTCTGAGTCTGTGGTTGAGGAGGGGGATGGAGCTGTCCTGAAGACCCGAAGCACCACAGGGCAAGGTCAAGATTCTCGAAGCTGGGACACTGCAGAGGAGGTGAAGCCTGGTTTGATGCAGGGTTTCTGAAGCTCCCAGGAAGGAGTTTTTGTTAACGGGTAAACCAGGAAGGGCCTGGAATCCACTTGGAGAAGATGGGAGTGTGGGGGTGAAGGCAGGGCTTTGCTCAAGCAGATGGGAAGAGACGACGGTGCTGGGTAGAAACTAGGAAGGAGAAAATTCACTGCCTCAGGGTTAACGGTGAAAAATCACAATTGCAAACACCTACTTCGTGCTGGGCACTGTGTGAAGTAGTTAATTCATTAAGAGAGAACATTTCAAATTTAGAACCCAGGAGTAGACCGCACAGGCCCATGAGGACAACAGAGAAGTGTGGGCTCGTGGCTAAAGGTATGAATAAAAATAAAACCGTTCCAAAGAATTGGTTATAAGATGTATCGACCTGTTTAAAATCAGAGACTGTGGGCCTGTAACTTGCCTACCTGTATGGGGGTTGTACTTGAGGCAGGCAAGAGCCAGATGGGAGCCCCCCTTTGCAACTCTGGTCAGTGGTATCGTGTTGGTAGTTTGAAGTGGGCCCTGGTGGGAGCATTTACACAGTGGAATTCAGCAAATGCTACGAACCAGGGCTCTGTTATCGCCTCGCCCCTGATAGCCGGCACACCAGCCTAGAACTGTGGTGTATTTATGAGGTGCTGCCTCGCCTGAGTTAATCAATCCATTCAACAAGCTCTAGTACACACTCTGTCCAAGCTGCTGACTCTAAGGTATGGTATGGGGCGCCAGGGATAGGTCGATGAATAAAACAGACATAGACCTTGCCCTCATGGAGTTAACCATCTAGTGGGGGAAACAAATACCGTTGACGAAATCAACTTAATTGTGAGCCATGCCACAGAGGAGAAATACGGGGTGTGGGGGGGGAGGGTGGATAGCCGTCAGCCACCCTCTCCACCTGCACGGCATCTCGATTCTCCAGCATTTTAAGTGCAGAAGCAAAGCACCCTACCCCTGCCACTTTCTCACTGCTCAAGCCTGCATTCCTATCAATAGCAGGTAACTTCTGCGCTGGGCGGGCCCATTCCCCAGTTCTTGGAGAGCTTTTCAGCCTTGTGGGAGAGAACCAACGCCTTAGCCTTAGCAGAGCTTTCTCAGCAAGGCCGACCTCCTCCCCACCTCGCACCTGGCCAGGACTAGCTGTCTGCCACTCTGCTTGCTCCCCAGGACATCATGGTTTCCATGGGAACCCACTCACTTCAAAGGGGAACGAAGGAGACTGGAGGGGAGGAGGGAGAGTGAAAGCTGGATTAACCCCACCCTCCTGGCCCTATCTCTGCACGCCTGGCCATCTAACCACCAGGTTCTGGACGGCACCTAACACTGTCCATCCGCATGGAGGGGTGGAGTGGGGCAGTCCAAGCTAAGTTTGAACGTCTTGGGGATAAGTCCCAGGGCTGAGGTGGGGGACTAGGGAAGGGGAGAACTGAACTAGGTCCAAACCTGCGGTGGTCCTCACTGCACAGGGCCTCCCCTCCTCAGACCCCCTCTCAGCACTGCTCTTGGGCCACAAACACAATTACCCACGATGTGCATCCAATCATGGGATCTGCTCGGATTAGACTGCAATCATTAATCTGAGCGGGAGCTCTTGGTTGCCTTGCTGATTAGCCCAGATGATGCTCTGGTATGATCCAATTAAAGACAGACTGCCTCCCCTCACCCCCACTACACGCACGTGCACACACACACACACACACACACACACACTTTCCACATCAGAAGGAACCAATACATTTCATTAACACGTCTTTATACACAAATAGAACCTCAGGGGCATTGGACGCTCCAAGGGCTCACAGGCACACCCCTCCTTTTTGTCACACTGTCCCCCTGCCACCCTGCAGGGGCCTGGTCAGAAAGGGGCTCCCTCCACCCTTCCTTCATCTGTGGTTCTGGGAGGGGCCACAGTGGGATCTCCCAGAAGTCGGCGCTGGGCACTAATCTGAATTGAAAAGTCTTGTTACATTTATTGACATAAAATGCTGACTCCCTGATGTGCTTTGGAGCAGCCAGGCTGCCCCAAGGCAGGCAAATCTAATTAAAATTACCCGACCCTTCAGGAGGCTGAGCTCCCTCCCCGGTCATCCTGCAATGGCTGTAGAGAGAACAGCTGGTATTAATGGGAGAGGTGTGGTTGTGGGAGAAAACCCCAGGCCCCTGGGCAGGAGGGACTGCGGAGAAAAGCCGGGCAAAGGTGCTGGTGTCAGCTCTCTTGGTTGTCCTGAGATGCCGGGTGGCCATGTTTGTCTGGGCAATTGGTGGCAACCAACCTGGGATTCCTTCTTCACGGTCAGACAGCTGCAGGGACAATTTGGGCAAAGGCTGAGGGCTGCTGGGGGCTCAGCCCGGTGGGAGAAGGTAAAGCTCAGGTGTGAAGGTGAGCAGGAAGAAGCGTTGGTTGGAGGACCGTCTGGGCCTTTATGTTTCAAGTGACATCATGATGAACAGCTCCCATGGGAGAGGTGACCCACATCTCCTGCAGGTTGGCCTGGGTGGGAAATGAGCCTGGGATCTTGGGAAGGGCCACAGCACCAGGTGCTTACATGAGCTGTCTCAATAATCTTACTGAACCTACTGGTTTGCTTCTGTCATGAAACTCAAGCTCACAGAGATTAGTACAAAAAAGGAGCTGGGACTCAAGCCTGGGTATCCAGAAACTTTCTGTTGTATCACGAACCAGGGGTCTTTCTAGACTATGATCTGTGCTCACCACAGGTCCCCTGTCTGTGAAGGTGCCCAGGATGATGCACACAGATCACGTGGTGTGAGTGGGGCCAAGAGTCTGCGTCTCTCAAGAACTCCCAGGGGATACAGTGCTGTTAGCCCCTGGGCCATACTATGGGTAGCAATGATCTACATGGAGTATGATGGCTCTAACCCCCAAGCCATCAGACCATCAGGTGGTTTTCAGACGCCATGGTACTCTCCCTTCTCATGTTCACCACAAAAGCACAAGCCCACCTCGCAGTTTAATTTCCAGGTGGTTGTGAAGCCTCATCTCCCCACACCCAGATGCTCTGGCCACTGGCCATTCTGGGAGCACAGAGGCTCTGCTCTGTCTGGAAGGCTCTACTCCAGCCCATTTCTCCTGGTGGACTCTCTCACCAGCCTTTAAGATCAAGCTCAAATATTGTCTCCTCGGTAAAGCCTTCTCTGTTAAAGCTCTGACCACACTGTGTTGGTTTCTCACCTGCCTATCTATCTGTTCCTGGAGAGATGGGGAACAGAGGTACGTTTGCTTTGATAGTTTACCCTCTTTCGCTGGGAGTCCAGCTCAGCGCCTCCACATATTAATAGTAAGGGTTCAATACAAGAGTGTGAAGGAAGGAGAGACAGGAGGACAGGAGTGTCCAGTCTCTCTGACAGGTACCGTGACCAGATGTGGGAGTTCTTTGGGGTCCAAAGCAGAGTTCTTTCCCGGCAGGCAGCAGGGCCTGGCCAGTGCACTGGGCAGAGCGGGGCACAGGCATGGTGATTTATTCTTCCAGCAGGGCTGGGAAAGACCCTCGTGGCGGGACCTATGGATCAGGGCTCACTGCTCTGGACTCCGTGTTGGCATTAGAGGCACTCGGCTCATCTGAGTAACTAAAAATAATGCCAGTGATAATGATAATAACAGCAATAATTACCACCATTACCATAAAAGCATTGTCACCGTGGGGAGGAGTGAGGAAGGAATCAATCTTCCCGTTCATCTTGGCTGGATCGTTCCCCATGTGACGATACTGGCACCTGCTGCAGTGTGTGTCCAGACACAGGTAAGACGCGTTTGCTGATACATGTGAATGTATGTGCTCACACAAGTGAGCGTGCGCTAGGGTGTCACCTCCATATTGAGTGCTGACTCGGGCGTCTTTTCTAGCCGTGTGGGCGCCCCACAGAAAGACGATGACTAACATCCCTGCCAGGGCGGCTCTCAGAGGACTGCATCTTCTCAACCACATGGACAAACCAGACAGGCCCTGGGCCCCTCCCAGCCTCCGCAACATTCAGGGCCTGGCCCTGCTCTCAGCTGCCGGCTCTCAGCACACTCCCCCTCTGGAAGGAGGGTGCCAGAACATACGCAGCCACACACCACGCCTCTTGCTACAAAACAAAGACAATCATGGATCAAAAAAGGACCTGCTGCATTAGATCTACCTGGAATGCTTTTTAAAAAGTCATATTCCTCTTCCTATAGCTTGACCTACTGATTCAGCATTTCTGAGCACGGAGCCCAGAAATACGGGTTTTAATAAGCTCTCCCAGTGATTTTCAGGCATATTAAAGTTTGTGTAACGCCAAGTCCTAGACGGGACCAGCAGATGTCCCCTGGGCTTGCTGGAGTGAAGGCACAATGGCGGACACGCGAGGAGAGCCTCTCAAGGTGGCAGTTTGCTGAGCGGAGGGTTTCTGATGCTCAAGAGGGCTCAATCCCCAGCTGGGATGACAAAAGGATCCTCCAGGAAGATGCTGCCCGGGCCCTCTTGGCCCTCACCAGACAATCCCAGGAAGCTAGCGTCAATCCACATGGGCCAGCTGAGGGATGTCCAGATGGATTTGAGAGAGAAGACGGTGAGGAGAGCAGCTGTTGGGCATTGTCTTTATGCACCCACCCACTGGCCTGCATTCTCCTCTCCCAGGGCTGAGCTGGGCCGGAGGCTGACTGGGGCGGGGGCTTTCAATACAGCTGAAGTGTCTCCTACCTGTACACAGCTCGCTTGTCAGCCTCCAGCTGGGCCTGGGGGTCAATGGGGGCACTGGGCACAGGCGTGCTGGCAGCAGCTGAGGGTGCAGAGATGTGGACAGCCTGGGTCTTAGAGGGTGCCTGAGCAGTTGCTGTCATCTGCAGAGAGAAAAGGGGAGGGGACAGGTTAGTATGGCCAGGACAGCCGGTTCCCCAGCTGGAATTGGGAGGCCCGCCCCGGCCTGTGGCGTGTGTGTGAACAAGAGAAGGCGGGCAAGGGAACGGTGGGTGTGCAACCAGCATCCATTTGTTTGCGTGCCACAGTGAGAAGGAAGCATTCCCTAGGTGAGAACATTTTAGAGAATAATTTAGGAGCCTACAAAACCAGGTGGTGCACCGGCACTCTTTAGAAGAGACGACTGATTCTTCTTAATGCAAATTAGGGTGGTGACCTCTGCCAAGAAGCAGAAAAAGCCAAAATGATGAACCCTTTAAATTGTGCTTATGAGTCATTTGGGCTGGACTGGGCAGTAGTAAGTTGATTTCATGACTTTGAAGAGCAGGAAAAAAAAAAAAATAGCTGAATCAGTTCTCATTTGGGTGGAAGTTTACTCTGTTTAACCCAAGACAGGAGTAACTGTTTTAATGGTTTTGATTGATCATTGAATGGGTCCCCAAATTTGGTCTACCTGGGTGTTTGGAGATAAGCAGGTTTTAGTGGACACCGGACAGATTTTTGTTCTCAGCCGTAACAAATATTTAGGGCCGTGATTTTCGTCCTATGTAATGTTTTTGAAGGTATCCCCAGGCCCCAAATTTTGTGCCAATCAGAGCGACTCCTTTTAATGTTATATGTTGGGCTTTCTATATAAAATTTTAAGAAACTATGAGATGGCTTACATTTTTTTTGATAACCACCCTTACAGAGTTTAATGCTTTTATAATATATTCTCTCTAGTCAAATGGATCCCTAAAATGTCATGAACGGTGACATGCCTCAACTATTCTTTTCTGCCAGCCTGTCCATAGCACCAGTGTTGTTGGGCCTGATACACTTGTCTGACTTCCTCACTGAAGCCTTGTTTACACCTTCATCCATAGCATCCAATTGACACAGAGTATGTGCTTAGCCTTTGTTGAGAAAATGAATGAATGAATGACTACATCTTAAAAGAATCAGATGTTTTATAGCTGGAATACTCATCATATGATCTAGGTCCCTGCTTTTTGGAAGAAAAAGTATAGTTCTCCCATCAACACAGGCACATCATTGCTAATGCTGTTGCTATCCCCAAGACATTTGCTTTTGCTGTCTCATTTTCTTAAGATCTCTGCTTGGATGTCACGTCTTCAGAGTGAAATAGAGCCCCTCTGTCCCTTCCTATGCCCATACTCTGCTTCATTCCATAGGCCTTTCTATGATCAGTTACTATATATCTACTTGCTTAGTGATTTTCTCTTCCACTCCCAACTAACTTAAGCTCAAAGAGGGCTTGATTAGCAGTTGTACTTCTAGGGCCCAGCATAGCCTGGCACTGGTAGATACTCAATAAATATTTGTTGAATCAATGAATTAATGAATGACAGGTGGTGAATGAGATCTTTCATATCTTAAAAGAGACATATCTGCTTTATTGTACTGGCTCCCCATCATTTTTTGTTAGGAAGAAACACCCTTCTCATTGTCAGCTGAACTGGGGGGACTCACCCAAACTCAGCATCAGAGGCTAGACATAGCATCCTGATACCTTTAAAGCCAGCAGACAATGGCTTGAATCCTGCTGTCTCCCATTATTAGCCTTTGGCCTTGGGCAAATCCGTTGTTTTTCCTGAACTCTTATTTTCTCATCAGTAAGCCATTTGATGTCATTTTAGGATCCATAAGTATTTTTTTTTAAGTTCACATAGCATTATTAGGAGTTTTTTTTTTTTTAATGTTTATTTATTTTTGAGAGAGAGACAAACAGAGCATGAATCAGGGAGGGGCAGAGAGAGAGAGGGAGACACAGAATCCGAAGCAGGCTCCAGGCTCTGTGCTGACAGCTCAGACGTGGGCTTGAACCCACGAACCGCAGGATCATGACCTGAGCCAAAGTCAGATGCTTAACTGACTGAGCCACCCAGGCGCCCCTAGGATCCATAAGTATTAAAGAGGTGCTATAAGGACAAAAGTAGAAACAAATGTTCCAGTTTTCAAAATAGAGAAAGAAGGTGGAATCAGAAAAACTAAACACTGCTAATCTTCACTTTGATCTGGGCCAGTTTCTTTCATCCACTAATGTAAGCAGTCATTTCTTCAAATATTTCCTGAGTTGTTGGCAACGTACTGGGCACCGTGCTAGGTAGGCACTGAGGTCCCGAGGATGAGTGCCTGTTCTCATGGAACTCAGTTTCTGGATTTAACATAATGACTATGCTGGCAGGTAAGGAAAACATACAGACATGTCAATGACCTCAGCAAGGCACCTCCCATGACACCATGACACCCTTGAGGAAGACACTGAGAGCTGTGGCCGGTGGACAACTGTGTGGATTAGTAAGCTATACCCAGAGGATGACATTTAAAGGATAGATGTCCACTTGAGGAAGCCTTCTAGGATAGTGCCACCTGCTTTCTCCTTAGCCCTCTTCTTCAGTATTTTTATCGGTGATTTAGAGGGTGTCTGAAGAAATGCTCAGCAAATTTATAGGTGACATGAGACTGAGATCCAAAAGATCTTTACAGATTTTGGCCACAGGCTAAGTCTAATGAGATTAATTTGCATCTACTAAGTTGGAATGTAACACTTTTAACACTTGAGCCAAAAAAAAAAAATCAATAATATAAGTGCAGAACAGGAGAGACACGGTTTAACAGCAGTGTTTGAGTTGACAGAAGGCTCATACATCCAAAGTGTAATGTGTCTGTCAAAAAAAACAAGACAAGCAACCTAACCTGACGCTATCTGAGGATGCATTAACAGAAGCATGACTCACATAAAGCCTCTAGTCTCATTCGTCTCTGCTGAAACCAGTGGAGGAGAATGCACTCAGAGGATAGATCAGGCTGGTGGAGGCATTCTGCACTGTGTCGTGGGAGGAATATTTGAATCTGGGATATGTAAGGAAGATTTGAGGGACAGGGGAGATGAGACACGAGAGCACCCTTTGAATATCGGAACAAGGGATTCGATTACATCAGCTTTGCTTTGCGTGCCCCCAAAGGGTCAAACGACAAAGCAATGCATTCAACCTGTATCACACAGAGACAGATTTGGGCTCAACCCAAGTAATACGTTTCCAAGCCCCTGAGCATTTTGAGGCCGGAATGGGCTGCATCCAGGAGGCGTGAGTTTCCACTGCGGCAGCCAGCGGCCAAGTGGAGACTGATCAGCTGGTGCCCTGTGGAGGGGACTGGAGGCTCCAGCTGGGTGGCCTCTGAAGTCCCCACCCTGACAGGCTCAGACACATCGGGGAACTCTACCAATCACCACCGGCTGCGTGGGACTGACGAGAGGCTCAGACGAGATGGTGTACAGAATGTGGGAGTGCTTGGGAAACTCTGAAGGGCTCCCAAGATGGCGGGGTGGTTGTTGTCATTAAACACACGATTTCCAAAATGAGCTTCTTTTCTAAAGCAAGGCACAGCTATGTCCACAGAGCTTGTTTAGGGGTGAAGTGCAGGGAAGGCTGGTATGGCTCTGCCTTGCCCACTAAGGGTGCATTTCCTTGTGTCCTTGAAGGAATCCACAGGGGACCTCCGTGAAGATGAGCTAAGAGAGAGAGGGATGAGGGGAGATACTCCTTTTCTTCTCACCTCCCCTTTCTAGGCAAGACTGCTGGGTTACGGAGGGAAGCAGAGAATGAGAATAAATCAAAGGCGGTCACTCGCTGGCATCCCAGGAGGCCCCAGTTGAGAGGCAGTTCCTGGGGCTCAGGGAGGGTTGCGGGGTGGGGGCAGAAGAGAGCAGATCTGCTCTGAGCGGGACAATAATTCAGATTTATTTAGCTCCTGGGGGCCAAGTCAGCAAACTGCATTTCTCCAGGTTTGGAGAATGAGTGTTTACCTCCAAATAGATCCCCTTTTCTATCCAGAGACTTCCATTTCCCAAGAACTGGAGCTCCAAAGGAGCAGCCCCCCAGCAGCTGCCTCAGGGCCTGGAGGAGGGGGTGCCACCGTGGAGGTTCTGGGAGGTTCCTGGGCAGCACGCCCAGAGCAGGAGCAGGGGAGAGGCTGGAGGGACCAGGGGTAGGGCAGGGTCATTAAGTGACATAACATACTGGAACTCCCTGGTTCTGGCTGGTGAAAGCCAACTGTTAAATCTTCTGGACTTTTGAAAGCTGGTTGATATCACATCGGTGGCTCAAAAGTGGCCTGGTTGAGCATTTACACCATGGAAATCGGCAAATGCTACAAATCAGGGCCCCTCCCCGAACTGGCTGTCAGCTATTTACTAGACCACCTAGTGTCAGGCATTCTCTCCAAGTGACTTTGTCCGGTTCTCCTCTGTCTGGCGTGTAAAAAAACTAGTTATACACACTTTACGTGGCCACTTGGCATGTTTACAGCTGGTTCCAGGACCGGCCACTCCAGACTCTGAACCTTTCTATAAGGAGGCTTCAGAGAACTCTGGAACTTCTGCCTTGGTGGCAAACAGGGTGTGGGTATGGCATTGCCCAGACACAAGGACAGTCCCTTTTCGACAAGGAGAACTGAGCACAGAGAAGGAGAGGCAAAGTTGAACAATATGTTGAGAGTTTTCTCGAAGATCAGAAAGGTCTCAGTGAGTAGAAGGAGCAGGGAATCTGAGAGCCTGGGTTTGAAGCTCCTCTGTCAATGATTAGCTACATGTTGGGGGGCAAGTTTCCTGACCTCTTTGACTCTTGGTTTTCCTATATGTAAAAAGCAAGGGAGGGACACCGGGGTGGCTCCCTCAGTCAAGGGCCTGACTCTTGGTTTCAGCTCACATCATGATCTCACAGTTTCGTGAGTTCAAGCCCACTCTGCACTCACAGTGTGGAGCCTGCTTGGAATTCTCTCTCTCCCTCTCTCTGCCCCTCCCTCACTTGCACTGTCTCTGTCTCTCTCAAAATAAAGAAATAAGCTTTAGAAAAATGTTTTTAAAAAAAGGGATAATACCACACAGGCTGTGAGGAGTAATCAAGAGAACAGGGCAATGACTAATGGCCAGGAAAGGGGGGCAGCAAGAGATGGGGGGCTGTGAGAGCCCACACAGGGTTCTAGGGTTCACCTTAGAGTCCTTTTCTTGGGGCAAAGACCCTGAGGCCACCACTCCATGCTCTTTCCTTCCATAAAAGCTATAACCACTGGGCCTCTCTCCATCATTCAGCCAGAACTGGCCCTGCCTTAAGCTTGGAGCGGAAGGGCCCAGATTCTTGGTCTGAAACACCTTGAGATGAAAGTTCACGAGCCCCGCCCCCATCCGAAAATGGACTGGGATGAGCTGACATTTGCAAACTGCGTATATGGGAAGGCAAAATGTGCAGGCAAACCTGTCAGCTTCTCTGACCATATAGTCTGACCATGAAAATGAGTAGGAGATGCTCCATGGTGTGATTTGAGAGGTGCTGATGACTTGAGAAGCTCCTCTCCCCTACCTGCTCCCGTTGCCCTCACGGACACTGGAACGCCCATCCATGCTTTCATTTCTGCTAAGCACCACCCTTTCCCAACTGTAGGAGGAGAGTGGCACTTAAGTTCTAATGAGCTAATAAAGTACCTCTATAGGCTTTCATGTCCATCCGTCATCCTGTGCAATAAGTTAGTGTCATTCTCATTTTCCATGAGAAAATTGAAGCCCACAGAGGTGAAGAAATTGCTAGAAATCACAGTTTACACGAACTGTTAGGGCAAGAACTAAGAGCTTTTTTTCTTTGAAGAGGAGAATGGGCAGACTCCCCTGCTTCCCTATCAAGTGACAAAGGGGACAGAAAGGAAGGGAGCCAAAAATGGGCTGAAGTGTCACCTCTTAGCCATGCTGGTGGGTCTCCCATGCAGCTACTTGTCCCCGTTGCGGTCCAGCTTCTCCACAACACCCAAGAGGCCTCCCATACACAAGTCATTCCCCAAACACTAGTCATGGGTCATCCCAGAAACAGTCCTTCTGTGTGGAGCCCAAGCAGGAAGGTATGGGTGGTTCATGAGTTGAAGGTGGCTTAGTGCTATTGAGTTCACGTTCCTGGGAGGCTGCAGAGGAAGGACCTGCGACCTAGGTCACAGTGACCTAGAGATGGGGAAGCCTGATCCCATGGGCTACAAGCCTTCCATCACTGCCAGCTGCCAGCTTCCATTCAGGGCTTCTCTCTTTTGCACCTGGGAGGTGGGGAGGGGGACTCAGGATGAGGGACGACACCGGAGTCCTTCCAGCACCCCACAGGAGACACTGGCATCAAGTAGCACTGAATCCCACCTCTGCCACCCACCACTGGCCAACCTTGCACATGTAACTTTACCTTTCAGGGCCTCAGTTTCCTCATCTGTGAACCGGTGGTGACGCTTCCTACCTCCCACCAGTCACCACTGTCATGAGGTTTGCTGCCTCCTTCAGTGGACGCTAGCTGAGCCCTGGCGACAGTCAGGCCCATCTGCCCTGTGTTTCCAAGGCCCCGAGCACACGATTTAGCCGCCTGTGCTTATTTGCCTCTGTCATCAACTAGACAGTAGGACCCTGCAGGGCATGGGCTATGTCTTCTCGGTTTACAATTGTAGCCTCAGTGTTTGACAGCGAGAGTATCCAAAATATCTATTGAATACAGGCATGACTGGTGTGGAGTAGATAGGCTTCTCATCAAATTATACCTTTTTAGCTGTAGGTTTGCTTTCTTGACACTGAATGCCTCAGGCCACAAAAGAGAAGTCACAGTTCGTGCCTGCATATTGTTTGGGAGCAGCAGGCATCCCACCCAGGGCTGGAGATCATGGGACATAGCGTGATGTACTGGCATGAGCATTTACTTTGGACTTGACTCTCTGCCTGTGTGACTTGGGCGAGTTACTCAACCTTTCTGTTCCAGGGCCCTCATCTATAAAACGAGAGTAATAATACCTAAGGTGCAGTGTTGTTAGAATTAAATGAGATAATGTGTGCAAAGCAGCTGGCACTTAATAGCGTATGGTAGTTATCATTAATATAACCCACAATCTGCAGCCCACCCTCAGAGTTGGCCTCTGTTGCTTCTGTACCACGGGCTACCTAGAGGGGGAGGGGGTCCTGACCCTGTAGAAGGAACCTGCTCTCTTGTAAGCACCCGGGGGAGGTGGGGCAGGCTTGGGTTCAGGCGCAGGGAGAGGGGGCCATGGTGTTGTGGAAGGAGACATCACTCTTCATCAGCTCTGTCACCTTGGGTGACTGACTCAGTTTCTCTGAGCCTCGGTTTCTCCACCAGGGACAAATGGAGCTAATAATCTCATTTCCCAGGGCTACAGGGAAGCCATACGTGAGGGTGAAATGCACACGGTGGACACTCGGTAAACCTTGGTTTCCAAGCATGTTTATGATTCCGTTTTGCTAGTCTTCTCTCTGAATCCAAACTCCACTCCCTGCCCATACCCTGCCCCGGACACCTCAGCACCCACACTTCCCGTGTCACCCTACATACGCCCTTTCCCCCCACGTGCTCTTTGTGTCTCCGACACCCAGGAATCTCTCACAGCGTCCTTTGTTCCAACCCTGTACAACCTAGGCCTGCACCTTCTCAGCGTGACTCAGCAGGAACACCCCTCCAAAGAGGAAAGCCCCTCTTCTGAGCCTTCCACCTGATCCGGGCAAGGTGGGAGCTGCGCATTCCCAGTATCTGCCCCACCAGGCCACAGAAGCACTGTGCTGTGGTGAGCGGGGGGCTGCACGCGCCTGGCCCACTAGGGGCCGCTGGGGCGCCAGCAGGGCTGGGCTGGGCTGGGCTTGCCCGGGAGCTGGCACTCTCTGCAGTGCCCGGGCAAGCTGGCAGGGCAGGATCTGGTTCCCTCACAACCAGGAGAGAGTCCAAGGACCTGGGAGGAGGTCAGGGCTTGAAGCTATTTGGTAAACATCGGATTTGGCCCCAATAGGTGGGAAGCAGCAGGGGGCAAGGCCAAAAAATGATGTTTTTGTGGGAAGGGCACAGCCCACAGGGTACTCCAGGCCCGGGCATGCTCGCTGACCCTGGTCTTGTCTCCAGTACAGCCCCCTTCCCTTACGCTGTACCCTGATCAGACCCTACCATGTAGGGTTGCCTGAACATGCCCGATGATTTACATCCTCATGCCTTTGCTCTCCCAGCTGCCTCAGCAGGAAATGTCCATGTTTCCCTGGCCTCCCTCCCTCCCTCCCAACTATATGTAAACC
Organism: Panthera tigris; assembly: GCF_018350195.1. Taxonomy (NCBI): domain Eukaryota; kingdom Metazoa; phylum Chordata; class Mammalia; order Carnivora; family Felidae; genus Panthera; species Panthera tigris. Next base: position 22,267,571 of record NC_056669.1, on the reverse strand, counting down.
TACCCCTCTTTCAGGACTCAGCTGGAGCATTAAGTCTCCCCAGAAGCCTTTCCAATACTCCACAGCCCCCGGACCTAGGTAGCCTGGACACTCGGCTCATCTGTGTATGCTTTGAACCTTAACGCCTGTAACACTTGGGGGCCCTTAATGGTCTGTCTTCCTGAGTGGACTGGTTTCCTAGCTCCCATTACCATGACTGGCTCCCAGTAGGCTCCCAGTGTGTTTGTTAAACAACTGAATGACAGACTGAGCGAGAGAATGAGTGCGAGGGAGGTGTTAAAAGGTTCAGGGTTGGCAAGGGCTCCTCTAAACGTCCCCTGACCCAGTCAGAACTGGGGGAGAGGGGGAGAAGAGGGGGGGGGGACGATCTGAAAGCAGACCCAGGCCAGACCAATTTAACTTGAAGGGGCTCCTGGAACAGCAGGCCTAGGTCACCTACATTCTGATCCCAGGGCCGACTGAATAGAACAAACCACAGAAAAATTGCCTCCGTGGTGTAAAATGAGGGGTCTTAGTTAATTCATTAGTTTTAAAAGGGTTTGTAGGCAGTGGTTTATAAAACGAGTCTTGTAAAATGTTCACTGGCCCTGTCTGCACTTCTGGGGTGTTACTGACATGTGGCTAATAGGAGGAAGGCTGTGAACTTAAATCTGAAAGGGCACTTGGGCACTTTCCTGGCAACTGTCTGCTCCCCACCCTTCCCATCCATCTCTGGAGAACCCTCACCTATATGACAGTCCCAAACCAGTGATTTCCAGTATAGTTAGTGGGTATATCAGAATCCCAGTGTGTGTGTGCCTCTGTGTGCTAGGTATGTACCTCTGTGTGTGTGTGTGTGTGTGTGCATTTGTGTGCAAGGGGGTGTGTTTACAGCTAGAAACAAATATTTGATATTGCTATCATATTCCTAATAAAAAGGAATTAAAGTTCAATGCAATCTTGGCTACTGAAGATGTACAGAAGAGAATGAGTGAAAAATCAATGTCAGGGTCATGGAGGAAAAGAGGCTGGGAAAGAGTACTCTGCTTTTCATGCCCACACTTTCAACAATCCTGTGAGGCAGGGAGGACACAGTTATTCCCATTTTACCGATGCCGAAACCAAGGGCCGAAATGGACTATAAGCTCCATTAGGGCAGGAACTATTCATTTCGTATCTCCAGTATTTAGCACAAGTTCTGCAAGATCACAGGAAGCTCTCAGTATTTATTGAATGGATGTGTGGATGAAAGAAATCTTACTGAAATGACTGGCCTAAATGTGTGTAATTCACCAGCAGTGCAGCTGGGCCAAGGCCTAGGATTCCTGAATTTCTGCCATGTGGAGTCATCCCACTTCTCCAGACCACAAACTCCAGGGACAGTAAGCACCCCTGGGGCCTTGCTCACCTATCCCCCTCTCTCTAGGCAATGTAGACACCCCAGCTCCTAGAAAATCACACAGGAAAGGGAGGCAAAGTAAGTTCAAGTGCTCCTCAGGTCCGCTGCGGACTTTGATCACCTGTTCCCTGATTTATTTTAAGCTTTGTGTACTTGGGCCATTAACTATTTTTGTAGCTGTCTGGGGCACACATCTACTGCTTGGAGGTGAGAGGATAGACAATCAAATCTCTGTGCTTTTGGTAAATGTCAGAATTGAGGTATAAGTTCATCAAATAAAAAACCTACACAAGACCAGTGGAGCATTTCTTCACGAGCTTAGAAGTCCTATTGCAAGCTTACCATCTCCTAAGTCGGGGACACAAAGGCCCGCCTGGTCAGACCTGTAGGCTGCTTTGCCTTTTCCACAATGAGGAATGAAGGTCTTGAGTGAGTTGGAGTTTGGGGACATGTCCGGTTTAAAAACATGGGTGGCCCAAGCAGGCCAGGGAGAGAGGTCACTGTGCACAAAGAGAAGAAAGACCCAGTAAAAAATAAAAAAGAAAGAGAAGAGTCCATTTTGATGAGTCAAAGCAAGGGAAGGCAGGTCACCCATATGGTCCCTGGGGTGTTGCCCCCAGGGGCAGAGGGAGCCGTCAATCACAACCACAGAAAAGGCTTAGGGGGACTTTCAAAGCTGCTGAATTAACTCTATTGCTGCAAAGTGAATGTGTTTCACAGGCAGCTGAGCAGAGGGCCCTGCAAGGCAGGGGGCTCCAGCCCTTAAAGAGATGAGAGGAATGGAAAGTGTGAAAACATCTGAACTCGCGCTGCCCGTCACAGCTGCATGGCCTGGATGGGGGCCATTCACAGCCAGGGGCCCCAGCCACCCCCTCTGCCTCCAGCTAATGAAACCAGCATGGGGATCCTAATGACTGATCAAAGCCCATCCAGCTTCCCCAGGATGTCAGCTCCCCTAGCTCTGCCCAGAGTAGGAACAGTAGGAACGGTGCTCTGAGAGGGAGGGAAAGAAGGTACCTGGTGGGGGGGGGGGGCGGGGGAGAAGAGAGGCGGGTCTTGCCTGGCCTGGCCTTAGCCTTCCTCTTGAAGGAAAGGTGAGACAGCATCTTTCTGACCCCAGATCTCCATGCACAGTCTTCTGGGGCTTGAGCACCAGTCTCCTCACTCCGGGGACGGCAGGAGGATGGAAGGGGATGGAGGAACGCAGCTTATGCCAAAGGGTCCCAAGCACATGCTTGACTTCCTTCTGAAATGAGCTTCCCATACTGGTCCTGATCGAAGAGTTCTGACTTGGCCTGCCTTGCCTCCCTCTGGTCACTAATCCTGGGTGAATGGCCAAAACATTTTTAATATCACCCATCATCAAGTCATGCTACCTACGTACCAGTTTGTTCCTAAAGTGGTAACTGAGTGCCCACATCCACAGGGGGCTGCACCTAGTGGGACAGACCGGGACCTGCCGGGATGTCTGCTTTCTGGTCAAATGCTCATGTAGCCCGACACGCCGGGGACATGCAGACAGAGGAATACTAAACATTGAATACATACACAAATAGACCAGATAAAATATTTGTCTTGCCTATAAGCCAAGGGCAAAGATATTTGTGGAACGGTAGGTATGTGTCTGTGTTTGAGGAAGAGTGGGGGGAGGTTGCTGATAGCAGGGGTTGGTGTGTGTGGGTAAGGTGAGGGAGGGGAAGCTACTCCTTTCACGGTTAAATCCGAATGGTTTCCTGAATTTGCCGATGGAACTGCAGAAGGGAGAATTTTGCTTGGCGTGGACATTGCGTGTGGAGTGTTACAAGAAGTAGAAGAACTTGAATGATGTTCAGAGGTGAAGACAGAATACGTGAATGAAGGGTATATGCCCAGAAGGAATGAGAAGGTGACTGTGTTACCTTGAAGATTCGGGGGTTGGGAGGGGGTGGGGGAGACTTGCTGGGAGGGGAGAAAAGTAGAGAACACAACTTTTAGAGTTCCATTGAGATTGGGGTGTGGGGTGGCAGTGGGTTGGGGCAGCGGGAGGAGGGGATTGGGAAAGTCCAGGTGACAGATGGCCAGGCTGGCTGTTGCAGAGATGCAGAAGAGGGAAAAAGAGTGATGTAGGAATTAACAGCATGTACCGAACAGGGGGACCACACACCTAGCTCATAGCCACGTCTCCCTGGAGACAATGTTTTCATTAAACAATCATTGTAGAAATCCACAGTCCCCAGTGACTTGCCCCTACCTCTCAGGGCATAAAGTGAGGATCAAGGACTCAGTGACTTGATGCTGGAATCGAAGTACTGTAGCTAGACAATAGAGGGCGCTGCGGCTCTAACAGAAGTTAAGCAGAAGCCACCAGAAGGAGGAAGCAGGCCACAGGAAGGGTTTCAGTGGGTTGTTGGTTTTGCATCTTTCTAACTTATGGTCTGCATTTAGTGCACAATAAACACAGAGTGACATCCTTACAAGTAATCACAGTTTCCCCAGGATGGACTGAGACGGAACTATGGGGCCAGAAGCTGCTTGGCCATCATACCACTTGGCTTGTGCCCAGATAGCATGGGGCCATAACCATTAACGGTTCTCTCCTGAAATGGGAAGAAAAAAAAAACCTCCCTCATTTTTAATAACTTTATTCCCCAAACTTCAAAAATGAAATTGCCAAGTTAAGAACTTGCCTTGAAAAAAAAAATTCTAATTTATTATAAAGAAGGTCCGGGGCTTGGGAATTTTTTAATGCAGATTCCTAATTTTCCAAAGTGAGATTCTCCTGTGCATTTGAATAGATTATGCTCAGTATTGCTAGCCCTTAGCACAACGGGAACATTATTAAAACGATTGCGTGGGTCTCAGAGGAAGGGCTCTGCTTCTCGCTTCCTTTTTCATTTTGGGGACTTCGTATCAGAGACTGTCCATTTTTGCCTGTAGAAGAAACTGGGTTTCCAAGGAGGTGATAGAGAGATGTGCTCATCTGTCCAGGCCTTGAGGAAACAAGTCATACCAGGTCCAGAAGTAATGGGATGAGACCTAAAGGAATAGGAGGAAGTGGGGAGTCCCTTTCCAGAGAGCCCAATTTTGGAAGTGACTCCCCTGTGTGCCTGACCCATGTTCCTATTAGGCCTGTCTTTCCTGAGGACATTGAGTGTCAAAGAACAGTTGGTTCTCTAGGATAATGAGCTTTAGGAGGGCAGTGGAGCGGGGCGTCCCTGAGGAGCTGGGCTCAGCCTCTTGACAGCACAAAGGGAAGACAGTAGGAGGATCAGAGCAAGTTCCCCAGCAGAAGACTCACACTGAAGACACTCCTATGTGGGAGTCACTTCCAGAAGCCCCCAGAAAGTGTGGAGAAGGGACACCCCCCCCCCCCGCCTCCCAAAGCCAACTGACATGAAAGTCTAGCTCTCTCTGGAGAGAAGTGCCTTTCCCCGTGAGTCAGAGGTCTTTGTCCTGGGGGTCTCATTCACCTCCTCCATCCCATCCATTCCATCTCTGCCCTGACTACTCCCACTCCCCAGTGGAGTAGCTAAGGCCATAAGGACCCCAGACTTCGGCTTGGTCACTTTACCATGGACACTGACACTTCCTGTCAGACACTTCTTTCCTGGACCTTGCTTGGGATTACAAATAGATGTGTGGCTTCCTCAGGGCAACGCATTCCTTTGCTATAACTGTATATTCAATGGCGAAGTTCTGGTGGCTCCTCAGAGAGGAGAGCCTTGGGACAGTCCGCACACAGGGCTTCTACTCTGAGGCTCTAGACGGGGAGCTGGAGCCTCTGTTCCTCCCTCAAAAGGCTGCTCAATGGTGGCTTCCGGGGGGCCGAGTGCCTAGGAGCTGCAGCCCCACATCTATCACCTCCCCCAGCAGCTGGGATGTATTAGTTCTCGACTGTGCGCTGAGAGTTAAATCAGGCTCCTGTTCTTAACTACACCTGGATCATCATGCTTAGACAACATGGGTCCTGCTGCTGCTCTCTGGCTAATCCGCACCAAACCCAAACTTCTCCCAGCTGCCCCTGCAGGCGTGGGGTGGGCGGGAGGGAGGTAGCAGCCACAAGCTATGCCAGTTCAATGCTCCCTGAGCTCTTGGCCCTGCGTCCTCTGTCCCTGAGCCTTGTGTACGCAGTCCTCTGCACCCACCGCTGGCTAAATACAGGAAGTGACCCCGTGTCCACTCCCCATTTCTACTGTGGAGCTAGGAGAGCAGTATCCAACGACAAAAGAAACAGAGCCAAAGTTCCTGCCCCTTTATCAGTGCCCCAGGGATCCCCAACACTGCCTGAGCAGACGAGAGGATGCGGTCTGTGTCCACTGAGGGAGAATGAGGCTCGTCCCCCATTATGACCCCTAGGTGCCTGGGTCCCTACAGCCCAGGCCTCCTGTACTTCATTCTGACTATGGAGGGGAAGGCTGGACATAGTGTCACACACCTGGAAGTTTTCAAATAGAGGACCATGTAAATGCCAAGTCTGAGCCTACGGTCATTCGTGGAAAGCTAATGACATGGGCAGAGGGTTTGCTGCATATGAGGCTAGGCTGGGGAGAGCCCAGCATGGAGCATGGCGTTGACATGTTAGAACAGGGATGGGGACAATAGGACGTGTGCTCAAAGGTCTGGGAACGACGAGTGCTTTTGGATTTTCAAGGGGGAGAGGAGTCGGTGGTGGTCCACACGCTGGATATTCTGTAATGTGGTGATTTCCTGGGGCAAGAGGGGGCAACAGGGATGGATTGAGCAGCCATTATATGCTCACGCTAGGCTGGGGGGTGTCAGGGTCATAGGACCTAATGTGAGCAAAAGCCTGCCCCCCTGCATCTGCACCTTAATATCCTTTTCACACTGCACAGATCTTCCACGTGGCCCCTCAAAACGGCCATGTGTGAAATGCTAAGGAGCAAGGGACATCAGACAGAGCAAAGACCAGCTGCTGGGTCAAGCATGAGAAGGACTGCCTGGCACACAGTAGGCTCTCACTGCCTGTTTGTTGAATGAATGAATGAATGTTCTAGCTGGCCACATTTCATATTACAGATACTCAATAAACACCAAATGAACTAATACTGACTTGAGGGACCAAGGTAGAGAAAATAGGAGAAAGTGAAGGTAAGGGTCAGAGAGTGGAGGCGTCTGTGACAGCCCAGCACGTAACTAACTCAGAGTCTCCAGAGAACCATGTGTGGAGAAAGGTGCGCACAGGGGAAGCACGGATCTGAAGTGTCAGTCTAAAGGACTGGGGGAGCCCAAGTCACAAAAGCTGGGCCAGTCCTCTAGAAGGAGGAGAGGAGACAACAGGAAGACAGCACAAAGACGCGGCCTTGTCAAGAGGTGCAACCAGGATGGAGTCTCAGAAGAACTTGGGGGCTGCTGTGTCTGAGCTGGGGGATGGAAACTGGGAACCAGGAGGAAATGGCTGGAGAGTGTAGAGATACAGTCCTGGCCTTTTTCTAGAAAGAAGCAGACAGAATCTTGAACAGAAGGGCGATTCCTGGAATGGGCAGGCAGAGAAGGGCTCCAGTGATAAGGGCTCCAGTGACCAGTTAAGGGGGGATCTGGTGCAAAGGAACCTCTAAGAAGTTTCCCCAGATACTCAAACGCAGAGGCGATTCACCGACATCTGGATCTGAGGGAGGGGTTCCGTGCATTTGTCTGATATCTGCTCTGAGTGGGGAGCAGGGTGGGGGGTGGGGGCAAGACCATGACTGGGTGCCCCAGACAAGGGTCCCAGATGCTGGTGACAGAGCTACTCAAGTCGGATCTGAACCTGGTTTTGTCAGATGCAATGACATGACCTCCAGGGGTGTGTGTTTGCCGGCTCTCCAGAGTGGGGCGGGGGAAAGAACCCAGAGTGGCCAGGATACAGCTGAGGGAGGCCTAGCTCTTTCCCGCCCGGGGGAAGGCCACCGCACCCCCTTCCCCGTCATCTGGTCAGTCGACACTCACCTGCGGGCTGTCCTGGTAGGGTGGGGGAGGGACATTCTGCGTGGCCATCATCGTCAGAGCGGGGGCTGGGGAGGCATGTTGCATCATGGGATTGATTCACATCGAGGATCTGTGGCAGGAGAAAGGGGGCCGCACCGTTAATACGCTGAGCGCAGGGAGCCCTGGGGACCGGCCGGCTCGACATTTCCTCAGGCCGGGCCACCTGGACTGACGGGATATACAGCAAAGGCTGGAGGCCCTTTAGGGGAACAAATGAGAACCAGGGGGAGAGGCCTGGGTGGGGAGGGGCTTGCTGTGCTATTTTGACTTGAAAGAAACGATATTCAAATCGCACGTGAAACAACCTGTGCAACCGCAACCATGCTTTGTTCAGCATCAGCTGGGTCCTGGCGGAGGTGGGGGAAGGGGTTGGGCTTGGCCGGTGGCAGCACAGGGCACTGGCGGCCATTCGGGTATCCCACAGGGCACGGCCTTCCCCAGGCTTCTGGAGCAGCCACCTGCGCTCTCAGGGGCAGGAGGCCTCACGCCCTTCCACTTCCACCCCACCTCCCCGCCCCGGGGTCTGCGAGCACGGACTAACCCCTCCCAGGTGTGCTCGCCACGCCCCCTAGCGGCCGAAGAGAGAGGTGGGGCGCAGGTCGGCTCCTCTGACTGGAGGGTGGAGCCAGCAGCAGGGGGTAACCCGTTGGAGCTCTGCCGGGAAGGGAAAGAGGCAGGGGAACATCTGAGATCCCGGGTGAGCGCCCCGTCACTTGCCGAAATTTTCTAGGTGTGTGCTTGTGACTATGGACATATGGGTGTCTCTGCAACATTCTATTAAGTAAGACTCCTTAGCCTTGGTTCAGTATAGCGTCCCAGGCATCGGGGGCCAGAAGAGCAGTCAGAGCCAAGTCCACGCCCTCCTTATAGAGGAGGAGACAGAGGCCAAGAGGAATAATGGGTGTGTGTGTGTGTGTGTGCAGTGAAGCAGGGATTGGACCAAAATCTCCAGGTTTCCTGTTCCCTGTGTCCTCCACTGTACTACCCCCTTCCCATCACCAGTAAGTGAGCTGCCCCTGCTGGACCTCAAGGTTACTTCTTGAACTAGAATGTAGTGCTGTAAGTGGAGACAGCCTGGAAATACCACCCAAGGAAACAGAATGCCCGGAAAGCTGTTTAGCTCCAGCAGATGCCCTGAAATATTTAGCGCTGGAAAGCAGCGGCTACTTGCCTGATGCAGGCCTGTCCACCGTGGGGCCTGGAAACTCCTAAGAACCTCTGTGGGGCAAGAGACCTGTCTTTCTCCCGGGCTGGAGGGTGATAATGAGCTAGAAACATTTGTGACACAGACTCAGACCCTTCCTCCCCTCTCCTTGAGGGCCCTCAGGGGCCCCACCCTCTTCCCACGGATGCCCTCCCACACCTGTCCTAGAGGTCTTCTGAAATCTTCACATACCTGAATTCTGTGGGAACTTGAGGGTGTTTTGGAGTTGCCTAAGGGAAGGGGGCTGGTCTCCAGGACCCTGTGGGGTGTGTGTGTGTGTGTGTGTGAGAGAGAGAGAGAAAGAGAGAGAGAGAGGGAGAGAGAGAGAGAGAGAGAGAAAATGTGTGGGTATTGTTTTGGTTATTTTTCAGGAAGAGGAGAAAATAGAAAGCCTGGCCTGAACTGAGTCTCTGAAGCACCAGGCATGCTTTGACCTTAAGTGCGCAATGCACTGGAAATTTAGGTGCTCATTCAAGGACTATTTATCAAGTGTCAACTACATGCAAAGGACTGAGCCAGGAGGTGTGGTTGAATAAATGACAGGAGGCAAGATCTCTCCGAGGAGTGTTATCAGTCGGGGAGGTGATGGTCCAGCGGGCAAGAGGAAAATGAAATGGAGGTTCCAGAGGAGACAGTGTAGGAAGAGAGGACTTTTTCTGTGACTGCAGGGGATTCCATGTGGCCTCACTGCTACCCACACCTCACCTACCCTGGCCTTACTTCAGATGACGGGCCACTGGGATATCTGTGCAATAAAAACACTCAGGGTCTCCCCATCTCTCTCTCTCTCTCTCTCTCTCTCTCTCTCTCTCTCTCTCTCTCTCTCTCTCTCACACACACACACACACACACACACGGCACCCAGATCATTCTTTATTTTCACAGAGTCTCAGAAATGAGCCCTCAGGAGCCCATCACTTCAGGACTGGGAGAACCGATGCCTGTTTTCATGGCTGGGTCTTTGGGTGGCAATAAACATCCAAGGAAGGCAAGAGCAGAGTGAAAAGGGTTCCCGAGGAAAAAAGAGGATAGAGACTCCTTGTGATGTCAGAAGAAACGTCCAGAATTAAGACTTTTGAGATATTGAAATGGGTGTGGAATCTCTCTTTTGGACGTAGAGGGACAAAAGGAAATAGGGATATTTCAGGGGTGTGTTAGGCTCAGCCTTTCCTGGAACTCTGGCAGATGAGGAAACTTTGGTTGGGGCCTCAGGACCTGCCTCGAGGACCTCTTCCAAAGAGTGCCAATCCTTGGCCCCAGGAAAAGCGAACCACTGTGGGGCTGTAGTGCCAGCAGCCCCCAGAAGAGGGAGCCTGGGGGCAGAGTCTGGGGTGGGAGCTCCCTCTAGGCGGTTTTCTCCCCTCTTAGGGGCAACTAGTTCCCTTTAACCTCAGGTTTGGGTCTTGGGGTAACCTAATTCCACGGATGAGAAAGTCAGTTAAAGGCAAAGCAGAGGACGCTCCATGAGGAGGATTGGGGCTAAATAGAGTCTTTAATCTGCATTCTTTTGTTCACTGTCCAATGAATGGGAGGTGGGGGCACTTTAGAGTTGCTGTCCCTAGAAATATTTGCAAGGAGAGATGGTGAAAAGCGGTCTGCACCCAGAAACAACCACGGCTGCCAAGGTTGAGGGGAGATTTTTCAGTCTGGAGTCTGTCAGGCTGTGAGCAGGGGCCAGACCTGCCTCACCAGAGGACACAAGAACAATTTTCTGAGGACCCAGATGGCCTTTGCCCCTCCCCTCCCCCTCTCTGGGGTCACCACAGGCCACTAGGCCACTAACCCATTGCCCTCTGGGGGCTTCTCCTGCCAGAGAACAGGAGGCCTTTTCATCAGGGGCTTAAGTTTCGTTGGTTCTGTGCTCACTCAGGCACAGAAGCCTCTGGTAACAAGACACTGGGGGAGACCCCACGCCCATCTCGGGAAGCTTGCTCTTTTCTTCTCACCACTCCACACGCATATGCACTCCCCCCCCCCCTCCCCGCATTGGTCCTTGGGAAACCCCGCTGGTTTGGGGGGCTGAGGGGCCATTTGGAACCACCCTGGAAAGGAACATGGGAATCCGACTTCTCTTGTTCTGAAACTGGACCCAGTGAGACTCCACAGCTGGGTGCGGGCTGCTCCTTAAGCAATAGCTGGGTGCCCGGCCCTTTTTGAACTTTCTTTGGGGATTTGGAAAGGGTTCTAGCATTTGTCAGTGGGCCGTAGAGGCTGCTCCACCCTGTCCAGAGGCCTCAGCACTCTGTTACCAGACACCAGGGCACTCGAGGGAGCACAGCCAAGATTGCAAAATGGAGGACACCGAGCACTGATTTACCACAGAGAAATATGCCATCGAAGAGAGGCTTGTGTCAAAAGATTGTTCTTAGTGCTGAAAACCTTTATTATATGACAGCCAATGGGGCGGGGGGGAGAACCCTGATGCAACATCCAACCCCACAATGATATCCAAGAAGCAATAGTTTGTGTCACTGATATTATCAAAAGGAGCTAACACTGCCATTTTACAGAGCTCAGGAGCTGAGGAAGGCCATGTTGCATGGGTTGTGGGTGGCTGAGGGGGCACAAAAAGATACCCCTTTAGGAAGTAGGAATGGGCAGCCCTAGAGCATCCACTCCCTCTGTCTCCTCAACTCTTGCTTCCCCCCTGCCCTGCAAGGTGAGGCCCTGGGTCTGTAGTCCAAACTCCAGTGTGTTGACAAACAGGCTTAGAAAAAAAATAGCAAGCTCGTTAGGAAGGAGCTCATTAGGACTTGTTGACATGAAACCCATTAGACCAATTAACATTCCATTAACGGCCTGGGGCACCAAGGGGTTAATGCTGCCCAGCAGTAATTGGGCTAGGGTGCCGGGGTTGGGGGCTCAGGGCCTCAAGGATGAGAAACAAAGTCTAATTGGGAACTCTCTGGCCAGCTGGCCCAACAGCATTTGTGCTTGCCCTCTGACCCTAGCTGAGACTACAGTGTATCCGGTAGGAGGGGGGACAGGACCAGCTTCCCTCCGGCTCCTCACTGTCGCACCTCATTGCCCCAGACGGGAGACTGGGTGGATGCTTGGCACAGGACAAGGTGTGGATGTATTTCTACCCTCTGGACTCTGATAGTCCTGTTTATATCATCCATCTCTGCTCCCACCCCCTTCTGGTCCAGTTTCTCTCTTAGTGTCCAGGGAAGAAAGTCCCCGCTCCTCTCCCCAGTTATTCGCGGCCCAGTCTTACAAAAGTTCTTTGGAGAAGCTAGAATCCTTGAGGCCCCAGAATCTGATTCATCTGAAGAGTGTTGTAGTTTAGGGCAGAGGGGTGATGGGAGGGAGCATGGACCCTGGGTTTTCCCTCCCTCCCTCCCCCACCCTCCCTCCCTTCCTTCCCTTCTTCCCTCCCTTCCTTTCTAAGACACAGTGCTGAGGGGCCCCTGGAAGCTCTTCTCCTCTGTCCTCTGACACACACCAGCAGTATTTTCATTATTTTCCTTGCCTTGCTACACATAGAGGCTGTGGAAGTCCTGCCCCCTGCCTGGGCCTCAATTTCTTCTTTTGCAAATTCCCATCAATTTGCCCATGACCCTGCCTGTGCTTAGGGTCAACAGGTCTGGATTCCTTATCTAGCTCTGCCACTTATCTGTGGCTAGTACAAGCCTCTTTCCCCTCTCGGACTGCAAACTGGGGGGTTTCACCAGAATAGTCTGAAAATCTCTGCCCATCATTAGCCCTCAACACAAGCTTTGTTGAGGGGATGGAAATAGTTGGGTTGTAGTTTCATTCCAAAGGCTAGTCAAGCTGGAGCCTTCTCTACCTCACTTCCCATTTGAGAGGGAGGGAGGAGAACCCTGAGGCCAGAGAGCCAGGAGCTCTCCTCAGCACCCCCTGCCCAGAAGCCCCCAGGTGGTTCCCAATCCCCCCCTTCTCCTCCACCACCCCAAGCCGGCCCCTCTGAGCGGCTGCCTAGGCCTGGGTTCTGACGTCTAGACAGATTTGCAGGAGGCTGAAATAACAGAGTGAACTCAGCAGGAGGGACCAAAAGGCTGCATTAGTAACCTGGCTGGCTGCAACTTCTCCCTCAGGAGCAGCCGCCTCAACCCTGGCGCAATCCCGTTTATTTTCCTTCAGCCTAGAGCCGCCTCCAAAATGATGGTCTCTGGCCCAGCTCCCTTCCCAGGAGCCGCCTGTAGGTGGCACCTCGGAGCCCCACTTTAATTGCATTATATAATATAACCTGTTTACTAAATCATGTAATCAGTCGCCTTAGGATTTACAGCTTCGGATGTGTATAGAGAATTGGACTTTGAGTCAAATTTAAAAACAAATAAAAATGAGAGGCAGCTGTTGCTGATAGTGTGATATTCATCTTTTGGAAACAAATTCACCCCACTGCTATAAATTATGCTTGGAAAAAAAGTGTTGTTGGTGGGAAGGAGTTGGCTAGGTCTCCTGTGCTGGCAACTCAGAGCGATGAATCTTGAAATAACGGTGTCAACCTGTCACTGATTTCATGTGACTCTGTGGATTTATCTAAAGAAATGCAGGGGCGCGCGCGCGCACACACACACACACACACACACACACACACCCCAGATTTCTTTGCGAAACCCTGGAAGGGCTGGAAATCTGAAGCACGATGGTCACTGTGCCCGGTTTATGGAGTCAGCGGTGGGCAGTGACAGGGCGGGACCAGTGCAGGAATGGTGGAGAAGACAGAGGTGGGAGGGAGGATGTACCTGTGGGCTGTGAAGCTGTAAAATCTGAGAAGGTCTGGTTGAGAAGGTCACTGTTTGCAAGCGAGGGAGAAGTGAAGGGCCTTTGAGGAATGAAGGGGAAGGGGCCAGCCCCCCAGGAGCCCACCAAATGCTGGACCAGGTGCTGTAGGAACTGGGTGGTAGCACAGGGGCCGGAGGATTCAGGCGACAGGAATGCCGTGGCCTGGTGGACGTTGTTTTGCCCCCGTCTTTCTGACCGTGGGTGCTGGGGGCAAATGGAAGTCCTCCAGTGTGCTAAGAGCAGAGCAGGTCCAGAGTGGGGTGTGGGAGACTGGAAAGTAGTTGTGTCTCTGTTACTGAAGGCCAGACAGGCAGGAGGGGAACCAAGCAGGCTTTGCACTCGGGATCAGACCCCTGCTCACTACTGTCCTGAAGGTTGGCTGGCTGAAGCTCCAAAATGAGCCACCGCTCCACCATGACCCAGGTCCCCAGGGATACTGCACCTGGCATGGAGCCCAAGTCATTGCAGAATGCCCTAGCCAGGAAGGCCACTTCCCTGGTGCCCCTCTGGTTCCTGCTTGGTTCCTGGGACCCTCGATAGGAAAGAATTCTCTAGTGACTTCAGCAAGACAGCAGGCAACTCAGACTCCTCAGCCACCAGAGCTCTTTGAACTAATTATCATTTGCTACCTTTCTGGGAAGCCTACTTGGGCGGTGGTACCAGGTCATGCCCTATTATTATGATGCTGGTCTCCAGGGAACAGAGTGGAGACAGAGCGGAAGCCAGCGTGAGCTTTAACTAGGACTGCTGGCTTCTGACTCCCCGGGAGATGTGAAAATGTCTCTCTCTCCCCACTTTTCTCTCCTCCTTCAGCCCTTAACTGCCACAGGGGGCAAATGGTCTTTGGAAGGGGTAAGAGCCTTCTGTGAAATCAGAGAAGGCAGGGACCCTTCCGCTCCCCTATACCAGGAGTATAGTCTCTTCCAGACGGCTGTGGTCCTCCTTCCAAGGGCCTCCACTCCTCTCCACTCCCCGCTCCTGAAGCCATTTTGTGGTTTGGTCTTTATCCTGAATAGCAGTATGTCTTCCGTGTGTGTGGCTGGGTCAGCAGGTCATTTGTGCACTCACTGACCCAAGCCTAGAGACCCCATTCTAGGAGGAGAGGTTTTGTTTTGTTTTTGTTTTTAATCCACACTGGATCCCTCTGTGCACTCAGTTTAGTGATGGGACGCTCAGTGGTCATGGAAGGCAGAGGATTCGACTCCGCCCTGGGTGTGAGTGGGGCTGCTGGCAATCAAAGACCCACATCACCCCCTGACCAGCTTTCCCAGACACGAGCCCCCATCTTGACCTATTGCTTCCTGCCATGCCTCTCTGACACATGAGGTTCTGAGCACATCAGGGCCCAGACTCTGGGCACATCAGGGCTGCTGCTTTGTCCCTCGACTCCCCCAGTTTAGCTGTTTTTCAATTTGTCTTCAAACACATGGACCAGGGTCAGAGTTAGGATAGCAGCTCATGCTCATGCTCTGCTCCAGCCCTCTTTCCTGCCTGCCTCCTGCTTCCCCACGCCAGGGCCAGAAAGTGACAGAACCCCCTCTCCTCCCTGCCTGGGCTGTCACACCTTTCCCGGCTTCAAAAAGCTGCTGATATATTTTACAAACTGAAACAGCAATTTAATTCCCCCTGATAGCAGCAATTGTCCATTAGATCTTCCTACCGAGGAGCTTTAACAATAATTCCTTTCATCCGACTGCTTGCTTCTTCTTGATCTGAGAATCAATCCCATAAATAGCAGGCAAGAGTTTTCACATTACTCTCCCCCTCCAGCTTTTAGCATTTTGATGAAGATTCTCCTCTCCTCTTAAAGCACTTCACAACTTGGCAATTTTTCCCCCTTTGGTTCCTTTAAACAAAATAAAACAAAAAAACAGAAAGGTTGGGCGGGGGGGAGAAGCATGCTGGTTATAAGGGTAAGCGCTGCCCTTGCATGTGCCTCACAGGTAAGTGGTTTGCGCTTTCACCTGCCTGGAGGCAGGGATGGCAGCAATGACCTCCAATGGCCACCTCCAAACTGCTGAAAGTGGGTGCTGTTCTAACCCACAGGGGCACCATGTTGGGGTCCTAAATTTCACACTCACCTACGGCTGGGGCCAGCTTTTGCCAGCAGCGATGCCTGACTTGGAACATTTTTCCCCTTCCAGGAAACATCTCCCTTGGTGCTACACCTCAAGAATGGAGGCGGGGGGTGGGGGGGGGGTGGGTGGTGGGTGGGTCATGCTGTTGCCACATGGGGTGGAGTCCATGTGAAGGTTCTGTCAATGAGCCTCTCTCCCTGGGCCTGTGGCCAAGTTCCCACCCATCACTCAGGCAACTCTCAAACCTAGAGCTGGGATTCTGCCCTCTGTTTTACATTTCCAGCCACTCCATCCAAATAGCCTGAGTGGGTGAGGTGGGGAGGGACAGGGAAAGGAGAGAGTCACAGGCCTTTCATTCAATTATTTCTCTTTTCTTTTACACAGGCAGGCAGCCCTGATGGTCAGGGGCAGAGGAGAGCCCTCCAACTCTTCCACAGGTATAGTGAGGGTGGATTGCCAGGGCACCTGGGAGCCCTGGGCTGCTCCCCCAAGACACCATCACATGCTCTCTTGTATGCACGCGCGCACACACACACACACACACACACACACACACACAAATCTAAAAATGAACCCAGGGACCGAAATCCCCCTCGACAAACCTGATCCCCAGGTTTATTATTATTTGTCAAGAGCTGACGGCAGCCGCTGCTCGGGAACAGAGCTGAGAAAACAACACAGGCTGGGCCCCTGAGGCTCACAACTCAACAGAGACAGAGGAGCAGCTCAGATGCTGGGGATCCCAGATGGGAGGAGAGCTTCTGATTCTTGGAGGAGCGAGGCAGTTACCTCCCTCTCATAAATCTTTCTCTTCTCTGAGGCAGGCACACAGGGAGGATAGCACTCCTGGGGAGCTGGAAAGAGGAAGGAAAGCAAGAGTGGGCTGGGAGGGGGGTGGGGCAACAGGACTGTGAGGAGGGTGGCATCCATAGAGATAAGGGACCCTGACTCCCATCCCATCTGTCCCTTGTGATGCTCTCAGATTCTCCTGGAACCAGAGGATCCTAAGGGGGTCAGCCAGGCTCCTTTTGGTCCTCAGAACCATACCATGTCCTCTGGCTGGATGATACCTGGTTCCATTTTTTTTTTTTTTTAATGGCCTCCAGAAATAAATGGTGAAGAGTCAGGGTTGTTGGAGCAAGTGGCTCTCTGGCTCAGCTTATCATAGAAAAGCCACTCATCCCTGATACTTCCTTCCCCAGCTCATGGAAGGGAGGGAGACCAGGTAGAGTCCAGAGCAACGAGGTCCACTCAAGGAAGGGGGAAAGGATGCCCAGGGGCCTCCCTCAACTTGGCCTCACTGCTGTTGGCAACAAGGACAGGTCCACTGGCTCTGTGTTCCTCATCTGTCAGGAAAGGGAGCCCCAGGGAAGGGAGGATAGTGGCTGCCATGTGCAAAAAAGTGATGCTGGGTAGAGAGCGCATTCCTGGGCTTTGCCAACTGGACTCAAGCCCCAGCGAACAGACATGCTCTCTATCACCTAATGAGAGTTTTCCTCCATGCTTTTTGCTGTGCTTCTCAGCTGCCATCAAGGTCTCTGTATCACACTCTCACGTCCTTTCCTTCATCAAAATTTTGCTCAAAACTCTACTTTTCCATGAAGGAGAAGTAGAGCATGGATGATCACTACGTGTGTTTCTATATTATGGAAAATCTGCTTCCCATCCACATGGCCTGTCTTGCCCATTGAACCCTGTGCTCCCTGGTGGACCAGATCATGGCTCTTCCTTGCCTTTCCTCTCTAGGGGGGAAAAATCTTATGAGATAGAGATTTCACAAGCTCTATCTCTTCATGGAGCTTGAATATATACACAGTTACAATTTAATTTCTTTGGCTTCCTGTTAAAATGTAAAACAAACAAACAAACAAATCTGGAAAAGATAGCTCTTCAAGTTCCAGCAGTCACTTACACCTCAGTGAGAATGAGTGTGTTTCCCTGGAGCAAATTTTGATAGGGGTGAGATGGTAAATGCAATTAATAACAGCTGCTGTTCATTGAGCTTTCCCCACGCCCCAGGCATTATGCTAAGCTTCTGATGCACATAACCTTGTTTATTTTTTCCCAGCCACCTTATGGCATGGGCATGATGGCTGTCCTCATTCATGGACGTGGAAACTGAGGCTTAGTGCGGCTGAGGAAGTTTCCCAGTGTGACGCCCGGTCTGCTTTCAGATTCTGAACATTTAACCTAGAAGTCCCAGGGTGGAGGCGGGAAACCCAGAGGAGGAGAGAGGCCCCCAGGGAATTGGGGAAGTACAGAAAAGGCAAGGATGAGTGTAGAAACAAGCTACTGACTTTGAGTTGGGCCATCCACTACAGGCTGCCCTTTCACCTTCACATGCCCTGCATTTCCACGAATTATATTCTAGCAGTCCCCCTAAACGTCCTCCGAATGCCAAATCTGGGCGTCTGTGCCTCCATTAATGCACACGCACTTCACGCCTTTGGAAGGTGCTTCCACTTAGACAGCAGTTCGCTTCTGCCAGCCCTGTCATCTTTGGACGGCAGCGTGTGCGCACATCTATTTAAATATTTTATTGCATTTTGCTCTCATTATTTCATAAAAACGAGTGGAAGGTGGAAAACTGGAAGTGCTGATACCAGCTATAAGAAGTAGGGGTCTCGTAAACATAATACCACTGAGACAAACATGGAGAACATTAAGCGTGCTGAAAGAGGCAAATCTTGAGTCTCCGTCGTAGACTCACTGGACTGTGGGTTCAATTATGAAGGGAAAGAACAAAATTAAAGAATGAATAGGAAACGACAGAAGTACAAGGTTGAAGACTGCATCCAAAAGGTGATGCGTAAGTGGTAATTGGGTCATGTGCTTTAGCTGTCTGGGGGCACGGCTCTCCGGACTCGTGCAGAGCGAAAGCAGGGCCTGCCTGTAGGCTGACCCCACACTCTGTGGCACCAGGGCCGGGGCTCTGACTCACATTGACTGTGATTCCGTCAGCGTCTCTTTCCTGTCAGCCGGACCCTTGGGCCCTGCTCGGCCCAGGTGGGGCAGCCCAGGTGGGGCCGGGTGGGCTGGAAGGGAGGGCGCCGGTGACTGTCCGCCTGCTCTCCACGTCTCCCCTTGCAGTTCTTTCCCCAGCCCACCCATGGTTTTCCAGGGACCACCCACAGCTGCAAAGAAGCCCCTGCTCTGGGGGAGGGGGGGACGTGTACCCACGACTCACAGGTGAAGAGGCACCTGGCTGTATCTTTGGAAAGCCTGCCCAGTGGAGCAGTATTGGTTTTTGCAAGTTGGGGCAGCTCATCCTTAGGGGGCATCCCATCTCTTGTCCTGTCTCCCCAAGTTCTAGCTTTATCCCCCTGCAGAAGCTCCTTCCTGCCCACCCTCCTCTCTCAGCCCAGAGGGACTCCAGGCAGCCATCTAAATGGGTGGCCAATGAGGACATCTTTGCAGGCCAGCAGCGGGGTTACTCCCCACAGCCTCCCAAGCAGGCAGCAGCTAAACAGAAGTGCAGAGGACCAGAGCTGTGTTCCACTTCCCACTGGCTCCTGCCTGTCCCCTGTCGAGCCCCATTCCCTTTAAACTCCAGCCTTGGAAAGGGGTCTGTAGTTCTCTGGCTTCTAATAGGGAAACCTTTACTCATATGCTGGCCCTTTCTACTGCACTCAGGCACCAAGAAGTGTTTCATATTAACTTGTCTGAAAAGTATAACTCACCTCCAACCTTAATTCTGCCTTTTGCAATGCCAACTCACATTCTATCATGGTGGTCCCCCAGTGGAAAGAAAGAGTCCTGACTTTAGTACAGAATCTTTGTGGACTTGAAGTTCAAACTTGGGCCTCTACTTTCCCCCTCTTCTCTCTCCAGTAAGAGGGGACCCCACTCGTCATAGCAGGGCAAGGACCAGGGGATGGAAGAAGAGAAGACAATTTTGCCCAGTAGACTCTGGCCCCTGGGGACCAATTAGGATTCTCTGACTTAGAACAGAGGATGATCTTCTGGGATCTGAGCTCTTGTTAATCTGGATCTTCCATTTTCTGGCCCTCTCAGGGAAAAGGAGCAAAGCATCTTGGTTCCCAGATCTAGAGGTTCTGTCCAGAGCAGGTCGGTCTAGGCAGTCAGGGGAGCTGCGTGTGAGGTGTCTGCTCCCAGAGCAGTATCTGGGGTGGGGAAGAGGGGCAAGTGAGAATTCTCACCCAAGATGCCTCCCCCAGGGTACAAGGTAGCCTAAGTCTGGGGCATATCCGAGCTATCGGCAGGCCGCTCTAATCTTTCTTCTCTTTTTAGGGCCTGGCTGTCTCAGGTCAAAGCATCTGCTGTGCAGCATTGTAGAGGGAAGTCTCTTTGTGCGGGAATTCATAAAAGTGAAAAAAAAAAAAAGATCTCACTTAATGAGACACTTGCCATGGTCAGAGATTATTTTGCTAATGGGACCTGTGTGTGGAGGGGAGCTGAGAAGGTGTAGGGAGCAGGGAGATGAAGAGGAAAAGAGGCCCATTTGAGAATGATCAGGAAGGTCAAGGAGAGAGGTCCCCAAGGGGGACAGGCAGGGGATGCTGAGCAGATGAAAGGCTCGGGGAAATGTCGGTAGTGGGAGGCTGGCCGCTGTGGCTGCCCTCCTGCCCAACCTCTGCCTTCCCCTCCCTTCTCACT
The DNA here is from genome assembly GCF_018350195.1 of Panthera tigris. Taxonomy (NCBI): domain Eukaryota; kingdom Metazoa; phylum Chordata; class Mammalia; order Carnivora; family Felidae; genus Panthera; species Panthera tigris. Next base: position 22,247,578 of record NC_056669.1, on the reverse strand, counting down.
CCTCAGTTTTTTCCCCAATCCCAGGAGCAGCAGGGACTCCGGGCTCCAGGGCGGACTGTCAGAGGACTGGCAGAGTGGAAGCATCCTGAGCAGTCATGAGGTCTGACTTCTCTGCTCAAATGAGAAAACTTGTCCAAGTCCATGCAGTGAGTTGAATATAGGGACCTAACTAGAACCCAGGTCCCAAGGAACAAATTCGATAATCATTTACTGAGCGCCTACTATGCACCAGGCTCTGTGCTGGGCAGTGGAAGTTCCAGGAGGCAACAGACAAGTGAGCAGGACAAACAAAGGAATAATGAAATGAACATATCCCTGAGCTGAAGCAAGGCAGGTGACTATTTCGGGTTGAAAGTGGTCCCAAGGCCTGAGTAGGGGTAATGAAAAAAAGAAAGGTGCAAACAAAATCAAACACACAGTGGTGACATTCTCAAACTTGCAAAAGAAGAGAAAATTGAATGTTTCCATAAGTTCTCATTGCAAGATTGGAAATAGGAAGACGGTAGAACAATGTCTTCAAGACCTAAAAGAAGAAGGTTTTGATATGGGATTCTGAGCTCAATCGAATTATGCATCAAGTTTGAAGACAACATAAAGCCTGTTTTGGACATGAAGGAACTCAGAGTTTATTTCCCACCCATCAATATCAGAAATAATTAGCGGGGTATTCCAGTAAAACAGAGGAATCAGAGGAAGAGGGCAGCGTATACATAAGATGGTGGCAACCTGATGTGACCCAGTGGGAGGGAAGAGAGCTGGATGGGAATGAAGGGTGGGCGGTTACCCCTGGGGGCTTGGAAGATTCTACTGCAGCAGCCAAGTTGTAATGTAGAGGGTTCCATTTCCTTTTCCCTGGTCAAATCACACTATTCAGTTCTGTGGTTGGATAATATTTCCATCTTACAATCAACCTATAGTTGAAACGCAGAGGGAACTACAGTGATAGACTATAAATCTTCTAAATCTGTAAAACCGCTATTACACTACATAAATAAAACATAGAGTTAATTATATGTAGTACTATGTGTTATATAGTGTAGAACATGTAATGTATACACACTATATTCTTTTTGTTATTTTTTTAATATCTATTTTTAATGTTTATTCATTTTTTTTGAGAGAGACAGAGACAGAGTGTGAGTGGGGGAGGGGCAGAAAGAGAGGGAGACACCGAATCGGAAGCAGGCTCCAGGCTCTGAACTGTCAGCACAGAGCCCAACGCGGGGCTCGAATTCACAGACCATGAGATCATGACCTGAGCTGAAGTCGGACACCTAACCGACTGAGCCACCCAGGCGCCCCAACACCATATTCTATATAATACTATATATTAAAAATAGATAATGTCAAACATGGTTTAATAAAAATTATCAAACTAATTCAAATTGGAAGGGGAGAATGTGTGCTAACTTCCCTGGCTTTCATAGCAGGGAGTTAATAGATAAATACAGAAATGAAGAAAGAGGGACGTAAGTATATTATATAACATAGTAAACATTGGCCACCAAATAACTAGAATCAGAGACTGTTCGTTGTGGTTGACTTTGGATTGTCGGGCTTTGTGGGTAGAGGTAGGGGAAAGAAGGGTCACTTTTTATTCTATTTTGTGCCTTTTACCCTGCCTTTTCCTCACATACATACTTTACTTCAATTTAACAATACCTAAAGTTAAATAATGAAATATCCATCTAAGAGAATACTATATTCGGCAGTTGAAAATAAGGAGACAATCTATTTATTTTCACCTGAAAAGCTGTTCATTATGTAACATAGGTTAAAAAAGAAAGTTTTTAAAAAAAAGTATTTAAGGGGCGCCTGGGTGGCTCAGTTAAGTGCTGACTTCGGTTCAGTTCATGATCTCGCGGTTTGTGGGTTGGAGCCCTGTGTCGGGCTCTGTGCTGCCAGCTCAGAGCCTGGAGCCTGCTTCAGAGTCTGTTTCCCTCTCTCTCTGCCCCTTCCCCACTCATGCTTTGTCTTTCTCTGTCTCTCAAAAATAAATAAATGTTTAAAAAAAGTATTTAAAATATGATATTTAAGTCTGTTTGCCTAAGCACCCAAACCAGTAAGCTATAGTCCCCTTCTGTGTTCTCTGCCCCATGCCAAGGGGCTTGCTTTTGGAAGTCTTGCTTGTCTCGGGTTTTTGTAAGATGCATATCTGGTTTTGCCACAGGGAAGAGCTATTTTATGTATGTTTCAAGTAACAGATGGAAGTTTTTGATTGTAAGTGGTCAGTCCCAAGACTGGCCTGGAGGAAGCCGCCGGGGAAGGAGGATCTGAGGCTTACAGATATCAAGACTGAAAGGTACCTCAGACAGCTCCTGGCCCACCTCCCTCCTTTCACAGATGAAGGACATAGGTGGGGCCTGATAAAAGGTCACTCCATTGAAGTAGTGTCCAGAAAAGAGAACTTGGGCTGTTGAAAGCCAGATTGGGGAGCCAGCCCATGAAAAGTGGAAGGGCTGGAATGGAGGCCTGAGACCAAGGCTCTGCAGAGAATCCTACAGGGAGATGTGTGAGGGGCTGGGGGATCTCCTTCAGGGGCTGCTCAACGTTCAGATGGCTTGATCTGGAGGTGGAGACCTGGCAAAATTAGACCAGATCACCCTTCCTTAGTGTCCACGGTAGCCGGAAAGGCAAAACATTAATGGAGGCAGGAGGAAGCGTGTTGGGGCTCCTAAGGAGGGGCTTGGCAAGGAGCTGACATTTACGGAGTATTTATCACGCGCCAGCTACTGTGTGAGGTGCTTTCTAGTACGTTATCTCATTTAATCCTCGAAGAAGGCTTCTAAGGTAAATACGATTATCCCAATTGCATAAAAACAATGATGGTCAGAAAAGTTCAGTTCACTTGTCCCAAATCTTACAGCCGACAAACAGCAGAGCTAGAATTTGAGTCTGGGTGCGTCTGGTCCCAAAGTCCCTGCCCAAGGGATCAGAGGGCTTCATTAAATATATGTCAACCAATTATAAGAGGAGAAATGTCCTTCCTGAACCACGAAACAACTAATCCTGTTCTCTTCCTGAGCCCCGCATGTGTGATCAGTCCCTCTACTCAGTCCACGAATACCCAGGCACACTGGCTGGCTCCTGGGGACCAGGATTTACATTTGCCCGACAGCACAGTGAAAATTCCACCTGGGAGAGTATCAGCAGTGGAGGCTCCCTTTCCCACAGCTCTGAGGACTGACATTGCCTCCTGAGGACACAGAGTCCTGCTGTTCCAGAGCCTGGGAGGAGAGGGGCTGAGGATGAAGCATGGGTACAGGGAAGAGGAGAGCGGCTGGAGCCCCGAATTCCTGGTTTCTAGGTGCTCAGCTCCACACCTGTCCTCCACCAACCTCAAGGGCACACTAACTGCTCTTGTGGCCCCTCACATGCTGCCCCCGGCCTCCCTCTGTGTCTCCCTGGGTACCTCTGCCTTCAGGGGGAGGCAGGCAAGCCCAGGAGAGTATGTCAGTTAGGGTTTGTCGGTGACACGTGGAGATCATTAACGAGGCTTATTTTTAAATTGTAATTGCAAAATGTAAATGCTCCCCAAACTGATGTGTAATTGCTACCCCTCCGCCCCAGCCCTTCCCCTCTGGTGCCAGCTTTGCAAGGAGAGAATTAGAAAATAAAAAGGGGGTGGATTATGTAAGCAAAACGATTTTAAAAAAAGAGAACGAGAGAGCTAAGAATTTAAGTGAGACAGCTGGCGGCTCCTCTGATTGCCACACTGCCAGCATTAGCTGCAAAAATTGTCCTTGCCGACTGCACCAATCCAAGCAACAGTGTCAACTGTATTTAGCCCCTGGAACAGACTTGTCTGACATTCAGCAAGATAGTTTGGTGGTCAGTGTGTGTGTGTGTGTGTGTGTGTGTGTGTGTGTGTGTAAGGAGAGTGAGGGGAGGTCAGGATATTTGAGGTTGCCTCTATGTCATCCATGGAAACTTTCCATTCTATAAGACACAATCGGTAGCGATCGTTACCAGTCCATCAACCCATTTCCATTCTTCCCTTTATTCTAGCACGTAAGGAGGTGAGGAGGGTTGGGGCACCTCCATTCTCCCAGGCATGCTGTGGTCTGTTTGGACTCTAGTATCTGTAGCCTTGGAGTGGAGAGAAATAGGACTCTATCAAGTAGTTCAGCAAGAACCTCAGCATGATTGCCAGTCCCAGAGAAAGTCCCCCGGACTTGGCCACAACACCTCTGCACACAGGTTCACCAGGAGTCTCTAACCCTGTCCCCCTTTCCTTTCCTTTCCTTTCCTTTCCTTTCCTTTCCTTTCCTTTCCTTTCCTTTCCTTCCTCTCTCTCTTTTTCTTTCTTTTTCTTTCTTTCTTTCTTTCTTTCTTCTTTCTTTCTTTCTTTCTTTCTTTCTTTCTTTCTTTCTTTCTTTCTTTCTTTCTTTCTTTCTTCTCTCTCTCTCTCTCTCTCTCTCTCCATCTTCTTTAAGCCCTCACCACAACTACTGTCTTCAGTGATCTCCCTTTGACATGGCCGTGCACACAGGCTCGTTGAAGGCTGTTGAAAAGATTGTCAACTTGTCCCTGAAATGGACACTGCCAAATCCCTTTGCTCAAGGGTGAAGCCTCGATCCCCCTAGATATGTCTTTTTCTCTGGCGTTTACCTCTAGGAGCCACAGCATGCTTCAGCGTGCTCCCCACTGCTTGAGACACAGAGCTCCCCGCATGGCTAGAAGGCATAGGAACTGGGACAAGCACTGTGAGCCAGTTCTTGCCCGTGTGGTCCTCTGGAATATCTCTGGCCTTGCTAACTTGGGGAGCTGGCCCTGGGAACATTCACCTTTCTGGTTAACTGTCTCCCTTTCCCTCTCTCCAAGGAAACCAGCTTTTGTGAGGAATCGGGCAATGATGACTGCCCCCCAAAATGAAGGCCGATGAACTGTAAGGTCATGGCAGCTCTAGAACAGCAGAGAAACTTCCAAAGTCCTGGGCAGCGTCCTTTGGAGTTGGGGCCCAAATCTCACCATAACAGATCCAGCCCTTATCATGGCTTACTGGAAAGAAAAAAGGGTTGTTCTGGATAACCGGATTCCTAAATCCCTGCCTATACTTATGTCTTTGAGATCATGAAGTTACTTAAGGGGATTAAAAAAACCCCTATCTGATAAGAAGATTAAATGAGATTCTCCATTCAAAATGCCTTATACATTCTAAAGAACCATTTCGCAGAGTTCATCAGAAACACCTGGAACGCAGTTTCCTCTGTGCTCATCAAAAACACTTGGGGTGCAGCTTCGGTCTTAACCTCGGCTTAGAAATCAGACTCTCTGGTGCGAGGTCCAGGTTGTGCTTTTTAACAAACGCCCGTAGGCGGTTCATAGGTGATAATGCTTGCTCCAGAAGGTTGTACAATGTTATCATCACTGTGGATGTAAGCAACAGCCTGTCCATCTGCATCGACATCACTTCATTGTTCCCAGACTGCACAGAAGAAAGAGAGGTACGTAGGGATAAGGCACAACCCTGGCCCTGTCCTCAAGGAGCTAAGGGGGAAAGATGTGAAGCAAAATGATACGAGGTGTGTGTTCCTAGGTCGTATATGCTAAGCGCCAGCTAATGTGATGGGCTGCTTCTCGAGGCTTTCAGAAGAAAAGATCATCTGCCTGGAGGGTTTAAATATGTGCTTAAGGATGGAGAAGCATTTCTTACTGTTCGGGTGATCCTGGCGGACTCGAGGATGGCCCTCAGGAGACTCACTCCCTCTTCTCACTCCCAGCTGGGCCAGAAATTCTTCCTGTCACCTGGTGCCAGAGCACCTGTAAAAAAGGGTAGAGCAGCTCTCAGAAGGGGTTAGAGGCCTGGGGGGGGGGGTCAGAGGACAAGGGGGTGCCCACTCTGGTTGTGAGAGAGCATTCCATTTGCTCTACAGACCTCCCTGCCATATGTGCCAAGCCAGTCTCTCTCTTCAGTGTGGCTGTTCAGGCCCACTGAGCCATTTTAGAGCCCAAATCCTTGTCACGGTTCCAGGTGCCCTGTTGTCAACCTTCTGGTCTCCTGATATCGGTTGTATGTTCGGTCCTCTCTCCCCCAGCGTGTGGGCAGGTCTCTGAGTGACTCTGGGCCCTGGGCAGGGCAGAGCTGGCTTCCTGTTCTAAACTGTAGGGAACTCAAAGGAAGGGTAGTAGTCACAACCTTTCCAGATGTGCATCTGAGTCTCAGATCCTTTTCCATTGGCAGACTTTGGCTGGGGTTTGGGGAGACACTACTGGGGGTGGGGAGGAGGTCTGTGGGCAGAAGGGATGAAGAGTCAGGAGGGCAGTGGACCCCGAGCAGAGCCTGGCAGTGAAGGACAGCCTTGGCCTACAGGTGGCTTTGGCTGCACCACTCACTGATTTATTTTTAGATCGAAGTGAATCATTTTGGTTCTCAATATTTGAAATGAACTTAGATGTTCAGAAACTGAGGTTGGTGGTCTGTACTGTTCTAAGGGCTGACCTGACACTTCCCAGACACTTATGTTAATTTTCTTCTTATGAATCCAGGTGCTAATTTGACCCCAAGGAGGCTGCGCTTAGGGCTAGGATGGCAGGGTCACGGGAGGGAGGGTGGACGAGAGCTGCTCGATGCCTGGGCTGCATTTTTAGGGCAGCACCGGGGGCATACAGCCGAGAGCCCCAGCCCTACAACCAGAGGTAAATGCATCTTTTAACATTCACAGTTCCTTTCTAGTTAACACCATCTTGGTCTCCTTGTAAAAACACATTTGCACCTCAGTAAAGCATGTAATTAACTAGTGACATGACAACAGGAGGAGCTAAACAGTGGCCCGGGCTGGGAGTTGCAGTGGGGAAATGGAAATTTAGACATTTGCCTGAACAAGACTTTCCCGCCTCCCTTCCGGGGTGTGTGTGTGTGTGTGTGTGCACGCACACGCACACGCACACGCGCATGCGCCTCCCTGGGGGTGAGAGTGGCAGAGACAGAGAGACAGAGTATCCGGGGTCCTGAGGGGGTATGAATTCCCACCTGCAGGAAAGAGTGAGCTGGGGCATGCTAGGAGGGTGGGATGGGCTGAGAGAAGCTTCCAAGATAGGTGGGTTGCTTAATGAATTTCCATTAACAAAAACTCACTGGGTTGAAACAACCCCCCTCCCCACCCCTCAGATGCCTCCCAGGAGCTGAGGAATAGAGACACATTCAAAGCAGCAGGGGGCCAGGTCCCCCCTGGCCACTGCCAGCCCCTGGGATATCACACAGAGAGGCCCAAGGGATCAGGACCAACTGAGGGGAACACATCTTGAGCACCAGATTGCTCTTGTCACACTCCTCATGCCCCCAGCCTGTTCCTCCTCCCTGGGGCCTTGGGTGAATTCTGTGAATGGCTCCCAGTTCTCTGCCCCCGCAGGCAGCCACGCTGGGAGAGGTGTCCTAGTTCCTTCCAAGATCACCCTCTCATTTCATTCTTCTATCACTTCCCATCCCTTTCCAGTCAGAGCAGAAGATGGTCCTCCCTCCCTTTCATGCCCCGTCACAGAACCATGGTGGCCAAGCCCCTCCTTGTCCCCACAGTTTGCCCCTCCAGCTCATCAGCTGCCTCCAGACTGAGCTTCCTAGGCAGACGCCCTTATTCTGCATCCATCCCAGGCCCCAGAGAAGGTAGAACCTCACTACCCCTGATGGGTTTATGCCGGTGTCAGCTCCTCTCCCAGAACTTTCAGTGGCTCCCTATTCATAGAAGGCACCAACAAAGGTTCACTGATGGCATTTTACCAAGTGCAGCCTTCAAGGTGTCTGCAGCCTGGCCCCGTAATACCCTTCTAGACTCTCCTTTTCTCTGCCACCCACAGGGTCTCTACCCTCCATCCAAACACAAACTTTTTCCATCCTCCAAATCTGTACCACAGTTTCCTGCTTTGCTTGCTGCCCCAGTTCTATATTTCTACCTGACAGAACCTTAACCGTTCTTCAATATTCAACTCAAACATTCTGGCGCTCTCCTCTAGAACCATAAGTAATTTTACCTCCTCCGTGTTTCCAAGTAACATGCTGTTTATCGTTCTCTGACAGCTCTTGCCACATTCTGTCTCATGCTATAGTTATCTTACGTATCTGTCATGTCTTTCCAAACTGGAAGTTCCTCATGGGCAGAGACCCTGTCTTATATCTGTAACTTTTCAGTTTACAAACAACTTTTGTATGTAATATCTTCTTTAACTCTTTTTAAAACAATTTTTTTCAAGGTTTATTCATTTTTCAGAGACAGAGAGAGACAACACGTAAGTGGGGGAGGGGCAGAGAGAGAGAGGTAGACACAGAATCCAAAGCAGGCTCCAGGCTCCGAGCCGTGAGCACAGATGCGGGGCTCGAACTCACGAACCACGAGATCGTGACCTGAGCTGAAGTCAGACGCTTAATCGACTGAGTCACCCAGGTGCCCCCTAACTCTTAAAACAACCTGTAAAGGTCAATATTTTAATACAACTTAATTTTCATTATCTTTACAAAACAATAGATGCTGATTAGCACAAAATAGTTAAGTAAGACAGAGAAAATTTAAGTTAGTTGTAATCCCACAATGCAAAGATAACCATAGTTAATATGTAGAATAAAACTCTTCTTTCCTAAAAACAGTGTCATCCTATATAGACTGTTCTGTAATCAGCCTTTTAAATTTAGCGACATATCATAAATATCTTTGCATATAAGGAAAATATACACTGTAATCCTGTGGCTAAATGGCATTCCATTTATGGACACACTATAATTATTCAGCCAAATTTCTACCACTTGTTCAGATTATTTCTAGTTTTTGCTGTTATCTGTTATGCCCATTCTCATCACTGAATTTTGCTCCAGACGTGCTCATTGTCTTAGGATAAGTTTCTAGATGTGGGAGCTGCCAAATCCAAAGGGATGTTCGTTTTTAAAAACTTTTACAATGACTCACAGGAAGGTCACACCAATTTACATCCTGTCTGTGGTGTACGAGAGACGCCTTTTTCTTTGCCAGCCGGTTGTTCCCATTTTACAGATGTGGATAATGAGGCTGAGGAAAGTCGGGTACCAGGGCTTGCCTAAAACCACAACCAGCAAGTGGCACGTCTTCTGGCTCTAGACAGTTTGCTCTTCCAACCTACCCCACTTCTCTTTGCTCTCGTGTTTCTTACCAATCCAAAGGGAGGGGCCGCATTAAGAAGAGCCGAGTAAATGCTGGGCTCCCGCAAGAAAGCAGGTGGCTGTGCCCTGAGTTGTGGGGTGTGCCCTCCTGGGAGCTCTGAGGATGTCTGCCTCCCCTGCCTCATTTCCCAGGTGTCTGGAGCCTACTCGGCTGATGAAACCTCTGCTCTTGGGTAGCTTTTTACTCTTCCTTCCTCCCCTCTTCTGGGCAGCGCAGATTTAGCCTCTACGTATTTTGGACCTTCAACATAGCAGGGCCTGGGCATACAAAGATCGCACACACACACACACACACACACACACACACACGCACAACTCTGTCTTGGAGGTGTTCAGAGTCTTGATGATAAGGAAATAATTGTACCCTGTAATGTATGGATGCTGCTGCTTCTGGTTCTTGGCTGCACCACCCTCACCTCTGCCAAAGCCCACAGTCGCAGGGGTGGGGGGAGAGGGTCTGGGTCAGGGCATGGAAGGTTGGAAGGCCCGCCTGCCTGGTCCTTCAGCCTCTGCTTTAATTGTGTCCCTTCTGGCACTAAGGAGAGAGCTCCTTCCTGATGTCCTGGTGTAGCCACATGCTTTTTTGTCTGTCTTTCTGCTCTAGCTCTACCTCTGCCTCCAACCGCCACCCCTAAGGTGGCCCTGTGGATCCAGAGCCCCCCAGGCAGGAATCACACCAATGTTAGGGAAGGGAAGCCGGCCATCCCTGGCCCCACTCAGGCACTAATAAAATACACATTTGAGAGAGGGAGGATGCTCTGAGTGACACCAGCCTGCCCCCACGCAGGGCACCACTTCAGGGCTACAACACACATAGATTTCTCCTTTCCTAGAACTGACAACCACCCAGTTCCCAACAGCCTGGAGAAAGCTTCAAGGCAGAAATACAGCTTGTAATCTCTGTTCTGTCACTGCCAGTGATCCCTCTGAGCATAAGGAGGGCAACTCACATGACAGAAAGCACTGAGGAAAATGAGAGACAGTCTGGGGTTGTGGGGTATGGGGAGGAGCCTGCTCGTGGGTCGTGGCCACCCCTCTTATCCTGGGGCAGCTCTGTGAGCCATGCTGTCCCTCCTCGCTCAAGGCTGCCTCGCCTGAAGGAGGGGCCAGAATGTGCCTTGTTAGATCTTGGCCAGAGAGGATACACCACCCTCCCTCTTGTTGCCATACAAAATCCTTTTCCTCTAGAGGCCAGCATGCAGCCCGTGACACTACTGCCCTGATCCTGAGGCTGGACATGGGCTTAATTATCAGGCAGCCTGACAGGCAGGGAGGCAGACAGTGAGAGACAGAGAGAGAGAGAGAGAGAGAGAGAGAGAGAGAGAGAGAGAGAGATGGATGGGAAGACATGGGCTCTGTGTGACCTGATGGCCCAGATATTTCAGGGACAAAGAAGGAAGCAGGAGCTTCATCTTAAAGATGGAGTCCCTTCTGTCTCTACGAGATCTCCAGGGAATGGGGTGGCTCCCACCCCTAGTTCTTTAGCCCTGGTCAGGCCTCTCCCTGCCTGTCCAAGTTGTAAACCAGGGTGCCCTCTGACAAAGACGGGCAGGCTTCCCCAGGAAACACCTTTGCCTGTTTTGCCAACTTGTACTTTTTGTAGATGAACAGGACAGTAGTGAACTGGGTCTCTGAAATCTCTGGCCAGAAGCCCAAACCAAAGGCCACTTTGGAAAGCTGCCCCATGCTGTATCTATCCCAGGAGCAAAAAACACCAGAGTCATTGTCTCCTTTGGCCTAAGAGGCTTGAAAGAGCCTGTTCTCACTCTGGAGCCCACCCCAGTACCAATTCTGGTGTAAGTGCAGTGGTGGAGGGACCCTCGGGCACCTCTCCAATAATGGACATTTGTGACAGTCTAAGGCTGCTCTCACCTCCTTGCTGGGCCGAGCAAGCTAAGGATGCATGACAGCTCGATCCAGCCAGGCCATGGCTTTGCTAGGTGACATTGGCCAAAACCCTTCACGCTTTGAATTCTGTTCCATCATCCCCATCATCCCCATCATCATCATCACCACCATCATCATCATCCCCATCATCATTATCATCATCCCCCTCATCCCCATCATCATCATCATCACCACCATCATCATCATCATCATCATCCCCATCATCATCATCATCATCATCATCATCACCATCCCTATCACCATCACCATCATCATCATCAGTTTTCATCATTGTCGGTACACAAGAGGCTGGACCTGGATGACAGTGTGATCTCATTCTCTGACTGCTCTTGGTCAGCTGTTAAACTCAACTGTCCTAGCCTCACGTATCACCAGAGCAACAAGGCTGATCTCAAAGAGACCAGATTCCAATCCTCTAAGAAGACAGGGCCTCCTTGGAAGCTAAGATAATTCATAGACTTGTTTACACTGATTGTCCCCTGTCCTTAGGCCCTGTCTACAATGGCTTGCCAGGGCCTAAGAAGACAAAATCCAAATTTCTTAGCTTCTATCGTTATCCTCCATAATCAGCCCAAACCTACCTCTTTACCTAATCCCCTGGTCCTTTCAACCCAAACCTTTCCCCAGCCAGGCTAGGCTGCCACTGTCTCACAACCTAGCACATGCCATGTCTGAGCCCTGTGCCCCCTCGCTAGGCCACTATGCCCTTCTAGAAGGCCTTGTGCTCCCCTTCTCTCTTGGCTGTCCAGGTCCATCAAGTCCTGCACTTACTCAGGTCCTCTTTCCTCAAAGACAGTCTCAAGTCTTGCCTTTCTCTGACCTTCTGCAACTGCATGAAGTCAACCTCTTGTACCTCCAGCCTGTGATTGACCCTCAATCTTAATCTATTTTGTCAACTTCTGCTTTCTGTGTTAATCTGATATCCTCAATGGCACCATATGTCTTTGAAGACAAGATATGTGTCATTTATTTCTTTTATACTCTCCATATATACATAGGTTAGCACCTTGTCCTTGTAGATCATTGAAAGTATCATTCCAGTCACACGAAGAGGGACTAGTCCTGGAAAATACTAATTCCAATGAATGCTTAATCAGTTTGTTTGAAAGTTAGCTATTTCACTATCATTACTTATTGCCAAAGGCATTATAATTCCCTATATTTCAATGTGTCTCTGAATGAAGAGCTTTTGACCAAACTATGGATTATTTCATATGACTCTTACTAATATCATTAATGAATGTGGAGAGATAGTCCAGCAGAGTGGAAAAGGCTGTGAAGTGAGACAAACTTGGATTCAAATCCTAGATCTCTTTCTTCCTAGCTATGTGGCTTCTATAAGTCTTGGTTTTCCTATTTCTGTAAAATGCAAACAATAATAGCTAACTCACAAACTGTTTATTAGGATTTTATGTGGATGTGCTTAGCAGATAATAAAGTACTCAGCAGTGACCCAGACTAGCCTTTAACAAATGGTAACTGTTGTCATTAATGACAATGATAGTAATGACAATTCACTTAGATCTTGTCATCCTTCAAGATTCAGCTCTGTGTTGTTTTCTCTCCATGCCACCTTATTGCACATAGGGTAAGTTATTTCCTCCTTTCTGCTCCCCTAAAAACTGGGACCATATTTCTTATAAGATAAAGTCCAAAGTTCTTGGCCATGAATTCCAGGCTATATCTCACTAAATTATTGTTACATATCCCTATAGGTGTCCCTCCCATTAAGCTCTGAGCTTCCTGAGCAAGGTGTTCCTCACATTCGTGCTTCTAGCTCTGGCCTAGTTTCAGGCTCAGTGTGTATTTATTAAAAAAAAATTTTTTTAATGTTTATTTATTTTTGAGAGAGAAAGATAGAGCATGAGTGGGGGGAGGGGGCAGAGAGAGAGGGAGACACAGAATCCAAAGCAGGCTCCAGGCTCTGAGCTGTCAGCACAGAGCCCGACGCGAGGCCCGAACTCATGGACCATGAGATCATGACCTGAGCCGAAGTTGGATGCTCAACCGACTGAGCCACCCAGGCGCCCCTCAATGTATATTTATTAAATGAGGTAATGAATGGATGAACAGGAATGCCAAAGGCAGTCAAGAAACTTGGGAAAAATTGGACCAGACACAAATTAGAGATTGGTGACTGGGAATCCATCATGGAGAGCAAATGTCCCTGTTAAGGCAACTAAGACCAGCCTGACTTTAGAGAAGTTACTTAACTTTTCCAGCAGGATTTCCTTTCTTGGAGAAACTTTCAGCCCCATCGAAAGCCCTTTCAAGATCTCTGCAAAGCCCTGCCTGTCTCTACCCTCCCTTTCTGCTCAGCTGGGCTCACTCAGCCCCTTTCCTGACCACTCCCTTGCCATTCCCACATGCTGGGGCGCCTGGGTGGCTCAGTCGGTTAAGTGCTGGACTTCAGCTCAGGTCATGATCTCCCAGTTCACGGGTTCAAGCCCTGCATCGGGCCCTGTGCTGACAGCTCAGAGCCTGCAGCCTGCTTCAGATTCTGTGTCTCCTTTTCTCTCTGCCCCGCCCCCAGTCACACTCTCTCTCTCAAAAATAAACATTAAAAAAAAAAAAAAAGAATATCCTATGTGCTATTCTCTTAGCACTTACCCCACCAAATTGTGATAGCCTGTTTGCCACTTTGTCTACTCCACTAGATCATAAACTGAATCTCAAGCCTATATATTGTTGCAGAGCCTAATATGTATTTTGGACATATTGGGTGTTCAATAAATATTTGTTGAATAAAGGAGCAAATAATGTATACATTCGGCAGAGGACATGTACGCACAACATGCTAATGCCCTTTACAAAGGGCTGTGTTATCCAACTTATAATTAAATTTTTTTTTAATGTTTATTTATATTTGAGAGAGAGAGACAGAGTGTGAGTGGGGGAGGGGCAGAAAGAGAGTGAGGGAGACACAGAACTCGAAGCAGGCTCCAGGCTCCAAGCTGTCAGCACAGAGACTAATGTGGGGGGCTCAAACCCACTGACCGCAAGATCATGACCTAAGCAGATGTCAGATGCTCAACTGACTGAGCCACCCAGGCACCCTCAATTTATAATTTAATTCTTGTAATAGCCCTATAAAGTATGTGTTATTAGTCCTGTATTTTTTAATTAAAAAATATTTTTAAGTTTATTTATTTATTTATTTTGAGAGAGAGAGAGAGAGAGAGAGCAGGGGAGGGATAGAGAAAGAGGGAGAGAGAGAGAATCCCAAGCAGGCTCTGTGCTGTCAGCATAGAGCCCGATGTGGGGCTTGAACTCACAGACCATGAGTTCGGCCCATGACCTGAGCCAAAACCAAGAGTCAGATGCTTACCCAATCAGCCACCCACCCAGGTGCACCTAGTCCTGTTTTTAAAAGAGGAAACTGAGGTTAAACAGTGACTTTGTGACTTGCCCAAAGTCACAAAGCTGGGGAAAGAGCAAACTGAAAGAGCAGAGTCCAAGGGTTTCACGGTGGCCTCCTCAGCACCCCTGCCCACCCGCCCACCTGCCTGCTGCCTACCTCGCCAGGGAAAGGATGCGAAGAGGCTGAGCTGCTTCGGGTCTGCCTCACTTGGGAGATAAACAAGAATTCTTCTTCTCATCATTTGGTGAGTTGCTGACATTTTGTTTGACGAAGAATCTAGGAAAAGCGTCTCCTGGGACTAGTTTTGGGACTAGGCTGTGATAATATTTCTTTATTGAAAAAGGATGCTAGGAATTGAGCTCTGGTTGGCCTTTTACATGGAGTAATTTATGCAGGAAATGAGAAATAATTTTTTTTTTTAAAAAAACACATGTTCAACTGTACATGGTAACAAAGACAGGAGTGATGACCACACACACACACACACACACACACACACACACACACACACACAATATCCCAGAGATGTAGTCATAGACCCACAAAGGCACAAAACTCTAGTTTACAGTCATGGTCACAGCCACACACTCTGTAAGAAGTAAAAAGATCCCCAGTCAGATCAATAGAGCCCTGGGGACACACCCACTTGCAAGATAGTCTGATGCCTCTGACTTTTCCTTCCAGGCCTTCCAGGGGAAATTGGAATTTTCCCCCACATGTGTAAATTTCAGTTATTAAGGAACACACAGGAAGGATGACACTAAAAAAACCGAATCTCTCTGTGCCTTTCTGCCCTTTTCAGGGCCCTGTTGCCTCCTGCAGTGATCACACTGCATATGGAGAAGCTGCCAGCCTGATGACGTGCCACCCAGGACATAAGTTCCCACTCCGGGAGATTTACACCTTGGGCCTCACAGAGGTTTCAGTCATAACCTGCTCCTGGAGGACAGCAAAGGAATGATAACAAGGATGAGAAATGAAATGTCTGTAAAATTCTCATTCAGATGCCACTCAGAAATGAATCTCAGAAATGGAAGGGATGCTAAAAGGATTTTATTTAAAATGCCTCCCTCCCTAGGCTGTTTGGGAAGGACTGGGATTCTGAAAGTCAGGAATTCTCCAGCCATGGTGATTTTGACTTAGGCTCAGAGCTGAGCCTAAGATCCCTGTTCTGGTGGAATTAGCAACCGAGATGCTCAAAGAGGCCAGAAATTGCACCTGGAGGCAGGACACCTGGCTTCTATCCATAAGTCTCCTGTATTAGCTCTGGATTTGACCCTAGGCACATCATGGCCTGGCCCTCAGTTTCTCTGTCTGTAAAATGAGAAGGTTAGGACCAGATTGTTGCTTCTGCTAGGGTCTCATCAGAAGTCCCCTTGCCCCCTAGGCAAGTGTTAGCAAGATTTCATACACCTCTGTATCTGCACGGTGATTTATACATCCCAAAGCATATCCAGCCACATCCATCAGCTTCTTGCTTGAGCTCACAGTGACTTTGTGACATTGGTAGTGCTGAAATCAATACACTCATTTTATAGATACAATAATCAAAACTAAGACTTAAAGTGTCTTGGCCAAGGTTGCAAAGAGAATCAATGTTGACTCAACTTACACGGAATTCAAATCTTCTCTTGAATGTCACTCCCCATTTAAAGAGGGAAAAATGCACGATATACCTTGAAAACCCTGGAGTTTGCTCTGGAAAGTAGTTTTTCTATTGCCTACCTTGGACTTGTTAAATAATAACTATGATTTTAAAGCTCCTGCTCTCTTTTTGCATGGCTTAGGATGAAGGCCCAGGGCAGGTGTTCTTTCACTTAGGAAAAAGATTTAACCATCCTTTGACTA
This sequence comes from Panthera tigris, assembly GCF_018350195.1. Taxonomy (NCBI): domain Eukaryota; kingdom Metazoa; phylum Chordata; class Mammalia; order Carnivora; family Felidae; genus Panthera; species Panthera tigris. The sequence continues at coordinate 22,231,337 of NC_056669.1, read as the reverse complement.
CTAAAGAGGGCCTAGTCTGCTGTGAGGGGAAAGATCAAAGAAAAGGAACTCAATTGTTATTCACTCATTCAACAAATGTTTACTGAGTGCCCACTCTGTGCTAGGAACTGTTCACAATTGTTAGCCAAAAAAGAAAAAATCTCAGCATTCATGGGGCTTGCATCCTGGTTGGGGGCCTGTGGAGATGGGAGCAGTGGACAGATGATAACAAGGTATATAAATAAAATATACAGTGTCAGATAATAAGGGCAAAGCAGAAAGGGTAAAAGGAAGGGTATTAGGAGCTAAGGTACTAGGAATTTAAAGTTCCCCACCAACTTCCTAGGGAAACAAAGCCAGGGCATCAAAGATGGAAAACTGTAAAACTCAGCAGAAGAGAGGAGAAAGAAGGTGTTGGTTGGGAAAACAGGTCCCATCAAAAGAGTGGCAGGCCAAGCTGTGCAGGAGAAAATGGACAGTGAGAAATTCCTTCAATGCAGATAGGAGAGGGATTTGAAGACATTACCTCCTCTGTGAAGCTTAACTCACTCTTGCTCTGTGGCATAGCCCACCTCTGGCATCAACTTCTGGAGGAGACCAGGGCTGGGTGAGTAAGGCCAAAGGGTGTCAAAAACTCAGTAATGGAGATAAAAACTGGATCAATAAAAGTGTGCTGCCTAGCCATACTGGAATACAAGGCAAAGGGAAGGATTGGTAACACTGATCCTGTCATCCTTTAAAAGTTTTCTGTTCTGTTTATCATGTATTTTTGTCACTGATGTTGATTAAAATGTTTTTTTTTTTTTTCATGAAAAAAGTATTTGTCCTGATTATTGAGTTCTTGGTGCCCACTTGAATTTTATGCCTGGAGTGAGTGAGTCCTGGCAGGCTTAGCTCCTGCATCTTTAGTAAAGGATGCACACATGAGACAGGAAGAAAGAGAAGGGGCCAAGCCCATGAATTTGCACGCAGAGCAAAAGGGGCCTCACAAGCAAGACAGAGAAAGAAAGGGGAGCAAGACATAATTCCTGGAGTGGAACCTTGAAGCAAGATACGACCAGGAGAAGCCAAACACCCTTCCTCTCTTGGACCCTGAGGAAGCTGGATTTCCCACAGTGTGGGAGGGAATCTGAAAGTTCTATTGGGATATTCATGGGAAAGGTGAGCCTTGCACTCTGGAGGGCTTGGGGGCACACCGCCGATGGCAGGTGGCCAAGTGTTCCCCCTTCCAGCTTTGCACCCAAGGGTCCACTGCGATAATTAAACTGTGAAGGCACCAGAGTCCATGGGGAATTCTGGGAGCAGAGCTCCCCTTGCCACATTCCGCAGCCCAGCCCCGGTCTGGGAGGGGAGGGGAGGGGTAGGGGAACGTGGGGGAGGGGGAAAGTGGTCACTGTTTGCTTTCGCTCCAAGGGAAAGGATGGGGTAGCATCTTGTCACTGTGTCTGCCCAACAGAGTGTGAAACCCCCTGAGGGCAGGGAATGGGAGGGAATGATTAAACAGAAAGGAAGACTCTGTAGGATGGGGCCAGTGTTCTCCAGTGCACACAGATCTGACCCCAAGGGAGATGCCCAGAACCGAGCCAGCCTGCTTTCCTCACTGTTGCTCCTTGCTTTCCTGCAGTGCCCTCCAAACCCTGACAGTAAACCCCAGGACCTTTAGATGATCCATTCCTATGCTCAAAACCTTATTATTAAAAAAAAAAAAAAAGGTCAAGTAGTCGAGACCTTTCGTCATATGGCTTCTACCTGACTTCCCTGGCTTATCTCTTACATCTTTCCTTCAAGTCAGGGGATGGCAAACTACACCCATACCAAATCCTGAAGCTGCCTGTTTTTGCAAATAAAGTTTTATTGGAACACAGCCACACCTGTTCATTCACCATGATCCATGGCTGCTTTCCTCAACAGTGGGAGGGTTGAGTAGTGACAACATGATACCTGGAATATTTACTGGCTGAAACCTTCCATGAAAAGTTCACTGACCCTGGGTAGGTTATAGGTAAACTGTGCTCATCCTCTCCCATGCAGACTCTACTTAGAGATGCCTCCACACCCTTGCTGGTTCTGCTCTCCAAGACTGGGATGCTCCATTTCCCTGCTCTAGGAGCTGACCGTGGCTCATTCTTCAAGGACTCAGCTTATATATTATTTACTCTGTGATGTCTCCCGAATTCCTATAAATACTGTTCATGCCTCTGCACAGCCATGGAGTATTGTTAGGATGACCACACGTAATTTATCACCCAAACTGGGGCGATTTTGAGAATGAAGGAGAGCACGATTAATAATTACACAGAAACTTCAACTGAGACTGTCCCAAGCAAACGGGCTCATTTGGTGGTCTACACTCAGTGCTTAGTCCATTCTGCCTTCTAAGGGCCGATTGTTTACATATCTAGCTCCCAAAAATAGGCAGTATGCTCAATGGTGAGGAGCGTGTGTGTGTGTGTGTGTGTGTGTGTGTGTGTGTGTGTGTGTGTGTAAGAGGGTTTGGGGGAGTTGTTGATCCTGAGTGTATCCATACATATAAGCTGTGATCAATGAATGCTTATTGAAACGAAAAAAGGAAGGACTCTGGTCCTAAATGAAACAAAAGCAGGTTCTTTAAGAGCAGCAAGCTGGGACAACGAGGACAGAGCAGCCACTAGTCAAATGGAGAGGCCCTTGGAGTTAGTGGAGGTGGCAGGCTTGTCTGTGTCATTGTGCGTGCACACCCAGCACGGGGGGCCGTGACACTGCCTGGTTCCCCCTGGTACTCTCACCTTTCTGCTTCTCTGGCTCCCCTGTGGCCCCCCACCTTCCTCTTCCCAGCTCCTCCAATCCACGGCTTAGCTGCTTTCCCTCCAGATAGCTCTCAGGGAGGCTGGGGTCCCCATCCAAATCAGAATGCTGGGCTTGATTTGGGTCATGGCCACTCGAGGCTCTGCCAAGTTAGGAAAGGAGGGGTGCCACTTCAAGGATGATAGTTCATTTTTGCAGGTTCTGAGCTGAGGCTGAATAGTGGATGTTCAGAATTTAGAAATACATCTCTCTTCATAAAGCTCCAGCACATTCTATAGACTTCAACTTCCCAAAGTGGAAGATAGGAAACAGCAGGAAACTAAGATGACCCATTGAACACATTGATACTCTCCATCTGTTCTCCACTAAACAGTCAGGAAAATCTTTTTCAAGTGCAAATCCATTCTGTCCCCTCCCCCTCTTCTCCCTTGTTAACTGGTTTCCCATTCCTCTTGAAATCAAGACCAAAATCCTTACCTTGGCCTAGAAGTTCAGGTGTGGTCTGACCGTCCCCACCTCACCTGCTTTATCTAGTTTGCATTTTGCCTTCCAGCCACCCTGGCCATCAGTCCATCAACTAGGACATGCTTCTTTTGACCACAGGACCTTTGCACATGCCATCCTATCTTCCTGGAAGATGCTCTTTCCTCATCCACTTTCAATTAGTAACAGCCGGCTTCATGTCTCAGCTCGTGTCACTTCCTCAGGAGAGCTACAATGAACTCCCACAGGTCAGGTGAGGAAGCTTTGTATACTGCATTTCTTAATTCAGTTTGAGTACTTAATTGAGCCGATAATTATACATTCATTTATGATTATTTGAGAAGCCTAGTATAAAGTACTAGGCTATAAGCTCTGAGTAGACAGAGACCCCCATTTGTTTTGCTCACCTTGAATCCCTAGCACCTAGCAGCGCTCAAAGATCTTAGCCGAATAATCATCCTCACTAACCCGAGTCAAAGATCAGGAAGACGACCTGTGACCATTTCTCAGTGCAGTGAACTAAAGTGATTGGAAGTAAGACCTAGAGATTAAATATTTCTTCTTAGCCTCCAATTTCTGCTCCTTCTCCTTCTCCTAACAGGGCTGTCCGTAGGGACCTATTGCACAGAAGGCCACATATGGAGTTTACACAGGCCGAGGCATTGGCTGTGAGTTCACAGGACAAGACAGGCAATAGAGGTGGACAGACCCATATCAGGGCTGATCAACAACCAGTAAAGAAGGCTCAGCCAGTACCAACCAGATGGCAATTTGCAGTAGGGCTTGTTTTCTCCATGCTCCGGCCCATACCAACTTAGGCTCAAAGGGAACCCAGAGGGGCCTTCTCTATCCCTGAAGTCCCTCCCTCCCTACTTCCCTCCCTTCCTTCCTTCCTTCCTTCCTTCCTTCCTTCCTTCCTTCCTTCCATTTCCTACCATCTTTCCCTCCCTCCCACCCTCTTTCCCTTCCTTCCCTTCCTCCCTCCCTCTCTCCTTCCTTCCTTCCTTCCTTCCTTCCTTCCTTCCTTCCTTCCATTTTTCCTTCCCTCCCTCCTTCCCTCACTACTCCCTTGCTCCTTCCACCACCTCCTTCCCTTGCTTTTGTATGGTATTCTTTATGTGTGTGGACATCTTGACCCCATGACAATGCCAGCTTCTTGAGGTTAGGGACTGTGTCATAAATGACTTTGGATCCCTCACAGCTTCTGGGTACAATGTGCAGCACACGATGAGTATCTGTGGATCCTGATCTTCTCTGGAGGGTGTGCAATGTAGTGGTGACTGCCTGGGGTAGACAGCCAGAGAGCACAGCTTTAAGGCCTGGGTGGGGGGAAGTACGAGGGAGGCCATGGGAATGCTGTGGTCCCACGTGTGCAGAAAGGGTCAGCTCTTGGGCCAGACAAATGCTGAGGCCCTCGAAGCCCCGCCTACCACTGGGCTAAGAAGCGGCCCACTCCAGGGGCCTGGCTCATCTGAAGTGTAGAGCATGTCACCATGCCTTCTCAGGTCTGGAGAAAGACACATTCACTCAACCTACCCAACCCCAGCGGTTTCACAGGCAGCCTGGCAGTTGTGCCCCGGGGTGGGGCTCAGGAGCAGGGCCCCACCCCGCCTGGGAGAAAACAAAGCAACTGCCTCCGCGCTGGCACCAGGCCCGCTCCCTGTGAAGTGAAGCCTCTGTGCCGGGCCAATCAATAACAGAAAATGCAAGTGGCCCAAGGTAGCAACTCCAAGCCCCTGGGCTTCAGGCAGGATGGGGCAGCAGCCCACCAGGTCGGGAGCACGGGGATTAATAACGCATCAATTTTAATGCAGGGAGAGGTTTTTTTTTCTGCTTCACAAACAGCAAAGTGAATGTTTGAGCATCCCGGCAGGGGGTTAATGAGGACTCTGATTAGTTATTCGGATTTCTCCACACTGCCTCAATCCATCCTACTAGGGAGGAAAGAGGGAAGGAGGTGGGGAGGAGGAGAGCTCCAGTCTCTGAGCCGGCTTCAGCACGACAGCACACCCCGCCCTTCCCCTCCACCCTCTGCCACACTGGTGGAAGAGAGGGCTGGATGGGGCTTCCGGGTGATCTAGTCCAGCCCCTTGATCAGAGGGAATCAGAGGGGCATGATTCCCTGGCCACACCTAGTATGCGTGCAAGCCCTCGCCCAGGCCAGAGCCCGGACCAGGCTGGGGCTTTTCCACTAGACCAAAATTCCCTTACCCCACCCCCTCTTCCCAGCCCAACGTGAATGTTCTTCTCAGGGGAGGCTGCTCATCAGGGATAATCTAGAGTCATTCTGAGGCCCTCAGCCAAGGGGTGTCTGCTGGGCTGAGGGACCAAGGGGCATCCTCATCAGAAAATCTCTGCTTCTGGCCCAGGCTACTTCCCAGCTCAGGAGGGAAGGTGCGGCTCCCTGTGATGGTCCCCTGGGGGAAGAGGCCATCTCAGCACGGCCTCCTCGCTTCCCAGCCGCCTTCCCAGCTTCGGGCATCCAGTGCAGCTCTGGGGGAATCCCAGCACAAAACCACCAGCTCCCTCTGGCCAGGCCTCCTGCAGCAATCCCTCTCCCCTCCCTGCTGACTCCAGATTAGTGATGGATCCTGCACTCTGGCCCCCAACATGCAGGGCACAAAACAGGGGCAAAAGCATGCAGAGACACAGCATGATCTCAGGAAGAGAAATCGCCAGGCCATCTGGACACGGGCTCTGTGCCTTTCCTGCTATGACAACGCAGATGGACTTGTGAGCGAGGGCTCCCCACTCCCCTCCCTACCCCTACGTCCCAGACCATCTGCTGCAGCCCAGGGCCCAGAGCAGGGTCCAAACCTGGATCCACAAGTGATGCCACAGCAGGGCACCACCCCTTGGTTTTTCTGAGATCATCTTAGTGTCACTTAAGTTCCCCAAATGCCTCTCTCTGGAGGTCCCTCACACCAACCCCAAATTCCCAAGCTGCACACTGAGGCCCCATCAACTCTCCCCAACATGAATCTGTGGATTCTCCCTAAAGTCAGGGACTATCAGCTTCTTGGCGCCCACAGGGCTCTGCGCCCTGAAGGGAGTTCTCTGCTGCTGTGCAGGGTCTCAGTGACCTCTTCTAGTTCATTCAGAAGAATAACGGCTGATGTCTACTGAAGACTCCTGTGTGCCAGCCATCGCGCCCAGTGTGTTACACACGTGTGATTTAATTGGCCCTCACTGACCCCGCGGAGTAATGCTCATATCTGCGTTTTCACCCGGTGCAGTCCAATAGAACTTTCTATGATGCCGGAAATGTTCTCTGTCTGTGCTTTCCAATACCATAGACACGGTGTGGCGGTTAAGCACTTGAATTGTGGCTGCTGTGACTGAGTAACTGAATATTTACACCTTCATTTCATTTTAATTTAAACAGACACATGGGGCTGGTGGCTCCCGAATTAGACAGCACAGCCTTACAAGGGTCAAGCAGCACGGTCAACAGCACCCAGCCGGGAGGGGCGGGGCTTCGTACCAGGTGTGTCCGCCTCAAAGGCACAAGTGCTTCTCCATGATGCTGTCTTTGAGGCCTTATTATCAAATGCATTAAGAAACCAAGGCAGAGAAGGTAAAGGAATGGCACGTAACCAGCAAGTCTAGGGTGCTCACATTACATTCCAGTACTAGGTCTGCGAGGGCGTCAAGGACACCTTGGCGAAGATGAGTAAGACAAGTCTCTGCCCTCGAGGTGCTAGTGATTCCGTTAAGAGACAAAGTAAATTCTACTTGGGACAGGGATTTTGGATGCAGAACTGGACCGAGGTAGGATGCTGCCTCGACATCCCACAGCACCCCCAGCCCCCAAAGTCCACCCCGCCCAACTATGGACTCCACTTTCTCCATTCTACTCGCTTCCCCACACGTGGTTCTCCCATGTTCCTCATTTTGGCCTTTATTTACTTACTTTTACTTTTAAGTTTACTTACTTATTTTGAGAGAGAGAGAGAGAGAGAGCAAGAGAGAGGGAGGGGCAGAGAGAGAGGGAGAGAGAATCCCAAGCAGTCCCTGATGTAGGGCTCGAACTCATGAACCTGTGAGATCATGATCTGAGCTGAAATCAAAAGCTGGAGACTCAACCGACTGAGCCACCCAGGCGCTCCCCCACCCCCACCACCCATGTTCCCCGTGTTGGATGAAAGGCACCATCACAGGCAGGAACTCAAGAAGGAAACCCGGAGGCGCCCTCGACTTTTCTTTTCCCTTCCTCCCTGCTTTTCTCACCTACTTTCCAAGACATGTTGAGATTTCTTCCTAAATGTACTTTATTTTTTAATTTTTGAATACATTTCTGTTTTTAATTAAAGCTTATTTATTTTTGAGAGAGAGAGAGCACACACTCACACACATGTGAGTTGGGGAGGGGCAGAGAGAAGGGAGAGAGAGATTACCAAGCAGGTTCCACACTGTCAGAACAGAGCCCGATGTGGGGCTCGAACTCATGAACCATGAGATCATGACCTGAGCCTAAGGGCAGATGCTTAACTGACTGAGCCACCCAGGTGCCCCACTAAATGTACTTTAAACACCCTTTTCCTCCCATCCCTGTTGTCTAGGCCCCCCATTACCCCTCAGATGGCAGCGCCCTGCTGTCACTCCACCACAGGCTCCAGTCACATGGCTAAACAGGAGCTCAGGATGATTCTTATGCCTCTGGGCTTTTGCGTCTCCTCCTCTGTCTTTCTGGAATGCTCTTTCTTGCTTCATCTACTTGGAAAACCGCAAGTAACTAGAGATTCAGCCCAGGCTCTCTCCCCCTAGAGGCCGAGCCTCCTTGCCTCCCTGGCAGGATGACTTCCACCTCCGTGCTCCCGTGACTCGGCACACCTGTTCACCTGTTTTATGCCACTTACCATACTGGGTTGTAAGTATCGGCATATCCCATGGTGTCCTTTTAGGTCAGAGATGGTGGCTTTGTCCTTTTTGTGCTCTTGGGGCCTGCAGTGTAGGGCACAAGGCAGGAGGGAGGGAGGGTACAGATGTGTTTGCACCAGCTGTTACCTGAGACCTAATGCACTCTCTGCTCCTGCCTTCCTGCCTCCCACCCACACCACCTTTCTGCATGAGCAGGTTGCTGGAAGTTCCCTGAAACATTCCTGATTCAGCTCACAGGCGGCTCTCTGGAGGCACGGCAGAGTGACCTTCCACAGAACCTGGCACCCAGTGCGAACTCTGACAGCTTTGCAGAGTCTCAAAAACGGTTTGCATCAGGGGCGCCTGGGTGGCTCAGCCGGTTAAGCGTCTGACTTCGGCTCAGGTCATGATCTCATGGTTTGTGAGTTTGAGCCCCACGTTGGGCTCTGTGCCGACAGCTCAGAGCCTGGAGCTGGCTTCGGATTCTGTGTCTCCCTCTCTGTCTGCCCCTTCCTCTCTCTCTCTCTCTCTCTCTCTCTCTCTCTCTCTCTCTCTCAAAAATAAATAAACGTTAAAAAAAATTGGTTTGCGTCAGCCTCAACCAAAATGGGCTGCAACCTCTAAATGACCTTCCCAACATCTCTCCCTTTGCCTCCGGCCTTTTCCCAGTTCCCTCCACAACGCAGTCAGTAACAGCAGCATTGGGCACCGCCCACAGGGACTGCATCCAAGAGAATTTACAGCGCGGTGCACCTGTCTGGGGGCCAGATTCCTCACACTGACATCATTCTTGCCTGTACATGGCGCTTCACACTTTACAAAGCCACTCCTGCCACGTTCTCTCATTTGATTCTCGTGACTCCCCTTTGTGAGGAGGGAAGTTAGGCACTGTTGCTCCACTTCATAGATGAAGACACAGAGGCTCAGAGAAATTAAGAGACTTATCTAGTCTAAGTGCAGGATCCTAGATTCAAATGCAGGGAAGAAAAAAAGGATTACGGAGGAAAAAATATGCTTGCAAGACTAAACAAATAGGCTTATTTGAGGATGTGTGGTGCTTGGTGTTTTGATGGGACACTGGGGCAGAGCAGAAGGCTAGGAAAGAGTGTCTGGGGCTGTGTTCTACCCCCAGTCCACCATGTGGTCTAGCCACGCAAAGTCATCGGCCGTTCACACACCATCTTGTTCCCTTACCTTTGTGCTTTGCTGGGGAATTTATAGCTTTCCTTGCATCTCTGACTTCTGATATTCTCCCCAGTCTTCCGTGACCATTTCAAATGCTACCTTCTGCAAGAATCTCTCCTGGATCTTCCCAGGCAGAAATGGTCTCTCCTCCCATTGGGCTCTCACGGCACTTTGTATATTTGGGCATTGCCAACTTTGCCTCATCCCGTTTAGGGCTATGACAATTTGTGTGTCTGCCTCCTCCATTGTGTCCAAGGCAGGGACAATTCTTGTTCACTTCTGGATCACCCACAGTATCTGGAACTGTGCCTCGGGCATAAGAGGTGATCAGAAAATATTGGTTGGGTTGAATTTCATTGCTAATGATATTTTTAAGGAGGGCTGGTAAAGGAAGGTAAAGCGAAACCATGTCTTTCTACTGGTGAGTGTGAAATGTCACCGACATCGCATCTTTTGTCCTCATTCTCCAGTCTGAGCTCCAGGATGATTTAAAAGCACGTGTGCAAAAGATCAAAGGAGGGGCTTCTACACAAGCAGCAACAAAAGAGTAGCCTGCACCTGTTAGAAGTATGCCAGGAAGGCCAAAGACCAGAATGCACTGGTGTCTGAAAACACCCCCCTCCCCTCCACCCTCACATTCCCCCTCTCTTTTCTCCCTTAAAAAGCAATACTTGAAGCAAAATGGAAGAGGAAAAAAAATCAGAGTGAGGTAGCTACAGCCCGGGGCAGACATAGGAGGTTACCGGATGGCAGAAGGAAAGCAAACAATTTAACTCCCACTTTGCTTTGTTTTCTTCAAGGACGACAATCATCAAAACAGAAAAATGATTTATCAAAGGTTCAAGTTTGAGATAGGTGAGGAGATGGTAATCAAGTAGCTTATGGCTTTTAAGTAAAGTCAAGGCTGCAGACAGCCACAGATCACACCGCAGTATATGGAAAGAGCTTGGGTAGGAGTGTTGAGCCACAGTCAGCTGTTTGCAAACCGATGAAAAGAAATCGTTTATTTTTTAGATGGAAATATGCAACAGTCACCTGTTTTCACAAAGTGGCAAACAGATTTTGGAAGCCGCATAACCACACGTGTAGCATGAATTGCTAACAAAAATTCTAGACTGAATTAATTGTGAAAGAAAGTAGTGATGACCAAGAGCCAGAACAGGCTCACTGAAAACCAGTCATGGTTAGCTTGGTGGCCCTTGGTGAAAAACCCAGAATTCCTAGGTTGGCAGCGAGGAAGATCTGAGGAGTGTGCCGATTTCAGGAAGCTACAGGACAACATGATATCCTTCTGGGTAAGGAAGGGTAGGTCTGAGGAGTCAGTTGACAGGAGAACAGGTAGGTGAACTTTTAGCTAGCCTGTAATCATCCCCAGTCAGTAGTGATCAGCAGATCCCAGTCTGGAGGGAGAGCTTTCATGTTGAAGTGTCCGGCTTTGTGCCCCTGAGTGTTTCTACGAGTGATCTGTGTGACGTTGTAGAAGGTGTGTTTATGTTTATAGTTGATGTGTTTACAGACAGGATTAAGGTTGAGAAAGAGCTCGTGAGGCAGGAAACATGGGCTGAAAGCAAGGAGATGATGAATAAAGAGAAATAGAAATATGGGGCGCCTGGGTGGCTCAGTCGGTTAAGCGTCCAACTTCGGCTCAGGTCATGATCTCGCGGTCCGTGAGTTCGAGCCCCACGTCGGGCTCTGTGCTGACAGCTCAGAGCCTGGAGCCTGCTTCAGATTCTGTGTCCCCCTCTCCCTCCGCCCCACCCCTGCTTGTGCTCTGTCTCTCTCTGTCTTTCAAAAATGAATAAACATAAAAAATTTTTTTTTAAAAATTTAAAAAAGAGAGAGAAATAGAAATTTATACTGTTGGAGTAAAATGCAAGCTGTGCATGTGAGAGAGATGGAGTTTAAAATCATTACATGTGAATAAAAGAGAGGGGAGTTTGACTGACAATTCAATAGGTACCAGTGTTGTGATATGGCTGCCAAAAAAAAAGAAGAAGAAAAGGTAATTGAGATCTTAGGCTGCATTCCTACAAGTCCAGGTAAGGGAAGCAATGGTTTAGACCATGTTGGGGGCCACACTTAACTTGCTTCATCAGAGGAATACTGACATTACAGAGCGCACGAGGAAGTAGGCTAGGATGTTGACAGAAGGAATCTCCCTGCAGCGCAGAGCACTCTGGGAGAGGCACGGGTGTCGTCTTCAATATTCAAAGCGCTATTATACAGAAGAGCTGTTGGTCTTACACTGTGCTGTCCAGAGCAGAACCAGAACAGAAAGGTGGATGTGACAGACACATTTCTCCCTCACATGAGGGAGTCCTCCCAGGGACAGCTGCCCCAGAGCAGAGGAACTGCCCCCGCTAGGAGCTGTCAGGGAGACGGCGAAAGCTTGTCTACTGGAGATGCCTTCACAGCATGGCAGGTTAAACCAGGTGACCGCCAAGACCCCTTCCAGCTCTAGGACATTATGAGGCCCCTGAGTGAGGAAGATGTTTCTGATTGGGGCAAAGCCTCTCCAGGGTCCTTCGAATACATTGTGGAGGTCACCATCTCCTCTGCGGAGTAATAAATCTGGTCCTGCATTCTGAGGAATCGCTCTTGGGAGAGATCATAGCGGTCGTGACATGTGGCATCTGGAAAAGAGCCAACATTTTCCCCTGTGCTTCTCACAGAGATTCCCTGCCCCACTAACATTTCTGGGAGGAATGTGGCTCCCACTTAATCGTCCCCTGAGGCGTGAGCAGGACTGGGAAGAGGTGGGAAGGGGCAGCAATGGTGTGGCTCAGAAGGCCAGTGTAGCCAGCAAAGCCCAGCCCAGGCACAGGCAGAGAGCCGACCGCCATGGCCAAGGGTGTGATCCCAAGCTGCTAACTTGTCAGGAGAGAGGAGCAAGAAGGAGTTAAAGAGCACATTCTAAGGAAGGCCAACCCAGTAGCCAAATGGTCTCCCCGGACCATACACTCAACACCCGCTGATACGAATGAAGTATCTGTGAAGGATTCTTGTTTCCGGCCATCTCTGTGCCTTTGCTCACTCGACTCCCTCTTCTCAAATGTTCTCCTTCCCCTTTGTGTTTGCCTTTTCTGGTCTTGCTCATCCTCCAAGGCCTATCCTATGCATATTCTTTGTGTCTCTTTTTAGTTTCCAAATCGAAGTCATTTCCCACCAGGGCACTCGTGTTCTGCCTCGAATTATGCTGAGTTGTATTTGTGCCCGATGTGCCTCCTCCATTAGGAAGCAAGTTCCTTGAGGGTAGAAAGGGTCCTTTTGCATATTCTTAGCCTTGCATATTAGTGGCAAGAGGGCAGCCGGTAGAGCCCTATACCTGTATCCAGAGTTCTGGCCCTGGCTCAGACAGCAGCTGCTCCAGGCCTCGTGGTCCCGAAGAGTCAATTGACTACAGTGGCAGGTCCCCAAGTTCCATTGGGGTTCACACCCTTGTGATTATGTTCAGTAAATGTTGTTTGGAGGGATTTTCCTCTTTATCACTAATGTCAAATCCTGTTTCTCCTATGGTCTGCTTTCATTTCTTTTTCTGTTGTCACTCATCCAACTATCCATCCACCCATCCATCCACCTGTCTGTTCATTCACGCATCCGGACTTTCAGCCAACATTTATTGGACATCTGCTTTGTGCTAGGTCACAAAAAGACAGGGATGTGCACACTGCTCCCAAGGAGAGCACGGTTATAGCAGGGGGCACGACCATGTAAAGAGATAACACAAATACAAGGGGACAGGTACTGTATCAGAGGGGAGCAGAGAGTGTGCTGGGCGCACACGGGGAGGGATGGGGAGAAGGAGCTTGGTTCACAGGCCGAAGCCCCTCCTCGCCCTCTCGGCTCCACCTCTGACCCTGATGACTTGCAGCCATGCTTTTGGCCAATTCTCCCAATATAGCACCGAGAAGAAAGACGGGGTTTGTGTGAAACCGAGACAGGGTGCAGAGGGGCCTGGCCTGACGGTCCACCGAGAGTCTGTGGTCAGACTAATATGAGCCCCAGCAAACCCTCCCAGGCCGTGCAGGGGTCTCTGAGGTCCAGAGTCTGCATTTTCGAGCCGCTCACCTCTCTCCACCCCCACTGCAGCAGCACGCTCGGCAAGTCATTTATTCCTCCATAACATTTGCTCGAAGGAACGTTACTGCTGAATTATAGCTGGGACCATTATCTCACAATAACTGTCTGGGAAATGTTAATGTTAATGCATGGATCATGCAGAATGCCACATTAGGGGTTTTATGGTGGACATAACATTTTTATGAACTTTTTCTCTGGTAGCATCAGCCTTTGATGGAAAGAAAAGAAGAAAAGGAAAGAAATAAAGACAGAGTGGGAAGGAAAAAAGCAAGCCGGCACAGGGAGAAGGGGGCCTGGGAGCATAAGTGCCATTTGATAGCGCCTCGGGCTGAGCCCTCGAGTGTGCCGCTCACTCAGGGAAGGCCTGCCTGGCAGTGCTCCAGTCGGCTGAATATCTTTCGTGTTAGGTATTTGTTAGTGGAGAGCAACCGGCCAAATTGGCAACTGGTGGGAGACAGGGTCTACTTGGGCAGACCCATAAAACTTTTCAGCCTTTTCACTCACCTGCTGCCAGGCAGGCATTCAGAGCCAAGGGGGGCCAAGGGACGGGTGGGGAGGGCCGTCCAAGGCTTAGCGGGGTGGCCACCATACCTCCTGGATGAAGGGATGGGTTCCTGGCAGAACTGCTTTGGGGGCTCACCTTGGGGAGTAATGGCTAATGGCTTAAGGAGATTTTAATTTCTGCCATTAAAAGAAAAAAAAAGGAAAAACACAATCTTGGGAATGGCAGTATTTTACACCTGGCTTTTAGAAAGGACTAATAAAGGCAGTGTTTAGCATTTTATATCCTTACTCAAAAATAACGATCTTTGGTTCTCATCTCAGACATATTTTAAGTGAGCCTGTGTCTCCTACCTCCAGAATATTCTTTCAGGAGGCTGGATTTATGGCTCTGTTCTTTGCCTGCCCTGGGCTCCAATTTAAGCCTCATAACCACTGCATTACGGTCAGTTTGCCTCTTCTCTTCCCTCCTCTCTACCTTTGCAGTCGCCCCTGACGCTCTTACTGCAATTTTTCTTCCAGACAGAGTGCTGTTTAGCTCCTGACCCTGCAGGACACCTAACACCTGTTTACAGCCATTCCTTTGAGCACATTAAAACTTGGGCTGGGGGTGGGGTGGCAATGCTGTTCGGAGGCCTCCTCTCCGGCAGGGTCAAATCACTGCCCGGAGAGGCTCCAAGACTTAGCCACCCACCACCTGCCCACCCCAAGTCCAGACCATGAGTCCCTCTGACCCGGGACAGGTGGTGCAGGTGGCACAGGGGTGTGTATGGTCTCTGAGGCAGGAAGGGGTGCAGGGAGTGGGCAGGAGGCTGCCTCTCTTTGAGAACACATTTGTGGGCTTGCTGAAGAGACCTCATCGGTGAGCATGGTTCAGGAGAAAGAACCAGGGCCTGCAGGCCCGGCCCTCCAGGTTCTAGCTCTGAGACAGTGTGTGCCCTTAGATGGGCCACCAAATCTCCAGGGGCCACTTTTCCTTGTAAAAGGCTGAGGCCAGAGTGGCAACTTCCTAGGTCTTCCTGCTCAGCAAGTCTGACTCTATGGCCCACTCAGATCATCTAGAGGTTGTTCAGGTGGCCTTGGGTGTCTTGTCTGTCTCTTTGAGGCAAGGTGAGTGCCACGGGCATTGGGCTGGATGAGTTTAAAGCCACGCTTCACCACTTCCTAACTCTGGGAACAGACTTTTTACAAACCCTGAGGTTTCTGTTTCCTTGCGTGTAAAAAGGAAATCACAAGGCTTATCTTGTAGGTTGCCAAAGTTAACACGCCTTCGAACACACTCAACAGTTTCCCTATGTATTATGTTTGACTTATATATTATGTCTGTCATTTCACACTAGAATGAAACCTTCATGAGGGCAGGGATCTTGCTTTGTTTTCTTTACAGATGTATCTCCAATGCCTAGGCCAGTACCTGGCACATAGTAGGCCCTCAGTCAATACTTAGGGAATGAATGAATGTCAAAAAATGCCAGGGTAGATATTAGCTCCTCAGTATCCCCACTCTCACCCTGGTACAGACTCCTGGGTATGTGCTCTAAAGCTCTCCACAGAAGGACATTCTTCAGGCTTATGGGGCTTTTATGTCTTTTGACATAAAATGCCAGTTCAAGGAACACCGAATGCATTCACGACCCAAGATGCAAAAGGAATTTGCACAAGCCCTCACTTCTGCTCCCTCGGATGCCAAGAGCAGGTGTACCTGAACGAGGCAGCAGGCCTGGAGCCCTCGCCTTTCCAAATACCCCCTCCCGCCCTTCTCCAGGCTGCTCCCCTCCTTCCTGGGCTGCCACACGCTCACTCCTGGGGACCCCCGCCATATGTTCCATTCCAGCTCTAAACTGCGTGCTAATTGTTCTGAATGAACAGCTCCAGCTGGAAAAGCAGGCAGGCCGTTTACAGACCTTAAGATAACACCCAGCTTCCCGTAAGTAAAGGGGGGGTTTCCAGCAAAGGGGAATGGCAAGTCTTCCTTTCAGGACCAGAGCTGGGCCAGACGTGGCCCTGGGGCTGGGTCTACGGTGCAGGATATCAGTTCTTCTTGGTCTCGACCCAAGTGAACCCATTTCAAAGGAGCCCCACCTGAGCAGCTTTCTCTACGGAGGCCCAGAGCTGTTTCCTGCATCCATCAGGCCGCGGAGCTCCCGTGTGAAGTCACGCTCCCCACATGTGGGCAGGGGCTCCCGCAACCATGTCCCTTGCTCTGCCAGAACATGGCAACATCCCTGCAATCTCTAAGAGGCCCTTTGAGATTGGCTTACCCTAAGCGCCTCATTCTTATAGGCATTGTACACCTCTCTTGGGGAAGCAGGGAAGGAAAGGGGTGTGGGTGAAGGGTGGGAACAGGGTTTGGCAATGAACCACTCGCTCTGCCATGCAGGACAGCCTCCTAGTGCCTGTCCCTACAAAGAAGCTCAATCCTCTCCAAGGTTCTGCAAGGCGGGTTTAGCTTTGTCCTCCATTTCTGTCACTATTTCCCTAAAGCAAAAGAAGAAATGTCTAAGGGGACAGTTTTCTGAAGGAGGAGCCTTGAGGTTGGGAAAAATCTTAGAGGCCATGACGCTCACCTCCCTGATTCACTGAGGCCGAGACCAAGGCGGGCCGAGGGGTCTCTCTGGGGTGGGGAAGGGCTCCCCACTGCCCCCTGCATCCTCTCCTTTGCCCACTGCCTGCCCGGGGACCCGGCAGAGAGGCCAGGGCTGTGACCAGACGCTTGGAGACTGGGACCCAGTGCCTACTCCGCCACGACTTAGCTCTATGACCTCAGGCACGTCACTGGATCTGTACCCCCATTCTCTCATCTCCGAAAGTGAGGGTGATAAATCGATGTTTGCTCTGCTCGCCCCTCAGGGTGGTTTGAGGGTCAGAAGACAAGTAAGTGTGAACAGGCTATGAAAACTGAAAAGCAGAATTCAGAAGTAAGGGATGTGGGTAGTGCTTCTTTTCAGGGCTTGGGGTCCCTCTTACCTACCTGGGGGTTAAGGTTTTCAAAGATGTGGAGAAATAGCCATCTGTGTGAAAAAAATCTGCCCAGGTCTCTACAGCCAGCATAAGAGAAACATGAAGGGCTGCTGAGGAAACCAGGGGCTTGGGCCCGCTCTGCCTGTGTCTCTTCTAGAAGCTGGAGTGCACAGAGGCCCAGCCTCTGAGCAGGCTCTCACAGATCTGCCTGTCCAGGGTGGAGCCACAGGAGGAAGGTTTCAGTTTAACAAAAGGACGAGCAGACTGGCCATGAAGTGTTTGGGGGTTGGTGGGCTGGGCTTGGAGCTGCACAACTACAACGTTCTGGAGGCTTCTGCTGCCTCCAGAGTGTCTCACAACAGACATTCCCTGACTTCTGAAACCCTGCTGGGAAAAGAGGTGGAGAGGGCATGGAGAAGGGGACATGGGCCTCTTTTTGAGGGGGAGTTCAGCCAGAAGAGGAAAAGCCACAGGGGCTCCTGGCCCATCTGTCTGCGCTGCTTCCCTATCAGGCACTGTTTGTACATAAGACTCATGGCTCCTGGCAATAGGCCTGATTTGGAGACAGCCTTGACCCTGAAGGGCCTGACCCAGCCCCCTTGGCCCCACGGCCCCACCAGTACATGGGGTGGCCAAGAGTGCCTCAGCAGTCAGCCTCTCTGGCCAAAGGAGGGCAGCAGGGGAGGTGAGCCAGAGGCCAGCTTCCTCCGTGGAAGGCTTTGAGCCCAGCCTGGGGTACAGGCCAGCTTGCTGGAGGCGGCAGGGGAGGTGGTGGTCAGTGGGAGCTTCACGGGCAGGAAATTACACCCATATCAGCACTGGAGGAGAGTGTAAAAAACAGATCTTTGATCAGACACAGCCTCAGTTACTCAATGGTTTGCCAGGGTCTGGGTCAGCTCAGGGCCAGAGATTTGGCTCAGGTATTCTCTGTCTCTCCAGGCCCAATTTCTAGGTCTGAAGGCTGAATGCAGCCTTTCAGTTTATGTTCTCCATGCTTTTTTCTCATTGCTTGAAATGCCTTTGCTTGCCTCCTCTGCCAGTGTAAAGGTCCAGCTTAGCTGTCACCTCCTCCGTGAAGCCTTCCTGGATCTCCTCCAGGGGGCACAGCCACTCCCTGCCCCTCAGACAGAGTTGGCTGTGTCTGAGATGCCATGACCACACTTAGCACACAGTCAACACCAGGCCCTGAGTTCCTTGTAGCAAGGAGCTTGCTAACAATTAGCCCTGGGATCTCCAGAAGAACGGTACATGGTAGGCCCTTAAACATTCACAAGCACACAAATGTGTAACTGCATGCTTGCCCTGGCCTAAAGACATTTGTAAAAGTAACACCCAGAAAGGAAGAATTGGAAAGATGGCTGAGCCCCCTGAAGGTTGCCCTGGGAAAACACTTCTGTCTTCCTCTGGCACTGCCTGCCTCAACCCCAAGCCCAGAGCCCACCAAATCCAAATGGTTTTTTATCAGCGATGAAACAATAGATGATCTTTTGACATTTCCAGGGCTGTTTGGAAGGAGGAAAGATAATATGTAATAAATTCATATACTTCTCTGTGTTTCTTGGCTCCGGCAGCTATATTTCCATCTCTTTATGCAGGAGTCCTGGGGAGCTGAAATCCTTGATAATGCCAAACAATTCAACACTTTTTTCTCTTTACTCTGTCTGCACCGCAAAAAAATATCGACTTTATGCTGGCAGCTGTGGGAAGTGAAATCAGATGCCACATTCCTTTTTGCATGCAAGAGAAGTCAGTCCTGCTTTGGAGGCCCCGTCCCTACTCAAGGGTCTTTGGGAATGAGAGCTTAGGACCTCACGTCTGATTTCTCCAAGACGAAGGGCAGCCTGGCCCCACCTCCCTCCGGGGGACGCGGGCTGGTGGATCTTGCACCTGAGGTGTCCAGGACGGGCTGAGACATTTTCTCCCTGCCCTTCTACCTCCGCTGCCCACGGTCCTTTCTCAGACAGTCCCAGCAGTAGACGTTGCATCTGATCTGACTCCAAACAAACACTTCCTGAGCCAGAGCCAGCCCAGGGCCCTGGAGGTTAGTGGAGCACGCTGGTGCGTCTGAGCTCAGATTCTCGACTTCAGCAGCACATTTCAGCCCAGGGCTGAAATCAGCATCTATTAGCAGCACCTTCATTTCCCCGAGAAGGGGGCTGGGGAGGAGCCAGAGAACAAGACTTGCCCAGGGCCACACGCTGCAATCTGGTAGAGCTTCAAACCTCTTCTCCTGACCCCAGACCGAGCTCTATCTACCTGTCCATCTACACTCTGAGCCCTCCAACAACCCTTAAATGCCTGCCATGTGCCAGGTACCGTGTGCAGGTCCCAGGAAGCTTTTCGTTCAGGTTTCCCCATAGAGACAAAATGTGAGGCTCTGCCTGTTTGGATCTGGGTGGGTTCTGTTAGGACAAACGATACATGGCATCAGCAGGGCACTTACAACTCCCCCAGCCTCCCCTCCCCTGTGCCCAGCCCCCTCCATCTCTCTCTCTCTCTCTCTCTCTCTCTCTCTCACACACACACACACACACACACACACACACACACACACACTCACCTGCACTCCACCCACCCTAAACCGCACTGAGCACCGGGCG
The DNA here is from genome assembly GCF_018350195.1 of Panthera tigris. Taxonomy (NCBI): domain Eukaryota; kingdom Metazoa; phylum Chordata; class Mammalia; order Carnivora; family Felidae; genus Panthera; species Panthera tigris. The sequence goes on along the minus strand of NC_056669.1, from coordinate 22,211,904 downwards.
GGGGAGGGGGGTGGGGGGTGGGACAGCTCTGTTACATTAACACACCATTCTCTCCTTCTCACATGATAGTGATCAAGAATGTGGACTCAATACTGGGATCCGTTGGGGGACTGTGGCAGGTTACCTCTCTGTGCCTCAGTGACCTCATGTATAAAATGGGAATAATAATAATAACACCCTAGGATAAAAGAGGATTAACTAGAATAATACATGCGAAGTGTTTAGCACAGCGTCTAGCACATAGTATTCAAAACCTGCCTGCTGTTGTTAGTAGTAGTGGTTGTCTGGTAGGGAGTGGCCCGAAGAGGGCTAACCGGGGTGGGAATAGAGAGTTCTCCAGCCCTAGTCTTGGCCAGCCTTGTTCCTTCCAAAGCAGAGTTTCCAAAGGCGCCATTCCAAAATGAAGACAGGAGCCACGCTTTTTGGCCTGCTTCTTGTCCCCTTCCCCTGCCCTGCACGTGAGGGCCCCAAAGCACCGTCGCAAGACTTCTCCCTCTCCCTCCCCCGGGGACAGTACAGGCTAGAAGCAGAGAAGGCGACCCTCGACCCTGGACACAGTCAGCCCAGGGGTGATGAGCATCAGCCTTTCCTGGGCAAGGAGAGCCATCAGTCTCCCAGGCCACCGCCTGCCTTTCAACCCCAGCTGTAGGGAGGGGCAGGCAGGGGCGGGGGTGTCTCAGAAACCTGGAAGAGACTAAGCGACCTTGGGCCCCTGTGGGTTTGCTGTATTGTTCTGGGGGGAGCATCTGGGTCACTCTTGGCCCAGGACCTGAGCTCAGGAAAGCCCAGAGGGAAGCAGGTAGGAGGATGCGAGGGGACCCAGCCTGCCCTCACTCCTAGCTTCCTCATTCACCCTCTCCAGGAGGAGGAACAAGGAGGCCCTCAGGACAATAGCTTCAGACTCCTGCTAGTGCCATTTGTGAAACACTTCCACATCCTTTTCTTTCTCCCAACCAGGCTTTGAGACAAACATGACAGATATAATTGACCCCATTTAACAGATTAACATATTGGGGCCCAGAGACACTAAATGTCACGAGTAAGTGGTGTCGCCAGGATTCGAACCCACCTACCCTGATTTCTAGTTGAGCACACCTTCCTTCCACCACCCTGCCCTGAGTGGTCAGTTCTCCATTTCCTCAGGAAGGTAGCTGAGGGGCTCATTAACTGCGTCCCTTATCCTGCACCCAGGAAGCGGAAGGAAGCAAGGAGAGTTATGCACTCAGACTGTATCTGGCTTTAGAACTTGGCCTGGGGAAACCTCACGGGTGTTTTGGACTTCTGACATAAGAACCAATGACCAGGTAAGGACTGAGAAAGGGAAGAACAGAGCCTGGCCCACAGGCATGTCACATGGGTTGAGGAGACCCTGGGAATAAGTCAAAGGTCAGGGCCCCCAATCTGAGCCTGAGGTTTGACCACTTCTGACTTAGCCCTGTAATTTAGCTTGCTTGCATGCCTTCATTCATTCCAAGCATCTACCCAGGACCAGGATGCCACGCTAACATCTACCCTTTCAGGAGCTCAGACCTTGCTACCTAGGAGACTCTCCTGCACACAGCCAAGGCTAAGTGCTCTTAGAGCACAGAGGGAGCACAGGCTGTGGCAGAGTCTGCGACAGCCCCTCTAGCTACAGCTTTTGTGCTTCATTCTACTTTTAGAAACCCCTCCACTCAGGTGGCCAGGCGGAAGGGTACGCAGCCAGGGCATGCAGGGAGCAGGCAGTAACATTCCCATAATGCCGTGACCAATCTGTTGGCTCCAGAGCGTCCCACGTGGGCCTCCAGCCAGGACACTCATGTTCACAGGTGGCCTCTAAGGCTTATATCCCTCAGCAGGAGGCCTGATCTTTCTAGACGTCCCATGCCCAACCGTAAGGGTGTCCTGTGCAAGGCCCTTTGTCAGCCCAGTCTAACACTTCCACAGTGCAGGAGCGCCTCTGTGTCCTCGATGCCACCTTCTGAGCCCCTACTCTCTTGAGCTTGTTCAATCAGGTCTGCTCAACAGCTGCTCCTTGGCTACCCTCACTATGAAGGTCTCCCCAAACCTTAAAAGCACTCTCCTCCCCTCTAGGGTAGGTTTAGTTTGGCCCAACAGTCAGTCACATATTGAGGGTCCACCCTGTCACAGGTCCATGATGTCACACAGCAGCAAGAACAAAAGTGATTAAGACTATTTGTCCTGGGGTGCCTGGATGGCTCAGTTGGTTAAGCATCCGACATCAGTTCAGGTCATGATCTTATGGTTAGTGAGCTTGAACTCTGTATCAGGTGAGCTTGAGCTCTGCTCTGGGCTCCACACTCCTTCTCCCTCTCTCTCCCCCTGCATCTTGTGGGATTCTCTCTCTCTGCCCCGATGCTCACTTGTGCACTCTCTCTCTCAAAAAAAATTTTTTTTAATTAATTAAATTAAATTTAAAAAGACCATTTGTCCTCAGAGGATTTATAATTTGGAGGGAGTTACGGAAATATGACAAAGAGCTAGACTATGGGGAGGGTAATATGGAGCTAAAAGAAGGGCCAGGTCCATCCTGGGGAGAAGATAATGCTGAGCCGGGCTCAAACAAACAAACAAAAGAGGAGAAGAGGAGAACACCCCAGACAGAGGAAATAGCATTTGTAAGGGTAGGAAATAGCACCGTGATGCAGGAAATGATAAGTCTGTGTATTTGATGGAGGGGTGGCAGGAGACGATGCTGGTGAGGAGAACAGAGGCCGGGTTATGGCGAGCCCCACATGCTAGGCTCAGAAGCTTGGCCTTTATCCCTCCAGGAACAGCCAGTTTTCATGAATGCATAGCACTCATTTGCAGAGATTCACTTCAAATGTCACCTCCTCCAGGGATCCTTCTCTGACTTCTCCAGAATTAAGTACTTTCTGAATGATGAGCTCCTATCTCTCTTATAGTACTTATCACATTGCTCTAAGGTTTTGCTAAAGTGGCTGTTTCCACCTCTAGTGTAGAGATCACATATAGTTTTCTATTTGTTTTAGGTCCCTAGAAACTAGCAGAGGGCCTGACATACTCAGGTGCTTACTAAGTATTTTACAGATGAATGAAGGAGAGCAAATTGAAGTCAGATGATCTATTCACTCCCTGCTCTCTGCCTCCATTCTGAATCCTCAGTTTGAATAACAAATATTGATTTATATCTGCACTCATCTATATAATGGAAATAATAGTACTCTGAGGATTGTCGTGAGGAATAAATAAATAATGTAAGTAAAATTGCTCAAGTAATAACTTACCACATAGTACGTACCTTGTAAATGTTAGTTTCCCTTCCCTTTCATTCAACTCGGATTTATTAATCCCTTTCTATGTGCCAGGCACTGTTCTAGGCACTGGGTTCATAGCAAGAAACAAAACAAACTCCCTATCTTCATAGGCTGCCCTTCTAACTGGGTGAGATCAATAATAAATAAACAAGCAGACGCATAGTATGCCAGACGGAGGAGATAAGAGCCATAGAGAAGAATGAACCAGAAAAAAAGGAGAGGGAGTCCCAGGAGTCAAGGTGGAGGGAGTCAGGAATCTGCACTGGTGAGATGACAATTGAGCAGAGATTTAAAGTGACCAAAGTGTGTTCAGGGCAGGAAGGGTGTGCTGGAGGAGCGGCAAGGAGGCCAGCATGCTGGAACAGAGCCAATCAGGAGATGTGGCAGAACTGGCAAGGATCCGGATCAGGTAGGGCCGCGGGAAGACGGAATTTGCACTCTGAACGAAATGGGAAGCCATTGGAGGCTTTCGGGCAGAAGTGTGGCATGATCCCATTATCATTTTAGATGGAGACTCTGGCTGGCTGCGGGGCTTGAGCAAAGGCTGAAAAGGGTGACGAAGGACAACAGGTTGGGGGCCAATAGCAATACTCCAGGCAAGAGACTGTGGAGACTGGGACCAGAGCGGGAACCGTGGTGAGGACTTCGGTCTGCCAAGGCTTCTGAATTCATTGCTGCAGAGCGTGAGAGAAAGAGTGAGGCCAGGACGACCCCAAGGTATTTGACCTGAGCACCTGGAAGCCTGGATTTGTCCATTACTGAGATGGAGAAGGCTGTCTCCCTTGCACTAGGTAGTGCAGAGGTGAGGAGAACAAAAGGACGTTCTCAAAATGCGTATACACACATTGGGCAGGAAGGAGAATTACTCATGGTGCAGATGAGGGAAGAATAGGAAGTAGCAATCTGTGAAAAAATAAACCAAATAGCAGCCAAATGCCAAAATGATACAGACAAGAAAGGTCATGGCTGGTCAGGAAGGGGATCACTCGTGTTGGCTCAGGCTCTGAGACTGCCCTTTATGAAGGCCACCTTCTTGCCAAATCCAGTGACCTTGTCTCAGACCTTGTTTCCTTTCGACTCATTGTCACATCTGACCCTAGGATAGACCCGACTCTGTGACAACCCTCCTACAGCTATAGCTTCCTCGTGCTGCCCTCCTGCCCCACTGTTCCACCTCACTGTGAGCTCCTCTTCCAAACCCAGGCACCCACCAAGGGCCACCCGGGTCCTCACAATGCTCTCCAGTTCTGAGAATGGTGTGTGCACACACATGTATGCACGCGCTGGTGCACATGCATGCAATACACACGCACACACCTGTGCACACACCCGTGCACATGCATACACACACTTGTGCACACACTCGTGTCCACTGGCGGATTTGATCTGTGAGGGTGCGTGAGTCTCAGATCTTTATCTCTAGGGCTGACCACTCGTCCAAGGAATTCCTCTCAACTGCACACTTATTGTAGATGTCCAGTTTTCACCTCGTGCACAAGCTGCGCTCAGGACCTCCCCTCATCCAGGTTTTCACACCACCTTGCGCTGTCTGTCAGCATCATGGTTGCGCCGACACTCCAGCTTCAAGCCTCAGATTTGTCTTCGGCTTGTTCCCCATCTTTTTCCCCATGAAGTCATGCAGCTCTAACCCTCCTTTCTAGGACAGGCTTTAGGGAGGTGGAGTCAGAGGAAAGGGCGGGGCAGGAAGGCCAGGTGGCAAGGCATTGTAAGTGGTCTCCTGACCAATCTCCTGCAACTCTGCAGCCCCGCCTCCAGCTTCCCTGCCCAGCCAGTCCTCCCGGAGGCCATGGCCAGACTTGTCTGACTACAGCATGCTCCTTACTATTCCACTTCCCAGTTTGAAAACTCCACGTAGGTCTCATTTCTGGCAAGACAGAATTCCTATTCCTCAGCCTGGCACTTACTTCTCCGTGTCACATCTCATTTTTAACCCTTACTGGGCCCCAGTACTCTACCTGAGGCCGGTGGGGAGGGGGGAGCTGGTGACACTTGGGCCCCTAGTAGTGCTGTTCATTGTCTCATTTAGTCTTGGCTAGGTGGGCGGTGCATATTCGTTTTGCAGATGAAGAAATGGACTCTCACTAAGAGTGACATCCTGGAAGTCACAGAACTAGTGAGGAGCAGACGTGAGAATGATACTCTGGCTCCTTCTACTGTATAGCCCCCACCCTTTCCATCATACCACACTGCGTCCCACACACACGTTAACCTTTCCACTGTGGAGAGATGGCTCATGTTTTTTTGCTCACTTGCAATGCCCTGCCGCTTGGCCTCCCACCCCACCCTTTCCTCTGACCCCAGCTCCCTATATTCTCTTTATTTAATTTTTAAAATGTTTTTATGTATTTTTGAGAGAGAGCAAGAGAGAGCGTGTGTGCAGGGTAGGGGGAAGGAGCGGGGGTGGGGGGGCAGAGGATCTAAAGCAGCCTCTGTGGCGGCAGCAGCAAGCCAGATGCACGTCTCGAACACACAGACTGTGAGATCATGACCTGAGCCAAGGTCAGATGCTTAACGGAGTGAACCATCCAGACGCCACCCCCCCCCCCCATTTTCTTTATGGCCCAGCTCTGGGTCTCTTTCTCCTCTAATCCCAATTCTCTCCCCTTCTCCACTTGGCATGGATTTCTGCTTTTTCTTTGTGCCTAAGTTGGTTCTTTCCCAGAGCTTGAGAAAGTTGTATACCCCGATCTCAAGCTCCGTAAGAGCAGGAGCCTGTCTCAGACCCTGGATTTCTTACATGTTCTGTTAGGCCCCAAACGAGATAGTCCACAAATACTTGCGGAAATGAAAACATGATAACAACTAGTTTCTTAACAGAAACATTCAAAACAACTTCAAGCAAGGATCATTTGTATTTTAGTTCATTGTGTTAATTTCCTCTAGTTAACGTGGAAATAATTGTCTGAAATTACAAGTTAAGTAGGATAGTAATGTTAGGAAGCGTTGTCATTTAAGAAAAATATTTTTACAACATTAGTGGCAATGAGCTACAGAGTTCAGCTTAGGAGACAACTTCCTTCCTTGACACGCAGTTTTCCACTGCTCAAAATATTCTGTAACATTTCTGATTTTTTTTTCCTCCCTCCATCACTGTCTGAGGAAATGAGATTAAAGGTAATATCCACAGCCATTTGAAGATATTTGAATAAGAGGTAAGAGGGAGAAGGGAGAAGATACTGTATTTCCCCAGGGATAGAGTGTGTGTGTGTGTGTGTGTGTGTGTGTGTGTGTGTGTTGTAACTACCCCAATAAAAACTAAATTCACATGAGGCTGGTCACTGGTGAAGACTGATTCTTCCCAAAGTTTATAAAGATTTGCAAAAGACAAAAGACCTGAGAGTAGAAGGGGGAGTCTTGCAGATACAAGACCAGAGATGTTTGTCCATGAGGCCAGACAAAGAACAAGGAAATGAACTATTGAAAAAGGAAGATCTCTTCCTGAGGAAGAAATTCAAGTAATACCTACCACTTGAGTGAGCTCCCTAGAGACAGAGCCCCCCTCCATACCTCCCACCTTCCCCTGGAAGACACTCACTGACTAGAGAGAGCAAAGGGGGAGGGAGCTACATTTCCCTCACTTGCCCCATTAGTCAGACACCTGCTCATTTCCAACACATGGTGCTAGCCTAAAAAAAAATTAAAATTTGTTTTTGTGATTAGGCAATTAAAAGCATATGGCCAAGAAGGTAAGGAATTGAAGCAGCACAAAATGAAATACACACACACACACACACACACACACACACACACACACACACACACACATATATATATATATATAAGCTATTTGGGGGCACCTGGGTGTCTCAGTCGGTTGAGCATCTGACTCTTGATTTCGGCTTGGGTCATGATCTCACGGTCGTGAAATCAAGCCCTGTGTCAGGCTCTGCACTGGGCGGGGAGACTGCTTAAGATTCTCTCTCTCTCTCTCTCTCTCTCTCTCTCTCTGTTTCTCCCTCCCCCTCTCTCCCTCCCCCTCTCATTCTCATTTTCTCTCTCTCAAGAAAAAAAAAGAGAGAAAGAAGAGCTATTTCTCTCACTTCTGACCCTGAATCCCCCATTCTTCCACTCCCCCTTCCAGGGGCAATCGCTGTTACAGTGTTTGTGGCTACCTCCCAGGGAGACACTGTGTGCACACAGACAGCTATGTTTCTGACATAAATGACAGAGTGCACTACAATGCTGGTCTGCATCTTGTGTTTTCCCTTGGCGTTGGCCTATAAATAAGCTTAGGTGGTCCATAGTGACCGCCCCACCCTCCCCAACACAAGCTGGGTTCTTGTTCACACCAGACCTGTTTCCCCACTTCCACATTTCACAGATACATTGAGCATGGACAAATGTCCCCGGTCTTAAGGTGATGCATTTCCTCTTCTCCAGGGCACGCACATCGTCAAGTGCAATGTAAGTCGGACTTAGGTCTGAGAGAACCTCAGCTTGCTCTCTGGGATGGCAATGTTACTGAGAGCAAAGGGATGAGAGAAAGGAAGGGGTTGCTGTTGCCAACCTCATGGATGAGAGCCACCTTCTCATGCACGAGGAGACCTGCTGAGTGCCAACAGTCCCCAGGTGAGTGCCCACTATGTGCCCAGCCTCGTAGGAGGAGCCGGGGATTCAAACATGAATCCTGCCTTCAGAGGACTCAGCAGCAGCGCCCCCAGAATCAGCATCACTATCAGAAAGACTAAGAGTCCCTTAACACTGAACCAGCTAGGGTCGGCCCCTCACCCCCACCCCACCCCACCCCATCCCACCCCACCCCACCCCACCCCTGCGTCCCCACCAAAGGGAAACCAGCGGGGGCTGGCCCTCACTCATCTCGTGTGGCTGCTACCGCCACCGCCACCACTGAAGAGACTGTCATTAAAGCTTTGTCCCCGGCTCTCTGATTTACATGTACAAATAATCGCTGTCAGGGGCACGAGCCCCAGAGAGCAATAATAGATTCTGGTGGTAGCAGATGCAGATGCAGGAAATAAAAACAAAAATGAAACACGCTAGCCTGGCAGAACTCGATGCTGGGAGAAATCCTAGGGGGGATGACAGCCTGTGGGGAGGCGGCTGGAGAGGATCTATCAGATCAGGTATTGATTGGTTGGTCTTCCACAAAAGCTAGCCTAGGCCTAGGCTTCTTCTTCTTCTTTTTTTTTTTTTAATTGTGGTCACATATATCACATAAAATATTCCATTTTATCCATTTTAAGTGTCCAATTCAGCGGCATTAATTACACTCATACTTTTGTGCAACCATTACCGCTATGTTTCCCAAACTTTTCCATCACCCCAAACAGAAACTCCCCATTCCTGCTATCCTCCCACCCCCTGGTAACTTCTGATCTGCTTTCTGTCTTTATGAACTTGCCTAGTCCAGATATTTCATATAAGTGAAATCATACAATATCTGGCCTTTTGTGTCTAACATAATGCTAATTTTCTCACTTAGCATAACATTTTCAAGGTTCATCCATGATGTAGAAGGTATCAGAACTTCCTTTTTATGGCTGAATACTATTCTATGGTATGGATATGCTACATCCTGTTTATTCATTCATTCATCTGTTGATGGACACTGGCTGTTTCCACCTTTTGGCTACTGTGATTATGTACCTGTTATACAAATATATTAAAATTTTTATTTTATTTTTTTATTTAAAAAAAAATTTTTTTTTAATGTTTATTTATTTTTGAGACACAGAGAGACAGAGCACGAATGGGGGAGGGGCAGAGAGAGAAGGAGACACAGAATCGGAAGCAGGCTCCAGGCTCCGAGCCATCAGCCCAGAGCCCGACGCGGGGCTCGAACTCACGGACCGCGAGATCGTGACCTGAGCTGAAGTCAGACGCTTAACCGACTGAGCCACCCAGGCGCCCCATATTAAAATTTTTTTAATGTTTATTTATTTTTGAGAGAGAGAGAAACAGAGTGTGAGCGGGGGAGGGGCAGAGTGAGAGGGGCAGACACAGGATCCCAAGCAGGCTCTGGGCTCCTAGCTGTCAGCAAAGAGCTTGATGTGGGGCTCAAACTCATGAGTCATGAGATCACGACCTGAGCAGAAGTTGGATGCTTAACGGACTGAGCCACCCAGGCACTCCTGTAAATATATTTTAGAGTCTCTGTATTCAATTCTTTGGGGTGTAATTGCTGGGCCACGTGGTAACTCCGTGGTTAGCTTTTTTGAGGATCTGCCATACTGTTTCCCACAGTGGCTAGCCTAAGACTGGAAAGGATGACTCAGTCCCTACTCTGGGAGATGGAGCTCCGGATATGTTGGTCCTGGGAGACCACCTGGCACACTCCGGCATGGCTGACCTGGCCTGGAGTGGAAAGAGGGAGAAAGAGCCAGAGCTGAGGGGTAGCAAAGTAGGGTCCAGCTGGCCTGTGCTCCAAACTGATCCCCAGTGTGCCCAGTGAGGGCCTGGAAGAGAGCCCACTGTAAACCCACAGTGTGGGGGGCTGGGAATCCTAGCCTCCCCCCACCCCCTCCTAAGGTTAGCATCTTGAGAGCAGAGAATGAGCATGCTATGTGTGTATCCTGAGGACAAGGCTGGTATCTAGTGTTTATCAAATGAATGAATGAATGAATGAATGAAAGTAATTGAATGAACTACATGCTCTTTATAACCTTGCTGCTTAATAAATGCTTATTGACCGACCAAATGAATGAGTGAATGGATGAATGGCATCACAAGGGCTGAGTGAGCTTGTGGAGTAGACTCTTGGCTTATGGTCAAGCCCTCACTCCCTCAGGCACTCACTTGCTCATGTATTCATTCATTCATTCTAATCACTGCTATGTGTCCAATCCTATTAGGTACGGGGGTTCAGATACAAGTTAAGACTCTGCCTCTGTCATCAGGAAGCCCACAGAAGAGTAGAGGGAGACCCAGGTAAACAAGAAGTATGCTTCAAGCTACTCCATTTTTCCCGAAGCACACAGGGACTCACATCACATCAAAACCCGACCAGGGCCTCCTCAGCTCCACCAGTTGCTGGGCACAGCTGGCTGTGGGAGGAGTGGCCAATTAGCATGCTGCACACACCTGTCCGGGGCTGCTCCCAGGATCCAGGGGCTGGAGAATTAACGACCAGGAGGATTTTTGGAGCTCCCGGAACCCAGCCCAGCTCACATCAGAGACCTTGCTCCCCTTTAGGGATTCATTCACTCTGCACAGCTGGTTAATTTTTCATCAAGGGGCTGGCGGGCGGTGGGGGGGGGGGTAGTTGGGAGAGAGCTCTGATCCTTCACTCTTTCATGCTGGGGGTGGAGGAGAAACATAACATCCTATCCATTTTATTTTTGAGATGAAATAGGAACAGATTGTGGTTGCCAGGCAAGACCCAGCCCTCACAGGGCTTGTGCTTCTGCTGCGGGCTGATTAACGGTTATTGGGCAAAGGATAAAGCATCCAGACGGCACAGGCCTCCGGTGAAGGTGCTTACACATTTAATGAGCACCGGGTGACATGCTAGTGGTGAGCAGCAATCTTTTGTAAAAAGTGATTTTAAGGATCCAGGCTCCTATCTTACTTTCATCTCCTCTCCCATTAGGACCAGGGTGGGCTAACTCCACGCTCTGGCCTGGGTACTTTGTTCCCTTCCTTTATGAGCACCCCCTCTTCTCCACGGAGCCTCCAACTGCAGCACCAGGGGCTACTATTTCGGCTTAAATCTGACCCACAACCTGAAAGCATGGGGCTGAAAACGAACCCTCTCAGTTTGCTCATCCGGAAAAATGGGAACGGGAAGAATGAGAAACTGGCCTTATAAGTAAATGGGACTGGAGGTATCAAAGCGTGTTCACGTCCATCATCTCACTTGACCCTCGTTCAAAACTGGGTGTGCCAAATTTGAAGTGGCTCCAGAAGGGCTGTGGAGCAGATGCTATCATTCCCATTTTGGAGAAAAGGATGCCGGAGGACAAGGTTACCTTCTCTGCCCAGATCTGCCCAGATCATTCCCTGAGGAGGGAAGTGGTACACAGCCAGAGATGAGAAGGTGCTCACTTCCTTCCTTGTTTCTGGAGTCCCTCCACTGTGGGAGTCCCCGACCCGGCAGTTGAGATGACTTCCCCCAGTCAGCGGGGCCCCTGCTGTCCTGCTATGGACTCAGCCTGAAGAACCGAGCATTTCCTGCCTCCATGTCCACCCTTCCGGGATGTCCACACCCCAAACTGCGAGGAGAGAGAGTTTCTGGTCAACAAAACATTTAAAAACACCTCCTGTCTACCTAGTGGGGTGCTATGCTGTTACATGCTCTGTGCAAGACATAAGGTGTGGTCCCCCTTTCTCAAGAAGAAGGCGATTTTATTTATGTGACAAAACCTACACAAAGAGGACTGATAGAGGGTGTGTGTTAAACAACAAATATGAGTGCTTCCCCACCTTTGGTGTGCTTATGAATATTAAGTCTGAGGATCTTGCTGAAATTTGGAGTCAGCAGGTCTGGGTCAGGAGCTGAGACATGCTGAGGCATTTCTAACAATCTCTCGGATGCTGCTGGTGCTCCTGGTCCTCAGACCACACTTTGAGTCGCAAGGCTCTGTATGGCCCATGTCGTGACAAGTCAGAGAAGCCAGGGGGGTCAGGCAGAACTTCCGACAGGAGATGTGTTTATATGGGGTCTTCAGGACGGGAGGGATAGAAATAGGCAAAGCAGGAGAAAAAAATGAGACCGCAATTCTCAACAGAAACTCTGTGGGCTGATGGGTCATGGGGACGCAGAAGAGACCTCGGAGAGCACACTCTCAGCTGGGAGTTGGAGGCAGAGTGACCTGTCCTGACTGTGTGACCTCGGCTCGGGCTCGTCACTTCCTCAAACAGGGCACTTTCCTCCCCTCTAAAGGAGGAGTTCTGTGGTTCCCAGCCCAGGCAGTGCGTTAGAACATCTGGGCAGCTTTTAAAATCAAACAACACCTGGATTCCTTCCTGAGAGGTTTTTATGTAGTGGTCTGGGGTAGGGCTGAGGCCCAGGTAGTTTTAAAAAGCCCCCCAGTGATTCTAATGAGCAGCCTGGGTTGAGACCATTGCACTGGGCAACCTTAAGTGTACCCCCCACCCCCACCCCAGCTCCCTCATCTTTCTATTTGGATACAAAGCACCGGGAACTTGTGGCTTCTGTTCCTGGGCATCCGGCCTGGAGAGAAAAAAAAAAAACAAAAAAACAAAAAACAAACCCACAGTATTAGAGAAATCCTAAGAACAGCTTCACCACAATGCCAGAAATGTGAGCATTTCTCTGGTGGAGGCCAGGTGGAGGGGCTGTCCTGCCCATCTGGTTCCCATTAATCCCAGGGCATGTTTCACATCCCTGGCAGGTACTTGGAGCTGGGAGCAGCCCCCTGGGTGGCCCTCGGCAGGGGCCTTTCAAGCCAAGCCCTGCTGACAGGCTGCAGGGCTCTGCGGGGCCCTCCTGGCTTCCAAGTCACTTGCCCCCTCTTGGGGGTAGAATCCCGGGCAAATTAGAAACCAAAGAAGGCAGTTGCAGAAGCTTGGCCTCTCTTTCATTAGCAGTCTGTCACAAAGCGTGAAGGGCTTCGATAAATTCTGCAGCTCTCAGCAGCTGCCGAGGAGACCCGGGAGGAAGAAGATTCATTTGTTCCCCCAGAAGACGGAGTCTTCAGGAATTTCCAGCCCCTTTCCTCCCCCACCCACTCAGCCGGGAACTAGCCCAAAGCCACATGTTGCTGTCTGCCTGTAGATTCCTCGGCTTTGGAGACAGTGCAGAGGGAGTGACTACCCCATCTGGTGGGGCCCTGAGGACCCTTCTGCCTTGCCAACAAGGGTAGAGAGTCAGGCTCTGTTTCCATAAGGACCCCAGAGCATTTGGCTGCTCACACATCCTTCCCCAGGCTGCAGTCATGTGAGGGGGAGGGGAAGGACTGGGGGAGAATTAGTCTTTGTTGTAGCCACCCCACAGGTCCCAGGGTGGCTAAGTGGGGCTGGTGGACTTGGAGTGGGTGGGTAGCCTGCATGGAGAGTGCCTGGGCTGAATCTCCACCTGAATTCTCCCCAGAGGGATCTGCTTCTCCCTCTGCCACTGGCTGGTCCCTAAATGGCACAGTGTTCCGGTCTGGCCTGGGCTCTGAGGTCAGACAGCCCCGGAGCACGGCGTCCCGGTACTGCCACTTACTAGCTGTAAGATCTCGGGCAAGCTAATGAGCCTCTTTGTGCCTCAGTTTCCTCAGCAATAACAAGGGACAATAAAATAGGTACTTCATGGGGTGACGGTGAGGATTAACGTGGTAAGATGATTAATAGGGAAGGTTTGAGGGACAGAAAGGTCAGAGAGACAAAGAGGGTCTCCCCAGCTGGCAAGTGCTCGAGCAGCAGGGAGCTCGGAACTGCTTGCTCAAGTGAGCTGGGGGAGAGGCTCCGTGTGCAGCACTGGCTTTCCAGGACAAAAGCATCAGTAACACCCTCCGTCTCAGGAAAGGACAAGAACCTACAGGCCATACTTTGTCTGACATGTGCTACCCTTCCCGCACATTCTGGCCAAGTCAGCACTGGGAGACTCTGGCCAAATAGTAGCGCCAGCCCCTGGAATGGGAGTGGGCCAAGGGCCACGCCTGCAGATGTCCCTCCCAGAGGGAACCCGTGGCTGGATTCACAAGGAACTGTGTGGGGGGAAGGGGGAGGAAGGAGAGTGTGCTGAAAACACTGTCCTGGCCTGGTGCTCGGCCAGAGGCCAGCCAGGTACAAGGCTGTGAGGCCCAGCAGGGCCCCAGGCAGGGCCCCAGGGGCCAGGGGCAGGTAGTGGGCAGTGGGCGGTGGGGAGGGGGGGGCTCCCGGAACTTCCGCTGCTAGAAAGAGAGGTAGGTCGGCTCCCACCAGGACCTTAGACACAATACTTTCATGAAGTCTAGTTAACCTTACTTTGAAGAAATTGGGCAAAAATCCATTTTACACAAAATTTCAGTGTAGGGCAAGAAATTATTTATGTTTCAAAAGGATTCTTTCCAGGGCAAAATTATTTACCATGGGGCTTTTCAGTGGCAGCCACCTTTAAGATACAACTTGATTTTTGAAAACTCAATTGACAAGCAAATTTGCAGGCATTCAAATCTGTGAAGCACTGACGTTTCTTTGGGGCACCAATCCTGCATTTTTTTTAAGCCGCCTGTGAGCACTGGTGCCCTGTTCGCAGTTCTGTTGGTCACCATCCCTCTGTTCCACGTCTCCCCAGTTACATCCAGAATGAACTGAGTGTGTACTACATGCCCAGCCCTGAGCTGGGGGCTTGTCTTATGGTCCCCCACTAATCCTCACAAGACCCTCCCCATGCCCCATCCCTCATTCGTGGCACACCCGGGACCAGCGGTGTGCTGGTAAATGTCTAACAATCTGCTCTCTGGAATAACACGCCCACCATAGCCAATTCCAAGCTACAACGAGGGAAGAGAGGAAGAGTAGCCATTACACGGTATTTCCACCACACAGCTACAACAGGCAGGAATAACCTCAAGGGCATGGATAATAGTAAAATGTAGTAAAATACTTAGGAATCAGACGTTTTGAGTATTTATTACCTTTGTCTTTGTTTTAATTTTAGGGTAATATACATCACAAAATTCACAACTTTAAACATTTTTAGGGAACGTACTGTAGAGCATGGTAACTACAGTTAATAATACTGTACTGCATATTTGAAAGTTGCTAAGAGAGTAAATCTTAAGAATTCTCATAACAAGAAAAAAATTTATAACTATGTGCGGTGATGAATGTTAACTATACCTATTGTGGAGATCATTTTGCAATATATACAAATGTCAAACCATTATGCTGTATACCTGGAACTAATATAATGTTATATGTCAGTTAAAAAAAACTTAAAAAAAATTTTAATGTTTATTTTTGAGAGAGAGAGAGAGAGAGGGAGAGAGAAAGAGAAAGAGAGAGAGAGAGAGAGAGAGAGAGAGAGAGAGAGAGAGAGGAGTGTGAGCGGGGGAGGGGGAGAGAGAGGGAGACACAGAATCCGAAGCAGGCTCCAGACTCTGAGCTGTCAGCACAGAGCCTGACACGGGGCTTGAACTCACAAACTGTGAGATCACGACCTGAGCTGAAGTCAGATGTTTAACCCACCGAGCAACCCAGGCGCCCCTAAAAAAAAACCCAAAAACTTTTAAGCGTACCATTCACTGCTGTTAAGTACATTCACACTGTTGTACAAATATCACCACTATTCATTTCCAGAATTTTTTTTTACCATCCCAAACAAAAACTCTGCACCCATTACACAAGAGCTCCCCATACCTTTGCTTTAAACTATAATTTATTAAACTTAAGTTTACATAATTTAATTTTAATCATGGCTCTGTTTTGCCAGGGGCTTGAAAAATCCCTGAGAATTTAACAGACAGCTTTAGCAAACTGGTACAAGCTAGCCCCAGCACAACACTGTCTGGAAACTAGCTCCTGCAGCATTTACTCACGGTGATGATAATGACGTCAGGCATAGAATTTTGACCGCAGCCTTTCATGTAAGCCTCATGGCGAACCTATAAGTTAGGTCACTTACTATCCCCACTTTACGGATGAGGATCCAGGTGAGGCTACACTGAAGCTTAAGAGAAGTTCAGTGACTCACTGCCCTGTGCTAGATCAAATCTAAAGTCCTCGGCTTAACTGTCAAGACACTGAACTGGGCCTTCTTTATTTATACAGTTTCATTTTTCAACACCACTCAATGTCCTTATCCTCAGGGAATCTGGGATGGGTTTTTGAAACTTCTTGTTCTAGCACAGGGTCCTTTCCAAGGCAAGAGGGCTGCAGAAGCAGCTTGAAGCCTGAGTTCTAGCTTTGGCTTTGCCTCTGGGATACTGAACAAATCACCTTCCCTTGGTTGGGGTCCCCAGCTGAAGAATGAGGGGAGCAACAGTCTCCATGGCCTTAATCGCTTCAGACTCTAGTATGCTGTGGGACAACATTTCTGCCTAATAGCCTGGGAAAGCAGGAGAAGCCCAGATTCTGTTCTCTGCTCGGTGGCCAGCTCACCCCCAGAAGTGGCTCCTTTTATTGCACTCAGACCAGAGTAGATCCCTCAATACCGTTAGTCGCCAGGCAGAAGCACATGGATGGGGTACCTGAAAAGCTGGACCAAGGAGTGCCCTCAAAGAAGCTGAAGGACCTCAGCAGTGAAACAGCCATAAATGAAGAATGGATTGGGGGAGGCTGCTCAGATCTGGCGGTGGGGGCGGAAGGAGGATCAGATGACCTCCAGAAGTCCCTGGTGTCCTCTCCCCAAGGAAACTGGTCTTGTGGGTTTCCTGAGCTAGATTGATTCCAGGCCTGGAATCCATCATCCCCTTCATAATACAAATAATCACCAAATGTGCTCAAGCACTCGGTAGCCTGGATATTCACTCTAGCAATTCTCTGTGTGGACGGTGATTAGACCATCATTATCTTAATGCTTCTTAATTTATCTTTCTGATTAGCAACTTACCATTTTATTTGCAAAAAATAGCCTTCTGCTGGGTGGAAGCCAGCCGAGCACAGCAGCTGTCATTTTCTCTGTACTAAATCAGGCCAGGCTTAAGTTGGTTTTCGGGTGATGCTATTGCATGTGTCTTGGTGCTCACACACAGCACAATCCATCATGGTTGTTGTAAAGACTCACCCCCGGGGGGCTGCAGGCTGAGAGGTCACCTCTACCCAGGGAAGAAATCCAGGCTAAGGCACCCCCTCCCCCATCAACACACTCGGGGAAGGACTCCCAGAGTCTGCCCAGCATCCTGCCCTTATGGGACAGCCCACGGGGTAACCCACTGCGAGAAGCAAAGTCAGTGGTACCTGCAACATAATAAAAGCTGCCATCTCAAATGCACCTGCCCTGTGCCAGGCACCGTGCAAAGCACCTGACACCCATGATCTCATTCAATTCTCAAAACAACCCTATAGGTGTGTGCCACTGTTATTTTCATTTACAGATGGAGACACCAAGGCTGAGACAAGTTATGTAATTTGCCTACGGCTTGTAAGTTGCAGAGCGAGCTCTGAATCAGATCTGTGAGACTCTCAGAACCGATCTCAAATGCCATGTTATAGTACCTTCCCAGGCAGAGTAGACACAGCAGGAGATGAGAGATGTTAGGGCAAACATCATCAGGGTGACTTTTGAATAGTAACACTTTCCTGCTTTCCCACTCACAGAACTGGCTCAAAGCAGCATCTCTTCATCCTAAGCCACAAACATCATCCTCATCTTCCCCACTCTCCGCCACCACGAGCAGGTCCACGCTTGCACGCTGCTACTAGGTGTCAGGCCCTGGGTCACAGAATGTTTTCCTTTTAAGCTGACCCTTCTGTTTTTCCATCTTCTAACCAGGAACAAATCGTACTGCCTTCTGAGTCCTACTTCTTTCCAGAAAATATCTTTACTGTTTTCTATCCCTGAAACATACAGGTCATGGCTCTGGCAATCGCTGCTCTACTATTGTCCCTAAGAGGTCCATCGTATTTATTCTACTTGGGTGTCAAACCCTACACTTCATATATTTCGATTGTTCTTACTTCCTCCAGAAAGCAGTATACCTAGATATTCAGGTACATGAGGGAAGGCAGAGAGGGGGAGGGGGCTTCATTACTTGACTCCTAAAGTCTCCAGAGGAGGTCCTTAGGTGGAGGGAACTCATTGAAGTAGCAGGTGACTGTAATGTTGTGTCTTAAGCCTAGTCTTGGTTAAAAATATTTGTTTTAATGTTTATTTTTGAGAGAGAGAGAGAAAACATGAACATGAGCGGGGGAGGGGCAGAGAGAGAGGGAGACAGAGGCTCCGCATTAATAGTACAGAGCCTGACACGGGGCTCAAACTCATGAACTGGGAGACCATGACCTGAGCCGAAGTCAGACACTTAACTAGCTGAGCCACCCAGATGCCCCGAGCCCAGTCCCAGTTCTTGACATGTCATCTGCCTAGCCATATATTTTCCTGGTTAACAGACATGCCTTCACTAAGCTCTGTCTATGAGGCTCTAGTCTGCACTAGTTAATGTGGTAGTCATCAGCCACAAGTTATTTAAATTTACATGGAAAATGCAGTCCCTACTTTTACCAGCCATACCGCAAGTGTTCACGTGGCTGGTGGCTACCAAACTGGACAGTACAGATACAGAACATTTCCATCACTGCAGAAAGTTCTAATGGACAGCACCGGTCCAGATAATTTAGTCCTCCAAACCCACTTGGAAGCCTTTGTAAACTAGGCTGGATACCTACTAAGGTGTAAATTTAATGGATTACAGTCAAATATTGCCCTCACTTTGGTTTAGACAGACCAGGGCTTTTCATTTTTTTTTTTTTAAATATTTATTTATTTTTGAGACAGAGAGAGACAGAGCATGAACGGGGGAGGGTCAGAGAGAGAGGGAGACACAGGATCTGAAGCAGGCTCCAGGCTCTGAACTGTCAGCACAGAGCCCGACGCGGGGCTCGAACTCACGGACCGTGAGATCATGACCTGAGCCGAAGTCGGACACTTAACCGACTGAGCCACCCAGGCGCCCCAGACCAGGGCTTTTCAAAGTGTGTCCTCACCTAGCAGCATTATCTGGGAATGAGTCAGAAATGGAAATCCTTAGGCCCCATCTCAGCCATACTGAATCAGAGACTCTGGAGGTAGGCCCAGCAATCTGTGCTTTAACAAGCCCTCCAGGGGATTCCAGTATGCCACGTGTTGACAGACTTCTGTGTGCTGGCCACCGTCGTGAGCACTTCACAAGTACCATCTCACTTAAACCTGGCAACAACACTGTGACATAAACAGTGTATCCCAGTGTATTTGCAGATAAAGGAATGGAGGTGCTGAGTGGGAAGTAACTGGTCCAAGGTCACACAGCTTCAAGACTGGCAGAGGCAGGTTTCAAACCCGATCTGGTCTGACTCTAAAGCTCGTGCGCTAACAGCCCCCGGTTTGGATGCCCCTCCTTGCCAACTGTTTCTGAGGATCCTTGGGAGACTGTCTTCATCTGAGAAGCTGAACAGTGGGACCCAAGACAGGAAAAAGAATGAGGCCAAACCACCCATGGAGCGGCTGCGGCAACAGCGCCGTTCTGCTAACTGCTGTTAGCTCCACTTTGTCCTAAATGGGGAAATGAGGTGGATTTGGGTAACCCAAAAGCCAGCCCTCTCTACTCGGGGCAATGGTCTTTTTCTGGTTCTTTCCAGATTGGCCGGGCACTCAGGAATCTTGTCTGAAGAGTACGTGTAAGTTCAGAGGGCTGCATTGCTCTAAAAATAAACTTCTTCCCTGGATAAGTGTAGATTTGCTTTTCTTAAGAGTTCAAGAAAACCGCCAGTGATTGTATTAGGGGATTAGAGCGAGAAATTGCTGTTCCTTCTTTAATCTCTGCAGTAGTCCCTAGGCTGGTAAGTCGGATTTTACAGGAAAGGAGACACATGGTTTGTTCTGTACGAAAGTCATGTTCCTGAAACATTCAACAAACATCCATTGAGCACCCATGTTATCCAGATACTTTCCCTCAGGCCATCTCATTTAATCTTCAGCAAAGCCCTATAGGGACCTATTATTTAAGACAGTGGCTATTATTTTTCCCATTTGACAGATAAGGAAAGAGAGGCATTCAACTGCTAAGTGGCCAGTCAGAATTAAAACCCGGATCTGCCTATTTTGCAAGTTCTCACGCTTACTTTTTCTTACTCTTACTTACTTTTGCAAGGTCTTACTCAAGCCTACCGTGTCTGGCACTGGCGTAAATTAACAGAAGGGACTGGGGACAAACACAAGAAAATCTCAGGCACAGCAGCCTGATAAATAGAGACAGGGAAAGAGGTTCTGTGTGATGGCAGGTCAGCCATGGGGAAGGCTTCGAAGGAACATTTTCCAAGAGGATTTGTGTAATTTGGGCTTGTTCTATACATTGCTAGGATCGTATCTCACCGTATCACATGCATATACCCCAGGCTTTCAATCCCTTTCCTCCTGAGGTAGTTCTAAGCTGGTGCTGGCCACCAACTCTCACAGGCCCTCGGGGGAGACATGGCCCCAGCAGGTAGCCTGCACTCCAGAGGACACTGAGTCCCATGTGACCTTGATGCGAGAGCTGGGCTTGTCTGCCTGGACCAGCTAGTTCTGAATGATCTCTAGAGTATGAGCAGCACCTGATTCCAGAAAAATCTGTCTAGCTGGTGCCCAGGAAGCCAGTACAGTTTACTCAGATCTCCAGTGTCCGGTTTTCCCATCTGTCTTAACCCTCTGCTTGGGGATGCTCAGCCTTCTGGCCTAAGACAGACGGCCCACAGTCTGCCCTCCTGGAAAGCAAGCAGGACTCAGTGGGCAGGAGGGAAGGGGCCAGGCACAATCCTTGCACCATTTAGAACTGAAGAACGTCCATCTCCCTGGCACCAGGGACAGCCAGAACCTTGCCATGCCTGTGCCATCACAAATGGGCTGGGCGGCCCATGTGGAACCCTCAGGGGTGATGCAGGGCTGTGTGAGTGTATCAGACATGAAGCCTAAACCTTGGAAGAACCCCAGCCAGCCCTTTAGAAAGAGGACTGAGGAGAAACACGTATTGCCCCTCATATTGCCTGGGGCACTCACAGAGGGCTCTACCAGATAGCAATTTTAACTCACATCCAGTTAGGATTTCCTCGGGATAGTTTAGTCACTCTCTGAATTATGGGGTAAAGCTAGAGAAGACCCATCCTATTCTCTTTCTGAGTTAGGGTGGCTGGTACCTGTCCTCCCCTGACATTTAGGATACTAAAGTCTGACAGGGAACTCCAGAATGCCAGAGAGGAACTTTTTAGGGGAGACAAGGCCTCTCCTTGCCTCTGTGCAGATGGCCTGGGCCCCTCCTCCCCCAGCCCTAATTTCCCATTCAAGATCCGGAATGCTGGTCCCCAGATGCCTGCAGGTTAAGAGGGGTGGTTATAAGCTGAGCTTCAAGCAGCCCCAGGAGCCTGGGTGCAGGTTCAGGCTGTCACGAGGTGCATATCAAAGCCGGAGTTTAAAAACTGTACTGGGAATAGTGCAATTATCTCGCTTCACCACATTTCTCAGCCCCGACTGAGGTTTAATTAAAGCCAAGTAAAAACACAGAGTCGCCATTTCAGATATCACCCCCACTGCATGCTGGTTAAAAAAAAAAAAAAAAAAGGGAAAGAAAAAAAAAAAACCTTTATCAGGGACTTAAATTTTTTTCTGTGGGTATCTTCCAGCTCAGTTGGATATTATTCCTTCATAACAGCCCCTTTAAAGAAAAAAATATATATATTTAATATATATGTATAAAATGAGTTAATCCCCCATAATCTCCTTGAGTTGTACCTAAAACACAGTTTCTTGCAGGTGACCTTTTCAGAAAAGGCTGTTCCTATGGCAACCGCATTGTTTGATTCAGTCAAGAGAAAAATGCTGCATGGAAATGTATTTAATTTTGCTTAATTTGATGCCGTATTTAACACTTGCGCAGGCTGAAAGGAGAGACGGGCTGAAAGGCAGCAGTCAGCTCATCGGGGCAGTTCACTGGCCCCCTCTCCTGAGGGCGAAAGGACCCCCAGACACCACCACCCACTTGGCTCCTGCCTGGCTTGGGGGGAGGGGAACAGGACTCAGGGTGTTCTGCAGGAAAGAGATGGACAGGGCCTACCAGGCAGTCCCTCAGAGGCTGGGCCACAGGGCAGACACCGCACGTTGAATGAAAACGTAGCACACACTGGTGACTTGGTGACATAGCTTTGGACCAAAATGTGAAGAGGCTCCCGTGGCATTTCCTCATCTGAAATGCGAGGCCATTGAATGCAAAGATCTCTCAGGTGTCTTTTTAGCGCTAAGCCCACAAGTCCCCGTGTGCAAGTCTGGTCTCCTCAAGCAGACTTCGAGCTTCACGGAAGTGGCCGGGCACAGGGCAGATGCTCAGTAAACGTTTCACTCGTTTGGTCAGACAGGAGCCAGCTCCAGGACATGCCGCAGCCCAGTCCTGAGAGGTGTGGGTGTAGCCTTGCCCACTGCAGTTCACAGGCCACTCCAACTACTTTTTGCCACATACAATCACAGATGGAGATCCTACAGTAGGGTAAGCTAGGGCAACCGACCACAGAGAGTGACAAGGATGGAGACCCTAGTCCAAGCTCTCTGGTTTCCAGTGATCTTGGCAAGCGAGGTACATGTTCCTGTTTGGGGCAAACATGGTGACCCCAAGACAAGAATAGCGCAGCAAGACGAAGTGCTGTCCCAGAGGCAGCCAGGAGGCTCCTGCTCCTTCTGCCTCAGCCCTAGACAAGCGGCATATACAAACTATACGCATACCTCTAGTCCCAGTAAGCTCTAATTCCACTTAATAGCTTGATGACCTTGAACAAATTATTTATCTGAAAAGAGTTGATTGGGAATATCTAAAATGCTTTTCCTACTTTGATATTCTTTGGGATATGATTCTACTATTCCATTCCCATATGTGAACTGCTAGATTAGAGGGCTAAATTAGCCACTACATCGTACCAACTCCAGTAACTCAGAGCCTCTCCTCACGCCTTCAACTGGAGCCCCAACATCTCTATCATGAGCCAGACTGAACCATGTTAATGTCCTCAACTGCAGATGGCTATGACATTCAGGACTAATCTCATCATGCCTCCATTTGCATGCGGCACCATTTACCTGAGGTGCCATCAGAAACCTAAGCTTACCTGATCATGCGTCACTGTATAGACATTCAACTGCACGCTCTTGTGTCCACCCCATCCCCCGACCTCTCCCTCTCTCCTCCTTCCCACATCATTTGAGTGTGCCATCTGGAAATCTTGGTCCTCTCTGACTGTCTCCTTCACGTTCTTGCTTTAAGTGAAACTCAGCTTCCCCCTGAGGACATTTTCCCTTAGAAGCCCTTTCCAACAGAGGCAGATCTGTCTCCCACATCTAATGTACTTCAGAACAGGAGGGGAGTATTTGCCTACCTTGCTCCTCATCTAAACTGTCTCTTTTTTCTTTCAAAAACCCAAGCTTATTTGAAGAGCTTATCATCAGATCTCTTGACCCCTCCTACATACATAATTCTATCTTTCTACCAATTTCCTGGTCATTCCCCAGCACTCATGGATGGCTTCAGCATCTGGATTTCTGACTCCTTCACTACTACTCTTGCCATCATCATTGGAGACTTCAACATCCATGAAGATGATCCATCTGATACCCTGGCCTCTTAGGTCCTTGACCTTCTAGCCCCGATGAGCTTTTGCTCTAATCACCCCAATCACTGAATCACCTACTAAATGTAGATTTCTAACATCCCACTTTCTGCGGGATGCCCATCACTGCCCTCTTTAGAGCTAGCTTACCCTGACGCTCCACCCCATCAATTCTTCAACCTCATCAAGACTTTCATTCCATTAAAATCCACTTTTTTGGGAGGTTGATATCCATTCCTATCACTCCCTGTGTGTCTACTTCCTTCCTTACCCAGCTCTGATTCCCCAATCCAACACTTGAACTACTCCCTTGCCAATACCCTGAATGCCTAGCTCTCCTTCCCCTGTACCAGTCTAACAGAACTCCAGCTCTGGTATCCTATCCATTTACTAGTGGCCTGCACCACAGCAGCTGAACGTTGCTGAGAAAAATGACACAAATTTGCTGACTTAGACTCGGTACAAACATGACCACAAATCTCACTTGACACTGTCAGAGAAACCTACTACACTTCCTCAGAAAATTCAATTTCCCAGTCTCTGGGGAAACTATCCCACTTCCTTTTCTCTCCTCAAATCTCCAACACTCCCTTCCCTAGCCCATTCTCAGCTGATGACCTTGCTGTATATTTCACAAAGAAAACAGATTTCTATATAAGATGAGAACTACCTCATCTTCCCATCAACAAGTCCTTTACTGTATCCGCATCAGAACCAAAATACTCTGACTACCCCAGGTGCAATGGAAAAAGAGTCCTGGCCCCTACCCAAGGTCAACACCTTCCCTGGGTTCTGAACCCATTCTCTGCCCTCACTTTTTTTTTTTTTCAACTCTTCTCTTCCTTCTTGCATTATCATTTTCTCCGTCTTTATAGGGTCATTTCCATTGATACCCAAACATATCTCTTAAATAAACTCTCCCTTGACCCCACCCCCTCCTCCAATTTCTACCTCTTTTTGAGCTCCCCTTCACAGGACATCTGTTGAAAGGAGTCCATACTCACTGTCTCCGCTTCCTCACCTCTATTATCTTCTCATCAAATAAAGCCCATTCCAACTGCCACTCCACTGATGACCAACTGGCAATGTTATTAATGACTCCATCTTGCTGAAATGGATGGTCAATTCTCTGTCCCCATCTGCAGTCAGCACAGTTAGCCAATTGTTCCTTCCCAAAAAGCTTTCTTCTCCAGGTTCTGTGACACCTCACTCACCTGGTTTTTCTCATACCTCACTGGCATGCTTTCTCAGTCTCCTTTGTGGGCATTTCCTACAAATAATGGAAGGAGACTGAGAAAGTGTGCCGACGAGGTATGATAAGTGTCTTCAGTACTTTTCCCTTCTAGAATGCTCTGTCTCTATGTGGCATTACCTAGTCTTGTAGCTTTAAGTACTTTCCTTCACACTCTGGTCTCTCAGATTGACATCTCCAGCTGCATCTTCTACCAGGTCCCCAGACATCTGTATTCAGCTGTCTGCTCAACATCTCTATTTCAGTGTCTAAAAGGCAACCTAGACTTAGCATATTCAAAATGGACCTTTCCCTTCTCAAGTCCACATCTTCCCTTCCGCCAAGCCTTCCCCATCTAAGTAAAAGTGCACTCTCCACTTACTTGCTGAAAACCCAGGAATCGGTCTTGATTCCTTCCCATTCTCTCCTCCCCCACTTCCGGTTCACTAGGAAGTCTTTTAGGCCTGACTCCCAAAGTACACAGGATTAGAGCCACCTGAATCCAACTACTGTCCCCTGTCTTCTATGTCCATGGCCAAGACCAAGTCTCCCTGACCCCACACAGCAGTCAGACGGGTCTTTCTACAGCAGAGTTGGCTTTCCTCATTCCTCCATGGACAGCCTTCCAATGGCTCTCCACTGCATGTGGAGTAAGACCTAAATGCCTGTCCATGGCCTCCTGACCCTTTGAATGGCCTCTGTCTGCCTCTCTGATCTCAGGTCTCTCTGTGCCCTCTCTCGTCTACGAATCCCCAGCTGCATGGGGTCAGGCCCATCGGTGACTCTGCTCTTACTTTTCCTTCCAATGGAGATGTTCTTCTCTCCCACCCATTATGTGGCTGCTACCTTCTCAGCCACCAAATTTTGATACAAATCTCCCATCCTCATTCTCTCTCTCTCTCTCTCTCTCTCTCTCTCTCTCTCTCTTTCTCTCTCCCCACCTCTCCCCTGCTCTCTCTCTCAAAATAAATAAATAAACTTTAAAAAACAAACAAACAGACAAATCTCCCATCCTCAGAGAGTCTTCGCCAACACCAGCCAAGGCACTCTCCCACAGCATCTACCTTATCTTACTCACAGCATTCATCAGCACCTAACATTTTCTTATTTCCATATGTGCTTCCTTATTTATTCACTCTCTCCCTCCCCACTTAGAATAGGAACTCCCTAATGGCAGGGACTCTGTCTTGTTTACCACTCTTCCTTGCACTTACAATAAGGCCCTGCACACTGTAGGAACTCCATGTTTGTTGACTGACTTCCTGAAGGAAGCAATTTGTGGCTAGACACGAGGGGCAGAGGGAACTCTGAGACCCAGCATGGAGGTGGTGTGGGAATAAGAATGAGATGGGAGCTCCATGAGGACAGGCGCTGCTGTCTCCCTTATGCCCAGGACTGCACCTGTAGCCATGCCTGGCTCAGAGCAGTACATAATAAATATGTAGGACACAGAGCATCTCAGAGGCGGGCATTCTCTTAGCACCTGGATTAATCCTCCACCTAAAGCAAGATTTTCTGCTTCTTCTTACATCTCTGGCAGGTGATCTTTCAGGCTTCCAGGATCCTAGAATATTTAGGGAGGAAGCTTCGCAACTGAGAGAGTAGCCCGAGGCCACTGCCCACAGAGCCTAGCCTGGGCTGGGCTTGGCCCCCAGCCCTCGGTCAATCTTTCTCATTGCTGACTAGTCTTTTTGTCCCCATTGTGCACCCTGTTTGCACATCCTTGTCTGTGTTCTTGGTGCTGTGACTGCTGCACAGCTTGTTTTGTAGTTTATTAGACGTTTAAAAAAAAAAAAAACAACACAGCTTTACAAACAGCTCTCCTACATGAACTGGCGGATCTCCAGTGCATGGGGCCAGGACGGCAGAGGTGACAGAGTCCCGCATGGCATGGCTTCTGTGCTCTTGTGAGGGATTATGACCCCGTTTGGGAGCCAGGATACCTAGTCTACTGCTGCTAAACATCCCTCGCCCTTCTGAGGGCTAATCGCTCCCTCCCCCATGTCATGAAGGGCAATGTGGCACAGTGGTTAAGAGTGTGGACCCCTGCATCATTCGGACCTGGGTAAGACCTGGATTATGTGACCACGGGCAAGTAACTAGTTCTGGGAGTCTCATCCGTAAAGTGAGGATAATAATAACACTTAGTTTAAGGGATTAGTATAAAGGTAAATGAGATGGCAAATGCAGAGTGTCTGGCACAGCTCTGGACATGGAGTGAGCATTCAATACGTGAGAATTGTCATAGATATTAGGTCCTCCAGTTCCACCCTCTGGCCCCAGAACCAGGATAATGCTACCTTCTCACTTGGCCACTCCCCAGTCTTACTCAGAATATCGAAGAAGATTCTTAATCTGCTGCTTCCCGTTCACACGACTGTCCACGTCGCATGGGGTGTCTTTGAGGATAAACTCAAGGGTTAGCCACACCCACACAGTCTTGAATCATACACCTCAACAAGCAGCTAAGCACTTATTTAAATCTTCGTGATTATGGGGGAGAACCCCAGAGAAAGTTAGAGCTAAAAGGACCCCCCCCCCTTCTCATTTTGCTAATCAGGAAACTATAGCACATGAAAGCCCATAAGGTCACATAGTGACAGCTGGATCTGGACCTCAGGCCTCCTAACTCAGGAAGGCACACTGCCCACCCATCCTCCCATCCTCATTCCCCAATTCCCTTCCACATAGAAAAGGACTGGATAAGACACAGACTATGAGGCATTTTTACACCAGAACGTCTCTTCATCTCGTCCAAAGCTGAGAAACGTTGTCTCTGCACCGTTTTTCCTCACCCCTTAGGGAGGAGAGTGGCCCAAAGGGAGTCTCCAGGGCAGAGGGCAACTGAATGCCAAACAGAGTGGTGGCTGAGACCCTGAACTGGCTTCCTCCTGCCCCACACCACCCCCCACCTTCCCTCTCCAACTCTTACTTGCCCTCCCTCCTTTTGCATTCTCTCCTTTTCTCATTTCGCCCGGGCTGCCTGCCTTCTCGGCTGTTTGCTCAGAAGCTGGGCTCTGTTTGCTGAGCTGTTATTCATTTTCATATTACCTGGGATATTTTCAGCTGCTCCTCTGGGTTTTTAGAAGAATTTCAAGTGGTGGGAAGCAACGTGGGCTGCAAAGGCAAATATGCATCCGTGACCTCTGAGCCTCACCTGGGGAATTTGCTCATCTTATCAGCTGCCTTCCTGACTAGCACAGCCACTGGCTCCCAGCCTCACGCTCGGCCTCTCATCCTGGGCTTCGGGGAGCGGGGCATGCTTTTAGGCAAACAGGCTGCAGGTTTCCTCAAATCCATGAGTGATGCATCAGGCCGGCTTGCATCAGGCTCTTGAGTGATGGCCTAATGACTTGTAGGGCTCTGGGCCCTGCCTCCCTGAGAGGACCCCCTCCCTGCACTGCAGCCAGGCCAGAGAGAGAGCATCTCACAGGTGCTTTCATCTCCCACCCCCACCCTGCCACCTCCCTGCAGAAGCAAGGAGCACGAGGCAGGCAGAGAAGTCACCTCTGGCAAACAGCCTCAGGAAAGCATTGCTTCGCTGCTGTCGTTCCAGACACACCAGGACCCAACGTTGAGGTCGTGGAACGACAAAGAAGGGAGAATGGCATAAACAAGAAGGCTGCTCCTACAGGAGGGAGCTGGAGAATTGTCCCTGTGACCCATTACCAGACAAGATCGACTCCTGAGAGGCATCTCTTTAACCCCGACCTCAGAGCAGAGCAAGGCCTGAATCCTCTACATGATGGAGGGGACGGAACAGAAGGGTGCGGGCCATCAAAGGAACATGGGTATGAAACCAGATGACCTCAACTGAGGCTTGGTTATCCCATATGTTAGCCATGTGACCGTGGCAAGTCACTCAAAACTCCTGTCTCTGCCATCTCAAGTATAAAACCGGGACAACAGAATCTGTCTCGGGGCTGATGTGAACACTACAGAAGGTAATGTGTGAGCAAGGGCTCCCTATGTGGTGATGGTCTTTGTAAATGCCAGTTATTCTTCATCCAGAAGAATAACTTTTTTTTTTTAAGTTGAGAGAGAGAGAGAGAGAGAGCGCGCACAAGTGGGGAAGGGTGAGAGAGAGAGAGAGAGACAGAATCCGAAGCAGGTTCCAGGCTCTGAGCTGTCAGCACAGAGCCCGACGTGGGGCTCGAACCCATGAACCGTGGAGATCATGACCTGAGCTGAAGTCAGATGCTTAATGGACAGAGCCACCCAGGAGCCCCCAGAGGCAGACATTCTATCAGCAGACCAATCATGAAGGATCCAGAATCAGGCACACTGAGACAGACTTATGGAACAACACCTAGCCTGCTCTTCTCACACCCCCGTGCTCTCTGAGACCCAGCAGCACCACTGCCACTGGCCCTCATCCCCCCTTTTCCTCTAAGCCTCCACGGAATTTGTTCGAAATGTTCTAGGACACTAGGCAAGAGGCCTGGGATATTGGATATGTGTCGGGTTTAATAAAAGGCCTTGCGTGGCTCTGGGCTTGTTGTGTTCTCTAGGTTTGTCACTGTCGTGCTTATGGCCTGTGGTACCGCCACTCCAGGCAAAGACATCGGTAAAACAAGAGCAGGTTTTATTAACAGGATTGAGAAAGCCAGTGGCGCATCCATCATGGGATGTGGACAGCAGTGGCTTCCTCATCAGCATGGCAGGCCCCTCAACGGCTCCTGTCAGAGTCCCCTCACTTTGGATTCTACAGGCTGCATGGAGCCGGAACATGCTCTGGGCCATGAACTAGAGCAGGGCCCACAAAGGAGATGCTTCTTTATGGGCCTTGAAGGATTTTTTTTCTTGAATAAGTCATCAAGTAGCTTATTGCTCTTTTCACGAGAGGACAGACATTGAAGGACTAAGAACAACTGAAGCCAGAACCTTCTCGGGGGCAGGAACTGAGCCTCCTCTGAAAACCAAGTGCTCAGCAAAGTGCCCTAAGATAGAACGTCTGATAATACTGAATGAATGAATGAATGAATGAATGAACGAATGCATGAAAAAAAAGTGGGGCTGAAGCTGAACCACGTATGTGTTCTGACATGGGATGGAGGTAGGGGCTGGGAAGCTACCCCAGAGCAAATGATGAGAGGTCAATTCCAGGCAGAAGAACACGGAACACACATCTAGGCAGCATTCAGTACTGGAGCCCATGAGTCTCTCTGATAGGACATAAAGGCAAAAGCCCATTTTCTAAAAGCGGGGCAAAGGGCCAACTTGGACTTGCAGAACCCAGAGTCCCTGAAAATCTTCCCTCCAAAGAAAGCCAGAATATAGCATAGAGCCTGGGTAGGACCCAGTCTGAGGGCAGAAGTCCTGTGGCCCCTGCCATGGGGAGGAGAGAATGGTAGGTAGAATAGAAAAATGAAGTCATTCAAACTTCCTTCTTCCAAATCCCTAACAAGATCATGAGCTCCCTGTAAACAACACAGAAATCAAATCACCAGGGGTTATCCCTGTAGAATCTTCTGTTTCACCCCCAAGGCAACCAAGACTCAGCCTCTTTGCTCTCAGCCAACCGAGAGCTCCTGACAGTCTGGAGAACCCCTTACACAGGGCCTAAGTCAGATGTCACCCTCCCTGAATAGCCCAGTCCCGTCATAGACCCACATCCAGGGGCACATGTGTGGGGAGGAGAGCGGGGTGGGTTATGATTTCCATGCTTCTTCCTGCCATCCTATTTTGGAAGACATGAAATACAGAGAGCATCAGAAGAGCTCTTCTGGGAAGGTGGACTGGAAGCTGGATGCCACCTGTTTTAATTTTTTCCTCAATGAAATTAAGGCTGGGAGGCCACACTGGCCTTCCAGACAAAGAGTGGCAAATGGCTAACTACAAAATAAAGTTTTTTTTCCAGGGCATCAGTTGTCCCCTCGTTACTCTCCACTCCTTGAACCAATTAACGATAGTCTGGGCCACAAACATATAGGAGATTTTTAGTCTGGGGACACACACAGCGAACAATGCCAGGCATGGGACAATTAGAATAGATAGTCAATAGGGAAAAAGGCTAACAAATGCTACATAAAAACTGAAATTAAAATCCCCAGAGCTTCAGCCCAAAGTCTGGGTCCTTGAGATCATGCATGGAGAAGTATGTCACGGGAGGGTCAGCAGTCTCCAAAGAGAGCCACTCACCTAACTGCAGAGGGGGAGCCACACCTGGAGTCCAGAATAAGAAAGAGAATGTTCAGGTCATGTATTTGGCTTTCAGAATCCCAGAGAGAGCAGGCCGGTGCTAGCTACAGTCTTATTTGCAAAGCAGTGATAAATAAACCCACAGGAATCGATAAATCCAGGAACACGGAGTTATTCAAATACTAGCCATGAGTCCTTGAACCCTGGGAGAGGTTCTTCTCTGGTGGATAGATTCCTGAAGATAGCCAGAAAGATTGTTTAATGGGGACAGGGAATGAGCAGAGGCAATGGCAGAATCTTCAGGAATTGTTGACAGTCTCATCTCCATTGCCGGTCTTGTTTACTGTGTATTTCTAGGGCCAACAATGATGCCCAGCACTGACGTGAAGCACTCCATAAATATTTGTTAAATGAAACCATGCAAGAAGCCCAATCTCTAGGAACTATTTATTACTATTCCCCAAGCTAATCCTATGTGGGAACTCACCCAAACTTCAAGGAACACCACCATGCCCCTCTCCCCACACTGCAAAATGTAAAAATGGCCTACAACTAAGGTCCCAGTATCCTTTTGAATGCATGTGACCAAAGGCACTTGAAAAGACCTAGAATACCCTGACCCCCCAATCTTCTGAAGAAAGAAGTGAGTCTCCTATCTCATTTCCAGACTCACTCCCAGCACCACACTGGAGGGTGGACATTCCCTGCCTCCATCAACCAAATGCACACAAGTAGCAAATGGCCAAGGGGCCAAGCGGGCTTTGATCTGGGAGACTTTGTCACCCCTCTGCAAGTGTGAGCAGACAGGCCGGATTCCCCAGCTCTGGCGTTAATTGTAGCCCGTGCGCTATGATTACAAAATGGAATTAAATGACATGCCAAATTAAAGAGTTATTTTTTCTAATAAATATTTTGCATAGGATGTGTTTATAATGGCATTAATTATTTACACTGCCATATAGAGAAAGCATAAATATAAAGAGAGAGATCAGACGGTTCCTGTAGGAGAAATAAAATGAAAATTTCCATCAAGATGATGAATACCTGTGGTCTAACTTTGGGGCTGGGGCTGGGGGGAGGTGGAGAGAGAGGGACATCTTGAGAACACATCTGACAAACGCTATTGAGGCTTTTGAGGGTGGAATATGTTAAAAATGAAAGTGAGTACAGAAAGTTTAAATATTTAATACCTGCATTAATTCTAATTCACACTTTCTTTATTTTTCAGATTAAAAATTTACAAGAATCCCCATCTCTTTCATCCTTCTCCTCCCGTGAGGCACTTTATGGTCACCGTTCCAGGACCACCTCTGGCAGCCCGCGGGGACAAAGGGGGCATGAGAAGAGTGGCACCCATCCCCCACCATGGTGGCACCCGTCCCCCCCTCCCCCCCCCCCGCCCCAGACATCTCCCCCAACTCCACTCCAGGAAGCCACTGTGTTGGGTTTCTGGCGCCAGCATGACTGATGGGACCAAAGCCACTTCCTGGCCTCCTCAGCTGGCCCCAAGAGGGCCACAGAATTCTCAGAGATTATGCAGCCAAGCTGTGGGTTTAAAGTACTTGCCCAAGTCCAGACCTTGTGGGCATAAAAGAGATATTCCTACTGGACTGATTTCTCCTCGAAACAAGAGATTCTTGTCACATGAAGTTCTAGGCTCCCCTGCCCTCCAGGAACTTTTAGTCAAAGGCCTAACAGATCACCTTTACACTCTTTAAATAATGCAACTTTAAACTCTGCAAACCAGAATTAATTTGAATGCAAGGAAGAAATAACGTCTTGAGGACCACAGTTGAGAGAGTAACGCTAGGACATAACTTCCAAGCTTCAGCCCCAGTCCCAAACCTAGCATTAAGGTGGTGAGCAAACTCCCCTCATGACAAGAACAAAATATCCACCTGCATTCCTTTAAAAAGCACTTTCCCACATCACAGCTGACCCTACTGTTCTACTCAGTGACAAAGGTGCTATTATCAGCCTTCATTTTATACACAGGAAACCCAGGTTCTGAAAGGTCACGTGACAAGTCCAAGGTCTCCCTAGTCTAAATTAAAATTCTTCCCCCTGTTAATGATACAGCTTCTCCAGTACATGGTTCCCAAATATGGGACATAGAAGGAAAAGGAAAACTGAGCTGAGAGATGTTTTTTAATGCTCTTCCCTGATTTCTGAGTGGCCGGTCTGCCTAGTGGGCTTATATTTTCAGGATGACAGCAATGTGGCAAGAGCGACCACACTCTGCTAAGCTGGTGGGTCTGCTGTGTCCTCGTTCCTGTTTTCCTTCTGAGACTCTCAGTGACTGTCAGGCCGGAGACCCTCAGAGGAAAGTTGTCGATAAAGTCGTCTCAAAGTCTGAGCATTCCTCTGACCCTACGGGCTTTAGATTGTCAGACACGGATATGGTGTTTTCTCCCTTCTTCTCTCATAGTGTGCGCCCCCCTGCCCCCACTTCCATCACTTACCACAGATTCCTTTGCAAAATACCTTCATAAATAGTGCTGATTAGCTCCTTGTTCTAATCAGGCCTCTGCTTAGAGACAATTCCCTGCCCCCAGCCCCACTGCTCCTCTTGCATCTACTGATCCACAAAGCTCCTGTAAATCAGCAGAGAAAACACACACACACACACACACACACACCCACACACACACACACGCACAAGCACACACGCACCCACCATCAGAAAGCTGAGCAGGAAATCGCGCCTGTGGTGGGGATCTGGCGCTGAGAGATGTTTGGGGTTGTTTGTTGTTTTTGCTCCCAGATACCTGCTGGAGCAGGGCCAGCCCTTCAAATGAGATGAGCAGAGCTAGAAACCATCCCAGCTTAATGTCTGGAGAGCGGAATCCCTCTGAGTGGTTCCTTCTTCCTCTCTCTCCCATAATTCACACAGCCTCCTCCTGAAAGGGCAAGGAAATTGAAGCCCCCGGCCAGGTAGAGGGCATGACTGGGTGAGCTCAAAAGGACCAGCTTCAGAGACAGCTACTCTCCTGCTGAGCCTCCAGGACAAGCACATCCTCCTATTCTCTGCACAGAGAGCACAATTCAGGCTCAGAGTTAGAGCCGCGTGGGGACAGGAGCATGCACCCAAGAATGGGGAGATCCATTTGGTAGACCAGTTGCTTGAGCTGCATCAACAAATCTACCCACCCTTCTCAATTTCCCTGGTTGTGAAATTTTCAGATGATGGAAGGGGAGATAGAAGGAAAGAAGGTGATTTTGCCAAATGAATATGCTGATCAGGGTCCGTGCTGTGGCTGATGACAGTAACAGACACAGTGATGGCAATCACAGTGCGGACACCTTGCAGGAATGAACCCCTTTCTTCCAAGGGCTCTCACCAACCTCTCTCTCACCTAATAAAAATCAAAAGAGAGATCTGATGCTTGCAAGAGCAACACTCCTAAGATCCTAGCACAGTGCGTAGCACATTATAGGCGTTCTTGTTTTTCTCATTTCCCCCTATTCTACCCTCATTTTCCTCTGCTAAATAAAATGATTTAAAACCTGGGTCAAGATTAGGAAGAAAGCAGAGGCCTCTACTGACCCCCAGATCCTGTGTATAGATTGGTTTTGCTGCTGTAAGGGGAAGGAGGGGATGAAAGGCACCTGACAGCAGGGTCTAGGGCCTGGGAAGCCAGGACAGAGGAAGGAAGGGGAAAAAACTCTCCCTTTCTTAAGGGGAGGAGCTCTTGGCAAAAAAAAAAAAAAAAGAGAGAGAGAGAGAGAGAGAGAGAGAGAGATCATCTTAATTCATAAAGCTACTTTTATTTTTATTAATGTTTATTTATTTATTTATTTTGAGAAAGAGAGAGAGAGAGAGAGAGAGAGGCAGAGAGAGAGGGAGAGAGAGAGAATCCCAAGCAGGCTCCGGGGCGGATGCAGGGCTCCATCCCACAAACCCATGAGGTCGTGAACTGAACTGAGATTAAGAGTTGGATGCTCAACCGACCAAGCTACCCAGGTGCCCCAAAACTACTTTTGTTTTTAAAAAGCTGTTTTCAGAGGAACTAATAACACCTCCCACCTCTCCACCCCCGACCCCACCCCTCCAAAACAGCAGGCCTGCCTTGCCTTCTCTCTCTGGCGAGTATCCTACTTGCCTGGGGAAAAGAGAAAGGGTCAAGGGCAAAGGGAACCACGGTTGCTAAAAGCCCTCAAAGACCAGTGAGACATGTGCCCACCTGAGAGGCATTTTCCTGAGATGAGGCAAAGTGGGAAAGTGAAGAATGGCGGGTCAGGGGAGCGGCCAGCCGTGTGACCTTGGACGAGTCACTTACTTTGAGCCACCGTTTTCTCCTTCCCAAAATAAGAAACATCTTACCTAGTGGGGGTTTCACTCTCCTAAGCTAGTGCTCACTGAGCCTCCCGTGCATGCCGGCCATTATCACATGGATGACGTTACTGCATTCTCACAAGAACCCTGTGAGAAAGGAAGTGCTCCTCCCTCCTGACACAGGGGACAGTGGGGCGGAGGACTGAAGTGGCCTGCCTGTGGGCAGAGGCCCGGCCAGTTATGGAGCTGGGCTGGAGCCCTGGAGTTCCGCTCCGGAGCCCACACACGCTCTGCCACACCACAGCTGTCTCCTGATGGGCAGATGAGGTCATGTGCACGCAAGGCCTTCGGAAAGTTTAAAGGCTGGAGAATGTGAGGTGTTATTTTTGACAGTTTGGAGAGTGGAGAGGAGAGGGGCACTTTTCCTTTTTTAAGCTTCCCCATGCAGGGTCTTCTCTGTAGACACTTGGCAGCCAGAATTTTCTCCTCCCTTTGTTCCAGAAGCATTGCCTTGCTTTTTGAAGCGGCAAAACCACAGATGACCCACAGACATCCAGGGGGCAGTTGGGGTGGAGGGTGGTGAAGCCCGGGGGCTTCCCTTCCTGGAGAAACCCGAGACAACCCTGTGCTGCCTCTCCACCTCTGCCCTGACTCTGCGAAGGTCTAGGGCAAGGCCTCTCCCTGCCCCAGACTCCAGTGTCCCCATCTGGAATGGAGGTAATCTGAGCAAAGCTGAGCGGCCAGGCACAATGAGGTGGTGGACGAGGGCGGGAGGGCAGAAACCGGTGTTGGGGGTCCCTCCCTGCAAGAGCAGGGAGACAAGGGGAAACTTGTTGTGGGCCATCTGTGGTGCTGGGATGCTCATGAGGAACTTAGAGAAAAACCTTGCAACTTCTTGTAGAGGCTGGTGTTGGCCAGGGTGGGTTTGTTTCTAGGATTTGAAACAAGGGTGCCCTGGTCACAGATGTTGAGGAAGCTCTGGGTTAAACTGAGTTTTCTTTAGTGCTGGACTTTCTTTTTTTGTTTATTTATTTATTTTTGAGAGAGCGCGCGTGCGTGTACGTGTGCACACAAGTGGGGGAGGGGCAGGGAGAGAGGGAGACACAGAATCCGAAGAAGGCTCCAGGCTCTGAGCTGTCAGCACAGAGCCCCACGCGGGGCTTAAATCCACGAACCCGTGAGATCATGACCTTATCTGGAAGTGGGAAGCTTAACCGACTGAGCCAGCCCCTAGTGCTGGACTTCTTAAAATCTTTAAAATTGTAATGAGTCCTGTGACTCTTTAAAAGGGGGTGTTCGTGCAGCTTTACCCAAACTTTGGAACTCATTTCCCCCCCCACACAGAGCCCTCTGTGCTGCAGAGTCCACTTTGGGAAGTGCTAATCTAAGGCAACGCTCCCATTTCACAGATGGGGCCAGAGGAGAATGGGAATCTAGGCAGCTTCTAAAATTGCCACTTTCCTGAATGCCCTTCACCCCTAGGGGGCCCAGAATCACTCCACACCTGTTTTCAGGGATTAGAGAAATGTGTCCTGTCCGGCTGCAGCTGTGGTGCATGGAAGAAAGGACATCTGTCCCCTCCTTTTAAGGGTGGGGGTAGTAAATGGGGTGAGGGGAGAGGAATGAAGAACTAGGCCCCTTGCAAGTGAGAAACCCTTTAACAGAGTAGAGGAGCAAGACAGCTAGACAGGTCACCCTGAGAACACTCTATGCCTCCCCAAGTCTTAGCAAGGACCACTCAGGATGCCAAGTCCCAGCCCCAATGCCCAACCCTGCAGTTATTAGGCCTACTCAGAAACACTATCTTTGACCTCAGTTTCCCTATTTGCTAATGGCTCCTTTCTGAAAATGAACTCGTGTCCAGTGGCTAAGTCCCCAGGGCCCCCAAGTCCACAGTGGCCTGAGCTGCTTTCCAAGGAGCTGGCACCCATCACAGTTTCTGCAGCTGAACAGGGAGCTCAACCAGGGAGAGGAGAGAGGTCGGGGAGTGATGCCCCCACCTAGCCCCCAGGCCCAGGCAACCCTCTCCCACCATCCTGGTAGCTCCTAGTCTGCATTTTCTCCCCTAAGGCATCTCTCTTTTTGAAAATGTCAGGCGCAGCACCAACCTGTTCAGGTTCAGGGAGTTTATTCCTAAGGGGCTTGAGAAAGGTGACCTTTCCCACCCTCTAAAAATGGGGAGAGGACTTATCATAACCCTAACTTTGCTGAGGTCACTGGGGGTGGGGCGAATGGGATTCCCATGGGCCTGGAAGAGCTGGATGGAGGGTGCAGAGATGGAGGCCCCCTCCCCCTCCCATTATACATCATTCTGGGACTTTCTCCTCCCAGCTCTGAGCCCAGCCAAGGCAGCTGTTGTCCAGATCCAAACAAAGACCTGATACTTCTTCCAACCAGGCCGAGCTGGGCGGTCTGTAGATGGGCAGGGGTTGGGGGCAGGGAGGGGGGAGAGCAGACAGAGGGGGCAAGGGGGAGCCAGGACAGGAAGATAGTCGGCTTGTCTTGTCCTCTGGTCCTTGCCCTTTGTGCTAAGACTCAAGATAGCCACTTCTGTGGGGCCCAGTCTGGCCCTCGGGCAGCCTCTCCCCCTCCTGTTTTGCTCCTCAGCCACATGCCCTTGGGCTGAGCTAAGTCCAGAACCCGGCTGAGTAGGGGAATTGTTCTGAGAAAGTGGCCCGTTGGCTGGTTGCTATGGAAACCGACATACCACAGTGCTGACCCCGGAGAGGTTTAGCACGCTCCCCCAGCAGGGATGCCAGCAGCTGGACTGCAGCTGTTACAGCGTAAGTGGGGGCTGGAGCCTCCGCCAGCAGTCCCTGCTGTTTGCCTAAACTAGTCCCGGCAGCAGATCCCCTCCATTTGCCCCCACCCCCAGTCCTCACACAGCCTTCCCCCCTGCTCCAGCCAGGAAGGGAGCGGTTGAGTCTGCCCAGGCGCAAGGGGGTGGGGGTGCGAGAGGAAGAGTCGAGCTTGACTCCAGAGAGAGGTCTTTTATGAAGCAGGGGGCATCCTCTTCATTGCATTTCTGGGGAAACTGAGGCAAAGAGAAGAGAAGTCACTGGTGCCCAGTCACACAGCCAGGGCATGACAGAGCTTTGCTTTGCTTTGGGCTTTCCGTGCACCAACTGAGCACTTACTGTGGAGTCATGGGCTCTGAGCAGACAGGAAGCATCTAACCCAGCGTCGCGTCCGGACACAACCGTAGAGGGTGAGGCGACATCAATGAACAAAAGGTGCACCCAAAAACTAACTATAGAAAGAGAGGGGTAAGTGAAGAGGAAATGGAGAGGGAATTGGGAGCAGTGGGGAACAGCAGGAAAGGGAGCTGGAGAGATAGGACAGGCAGCGAAAGTCAGAGGAGAAAGAGAGCTCAGTGAGGAGGTACCCAGAACAGGCCTAGGAGAGATTGGTGGACAAACAAAGCCAGGCCTGCTGAGGACTCCTCATAAAGAGGAGGGAGTGGAGAAGGGGCAAGGCGGGGGGGGGGGGGCGGCTAGTGTTAAAATAAGTTTCAGGGAGGCATCTCCTGCCATCCCATAATGCCTTGAGCTCCCCAAGTGGCCTAAAGGAAACACACCAACCTGCCTCCCCTCTGCAGTGTGAAGCTGCAAGACTCAGGCTGGGCTAATCTGCACCCGGGACTCTAAACAAATCCCCTCCCCCCCCCCGCCCCCGCCCCCCCCCCCCCCCAGCCAGAGAGGAGAGATGGCTCTCTCTGGGGTGGCCCTGACATCAGCCAGCCATCTCTCACAGCAGCCAGAACATCAGCTGCCTTCCATTCCCCCTGTGCGGCTGGTCTCATACCGGGTTTGCTCTGACCCTCATCCCCACCTCTCAAAGGTGACTTGGGCCTGCTTCCTCCTTTGCTGCCCTCGCTCGTCTAGAACTGCGGCCCAAGTCAACGCCTTGTGAGTAGGTGGCCCTCTTCTCTCTAAAACCACATCTCGCTGCTCCTAATGAATGAACACCCTTTTTAAAAGTTGGTTTTGAGAGAAACCAACTATTTCCCTCAAATAGTTGGTTGCAGGCGACTGGAGGGCTGCTCTGGACCCTCTCACCCTCTTGAGCTGTTGGGAAGTTGCTTTCTTTACAAAGGCTTTGCTCCACAGACACAAGCCTCTGCCCGGCAGAGCTTGGGAATGAGCCAATATCATTACACTCCTTAACTGAACACCTCGCTCTGCAATGGGCCGGCAGCTTGCTTTTGCACTTACCACCTTTTTCAAGGGCAATCTGGTATCTCAGGTGAGCAGATCCAACAAGGACAGCATTGAAGCTAATGTCCTGGTCCTCTGGCCCACCTCTCTGCTTTCTGAGCAAGACCAGCTAGTCAGTTATGGACACTTAGCCTTGACTTGGGGGTGAGAAGCACTGACCAAGAGTTGCCTGGAGCCTGCCCTGCCCCAGCCAGTGAGGTCATCAAAAAGCATTTATTGAGGTTAAATGGGTGATGGACATTAAGGAGGGCACTTGTTGGGATGAGTGCTGGGTGTCATATGTAAGACATGAATCACTGGCTTCTACTCCTGAAGCCAGGACTACATTGTATGTTAACTAACTTGAATATTAAAAAAAAAAAAAGAAGCATTTATTGAGAAGTTGACCATATGCCTAGCACTGTGGGTGTGGTAATAAGGAGAGGGCATGTGGAAAAAGTCTTGGACAAGGGCCCCTGTCCAGAAGAAGCTTGTAGTCTTAATGGAAGACAAGGCTGACCTACCATGTGAAACAGAGACACGTTAGTGCTCAGCAACAGAGCACCCTGCATGCAGATACAATAGTCCTGGAGGCACTACACTCTCCAGGGGAAGAGACACCCACGGGAGAGTCCTATCCATTTCTTGAGGCCAAGTGCAGGCACGCGCTTGGCAGTGATGGGCCTACGAGCACACAGGAGGATAAAATCGGGCCTATGAAACCTTGCCAATGGTGAAACTCTAGCCAGAGCTGCCTTCCATCTCCTTTTTGGGAAAGGCAGATACACAAATACCCGAGTCCCATCCTGACGGCAAACATCTCTTACCCTCTTGCCAGCTCTTTCAGGATGAGAAATGGGCCATGATCCAGGACCCGAGGTCTGAATCACTCTGGGACTTGGTCACATTTGACCTCGATAC
This sequence comes from Panthera tigris, assembly GCF_018350195.1. NCBI lineage: Eukaryota > Metazoa > Chordata > Mammalia > Carnivora > Felidae > Panthera > Panthera tigris. The sequence goes on along the minus strand of NC_056669.1, from coordinate 22,171,695 downwards.
TAATGAGCATTTACAGTTTCCACAATCACTACCTCATTTAAATCCCCCCTACCTCCTGTGACATGGGTGAGGATTATTATTCCCATGTTACAGATGAGGAGAAAGAAACCCAGGGAAGTGAGAGGCTGACCTGAAGTCATGTGTTTGAAAGCAACAAAGCCAGAATGAACCAAGGCCTTCCGTTGTGGCCAGTACCCTACCCACCATGCAACACGGCCACTCTGTTAGTTTTCCATTTCTTACAGAAGCTGGCACCTGGTAGTTGGTCAGTAAATATCTCTTGAACAGCAGGAAAGCAAAAAGTTGCCCAAGTTGCCCTCAAGGCCACAGCAAGACATGTTCAGCTGTGTCTGTATGTGTGGCAGTGGGGGTGATAGAGGAAGCAGCAAAAGCCCACACGAGTGCCGGCTTCCATGGGGACGGTCACCCCAAAGCACTGAGCTGCCATTTTGAAGAGATGGTACCAAAGGACACTGAACTAGTTTTAAGTTGAAGTAACTTCTAAAACATCCTTAAAGCTCCCAACCTCTGTGAACAGCAAACATCTTTCTGACTAAAAAAAACAAAACAAAAAAAAAAAACAAAACAAGGGGTACCTGGGTGGCTCTGTTGGTTAAGTGTCCAACTTCGGCTCAGGTCATGACCTCACAGTCTATGGGTTTGAGCCCCATGTCGGGCTCTGTGCTGACAGCTCAGAGCCTGGAGTCTGCTTCAGATTCTGTGTCTCCCTCTCTCTCTGCCCCTCCCACACCCTCACTCTCTCTGTCTCTGTCTCTCTCTCTCTCTCAAAAAATGAATAAACATTAAAAAAAATAAAATAAATGAAAAAAAGAAAGTGAAAGGAGCGGGGGATGAGGAGTGGGTTGGAGCCATAAGCAGAGAGCAGGTTGTATGGTAACGAGCAGAAGGAAGTCAGTGGATAGACAACACATGAGACCAGACAGCCCTTCAGCCTGGCTCCCCATAGCAGAGTCCGTGGCCAAGTGCCACTCAATCCTCTGAAACAAGGGAAGGTGGGTCTTCCCCAGAGTCCTGAGAAGAAGAGATTGCAAGGATGCCCTTCAGCTGGAATAAAAGGCAAAGGGTCAAGCAGGGGAATCCACAGGGCCAGGCTCAGTGTGGAAACAAGGGCAAAAGTCCTCGTCTGTGCAGGTGCCTGTGAGCACTGATGCACCTAGGCATGAGGGCCCCGGGCATAACAGAGGGTCTTAGGGTGCCCAACAGAAAGAGATCAAACTCCTGGTGTACAGACAATGATCCAGAAGCAGAGCCACAGGCTGGAACAAAAAGGTTACTTCACTGGTCACTTATTACTGAAATTTTTTAAATGTTGGAGCTGGTGGAGATTTTAGGGATCACTTTATAGGTGACCTGGCTCAGGGCCTAGAACACAGTAGGGTGCCCCCCCCCCAACCCATGTTTATTCAATGAGTGGACACATGAATGAATGGAGAGAGAAGCAGAACTCCAAAACCTCTGATATTTATTATGATGTTCTGAAGTCCTAAGATATGGACCTACCTTCGGAATCATCCAGGAGAAAACCGTGCTCCCTGCGCTCGTTAACTGCCTATTAGGGTCATTGTTTGAAAACCGGTGCTCTGATGACAGTAACTCCTTGTGAATGAGAATTCAACCCGATTCTGTTTGATCGCCTTGCGTGGAGTTCCTTCCTAGCGCGTGCCAGACACTGTGCAGAAGTACTTCACTGTCCCTTCCATTCCAGACCACGAAGAAGTGGTAGTTTAGCGCTCTGACAGCTTTGCTGCTGACGCTGCGGCTGATGCTGCAGAGGGGGGGCAGGCTGCAGCAGGAGGTGGGCTGGCCCCAGGGCGAGGGACATGTCCTCTGCATCCCCTGGAGGCCCAGGCAACTTCTGCTTTGGACCTGGATGACCCCTGTGGGTCCTCTCCCACCTTCCCCAGAGCCCCCCACCCCCTGGCAGCCTGCGGAGGCAGAAGGGAGGGGGTGCAAGGCTGCCACGGGGCTCCTCTCCTTGCCATTTCCTCCGCGGCTCCCTCGCTGGCCCTGTTTTTCAGACCTCTAGTAATAAAAACAAGCCAATAAAATGAACATGAAAATATATTCATTAGGATTTATAATGCTCATTAAAACTGCCTGTGTACGAAAGCATGACTTAGCTTCATATAAGTGGGAAAAAAATGCAAATTATACTGCATGCAAAGGAGATATTTCCCTAATCGTCCAATCAAATGCCAGCCCAATTATCTGTGGCCAACCCAATGGGTTAAAATTATACTCTCTCTCCTTGGACACAGTGAGGCGCCTGAAAGTGTTTCATTTTAATAAAAATGAAATCTGGACCCTGCAGAAAACCAGCTTCACTAATGACGTGTTTACACAGAGAAAGACAATTTCTAGTTAATGGTGATTACTACCGAGAACAAATTAAACTTCCTGGAGTATATGGGTTAGAGATAATGGGAACGGGGAAAAAAGTTATGGTTTTAGTGTGTGCGTGGCGGCATGGGGGAACGGGGTGACAGGGGAGGAGAGAAGCCAGGCACCTCCAGGAGGAAGCCGAGACTGCAGGGGCGCCAGGGTGGGGTGGCGGACGCGAGAGCTGGAGAGCCTGGCTGCATGGCTCGCACGGGGACCAGCCATCCAGCTCGGGCTGTGGGAGGCAGCAGCTGACTCTGAGCTCTCGAAGCCCTAAGGCTGGCCACCTTCATCTGGGGCAAGGTCTCATTCTGCCTGTAAGCTCAGGCCCCCGGGAATCCGTCACTCTTTCCTTCCCGGGAGGGCAGATGACTGGTTCCTACCACTCCCCAGTCATGGGGAACATATGCAAAGTGCTTCCTATCCCACTCCACCGGCTTGGGAGTGACAGAGCCCGGAGGCAGACATAGGCAAAGCTGAGTGAGCAAGCAAGCTTCAGATGGTGACAGGGAGCAAAACGGACAGGAGGCAGGATCAGAGAATGATCATCATACTGATAACACAACTTCACCCACCCTTTACTAAGTCCTTGCCATCTGGAGGGCACCATTCTAACACATTACCTATTTTTATCCTTACCTTTGGGGCAGCAACAGCATCTTCTTCCTCCTCTTTTTTAAAGCAAGAAAACTGAGGCTGAGAGATGTTACCTAACTGCCCAATGCCACATGCCCAGTAAGTGAAGAAATTGGCTTTTCCTAATCCAGATCTGATTCCAGCACCCAGGCTTCTAACCATCAGCCCACACTGTCTGGCCACAATAAATATGGAGCCCTCTACTATTGGTATCCTCCGGGCTATGAAAATGAAGCTTCCAGCTCACTGCCTGGCCCCCGTGCCCTCAACTTCCTATCCACTCCTTTGGCCACCCGGGGACACAAAGATGCTCTTTCAGCAGCAAAATCTCAGGAATTACCAGATCCCTTCTTCTCCCTGTCTCCTCTCTCCCCCACCTCCTACAACCAGGTGAGTCAGGGTAGGGAGGTGGGAAGGGAGCCAGGATTCCTCCAGTGCTGAGCTTTAATGTATGTTCTTTTGTAAACAAGAACAACCATTTGTGAACAGGCCCAGATGCAAACAGTCCCCAAATCAGGAATTCCAGCTCAGAGGCGCAGAATAATACAGCTTTGGGGAAGATTTAATAATAGTAAAATTAAAATTGTAACTGAAGCATAATGAAGAATGTGGTACAAACAGGCACTGGAAAGGAAAAAAAAAACCTTACACAGATTAGCCCCTATGGAATAGTGATTGGTTGAGAGCAACAGTAAACAATGCACAGAAATGCAACTTAATTATCTCGCAATTCTTAACATTCTACCAAAGCCACATGGAAAGCTTTGATGTTGGCAGTGGCGGCAGCAGCAACTCCTCTCTCTCCCCGGCTCCTGAAGGAAGATCATTACTAAGAAATTTGCAACCACTCCGGCAGCTGAGCCTGAGAAGAGCAGCGGGGTTTATCTGCTGAGAAGCCAGGAAGTGGCCAACCACCTGGGAAGAAAGCATCTCTCCAGGGCTACGGAGTCAGGGGATTGGTGGACGAAAAGGGGGCTTTGAGGACTGTGCACGAGGATCAGGATGCTGGTGGGGAAGGCTCAGCGGACAAGCAATCTTCAGAGCTAAGTGGACAGGCCCCTTGGGGAGCCTGGGGTCTGTCAGCCCCAGGACTGGCTTAGGGAGCACCGGGGTACTTGCTGGATGGAATCTGGCCTGGTTTCCTCTCCCCTACCCCAAATACACATACACACACACACACACACACACACACACACACACACACACACACACACACAGTACAACCTGGTTGAGAATGTCTTTGCTGTTTCCTGGGTTTGTCCCTGAGGTGACCAGCCAGGGTTCAGGGCAGTGGGGGAAGAGACCCAGAGGAAGGACACTTTATTCTGAGCCGGATGTCTCTTTTAAGGATGCTTCTTTTTTTTTTTTAATTAAAAAAATTTTTTTTTCTAACGTTTACTCATTTTTTGAGAGACAGAGAGAGACAGAGCAGGGGAGGGGCAGAGAGAAAGGAAGACACAGAATCTGAAGCAGGCTCCAGCCCAGATCCTGATGTGGGGCTCGAACTCACGAACCACGAGATTATGACCTCTGCCAAAGTCGGACCCTTAACTGACTGAGCCATACAGGTGCCCCTAAGGATGCTTCTGATGAACGTCTGAAGAGATAGATTCAGTGGATTCCCACATCCAGAAACCCAGCTCCAACACTCCAAGGCCTGGCTTCCTCTAATCCTGAACTTGCCCAGGAACATAGCACTCCAGCCACTAATACATTTCCTTCCTCTTTGGAGCTCTCCTTTACTCTTTGTGAATGGTGATTCCTGGAAAAGGAAGATTTTCACCTGTTCGGTTGGTTCATTGGTTAAGTACAGTCTTGCCTAGAGACAGGGGGATGGGCAAGATGACCTCTTGTGGTCTCAGTCATACACAGGAACGTAAGAAATTGAAACCGTGGACCATGAAGTCTAGGTTTGCTCAGATTCTTGCCTTGTCTAACCTCCTAGGAAGGCTCCAGATTTTGTTTAGTTGAGTCCTGAAGCGCAGCAAGACTGAGTCCCATTAATCCCTAATCATGAGATGGCCTGGGAGGTCCCAGCCCCTTCGTAATGGGGTCCTAGAGTGCCAGTCTTGGGGCCACCCACTCAAGGCCTCCCCTGATGACTGGACACAGGGTCACATAAATCCAAAAGAAGTCTTTAATCCCTAGACAAAATAGTCAAGGCAAACAGGTGCCCAGATTGCTGAGGGACCTGGGGAGAAGAAAAAGGTAGTTTTTCCCTGCACAGGAAATAGGGGTGCTGTTGTGGCCCCCTCAGCAGTAGCCACTGCCCTGGAATGAAGTATTTTCTGTGGTTCCTCAGGACTGCAGGTTTCACTCCTGTCATTCTGGAAATCGGTTCCCGGGCAGGCCAAATTCCCCCATTTCACAGATGGTGGATTCCAAGTTGAAATGGAGGGAGGCCACTGAGACCGACAAAGGAACCTAGAGAAAACAGAGGGGCCTAGACTGGACCCTTAACCGCCACTGGGGGCTGGGGGCTGGAGGGGAGAGGCAATCTCAGTGTTGATACATTTATTTGGGATGTTGAGCTTTAGAGACTCTGGCACGTTAGAGATGTGCAGACTCACCAAAATCCTGCCCCTAGCAGGGCAGTGTCTAGAAGTGAACAAAACCTGCCCCCTAGTTTCCACCCCTACCTTCACCACCCCCTAACCTCCTAACTGGTTCATCTGTGGCCTACCACCCTGAACCTGATGTCCACAACCCCTATCTCATTCTGGAAATATCTGGCTTATGTAGGGTTCATTGCCCAGCCCTTGTCCCCACTAAAATATCAATTCCTCCAGGGTAGGGGGAGTGTTAGTTCAGCGACGTGGTCAAAGTGCTGGGCACACGGCAAGCTCTCCGGGGCCAACGGGCTAGGCTCACTGTCATTCCCATCTTCCCTTTCTCAATCTCACCTCGGGGTGGCCTGGTCTCATCTAAACCACGGGGCCTCAAGAATGAGTGAGGCTGGAACTTGGCCCATGAGGGGCTGTGGGACAAAGGGAAGTGCTCCTAGGGTCTGGGAACTTAATGGAAACACACACAGAGCGCCCATGGGGTAGGCACCAGGCATGGCTCTGAGTCCTCAGCATGGATTAGCTCGTTTCATCGTCACAAGGTGGGTTTTGATACTGCCAAGTCTGCTAACTGGCCGTGTGACCTCGGGATAGTTACTTCCTCTTCTGGGCGTTATTTTCTCAGCCATCTGTAAAAGGAAGAAGACTGGAGACTCATCTAGAAATACGTGCTGGCCTGTAAATCCTGAAAGGACGGGGGCTGTGTATTCACTGTCACAATGTCATGATCTAGCACCATGCCTGACACACGGTAGGTCCTCAATAAATGTCTATGAAAGGAACAAAGTAATGTTCTATCTGGCACCGTTGCAGGATCCTAGATTGCCCATTGTTCTGCAGCACACAGGTCAGTTTCTCGTTTCCCTTGAGCTCAGGAGGCCTTGTCTATTGTTTCCAAAAGCTTCAGGGAGACCTCAGACTTGGAATTCACTGTGTCCTCAGTGAAACGGAGACAGGAACACCCAATGCAACCCTGGAGCTGGAGGAAGAGAGAGCCGGCCAGAGCGGGCAGAGAATTCTGTGTTGCCCAACTTAGAGGAGAGGTAGTATCACAGAGTGATCATGATCCGACACAGGGTACAGATCTTCAGATGAGCCTGCCATGCTGGGCAGGGCAGAGTTGATGGTTTTTTTTTTCATCTTACAGATACAGAAGCTGAGGCTCAGAAAAGGTAAGCCACTTGACCAAAGTCACGCAGCTACGTAGTGACCAAGACCCCCAGCTTCCTCTGTTTTCCTCACTGCCCTCAGACCACAGCCCTGATTCTTCTGGCCGAGGAGAGAGCTGCTGAAAAGGTGGCCCCTCGCCTCCATCCCCCAACCGAGGGCAGAATCTCCTAGCACCCCGTCGCAGCCTTGGAGGAAAGACAATCAGAGTGAGATGTGGGGAGATGGAGAACTATTGATTTTTGCACTTGAATATTTAAAGACGCATTTTATTTTTTGTAAAAAGCTGCTTGGCAATCGCCCTGGCGCTAAATTTTTGCAGATGTCAGATGTGTCCACCTTTTCACTTCAGTTGCCTAATAGCACAAGTGGTTGCTGCCTTCGTTTGTTTGTTTCCTTGGGGTGTGCTCTCTTCAGTCCCGGGAGCCCCAGGAAGCCTGGTGTTACATAAGCACCTCATCAGAATAAACATCCAGCTAGTCGGGCTGCTTCCTTTGGTCCTCCCACCCTGGAGGAGCGCTTACCTCAAGCCCCACATTTTCCCAGAGTGCAGACAGAGAGTTTTGTTCCTGACAGCTGCCCCCTTATTACCAGGGGTCGCCCTGAGGAGTCAAGCTCAATCTGGAGCATCTCTGGGCATCTTGTCCCTCCCGTAATGGACAGGGGACAGGGGATCTCCTTTACTCTCACCCCAGGCTCCCTCCTAAGCATCCTGGCATCCCTGATAGCATTTATTTATTCATAGAAAACCTGCTGCGTGCCAGGCCCTGTGCTGGGTACCAAGAATATAAATAGGAGTAAGCCTAGATCCCTTCCTAGGGAAAAACCAAAGTAGAGCTGAGGTGACAGACGCGCAAAGAAAGAACTACAAATCGGCAGCTGTAATTGAGAAATGTATGTATTCTGGGAAGCAGGGCACAAGGAAGTGCTGGCTCCGCCCAGGAGTCAGTGGCATTTGCACAGGGCTTTGAAGGACACGTAGGAGTGAAGGAGTGAATGAAGGACTTGGGATGCATAAACTGAAAAAAGTAATACATAACAGGAGGTGTGAAAAGCAGTAGGGAAAACAGCATGTGGAGGGCTGGACCAAGCCACTTCTCCTGGCACTGGGTTACCCCCAGACCAGCTCTGGTCCGTCCAGACTCCCTCTTTCCTTGACTCAGAAAGGGAAACTACAGGCTGGGGAGCCCTGGTAGCCTGCCGACTTAACCTCCTTCAGCCTCCACGCCCGCCTCTTTGGAACAGAGCCAACAATAACTTCTACCTGATAGGACTGTTGCAGGGAGTAAATGAGATACTGAGCGCTTCAGACAGACGGACATAGTAGGCCTTGATAAATGTAGGAATCATTATTACTGCTTTTGTTACTATTACCACTACTGTTGCTGGCGGGCTTCCAGGGACCTAAAAAAAAATGTCTCGGAGGCACCAAAACACTTCTGGATATACTCGATTCTCCACATGGTGAAAGATTAAATTCTTCACTTCCAACCCAAACATATCAGGAAGGGCCTTCCTACTCTTTCTTGATGATGAAATGAAAGACACTTTAGAAGAGGCAGCTTTTTATCACGGGAGCTGCTTGGGCAATACTCAAAGGCCTCGTAGAGGTTCTGTTGCCTGGGACAGAAGTCAGAGCCAATAGGTGACCCATTTGGCTCAAAGCTTCGTGCATACAGGTGCGTTAAAGGGCTCTACAGAGGTGACTGTGCAGGACCCCTTAAAGGAGTGAGCTGACCCCCACACGCAGCCCACAGGCCCTGCCGGAGAAGGCGTGGGGGTCCATGGCTGTTGCTGGGGACAGTGACGAAGCTGCCAGCATCTCCTGGGATTTGGTCCCGGTAGCCCACATCCCGGGTAACCGCGTGGACTCCTCATGGAGTGTAGTGTCGCGCCCTGGTTTCCAGGACCCCTCCACACACATTTACCCCACTGCCCAAGCCAGGAAAGGGGACCTCACCACCACGCCCACTCAAGCCTGTCCTTTCTCCACCTGTAACACCTCACAAATTTATACAGCGTTCTCCTTCTCCACTGCTGCTTCCTGCAGGTGTGGCATTGGTGTCTCTTGCAATAGCTTCCCAAAAGGTCTCTTTGTTTTTTGTTTTTTTTTTTTTCTTTTTCTCCTGTCTTCTTCCAATCCATTCTACACACTGAAGCAGGAGTGATCTTTCCAAGACGCACATCTGGCCAAATCAATCCCCTGCTTAAAAACCTCTTCTGCATACCACAGATCCCTCGGTAGCCTGGCACTCAAGGCCTCCCATGGTCTCCAGCCCCACCTCTCACAGCAGCCTCTGTCCCACACAGTGCTCCTGTCAGATGGGAGAGCCTGCATTTCTCCCCTCCTGCCAAGCCCTCCCTAGCTACTGAAGTTCCCTCAGCTTTGAGAACTTCCGGCCACTCCCTGGATTCTTGGCTAACTCCTCATCCTTCAGGTACCAACTCCGACACCCCCCTCCCTCGAGGAGCCTTCCTTGACCCCACAAGATTTTATTAGGTGCCCTCCTTGGGGCTTTCAGAGTGGTCCCCCCTTGCCTGATCATAGCACTTAACATAGCGTACTAGAAGTACCTGCTTACCTGTCATCAGTCTCTATTCTCTCACTGTGCGCTAAGCTCCAAAAGGGTATCTTCCCATCCCGAAAAATCCCTGAATATAGCAGGCAATAAACACTTTTTTCAGTGAAGAAGAAACCAACAAATAAGTGAATAAACAACAAACAAACGAATGAATGAATGGATGAATGAATGACTTAGGACACATAAGCTGAAAAAAATTACATAACAGGAGGTTATCCCCATGGTGGAAGCTGAGCACATAATGCGGGAGGCAGAGATACAGGATGGAGGCATCGAAGAGGCTGGGGGGGCTGACCCAGCAGGCGAGAAGCAAGAGAAGCAGGGAGGGGCCCTCGCAGAAAGGCAGGGAGGATATCTGAATAAGCCGCCCCTTTCCATCCGGCTCCAGAGCCCTGCACCCCAACTGCGTAAATCTCAGCTATCTGAGAAAAGAGTTTCACCAATAAGGAGACTTACACTATTTCATAAACTTTCTTTAAATTAAAATCAGGCAACGCACACACATACACATATACCCCACAGACATCTTCGTCGCTGAAAAGTTGCTCCCTATAAAATAAAAGAAGCTGTTTAAATGTCTTCCTTCCAAGCTAGCCCCACAGAGCTGGAGCTGAGAATACATTAGCCTTTAATGAAGTGAGACTCTCATCTTCCAGGAGACACCTCATTTAGCGCAATTGTTTCAGAGCCATTACAGAAAGACAATTACAAGGAAGCGGGGAGAGTAATTGGAAATGCTGGCAGGAGTTGGGCGAAATGATAATAAATAAAAATATTCAACCTAATAAGCTTCCAGGAGGGGGTGGGATGAAGAAAATCAACATAATTAGAACTGAACCTTAGCAAGGAAAAACAGACAGCAGGGTGGCAAGTGCTCAACTTGTACAGGAAGAAAGAAGTCACATGCAGCCCAAGATGATTCCGGGCCGCGGGGCTGCTGGCCCCTCCGGAAGCTGCTAGAGGGCGGAGGGATGCCCACAGCCCAGAGCTGTCGGGATGCTGCTCCTGGCCACAGAAACCCGGGTGTGTGGAAAAGGCAGGCCCAGCCTGGTGGGGCCGGGGTCCTGCATGCATGGGAAGGAGGCCGAGGGAGGCCGAGCGGGGAGCATGGCCTGAGTCCGGACTCAGTCACTGCCAATCTCTGGTTCTGCCTCGGCTTTCTGGGCTGCACTTTTCTCATCGTAACTCGAGGGAGGCAAACTATAAGATCCCTAAGTGTTCTGCCTGTCTTCCGTGAAGGCTGTCTCCCTCTATAGGTGTGTCTTCCTCTCAGGTTCACTCCTTATCTGATGGGCCCCCTGTCTGGTTCTGAAGTTTCAACACGGGAGCCTAGAAGTTGCATTTAGAGAGTCAGGCTAAGCATCATTTATATAAAAATCATTCCTGCCCCCACTCTGCTTGGCCCCAGGGGGCAGTGGCCACATCCTGCTTGCTGGGGCCCTGCCTGTTGTTGGGTCCAGCACAGCTCCTGGAATACAACTGTATTTGTTGATAGCTACATCTTTCCCTAAAAGGCTCAGAGTACTGTCTGGAGCATTTGCAGAGGAAATGGTATGAGGCCTGGGATTTGTTTCAAAATAACCCCAGTGAACAGGGGAGTGCTGATTTACATTATGATTTCTTACTTGGCTGTTTCAGAAAAAAGGAATGTAAGTAAATTGAAGTCAGGGCCCTCAGATCTGTCACCTGGTACCTAGCTCGGGACCTGGTCCACAGTAGCCACATACTTATTTTCTTGTAGTATAATGGGTCTCTAGTAAATATATTCAATATGCTGACCGGGAGTAGACAGCAGAGCATTAAACTGAAATCAAAATGTAAAATTTTGAAAGATTCTCCCATAGTCTCAATCAATTCAAATAAATGTAATTCAAACTGCACTTAATTCACTGAAAGTCTATAACATGCCTGCAATGTGCCAGGCCCTGGAGATCCATAGGGGAATAGGGTCCCAAGTTACTTTCCCTAAGGAATTTGCCATCTAGTGAGATTCAGGTTGTAAATGTGAGGTCATGCTAGGGGATGGGACATGTGTCCAGGGACACCAGCAAATATGCATTAGTCTCTCCTCTTAGTGGGACAGTGATGCAAGTCATGGTCCTCACACAAGTTTCCAAGTTTATCAGTAAAAAAATTTTTTGAATATTTATTTATTTATTTTTGAAGGGGGTGAGAGGCAGAGAGAGAGAGAAAGAGAGAGAGAAAGACCAAAATCTGAAGCACGCTCTGCGCTGTCAGTACAGGGCTTGACATGGGGCTCAAACCCATGAACCATGAGATCGTGACCTGAGCTGAAGTCAGATGCTTAACCGACTGAGTGACCCAGGCACCATATCAGTAAAAAATTTTAATACACCTTCAATATGGATATATATCAAAATGTGTGTGTGTGTGTGTGTGTGTGCGCGTATTAGACCTACTGCTCCACCAATGTATGACATGCTTACGGAATACATTAAAAAATGGAAATCTAAACAGGATGAGATTAAAAAAAAAACACCAATAAAAAAAGTTATAATATTTTATTCTCCTATTCCACTGGCTATCTTGCTTATTCTGTTTTGGAGACTTTACGTGTAGAATATCAGTGTCCTGGGACTCCACAGGCCTGCCATAGAGAAGTAATTCCAGTCTGCTTAGTAAACCAAGCAGAATTTAACACCTGCTTTTCTCTTGCTGGCCATAGCATCCAGTTTCCAGTAACTGGTGACAAATGTGCCTCCAGGTCTGTTAGAACCCTGGAACAGAAAAGTCAAAGCAGAGGATGAGGGAAGAACCCCAACACCCCCTGCTGAGAGAAACCAGGAGTAGTCCTGTTCATTCATTCATTTGGCAGACACTATAAATCCAGAATGTGCCAGGTACCGTGCCAGGTAGAGTGTGGGCTACAGAGCATCAGCCATGAACCCTGTACTGACCCACGTTCATGGAGAAGGACAGTATTTCCGCAAATACTTAGGATACAAGTAGACACTGGCCAGTGTCAGTAGCTTCAGGCCAGGGATCTAAGACTTGTGTGGAAGAGGTGGCATGGGACCAAGGAAGATGGGCCGGGTTTGGCCATGCAGAAAGAGGAGACAGACTTTCCAGGAAAAGGAAATGTCTGTAACAAATTCACAGGGGCAATAAATTAAAGGGGTCATTCTTCTCTGCCTATCCTCAGTTCCATCTGGAGATCCCATATCCTGAGGCCAGGTGGGAAAGAGAATGCTTCCCAGAGCTGCAAGCAGAAGAGACGGCCTGCTCTCTGACGGAACATCCTGGAAACTAGATCGTGAGGTCTGCTGCCATGCCCGCCTCCCTTCAAACCTGCCAGTGTTGTGTCCAACAAAACAAGCATTTCTTGAGTGCCCAAGGCTGATGGGAGAGAAAGCCAGTCTAGTGATGGGCATTCTCTTCTGTGAGGGATAAACTGAGCATGAGCTGCCTTCAGGCGAGGCAGAACAGAGGACTCCTGAAGCCCATGCTAGTCCTGGGATGCCACACTTTGGACTCGTAGCCCCTGGAGAGCGAGGCATCTCTAGTAAAGTAAAGTAAAGGCATCTCTGTAATTAAAGTACAGTGTGATTAAATAGTCACAGAAAGGTGCCCAGTGTGCACCAGGAGCTCAAGAATGGTAAACCCTGGCTGGGATGTGGTCACAGACATACTTACCACCAAGAAACTGCACTCTAACCAGGTAAGCAAGGGAAATAGAGAGCATTCTAGGCAAAGAGAACTTCGTGTGTAGAATTCGAGAAGCACAAGAGAGCACAGAAACTCTGAATCCTGCTGGTAAAGGCATATGGTCATAGGATCCAGCCAATCCAAGAAAGCAGGAACTGCTGGGGCCCTGGGAGGAGAGAGAAGCCCTGGGAGTCACTCTTAGGCTGACCCTGCTGTGCCTAGAGCTGGGTACCACACACAGTCGGTGCTTAATAAATGTATGTAGATGGTAAATTGTCATCTCTAGGAAGTAGGAGCTGAGATAAGCAATTCATTCTTATAAAGCCCCAGGCAGGACCACATGCTGAGATGCATTTATTAAAGTCTTTTGATGAGCGAGGGAGGGAAGTGAAAAGGGAGGAGGAAGAGCTGGGACAGGGGATGCCTGTCATCATCTTGACAGAGCACCGCCCTCCACCCATCCAGGAGCAGGCACAGGGTCTCAGAGGGGAAAGTAGACAGGAGCCATGGAAAAGAAAGGAAAACTAGCAATAATATTCTAAGTTCCGGAGCAGGGTCGAGCATGCCTATAATTTCCCATAATTTTCCCAACGATCCTATAAGATGGGGTTTTTATTACTCTTTAACAGATGGGGAAACTAAGTAAGACATGGTTGGCGGAGGGAGAGGAAGCTCAAATCGGTTGGACACTATTCTTCCAGATCCTTCCCAGACCACAGAGTGGATAAGGCAAAGAGAAGACAGAGATGGACACCAGCTGGTGGTCTTCAGCCCTGGGTCCTGCTGGCCCCAGGATGTCTCCAGTTGGTGAGAAACTGCCCCAGAACCCAGGCCGTAGATGGCCAGCAGGCCTCTAGGACCTGGAAGGTTCTCTCTTAAGGGCAGTTCGTAAGGACCCTTAGTAGCCACAGCCACGGCAGCCTCCCATCCCCTTCTCACCCTGGTCCCTTGCTCCAGCCTTGACTTATATTTTACATATCCAGAAAGCTGGCCCTTGCCCTATGAAATCCTGGGGACCTCTCCAGGCCCTGACATAGTTCCCCTCCAAGGAGTTGGGAGCCCAGGGTTCCATTCCAGCTTCCACCAGCAAACCCTCAGTGGCCTGAGGCAAGTTGTCAGCTCCTTTTGAGCTCAGTTTCCCCACTCAGTAACTAAGGAGCTTGAGCTCAAGGATCTCTAAGGTCCTTGAGCATCCTGTGAGCCTCTTCCTCAATACCCGCCCCCCGCCACCGCCCGGCTTCTCCTTTTGCTCCCTGCCCCACCCCCACAAAAGCCAGGAGTCTCTTCCCTCAGGTGAGTCACCTGCAGGCTGAGCAACCCATCATAGGACCCAGGAGCCACAGGCGATGCCATCCCATCAGAGAGGGCTAGAAACCTGGGGTAGGTGGGGAACAACCAGCACCTCTGCACAGCTTGGCCAGGGCGTGCTGGCCGCCAGATTTGAGGAGGTGACAAGGTCCCTGATTCAAAGTCAATCCTAGCTGCTTCATCTGAGAGAGATGTCCGAGTACAGCGGGAAGCACTGTCTCCAGAGTCGTGCAGATGTGAGTTCACTGCTCCTCTTTCTAGCTGTGGGACAATGGTGTGTTGCTTAACCTCTCTGATTATGCCCGGCTCCCTCATTTGTTCTGTTATTAGAGGACTTGTCTCAGAGGGTTGTGGGGAGGGTTACAACAGATAATGCGTGAGAAGCGCTGATGCAGCACCTGTCACACAGCGGAAACTATTCTTCTTCAATGCCCCCGACATTAGTAGAACAGTAGGACTCCCGAAGTACTTGACAATCGTGGGAATCACATGGTATGGAGAAGAGAGCTGCCACCCACACTCAGCCAGTCACCAAGGCTGAGCAGTTTCATGATAAAAAAAACAAACAACAAACAACAACAACAACAACAACAACAACAACAACAAAACAAGCCTTCCAGCAGGAAAAGGCTCCCCCAGGGAGAGACCCAGGTGGGTCACTTGAATGTGATACACTTTTTTTTTTTTTTAATTGGGTTTAAAGTTACAACACAACAGCAGTGAACTCCTCCTGCCTCCGCAGGTACTTAGGCCCAGGTGGGGATCAGGGGCATTAATTAAACTCACTCAACCTCCCCCACAAGACCGGTGGTCTTGGGCCCCTTGACGCTTCTCTCCGTGTAGTCTCCTGCGCCAGAAAGTCACTCTTCCGCCCGCAAACTCCAGCCTGGAGAAGGATCCACCTTGTGGACCAACCTCCCAGGCACCCTCAGACACCCGCCCCCAGACGCCCACCCCAACCTAGCCTAATTCGGTCCTAAGTATTCCTAAGGTGCATTCCAATTTCCCGCTGTAATAAATGGCACAGAATGCAAATGGGGGTGGATGTGGGACACAGATGTTTGCACTAATTTAATTGAGGGAACACCTTGGATTAAACACTTTGCAAAACACTCACAAATAGGTTCAGTGCATTCGGTAATGAAAACGCTCCCAGCCCCCTGGCACTTGGCTGCGGCTGCCTGGGGCTCCAGGAGAGCGGCTGGGAGTGGGAGAGTGTGGGGGAGAGGCCCAGAGCAGGGTGGAGACAAGATGCCTCCAAACACAGGGAGAGAAGCAAGGGAGCCAGTTCCTAGGAGGGCTTCCAACAGATTTTCCACCAGCTGGGGCTGACTCCACCAAGAGAAAGAATCTGGAAGGGTTGAGGAAGGAGGTAGGCAGCACCTGCCTCCCCATGTGGGTAACTGCTCACCTGAAGGGGTCAGCAACAGGCAGGTGCCTCCGGGTCCTGAGGCCTCAGCTCTAACCTGGAGGCCTCACCTCCCACCTGGCTGACGGCCAGTCACTCACCTGTACAGGACTGATGTCCCCAGGCCCAGAAACCCCATGGAAGATCAGCCTATTCAACATCTGGGGCATGAAAGTGGGTGGAAAATAGCTCTCAGAAATTTGGGGGTTATTTTCAAGGCAGTGCTCATTTCTCTGATGCTTCTTCCTCATCTTCCCCTACAGACTTGAGGCTTCAAAAGCCTGGGGCACCTGGGTGGCTCAGTCGGTTAAGTGTCTGACCCTTGATTTTGGCTCAGGTTATGATCCCAGGGTTGTGAGATAGAGCCCTGCATCGGGCTCCACACTGAACATGAAGCCTGTGTAAGATTCTCTCTCTCTCTCTCTCTCTCTCTCTCTCTCTCTCTCTCTCTCACCTTTGCCTGTCTCCCCTGCTTGTGCTCTCTCCTCTCTAAAAATTAAAAAAAAATAAAAAAAAAAAAGCTCAAATCCTGGGCATCTACCAAATCCCAACCCTCCCCTTCACCTTTCACCGTCTAGCCATCCATCCCCTTAGCTCTGGGGCTGCAGGGAAGAAGCCCTCCTCTGTCCTAGAAGTGCAAGCTGAGGCCAGGGAGGCAGATATTAACAGTCCCAGGAACACTGTGATAAATGCCTTCAGAGAGGCAGACTTGGTAGCCTGGGAGCCTGGGGACAGTGCGGCAACTTGGCGGCATGAGAGGGTCAGAAGAGGGTGGAAAAAGGAGACAAGCATTCCTGCCAGAGGGAACAGCATTTGCAAAGATAATGAGGCATAGAAGTCTAGGCAATTTCAGAGACTCAGGAGAGACCTTCATGTGGGTCCACTTGGGAGACGGGTGGCATGAAGTGAAGATGGATGGTTTTCACCAGCCCCTGCCTCCCACCCCAGCCCCTTGAGAGTTCCCACAGCTGGGCAAACCTGGAATCAGTTCCTATAATGATTGCTCTGTAAATCTCAGAGTTCAAATCAAGCCAGGATGGTTTTATATTCTTGAAAACAGAATCCCTAATTTTCAGACACAATGATCACTTCAAGTGTAATAACCATTATAATAACAACCTCTTATACTTGCATAGTGCTCCATAGTTTATAAACCACTTTCACAGACCTCTTACGATCCTCTACCAACAGCCCTTTGAGAAAGATAGAATAGGTAGTTTCAGATTCTCACTTTCTGGATGAGAAAATTGATCCCAAGGTCTCAGCAACACAAATAACAGTACTAAGGCTCAAAGTCAGGTCTAACGGACACCAGAGTGCACGCTTGTGCACTCATTCAATCATTCAGCCATTCAACCATTCAGTGCATCCCGGAGCACTGGTTGAACACCTATTATGTACCAAGAAATACTTCAGACTCAGAGCATCGAGAGCACGGTGGGCATATTAAGATGAATAAAAGCCTAGCTGCAGAGAAGCACCCTGACAGATGTATCTGGACCAATAGGAAAACACCAGGGCAAAAAGTAAAGCACTGAAACTCAGGAACCAAGACAAACACAAAGCCGCTCTCTACAAACACTGCCTCGCTCACTCACATGCACACACATGCTCACTCACACACACTCACATGCTCATTCACCTGCAGCCTGCACGTGCACATGTAACATACACATACCCTTATCACACGTGAAGATAGGAGCCATTTCTCTTAGACCGTCCCCATGCTCCCCAGCACGGAATGCAGACTCCTCCACACCTGACATCCCCACCGCTAGTTGGGTAACAGTCCAGATCCAGGGAGAGGCTGCCCCGTGGGGCCTAAGTTTCTCCCCACCCTATAGCACACCACACAGACATACAGGCGTTCCAGCACTGTGTGAGCCCTGGTGTCATGGGCAGCAAGGATGTGATACACTTCTAGGGTGGATGGATTGATGGATTGATGGATGGATGCATGCATGGGTAGATGAATGGACGGAAAGATGGATGGATGAAAGGATGGATGGATGCATGCAAGGGTGGATGAACGGGTATATGGATGGATGGAAGGATGGATGGTTGGATGGATGCATGCATGCATGCAAGGGTGGATGAATGGATATATGGATGGATGGAAGGATGGATGGAAAGATGGATGGATGGAAGGATGGATGGATGGATGGATGGATGGATGGATGGATGGATAAATGGGGAGGGACACTGGAAAGCATAGCTTTTACCTGCCTAGAGGTAGATCCTGTTGGGACCCAGCCAGTGGGCCCAGTGACAGCTGACCACTGCTTTGCTTCCTGATGTGGATATATTAGTCTCGGTTCCCTCAGCAAAACCAATCCCCACCTCACAGGATCTATGTGAGGATGTGTGACAGGAGGTGCTGACACACGTAGTGCATGAGCTAGCCCACAGAGGTAGTGCCTCCCCACCCAGGAAGTAAAGGTAATGGACAGGCAACTCTGCAGAATCTCAATAGAAATCAGTCTCCTGACTTCCTACTGCCATTGTACGTCCTGGGGCTTCAAGGACTTACCAGGGGGTACCTCTCCATCACCCCACCCTCTTCTCCTAGGTGCATTCATTCCTTTTTTCATTCAACCAACCTTGTAGGGTGCCTGTTATGGTCAGGCCTTGTTCTAGGTACTGGGATAGGAGAAGAATAAGATTCAGTCCTTAACTTGGATAGACAGACAAATAACTATATTTAAGGTCCTATAATGACATAGATGAAAAGAAGGAGTGCAGCAGTATTTCACAAAAGCTGGGGGAAGCTCCATAAGGAGATAGTCATAGAGGAGATATGTGAGCTGGGTATTGCAAGAGGAACAGGGGTTACCAGGTCAAGGAGATTCCAGAGAGAGGAAATGGCAAGTGCAAAGGCACTGAGGTGTGAAGTTATACAGAGTATCTGAGGGGAACTGAGCAACTAGGTGTATTTGGGGTATCAGGAGTAGGAATGTGCCCATGTGTCTGAGTGTCTGTAAGTAACAGGGAAGAAGGAACAGCATGGGGGGTAGGAGATGAAACTGGAAAAGTAGACAGGGTTGAGCTGTGAAGCCCACGGTAAATCAGGCCAAGTAGGCTACGGTCAGCAAAGCACCACTGGGGATTGCGGGGCACAGGCGTGACTGGCCAGATACAACAGTATTAATTAGGCTCCCACTATTCAGGCGCAGCACTAGGCTCCTCCATATGTAGGAGATTGTCCTTGGCCGACTCTGATGATAAATGAATTTGATGAGGTATTCTCCTCTTTGATTCACGCAATTATCCCTGGAGAAATGGTCAATTTGGGAGTGATTTCTCCTCTCTGAAGAGCCAGACTGGCTGGCTAACGGCAAAAAGCAAGGGGAGGGTTCCCACATGGCCACCATCTCTCTACCACCACTGCCACCACCACTGCCACCACCACCACCACCACGCAGTACTTGGAAATCCCTCGCGATCTCCTGGGGATTTGGGAAGAACTTGGGAAGGGATAATAGCAGAGGTGATAGGAGCCAGAGAGGAAGAAAAAAAGGGGGAAATCCCTCGGATGGAACAAAGATTTATGAGTCTGCGCTTCTACCCAACAGGACAGAAAGGCCGGGTGGGTGGCGGCAGCCAGCTTGTAGCTCCCAAACCCTCAAAGCTTCTCCAGGCCTGCTCACAGCAGGAAGTCTCTCCCTCCCCTTCTTCCTCTTCTCTCCCCTCCCTTCCTTCCCTCCCCTCCTTCTCAGCTCCTCTCCAGAAAGGTTTATGGAGAAGACTCCAAATAGCCCCCTCTCCTGCAGGCATAGTCACACCAACTGAAAGGAGATTTAATTAGCAAAATCTCGTTAGGCAAACGAAATTATCCGTAAGACAATACTCCTCTGGACAGGGGGTATGATTAAACAAAGCCATTAATTGAGAGAGTCGCTTTGGCAGCTCCCCGGATGCATTCATCTCTGGGCAGGCTCCACTTTGCCTCCTTGGGCCAGCCGGAACAGACTCTGCCTCCTCCCGCCGGCTCCACCCGCTCCCCACTTCATCTCCGCTCTTGCAGAGCCCCTCAGTTGGGGCTGCAGACCTCGGCATCTCATCAGCGGCCGCTCTGCCGCCAGATTCCTGCTAAAGTGCCTTGATTGCATAATGTCTATTTGCATAATGTAAATTGCAATCTCCTAGCTCGGGAGGCAGGAATCACAGAACAGCCATTATTTTTTACCACTCCACAAAAATTCTACATTTAGAAAGCAGATTTGCAGCTCAGAAAGCCGTATAAATCTGAATCCGCCAGAAACGCCATTAAATCACACCAATTAAGCCGGACCAACGAAGAGCCCCTGTCACTGTTCTCTGCACACTCAAGGACTCCCAGCCCAGATGGAGGCCACGAGATACTGGAGGCTATGGCAGTGGGGCTGGGCACAGGAGCTGCAAGAGGCAGGGAATTCTGTCTTACAAACCTTAACACACCCCCCATAGGCCTTTGCAACTGCCCCAATCAAGACTTGGAGGAGAAAGGCCGAGAGGCGGGTAGAACTAGTGTGAGTTATTTCTGAAAGAGGACTTCAGCTACCTCCATTTCGATCTCAGTCTGTACTTCGTAACTGATTAAGTTCTTTCCAGCTTATCTCTTAACTCAAACGACCCTGTGCACAAAGCATCCCATGATGGGAACCAAAACTACCCCCTCAAGCAAGAACAACTGTCCTGACACCAGCAAGACCCCTGTGATTGACCCCAAGACAGTGATGGACCTGACCTTTACCGCCCACCTGCGTGTACCCACCGACCTTTGTCCCACATTTTCCTTATGTTCTTATTTTCAGCATTGTGGAGCCGGTCTTTGAGATGCTGGGCCACTGTCTTCCTGGTGTCGGCCTCGCTGAAATAAATGCCTTTCTTATGTCACCACCGCTCCTCTCCCTGCCTTTGAATTTCGTCAAGGGCCAGTGGCTGAACTCAGTCTGCTTGGGACCCCCACGCCAGGTGCTCTGGCACCCCTGTGTCCCGGCTACATTTCTTAAGCTCATCACCTGATTGGGGGTGGGTGCACTGTCTCTAGACTTTTCAATTTGTGGAGCGGGAGATCTTGAATCGGGAAGAGGTCGGCACCTTTAGCAGAGGTAATGGAGAGATCTAAGGTGTTTCACACGTGGGCAAAACATCCATGCCTTTAGCAGCTCTTTAATGACTTTTCCTCTCTTCTCCCAAGACCCTCCGGCCAGGTGAAAGAAATGGTAGGAGAAATCCTGCTCATACTGGGCGGGGCTAGAATCTGAGCGCTCTTTACAAAGCTGTTTCCTAGGGGTCACTGGGGAGAGAGATGAGTCACAAGGTGCCTGGAGAGGGGCATATTCCCTCTGACAACTACATAAGATCCCAGCTTCCCTGCAGCCAGCCCTAAATCTGGTTACTCTTTTGCCTCTTTATTGCTCATTCAATATTCATTTGTCAAAGGGCAAGATGCTAATGTGTATTATTAAAATATCAATAGTTTATGAGTGAACTTTTATGGAGGATACAGTTAAAGGAGAGATTCTTGACCATCCCTGTCAGGAGCAATGGAGAGGGACAATCTTTCCAACTCCACTTTTTATTTATTTACTGGGTGGATGAAATGACTGAACCGTTTTTTGAGTAGCTATTGTGCGCCAAGAATGGCTTTAGTGCTTTCGCATGCTGGCTTCCCTCCAGTCCCCACAGCAGACCTGGGAAGCGTATACAATCCCATCTCCATTCTGGACATGAGGGCTCTGAAGCCCAAGCAGATATGCCTGGGTCACAAAGGTGCTAAGCCAGGATCCAAACTCATTTTGGGGCTTCAGATCCAATCCCCCCACCTCCAAGTTGGAGCCTTGAAAATACAAATGATCTTTACGTTTTTATCAGTTCCTTCACTCGTCCAAATTACACTTTAGTTTCCTGACCTACATTTCCCAACTCCAGCACCTTTTTATCAAAACCAAGCCCCCTTATCCCTCTCCTCCCTGTTCCCACCCTTTCAGCATTAGCCATTCTCATATCTCAGCCCTTTGGAGAAATGAATTTGTTGTTTTCACTCTTCTGTTGCTTGAGTTTTGTTTGTATCCTCTTAAGTCACAACAAGGCATCCAGGCACTCAGATTCTCTTCCAAAATTCAGCTGCATCCATGTCAGTAAAATGACAAAGGAAAAGGGGTCTGGTCCCTTAATGGCACAGGTATGTGGCAGAAGGGCAGGAAAAAGAGAGGACACGGGGCTCAGATAGGAAAGGCTGCCCAGATTTCCCCAGTCCTCTACAGAGCCCCAGTAGCCTCTTAAGTCCTGATCTTTGGCTGAAACCTCCCCCAGCTTGGAAGGCCATTGAGTTGGGGGTGTGGGGAGCCTTGAATGAAGGCTCTAGGCTTGAGAAATCCTTGGTCACAGATCTAAGTGTCCCGCCATACCTGGCACCTCAAGCTGTGAGTTGCAAACTGGACTACTTTTGCGGAAACGGACACTAATATGGAAGCTTCCGCCAGCTGCAGGAACTCCGAACTCCAGCATGTCCTTGGGGGGTCCCGCTTTGGGAGGAAGCCTAGCCTGGCCTCTCGGGGGGAGGGGCTTTAAACCCAGACATTCCGTGACATGAGGGACAGTTTGATGCCCAAGGATGGGGGTTTCTTCAGCCTGTCTGTGGAAATTATGAGGCTATACTATGTCAGACTTGCCAGGTACCAGTCGTGGTAGATTGTGCTCTCCAAAGATGGTTGCAACAACATATATCCCGTCCCTATCTCCTTCTTTCATGTGCTGTTGACACTCATCCTTCGAGTCATGATGGCAGGGATGTCTATGTTCCCTTCTTTGAATTGAGGCAGGCCTGTGTAACTGCCCCACCCAAGAGAACATGGTGGAAGTAATGCTGCTTGACTTCGGCAATGCAGCTCCCACCTGGCTCTTGTTCTCATTCAGGGTGCTCCCTTCCTGGCATTCAGCCGCCATGCTGAGAAGGAGCCCAAGCCACCTGGAGCAGTCACATGGGCCTGGCCGGCAGGCCCAGCTAACATCTCAGCCAACCGCTAGTATTAGCCCCCCGAGTTATAAGTGAATGAGCCTTCAGTTGATTCCAGCACCCAGCTTTTCACCTGCCTCAGCCGAGATCCCAGACCCAGCGGAACAGAGACAAACGGTCCCTATTGTGCCCTGTTTGCATTCCTGGCTCACAGAATATGCACATAAAAAACACTGTTAAGACACTAACTTTTGGGGTGGCTTGTTACACAGCCACAGTAACTGGAACACCGCTGGAATGAAACAGAATGTTTGCTGCTTCCCTCTCAAATCCAGCCTTCACAGGTCTTCACTCAGACTATTCCCTCCTCAAGTGGCCCCAGGCCCTCTGAGCCCACCCCCCCTCCTCTTCCTTCCAAAAGGCAGGGTCCTCATGCTTTTATCTCTCAATGCAGGTCCAAGAGCGTGTTCCTAAGTGAGGGGGTTTCCCCTGGACACGTGTGGGGGGCCCTCGGCCACAGGGAGGGAACATGCACATCTTTTCCCCCACTCTCCACTCTCATTAAGGTTCACGCTCAGCTTGCTTCTCTCATACTTGACTTGACTTATGAGGCCCCTTTAACCTCCAGTGCGAGGAGACAAGATTCTCACCAAGGTCTATCTACGCTGGCTCCCCCAGCCCCCGGCTGCATCTCCCAGGTAGGCTTTCCCGGAACAGGATGGAGGGAGGCACCCTTCCCTGCCACCCCCCCCACCCTCCCCCCTCCCACTGGGGCCCGGGGATCCGACCACTCCAGAGCCTGGGCTGTGGAGGAGGTGCCCTGGGAGCCGCAGCCCGTCAATCACAGAGGCGACCAGCACTGAATCGCAGGCCATTAGGCGGGAGGGCCGGCGCCCTGCTCACTCACCGGGCAGCCATCGGCAGGATGTTAGACGATCGCATGGCGGCCATTCTTATGATTTATTCAAATACTCATTACAGTCAATCTATTTTTACACAGAGGTGAAGATGTGCGCTGATAACGGTTAATCATTTATAATTC
The DNA here is from genome assembly GCF_018350195.1 of Panthera tigris. Taxonomy (NCBI): domain Eukaryota; kingdom Metazoa; phylum Chordata; class Mammalia; order Carnivora; family Felidae; genus Panthera; species Panthera tigris. Next base: position 22,147,982 of record NC_056669.1, on the reverse strand, counting down.
CATGGACTGGTTGGAAGCCAATGTACTATCAAAGGCGCGGCAGCAGCCCAGCCTCCGGTAGCCCCAGAAGCGGGGTGGGGAAACTACATAGCCCGGGCGACCCAGTCTTCTGGCTAACATCTGCTGAGCAGAGACCAGGTTGAGGGTGCAGTGGGAACACGGAGACCCCGGAATCCCAGACTGCCCTCCAGGAGCTCACAGCCCGGCTGGGGGGCGCGCAGGAAGATGCCGGTCAGGGGGGAGGTTGCCATGTGAGCACAGAAGAACTTCAGGAGAGGGAGAAATCACTTCTAGCTGGACTTACTAAAGAAGGGTTCGAGGAGCAGGCTCGACTTAGGCTGGGTCCTGCAGGTGGGTAGACTTTTGCCAAGCGGGAGAGCCAAAATGAGCACGTGAGCTTAAGGTGGTGTTACCATTGCCACCAGCAGTGTCCCCCTTCCCTTCCCTCACGCCGCCCTAGAAATCAACCATGTGTCAAAGCCAGTGGGGGCTTTCCCTGACTCCCCAGCTTAGCCCACAGATGACAATGGCTGGGGTCTGGGTTGGTCTTGCAAACTCAAGAGCTTCCCTCTCCAACACTCATGACACACATAACACATCAGGTCCACCTTAATGCATAATCAATAAAGTCTAATTAAATAGGATGTCATATTACAGGGCTTCTTTGTCACATTCAGACCTAATCTAATTAGAAGTCCACTGTATTTTACATTCTGACTAGCTCATTGTTGAGGATTTCTCTTGCACAATTGCATGACTGTTAAAGATTAGGTTCAGGGCTGGTCTTTAACCCGTAACCTTATTGAGTCAGCCTGGAAACACCAATCAAAGTTACTTACAGTTCACAGTCCCTTTTCTGGTGAGCGGCATGGAGGACAGAAAGCCTCAGAATCCTGCTCCAGACTTCACCTGTCAATAAAAGAAAACGTTTTTTTATAGATGTGTATGATTCTGCTGAGTGAGAGCTCTGAGTGAGAGCCAACGTGGGATGAGGGTAAACTCAGGAGTCGTTCTGGCTCAGGAGCAGCACAGGACTACAGCTCTATTCCCACAGTCCTGAGTGGGAAAACTTCCCGATCCAGGCACTCTTGGTGCAAAATGATCATTGTTTAGACAGCTAACCAGGACAGAGAGAGAGGATCACTCCCTCCTTACCTGCTTGCTGCCTCAATTTCTTGCGAGTTTCATCCCCTTCCCTATAGGAATCCCAGAGAAAAACAGGCTCATGGCTGTTGAGAGCCCTGAGCTGACCAAGGCAATAATCATTTACTGATGCCTCCCGTCTGAAGGGAGACCCCATGCAGAGGGACAGAGCTGAACGGCCCCTGTGAAAGCTTGCAACCTACATGGGGAAGGCTGTGAAAAACTAGCAAACCACAAAGCCCAGGTTGTTGTTTATGGCAGGATTATGGAAAATCTGGATGGAAGAGAGAAATTTCAAGGAAAGGTGAAGAGTGCAGTTGGGCTAGATGGAGAAGAATGATGAGGGAAGGACTGGAAAGATAAAAAAATGTGACTGCTTTTAATTCTCTTTCTGGAAATAGAGCAACAACAACAAGAAAAACCCAGCACATGCTTATGAGTGTCTGCTCCGTGATCGACGCTGGCTAGGTGCAGCAGGAATAAAATCCCATGGATGGGTCCTGCTATAAAAATGCTGCCACGTCATTCGGGAAATAAGATTACCCATATGGAACATCACCAGATATTGTGCAAGACAAGGCTACATGCACAGTAGTGCTGAGCTGTGTGGTAGGGACTATAATTCTCTCTCCACAGAGAAATGAAGTTGGCGAGAGCTGAGGTGCTCAAGAAGTATTTGGGCGTAGGGAGAACTTGCATGGGGCCTTGGAGATTGGCAAGATTTGGCCAGCAGAAGGGAGCAAGAGGGCATTCGTGGAAAGGGAGCAATCCAGGCATGGATGAGAGGGGGGCAGCATGGGAGTGCCCTGGGACAAGGCAGAGGCTGTTTTGCCTGCAAGCAACCAGGAGAGACCAACACTGAATAAGCCAGATGGGGCCAGAGCATCTAAGGCTCTGAGTGTCAGGCCGAGAGGCCAGGCTGGGGGTAGGAGCTGGAAGAGAGCCATTGAAAGTTTTTCAACAAGGAAATGACACGAAGAAGAGGAACCCCCTTGCCCCGACCCCTCTAATAATATTTTCCCTTTAATTAAGACAGAGAGACTTCTTGGAAGCGGTGGAATTTGAGACAGAAGATTTGGGCGTGGGCCATACCGTGATGTGCTCATGAAAAGAAAATGTCCCTCTTGTTCAGGATGGTGTCCGTACTTCCTCTGGGGCTGTCTACTAACATCTGCATGACCAAGATGAATGGCTCAAGGAGGCACCTCTGAGACAAGGACCACGTCTTATGCATCTTTATAGCCCCAGAACCTCGCCAAGTGCCCACCATAGTTCTCTGTGTACGTCTGTTGAAATGTTCATTGGTAGACCCTGTTCATTCCAAACAGAATCTACAACCAGCACCTTGGGACCAGCCATGGATGGGCAGTGGTTGGCAGTGGGCTCCAGCTTACGTTCTTTTGAACAACTGCCATGCTGCTACTGAGCACGTGTGAACTCAGTGTAAGAAGTCTCTAGATGGAATTGCATGCAGTGGTGCTTTATCCCTGCCCTCTGGGATTGTGTGTTGAGACGCCAGCACCTGAGAAGAAGATATGTCAGACTTCTCATTTACATATGCTGTAAAGCTGGGAAGGATAGCCTCTCCTGGAGAGGTGGATTCAAAAGTGTTAGAAAGCTTTTAACAAGCTGAAAGAAGGGGCCAAAACTACAAAGTCCAAGTTTTCCTCTACCAGTTTTTGTTTCTTGCACAATAACATCACGACAGCCGTAAATGAGGTAACTTTGAAGATGAAGGAATATGGCCCACCATCCCATCACTCTGACCCATCAAATTATTACATCTTATGTCCACATGCAAATCCATTTTTATTTTTTACAGAATTGTAGAAAAAGATTTGACAAGGATACATTCACCAAATCCCACTCTCACATTCAAAAGTCAATCGCAAAAACACCAAACAGGGTAACCTGGTTAAAAAAAAAAAAAAAAAGAAAAAAAAAAAAAGATGTGGGTTATTTGAATTTAACAGAAGCTCAGGATGACCCCAGAGTGTGGTGTTGCTTTGAAATCCATTACATGTGATCTTAAGTTGCATTCCCATATAGTGTCCAACGGAGGGATGAACCGTCCCCTCACTCTTGACTTATCAATCCATATTAATTTAAGATGCAGTTTTGACATCCCATTTAATGTAGTTTTTAAATTAAAATTTTTTTTAATGTTTATTTATTTTTGAGAGAAAGAGAGAGGCAGACTGCAAGCAGGGGAGGGGCAGAGAGAGAGGGGGAGACACAGAATCTGAAGCGGGCTCCAGGCTCTGATCTGTCAGCACAGAGCCCGACATGGGGCTTGAATTCACGAACTGCGAGATCATGACCTGAGCCGAAGTCGGACGCTTAACCGACTGAGCCACCCAGGCTCCCCAGCCCATGACTCTTATAAAGGATGTCTACTGGCTGACTCTCTAGAATACTGGGGAGTCTGAAGAGGAAAGACAAGCTAGGCCAAGAGCGAGGGAAGGGTGCAGAGGGCATGCAAATTATCCCACCAGTCCCTTCTGTGTTTTTCTCTCAACCCACTCCCTTGAATGTGGGACTGAACTGTAATCAGACCAGGGAAACTGAGGCCTGGGATGGGTGAGGTGGTTTGCCGAATTGGATAAGCCACTTGCTTTGAGGACAGGCTGATTTGGACTCAATACAAAAACCAATTTCTTTTTTTGTTTTTTTGTTTTTAATGTTTTTATTTATTTTTTGGGGGGGGGGGGAGGGGTAGAGAGGGGGGAGACACAGAATCCGAAGCAGGCTCCAGGCTCTGAGCTATCAGCACAGAGCCCAACACGGGGCTCGAATTCACGAACTGCGAGATCATGACCTGAGCCGAAGTCGGACGCTTAACCGACTGAGCCACCCAGGCACCCCCCACCCCTGCCTCCATTTCAATATCTTTGACAGTGAAGAGGGGAGGTGAGCGAAGATGTCCAGTGGCTAAAGCTCGGGTTAAAAGTTTAGCCGTTAAAAGCTCAAGCTCTGGAACCAGCCTGCACAGTTTTCCATCCTGGCTCCACCACTTACTAGTGGGATGGACAGGTTACTTAACTTCTCTGTCCCTCAGTTTTCCATCTGTAAAATGGGGCTAATAAGGGTTCTACCTCTGAGGTTAGTGTGAGGACTGACTGATTTTGTATCCTGCAAAGTGCTTGGGACAGTGACTCACACAAAATAGGCACTCGCTGAATGTTAGCTATTGTCATTGCTATTTTGTTGTCACTGTTTTCATTCCTAGGAGGCTGTGTCCCTTAGGACACAGGGCTTTGTCCGTAAGATTACCCGTCCTTCTCCCACATGGTGGTCCCCTAAATATTTGAAGAAATTGTATGAAAGAAGGACTGTGTTACACTAGACAATAAGATTAGGACTAACTGGTCGATGTTAGAGGAATTCAACCTTCAGTTCGATATAAGAAAGAAGCCTCTAGCAATGAGAACCATCCAAAAATGAGCTAGGCTTCCTCAGAAGGTAGTGAGCTCCCCAACCCTGGAAGGAGAATCTGCACTGGGTGAGAAGGTGCTCCAACCATGGTCTTCCAGACATGGCGTCACCCATCTATGAAAGGTTAAAAAAAAATTAGGAGTCTGATAGGGTTGACAAACTTCTATATTGATAAAACATTGATACTGTCTTCATTTATCATCATTTCATAAAGTAACTCAACCCCCAAAGTAAGGGGAGTAACAGGACCATTCTTTGAATTGAATAAATACAGCATCATGGAATGCATTCCCTCTCCCTCTCTTTCTGCCTCTCTCTCTTTGTCTGTCTGCTCGCTCTCTCTCACACATGCACGCACACACACATGTGTGCACACACGTTAATATGTGACCTCTCCATGCTGTCCTTAGTTTTCACTCGTGATCAGTGGAAAAGTCTACTTTAACTGGCACTGATCCACGGACACATGCTGGGGAACCACCTATGTGCCATGTATTTTAGAGCCTTCCAGAGCCAGCAGTGTGTGGTCCTGGCAGGCAAGGGATCATGTCAAAAGCCTTCAGACAAGCAGCCGTGCAATAATAGGACCAGAATTTAAACTCAGGCCTGTCTTGTTCACCATGAAAATAAAATGGAACTATAAATGAGACTGACCACTCACATTTATAAATGTGAGGAAACTTGCGAAATGGTTAATGAGGAACGAGTTGTTGAATTTTTGTCTGGGAATGAGGTAGAAGAGGGACAGAACAAAGCTTCCTGCAGGAGGTAGCACATGCTCCAGGAGAGCTGAGTGGCACCCGTGGAGCACGCCCAGGAAAGCTGGAAGGCTGGAGAGAGATGAACGTAGGGCTTAGCAAGGGCATGAGTCTAACACAGAGAACACACAGAACACGAGTCTAACACTAGGCCTGGGGTGTTCACCAGACATGGGTTCACACCCTCACTCTGTCATTAACTTACTGCGTGATCCTGGACAAGAAACTTTACCCCCTCCGTGCCTCAGTTTCCCCATAGGCAAAATGATATGGTTAGACTCCTAGATAATCCTTAAACCAAAATTCCATCTGATATCTATATACCTGTGAGGTTGCCCAGACTAACCTGCCAGGGAGGGCTCTAAGTCTCATGCTAAGGCACCTCAGTATATCACCCTGGTTAAGAGTAAAGATGTGGGAACCAGATAGTTCTGGATTCAAACCTAGGTCCATCGTTAACCTAACCTTAATCTCTATAAACCTCAATTTTCTCCTGTTTAAAAGGTAGGGGGTTAATAGTAGCATCTTTAAAAATTTTTTTTTAATGTTTATTTAGTTTTTAAGAGAGCGAGAGGCGGGGGGATGGGCAGAGAGAAAGGGAGACACAGAATCCAAAGCAGGCTTCAGGCTCTGAGCTGTCAGCACAGAGCCTGATATGGGGCTCGAACTCACGAACCGTGAGATCATGACCTGAGCCGAAGTCAGATGCTTAACCGACTGAGCCACTCAGGGGCCCCAACAGTAGCATCTTTAAATGAGATGATGCACCTAGAGCTGCCTGGAACATACTAATAATAATAAATGAGGATTTTTGTTGTTTTTATGTGTTCTGAGCTAAGGCAGGCAGCAACTGAATGGAAAAGGAGAACGAGAGGCAAATCAAGAAGATTGAGGCCTTCTGCATTTATCCCACTGCCCGTGACAAGCTTTTCAGGTCTTGCCCCAGCCAGACCTTTGGGATGAGGACAAATTATGACAACCCATTCTGGGGCACCAAGAGTCTCTCTGGATGCTCTTCTTCTCTGAAAGCCCATCCACAGGCATAAGAGCAAAACTTCCAAGAAAGACAAAACGTGAAGAGACCATTCCAGAAGGAAACCCTTGAAGGATCACCCATCCATCCAGACGGTGTGTCCTGTGTCTCCCCACCTCACTGCCGAGGCTTCTCTCTGTTCCACCTGTGCTCCCCCCATCACCCTCTCTGTTCCACCTCTGCTCCCCCATCACCCGGCAAGAGCTTCCAATTATTTATTTACACTTGTTGAATGAGGTTGTCAGTGGCAGCCCTGTAGGCTCTGACCAGCAGGCTCTAAATCACACAATAACTAGGTAGCTGAAAATGGATAAAATTACCTGGCACTAAATACTTGGCTCTGAGATGCAACCCCCCTCCCCGCCCCCCACCAGCCCTCACTGAGGGTGCAGCCTTTCTTGAAGCCTGGTAAGAGCCAATGCTAATGCCACACCTGTCTTCGGCCCCTTGGGCCACGGGCAGTGCTGGTCACCCTGTTGCAGAGGGAATGGAAGAGCTCCCTGGGTCATGCTCCCCGGGTCTCTAATCTTGGGCCCATACCTGTAAGTACAGGTTCACATATAAACCCCTCTAAGGAATGCTGGCACTGGTGGGCTAATCCTAATGACTTTAATACACAGGAGAAGGACCCGGAGGCCCTCGTGACCTGTCTGCATCCGATGGGAGTGCGGTGGGGGCTTCCAGGGCGGCGGGGCCCTCTACAGAGGCAAACCCTCAGGAGCTATACAGGACCTGCTCACAGGGCAGCCTCCCCGGCCCCGTGGACATCCTCGGAGGATTGCTGATTCCCCGTCAGGAGTCTCACTGCCCTTCTCCCCACGGCATCGTCGTCAACCTGCCTTAGGCCTTCTCTCTCTTCCAGGGCCCTAATTGGTCTCCCGGCCTCCAGCCTCACCCCATTTTTGCCCGTGTACCACCTCCCCTCAGCCCGGCATCTTTCTGGAACACAAATTTGATTGTGGCCACTCCTCCTTAAAACCCTTCCATGACGCCTCACTGTCTGACAGGCGTTGCCAACTGGCAGTCCCTCCATGGACTCTTGCCTGTCTGGAATTTTTATAAATTCTGCCAACATCTCAAAAGTGGGAAATTTCAAATTTTAACCATCTGTATTTCTAACTTTTCTCCAAAGGTCAGGTGACCTAACAATGCCAGTCCTGCATTTCCACATGGCAATCACTAGATGATGCTGAGTATTGGCCACCTCCTTTCATAGTTTTTTATTTATTATTTACTTTTGAGAAAGACAGAGTGTGAGCAGAGGAGGGGCAGAGAGGGGGAGAATCTCAAGCAGGCTCCGTGCAGAGCCTGACACGGGGCTCGAACTCAGGAACAGTGAGATCATGACCTGGGCCGAAATCAAGAGTCAGATGCTTAACTGACTGAGCCACCCAGGCACCCGAGTCACCCCCTTTTAATCACGCACGGGTCCTCCTGTTTCCCCTGAGAGAAGGCAGATGTCACCCTGGAAGTCTCTCCCGTCACAGGGTCAGACACCTAGAGGCTGACTTATTCTGCCTGCTGAAGAGGTTCGGGTTCAAAGTGACAGCACAGGGGTGGGTGGCTCATTATGTTCTCAGCTGTGCGGTGCCAGCGGGAGGGTGGATGACAGGATTCAGGAAAATACCAGCACTACCAGGCAGGCCCGCCTGAGTGTCCTTCCCTCCCACCTGGGCAATGCCACTCCTAGCCTGGAGACAGGCGGCAAAGGTCCTAGGGCGGCTCTCCTGGAATGCCAACGGCTACAAGGCAGGTGCTGAACAAGCCCCGCCCGCTTTATTCCTGAGGCCCCACCCCTGGGTCCAGCCTCTCCCCACCCCGGCTCAGGAGCGGCCGTACCCCCTCCCTTTATTTCCATCCCACTGTTCCTATCAAAGCCCTAACAGCACATATTTTGTTAATTGTACAAACCTAATGGGGGAATGCATTGGCAAAAAAGGGTAATGGCCATCAGACCAGCAATAAAACAAAATTAATGGCCCATAGGAAGAAATCATGTCCACTTAATCCCGGCTCTGAAACTCTAATAGAATAATGGAATACCAACGGAGGGTTTTTTTCTCTCTATGCAGATTGCTTACACCATGTTAATCACTTGCAAAGCAGGCCACATACCACTCTGGCTCACATGACCCTCCAGGGAAAGTAGCAGACCAGAAACATTTAGTGCAAGGCTCATTACTGACAGGCACCACCACAGCAACACCTTCCCTCTCTCCCTCCTTCCCCCAGGTGACTCTGGGACAGCCGGTATGGGGTGTCATTGAGAGCCATGAGGCGTGGTGGGCCGGAAAGCAAGACACATAATACCTAATAATAGCAAACATTTATTGAGTGCTTACTATGTGCCAGACACTGGGCCAGCTAAGCACTTTCTATATACTGTATTACTGGATCCAATGTTCACCTTCTATCGCTGGCTGAGTAGTCTAACAAGGTAGCTGCCGGCCACGTGTGGCTTTTCAAATTCAAATCCTAATTGATTAAAATGAAATAAAATTTAAAATTCAGGGTTCAGCCTCACCGGCCACATTTCAAGTGCTCGACAGCCACACGTATCTGGTGGCTATTGTACTGGAAGGTTCACATGGAGTACGTTTCCATCATCGCAGAACGTTGTATTAGAGCCTGCTCTAGAATACTGAGGCCATTCTATCTTGCTCATTTAACAGATTCAGAAGTCAAGGCGCAGAGAGGTGAGGCAAGCCGCCCAAGGTCATGCAGCTGAAATACGGCTGCGTTGGGTTCTAACCCAGCTCTATCTCAGTCTGGCTCCAGAATCCCCAGCCTACCCACCACTTCCTGGCAGAACAAGCAGTCAAGCCTGCAGGAAAGTCTTTTGAGGGAAGTTAGCAGTAGAAAGGCTCTTCTGGGTTGTCTTCAGCACCCACCCACTCCCTGGCACCCAGAGAGCAGACAGACCCCCAGTGCTCCACTTGGGAGAGCCAGCTCCGTGGGTGTGTCAAACTGGGAAGGTCATCTGGAGAGAGGGAGGACTTTACAGATCATCTAGCCCCACCTCCTTCAAGTTATGAATGAAGAAACCAACGTACAGAAAAGTTAAGTGGCTTGCCCAAGGTCAAACAGAATTAGAACTACAATCCAGGTTTCCTGACCACCAGTCTTCACTGGCCAAAGGAGAGGACAAAGCAATGCCCAGACCCGTGTGCAGTCACAGGTGAGAGGAGGAAGAGGTGTCCCTCCCACCTTCCTGGAGAGTCCTGGGCCAGGTTGGAAGTGGCTGGGATGAGTCTGAGGGTACTGGGCTCTGAGGAAAAGCAGGAAAGGAAGAAGGGTGGGGACGGTCAGGCCTAGAAGATGTACTGGTTAAAAGCATGACATTGGGTCACTACTATCTTGGGAAAATAGTATACGGAATCTACTGTCATTGAGAATACACTGACTGACCAAGCAGCCCCAATTTGAGAATGTATCCTACAGGGAAAAAGTGGCAGGTGCACAGGGATAATGTGGCAGCATCTATCGTGGGGAAAAGTCTAAAGCAACGTGGATGTCCACCCATAGGGGAATGGTTGGATAACTCCTGGTACAACCATACTGTAAATACATGAGGGCATTAAAAAGAATGAGTTCGACCGACACCTTTTGCCAGGCAAAATGGCCATAACGTTCAAAATAAGAAAAGTAAGTAGGAGAGGATGTGTGTGGAGTGATTCCAAGTTTATAAAAACAGAGAAAACTCTAGGACGAGTTGATCCCTTTGCATGTGTTTGTGTGAGCACGGAGGCAGCGTGGAAGGGGTGGCCCAGGGTGTTCACACTGGTGCGGATGGGGCTCTGGAAAGACAGGGATGAAGGCACACCGTTTTTAGCACATCTTAGCCTTGTTGCCGGTGCAGGGAGCACTGTCACCTCTGTAATTTTTGCGAAGAAACTTAATAAAGGAAGAGACAAATATTTGACAAAAGAAGAAAAAAAAAGAGAAGTCAGATTGCAAACCTGCCTCACTCACTAGCTTCACGGCCTTGGCAAGTTCCTTAATCTCACTCCATCTTGATTTCTTTGCCCAGACACTGATGATAATAGTATCATGTCATGAGGTGGTGGGGAGACTGGTGGGAAAACGAGTTTATAGCTGCTCAACAATTGGGGCCTTTCTATCAGAGGGGAAAATCTGCCGAGTACATGGAGGGACTTCCTGGGCCACCTCTCCAGGGCGGTCTGAGAGCCATGGCCAGGGCTCCCTACACACCCCTCAGAGCCCCTATATTTTGCCATGCAACCATTTCATCTATTCATTTTTATTTTTTATTATTTATTTATTAAAGTTTATTTATTTATTTTGAAGGAGATAGCGGAGGGGGGCGGGGGTAGAGAGAGAGGGAGAGAGAGAATCATGAACCGTGAAATCGTGACCTCAGCCAAAATCAAGAGCCAGGTGCTGAACCAACTGAGCCACACAGGTGCCCCTATTTATTTATTTATTTATTTATTTGTTTGTTTATTTATTTATCTTGAGAGACAGAGAGAAGGTGAGAGCACTCATAAGTGGGGGAGGGGCAGAAGGAGATAGAATCCTAAGCAGGCTCCATGCTCAGAGATGTGCCTGACATAGGGCTGGACCCCACAACTGTGAGATCATGACCTGAACAGAAATCAAGAGTCAGACACTCAACCAACGGAGGCACCCAGGAACCCCCCCACCCTCCCATGCCCTGCCGTACAACGATTTTAATGCGTCTCTCTATCAGACTGTAAGATCTTTACAGGTAGGAATAGTGCCTTGGTTATTTATCCATTCATTCAATCATTCAAGTTAATAACTTAAAAATTATGTCTTAGGCATGTGTACCTGCACTGTGCCTGACATCAAAGATACAACAATGAAGAAGACAGAAAAGTCTCCGCTTTCATGGAGCTCACATGCTAACGGAGGAAACAAACTACTTATACACACGTATATAGTCCAGTGGTGATAAGCACTAGGAAGAGAAATGCAGCATGACAAGGGAGCAGAAGTGACTGGGGAGGGGACGGGGACATTTTAGAGAGACAGGACAGGAAAGAGCCTCTGGACCTCTCTGGGAAAGCGTCCTTTGAGGCACATGCCACAGACCTGGTGAAGCCAGTGGTTGTATTCAAAGGATGTTAGTTTAAGGGGCGCCTGGGTGGCTCAGTCAGTTAAGCATCCGCCTTTGACTCAGGTCATGATCTCACAGTTCATGAGTTCAAGCCCCGTGTCAGGCTTTCTGCTGTCAGCACAGAACCTGCTTCGGATCCTGTCCCCCTCTATCTCTGCCCTTGCCTCTCTCTCTCTCTTAAAAATAAATAAATAAACTTTAAAAAAGGCGTTAGTTTAAGAATAAAATAAAAATAGGCTGGTGGGAGAGTGGAGGATAATTAAGACACCTCAAAAACATGCCTCCACCCAAAAGAACTGAAAGGGGGGACCCAGATGTTTGCACACCCCTGTTCTTAGCAGCGTTACTCATAAGAGCCAGAAGGTGAGAGCAACCATAGTGTCCGTGGACAGATGAATGGAGGAACAGAAGCGTTATATGGATACTGACATATCACTGAGCCTTCAAAGGAAAGCCACATGGATAAACCTGGAGCTATACGACGCTAAGTGAAGCAATCCAGTCACCAAAGGACAAAAACTGTCTGATTCCACTCACGTGAGGTACCCAGAGGAGTCATATTTGTAGCGATGGAGGGTAGAATAGTAGCTGCAAGGGGCTGGGAGGGAAGGGAGAGGCAGGGTTAGGGTTTAACAGATACCAGGTTGTAGTTTTGTAAGATAAAAAGTGTTCTGTGCATAGATGGTGGTGATGATTGCACAACACTATGAAAGTACTTAATGCCACTGAACTGTGCACTTAAAAGTGGTTAAGATGGTAAATTTTATGTGATACGCATTTTACCACAATTTTATTTTATTATTTTCAACGTTTATTTATTTTGGGGGGAGAGAGAGAGATAGCACAAGTGGGGGAGGAGGGGCAGAGAGAGACAGGGACAGAGGATCTGAAGCAGGCTCTGTGCTGACAGTAGAGAGCCTGATGCAGGGCTCGAACTCACGAGCCGTGAGATCACGACCTGAGCTCAAGTCAGGCGCTTAACCAACTGGACCACCCAGGCGCTCCTATCACAATTTAAAAAAATACACGCCACCACTAACTTCTCAGAAAAAAAAAAAAAAAAAAAAAAAAAAAAAGAGCCCGGGATGTTAAAGACCAGGAGGAGAAGCAGCTGACAGCCAAGGTGAGGCTAAGGGAGCCCAGGGCGGACACAGAGAGCAGGGAACCCCAAGTCTCTGAGGCCCAGGGGAGAGAACACAGAGGGACGGCTGCCAGGCAGAAAGGGACAGAAGCTCCCAGGCCAGTCTGCTGACAGGAAAGGCAACTTTCCTGTGGAAACGTCTGAGCCAAGGCGATTCCAGAGTGCTGGTACTGGATAAATGAGACACAATTTAGGGTAAAAAAGAAAAGAAAAAAAATGTTTTTAAACCGGTGGGAAGTAGGAAGCAACTGGTAGAGAGTTGGGCCACTCTCTAGCTTGAGATGAAAGACAGTCCCACGAATCCACTGCAGGAGATCTAAAAAGGAAAGGGAATAAGAAGCTGAGAACATGATGAGGGGTTTTGGGTCCTTCACCCGATGCAGCCGTGGGCAGCTTGGTGTGTTGGAAAGCGTCTTAGGGCCCAGGAGACAGTCTTATCTTTGTGCCCCTTTGACCTTATGGGGTCTTTGACCTTGTCTGGGCCTCAGTTTCTTCATCTACTGAACTGAGTGTCTGGAACAGGGCAAGAGGAATCTTACATTTTTAGGGGTCCACAAACCCCTTGCGATTTTATCCAGAATGGCATTTGTGTGTACATTTTTCTATGGAGGGATTTATACATTTTTACCAAGATTTCAAGGCTGTCCGTGTCCCCAGGAAGGTTAAGAATTGGTGGAAGAGATATTCACTAGGCTCACATTAAGCTAGAAAGTTCTAAGCTTCCCAGAAATCTTGAGCTGGACACCAGTAAATACTTAGGCCTCAAGTAAATCAAAATGTTTATTCCTGCTTTGCCCGCAACACAGAGATATTGTAAAAACGAAGCGAAATAATTATATATTCTGAAAAGTTAAAATTATTTCTCTCATGCAAGTAACTATGATAATCGTTATTGTTGGAGTGTTGCAGAAAGAAAGAGTAGCTCTAATTCTGTGTCTCCCTCTCTCTGCCCCACCCCCGTTCATGCTCTGTCTCTCTGTCTCTCAAAAATGAATTAAAAACATTAAAAGAAGGGAAGGAAGGAAGGAAGGAAGGAAGGAAGGAAGGAAAGGAGGAAGGAAGGGAGAGTAGTTCTGCAGCAGGCATAAAGGGGGCATGATAAAGGGACGTGATGTGCTATGGGCTGACCCTCCTCTGGTTAGAAATGAGGAGGCCCTCAATTCCCCTTGTGGAGAGGGGTCCAGGCCAGAAGGAAGCATATATGCAGCCTACCCAGGAGGGACAGCCTAGGGCAGAACAAACACATCTCTTTGGGCCAAGAAGCTCTCATTTTGTGTCTGGCTTTACTTGGGAGGGAACTTTCAATTGTGTGCCTGAGAAAAGTGACAGACTGAGGATGGATGCATCAGGGGAAAACAGCACAGGCAGACTGGCCACCAGAGAGCAAGACGCAGACTGGAAACCTGTGGAATGACTAAGCTAGCGTCACCAGGGCAGAGGGGACCTCAGCCACAATGGGGAGCGCCTATCCAGAAGGAGCCGGCCCAGAGGCAGTGGGAGGGACGATTGTCAGAACCGCGCACGGTTGCACCTGGATGGAACCTTAGACATTATCCATTCCATCCTCCTGATTTCATGTCTGCAGAAACGGATTAAGAGAGGGGTGACACTTATCCACACCAGTCCAGGATTGAATGCCAGCCAGTAGCTCCCTTCATTCGTTTACAGAATGTGTTTTGAATGTCAGACCCTTTGCTAGGTTGGAGATCAATAACGAGCAACAAATCTATCCCTCTCCCCTCAAGGAGTCCATAGTCTAAAGGGAGAAACAGACACCGGTTGCTTGAGGGGGTAGGTGTCATCCAGCATGTTAAGTAGGGGCCACAGATGAGGGTCTCCCCACTTCAGGCAGGTACATCCAGACAATGGCAAGATGGAGGGTCAGCCACTTCCCCTCAGGCCAGTCCTGGAGGCAGTGGAAATATTCACCGTAGAGTCCAAGCCAAGTCAACAGCCACCTACATGTCAGAAAAGAGTGCCCACCATGGCAGCCATCGAAAGAAGACTGTCTGTGCGTCTCTCCCAGGGGAAGAAAGCCACGCACTCCAGCAGGCCAGCCACAGGCCCTGGTGAGCAGGCCACTCCAAACAGCACTTCCATTCATTACTTCCTAACTCGCCTCGGGGGGCTGGTCCTGAATATTGTTTCATAAATAACTTAACAGGGCTCCAGCTTGTTTAACTGAGGTTAGGCAGATGTGCACAGCACAGGCTGATTATGAGGGAATTTGGCTGTGCTGAATGGTTCTGGGATGCTGATTCTCTGCGGAGGGGTGGCTCAGTGGAAAAGGCAACCACTCGGCTGGTGTCCCCACCTGGATCCCCAGATCGCAGCAGGGGGACACCGAAAGAGCATTTGTTTCCAATTGTTCTTAGCCACTAATTTGGCTCCAGGGTATAACACCAATCTGAGAACAAACGGAGTAGGAAAACTGTGCGTTTCCTAAAGGAGGCCGAATATCACCATAAACAGGGGAGGGCGGGGGAGGATTCCTGAGTTCACTGCACATGCCCCAGCGGCCTCCAGAGCCCAGGCTGGCCGCTTCCCTCTCCAGCCCGGAGTCACCCGGCTGCACTGCCATCTGCCGTGCCTCACCTGCTCATTGCTCCTCTGAGGTGCCTCCAGCAGAGGACAGATTACTCTGATGGCAGGTAGATAAAATGGGATCCCTTGCTAGCAGTAACTACCCAGAACAATCTCTCTCCTGAGCAACTGACTGTCTCCACCTGGCACCTGCCAGCCAAAGAGCTGACGGGTGGCAAAGGCTGGCGTAGGCAACTCTCCCCCTACGCGGAGAGGACCGTGAAGGCCGTCTCCAGGCAGGACTTGCTCAGAGGGCCCTCTGTCGGGCTGCAGAAAGGTAGGCCGGGCCACCCCTCAAGGGGGAGACATGAAAGCAGCTGTGTTTCTGGCAGAGGGAAGAGCTAGCACTCTCCAGGGGCAAAGGGGGTGACGGAGCTGGTGAGCCAGGCCACAGCAGATGCTTTCTCAAGACTCATGGGCAAAATCCCCAGTAAACAAGAGGCCCCTCTCATAGTTCAATTGCCTTCTGGTGGCTTAAAATAATGGAGTCAGAGAACTTTCCCTGTGACCCTCTTGAAAGCAAACCCGCAGATAAAATGCTTTTACCAACCCGACTACTCTCTTCACAGCGTCTTAGCAGACAGACCATAGTTTCCAGGATGAAAAAAGCCTCCCTCACCAGCATGTGAGTAAGCTAATCGGTAACCTCATAAACTCAACAATTTTAGAGAAAGAAAACAATTTTTTAAAAATCTCTGAGCAGTCGAAGTACGTGTCACAAAATCTTCCCACTAAAGTTTATGAACCTTACTTGTAAGGGAAAACTCCCAGACTCTTACTCAGAGCTTCTTCTGACTGATTTCGTACATGCTTCTAACAGGACCAGGCATCTGGCATCTTAGACCTCCGCTGACAGAGGCAGTAAAAGAGGAGGTGCGAGGAGGGAATGGAGGGTTGACCGAGGAGAGCACTGAGGGGCAACCTAGTGAGTCATCACATCAGGTTCAGCCGTGTTCAGGATCATTTACTTAGGAAGATAGGGAGGATGCCCACTGGTGATGCTGAAAACATCCTCAGAGGATGTGAAGAAGTAAAGCTTTGGCTATCTGGAAAATCCCAAATGAGTCTCCCTCGTGATGCTTCCACGCTTCCTGTAAGTTGTTTTGAAGCTTGTTCAGAAGCTGCCTGCGTTCATTCATTTGCTCAATAGGCATTGACTCCTGTGGACGCTGGGGCATAAAGCAAGAGGAAGGCAGGGACCTTGTTTAATAACAACACACACACACACACACACACACACACACACGCACACGCACACGCACACATGCACATCAAGAGCATCTATTTATTGCACACGAGGTGCTCGATAGATGCACATTGTACAGATGTTAGAAAAGGCACCTGGAAAGGGGAGGGGCAAGCCAGTCAGATTGTCCTTTGACCCAATCCCTAGCTACTCACATGAGAATCTTTCCGGGGGAGGGGCTGTCATAATTCAGGAGTCAATTAAAAATGTCATCGTATCAAAACTTTAAACTGCTCCACCAAGAAAAACATGAAGACACCACAGAATCAGGCCTGAAAAAATGTGGACTAGATTGTCCAGTCCAGTGATGAAATGAACAGTGTGGAACCATCAGTGTCTGAAATGCTTCCAGCTCCGTAGTCAACAGGACCCTAGTCCTACTTAAGGACAGACCTAGCCTGCCAGCCTGATTTCTCTCCTTTTCCCTAAAGCTTTGGAAGGCAGGATTTAGGTCTCTGCCCCATCGCAGATCAAGGAGACAGCAAGCCACTCTGCCTCCTCTCCCAGCCCCTCAGCTGGCGGGCTGGGGGGAACAGGGCACCGTCATCATTTGGGGGAAAGTCTTTATGAGACTCATAAGGGATGGTGGGGGAGGGGCTAGGATTCTGGCAATCTGTCCTGAAGAATTCAGGTTAATAATTTATATATGCATTAAAAAAAAAACCCTTCTGAAACAAATTGCATACAAATTGTGTGACATTTGAAGGAAATTTGCCAATGTTGCTCAGTGAAGCGTAATAAATATATGCAGCCCATAATAATAAGTTACTTAAACTCAAGGCACTAAATGATTTATTAATTGTCTTCTAATCCTTTCCAGCTCCAACTAAAACCAAGAGTGTGGCCATATTTCACATACCAGTTCATAATGCCTCTAACACCAAACAGCGTGGCTGCCATTGGCTATTCAGTCCGTTTTTCATTCTGGCCCCCAACTCCCCAGACAGGCTTGTAGGAGGGCCCACAGCTGAGCGGACTGCTATTGTCAGCAAATGGGTAGATGCACCCCAAACACATCCCATCCCACTGCACTTCTCACGTGAATGTCACATCAAACACGCTCATTTTGCCTAGAGTTCCCTTCCTCTGGCTTCTACCTCTCCCACTGCCATCAGTACCACGGTGCCCCTGGGTAGACATCAATCCTGGGAGAACGGGCTGTTGTCTCCTGGGATGCGCCAGGCTCACAGCCCCAGACTCCTCTCCAGCAGCAGATGGTGAGCCAAAGAGAATTAGAACGGAGATGGGAAATGGAACACAGAGACCTGCCCTTTCTCTAGGACACACTGACCCAGCAGGGAATGTGGGATTTTGGTTGCCATGCCCACTCACTGGGCCTCCTCCCTACTGCTCCAGACATTAGCCTCTTCTCCCTGGAAGACTTGATGCTCAGGATGTTGCCCAGAGCCGCCTATAGACCCCACCCTATCTTGGGATTCATACCCTGTGTCTGGTAGGAGGGAACATCACCAGTAAACTAGAAATCTGTCGCCAGAAATATGGCCTGTGGATGGATGGAGAAGTAGGACCAGGAAGGGTCCCAGGAACTGAGTGTCTGTGTTCAGAGGTGAAATGATTCTCCACACCTCCTTGGTTCCCCAACATGCTTCTTTCCAGTCTTCTCATCTCAGAACGATGCCATATTCCACCAGCTACCCCCATCTGGGGGCCACCTTGGATCCTGCCTCTGCTTCTCTCTCACTCTCACACCCAACCAGGGGGATTTTACTCTTAAAAAACATTTCTCAAATCAGGGTGCCTGGATGGCTCAGTTGGTTAAGCGTCCAACTCTTGATTTCAGTTCAAGCTGTGATCTCATGGTTTGTGAGTTTAGGCCCCACATCAGGCTCTCCCCTGACAGTGTGGAGATTGCTTGGGATAATCTGTCTCCCTTTCTCTCTGCCCCTCCCATGCTCACCCTCTCTCACTCTCTCTTTCAAAAATAAATGAACTCTATAAAAAAATATTTCTCAAATCTATCCCTTTCCATATCCACCGCCACTGTATAATTCAGAGCCCAAGGATGCAAATCAGCAGCTCTTTCTAGATCTTTTGTGGGATTTGCATAGTGCTCCTGGTGTTCCTTTGTTTTGTTTTGTCTTTAAAAAGGTAATGTGTAGGGTGCCTGGGTGGCTCAGTGGGTTAAGCGGCTGCCTTTGGCTCAGGTCACGATCTCATGGTTTGTGGGTTTAAGCCCCACGTCAGGCTCTGTGCTGACCGCTCAGAGCCAGGAGCCTGCTTCCGATTCTGTGTCTCCCTTTCTCTCTGTTCCTCCCCTGCTTGCACTCTGTCTCTCTCAAAAATAAATAAACATAAAAAAATTAAAAAGGTAATACATAACATGGTTCAAAAATCAAAAGGTATATGAAATATCTCCCTCCATTCCTGTCCCCCACTTATCCAAGTGAACACAAATATAGATTCTTGGTATCCCCCTTTTATGCACACTTTTCTGCACCTTGGTGGATTTTTTCTTTTTACCCTTAAAATATTTTTGGAGATCTTTCCATATCAGTACAAAGACAGAGTCCTCATTCCTCTTTTTATTTATTTATTTATTTATTTATTTATTTATTTATAATTAATTAATTAATTAATTTTGAGAGAGTGAGTGGAGGAGGGACAAACGGAGAGGGAGAGAATCCTAAGCAAACTCTATGCCCAGGGAAGACCCTGACATGGGGCTTGATGTTATGACTGAGGTCATGACCTGAGCTGAAATCAAGAGTCAGACGCTTAAACCAATGAGCCACCCAGGCACCCTATTTTATTTTTTAAGTAAGCTCTACTGCCAGTGTAGGGCTTGAACTCCCAACCCCAAGATCAAGAGTTGCATGCTCTACCAACTGAGCTAGCCAGGCACCCCTCTCTTTCCTCTTTTTTTTTTAATTGTTTTTAAATTTTTTTTTTAACGTTTATTTATTTTTGAGGCAGAGAGAGACAGAGCATGAACGGGGGAGGGTCAGAGAGAGGGAGACACAGAATGTGAAACAGGCTCCAGGCTCTGAGCAGTCAGCACAGAGCCCGACGCGGGGCTCGAACTCACGGACCGCGAGATCATGACCTGAGCCGAAGTCGGACGCTTAACCGACTGAGCCACCCAGGCGCCCCTAATTGTTTTTAAATGTTTATTTATTTTGAGAGGGGAGGAGGGCCAGAGAGAGAGGGAGACACAGGATCTGAAGCGGGCTCTGCACTGATAACAGACACCCTGATGCAGGGCTTGAACTCATGAACTGTGAGATCACCACCTAAGCCAAAGTTGAACGCTTAACCGAATGAGCCACCCAGGTGCCCCTCTTTTCTCTTTTTAAATGTGTAGTATTCCAGGGCGCCTGGGTGGCTCAGTCGCTTGTGTCCAACTCTTGACTTCGGCTCAGGTCATGATCTCATGGTTCGCTCATGATGTCATTGAGCCACTGAATTTGAAAACTGATTGGGCTTTGCACTGGTAGTGCTGAGCCTGCTTGGGATGCTCTCTCCCCTCTCTCTCTGCCCTTCCCCTGCTCTCACTCAGTCTCTCTTTCTCTCACAATAAATAAACTTAAAAAAAAAAATGTGTAGTATTCCATTGTCAGAATATTACATAATTTAACTAACCCAAACTGATGGTTGTTTGGGTTCTTTCCAATCTTTTGCCATTACAAATAATGTCACAGAGGATAAACTTTCATGTATGTTATTTCACATATGATCAAGTATGTCTTCAGGATCAATTCCCGAGTATAAAATTGGTGGGTCAAAAGGCACAGGATTTATAATTTTGATAGATATTGCCAAACTGTCCTATAAAGGGTTGTACTGATTTACACAATAAGACAGCCTGTTTCCCCAGAGCTTTGCCAATACAGTGTGATAGACTTTTTGGATTTTTGCCCATTTAAAAGATGAATGGATAATGTTGTCTCAGGATAGTTTTAATTTGCATTTCTTTTTATGTGTAAGATTGAACATCTTTCCTATGGTAAGAGCCATTTGTATTTTCTTTTCTGTGAATACTCTGTTCAAATTCTTTGCCCATTTTTTTCTATTGGGCTGTATTTTGTTATTGTTGATTTTTAGGAACTCTTTGTATATTATGGAGAGTAGCCTTGTGACGCGAGTTGCAATTTTTTTTCTCAGTTTTTCATTTGTCTCTTGACTTTGCTTAAAATATTTTGCCTGTGCTTTAAAAAAAATTTTAATGTGAATTCCAACAGGCCTGGAGCATTCACAATCCCATTTGCCACGACCTCCCTCACCCCTCAGTTTTCAAATGAGTTGTTTTACTGTTTTTCATTGCCTAGACATTGGTGTGATGCATAGAACTGCTACCATCACTGTATGACCCAGAGGAAAGCTAGTCTGAAAACAGAGCCGATATCCAGAGGATGACAGAGAAAGAATCTGAGTGCTTGCTGATGTCATTGAGCCACCGAATTTTTTCAGCCCTCAAGCACTCCTGGTTCTGGGCTTCATAATATGTTAAAAAAAAAAAAAGATTCTCACTGTTTAAGCCACTTTGGGTTGGATTTGCTGCTACTGGCAGGCAAAGGCGTTCTAACTGAAACATATTTTGAATGTGCTTGTGAAAGTCTGGTCCCTTCCAATCCATCCCCACTGGTGCTGAGGCCAAGTTCTAGAATATAAATCTGACAACACCACTCCCCCATTTCAATACATTCCATAGCTCCCCATCACCTGCAAAATATAATCCAAGAGCCTTAGCACTCAGTCCAGCCATGCCCAACCCCCTCCTTGCTCTCACCGTTTCACACTTCCATGTTGTTGCTCACCCTGTCCCTGCTCCCTGGAGGGAAGGCTCTTTCCCTCCTTCTGCTGTATTGTTCCCAGGACGGTCTGTTCCACCATCATCTCCTCCAGGCAACTTTCAGACCAAGTCCCCATCCCCACTCCCACCCCATCCAGTGCTTTCCTCCCTGGTTGCATTAACCTCATTGTCTATACATCTTTTTTGCATGCCTGGGCCCCTACCCTCCCACTTCTTTATGAGTTCCTTGGAAACAGGGGCAATAGCTTGCTCATTTCTCCAGCCCTGATGCCTAGCTTGAGACCCAGTGTGTGGTAGATACACACGGGCAGTGTTTGCAAACCTGAATGGAGCTCCCCATACTCATCTTGTGTCCCCACAGACACCCCCTCAGACTTCTCCCAGCCCAAGTCCTCGGAACCAAGGCCTTGCCACCCACGTCCGTGTCTCTCTATAGAGAAGCTGGAAGAAACGTCCCATCCAAATGGGCTTGCTCTAAGAAGAAGCAGATGACCTATTAAATCACCAGATTAAACAGTGCCATTTGCCCGAGCATGGGCTCCCTGCCAGTGTCCCCGATGCTGTAGTAAATCACCTACTGCAACAGAAAGCCAGGGTTAGGAAGTGTGTTCACAGCCACTTAACCAGCTGTGTGAACTCAGAGAAATTACTGAAGCCCTCTGTGCCTCAGCCTTCTTATTCAGGTAAAAGTGCTGAGCAGGTTGTTGAGAAGAGTGTGATTGTCTCAGAGACGATGACCAGTAAATGACAGCCATGTTATTTCCTCTCTTCGAGCTGAAACAAGCCCCTAGAAGAAGGACACAAAGTCCACAGAGAGCACACCCCAAACACTTGGCTAAGGCAGGCCTCCTTTATAGGTCAGACACCAATATGGCGACCACACGGCAGAACTATACTCATGGGAACAACAGGGAAGGGAGAGGGCTGGCATCCAGCAAGCGGTTCCTGCGTGCCAGCCTGTGCTACATGGCGCGCACCTGTCCCCATGCACGTGCG
This sequence comes from Panthera tigris, assembly GCF_018350195.1. NCBI lineage: Eukaryota > Metazoa > Chordata > Mammalia > Carnivora > Felidae > Panthera > Panthera tigris. Next base: position 22,125,775 of record NC_056669.1, on the reverse strand, counting down.
TCACAGCAGCCCTGCAAGGAAGTACTTTCAGTCCACTTCTAGAGAGGAGCAGAGAGCAAGGCTGACAGAGGTTAAACGACTCGGCCGGTGAGTCCACATCATGAACCCAATTAAGTGGGGGAGTCGGGGTCTCCACTCGGCTCTGTCTGGCTCCCATCCCTGAGTTCTGTTTACTGCTTCGTGTTACCTCCAGACCACATGGAATGAGGCTGGCCTGACACATCGTGGACTTGTGTTCCTGCTTATAAAACTGGAGGAGGTGACCAGGGAAGGGAGAGGGAAGAGGGAGTCGGGTGATGGCGGGGGCGGAATAGGAGAGTGAAGAGAGAAGCTCCTAGAAAAGATTTCGCTCATATCCCTAGCATGACCCTGGAGGCGGTGGGCAGGAGGGGGGAGCTTTGACTATGTGTGCGTGTATGCATGACTCTGTGTGAGTATATGCATGTGCGTGTGATTGTGTGTAGGGCTCTGTGTGTGTTTGTGTGTGTATAACTGTGTGACTGTGTTCCATGTGTGTCTGGCTCTGTGTGTGTGCACGCGCATGTGTGTGCATGTGTATATGACTGTGCGTGACCATGTGCGTGTGACATGTGTATGGCTCCGTGTGCACGCACGCGTGTACACGGGTACGCGTGTGTGCATGTGGGGGAGGGGAGGACAGCTTGCACACAGCGGCCTCCCCCCCACTTCCAAACACACTCACATGCTGGCTGCATCCAGCCTAGACGTGCCCCACGTGAGCTCCGCGTGCAGTCAGCAGTGGGAGACTTCGCCTATTAACTGTTGCAGGCAGTTCCAACCGGCCAGGTGACATCAGTGTTCCTGGCGCTGTTGTTATTAGACCAGGACTGACCCGGCCAGGCTGCCTAAGGGGACAGCACAGGGGGAAGGGGAGGGTGGAGGTGCCTTCTCTAATCCAGTCAGGCTTCCCTGGACAGACCTTCCCACATCTGGACACACCACGGCCGCCCAATCAAGGAGAGAGCTCTCTCAGCTTTCAGAGATGTTCAGAGCATAGGGGAGATGCACACACCTTCCCCACCCAGCGATCCATAGCAGCAGCCTGGGCTTCCGGCTGGGGAAGGGGTGGGAAAGGGAGGGGAAAGGAGAGGAAGCAAGCGGGCTTGGCTCCCAGGCTCCTCAGGCCACCTCAGCACCCATCAGGATTCACCCTCCACCAGCCTTGTCCTGGGTTTCTCTCTCTTCCTCCCTGTCCTTCCATCTGGTGCCGTCTATGGGTGAAGAGGGACGGGGCCCACTGTGGGGTCATGGCCGCCTGCCAGGAACAGGCAGAATTGAAACCACATCTCACTCTCCATCCCTGCCTAATCCCCCCCGGCTACCTGCCCCTCCGAAGTCCTCTGAACTCTGCCGGATGGCAGCCGCCACAGAGGATTTTAGCAGGACAAAAGAAGACTCTTATGGAGTCAAAAAAAGAATCTTATGGGGCCTGGATGCAGTACAAATTCTTACCCTCTCCCTGGACTCCAGAGAGAAAAAACCATAGCCTTATACTTACTTAACATAAAAACATCTCAGCGGCTGGGGAAACCCTTATTCTCTCAGTTCCCTAAAACTTGGGAGCCCCCAGTGTCCCCAAACACAGTTGACCAATTCAAGTTAGCAGCAAAGACTAACTGGAAAGTCCCTCCTTTGCTTCTTTGCAAAACAAGATGCAGAAACCAAACAACTGAGCATGGTGTGTGACTGCCTAGGACTGGGGAGAAAGAAGAAGGAACATAGGTATACACACATATAATGTGCATTATGATAATCGTCCAACCTTCCTGTGGTATTGTGGTGCCTGCAAAGATCCTTTCACCTCCATCCTCTGGTTTTTGTGAGTCACAAGGTACTGGAAAACAGAAGTTTACATCCTGGCTCACACCCTGGTTTCTGAACTGAAAGACCTTGGGTAAGTTATGTCCATTGTACAGGTGAGAAAAATGAGGCCCAGAGGGGCCCAGGGTCTGCCCAAGTCACAGAGCAGCATCATTCACAGTCATGTGTCCACCAAAGTCCTAACCACGGCCACAGCTCTCTGCGCTGCCCCCTAGCTTTTCTTTCACTCGTTCTAGCCTTGGTTAGAAAACCAGTTATTACCGCACTCGCTCCCAACCCTCATCTTCCTGGTGCGAGAAAAAGAGTCCCCTGGTAGCAAGCTGATATTTGGACAGTCTGAGAGCCAACTGCTCCGGAAGACATGGCCTTCCCCTTCCAGGACTTGGTCACGCTGCCAAAACAAGAGGAGAAAGCTTCCAACAAAAGTTTGTTTTCATGGAGATTTTATTTCCTTCGCTGAGGCTCTCCCACCACAGATTTCTCTTTGTTGGAACTCGCATTCAGAAGTCACCAGATACACAGCCCCTGACCCTCTGAGCCCTCGGGGGGATCTCACGCCTTTATCTCCCCTCCCAGGCCAGCAGGCTGCCTGCTCCCCCACTCCCCCACTCAAAAGGCCCTTTGAGCCATTCTGGAGAGAGAGGGGCTCTTGGAGTGGACAGAGGCTTCACTGGGATGAGCCCTCCACATCAAAGGGTGAGGGACGGGGGCCCTGCGTGCACGTGTCTCTGAGAACTGGCAAGGGGAAGAGGGTGCCTAACTACCTCCCTGTATCCCTCGGGCAGAGGTTGCGTTCCACAATGGAGAGGCTGTTAACTGAGGCTCAGACGGCAGGACCCACATCTCCCAGGCTGTCCCCAGGGCTTGGCTCGGCTAGCACAGAGGCAGGGCCAGCCCAGGCACAACTCGGAAGGGGATAAAATCTGTCGTAGATGGACAAGGCTTTCCTTTTGCCCTATTCAGGATCAGCTGCCCTCCCAGGTTCACAATTTAGAGATTTTACTCTGGCTGTCTCTCTTAGCCAGAAAGAGAGGGGCTAACATTAATCCACGCTTCGTGGGCAAGCCTCCCCGGTGTGTGCATTCAAGAGAGAGGGAGAGAGGGGGAGAGGGAGGGCAAAAGAGAATCCAAAGAGTAAATGCTCAGCTCTGGGGGATAAATTGCTAATGGTAGAATTACAGGTTCAAGAGGCCAGTGGGATTTGGAGGTGGCAGCAAGGCGAGGCCCCCGATGGAGGTCCAGCTGTCCTCGAAGCCTCCCTTCAGGAGGTGGGCCCTGTTATGTGCTGTCACGGCCATGGACATTAGGGTCAGGCAGAGCTCATTCTGATTCTCAGCCCTACAACTTGCCAACTTGATGACCTTGGGCAACTTAATCTCTTTGGGTCTCATTTCCGTCCTCTGTTCAGATGGGGATGACACCATCAAGGATAGTGTAAGGAACAGACAACAAACCCAAAAAGCCAAGCAGGGTGGCCAGCCTGTAGGAGGAACTGGACTCTCCCTCTGTGAGGCCTGAGGTCATGGTGGCACCATCGGTATTTCTCTTTAGGTTTCCGTACCAACAGTCTGGGTCTTCCTCTGCATACACCCTCTCACCCTTGCCCCAGACTGTAGCTAAATGGGAAGATTTTTAATGTTTACATTTTTAAGTGCCTATGTGAACTTTTGTCATGGGGAGACAATTAAGACAATTTGCAACACATTTTTCTTTCTTTTTTTTTTTTAATTTTTTTTAACGTTTATTTATTTTTGAGACAGAGAGAGACAGAGCATGAACGGGAGAGGGGCAGAGAGAGGGAGACACAGAATCGGAACCAGGCTCCAGGCTCTGAGCCATCAGCCCAGAGCCCGACTCGGGGCTCGAACTCAGAGACCGTGAGATCATGACCTGAGCCGAAGTTGGATGCTCAACCGACTGAGCCTCCCAGGCGCCCCTGCAACACATTTTTCAAAACTACCACTTCATTTGTTTCTCAAATGGTCTCATTCCCATTTAATAAATGAAGGAGTCACAAGTCAGGGATACGAAGTGACTTTTCCAAAGTCACTCATCAGGTAAGCAAGAAAGACGAGGCCAAGCCTCATCATGACTGGCATAGGCATGTCCAAAGAAATTCCACCCTGTCTGGGGCAGGGAGGGGTAACAGATATGAAGGATTTGGGGGCTCATATGCAAAGAGAAGCCAGAAAGGATGATGACTTTTTGAAGATGGAGGGTTCTAAATAAACCTTTAGAGTCTGGATTTGAAAGTCCAGAAGCTTGAAGGCAGCTCAGAGAGATGTCTGTCAGGCAAGGTGGCAGAGAAAAGAAGACAGCGTCACACAATTTCTGCGGCAACTCAGGAGTTCAGGGAAAGCTGAAGACCAGCAGAAGGCGGCCCTGGGCCAGACCAGGCTGCGAGAGACTGAAGATGTAGTAGAAACAGCATCTATAGAAGTTTACTTTCCAAGTCAAAGTGAGTGCTGAGGTCAGACCCTTATTGACCCACCTACCCACAGAGTGTGTGCCCAAGTTCTCAGTCACACAGTAAGAAACAAGGGGTGGAGAGGAACTAGGGAAGGGCATTGGTCCTGTCCTAACTATAGAACCAGCCAAGAGGCCCTCCCTCCATGGGAGCTGGCTCCATGGATCATGTTGCCTCTCCATGGGCACCTTCCATTAACCTAGGAATACACAGAGTTGGGCTGTGACCTTCCTTCTCTCTCCCCACCCTATTCAATGGGGTCCCTTGACAACACTAAGCTCTGACAGACCCTTTAAGAGCAGCTTCCTGGGGCACCTGGGTGGCTCAGTCAGTGAAGTGTCCGACTTCGGCTCAGGTCATGATCTCAAGGTTTGTGAGTTCAAGCCCCGTGTTGGGCTCTGTGCCGACAGCTCAGAGCCTGGAGCCTGTTTTCAGATTCTGTGTCTCCCTCTCTCTCTGCCCCTCCCCCACTCGTGCTCTGTCTCCCTCCCCCCCCCCCCAAAAAAATAAATAAACATTAAAAAAAAAAAGAGAGAGAGAGCACCTTCCTCTCCTCCCAATCAGCGTCAACCTGTCAGGGCCAAGTCAGGTGCAATCACACCTGGCCTACAATGCTGACTCCTGAACATTCCATTCGGAGATTCCAGGATCTCAAATCCATAATTACCAGCTCCAGAAAGAACGCCACCCCTCTGCCTCCTTGGGCACACACAAGACTGACTACATGTTTCTGGACTGATCTCCTGCTTAACCAGCTGCAAAGGGTCTCTTGCAAAGGGAAGATGAGGAATCCCTCCTGAGTCCAGGGAAGCCACTAGTCTGTACTGTGAAGCGATTGCAGACAGTCTCTTTTTGCTTTCCAATATACTTAATCAACATGAAAAGGATTGTGAGGGCTGGAGTTTCTACAGGTAGAACTAACAGAGAAGAATAATGTTCATAAATCATTTAGCATGCAGTCCAAACAGAGGCGTTATTTTTTTTTTCTTAAAGGAAAAGGCAATGCCAAAGAAATAGAGCCATGTAGGAAACCAAATGCACTGTGACTTGTCCCCAAATGTAGTGTCCCCAAGTGGAGCAAGGCAGCCCATTCATACCCTTTTCATCTGCAGTCTGACCCTCAGTAACTGATTTTCCAACTTGGGTCCCTCCCCCATCCCCAAAGCTCAGACCAGCAAAGGGGTCAGCACTGGGGACGGACAGCTGATAAAAACAGCTGCACTCCTACCTAGCACCGCAGCCCCAGTCCAGAGACCGACTGTTTCTCCTCTGCAGCTGACTCCACCCTGGGGCAGCTGGGCCTGAGCAGGGAGCTCCAGAAGGAGGGGAAGTCAGGCCCACAAGGCCCAGACTACATTTTTTCAGGCCTCAGCTCGAAAGTCACCTCCTCAGAGGACCCCTCCCTTGCCTAGCCACCCCACGGAATGATGCCCACGCCCCAGCCACTCTCGACCATCTTCACCTTCTTTATTTCCCCTTCAGAGCGGTTATTACTACTTTGCATTGTATTAGAGAGATGTTTATTATGTGTCTCATCTACCAGCATGTAAGCTGCATGAGGGCAGAAAATGTATGTTTTGTTGACAATCGAATCTCCAGCACCTAGAACAGGACCTGATGTATAGTACCTACTCAACGAATATTTGTTGCATGGATGGATGGATGGATGCACGGACGGATGGAGAGACAGATAAGTAAGTAAGTAAATAAAATGGTTCCTTCTCCCTCATCCAGGGAACATTCCAGATAAAGAAACCATTGTCTACCCCAAAGTAGGAAGATGGTAGTCAAGAGCTAGGGATCTGTTGCCGATTTCTGATTCTGTCATTTTGACCCAGAGTCACCTATTCCTGTTCATCAGCCTTACCCTCCCCACCTGTAGAATGGGTATCATTCCAATGCAAGAAAGACAGGCAGGGAGGAGTCGGAGAGAACTAATGTTTATCGACTTCTCTTACAAGTGCCTTATACCATGCTAGGGACCTGACTGACGACAATTGCCTCCTTTAATCCTCAGATTTAATCCTGTGAGATTAACATTTTTACCTCCATTTTACAGATACAAAAACTGAGTCTGAGAAATATAATTCACCGAAACTTGCACATCTAGGAAGTGAGAGAGGGAATTTCAACCTGGGCCTGCAGATCCCAGAGCCACTTCTATGTAACATGTGGCATCCCGTTGCAGTTTATCCTTTTACACGCGTGTGCGGTGCGTCGTCCCAGAAGAAAATCCATGAACGCTGCACTCTTCCCAAAGTAGAAGTGGGGAGAGTTAGGGTGGCCAACTGGTCCCAGTTTCCCTGAGACTTTCCCAACTTCCACACTGAAAATCCCGTATCCCAGGAAATCCCTCAGTCTCAGGTGACCCGGAACAGTTGATCGCCTTCAGGATCACAGAGACCCTGAACACTGTGGCCAGAGAGCATGGGATTTCCTCAGAAAAAGCGTACCCTTCACAGGTCCCGCTGGCAGGGATACAAGGGTCCGTCCGTGTCTGTGCCGCACGGCTGTGTGCCCCCCAGCACCGCACCTGCATCTGAATCACCACACACAGGCTGGAGCCCACACTGGCACGAAGGGAGAGGCAGGGACCCGTGAGGTGTCACGGCTCTCCTTTTCCCTGCATGCACTTCACCTCAGAACAAGAACAGCACGGACTCCTTCCCTTAAGGACTGCAACCACCAGGACGAGATGACCTCCTGAAAGCAAAGAGGGCAGATTCCTGGAATTCCAGTCAGCGAGGTTGGGCAGGAAAGGCAGAATTCAGGACTGCCAGCAAGTGACCAAGAGGTAACACAGGGCCCATGAGAGAGACCCTCCCAGATTCCCAGATCAAAGGCACAGATTCAGAAAGATAGGTCATCTCTGTGGGGTTCCCTTTCTGTACTAGAAGCTGTCTCTCTATTCTCCGGCCAGGCTCTGGCAGAACATTTACCACTTCTGTTCATTCTCCCGCCTCCAGAGGGAAGACCCAGCCAGGGTCCATCCCCCCCAGGCCCCATCTCCACCACCTTACTTCACCTCCAGTGAGGGCCAGCCTCCATCCTGAACCACTTTGACTCTGGGGGAGGGGCTGATCGATTCTTCTCCTGGGGCCAGGACTAGATGAGAGCAATCGCAGCCTCGAATATCGGTGGAGACCAAGTGAAGGTGAGGGTGGGGGTAAAGGGTGAGGTGTAGGGGTTGCATAGGACACGCTCCCTCCCACCTTCAAGATTTCTACTTTCAGGGTCTTAGTAAGGGGCCCTTTGTTCATCTGTTCCTTCATAACCCAGGTGGTTCTGACCTGCATCTTGCAGCCCACAGCCATGGACCACAGTCCCCCTGTCCTCCTCTTCCACCCTCCAGTCTGCCCCCGCTTACTCCCGTGCTGTGGGCCTGTTGCTTCAAATTTTTCATCCGGGTATCTTCAGTGTCCTGGCTTTGTACCTAATGTCCTTCCTCTCCTCCTCAACACGCTGTATCTGTAACCTCCCTCTCCTTTTCTCCTGCCTCAAAAGCAGAGTCCCCTCTTCCTATCCTAGGCTGTCCCCACCTGGGCTCTGACCCCCCATCCCACAGTGCCCATCAATTGGGACCGTGTATTTGTGTATCTTCGGTCTCTCCTTCCACTCAGGCTACCCTACTCGACCTGCAAACACACAAACTCTCCCCAGACCCACAGGCACGACAGTGCAGTAGCCTTCCCCAGAAGGCAGAACTCCACCCATGACACTAACTCGCACTGTGTCCTCCAGAGACTCAGTGCCTTCATCTGTAAAGTGGGTGTAACAGCCCCTGCCTGATTCCCTTAAATACTGTGAAGAGTAGCAAGAGGACGGACTTGACGTATTTCTTAAATCGTAATATGAACGTAAGAATTATTTAACCTTCAAATTATTGTCTTAACCCTCAAGAATGATATCCCTCCCATCTCTCTCTTTCCTTCCACTGCTAAACTTTTGAAAGATTAATGTGTGCTCACAGCTGTCATTTCCTCTTCTCTCCCGACCCCCTGAAACCTGGCTGCTGACCCACAGTTCCAGTGATGCTGCACTGAAGGTGGCCGAGAGGGCTCTTCCCCCCACCCCCCGTCCCCCACCCCTCTCGTGCAATGGCCATTTCTCATCACAGTCCTCCTCAACTCAGAGTGTGACACTTGTCCCTTCTCCCTCCCTCACACAGGCTCATCGTCTCGTCTTTACTATTGCTGTTAATGGTATCACGTCTCTTCCGATCTATAGAATCACCAAGCTGTAGAAATCTTGGAATTCTTGTTGATTTCTCCCTTGCCACCACCCAAACCCTGCCCCCTCCAGCTTTGACTTCAACCCCTCAGCTAACCTACCCCAGCGCATCCCCACATGGGCAATTTCAGTCCTACTGGTCCAACTCCCACATAATCTCTCTTGTTCACTTCCGCCTTACCCAGGACTGACCTGCATCTTAGTTCCTTCATGACTTTTTATCCCCAGACAATTACAGTAGTCTCCAAACTTGCTCCTCTCTGCTCTGATCTATGTTACACATTAGAGTCAGCAAAACTCCCCTATAAGGCAAAGTCTTCTGTTTTTACTCCTTATATAAAAAACCTGTTTGGCTCAGGTTGTGATCTCATGGTTCATGAGATCAAGCCCTGTGTCGGGCTCTGAGCCTACAGCACAGAGCCTGCTTGGGAATCTCTCTCTCTCCTTCTCTCTCTCTCTCTCTCTCTCTTGCCTCTCACCTCCTTGAGAATAAATAGACATTAAAAAAAAAAACAAACAAAAAAACCTGCAATGCAAGGCTCCTTGCAGCCTATAGAACAAAGTGCAAATCCCAAAGCTTGGCATGGAAAGCGTTCACACCAGGGCTCCAACCTTTTCCAGTCTTAACTTACAATCTACTTTGGGTTGACCCTACAGTTTTAGTTAATTAGAAGATTTCTTGTTCCCTGACCATGCTCCATACTTAACCTACCTCAGGGCCTTCGCACATCCCATCTATCTACTGAAATGCCTCTCTTCCACTACTGCCCATTAGAACCCCACTCCTCTGTCAAGCCCAGCTCAAAAGTCATCTTTCCATGAAGTATTTCTTGGCAACCCCAGGGGGAAATATATTTCCTAATCCAACTCACAGTATAACATCTATGATACTTATCATCTTTGTGTTATAACTATTTATATCTTTGTCCTAACTCTTCTAATAGACTTGTTCATTACTGAATGACATTTAGCATACTTTTAAATCCACAGTAATTATGCAATAAATACTTGCTGAATAAAAAAAAATAATAAATGACTAAATTAAGTCTCTCCAGTGGTTTCTAATCCAAGGGTCTCAAGTAGGATTTGCTTGATGATTGTAGGCAACCAGCTCATCTCCTGCCCCATCCAAGAGTCCTGTGGCAAAGCCAGGTTAACGGTCAGCCACACCTCATCCACATGTGATCTCACTACTTCCTCACCTCCCATGCACTCCTCACTCCTCTCCAATCTTCCACCCTCGTCTGCACACCTGGGTGCCATCGGCTCTCACATCAACAAAGTCGGTGAATACTCGCTAGTCCTTTTCTTGCTGGATTTGCCATTGTTGCTGCATCTGATGCTGTGGTCTCACTCTCCATCACAAAACTTTTTAGTCTTCTAATTTGGTGATGTCACACTTTCCAGATTCTTCTCACTCTCCTCCTCTCTGTAGCTTGTCTGTGGTTTTTCTGTCACCATCTTTTGTCTTAAATGTTGTGTTCCTCTGGATTCTCTTTGCCTACTCTCTTCTCCTTCTGCACCCTCTCTCTGGGTGATCTCATTCACTTTCATGGCTTTGACTGCCATCCATGGGCTAATCCCTATCTCCAGCCATGTCCTCTAGTGTATATTCAGTTTCCTGACAGACATCTCCAAATAAGTGCCCCATACACATTGGAACTCAGTGTGTTGGAAGGGAGGAAGGAAGGGAGGAAAGAAAGAAGAAAGGAAGGAAAGGAGGGAGGAAGGAAGAAGGGAGGGAGAGAGGGATGGAGGGAGGAAGGAAGAAGGAAGGAAGGAAGGAAGGGAGGAAGGAAGGAAGGAAGGGAGGAAGGAATAAACCCACCCCCACAAGACCTATTCCTTCTCCTGTTTTTCCTGATGCAGTTGCTGGAACCACCGTCCACCCAGGACATAAGGTACAAACCTGGAAGTCTCCATGGAAAGCACCCTTTCAAAGTTCTTGAATCTGGCCCTTTGCCTCCATCCACAGCACCACTGCTTCAGCCCAGCATTCATCACTGCTTGCCTAGAGGGCTGCAATAGGTCTCCCACTGGTCTTATCCCTATTAATCCACCTTCTCAGTACTGCCAGCCTGATCCTGCTAAAATGCAAATCTCTCCAAGGCACTCGCCAGCCTAAAATCCCTTAACGCTAACAATAGCTACAATTTATTGAGCACTCTCTTTGTTCCAAGTCTGCTCTTAGCACTTCAAGCTGATTAACTCACTCAGTCCTCACAACAAGGTAAGGACTACTTTTACACCCTTTTTACAGATTAAGAAATTGAGGCACTGAGAGATTAAGTCATTCACCCAAATTCACATAGGTAGCAAGTGGCAGAGCAGGGCATCCGGCTCCAGAATCTGCTTCTTAGCTACTATTTCGTACTGCCTCTGCAAGGGCTCCCCGTTGGCTCCACGAAAACTCTAAGCTCCACAGATGACATAGAAAGTTCTCCATAACCTGGCCATTCCTGCTCCCCCACTCACCTCCTGCTACTCCACAGACCATGCCTTATGCTCCACAAGTCCTGAACTGCTTACTTTGCAAATACACACCATGCTGGTTCATGCACGCATGCCTTTGTGCAAGATGATCTCTTGCTTAACACTCTCTTCCCCAACATTTAGCCATATTTTGGACTATTTTCTACTCAAGTCAGCTTAGATGTCACAAAGTCTGGTTTCTCCCAACCTCCCTGAAAGCCATCAACCTGAGCTGTGTCCCTCTAATGGTGCCCCCACAGCCCCCTGCCCTTAAGTTTCCTATTCAGTTCCCCCTCTAGATTATATACTTCTCAAGGGTGGAGACTCTGTCTTATTTGTCTCTGCATCTGCAGAGTACACAGCACAGCACCTGGAACAGGGCAGTTGCCCCCTAAGTGTTTGCTGAGCTGAACTGAACTCTGCCGTCCCCACAGTACTCCGTCCCACCTCAACCAAGGCACTGGCCCCAGTCATTCCAGAGCACAGCACCCCAGTGCACAGCTGTCTCTTTCTTCCCAGAATTCCCTCAGCACATAGAATCTGTGCCACTCATTTAGTAATTAATTAATCCTGTCCTTTTTTTTTTTTTTTTTTTGGTGACCTCTCCTGCATTGTAATCTTCATTATTATTTAACTCTTGTATTGTAACTTTTCTTTGCCCAGACCACTTTCCCAATTAGAGGATAAACTCCTTGAGGCTGCAAGTTAGAAGCTAGGTTTCACTTGTATTTTTTTATTCCTAAAGGGCTTATACATCTTAAGTGTGCAATAAACGCATGTTAATGTAATGTAGTGCAGTCTAAGGGAGCTGAGGTTAGGCGACAGCACACGTTTGGTGTAGGGCAGGCAATGGGAGAACAGGGAAGAGATCTTGACTTTACAGTAGGAGCTGCTTGGAGAGGCAAAGTATTTAGGACTCAAAGGAGCATCACCCAGTCTCAGTTTGCAGCGCCCCTCCCCCACCCCCACAAGCCAGAGACTCACCTGCTGGCTTTGAAATGGATTTGTACTTGGATGTAATAAAACACAGAATCAAAATTCTGTATGCAGAAACAAAGGAGTCACAAAGGATGCATAAGAACCAAAAATATCACTCCCTGCCCTCCATCAAGAAGCTGCCATTCTAGCTTGCTGGACACCAAAGCCCATACTGCATTAATTGTCTCTCTGCTGATCTAAGAACCATTGGAACTCCTGCGGGCCAGGTGGTGGAAGAGAGACTACCCAGCTCAGAGCCTGGGGTTCAGGCATGCCTTTCACAAGGGCTCACCCCCTAGTCCTCTCTGCAAGCAACCCCGTGGCCAACATGTTTTCATTTCAACAGTGAAAAGTATTCGGCTTTACCAGCCCTATTACATGCCAGGCAGAATGGATACAAAAATAAGTGCCCAGAACCCAGACCTCCAAAAGGATCCACGGTAAGAACCTGCACTGAGGATCTTCTTTCTAGGAGCAACACGCAATGAACATGTAATAAACATATACTGCAAGTACAGATTCTGTGCCAGGCACTATGGCTGAGTTCTGGGAATATGGTAGCACACAGGACAAGCCCCAACTTTCCAAGAATTAACAGCCACTATGTGCAAGGCGCTGTGAGCACTCAAAGAAAGATCAGACACAGTCCCCATCCTAGTTTGCGGCCTGGTTTCAGAGACAGGTTCTTTATGTTCAAGACATGGCATGTTCACGTGGCTCCTATTATTCTCTACAGTAGCAGTCACACGAGAGCCTCTACTAAGCATGGGTGGACCCCAGAGCTCAGAGCAGGAAGAGGCTCTAGAAAAGAGGGAGCTTCAGCCAGGCCTGGAGGAGTCGTGGAGAGTATCACAAATAAAGAAAAGCCATTAGCAGAGTGCAGAGAAGAACAGTGGGAGACCCCAAGGAGGTTTACTGGAAGGCAAGCCTCACTGTGTTGCATAGGGCCCCCTCCAGCCAGAAATGGGGCTAATTCACATTCTAAATGGGGGCAATCTGACAGGGTGCGTGTCTAGAAGCAGGGTAGTCAATCACCCTGGGAACTTTCATTGATAAAACGGAAATTCCCAGGCAAACTGGGATGGCTGGTCACCCTCTGACTGGACCACAGGTCAGCAACGTTTTACTTAGCAAGCACAGCACTGATACATCCATTAGCCCCGTGCTACTCATAGTGTGCTCCACGGACCAGCGGCATCAACATCAGCTGGGAGCTGGTTAAATGCAGATTCTTAGCCCCACTCAGACCTGATTTAGAATCTGCATTTTAACAAGATGCCCAGAAGACTGGTTTACACATTAATGTTCGAAAAACATGGCTTTAGTGGCCCTTTCTTTGGAGATCCAACTGCCAGCTGTGCTGGCTGCATCTTGGGGACCAAAACCAGTCCCAGCCCCCACTGCTGCAAAGCCCACCCGCTGACATATTATGAACTGAACTTCCTCTTCTGGGAAAGGAGCAGGTCTTTGCTTTTCCCCTGTCCACCTGATCACCAGAATTCTTCCCCGCCTCAGAGTCTCTATGATTCAAACAACTGTGAAAATGAGATTTACTCTGGAGGGTCTGACCTCTCTCCCTGCCTACCCTCAATTCATGGATCTCCAGTAAAAGGCAGTTCCAGGAGCCCCAAGGCAAGGGCAGCATGAATTTTTTTTTTTCTCTTTCCTGAACTATGACCCATCCTCTGGGCAGAGGAACCCGAGTGGGTTGTACTTCTCCTTACTTCGATGGTGAGGTGGTGCATTTGGGGAATAAAGGTTTAGGGAAATGAAGCTTGGGAAAAAGGGCTGACACAAGATTACCCTGGAGATGACACAGAAATTCTGGCGTCCTGAGTTTTATTCATTGCTTCAGGGAACATGCGCACACATGGACACATACCTCAGTCAGCCACACAATAAGTTAAATTGAAGAGTTTGCTGACTCAAGTCATGCCAGACTCCAGGCATTTTGCTAGTTAGCTAATGAAAGACCACCCCACTCGGAGCTCAGCCTGGCTTGTTTGTGATTTAAAAAAAAAAAAAAAAAGCCCTCAGATGAGGGCATTTGGGTTTGTGGCTTGAAACTGTAGTCCTCTCTCAGTGGCTGTGAGCGGAAGGATATCCACAGCTGGGGGAGACAGAAAACCAAGGGCTTGACATCCTGTCCTCACAGAACATTTTACAGGCTCTGCCCTTCTGGCTTCTGCCGTCTCCTGGTTTCACTGAAGGGCCAAGGAAGCATGGAAGGGAGTGACAAGGAAACAGGGGCCTCATGGCACCTGTCATGGCAGCAAGCTGGCTGGAAACTGGCCTGATGGCCTGACGAGATAAGATAAATGTTTAGAGACCAGACTTGAGGTCCGAGTCCTGGACCCTCCACCTCTGAGCTGGAGCTGGGAATTTGCTGGGCAGTGTGTCCAGAAGGCCTACAGTCACGGTTACCAGACACCAGAGCCTTGAGGATAAGACTTGCAGCGAAGAGCTCGCAAGGAAAAATTTACCACCACGAAATTCCATTAGGAGGTCCATGTATTTAGGGATTGCAACCATTTTACCTCATCATGAAAGGTTTTAAAAACTTTAAAAACACCTGGCAACTGGGGGTGGGGGTGAGAGAGCAGTGAGTGAAGTTGCCCATCTGTAAAATGAAAAGGAATTTGTTTAAATAGTATCGAAGGGAGCTTTAAAGAAACAACCCACTCCATGGGGATGGAGGTGGGTTGAGGGTGTGTGTCCAAGAGCCCTATTTTGTTTTCCTTTCCCCCTGCACTTCAGAAGGCCCAAACCAAAGAGTTAGGAAGGAGGGCACTGGAGGGTGTTCCCTGGGAGTGACTGAGTGCTCCGTCTGCCTGAACAGTCTGGTGAGTGCAGGCCCCAACCCTCCCTTCAGAGTGGTGGGGTAGGGGGGCAAGAAGTGGGGAGCTTCAAGCCCGCTGTATACCTAGGCGAGGAATTCTCCCCCATGATGCACCTGCAACGTGCCCAAGCCTCTTTGGGGACAGACACTTCTCCGTGTGGCAGTGCAGGTGCTTTATGCTTTATCCATGGAGGATGTAGGAGGGTGCGGGGTTTGAGGTCTGAGGGGAGAGGTGAGAAGCGCGGAAACGGGGTTCAGAGCCTAGTGGCTAACCTCCCCCACTTCCCACTGGCATTTAACATTTCCCCAGGACCCAGAGAGATGAGGCCTAATGCCCCTTGAGGGAGTGGGGGCGGGAAATGTCACAGCTGCAGCCTGGCAGGCCCCTGGCCCCCCGCATGTCTGGGGTGAGATGGGGGGCTCTCTCGGGGATGCCATTCAGGCCCTGTCTTTTGGGGGAAAAAAAGCCAAAGAAAAACATGTATTTATAACATGAACTTCCCTCCTCTCCTTCCCCTCAGCTAACTGATTAATTAAATGAATACAAAGGCCGTCTTGTTGGGAGCCCCAGCCGCAGGGACCCTCTGTGTTTTCTTTAAGCCGGCCTAGCAAACAGGAAACAAAAGGCTTAATTCTGTCTGGTTTCATGAAGGGGGCTGTATGTCACAGCCAGGGGCTGGGGCTCCGCCAGACCCCACAGAGCAGCCACAAGGCAGCTCACGACCCCCAGCCTCCCAGCTGAGCCCACCACCCGCCAAACACATACTCTTCCCCAATCTGGAACTAAAGCCACGCTAGCCTGGCTCTTGGCGGAAAATGCCTACATGGCAGGAGAGAAACTAAAAGGGAGCCAACCATGCCCAAGAGAAAGCTCTGGAAGAAAACCTTCAAGGGAGGAATTTCATTCACTGGGCCATTAACAATGGGAGAGAGGGAAGGGGGCTAGGTCTGGGGCTCTCCTGATGGATAAGATGAAAAAATAACCATTTTCCAGCTGTCATACTTCCTCTTCCAGTGAATGTTTCAGATGTTCTTTAGCTTCGCAGCCACACAGGTACCACAGCTCCCTCACCACAGGTGGAAACTACAGCTCAGAGAGGGACCCAGATAGGCAAGCCACACAGCACCACGGATGACTGCTCAAGCCACCCTGACCTGAGTCCTTGTACTGTCTCTTTCTCTCCAAGGCTTTGCCCTGTCTTCTCTGGACATTTCCCTAATTTTCAGGGAGTCTCCAGAACTTCGTATGGAGTCAGGATTGGTGGGGGAGTGGGGACAGCAGGAGAGACTGCATTTTTTTTTTTTTTTTTTTTTTTTTTTTTTTTCCCTGAGGAAGAAAACAGTATCTGAGAAGGATTTTAGCTGCACTGGGTATAGCTCCAAAGGGGTACTGAGGTTTGTTCTCAAGAGTTCATCAGACCAATGGAAATGCCCCCGGCATGCCCCCCCCATCTCCCAAACCTAACTAGGAAGTGACAAAGTAGACCCTGGCTTCCTCCTGGGGGGTAGCCGGGACATGATCAAGCAGCAATCTGAGTTTACCCCAACCTAATCTCTCAGCTCAGAAAGTGCTCATGGAAACCAAGGCCTGAGAGGCCACAAAGAAGGAGACAGAGTGAGGGATGATGGCACAGAGGGGACCCCAGGTTGAATCCAGGCCAGTGGTCTGGATTAAATGAGCCTGGTCAGGGCCTGTACTTCAGAGACCCCAATTCACTTGGCAAAGCTTTACTGGTCCCTAGATGTGTGGTGTCCAATGCTCTAGCAGGGCACGCGTCCCTTTGGAAGACACAACAAGGAGACAGGTGCCTGCCTGGCCATCCATTCATTCAACTGCTCAACAGTTATATACCAAGGGCACTAAGGACACAGCGACCATCAACCCAGACACTGTTCTTGACCTCCTGGACCATGTCTGATGGGCAAGTCAGATATTAAACTCTAATCGCACAAATAAATAATGTGACTACAAACTGTGACAGTCTTGATGAAGGACAACACAGGCTATGAAACACAGGCTCTGATTTTAGGGTAGAAAAGAGATGGGGGCATGAGGGGGGGGCGGGAAACCAGCTGGAGGTACTACAGTGGGCCAGACAAGCAACGGCAGAGGTCTGGGCCAAGGGCACGGCATGGGGACTGAAGAGAAGTGGTCGGGCCAAGACTTACCTTATGTAATAGGTGGAAGTGACAGGACACATGATTGGGCTATGTGGCCATAAGGAAAAGACCAAAGTCAAGGATGATACCTGGTTTTTGGACAAGCAGCTTGGTGAACCCACGGCTCTTTGGTGGGAGGCACAGACTAAGTTGAGAAGGGAAAGAGATTGAGTCAGTCTGGTCCTTTCTGTTCCCTCCCCTGCCTCCAAACCTTGGAAGAGCATCTCTGCCCATCCCTTTGCCTTATTTCCTCATGTGACTAATGACTGTGACAGTGGAGAGCAAAATGCCTCAGCAGTGGGACCCTCTGGCCCTGCCTCAGTTGCCATCTGGGAGACAGCGAGACCAGCCGCCATGATCTGACGCTGTGCACTGACTGGCAATAAAGGTGATGCACTGCTCATATACAGCCCTGAGGGGCTGTGTCACCATTTTATAGATGGGAAGACTGAGCCACAGGGGCTAAGCCACCTGCTTGAGCTCTCACGGCAATGGGTGCTAGAACTGGGCTGCAGCTCAGGCCGTCCAGGGTTCCCTCTAGGAGTGGATGTTGCTCCTGTTTTATCTAGAACATAAGAGTAGCAAGGAGAGGAAATCTTAAAGAGCCAAGGAGCCCCCAGATCAGTGATCTGGGATAGTGAAATACACCACATTGTTTTCTTTGGCAATAACTTACTTAACTTGCTGATTTGGTTTCTTTTGGGTGGGTAATAAATTCCACGTGTACTGAATGAGTGTGTGGGGGGTGGCAGGGGCACCTGGACCCAAGTGAAGGTGAGAACAAAGGAATGTTCTGCAAGGAGAAGGGAGTATCAGGACAAAGGTGGGAGCAGCCTGCATTCCCCCGGAGGCTGGTCAGCTTCTGTAGAGTGGACTGGAAGCCTGGGAGGTTGCTTGGAAATGCATGGGTGAGTCATGAAGGCCAGCAGGGCTAGGCTGGGCAGCTGAGAGATGGCCCAGGGCATGGGGTGGGGATGGGGACTTTGACAACCACCAGTGAGAAGGAGAAAGAAAGGAAAGAAGAGGGAGGGAGGAGGAGGAGAAAGAGACACCGAGTCCTCGAGGACAACAGAGAAGCACAGGGGAGGAGGGGGGGAAATGGGGGGGGGGGTGAGTCTGAGGAGCCCAGAAATCAGATCTACACAGTTAGCACTAAAGGTCATCTGACAGCCGGCCCATTACAGATCAAAGAAACTCAAAGGAAGAAGAGATGAGATAAATGGACCTTCACTGATGAATTTGCTCAACAGTGAAGCCCATTCCCCAAATTCACCCGTACTCAAGTAAAATTTACCTGGGCACTAAAATTACCAGACTACTATGGGCAAGACTGAGTGTATTGATGGGGAGCCCAAAAGCAGGTTGTTAGGTTGTTTGTTGTTGTTGTTTATTTTAAATTTATTTACTTAAATTCAAGTAAGTTAACATACAGTGGAGTATCGGTTTCAGGAGTAGAACCCAGTCATTCATCACTTACATCAACACCCAGTGCTCATCCCAACAAGTGCCCTCCTTAATGCCCATCTCCCATCTAGCCCATCCCCCACCCACCTCCCCTCCAGCAACTACAGTTTGTTCTCTATATTTAAGACTCTCTTACAGTTTGCCTCTCTCTCTGTTTTTATCTTCTTTTTCCTTTCTTTCCCCTATGTTCATCTGTTGTGTTTCTTAAATTCCACAGATGAGTGAAATCATATATTTGTCTTTCTCTGCCTGACTTATTTCGCTTAGCATAATACACTCTAGTTCCATCCACGTTGTTGCAAATGGCAAGATTTCAGTCCTTTTGATTGCCAAGTAATATTCCATTGTATATATATACCACATTTTCTTTATCCATTCATCCTAATGGATATCTGGGCTCTTTCCATAATTTGGCTATTGTTGATAGCACTGCTATAAACATTGGGGTGCCTGTGCCCCTTTGAATCAGCACGGCTTCTCCCCTGCCACTTCCCCATCCTTCTTACCCCTCGGGTGCTGCCAAAGAGGGAACCCAAGGTCGAAAGGGCCGGTTGATGGTGTGTGGTGTCATATGCTCCCCACCCCCACCTTTGCCTTTCTGGCCTGTCTAGCAAAAAAGCTGATGGGAGCAAATAGGCCTCCAGACACCAAATTCTTGGTCCTCTTTGAAGAGAGCACTGCTATAGAAATTATGGTGGCACAGGTGACCTCTTCCTTATGGGGACTCCACTCTGGGCCCCTGACACAACTCATCTCTCTGCTTATCTCTTTTCTGGCCAGTAGCTTTGAGAGCCACTGCCAGCCAGCTTCAAGAAGATGGGCACCTAAGCCTGACCATGGGGCTGGCAGACACAGGCAGGAAAGCTCAGTCTTTCCCAAACTTCTCTCCACCCAAGGGCCTGTCTCTGAGGTCTAAACAAAGAACCAGCTGCTTTTCTGGAGGGCCCTCCATTGGTCCTGCAAGGCCAAGGAACAAGCCGCTGATGTGCTTTGTAGAGAGGGAACAGCCAGGTTTCCCAGGGCCTCCAATCTGTACTTCGTGGCTGTGGTGTGGCCCACGGAGACGGCCGCGGTGAGTCTGTGTGCAGGGCAGCACACAGTGGGGGTGAGGATGACCCACCCTGAGATCATTGCCACCCCTTTCCAGCTCTGTGTGCACAGGCGCCCCTAGCTCTCCCACGGACTCCAAGTGTATGGCACCTCAGAACCCCTGGGGATGTGTGCTCTCCCAGTGACTCCCTGGTTCACCCCGACCGTGGCCCCCATCACAGCCTTGGCCTGGGTCTTTCTTTCCTGCTTTGGGCAGGAAGGGGCTCTGATGTGGAGTTATTTATTATGAAGAAGTCCCTAGCATGATGGGCACCTGGGTGGCTCAGTCGGTTGAGCATCCCACTTCTTGATCTCAGCTCAGGTCTTGATCTCAGGGCCGTGAGATCAAGCCCTGTGTTGGGCTCTGTGCTGGGTGTGAAAGAAGTCTTGAGCATGAGAACTCCCCCAGCCTAAGGACTTGTTGGACTCTTGAGGGAAGCTGAGGACTAAGGAAGGCTAGAGTGGGGCTTCTCCCTCAGGCAGAGGTAGAGAAGAAGAAATTTGCTCTTGGGCCCCAGTCAAATGGTGGTTCTGAAAGAGAGATCCCCACTCAGGGATCTGGGTGCCTTCCAGGACCTGGTGGGCAGGCAGGAAGGATCCATGCAGGCAGTCACAGGGCACCAGGAACAACCTCTGGGTTTGCTGTTCACCTACCCTCAGAGCCTGGGCAGTAACTAAATGACTCTGAAGGTCTAAGAGGCTATAGTGAATCGAGAAATTTCATTCCCCTCCCATCTCAGATGTGATGAATTACACAAAGACCAAGGTTTCCTCAGGTGTTACTACTGAACTCCTCCAAACACCTGCTTTTCCCAATGAAGCAAGGTCTCTATCTCCCCCAGAGAAATGGGGAGCCTGACGGGGGCTAACTTCCACCATAGCGCTGTCCAGTAGAATCTTCTGCAGCGATGGACATATGGTTACTGAACACTTGACACATGGCTAGTGAGCCTGAGGGACTGAGTTTTTAATGTGATCTCATTTTATTTAGTTTAAATTTAAACAAGCACATAGCAGTGGCTACCATATTCTTATACAACAGGGCAAAGGCCTGTGTTTTCCGGGAAGTACCTTCTTCATGTCTATGTAGCACTAATACAAAGAAGGGCCTTTTCTCTAAGTACTGCAGCACAGGGGCCCCTGCTTGGGAACAGGGCCATCTTGTATCCTTCCCAGTGATCAGCAGTGGCTCTATACCATCACTTAGAGTCATGGGAAATTAACATGGATAGACGTGATCAGATCCAACTCCTTTGTTCTGTTGAGGGAGGAATTCGGGCCCCGAGAGGAGAGATGGCTTGCCCAAAGTCACAGGAGAAATCACAGCAGGGCCATCAAAACCCAGGTTTGACTTCATTGCCCCATGGCTTTCTTCTTCCTGTTCCACCTCTGAACACCAGCACCCTCCCTGACAGCCACCCTTCTACCCTTGTCCCCTAAGGGCCTGGCTAGCAAAGTACAGACTAGAGCTTCTCAGTGAGGGCAGTACACAACACTTGGTGAGGGTGTGGGGAGAGCCCAGGGGTCTGCTGTGTGGGGACAGAAGAGGGTCTTCTCAGCTCAGGCCCTACTTCAGGCCCTCTTCTGAGCCACTGTCCTCAGGAGGCAAGGAGGTAACCAGCCCAGCCCCTGGTGTCCACTCAGCACGCACACTCAGCAGGCAGCGGAACGAATGAATGAATGAAAGGAACATACCTCCAGGCCAAGTTTAGGGTATACACAGACATACGCAAGCCCTCCCTCCTGTTGGCTCAGAGACTGAGGAGGAAATCCCATCCGCACTGTTTCCAGGTACTTGCTTTGAAAGGGAAAAGTACCCCCCTCCAGGGATTGTGGAACGAATCCTCATGCCCAATACCCAATACCCCGAGATAGAACTGAGGCACTCCGAATGCCTGTTCTCCACCTTCCCAACCAGAGCCAGTGGTCCATCCAAGTGGTGGTAGAGTCTGGATGCTCTCAGCCAGGATAAGGCCCAAACCGAGCTAAGGTTCTTAACATGGAGTCTTTATGTCCTAGGGATTCTAGTCTGGGACACCATCAATGAAGTGTGCCTCTGTGCATTTTAAAAATGGGACTCTTGGGGCACGTGGGTGGCTCAGCCAGTTGAGCATCTGACTCTTGATTTCAGCTCAGATCGTGATCTCACAGTTCGTGGGTTCGAGCCCTGTGTCGGGCTCTGTGCTGACAAGTGCAGAGTCTGCTTGGGATTCTCTCTCTCCCTCTCTCTCTGCCTCTCCCCTCCTCAAAATAAATAAACTTACAAAAAAATTAAAAATGGAACTCCTGTCCTACAAGAACATTGCTCTCATTTTTATGAATAGTACGTCAATCCACTGAGTGTTCAGGCTGTAGATTTCACCCTAAGGTGGACTTCCAATATCTGGTCAATCACTGGGTTCCATCGGCCCTTCAGAACAGCTCTTAAACCCATTCTCTTTTCTATCCTCTTTTCTATTTCCTCTACCCTAACCTGGACCTCACCCACTCTCCCATCACCATGCCACCTCTGTAAAGTCCTTCCCTTTCCTCCTGCTTCCCATCCCTCCCAGCTCCAAACCGTCCTCACCTTCTTTAAAAACATCAATCTTACACTATTGCTCATGTGCTTATAATATTATGACTTGAGGGTAGGAAGACATGTGTCTTGAATCTGTGCCTTAAACCAGTAAGGGTGGAGGGGGACAGCAGAAAGACCATAGGCTTTGGAGCCAGACCAACCCAGGTTCAAATTCTGGCTCTGCCTCTTCCTAGTTCTGTATTAATGACGAAGTTATCCAAACTCTCTGAAAATCAATTTTTACACCTATGAGAGGGGGTAAAAATAAGCATCTTTCTTGATGAAGCAATATAGCAATATTTCTTGTGTGGTGACTAAGAGTTTAGGCTCAGAACCAGACTCTCTGGGTGCTAATCCCATCTTCCCAAATTACTGGCTGTGTGACCTTGGGCAAGTTCCTCAACCTCTCTGTGCTTCAGTTTTGTCATTTATAATATAAAAGAGGATAGCAATAGTATCAATCTCACATAAGTGCTGGGGATTAAATTCACAGGAAAAGCTCAGAACAATGCCTAACATGTAGTAAATGCTTGCTGAATGTATTTTAGCTATTATTACCAGTAGAGTTTATAAATGATCTGGGGCATAGAAAGCACCTTGCCCACTGCCTGGCATATAGGAGATGGTCAGTAGGTGACAGCATCTTTCCCTTCACTAAAAATGTGTTGAATTAGCCTGTTTTAAACTCATGGAGTTTGCATTCATTAGTAAAATATCCAAGTGGGAGCATTGTAGCAGAAGCACTTAGGAGGAGGAATGAGGCCTCAGGGGACATTGAAGGAAGAGTGGGATTTGGGGGTCCTCTGATTTGGCACCCACCAAAACCCCGAGGAGGAGCTGAACATCCCCATTCTATCAGCCAGTATAATCCCAACCCAGAGAGGTTGCTGGGCAGGGGTGAGGGGGATGGGGGTGGGTGGGGGGGTGGGGACAAGAGGGCCGAGTTTCCCTGCTGTACAGTAGGGACCCTCCTGTGAGGACAGGTACCTCCCTGCCTCTAGACCCCTACAACCTATTGAATAACAGTCTTCTCAGGAGACTGCTCGAAGAACCTGCCCGTGTTGCCTCCTGATATGAAGCATCCACAAAGACCAGGGGAGGATTATTGCTCCCAAGAAAGGTGAAGGGTGGGAGCCTGGGGGTGGGAAAGAGGGGGGCCAAGGGGTCAAGGTGCTCTTATCAAGGGGTCAGAGGACCCTGGAGGGAAAGAAGGAGGTGAGTGTGCAGAGCTCCCACCTCCTGCCCTGCATTACCCAGCGGCCCTCCGCTCTGAGCTCAGTGGAGCCCAGGGAGGCACATCCAGAGGCACTTCTACTTGACTTTGGAAAGCCCTGAGACATCACATTGCTCTTGGCTGTCCCCCTCCCTGGGGGCCCTGCCAGCAGTTTAGGGCTTGGAATAGCTACCAACCAGCGCTCAGTTATTGCCTTTGCTTATGAAGGGCTCATGGTCATTAGCATGCCTGATACTCACAACACCCTGGTGAGAAATTTATAATCCTACCCCCATTCTGCAAATGAGGAAACTGAGGCTCAGAAAGGTTACAGGTTTGCCCAAGGTAGCACATCAGGAATGTTCTTTATTGCAGCCTTAAATCCTCATCCCATGCTCTGAACTTCCTCCTCTTAACACCCCACAGTGCTGCCCTCATTAAGCCCCCCGTCTCACAGGCAAGGACACTGGGCCAGGTTTGCTGGGTAGATTCCTGCCAGTTCCTGTTCTCAGGTCGGTGTCAGTCTCTGCACCAGGCTTCCCCACCCCTCTGCAACCCCTGGGACTGAATGGCGTTTGGGGAGGGGTGTCCGGGGTATCACAGCCCAGGACAAAGCAGCCAAACCTCTCACAAGAAGGAAGAACTGGCTGTATACTACGTACACATTTATAAGTTACGAGCATCACAGGGAGAGAAAGAGGCACATAAATTAAAGTGGCCAACTTGTATGCACACATGCACACTGGCACGGGCAGAAGGCTGGCCTTAAATGGTAAAAATTAGCAGCTTGAAACAGTAAAAAACCTCAACTTTGCCTCAGAAAGATGCAGGGCAACTTCACAGAGTTTTATGTGGCCCATAAATTAGAGCTGAGGAAGGGCCTCCGCAGCATTCCCGGGTATAGACGGGGGCTTTCTGCGGTGCACATACGCTGTGTGGCAGCATTACAAATGTCCCAAGCAGTTTATATACAACAGCACAGCGTGAGTTTGCTGGGGGATATTGGAGCTGGTAATTGCTATTCTAAAACTGGCCTTGTAAGCTTGAAGAAATGTTTTGAGGGGGGAAAAGAGCCAATTTAAGAGCTTTATAAAGCCATAAATGCCTTCTGAGCAAACCAAATGTAATCTATCTAGAGACACAGGTCGTCCCTCAAACCCAACGGCAGGCCCTGCGATGCCGCAATGCCCGGAGAAGTTACCCCGAAGGCCCCACCGCAGCAAGTGGGTTACCTGTATGGAGACAGCGGACTGTCCTAGATGACCCCGGTGCCACTGAGGCTCCCCTGGGGCAGGGCTGCCACCAAGGTATCGCAGGGCAATGCTCGCCTCTCAGAACAACCCACAACCCACTGACCACTCACAGCTCCTTCCCCTGCCAGCCAGGGCTGACTCCTTCCTCCCAAACAAACAAGACCAGCTGGCTGTGGCTTCCTCCGTGCTTCCCCAGTATCCTTCTCTCCCCGTGGCCCTTGGAAACCGGGAGGCCGTGACAATTGGGAGCGACGGCAGAGAGTTCTCCAACCTGGCCTCAGTTCCATCCAGAAAGTGGACTGTTGTCAGAATCAAGTAAAGAGATGTCTGTGGAGCACCTGCCACACAGCACTCAATAAAGAGTCAATATTATTCTTTTACGGCTATTGTTACTTGCGGGAGGAACGAGTGTCCCCTAGGCCGAGGGCATCCTTACAAGTCTCCACCTTCTCCATACGCAGTCCCTGCAGGCTTCTGGCATCAGGTGAAAGGACATCATTTACAAATCTCCAGCAGCACACAGGCACGGACACTGGCACGGCGAAACAATTCCAGCGCCTCCTTCCTGACTTATCTCCCCAAACTGCCTACAGACACATTCTTCAGTCGTAGCCCCTGCTCTTGCCTTGCACATCATGTCAGGACCCCAGAGTCCTCTGCTAACCCTGATTATCAACCAGAACCTCTTCATGCCCGTGAGCTTTGCCCAGGTGTGTGACTAGAAAAGACCCGGAGAGACCCGCTGAACAGAAGCGCCAGATTCCTCCTCTCCCACCCACCGTCCTCATCCCCTGGCCTTCTGTCTCACGTCTCTTCCCCAGTGCCCTCCACCTCAATAATCCCACTTTCTTTCCGGATGTCAATATTTCATAACGGAAAACAAAAGCCATATAATGCACAATTACCCACTTTCCATTGTGTTTTAACAGCTCTGTTGACAGCATGAAGCACCACACAGGAGCAGTAGAAAGGGATTCAAGATCAAGCTTCCAGTGAAATGTGTTTTTAGTTATATGTATTTTCATAGTTTTTGCAACACCTTATTAAAGTTGAAAGCTATATATAACAGCATTACCGGTGGCACTTTTCAATACCCTTTTCAGAGCCACTGAGGTCAGGTTTCTTTACCACCCAAAGCAAATGTGACCCAGCTGTCACCAAGCAGGCACTTCCCCATGTCTTCTTCTGGCCCCCCTGAGCTGTTCCCCACTCCCCAAACCTCCTGCGTGCCATACACACACAAACACACATGCACGCTCACACACGTGCACACACCATAACTTCTGGACAGTGGGTAGAGAGATGAGACACTGATTTGAGGTGTGGGCAGGTGGCTCGGCTGTGACAGAAATCTTACAACCCCAATCACGGGACTGGAGGTCTTCCCTGACCCACTCCTCCGCACGACTCTGTTACAGAGGAACTATCTTGGCCTAACTGCTGTCTCCCCCACCTCTCCGAGACGATGCCAGGAGACTTTCCATGTCTGGGACTTTGCTGAGGCCAGGCCATCCTGGTTTGCTTGCCTTCTTTCCCTCTGCTTTCTAAACCCCTACTTGAACTTGACAATGGTTGTGATCCATTCACAAAATAAAAGGAACACACAGGAGGTGGGTAGCCTGGTGATGGGGAAAGTATTCTGGACCTCCTTGATAAGATTTGCATTTGAGGTCCGGCCCTGCCATTTGCATTAGCTGGTCTCCCTGAGCAAGTTTCTGACCTCTCTTGTCTTCATTTTTTTGGTTCATCTATAAAGTAAGAGTTTGAGCTACATGATTATGAGGGTCTTTCCAGGCCTAGCGTTCCTAAATGAATACCAGTTGAGGTTTTCTGAGAAGTATTTATGTTACACCCACTAGGCACTTGGTGCCATAAGGAATAGAAAGAAGGATGAGGCATAGACATAGCCCCTGTCCTCGGGAACCCACAATTTCATTGAGGAGAGAAGCATATGAGAATAAAAAGTGAAATTATAGCAAATACCTTCAGCTCTAGCTCAAGACAGCAATACATGAAAAGTCATGAGGCAGTACATGATTAGACGCCAAATGGATTGTGCAGGCAATAATTGCTCTAGGCCAAGGAGTTCAGAGGAGAATAGGGTGCTAAGCGGTGGGCTGGTCTCAGAACGCTGTGCTTAAGAGGCGGGAATTGTAGCTGGGCCGGAAGGACACGCGCGCGTGCGGGATTTGGAGATTTGTGTAGACAAAAGCAGAGGCTGGACGGCAAAGGGTTTCAAGTGCCAGACTAAGATGTTTGAGTTGCATCCTGTAGGCAGCAAGGAACCAATGAAGTGAGCAGCACAGTACTGTGTTTCGAGCGAATTCATCAGGCAATGATTTGCTGAATGGGTGGAAGTGTGAGGCATGGGAAGTAAGGAAGCCGGGGAGAAGGCAGTTGCAGTAATCCAGGCAGGAGGTGTCAGTGTCCGGACCGGGGTGGTGGCAGTGACCAGGCAGCGACATGCCAGGTATGGAGAAGGATTGGTCTCTGAAAGGTTATAGACTGATGGATCACTCATTTACTGCCCAAACTTGGACACTTTTGAGAGGGAAAAGGAGTCATTACAATTGCATGGGGACAGCAGATTTAAACCAGGACTGTCCTGGGCAAACTGGGAAGTATAGTTTCTCTCCAGAGCAGAGAAGGGAGGACAGGAAAGGTGAGGTGGACACCAAGGTTTCAAGCCTGCGGGACAGGAAAAAATAGGAGTGATGACAGGGGGAGGGGGGAGGATGGTGGAAGGAAGGGGCATAGAGCCATAGAGAAATCAGGGATGAAAGGAGTTCCTTGCAACTGAGGGATGGGCCGAGTTTGAATTCTTCACAGACAAGAGCTGCGTCTTACCTGAATCATCACATAGACGTTTGCTAGACTGAACTGAGACAGTAAAGACCCGCTGAATTTCATTCAAAGAGGGCTGATTGTTGGGGTAAGAAGAGGCAGGGCTACCCCTTCTCCTCTGGTTTTGTTTGTCGCCATGTATGTTTTTAGAGTCTCGATAGACCCACCTCTTGGGAGGTTTGTCCCCATGGCCATCTGCAGCCCAGGGATATCTTGTGAACTGACGATTCTAATGTGTGCTGAAAACATAAATGGGCACTGAAGTGGCCAGCCCTCGAAGGGGACTCTCAGCAAATCCTCCTCCAAGCAGGAGACAAGAAGCAGGCAATTCAATTCAACTACGCCCCTCTTCCCAGCTAAAATGCAGAAAATGAGGCCAGAAGAAAGAGGAAATTCAAGCTAAAACATCAAGAGAGCAAAAATGCAGCCTTCCCCGACCCTGGGCTGATTTGGACTCTTGTGGGCAGGAGTCCTGGTCAGAACATCAACAGCAACTTCTGCTGTGTCTTATTCCAAGCTGAGGATTAGCGCCCAGCACCAGGACTCAGAACACCTACAACTTTCCTATAGACGTAGTTCCCTGTAATCAGGACTCTGTTCCGTGGCTCATGCCTGCACTTCTGCGGCAGACCTACAGACCCACTGGTTAGGTCCTGTAACACTGTCCAGAATAGGATCTTACAGAGCTCCATTGACCCAGAAATTTGAGGCAGAAACTAAACGTCGGCTATGAATTATCCAGGTACCTGGGGCTGCAGTTACTTGATAAAGCTAATCTCCCCAAGAGTGTCGATTACTGCTGTTAACAGCACAGGGCTTTGGGGTAAGGCAAGGTTGCCTGGCCCAGCGTTTCTCCTTGAGCTACAGAGAATTTGCTACCAATCCTCAGAGAGACCTCCCTCCTGGAACCTTCTCAGGGCAGCAACTCCACAAGTCTCTCTCGCTGATTTAGCAGCACCAACATCACAGAGGAAAGAAGATGCTGTGGTTTGCAGCAGCTCTCAACCTTTTGTCCACTGCACACACCTGTGGGTTGCGGCAAGGTCCTGACCGTCACAGGGGATCCTTGTGGCAGTGGGTCCCTACTGGGGGCAGGGCACCGCTGAATAAGTTATCAGAATAGGCTGAGGGGTGGCGGTATCTTTGAGAAAGCCTTCCCCAGCCCTGCAACCCACAGGGAGGTTCTGATACACCACACAAAGAAAGGGTAGTGCTCACTGTCTCCCCTTGAGAATTACTGGACAGAAAACAAGAAGCCAATCTACAAATCAGGAAACTTACCACTCTACCATACGTCCTGGGAACACCTACCAGCTGTGTGAACCACCTCGCCCCTTTATCATTCATTTTCTTACCTCTAAAATGGGAGTGGTAATAATAGAGAGCCTGTCTCCAAAAAGCTGTTGCAAGATTAAATGAAGTAATAAAAGTGTGTGCCACCTAGTAGGAACTTAACAAATATTTGGGTTTTAGATCGGCTGACATTTTAACAGTGTGGCTAGTGCTGACATGAAGTTGATATTTTGTAATTAGCGGGTATTTTCTCTCAGCATGACCCCAAATACGATGCTCTGTTATAGACTGAGTGTGTGTCCCCAAAATCCACATGTTGAAACCCTAATCCCCAATGTGATGGTATCAGGAGGCCGGGCCTTTGGGAGGAGATTAGGTCATGAAGGTGTAGCCCTCACGAATGGGATTAGTGCCATCATAAAAGAGACCAGAGAGCTCCCTTGCCCCTTCTGCCATGTGAGATTCTAGCAGGAAGTTGACTGTCTGTAAACCAGGATGTGGTCCCTCAACAACACTGAATTTGCCTGCACCTTGATCTTGGAGTTCCCCATCTCCAGAGCTGTGAGAAATAAGTTTATGTTGTTTATAGACTACCTACTCCATAGTAATTTGTTACAGCAGCCCAAGCAGACTAAGACATTCTCCTTCAGGAGAAATCTATTTGTTGGGTAATAAAGCAGATGGTTGCCCCCATCCTCACCCAACCCAGGGCCCTAGGAGTGGCCATCTTCAAAAGGGCATCAGATAGCTAACATCACGCACAATGATGAAAGGCTTAAAGCTTTCTCCCTAAGGTCAGGAATAAGACATGATGCCCACTTTTACCACTGCTATTCAGCATTGACTGGAAGTTCTAGTCAAAGAAATTACCCAAGAAAAATAAATAGAAAGTATCCACATTAGAAGGAAGAAGTAAAACAATTTCTAATTGTAAATGACATGATCCTATATATAGAAAATCCCAAAGAATTTACAAGAAAGCTACTAGAACTAATAAACAAGTTCAGCAAAGTTGGGTGGGGGGGACATGGTCACATGCAAAAATCAGTTGTGTTTCTATACAGCAGCAATAAACAACCTGAAAAGGACATGAAGAAATAGCATCTGAGTGGCTCAGTCGGTTAGGTATCCTACTCTTGATTTCGGCTCAAGTGATGATCTCACAGTTCATGAGGTTGAGCCCAGAGTGGGGCTCTGTGCTGACAGTGTGGAACCTGCTTGGGATTTATTCTCTCTCCCTCTCTCTCTGCCCCTCTCCTGCTCATGCTCTCTCTCTCTCTCTCTCTCTCTCTCTCTCTCTCTCTCTCAAAAATAAATAAACAAACTTAAAAAAAAGAAATAGCATCTAAAAGAAAAAATGCTAGGAATATATATAATCAAAAAGGTGAAAGACTCGTAGACTGAAAACTGAAAAATGTTGCTGAAAGAAATTAAAGACGACCTAAAAAAATGGAAAGACTTTCCATGTTCATGGATAGAAAGACTTAACATTATTAAGAGGCCTATGCCACCCAAAGCTAATCCTATGAAAATTCCAACAGCCTTTTCCTCAAATTCATATGGAATTGCAAAAGGCCCTGAATATCCAAAAACAATCCTTAAAAAAAAGAAGCACAATTGGAAATCTCATACCTCCAAAGTTCAAAATTTACCACAAGTCTATAGGAATCAAAACAATGTGCTACTGGTATAAGGACTATCATATAGACCAATGATACAGAATCAAGAGTCCAGAAATAACCCTGTACATGTATGGTTGATTTTAACAGAGGGCCAAGTCCGTTCAATGAGGGAAAGAATAGTCTCTTTAACAAAGGGTGCTGGGAGAACTAGATTTCCATAGGCAAAAGAATGAAGTTTGACCCTTGATTCACACCACATACAAAAGTTAATTCAAAAGTATCACAACCTAAATATAATAGCTAAAACCATAAAGCTTTAAAAAAAACACAGGGATAAAACCTTGGATATGGCAATGATTCTTAGATATGTCATGAAAACTGTAAGTCACAAAAGAAAAACACATAAATTGGTATTAATTAAATGCTTCAAAATTTCATCCATAAAAGAACATCATCAACAAAATGAAAAGACAACCTACAAAATGGTAGAATATATTTGCAAATCACGTGTCTGATAAGGGTGTAATATGCAGGATATGTAAAGAACTCCTAAAACTCAACAACAGAAAGACAAATCCATTTAAAAATGAGCAGAGCACTTGAATAGACACTTCTCTAAGGAAATATACAAACGGCCAATAGGCACATGAAAAGTTGTATCATTAGTCATTAGGGAAAGGCAAATCAAAACCACACTGAGAGACCATTTTCTACCTACTGGATTGGCCACAAGCAAACAAAAACCAAAACAGAAAATGGTACACGCTAGCAAGGATGTGGAGAAATTGGAACCTGTGTGCTTTGTTGGTTGGAACTTAAAATGGTGTGGCTATTGTGGAAAACAGTTTGATAATTCCTCAGAAAGCTAAACATTGAATTACCATATGACCCAGCAATTCTACTCTTAGATATATAACCAAAAAAACTGCAAATAGGGACTCAAACAGATACTTGTGCCAGTATTTATGGCAGTATTATTCCCAATAGTTGTTAAAGAGACTATTCTTTCCCCCAAATAACCCAAGTGTCCATCAACAGAGGAACAGATAAACAGAATGTGGTATACATATACAATGGACTATTATTCAGCCATGAAAAGGAATGCGATTCTTATGTATCTTATATAATTTTATATATATATATGTGTGTGTGTGTGTGTGTGTAATTAATGTCACTGAATTGTATACTTAAAATGGTTAAAATGGCAAATTTTATCACATACATGATATGTTTAATTTCTCATAGAAAATTAAACTGAAGCCAAAGAGCCTAACCAAAGGAAAAAACCCAGATCTCTTTCAACCTTGAACTCAGTAGTTATAAATGCACAAAGGCTTGGCAACAGAGTCTACTCAGACCAAGGTATGAGGCTGCTGGGCACAGAGGACACTGAACAATCTCCAGGAGGGAAGGACCAGGGCTGCTGCTTGCTTTCTGCAGGGGTGCTGGAATCAGGTACCCACAAATGGAGTGGGGGACTCCCCTAAAGCGCAACCACTTTACAAACGTTTATTGAGCACCTATTATGTGTCAGGTACTGTGCACACACAAAGATTCACAGTGAGTAAACTGCCTGAGGAACTTGTACTTGGCCTGTCTTCTGAAGTCTAAGCAGAACTGGCCGGGAGCCCTGGCCTGTTGCTCAACCATTAGGATGTCTTTCTTTGTGGTTTGTTTCAGGTTTCAAGTAGGGGTACTGTGTAGAAGGAAAAGCATCATACGGGTGCGAGATGGTGTTGTTATCATGACTATGATGACTAGGGATTTAGAAAGACTCCTTGGAAGATGCCAGCCTACGCAGCCTCCAACTCAAGGCCAGTGAAAGCAATCAGTTGCTCCTGAGTGTGGGGAGGAGAGGTTCTGAGGAGAAAGCAGGGAAGAGCAGTCAGCACATGCGAAGTTCCAGAGGCCCAGGTTTCGACTCCACCGGGAGCCTTTCCTCCCTCTGTGCTGGCTGGATCTGTGCCCTGGGGTCTTTGCTTTTTGTCTTCCTACACACACACACCCTTGCTTATGGCTTCCCTCTCTCTGCTCAATTCAATCCTACGAGGCCTGGCTCATGGGAGACAGGATTTCTAATGGAGAAAGTTTAGATGCGGATGGACATGAGTTCTGATCCAAACTCAATCATCTGTGTGGCTTGGGCCTTTGCCATAAAATGGGGACAGTCATACATACCCACACTCCAAGCCTGCCATTAGGTAGTAAGTGTCAAGGGTTTGACACACCCACCTCTTCCATGAGGTCTCTTCCAATCCCCACAGCCCACTTGATCTCTCCTTCCTCTGAGAACCTCACTCTTAATAGTATCTCTCATCTGGTAATGAATCCTCCTGACCTGTAACAACCGTTGCCATGAACCACTCTTGTGCACTGCTATGTCACTCCTCCAAAATAATCTAATTTTCCATGTTTTCACGCTTATTTCCCTCACTCAAACTGTAAGCTCCTTCATGGAGAGACCAAATCTTACCATCTTTTGTCTTCCTCCATGGAGGCTGGCACACAGTGGGTACTAAATAAATTGAAAATATATTTGAGGCAAATGGAGGGTCCACAGGCAACAGAGGAAAACCCCACAGGAAACAGAACACATTCAGCTCAAAGTAATAGCCCATTCATACACTCTGCTCTGGATGAAACTATTCCCTGCCCATACTGGCGCTTAATGAACACTCCATTCATTGAATGAATGAAATCTGCTGATGCCCCCTGCCCATTAAGGTTAGCTACTGTGGCTAATCAGGAAAATAGTTAATCTGAAGGAAACACCTTTTTGTGAACTTTGGAATGTCTTTGGAAATGGTGTCTATCCTCTTAGTTTCACTTGACCATTACAAAGAGTCAATGTAAAAAAAAAAAAACTAATTAAAAAAAAAAAAGAGTCAATGCCCCATAAGCACAGCTCTCCCTCCATTAAGACAAAGGAGGCCCAGGAGTAGGCTGCAATGGCAGAGGGTGGCTGGCCAGCTGTGTCACCAGTAATCCACAAAGCAGACAATCCACTGTCAGAAAACCAACATGTTGCCTGCTGCCTTCATGTACCACGTCCCTTCGAGCTTCAAGGATTCCCCAGCCTATTCAGCCAGGAGCCCTCTGGGTACTAACCATCGGTCAAATCTCAGATGAGTTATGACCACCCCGGCCTCTACGCCTTCATCCGAGAAGAGACCAAATTAGACTAGAGGCTCCCCAACGTCCTCCTGCAAGTTTTATTGATTTGAGTGGGCCTTCTTATTTTCCAGAAAGTCAGATGAGTCAGGGAAAGAGGAAGAGACACATCAAAAGTGCCCTGGACTCAGGCCATCAGCCCAGGCTCAAGAACAGGGACAACAGCAGGTCACCTGTCTCCATCTGTCTCCCCACAACACCCCCCAAGGGTCCTGTACAGGCCCCTCTCAGGGCCTGCGGCCAGGACAGAACACTGCCATGGAGCAGGCCAGGTGCAGATGACTTGGCAAAGCTGGGGAGGCCTTACCCCGGCCCAGGCTCTCTTAGTGAAAGGAAGCAGTTACTTCTTATTATCCCATCCCCAAGACTGGGAATAAAAGTAACGGCTCAGATAGTTTAGCCTGTTATACGGAACACCTATCACATGTCAGCTGCTCCGTGCATTAGGCCATGTGAATCCCAACACAGCACCATAAGGTAATTATTACAGTCCCCATTCTTACCAAGGAGGACCCTGCGACTTGGCCAAAGTCAAGCTGATACACAGCAGATGTGGGATTTGAATTCTGGTCTGTCTGAAGCCATCCATTGATTTCTGTCTGCCACTGGGAGATTCAGAAACTAAATGGAGGGTGCAGTGGGGCAGCCTTTAGTGGGTACGGGAGCCTCAGCTGTACCCATCCTCTCCCTCCCAACTGACTCAGAGGGGGACCACTTTCCCCGGGTTGCCCAGGACTGGGGTTCCCCTGGACATGAGACTTTTACACTAAAGCTGAAACAGTCCTGGGCAAACTGAGATGGTTGGTCATCCTATAACTGAGGCTTCCTTGTGCTTTGTGGTTCCAAAGAAGGCAAATACATTTTCAGGATGCAACGTAATTGAGA
Source organism: Panthera tigris (assembly GCF_018350195.1). Taxonomy (NCBI): domain Eukaryota; kingdom Metazoa; phylum Chordata; class Mammalia; order Carnivora; family Felidae; genus Panthera; species Panthera tigris. The sequence continues at coordinate 22,091,393 of NC_056669.1, read as the reverse complement.
GAAATTATTAATGACTCCTACTCTGAGTAGGAGAACAGCTTTAGGCCTGTTCTCCAGTGCAGCCCCAAAAGGCCAGGTCATACAGAGGAACCTCCTTTCCTCTCTGCATCCCAGTTCCAGGCTAAGGCCAAGAGAAGCCAGTCTGAGCTGGGGCTTGACGGGAGTGGATAGAAGAGATCAGGTACTTGGTAACTGAAGCCAATTGGGCCAGATTCTTCTGAGGCATTGCCTTCGTCAAATGCTCACAACAACCCCATACGAGGGGATTGCTGGCCCATTTTATAGATAGAACAGCCACCATTTTGGAGACCATTTAGATGATCTTCTCAGAGGTCCCCCAAACATTTCAGAAGCCTGGATCCTGAGAGTCTTGCTCAGGACCCTCCTTACCAGGAATCTAGGAAGAATCCCCACAACACAAGCCCATGGGGAACGGTTCCCATGGGGAGAGAGGTCAGGCTGTGCCAGGCCTCCTCCCAGCCCTCACTGGGCAGCTGGTAGAGAACCTCACTCACGTCTGTCCTCTCCAAGCGTATATATGCACGTGCCAAGGGAGAAGGGGACTCACCCCGCGACAAGACCTTCACCGGACACTCCTAACCATTGTTCTCTTCCACATGAAAGTGGAAACCCAAAGGGCAAAGCCCTTCTCCAGCTACCCAAATACACCTCTTCTAATTCAGGCAGCATCTCCTCCAGGAAGCCATAGTAATTAAGGACTACTTCAGCCTGCGGCGAAGCCTCCTCCCCTGACCCCACACCCACCTCTTCATGATGTGTCTTGCATTCTTACCTTGTACTATCTATTATTTAACTTAATGAATAAGAAGAGGAACACTGGTGGGAGGCTGCCTGGGTTCAAATCCTGGCTCTCCCACATATTAGCTGGGTAACTTGAAACAGGTGACTTAACCTCTCTGTGCCTCAGATTACTAAAATGTGAAAGATGTAGGGCATCCAGTTCAAAGAGTCTTTGTGAGAATTAAATTAGTTACAAGGCATCAGGTGCTTATAACAATGCCTAGTACATAGTCAGTGTTCAATAAGTGTTTGCCTTATTATTATTTTAATAATAATATCAATGTTAATAAAGAATTGTCACCCTTGCTAGACTAGAAGGTCCTGGAATGCAGGACCAGAAACTGATACTTCTTTGCATTATTCTCCATGTTAGGCAGATTCCCACCAAATAAGACCTATAAAATCATTTCCTGTGGATTGACCTTTACAGAGACTGACAGCTCCTTCCTTTTACTTCCTAGAGCTGGGGAGAGAAATATGTCTGCCTGTCAGTGGCCAGTGGCCGTCCTTACAAATACCCCCAGGATGGCCCCAAAGTGCCTCATGGTGAGATGAGCAGAAGCAACAGAGATCTTGAAATGAGACCCCAGGAAGAGAATTCAAGGAAGCCAGAGCCCTCTGGACATGACACCCCCTAGAAGTTAGGGATCCACAGAGCAAACCCCTCCTCCCCCATGAGCCTTGTCATGAAGAAAAACCAAACTTTTGTAGAGATTCTAGAGTGAATCCCAGAGACCTAAGTTCCCATCCTAGCTCTGTACTGTGTGACCTTTCATAAGCCCCTTAACCTCTCTGGGCTTGTTTCCTCAGTTGTTAAATGAGACGGTTGTTCAAAGACCAGTTACTTAGTTCCTTCCAATTCTGACACCCCATGTCTCCATTTCAGAGGAAGGGAAAAAGCACCCTTGTATGAACCTACCAATTCATTTCACAAGCAACTAGTTTTCCTCATTCAATCATTCCTTCCCCAAATACCGACTGGGCTCTCATTATATGAAACAACTCCCCTGGATTAGGAGAGTGAAAAAAAAAAGAGACAAAATCTGATCAATAATGGAGAAAAATAAGAGGGTAGGGAGAGCCAGGGATAGGAGAGAAGGGATTTATTTCATTTTATATAGGGTTCTCAGGAAGGGCCTCACTGAGACGATGATATCAGAGTGGAAACCAGATATCAGAGTGAAAAACCAAGGGAGCAAGTCAGGCAGATATGTGGGGAAAGAGTGTTCCAGGCAGTGGGAACAAGTGTAAATGTCCTGAGGTAGAAGCCTGCCTGACTTGTTCCGGTCACCACAGGGAAGTCTGGGGTCAGTGTGGCTAGAGTAGATGAGTGGGGAAGACAGTGACAGGAGTTGAATTGGGGAGGTGGAGATTCAGCCACGGTAAGGACTTTGGCTTTTATTCAACTATGAATCCAAATCATTGAACCTTTAACATAAATGAATTTGACATTTGCATGATGAAGGCCAAGTACCTTATCCATGATTTTATTTTTATTACTTTCATTTGGGACAGAAAAACTGAAGCCTGGAGATATGTTTCTCTCTCCAGGCCTATGGCCAAACTTAAACCTGGTCCCCATTCCAGAATCTCAGACTAGGTTCTCCCACCTCTCCTGAAGCTGCAACCTGCTCCAGAGTTAGACTCCTTGCATCCCTTCCCAACCCTCCCAAGGTGTTGTTCTGTGATCACACCTGACCCTGTCCCTCTGCCCCAGCCCCCTTACCATCTCTCAATCTCTTCTTCTCTCCCCAGGGCCTTTACACCTACTGTTACCCCACCACCACCCTGGGACACTCTTCCCTTACATCTTTCTTCACTGATGTCCTACTGTCCCTTCAGGCCTCAGCTCAAACATCACTTCTCAGATAGACACTTTCCTACTCTCTCTAAATAAACTCTTCCTGTTAAATGCTCTCAGGGTTTCATGTTCTTCCCCTCAAAGCTCTAATTACACTTGTATTCTCATGTTTATTTGTATGATTTTTTTTTTAAGACTGCTTAACTCCATCTAATTGTAAACTCTATCAGGATAGAGGCTAAGTCTGTTTTTGCTCAGTTTTCTATTCCAGGAACCAAAACAGTGCCTGGTACACACTCGAGGTACCCAATAAACACTTGAAGAATAACTGATGTCCCAGGCCTTCTGTTTATTGAACCCCCTGGGGGCACAAAGTGGGACAAGCTCAGGGCTCTTTAGAGGGCCCTCTGGGTGTGGCCAGAACCATAAGCTATTGGGAAAGGGGCCCAGGCTGGAAGAGAAAGGATCTGAGCCAGCAGAGCCCCTGATACTACACAGGGCCCTTTACATTGGCTATAGCTCACCTCACTGTCATGGCCACCACTAGGGTTGAGGATTACTATTCTATCTGACGGCTAAGAGAACTGAGGCTCAGGAAATAAGCTTCTGTAAAGGTGTCTGTAGTCAAGCCTAGTCTTTCTGATTCCAAGGTCTGTGCTCTTTCTGCTCTGCTCCAACTGTCCTGGCCTGGGCAGTTTCAAAGGCAGCTCTGCCACTGATTTTCTATGTGACCTCAGGCAAGTTTCTGCCCCTCTCTGAGTTTCAATTTTCTGTGTATAAAATACAGAGGCAGAGTAGATGCCCTTTCCAGTTCGGAGGTTTCATGACTTAAGATTCTATGCTTCTAATTCTGTAAAAATTAAACAATGGGTGCTAGTCAGCTCAACACCAAGCACATAGCAGACATTTCATAAATGTTTAGTTCCTCCCTCCCTTCTTTACTTCGTCCATCCCTCCAGTTCCCTGTTTCAAAGACCTTCTGCTTCACAGCCCTCCTTGAGGTCACCTATGCTATCTGGGTTCTTCCGGAAGACCTAGAACGTGCTTCCCCGGCCTTCAGGGACATCTCGCCAGGCTCTGATATCGATGTTTCCAGCCTGTGGTGTCCTCAGATGGCCGTTCTAGCTGTGCTCCCCAGAGAGGCCCACGGTCTTCCTGTACCCCACTTCCTCCTGTTTCCTAAAAGGGTACTTTGGTCTCCTCAATGTCCAGCACTGAGGGAGAGAGAAGGAAGTGACAGGAAAGGAACTCACATGTACTGAGCACCTTCTAGAGGCCAGGGGCTAGACCAGGCTCTTTGCTGTGTTATCTCGGTTAATCCCCTGCAAAGAGCCATTGTCATCCCCATTTCACAAAAGGGGAGAAACTAAGGCTCAAAGAGGTTAGAAAATTGCCCAAGATCACACATCCAGCAAATAGCAAAAGCTGGGCTTTAACCCCTACCTGTCCAACCCTGGAGCAGATACCCTTTGGCAGCCTCCAGGGATGACTAAACCTTGCCCAAGGATCCACTCCGAACCATCAGCTATTCCCTGGAATGCATTTTTCCTCTTCATATTTATGCAACTGGATTTACAGCCCTAGTAACTTGAGTCCATTCATCTCTCTGGCCACCCCCTCCTCCCTCTCCTCACTCCCTACCCCCTCCACCCAAAATATAAGACTGCAAAATTGTCGCCAGTTGTCCCCAGCATTTCTGAAAGGATGGCATGACTTTTTACTAATGCACCAAAAAAGCAATGTTAAGAAGTTGACTCCAACCCATGTAGAGGAAGGGGACCAGATCTTCCAATAAATACAATCTCCCCAGCTAGTGCTGACAAAGAAGGGTAAGCCTTTCCTCCCCAGCTCACAGATGCTACCCATGAGGACTTTCCAGAAATCACATTCAGGTAAGACATCAACATGAACATCAACAGGTATTCCCAGATACTAGGGCTTCAGGAAGAATAGGGAAGGTATGTCTGCTTTTTCTAAAGGCTTCTCCTGCATGCTATGCCCTTAAGGAGCATGATGGTGGGTTGGGGCTGGGGGAGAGTGCTGTGAGAATCACATCAGCTCTGCTCTGGGAAGCAGCTGGACAGGAAACTCAGATGGGAGCAAAACTCCCTGGCAGGACTTTTCTGGTGCCCATTGTCTTCCTCTCGCCTTGTTCTGCCCTTGCTAGGGATGGAAAATGAGTTCCCAGGGATGGAGAGGTTGGCCATCTCTTCACCTAGAAAGGGCCTCATGTGAGGGACAAAACACAAGAATGCCCTCCAAGACCCTGACAGTAAGTTACACTCCCTATTTATGTTCTTGTGGCTTCCTGGACTTCTCTACGGCTTTAAAATTTTTTTTTAAGTTTATTTATTTTGAGAGAGAGAGAAAGCACAAGCAGGGGAGGGGCAGAGAGGGGGGGCAGAGAGAGAATCCTAAGTATGCTTCACACTGTCAACATGGAGCCTGATGTGGGGCTCGAACCCATGAACCATGAGATCATGACCTGAGCCAAAGTCAGACACTTAACTGACTGAGCCCACCCCAGCATCCCTCTATGGTTTTTATAACAGTTTCAGTAATTACCTACAGAACTTGAATGCCCATCCCCCCAGGGACTGTGAACTCTACTGGTGGGAAGCCATCCATCTGGTTCACAGTCGTATCCACAGGACCTCTGTGGGGTCTGACACACAGAAGGTGCTCAATAAAAATCTATCAGATGAAGACCTGGTGGCTGATGGGACCTGGCAGAGGTCAACCCCCCCCCCTCCCCCAACACACACACACACACCAGGCATTAGACGGCTGCTGCACTGGGTTAGATGGGAAGGCATAAGTGAGAAGAACCCACGACACACAGTAGGCACGAATTCAAGTCTGGCAACTCTCTGCCAGAGCCTGGAAAGCCACCCAGAGGGAACCATTCATCCCCTAGCCACGGGGTGGTCATGGAAGGCCATCCTGCCAGCTTTTACTTAAGCACAGTTGTTATCACTCTGTGTTGAGAGGAGCTGTGTGTTTGAGTGAATGCTCCACTTTAATAAGAAATACAAAATCTTTGCCAACCACTTTTCTCCCCCACATATCACATGTGAGGCACCGTGTGGGTGCTTTCATTTATGTTTATATAATGTGCATAACACATCCACATGCATTAACTCATTTGGTCCCCAGCCCTGACAGGATGCATTATCACCACCACTTTACTGATGAGGAAAATGGGGCCAGCTTTTAAGGTCACACAGTAACCATGACTGAGTCAAGGCTTAAACCCAGCCTTTGGCTTGTCCTGCACTGTCCTGACTCAGTCACCCTTCTTGCCACACTACAGTCGCACTGCCCATGACCCGTCCAGGCTGGAGCCCTAGATCTCATGCTGAGCTATGCGTGCACTGGAGCAGGGGGGCTGAGGTGGGAGGGAGATGGAGAAGGAAAGCCGTAAGGAATCCAGCCACTTCCCCTGAAACATGCAACTCCCTAGAGTAGGCAGTATGCTGGGCTAGAATTCTAGACCTGCGGATCCAGAATGACCCAGAACCAGCTCTGTGATGCTGAGTGAATTCTCTCTCTTATCTGCTCTGAGCCTCACTTTCTTTCTCAGGTCCCTGGTGATGTCTAGATAAAATAAAGAGGTGAGAGCTCCCAGTACATAGTGAAGGAGCCCCCAGTGTGGGGCCTTGCACAGCTACCCAGAAATCACAGGGATCGGGACAAATCCTTCTCTTCCCTTGATCTACAAGCTAGCTGTGGCAGCCCATCTCCTTCCTCCCCAGAAGAGTCCAGTTCCACTGTGCTCACACAGGGATAAGGCACCACGACTCTGTGCAAGAAGCATGCCAGGGAAGTTCCCTTCTCCTGTGCCAGCAGCCAACAGCACTCCATCGAGCACAGCCTGGGAATGAAGTTCTCCTTCCATTTCCCCTTCCAAAGCCAATGGAATAGACTTTGAAAAGTATTCCAGGAGACCAGATGTCCGGCTTGGAAAGGGGCCTTCCTAGCAATCTGGAAGTCAGCAGGAGGTAGCAGTCCCCATCTCATTGCCACTAAGAGGCTCTAATGAATTGGGGTGTCTTCCCAATGAGAGCGTATGCCAGTGTAAGGAACAAGTCACTTTCCCTCGGAACAGCCTCCAGGGAAGGCTGGGGGAATCCCATCAAGCTCCTTGGCTTTCCTCCAGATCAAACACAAGTGAGGAGTGCCTCAGGGGACTACTGCCCCCCTGTGAGTCTGGCTCTCTCCTCCCAGAGCTGAGAAAGGGGCTCCCATCATGGCAGTGGGACAAGACCACCACTTGTACAGGCCTCAGGAGAGCAGCAGATTTGAGCTCCCGTATCACTGGGCTCCCCTGCTTGATTTCTGTCCCTGTGGTCCCCCTGGAGACTTGAGAACTCAGACAGACCACCAGCAGAAGCTCTCCCAACCCCTGCATCCAAATAGGTGAGGCTCAACTGTGGTTCTATCTATATCTTTCCATCCCCCTCACCTAATCAGAGTTAGAAAGGTCCTACCAATAATGGGCTAAATGTCCCTTGGTGTCCCATCACCTCCTCCAGGCATGTGGTGCTCAGGAGTCCGGACCACACATTGTAGCAGTTATAGCCCATAGGGTCATAGAATAGTAGGTCCAGAAGAGGCCTCAAAGACAATTTCATCTAACTTTCTCATTGTGTAAAATGAGGATGCTAAGAGCCAAAGAAGTTAAGAGACATGTCAGAAGTCACACAGCTTGTCTTCAGTTTGACATGCATTTGTCTGGGCTCTGCAGTAAGATCGTATAGCTCCTCGGGGCACCTGGGTGGCCCAGTTGGTTGGGAGTCCAACTTTGGCTCAGGTCATGATCTCGCGGTCTGTGAGTTTGAGCCCCATGTCGGGCTCTGTGCTGACAGCTCAGAGTCTGGAGCCTGCTTCTGATTCTGTGTCTCCCTCTCTCTCTGCCCCTTCCCCACTCATGCTCTGTCTCTCTCTGTCTCTCTCTCTCTCTCAAAAATGAATAAATGTTAAAAAAAATTTTTTAAAAAGAAAAGAAGATCATATAACTCCTAGAGAAAAAGGCCTTGGGTCCAATGCAGGACACTACTGGGCATTCATGAAATAGTGGGCTCAAGCCATGCCTGTTGATGGACAGATGAATCACCAGGGAGAGCTCAGGAGTGAGAACAAGCACCTGTCACCACGGGGCCCTGGGCACACACAGGGGCCTCTCTAGGCTTCTCTCTGCCTCTGACCTAGAACTAGAGCTCACAGTCCACACAAGCACAGTCTCACCTGAGAAACAGCAGGAACAACCCTGTACTCCCAAGGCTTAACACAGATCTGGGGATACAGTAGTACTCAGTGCCAGCGGGCTGCCAGAGGGAAGACAGAGGAACCTCTGGGGGTGGGGCTCACTCCCCTCCGTTCTACCGCAGACCCACTGTGCTACCCTGGAATCAGGGAGACTGTGCCCACCCCACATCTAATCAGAGTTAGCAGGCCTACCACGGACGGGCTCAATGTCCTTTGGTGTCTGTCAGGATCACAAGTCAGAGGCCCATGGGTGTGAGCCTCCATTCGCCTCGCCCCAGCCTCCTCCCATCGTGGGTGGGGTGGGTGGTGTGGGGTGGCTTACGGCCTGGCCAGCCCAGCCCCACCTGTCACTGAAGGCTTGTGGAAGGAGAAATACAGATCTTCTTCTAGGTGTTGGTTTCCATAACAGCTGGTGGCTGTCTCCAGTTTGCCAAGCAAAGGTATGGGTGACAGAGAAGATGGGTTCTGCTGGTTCCTTTAAAGAGATTCTCAGGAGAAGAATAGGTAGAGCTCAGGGCCAAGCAGTGCTGAGAGCTCAGCAAGGTGCTTGCTTTGTCTCCAAAAGACTAAAGAAAGGGCTGTTGTTGTAAAAGGTAGAGCTGGGCTACCCTATCGAATGTGAACAGGCGGACACATCCACCGTCCGGTCCCAGACTTGCCCCTGCAGCCACTTTCTGAGTACCATCCTCTCTCATTTATAAAATGACATAACAATACCCATTTCACCCGCTTCAGAAAGTGGAGAGGATTAAATGAGAGAGTGTCCGAGGATGGGCTTTATTAGGAAAGAAAATTAATATGCACCATGAGCTTACCATGTGCCTAGCACTCTTAGATATTCCGTTCTAGAGTTTGCATAACACTCCTATGTGCTCTGTACCATTATTATCCTAACTATATCTCCAAGAAAACTGAGGCTCAAAGAGCTTAAGTGATGTGCCCAAGGACACACAGCTCAGTAGCAGTAGAACCAGGATCAGAACCCAGAATCTGATGCCAAAGCTCATGTGCCTTCTCTCAACACCGCAATGTCTCAACAAAAGCAGTAAATGTCGCTTTTGATGAAGAGGCTAGTAAATTACAGAAAGAGCCTAAATGTCCATCATCGGATGAATGGATAAAGAAGATGTGGTTTATATATACAATGGAATACTACTTGGCAATGAGAAAGAATGAAATCCTGCCATTTGCAGCAACATGGATGGAACTGGAGGGTATTATGCTAAGTGAAATAGATCAGTCAGAGTGAGACAGATACCATATGTTTTCACTCATATGTGGATCTTGAGAAACTTCCATGGGGGAAAGGAAGGGGGAAAAAAAGTTACAAACAGAGAGGGAGGGACGCAAACCATAAGAGACTTTTAAATACAGAGAACAAACTGAGGGTGGATGGGGGTAGGGGAGAGGCGAAAGTGGGTGATGGGCAGTGAGAAGGGCACTTGTTGGGATGAGCACTGGGCGTTATATGGAAGCCAATCTGACAATAAATTATATTAAAAAAATAACTTTTTTGAAAAAAAAAAAGATGACGAAGAGGTTAGTAAGTCTTCAGACTCACAATGCTGCCTTCGTGGAGGCAAACACTATTGCTAGGACACATCCACCTGCCCCCAGGAAGGCCGTCAGGAAGGTCAAAGCCAACCCCCCCTACTGTCTTGAGACCCTACAACTCCAGGGCAACCCAGGGGCCAAGCCCTCCCAGTGGGTGCCTCTGTGGCTGTGCGGTGTCCCGATGCTTGCTTGGTGGCAGAAGCAGTGGTTTCATGGATTGCCTCGTCATGAAGCAGTCCAGCCAGGAGGCAACAGAGAGTCCTGGAACTGTGGGCTGAAGGGGAGCCTCGGGGAGCAAGTTCAAGCTCCCCATTGGATAAGTGGGGAAATGACACCCAGAGGCCAGCCACTTGTTAAAGGGCACACAGTCCAGTTGGTGGCCGAGTCTAGAGCAGAATCCACCATCCTCTGACTCCCGGGTCAAACTGCTGTTCTCTTCACCATCCACACCACTCTGCTATGGGGCCAGCTTCATGGGCCCTGAGAGGCCCAGGTGTGGGCCTATAATGTCTGCTCTCTTGGCTCAGGAAAGGCGGGGATGGTGGGTAAGAGAGTTATGTTGTAGTCAGGAATGGAATTAGTCGGTTCGCTTCATGCACTGAGTCATTAGCCTGAGAAGTCACCAGGAAAAGTCCTCTCGGAACCCCCTCAGTCCCCACCACAGGGAGGCCTGGGAGGTACTCCTGGGGCGGTGGTGGCCCACTTGACCCCCAGACATCCTCAGAAGGGGCCCAACTCCTCACTCTAGTTCAGGTTGTCCCCCAGCAATCCCTATGAGCCCTGTGACCTGGAGAGTCTCAAGTCCCACCCCTCCCCCTCCAGCCCTGCTTGGCCAGCGCTCACCCTCACCCCTGCACGGACACTGCAGATTGCTCACCTCCGCTCGGTAGCATCCCATCCCACTGTTGCCTCCTTTGCTTAACAGTTGATTTGTGCCCATTTTCATGTCACCTCCACGTGTCTGTGTGCCATCTCTCACGTGTTTCTGCGTTGAGTTTGTCCACCCGCAAACCGCACATTCCCCTGAGGGCAGGGCCTGTGCATCTATTCCTACCACAGCCTTCACCAGGGTCTTTGTGCAGCAGGCAGCACCAGGCCACAGGGCAACTGGTTGTTTGTTTAATACTTGTTGATGGTGCCAGTGACCTGTGAAAGGCCCCAGGCCATGTCCTGGGGAAGCCAAAGGAAGGGGACTGGGGGAAGCTGGGGAATCCGCCAACTGGATCTCCAGTCCAGAGTAACAAGGGGAGGAAAAGGAACCTGATCGAGCCTCTGCTGTGTGCCACACACTGCCAGGTACTTTACAAATGCTCTCTCCACAATTCTTGGAGCTTATTACTTTTCTTTCTCACTTTACAGGTGGAAGAGCTAGATTGAAAGTGTTAAGCAACTTGTCTAAATTCTTACAACTAGAAACTAGTAGAGTGAGACTCTCAGTGCAGCTTTATCTGAGGCTAAGCCCATACTCTGCACCATTTCCAGAGCTGACAAGCTCCCAGAGGACAGGGACTCCGCGGTTATGGGGTTTTGTCCCGTCTGTTTTTGCTGCCTGTATTCTCAGTGCCTAGAACTGCACCAGGCATACACATGGGAGACACCCCGTAAATATGTGCTGAATGAAGGAACAAAGGAATGAATGAATACCATGCTGCCTCTCCCCAGAAGGACAGAAAAAGGGCTTGTGATGTCAGGCTCCTAGGCTCCATTTCCAGGAATCTTGGACAACTATTTGTTCCCTCTCTCCAGCCAGAAAAGTACCCAATGTATAAAAGTTCCTCCAAAGGCCACGTGGAGGATGGGTGGGTTTCCTAGGACTGGGAGTGGAAGCATAAACTGCACACAAAAGACTGAGATCCTAATGAGGTGGGGGATTCAAAAGCGTTCTCGGTGCTCTGTGATCTGCTGATTCTGGGGCCACTCTGTGGCCCATGTGGATCTCGCCTCTCTCCCCAACCCCGGGGCTCCCTCATCCCCCACTGGGTATCCCCACTGCCTTGACTGAGCTATACTGAAACTGGCCACATTCCTATTAAGCAGAGAAACTAGCAGTTACACCACCCACTCTGGCCCCATCCGAACCCTCAAAAGAGTCTGCTCTGGGCCCCAGGGCCAGCTGCTTTTCTCCACATTCCAGCCAAAAATAATACGAGAACGAAGCTGTTTGGTGGAGACTTAATCTAATCTTCATTGCTTCAGTTTTAAAATATCCTGCCTGGTTTAGGGTTTCTTATTACACACAGGGATGTGTTTTTAGTGAGATAGGTCTTAGCAGAAACGGCCTTCTTGTAATTAGAAACCCGGTCAGGCAGGGCCTGCGGTGAGGCATCCAAGCCAAACAGCAGATCCCCATGAAGACAACACGTTTGCAGGGAGCTCTTCCCGAGCTGCCCGAGGGCTTGCTTCTCCCATACTCCTGGGGGATCTTGAAGGAGAAAAAGCTTGAGCTCTGGTAAAAGGCCCGTGCCTTCCAACTCGTATGTGTTCTCTTAGCAAAATTGTTGCCTCTTCTACCTCCATCCTGTGTCTCCCCGTTCTCACTCCCGATCAGAACGGAGACTAAGATGTTGCTCAAGGCTGCTGGAGAAGGATATGTAGAGGAAAAAATTACCCCAGGGAGTCCCCATGGACGAGAGAGAATTAAAGGCAAGCATTCCACTGGAGCCACGTCTCCAGTATCAGGGCTAGCTAGCATTGAAATATCAGGCATGGGAAAAGGACGACACTCGAAGTGCGGATACAGCTTTGTATAAGTGCTGGGTGTAACTTCTTGGGCTTTCTGGCCCAGAATCTGCTTTGATCTGCCAGCATGGAGCCTGCTAAGTGAGGTTCAAGCTGTGGCTAGCTCCGGACCAGCGCCCATCCCCCCCAGGCCGACCAGATGTCACACACCAGTCCGGGCTCAGGCCTCTTCTTTCCGCTGGCACAAAGAGAAGGGACTGAATTTCTGATAAGTCAGATTCTGTGTTCATCTGATGCTTGAAAGCTCTTCCAAGGTAGCCCTGTTGGGGAGAAGCATGCTGGTTCCCTCAACTTAATTGCCCCTCCTGATAAAGTGCAGGTGGATGTTAGAATCACAGTGGGGCTTTCAAATTCTAGGACGTAAAGAAAGGCAGGCGTTCAGCCCCTTCGCCCAAGTCTCAGAACCTGTTGTGAGGAAAGGCTCTGGAGCCAGGCAGGGAAAGAAACCGCGGGGAAGAAAGTGACTCTGCTGCTCAGAAACTTCTCTCCTTTTCCTTTATTATTTAGAGCGCACCAGAGCAGGAGTCATGCCGGATTCACCCCTCGTAGCCTAATGAGGAATTCGTGCCACACATTCCGCTTTACAGATGCGGAAACCGAGATCCAGAAGCTAGGGGACCCACTGGAGTCATACAGCCAGACAGTAACAGGGCAGAAGACCGCTAGGCCCCCAAATTCCAGCTTAAACACTAACTCAGCATGCTGACCTGCCAACCTTGATCATCTCCTTCCTCCCTTTCCCACCAGGTATTAGATTTAATTAAATTAGCAGATCCCCATCGCAACCAGCCTGGCCATGCAGCCTGGCCGGAACCCAGCCAGGGCAGCGACTCCCTCTAAATTCTCCTTCTCAATATAATTCGATCTTCAATAAGTCACAGATCGCATGTGAAGTGTTTTATACAAAGCATGGTGTGTTGGCCAGAACCGAGGCTAACGGTGGCTCGTGATGATTTCATTTTCCATACAACTTCCTCTGCTTTTCCTCTGTGGCATCACTTCGCCCTCTCCATACTCTCATCTGCATTTTGTTTGATCCAGACACTTGGCTTCACATGCCGTCACCCTCCAGCAATTGCATCGCACATTTATATATATCTTACAGCATCACAGTCCTTGTGCCACACAGCAGAGGAAAAAGGAAAACTTATAACAGCATTTCTCACCTTCCTCGAACTAATTTAGAAAATGTGCTTTAAATTAAATAAATCAGGAACAAAAGTCTGAAATCGGAGGTAGAATTTCAGGGGGGGGGGGACGCTAAATAAAGAGCAAGGAAATCTTGCAACATGTTGGAAGCCTATAAATTTTATAGGTAGTTTCTTTAATAAAAACAAATTCGATTGCTAACAACACGGTATTATTAAGCCGCTAACATTTAAAAATCTAATTTGGCCTGCTCTGCTGCTGTTTATGTTGCATAGTGCGTTCACGCAGGGTAAGGAAGTCAGGTTGATGGGTTTGGTTTGCTTTCTAAACCAGGCTAATAGAGACCCCTTTAAAACCCAGCCTTTTTGCTTTCTAGGCATGCCTTGGTCCCTAATGAGTTACAGTCCCAGGTTGAAGATGGACATGGCAGAAAGAAATTTAACACACACTCCGGTGCACCCATAAACATCAAGGCCAAGGGAGAGGAGGTATGTTTCCAGTTAAGTTAAAACTCCATGAATTCAGGATTCTCCACTCACAAGACAGTAATTCTCCCTATTTCATCACTAACTTACTTCAAATGTGTTTATACAATTTATTGCTACTGAACTTCCAGGCAACTGGTGTAGAGTTAATGAAACCCAGCTTGGAGAAGCTTTGAGCTTTGAACAACTAACCACAGTTTAAATGGTTATGACATGCGGTCAAAGCCACAGCCCAGCCCCACTGCAGTTTCTGTGTTAGGACCTAGTCAAAAACCTTGTCATCTCACCTTTTGTGCCAAATAGATTGAAAAAGGAAAAAAGCGCTGAAAAATAGCCCTTCTGTGTTTCTCCTGAAGGTTCCCAGCCTCACTCCCTGACATTCTAACACATCTATCCTACTAAATGCAAGGCAAAGTCCCTCCCCCAGGGCCCAAGTAAATATTTTAGTTACCCTCTGAATTGGCAGCCAGTCGAAATCCTGAAATCCAGTTTGGGTTTAATTGAACAGGGTCGGGCCTACATAAAGCAGTGTGAGACAGGGTGTAAGGGGGAGGCACCAGAGCGGCATTTAAAGTCAGACTCCGTGAGAGTCCAAAAGGCAATATCGGGACGCACAGATGACACTGGCCTGGAAAAGAAGTAAACTCATCTTTCTGAATCACTTGGACATTGGTTTTTTATTAGTCCCCCTTGTTGCATGGCGTCGTCCCCCAAGCTCTGTCCATGTGGGAACTCCAGGAGGCTCTCTCGTTTTAAACAGGCCCATTTTGGAAGAGTAAAGGGGAGGGACTCGACTTGCCACTGCCGCACAATAAAAGCCCCTTTTGAAAGCAGCACTTTCATTAACTTAAAGCAATCTATAGACTTAAAAGCATGGAGCAGTAAACTCCCAGAAAGGATCATAAAACAGCCAGTCTCAAGTTGGGTACACTTCAGTGCAATTTGCACGAGGCATTTTACTGTGAGCAGTGGCCGGGCCCATCTCCCTCCAGTAACCCCCTGCCCCTTATTCTGAGCAGCTTCTCTTTCTCTGGGCTTTCATGCCTTTCGCGCTCACAAAGGGGAGGCGGTGACTGGGGAGTCTCCGTGGGGTCACGGCTCCCTCCCGCCCTCCGGCTCCCGGCGGGAGAGCTCACGAATTCCAAGCCTGCAAGAAAACAGCCTTGGAGTTTTGCCCCCCGGGGCAGTCGTGAGGCCCTAAGCCGCCGCAGCCACTCGTGGGTCCCGCGTCTTCCACGTCCCAGAAGCGCCGTGTGGCTACCGGAGCCAGGGGTGCGGAAAGTGGGACCATGGGCTCAAGACTACAAAAAGGAAATTTCAAATATTCCTCTCTGACAACCCCTTTACACACTTTTCTACCCTAGTTGGCCAAAGGGATAACCTCCCTCCCTGGGCAGGACTTCTCTCCCACAGCTCAAGCTAGGCTTGAGCCATAGGGGTGAGGGTGGGGTTGGGGGGTGCCTCTCGAGTGGGAGATCACGAGTCCAGACAGGAGACCCCCCCCTTCTCTTTCCCTAAGGCCCTGAGGCCTCTGGAAGGCCGGAATGGCTGCGTAAGCGAGAGGGCTAGGGACTAGGGCTTTGCGTTATATCTTGTGTGTGAACACCATCATTTTCTCATCTTTGGGGACAGGAGGGTCGCCTAAATCTGCCTAAAATGTGAAGCCTTTGGCTTCCACCAGTTGAAGAGCTTTGAAATCCTAAAAGTCAACACGCTGGAGAAGTCCTGGGACAAGTGGGGTGAGGGTAGAAGACCCAGAGCGCCCCCGTTTCCCAGGCTGAACATCACACTGGCGGCCCGGCTTGTCGGCTTTCCGGCCGGGCCTGGGGGAAGAGCACACTGAGCCTGCCGCGCTCCGGCGAGGACGCCAGACTTCGAGCCCGCCCTGCACTCGGCCGCAGCCGGGACTCCCCCGGCGCGATGCGGCACCTCGCAGCTAGCGCCCCCGGCGCAGGCCGCGGTCCCTCGGGGCCACCCGCACCCGCCCGCCGCGCTGCGCCCGCGGCCCCCAAGTGGCTTCGAGAGCCTGCGGAGCCGCCAGGGTCAGTCCTCGGATCCGCTCCGAGCCCTGCGAGGCTGCCCTATCGCTTCACCCAGAACGTCCCTTCGATCTGTCCGCTTCCCGGAATCTTTCTCCTAGGACCGGGGTCTGCGCGCCTCAAGTCCTCTGCTCCAGATCCGCTTTTGGGGAGAAGCAGCAGAAATTCGGGTCTCGCCTGCCCGTGGCTCGGATCAACTACTTTCATCGCCTGCCTAAACGTTTTTCCACCCACGGAGCGTGGGGACCCTCTGGCGAAATTCCAATAGCCTCAATCCCAGTAAAAAGCCGCGATCCCATGGCAAAATACTAAAAACGCCACCCGTTCCGCCGAGTCCAGCCTCAGATGTAACCCCAGGCCCCCAATTCCTACCTCCAGCCCCCTGCTTTGACCGAGGTGAAGATTCGATCCCTAAGCTACTCAGCAGCCCTTCAGTCCCGCTTCTGAAAACAGCCTGAATCCTACAACCCAAACTCTAGCGTGGCCCTGAAGCCCAGCCTTAATTCAGGGCTGCTGCACCACCACCAGCCACCCCCCGCCCCTCTGCCATTCCTAGCCCGTGTCCCCACCGCGCGGGAACCTCGGACTCTCGCCCAGAGCCCCGGGGAAAGGACCGCCCGCTTCGCTCGTTTCTTCCTCGGGTTCGTGAGTCAGGAGAGCCCCGCTCACCCAACCCGAAGGAAACGCAAAGTTTGCGCGGCAGACACGGGACCCTGCCCCATCCCCCTCAGCTCTCTGCTCTGGGGCGCTTTCCGTCCCCCCTTTTACGAACTCGTGTCCTAGTTCTCAGGCTAGGAGGGCTCCCTATTCCCAAACCTCGCCATGGGCCCCTACGCCTCCCCGACCTCGCCAAAGACTTCCAACAATCCGCCGAAAGCCAGTTACCCTACAAATCGCCCCTCCCAGGGCGAGTGTCCCCGAGCGCGGACCCTGGGAGACCGGCTGCCCTGACCCACAGCTCGCGTTCCGCTGTCCCCACTGATCCGCCTGCAAAACCCACTCGCCCTGGCTCCCCAGGCCGGCCGGGACGCGGCCGCGGCTCCTTGACTCCGGTCACCCGGCCCGAGACTGGGGCTGCTCCCGCTCGTAGCCGCCCCGAGGCAGCTCCAGGCCGGTGGCGCCGAGCAAGCGCCGGCCCGAAGGGCGCCCGAAGCCGGGAGCAGACGAACGTGGAGCGGGCCCGCCGTCCCCAGCCTCGCCCGCTGAGCGCTCAGCCCCGAGCTGCCTGCACCGGGGCTCCGGCCCGCGCGCCGGTCCCTACTCTCGGGCCCCCAGGCTCTCCCGGCGCACGGCTCCCCTCCCGCCCGCTCCGGTGTCTCGGGCCCGCGGCCGTCCGGGTCCGCAGTCCCGCTCCTCGCACCCGCGGACAATGCGCGCCCGGCCACGGGCCCGAGCGGGGCGAGGCGGCGGCGCGGCGGCGACGGCGGCGGCGGCGGCGGCGGCGGCGGCGGCGGCGGGGCTGCGCGCGGGCCGGGCCGGGGCTCGGGCGGGCCGCGCGGCTCTGGCCGCCTCCTTCCCCGGCCTCGGCGCCACTCGCGCTGCTTCGCTCCGCGCTCTCCCGGCGCTTCCCCAGCTTCTCTCTGCACGCTCCCGCCGTCCCTCTCTGCTCCCTGCCTCCCTCCTCCCTGCTGCCTCCCTCTCTCTCCTCCCTGCTGCCTCCCTCTCTCCCTCTCTCCTCCTTGCCCTGTCGCAATGAATAATACTCTGGCTTGGGGACTGGAATAAAACACACGCGCTCTGAGGCAGCCGCCCGCAGCAGCAGCAGCCGCCGCCGCCGCGCCGCCGCCGCCTGCAAAAGCGTCTCTGACATGGAAATGAATGACAGCTTACCTGATGCCAATCTTCATCAGACTGACACCGGCGTGACAACACAGCCTATACTTCCCAGCACTGCTCGGGACGTCAGCGGCACAGGGACCCGCCCCCCGGAGCCCCCCCCCCCCTCCACACACCTCCCCTCGCCCCACTCCCCCTCTCTCCCCACCCCCCTCGCCCCCACCCACTCCCGGCCCGGCGCTTCCAAGTCCGAGCCGCAGCTGGAGTGTCTCCCTCTACTGGAGGCTTTTCTGAGACGTCGGCGCGGGCCCGCTCCTGCTGGCGGGAGGCAGAAAGGCGCCGGAGAGGAAGCCGAGGACGGCGAGCCCGCCGTTGAGCGAGGGACGCGGCGGACCCCCTCGCGACTGGCGACACCGCCCCCGCCCCCACAGAGGGGGGCCACAGAGGCCGCCTTGCACGGCTTCCTGGGCTCAAGGGATGGAGAGGAGGGGAAATTTTCCGTGCACCCCGAGAGAACTCCCCCGAAGTCTTGAAACTTAAAGCTGGCGAGGAATCCTTCCCTCCACCACCACTCCTCCCCTCCCCCCCACCACTCCCACCCCGTGCCTGCCTGATGGCCTCATTTTTATGATTGCATTTGAATAATTCTCATTACCCTGGCCCCAGAAAAGGTGCTCAGATGACACTCTGGTTAGTTATTCCTATTCTCAAGAGCTTTTTCTGCTGTGGGCTTCCCGGGGCGTTTGGCTCACCGAGGGGGAGACTGTAACGGGGTGGGGCAGAGGGAGAGATAAAAGGGTGTAGAGGCTTTGTCACTAAATCACCTCTTTGCAAATGCCAGGCAAGCCTATTCTAAGCCACTGCTATTTTCATTCTAAAAAGTCCCAGAGTTCTGGGGGTCGGGTGGTGTAATATAAAGGGAGAGACCAGCTGGGCTGTTTGAGTCTGGACCTGCTACGGTGGCTTCAGGGAGGAAATACACATTGGCGCCTTCTGAGAAGACCAGTGCGAGCACCCGGCCTCATACCTGTGCTTTTTTCATTCCACAAAGATTACTGGGCCACTAAGGGCCAGGGGTGGGCACCCAGCCACCTACAGATGCAGGCTCGCTTGCTTCTACAGTGCAGCACATGGCCCTTTGCATAAAGGGAAAGGAGAACCCCTTCCCCCCTGAAATTTGCTCCTCCCTCCCCATAGAGGAGCCATTTCAGCCAGTCAGGCAGGGATTGATCCTCTGACCCCAGAGCAGGCAGGGGGCCTGGATAAAGCCTAGACAAAGACACTGATGGAAGCAAGGAAAGCAGAAAGTGAAACCCAAGCAGGCCAGGTTTGCAGTAAGGAATCTGACCCAAGAAGTTGAAGGCTGCCCCTTCGCTCTTTCCAGGCCTCTGGGCCACTCCTCATTTGCCTCCATCAGGGGCAAGGATGAGAGCTATTAGCATTCCATGGCTCCGAAGGGGCAGTTGAGACCTTTTCTGCGCCAAATCCCCGATACACTAAATACTGTTTGTCCAGATCGTCCCGGTACCCCTCAAATTCAACCTCCAAAGTTGCTTGTGGAAGACAGTCTTCACTGAGAGCCCCCTTTATAGATGGAGTTGAATCCTCTCACCTTCACGTAGAACCTCCAAAGACTTCACTAGGTGGATTTATGTCACCCCAGCCTCTGATCTGTGGTCAGAGACTCTGGCTGCTGACAGCATAATCGCTATTATATATTATACATTGTATAATAATATAATAATAATGAATGCACTTGCCCTTTTTATGTAGTACAGAAGTGGCCAGATTCTCCAACCCAGAGGCTGGAGGTCAGGCTGCCATAAACTCTCAGAGGGAAGCCCTCTTCAGACACAGGAGGGGGAGGGGAGATCCATTTGCCCCTGCCCGGGACCCCTGGAGGGAGGGTTTTCTCTCTTTCTCAGGGCTCACAGTGAGTTGCCAAAGCTTGCCGAGTCAGAGGGGAGAATCAGGCTGAATGTAAATACTTAACCCCATCAGAGAGGTGTCAGTGAGCCATAAATAGTACTGCAGGCAACAGCCATGCATCACTGATTCACACTTGTCACACCCCTCATTTTCTGAAATCTAGTTCTGCACCCAACTCTTTCTGGAAACAGGAGATCCATTGCCATGAGCTGTTAATGTTTGGAGTCTTTTTAAAAATACCGTGATTTCTACTAATACCCTTTGGATGCTTTAAACTGAACGTTGTAATTTAAAATAAATGTATCTCGCTTTAACTACATTTGTAATTTGCAAAAGCTTAAAAAATGATTACCTAAATGTAACCATCCTTCCCACAATCATTCAAAGCAAATATTTGTCCTTCGCCCACCGGAAGCTCGGCTGTGTGCCAGGGCTAAGGATAAAGAGCAGAAGCAAAGAAGTTCCAGTCACAGCTCCTGTCCTCGAGGAGCGTTCATTCCAGTTGAAGCAGGCAAAGCACCAGTACATAAAACAGGAAACAATAATCGTACAAGAATTCAACAGATGACACAAGCCAGTAAATACTTAAAGAACAAATAAATCAACAATATGTCAAATTCCAGGCGTTCCACATCTAAATGTTGGCTCTGTCAGTGAGTAGAGATGGGACAGAGTGAAAACTAAGTCTGTAGAACTCATTTCACATACTGTGCAGTCTCTCCCCCATAATCCTCCTGAGGATGAAAAGGAGGATGGAGAGAGGCATGCACGTCATGTAAGTCACCAACACAGCAGCATTAGGACCAAACAGGAGTTCCTACCAATCCTAGTCATCACTCTTAAATGTTGGCAGTTCCTATGGCTTGGTTCTGGGCCCTTTGCTCACTCTGTGTGCACGTGATTTGTCTTTAGGATAAGCAGTTCATACTGGCCCACGTTGTCTCCTCTGAGCTGTAGACATGTATCGTCAATGGCCTGAGTCCTGTCAATATCAGCCCATGAATAAAACTTAAACTTGTCTGTGTTAGTCTGCTCAGGCTGCCATAACAAAGTGCTACAGAGCAGGTGGCCCAAACAACAGATAGCTACTTTCTCGCACTTCTGGAGACTGGAAGTCCAAGATCAAGGTGCCAGCGGGATTGGTTCCTGGTGAGATCTCTCTTCCTGGCTTGCAGATGGCACCTTCTTGCTTTGTCCTTACATGGCCTTTCCTCTGTGTGCACCAGAGAGATAGCAATGTCTGGTGTCTTTCTCTTCTAAGTGCACCATTTGTATTGGATTAGAGACCCACCCTTATGACTTCCTTTAACTTTCATTACCTCCTTAAAGCCCCTATCTCCAATTATAGTCACATTGGGAGTTAGAGCATCAACATGTGAATTTAGGGGGAGACACAATTCAGTCCACAACACTGTCCATACACCAGTTCCCTCTATTCCCAACTTAATTCTTTTCTTTGAGTTCTTTGACATTGGGGACAATACCTATTTCATCTTAGAATCCTTAGAACCTTGGTATGGTGCTTAGTCCACAAAACATATTAAAGAACTACTTGCTGAGTTGACTTGAATGGAACTTCTTTCTCCATCGTTTCCCCATCCCACTTGAGGGCCTTATCACCCGGAATGCGAATTCCAGTCACCTGGAATACAAATATTTTCATGATTTCCTAATTGGCCTAATGTCACCAACATCCCTAACACTTCCTATATACTATCACCAGGGTGTTCTTCCTAAAACAAAGGTTGGATCATACCCTGGTTTCCCCTCAAGAAACCACTGCCTCTAATATTTAGCCTAAAATGTTTATTGGACCTTATAATTAAAAGTAGAGACTTGAATGCCACATTCCTTAGCATGGCACTCAAGTTCCACCTCCTCATCTGGCTGTGATCTACTTTTCAGGCTAATCTCCTGTATTCCTGCCTACATCTCCCCATCACCACCTTCAATGGTTCTCAGTGCTGGCCCGTGGACTTCCTGCATAAGAATCTTTGTGGAACTTCTCTATAGTTCTGGGTTCCTGGTTTCCAATCCTGGAACCAGTTGATCTGGATAAGGGCCTAGGAATCTATATTTTAAAAGCTGCTGCATGAAGAGAATGAAAAGACAAGCCACAGAATGGGAGAAAATATTTGGAAGAGACACATCTGATAAAGGCCTGTTACCCCCAAAATATAAAGAACTCTTAAAATTCAACATTAAGTGAACAAACAACCCAGATGAAAAACGGGCAAAAGATCTGAACAGACAACAGATGCACAGATATACAGATGGCAAGTAAGCATATGAAAAGAGGCTCAACATCATTTGTCATTAGGGAATCGTAAATTAAAACAATAAGGTATCATTAACACCTATTAGAATGGCCAAAATCCAAAACGCTGACAACACCAAATGTTGGCAAGGATGTAGAGCAGCAGGAACTCTCCTTCACTGCTGGTGGGAATACAGGACAATATAGCTACTTTGGAACATGCTGTAAGTTTCTTACCAAACTTAACGTACTCTTATCATATGATCCAGCAATGACACTTAGTATTTACTCAAATGAATTTAAAACTTACGTCCACACAAAAACCTGCACACAGATGTTTACAGCATCTTCATTCATAATTACCAAATCTTGGAAACAACCAAGATGTCCGTCAGTAGGTGAATGGATAAATAAACTGTGGTACGTCCAGACAATAGAATATTATTCAGCACTATAAAGGAAATAAGCTATCAAGCCGTGAGAAGACATGGTGGAACTTTAAATGCGTATCACTCAGTGAAAGAAGCCAATCTGAAAAGGCCACATAATATAGGATTCCAGCTATGTGGCATTCCATAAAAGGCAAAACTATGGGGATCGTAAAGGATCAGTGGTTGCCAGGGTTGGTTGGGGGTGGAGGTGGGGATAAACAGGCAGAGCACAGAGGACTTTTAGCTCAGTCAAGTACTCTATATGATACTATATTGGTGGATACATGTCATACATTTGTCCAAATCCACAGGATGTAGTGCTCCAAGAGTGAACCCACATGAACTATGGGTAGTGATGTGTCAATACAGGTTCATCAATTATAACAAATATTCCATACAGGTGGGGGATGTTGCTAATGGGGGAGGCTGTACATGGTGGGTGGGGTTGGGGGGGGGGGAACAGGGAGTATGTGAGAAATCCTGTACTCTGCTCAATTTTGCTGTGAACCAAAAACTGCTCTAAAGCTTATTAATTAAAAAGAAAAAACCCACTGCAATTGAGAGGTTTGGGCACTTCCATTTTGGCCAGCCCTGGGGCTCATGGATGGCGAGACAGCCAGTGCCCTCTTGGCCCTCCCTGCACCTGCTCACACTCTCCCCTCAGCCTTGAATTTTACTTCCCCCTTTCCCTACCCACCAAAATCCCACCTGATGTTGAGAGTTAGCTGAAATACCACCTCTTTTCAAAACTTCCTTGGCTCCCCCAGGAAAGAACAGCAGCTTTGGAGTCAACATGGCCCTGGCTTGAATCTTCACCCTATCACGAAAAAGCCACGTATCTGGGAAGTCACGGACATTGTCCGAGTCTCAGCTTCTGCCTTTGTGAAATGAGGATGATAACTGTATCCAGCTCATGAGCCCGTGGAGATTAGATAAAATAATGAAGGCAGAGCTCAGCACAGTCCCCGGCACATGGGAGGCTCTCTAACAAATGGAGCCATTAGATTTAATAGCCCTTACCCAGGGCCTCCACTGCACTTGCCTGTGCCTTTATTATAGTGCTTATTTAATTGGCCTGAGGAAGGCAGATATTGTTTACTGAGAATACTGTGACAGGCTCCGAGGGCTGTAAACACAGATAATGGGAGCAAAGAAAGGGAGGAAGGGGTGCTTACTCTTCTCGTAAGGCCTCCTTCCTGACCCTGGAACCAGGTGGGACTGGGGTACTGGGGGCGGGGGGGCTAGGGCCAAGCCAAGAAGATTCTGCTCCTGATTAAATGCATGGGGGCACACCCCTTAGAGATGGGCTGGGGGACCTGTACAATGTGCAAAGGCAGACACTATATGTCTCCCAAAAGGTGGGGCTCCTGCATTCTGCTGTGAGGTGGAAGTTGGGATGTCTAGGCTCCTTGCCCATATCTGATTCACTTTTCTGACCCTGGAAAAGCCTCTCCACTCCCCCATTTCACTCCCACCCTCTGGAGCATGAGGGATGCAACCTGTCCTCTGGGCACACAATAGGCAATTAATTGGGTCATGTCTCTAACTGGCTTCTCTAATATAGGAGCAATATAGTCCCTAAAGCCATTCCAAAAACCCCACCTTTCTTATGGTAGTGATGTACATATGGGAAGTTTCTTCAGGCACTGCCCCCCCCCCAACTCTTTCTCCCTGTGTGTCTGTCTGTCTCTGTCTCTGTCCCTCTGTCTCAAGCTACCCAGCCCTAACTCCAGATGAGAGGCTCCGTGGGAAGCAGGAAAGGAAAGAGAAGAGTTGTAAGTGATTCTGCAGCTCTTTCCAGTTTCTAGCAAGGGATGGGCAGTATCACAGCCAGTTTGACAGAACTGAGAAAGAGAATATTTAGATTGTAAAATGCTATGAGTTCCAAAAAGAGCCACTTGTGGGAAATGGCATCCCAAGAGTTTGGCCACAAAACTTTGAGAAAGGAAGGTATAAACCTTTGCTGTCCCCCCCACAGTGGCCACTAGCCACAAGTAGCTTCTGAGTACTTGAAATGTTCCAATGGTCCAAATGGTCCAAACTGAGATGTGCCACAAGTATAATCATGGATTTAGAAGACTTCGTATGAAAAATGTAAAATATTTCATTAATAATCATTTTATATGTATTGAATCGATATTAGTTTGGATTTATCGAATTAAATTAAAATAGGCTATTAAAGATATTTTCACCTGTTTCTTTTACCATTTTAATGGGACTGCCAAAAATTTTTAAATTACTCTGTGACTTGTATTCTATTGTTATTGAAGTCTCTCCTCTGGGCTTCGTTTTTGTCTTGGTATAACTATGTTTGGATGCTGAAACCTTTACCATTTATCATGTATCATCTGGCTCACCGGCTCTCCAATCTACTCTGCTTCCCACCAGCACCACACAGGACCAGCTGAGGGGGCTGGAGTGGGGGAAGGCCAACAGGACATTCAGCGTCTCCTCCCTCAGACCCTTGAAGTTGCTAGGACCACCCCTCCTCCACCCGCAGAGTTACATGGAGTCTTGAAATGTCTACTCTCTCCAAAACAAAGACTGCCCCTTGAAGACCTGTACTGACCCCTCATCCCCATCTCCTTCAGCTACCTCATCACCTTCACACCTGTTGCCCCTGCTATGACGATGGCTCTCCCTTGGCTCTATTTGCATTCTTACCACTTCACCATCACCTCCTCTCGTGGAACTGCCCTGTGTCCTTCTGCTTATACACTGGACCATCTCCTCCCTGTCTCCAGGGATGAACCCAACCAGCATTTGTTGCCTCTGATGCTGCGTCCAATCTCTAAGCTTCCCTGAGCTGAGGATTTTGCATGGCCAAGTTCCCAACTCTATTCTGGCAGCTGGACCTACAGCAGCCAGACTGCAGGGCTCAGAGAACCAAGTAACAGCACTGGAAAGGGGTGAGGCCACATCGCCCACTGAAGCCAGTCCTGTCTTACCATGATGCTGGGGGGGGGAGGGGGGGTGGGGGGCGGTGAGAAAGAGTGATCAAATGAAGGAACAAGATACCCAACTTACCCAGCACGGGAAGCATGGTTCGCTCAGGAAGGAAGGATAAAACAAAGCACCAACAATAATAATAGCTAATATATATTGATGATTTGCTCAGTGCCACACTCTAAGCTAAGTGCTCAACATGCACTGCCTAATCACATTCCCATGGCATCCCCATGGGGCTTAGATAAAGGGAGTAACTTGTCACCAAGTGACAAGTGTGTGGACTCAGGCAGGCTGCCTCCACAACCCATACCTGGAACCACTATGCTGCACTGCTTCCTCATAAGCATCACCGTTCAGGCTCTCATTCACTCATTCATTCACGGGTTCACTCATTCACTGTGCATACACTGACAGCCTTTAAGAAATGTACCAGGAGGTGGACTCCCATCCAGCATCTTGGCTGGCCAGGCCCATGCTAGGTCCTCGGGCTATAAAGAGGAGTAAAGCACAATCCCTGAACTCAGAGATCTCAGGTTTTCAGCAACCAAGGGAGATGTAGGAAAGCCTAACTCTGTCTTCAGATCACACTGTTCTATAGGCAGAGAAACTGAGACCGGGCAGGAGGGGAAGGATAGGTCAACCTCAAATCTTTCCTGACTTAATGGGGCAAGTGAAGAGTCCGCTTGCATTGTCTAACCAAACCAGGGTTTGTCATCCAGCCCCACCCTTCCCTGGAGACTTTGCAAACATGCTGTGTCACTTCTTGGCCACAGGTGCTCTTGACAGACTCAGCATGTCTTCTGCCTGGATCCCCATTGGCTGCTCTCGTAATGCACAGTGGGAATGTCAACACTCAAGTCAAAACTCAACCATTCCAGAAACTCTACTTAATTTAGACACTCATGTCCTACATCCGTCTGGATTTGTGGGCTCACATATCCACTATTGTAGCATACACCTGAATGCTGCTTTGTACATGTTCTTAAATTTCAAATATGTATACATTAGCTCCCCAACACGATTCTGAACTTCTCAAAGGCAAGGATTAAATGATTTTCTTATATCTCCAAGCATTCGGTAGGAACCTCAGCCTGTGTGAATGCTGATGGCTTGATCCACTGCACACAGACATAATGGTGTGTGTGTGTGAGTGTGTGTGTGTGTGTGTGTGTGCCTGTCTGTCTGAACCAATATGTACAGCAGAAGTATTTATGAGTACAAGTATCAGTGTAAGTATGTGTGGATGAATTCTCCAGCTATTACAGTTATGGAAGCTTAGATACACATCAGCACAATCCGTCAATTTCCAGACGTTATCTCTCATGATAATTTCCTGCCAAATCTTTGAGTTGCAATTAAGAAAGTAGATAATTTGAAACATTTTCCTCTGCATGTTGAGATGGATTATAATCCTAATTTGATAAAGACTCTTAATGACTCATTAGCCACCCTTGGCTTCTCCTCAGGTCATCTAACTTCCCAGGCACTGGGAGGCAGCAGGGCTCAGGCCATTACATGTTATTGCTTTAGTAGCACTAAAATCAAAAGACACTACAAAGCCACAATGGCGACACTACAAAGCCACAACGGCGTGCCACAGTGCCACAGCACCATAGCCCTTGAATTCTCTTTTCATCAGCTCCTAGATTTAGTCGTCGGATTTTCTTTTCCTGGCTCTGAACAAAGCCTCTAATTTGCTGATAACCAAAATGCTCTCCCTAGGATCTTTGCACACTGCCCTAAGTGGCACATACAATGCTTTGTAGCCTTCCCTCTGCATAGATAGCGGCAGAGGGAGTCACCATCCTCAAACCTCTGGCTCCTAGCCCCATCACAATTTGTTTCCTAGGAAGTGATCCCCAAGTCCAAAGGGTAGGGTTCCTGGGAGCAAGAACTATTTCAAGTTGTTTACGGATGATAACTATGTAATAGCTCCCTTTCTTCTTTGGCTGACCAGGGATCAGAAAGCCCAGAAAGCCTTTAGGGAGGTTACCCAACCCATTCATTCCCTTCTTTCCTGACAGAGCGGCACCTCTTCCAGTCCCAGGCGTAAGAGCACTTATTGGGATGAGCACCGGGTGTTGTATGGAAACCAATTTGACAATAAATTATATCTAATAATAATAATAATAATAATAATAATTAAATGTTTCACAGAAGCCAAAGCCACAGTTTCCTTTGGGTCACCCACTCTAGAATTTCAGAACCCTGACTCTCAGAAAGTTCTTACTCATACACGGACTCATGTGAACATGTGTGCAGCATACACATACAGATGTTCATGCGGGATGCACATCCACACATCACAGAACCACAGAGACAGCATGCATACATGTGTAAAGATTTCTTTGAATAGCCCTTGACCCTGAGATCTGGTAAGTGAGTAAGGAGGAGAGGGAGGCTTAGTCGGTCAGCAAACATATCTTTTCTGCATGCCTACTACACGCTAGGCACTGTGCCAGGTGCTGGGGCACAACGTGGCACAGAGAGGAGAACCTGGTGGTGACCAAACATAGCTGGACCAGTGGTTACTGCGCTCAGGAGTTGGAGCAGATGGGGGTGGCATCCGTGGTCCCCATCAGACTTCTGAGCCAAATTCCATTACATTCCTCCCCCATGTGTGTTCTCACCCCTGTCCCTGCTCTACTTTATCCCTGTTGTCTACAGGGTAGGCTTGGGCGAGATAAAAAGCCTCCACTCCCCCGCCCCACTCCCGCCCTGCACTTTCGATCAACGTGACAAATGCTCTCTGGGCAGGACCCCTGAGGCTGTCTTCACTGCCACCCACCCCTCCTTCCTTCCCAATGAGTCCAGGGAGATCTGAGCAGAGGGGTGATGGATAGCCTTGTCTTATTGTTCCAGACTCCGAATCCAACAGGGGCCTGGGAGAGCTGTATAAATCAGAGCCTGGGCTGGGCTCTAACCAGCGTGAGGGCTCAGCAAGAGGAATGGAAAGCGAGGGACCATAAAACTGTCTGTGGGCTAAGTCGTTTCATTTCAAGTCAGGGCCAGGGAGAGAAAATGTTTGGTTCTTGGGAGACAGACTCATTTGAAGAGGATGGATAAGCTGGTGGAGGTCTGCCTGTCTGCATGCTCAGAGAGAAGGGGCCTGAGAGAGGCTGGTCCCACAGGAGGGCACTGGATGAGTCCTCGTTTCGGTGTTCACTCATTCCACTACCCAAGAGGGGTGGGGTATGCTCATGTCCCACACTCTGATGACGTTTGGAAAAATTAGTCTCTAGTGAAGATAGATTTTTCACCCCAGATGGCTGAGAAACTATAATTTTCCCTTCTTTGAGCTAGGAACAGCAGCGTGGGGGGTGAAGGGGGGGGTTAAAAAAAAAAAGGCAATGCTGGGCATTGCTCTAACCAGCATCAAACCAGGATCAGATAGAGGGAGGAGTCATTCCCATTTCATTTACCGAAACTTGAATGGAGCAGCTACTGTGTATCAGACACCGAGCTGGGTAGCAGGGGGCACAGAATCACGTGGCCCTGCTCTCAAGGAGCTCCTAGTCTAGTGGGAGAGACAGAGAGGCAGTCTCATAAATCAGTGGCATGTAATTCAGTGTCTATTATCACAGCACCTATGACAAATCGCTGCACTTACTGATTTGCCTGTCATTCTCTCATTAGACTGGAAGCTCCTTGAAAGGAGAAAGGGAAGGAACCAATATTTAAGTGCTAATTATAGGCTCCCAATAGGCACTTTATAGTCATTTTATATCCACCATAACACTTCATGGCATATCTTATTATCCTCATTTTACAGATAGGAAGATTGAGGCTTAGAAAGGTTAATTCAATTGCTCAAGGCCAAAGATAGTATGTGGGAGAGCCAGCACTCAACCCAAGTTGGCATGTTCCCACACACTGCCCAGAGTTTCACTCATCTTGTGCCTTTAGCTCCGGAAGCAGTATCCAACTCAGGAAGCTGTTGATTATACAAGGGAGGGAGGGGTAGAGAGGAGTGTGTAGCTAATGTGGGGTGGGTGGGTCAGGAAGACTTTGCAGAGGAAGGGATTACTGAACAAATAGAATAACAAGTAGAACAAGTAGAATTGACCAAAATGACAAGAGATGAAAGTCAATGTAGGTGGAAAACACATGTGTAAAATGACATGGAGGCACGAAATAGCATCATGTGTATTAGCCAT
This sequence comes from Panthera tigris, assembly GCF_018350195.1. NCBI lineage: Eukaryota > Metazoa > Chordata > Mammalia > Carnivora > Felidae > Panthera > Panthera tigris. Next base: position 22,062,058 of record NC_056669.1, on the reverse strand, counting down.
CTATTCAAAAGTTCCCTGCTGCATCCATGACCTCCTCTACCCCTCCAGTTCTAGGCCTAAGGAACAAGAGCTCAGCAGTGACCCAACAGGACATCTGTACTATGCAGTGCGGTATGTTTCTTTTGCCGTTATTGTTGTTATCTTTCCTGGGACTAGATTATAAGATCCAGGTAGGATCCAGTCTGCTTTACTCATAAGTATAATTCCAACTTCTAGAATGGTGCCTGATTCATTTTGGAATGAGTGACAGAAGTGGACCAGGAAAAGGGGGTGTTCTCTACATCTCTGTCTTCCCATGAGGCTGGTATAATTGGGCCAGACTAGGAGTCTGTTTGGGGTCAGGGAAACCATCTGAAGGCCAGACAGGCATTGAGATGAGGTGAGGCCCAGGGTTCTCGAGCAGTTGGCAGAGGCTGGCCCTGCCTTCTCTGTCTTCCCTGCTTCCTCCTCTCTAGTTCAGGAGCCAAAACTAGGATGTGGGCTCAGAGAAAGGGGGCCACAGAACTGACCTTGGATCTGCCCCTAATCTTCAGCTTATGCTAACAGAATGGGTTTTTGTGGGGCAGAAGCCTGAGGAACACCAATATTTAAGGGACAACACAAAGCTGAGGAGCCTACAAGGGAAACTGAGGAGAGCCCAGGGAGCTGTGAGACCCAAAATGACACCCAGTCACCCACCCATATTCTTCTATAGCTTAGTGGCTATCACCCCACAGAAGTCACCATTCAACTTCTAGAAATGACAAAGGCATCAACCAAGGACAAGAATGACAGAGAAAAAAAACAGTGGGCTAAAGAGTTTCACAATTAGTTTTAGTTTTAGTTTTAGCTTTTGTTTTATTTTTTTAAAGTTTATTTATTTATTTTGAGATGGTGGAGGGGCAGAGAGAATCCCAAGCAGGCTCTGCACTGTCAGCATAGAGCCTTATATGGGACTCAAATTCAGGACCTGTGAGATCATGACCTGGGCCGAGATCAAGAGAAGGTTACTTAATGACTGAGCCACCCAGGAGCCCCCACAATTAGTTTTTTAAACAAAACAAAGAGGGAAGATTGGTATTGGATCCACAGAAAGAGTAAAGTCACAAGCCAAGGGCCTACAGTGGGGACTGATTCACTCTGCAGAGCCCTGAAAGGTTCAGCCCTCAGAGGCTCTAAGCACCATGGTCCTGGGGCCAGACACCCAGATGGACAGGGGGCATTGGTAGGAGCTCTGTTTATAAAAGGGGTTTTATAACCCACACAGCCAGTAAGCTATATTTCTTTACCCTCCAGCAAATGAGACTTTTCTTTGGAGGAACTGAGTAAGAACAGTATTGGAGTTGGGAACACCAAGTATGGTGGAGGGTGAATGAATTAAGGGAGATCTGCATGCTAAACTGTGTGACCTTTAGCCCTTTCTCTGGCCTTGCTAACAACTCCCCCACACCACTAACCAATAGATTGGAAGATTCTTTGAACAACTGAAAAGCTACAGGGAGAACTCCAGTTACTGATATTTGAAGTTCCCTCAATAAAAAGACTTACTTACTTTTTTTTTTTTTTTAATGCTTATTTATTTTTGAGAGAGAGAAACAGAGTGCAAGTAGGCAAGGGGCAGAAAAAGAGGGGACACAGAATCCGAAGCAGGCTCAAGGCTCTGAGCCATCAGCACAGAGCCCAATGGCTCAAACCCATGAACTGTGAGATTGTGACCTGAGCTGGAGCCGGACGCTTAGCCGACTGAATCACCCACGTGCCCCAAAAGATTCACTTTTCACTTGATCACCCTATGTAAAGTCCACTAGTTAACAAACTGTACCATTTACATAATAAGTTTCCAAAATCAACTTTCAGTGCCTCCTTCTTAAATATAGTCAAGAATCAGAAGATACTTAAAGAAAGATTCAAACTTGATAAAAGGAGACAGATATAACCAGAAAAAAAGATCTGACATGATAGAGATTTTGCAAGGAGGAATAAAAAAAAAATTCAAAAAGGGCAATAACACCAATTCAAGAAGATAAGAGGAAAGGTTGCATCCAAAAAACAATAAGGGATTACAATAAAAAAGAAAAAAAATTAAATGAAAAAAGCCTCTCTGAAATTAAAAATATAACTAAAGTTTTTTTCAAAAACGTATAAGATTTAGAAGACAAAGTTGAGGAATACTTCCAAAGAGGGAAACAAAAAAGAGAGACTTAAATAATAGGAGAGAAATAAAATACATTAATCTAATTATCCCAGCACAAAGAATGAAAAAAAGATATCTACCAAAGCCCACCACCATCATCATTGTGATTTTATGAGACTGACATGCTGCCTACTCAACTTAGGTAGCCAGTTATTCTGATTTTAAATCAGGAGGGATAAGTAAAAATTCCTACAATCTTCTAAGGAGAAAAAGAAACAGGTAAAGGAAACAAGAATAAGACTATTAAACTTCTTCAAAAGTAGCATTACATGTTAAAAGACAACCGAGAAATGCCTTCTAAATTCTGAAAGAAAATATTTTTAAATCTAGAATTCTGTACTCAAGTAAATTATCAATCACACATCAGAGTAGTGTAGAGATATTTCCAGATAGCCAATGACTCAAGACAATTACTTCTTTTTTTTTAATTTTTTAAAATGTTTTTATTTATTTTTGAGACAGAGAGAGAAGAGCATGGGCAGGGGAGGGGCAGAGAGAGAGGGAGACACAGAATCTGAAGCAGACTCCAGGCTCTAAGCTGTCAGCACAGATCCCAACGCGGGGCTTGAACTCACAGACTGCGAGATCATGACCTGAGCTGAAGTCAGACGCTTAACCAACTGAGCCACCCAGGAGCCCCAAGACAATGACGTCTAAAGTACTCATTCTTAAGAAATTATTGGAGAGGGGCTCTAGGCTGGCTCAGTCAGTAGAGCATGGGACTCTTGATCTCAAGGCTGTAAGTTTCAGCCCCACATTAGGTGTAGAGATTACTTAAAAATAAAATATTTAAAAAAGAGAGAAGTTATTGGAGAATGGAAGTTAGCAATTTAGTTAGGTGATAATGTAATAAAGAAGACAGAGATTCAGGAAATAGGGACTCCAACACAAGAAGGCAGTAAAGGAAATATTCAAAATGATGGTAAAGGGAAGCCTCAGAATAATAGTTATGTAGTATCCTAATTCTAAAATCAGCCAATCCAGATTGGAACAGAGAAACAAAAGGTTCTTAGAGAGAAAACTGTAAGGGGAAAAATTGAACAGATGAGCTTGAGTGTATGCAACATAGTATTACCAGGTATGTAGTAGAGTTGTTGAACCATTAGAAAAAAATAATTATAAGCACATTTGGACATCAGATCAATAAAAAAGGAGGCAGTTATTAACTCCAGGAAAAACAAAGAATTGTACAAAAGAGGACACATAATCACAGTGCACTACTTGATGCAGGAGTAAATAATATTTGCCTAATCATTAGTATATAAACACTAAACATCAATTTAACCAAAAAAAAGTTTATGTTGGGAGAGTTAGAATGAAGGGGACATGCAGGGATGGCATTGGGGGAAACTAAGTTCTCATCTACCATGACAGAGAGTCAATATATAATTTCGAGGGGCATGTGGGTGGCTCAGTCAGCTAAGCGTCTGACTTCAGTTCATGTCATGATCTTATGGTTAATGGGTTCAAGCCCTGCCTTGGGCTCTGTGCTGATGGTTCAGAGCCTGGAGCCTGCTTCAGATTCTGTGTTTCCCTCTTTCTCTGCCCCTACCCCACTTGCACTCTGTTTCTCTCTCTCAAAAATATATATACATTAAAAATGTTTTTAAAAACATGTATAAAATATATAATTTCTAAAATTAATAAATCAATAAATAGTAATATAAGCATATTATTTAAAAACATGGCAATATATACAAATGACAAATGAGCTGTAAGAGTTGAGGTTGACTGCCTTGGAGAATGGAACATGGGAATGTGAAAGGCTGAAGCAAGGCAACTACTGATTTCCAAACTATGCATATATATTCTTTGATTAAAATGAAAATTAAATTTTTGAAAAAGAGTCTCTATGGCTCACATACAGTCCAGCTTAGTAGCTTCTCATGATATAACAACAGATGATAATCTGGGGCCAAAGTTCTGGCCAAAATAAATGAAGCATTTTTATGTCAGTGTCTGCATATATCCCTTGGATATATGGAGACCTGACACAGTGGCCAGTGGTCAATAGGCTTCAAAGATTAAGAACTCCGATCCTGACCCACAGTTGTGGACATTACAGGCAATTCTCAAACATATCATATTTCATGTCTGGACATGCTGGTCTCTCTGATTAGAAGAAACAAACCTCCCAAGCCCCTAACAAGGTGAACTTCTCTTCAACCTTTAAAACTCTTCTCAGCTATTACCTCTCCTAGAAAGTCCTTCCTGATGCCTCCTCTCTGAAGAGTTACTTGTTCCCTCTTTCAGCCTACTTCTGAATCATCTGTGTCTCCATCCAGCAAAGCATCCAACCCCGTGTGATTCAGTTGGAAATAAGCTGTCTCTCCAGCTACTCTGTGATCCTCTCTCTAGTCATCAGCTTGTGCTAGTTATGCTGCAGGATAAACAACCACAGAATCTCAGTCACTCACCACACAAAGGTTTATCTCTCATCATGTTATATATTGGCTGTGCCTCTGGCTCCACTCCATGTTTTCTCTTTATGTGGGTCTTATTCTGGACATGCCATTCTCCTGGCAGAAAGAAAAGAGAAAATGTGTGTGGGACCACAAAATGTTCCCGAAAGCCTCTGCTCAAAAGTGACATATCACTTCTGCTTAATTTCCATTGGCCAAAGCAAGTCACATGATGAAGTCTGATGTCAATGGCACAGATAAGCATAATCCTGTCACAGGGAGAGGCAGTAAACAATTGGGTATAATAATACCATCTACGACAATCTGCTTGGTGGGACCCACATCTTATTTTTATATCCTGCACCTAACACAGTGTTTGGCACCAAAGTAGTATTCAAGGCATCTTCGTTGACTTGAACAGAATTGTCAAATAATAACTTAGCCTCATATACAACCTGAGAACAGAAGGAGATTTGAAAAGGGCCTAAAAAAATGAAAAGGGCTTAACGTAGAGCTGGAAGGGTACCAACAAGCTCATGGTATGCGGAACAGCACTGAGTTTGGAGCCGATACACTTGGGTTTCAGGTCAGACTCTGAAAGTCATTTCACCTCTCTGGGCTCATCTTTAAAATGAAGGAGATGAGGGCACCTGGGTGGCTCAGTCAGTTAAGCTTCTAGCTCTTGGTTTCGGCTCGGGTCATGATCTCACAGTTCGTTAGTGTTAGTTTGAGCCCCACATAGGGCTCTGCGCTGACAGTGCAGAGTCTGCTTGGGATTCTCTCTCTCTCTCTCTCTCTCTCTCTCTCTCTCTCTCTCTCTCTCCCCCCCCGCCCCTCCCCTGCTCATGCTTGCTCTCACTCTCTCTCAAAATAAATAAATAAACTTTAAAAAATAAAATGAAGGTGATGAAGTAGAGGATCTCTAGGATCCTTTTCAGTTTTAACCTTTTGGGAGTCTGTCATAGAACACCTCAACCTGGTTTCCTTAGGACCTGCTTGCCAATCTGCCGACTTCTATTATGGTACCCAGTTCTACAACTGAGAAGAAAATAAGCCCCAAAGTCACATCGCAGGCTAAAATGAATTTCTAAAAACCGAAAATTCGATGATGACAATAAAAGAAAATAAAATTACACTTCTGAAATGAATGTGTTTTCAACAAACATGTTAAGTGGCAAATGTTTTCTTTAAAACAAACCATTTTCTGTTTTGAGCACATTGTTCTAGACAGAGGAGAATCCATTACACGAAAGCTACTTATCACGACATTACAGAGGGGTGATTATACATCTGAATGTCCCCACTCTGAGTTCTGGTTCACAAATGGAAATCATCACATAAGTAGAAGCCATCTCACACATAGTGAGAGTTTGTTGTTTGTGGAATGAATAAATATGTGTCTTGGCTGAACTCCTTGGGTTATTGAAGCTATCATTACCAATCCAATGCAGCCCTATTGCTCTGTATCTGGACCTAGTCATACTTTTTTTTTTAAAGTTTTTAGGAAAAAAAAAATCTAAGAAAGGGTTGAGAAATCCTGTAGCTCATGGGCTGATGTACTAAGAGAATTATTTAACAGCTACTGGGTCCTAAGCCCTGTGTTCTCAACAGTAGAAAGCAAATATTGTGATGATCCTGTTTGATTAGAGAAATTTGTACTCTTAAGTTTCCACCCATAAACCACAGATGTCAGCCCACGTACCCACCACCACCAGACAATAACAACATGTACATATCATTCACTGTATGCCAGGACTGTTCTGAGTTCTTTACATATATTAACTCATAACAATCATAGCAACCAGAGGCAATGGGTACTGTTACTATCTCCATTTTACTGATGGGGGAATCAAAAGTACAGAAAGGTTGATTAACCTGCCCAAGGTCACACACTGACTGGCGGGGCTAGGCTTTGAACCCAGGCAATCAGGCTCCAGAGTCTGTTCTAAAGTCCCCTCTGCATTATATTGCCTGGGGGTGGAGCATGCTACCAAATGAGTCGGGATCATTCTTGGATATAGATGTAGCCTGGAACCATAAGCATACCATCACTCCCTCACCCTTAAAGACCCTTCCCACCTGTCCCTGCACCAGCCTAGGAGACTGTGACTCCCACCCTCTGATCGTGGGTGCAGTGAGGGAAGTGAGTGTGACTAGCTCCCTCAAATACCAGAAAGGGTAATTTTTCAGGTGTATATCATCTGTCCTTATCCATTTCCAAGTTTCTGGACTGCATGTCCCCTTGCCTGGATGAGTGTCAGGAAAGGTAACTGAGCCCTGATACAGCAAGGTCCAGTTTCTAGTAGCCAGAGCACTGCAATCAGCAGGCAGGGCTCTTTCCTATAAAAACCAATCAATACTGTCCCATCCCACATCCTCAACCTTTCCTGCTCCTCGGTCTATAACTGCTATTGATTACATCAGAGCAGGGAAGCAAATGCCAAAATATATCAATCACCAAGGTGGCAAAGAGACTTTATTAAAACCATTACACCTTCTTCTATTTTCCTGCCCACCCCTGTTTCCTCAGCCCAATGGCCATTTCTTTTGGAAGGTTTCCAAGAACTTTGCAGACATGATCTGATGGCTGGTGGAATTTCCTCTATTTGGGGAAAATTTAGACCCAGAGAAGGAGCAAGAACAAGTCCCATGGTGAGAAGATGGAAACCAGGTGTGTGAAAATATGTGCATGTGTCTGTGCGGTATATACATATGAAAATGTGCACGTACATATGTTTGTTTAAAGAAAAACCTAGAACTTAGTCACATTTCAGAAACATTTTGTAATTATCGCTGAAATTTTTACAAATCAATTCCTTCTGGTCGCTTAATGTCCTTCACTAAGTGGTTTAATTGTGAAATTTCACTTTATAATTGGGTTCATTTTAATGCAGAAAGAGGTAGATTTGCATAAGCAAATGACAAACAGTTAACAAAATCCATTAGCAGAGAAGCAGGAATCCGAAGAGCCACACACCCTGGGTTGTTGGTTTCCAGTCAAAACCTGTGCTAAGGAAGTTGCTGGCCAAACCCAGACCAACCTCTGCGGCCCCTAACCAGACAGAGGGGAAGGACGTCATGTATTATTAGGATAGCCTGTCAATGTGGCAGGAGAGACAAGGTGAAGGAAAATTTTTGCTTGTCAGTGAAAGACCAGATTCTTTGCAACTCCAGGCAAGGATTTAAAAAGGATCACCAGTTTTACACAGCTCCTTGACAGTTCTTTTTCCAGGTGAAGAGTCCTGGACTCAGAGTAGAAGGGAGTAGAGAGTCTCTGATTTCTGGTCCTCATTCTGCCACTAACCAGCAAGGATCTTCCTGCTGAGGCCTCCATTAGATCGTATCTGAATATCTGTTTCTTAAAGCTCCTACTGTCATTACCAGTAATTGACAAATTCTTTCACTCATTCACTCAACAAATATATATTGAGTCCTTGCTAGGAACGGGTCCTATAGACATTACAGAGAATCACAAGGAGATGGGGTGAGGGCTAAGCTAAGAAATATAAATAAACAGTAGAGAAGGTCCTGCCCTCATGGAACTGATGTTATGGACTGAATTGCATCCCCTTAAAGTTTACAGGCTGACAGGACTAGTGTCCTTCTGAGAAGAGGAAGAGACACCGGCGATCTCTCTCTCTCCATGCACACACAGAGAGGATGCCATGGGAGGGCGCTGTGAGAAGATGGCCAACTGCAAGCCAGGAAGGCATGCTGCACCAGAAACCAACCCTTCTGACACCTTGATCTCGGACTTGCCAGCCTCCAGAACTGTGAAAAAATGAAGTTCTGCTGTTTAAGTCACCAAGCCTGTAGTATTTTGTTGCAGCAGCTGGAGCAGACTAATACGTCGGGGGAGAAGGGAAAGGCCCAGTACTATGCCAAGGGAGCACAGACTGGAGTGCCTTGCCCAGTCTAGGGGACGAGGGAAGGTTTTGCAGAGGACCTGCCACCGAAAAGGTCAGGAGAACCAGCAGGGGAAAGGCGTGAGGTGGAGGGCAGTTCTTGGGACAGGACACTCACGTGTGTGAAGACCTGCAGGTAAGAGGAGTAAGTTCAGTTGGGGGAGCCAAACACACTTCTTTGTGGATGGAGCCTGAAGTATCAGAGGAAGAGTATAGCAAGAGTGGGACTGAGGAGGTAAGGGGAGCCAACTGGGGGAGGTTTCATAAACAAACATGTCCCTGAAGATCGCTGCCCCCCCACCAAAAAAAAAAAGTAGGCTCCACACAAGCATAGAGTCCAATGCAGGGTTTGAAGTCACAACCTTGAGATCAAGACCTGAGCTGATATCAAGAGGAGGACTCTTTGGGGCACCCGAGTGGCTCAGTAAGCTGGGCATCCGACTCTTGGTTTCGGCTCAGGTCATGATCTCGTGGTTCATGAAATCGAGCTCCACACTGGGCTTTGTGCTGACAGCGCAGAGACTGTTTGGGATTCTCTCTCTCCCTCTCTCTCTGCCCTTGCCTGCTCTCACTCTCTCTCTCTCTCTCTCTCAAAATAAATAAATAAACTTTAAAACCTTAAAAAAAAAAAAAAGAGTTGGACCCAGGTCACCCAGGCGCCCCATCCCTAAAGATCTCAAAGGCCAAGGAGCTGCCATACCTATTGCAACTTTGGACTCATGCCATTGACACGTCCAATCCTGAAAAGATGCCAACACGGGTTCTGCAGGCACAGAGTAATAGTTAGCTTTTCTTGCCACCCTAGCCAGTGAAATCTCTGTGTGTTTGCATTATGTGCTTTGTGGAAATGCTTCGTTTCTTTATCCACAAGCTTCCTCCTTGCCTTTTGAAGCATCTTCTGGGACAGCCTCTTCTTCAGGTGCTTGCCTTCAGTTCTGCAAAATTCCTCTGCTTTTTGTTAATAATTGCTAGTACTTATTGAGTTAGCTAATGCCAACCACGCACCAGGCCCTGTTTTAAGGGCTTTATGTATATTAGCTTTTTTAATCGTCACAACAACCCTATGAAGTAGATTCTGTTAACTCCAGTTTATGGATAAGGAAACTGAGCACAGAGAGATTAAGGCACTTGCCTGGGGCCACTCAGCTAAATGGAGAAGCCAAGATTAAAACTAGGGCAGTTTGGCTCTGGTGTCCATACTTTTAACGACTACTAGGCTCTATTGTCTTTGGGGCAAAAAAAAAAAAAAAAAAAAGAAGAAGAAGAAGACTGAGAAACTGAGGTCAGTCAGGTTCCCAAGGGCAGTTGAAGTCTGGGGGTCCTTCTGATTCCAGAGTCTATGCTCTTAACCTCTTGAGGGAATGAAGAAGCAGCAGCCGGCTTGGGGAGTGACTCAGGAAGTAGACTAGATAGAACTACCATGGAGTAGTTGAAGAAGAAGGAAGAGAGAGAGCTGGAGAGAAGTAGGAAGTTGCAGTAACACTCTGGTTTCTGGGTAAACCATACAACCAAACCTTCATCATTTTGTGCCACTTCATTCATTTGTTCACTCATTCTCCCAGCCATTTAACAAATGCTTATTGGGAACCTATTCTGTTTCAGGCATTGGGCTGGGAAAGTGGGAAAGAGGAGCAGGTGGGTACTGAGAATGGCCATGAACCTCACCAGCGCTTTCCGCTTGCCCTCATCTAAGAAGCTTTACATTCATCTAAGAAGGACTTTACATTCGAGGGGGTGGAGTTGATATATAAATAAATTCAACACATTATTACAGTGTGATTATATATATCAATATATGCCCATCTATCTATAAAGCATTAAAAGGAGGACAGCCTATCTCTGCCTAAAACAGGCAGGTAGGGCATCGCTTTGAAGAAGGTCCCTTTTGAGCCAGCCATGAAGGATAATAGGAATATCCTAAGAGAGGAGCTGGGCTCCATGGAGTTTCCCTGGAAAGTATGTATGTAGCAGATCCCCAAATTCCTGGAACAGAGTCATAGAATTAGAGAACGTTCACACTGAAAGGAGGCTTAGAGGCCACCTGGCCCCACCCCTTTATCCACAGATGGCAAAGTGGGGCCAGGCCTGGGGTGAGGCAAAACAAACGTTATGGGAGCATTTCCTCTCACGGCCCTGCGAGTGTGGCCCAGTCCTAGCCCCTGCCCTGGAACCGAGGCACAGCTTTACTGGGTTCAAACAACCAGTCAAGGGCCAACAGTACCTTGCAAGAACCCCAGCCACCTCCACCCCAATTTTCTGGGCTTTGTGATTCATGGGTTGTGTGGAGAGCAAGGCAAATGGAAAAGAAGATGGAGAGGAGTCTAGAAAGTCACCATGATTTCAGGCCTGTATTACTGAAGAGACAACTCTAAATGTCCACCTCCATCACCCTTGCACTCTCAAGTTCCCAGCTTCCCCATCCCCAAGGCTTTTTTTTTTTAATGTTTGTTTGTTTGTTTGTTTGTTTAGAGGGAGAGAGACAGAGGGCACTCACGCAGGGGACGGGTAGAGAGAGAGGGAGAGAGAATCTCAAGCAGGCTGGTGATGTCAGCACAGAGACCCATGCAAAGCTCAATCCCAGGAACCCAAAAAGGAGACCATGACCTCAGCTGAAATCAAGAGTTGGATGCTTAACTGACAGCCATCCCCACCCGCAAGTCTTATATTTAAAAGTAAGGATATCTTTCTCGTAATGTCCTTCCCTCTCCTCTCTCTGCTACCCACTCTTCCAACGCCACACCTCCCCAACATTTCTTTCAGCCTCAGATTCTCTTTTCAGCTGGCCGCCAGGAGCCCTGCAAACGTCCACCACGAAGGTCGCAGGGATACAGTTCAACAATCTGCCAGCAGGGGGCAGGCCTGCCGCGAGCCCCGATGCTGCCCAAGCCTCCCAGCCCCCAGCCCAGTCACAACTCCTTAGAGATGCAAATTGAGAAGCAGCCTTCCTAACCCGAGAGGGCTGCTAATTCTCTGACGAGTATGCAGATTTCCATCCTGCCTTTGCCTGGGTTTATTTGTTTTACTTTGCAATAAATTTAATACAGACTCCCTGAAGCAGAGAGGCAGATGGACTATAAACTCTGCATTTTGAGCAGCCTTAGTTACTAGGTTAGTGTGGTTTTTGATCCCTACTTAAATTATATCTATGAAATTTGACATGGATTTGGGTCTGGGCTTTGCTGGCTCCTTGGTGCTCTGGAGCTGCTTCTAGGGAATTTACAAGGGTTGATTTGATTATTGGGACTTTAATTTCTCACGGAGGCTAACGAGCAGGCTGGGAAGCCTGGCTGGGGTGGAACAGGAAGATGGGAAAGTGAGAAAGAAGTAAGTTGGGTTGCTACCTGCCCCAGTTAGGCGGGGCCAGTATTGTTTTCCCATGCCCCTGGCTGGGCCCTAAGTCAGACAAGCTGAGGACCTAAGGCAGGAAGCCTGTGCTGCTCCCCTCCCCGGGGAGAGTCACGCAGCCCAAAGTGCCCACAAGAAGTTCAGAGTCCAGGAAAAAAAAATCAGACGCACATATGGGGCAGACATAACTAAAACATCCATAAAGAAGCATTAACAAGAACGGGGTTAAGCTGGCGTTGTATAACAATGTGAATTGGACATGGGGGGATGTGGCAGAGGGGAGAAAACTGCTACTCACCCCTCCTATTAACACCTTTGCCTCACTCATGCTGCAGTGTGCAGCCTTCTCCCCTGCTGCCTTTCACAGACTGCTGAAGAAAAGGCATAGCGAGCTAGGAGCGTGACAAGCTGGGTTCTCGTCTCAGCTTCACGGGGTACTTCTTTGTTCCAGTGTTCCAATGTTGAGTAATATGTTTAATTTCTCTGAGACTCGGTTTCCCTGTCTGCAAAATCAGAATCACCCGATTATTACGAGGGCCAAGTAAGATAATCGGGGTGAGAATGCCTGTATGCAGCAAAGGATGAGACCAGAAAAAGTGTGTAAGGGACAGGTGTCCTTAGACAGTTGTGATCAATGATAAGAGTAGGAAGCCCTCGGGACAGGGGGAGTCTGTGAAGGGAACTTCAGTGAGACCTATATCTGTTCTATCCTTGTACCTAAAACCTGTCAGTGGGCCCTATGCCCACGGGATGAGTGGGGCCCCCAAAGGCAGACGAGGTGTAGTGGCCAGCTGCCTAACTTGGTCCTGCTCACCTGCACACGAAACCTGCCTGCCAGCAGAGAAGGACCGGCCAGGGCATCGGAGAAGGTTCAAGCAGCAGCAGATTCCGGGGACTGTTGTGCACACCTCTGAGGGCCTGGGCCACCCTGGCAATGGGAGATGGGCAGAGAGGTGGGGGTGCAGCCTCACCTTGCCCCAAGAGAAACCCCAGAGCCCAGGCAGAGCCTGAGACAGGAAGGGGAGGCCAGCCCCCCTTCCTCTGCCTCCCTTCTCTGCACCTCTACATCCTTCAGCCAGAGGCTGAAGCAAGAAAGGGAACTTGAGGGGGTGATGAAAGGAATGTGTTTAAAGAGCTAAGAAAAGCAAAGGGTTAGGAGTCACCCAAGTAAAGGGGCAGAAAGAAGGAAGAGGGCAGATAAAGGAGAAAAGGAAGGAGCCAAGGACATGTTGACATTTGTTCCTTCTGCGTAGGGGAGAATCCCCAGAAAGGAAAAGAAGTACAAGAGGAGCAGAGCAGAACCAGAGAAAGGAAACAGCCTGATTCCCATGGAGGAGGGGGTGGGGTGCAGGGGAGGTAGAGGCTGAGCCGAAATGGAAATGAGGGGCTTGGTCACCATGGAGAGAGAAGCTGGAAGCTTGGCAGCAGTTTGTCTATTAGGAGGAAAGGAGGGGAATCAAAGAAGCTGTGGGCGTGTCTACACACACAACCGAATTGGAAAATAACTAGCTGAATTCAGCCCAAAGCAGGGGATGGAGGGGGATGGGGGCGGAAAGACTGGCTAAATTCTCTCCAAAACAACAAAACCTGCCCCACTCACTTCTCCATCCTACCTGCCACCCCCCACCCCAATAATGCACTGAATTAAAAGTGAGCTGTCAAGATCCTGTTAAAGGAAATTTGGTGACTTCCCACCCCCCAAACCAGAAGCAGTCTGATGATTTGTGTGTGCAAGGGAAAGGAAACGGAAGGCAGCAGAGACAGAGGTAGGGTGGCAAGGAGGGGCAGGGGTGCAGGCGGAAGCAAGGAGAACCAGTCAGACACCTTGGTCTTCAGAGAACCTCCTGAGGAAGGATGAAGAAATCTAGCAAGTACGAGCCACAAGGCCAAGAGGATGACCACACAAGTTCTCCGGAACTGTGACAGGGCCAATGCCACCCTGAGACCCACTGCCAGGCTTCTGCCTGACCCTGTGCATTAGAAAGGCTCACACTGGCACTCCTCCAGGTGCACCCTCCCCAGAGCCGTTGGGCAAGAGCCTTGCTCCCCCTTGCAGGTCACGGTCCACATACCCAGGCAGGCAAGGACGGCTGTTTGGGTGAGAATGGAGGTGGAGTGGGGGGTATGCCCCTGCCCAGAGAGTGTGGGCAGATCTTGGGAGCGGAGACACTGACCACAAGGCTCCTCACAGTGCGGAACGATGTGGTGATAGGACTGGGGGACGTGGTGCTTGGCCAGGACCCCCACTTGCATGCTTGCCTTGGCCAGGAAATGTCCGCAGCTGTCCTCAGCAGAGGAGAGCCCGGCTTTACACCTAGAGATCAGGACACTGAAAAAAGTAAGGAATCCAAGGCTGCTATGGGTTAGAAGCCCAAAGGGCAAAAGGAGTGAGAGGGACACACACACCCTGGGCCTGTGTGGTAGAGAGTGGAGAATTCATACCAGAATCATTCACTGTTTATCCAAAATTCAAAGTTGACTGGTTGTCCTGTGTTCTATCTGCCACCCCTCCCTAGGGCCAGAGGGGTTGGAGTGGTGGCCACAAGGGAATGTCACAAGGTAAATGAGGATGGGGACTGGCACAAACTAAGAGGTCAAAGTCCTCCTAGAACTAAAACATGCCAGAAGGCCAGAGTCAGACCAGTACCTTCCAGTCTTGGATGGGGTTGTGACAAGCATGTTCATTTTCAGAGACCCTGGGCTAAGTGAAGAGAATGACCAAATCCTCTTATCCCGACCAATGACTTTAAGATAGAAGCAGGATCAGGGCAACACATGAGCAAGTCTCAGAGTGGGAGGTGGTGGGGAATTTCTCTTCTGCACCCACTGGAACCCCAGAGGCTAGCCAAGTCTAAACTGATAAAGAATTTCCTCCACAGGCATCTTGCCCCGGTCTTTCATGTTGAAAAAAAAAGGGGGACACTTTCGACAAAAGAAGCCTGCAACCGACACTTTTTCTAAGTACTTTAAAGTGTACACAATTCTACACTATTTTTCTGCTCTCACCTACACATCTCCTAGCACAACTGATATTTTTTAAAGTCCTTTTCAGCATTTAACCTTTCAGATGCTGCATTCCAGGAGGAAAGTAAATAAATGTGTAAATCAATAACAACCCTACACTGGTTTTGAACTCAGTTATGAACACAGAAGGAAAAAAAAAATCAGTGCCAAATGAAAAAGGATAGACTCAAAGGAGGATTTCTTTTAATCCAAAAAAGTTTTACAATGGTGTGATCAGCAATCGAGAATAAAATAAAATTAAAACAATAATAATAAAAGAAGCATACCCAGCAGTGTCCTGTTAAATAATTGGATCAGCTTCATCAGGGCAGCAACTGGTGCTGAGTGTTTTTTAATTTTCTCCCTGCTGGATATTCTCCTCTCATGGTGTCAACAAACAGATTAACTACTTGTCAGAGACGGGGCCTTCAGAGAGCAAAATTGAATTCTTCAGTATTTATTTTCCTCTTCATACCTCCTTCCCAAAGAGGAATATCTGGGCATTTTTTAAAAGATTCCCCCACCCTCCTCAAAAATCAAGAAATGATTAATTCTGTCCATGAGGATCACTTGATCATATCGTGCAAGAAGTTAATTTCACCACGGTGCACACTGGATTCAATAAGAGGGTTTAAGAAGATGTACTCATTGCCTCTCCTTATGAAGGACTCAAGCTTGAAAGGGCAGACCCAATACTTACTACATCTGTGGCAAGCGCAGGCCAAAGGGCACCATGGTGTTTTCAACAAACCAAGGTTTCACAGAAATTTGAATCCAGAACAGCGGGGCCCATGGCTCTAGGTGAACCGCATAAAAAAAGAACTGAGCAGGGGCACCTGGGTGGCTCAGTATGTTAAGTGGCTGACTTCAGCTCAGGTCAAGATCTCACAGTCCGTGAGTTCAAGCCCCTCAACGGGCTCTGTGCTGACAGCTCAGAGATTGGAACCTGCTTCGGATTCTGCCTCCCTCTCCCTCTGCTCCTCCCTCACTTGCACTTTGTCTCTCGCTCTCTCTCAAAAATAAACATTAAAAAAAAAAAAAGACTTGGAGAAAAAATTTAAACCCTTTTAAAACACATAAAAAGAAGATCCAAATAAATGCAGGAACGTATCATACCCTGGAAAGGATGAGTTAACTCTCTACAACGTCAGTTGTCCCTAAATTAACCTGTAAATTGAATCCATTCCAATCAAAATCTCAGTACATTTGGCCAGGAGACAGGGGTGGAAGAGTATCTGTCAAGCATTCTAAAATTTACGAAGAAGAACAAGGGTCCACTAATGGTAAGATGGCTTTTTAAAAACAGCAGAAAGAAGAAACGCATAATACTAGAAATTGAGAAATACTACAAAGCCAGCATTATCAGAACAATGTGGTACTGGCACAGAAAGAGAGAAGCAGGCCAGTGGAATGGAAGAGTGGGTCCCGAAGCAGGCTGACAGGTGCATGAAAACTTGCATATGATAAATCTGGCATCATAAATCCAAGGGCAAGAGAAGACTTATCTCATAAATGGTAAAATAAATTTGAATCTCTATCTCATTAATGAATAAGAAAATAAACTCTACATGGATTCAATCCCTGAATGTGAAAAGGTAAAATCATAAATAATAGAAGAAAATACATGATCGTATATTGTGACCTTGAGGTGGGCAAAGATTTTGTGAACAAGGTGCAAAAGCAACACCATAAGGAGAAAAATGGACGGATTTTATATCAAAATTAAAGATTTCTGTTTGGTGAAGTATACCATCAACTGAGTTAGCGTATAGATGAGTAGTACCTGGAAGAAGACATTTGTACCAATAAACGATCAGTAAGAAAATGCTTAGTAAAAAAGAAGAAACAATAGAAAAATGAACAAAGTAGGTAAATAAGTAGTTCATAGAAGGAGAAATCCTAAGGTCAAACAAATCTTTGAAGTAATACTTAATTTCACAAATGATATGAAAAACACAAAAGAAAAATAAGATACCACTTTACATGTAATAAACTAGCAAAAAATAGAAAGTCAGATAATACCAGGTGGTGACAAGGATGTGGAGAAACAAGCAGGCTAATAAATGGGAAAACCGGTCCAGTTCTCTTAGAGAGAAGATTGGTAGGGCTTACCAAAGTGAAGAATACACGGAGCCTGTGACCCGGCACTGGCACTGTGGGTACACACACCCTGGAAAAAATCTCAGACAGAAGCACGCAATGTCCATCATCTTGCTGATGGTGGAAGCAAAATGGTGGAAGCCGATGGTGGCAATCTGGGTATCCACCGCCAAGGAACTGGACAGGTAAGTAATGATAACTACAAATGACGAAACACCATGCAGTGGTAAGAAGGAATGAAATAGATCCACATAAGGCAACATGGATAGGTCTCCAAAACAGACTTGGGATGGGGGGTTGGGGAGAGGAGAGATTTATAGCACAAGACAACTTATGTATGTTTTTAAAAGACACAAAGCAGGGGCGCCTGAGTGGCTTGGTTGGTTAAGCATCCGACTTCGGCTCAGGTCATGATCTCACAGTCTGTGAGTTCGAGCCCCGCGTCGGGCTCTGTGCTGACCGCTCAGAGCCTGGAGCCTGTTTCAGATTCTGTGTCTCCCTCTCTCTCTGCCCCTCCCTGCTCATGCTCTGTCACTCTCTGTCTCAAAAATAAATAAATGTTAAAAAAATTTAAAAAAAAAAAGATTTAAAAGACACAAAGCAACACCACATATGTTTCAAGGACCATGCAGACGGATAAACTCATGGAAGGTGGATTAGAAGGTTACATGCTACAGTGGATATTGAGGTGCTCCACCCATACCCCTCTTCAGGGCCAGTGCACCTACTCCTTCACAACTGCTAGGAGTATTAGTGCTGAGGCTCGAGGCTGCATCCATCAGGGGAACTGCCTCGCTGAAGCCTATCCCCCTTCCAGGGGAAGTGGTCAATGGTGCCTGATGCAAGGATGTACAAGGCCTGGTCCCTCCTGCCTTGTTTGGGAAAACTCTAAAGGGCCACGTCAGGTGCATAGTTTCCAGGATCTCAGTTGTGGCCTCAGTTGCACAGAGGGGACCAACTTTACCTTCGGTCCCTCCCTGCAGTCCTCACCTCCTATGTCTGTGTCTCCAGAGGGCCCTCCTGAATGGACCTGCACATAGGCGCCCATCTCGGAACTTTCTTCCTTCCAGAGAGCTCTGTCTAAGGAATACATGAAATAATCAAGGGTGGGAGCAGTTACTGAGGAAAAGGGAAGAGAAATGCAGCTGGGAAAGAAAGGGGAAAATAAGAATTCAGTGAGCCTAAGCGAGGTCTCATAGGACTAGTGATGGTAGCATACTGTGAACTGAGGAGCACGATCCACTCAACTTTGTGCACCCAAAGTCCAAAATGCAAAACATAAAATTGAAAACATACCAACTGTCTGCGGATAGTAGGCAAGCTGCCTCCTCCCTTTACTCACAGTGCTCTGTAACTCAACACCAGTTAATCTTCTGCCTGTGGGCCAGTGGTGAGCAAGGAGCGGACTCAGAAAAAGGGAGATAAATGGGCAACGACTTCTGTTTCCCCAACCCTTGTAACTAGGGGCAACCTCAAGAATCAGGAAGCCAGGGATTCCCTTTGGCTCAAGTCCCTCATGGCTGCGAGGCTCTAGGAGAGATAGTTACATCACACTTAGCATAGGAAGGTGGAAGTAAAGGGGTGTAGTATATGTGTGGTGGTGTGGGTGTGAGAGACAGAGACAGAGACAGAGAGGCAGACAGAGACAGAGAGTGTGTTTCCACCTCAGGCATAGAACAGCCCAAGATTTCGCAGAGATAGAGATTCTATTCTTTCCATTCACTCCAGCACCAGATGGAGCAAGAGATCTTTATGGCACTTGCGGGAGGGGGTTACTTACCTCTGGGGGAGCAGCTTTGTCTGTCTCTGAGCCAAATGCCACACTGACTTCTGCTTCCCATCTTGCCTGCCTCTCCCCTCCTCTGACTCTCCTACTTGATATTTCTGTAACAGAAACTGGTTCCCTTCCTTGGGACTTGACCCAGCCCATCTCCTCTCCACAACCCTCGCCCCCACTCCTGCCTTCCGCCTCCCCCCCCCACCCCCATCTCCAGAGTCCTTTGCCCTTTTCAGAGTCTACAGGGATTAGCTGGGTTAGCTTTCACACAGGAAGACACTGAAGCCTCATGTGGCTACAAAGAAAGCAAAACTGATACAATTGTGTGTGCCCTGGGAAGAGTCTGTGGAATGTTCAGGAAGTCCACTCCGTGGCTGACCGGAGGCTGAAGTACCCAGAGTTTTCTCCCTTCCCATTCAAAGAAAAATAGGGAACTATGTTTGAAGGAGCATAAGTAAATTATAATGTGAATTCACCAATCTACCCTTTCCATAAAATATACTGAGCTCCTACTACACAGCATGTAAATATGTTTGGAAGGCAGGGACTTCCAAAATGAGTAAGATGCAGTCCTTGGTCTGCATAGGGGTGACTGTCTGACCAATATCTATGAAGTAGAGGGTAATATGGAAAGGGCAATAAAAAAGTTACCCCCAAATGCTCAGATGGTTCAGAGTAGGGTAAAAGTCACATTAGAAGAAAGAATCAAAGTTTTCCTAAACCACGTAACTTTTAAAACAGCTTAAAACTGATGGATAAAATTTGTTCATATACTTTTAAAATTAGTTTTAAGGAACTTAATGCATTTGAATATAATGTAATGCATTCAATACACTGAATAACATTTTTTAAAGATGATAAATAATCATTCTGCTTTTGAAAAAAACTGTATGAAGTAAGAAATCATGACTCTTCTTTGACCCATCTCATTCCATCCCCCAAAAGTAACTCCTTTAACAGTTTGGAGTGTATTGGCCCTAATCTTTGGATGGAAATGATTTCAACAAAATGGGAAGAAGGAGAGTATCCCAGGTAAAGAACAGGAGGTGAGAAGAGAAAAGGCAAGTTGTGGACCCGGCGTGGGTGGCAAAAGCAGGAGACAAGAGATGACATTGCAACAGGAGGTTGGAGTCACATCACAGAAGGTCCTTTGCACGAGTTTGGAATTAGGGACATTATTCAATAGGTGGTGTCATATAAGAAATGGTCCAAGGAGTTAGGGATTTAAAAAAAATTTTTTTTAAATATTTTTTTATTCTTGAGAGAGAGACAGAGACAGAGTGTGAGTGAGGGAGGGGCAGAGAGAGGGGGAGACACAGAACCCAAAGCAGACTCTAGGCTCCCCGCTGTCAGCACAGAGCCCGATCCAGGGCTTAAACTCACGAACCTTGAGATCATGACCTGAGCTGAAGTCAGATGTTTAACTGACTGAGCCACCCAGGTGCCCTAAGAATCGGGGATTTTTAACTAGAGTAAAAGGAGATCTGGGGGCACATGGTGGCAATAATTCAATCATACAGGGGCACCTGGGTGGCTCAGGTGGTTAAGCATCTCATTCTTGGTTTCAACTCAGGTCATGATCTCACCACTTCATGGGTTCAAGCCCCACATCAGGCTCTGTGCTGGCAGTGCAGAGCCTGCTTGGAATTCTCTCTTTTTCTCCCTCTCTCTCTGTCCCTCTCTACTCGTTTTATCTCTGTCTCTCTCAAAACAAACACACAAACAAATAAAAATAATTCAATACACAAAGTGCTATCATGTGGAAGAGAGATCTGGCTTTCAGTTTGAGGATCCACCGGTCAGAATTTGGGTCAAAACCTGGAAGTTTCTGGAGTGGCATTTCAGTTCTATATAGATAGGAAAGGACTTTCTAACAAATGGATCTGTGCAATAATAGAGTGGATGACCCAGTGAAGACGAAGCATCTCTTCACTGGAGAAGCTCTGACAGAGGATTTGTGCATCAAGCAGGGAGCAGGGGACTTGCAGAGTCTTTTCTAATATTAAGATTCTACAGTAAAATGAGGAAGCAGTGAAGGATTTTTGAGCAGTTCTATAATTAGAGCCATGCTTTAGGAAGATGAATTTGGCAGAAATGTATAGATTGGGTCAAAGTAGAAACAAAGTTAAAACAGATGAGCATGAGGCTGATAGAATCACTCAATCAAAAGCAATTAGGATTCTGGTTAAACATGGTACATAGGCCTGCTTTTTATCTGTACCCCCTCATAAAATGTAACTAAAATGACAGTGCATGAATCAAAAGGACATGAATCCACAAAGTCTATGGAAGAGGAAACAACAGCAGAGGGGAGATGTCAACAAAATCTGACTTGGAGCCAGAAGCACCAGGTGTCTATGAAGGCCAAGGAAATGGGCAGGCAGGTGACTGCCTAACACCAGTCCCCCAAATCCCCAGTGGC
This sequence comes from Panthera tigris, assembly GCF_018350195.1. Classification (NCBI taxonomy): domain Eukaryota; kingdom Metazoa; phylum Chordata; class Mammalia; order Carnivora; family Felidae; genus Panthera; species Panthera tigris. The sequence continues at coordinate 22,040,931 of NC_056669.1, read as the reverse complement.
GACAGGACATCCCAGGAGAGACTGGATTGGAGGAAGTCCACAGGAGGGGCAATAGTCACAGCAAAAGGTGAAGTGAGGTACATTCTGAAAGCAGAGGAGTTGAGGGAAAGATTCCACACTAAATGGTGAGATCCTATGGTCCCCTTCCCGGGCTCGGCTCCTGGAATGCCAGCAGCCAGGGTTATACTCACCTCCTCAGGCAGAAGACTAGAGAATTTGTTTCTTGGGAAACTTACCAGCTCAAGAGAAAAAACTAATCAACACTAAGATCTGGGGGATTCCAAATAAATGGCCAGTCCCTGCCTAATGACTGCCATAAGAAGGCCCACTAGTCACCAAGACTAAGTAACCACCCCCCCCCCAAACACACACATACACAGAATCTCTACCTGAGCTTTAGGGTATCATTAAAAAAAATTTTTTTATGCTTATTCATTTTTTCAGAGAGAGACAGAGAGACAGAAAGTGAGGAGGGGGAGGGACAGAGAGAGAAGGAGACACAGAATCCGAAGCAGGCTCCAGGCTCCGAGCTGTCAGCACAGAGCCTGACACAGGGCTTGAACTCACAAACCATGAGATCATGACCTGAGCCGAAGTCAGATGCTTAACTGACTAAGCCACACAGGCACCCCTAGGGCATCATTTTTAAGTACTACTGCCAGGCAATAATTACTGAAAATTTAAGTGAAATCTCTAACACAAAGAACTAACAATCAAAATGAATAAATTTAAGGAAACAGACAATGCAGAAAGAAAAGGCAACTTCAAAACTAGAATAACTGAAACTTAAGAGAATCAAGGGATGACACTGTATTCATAAAAAACATCAGGATGCTGAGGAAGAGAACAGAGAGCGGGAAAGAGCTTTTTCACATTGAAATAAAATATCCCCAATAAAACACTAAACAGAAAAGCTGGAAGAGGGCTGGGAAATTCTCACTGAAAATAGAACAAAACAGAAAACAAAACAGAAAAGAGAAGCAAAGAGGTAAGTAGTACATTTGAGGATCAATTTAGAAGGTCCACAATCTAGTAGGAACTCTAGAAGAAGAAAAGAGAGAGAAATGATAGGAAGGAATCACCAAAGAAATAATATTAGAGCATTTCCCAGAACTAGAGCTCACAGTTCCCTGGGCTGACAGGGTCTATGGTGCCCAGCATGACAAATGAAGAAGTGGCACCAAGGATTGTCATTACAAAATTGCAGAAAGAGAAGGGGCAAAAACAAAATCCTATTCATGGAAGCATTATTCATAATAGCCAAAAAGTGTAAACAACCCAAGTATCCATCAAATTTTTTTTAAATTTTTTTAACGTTTATTTATTATTGAGAGACAGAGACAGAGCATGAGCAGGGGAGGGGCACAGAGAGGGGGAGACACAGAATCCGAAGCAGGCTCCAGGCTCTGAGCTGTCAGCACAGAGCCCGACGTGGGCTTGAACTCACAAACTGCGAGATCATGACCTGAGCCGAAGTCAGACGCTTAACGGACTGAGCCACCCAGGCGCCCCAAATTCTTAACAGATAAACAAAATGTGGTGTATTCATAGAACAGAATACTATTTGGGAGTACAAAGAAATGTGGTACTAAGACATGTTATAACATGGAGGAATCTTGACGATGTTTTGCTGAGCAAAAAAGCCATTCACAAAAGACCACATGCTGTATGATTCCATTTCTTTCTCTTTTTTTAAAAGTTTATTTATTATTTTGAGAGACAGAGCATGAGCGGGGAAGGGGTGGGGAGAGAGGGGGAGAGAGAGAATCCCAAGCAGGCTCCACGATGTCACTGAAGAGCCCAACGCGGGGCTCAATCTCACAAACCATGAGATCATGACATGAGCCGAAATCAAGAGTCAGATGCTGAACCGACTGAGCCACCCAGGTGCCCCAGAAGTGGGTATTTTTGTGTGTGGAATGTGTTAAAGAGTTAAATTACCATCTGCTAGAGGAAGAAGACAATGATGATGGCAAAGTTGGGGAGGGGGGCGGGAATTAAGCATTAGAAGCACCATGCTGTTCAGAAAATACAGACTAGATACCAGAAGAGAAATTTAATTTGAGAAAGGTCATAAGGCCCTGAGTCAGAGTAGTGGCTGGTGGGGATGGATTTGTGAAACTTGGAAGCTGGATTGAGGACCCAGAAAATGCAGAGAGCAAGGGGAAGGGAAGCCTAAAACAAATAAGAAACACACAAAATCATTCCATAGTTTTAAGCCTGGGTTACAATAATGGCGGTGGTTGGGAAAAAAGCTTGGGAGAAATTGGCTGCTTGGAAGAAAGATAAAGGTGGCCTCTACCATGTTCTGGGGGGTGGGGTCCCTTCATCTGCACATCTTTTGGTATGCCTCTGTGGCTTCTGGAGGCACAGCATTTTTTTTTAATGTTTATTTATTTTTGAGGGAGAGAGAGAGACAGACCATGAGCAGGAGGGGGACCGAGAAAGAGGGAGACACAGAATCTGAAGCAGGCTCCAGGCTCTGAGCTGTCAGCACAAAGCCTGATCAGGGCTCGAACTCATGAACAGAGAGATCATGACCTGAGCCCAAGTCAGACGCTTAACCCCTTAACCGACTGAGCCACCCAGGGGCCCCAGTGGAGGTGTTCTGATTGCAGCTGTTCAGCAAACAGAAGCTTAGAGCATCTCAGATGTGTGAGATTCTGGCACCAACAGGGGTCTTAGAAACTACTTAAATTAATGCCTCTGACATTCAGCCCAGAGAAATTAAATCCAAGGGAGGAAACAGTTAACCAAGGGATGGTCAACTGTGTTAAGAGACTTAGAGAAGGAAAGAACTAAAGACCAAGAAAAGGCCCTTGGATCCAGCAATCAGGTGATCGTCAGGAGAATCAGTGCCCTGGAGGGGAGAAGGAAGAGCCAGAGGGCAGGGGGTGAAAAAGTGATGTGGGGGCTGGGGGAACAGAATCTACCTGACAGCGTCTTGCACAAAGTAAGGGCTTCACAAATATTAGTTGTTGTTGGTTTTTCTTTTCTTTTTTTTTCAGAGAACCATGATGATATAAATGAAAAAACAAAACAAAACAAAAGCTGGTAGCTTTGTGAGGATAATGAAGTACTTAAAGATGATGTCTGAAGAAAAAATTAGTCGTGGAAACTTGCAGCTAGATGGGGGGTGGGGGGGTGGGTAGGCAGTGGCATTTACTAAAGACACCAAGAAGACCAATGTCTGATGGACGCGAGGGCCAGAGTACCTGGGTGGACTTTAACAAAGGATGTCACCATAACAATTAGCTGTGAAAAAGAGGACTAGTCCAAGCTAAAAGAAAAGAAAAGAGGAAAGAAAAAGCTAAAAGGAAAAGAAAAAAGGATGGAAAAATATCCACATGAATTTTGATAGGGAAGAAAGGAACACTGAAAAGCCCCACGTTGGGTGATCTCTTTCTAAGGAAAATGGGAGTCATGAACCACCGAATGAAAGCAGGTGGGGTTGCAAGCCGGAAGAAGACGGAAACGCTTTGGAACAGTGGTTCTCCGCCCGGAGTAATTTTGCCCCCCACTCCCGCCTGCACCCCCAGGAGACCTTTGGCAATGAGACTGGAGACCTTTTTTTGCTGTCATGGTTGGGGAGACGGTGCTACTGGCATCTAGTTACGTTTTGTGGAGGTCAGGACGCTGCTAAACATCCTACAATACACAGGCCAGCCGCCCACAACAAAAATGATGCTGCCCCAAATGTTAATTGTACCAAGGTTGAGAAACCACGCTTTAGAGCAACTACTGAGGGAATTTCACAAAGAAGTCAACAAGAAATGTGTAGGAGGATGGTTCAGCAGCTGCACAGGCCAACCCAAGCTTAAATAGCATAAATTTTAGTAAATCCAATTGATGCTTTTTTTAAAGTTTTCTAGTTTACATTAAGCAGAGAGCGCTCATATAAATAGACTGTCTCATTTTGAAGGGCTTTACACACATTTGTCATGAATCAATTGTGAAAGGTATAAATATGTAGCATTTATTACCTTAAAGAAATCTTTGAGGTAGGTACCTTTTTTCTGGTTTTCCAAATGAGGAAATAAAAACACAGAGGGTTTGAGTAACTTACCCAAAGTCACATGGCCAGTACAGGTAGAGAAAGGATTTAAGCCCTGGCATTTTAACACAACTATCTATTCTTATTAGGATGCCATGCCTTTCGGGGACCTCTAAAATCAACCCTGTTTCTCATCTCACACCCTTCCAATGACCTTCCAATTCTGGAATGTGAGTGTTCTAGAAAAGGGGTTTCTTTCAACAGCTCTGCACCAAACATATCTCTGCCCCTTAATGTGCAGGACCCAGTCTTGAGTTGAACAATCCAAATCCTAGATGCTAAGGGCCAGGAAGGCGGTCAAGATTTCCTTAGAGAGAAGTCAAGTATTTGATATATGACCTCTGAAATAACTACTTTGAATAAGATCAGCCCCTAACCCCTTAGAAATTCTGCAAACGGCCAGTCTGTTTTGTGAACCCACATGTTAGCTATACCCCTCTTTCTGAGATTACAGAGTGACTGAATGCCTCTGAGCATTATTCATTCTATCTCTAAAGGCCTTTATGACTATTAATCCCTGATGATATGCTCTGCTCAGCCCAGGTTTGGAATTATCAGCCTCCTAGGTCTGTGTTCATCAGGACTTGGCAAAAGTTCATCAGAACTTGCTAAGTTTCTGCCTTCTACGTGCCTTAATTCAAGAACTCAGGGAAACCTAATGACTGGCCTATGACTAACGCTGTTATGAAAAATGCCCAAGAAACAGATGGGAATTAGACACTTCCAAGCATCATTAATTCATCCTCAGAACCAGTTTGACCTTTGACCCAGGTCTGGCTGCTGCCAGCAAGAGGGCTATAGGCTTGAGACTTCCGGCCTGTGGGCCTGTGGTAGCCTCCAGAGGGAAGGCTGTTGCACTGGAAAGTGGAGGCACAAACAGCTTACCTGAAGGACTCGAGGTGGGGGGCAGCGAGAGGGGGCACAGGGACCAAGATACCCAGCAGAGAAAGACTGCATCCCTGCTCTGACCCCATTATTCCTCTCCCCAGCCTCTGTCAGCTCCTCCTCTAGGTCAAGGGGCTCACAGAAGACTCTAGGCCATCCATCTTCCAGCTCCTTCCTTTCTCTCCGGTTCTTCTCATGTCTCTGTTATCTGGCTCCTCTCCACTCCCCCCAACCCCAGGGGTCTCATGCTCTGCCCCATCCTAGCTGCCCTTGACCCCATTCAATCTGCATCCCCCGAGTCACCTGTTTTCCTTGTACACTCACTCTCAGAAAGCCTTTCTTGATTACATATTGACATATGAGAAAGACAGGTCCGGCATTGGAGAATGTTTTTATTTCAGTTTGAATTACTAAATCATTTAGGGTTTTTCCCCCTGCTCATGATTCTGGTTGTTGCTTAAGTACTTATTAGATAGAGCTCGTTTTTCTAGTCATTTTGTGTATTTCCCAGATAATTCACATTTGATGACTCCTGTTTACTCTGCAGCTATGATAAAATCATGACCGTTTTAGGGGTGCCTGGGTGGCTTAGTTGGTTACAGGTCCGACTCTTGATCTCAGTTCAGGTCATGATTTCATAGTTTGTGGGATCAAGCCCCGCATTGAGCTCTGTGCTGACAATGCAAAGCCTGCTTGGGATTCTCTCTCCTTCTCTCTCTCCCCCTCCCCCCACTCATGACCTCTCTCTCTCTCCAAATAAAAAAATAAACATATTTTAAAAATCATAAAGATTTTAAATACTAGGACCTTCAGTTGACCCTCACTGACTAATAAATATTTGGGATTTTGAGATGACAGCATGATGGGGGTTACAAACCTCATTCAGGGCAAGAGCCTCCACTTAGTCTGATCTTATATCCCTTGCCATTAGAAAAGTCTTGCTTTGTCTAACTTAAATGTATCATGCTCTCCAGAAATCCAGATTTTCATCATAGTATCCCTCTGGGAAGCATCTCTCAGCCCTTTACAAGAGTTACTATCCCAGCCTTCTCATGCTGTAGTAAGAGGACCTGGGACAAGAAGTAAAATCCATCTGTTCTTCTAACATCAAGAGGGAGAAGGAGCTTAATCAGAGTCAGGTACCTGAGAGAAAAGGCCAAGGATAGAGCCCTGAGGCTTTGGTCCCCAAACCTCTGCACCTCCGACAGCTATACACAGAGGGCTTCTCCCCTTCCCAAGTCTCCATGTTAGTCCCTTGGCCACTGCCTAATGCCATTCCCTGATGTCATCTCCTTTCTCTGATCCACCCCCTCTGTAGCTCTAACACCAAAGTTTGTGTTAGCTAGCTGGTTTACTTTGTCTTTGATTCTATCTCCCTGTTACCAGGCCTGTCCTGGTCCCTTTCTTAACCAAGAGGCCTGCGTTCATGAGCCCTTCATGTTGCCTGATTTCTGAGAAGGATACAGTTGCCCATGTCTGAAGCTGACTGCATCTTGATTTCCCGTCAGGATGAACAAAACTGTGTTCTACCAGGACATAAAGAAAGATGATCCAGCCAGGGCTCCTCTGGGGCCGAAGGCAGAGTCCCCAGGGTACCTCTGAACTCTTGAAATGATTTGGACTTTGAAGTGATCTGTTTAGACCCTTAGGTTAACTAAGAGCGGAGAAATATAATGCCTGCTGCCCTTTGTTCTTCTAGGAGCTCCATAAGGAAAAGAAAAATAGAGGAGTCTAGGAGACCCACTATCCCAGTGAGCTGGAAAAGAGGAGTCACCAGCCAGGTCAGCCTCTCACCCAGCCATCACGGAGGCTTCTTGGAACACTTCTCATCCAAAGAAAGACCTACAGCAATGAATGTATATGGTAGGTGCCCTGTCAATATTTGTTGAATAAATGAAAAAGAAGTTTTAATATCTTACAATATCTCTTCACTATTTAGATTACCCTCACTCTGAAGTAGATGGAGGCAAAAGAGACAGAAAAGAAATTAAAATGAGTTTGGCACCGAGACAGAGTAAAGCTGTGTCTAAACACAAGATGGAAATCACATCCTCTCTTCGTGCCCCAGATTCTCCACATGCAATGACTCGGGAGGTAATATTGGCAGACAGAAGAAAATGAAAACTTATTTCCTAGACCCCCAGCCCAGTGACAGTGTTCCATCTCTGTGATCCAAAGAGCACCCAGGCCTATTCTGACCCAAAGAGAGAGACAAAAATTCCTTCTCAGGAAACCCAAATTTCTGCAGACCTGAAGAACTTGCTATATCATGGCTTTAGCTAAACAACACTAGCTCGATTATCAAATATTAGAATTGGAAGAAACAAGCATTGATGCAAGTAAAAGAATATTCTGCTGCTGATTTAAAGACAAGTGAATCGCTAAATATTTTTATTAGCAGCAAATTTGCTGCTTGCTGGAACTAATTTCACGCCCCGTAGATATGGTGCTTAAGCTGGAAATGGCGTTAAATTGCTCTCTCCTCGAGGCGCCTAAGGCTTCTGGTAGCAACCACCGCTAGATGGCACAGAAAAGGTAGCTCCTCTAAGATAAGCAGCTTTGGAGCCAATCATGGGGAAGTCCAGAGGAAGTCCCGCCCTACATTTCCCCTCCTTCCAAAGAAAGGTTTGTGTCTCAAATATCCACTAAAAAACGAAGTTGACTGGAAAAGACCATTCCTCTCAAGGTTCTTGAATTTCCCGGTTCAATCTTTTCTCCAAACTCACACATTTGGTGAATACATCCAATCAGTCAATCAACTGTAATTTATACAATTTCTTGCATGTTAGTCCTGTCTCTTCAAGGGCACCATATAGCTCCTTGGAAGGAAAGATTACATCTTATCACCAGAACTGAAACCACAGTGAGCAAACAGGTACAACTTGCAGATCAGGGAGCTAGAATAGAAGAACTGAGATAAAGATGGCAGTGCAAAGGATGAGACCGGGTTAGAACAAGACGGAACCAAACACGCAGAGGTTATGGGAGCCCCTGGGGAAATGAAAGCAGGTGAGCAAGCCAAAGTGGAGGCAACACCAGCTCTAAGAGTCAGAGAATTGCTGGGGCTCAGAAGCCACAGCCAGAGGACACATTAAACAGTAAAGGTCAGAGCAGGCTGCAGGTGAACAAATAGACCAACAAAATGCAGGACACAAATGCCTAAGGAGAAAAAAAGGCAAGAAGCCAAAGGTCAAAGCAGCAGTCAGGAAACGCATAGAAGCTAAAGAAGTAGGAGCAAAACATACACAGAAAGATCGAAGTGCTTATTACATAGATGCTTAACGATCAGGTAATGAGAGCCCACACAGGTTCACTAAGAATAAATTTTGCCAAAATGAATTCATTTCCCTGTAGAGTTATGGAATTGATAAATCAGATCATGTTATTGATTCTCTTACTGAAAGACTTCTGAGTTAGCTACAGAATGAAGCCCAAACTCATGGTATTTGAGACCCTTCATATGCCATCTTGTTTCCTGTCACTCATTTCACTGAACCTGGGTTCCACCCCCATTAGGAGTTTGCTCTTTCTGAACCATTCCGAAGACATTCACTTCTCCATGGTTGGCTTATCTTAATCTCTCCTTTCTCTAGGTCCTCTGTAAACTCTGCTTATATTGCTAATGTGGAATATGATATCTATTATATTTTACATTGAAAAAATGTATATACCTCTAACATAAATTACATATTTAAATTATATACATATTAAATTTGGAGCTGATGCTTATATGGTTATCATCTCTGCTAAACTGTGAGCTCTTTAAGGTAAGAACAATATGTTGATCATTTTTGTGGCCTCACCACCTAACACAGAACCTAGCGGTTAGGGGGTCAACAATAAACATTTGTTGATTTGAATGGGAGTAAATGCCAAACACATATATCTTCAAAGTTATCATTATGCATAATGTTGTAAAATGTGTCGGGGGGCGGGGGGCGGGCCCTGGCTGGCTCAGTTGGTTAAGTATGTCAGCTCCGGCCATGATCTCACTACTGTGAGATCCAGCTCCGTGGCTGGTTCCTTGCTGAGCGTCAAGCCTGCTTGGGATTCTCTCTCTCCCTCTCTCTCCATGCTTCTCTCTCTCTCTCTCCCCCCCCCTCAAAACAAATAAACATTTTTTTAAAAATAAAATAAAATGTGTCCTTAGGCAAAACTGAAGCTGTCTGAATATATACCCAGACAGGAAGGAGATTTTTCAATGCTGCCAAGTTTTATCCTAGACAACAGTTTTTTAATGTTTATTTATTTTTGAAAGAAAGAGACAGAGACAAAGTGCGAGTGGGGGATGGGCAGAGAAACAGGAAGACACAGAATCCAAAGCAGGCTCTAGGCTTTGAGCTGTAAGCACAGAGCCCCACACAGGGCTCAAACCCACAAGCAGTGAGATCATGACCTGAGCCCAAGTTGGACACTTAACCAACTGAGCCACCCAGGCACCCCCTAGACAACATTTGTTTTAATGTTTATTTATTTTTGAGAGAGAAGGCACATGTGAGTAGGAGAGGGGCAGAGAGAGAGGGAGAGAGAGGATCTGAAGCAGGCTCTGTACTGACAGCAGAGAGCCCGATGCGGGGCTCAAACTCCCGAACTGTGAGATCATGACCCAAGCCGAAGTCAGACGTTTAACTGACTGTGCCACCCAGGTGTCCCTAAACGACATTTTTAATAGTAATCCAAATTATATACAAAAAAGTTTATCAAATGTGCTAGGATACTAATGTCATAGGGGAAAGAATCAAGACTTTAACAATAAATCTAATAGGCTGGAATCTAGTACTCTAGAAAACTAACAAGATAAAATTGAAATAAATGTAAAGTTCTATATTTAGATTTCAAAAATAAATTGCACATAGGATAGAGATTTCACTTGGCAGTAATAAATGTGCAGAAGAGTTAGAAGCTTCAGTTAATCATAAGCTTTAAAAGCAAACAGTGAGATGTGACCAGTAACATTCTAAGGACACTGGAGTCCCTGATGGTTGTGGAGTGTCCAGCTCAAAAGAAGCAGTAAGAGTGCCACTGTACTCTAAGCTTATGTGATGCATTATGAGGAATTCTAGCACCAGATTCTAAATACACCACAGTTCAAGTCCAGCCTAAAAGCAAACAAACAAATCACAGTTCATCCAAATCGCTGTGACCAGGAAGGTAAAGGAGTCTAGAAACAATGAAATGAAACAAGAACAGAAGAACTCTGTGTGTGCTTTACTTGGGAAGCTAAAAACTAAGGGAAGGTTTCATTGGTATCTTCAAATATTTTAGAAGTGGCCTTTTATATGTTGCTACAAATGGCAAAGCTAGACACAGTGAGTAGGAAATATGAGGAGGCCGAGTTTGGCTCAGTGTAAGAAAGAACTTTGTAAGATTTACAGCCATCCAACAATCATGGGGGCAGCCTTGGGAGGTTGACAGCTCTCCAACCCTGAACATATTCAAGTGGAGGCCAGATAACTAAGTAAATATCTATATGACACTTACAGAAGAGATGGTTTATATATACAAAATATAAATACCTTCCCTTGTGAAATCTCTCAGTGGCTCATCAGAATCTGCACGATGTCTAAATTCCTCACCATGTCATACAAGCCCTTCATGACACAGATCCCAGTGACCTCCCCCCTTCATCTTCTGCTTTTACCCACCTCCCATGCCTTCAGCCCCAGCCCATTCCATACCATGGACACTCTGAACTCCTCACCTGTCACCTATTTGCTATTCTCTCTCATACTGCTAAATATTTGCATGTGCCATTCTTTGTGCCCAGAACCCTCTCCTTCTTATCCTCTGCGGCTAATTTCCAGTCATCCATAAAGACCCAGTTCAAGTATCAACCTTCCCTGACTCCTCTATATACTGCCCTATACTTAGGAAGCGCCCCATATTTCCCTCTGATGTAGCCTTTATTGCACGGAGCATTTTTTCTTGTTTGTCTCAAACAACAGAATGTGAACAATTTGAAGAAAAAGACTATGTCTCATCTCCGTACCTCCCATTTCTAGAACACTGCCTGATGGAGGGCAGATGTTCAGTTTTGGAAGTGAATTGCATCAGGCCTTTATTCCTTAGGTCAAAACATGACCAAAGGGTCAGGCAGAATGTAGAGTTTACTAAATAGGCAATCATCGCCAGAAACAGAGGGTTTAGAGAAATGACCAATTCTGGGAATGGCCATCTTTCTCAACCGTGGACCACCTAAATAATTACACATTGTGCTTTCTTCTTCTTTAAGGAATCTGGCTTCACTGTCTTCATTCCTCAAGCCTCCTGCCCTTTGTCACTCCCTTTCTTTCTTCTCCTTGTCCCCCCACTTAACATACTCCCTGACTCTCCTATCTCAACTGGGGGAATATTTTGGCAAAGCAATCAAAGAACCAATTCTATTTATCATCATTTATTTATTAGATTAACTTAAATCACATCTACTGCCCTCAGGGCCTCTGAGTTTGTGTAGCAAACTCATGTTAATATTTTCTGTTGAGGATAGTTTGGCATGGTGCCCCAAAGGTTAGCAAAACACGGTTCTGGGGCAGAAAATCCCAGAGCTGAAATCCTCAAGGCTTCTCTTCCTCCTTAAGGACAGGGGTTCTTGCCAACAACAACAAAAAAATGTGGAATATTTATGAGACTACCCTTTCAAGCTGGGCCATACCTAGGTATTTGTGTGGCTTCTCAGAGAACTATATTCCTAATCCTGACTTACCTCTTAGATGTCCTTCCTAAGTAGTAGGTCTTTCAACCCCGGAACCCAGCACCAATCTATAAAAAGCCTTTCAATCTGAGTAGCTGAGAGCTCAAATAAGATTTGTGTTCATATTTCAAAATCCCTCCATTCTGGCCATCTCCTCTCACTCAGAGCCTAAGAACTTGTGACTACACTGCCTGCAGCCTCAGCTTGACCCTGTTCTGAAATGCCCTGATGGAACAGACTGAGTGTTCACTGGAGGTTCAGTGATGTCAGCCCAACCGGAGCATTTTTCAGCTGCTTCTTGGGCACAGTGAACTTTCTCTCTTGTAAGGAAGCATGGGGCTCAGGCCTGTCATGGGCTGTAACAATGCCTCAAGACATCTGCTAATCCAGAAACCCCATGGTTCTTCTAATACTCTCACACTTGCCCATAAAGCATCGTGGGTTTCCTTCCCCCACCCACCAAATGTTCCTGTACAGGCTCCAGCTGAGTTTTGCCATATATATCCACCCAGCAGCTGCCTGGTATGTGCCTCTCGGGCTGCCGGCCTCTCCTCCTTCACAAGAGTTGAGGAAATCAGAACTCACGGAATCCTTCTCTTGCTGGTTGGTCGCTTTACGTCAGCTCCGCAGAGAGAATGGCTGGACTGTGAACCCAGAGGCTAGGGCCAGTGGCAACAGTGGTAACAGCTCTTCCTGCTGTTCGATGCTCTGTAGCCTCCTCTCAGTCTGTAGGAGAACAAAGGGACATTAAACTCCACCTTATCGTCACCCTTGGCACTCTCCAGGAGAGGATGCCAGTTTACAAAGAACAAAGAAATCCACGCCCACGAGAGACGAGGAGAAATGGAATGAGCCTTCTCACTCCACACTCTGGGGAGGAATCACCAAAAGATGGTTAAGGGCTTGGTATGATGGAGTCAGGCCTCATTCTGACCACAGATTGTACTGACTAGTATTTGGCATACTCCTGTTGTTGTTTTTTGGCAAGTCAGATCAAGTCACCCCTCTGCTCAAAAATCCTCCAAATGCTTCCCATGTCACTCAGGGGAAAGCCCGGGCCCCACAAGGCCTCCTGCAGACCTCCCCCCCCACCCCCCAGGGCCTTTTGTCTGCTTGGGCATTGGCTCTTCACTCTCTCACTTCCTTCAGGTCGCTGCTAGGACATCACCTCAGCAGAGAGGTCTTCCTTTACTACCCTGTGTAAAATAACACCCCTCAACCTACACACCCCTTCATTATTCTTTATTCCTGTATCCTCCTTTTCATGCTCATAGCACTTGAAACCAGCAGGTATTTTACATGTTTATTTGTTGCTTATCTGGCTTCTCCCATTAGAATGTAAGTGCCATGAGAGCAGGGACTTTTTTGTGCATTCTTTATCCCCTCAGGCTGCAACAGTGCAAGCCATCCGGTAATACTCAGTCTAAACATTTGCAGATGAATGAACACATGAATGAATGGCCCTACCCTTAGGCATCCGTACTAATGACATATGATCACTTGCCTTGAGCCAATAGGTAGGCACTGCCCTACCAGGAAACAGAGCCTCTTGCCCTTTAGCCCAGCTACTCCCCTATTTTCCAGAACTCCAGCTTTTCAAATGATTACTAGCATAATCCGAATTCAACGGCCCCTCTGCCAACCAGCCTCTTCCTGTTCTTCAGCTTAAGAAACAGACCTTAGAACTCCTCCAGCATGAAAAACCTTCCCAAGTGTCAAACAAGCCAAACGGACCCCATCTTTAGGCAGCTGAATACACTAAAACATTTAATTTGGTACTTCTTTTTTTTTTTTTTTTAATGTTTATTTATTTTGAGAGAAAGCACAAGCAGGGGAGGAGCAGAGAGAGAGGGAGACAGAATCTGAAGCAGGCTTCAGGCTTTGAGCTGTCAGCACAGAGCCTGACACAGGGCTCGAACTCACGAACTGCGAGATCATCACCTGAGCTAAAGTCAGACACTTAACCGACTGAGCCACCTAGGCGCCCCTAATTTGGTATTTCTTTCTTTCTTTTTTTTTTTTTTTAAGTATTTTATTTATTTTTCAGAGAGAGAGACAGAGTATGAGGGGCAGAGAGGGAGGAAGACACATAATCCGAGGCAGGCTCCAGGCTCCAAGCTGTCAGCACAGGGTCTGACGTGGGGCTCGAACTTGTGAACCACGAGATCATGACCTGAGACAAAGTCAGATACTTAACCGACTGAGCCACCCTGGCACTCCTAATTTGTTATTTCTTAATGTTAAAGCAGGACAACTTCTTCCTTGTATGGGCAAAGCAGTCCTTTTAGAAAGTAGACAAAATACCTGGCTCTCAGTTGCTGAGCCAACAGGTTGAATTTTCTGAGGGACATCTTGATCTGTAACAACAGACAAATAATTCAAAATCAAAAACCTGTTACTCGTCTCATCCATTTCTGAGTCCCACCAAAGAGGGAACTCACCTTCTTCTCTAAACCAGGGGAAGCAGAGGCTTTCACAAGACACAGGGCTACAGTGATGCTGAAGGAAGCTGTCCAGGTTTGCTTTTGATCCTATTGTCTTATTCTGTCTGCTCCCTCCTCTCCCAGAATCCAGGTTTCATAATGTACAGCGGAAAGACATTTAATAAATAAAACGGCCAGATTGCAGCCGTCAGCTCTACACAATGGGGCTGTCGGCATCTTCCGCTCGGCTTCAGCACCCGCTCTCCCGGCTTGCTTCAGCTAAAACAATCCCATTTACTATTTTCATAAAATTAGTTCCTCTGCAGTTTCTATTAATCAGAATATTCTTTGGAGAGAATGATACTGGGATTTCATCACCATCTGAGTTCAATCGTTATGTGAATCTGATGAATTTTTATCACCTCTATGAGCGCCAGAGAAGGTAAAAAAAACTTGGGTGGGCTGATGTAAGTGGGCACAGAGTTTTTCCCTCGTATCAGCTGAGGTCTCACAGACATTAGAACCCAGATCAGTCTCCCCTGTCACACGTCTGAGTAGCTTTCTGCCCCAAACATGTCTCTTTCTATAGATCTGTAATTCTTCTTGGGGTCACGGGCTCTTAAAAATCTTAAGATATGGATACTCCCCCCAGGAAAGCCTACATATGCACATCCACACTAACTGTTGCCATTCCGGGGGACTGTGGACACCCCCCTTCCCTTTCCACACATGCGGTCCATCCACATACTTCAGAGTAATAACTGTGTCCTACAGCTTCTTAACCATCCTCATCTCCCTGAAGAAACTTAGACTGGGGTAGAAACTCAGCCACCTCTGAATTCCTTTGTTGAAGCAGAAAGAGATTTTTTAAAAGAGAAAAAGAGCATGGAAGTGAGAAAGTTTTTCATGACGGTAATACATCTTTTGAGAAATGAGAAAAAAATGAAAAAGAGAAGACACCATCATATTGGCAGAAATAATGAAAGTCCAAGTATCCATAAATTGATCATAGTGCACTGTATTTGTCCAGATGAGACATGAAATCAAAATTTGGAAAGATGTGATGAATTCTCCTTGCCTCCAGAGTATACAACACCTATTCCATCCTAAGAAAGATAAGCTCTACATGGGAAAAGACTCAGCATGGATGAAAGAAACCTTGGGCCAATGGAACCAGGATTCTGGTACTAGCTCTGTTCACTGACTGTATGATTTTAGGCCAAGGAATAACTTATCTCTATCAGTGTTGCTTTTGTTTTGTTTTGCTTTTTATTAACATGATTTCCAAAGTCTGTTTCAGTTCCAACATTCCATGGGACTTGATTCATTAGAGACTTCTAAGACAGTAAGGCTCAAAACATTTTCCTAAGGGCTCAGCAATAAATATTTTAGGTTTACGGGACACACAGTCTCTGTATTAATTACTCAGCTCTGCTGTTGTGAAGTGAAAGCCACCATAGATACTGTGCAAACATGCCTGTGTTCCAATACAACCTTACTTATAGACACTGAGACTTGAATTTCAAATCATTTTCACACCTTTCTCTTTTTTTCTCCCCCAACCATTTAAAAACATAAAATTCATTCCTAGTTTGCAGGTCTTACAAAAAATAGATGGCAGGTCAGATTGGACCCCCAGATCACAGTTTGCTGACCCCTGGTCTACAGCATCAGGTAAATATTATGAGCTGGAAAACCATGGTGATGATTCTGGATGAGCTTGAAAAGCCAGTAACTTGCGTTCAACAACAGACAATAGTACGGGGGGGAAATTTTTGTTTACCCAATTGCCTAATTAGCAGGACAGAACAATAGTCGCTTTTGCGTCTCAGCTAATAACCAACAATTACTTAAGTTTTGGGTACATTTTCAGACCTACAGAAATGCTCACATAATCACACATCAGAAAATGTACATAAAAAATTCAGGACTCTCTGGAAGAAAAAAAAAATGACTATAAAATGAACCAGACAACTCTATGTCTTCTCCTGAAATCACTCCTTGCACGCCACATCCTGATGACCTCTTTTTGCTACCCTACCTCTATCAGATAGCATAACAAATGATTTTACACGTTTAAAAAAGAGGAAAATAAGACACCCGTTTTTATTGTTATTGCTCGAGCTTTTTGGTTTGTTTAGGAGGAAAGAAAATTGTAATTAAATGATAGGCATATATCACCTATGTATAAGCACAGTATTAGCAATACATACACAGCAGAGATTTGGAGCCACATGGAGAGGCACTGTGTAACACTTGACACAGGAGACAATTTGTGAAAAGAGAAAGATTGGATAGTCAAGTAATCAATCTTCTCTAGAGTGAACTTTGATTAAGAGATGGCAAAAGATGGAGTGCTATGGTGACAGCACTTCTCTCAATATCAATGAGAGGTAGATTATCATTATTTAATCAGAAAACTCATACCTTGTCCCAGTTAGGGGGTGAAATAGGGATGGGGCTTGCAGGGCAGGTCCCTTGATGGGAGAGAAAACCAAAAATGTTATATCCATTCAGGAAGATGTAAGAGCTTTGGAGGGCCTTCTCGGTCATGCCTTATTCTTAATTTATAATTGTCAGCCTGATCAATAGACATAGAAGAAGGTCAACTTTCCCAATCTCAAACTTTTAAACACTCTCTCCCCCAAAATACAAAGAACTGGTCCTGACCAGCTGGTCTAAACAGTGTTCTTTTGGGGGGTGGGAGGGAGGGGAAGGTGGGTGATGGGCATTGAGGAGGGCACCTGTTGGGATGAGCACTGGGTGTTGTATGGAAACCAATTTGACAATAAATTTCACATTAAAAAATAAAATAAACAGTGTTTTTTCCATTATTTGCCTCCACTCTAGCTTACACCAGTCTCCAAATTGTTCCCCAGATACTCAGTCCTCCTCATCTCCATCTCTTTGTTCAGACTATTTTCTCTCCCTGGATTCCCTTCCATCTCTGTTCCACCTTTTCTATTCCTACCCATATGCCAGGACCCAGCATTAGTTGTAACTATACCATGAAGACCCCCATTAACTCCAGCGAAAACAAATTTCCCCCAAATAATACAAGTGAAGATGTGCTCTGAAAACTACAAAATGCTCTGCAAATATGAAGTATTATTATTATCTTGGGGAGCATTTAAGTTTAGCACGTTATATTTTCTCTAAAAGTGGTTCCTAAGTGTTTCATATGTTGGTGGTGGTAACAACACAACAGCCTGTTAAGGAAGGCAGGAATCACATGGAATTTTTTGCACCCTCAGAGTCCCTACCAGTGCCTAGCTACAATTAACACTCAATTCCAATGGAATGAATTAATTAAAACAATGGCTTTCTTCACCTCAAAGCTTCTCATTGGGCCAGTGGTGATGTTGTTAAACACGTAAGAAGTAGTTGGTTAAGACATACGACTGCAAACGAAACCTTGAAAGTAGAATAAATTTGAGACTTACATTCAGTGGAATTCAACCATCTTCTTCCACTTTACTCATAAAGCTATGACCTGGGAGCTAAATTCCCTAAATCACAGATTCAGTGTTCCAAGAATGGTTTGCTTCACGATGTTTCAGAACTTTGTCTCAGGTCAAAGGTTCAGATACTGTAGTTCTCAAATTTGGTATTGTTTGTTTTGATTGTTGTCTGTTTTCGCTTCCTGATTCAGCAGGGGAGCATGCGTCCTCTGTCCTATTTCCTTTGGTTGGCCTGATTTATGGATGTTTTGGTCTAACAGCCATACATAGCTTTGGAGCAAAATCACGGCAAGTTTTAGTCTGCAGTCAGGTAAGTGCAGTTCCAGCTGCCTGGAGGTGTGGCTACAGATTTACTTTATGACCCCGACCTTGCTTCCTCAGTCTGCCCCGTGAGAAAAATGACCCTGGCCATAGTCTACTTCCTAGGGCTGACGGAAGAATAACTCCAAATAAAATAGGGCGAGGTAAGGACAAATGAAAACACGATGCTGTCACAACTTGTGCTTCGGCCTCTGTTCCCTTCGCGGGGTGGGGGTGGGGTTTAGGGACCCTTAATGACTGGGCCTCACCCCACCTCTCCGAGGCCTAATCTGACTTGCCCCCAGAGTCCCGAGCCCCACCCGAACCACTGTGTCGGGGACTGAGATGTCTATCAGAATCCGAAACAGACATTAACGTATAGATTGCCGTACAAATCTCCGGACTTTTCCATGAGGGGAAGGGGTCGCCTTCCTGCGCTACGCAACCTGGCTGTACAGTCTCCATGGTAACAGCGAGGCCGAGAGAAGCAGCTCTCCCTCGCCTGACAACCCGCCCCCAGGCAGGACTGACCAATGGTCCTGTGGGTTACCTAAAGGATAGTATGATTGACAACGGGATGGGACGGGGGCGGAGTCAGGACTGCCTCGACCCAATCTAACTTGAGCCTCGACCAAAAGCACCGACCAATCGGAGGGCGTAAAGAAGAGCGACGTGCCCACCCACCCCGCTCCGCGTTGCCTGGAGGCCCTGTGGACGTAAGCAAATAAGAAGGAAACTGGGCGTTGAAAGAGTGGCGCTGATTAGCGGATCTGGAATCGCCTGGATGAAAACCCACTTGTGATTCGTCGTAAGTAGATCAAAGCCCCTGTGGGCTGGAACTCGCCGGACAGTGAGGTGTGAGTAGGGGACCTGGGAGAAGGAGAGCCAGGTGAGGGGGAGGTGGGAAAAGTGGGGGCGGCTGAGAAGGGAGAATGGCGGAGGCTGGGGCTCAGGAGTATGGAAGAAAGCGTGGGTGGGTGGCTGTGCGTGGACTCTCAGAGCACCCTTACCCTTAGCGTAGATCTGGACCCAAGGCCCGGTGGCTAATAAATACTTAATTGGGAAATTAATTAGGAAAGAAGGAATGGTTTAATTTTCATGCTCCTAAGAAAGTGAAATGTCAGTGCCTGATTCTAATACCTTGTGATCGAGACCTTCATCTTTCCAGTCTGGGAGGTAGCTGGGCGAACATTCTTCAAATGAGACCTGCGAGGTTTTCCTGCGCCCGTTTGAACCAGCTACAGGGCTGGGGAGAGACGCTAGAGCCCTGGTTCCTGGGGTATTGACGCTCCAGCCCTGGGGTGCTGCTGTCCGGAGAGCCCATGGTGATGCAGCTAATAGTCGCTATGGTACCTTCAAGTCCAAACACCACCCAGGAAAGGAGGTGGGAGGACGAGATCTGGATCCATCGATCCCCTTTTTCTCTCAGTGCGTTGAGATGATGTCATATGGATGGCATTTAGGTAGCTCCACGATTGATTTTTCCCAGACTTGCATTCTACTTAATTACAAAGGTGAGAACATTATCCTAATATATTAAAATTAAAGCCGTAGTGGAATGTTTAATGTAGAAAAATAAATGATACCCGCCCCCCCCCCCCCCCGCATTATAGTTGAAGGTTTGGAAGGCTATAAAGGAAAGGGAAAAGGAATCCTCGAAGAAGGGCCATTCACCCCTGTAATCCCTGTTTTCTGCCTTCAAGGGCTTGAGCCAGTGACAGTCCAGGAATGGGTGAACTACCTATCTCCCACCACCAGCAGCACTAGGGCCAAGTTACCCTCTATGGAATCCACATTTGTATTGAACTGTAAGTCATCTTGTAATGGCCATTATTATTCTCACACATGATTGACAGCGGTGGTGAACAGTGTATTTTTAATCTATAAGGCTGTACATGCAGGGGTCAGGCACCTTAACGTATGCCTCTCTGTTTTCTCTGAGAGCTGCATGAAACGGTATGAAGAACCAATGGTAAATGAATGAGGACTGCACTCTATGTACCTCTAAAAGTTTTGGGCAATCTCTTTCCAAAGAAGGACCTCACAGCATGAGCACAGAGGGGGAAATTGGCCTCATAACTGTTCTGCTGGTCAGCTACTAAACAGGGTGTTCAAATAGAGACATTATTTTATTCTGATTCTAGTCTACCTGCTTTAAATGCCATAGACTTAGGTAAATGGACTTTGGAAACCAGGTTGGCTAAACCATCCATTCTCCAGGTTTGAAAAAGTCCTGGACATTAATCAAAAACACCATAGTTTTAATCATTTTGCATATTTATAATACATATTTTATTACAAGCATTATTTCCACGCTGAATTTAACAGTATAAAATGACTAGATGTTCACTCCTTTCCCATAACAGCACTCTATATGCTATATCCAGCCTTTCCTTTCCAAGCTTAGTGCGAAAATGTATAGATTGGTTATAAAGTGATGAACCTCATTCTTATTTAAAAAAATTTTTTTTTAATCTTTATTTTTGAGAGAGCAAGAGAGACAGTGCGAGTGGGGGAAGGGCAGAGAGAGAAGGAGACACAGAATCCCAAGCAGGCTCCAGACTGCCATTAGCACAGAGCCCAAACCAGGGCTAGAACCTGCGAACCCAGAGATCATGACCTGAGCCGAAGTCAGATGCTTAACCGACCGAACCACCCAGGCACCCTGTGATGAACCTCATTCCTATAAGAACTTGGGGATATTTATCTCCTTACTTTAAAGCCATGTCCTATATGGACCCCAATGTCTCATGAACATTTAAGCTTCCACGGGGGATTGAAGCACAATGTTTCTAATAGAACCAGCTTCGGCTACCACTTGCCCTGTATTCTAGGTGTTAGAGTTGGTCCAAGTTTTACAGGTTATTTGTGCAATATCCAAAACAGCAGCAATTACACTTAACTAGTTACCTTGTTAGGGTAGTACAAGTCAGCTCAGTCAACCAAGCGGGAAACCTGAGTCTTCTCTAGCACCTTTTCTCTCAACCCCTTTCCATTTTCACAGGTAAGGCAGGAGTCCAGACCCTCATCATCCCTTACCCAGAGAGTCCCCTATTGGTCACTAATCTCTGGTCTCTGAGTTCGATTCATATGCACTGAGCCACCAGCTACCTGGTTAAAAATTAAGAATTATCTCAAAAATTTCATAAACAGACAATCACACTGGGTAGTATAATGAATACCTATGCCCTATTAACTGGATTAACAAACATTAACATTTGGGCACCTCGGCTTCAGTTTTTTCTTTTAAATAAATAAAACATCCCAGATTTAATCCTCAGATCCCTTTTGTTCTCTTTTCTGGCCCCATTTACCTTCCTCCCTTCTTCCCTCCCAGAGGCAAACATTCTTTTGAAATTGTTGTACATCATTCATGCCTATGTATTTGTATTTCTGTGGTATATCTGTACATTATAAATGATATAAATTGCTTTTTTTAATTTTAAAAATACAAGTAGTGTCATACTGTGGGCTTCATTTTGTAATTTGCTTTTATTACTCAACATTTAAAAAGAATTTTTTTAATGCTTACTTATTTTTGAGAGAGAGAGAGGGAGAGAGATTGTGAGTGGGGAAGGGGCAGAGAGGGATACAGAGAATACCAAGCAGGCTCCGCACCATCAGCACAGAGCCCAACATGGGGCTTGAACCCACAAACCACGAGATCATGACCTGAGCCAAGATCAGTTGGACGTTCAACCAACTGAGCCACCCTGGCGCCCCTCAACATTGTTTTTGAGATACATTCATATCAATACAGATAGCAAAGTTCATTTATTTTAAGTGTTTCTTATGAGTATAATGTTGTATCCATTCTTATGAGTGTAACATCGTATCCATTCCCTTATTGGTGGACACTTAACGTTTTTTCAGATGTTTTGCTATTATGAAAAAAGCTGCAATAAACATCCCTGTACATGTCTCTTAATGCAAGAGTTTTTCTAGGACAGTGGTTCTCCAAGGGGATGGTACTGCCCTGTTGGTCATTTTGGAATTTGTGAGAGCATACTTGGTTATAATTGTGATTTTGGCGGCATTACTGGGGTTTACAGAGCAGGGTGGGATGCTAGATGTTCTGCAGTGAAGAACTGTCCCGCATCCTGCACAATTTTTGAGTGTCCCACAGGGTAGCCATTTATAATCTGAGCCTAGAGCCTAACTCCATTTTTCATATAAACATTATATATATATATATATATATATATATATATATATATATATATATATATTATTTTTTTTTTTTTTTTTTTTTTTTTTTTTGGCACAGCTTGCTATAGTAAAATTTCCAGGAATGCAACTCAAATGTAAATCAAGGGGAAATTATACTTACTTGTGTTTTGGAACTTTAACAAGAGTTGTTCATCACTTGAGAAGATCGCATAACCGAAGGCAGCCCAGCTCGTGGTATTTGAGTTGCCATACAACACACCTGCATGAGCCTGCATTTGTAGCTTTTGCGTTCGTGGCGATTCTAAGTTTAGGTGCAAGCATCTGACTGCTGTACTTCATTATGTATTCTAGTGTAGTCAGCCTGAACATTTGTATATTTAAGCATATGCTGCTTTATTATGAATTACTTTCCATTTAAAATTGGCTCATATAGGATATAAGGTAGAGGTCGAGTATTACTCTTTTCTGATTGGATAATCATTTGTCCCAACACCATCTATGAAATCCTTTACCTGCTGAAGCCAAGCCGACTCTGTCCTGTACAAAGTTCTCATAAATACACAGATCTGTTTCTGGATTCTCTATTTTATTCCGCTGATCCATGTGTCTTTATGCCATATCACACTGTTTTAATTACCTTGGTTTTATAATGTGTCTTGCGGCAGTTGGTAACAAGAAAGGCAAGTCTCCATCCTAGTTCTCAAAATTGTTTTCGCTATTCTTGGGCTTTTGCTCTTCCATATGAATTGAGGATCCGTTTTCAAGTTCCATGAGTTCCACAAAAATTTATTTTGAGATTTTGGTTAGAACTGCATTGAACTGATATTGAGATCTTTTAATATTGAACCATTCTGTCCAGGAAGGTAGGTTATTTCTCTGTTCAGGTCTGTTTTGTTACTCTCCTAGGGCCTTTAAAAATATATACCTTTTAATAAAGTTGAACAATTTTTGCTGTAAAAACCATACACACCTTTTTTTTGGATTTATTCCTACTTAAACACACACATATCTTTCTATTACAAAAGTTTCAAATACATTCAAAAGTATAAAAAATATTAGAGCCAACACTTGTGTACTCATGATCCAGCTTCAACAATTACCCCACGACCAGTCTTATTTCATGTTACCTTCCCCTCCCCTCCTCTCCCTGGATAATTATGAAGTTCCCAGACACAATTTTCTGTTCTCTGTGTTATGTGTATGTATGTATGTGTGTATGTGTGTGTGTGTATATGTATATGTATATATATAAATGTGGTCACATGGCTAAAAGATGGTGATAGATAGATGTAAAGATGGTGAGATATATAGATATAGATATAGATATAGATATAGATATAGATATAGATATCTTTTAGCCATGTGACCACAATGTCACCACAGTTTAACAAATAAATAATTATTCCCTAATACCATTGACTATCCAGATACTGGTCAGATTTCCCAAGTTGTGACACTTGGTTTGTTTGAATCAGGGTTCTAATTTCTCCATGTCTTTGTCAACACTTGGTGGTGTTGCCTCCTCCAGAACAAAAAGATAACAGATGATTTAATTTTGAACTGTCCTTTCTCATCCTCCACACAACTGTTGACAAATATTTTAGCGCTACCTTTTTTGTTTTTATTATTGAAGTATAATTGGCCTACAATGTTATATTAGTTTCAGGTATACAACGTACTGAATCACTGTGACTTATTTATTTCATACTGGAAGTTTGTAGCTCCCCAGCCATTCTGGTGGCTATCTAGAGGGATTGCAATTTGGTTTTCATTTGCAAGTTCCTAATGACTAATGTAATTGAGCACCTTTTCACACATTTATTGGCCGTTCATATATCCACTTTTTCTGAGAGAGAGGTACTAAAATCTCCACTAAATTTGTGGGTCTGTCCATTTATTGCAGTGATTTTGGCTTTATATATTTTGAGGCTTTGTTTGAGATTCACATTTGTCCTGAGTTGTATCTATTCACTATGCTCTTTGTGAATATTGCTATTAATACTTTTCAAAGCTTTCCATTCTATTTTGCTCGATACTCATTGTTTCAGTAGATTTTTTTAAATTGTGGTTAAAAAACACATAAAATTTACCATCTTAACCATTTTTAAACGTTCAATTAAGTAGTCTTAAGTATATTCATGTTGTTGTGCAACAGATCTCTAGAACTTTTTCATTTTACAGAACTGAAATTCTGTATCCATTGAACAACATCACCCCATTTCCCCGTCCCCTTGTTTTTGTTTTGTTTGTATTTGCTTTTTCAATCTGTTTATTAGCAGCCTTTGCTTTCCTTGCAAAGAGCTGATTTAAAAAAAAAAAAAAATCTAAGGGCACCTGGATGGCTCAGTTGGTTAAGCATCTGACTCTTGATTTCAGCTCAGTTCATCTCATGATTTGTGGGATCTTAATCCCCTTCATCTATTTCACCCACCCTCCACCTACCTCCCCTAAGGCAACCACCAGTTTGTTCTCTGTATTTAAGAGTCTGGTTTTTTTGTTTGTTCACTTGTTTTGTTTGTTCAGTTCCACATATGGTGACATTATATGTTATTTGTCTTTCTCTAGTTTATTTCACTTAGCATAATGCTCTCTAGCTTCATCCATGTTGTTGCAAATGGCAAGATTTAATTCTTTTTTATGGCTGAGTAATATTCCAGTGTCTGTGTGTGTGTGTGTGTGTGTGTGTGTGTGTGTGTGTGTGTGTGTATCACATCTTCTTTATCCATTCATCTATTGATGGACACTTAGGTTGCTTCCATATTTTGGCTACTGTAAATAAATGCTGCAATAAACATACAGGTGCATGTATCATTTCAAATTAGTGTTTCCATTTTGTTGGGGTACATACCCAAATATTAAGTCATACAGTTCTTTCTTTCTTTCTTTCTTTCTTTCTTTCTTTCTTTGTTTCTTTTTTTAGAGTTTATTTATTTTGAGAGGTGAGGAAAGAGAGAGCATGAGAGCATGAGCTGGGGAGGGGGCAAACAGGGGAGAGAGAATCCTAAGTAGGCTCCACAGTGTCAGCCAGAGCCCAAGGTGAGCTCGATCTCCTGAACCATGAGATCATGACCTGAGCTGAGATCAAGCATTGGACACTCAACCGATTGAGCCACCCAGGTGCCCCAGATCATATGATATATCTATTTTTGATTTTTTGAGGAACCTCTGTGCCATTTTCCACAGTAGTTGTACCAATTTGTTTCACCAATAGTGTATGAGGCTTCCTTTTTATCCACATCCTCACCAACACTTACTATCTCTTGTCTTTTTAATCCCAGCCATTCTGGTTAGTGTGATGTCGTATCTCATTGTGGTTTTGATTTGTATTTCCCTGATGATGAGTAATGTTGAGCATCTTCTCATGTGTCTGTTGGCCATCTGTAGGTCTTTTTTGGAAAAATGTTTCTTCATGTCCTCTACTCATTTTTTTTCTTTCTTAAAAATGTTTTTATTTACTTATTTTGAGAGAGAGAGAGAGAGAGAGAGAGAGAGAGAGAGAGCATGAGATGGGAAGGGCAGAGAGAGAGGGAGAGGGAGAATCTCAAGCAGGCTTGTTGTCAGTGCAGAGGCCAGTATGGGGCTCAATCTCATGAACCGTGGGACCATGACCTGAGCAGAAATCAAGAGTCAGAGGCTTAACTGACTGAGCCACCCAGGCGCCCCTACCCAGTTTTTAATTAGAGTGGGTTTTTTGGTGTTGAGTTATAGTTCTTTACATGTTTTGGGTATTAACCCCTAATAGGACATATCATTTGCAAATATCTTCTCCCATTCACTAGGTTGCCTTTTTGTTTTGTTGATAGTTTCCTTTGTTGCACGAAAGCTTTTTATTTTGGTGTAGTCCCAATATTTTCTTTTTGCTTTTGGTTTCCTTGCCTGAGGAGACATATCCATAAATATGTTGCTGTTGTTCTTTGTTTTTAACTCTTCAAAAAGTGTGCCCTTCTTATCGTTACAGAAATCTTTACCATCAATATTTCCCAGTATCCTTCTCACCATTACTCCTTACATCTCATGCCTTCTTTCTTGGTTCATTTTTATGCTTGCACAGTACACCTATGACAGGTGAGCTCCATTTCAGTCTTTGTATGTCTGAAAACATCTTTATTTTATACCCAGTCTCACAGGAGCCTTGCATGCCGACTTGTGCAGCAATCCCTACGGAAAGGTTTCAGTTGTCTCTGCCGGGCTCTTATGGGTTTCTCACTTTTGGACTGGTTTTATGTTGACCTTACTACTTGCGATTCCCATAGCACTTTGGTAGTATGATTTGAACCCCACACCTGCATGTGGTGTGGGATTAGGAATCAGATTCCTCTTGGGTTATTCTTTTTTCATCCATGGCCTGAGGTCCTTGGCCAACTTTCTTCCAACCTAAGTCAGCAGCAGATGTTTTAGTCCCTATTTCAAAGAGAGGTGAGCCCTTTCAGGGCTTAGCTTTAGGCCTTGATCTTTTCTTATTTTTTCAAATTTTTATTTAAATTGTAGTTAGTTAATGGAGCGCCTGGGTGGCTCAGTTGGTTAAGTGTCCCACTCTTGATTTCAGCTCAGGTCATGATCTCAAGGTTCATGAGTTTGAGTCCTGCATCAGGCTCTGCGCTAACAGTGTGGAGCATGCTTGGGATTCTCTGTCTTCCTCTCTCTCTGCCCCTTCTCCGCTCATGTACACTGTCTCTCTCTCTCTCAAAATAAATATTAAAAAAATAAATTCTAGTTAGTTAACATATAGTGCAATATTGGTTTCAGTAGTAGAGTTCAGAGATTCATTACTTACATACAACACCCAGTGCTCATTATAAGAAGTACTCTTTTTCATACCCATCACCCATCTGCCCATCCCCCCACCTCCCTCCATCAACACTCAGTTTGTTCTCTATCGTCAAGAGTCTCTTATGATTTGTGTCTATTTCTCTTTTTTCTCCCCCCTCCATATGTTCATCTGTTTTGTTTCTTAAATTCCACATGTGAGTGAAATCTTACGGTATTTGTCTTTCTCTGGCTGACTTATTTCACTTAGCATAATGCACTGTAGCTCCATCCATGTTGTTGCAAATGGCAAGATTTCATTCTTTTTGATGGTTGAGTAATATTCCATCACACACACACACACACACACACACACACACACACACACACATCTTCTTTATCCATTCATCAGTCAGTGGACACTTGGGCCTTTCTGTAGTTTGGCTATTATCAATAATGCTGTTGATGCCTTGTCTCATTTTCAGTTCTCTGTATCATGGGTCTAAGACTTCATCTGTCTAGGAGAGGACCACTGCAAAGGTCTGCAGCTGGTTTTGGTACCCTGTCGACCTTTGGGCTCAGCTCCTGCTTACACTCAGGCTTTGAATTACACTTTCATTTATAGCGCTTAAGGATTTTCCTTTATTGCTTCTGAGCTCCACTGTGTACTGAATTCTTTTTGCTCTATTTTATTAAGCATTTCTATGTGTTCACCGTTGTGTGAGGTACTTTCCCTGTTAGGTCTGTCCAGCATATCGACCAGAAGTTACAGTCATCTTTCTAAAGCTAAGTATGATCCTATCACCCCCTTACTTGATTTCTGTGGACTTGTTAGCACTGCTTCATTTATTCATCCAACAAATATTTCTTGCTCATAACATCAGTGGTGAGAGCTGGGGATACTGTGGTGAGCAAGAAATAATGTCTCTGCCCTCCTGGAGTTCACCATACTGGCTGGAGACACAGAAAGTCAGCCTGTAAACAATAAGTAAAAATGAGAACTACAGTTAGTGAAACGTCCCCTGAAGGAAATAAGGAGTGATGGAGAGCAGTTGTTTGGGGGTTACTTTAGCGAGAGCCGACACGTGAGACCTCTCTGAGGAAGTTACATTTAAAGCTGAAATCAGGAGGATGAGGAGAGGCCAGCAGTGCAAATACTAGAGGGCTTGTTGGGGGCCGGGGGCTAATTCCAGGTAGTGGAAACAGCAAGTACAAGGAGCCAGAGGTGGGGAACACCTGGCAGTTTAGAATTGCTGAGATGAAACCATGTGCTCGAATGGGGGGGGGGTGTGCCCCAGTTAGAGAGGCAAGTGGGAGCCCAGCCTCATCTGCTGCCACTCCTCTCTCTGCCCACCCCATTCCTACCCGTCATCTTGCCGCACTGATTCTTCCCCAAAGGGGTCTGTGTGAAGTCACCTCCCTGGTAAAGCCCTCCTCACTATCTCAGTTCCCACCGTACTTTGTCTCCTATCACACTATGGTGTGGAGAGCTGTTCACATGGCGGTGTTCTCCAGGGGGCCTGCAGCTTCTGTCACAAGGTATGTCTTATTTACCCTCATGATCCCCAGACTGTGACACAATGCTTTACATGGTAGGCACATAATAGATGTTGATTGAATAAGTGTTTGTTTGGTTTTTTGACAGTTCATGCTTAGGGCTTCCTTTCTGATCTTTCCAATGCCTTTATAACAGAACTTCTCATAGATCATAATTTTTGTGGTATTTAGACCATCAGGGTAAAGAAAACCATCAACTGAGGAGGAATTTATTTGCTTAAGATTTGTCTCTGATCCGAAGGGGAAGATCGGGGGAGGTGCTATAGAATCAGTGGAGTGGGTCCAATGGTGGCCCCTGAAAAGATTGTGCCCACCTCCTAATCCCTGGAAACTGAATGTGACTTTATGTGGAAGAAGGGTCCGCACAGACATAATGGATGATCTTGAGGATGAGATCAAACCAGATTCTTCAGGGGGACTCTAAATCCACCATAAGTGTCCTCATAAGGGACAGAAGAGGAGGAGACAGAGACACACAGGAGAAGGCCATGGGAAGACGGAAGCAGAGACTGGAGCCATGCAGCCACAAGCCAAGAAATGCCTGGACCTCCAGAAGCTATAAGAGCCAGGAAGCATTCTCCCCTAGAACCTTTGGAGAAAGCTGGGCCTGGCTGACACCTTGATTTCAGACATCTGGCCTCCAGAACTATGACAGAACAATGTTTTGTTGTAAGCCACTGGTTTGTAAACACATATCCCTTCACCTTATACCTCAGTTACCTCTTCTGTAACGTGTATAATAATATCTACCTCAGAAGCCTGCTTCCGTGATTAAATGAAATATGTGTGTAAGGTACTTAGCAAACTGTGGATGCTCAAAATAGTGGCGGCTCCTCTCTTCTTCATCATCGCTGTCTTTAAGGACTTAGGAGTTTGCTTCCTTTTATGAATAAAAACTCAACCATAGAGTGGGACATTTCTGTCTTATGACTGTCTGGGGAGTCAAAGCTCACACCACAGACTTGGCCTGAGGGCTTCAACTTCCACATTGGCTCCGTAGTGCTTGACTTGAGTCCTGGTGCCTTCACAGCCCTCTGTTAGCATTTTATATCAAGAGTGAGTTCAGCTTGATGCTGTGGGTTGGGGAAGCCAAACTAGAACTCACATACCAAATTTGAAATGACCCACACGGAGCAAAAAGCAACCTCTCTGTCCTCACTGAAAAGAAAGGTTTGGGGATTTTAAATTTCTAATTCCTGTTGAGGGATTGGACATTCCCAAAGACCCGTACTGATGCATCCTATCACACCAGTCATCAGAAGTTCATCATAATGAGTTTGGACTTTCTGTATTTGTATTTGTGTTTATATGTGTATTTGTATTTGTTTTTGTCTGAACACCATTATAAAAGCAGGGAGTGTGTGGAAGACTGGCAGTACCTGCACACAGAGGGCAGACACTTTATGGTGGTGGGAAGGCCCCAGGGCTGAGCTGGGGTGCAGTGCTTATGCTTCCTTTCTCCCACAGATGGCTGGCACAGTGCTCGGAGTGGGGGCTGGCGTGTTCATCTTAGCCCTGCTCTGGGTGTTAGTGCTGCTGCTGTGTGTGCTGCTGTCCAGAGCGTCCGGTGTAGCGAGGTAAGGCTTTCTCTCCAGCTGAGAGTCCAAGGTAAAAGCAATTAGAAGCGAAATCGCTGATGCTTATTAAACATTTAGAATCCAGAAGACCATTTTTGCAATTACTGGCAGTTTGAATGAATTGTATTTTAACCTGTTGTCATAAGCACTGACTGTATTATTGATGCTTTGAAGCAGAGGTGAGAGAAGGGAAGTGGTGTTTTCTAGTTTTCACGGTAGAGGAGATGGGGGGACACGAGAGATGAAAAGGAAATCTGCTTTTGCTGCCTGTGAATTTCTTGGGGTGTGTGTGTGTGTGTGTGTGTGTGTGTGTGTGTGTGTGTGTTTCTTAATTGTTCAGACTTAGGGCACATGCAAGTCCAGTCTTGAGGCTGTAACCTGGGCCTAGGGACACTTCAGGAGCACCAAGGGCTTGGGCTGGCTCTCTCTCGGGCACTGGCCTCAGAACACTGACTTTAACAACGCTATAGAGCTGTGCTCTGGCCAGACAGTATCGGTATGAAGCAGCGAACTATGTGATTTACCAAAGTATTCCAGTCTGAAAACAAACTGAGAGATTGAGAAGAGGGGAGGGCTGCTTTGATTTTTCATGATTATGACATTTTTTGCAGAGGCAAAAATTAAAACTACCAATTCCCATTCTTAGGAATTGGGAATTATGGGAATAAATAGGAATGAATCCAGCTGGGGACCTGTCTAGAAAGAAGGGCTTTGGGATGAAGGAGAGACCATTTCTAAATTCGCTGGACAGTGTGGACAGCAGGTCTCTAGGCCTTGTTAATAGACTGAAACTTAGAATATTGGCTCCAAGGAAGAGCCAGTCCAGACCTCACTGATTAGAGAGGAATCTGTAAAGCGTGCTTGTGACATTCTGTCTTTTGACCCCAGGTTCTCTGTCATTTTTGTATTCCTCGGTGCTCTGATCATCACATCAGTTCTGCTGGTCTTCCCTCGAGCCAGTGAAGTCCCAGCCCCAGAGGTCGAAATGAAGGTAAAACTATTGGTTTTATTTTGCCCTCCTGAGTTATAACTCTTGCTTCTCTCAGTCTAGACCTCCATCCTGCCCTGAGGTGTTCCCCAATGTCAGGTCGGCCGACATGTGTTAGAAGTGTAAAGTTAAAACAAAGGTGGGGAAAGCCGAGAGGGAGTTTTAAATTCCCCTCTCCTTCCACCCAGACTGGGAATCTCACTCTGATTCCCACGTGCAAGACCACTGGGCAGTTATTTGCCTGATTGGAGTGCATCCCCACTGTGCATCGAGTTGAACAAGCAGTGTATCCAAAAGCCACCTGATCCTGTGGGGCTAGAGAGGAGGCCCTGAGTTAGGAACAGGAACAGGGCCTGGCCCTGAAATGAAAGCATCCTCATCCTGGTAGTCTGGGCTCAGGAAGTCAGATCCTGGCCAAAGTGTATGCAGTGCCCTCGGGGTTGCCCTCCCCGTGTTTGATTTTCTCCACTTGTGATGTGAAGAGAGTACTTTCCGTAGAGATCAGTGGGGAAAGAGAATTTCTGTGGAAAGCAGTAATTGTAGAGACAGGTGAATTCAGTACTGACAGTAGTCTGGGAGATCAGCTGGCCCTAGTTCCTGGAACACCATCCGCCAGCACCCACCTCTCTAGGGGGCTTGTTAACCTCTCTCTCATAGCCCTTCTCTGGAGACCCCACCTATTCTAGTCCATTCTGGGCTGGGGCTCTGACTTTACCCTCAGATCTTGGTAATGGCACTGACTTCCTACCTCCCATCTACCTTCTAGCAGCTCCTCCCAACCCCCCATTTTCATTTTTAAGGTGGTAATAATAATAATAGCTAATATTGTTTAAGGGGTTACTGTGCGTGAGGTTGTTTGCTAAACACGTTGTTTGCATGATCTCACTTAAACCTTAAGACAAGCCTAAATAGTATGAAGTAGGTGCTGTTATTATCCCCATTTTATAGGTAAGGACACTGAGGCTATAAGAGGTTAAAGTAACTTGCCCAAGGTCATACATATTTGGGAAGAGGCAGAGCAAGGATTCAAGCTGAGGTCTGTCTGCAAAACCTTCATTGTTGGGGACTCAACAGAATATTGGGGGCCATCCCAGAGAGTTCATGGGTGAGTATTTGACACCAGACAACAGTACACAAAATTATACAACTTCTGAACTAAAATTGGAACACATTTCTAACTCTATCTGGGACTAGTCCTGGCAAAAGGGAGGCAATTTGCACTGAAAAGTCCAAGGAACATAATACCACACAAATTTAAGGAATTATTTCCATACACCTCAGGTGTTTATCAGCATTTGAAAACCACCCTGTCAGTGTAAGTACCACGTGTGGGAGCCAGGAATAGACTCCCACCTCCATTTCCCTGTCTGAAAGGGAGAGAGTGATGAAGGCAACTATATTTCCGGATTGCTGCAGATGTGAATATTCGAAGAAGGACACAGAGCAAACACTGTTTCGAATTTAATCCCTCTATCCTCTGTCATAGGAGTTTCAGACCCAGGAGACAAGAATGAGGTTTGAGCAAAATATGTCCGTCAGCGTGGCCAGCAGAATTGGTGTTCTCATTTTCAGGTTTTGAGAACTGGCCCCTGCAGCAGCCTGGCTCAATACTGTATCAATAATACATGACCTGGGCCTTCTGCACCCAAGGCCTGCTAATTGGCTAATTAAAAAGTGAAACGTGTCAAACGAGCAAACATGTAGCCCGCAAGAGACTTGTTCAGTACTGGAGCCAAGGTCAAAGTTATGTTAAAGCTGTTTTATCAAACTGACCTTTGTTGTAAGTTGGCTGTTGGGGTAATCTCTGGAGCGGCCCTTTTCTTCTTGGTATCTTTGGATCTCAGCAATCAGAGCAGCGCTAGGACTTGACAGGTACTTTGTGTATTGCCACTGTATTAGTTTCCTATTGCTGCTGTAACAAATCAGCAACTTAGGTTTGCAACACAGATGTACTGTCTTACAGTTCTGTAAGTTAGAAGTCCAAATGCAGCCTCACTGCGCTAAAATCAAGGGGTTGGCAGGGCTGTACTCCTTCCTGGAGGTTCTGGGGAAGAATCTCTTTGCCCTTCCTAGCTTCTAGAGTCCACCCTTGGCTAGTGGCCCCCTGGCTCCATCTTTAGAACCAGCAAGGTAACATCCCACTGACTCTACTTCCATCTTGACATCTCTTTCTTTGACCTTCTCTTCCACCTCGCTCTTCCATGTTTAAGGACCCATGTGATTAGACCGGGCCCACCTGGATTGGATAACTCAGGCTAATCGCCCTATTTTAAGGTCAGCCAATCAGCAACCTTAATTCCGTTGCCATGTAATCTAACATATTCACCATTTCTGGAGATTAGGATGTAGACATTTTTGGGTCACTATCCTGTCTACCTCCATTGCCTTTCAAGTATTTGCGATTCTATTCCCTTTGGAAAGCTGTGAAATCACCCTGTCATTTGGTTCATATTCCCTCTCCATTAGATCGATAAATTCAGTTGTTTTTTCCTGTCCCAATTTAAGCACCACCATTTGGGTCTGGGGAGAGTAGAGCCCTGGCAGTGGACAGTGGACAAGTGGGCAGAGCCAACTCTGAAGTGTAGGTTTTGTCAGCAAAGACCAACAGCTTTGGGGCCTCAAGTATGACTGGTTGCCAGACAGCCAACTGTATGATTAGGGCACGTTATTTATCCTGTAAGGATTTTAGTGTCTCAGGCAAAAGGCCACTTAACCTAACCCTTAGAGTACTGGGTTATGAATGTTAGGGTTCAGGACACTTCTGATGAAAATTTTCAAGAATCACCTTTCCATTTTGAAAATGAGCCCTCCTGAAACAGCAGCAGGTTGATGAGTTGGGGGCTTCGATCTTGGATACAGGGGGGTTTATTATGCTGTTATATTTTTATATATATTTAAAATTCTCCATAATAAAAACTTAACAACAACAAAAATGAGACTTTCTAAGACCAAGGAAGCAAGCTTCTCATGAACTCCTTCAGATAACTGATTTCAGAACATAAAAGAGCTCATCTAAGGTCTTTGGAGTGTTTATGAAACCTCCTATATCGAGCCTTTTTTTTCCCCCCTGTACTTCATTAATCTTTTCTTTATCTTGTATTTCCAGCTCAGGGAGTTATTTCCCAACCATTTACAGAAGAGACTCAGATCAGGATGTTTCTGGAAGTCACAAATACAAACAGACTCTGGGCCCATTCATCAAAGATTTCAGATGAGCACAACCAGGGTGCTGAAGTGATAGTAATATCCTTTTTGATGTTTCTTTCTGCAGATTGTGGATTCCTTTTTCATTGGCCGCTATGTCCTGCTGGCTTTCCTCACTGCTGTCTTCCTTGGAGGCCTCTTTTTGGTTCTCATTCATCATATCCTGGAGCCAATCTATGCCAAACCACTGCGGTCCTACTGAGCACTATTCAAGAAAGCCAAGACCTGTTCTGTCCTTCGCTTTTGATGTCATTAATGAGCAGAAAGGTACTGTTCAGAGCCTTGTTTTGACAGCCTTCATGCCTTAAGATCAGAGAAATATCCATTCATGACTAGGATAAATCTCTTGAATCCTGGATTCCAAAAATGGGGTTGCAAAATTGGCCCTGCAGAGGCGATTCCCACCATCTTCCGAGGGATACTGCTATCTTCTTAGCACTTGTTCCTCAGGTTTTCTGTTTTGACAGGGAAATAAAGATAGTGATGTGCTTCTGGTAGATTTTCAATCAAGACATCATTAAGTGGATTTTGGGAAAAGGAGCACTTTGGCTTCCCCTGTCCAGTAGACAGAAGAATCTCATCCTTTTGATAATACACAAGATTCTTAGTTACAAGGTTGGGATCATTTGGAAAGGAAAGGCACTCCAAGTTCGAAAGCTTATTTTAATGTGATGAGTTGGAAGACTTACCCAGATGTTGGTTGTTGACCAGTGTGCATATGGTGTCACAGAATCTATACAAGCAATGGGTGTCATTTCTCTCTGCTATAATAAAGCAATAAACAACCGAAGGACCGACTTTCACCTCAGACTCTTGGCCAAGACTTTCTCAGTCTATATTCTATATTTCAAGTTTGCTTGGGGATTAGAAGAAGGGTATGGAAATGTTGACTGTTTGTCTTGTTTCTGTGGATCTCTGGATTCTTTCAGGATTTGGTAGCCTTTGTGTGCCTTCTTTAATTACTATAAAGTCCATTTTGGATTATTATCATTTCTTTTCATCTTTGTAGCTCTTTCTGCAAAGCTGGTAAGAAATGTATGTTCCTAGGAATAGATACAACTCTATGCCTATCTGAAATCCTAGATCACCCAAGATTTGTCATTAAATGGAGGGGCTCTGGGCTGTTTCTACTTTGGAAGGCTCTCCTGACTCCCTAGAACTAAATGAAGAAGGATCTTCTGACTTAAAATTAAGAACCAGAAAACAAGTTGGAAGGAGAACTTTGAGCACGTACTTTATGCCAATATGACACTAGTTACCCTGAAACCCAATTTATTTAAATTTTAGGTTTAAAGATTAAATATATAATATATATGTTATATATGTAATTATTATAGATTATGATCTATTTTTATCATTCCATTTTAAAGTAGAAAAAAATTAAGGCTTAAGGAGATGAACTAACTTGCCCAGGCATCATATAACATCCAGTGTGTGTGCCCAGGCGTAACAGACTCCAGGGCCTGTCTCTGGACTGAAAAGAAAACACGCTGAGCTTTGTGGGACTTTGAGAGCTTGAGGAAGTCAGGGCCACATCTCCTTCACTTTCTCTCCTGGATCCTCTTGTCAGTGTAGAGAAGATCCAATCCACCACCCCAGTGGGGGCTAAGTTCTAAGTTAAAAGAGGAGAGAATGGGTGACTTTTGGGAGTCATGGGCTGGTGAGGGCCAGATATATTTATTTCTGCATTTGAACTGTATCTTATTCAGTTCAGAAAACCTTTGCAGATAAGGCTTTGCCATAGAACCATTCAAAGGAAATCGTCTCTTCATCTAGCCTAGGGCCCACAGGTAAGGAAAGAAGAAATATCCCTCCAACCAGATTGGAGGGGAGAAAGGAGAATGCAAACATATGGAGGGAAGTTGGGCAAGCTGGGAGTCAGGCTTTGTCCTCCTCTCTGAACACTTGCACTGAAGCTTCCAGATACCTGTGAGTCTCTGTGCAGAGACATTGAACCAGCCCAAGTGGAGCACGGACTCCTAACAAGCACGGGCTGCCATTTGTCACCTCCTGAGAGACTTGCTGACAGATCAAATCTGGGAAAACTTGTAGATCTTGACCTTGAATCATCCTTTTTTATTCCCAAACAAAGGTGTCCAACTTTGAGATCAATGGATAATAGCTATGAAGTTTTGGGTGACTGCTTACACAGGGAAAAATGTGTGAAGGTTGGAAACTAAAGCCCTTCCCAAATACCACGGCTACCTAATGCGTGTGTGTGTGTGTGTGTGTGTGTGTGTGTGTGTGTGTGTGTGTTTTGCACAGATATAAATGACAGGGGAAAAAATATATACTTTGTACAAAGTATTTTAGGTTGGCCTGCCTCCTATAGATCCCAAATCCATAACTACCAAGTGTGGGGAAATGATAGATTACTCTCTACCTTCATGCTCAGAGCAGTCGTGGCCAACCCCCTGTGTGTGGGATAAGAAGTAGGAGGCTGAAAGGTGAATTTCACTGAGAGTTCTACATGGGCCACCCCTACAATGTCTAATATGGCACCCCTTGTGCCCACTGCCTTCCTAGAGACAGGGCTTAGAGGTCATCTTAATGTCCCATTCATCATTCTTTGATCAATGGCCTTAGAGCAGGTTGTGCTATACTGTTCCTTACCCAGAGGGGATCCTGTAGCCGAGAGACTTGTGGTGATCCCCACTGTTTACAAGTTGGAGAGGGAGAGCAAATCAAGAGTTCCACATAAAAAGTAGATGATTTCATAGCCTCTTAAAATTGTATCCTGACAAAAGCTAAATTAGCTAAAATTGTAACCTGACAAAAGTGATGCCACACTACCCCACAATGGAGACATTGATCTAGTCTGCTAGGTGGTGCTGTGTGATATATGTTAGAAGTCCCTCAAGCCCCCAAAACACACCTCCTAGGTCATTTTTTGACAAGTTCCTTAAATCTCTCGTTTATAAAAATGGGAGTAATATTAACATTCTCTACTGACACATGGTATCAGCTATTTGATCTAAAAATTCATCAAAATTATTGTACCAATGTTCAGGTACGAGAGAATGCATAGCCATTCAGTCATGCTTCATCCAGCATGCACTGCCATTCATTCAATATCTACTGTGTACCTGTTGGGTATAAAGCATCAGTCCTGGTGGGATAGACTAGCCTAAGAAGTAGCCTCTGAGCTGTCTAGGCTGTCTTCCTAACCATCCCTGGATAAAAGCCGCCAAATTATTTTTTAATGTTTTTATTCTTTTTTTTTTTTAATTTTTTTTAACATTTATTTATTTTTGAGACAGAGAGAGACAGAGCATGAACGGGGGAGGGTCAGAGAGAGGGAGACACAGAATCGGAAACAGGCTCCAGGCTCCGAGCCATCAGCACAGAGCCCGACGCGGGGCTTGAACTCACTGACCGCGAGATCATGACCTGAGCCGAAGTCGGCCGCCCAACCGACTGAGCCACCCAGGCGCCCCAATGTTTTTTTTTTTTTTTTCTTTTTAATTTTTTTTTTTTTTCAACGTTTTTTAATTTATTTTTGGGACAGAGAGAGACAGAGCATGAACGGGGGAGGGGCAGAGAGAGAGGGAGACACAGAATCGGAAACAGGCTCCAGGCTCCGAGCCCTCAGCCCAGAGCCCGACGCGGGGCTCGAACTCACGGACCGCGAGATCGTGACCTGGCTGAAGCCGGACGCTTAACCGACTGCGCCACCCAGGCGCCCCACGCCCCAATGTTTTTATTCTAACATAAAGCAATCCATGTCTTGTTCTAGAACTTCTCTAAGACATAAACTGTTCCATCAACCATTTCGTTGCTGCTTCAGTTGAAGAATTTTTATTTTACTTTGATTTTTATTCAACACGTAAAGAAACCTGCTGCAATTATTTTACGGAAGAGCAACAGGCAGAGAGGTGAAAGGGATTTTAAAAGTTTCCCTAGTTAGTGGGGCTCAAACTTGACATGGGGATTCCTGACATCTCCCTCTTCAGATAACTTAAAGATCATTTTTGGCTGTCAAACAACTCCTTGTTTCTACATTGGTTAATATTATTTTTTTTAGCTCTTGGTACCCATCTTTTCCCTAACCCGTGTCTAAAAAAGGTAAAACTTTCATTAAAGAATCTCTAGTTAACATCTACAGTATGAATAATAAATATTTTGTCATAACTTCTTGGCTTAAACCTTTAAGTATTTGGCTGTTGTCACATAGGAGCAAGTTTCCAGATGTGGAAACGGTATGGAAATGAAGTGTTGATTATCCTCACAGGAGCACAAAAAGTCAAGGTTGGACAGGATTTCATAGTTCATAGGGTTCAATCTTTATTCTCTGTTTCCATCCCAATGCTTGGAAATATTCTATTCCTCACAGGCTGAAATCACAATTTTCATTATATTTACCAAATGTGTTCTAAGCATTTTCCTAAATGCTTTGTAAATATTAAGTCATCCTCATAAGCAACCCTATGAGGTAGGTACTCTTACTATCCCCATTACACAGATGGGGACAGGGTACAGAGTGGTGAGGTGATTTGCTTGAGGTCACTTAGCTCAAGGTTAAATAGGAGTCAGGATTTCAAATCAGATGGTTTGGCTCCAGTCTAAGCTTTTACATACTTTATATTACACTATCTTGCTCCATAAAATAAAAATAAAGAAAAACGAGGGACCAAGGTCAAGTGATGTAAATCCAGTTGATAGAAATACCAAAAAAGCAGCAACTGAGTCTAGTGGAAAACCCAGAATCTTAAGATTGGGCAAGAGTCCGAGACAAAGAGACAAAAGCTACATAGGACCTCACAGACAAGTGCTCTCATCCACCCTGTGTTTTTGGTGGGTCTTTGCCCTGTTGGACTTGGCTCCTCAGTGGCTGAGAGAGAGATTCAGTGGAGCAGCCCATAGATGGAGTTTTCAAGGACACACACAGCCATCTCTCTCTTAAGCACGGTCCACTGGAATGTTTGATACTTGGGTTGGTTTTCAGAAGCGCCACTGGAAGAATCAAAGCCACAAACCAAGAATGTATTTGTTTCTTGATCTCTCTTTCTAACATCATTATTGGTGGTTGCTGTTTACTCAAGGAAAAAAGTTTCCAGAACCCCAGCCCCCAACCCCACCCCAACACACACCCTTCTTGTCTCAGTTTCTTGGGACCGAAGAAATGACAGGGATCAAAATCTGGGCCCAACACCACAGAACAAGAAAGTTTCTTTTTCTGGCATTCATCACATCATGTTGGGAATCCTGAAGAATGTGCATTTAGTACAGGCCCTGCCTTCAGAAGAACTCAGGGTAGTTAACGTGGGTAGCGTTTATGCTGTACCTAAATGCTACATAGCCATCCCCTCCACTTGTTTTCTTTTAATCTTTGGGGATTTCTTTGGTTTTTCTGTCTTCAAATTGATGTCCCAGTTTTACACTGGGAACACGTAATAACTTCCTACTGCTGTAGTAACAAATTACCACCAACTTGGCAGTTTTGAAGAATACAGATTTATTATTGTACAGTTTGGGAGATCAGAAATCTGAAATAGGTTTCACGAGGCTAATATAAAGGTTTTGGAGGCTCTCGGGGAGAATCCCATTTCCTTTCCTTTTCTAGTGTCTAGAGGCTGCCCACACTCCTGCACCAGTATACCCTTCTCTGTCTCCAGAGCCAGCATCTTCTAATCCGACGACACTCCTGCCTGCCTCTTTGATTGATTAAGGAGCGCACCCTGATAATCCAGCATAGTCTCCCCATCTCATGGTCCTTAATCACATCTGCGCTTAACATATTCACGGGCCCGGAATTAGGCTGTGAGCATCTTTGGGGGCGGGGGCATTGTTCTGCCGGCCACAGAATATCAGGCCCCACCCTCCATGTCTAAGGATCGCTTCCTTCCACCCTCCCCACCTCACTGCCCCCTTATCTCCAGGAGCACTCTCTGGTCCCCAGGGCCCCCACCCCACACCCATGATGTGTTGAGTCTCCTTTCCCCCAACTTCAGTCTTGCTGAAAGCCTCAGTGTGCCAAGGGTTCCCTTTCTTTTCATTACTTCTTTCCCGCACCCCCCCCAACCACACACCACCCCAGCCTCCCAATGGCTCTCTAAAGGAGAAATGCAAAGAGTTATTGCTTTTTAATTACAAGTGCTATTGTAACATCTATAAGGAAGAACACTTTAAGCTTAATTGAGACCAAATGTGAAGTTAAATTAAATGAATAACTAATTAACGTAATGCTCCTGCATTAGCCCCAAGTGAGTGCTGAGGCCCAGAGAGAAGGCAGGTAGCAGGCTTGCGGGGGAACGGGTCCGAGCACAGAGCTGAAGCAGGGCAGGGAACCTGGGACCTGGGAGACGAGGGCAGAGGGACAGATCTCAGGGCTGGGGTTTTTCCACCTTTGGTGTTTCCCCCAAACTCCCTCCCACAGCCCAAGTCCTCATTTCTGAGCCAGGCGTTGAGCTCCACAAGCCTTCTGCTGATCGCGGGTGCCATGCCTACCCTGGGCCCAGGCACCAGCTGGCACCTCTTGTTTCTTTTCCAGTCCCCATGCTGCACTTGTAGGGGCTTGCTCTATATTGGCATTAACTCCCTTCCTCTTCCAGGTCCCCTCCAGACCTTATCAAACTGACCACCTGCCCAAGTCCCAGGCATTCCTCCTTCTGACACCTTACACATTCTTTCCTCCTGCCCCGGGATCACCCACCCTCCGGCCCCTCTCCCTTCAGGCATAGGGAGGGATGTCTCCGCTCCAGTCACTACCTCCAGTGTTTTTCTCCTATTGTTTTCATATTTCTCACCCCTCCCCCAGACAAGCTCCTGGGTTGGGGGGGAGTGTGTTGACAACTGACTCCTCTCCCTTCACACCAGTCCTTCGAGGTAGGCAAGGGTAGGACTATTTTCTCTCCATGAGGACACAGGCTTAAAGGTAGCCAGTGGTGGGGCCAGGGAAGCGGAAGTCCCCCACCACCAGAGGAGGCCTCCCAGGACTCCTACCCCGACCTGGTGCAGTGGAAAGAAGGCCGAAAGTTGGCTAACGAAGCACCCTCTGCTCCCGCCTCCCCATCTGGAAGCAGGACCGGTGTGTGGCCCATGCCAGGCTTTGCCGGGGGATGGTGGCACCATCTAGCGTCTGCTCTGAAAGAAGCATCTGAGAATGCTGGACGTAAGGCCTGGCCCTGGGGCTCCCGAGGACAAGGTCCCTGACTGGCTCCAAGTCAGGGTGAGCGGCAGGCAAGTCGAAGGCTTACCGGTGTGTCACCGCAGCAGTGGGCGCCACCTATCTCAGTGCTGCTCTGGCCCAGGTGTCCCAGTGAATGTGACAGCTGTACCTGGTATGTGGCTCCAGCTCCCCATTTGACTGGTGGGTCATCAGTGTGGCCATGAGCATCTCCCCAGGGAATGCCCGCTGTAAGCAGCCCCAGTACACGAACCCCGTGGTCCCGGGACCCCAACAACCCATGCGACTGGGCCAGGCCCTAATAAGGGCGAGCACAGGCACAGTGGGCAACAGGAATCTGTACTGTGCTGATGGGTGGCTCCGGAGGACAGGGAGAAATGCCAAGAGCCGGCCTGGCAGGCAGCATTCCAGGATTGGGGCGGGGGGGGGGGTGCCTGGGATAAGTACATGGGGAACATGGGGGAGAAAAGGCAGGCTGCAGAGAGCTCCAGGCATCTACACATGTGACAGCTGCGGGAATGAACCACGCAGCCTTCTTTCCTGCTAGTCTCGTCGCGCTGGTGCCTGTGCTCAGGGCAGAAGTCCTTGCTCTGTGTCCACCGTCTGCTCCGTTCCTGGAGTAGGGCTAGCAAGCAGTGAGCACTCTGCAACTACCATCCACACGCTGGTGTTTTCAGTCATGCCTCCCTCCCTCCCCAGCACTGCACTGGTGTTTGCTCTTCCCGTGGGGACGCAGAGGGCTGGCAGGAGACTGAGGCAAGGGAGGCCTTCACTCTCCAGGGCGGCGCAGGCCCAGGCCCAAGCCCAAGAGTGATGCCTCCCTAACTTTTGCACCATTGGCACCTCCCTTGCGTCTCCCTAGTCCTGGCCCCGGAGGATATAGCAGTAACACTTTAATCGACTCAGGTCAGGAGTTAGAGACAGAATCAAATGCAAGGGAGAAGAGGTTCCAACGTGGGGGAATACACGAGAAAACCGGCTGGTGGATGAAGAAGCCAAGTGAGGCTGGGCAGCTCCGAAACAGGGTCAGAAATCCACCGACAGATACAGGCTGGTCACAGAGGTTCAAACTGAACACGGGAAGGAGAACACACCTTTGCCAAGCCTTGGTCCATGTCAACCCTCTGCCTTTGGTCTTGGAATCTGAACAAGCTAGAGTCTGAACATATCCTCCCCTTAGCAAGCTGGAGACACCGCTCAGCTCTGATCCCCATCCTTTCTGCTTGCGGCTTCCAGAGCGCAGGCCCTTGAGTCTTCCATTCCCCATGTTGGCGGTCCCTTCCCATGGAGAATCGCCTAGCCCCTTAGCAGCCCTGTGGGCTGGCTGGTGTTAGGTCAAGAGGCTTCCATCAGCCATCGCTGGCAGTTTCCATTGTCTTGCCCCCGGTGGCGGGAGGGGGAGAGCTCTTTGGGAATCAGCTGGGGCCCTCCGTGCCTCTCTTCCAATCAAGGCCTCATATTTCTTTATACCTGCAGGAGAGAGGGGCAGTGGAAGAGAAAGTGAGGCACAGGTTAATAAGCCAATGGTCGGAGCAGGGAAGATGGGTTTGTAGGGTCCCTTAATAATTGTCTCTCATCCCTATTCTCTACCATTAGGGAGCCCTCTCACCTCTTCAGCAAGCCAGGATAATAGCGAAAACCTTACAATGTTTGTACCGCATCTGACAGTTTTACAAAGCAGTATCACATATCCCGTCTCATCGCAGCCTCCTATCCATCTTGTCGGGTATTTAGGGATAAGCATCTCCATGTTATACACATAAGGATGTGGAGGCTCAGAGGATATGCCCAAGGTCTTATAAATGAAAGTGAGCAGAGAAGTCAGGATTGCCCAGGGATTTCTGGTTCTAGGCCCAGTGCTCCCTCTACCCTAGTACGTTCCTCCGCTCCCCCACACACTGGCCTTCTGCAGACAAGGCCCAGCCTAGGATGGCAGCAGTACAGAGCAAAGCAGACTCTGCTGGGACAAGCTGAAGGCCTTAGGCACATTCCATGAGTTCTGAGCCTCTCATCGAGAGATCAGAGAACCAACCTCACGGTTGCTGAGAGATAAGTGGGGATGTCTGAAGTCAGACTCAGTTCCAGGCACAGAGCAGATGCTTACCAAGTATTCATCCCCCTTTCCTGCTTCCTTCTTCCTCTCCCAGCCTCCCCTCAGCCTGGCCTGGGGAAGGCAGAAGGGAGGAGCACCGATCCCCTGCCCCCTCCTCCAGGGCAGGCAGATAGATACTCTGCTAATGCCTCCTGCTCTCAGTTCCTCTCCCCCTGAACCTGGAATATGCCATCCTTAAGTGGGAGTGCTTCCCCAGAGATGATGCTGGTCACCATGACCCCAGGGGCTTCTTCCACACTTTTACCATCTAGGACCAGGTCCACGGCTCTGGCCAGCTCATTAGCCAGAGCCTCCTGCTCAAAAGGAGAGCCAGAAAGGCCAAAGAGAGCATTACCCTCAGCACCAGCACACGGCCCAACCTCTTGCTGGCTCTGCCTCAGCCACTAGCCTATCTGTGCGGCCTCCACACCCGCCACCACTGGGCAGTACAAAGAGAACACACCAGGCCAGCCACCGAGACTTGATCGGAATTTTCTCCCAGAGGCTTTGATTGATAGTTGCTTTTTTCTGTACACCCCAGGCAGAGGGGCCAGATGATCTCGGTTTCTGAACTTCAGGAGGTACGTACGGCTCAGAGTCCGAGTTCAGAGGGAAAACTATTTCCCTGGATCCTGCCTCTGTCCTCGGGGTACATCCAAAGCCCTAAGGAGAGGAGTCTGCCAACCTCTGTGGCAGCTCAGGCTCCTTAGGAAACAGATCCCAAGCACCATGCTCTGCTCGGGGAGAGAGTCTTTGGAGTTGGCCCCCAAGAAAAACAAAAAGGAAGTTGG
This sequence comes from Panthera tigris, assembly GCF_018350195.1. Classification (NCBI taxonomy): domain Eukaryota; kingdom Metazoa; phylum Chordata; class Mammalia; order Carnivora; family Felidae; genus Panthera; species Panthera tigris. The sequence continues at coordinate 21,996,866 of NC_056669.1, read as the reverse complement.
AAAAATCACAGTGGAGGAGAGAGGATTTGCATGCAGGCCCCATTCTAATGGCACATTAGTCACCGACTTGAAGAAAATACTCACAAAAGTCATGGGACTTGAGGAAAATACTATCGCGGGTGGGTTAGGGCCAGACTAGAGCTATGGAGACATATGGGGACAACAGAGGACACATTAGCAGGGCTGGGGGTAGGGGTGGGGGGGCCACGGAGCACATCCAGGGTCTGGCTCCACTCTGGGCTACAGGTGGACTCAGACTGGGTGCTGAGCACCAGAGCACCGGTTTTAATGCCCACAAGAGGTAAGGTTGGGGATACAGCTATAGCTGTCTGGAGGACTCACCCTCTGTCTCTGCCCAGGGATGACTTCCAGGCTAGGATCTCTTTGTACACCAACCGGCAGAGGAGCTGTGGGGAGTTCGAGTACCCAAGGGAAGGGAGGGAAATATTAGCAATGAACACGTGGTTAGTCCCCGGTGCTAGGTGACCAGGGGGCTGGCAGGAAGGAAGGGTGTGGGCACAGTTTCACCTGGCAGGGGCTCACTCATGGGAGGAAAGTGGTTCTGAGTGAAAGGCAGCTGTTCTCATGTTCCAGAGCCCCTCACGGCCAACGATTTGGACCTCCCGGGTTCTAGCCTGGCAGGACAGGACATTCACTCCCACCAGTGCCCATGTGTGTACCCCAAGAACTCGTACCAAGCAGGCCAGGATGTCGGCAGAGATGAGCATGTAGAAGACATTGTTCCAGCCTGTGGGTGAAATAAGGCCAGCCAGGAGGGGCCCCAGAGCCGCACCTGCAAAGAACACAATGTCAGAGAAGGGAACCCAACAAGGGGCCCTGAACCTCCCTGCCCACCTGTGGGCAGCATTCTGAGAAATGTGCTAAAAACAAGGCTCAGGGCTCAGCTGCCAGGAGCCAAAAGCTAGAGTCACAGACCTATGGACCCAGTGCCGTCGATGATGGCCGTGACGGTGGAAAGTGCCTTTGCGTTGCCTTTCAGGCTCTGGTGAGTTCCCTGGGGAGAGAGAATGAGAATGGAGCGGGGAGGCCCAAATGGAGAGGCAGCACCAGGCAGGACCAGGGCTGGGAGTGGGGCTAACTTGGGGAAAGGCAGCAACTGGGCTTGGAGTTGAGAGAAAAGGCCAGGGGCCGATGGCAGATTCTGAAGGACTTTGAAGATCTCATATGCCAGGATCTCTGTGCACTGGGAGGGGGTAGGGATGTTGAGAAATGGATCTGGAGCCCCCAGGCCCTGACCAAGCCCCCAGAGTCGTCCCCGGCCCCAGGGGGGCAGCCCGCTTACCAGGTCAGCAGAGACTGCAGTGGTGATGAGCGCATAAGGGCCATTGACCAAGGCCCCACAGATGATCAGCATTACTGAGGCAGTAACAGAGACAGCTGGTTAGGGATGAGGGACCGCCACCAGCCCCAGCCCCAAAGCAGGTGAGACCACCCCCTCCAGGCATCAGGCTGAGAACCTCCACTTCCCTGTGCCTCCCACCGATGTCCCCAAGCCAGCTTCCTGGGGTCCCCAATGCAATGCTTTTCCTGTGGGCTGCCAGGACTTGAATTCACGCCCTCACCTATGGAGTTGATAATCCCACTCTGACCAATGAAGTTATACAGGAACATCTGGGAGGGGACAGGGGAGAGACAGTCACGCCCAGGCTTCCCCATGGGCTGCCTGGGTTAGATGGAGCCCAGAAGTCTGGCACACTCCCTCCTGCCAGGGAACCTCAGAGGTCACCTTACTCCTTTTCTTTCTCGAACCCAGACCTCTTGGTCTTTAAATGTCCCAGGGATGGAGGGTCCAACACATGGTAATATACTGTTGCCCCTTTTTTCACAAAGATTTCTCTCTTACCTAACCTTAATTTCCTATACTCTCCTTGACCAAGAACTTTAGCAGCTGGCCTCCCCTTTCTCCACCAAGACCAAGCCGTCGTTAATCCCTTTCCAAAATTCTCATTCCAAATCTCTTTCCTGTGTTCACCCTGGCTTCTCCCCCGCCCCTGGGTGTGCACAAGGATGGACACACACGCAAAGAGACAGGCGTGTGCATAAATGCCCGGGTGTGCACACATTTCAACAGCCCGCACGAGTCCACGTGAGCACATGTGCTTCACTCTTGAGGTTATACACACCATGGGGGCAGCCAAGATCAGCATGATGCAGCAGGTGGTGGCCCTGCCATTGGTGTAGTCAGAGATGAGCCCCGCCATGATGCCGCCTAGAACACAAACCAACTCACACATTGCTGCCCCAGGTATGGCCACAGCCTCCCACCTCCCACTACATGGCACCCCAAGCTTTGCCCCATCCTCTACCCGGTGCTAGCTTGGGCATCCAGAACCAACAGAGCTTCCCCCTCTCAAGCCCTCCTGGCACCCATTGCTCATGAGAAGATCAAACTCAAGAGCCAGCTTTCTTAGGGCCACCCAACTGGGCAGGAGCTGCCCAGGTCATGTCGCATTGGCCCTGTCCCGTCCTTCTGCACCCCCACAAGAGAAAAGGAGAATGAAGCCTGAGGCAGAACAGGGAAGGGCCTTACCCATGATGCCACCAACATCGAAGAGGGTAGACAGGTCCCCAGCCTGTTTGGCATTGAAATGAGCTATGCAAAATACAAACATGTGGTCAGACCTGGGGGCTCGGAGCAAACGTCCTGGAGTGCCACTGCCATAAGAACCCCTATAGAGCACCTGATTCGGTCCACTTCCTCCTTTTTCAGATGAAGGAGTGAAGACTCACGGGGAAGTCATTGGCCAGGGTCACAAGTAAATTTGCAGCACTTTTGGACTGGATACCCTTTCTGCCCCTCCATCCCATCCTGTAATTCCTTCTCCCCCTGCAGGTTGGCCTTGACCCCTTGGAAAAGCCTTCCCCTGAAAGCACTGGGATCTGGCCCATAAGAACCCTGTCCCACTGGGCCACTTTTTACCCTGGGGACACAACTCTCACTGAGCCGCAGCTCAACCAGACACATTCCTGCTCTGCTCCTGAACAACCGGCCTCCCCTGCCAGGAGCCTTCCCACCCATTTGAGGCCTCTGCTAATAAACAGAGCCAGGAAGGAGACTCACAGGCAAATGGGGACCTCAGGTCTTAGCCCTTGTCCTAGGATTAGAAAAAGGAATGTCCAGAAGCTTGAGTTGTAGCTTAACCCTCAAGGTTGACTCATACAAGGCCACAAAACAAAGAGTCACAGTGTCCACGGAGCCACCCTGATGCTCTACTTCTATCTTTGAGAGAGGCCCTATGACAGGGCTGTTGGGCAAGATATGAGCTGGGATTTGGCCTTGCATAATCTGGCCTTGCAGCATCCTGTTCAGAGCAAGTACGGTGCTTGTAAAGCAGCCTTGGCCCTCCCACAGGGCTTGGAGGGAGCAGCAAAGCCCTGGAGCAGAGGGCCTCAGCCCTGCAGGGCTCTGCAGTCAGGGGCAGGGGAGAGGGGGCCCAGAGGAGGGCAGTGCAGCTGACCCAGGCACAAGCCATCCGTCCCAGGAGGCTCCCGGCAGCCCCTGGGGTGAGAAGAGCAGGCGGTGGGTAGCTCACTAGGCCCTCTTCCTGGGGTTTGGGGAGGCATTCAAAGGCAGATCCTTCCTAGCACCATCTATCCACTCATCTGGGAGCCAAGCAGGCCTGAGGTGGGTGCTCCTGTACTTAAGGCTAGAGAAGTTAGGCAGGATTACAGAATAAAACTTGGGTGTTCCTAATCTCCAAGGAGGAGAGGTGGCTGGCATTGGGGTCTCCGAGGCCGTGTACAAGGTCTAACTTCCTACTTAACCAAATTTTTTTTTTTTTTTAATTCTCCTTTTGCCCTACAAGAGGTTCAGCAGACATCCTGCCCATACTCTGGAGTCACGCACATCCCATGACAGGTTTCCTCTCCCTGCCAAAGATGGCCTTGGCCTCCTCAGAGACCCCCATCCTCACCTCTTCTTCCTCTTTACTTACCCACATTGAAGTGCTCGCTTCGGCAGCACATATACTAAAATTGGAACGATACTTACCCACATTGAAGATGTAGAGGGGCAGCCAGTAGAGGAAGGTGTAACTGACCAGCTTGGCAAAGAGCAGACACAAAGAGAACTCGACCACACCCTGGAGAGCATAACAGAAGGCATGAGGGAAGAGATACAAGAGATCCCTGGCCCAGGGTAGCCTCAGGGGCTGGCTCAGCACCCCAGGGCTGCCACCACCTAGCCACAAAGCAACCTCAAGTACACCTCCATCCAATCTCAGTAAAAGCGATGTGTCTATGCTCCAGTGCTGTGTCAAGGCAAGCCTCCCATGTTACTCCCCCCAAGTTGGCTATTCACCCTAAGCATCTCATGTAAAGAAATTCTGGAAGCCATAGGTCACCCCGAGCGTCCCCCCATCTCCTGACATCCAGCAGAGAAATCTAGAGAGCCTCTCTCTTCCCTCCATCCCGCAAGCTACTCACCGGGATCCGGAGCGCCCCGAGGAAGCTGATGGCGGCAGGCTGAGCGCTTGGCTCCTTGGAGCATCTGGCGGGGGTCTCCAGGCTGCTCTCCTTGTTAGTGTAGGGACCACTCCCAAGGTCCTCAGGGTTGTGCTGGTTCTCTTCCAACCCATCCTGAACAGAGATGAGCCCTTGCTGTGAGCACATTTGCGTACCGCCTCCAGCTGGAGGTATAAGCCACGTGAGAGGTAGGGGTTCCCAGGCTGGAAGAGGTACGCGCCCCTCTCCTGGACTGAACTACCATCCGGCGAGGCCCAATCAGGCTGTCGGGGAGCCAACCTGAGGGCCTGACACTGAGCCCGTGAGGTAACCCACTGAGCTCGTGGGTGCACGAGCCCCTCCTCCAACTCCCTAGTCCCCTCTGGGACCTGTCTCTGAGGATGGATTGGCAAGGTGGGGGTCGGGCGGGGGGCACTCACACTCGTGTGGTGCTGAGGAGGCGTGCAGTCCACATCTTCGGGGTCTGAAAAAAACAACCCGCTAAGAAGCTTCCTGGCGGGCCAGCCCCCGCTCCCTAAGGTGGCCAGTCTACTTCCCAGCACGAGAGAGCCTGCAACCCAGGCTCGAGAGACACATTCTAGGCCTGGCTCCCCTAACAACCACCTGGGTCACTACTGCCTTGTGGACTTCCGTTCTCTTGCTACAAAGTGGCCACCCTGCCCGGCCTAGCTCTGTCTCCGAAGGCTGTCAGGGAATGGGGAAGAGGACAGGGAATGGGGAAGAGGACAGCGGATGGGGAGTGTCCCGTCACCCCCACTCTCCCCTTCTCACACTTCAGAGTCAGCTGGCACTTGCCGAGCACAACTACAGGCCGTGTGTCCCAACTGCACGTCTCACTGACACCTTAACCAACCCCCAACCCTAGGAAGTAGATGCTATTATTCTTAATTTACAAATGAGAAAACTGAGGCCCAGAGAGGTTGTCTGTCCCGGGCCACATACAGGTCCTCCAGCTCCACGACCAGTAATCCTCCCCCTCGAGCCAGCTGCCTTCTCTCAGACCCCGAGAGGAGAAGTGGGAGGCTCAGTTCTGAGCCCTGTGGGGAGGGAGGGGTCCGCTCACATTCGATGAGGAAGAGGAAGGTGATGACACCCATAGCAGCGGTGATGATGCCAGGCACCACAAACGACAGGCCCCACTGCTCATTCACCCAGATGCCAGCGATCAGGGAGCCCAGGATGTTGCCCACAGACGTGTGTGAGTTCCAGATGCCCATGATAAGCCCCCGCCTGCAGGGGAGGGAGCAATGGCAGGGAAAGGAAGGGGAGGAGAGTAAATAAATAAATAAATAAATAAATAAATAAATAAAAAATAAGTCAGAGAAGCACAGGGTTCATCACAACTGCCCTGGCCAAGTGCAAAACGCTGGCTGCCTCCAGCCTCCAAGCCCAAAGACAACCAGTCAGGGAAGAGGCGGAAGGCTTGCCTAGTGTCAAGCAAGTGACAGCAAGGCCTGGGGTCCTGCTCCCCTCTGCCAGCAACCAGAGGCAGCACACATAGGGGCTTCCAGATGGAGCTCTCCCTGTCCTGAGGACATCAAGCCCCCCCACCCCCACCCCCACCCCCTTATCCTATGGCTGCTGGTCCTCCATCAGGGCCACTCTGCCTCCAGGGGACATTGGCAAAGTCTGGAGATTTTGCACTGGCCCAGCCCCAGGTGTGCTACTGGCATCTAGTGGGTAGGTGCTGCTAAACCCCCTACAGTGTGTCAGGTGGCCCCACGGCAAAGAATGATCCAGGCCCGAATGTCGGTAGGGCTGAGCTGGACAATCTCTCTGCTCTAAAGCAACATTTTTTTTTTTTTTTTGCATGAAAGCCAGTTCAAGTACAAAACAATAATAATAACAACAACAACAATAATAAAGTTTTAACAGTCTCCATTTTTATCTTCATGCAAAATGAGAATTTGTCTGTTATGAGGCGAAAGCATAACTAAGGTCGCCTGTTTTTATGGATTAAAACCTTATCAAGGAGCAAATCAGCACTGCTTTTTAGTCACCAAATGGGACTAAACGTGAAAGTCAGCAAGACAGACACAAGGTTCTAACCCTTCTCCCTGAAATTATACCGGGACCGTGAGTGACCTCCTCACTCCCCGCAGCCCTCCCAGGGTAACCCCCCTCTCCTCCTCCCTCGCCACACTCACTTCCCCTTCCCGAACCAGTTGCCAACGCAGGTCACCACAGAGGGCCAGCCTGTGGTCTGGACAAGCCCATTACAGATCTGCAGGGAGACCAGAAGTTAGTGGGACAGGCCTGGGCCGGGCAGCGAACTCCCAGCTCTGACCCCTCCCAGGCCAAGGGGCCTCCACGGCCCGCACTGCAAGTGCCCTCTTCCCTCACACACACCCTAATGCCACAGGTTGGTTTCTCCTCTGGCCCAAGATCCTTCCCTGCAGAGACCGAGCCCCTCAGGCATCTCAGGGACCTCGGGGTAGTGCTCAGTGAAGACTTAGGGAGGATCTGTGTGATCCTGAGAAGTGGGAAATAGGACCCCAAGGCTCAACAGAGGAGCACTGGGCTGTGAAGAAGTTATCCCCAGCCCAAATCTGCCACCACCTGGGGGTGTCTGGGAAGGACTAGCAGCCTCCGCAATCCTTCCCATGATGGAGCAGAGGTCTGAATGCAAGATGGAGGCTCGTACCTGGATGAGCACAAAGTACCAGAGCATGTGGATGTTCCAGAAATATCCTAGGCCAAAGAGCGAGGTGAAGAGGCCACTGAGCAGCATTCCAGCTGAAAGGTAATAACGGAGGGGGAGCCGCTCCCCAAAAATCCCGCTGGAGAAGAGAGAGTAGGATTTGTGGTTAGTCACCATCTGCACTCCTCACCTCTGCCACATACTTCCTCCCCCGCCACACCACTGACACAGCTCTGGCCCAGGTGACCACCAATGACCTCTGTGTTGCCTGCCACACGCCAGGGATGCTCTCCGGCCTCCGCTCACTGGACTTCCCTGCCTTAGCTGCCACTGCTGAACATGCTCCTTGAAGTGTCTCCGTGGCCTCCTCCCCTCGCTCCCCTCGGCTCACCACTGGACATTTACTTTCCCTGGGGCACAGTTTCCTGCATCAGTTTTATGGTTGTAACTACCACCTAGATATAAAGTAGCTCCAACCACATATTTTCCATCCTGATCTCTCACCCTGCAGGATCACACCCAGGTGCCTTCTGGACATCTTAACTTGGGTACCCCCAAAACATCTGCAACTCAACACTCTGAACTCTCCCTCCTCCTTTCCCACTCAGTCCCTTGGCCTGAGCCCCTCTTCTGAGTGAGTATCTTGAGCCCCTCCAGCCAGAGACCGTGGAGCTTCCTGCTTCCTGCCTCCCCTCCCATGCCTCGCAATTCAGCCTCCAAGACCCTACCTCTTAAATAGTTCTCCAGGACATCAGCTCTCTTCAGCTCTATTACTGCTGTTCTAACTCAACTTCTCAAAGCTCATCTGGGCCATTGTCAAATCTGTTCCTAAGTGTGAGTGAGCAGGCCTTCAGTCTCGTCCTCCATCTGTACTATCTTCCATCATGCCCAGAATGATCTGTCTGAAATATCTGGCTATATCCGAACATGACACCCCTGGGTACCACCTTCAATGGCTCTCCTGTGCCCGCATCTGGCACACAACAGCCTGGCTCTTCAGCCCCATCTCCTGCCACTGCTTCAAATTTTACTCTGTTATTAAAGCTGTTAGGAGTACACCCCCAGTCAGATCGTGCTGTTTCCCACCTGCCTTTCTTTGCCCATGCTAGTCCTTCTGCCCAGCTACTTCTCCACTGCTCTTCCTCAGTATCATCTCCTTCCAGAAGTCTTCCCTAACCCCTCTTCTCTAATCCCAGCTGGCATGAGGTGACTACCCCTGAGCCCCAGAGAGGCCTGTAGCCACCTCCCTCAGAGAGCCACCATACTGGTTTGTAACCAGCTGCTGATGAGTTGGGCACCTCCATTAGGCTGTGAGCCTTTGGAAAGCAATACCCTACTTTTTCATCTTTGGTCCCTGGCAACAAACACCAGGATTGCTATGTAAAAGCCATGCTCGTTGGGCTAATTTAGGCCCAGGACAGGAGAGTGGTATTCCTTGCCATCTCTGTGTGCAGGGCTACCTTTGAAGGATCCCAGTTCAGGACAAGCCGTATTTGTCCAGCCACACCACCACCACTGTCATCTGAGAGAATAACCTCAGAAGGAGCATCCAGGAAAGACTTTCGAGGAAAAGAAGAGTCTGTCTGCCAGGTGACGGAGGAGGCCGGGTGACCATGGTAAGGAAATGAAGATGGCCAGGGGTTGGTGGTATGTGCCCAAGTCTTGGTCTCATTTCCACCTGGGGGGGGGGGGATCGGCTTTTTCACTTCAACCCTGTTGCCCGCAGGTTCGTCAAGGGGAGGCAGCAGCTCTGATCCCCCCTGACTCGGGGACAGTCACAGGCTCTGCCAGTCTCTTACCTGATAAACATGCCGATGGCATAGGCCACAAGGAAGGCATTGTCCACGGCCCCCAGTAACTCCTTGTAGTTGTTCTTGTCTGAAAACAGATGGCAGAGACAGAAAGCTGGTGCTTGGCTGCCCCTGCAAGAAGTCCTTACCGGCACTGGACAAACTCTTCCTGGGGAGGGGAGCTGGGGAGTGGGGAAGAGCAACTCGCCCTGTTCGTACCAAAGGGAGCCCAGTCGCACCACGTAGTGTCGTTGAGACTGTGGCTGTCATTAATGGGCTTGATCAGCTCCGAGCAGTTCTGGTGCAGACGGCTCTGAAAAGGCAATAGGATGCGTGGGTCAGGGGTCATCAGCAAGCAATCTGCCTCCCCAACCACACCAGCACCACTGTCTCCCCACTGGGCTCCATGCTCCTTCGGCTGGCATGACATCCTGCCTACCGTGACTGGTTATAGGCCAAGTGGCCACATCAGGCCCTCAGTGAAGGGGAAGAGGAGTCTATGAGCAGAGCCCATAGAGCCCAGGGTCCCTGCCCTCTCATTCCACCCACAGCCAGCAACACTGCTGTCAAAAGGAACACACAGGGAAAGTTCCATAGGAAGAACAACTACTGAGAATGGGGCGTGGCCATGGGAAGGGGTCGTCTCCTGACTATGGTTGAAGGAATAAGGATGGTTATGGGCCAAGTTCCAGACCATTCTACCAGAGTTTATTTCCGCTGGGGCCCAGCATCTCCTGCATTCTTCCTTACCACCAGGCCAGCCTCACCTTGACGACACTGATGGGCTTCCTGGACATGTGATAACAGGTATAAATGAAGAAGGTGAGTAGCAGGATGAAGCCTCGGAACCTGCAGGAAAAGGCAGGCATCTGGGTCAGCAGGAAGTTGGCCTCAGCCAGAAGCTCAGACACGGTATCCCCACGGGACTTGCTCTGGCAACTCCAGGGCCTCAGCACCACCAACTCTCTACCTTCAGTCTCCCCTCCAGACAGTTCCTTGGACAGAGGCCAAGGGGAGGGTAGGAACAGATGCCCGGGGTCCAGGGCACTCAGGGAGCCCTATCTCTCTGGTCCCAACTCCTGAGGCTCTTCAGCAGAGCTGGCTCAGTACCAGCACCCTAGACAACACAAGTTACGCCTGCCCCTCCCCCCACCCCCAATTCTTGTCACCCCCCACACCTCTATTATCCTTTAACCTCGCCAAGGTCAGGACACCTCTGTGTCTGCCTGCATGAGACATGGTGGCAACGAAGTAGAATTGTTTTTAATAACAATACCAGAAATGGTGGGAGCAGGTGGGAGGCTGACACTGGAGAAGGTCTGTCTCTAAAGTGAGCTCAACTCCTCTCAACCCTTGAACACAGCAGAGACAGCACCTGCTGCAGTCCAGTTAGGGCAGTAGCCAAAAGTGGGAAATCTGGTGACACAATCCACATCCTCTTCCCAGGCCCGGTCTGGTCTATCCCACTGGACAGAAGGATCATTCTTTCCATCTGTGGCTCACACATCACATGTACCCTCTCCTACCCCCACTTCTCATCCCAAGGACCGGTCTGGAATGGAAAGAACAGTTCATCCAGGCACCACTGAAGTTTCCACCACACGCCCGGCCACTGCCCTTCTCCCGAGAGCCTGGGAAAAGGGCCTCGAGGTCCTCCTGAGTCAGCGTCTGCGCCCCTAGCAGAGCATCAGCTGAGCTGAGTCAGCCACCAGGAGCCAGGAAGTACTTGGAAAATAGACCTCAAAACGGACCCCCAACCCAGGAGAAAAGGCTAGACATTAGGAAAGAGCCAGAGCCTTGGTTTATTCACGATCTCATGGAGAAGGGTGGGGAAGGGTGGGAGGGGCCCTGAAGCCCTTTCCATCCCTCAGTTCCATGAACCCGAAGGGCAGGACACCGGAGGCTTACTCTGCCGTCTTTAGAGATCTGCCTCCAAACCCCAAACTCACTTCCCCCAAACATGTCATGAAGGCTACCGCTTGTGAAATACAAGGGAATTTCAGAAGAACCTGAATTTAGGTTGGGCTCCCAGGACCCTTCTTACCTCACCCTGGACTTGAGCTGACTACCTGGGTTCTCTGACTCCGTTCTCTCCACTACCTCACAGTGTATCTTCTGAAGAGAATGTAGTTCCACACCCTCTGTCACCTGGCTACACATTTTTTCAGTGGCTCTCCGTTCTGCTAAGAGTGAAGTTCCAACTATTTAGCCTGGATTTTATGCTTCTCTACAAACAGGTCCCTCTGGCTGCCAGTTTCCAAGGTAGCCACAGAGGTCCTTCAGGGACTTGAGCCTCAGGGAATGTGGGGTTACTCCAAGTGACTGTTACAGTGACTGACATCGGAAGGCTTAGTGGCCTTCCAGGTCCCACCAATCGGCATATGCTTCATAATTCCTATGAGGGACTTGTTAATAGTTCCAAGTTCAGGGACTTGTAAAATCTGGGGGAAATTCTCTGAGAAGGTGGCCTTCTTCAAAGAGTAATGGATGAAAGAAAACTATACCCTGCAGATAACCGGTCTAGTGCCCTGGCTGGGAAGCTACTTGGTTCAGGAAAAAAGCTAAAAGCTTTGAGTGATGCTTCTAATGTATTGTGTAACCAAATGCAAGTTCCTAAATCTTTTCTCCCTCTGGTTTCCTCATCAGCTGCACATGGATGATAGCACCGACCACATCTATCTCAAAGACGGGTGAACACGACATGACTCTCACCCTAGTCCCTAGGTCCCTGTTGTACCATCTTTAAGATCCCCACCCCCGTCTGCAGGGCTCAGCTGAGCCTATCCTGGCTGCTACATGGATACAGCCACTGGCCATGGAGATGAATCAGATTTCCTCTGGGTCTGAGAGATCCTTGTAGCCCCACTGAGGCTCCCGACTCTGTTCTCTCGTGATAGGCCCAGCAGTGAGGAAGGCCTTTGCCAGCTAGAGAGCCTGGTGTTGCCTGGGAAGCCCTCTCAGGAGCTGGTGAGAGCCAACAAGGGGCCTAAAGGTCTAGCACGGTTTCCAGCCACACTGCTCTTCTCACACGCACTGCCCACTATCACTCTGCTTCAACTCCAAGCTTGTGACGTGATGGAGCAGAGACTCTGGCCTTCAGTGGCCTGCTCATGTGCTCCCTTGGGAGTGGATCCAGAGGATCCGCAGGGGCCCACACTGGTATCCTCATCTGTGAGATTCCAGCCTGCCCCCCTCCAGCGGCCTGGCCTGCCCCTTCTCCCAGCTCTGACCCCAACCTCCAGTAGAAAACTGATACCCAAGAGAGCAGAAGGGCATGATTCTGGGGGTAGGGGGACAGGAGGTGGGACAGGAGGATCAAACGTGTTGTGATGCCAGGCCCGGCATGGATACCCTTTGGAACTTCCTTCCTGGACTCCAAAGAGGCAGTGGGATGAGCTCAGAATCCCATGGCTACCCGGGCAGAGCACCTGTTCACCCAATCCATCTTCACTCCACAGTCTTCCTTCCGTTCCATTCTGCTTTAGCAGCTATTCTGAGGAAAAGGCCAAGGTGCCACAGTTCAAAGGGGACTAGGGTCATCAATCAGGTGAAGGGCTGAGCTAGGCTGAGGCAAAGGCTGCCAAACTCATAGTCTCCCACAGGAAAGATGGTGATGGTCGCTTGGGCGTGAAGAAGAAGTTTCACTTCTCTTCTCTTGAACCGTTTCTTCAGAATCAAGAGGCCCCAGGAAGGGAGCGGGGAAATATACACAGCTGGCCTGGGGGGGGGTGGGGTGTGAGGGGACGGATGGCAGCCCGGGTGGCAGGCCAGGCTGGGCAAACATGCTAGGCACGAAGGAACGTGCACGGTGAGGCCCCCATACTGTTCCAGGTGAGGCTGGCTGTCCCACCATCCTCTAAATCCTTGTTAGCAAAAAGTGGCACTGTGCAGAGTCCCACCTCCCAACACTGGACGCTCAGTGACTGGGCTAGATGGAGAGGCTAACGAGCTATCTCTTAACTGCTAGCTGACAGTCCAAATACTGACCTTATCAAGACTTTGCACTAGGACTTCTTCTGAGGCAAGGACAAGGAACAATGTGTCCCAAAGCAGCAAGGGGTTAAAGACAAACAAAAACCTCAAAGGACCTATTATCACCACCAGCACAAGAACAAAAAACTCCAAGAAGCAGCACAGCAGGGGGATATTGGCCTTGGGAGACAGTGGAAAGGAGCCCCCTTTCGCCAGTAGCTACCCAGTCAACACCCCACCCCCACCCCCATACCTGCATCCTGACTCCTTGCTTTGCGACCACATCGCTACCCCCCTGTAAGGCCAGTCCCTCATCAACCACTCCCGACCTCCCCCTGCCTCAGCCAGGGGCTGCTAGTAAGGGTCTGCTCAGGTAGCCATGTGACAGGCTGGGCTGGCTGTGGCTGCAGGTAAGCTTGGCACTTGCCCTGAGGAAAGGGACTCGGTGGCCTGTCCTTGGGAAGTGCCCTGTTCTGGGACTCAGCAAATCTGCCAAGGATAGAGGCTGGGAACAGTAAGAACAGGCCGATGGCGAGAGTGCCACCACCCACCCCCTGCCAAATCCCCCACTGCCACTGGGAGACACCCTGGTAGGGGGAGGCCAGCCTGGAACAGACAGCATGGGGCAGAGCCCTGAGCCAGGCCTCCCAGCACACAGGATGGGACAGGAACAGGCCACATCTGGGAGGGCCTGTCAGGACTGAGGGCACAAACCCCTCTTGGGGGCAGAAAGTCAACCCAAGGAATCCTCTACTTGTTCCCCTTCCCCCAGCTGGGTCTCAGGAGCTTGTTCGGAGAGATCAATTTGACTCAGGGCTTGGTCCCAAGATCCTTTCCAGCCATTGGCAGGTAGCCACAAGAAGCCACAGGAGTTTATAGGATAAATGAATAGATAAGATAATGATCACTTTAAGGAAAGAAGAAAGCTTTGAGAAGGAAGCTCTGTAAAGGAACCCCGAGTGCTCAAACAGAATGAAAAGACAAGGCTTTAAGCTACAGCTACAGCACGATGTTTTATTTGGGCAAGTGGAAAACGTGGAAGAGTGTGAGGGTTGGAAGGGTTTGGAAGAGGTGGTCAACGCTATGCAGACAGCACAGATGGAAATGTGCTGATGGTGGAGGAGTTGTGGTCCTGCCCAGCGATCTTCCTCTCAAGATTCTCTACGGGCCTAGCCCCACGCCTCACCCTCATCCACCGCTCTCCTGAGCATGAAGGATCCAGGGTAGGGGGCATGAGCCGGAGGCCAAAAGGAGAACAGCAGTACAGCCCCTCCCCCACCACAACCCAAAGACCAACTCAGGCACAGCCAGATGGGGGAGTGGTGGGCTTCGGGGACTCTACCCCTGGTGTCCGTCCTCAATTCTGTTGTCACTTGGGGACAGCTCCACTCTGATCTCAGCATTCGGTTGGTACAGTTTGAAGAAGAAATAAGGCCTTGACAGACCGTTCCAGACCAGTTCCCGGGCTCTAGGTCAGACAGCCCCGCCCAAAGCCAGGGAGGTACCAATCTGCTCAGTAAGAAGGGAAAGAGGAAACAGCAGGGAGGAAGAGGAAGTAGAAGGCAGCAATCACGAGTGGTGGTGGGGAGGGAAGGCGACCACCACAGGGTCATGTGCTCTCAACCAGCTCTGACCCTGAGGGGCCCAAGGGGATGGGGTGGGAATAGTAATTTTCCCTCCGGTTTCTCCTCCTGGATCTCCCATTCCTTTCCAGAGTGGCGCCTTAGCACCACAGCTCATTTTAAGGAGCCCTTTCTGCTGCCCTTCCCAAGCACTTCTTTGCAGTTACCAGGAAAATCAGACAAGACAGCTGCTTTGCAGCATCTGGGGCCCCTGATCTGAGGCCACGACGGAATAGGGAAAAGAAAGTCAGACTTAGACCCAAACAGGCTGAGTCCTGCTGCTTGCTGTGGCCTTGGGCAAGTTGTTTAACTCTCTAAGCCTCAGTTTGATCTTCTTTAAATAAGATAATAAGCTCCTGCACACAAGATTGTTATAGGATTAAATGAGATGTAATGGATGTGGAAGCATCTGGCGTACAGCGGGTTCTTGGGATGCATTTGAATGTCTTATGTGTCTACTAAGGGTGGGCTCTAGGATCTGGCAGTGTGAGCCCTCAGCAAACTCCGGAACGAGAGCCACTCAGTTTGCAGCCACCAGGCAGCCTCGGCCTCCAGCTCCCACGGGAAGGTTAGGGTGTGGGGAAAACAGTGACGTGGGAGTTCACAGCTCCGGCCTTCCTGAAGCCTTCCTCCTCCCTGTTCCTGCTCATCCAGCCGGGCCTCCTCCCACAGACTTTTCTTCTCCTTGTTTCGAGCGGTTCCCCCTCACAGGGCCCCAGGAAATGGGCCCAGCCCCGTAAGCACCAGCCACAGTCATCTCTGGCAAGGTGCCCACGTTGCCGGCTGCCCCCAGACATGCCCATGCAGACGCAAAGCAGAATTCTGGCAGGGCACCAGCCCGGTCCAGGGCTGGGATGACTCTTTCAGCCATGAACAAGTTATCCACCCCATCCTGACACAGAGGGGGAAGGGCAGTAGTATTGGCTTCCTGGGCAGAGACCTCTCAGTCTCTGACTTTTGCTTGCACACTTCCGGCTGCCTGTCTCTCTCAGCCTCGTCTCCAGGGACTGCTCCTTCCGCACCCTATGCCCCTGCCAGCTGCAGTCACACGTTGTTAGTCTTGAATAGACAGACTGTCTTCACTTCTGTGCCTTTGCTGGCTCCACGGCCTCCAGACCCAACAAGTCCAATGCTACTTTTCCCTCCTGGCGAGGCTGGATCCATCCCTCCCTCCACAGAACTGCCCAAGCACTTAGCAATGACCAAGGGCTAACTGTATGCCTGGCACCGGGCTAAGGGCTTTAAATACCTTCTCATGTAATCTCACCCAAACCCCGTGGTATAGGTACATCGTCATTTCCATTTTGTGGACAAGGACCTGGAGCCTTTACATTTATTTATCTTTGGGAAACAGAGTGAGACAAAGCACAAGCGGGGGAGGGGCAGAGTGAGGGAGACACAGAATCCCAAACAGGCTCCAGGCTCCAAGCTCTGAGCTGTCAGCACAGAGCCCGATGCGGGGCTCGAACCCGCGAACTGCGAGATCATGACCTGAGCCGAAGTTGGACGCTCAACCGACTGAGGCACCCAGGTGCGCCAGGACCTGGAGCCTTTAAAGGGTTAAAGTGATTTGTGTGAGGCCAAAAGGCCCTGTGATCTTTCCCCTCCCTCGCTCTCACCCAGAGGGCAGCAGAAAGACCCCGGGCCTGAGAGTCTGACCGACCTGGATGCAAACTCCAGCCCAGTCACGTCCCTAGCTACGCGGTGTTGGACAAGCCATGTTACTTCTCTGTGCCTCCTTATACGCATACGTTAGGTGGCGAAACGAATAATCGCCTGGCAGGGAACTACAAACAAACAATGTCTGGCACAAAGTAGTAGAAACAGTGAGCAGAATAATAGTCAATAATTAATGTGTAGTCAATGCTTAACAGGAGCCTGGAACTGGTCTGAGTACTTTACACACTGTACCTCATTTACTCCTCACGACAGTCTTGTGAGGTAGGTATTACCAGTGTCCTCACTTCACAGACAAGGTATCCAAAGCTCAGAGCCAGTCCACCCTCTGGTCCTAGTCTAGGGAGGTCTGCCTAGGTCAGCCTTCTTCACTTCTGCTTAATTGAAATGCCCTCCGAAGGCATTTCAAGTCCGAAAACTGCACACATCCTCTCTCCGGTTTGAGCCTCAGTTCCATCCAGGAAGGTAGGACCGTGTTTTCATCACTGCGGGCCTCAGAGTTCAAAATAATAATGTGCCTCCAGCAGGAAGTACGTTAACGTTTAGTGTTTGATAGGAGTCCAAACCTACACTCATCGGGAAAGAAGTGAAAGAACATTTACTGAGTGCCACTGGAAGTCAAGGATTTTCACACATCATGATTATCCTCAGGAACCCACCTGGCTGGGGGGCGCCTGGATGGCTCAGTTGGCTAAAGCATCCGGCTCAGGTTGTGACCCCGCAGTGCCTAAGTTTGAGCCCCATGTCAGGCTCGGCACTGACAGCACGGAGCCTGCTTGGGGTTCTCTGTCTCCCTCTCTCTCTCTGCACCCCCACCTCGGCACATCCTCTCCTCCCCCCTCAAAAATACAATAAACATTTAAAGAAAAAAAGAACCCACCTGTTTTTTACTGATGGGGAAACCAAGGCTTAGAGAAGTTAACTGCACAGGGCATACAATTTCAATCCAGCTCAGTCTTAAATCTGGGAGATGTTGGAGAACACAGGACATTGCTGGAGTCACACTTTTAAAAGTGTGTAAAGGACACGTGTGGTTGTAGAAAGCTGTGTTATGTGTATTCGTGAGCTCTTCTAAAATGCTGGTGTGGGGGCATCTGGGTGGCTCAGTCGGTTAAGCATCCAACTTCAGCTCAGGTCATGATCTCATGGTTCATGTGTTCAAGCCCTGCATCAGGCTCTGTGCTAACAGCTCAGAGCCTAGAGCCTGCTTCGGATTCTGTGTCTCCCTCTCTCTGCCCCTCGCCCGCTCACGTTCTGTCTCTCTCTCACAAATAAATAAATGTTAAAAAAAAATGTTTTAAATATTGGTGTGGGACAGGCTGTTTACCGTTATCTACCCTCCCAACCCCCTTTCCTCTAAAATGTAAGTTATTTGGTTAAAGCACATAAGTAATGTGTATGAATGAAACTCTGTTAGAAACAACAGTAGCAGATAGGTACGACTTGGCATATACAGTGATGAGATGCATTTTTGTTTATTAAGAAGAAAAAAAGGGAAGTAATTTATACAAATGTAAAATGACGGGTCATTCCGGAATAAGAAAGAGGACAATGAGGGATAAAACCTGACTAGATAAATGTGTAGGTTTGTGAAAAGAGAATTTGACTTGCCTTAGATTATAGTATGTGCAAATGATGAGTGTGAACACGAGGAATTATGGTAAAATTTTGTTAAAATCTGGCACAGTTTTTATTTTATTCATACTATTTTCAAAAAGAGGCTCTAGTTCCTTTAATATCAAATATGTCAGTGCAAAAGTAGAATTTGGTTTTTGTTCTGTTAAAATGGCAAAATTTTTTTGACTATTGGTCATTGGTCTGCTCTTAAAGAGAGGTTGTAAAATGTTATGCTCTTACCTCCTGTGTAATCTGCCTACATGGCAGAATTTGTGTGTCTTCACAGAATAATTTTCCACACTTTTTAAAACAAAGATTTCCCGCTTAGGAAATAACTTAAGTTTCCTTACAATGTTACTTTCTATGTTTATTTTTTCATGTATTATTGTCACTTTCAAGTGGGTAGACAAGAACTATTTCTTAGGCACTCATGATAAGCATTCAAATGTCCTAACAACTGTTGATTTTTGCCTTCCCCAAATCAAGTCCTACGTGCAAAATAAAATTTCCTGGATATCTTTTATACGTAAAACTATCGATGAGATGTCCAAGAGGGCCCCTAGAAAATCACAAAGATTTGTGGGTTTTTTTTTCTTCACTTTTTAAAAAGAGAGGTGCTACAAATAATTAGGTTTATTTGATATGTTGCTACTGACCAACTGCATGAAAATAACTGTGAAATCAGAAGAGACTCAGCCTTCTGTAGGTTAAATTTCTCGAGGTAAAAGGTTATTATTTACATAAATATTTCACAAATTGCATGCTGTATGAGAAGTTTCTACAGATCTCTCAGTGCCCTCTGGGCCCATGATCTGCCACCATGTATCAGCACCCCCAGTGGTGCTTTGCCTGATGATAACAACACAGTGTTACCAGTCATGGTTTCAGTTATGATTTAAAATGTTACCTGGGCTGCAATCCTACTTTAATTTGAACCTAACATCTGCTAGGTCAGTGGTTTTCAACTCAGGATGCACATCAGACTTTCCTCTGGAGTTTTATTAAAATACAGATGTGAAGGGGCACCTGGCTGGCTCAGGTGGAAGAGCGTGCGACTCCTGATCTCAGGGCCATGAGTTCGAGCCCCACGTTGGGCGTCGAGATGACTTAAATAAACAAAATGCAGATGCACAGGACTTACTCCAGACTTACTGAATCTCTTTAGTTGATATTCTTGGTACATCCTTGGTATATTATATAAATTCTGTCTCAGGATTTTTAAATATCTCAAGATTCTTTTCCTCTATAAAAATTGTGTTCGTTCATTTTTATAAATCAGGTGTCATGTTCACCATCTTTGAATGTACCTTACTACGTTTTAAGACATTGTCTAGATTTTTAATTGGCTTTATTTTGTTTTGCATATCTCAGGAACAACCAAATTTCCTGGGTAGCCACATTATTCTTGTCATGAATTCTCATCAGGTTGTTCACTTTTGAAAATTATCGTAGTAAGTTAATTCATACCTTTTAACGTCTCTGTCACCTACAGACAAATTTTTATTTTACTCTGCTGTTGCGGCTGCTGCTTCCTAAAGGCTCTTCAGTCAGCTATGGGCCAAAGGTTTTATCTCTACCAATGAAGAACTAACTGTCTCAGAAAAACACTGCACCAGGCACTTATTCTTGTGTATAGGCCTCCCATGGCACAGCTCACACATCTTTAAGAACATACCAGTGGAGGGAGTCAGGATTTCCAGAACTCGAGTGAAGAAGCAGATAGGTTTATGAGATTGCTAACCCGAGATTCAGTGGAATGAGAATTAATGATATGGGCCTAAATGAACTGATGAGGGATGGCAGTCATTTATGTCTGGAATATTGTTAAGGTTAGAGTGTTTGATGATATGTAAGGAAGCCCTTTCTATTTCTTCTTCAGCTGTCTATAACCCAAAACACTTTAGTACATTCTGGTTTTTGTAAACTGAAATGAAATATTTGCAAATATCTTATTCTCCTTACCTGACCACCATGCCCCCTAAATTCAGAAACTTTTGTTGAGTCTTCCTGCTTTTCGTAGCAATACGGTTATTAGCAAAAGTTCAGTAAGAATCCATCCTTTTTAAATGTTTTCATTTTCACTTAATTTTTTAAGCTTATTTATTTATTTTGAGATAGAGAGCATGAGCAGGGGAGGGGCAGAGACAGAGGGAGAGAGAGAGAATCCCAAACAGGCTCCACAGTGTCAGCACAGAGCCTAATGCAGAGCTGGAGCCCACAAAGCATGAGATCATGACCTGAGCGGAAATCAAGAGTTGGATGCTTAGGGGCACCTGGGTGGCTCAGTCAGTTGAGCATCTGACTTCGGCTCGGGCCATGATCTCACGGTTTGTGAGTTCGAGCCCCGCGCTGGGCTCTGTGCTGACAGCTCAGAGCCTGGAGCCTGCTTCGGATTCTGTGTCTCCCTCTCTCTCGCCCCTCCCCCACTCATGCTCTGTCTCTCTCTGTCTCAGAAATAAACGTTAAAAAGAAAAAAAAATTTTAAAGAGTTGGATGCTTAGCCTACTAAGCCACCCAGGTTCCCCTTTTTTTTTTTTTTTTTTTTTTTTTAAACCAGGATGTAATTAGAAAAATTGGTTATATAACCAAGGCTTTGCCTGGGCTGTCATATTTGACAATGATGATCGTTTAATCAGACATAACCAGCCCCATTTAAGGAACGAAGTCTGCCTGCATGGAGCCAATACTAACAAAACCCTCCCAAGAAACCTGGCTTACTGTGTTCTCTTACAGGCAAATAAGGAAGGTTATTCCCTGGCAGGCCCAGGGGTCTTAGGATATTTTCGGGGCTTCGAGTAAAGAGGAATTTGCCCAAATTTATAGGTACAGTAGGCAAAACCTAGTGTAAAGACCAGTGTCTTGGCTTGACTTCCAATCTCAAAACAGTAAATAATACAGAGATAGATAGATAGATAGATAGATAGATAGATAGATAGATAGATAGGGGCTTTTAAAAGGCCAATCTAAGATTCCTTACGAAAACTTCTAGCAAAGCAAACTTAACAAGGTCTATATTATAGATTAACACTATTGTTGCACCTATATACATAATCAGATCAAATTTAATGAGATCAAACTCATTTTGTGATTAAGAATAATCTTTGAGGGGTGCTGGGTGGCTCAGTCGGTTAAACATCCAACTTAAGCTTGGGTCATGATCTCACAGTCCATGAGTTTGAGCCTGTGTCGGGCTTTGTGCTGTCAGCTCAGAGCCTGAAGCCTGCTTCAGATTCTGCGTCTCCCTCTCTCTCTGTTCCTCCTCTGCTCGCACTCTCTCTCTCTCTCTCTCAAAAATAAATAAAGAATAAAAAAATTTTTTTTTAAAAAAGAATAATCTTTGAGACTATTTTTGATCAAAGCAGGGGAGACTGTAGAAAAAAAAATGTTTCACTGGAAAACTGTGTATTATCTAGAGGACACCCCTCCAATTATTGAATTCTATCTAGCCTTTCATTGACTTTGGGCTATAATTCTTTGAAGTGGTAGGAAACTGATAAGTCATACAAACTATGTGTATGAAACGACAGTCTCAGATTAATAGCCTTTTCTCCCTCCCAACCTGTGGAAAAACCAGTTTTGCCTCAATGTTCCTGACTTATAAATGGGCATGCTCTTTGGATACTTCTTTTTAAAGGTTATTTTATTTTGAGAGAGAGAGAGAGCGCTCACACGGGAGGGGCAGAGAGAGAGGGAGAGAGAATCCCAAGCGGGCTCTGCACTGTCATCTCAGAGCCCGATGCAGGGCTCAAACTCACAGACTGGACTGTGAGATCACGACCTGAGCCGAAATCAAGAGTCAGACGCTTAACCGACTGAGCCACGCTGGTGCCCCTGGATTTTTTTCAAATTGTGGTAAAATGCACAACACATGAAATTTACTATTTTTAAGTGAACAGTTCAGTGGCAGTAAGTACATTCACATTGTTGTGCAACCATCCCCAGCATCCATCCCCAGAACTTCTCATCTTCCCAAGCCAAAATTCCATGCCCGTTAAACACTAACTCCCTATTCCCCTCTTGCTGAACTTTTTCTTAACTGATCATAACATCTTCTGGCACCCTCATTATGAGTAAAATAAAATCTTTACCACATGTTCATTTTTATATCCTATCAGAGTCATGTTTTCATCTTTTTCTGAAAATATCTCTTCACAATCCTAAACTCAAGAAAGATCAAATACATGACGTAAATGAGCGAAAAAGGCTGGAAGTGGTGAGGACTGTCACCAGTGAGGGCGGTCACCGACTGCAAAGCACCGTGGGTGATCAACCATCCCAATTTGCCCAGGACTGAGGGGGCTGGGTATGTAGGGTTTTCCATCTAAAATTGGAATAAGTCGGTCATCTTAAGAGCACCCATGCTCTGGAAAGGTACTCCTCAACCCCTAGTAATATAATCTGAGAATTTAGGCCTGACATCTGTTTTTCCAGAGGAGCCAGGAATCTGGGTATGTCAAATTCTACAATTTGTAAATGATGGCAACTAACCCACTGTTAAAAATAAACACGGTGCAGACCCCCCAAATCGCTCCAGTGGTGGCCTCTGATGAGAGGGGGTTGAAGGCCCTCCACCCACCACACACCCCAACATGTTGTGGCTTCCACAGCCTCCCCCTGTTTGGTCAGGAGGAAAGCTACTGCGGAAGCCCCCGCACTCATTGTTGGGGTGCTAAGGGGCGGCCGAGATCAGAGAGGTATGCCCTCCCCTGGTATGTCCCTTGGGGCCTGGACCCCCTCCCCCACCCCCCCAGGTGAGGTCCCAGGACCACTGAGTTCTGGCTTTTGTGTTATTCAAGGAGTAGGAGAAAACAAAAGGGCCCCTCAAAACTCCAGCTCCCCCGGCCTCCGTTCCCCGGCAAGCCAGCCCAGGCCAGGTGTGAGGCTGGCCCCGGAGCGCCCCGGACGCAGGCAGCTGCTCCCCCTGCCAAGGCCCCGCTCACCAGCTGTCCCTGGAGAAGGCGCGGAGGAACCAGACCCCCGGGGCCAAGGCAGACCGCATCGCGCCGGCCGGTGTCCGAAGCGGAGAGGGTGGCCGAAGGAGGGGACGGCGCGGGGCGCGTGTCCTTCGCTGGCAGACTGCCGGGTTTAAATGCCCCGCGGCTCGGCCCGCCCCGGCTCCGCGGCCGGACGCCTGCAGCCCCCGCCCCCTTGCACCTGAAGGCCCTCGGGGTCGGGCGGCGCGCAAACCGCCCGGCCAACCTCCTCCGGCACCTGCATTTTCTCCCGCTCAGTCTCCAGGCTAGGGACCGAGCGCCCTCAGAGAGTCTAGGAGCTCCTCCGTCGGCCTTTGACTTTCTGCTCACTTCCCGCCTGGGCACCGAAAGCGGCGAGCCCAGACTAGCCAGCTGTACGCGACCTTCCATCCGCCGGCAGCCGGTTCCTGAAGCGCCCTTCTCTCCCGAGGAGCGGCTCCCGACACACACCGGGAAACTGAGGCACGCTGGGAAACCTGACACCCAGTGGTCCCCAGCATTACACTGACCTGAGTTGGGGCGCACCCTCAGAGCAAAGGAGGTTTTCAGGGAGCTATGATGTTGGCCCAAATATATCTCCCAGGCCTGGCAGGGGCTTCCTGTCCCACTCAGGTTCCAGGCTGTGTATTGAGCCAGGCAGGATTCTAGCATTCCCCTTCCCCAGAAGGACTGGCCTTCCACGCACTCTTGCGGGGATAATCTTGCAGCCATTCCTTCTCTCCCTTCTGGAGGCGAGCAGCCAGGCAGCTGCTGTGTGAAGGAGCACAGAATTCTGTGCCTTAAAAGTGCTCTGCAGGTAGCCTAAAGATTTCCAGGGTATGTTTCCATCTCTAAAGAGAAGACATTGTGGGGTGAGCCACCTGGGTGGCTCAGTAGGTTAAGGGTCCGACTTGGGCTCAGGCCATGATCTCGAGGTTGGTGGGTTTGAGCCCCACATGTGGGTCTGTGCTGACAGGTCAGAGCCTTAAGCCTGCTTCGGATTCTGTGTGTCCCTCTCTCTCTGCCCCTCACGCTCCCCAACTGTCACCCTCTCTCTCAAAAATAAATTTAAAAACCATTAAAAAAATTTTTTTAAAGAAGATATTGTGAGATCTTTGGATACAAGCCCACAGGTGAATTGTACGGGGCAGGGGGGGGGGGGGAGAGGAAGCATTCACTTGGAAAATAAAGTTGTTAATAGAGCATAAAATAGAAACGGGTCTGTGCAAATTGGCTTCAGCCCCAACACCGCACTGCCCCCAAGTCCTAGGGGTGGCCAGACCCTACGCGCAAGGTCAGCAAAAGAAGGCAACAATTCCACCAAACAGGTCAGGGCCCAGAATGAAGGGCCTGGCTGTTCCCAGCCCTAGAATCAAGCAAAAAGAGGGTAAGCAGAGTTGTGAAACCCTGTTGATGCCAGGCAGTCAGAGGCTGAGGTCTGGTGGCAGAAATGAAGACAACAAGGAGAGGACAGGAGGTAAAGGGGTGGAGAGAAAAGAGGAAAGGAGGCGGAAGGAGCCAATGCTAGATTAGGTACAGTACAGAGAGGTGAAACACCAACGGGAGAGCATAGCAAACAGCAGCTAACTTAACCCCCAATTATACCACTCACTATGCCTAGATGTCCGTTCATTTCATTCTCACAAGTCAGTGAGATGGGCATTATCCATCTGGGATCCATTCTGGTTTACCTGGGATAATCCCAGGAGACACCTGATGTTTCAGAATGTATGACAGACCAGTTCTGGGGTCAGACACACCCAGTAGACATTAGGCCTGAATGAAAGCAGGTTAAGGGGTAGAAAACAAACTAGAAAAATGAGCTGATATCCCCAGGAAGACAGCTACTTGTTCCTAAGGGACTAAAGAGAAGGATAGAGTTGAAATACAAATGAGCCAAGGAAGCCGCTGAGTTACTCGATGCTATAGGGGAGGAGAACATGGACATCACTTGAGGAATGGAGGGGACCATCTCCATGGCTCCAGAGGTGCCACCCAGTCTTCAGTGGTGTGGAACATCTCTTTTGATTTCAGACAGTAAGAAGACAAGTAATAACTCTCACCACTGCTTGTTTCACATGCCTCTCAGGAGACATGGTGTTTGTGCCTCTTAGCGGACCATGCTTGCCTGGGGCTGGAGCTCTCAGAGAGACATTACTAATATGCCCTCGTCGTGGTACGGCTAATGTGCCCGGAGTGCCAACAAGTAGCTGGGAGCCGGGCCAGTCCTGAGATAGTCTTTGCCTTGTTCCAGTTCCTTCCCTGTGAGTTCCAGCCACATACTCCTGTTCAGGGGCCAGGATGGCAGCTTGGTAATGTCTTTGGTAATAATAGACTCTTACCAATGTCCCTTACTTGCTCCTGTGGGTGAGCGGGACAATCTCCTTATTTCCGGCAGCTTGGGGGAGTGACAAAGAGGATGTTATGGCTCAGATAATCCTTTCACTCACCTACACAAGCTCTCCACTCTTGACTCACCTTCCTGTTCTCTGGCACCCCTTACACTCCTCAAACCCTGCAGGGTGCGGACAGCAGTATCTGATGGCAATAAGAAGGGAATGGATGAGTTACTGAATCTGAAACTAAAGGAAAAGATATCTAGTTCTTATTGTGGATAGTCCTCCATCATTTGTCAAAAATGCTTACTGTGGTTTAGGGGCACCTGGGTGGCTCGGTTGGTTGGGTGTCCGGCTTCAGCTGGGGTTGTGATCTCGCAGTTCGTGGGTTTGGACCCCACGTCGGGCTCTATGCTGACAGCTCGAAGCCTGGAGCCTGCTTTGGATTCTGTGTTTCCCTCTCTCTCTCTGCCCCTCCCCTGCTCACGCTTTGTCTCTCTCTGTCTCTCAAGGATAAATAAACATTAAAAAAAAATGCTTGCTGTGGTTTAGTATCATGCGCTTATAGGACAGGAGATGGCCTTTTTGTTCATCAAATGCCAGTTCTTACTGCTAGCAAGTGTCACTGATCACCCACAAGACTTTCTGGGTAGCCAGTAGGCTGTACTGGCCCTTTTAGATATGGCAACAGCATCCTCCCTGTTTTTTTCTAAGGGACCCGGAGACCCAAAGGCTGGAGGAAGCCTATGAGAAGTGCCATGAGAATAAGCCATTAGGCAACAGAACTCCAAAATCCAACCACACACATACAAGTGTTATTCTCACTGCCCTCCTCCCCACTTTTGTCTTACTAAACAGAAAGTGGCATCATTTTTTATGATAATTATTGTGAAATTTCTTGATAGAATCAAGACCCAGACCCTTGATTAATGGGGTAGGAGTTGGGATATTAGGGGACATAGAGATTATCCAACCTTTCAAAGAATCAATTTCAGGGTGCCTGGGTGACTCAGTCACGTAAGCGTCAGACTCTTGGTTTTGGCTCGGTCATGATCTCAGTTGGTGAGTTCAAGCCCCACATCGGGCTCTGCACTGACAGCTAGCTGCAGAGCCTGCTTGGGATTCTCTGTCTCCCTCTCTCTCTGCCCACCACCCCCACGCTGTCTATCTCTCTCTCTCAGAAATAAATAAACATTAAAAAAAAATAAAGATTCAAGTTCATATTAGGCCTTTTTATTAAGATGCTGAGTATTGTAGTGAAAACAACATAGGCTTTGAGACGGAGTCGATCCTAAGATATTACTACCTCTCTGAACCTCAGTTCTTTCAGCTGTGAAATGTGGGTCATAATATCTACCCTGCAGGGTGGCTGTAAGAATTAAAAATTGTGCATATAAGGGAACCTGGGTGGCTCAGTCAGTTGAGCATCTGACTTTTGATTTCCATTAAGGTCATGATCTCACAGTTTGTGAGTTTGAGCCCCACATTGGGCTCTGCGCTGACAGTGTGGAACCTGCTTGAGATACTCTCTCTCTCTCTTTCTCAGCCCCTCCCCTGCTTGTGTGCTCTGTTTCTCTCTCTCAAAATAAATAAACTTTGAAAATTCTGCATATAAAAAGTGCCTGGCCAGATTAAGTAGGTTTGGTAAGTGGAGCACTGATTATTATATGTGCATGAGATATTGCCTACAATGGACAGACACCAATGGTCACTACAAATGAGAACAAAACATAGGGGTCAAGATTGGAGTCCTTAAAAACCACCAATGAGTATAGCAAATAGGTTTGACTTGTAAATCCTTAATATCCTGTGTGTGTATATGTGTTTGTGTGTGCATGTGTATGTATATGGGTATCTGTGTATATATGACTTTACTCAGTGAAGTTATTGTAAGCATCATGATAACACATGTTGAATAATTTCAGGTTGACAAGGATGGATGTATGGGTTGAGTAAAGTGTCATAAAAAAATGAAAGAAGCTATTATTATTTCAAATATGTCAGATGCTGACATTTCACTAAAAAGAACTGCAATTAAATATCTTCTAGCTGGGGCGCTTGGGTGGCTCAGTCGGTTAAGCGTCCGACTTCAGCTCAGGTCATGATCTCCTGGTTGATGAGTTTGAGCCCCGTGTCAGGCTCTGTGCCGACAGCTCAGAGCCTGGACCCTGCTTCAGATTCTGTGTCTTCCTCTCTCTCTGCCCCTCCCCGACTCATGCTTTCTCTCTCTCTCTCTCTCAAAAATAAATAAACACTGGGGGGCCTGGGGGGCTCAGTCAGTTAAGTGTCTCTTGGTTTTGGCTCAGGTCATGATCTCATGAGTTCGAGCCCCATATTGGGCTCCATGCTGACAGCATGGAGACTGCCTGGGATTCTCTCTCTCCGTCTCTCTCTCTGCCCCTCCTCTGCTCTGTCTCTCAAAATAAATTAAATAAAATAAATAAATAAATAAATAAATAAATAAATAAATTCATTCTTCCAGCCAACACAGTCAAAAGATAGAGACAAGCAAAGTGACCATGTACCCCAAGAGATTTTGTTTCATTGAAAAGACAATGTTCTGGAAGGGTTTGGCCAAGAAAGTTCTAGCCTTGATATAAATGGTCAAAAGTAAGGGCTTCAGTCTCTTCAAGGCAGGACTGATGGATGGTTCATACTGGCCAGAAGAATGGTCTTTAAAGGAGACTACTATCAGCTGAACAAGGAGGCGGCCCTGCTCTCAAATGGTCAACCAGTGATGGCAACAAATATATATGAGCGTGACCTAAAAGCAGGAAAGGGAGGAGCATACTGAGGAAGCAGTTAAATCATTAGTCTCCCAAAGTCATTTTTTGGGGCGGTATGTGTGCAGAAATAATAAAAAAAAAAAGATATGGTAATGACAAAAGTGAGGTGGCCTCAGGCAGCCTAGTCATGCAAGCTGAGGACAATTTTTGGCTGCTCTGGTATCTGGAAGTAACAAGTCACTCATCTATTCATTTAATAAACACTTGTTAAGTGTCAACTATGTGCCAGGCACAGCACTCTGCTAGAGATACATTGATAAATAGGACAGGTACTGCCCCTACCCTCAAAGGATTTACAGTTGAATGGGACAGAGATGGATAGAGACATAATTCCACCTCAAAGAGCTCCAGCAGAATAAATCAGTTCAAATAAGAAATAGCTTGCAGGATTATGTTCATTCTGCTATGGTGGCACTGAGAAAGGGTCAGATAACTGGGAAAGTCTTGAAAGGCTTCACAGCAGGTAATACAAGAAGCAGAACTGAAGTACAGCTAGGTGACTGCCAAGTAGAGAAGAGGAGACAGGAGCAGCAGAGTGCACAGGCACTGGTGTGTGCTCAACAAGGAAGCACAAAAAAGCAAGACAGATATATTTAAGTGGTGCATGCGAAATCCATGTAGCTGGAGGGTGGCATGTCCAAAGTGTGGAGCTGCAGAAGTTAGGACTGTTATACCTGGCTGTAAGATACTGAAGAGCCTTAAAAGTCCATGTTAAGGGCTTGGGATTTTAGCCTTTGGACAGGATATGATGAGGAGGGTTTTAAGGAGGGTTGAGACATGATCGGATTTATGTCCTTAGAGGAGAAATGGCCACTTGAAAGCTCTTTGTGAGATTTCTCGTTCTGGATCAAGATGGAATAGACTCAATTCTCCCTACTCTCACTAAATGCTGAAAACCCTGGGCATTATATATATATAGCAACATATACATGACTCTGGATGAGCTAGGAAAAGATCTGAGGAGAGACACAGCAGTGATTTGTCTGTGTTTGCTTTTTGCTTCATCTATCTGAACTGGATGTTGGAGAAGCCAGCCATCTGGAAGAGCCAACAGCACAAAGAAAAAGAAAAAAAAGAAGAAAAAAAGAAAAGCCGGCTATATCTAGTTAAAGGATCCAGACGGGGGTAGTCTAGCAATAGCCACCCTACTCCCACCAAACACCACAGAAAACTTGGCAGCCCCTTCCCACTCCTACCAGCAAAAGCAAAGCAGGGAGCCTCAACATCCATTTGGGCCTGGCTGTAACGAGGTATCCCCCCAGCCCCACAGTCAGAGTGGTGTAAGGAAACTACAAATGGGAGGCCAGAACTTTCACCAGCTTCCAGTGGTAATGAGCACCTAGCCCCTAACACCATGGTGTTAGTGGAGGACATGTGGGGATCAGTAAGGAGGCACCCTCCTGATCCCAGGCAGGGTGATGTCAGTAGAGAGCCAGAACTCCCACTAACCAAGCGGTAATGAGGTGTCCTTCCCCAACCCCCACCAAAGGGTATCAATGGAGGCCAAGAAGAAAGCTGGATTTCAACCACCCACCTGACAGAAAGGATTAAAACCAGAACCCAACTGCATGCTATCCCTTTCTTAAAAAACTAAACATTCACTTACCATACAGTCCATTAGCGATACTCTGGGCATTTATCTCAGATAAGTGAAATCTTCTGTCCACACAAACCTGTACACAAATGTCCACAGCAGCCTTATCTGTAATGGCAAAATACTAGAAACAACCAAAATGTCCCTCAATGAATGAGGGGCTAAACAAACTGTGGTCCCCATACCACGGGACACAATTCAACAATAAAGGGAACAAGCTATTGATACACACAGCAACTTGGATAGATCTCAGTGTCATTAAGCTGAGAGAAAAAAAATTAATCTCAAATGACCACTTGCTGTATGATTCCACTAATCTAATGTTCTCGAAATGACAAAATTATGGAGATGGAAATGGATTAGTGGTAGCCGGGGGTTAGAGACGGTGGTAAACGGGAGGGGTGTGCGAGTATGACTACAGGGGTAGTAAGAGGAGATCTTTGTGGTGATGGAATAATTTTGTATCTTGACTGTGGTGGTATTTACACAAATCTACACAGGTGGAAATGGCACACATAAAACTATACATACATATTGTACCAATGTCAACTTTCTGGTTTTGATATTATACTATAGTTACATAAAATATAACCATTGGGGGAAACCAGGTGAAGCCTACATAGAACCTATCTGAACTACTTTTACAACTTCCTGTATATCTGTAATTATTTTTTAAAAGTTTTGTAACAAGACAAGTGTTGGGGGGTCGGAGGGGGAGGCAGCTGTTCATCAACTTTTAAGTTCCTTCCAGTAGTTCTCAGCTTGCTAATTCTAGAAACAAGAGATGGGAAAAAAAAAATAAGAAATTTACCTTTTAAATATAAATTCCCTCTTTTGAGAATATGCCGTAAGTAGCGGGATGAGCTGTCCATATGACTCAAGTTAACATCAAGCAAGATTTCGGTAGTGTTCCTTAGATTCCAAGTTCTTAGTTCTTTTTTTTTTTTTTTTAAATATTTTTAATGTTTACTTATTTTTGAGAGAGAGAGAGTGTGTGAATGGGGGAGTGGCAGAGAGAGAGGGAGACACAGAATCGGAAGCAGGCTCCAGGCTCCAAGCTGTCCACACAGAGTCCGACTCTGGGCTCGAACTCACCGACCGTGAGATCATGACCTCAGCCAAAGTTGGACGCTTAAACCGACTGAGCCATCCAGGTACCACCCCAGTTCCTAGTTCTTGTCTGACACCTTCCTCTGCACCACTGGATGGCTAGGAGATAATCTCCTCAGACAAGGAAATTTAAGCTTATGGAGAACTGGCATGCCTGATTTACACAGTGATGGTGGTAGAAAGATGAGACAGCATCTCTCCCTGAGGACTTCTCCATATGTAAAATCAAACTCCCTCTTAGCACCTGGGATAAGTGTGGAACTGCCTCCCCACCTTACACTGCTGTTCTCTTGGGTCTACAAGTGGGAACACATTTTAATGTTGTGAGGCAAGAGGAATGAAACAGGGAGAACAGGTTGGACAAATAAAAATTGGAAATTTGGTTTCGAAATCAGAAGCATGTGACTTCAAAGACCCATACTTTTCACAGGCAAGGATTGAAAGGTCTTCAAGGGAAGAGTTTTACTAGCAAGTTTTTAAAAGGTCTGAATAAACAAACCAGTGCCACCCAATAAAATCTGAAGATATTCCTGCCACCCCTAGATGTCTATGGCAACCAAGGTCTGGAAAAACTCTCTTATATCTCCTTTGGCCCAGCAATCTTTTCACCCTAGAATTTCTCCACAAAACCCTTGAGTACGGCCCTCAGATCCTTGGCTCCTAGTATAATAGTGGCATGCCTTGTAAAATACATGAAGGACTGCCTGCAAGATGCAGGAATCAAGTCCAAGACTGAAATTCCTGGGACAAAGAGTCCTAATCCTAGACCTACCTTCTGAGAGGCTCTTATTCTCTGTCCCAAGTCTTCCCTTCTTAGAATCAATGTCATCTAGATATTCACCGTATGTCAAAATGGGCTCTAATAATTTCTATTTACTGATCGCTGTTTCTAAAGCTGGTTTACCCCTTCCTACCAATGAACTTGGACAGGTTCTTCCAAGTTTATAATGACAGAGTTTCAGTCAGAGAGAGGGGAACATTCCCAGGCCTCTCGAGAATAAAAAAACAAATAAAACACAAAAAACAGAAAATTCATCAGTTTCTTTCAAGTCTTTGTGTGTTGCCTTATCAAGTCCTTCAAGTCTTATCAAGTCCCTGTCTATTTACTGCACCAAATGAAGACACACACACACACACACACACACACACACCTCAAATTAAAAAAATCCAGTCAGGTTGAAAACAGATGAACTAAACAGTTCAGGTAACCTACGACCCAGCAATTGCACTACTAGGCATTTATCCACGGGATACAGGTGTGCTGTTTCGAAGGGACACATGCACCCCCGTGTTTATAGCAGCACTATCAACAATAGCCAAAGTATGGAAAGAGCCCAAATGTCCATCGATGGATGAATGGATAAAGAAGATGTGGTTTATATATACAATGGAGTATTACTCGGCAATCAAAAAGAATGAAATCTTGCCATTTGCAACTACATGGATGGAACTGGAGGGTATGATGCTAAGTGAAATTAGTCAGTCAGAGAAAGAGAAGTATCATATGACTTCAATCACATGAGGACTTTAAGAGACAAAACAGATGAACATAAGGGAAGGGAAAAAAAATAATATAAAAACAGGGAGGGGGACAAAACAGAAGAGACTCATAAATATGGAGAACAAACAGAGGGTTGCTGGAGGGGTTGTGGGAGGGGGGATGGGCTAAATGGATAAGGGGCACTAAGGAATCTACTCCTGAAATCATTGTTGCACTATACGCTAATTTGGATGTAAAATTTTAAAAATAAAAAATTAAATTAAAAAAAATAAAAATAAATAAACGGTTCAGGTAATGAACAGGTATTTTAAAAGTCAAATATGACAGCATGTTTGGAGATTCTACCCAAATGTTGACAGGAGATCACCAAAATCCTACAGGAGAAAACAGGCAGCAACCTCTTTGACCTTGATCGCAGCAACTTCTCACTTGACATCTCTCTGGAGACAAGGGAAACAAAAGCAAAAATGAACTATTGGGACCTCCTCAAAATAAAAAGCTTTTGCACAGTGAAGAAAACAACCAACAGAACTAACAGGCAACTTATAGAATGGGAAAAGATATTTGCAAATGAGGTACCTGAAGACTCCCTGACTCTGAACCCTCAAGGACAGAGCTGTAGGACAGTCAAGTTTGATGTGTAGGTATAAAGTACTGATGAGTGACAGAAAAAGATGGGTTGGTCAGCTCTACGGCAATTGCTTTGAACTCCTTACAAAAAACACAGTGCCCACCTAGGAAAGCAGGTTAAGACACCTCCTTCCTCTAGCTGAACCATAACCCAATCTTGATAAGGTGATAAGATCCTGTTGGATGAGGGTTACCTCAAGTTTTGAGCAGGAAGAATTAAAATGTACGTAGGCATCATCTCATTTCTGGTTAAGCAATAAAGAAGATATGCTAATTTTCAATTTACATAACACACCCATCCATCTGGCAATGAGGCAAACCCTCTTTCCTTGATTCTCTGCCTTAAAAAAAAATCTGGCTTTAGTGGTAAAAAAGCTCAGTGTAAGAAGGAACAATAAATAAAATAACTAAATGCAAATCAAACATAAATGTCATAACAACTGAGGCATATAGAAAACTTTTTCACTTAGGCATTAAAAGGTCAAATTGGATGTCCCTATGTTCTTTTACAATCGCCAATTCATTCTTTTTGTCATTTCTACCCTGATGTTCCCCATGGTCTTTCATCCCTGATCTTCTGAATTTTTATATGCCTGGGAATTCATCAGATTATAAAACCAGGTGACTGGGTGCCTATCTGATGATTCAGGGTGTGAGCTGTATTAGAGAACTTCCACCTGCTGGAATGAACCTATTTCTATTTAATCACCCCTTCTTATAGAAAGGCCACAAAATGCTGCGGCCTCTAGGTTCTAATAATAACTGATAATAACAACTAGGTCAGAAGTCCCACAACTAAGGGATACTACTTTCATACCTAAACCTTCTATTATTTATGGGGAGGGGGAGCAGAGAGAGCGAGGAGGACACTTATAATGCTAACGAGGTTATTTCAGGACCAACGTTTTTAAACTGAATTGTTTTTAAGAAAATTCAAACATACACAAAAACAGACTGAATAACATGAGACCCTGACATACCCATGGTCTAGATTCGTTATCATCAAACTTTTGCCACACTGACTTTATCTCTGTTGTCTCATTTTGTTGAATTAAAGTAAATCTCAAGCATAATTTCATTTCATCCCGATATACTTCAGTATCCATATCTGTATAGATATTTTCACATAATACTTCATCATATCTACCAAACTTAAGACTCTTCAAATTCTCTTGCCTGCTTCAAAGACAGATTGCTTTTTTTCACATCAGGATCCAAACAAAGTCCATACATTATATTCGGTGGTTGTTATCTCCAGAAGTCTGTCTTAATCTAGAACCATCTCCCCGTTTTTTAAATTCAAGCCATTAACTTGTTGAAGAAATTGCCAGTTTACTTTAGAATGACTCATCCTTTGGATTTCTACTTTCTCATAGTATAATTTGTTTCCCTCTATTTCCTGTAAATAGAATCCTCACCACCCTTCTCTTTACATATTGTCTTCATCTAAACCAGAAAACACAGAGAACAATTTGAGTGGCTATTTTCTCAATTCTTCCCAGGATGGTGCGTGGTGCCATTCTAAGTGAATAGGAGAGAGGTTACCTTATTATATACAGTAGATTCCATAGGACAGTAGGACTCAATTTCCTCCCAGAACCCAGATGAGAAAAGCTTACAGGCTTGATCATATTCAGTTTCAACTTTTGCAGGGCACAAATACTTCACAGAAGGCACCGTATGTTTTGTATTGCATCATACCAAGAGGCACAATGTCTGCTTCTCTTACTCTTAAGGTTGTGAGGATGAATTAGTGGGTTCAGATGATGGAAATGTCTAACAGTTTCATTAACTAATGACTGCTGTAGATATCTGGTGGGGGGATAGGCAGTTGCAAAGAACCTAAGCCAAGAATTGAGTGAAAATTTCTACCAAGGGTGATCTATCTCATCGTGGGGCCCAAAAGGGATGACAACTTATATGGTACAATACCAAACTGTCTTACTCAAAAGGAATCAATTTGACTTCTCCTTGGCATACCCCTCTAATAGCGGTCAGTGAGAGCAAGACCAGACATGGACTATTCATTTCCACCTTAAAACAGCTTTAAAACTTTGGGGTGCCTGGGTGGCTCAGTTGGTTAAGCGTCCAACTTTGGCTCAGGTCATGATCTCATGGTCTGTGAGTTCAAGCCTGCGTCTGGCTCTGTGCTCAGAGCCTGGAGCCTGCTTCGGACTCTGTGTCTCTCACTCTCTCTGCCCCTCCCCCCACTTGCATTCTGTCTCTCTCTCAAAAATAAATAAACATAATTTAAAAAACACATAATAAATAAATAAATAAATACATACATAAATATATAAATAAATAAATAAAAATCTAAGTCAACATATTCAAAGTCGTTTGCCTGTCAGAATGGGCCTAGCATGCCAGGAGAGCATTTCCTTTATCTTCCTCAATAATATTTCCAATCTCCCAAATCTTTTTTTCAAAGAAGCATGGAGAAATGCCCCACCAAGATGGGACACAAAACAAATTATGCTCACTACACCTAGTGGGAAATGAAAAGAAATATTTTGCCTCCAAAAACATAACCTAAGTAAACATGGTAAAGTAATACCAGATACCCCCTTTATCACACCTGAAGTGGTTAGGAGAGATGAAAGCAGCAGTTTCTAGCCTCTGCGCCCAGTGGGTAGTCAATAAAGTTGCTGACAATCTCATTCCTGCTATCAAAAAAGGGCTAACTAGGTAAGGGCGAGGCCTAGACAATTAAGTTATGTACTAAAGCAATATACTACAACGGTGCAAGAGGGAGAACACAGAGTTTACTAAAACCAAAGCAACTGGAGCAAGCTGTTTTGGTTGGACTGCCTAGGAAAATGTATCATGCACCAGTTTTTTACTGCCGGAAAACTAGTACGTGAATATCCTCCGCTACTACCATATTCCTGAAGTGGCCTCCATCATATATGTGTTCCATCGCTTGGCACGGATTCTGTGAACCAATAAATTCCTGTCTTGGGAGCAGCACAGCGGGATTGCGCTCCTCTTGCTGCACGTATACCCATACTTTCTTGCTCTTCTTCCACCTGCTCTGCCCCCCTAGTCCGCTGGGACCTATCGAATCTGCATCTACTCTGACAAGGTCGGTGGTGGAGTCGGAGTGGAGGAGAACGAACCTGCCCTACCCTCGCCTCACTGTCCACGAGTAAAACCTACACTAGTGCAAGCTCAGCATGAAGAGCAAATGAAATGGAAACCCTGAGAGTGAGGTCAAAAGTATAAAACGTAATTACTAAGTCCATACAATGTTAAGCACTACAGGAGAGATTAAAGGTCACTTAGTATAACTCTCTTATTTTATAAAAGAGAATACGATAGTCCAGAGAAATTAAATTATTTGTCCCAAATTACAGTAGCAATGAGAAAATAAAATACAAAATAAAATGATGTCCAAAGACCTTTTGGGTAAAGATCAAAAACATTAGGTAAAACTACTAATCACGTAGAAATACTTGGAATTTTTAAAGGACAAAAATGTTCATTCATTTTACAAACATTTACTGAGAGCCCATTATGTGACAGGCATAGTCTTAAGAACCGGGGATGAACCATTGAATAAGCAAAAATCCCTGTCTTTGTGGAGTATACAATCCAGCAGGGAGAGAGAGAAAATAAACATTAAGTAAAATATATAGTATGTCATGCAGAAAGAAGTATTAGGAAAAAAGGTGAAGCAGAGAAAGGGGATAAGGAATACCTGGGTGTGGAGGTGGTCAGGAGGGTTGATTTTAAAATAAGATGGTCAAGGGTGCCTAAGTGGCTCAGTTGGTTAAGCATCCAACTCTTGATTATAGCTCAGGTCATGATCTCACAGTTTGTGAGTTCGAGCCCTGAGTCCAGCTCCACGCGGGCAGTGCAGAGCCTGCTTGAGAGTCTCTCTCTCTCTCAAGAACAAATAAATAAGGATTTAAAAAAAAAAAAAATAAGATGGCCAAGGGTCCAGAAGGCCCTTTAAGAAGATACATTTGAATAAAGACTTAAAGGAGGTAAGGAAGTTAGCCAAATATTACCTGAGGGAGAAGTGTCTCCATGTAGAGCAAACAGCAAATTAAAAAGCCCTAAAGCAAAAGTGTCCCTAGACTGTCCTAAGGAATACAAAGATGAGCAGAATGTGCAAAAACAAAGAGCAGTTGGAGATAAAGACTCAAAAGGGATTAGGACCAGATTTTTTACGGCCTTGTATGACATAATAAGGACTCTGGCTGAAATTTCCCGAATAGCCAAAGGGAACTGTGAGCAGAGGAGTGATACAATCTTACTTTTTCTGAAAGGACTGCTCTGGTTGTGGTACTAAGAACAGTCTGGAAGGGGCAAATATAGAAACAAGATAACCAACTAGGAGACCATCACAATAATTCAGGAATGATGATGACTCAGATCAGGGATGCAGTGGGGCAGATACTGAGAAGTAGTTGTATACTGCATACATTTTCAAGGTAGAGCCAACAAGAAGTTGCATAAGAAAGACACAAGTAAAGGTTGACTCTATGCTTCTCCTTCTTCTTCTTTTTTTTTTTTTTTTTTTTTTTGGCTAAAAAGATGGAGCTGTCATTTGCTGAGATGGAGAAGACTGAAGGAACAGATTTTTTTGTTGTCGTTAGGGGGTATGCATATGTGTGTGTGAAAGGTGGAGACCAGAAGGTTGGTTTTTGGATGTGTTAAGTTTGGTTGCTGTACTGAGAAAGTATACAAAGTACAGGCAGAGAGATTACTTAGGAAACTCTTACAGTAATCCATGAGAGAGATGCTGGTGGTTTGGACCAGGCATCTGGCAGGATAAGGAACATGAACGGGAGATACATTTTGAAGGTAGAGCTGACACAATTTGCTGAGGAAGTGATGAAGGATGAAAATGAGATAAAGACAGAGGCAATGATTTCTTCAAGTTTCTCGGCCTCAATAAATAGATGGGACATGGGAATTGACATGGGAAAGATTGCAGAAGGAGCAAATTTGAGGGAGGCCAACGATGTGGAAATGTCAAGTAAGCAGTTGGAGTTGTTAACAGTTTGATTTCAGTGAGAGGTCTGGACCAGAATATAAATTTGGGAGTATGTAGATAACATTTAAAACCATCAGGGGCGCCTGGGTGGCTCGGTTGGTTAAGCGTCAGACTTCGGCTCGTGTCATGATCTTGCGGTTTGTGAGTTTGAGCCCTGCATCAGGCTCTGTGCTGACAGCTCGGAGCCTGGAGCCTGCTTCCAATTCTGTGTCTCCTTCTATCTCTGCCCCTCCCCCACTTGTGCTCTGTCTCTATCAAAAATAAATAAATGTTGGGGCGCCTGGGTGGCTCAGTCGGTTAAGCGTCCGACTTTGGCTCAGGTCACGATCTCGCGGTCCGTGAGTTCGAGCCCCGCGTCAGGCTCTGGGCTGATGGCTCAGAGCCTGGAGCCTGTTTCCGATTCTGTGTCTCCCTCTCTCTCTGCCCCTCCCCCGTTCATGCTCTGTCTCTCTCTGTCTCAAAAATAAATAAACGTTAAAAAAAAAAATTTTTAAAAATAAATAAATGTAAATTAAAAACAAAAAACAAAAACATCAGACTAGGGGTGCCTGGATGGCTCGGTCGGTTGAGCGTCCAAATTCGGCTCAGGTCATGATCTCACAGCTTGTGGGTTTGAGCCCCTTGTTGGGCTCTGTGCTGACAGCTCAGAGCCTGGAGACTGCTTCCGATTCTGTGTCCCCTCTCTCTGCCCTTCCCCTGCTCGTGCTTGGTCTCTCTCTCTCAAAAATAAACATTAAAAAAAACTTTTTAAAAAACTATCAGACTAAAAGAGATTACCAGAAGAGTAAGTGTAGGTAAAAAAGAAGTCCAGGGACTGAGCCCTGTGACACCCTAATATTCAAAGATGAGGAAAACACAGCAAAAAGAAATGAAGAAGAAATAACCAGTTGAGTTGGAAGAAAAATCAAAAGCTTTGGTGTTGTAGAAGCCAGGTGATAAGAAACTTCAAAAAAAAATGTTTAATTCTGTTGAAAGGTCAAGAGGAAGTATGAGAATGAATGACCATTGGATTTAACAATATGGAAGTCATTGGTGACTCTGAAAAAAGCATCTTCATTGGAGAGATGAAGGCAAATGTCTTGCTAGAATGCATTCAAGAGAGAATGTGAGAACAGGAGGAGGAGGTAGAGACAACTCAAGGAGTTTTGTCAGAAAGAGAAGCAGAGAAGGCTGGTGGTAGGTAAAGGGGAAGGCAGGGCGAAGAAAGATAGGTTTTCTTCTCTCTGGTTGGTTTTAAAGATGGAAAAAATCACAGCAGCTTTATATACTGATAGCAAGACTAGGAGTGAGGAGAAAATTATGATGCAGAAGACAAGGCAGAGAAATGCTGAGGCATTGTTTCCTTAAGTAGGTGGAAGGGAACTGGATCTAGCCACAAGTCAGAGCAGGCCTAAGATAGAATAAAAGTTTATCCATATTAAGAACTAAGATACACAGGGGCGCCTGGGTGGCGCAGTCGGTTAAGCGTCCGACTTCAGCCAGGTCACGATCTCGTGGTCTGTGAGTTCGAGCCCCACATCAGGCTCTGGGCTGATGGCTCGGAACCAGGAGCCTGTTTCCGATTCTGTGTGTCCCTCTCTCTCTGCCCCTCCCCCGTTCATGCTCTGTCTCTCTCTGTCCCAAAAATAAATAAAAAACGTTGAAAAAAAAAAAAAAAAAAAGAACTAAGATACACAGGTAGGTAGGCAGGTAGGTAGGATGGTGGGAACTTGGGGAACCTCCCTTTGACAGCTTGTTTTTCCAGAGATACAGGAAGCATTGTCACCACCTGGTAAGTATGAGGGAAAACCTAGAAGAAATTTGAGGAGAATAAAGAAATAATTATCTAAGAAAGTTCATTCTTACTCAGTTGTTTATTTGAAATGTCTGCCACCTACCCTATTTGAATTAGTGGGTCCAAACTTAATACCCCCCTCCCCTCCCAGAAATCAAAATCTATCTCACTTAGGCTCACTTCTTACATCCAGGTCTCTTCATTTTTATAGGTCCTTCTCATTTAGAAACCTTGTAGAATTTGTCCATCCAACCATGAGTTCACAAACTTATAAATTAGCAAACTCTTAGATTCCAAGCTTCTTTTCAAAGTGCATTCATCCAATTTAAACAGGATTTGCCACACTACCATCAGTAAGGGTTATGAGACTCAGGCTTCCTCCTTGGTAGCTGCTAGCTATCCCAGCATTCTCTAACCCCACAGAAATAAATCATTAACACTGTTTATACATGACCAAATTACAACGCAAAAACATATTCCTGCTCAGGGGAGATTTATGTTCATAGACTGAACCTAGAGGAAGAAGACTGGAAAGTTGCTTAATCTTATGCAAGATTTAATCCCATTATCACTTCACTGTGAACTTGGTGTCAGACACATCAATTCACCTATCTCAGATAACCAAACTAAAAAAAAAAAAAAAAGAAAATAGAATGAACAAGCAAAAAGCTTGTAGTACAAGACCAAATAGGTAAGAACTAATACAACTTATCCTAGCAGTAAAAGGTTGGTCTGACATCTGAAAACCAATTATTGTAATACATTTTATTAAGTAGAGAAAAAAAAGACAAAAAACACACAATAATCCTAATAGATGCAGAAAAACATTTCACAACATTAAATACTTTTTCAGGATAAAAACTAGTAACAAAAGGTAACTTCCTCAAACTAATAAAGGGAATTCAGGGACCCTTTATTAAAAGCTTTTATTAAAACTCACAGCAAACATCACACATAATGATGAAAGACCAAATGTTTTCCCCCTAAGATTAGAAACAAGACAATGATGTCCACTCATCATTCCTATTCAACATGGTACTAGATGTTCTACCCAGGGCAATTAGGCAAGAAAAAGAAATAAAAGGCATCCAGATCAGAGAGGAAAAAAGCAAAACTATCTCTATTTGCAAATGAGGAGATCTTACATATTAAAAAATCCCAAGAAACCCCCCCAAAACTACTAAAAGTAAAAAAGAGTTCAGGAAGGTTGCAGAACACAAGAATAATATACAAAAAATCAATTACATTACTATACACTTGCAATGAACAATCTGCAAATAAAATTAAGAAAATAATTCTATTGAAAATAGCATCAAAAAGAATAAGATACTTTGGAATAAATTTAACAAAGTAAGTACAAATTTTATGCTCTAAAAACTACAGAACATTGTTGAAAGAAGTTAAGACTTAAATGAATGTAAAGATATCTTGTGTTCATGAATCACAAGGTAATTGCTCCAAAAGTGATCTATAGATTCAATGCAATCCCTATTAAAAAAAAATCTCAGCTAGCTTTTTTTGCAGGGGGTAATCTTAAAATTCATATGAAAAATGCAAGCGACTCAGAATAGCAAACCAATCTTGAAAAAGAAGAACAAAGTTGGAAGACTTCCACTTCCCAACTTCATAACATACTAGAAAGCTACATTAATCAAGACAGATTGTACTGGTATAATGATAAACATATAGATTAATGGAATAGAACTCAGTTCAGAAATAAACCCCTACCTTAATGGTCCACTAATTTTTGACAAGAATGTCATATCAATTCAACGGCACAAATGATAATTTTTTTGAACAAATGGAGCTAGGACAACTGGATATCCTCGTTCAAAAAAGTGAAGTTGGACCCAGGTCTAACACCTACACAAAAATTAACTCAAAATAGATCACAGACCGGGGCGCCTAGGTGGCTCAGTTGGTTGAACATCTAACCCTTGGTTTCAGCTCAAGTCACGATCTCACGGTTTCTGAGTCCAAGCCCTGCCATCGGGCTCCATGCTGACAGTGTGGAGGCTCCTTGAAATTCTCTCTCGCCCTCTCTCTGCCTCTCCCCTGCTCACTCCCTCTATCAAAATAAATAAACTTATAAAAAGAAAAACAATAGATCACAGACCTAAATGTAAGAACTAAAACTATAAAACTCTTATTAGAACACACAGGAATAAATCTTTGTGACCTTGGATTAGGTATCGGTTAAAGAAACAAAAGAAAAACAAAAGAAAAAGTTTAAATGAATTTGAGTTCATCAAAATTAAAAACTTCTGTGTGGCAAAGAAAATCATCAAGAAAGTGAAAAAAAAATCTCCAGAATGGGAGAAAACCTTCACTAATCATATGTCTGATAAGAGACCTATATAGAGAATATACTAACACTCATAACTCAATAATCAAAAGATAAATAACCCAAGTACAAATGGACAAAGGATCTAAAAAGACAGTTTTCCAAAGAAGATATACAAATGGCTGATAAGCACGTGAGATGCTCAACATTATTAGCCACCAGGAAAATGCAAATTAAAACCACTGTGAGATACCACTTCACACCCAGTGGGATGGCTATAATCAGAGACAGATAATGACACATGTTGGTAAATGTGAAGAAATCTGAACCCTTATCACCATAGGTAGAAATATAAAATGGTATAGCCAGCCACTTTGGAAAACGGTTTTCAATTCCTCAAAACATTCAACATAGAGCTACCACGTGACCCAGCGTATTCACTCCTAGGTATACACCCAAGAGAAATGAAAACATATGTCCACAGAAAAATCTGTAAGCAAATGTTCATAGCAGCGTTATTCATAATAGCCAATTAGGAGAAAGAGCCCAAAAGTTCATCAAGCGATGAATGCGTAAAATAAAATGTGGTATCCATAGAGTGGAATATTACTGGGCAACAAAATGCAATGAAGTATTATACTGATACATGCTAAAACATGGAAAAAATCTTAAAAACATTATACTAAACATGGGGCGCCTGGGTGGCTCGGTCTGTTGAACATCTGACTTCGGCTCAGGTCATGATCTCACGGTTCGTGAGTTCGAGCCTCGCGTCAAGCCCTGTGCTGACAGCGCTGACAGCTCAGAGCCTGGAGCCTTCTTCAGGTTCTGTGTCTCCCTCTCTTGTTCTCTGCCCCTCCCTCACTCCTGCTGTCTCTCACAAATAAAGAAACGTCAAAAAAAAAAAAAAAAGAAATTATACTAAACAAAGACTCCAGACACAAAAATTATATATTGTATGATTCCATTCTTATGAAAAGTCCGGAACACGTAAATCTATCTATAGAGACAGAAAGCAGATTGGTGATTGCCAAGGGCTGAGGGAGGAGGGAATGGGAAGTGACTGCTAATGGGATGGAATTTTCCTTCTTAAAATTTTTAACTGTGGTAAAAAAACAAAAACAAACAAACAAAAAACTGCACATAATCTAAAGTTTACCATTGTCATTGTTTTTAAGTGTGTGCACGCTGTGTTCAGTCATGTTAAGTAGATTCACACGGTTGTAAAATAGATCTCCAATACTTTTTCATATTGTAAAACCGAAACCCTACGCATTCAACAACTTTGCATTTCCTCCTCCCCCCAGACCCCAGCAATACTATTCTAGTTTCTGTCTTTATGAATTTGACTAAGTTCCTCATATAAGTGGAATCATACTGCATTTTTCTTTTTGTGACTGGTTTACTTCACTCAGCATGTTCGTAGGGCTCATCCATATTATATCATGTGGTAGTACTTCTTTCCTTTCTAAGGCTGAATAATATTCCATTGTACGTATAGACCACATTTTGCTTATCCATTCATCTGTCGACAGACACTTCTTGGGTTGCTTCCACTTCTTGGCCACTGTGAGTAATACTGCCATGAACATGGGTATGCAAATATCTGTTCGAGATCCTGCTTCCAATTATTTCAGATATATACTCAATAGTGGGATTGTTGGATTATGGGGGCATCTCTTTAGAATGACGAAACTATTCTAAAATTTGACAGTGGTGACACTTGCACAATCCTAGAATATACTAAAAACCACTGAACTGCACATTTCAAATGAGTTAATCACATAGTATATGAATTATATCTCAATAAAACTGTTAGAAATACAACTCTTAACGGCTGAATCATGGATACAAATACTTAAAGATTTTGACTGAACTGGATTATTAATCTGGTTAAATAACCAGTCAATCTTGTCATACAGGTAATTTTGACCCTTATTTTTGATGACCTGGCTTGATGTTTAGGAGTTTTTTGAGATGTAACCTATGTGCTTCTTCAACACTGATCATTAGAGAAAGTTGGAAAAAGAAATTCTCAGTACCTTTAATTCAATACTAAACCTTTTCATATTTTGTGTCAGGAAATCAGTGATGAAATAACAAATTCACACTAACTATAGAAATTTTTACTTCATCTGCTCTGTAGATATGCCATTCTTCACATTTTTAAAAGATAGGGAAATAAGGCAGGACCTTTACTCACTTTGACTTCAGATTTACTTTTTGAAATGTCACTCACAATTATTTCACATAGAAGAAGCTCAAAAGACAGAGGGTTTATTTACCTTGTTTTTACAGTACAAAATTATAAAATTATAAAGTACTATGGCCAATGGCACTGAATGGGGAAAGAGGCAATAAGTTTAAAAGCCAGGAGAGAAAAGTCTTGAGGAAAACAAAATGTGCATCAAATTCAGATTCTTCTCATCTCTAATCGCTATATATAACTAGAACAGCTAACAGGAATGTAGATGGCCACTGATGCTCAGAAACCCATTTCATCATCTTTTCTGTTTTATCTAGACATTTCCAGTTTTGTCAAGACTCAAAGAAACAGTTTTAAAAAGGCAATAAATGAGATAATCTCAATGATTTCTCATGATCTCTTCTGATCAGAGCAGAGCTAAGTAAAAAAACCTTACTGGTCTAACTGATCATTTTTTAAAAACAAGAGACTCCGCACAGTTCACGGCAAAAACACAAGCTTGGAAGCCAGCTTTCAATTTCAGCCCCAAGCACAGACTGAAACAATGGTAATGATCTAATTATAGAGACGGTTGTTACGTGGGACAGTCTTTCTTTCTAGATTACATATCTTATACACTTTATCAGTTTTTCCTAAATAATCTCTCAGGGTTGGTTTTAAATGAAGACTGAAATACTAACAGTTGGATTCAGATTCTCATTACACATTTTTCAAAGTCCGTCTGTGTGCAGAAACCAAATTATGCATGGCGA
This sequence comes from Panthera tigris, assembly GCF_018350195.1. Taxonomy (NCBI): domain Eukaryota; kingdom Metazoa; phylum Chordata; class Mammalia; order Carnivora; family Felidae; genus Panthera; species Panthera tigris. Next base: position 21,952,132 of record NC_056669.1, on the reverse strand, counting down.
CTCGAAGAGCTGAGTTCCCCACAGGGATATCACAGGAGTTGATGACCGAATGTAGTGCCCGGGTATATGCTGCAAATAAAGATTTGCACGGTGATGAAGTCAGTCAGATTCTCCACTACTCTCCCCACTTCCTTCCCATTAGTACTGCTTCTCTACTAAGTCTCATAGGTATTAACTTTGCCTACTCATTGAATACATATTTATCGAGTACTTAGTACATGCCAAGCACTCTGTGAGGACAGAAAAGATAATGAAGAGGATGGACACAGAGATAATTAAGTTTCAGGGTAATACTTTCAAACCAGAGGCATATACAAAATGTTGTCACATAATGAATTTCAGAATGAATGAAAACACATCCGGGAAGAGGGAAAAGATTTCCAGAAGTAGTAACACTTAAGACGGTCTAGGAGGATTAATAAGAGTAAAGGAAAGGCGGCCTTCCGGGCAGAAAAATAGATGGCACAAAAGGTATAAAAGAAAGCGATGTGTACTGGAAGTAGCAAGTCTGATAAGGCTGGAGTGTCACCTGGGGCCAGAGAGAAAATATGCTAAATATGGCATGCATTTCGTACTGTAATGGTGAACCCTAGAGGTTTTAGAAATAGAGGAATGGCATGATAAGATCTGTGTTTTTAAAATTTAACTCACAGAATTGATTAGGAACTTGTATCACACAGACAGGGCAGGGGGAATACAAATACTGGCAGTATTTTTGGTATGCACACGAAGCCTACACAATCTCTACCCTATGTAATAAATAAATATATTTAAGGACAGCCAGGAAACAGAAACATTGGTGACAATAATAAGGACTCTGTTTTTCTCTAGCTGGGATTCCTGAATATAGAGCTGATACTGGTCCTCATTTTCCTCAGTGTCACCTGGCAGAAGTGGCAGTCTAATGTGGATACAGATGGTAATAAGTCTATGTTAAATAACATTAAAGTATTTGGGCAGTAGGGAATGTAACTGGACAGAGGCCTCACTTCGATGGCCCTAAAACACAAGCTCTCATTTCTTCATTCACAGGAGGACCTGGAATCCAAGTCTCCCTACGGTGGAACGGAAATATTTTCCCAGCATAAATGGAGACAAGAAGGTAACAGATTTCAAAAAGGATTTTAACTCACTATAATTATTTTTATTGTCTCAAGAGTTGCTTTGTAAAGGAGTTATAACAGTCACTGACATCTAGTAAACAACCAATGAATGCTAAATTACTACAATCACTACATTTATTGTTTGTTTGTTTGTTTGTTTCATTGCCACCAGGCCCCAACCCTTCCTTTAAGAAGCTTACCTCTAGGGTTTTTATAGAAAATACAATTGTTGGCACAGGTATCAGGATGCGCATCCCAAAAATCAGGACCACAACAGCATAGTGGAGGTAAAGTAATATTATACAGCTGCATTTTCTCCTGGATCTGGGCTCTTAGAGCTTCCGTATATCTATATAAAGATAACAGTAAGATCAGGCAAAGTGAACCACTAGGAAGAGAATGAGCAGGAGTCCTTATTTCACCAGCTTTCACTAGTAAAATTATTTCACATCTCCATGCCTCAACTCTTCCTCTTGTACTGGGAAATAGCACGGGAGGAAATACAGTGCTATTCCGCTAGAGCAGAGCCAGGACTTCATGCAGAACTTTTCAAAATACCTTTGGCATTCCTTCTCTCTCTGTTGTTGTTTTTCTCTGGCTCCTTTTACTTCCTCAAGCTGTAGCTGGGCTATTTTCTCACTCATCTTCTCTCCTGAACATGGCTCTTCGTGGAAGTTCATTCTTAGTATCCTCTGCTCCTCAGCGTAACGTTGCTGCTCTTTCTTTTTTTTAATTCTGAGAATAAAATAACATGGTTAGGAATTTCATAAAATCATTATTTAGAACTAGCTACTAGAACCAAATAACTCAAAGAATTCCCAGAAACAAGGGAGTCAGGAAATCAGTTTAGCACCCCTAGAATAGCCTCAGAAATTCCTGCTGGCTGATTTGAGTTTATCTTATAGCTCACATAAATATGTAACCTCTCAAGTGGCAATGACCATTGGTTACAAATAAAAAAGTGTTTCTGGGGGGGTGCCTGGGTGGCTTAGTCGGTTAAGACACTGCCTCTTGATTTCAGCTCAGGTCATGATCTCACAGGTTTGTGAATTCAAGACCCACACTGGGCTCTGCACTGACAGTGAGGAGCCTGCTTGGGATTCTCTCTCTGTCTCCCTCCCTCTAGGCCCCTCCCTCACTCTTCTCTCTCAAAATAAATAAACTTAAAAAAAAAAGTTTTCCTGTAAGAATCCAATTACAAAAGCATTCTTTCCTTAAACAGCCTAATAAATAGATAGATAAATAAACCAAACAATCAACCAGACAAAATCCAAAAACAATGGCTTTTATGGCTCTCAACATCAGGCACTGAGAAACAGTGATTCTTGACAAATGGCAAACAAATGAAGTGAGCCCTTTAACTGCCCAAGCCTTGAAAGTCTCCAGGCAGTGGCACAGGGGTGGGAGTGTTGAGGTAGAGCCTGGTGGACTGAGTTGAGAAGATACAGCTCACAGTCCAGGGACACAAAGGCAACTAGAGTTCGTGAGACAGAATACCAGAGAGGAGAAAACCCAGAGATCTACAGAGGTCTCCTTCTAATACACAGCAGAGTACTGTGCACATATTGGAAGAGAGAACCTGAGGTTAGGGACAGAATCATCAGAATGACTAATAAGGGAGAGTGCCTTGTGCTCACACAGAGCTGGGAACAGTGCCTGTTCCTGCCACTCAGACATGAAAAACTCATAATGCACAGGGCACTGGGTAGAGTTTTCAGGAAGATCTTACCTCCACAGTGGGGAATAACGATTAGTCCCAAACTGAGCACTGATCCAGACACAATCTAATAAATTATAAAAGCAAAGCTCTAAAGTAATTTAACTGCATCCCAGAACAAAGCTCAGAAAAATGTATATGAATACAAAGATATTCAGCAACCAACAAGGCAAAATTTACAGTGTTTGACATCTAATTCAAGATTACCTGGCATGCAAAGAAGCATGTTTATGTTTTAAAAGAAGCTTATGTTTTCCTAAATATACTCATAATTAAGAGAATAACCAATTAAAACCAACTTAGCACTGAGTTATTAGAATTAGCACAGAAAACCGTTAGTTATTATGACTATATTTTATATGTTCAAAAGTCAGGATATAAAAAGGACAAATCAAACTTCTCAAGATGAAAACTACAATTCCTGAGATGAAAAATGCACTGGAGAACAAGCCTAGATCTAATGGAATCAATAATTAATAACATTTCAAAACCAAAAACACCAAGCCCACATGGGTTCACCAATCACAGAAGAAATTATACCAATTCTCTACAACCTCTTTCAGAGAACAGAAGCAGAAAAAAATATTTCTTAACTCATCCTATGATGCCAGCATTACCCTAATACCAAAACCAGACAAAGATATTACAGGAAAAGACAACTAAAGACCAATATTTTTCATGATCACAGAGACAAAAATCTTCAAAACTATTAGCACATCAAAACTAACAATGTATAAAAAGAATTAGATGCCAAGACCAAGTGAGATTTATCCCAGGAATGCAAGGCTGGTTCAACATGAAAAAAAATCAATTAATGTCATGTATCACATCAAAAGACTAAATAAGAAAAATCACATGACCCTATAAATAAATGGAGAAAAAGCATTTGACAAAATCCAACACCATTTATGACGATACTCTTGGTAAACTAGAAATAAAAGGAACTTCCTAATCTTGATAAAGACTATCTACCAAAAAAACCTACAGCTAACATCACACTCAATGGTGAGAAACTAAACACTTACCCACGAGGATCAGGAACAAGGCAAGACTGTCTCCTCTCACCACTCCTTTTCAACATGGTACTAAAAGTCATAGCTAGTGCAATAAGATAAGAAAGGGAAATAAAAGATATAGAGATTGGGAAGGAAAATAAAACTATCTTTGTTTCCAGATGACATGACAGTCTATGTTCTTCCCAACCTGATCTATAGATTCAATGAAATCCCAATAAAAATCCCAGCAAGTTATTTTATAGATATTGACAAACTGATTCTAAACTTTATATGGAAAAGGCAAAATTCCCAGAATAGCCAACATAATATTGAAGGAGAAAAACAAAGTTGGAAGACAGACACTATTCAACTTCAAGACTTATTATAAAGGTACAGTAATCAAGACAGTGTGGTATTGGTAGAAGAACAGACAATTAGAACAATCGACACAACACAGAGCCCAGAAATAGACCCATCTAAATAGAGTCACTTGATCTCTGACAAAGAAGCAAAGCAATGCAATGGCACAAAGACAGTCTCTTCAACAAATGGTGTGGGAACAACTGAATATCCATATGCAAAAACTCAATCTAGACGTAGAACTTACACTCGTCACAAAATTAACTCATAGAATTAAATATAAAACACAGAACTACAAAGCTCCTAGAAGATAACTTAGGAGAAAATCTATATGATCTTGGATATGGTAATGATTTTTCAGATACAATACCAAAGGCACGATCCATTAAAGAAATAACTGATAAGCTAGGCTCCATTAAAGTCAGAAACTTCTGCTCTGCAAAAGGCATTGTCAAAAGAATGAGAAGTCAAGCCACAGGTTGGGAGAAAATATTTGCAAAAGATATCTGATAAAAGACCATGAACCAAAATATACAAAGAACTCTTAAAACTCAACAATAAGAAACCTGATTTAAAAATGTGCCAAAGACCTGAACAGACACCTCAGCAAAGAATATGCCCAGTTGGCCTTGAACAACACTAGTTTCAACTGCATGGGTCCACTTTGATATGGATTTTTTTTACAGTACAGTACTGTAAATGTATTTTTCTTTCTTATGATTTCCTTAATAACATTTTCTTTTGTCTACTTTAGATATATATACCATATAAAATATGTGTTAATCAACCGTTTATGTTATTGTGAAGGTTTTCAGGCAACAATAAGCTACTAGTAGTTAAGTTTTGGGAGAGTCAAAAGTTACATGTGGGTTTCTGACAGTGTAGCATGTTGCTGCCCCTAACTCCCATTTTGTTCAAAGGTCGTATGATTATGGGATCATGCCTTAGTGATGAGTGAGTGAGTGAATTGTTGGCTGACAACTGACTGACTGACTGACTGACTAAATGGTGAGGTTACCCTTCGGTGAGCATTAACATGGAAGATAAATATTTTCATATCTTCTGCCTGGAAAAAACTATACATTTACCTCTTCCCCAGATCTCCTTGTCACCAACTTTCCAATAATGTTCCTTTCAAGTCCCCTGAGACCATCCAGCCAAATAACTGAGCACAGCCCATGGATCAGCATGGATTCCTGCCTCTATAAGCATAAGAGTTTAGGTTGAGTGAACAGTAATATATCTTAGATGACCAAAACAGAGTCATAATGGCCCTTCAATCGATTCTCAGACTTGAGCCAATTTATAGACCAAGAACCTCTTGAAGTGGAGTCCAGGCTTCCTTGAGGAAGGACCCTGCTACAATGCCAGAATTTTATACTGTTAATCTTTCTCTCAGTCTTCCACAAGGGAACCATGATCTATTATCCAAATGCCAGAGGTCTCTATGAGTCAGACTATTGTGATTATTGCTTTGGCTCAGTTATCCAATTACAGTAACCACATCCCTCTTTTCTTGTTGATTAAGTACCTGCCATTCCAGAGTCCCATTATCCTCATTGCATCAGGAATCCCAATTTGGTGGTTGCAGTTCCTACTGTAATGTTTGACCTACAGAGAAGGGTGACTACAGAACTCTTCAAAATTGCTGAGGCTCCCCTCACAAGTTTTTCACAGTGGTGGTGAAAGGTGTGTCCTCTTGACCACCCTCCCAGAGCTGGTGAACAGGTCTTACATGGTAAGTTCATTCTAACGTACCAGTCTCTCTAAGCTTTCGGGTACCTTCCTCTACAATATGCCAAGGAGGTTCTGGCATTTAACTTCATTTCGTATAGGCCACCTTTGGGTCCATGGTTTAGTCAACTAACCAACATATTAAAGACTCTTCTAACCCCTCAATCTAAAAGACTGAATTTGGAGTCTCTGCTGAGTGGGCACAGACCAATAAATTCTGCCTGATCCAACTTGATATTCCATCTACTATGATCCTATCTTTTTATGACCTATTCTACATGTATTCTCTAGATTTCTATACATATAAATTCTTTTTGGAGTGTAGTGTATCTCCTCATAGGTCATACTTTGTATCTTACTTGGGGACTGCTGGGACTTGAGTCTAGTTATAGGTTGAGAAACTAAGAGTGCTGGCAGGGGTAGCAAATTAATATAGGCCCAAATCAGGGCAGAGGCTATGGGGATGGGTAGCAGGGTCTGATGGTTAATTTTATGCATCAACTTGATTTCACGGACCATGGGGTGCACATTATTCAGGGGACCTCTGTGAAGATGTTTTTGGATGCGATTAACATTTAAATCAGTAGACTACATAAAACAGACTGCCTTCTCTAATGTAGGTGGGCCTTGTCCAATCAGTTGAAGGACTAAATAGAACAAAAAAGGCTGACCCTCCCAATAGTAAGAGGGAACTCCTCCTGACCCTGGATGCTTTGAGCTAAGACATTAGTCACATCCTGCCTTTAGACTAAAACTGAAATAGTGGCTTTTCCTGGGTACTGAGCCTGCCAGCCTTTGTGTGTGTGTATTTTAAGTTTATTTATTTAAAGTAATCTCTATACCCATTGTGGGGCTCGAACTCACGACCCTGAGATCAAGAGCTGCATGCTCTACCAACTGAGTCAGCCAAGCACCCCAAGCCTGCCAGCCTTTGAATGGCAACTATATCATCAGCAATCCTGGTTCTGACTACAACTAAACCATTGATTCTCTTGCATCTCCAGCTTGCAGATCTTGGGACTTGTCAGTCTCAGTAATAATGTGAGCCAAATCCTTACAATAAATCATATGTATACCACACACACACACACACACACACACACACACAAACACACACACACACACACACACACACACACACACACACACATTTTTGGTTCTGTTTCTCTGGACAACCCTAACTAATACAGAGGGAAAGAATGAGAAGGACATTAAGGAGAAAGAATGAATAAGTCTTAGCAACTGATAAAATATAGATTTGGAGGACAGGGGAAAGAGAGAGAAGATGACTCAACCAGAGGATTGTGTGCTTGAGATAAGTGAAGAGGACAAATAGATTTGAAGAAGAAGACAGTGCATCTGACTTACCCAGCCTGAGTTTGAAAGGCATGGGCTACACCCAGGGGTAGATGTACAGGTTCCTGGAGGGAACTTGGGACTTAGTTTTTGGAAAATAGTTCTAGTCATGAGACAACAATGGGAGTCATCTCTACAGAGAGAGTTGAAATTTTAGTGAATGAGACCATGTAGATTATTTCAAAGAACCTAACCAGCTCCAACTCTCTATAATGAGTTTGAATTCTGGGATTATAACTGTCCTGGTTCCAATATTCTTTTTATTTTTAACGTTTATTTATTTTTGGGAGAAAGGCAGAACATGAGCAGGGGAGGGGCAGAGAGAGGCAGACACGGAATCTGAAGCAGGCTCCAGGCTCACAAGCCACGAGATCACAACCTGAGACAATGCTGGATGCTTAACCAACTGAGAGCCACCCGGGCGTCCCTTCAATATTCTTAAAGGTATCTTGGTACCTAAGCCTTTCAAAAATTACAGAGTTTATATTGCTGATTAGTGGTTCAGAGACCACTGCTGGAATCCCTCTCAGAACATCCCTGCTAGATGGTCACCCTGTATCTACTAAAGCCTACAGGGACAGGAAGCTCACTCCTTCACGAAGCAGTCCATTTCTCTTCAGTCTGGAGAATTCTTGAGAGAAGGCCAGAATGAAAAGGGGCTTCAGGGGAAGATTTGCCAGTAAAATAGAGGAAGCAGTAGGTGGACCACTGAGGAACAAAGGTATCAAGGAAATCAAAGAAGAGATCTATCAAGAAGTTACAGGAGAATCAGAACTTAGACTCCTGGAGTTATAGATGAGGAGGCTCCTGATGACTGGAGAGAAGATGATTCCAAACAAGTGGTAGAAACTAAAGTCAGATTCCCAGGGGCTAAAGACAGGTTTGGTGAGAGGAGTTAAGCGTGTTGACTGCTTCTTCAAGTGAGGGCTCTTTTAGGGGACTTTGCATTTCCCCTCTGTCAGCAAGGTGTATTTGAGCCTTTCTTGGTATTTGTAGGTGGAGAACCCACCTCTATTATGAATACTTGACTACATGAATACAATTTAGAGTGTAGGTATAGAAGAATCCACCTTTGAACGATTGCTTTATAAAGTAGGATTCATTTTGCAGATACAATTTTATAATGGCTCATATCCATACACAATTAGGCTGGAGTCATCTATTACTGCGTTACAAATCACCCCTACAACTTAATGGCAGAAAACAACAATAAAGACTTATCCCATTATTTTTGTGAGTCATGAATGTAGACAAGTCACAGTGGGGACAGCTTATCTCTGTTCTATGATATCTGGGGCCTCAACTGAGACTCAAATGCTGAGGAGCTAGAAACATCTAAAGGCTTAACTGACACTGGAAGATCCATTTCCGGACATGACTCATTCATGTGCCTGGCAAGTTCATGTTGGAAGTTGGTTCCTCCTGACATGATCTCCACAGTGTTGCCTGGATGTCCTCACAACAGGAAGTCTCACTTCCCAGAGTGAGCAATTCAAAGGGCCCAACGTGGAAGCTGCAATTTTGTTAATGATCTCACCTGGGGAGCCACACACCAGCAGTCTACAATATCCTATTGGTCACAGGACCAGCCCTCTTCATTGTGTAAGGGGTGAATACCAAGAGAACTGGGTCACTAGGGGCCAGCTTGGAGGCTGGTGGCCACACCTGGCATGACAGAGGTCAGTTAAAGCCAGACCAGAGCAGTACTGACAGAATGCTGAAGGTCAGGCAGCTGGCAGAGGCCCAAGCCTAACTGAGCTGGTTCACTGTCTTGGCTATTCTAGCCATGGGGTCTATAGATGCTGTGCTTGCTCTAACAGATTTTTCATTAGCCCAATCCATTAACCTTCCATAGGTGGAGAGTTTATAATTTCCCAAAAGGGAAGCATCAGCTGGGACCTTCAAACCAAAGCCACACAAAGCCGCTTTGCTGGGCTGGACAAACTCTCTGCTTGACACATGTCTATGGGATGCACATTTTCTGGAAGCACATTTTCTGTGGCTGCTAATGAATTTAGAGCTGAGTGGGAAGGGGGAGTGAAACAACAGCAGGACCTCAGAAATGATTCTCCATTGAGCAAAGCTAGAAAGAAATCTACATTAACATGGTAGATTTGCATGAAAATAGTCTTTTCATTCTTTGTAAGGAGCCATAAATATGGATGTGTGGTGACACGCAAAACTTTGCAGGAGCCAGCAGGAGTTTCCACTATGGTTTCATGCTGGAGCACCTACCTCTTCAGCTATTTTGCTGACCCACAGGAGAACGGAAGGCCTAACATTCTTCCTCCTCACCACCTCCTACATGCCCTGGTGGGAGCTTTCCTGCCCTTTTGCCTTTCCAGGTAGAATGATGTGGCTTAGAACAGCCTAGACAGCTCGTCCTGAATAGAAGGGCAGGGAAAACCAGTGGACAGGATGGAAAGGGAAAGGGTAAACATGTGAGAGATACTGAGGTGCCAGAAGCACAGTGGCCCCACTAGAGAAGCTTCACCTAGAAGGTGCTCTCTCTTCTTCTGGCGCAGAAGCACCTCAACAGGACTGCCCCACTTCTCAGCAGAGCTTGCTAAATCGGAGACCTGCTGCTTCTGAACAGCTAAGTCAAGGTGAAAAGGAAGGGATTTTCCTCCAGGAAAAACAAGGGCTTCTGTTTCCATTACACGGCCTTTGTTATTATCGTGCTGTGTGACCAGGGCAAGTCTCAATCTTTCCACCTGTAGTTTCTTCATCTGTGGATAAGAATAATCTGCTTCTCTGGAGTTTGGATATGTAGTTCAGTGCAGAAGGAATGAGTAATTATTCACCAGACTCTAAAGCACCACTAGGTGAAAGGCTTACTGGGGAAACAGGGCAAAAGTGTTACCTTGCTCTCCAGTAATTTCCTGGGCTTCCTTCAGAGCTGTGTGGCATTAAGACAGGACCACAGACTTGGGGGCCAAATGCCTGGACAAACTGCTTGCCCTGCCTTCCTGTGTGCCTGGAACACACTGCTCCCTAGGAGCATTCTCCCCTGCCACTTTAAAATAAGGGACTTGGCCAGTGGCCCTCTGTACAGTGCTTTCTGGTCTTTCATGGCCTTGAGTTTAAAGGCTGGAATGGCCACATGGTGAACTGTGGAATGTGGACCAGATGGACATGAGTTCTCCCCCACAGGTCTCCAGAAGAGCTCAGAGATTAACCCATCCCGTTTCTTCACCTTTATTGATCACCTGGGGGACCTCGTAAAAAATATCAGTCCCCTGCCTCACCCAGACCAATTGAATAAAGATCTGAGGGCAGGGCCCCGCTTAGGTATAGTTTAAAAAGCTCCCTGGGTGATGCAGATGTGCATCAAAGCTGAAATCACTTAACCCATCATGATTTACAGCTCTCAGCAGAGAGGCTCAGGTCCAGGCACTGGCCCAAACACTCTTATTAGTTAGAAGCAGGGCTGGAAGTGGACCTTAAGGCTTGTGAACCCCAATCCCTGAAAAGTACCTAGAAGTGACTTCTGGAATCTCTATCTCCCCCACCTATGGAAATTCGTGGATTGTCTCAGTGAAAATTATGCCGCATCCTGAAGGTAGCAATGGAGAGACACCTCCAGAGTGGGAGGGCAGTTGGATCACACACTGACTTTCTGAGAGTCACCTTTCCCCTTGGCAATCTCATGAATCACAGGTGCCTAAGACACAAGACGCCTAATTTAAATTTTAGCTTTGCTAAAAGGGAAAATGGATGGGAAGCAGCCACAGAAAGTCACATATGACAAGAAAATCCACCCACTTCAGCTCACCTGTCTTCTGAGGGGGATGCCTGTTGGCTGCCTCCCTGCCTAGGCCCACGTGGTGGAGGCCATTTCCTTTCCCAACAGACCAGAAAGTTCTGCGAGGCCCACTGCAGTCCGTGAGGTCAGAGTCAAGGAGGAAGGCCAGGGATCTTCTATGTGCAAGCTTCCTCTCCTGCTGACATGGTAGAAGGGCCACCCTCCCTCCAGGCCCACATCTCCCCCAGCTGTCCCCTCACTGGTGCCCTCCCAGCTTCAGGAAATGCACTGAAAGTACGTAGCAGAGGGGTGGTTTTGCTATCCTGCTTCATCTTTTCCTGGCTAAGAGACCCAAGATTCAGTCACAACAGAAAGAATTGCTGGACCTGTAGTCGGCAGGTCCGCATTCAGGTTTCGAGTGTTGGATTTGCTTGCCACAAGACCTTGGTCTATTCCTTACTTCCTCTGAGCTTTTGACACCTCAACTTAAAAATAGGGATCTAGAACCCCACTCTACCTCTGAGGGCTGTGACAAAGACCAGTCTCACTGATATATGTGAAAAATCTTTGTAAGCCCTAGAGTCTGCTTGGGCGGGGGCCTTCATTATTAGGGAATTGAGGCTGGGATAAAACTACAAATACTCAAAAGGACTGATTTTTCAGAGAAGTGGAATATTCTGCCCAAACCACTTCAGAGTTGGGAAATAGCTTCAAGAGATCCTTGTCTGGGTCTACAGCAGAACATCCCTGGTATTTATGGGTTCCCTGAGGGCACACAATGGGGCTTACAGAGGGAGGCCTCAGCACAGACCCTGTCCTCTCCTGGATGGGAGAAGCTGTCCTGGAGCCAGAGCCTCCATAAGGAAAGCTACACACTGTATTGCTGCCGAGCAAATGTGATGATCTTCACTACTGTCATTTATTGTGTCTGGTCCACGGAAGATGCCCATAAAAACATTTGTGGAGTGAAGTGACTTCAATATAAGGTAATGCCCATGCTAATCTCATACCCTCTTGATATCTTCAACTTGTCAAGGCAGAATTTATAGATATTATGGAGGATTAAATTAGTTGGAAGTGAAAAAGAAATAACCAAACAAATCTCTCCAAGGAGAATACATATATATCCATTGTGGTTAAGAAGTAGGGATTACAAGTATGTACAATACATACATGACAAAAAGAAATAAGAACATAGGGGCGCCTGGGTGGCTCAGTCGGTTGAGCGTCTGACTTTGGCTCAGGTCATGATCTCATGGCTCGTGGGTTCGAGCCCCGCGACGGGCTCTGTGCCGACAGCTCGGAGCCTGAAGCCTGCTTTGGATCTGTGTCTCCTTCTCTCTCTGCCCCTCCCCGGCTCACGTTCTGTCTCTCTCTCAAAAATAAACAAACATTAAAAAAATTAAAAAAAAAAAAAAGAAATAAAGAAGAACACAACCCAGTTTCATAAAACTTTTTAGTGACAGCTATTAATACGTGCCCCCAAACTATGCTGGGCATTGTAGGCAGAGTATAGAAAGAAATCACCCGCAATGTTACAAGTGAGGTCAAAGACTGCATGGTGACTGAGGAAGGGGGATCAGGAAGGATTTGAGGAGGGGGTGGCATCTGATGCAGGCTGAAAAGGGGAACTGGGAGAACAATCCAACCAGGAAATCATGTGACAAATGGAAATTCTAGGGCATATTATGATTAAGTCACAACAGCTACTGCTTACTGAGCAGTGGCTATGAGTGGGTACCATGCTGAATGCTTTACATACAATGTCTCATTTGCTCCTCATGATACTCCCACGAGGTAGGTATTTTTATTCCCATTCTGCGTATGAAAAAACTGGATTTCAGATGGTCACAAAGCTAGTAAGTGGCAGGAACAGGGCTCAGACACTGATCTGATTCACAGCCCCCTGCCCTCAGTCCTTGATCTTCCGTAGTCCTGCATGAACGGAACGAATTGCTCATAGAGCGGCACACCGGGGGAAAAGACAGGATGAAGACAAATCATGTAATGTTTTGCTTATGGATTCTGAGGTGACTTTACTGAACAAAGAGGCTGGGGAGGGAGGCCACAGAAGGGCAAAGGTGGGGGAAGAACAAGATCAGAATTGTGCATTGAGATCACTCCAGTGGCCACGGGCACAGTGAACTAGAGACCACGTAAGAGCCTATGGCCGTGATCCAGGCTTGGGGTGAGAGAATCATTGCTTGCCATCAAGCTTTGCCACTTGAGAGTGTAATCCTGGGAACAGCAGTTTGAGCTGCTTATCACCTTGAGTTTGTTAGAAATGCAGACTTGTGAGCCCCACCAAGACCTACTGAATCAGAATCTGTATTTTAACATCATACCCAGCTAAAGCTACCGCACACTGAAATCCAACCAGCACTGCCATAAAGGGCAGAAGCTGTGCCTGGCGGGGACCAAAGGGAGGGAGATAGACTCTCCTCCTGGAGGTGCACAGTTTTGGACGGCAGATGCCTTTGGGAATCCGAGGAAAGCCAAGGACCTCACCCCAGAAAAAAGTGCTGCTGCATACCAACATTAGCCTACAACTTTCAGGGCTTCACAGAGCCCTGCAGAGCCTGAGCCACTGCTGGGTCTGTAGGAAATCCCTGAATCTTAATTCATTCATAATTTAGATGGGAAGGAGTGGTAAGGAGTTTACCATTAAAACAAAATTCAAGTCTGAAGCCACAGACAGTCATTTTAGTGAACTCTCTAGAGCCTGGATAAGGCTTTGGTCACTACAGCCAGGGAGGGCCAAGGCTCTGTTTCCATTCCCCCCCCCCACCCTCCACCCCCTTGCATTGTTCTCCAAATCCCCTGGTGATCTGAGCAGATACCCTGGCACTACAAAACAAGGCCTACCCTGGCCTCCTTGAGCTGGACCTGACCTGCCTGTCTGTTTTTCTTTTCTTTAGTCCCAGAAGAGCCAAAATTAGCCTCTCTTTTGTTCATTTTCTTAGGAGCCTCTACATTGTATCTCAGGAAAGGATTATCGTGCTCTGGGGACTCTACCTCACCATGGGATGTTAGGAAGGTGAGGAATGAACAGAAAATGGTCTTTGACAAATTGGTTCAATTCAGACATTCACATGACTTTCCAGGAACTGCCCACCATTGCTTCAGTAAAGCTATTGTTTCAGCTCCCAAATATTAGCCCAATAGGAGGCCAGGGAAAGTTGAGAAGCAGTCAGAGGTTTGAAAACATGACCATGTGAGCAAAGGACTTTTGTTGGCCGTCTTCTGACATTATACTGGAAATGGTGATACCCCAGAGGCTCTTGTCCCATGACTTGAGTTCTTTGTCACTAAGTGAGTCCTTTGGGGGTCAGGAGACACATTAGGGTCACTGCCAGAATGCAGAGAAGTGGGAGTGACTCCTGAGGTGTGGGCTTTGGAGGCCGTAGCATTTGAGCCTGGTTTAATTCTGCAATTACTGACTTCCTTTTACCTATTCTTTTACCTCTCACAATGAGCGCTGCTTGAAAAACAAAACCATGTGCAGTGAGCCGGGGGCAAAGGTGACATGAAAGGTCAGAGCTAAAGGTTTCACACAAAGAATTCAAGGTGTGATCAGGCATTTGCTTTATACAACTTCTCAAAAATTCCAGAGAGCTCCTGCTGACCTCATTCAGGCTTGCTCGGCCTCACCTCCTTGGACATTTGGGAAATGAAGCCAGTGGTGGCAGCAGCACGTGAGAATGTGTTGATGGGAAGAACATTTGCCCCTGGGCTCATGTGGTCACCAGTGACAGAAAGGAGCCATGAGGTGATCAGGGCCCAAGCCTTTCCCTGCTGCCCACCAGCAGCAGCTGTCTCCCCAGCCTGCATTCCCAGGGGTTCACCTCGCTCCCATGGAGAGTTCTGATATAGGGATTCCTACTTTGGACATACATTTTCTTCCATCTGCAAATATGTCCTGCTAGCCACACAGGGCATACAGTATTTGACGAGAGATTTGAGATTTAACTTTGAGAGCTGCACTATGTTCCACCTTCTGATGAGAACTACCTACCCAGGAAACCTCCCCGGTCTCGTACAACTCCCTGCTTAGGCTAACTATAAGGGCAACCTTCTGCCCACTCTGTCCACACCCTCCCCACGGGTCCCTTCCCACTAGGGCATCTCACTAGGATTTGGGACTCCCAGACTTACTGAATCAGCAAGACTTAAGAATCTGTATGATAAGCAGACCACCTCAGTGATTCTGCTGCACACCGGGGAGGGAATCACTGAGTCAGCTGATCTTGAAGGACAGACTTAGCTCCAATACGCTAGATCAAAATATTCCGAGGGATGGCAGCCTCCAGGAAATAAGCCTGCCTCCCAACTTGAAGAGGTGACTTTTACCAACCATTACATCTCAGTCTTCTTGTTTCAGTGATTCTCTACCTTGGCTGGATATTAGAATCAGGCATTGGGTTTAAAAAAATTACACATAATACAGGGGCACCTGGGTGGCTCACTTGGTTAAGCATCAGCTTGGGCTTAGGTCATGATCTCACAGTTTGTGAGCTTGAGCCTCATGTCGTGCTCTGTGCTGTATGGAACCTGCTTGGGATTCTCTCTCTCCCTCTCTGCCTGCCCCTGCCCTACTCATGCACGCATGTGCATGTATCTCTCTCTCAAAACAAATAAACTTAAAAAATTTTTTAAATTATACATAACACAGATTCCAAGCAGAGATTAGATGTGTGGGTTTCACCTTCTCTAAGAAGCAAAACAGCGCCTTAAAATCCCCAACAATGGTTCCACCAGAAGAGTGTGTGTCAGCACCTGGTTATCTAGGGCAATATCCTTAATGAGGGTCAATCACATGGCACCAAGGGGCAAGCAGCCTTTTGAACAAAGTAGGATGTGGGGACCCCAGGAATTACCCTAACGTCCTTTAAAAGACTACCTTCACTGGGGACAGGGCCGTGCCCAGACCCTTTAGGTTCTAAGATGGCCACAGAAGTGCTGTGGACCCCAGGGTGGATCTCTGTGGGGAAGAAGGTGGGAGAATGGAGGTTTTGGCTCCACCAGCTACAGGAGCTGGAACTAGTCCTGACTCAGCACTGCAGGGCCGGCCAGCATCCTGGCAGGAGCCTGCGTACACGAACTGCTGTATTAGGAGACCAAGTCAGGGTACAGTGGGCCACGGGTAGCAAAGGGGGAGGTGGTGGTCCCTTCTCAAAGGGCCACAGCTGGGCCTGAAAGGCTGCTAGGAGCAGCAGGCAAGCACGAGCTGATGACAAGGTAGGACAAGGGCCCAACAGTGACGCTGTAAGGCAGTGAGAGGTCACAGCAGAAGTAATGATAAATGCTAATATTTCTCTGGTGCTATTTGCCCAGCAATGACCTCAGTGCCTTGCACTTATTCATTCATTTAATCACATTTAATAACAGTTCTGTGAGGGAGTCATGACCAGCCCTATTGTAAAAAGAAGGAAACTGAGCTGTGGAGGTTATACAGAGAGTAGCCACCAGGCTGGGAGCCAGGGCAGTCTGGCTCCAGAGCCCACACCAGTAATCACCAGGTAGGCTTTGACGCCCCCATGACGACAGCCATTATTTACTGAGCACTTACTATGTGCTATTACGTTCTCTGTGCTCTTTTAGTCCTCACCACTATCTTATGAGGTGGGAACTGTTTTAATTTCCATTTCACAGATGAGAAAATTGAGGCACAGGGAAGATAAGTAGTGAACTGCTCATCGTCCATTCTATCCCCTCTGGGAACAGAAGCTGGGCTAACCCCACCCACGGCAGTTCCATCACTTTTTTAGAACTTCTAAGCCTTTAGGCTTATCAGAGAACCGAAGCTAGATGAGAATCTTTACTAGGTGATACTGAGCTTCCTGCAATAAAACACGTGCAGTTTTTAGTGAGAACTGGAAAAACAAAGATCATGTGACAATATTTCTACCTCCAAATGTGTAAAAGCAGATCATACCAATTTCAGCAGTCCTGCCCCAAACTTACTAAATCAGAATACATGAAAGGTGGAGCCACGGAATCTGAATTAAAACAACACCAAAAACAAACCACAGGTGATTCTGGTACATAGCCAGGGTTGAGAATTACTGTCTTTATTTCATAGTAATATTTTACAGCCCTCAATGAGCAAGCAGTATTTCCAAAAACCATCTTTAGTTTTCAAATCTTTTTGCTTAGAAAGAAGCTACGTGCAGGAGCTGACCAGAGGAGAGGAGCTGGTTAAGGATGGGGGCAGGGAAGCAAAGCCCATGGGGCTTTAACACTCACATCCACGTGCACTTTGTTCATGCCCTCCCTTCGCCTTCTCCATTTGGAAAATCAACATCTGTTCTTCAAATACAGGCCCAAATGTCATATTCCTCGTGACACTTCCCCTGTCTAGCCTCCCTTCCTCCAGCCTTGCCCCGCCAAAGACTGCCACCCCGTGAGCCCACAGCACAAACCTCTCTAAGAGCACTGCTGATCTCATTCCTTCTCTGTATTCTCCCTGCACCACATTTGCAGGACTGGCAATAATTTACATGCTCCCCCTGGCCCAGCAGATGTCTGGGACATAATAACCTCTTGGAAAGTACTAGATGAATGAATATAAGGGAAAGAAAGAAGGGAAGAGCCGATACAGGGATAAAGAAGACAAAAATGGCCAAAGGGATAACCACAGAGGGAGGATGGCTAGTGAAATCTGATTTAGTGCTGACCCCTTGAGCACATGTGATCCTTGCTCTGAACCATGGGACAGCCAGTCCAGGCACTCACTTGGTCAGCCTGGCACTGTGTGCAGAGTACTGAGAGTCACGTGAGAGCATTTATGATTACACCAGGAATCACTGCTTATTTCTGCTGAGCCTTAAAACAACCTTGTGAGATAAGCAGAGTAGATGTTGATAATCTCATTTTATAGCTGAGAAAACGAAGGCTCAGAAACCTGATAAACATGTCCAAGATCACATGGCTAGGAAGCAGAGCATGGATTAATTCAGATTCACTGCTAGATAAAAGTGGCTCATATTGTTAAGGTTGGAAGAGACCTAGCATATCATCTGATCCAACTCTCTGGTCAATGGCGCATCTTCCCCAGCTGCTCTTCAAGGAGGGGTGATGGAGCTGAGTCAGAGCATGGGGAGCTCTGTGCAACCATTGCAGCTTGGACAGGCCACATGAAAGTTCTCCCTGGCACTGAGTTAAAGTCTTTCTCTGTAGCATATACCTGCCAACTCAACCCCCTCCTCCTGAAGACTAACCAAAGGCACTGCTCCCGTCCCACTCTGCCAGTTCTGCTCTGCTGCCCCTGAGATGCCAAGGCCGATGGGCTGACATCCTGGACTGAGTGGAGGTCCCGCTTCCCTCCTTTGTAGCACTCTGACAGAGAGCTGCCAGTGCTGGCTCAGCCAGGACGCTGACATTCTGGACAGTGTGAGTGTGTCACCACTTGCCTGTGGGGATCTATTTCATCGGTTAAGGCATATCACAAGGGCATCGTCCTCTGCCATTCTTTGTTTGCTCAGGAGAAAATGAGCATCTCAAGGTATCTCAATCCTGCTTCCTCAGAGGTTTAAAGGACTTCACTCACACAACCTCGTAATAAAAATATACTCAAGGCCTAAAAACCATCTAGCTGAGTTGCAAAACTAATTGTTTTGTGCCTACAAAGTAATAATAACAGATATCTCACTGGCCTTTAGGAGTTGAAAGGCCCTTTCGTGGTTTGTTTTCAGTTTTTGTAGCCCATCAAGAATGCAGGCAGGAGAGAAGAAAACTGGTTTTTTGTGAACAAAAATAATGGGAATCAGCCTCACAGCTTACAAGTGTGGGATCAGGACTTACCCCAGGTGCTCTCTGTCCGAGGTCAGTGACTTGGACCCGCATGGCCCACCAGAGCAAACCCTGTGCAGACCAGCCAGCCAGGTGCTGACAGTGCCCAGCACCCACAGACTTCCGCTCAGGCCTGAGTGGTGGCTGCTCCCACTGGGACGGTAGCAGACTTCTGAGCACTGCTTCATTTTGTACTCTCTCATCTCAGTAGGAAAAGGCGATTCAGGAGAAGAACCTTTGTCATGGTGCTCCAGGTTTTCCAGGTGTCTAGCTTTCGAAGCCCTGGTTGATCCCCTGGGTCTGACCATTACTCATATCCATGGAGGCACCTTAGCAGGGCTATCTAAGATATAGGGCCTATTTTTATCTCAGTATCAGACAAACTGAATCTATCCACCCTTTGTGGCCTGACATCCCCCATTCAGCTGGCTCTGAATCCAGCCACACTGGGAAGCTGCTAGAGAAGCAGTCCCTAATAATCCAGCTGCTTCCCTCTTACAAAGCCCTAGGATTTTAGGGACCTCTTCTGGCAAGTGTGGTGGAGAGCCATCTTCATGGTGGAGCTGACGGTGAGAGTCCAAACTATACCTTTGCCCCCAACTTTTTCCTCTGGACAGCTTCAAACCCACAGAAAACCTGAAGGAATAATACAATGAGCATGTGTACTATTCACCTAGATTCACCAGTTCTCATCTCATCACATCTGCTTTATCACTTTCTCTCCATATACATATACAGCCAACCCCTGAACAACACAGGTTTGAACTGCACAGATCCATTTATACATGGATTCTTTTCAATACAGTCCAGTACTATAAATGTATTTTCTCTTCCTTATGATTTCCTTAATAATATTTTCTCTCCTCTAACTTACTGTATTCTAAGAATACAGTATATGATACACAAAACGCACAAAATATGTGCTAATCAACCATTTATGTCACCAGTAAGGCTTCCAGTCAACATTAGGCTATTTGTAGTTAAGTTTGGGGGGAGTCCAAAGTCATATGCAAATTTTCAACTGTGCAGGGCATCAGTATACCTAACCCCTACATTGTTCAAGGGTAAACTGTACAGATGGCAAACAAATATATTTAAAAAATGCAGCATCGTATGCTATGAGGGAAATGCAAAATAAAACAATGAGATACCACGGCACAGCTATTAAAATAGCCAAAATCTAGGGGCGCCTGGGTGGCTCAGTTGGTTAAACATCTGACCTCGACTCAGGTCATGATCTCACAGTTTATGGGTTCAAGCCCCACGCTGGGCTCTATGCTGACAGCTCAGAGCCTGGAACCTGCTTCAGATTCTGTCTCCCTCTCTCTCCGCCCCTCTCCCATCACACTCTCTTTCCTCAAAAATGAATAAACATTAAAAAAAAAAATTAAAAAAAAAAAAAAAAGAATAGCCAAAATCTAGAACACTGTCACACCAAATGCTGACAAGGAGGTGGAGCAAAGAGAACCCTCACTCACTGCTAGCAGGAATACAAAATTGCACAGCCAGCTTACTCTTACCATATAATCTGGCAGTCACACTGCTTGGTATTTACCCAAAGGACTTAAAAACTTATATCCAAACAAAACCTGCACATGGATGTTTATTGCAGCTTTTTTCATAACTGCCAAATCTTGGAAGAAACCAACATGTCCTTCAGTAGATGAACAGATAAATAAACTGTGATATACCCAGACAATGGAATATTGTTCAGTGGTAAAAAGAAATGAGCTACTAAGCCATGAAAAGACACAGAGAAACTTAAATGCATATTACTAATTGAAAGAAGCAATATGAAAAGGCTACATACTGTATGATCCCAACTACAGGTATCCCCAGATTTTCAAAAGTTTGTGTTATTCCACTTTGCTTTTACAAAAGCCTTACATTAACACCTATTTTCACTAACTGAAAGAAATCTGAAGATTTTTGCTTTTACGAAAAATGAAAACAGCGTTCAGTTTTTGTTTTGCAGTGAACCATCACAGAGGGAGCCGGTACCCTCAGCAATGAGAGTGGCACCACGAAGCTCCTTCCTTGGGAACTACACTCAGCAATCTCAGCATCAAGCCACCACCGCTGTGAAGGTTAGCATCTGTGACTCATCTTGATTTATTTTGTATATCCATTAGCATGATGTGTTCTAGAGTCAGAAAAGCTTAGGAGAGATTATTTTTTTGGGTCTAGGAACACTCAAAAATTTTTCTGTATCAATTAATGGTAATTGCTCCTTAGCTTTACACCATTTCAGCTTATGAAAGATCTCGTAGGAATGCTCTACTTTGGGGTAGCAAGGGAAACCTGTGTATGACATTCTGAAAACAGCAAAACAGTGGAGACCGTGAAAAGATCAGTGGTTGCCAGAAGTTAGCAGGGGAGGGCAGGGTAGAAGGATGAATGGACAGAGCATCCAGGATTTCCAGGGCAGTAAAACTACTCTGTATGGTGTTATAAAGATAAATACATGCCGTTATACATTTGTCCCGACCCATAAATGTGCAACACCAACAGTGAACCCTAATGTAAACCGTGGACTTTGGGACTTAAGTTCATCACTTGTAACAAATGTGCCATGCTGGTAGAGTATGCTGATAACTGAGGTGGCTCTGAATGTTGGGGGACAAGGAGTATATGAGAAATTGCTGTACCTTCCTCTCAATTTTGCTGTGAACCTAAAACTGCTCTATAAAAATAATTTTAAAAATACACTGGATGGGATTACCAGCAGGTTAGATGTTACAGAACCAAATCTGAAAGCATAAATGATAGAAATTATTTCAAATAAAGCACAGGAAAAAAATAATCCAAAAAGAAGCAAATAATCCAATTAAAAATGGATAAAAGGCTTGAACAGATTTTTCTCCAAAGATGATCTGTAAATGTCATCAGGCATAGTAAAAGTTGCTCAACATCGCTAATCATTAGGAAATGCAAACCAAAACCTCAGTGAAATATCACCTCACACCCATCAGGATGGGTACGATCAAAAAAACAAAATAAGTGTTGGCGTGGATGTGAGCAATCGGAACCTTTGTGCACTGTTGGCAGGAATGCAAAATGGAGCAACCACTGTGGAACATAGGATGGACATTCTTCAAAAAATTAAAAATAGAACTACCATATGATCTAGGAATCCCACTTCTGAGTATATATCCAAAAGAAGTGAATGCAAGGTATTTGCACACCCATATCTGCAAACCCATATTCACTGTGGCGTTAAGAAGCAACACATGTCCATCTACAGATAAATAGCTAAATAAAATGTGCTATGTATATACAATAGAATATTAATATAATTCAACTTTCAAAAGGAAAGAAATATGGTAACATGGGAATCTTAAGGACATTATGCTAAGTCAAATAAGCCAGTCACAGAAAGACAAATAACATATGATTACACTAATACGAGGGTGTAAAGTAGTCAAATTCATAGAAACAGAAAGTAGAATGGTCAATTACCAGAGGCTATGGGGTGAGGGGGAGTTGTTTAACAGTACAGAGTTTTCTATTTGCAAGATGAAAAAGTTCTGGAGATCTGCTTCATGGCAATGTGAATGTAACATTTATTTATTGACACTACTCAACTGTGCACTTTTTAAAAAGCATGTTAAATAGGGCACCTGGGTGGCTCAGTCGGTTGAGCATCTGACTTCAGCTCAGGTCATGATCTCACAGTTCATGGGTTTGAGCCCCACGTTGGGCTTTGTGCTGACAGCTCAGAGCCTGGAACCTACTTCGGATTCTGTGTCTCCCTCTCTCTGCCCCTCCCCTGCTTGTGCTCTGTCTCTCTCTCTCAAAAATAAATGTTAAAAAAAAATTTTTTAAAGCATGTCATATAAATGAACAAATAAAAGGGAAAAATGAAACAAAGTTGTTCTTAGACCTACAAAAGCTAAAAGAATTCATTGCCAGCATACCAGCAACTACAAGAAATGTTAAAGGTTGCAAAATAATACTTTATCTTTTTTTTTTTTGCAAAATAATACTTTAGGTTATGTATATAACTATTCTTCTGGTGTCTTTAAATAATAGACTTTAAAAAATAATAATGTAGTTTGTACATAAAAGTAAAATGCATGGGGGCTCCTGGGTGGCTCAGTCAGTTAGGCGTCTGACTTTGGCTCAGGTCATGATCTCACGGTTCATGAGTTCGAGCCCCGTATTGGGCTCTGTGTTGACAGCTCGGAGCCTGGAGCCTGCTTCCGATTCTGTGTCTCCTTCTCTCTCTGCCCCTCCCCCGCTCGCACTCTGTCTCTGTATCTCTCAAAAATAAATAAATGTAAAAAAAAAAAAAAAAGTAAAATGCATGATAACAATAGGACAAAGGTTGGGATAGGAGAAATGGAAGTATATTCTTGCAAGATTCTTATACTATGATTTTTATGCTATATGTATAGTAGTATAATATCATTGGAAAGTAGACTGTAGAAAAGCTAGACATGTATACCACAAACCCTAGAATAACCAATAATATAACAAAAAAAAGTTACAGCTAACATGCAAAGGAGATCAAACAGAATTATAAAAACATAAAAGTAATTCAAAAGAAGGCAGAAAAAGAAAAAAAGGGGGGAACAAAAAGCAAATGGCACAAATAGAAAACAAACGGCAATATGATACTCTGATATCAAACCCTGTCAATAATCACATTAAAGGTAAATGATCTGAAACACCCCGATTAAAAGGCAGAAATTGTCAAATCTGACAAAAAGTCAAGAATTAATTATATGCTGCTGACAAGAAATGCACTTTAAATATAAAGGAACAAATTGGTTAAAAAATAAGAGGATGGAAAAAAATACATTGCGCTAGCACTAATTAAAAGAAGGCTGAGTGACTACATTAATATCACACAATGTAGATTTCAGAGAAGACAAAATTCTCAGGGATAATGAAGATCACTTCATAATTATGGAGTCAATTCATTAAAGAGACATAACAACCTCAAACATTTATACATCTTATAACAGAACTTCAAAATATATGAAGCAAAGACTGATGGAACTATAAGGAGATGTGACAAATCCACAGAGATTTCAATACTACTGTCTCAATTACTGATGAAGTAAGTAAGCATAAAAATGGCAAGGACGGGGGTGCCTGGGTGGCTCAGTAGGTTAGGTGTCCAACTCCAGATTTCAGCTTGGGTGGTGATCTCAAAGTGGTTAGATCAAGCCCCATGTGGGACTCTGTGCTGAGTGAGGAGCCTGCTTAAGATTCACTCTCCTTCTGCCCCCTCCCCCAGCTCTCTCACACACTCTCACACACACACACACACACACACACTCTCTCTCTCTCTCTCTCTCTCTCTCTCTCTCAAAATAAATAAACATTAAAAAAAAAGAGAGAAACTTGAAAATCACATATTTGGAAATTTTTTTTAATGTTTATTTTTGAGAGAGAGAGAGAGAGACAGGATGCAAGCAGGGGGAGGGGCAGAGAGAGAGGGAGACACAGAATCTGAAGCAGGCTCCATCCAGGCTCCCAGCTGTCAGCACAGAGCCCAACGCAGGGCTTGAACTCACAAACCATGACATCATGACCTCAGCTGAAATCCAACGGATGCTTAACTGACTGAGCCACCCAGGAGCCCCAAGTATTTGGAAATTAAATAATACACTTCTAAATAACCCACGATCAAAGAGAAACAAAGGAAACATGAGCAAGTATTTGGAACTGAATGGAAATGAATCCATCAGGTGCTGTTAGAGTAGTGAATTATTTATAGGAGAAAAGAAGAAAGGTATCAAATCAACGACCTACTCTTCTACATTAAGAAACCGCCCCCCCCAAAAAGGGAAATTAAGCCTAAAGTAAGCAGAAGAGACTAAATAATAAAGATCAAAACAGAAATCAATAAATTAGGGAACAGAAGAGTGAAAAAAAAATGAAAAAGCTAGGTCTTTGAAAAGTTCTATAAAATTGATATATCTTCAGCCACCTAGATCACACATACAAAAAGAAGGAACAAATTATTAAGATACAAAATAAGAGGAGCAACAGAAGCAACATCACTACAGATTCTGCAGATAGTAAAAGAATGATAGAAGAACACTAAAGACAATGTTATGCCAAAGTGTTTAACAACTTAGATGAAATGACAAATTTGTTAAAAGACACAAACTACTAAAGCTTACTTAAGAAAATAGAGATAGCCTAAATAGCCCTGTATCTATTATCAACAGTGAAAATGTTGTTAATAACCTTTCCACAGGGGCGCCTGGGTGGCTCAGTCGGTTAAGTGGCCGACTTCGGCTCAGGCCATGATCTCGCAGTCCGTGAGTTCTAGCCCCGCGTCGGGCTCTGTGCTGACAGCTCAGAGCCTGGAGCCTGCTTCAGATTCTGTGTCTCCCTCTCTCTGACCCTCCCCTGTTCATGCTCTGTCTCTCCCTGTCTCAAAAATAAATAAACGTTAAAAAAAAAATAACCTTTCCACAATGAAAAGTCTAGAGTCAGATGGGTTCATTGGCAAATTCTACCAAACGTTCAAGATAGAAATAATACCTATTCTGCATAAATTCTTCCAAAACAAAACAAAACAAAACTGGAGAGAATACTTCCCAACCCATTCTATCAGCCTCTGAAATGAAAACTAATCAAAGATATTACAAGGAAAGTATAAGCCAGTATCTCTTAGAACACAGATGTAAATTCTAAACAAAATTCTCAGCAAATCTAATCAAGCAATATATTAAAAGGACTATACATTGGGGTACCTGGCTGGCTCAGTCAGTTGAGCACCTGACTTTGGCTCAGGTCATGATGTTACGGTTTGTGGGTTCGAACCCTGCGTCAGGCTCTGTGCTGACAGCTGGGAGCCTGGATGGAGACTGCTTCAGATTCTGTATCTCCCTCTCTCTCTGCTCCTCCCCCGCTCACACTCTCTCTCTCAAAAATAAATAAACATTAAAAGAAAAAGGATTATACATTATTACCAAGTGAGGTGTACCCCAGAAACACAGGGTTGGTTTAACATTCAACTATCAAACAATGTTATTCCTCATATTAATAAACTAAGAAAGAAAAACTATTATGGTCATCTCACTAGAGAGAAAAAGATTTTTGACGAAATCTAACAGCCATGCCTGATAAAAATTCCTAACAAACTAAATGGCATCCATGAAAAAACGACAGCTGACATGACACTTAATGATGAAAGACTAAATGTTTTCCTGAGATCCAGGATTGTCCACTCTGAGCACGTCTATTCAACATTGTACTGAAGGTTCTAGCCAGTATAATCAGGCAAGAAAGAGAAAGAAA
This sequence comes from Panthera tigris, assembly GCF_018350195.1. Classification (NCBI taxonomy): domain Eukaryota; kingdom Metazoa; phylum Chordata; class Mammalia; order Carnivora; family Felidae; genus Panthera; species Panthera tigris. The sequence goes on along the minus strand of NC_056669.1, from coordinate 21,926,068 downwards.
AGCCATCCAGCCAGATTTAAAGAAAGAAATACAAGTGTCTTTGAAGATAACACATGATCACCATGTAAATAAATCCAATGAATTAATAAGTAAGCTTATTAATAAGGTTGCAGGATATAAGATCCATACCCAAAAATCAATTGTGCATTTCCACATACTAGCAACAACAGCAAAAAATCAGAAACAAATAAAATAAACACCATTTACAAAGCCATTACCAAACACCATTACAAAAATATGAAATACTTAGGGACAGATATGATAAAAGACGTGAAAGACCTATACACTAAAAACCATAATTGAGAAAAACTAAAGAAGAGCTAAATAAATGGAACAATATACCTTTGTCACAGGTTGGAAGACTCAGTATCATAACATGTCAATTCTCCCCAAATTATCTATAGATTCAACACAATCAAAAAATCCAAGAAAGCTTTTTGTATGAATTGACAAACTTATTTTAAAATTCATATGGAAATGCAGGGGTGCCTGGATGGCTCAGTTGGTTGAGCATCCGACTTTGGCTCAGGTCATGATTTCACGGTTCGTGGATTTGAGTCCCGCATCAGGCTCTGTGCTGACAGCTCAGAGCCTGCTTCGGATTCTGTGTCTCCCTCTCTCTCTGTTCCACCCCTGCTCACACTCTGTCTCTGTATGTCTCAAAAATAAACAAAGATTAAAATTCATATGGAAATGCAAAGGGCCTAGACGAGCCAAGACAGCTCTGGGGAAAAAAACCAGAGGGCTATCACTATGTGATTTCAAGCATTGTTATAAAACTACACTAATCAAAACTGCATGGTATTTGTACTTAGACAAATAGATCAGCAGAAAAGAAGAGCAAGTCCAGAAATAAACCAACACATATATGGAAAGCTCACTTTTTAAACACCTTTACTAAGATAAAATTTGAATGCCATACAGCTCACCATCACAGTAATATGAGAACCTGTTCATCGCTCCCAAAAGAAATCTTATATTGGAAAGAAACTCTGTATTCGTTAGCAGTCACTCTCCATCCCCTCCTTCCCAGACCTAGCAGAGTCTCTATAGGTTTGCCTGTTCTAGACATTTCATATAACTGGGATCATACAATATGCAGCCTTTGTGACTGGCTTCTTTCACCTGGCATAATGTTTTCAAAGCCCTACATGTTGTAGCCTGAATCAGTGCTTCATTCCTTTTTATTGCTGATATTCCACTGTATAGATATACCACATTTTATTTCTCTATTCATCAGTTTTTGGACACGCAGGCTGCTTCCACTTCCTGGCTATTATGAATAATGCCGCCACGAACACGTGTGCAGGTTTCTGTGTGGATGTGCACTTCCAGTTCTCTTGGTTATATATCCAGGAGTGGAGCTGCTGAGTCATATGGTAAATCTGTTGAACCTTTCGAGGAATTGCTAAACTGTTTTCCAAAAACAACTGTACCAGTTGACATTCCCCACCAACAATGTATGGGAATTCTAATTCCTCCATATTCTTATCAACACTTGTTAGTATTTGCTGTTTTTATAACAGCCATGCTGGTGGGTGTGAGGTTTTGATTTGCATTTCCCAATAACTCTTGAGGTTGAGCATCCTTTTAAGTACTTATTAGCCATTTGTATGTTTGCCTGGGAGAAATGTCTATTTAAATCCTTTTTAATTTAATTGGGATTGTCCTTTTATTACTGAGTTGTAAGAGTTCTTTAAATATTCTGAATACAAGTCCCTTATTAGATATATGATTTGCAAATATTTTCTCCCATTCTGCAGCTGTTTTCTACTTTCTTGATGGTTTTAATTTAATGAAGTACAACTTATTAATTTTCCCTTCCATTTGTTGTACAACGGATTGTTGACATTGGCACAAGGCAATGCAGTGGAGAAAGGATAGCCTTTTTGACAAATTGATATCCACATGCAAAAAATAACTTCACACCATATATGAAAGTGAACTCAAACTAAATTACAAATCTAAATATAAAACCTTAAAGTGATCATCTTTCCAGAAGAAAGCAAAAAAAAAAAAAAAATTATGACCTTGGGTTAGGCAACGATTTCTTAAATATAACACCAAAAACATAATCTATTAAGGAACAAACTGAAAAACAGGTATTCATCAAAATTTATTCTGCTCTTTAAAAGACAGTGTTAAGATAAAAAGACAAACCACAGGACGGGAGAAAATCTTTGCAAAGCATATATCTGATAAAAAAGACTTGTATCTAGATTATACTAAAGAAGTCTTAAAACTCAGTAAGACAACTCAAAAACTTTGGGTTTGAACAGAAATGTTACCAAAAATGATATACAGATGGCAAATAAATACTTGAAAAGATGCTCAACACCTTCAGAGGTATAGGAAATGCAAACTAAAACCACAATGCGATACCATAACACACCTATTCAAATGGTTAAAATAAAAGACTGACTATACCAAATACCAAGTATTGGTGAAGATGTAAAAACTTGAACTCTCTTACACTGCTGGTGGTAAAATTAAATGGCACAACCACTTTGGAAACCAGTATGACAGTTTCTTTAAAAATTTAAATATAAACTTACCATATGATCCAACCATTCTACTCCCAGCTATACTCCCAAGAGAAAAGGTAACATATTTCCAAAGACTTGTACATGAATGTTCATTGCAGTCTTTTTTCTAGTAGCCCTAAACTGGAAACAACCCAAATGTCCATCAAGCTATGAATGGATGGTGTGGTATATCTATAAAATGGAATACTATTGTACAACAAAAAGGAATCAGTCTTGATACTACAACAAGGATGAATCTAAAAATAATTATGCTGAGTAAAAGGAGCTGGGCACAAGAGTACATGTTGTAATGAGGCAGTATAGGAAAAATAAAAGGAATCTAATTCCTATAAAGTCACTGGTCTAAGGCCAGTTAAGTTTTCATATGCTTAAAGACAGATACCTCCTTCTGGGCAAGAGAACAAACAAGCAGTAACAACTGTTAGAGAATAAAGGTTGTTTGAGCAAAAACAAAAGAAACAGTTTACACAGAAGTAACAATTTAGAGTCAGCTTGAGCAAATATTTCTATTTTTCAGGTACCCTAAAGAATGCTGACCATGGAAAAAGGTATCCTATGACTGTCTTGTGACCAAAGAGTGATATCACACTCTTTGGCCCAGGGGCTGGACCAAATGATCCAGGGGCTGAAGGGCACTTCCTCACTCCTAGTCCCCCTGTCCCTGGGAGGAGTGCCTTTATATGCCATGCATAGTACCCCTTCTGAGCAACATTCCTCTTTCTTGTTGGCTACTTTGTATCCAAGCTATCTCCAAACCAAATATTGACAGAAAGCAAAACAGTCGTTGGTTGCCTAGGGAGGTAGAGACAGGGAGCGAAAGAAAAGTGGGGCTACCAGGGGCATGAGTAAACTTTTGGGGATGATAATATGGTCACTATCTTGACTATGATAATGGTTTCATGTATATATATGTCAAAACATCAAAGTTTGTACTTTAAATATGTGCAGTTAATTGAACATTAATTATATTTATTTTTTTAATCCACCTACAAGTAGAGAGGAAATAAGTAGCTCATGGAAAAAAAAATGAAAATCTAAGTAATGAGCTTTTGTTAAAAAAATATAACAGATTCAAGACTAAACCTTATACGCTGATAATGTCAACCGCTAAAAATTAATTTGAAACAAAAGAGCTGTTGTTTTCTGAACAGTAGTATGAGGCCAATTCACACCCATACCTCTTCAATAAAGCATGGACTGCTGAAAAATCTGGGCTTCTATCCATTTGTGGCAGGCTATTTACTCCAGGGGAATGATGGCCTTCCTTTTAGTTAGATTAACACAGGCATATACTAAAACCCAGGAAGTTGTCCTACAAAGGCTGAAAGATCAGGCACTGGAAAAGTACAAGAGACTCAGTAGTTGTATTGTATATGGAACTCAAGTCCATCCAGATTCTGACAGCTAATCAAGGCCACGTCTAGTAGAGTGACAAGACTACTTTAAACAAGGATTTTCTTACAACTGTTCTCCCACACTTGCCATTCTTTGCTAAGCCAAAACTCTAAGTCTAACTTGAATACTCCTCAAAGAGTATAAAACATAAGCATATCTTTTACAGTATGATTCAAACTCAAATGCAATGAGGTGAGAAATCTCATTATTGCAACTTGGGCAGACAGAGATGTTTTCATATCAGTGAAGATGAAGATAAAGGCACGTAAGGTGGTGTAGTAGGAATAGGAGAAAAGGTAATGTGTGTGGAAAGGCCAAGACAGGCACATACTCGTTCACAACTGACTTTAAAATATATGTCAACTTGCTTTCTTAAAACACAATGTGTGAAATAAGCAAGAGAATGACAGGAAAAGATTAAGAGTGCAAAAGTTAAAAGATGAGCCTAAGATCATGAAGGGGCTCTTGGCTAGGGATCTACATTTATAGAGATATTACACCAAAGACAGCCAGTAAAGAGAAGTTGTATTTTGAAGGCATTTATATTTTCTCAGTTCAATAACTCCTTATGTTGTGAAAAAGGCAAGCGGTAAAAGTTAATGTTCAGATAATGAACCAAATTGAGGTTTTCAATGGTAAAATTTAAACGGAGCCAAGTGAATGACAACGGAAAAGAGATTAGCTACTGGTATAATTCTCAAAACCAATTATCCTCTAAGCCAGAAAACTAAGATCTAAGGAAACATGTCAGCATTGTTTTTCAAATGTTGTCTCTTTAGATCTTGGTAATAAGACAGTTACTAGAAATAATGGAATCAGCCCTCACTCCCACCCCAACTATTCCTCACATCAAACGTCTTGTAAGAGTTGTGTAGACTTTCTGGTTCTATTTCCTGACCTCCTCACCTAAACCAATGTAGCTTATAGGCCCATCAATCACTGCATCAAAACAACTTTCTCCAAAGTCAATGGTAGTGGTGGTTTACAGGTCATTTAATCCATCTAGCACATATATCCTCAATGGGAGCAATATCGTACCCAAGGTAGCAAAAACTGATTTGAGAGAGCAAAAAAAATGTTACATATTAAAATAGTCTGTGGCCCTCCAAAAAGTCATAGTACCTAAGTAGAAATACAACATACCTAGGCATTCTTCCTTCACTTCTCACGCTGTAACTTCTCCCCAGGTGACTTTATGCATGCCACCTGCTTCAGTTCCCACCCACTAACACCTGTACCTCATAAAGCTACAGCTCATCATACACAGTTCCTCTGAGATTCAAACCTATTTAACTACCTGCCAATTTGACATCCCCATTTGAATATTTCAAAGGTATTTTCCTGGGGAAAAAATCCACAGCTTTGGTCAGATTCTCAGATTAAGAACTATTGCCATATGGTAATTTCAGAAAGGATCATAAAGTCGAAAATGACAAAGCTAACTTACAAAGTTGACATAAACAGCTATTCTGTAAGTGAGTTCTTATTCTCTGATACCTGTAAGGCCTCTTGTGTAAACAGAACTTTCAGATGATACACAATAGAAACTAAACTAGGTCAGAAATCAACATGTCAATGTATTGGTTGTTTCCAGAGCACTGAAGCAGGCAATGTAATGTACCTAGCTGTAACACCGAAAGTTATTCTGAAACTAGTGTCAGACTTGGAGTAAAAGAGAGTAAGAATACAAAACACTGCAAATTGGTCCGTAAACTTGCTATGCTGAGTGTTGGCCCAACTAAACAAGTATATAGGTCAACACTGACACTTTGAAAAGAATCCTGAAGATAAAGCAGTGTCACAGGCAAACAGCATTTAAAATAGTTTTATCATTCCAACAGTTCAAAAATTCTTGTTGGCCATCCTCCATATTAATAAGGCCACACTACTAACCCTTTACAAAGTTAAACTAAAATACAGACCTGAAACTAAAAATGAGGCCTATCTTTTTGGCTCTATGGTATTTTTCTTCCAGAGCCAGCAATGTGCCAACACCGATATTCTCAAATAAAAGGAATTCTGCTTGTGGATTAAAACACAGGTCTATTTCAGGGGTTAAAGTGGTGCCCTGTTAGAAAAATAACTTCTCAAGGACATGAAAGAAATCTTCCTCTTTGGCACAACAGGATTAAGGTCTAATCTAGCAGGTCTAAATCTTTGCTTGCTGATCCTGTTTTTCTATTCAACCTTTCTGTCTGCTCACTTCCTGATTCTGATAAGTACTCTTCCTTAGTGATTTCTGAAATCATTATTAAAAATAACATAACATTTCCTACTGGATTCTCTAGTTGGATTTCCTTTAAGCACCTCAAACCCAGTATGCCCCAAACTAAACTTATTGTCTCCACATCTACCTCCTTCCAGGCAAATCTGTTTTAGATTTTACCTGGTGGCCTAATTCATAAACTTGGGACTTAACCCTGAATTCTCCTCTGACAAAATTTTATGCACTCTCTCTTATGCTCTTAAAATTGTCTCCTTCTCATTGCCTCCTTGGTTCTGGCTTATTTGAAAGGTGGTGTTACAGACTTCAAAGAGATTGGGTGCCTGAAATCCAATAAATTTGGGACTGAATTCCAGTTCTGCCATTGCTAAGTGTGATCTTAATCTTAGGCAAATTACTTAACCTCATCTTCTTTTCTACAAGATTAAAATAAAAATCAAATTTATCTCATAAGGTTATGGAAACAAGTAAATGAGCTAATGCCTCTAGAACACTCAACACAGTGCTGGGACACATTATAAACACTCAGTGAATGGCAGCTACCACTATCCTGCAGAATTGTATCAATTAAATGAGACCATAATGAATGTAAAGCATTTGACACACAGTAAGGACTTCATATAATAATCCTTTTTAAAAAAACCAATTTCCTCTCTCATCTTCTAAGTGTATTATTTCAATAATCTCCTAACATCTAGTTCTTAATCACCTTATCCATTCTAAATGGCTCCTGCTTTCAGGATAAAATCCAAATCCCTTCTCATGACATACAAAGCTGTTTATGATCTTGTCTTTGTTTTTTAAGACTTACCTCTTGCCATTCTTTTAGCTCCAATCATATCCAACTCAGAAGTGTCATATTTTCTCAAGTCACTGCTTTTACAATGTTATTCCTTTTACCTAAGATTCCCATCTACTCTTTTCTCCAAACCAATTACAATTTTTTTTTAAAGTAAATTTCATGTCCAGTGTGGAGCCCAATGCAGGGCATTTACTCACAACCGAGATCAAGAGTTGAAGGCTTGACTGATTGAGTCACCCACGCACCTCCAACTACACTTCTGTCTCATACTACTGCTTCTAATCCTTCAAGACTCAGCCCAGGAAGCCTTGTGCTACAAACATACCCCCAATTCTGAGTTCAAAACACAGTTGCTGTACCCCCATATATTCTTGCGATTTTTTATTCTAATGATATTAAAAGAACTATTTTATTTTACTTGAGATTTTTATACTTATGTTGGTAAGAGAAATTAGTCTGTAACATTGCTTTATTGTAATGCCTTTGTCAGGTTGGCAGTGAGATTATACTGGCCTCTATAATTATTTGGGAAGTATTCCGGGTTTTCCATTCTCTGGAATAATGTAAAACTTGGTATTATTTTTCCTTAAATACTTGGCAACTAACATTTATCGAGCAGCTACTGTGCCAGATTGAGCACATTCATATGTTACCTCATTTAATTCTCATGGCAACTTCAGGAAGTATATACTGCTATTATCCCTTTCCCACACAGCTGGTAGGTAGCAGAGACGGGACCTGAACACATATCTCCACATGCTCTTAACCACATGCTATACTGTCTTGTAATACTTAATATATGGTATTAAACTATGTAATTCATTTGCCTGCTTCCCTATTCATGAGTGAAATCTATCTAGTAAGATCTTTGTGAAGAGTGGGATGATGTGTTTCATTTGTTGCAACCCCTAAGTCTAGCCATCATGTCTACCAATTAATAGATACTCAATAAATTGCTCCTAAATGAATGAATGAAAACATATTATTTGATTCTTAAAACAACTTATTATCAATTTCTGTCTAGAAAGAAGATATATGTTTATTTTAGAACGCTGCTAAAGTGGTTTTGCCTTTTTTTAAAGCTGTTTTGTCTTTCAGTTAAATCATAACTTCCATGCAAAAAAGGCATGCGTGATTTCATTTCTTCAACAAGGAAGAAGCAAAAAATAATAATTTTTAATTGTTTGCGAATGATTGACAACAGATTTAATTTTCTGATACCATCTGTAAGACAGAGACCTTCATATTTTTTCTGGGGTCAAGAGTATAAATCAAAGAAGGAAAAGATTATCCAGTGAGAAAATGGCAATACAACAAAAGCCTTAAGCAGAAAAGCTTTCAAAGAAGGTCAGCATATAGCTAAAGAAGAATTCCCCACTGACTATGCCATGTGGTAGGCATGTCATAAGAAGATTTAGGTTAGACATAAAACATCCACAGCAGGGATGTCCTGGCTTCAGTTATTTGAACTGAACTAAATTTCTGTTCTTTTGCTTGAAGAGTTGATAAAATGCTTACATACTGGCATTACAGAAATAAAAGGATTTTTGATGTAGATCAGATCATAATTATGGTTAAATGACTAGGTGATAGTAAGACAAATTGAGCCTACATATAAGAATGAACTTCCTGAGAACCAATGTCCTTAGATTCTGAAACTATTATCCAGGAAGATTATATAATTATGGCCCTGATGAACATTAAAAATAGAAAACAATCCTTGAAATATTTAAATAGAATCCTGGCTTAAAGGTTACCCTAGACAACATCATGAGGATTTTTTCAAGCCTCTTCCACCCCAATCCTAAACATGTACAGAAAATTTTTTATCGCAGCAGTTTCTGTCAAGCGGTTTTTAAGACAACAATATTCTAATATATCTTGAGGGGAGAAAAAGCATGTGAGAATACAAACATACTAAAGAACCTATTAAACACCTCAGAGGAAAACCATTCTCACCCATGAATTGCCACATAAAAGTTTCAGAAGTCCTTGTACTCTCTATTACGAAATACACAGGATATTCAGCAGCAAGGGGCCCCTGCAGATATTGTTTAGGCTCTCAAAGTCAAAAATACTAATGAGGGGCGCCTGGGTGGCTCAGTCGGTTAAACGTCCGACTTCATCCAGGTCACGATCTCGCGGTCCGTGAGTTCGAGCCCCGCGTCAGGCTCTGGGCTGATGGCTCGGATCCTGGAGCCTGCTTCCGGTTCTGTGTCTCCTTCTCTCTCTGCCCCTCCCCCCTTCATGCTCTGTCTCTCTCTGTCTCAAAATAAATAAATGTTAGAAAAAAAATTAAAAAAAAAAAAAATACTAATGATAAAAAATTTGAAAAATTAAGAAACATGGAACAGGAGAAAATTATTTTTTTATTTTTAGCATTGAAACACATTTCTCAAACATCTTGGAATGTTTTATTTTAGTCATTTTTTTCATCATCATTGGTTGTGCAAAAAGCTTTGTTTCCATTGGGTCCATGGCTTGGGAAAAGTTCAGGGGTGTTTAAGAAGCTGCCCTGGGGCAGGAGGCAGAGATTTGGGCAGAAGTTCCAAGGACAATCAGACAAGATCGCCATGAAAAAGAAATATTTTCATGTCAAGACAAAACTGCAAGTTTTCCATAATCCACTGCTAAAACAAAGAGGAGAATGGCTTTAAAAAAAGGAAAGAATTAGTTCCAAAGACAGGGGCATGCAAGAGTGCCCCTCAAAGGCCACTGGGCTACTATTTCACTTGGGATTTTACATTTATATTGAGGAGAGAAATTAGTCTGTAATGTTGCTTTCTTGTAATGTCCTTGTCAGGCTAGTATTAACGTTATGCTGGCCTCTACAATTATTCAGGGAGAATTCCCTATTTTCCATTCTCTAGAATAGTTTATGTAAAACTTGGTGTTGTTCTTCCTTTAAATATTTGGCAAGAATCCCCCAGTGAAGACATCTGAGTCTGGACCTGAACATGAATTTTTCTCTTTGGTAAGATTTTTTTTTAAGCTTATTTATTTATTTTTGAAACACACACAATGAGAGAGAGAGAGAGAGAGAGAGAGAGAGAACAAGCAGGGGAAGGGCAGAGAGAGAAGGAGAGAGAGAATCTGACGCAGGCTTCTCACTGCCAGCGTGGAGCCTGACCCAGGGCTCAAACCCATAAACCATGAGATCATGACCTGAGCCAAAATTAAGAGTCAATATTTAACTGACTCAGCCACCCAGGCACCTCTCTTTTTGGTAAGATTTTTAATAACTGATTTACTGTCTTTAAGTGGTATGGAGTGACTCAGATTTCTATTTCTTCTGGCACTGATATTTTTTATTTTTAAAGCAGTTTCTCTTTCATCAAAATGATCCAAATTTTTTAGCATGAAGTTGTTCATAATGTCCTTTTATATCATTTAATGTCTCTAGGCTCTGTAGTAATGGCTCATTTTTCATTCTAATATTGGTAGTGTTGTCTCTCTTTTCTTTTTTACTGATTAGTAAAAGTGGTATGTCCCTGGAAAAACTAAATTTTCAAAGAACTTTTGGCTTTGTTGATTTTCTCAATTGTATATTTGTTTTCCATTTCTGGATGATTTCTGCTCTTTATGACTTCCTTCCCCTTCTTTGATTTGCTATTTTTTCCTAGCTTCTTAAAGATGTAAAGTTAAAACATTGATTTTTACCCTCTTTACTTTTTCTGATAACTGCAATTAAGGCTCTAATATTCCTTCTAAGCACTGTTTTAGCTGCACCTGACAAGTTTTGATCTGTTACATTTTCATTATTCTCTTCACAGCACTTCCTGATAATCTCTATTGTAATTTTATTTTTCACTCAGAATTCCTTTAAAATGTACTGCTCATTGATTTCTAGCTTAACATCACTATAGTCAGAGAACATGTCTGGAAAATAAGCCAGGATACAATCAATCTCGGTAAATGTGCCATGGACACTTAAAAAGAGTATATTCTATCATTGTTCAGTGTTTTTAGGAATACTTTTATTTTCCTTGAGGAAATATTTAGCAGCAAAGAGGATAATTCGTAAGGTAGGTGTATGTTTAACTATATAATATACTAAACAATTTCCAAACACTTTTCCACTTTCACTACCAATACATCAGTTGTAACTTGTCTACATCCTTGCCAATATCTGACACTGTTGATATTGTCTACATTGCTGGAAGGAGCCAAGATGGCAGAACAGCATGGAAGTTTTTTTTGCATCTCTCATCCTTGAAATGCAGCCAGATCAACACTAAACCATCTTGCACACCTAGAAAACTGATTTGAGGATTAACACAATAATCTGCACAACCTGAACCACAGAATTCAGCAGTTACGCAGTGTGGAGAGGTAAACTGGGGACAGAGAAGCCATGGAAAGCAGGGAGCTGTTTTTGCTTGCAGAGAGAGGATGGAGACTGGGGGATATGGAATATGGGAAAAGCACCGCCCCCCGAAAGCAGCTGGATAGAAAGTGGAAGACTGGAAACAGCTGTAAAGGACTGAACAAAAAAGGGAAAAAGGAGATAGGAGTTTAAATTCCATTTAGACTCTAAAAACAGGGGGAGTGCAGAGTCTGACACTCTGCAGCTTGACACCTGGCAGTGCTCTGGTGGGAAAGGCAAATCCCTAGGAGCAGAGAGCGAGGTCCAAGGGGTCCTCGGGCCACATGGGGAAAGGCAGTTCCCCTGCTGGGAGAATACTGGTAGAGGCAACGTGGCCTTCCCACAGGCAAAGGTCCCAGCAGATCTTGGAGAAGGGCCACCACATTCACTGGTGTTGGAACAAGGACATTAAGGGTGAAACCTGGTACCAGATGTGTGTTGTGATTTGCCAAAATCCCTGAAATGCTGCTGCTACACAATCGCAGGAACTTTTACTGGGGCTGGCTGGCACCCAGCCACAGTCTCTGAGCATCAGCAGCAGCATGGTCTCCCGAACATTCCTGGGGCCAGTCAAGCACCCGGCCATTGCTCAGTGAGACCCTCCCCCAGAGAGTTGGAGTGGGTAACAGTTGCAGTTGGGAAACACGGCCCCATCTGAGATAAAATTCTGGATGGAGGTGCCTCCTGGCAGCCTGACGGCTTGGTCACGGACAGTGTAGAAGCAGAGAATGGACTTAAGCTGGAGACAAAGGAGGGATGCTTGATTGCCGGTTGGGGAGTGCACAGAGTCCTGAAACTAGATACTGGGTAGCTGGGTGATGCCATTTTCACCCCTCCTGTGAATGCACATACATACCTACAGCAATACACTCCAGTAAGCTAAGCAACACCATCTAGTAGAGAATGGAGCTATTACACTAAGCCCCGCCCAAATGGGCCAACTGCGCTCTTGACAAACACAAGTCTCTCTGCCTACTTAGTTTACAGACTATAAAATGCTTCATAGTGTGACTACTACAGGAAAACGGTTGTAATTTCAATTTGTTTTCATTCTGTTCGCTGGTACATCTATTCAATTTTTTTTCTTTTTCTCTTCTTATTCATGAATACAGAAAGGGAAAAATTTATTTTTATTTTCCATTTTTATTAAAAATATTTCTTTCATTTTTTTATACAATATTTTTTACTTTCTTGTATCTATCTTAAATTCTATTTTATTTTCATCATTTCATTTTTATTCTACTTTATTGTATTCATTTTTTCCAAATTTTCACATTTTCCTTTTTTTCCTTTTCCTTTTCTTATCTTTCCCTTTTTTCTCTAATCTATCAAGCTTCTTTCAACAACCAGACCAAAACACACCTAATATCTAGCATCCCTTATTTGATTTTTGTGTGTATTGTTTTTTAATTTTTTAATTTTTATTTTTTTTACATTATTCCTTTTCTTACTTCAAAATGACGAAATGAAGGAATTCATCCCAAAAGAAAGGACAGGAAGAAATGACAGCCAGGGACTTAATCAACACAGATATAAGCAAGATGTCTGAACCAGAATTTAGAATCATGATAATAAGAATACTACCTGGGGTTGAAAACAGATTGGAATCGCTTTCTGTGAAGATAAAAGTCAGGATGAAATAAAAAATTCTATAACTGAGCTGTAATCTCAATGGTTGCTACGGCGGCAAGGATAGATGAAGCAGAGCAGTCAATCAGCAATACAGAGGACAAACTTACGGTGAATAATGAAGCAGGGGAAGACTAAGGCAAAAGAGCACGATATAAGAATTAGAGAATTCAGTGACTCATTAAAAAGGAATGACATCAGAATCATAGGGGCCCCAGAAGATGAAGAGAGAGAAAATGGGGTAGGTTTATGTGAGCAAATCATGGTGGAAAACTTTCCTAACCTAGGGAAAGACACAGACATTAAAATCCAGGAAGCACAGAAGACTCCCATTAGATTCAACAAAAACCAACCATCAACAAGGCATATCATAATCAAATTCACAAAATACTCAGCAAGGAAAGAATCAGGAAAGCAGCAGGGAAAAAAAAAAGTATTTAACCTATAAGGGAAGACAGATCAGGTTTGCAGCAGACCTATCCACAGAAACTCGGCAGGCCAGAAAGGACTGGCAGTATATATTCAATGTGCTGAATCAGAAAAATATGCAGCCAAGAATTCCTTATCTAGAAGGCTGTCATTCAAAATAGAAGGAGAGATTAAAAGTTTCCCCAGCAAACAAAAACTAAAGGAGTTTGTGACCACTAAACCAGTCCTATAAGAACTTTCAAGGGGCACTCTCTGAGGGGAGAAAAGATGAAAAAACAAAAACAAACACGAAAACAAACAAAAAAAGACCAAAAGCAACAAAGACTAGAAAGGACCAGAGAACAGAAACTCCAACTCTACAGGCAATATAATGGCAATAAATTCATATCTTTCAGTACTCACTCTAAATGTCAGTGGACTAAACGCTCCAATCAAAAGACACAGGGTAACAGAATGGATAAGAAAACAAGACCCATCTATATGCTGTTTACAAGAGATCCATTTTAGACCGAAAGACACCTTCAGACTGAAAGTAAGGGGATGGAGAACCATCTATCATGCTAATGGTCAACAAAAGAAAGCCAGAGTAGCCATACTTACATCAGGCAATCTAGACTTTAAAATAAGGACTGTATCAAGAGATGGAGAAGGGCATTATATCATAATCAAGGGGTCTATCCACCAAGAAGACCTAACAATTGTAAACATTTATGTGCCAAATGTGAGAGCACCCAAATATATAAGTCAATTAATCACAAACATAAAGAAACTCATTGATAGTAAGACCATAATAGTAGGGAATTTCAACACCCCACTCACAGCAATGGACAGATCATCTAATAAAAAATCAACAAGGAAAGAATGGCTTTTAATGACACACTGGACCAGATGGATTTAACAGATATATTCAGAACATTTCATCCTAAATCAGCGGAATATACATTCTTCTCCAGTGCACATGGAACGTTCTCCAGAATAGACCACATACTGGGTCTCAACAGCCCTCAACAAGTACAGAAAGACTGAGATCATACCGTGCATATTTCAGACCACAACACTACAAAACTTGAAATCAACCACAAGAAAAAATGTGGAAAGATAACAAATACTTGGAGACTAAAGAACATCCTACTAAAGAATAAATGGGCGAACCAAGAAGTTAAAGAGGAAATTAAAAAGTACATGGAAGCCAATGAAAGTGATAACACCACAGCCCAAAACCTCTGGGATGCAGCAAAGGCAGTCATAAGAAGGAAGCATACAGCAATCCAGGCCTTCCTAAAGAAGGAAGAAAGGTCTCAGATACACAACCTACCCTTATACCTTAAAGAGCTGGAAAAAGAACAGCAAATAAAACCCCAAACAAGCATAAGACAGGAAATAATAATTAGAGCAGAAATCTATGCTATCAAAACCAAAAAAAACAGAACAGATTAATGAAACCAGGAGCTGGTTCTTTGAAAGAATTAACAAAATTGATGAACTACTAGCCAGTTTGATCAAAAAGAAAAAGGAAAGGACCCAAATAAATAAAATCACGAATGATAAAGGAGAGATCACAACCAACACTGAAGAAATACAGACAATAATAAGAGAATATTACGAGCAATTGTACGCCAATAAAATGGGCAATCTGGAAGAAATGGACAAATTCCTAGAAACATATAAACTACCAAAACTGAAACAGGAAGAAATAGAAAATTAGAACAGACCCATAACCAGCAAACATATTGAATTAGTTATCAAAAATCTCCCAAAAAACAAGAGTCCAAGGCCAGATGGCTTTCCAGTGGAATTCTACCAAACATTTAAAGAAGAGTTAACACCAATTCTTTTGAAGCTGTCCCAAAAAATAGAAATGGAAGGAAAACTTCAAACCTCATTCTTTAAAGCCAGCATTACCTTGATTCCAAAAGCAAAGACTCCACTAAAAAGGAGAACTACAGACCAATTTCCCTGATGAACATGGATGCAAAAATCCTCAACAAGATACTAGCCAACTGGATTCCACAATACATTAAAAGAATTACTCACCACGACCAAATGGAATTATAGCCGGGATGCAGAGCTAGCTCAATATCCACAAAACAATCAATGTGATATATCACATCAATCAAAGAAAGGACAAGAACCACATGATCCTCTCAATAGATGCAGAGAAAGCATTTGACAAAATATCCTTTCTTGATAAAAACCCTCAAGAAAGTAGGGATAGAAGGATCAAACCTCAAAATCATAAAAGCCATATGTGAAAGACCCACCACTACTATCATTCTCAGTGGGGAAAAACTGAGAGCTTTCCCCCTAAAGTCAGTATCACAACAGGGATATCCACTCTTGCCACTGTTATTCAACACAATATTGTAAGTCTTAGCCTCAGCAACCAGACAACACAAAGGAATAAAACTATACATTGAAAACTATAGAAAGCTTATGAAAGAAATTGAAGACACACAACAAAAAAGGAAAAATATTCCATGTTCCTGGATTAGAAGAACATTGTTAAAATGCCAATACTACCCAAAGCAATCTACATATTCAATGCAATCCTTATAAAAATAACACCAGCATTCTTCACAGAACTAGAACAAACAATCCTAAAACTTGTATGGAACCAGAAAAGACCCCGAATACCCAAAGCAATCTTGAAAAAGAAAACCGAAGCTGGAGGCATCACAATCCCAGACTTCAAGATGTATTACCAAGCTGTAATCATTAAGACAGTATGGTACTAGCACAAAAACAGACACTCAGATCAATGGAACAGAATAGAGAACCCAGAAATGGACCCACAAACATATGGCCAACTAATCTTTGACAAAGCAGGAAAGAATATCCAATGAAATAAAGACAGTCTCTTCAGCAAATGGTACTGAGAAAACTGAACACCAACACGCAGAAAAATGAACCTAGACCATTTTCTTACACCATACATAAAAATAAACTCAAAATGGATGAAGGACCTAAACGTAAGACAGGAAGCCATAAAAATCTTAAAGGAGAAAGCAGGCAAAAACCTCTTTGACCTCGGGCTCAGCAACTTCTTATTTAACATGTCTCCAGAGGCAGGGGAAACGAAAAAAAATAAACGAAAGCGAAAACGAAAAAAAAAAAGTCCTGAACTACCAGGACCTCATCAAGATAAAAAGCTTCTGCACAGCAAAGGAAACAATCAGCAAAACTAAAAGGCAACCGACAGAATGGGAGAAGACATTTGCAAATGACATATCAGATAAAGGGTTAGTATTCAAAATCTATAAAGAATTTATGAAACTCAACACCCAAAAAAACAAATAATCCAGAGAAGAAATGGGCAAAAGACATGAATAGACACTTCTCCAAAGAAGACATCCAGATGGATAACAGACACATGAAAAAATGCTCAACATCATTCATCATCAGGTTAATACAAATCAAAACCACAATGAGATACCACCTCACACCTGTCAGAATGGCTAACATTAACAACTCAGGCAACATATGTTGGCGAGGATGTGGAGAAAGAGGATCTCTTTCTCTGGTAAGATCTCTTTCTCTGCTGGTGGGAATGCAAACTGGTGCAGACACTCTGGAAAACAGTATGGAGGTTCCTCAAAAAATTAAAAATAGAACTACCCTACAACCCAGCAATTGCACTACTAGGTTATTTATCCAAGGGGTACACATGTGCTGTTTTCAAGGGGCACGTGCACCCCAATGTTTACAGCAGCACTATCGACAAAAGCCAAAGTATGGAAAGAGCCCAAATGTCTACTGACAGATGAATGGATAAAGAAGATGTGGTATATATATACAATGGAGTATTACTCGGCAATCAAAAAGAATGAGATCTTGCCATTTGCAACTACGTGGATGGAACTAGAGGGTATTATGATAAGCAAAATTAGTCAGAGAAAGACAGATATATGAATTCACTCATATGAGACATTTAAGATACAAAACAGATGAACGTAAGGGAAGGGAAGCAAAAATAATATAAAAACAGGGAGGGGGACAAAACATAAGAGACTCTTAAATATAGAGAATAGAAGCTTGCTGGAGGGGTTGTGGGAGGGGGGATGGGCTAAATGGGTAAGGGGCATTAAGGAATCTACTCCTGAAATCATTGTTGCACTATATGCTAACTACCTTGGATATAAATTTAAAAATTAATTAATTAATTAATTAATTTTAAAAATACAACCACAAAAAATAATTGGATTTTATATGTATTAGCAACTATTAATAAATACATTTCTTGGTTTAAACTTAAGAAAAATACTGTCTACATCCTTACCAATATCTGATATCCCCTTCCCCCTCCTCCTTCTTCAAGCTATTCCACTAAGTATGAAGTGGTATCTCATTGTGTATCTACTGAGTTACCATTTTAAGATTCTATTTGTCAATTCCAGACTTTCTATTTTATTCTATTTTATAGATTCCAATCTCTGGTGAAATTCTCCATATCTTCATCTATTTTTTTCATCTTTTCCTTTATTTACTTGAGTATAGTAATCAACTGTTTTAAAGTCCTTGTCTGCTAATACCAATATCTGTTTCATCTGTGAGTCTGCTTCTGTTGTCTTTTTCCTCTTGGCTTTTGGTCATCTGGTCCTATCTCTTGATATGCCTAAAAATTTCTGATTGAACACTGACTGTTGTTTTGAAACAAATTTAGAAGGACGCCTGGGTGGTTCAGTCTTAGGTTAAGCGTCTGACTTCATCTCACAATTTGTGAGTTTGAGCCCCACATCAGGCTCTATGCTGACAGCTCAGAGCCCAGAGCCTGCTTCGCATTTTGTGTCTCCCTGTCTCTCTGCCCCTCTTCTGCTCATGGTGTGTGTGTGTGTGTGTGTGTGTGTGTGTGAAAAATAAATAGACATTAAAAACAAATTTTAAACAAATTTAGAAACACCAAATGATATTATCTATGATCAAAAAAAGTTCACTCTTTGCTAGGCAAAGAAGGCAGGGTACAACACCTTAATCCAATCAGACACTCTGCAGAATCAAGGCAGATTTACAGTTTAATTAAGGTTTATCCTACAGTTGGTTAGACCATCTTGTTAGTGTATAACTCTCCATATTCCTGTAGAAGTCTTCAGTCTCTTTTTGACTGAAAGTCTGGTATATTCACTGGGTCCTAACTCCCCTACCTCGTGCTGGTGGGTCTATAATCTGTGAGATTATAGAAAATTTCTGTTTTCCAGAAGTTTTCAACTTAGACCTTCAGCCTTCTTTATTGCACAAATTTAGACATTGTCTTAAGGAGAAAACTGATAGAGTGTTTGAAGGCTCCTCAAAGTCTGAATTTTGTTAGTTCAGCACCTGAAAACCAACAAAAGTTCCCCTTGAATCTCTGTCTCCCAGAAATAGCTGTTTTTGGTCTCAATTCATGTTGAAACACATACTAAAAATTCCTAAAGAAATCTTTAGTTCTCATTGCTGCCAGAACTCTAGTTCTTTTTTTTTTCCCAAATGTGTATAGGTCAGCCCTCCCTTAATAGTCCAGAGGCTTCTCAATGTCCCAAATTGAACTTGCTAGCTTTTTTTTCAAATCTAGTTCTTCTTTGGGAATTCCCTACCTATGTTAATGGTACTACCCTTCCATTCAGTTATCCAAGAATAAAGTTAGAAACTACCCTTGATTCCTCTCAACACCAAACTCAATTAGTC
The DNA here is from genome assembly GCF_018350195.1 of Panthera tigris. Taxonomy (NCBI): domain Eukaryota; kingdom Metazoa; phylum Chordata; class Mammalia; order Carnivora; family Felidae; genus Panthera; species Panthera tigris. The sequence continues at coordinate 21,907,019 of NC_056669.1, read as the reverse complement.
ATCAAGTCATATGGATTCTATTTTTTAAATTTTATTAAATATATGACTCCCTGTTCCCAATGTCCCCATCATCTCCTACCTGAACTACTAAAATAACTTATTAACTAGACTCTTTGCCTTAGTTTTCTGTCTTCTCCAGACCATTCTGTACTCTGCTGCCAGAGTAATCCTAAAATTATAAATCTGATCCTAAGACTTATGCCTTAAAATTTTTCAGCAGCCTTCTGAAAGCCCCTCTGCCACTTCACTGCCACCAATTTAGCCACCCCAAGTTTCCACACTGTCTCCCACACATACCTTATACTTTTACATGAAGTTTCATGATGATCTATCAAATTCCAATTCATGCTTCAAGACCCAGCTTGGGTATTAACTCATCTATATACAAACCTCCCTAGCCTGTCCCTGCCTTCTCATGTAGCATTATAACTATTATTTTCATCTCCTTTTCTTTATTTGTCTGGCCTTCCTTGGTGTTCATCCTATTTACCTTCATCATCATCATCATCATCATCACTACCACCACAATAGTAATATATATTATTTACTATGATTTTATTAAATGCCAAATACAATGTTAAGTATTTTACATATATTTCTCCATTTAATTCTATCAACAACCTAGGAGACAGGTATTATAATCCTCATTTTATAATTAAAAACACTGAGTCTTGGAGGTTAAGAAACATGCTGAAGGTTACACAACTAATAAGTTGCATATTCAAACCTAAGACTATTTGATTCAAAACCTGTGCTATGAACCACTACCCTGCCACATACACATTTAATATTCTTGGCATATAGTCAGCACCTGGCATGTGCCAGGCTCTCAATAAATGTTTGTTTGTTGAAAAATTCCAAAAAAATTACATATGAAAGCCCTTCTAAATTATAAAACTCTGTATGAATACTATTATTTGCTACCACTCTCAGTTTATGTTGATTTTTCTACTTTACCATCCTTATCTGCTTCCCCAATAAACACACATTTATCCACCTAGGCCCAAGTGAAATGTAATAATTTCTCTAACTTTCCAGATGGAATCAGTAATCCCTCTTCTGTGTTCTCAGGGACTCTGTGCCTACTCCTTCTATTGTAATAATTATACTACTTATTTGTATACAATTATTCCCCCATTCACCTTAGATTATGAATTTCTCAAGCAAAGGAACCACTTTTTATTTATCTTTGTATTGCCTATGCCTAGGACAGTCCCATGATATGAAAGTGCCAGATTAATGTTTGCTGAATAAATGCAGAATCACTCTCAGACCAGCTGGATAAGAAGTGAAGTCCTTGCTTTGGAAATCACATTTTTCCCCCTCAGCTTTATTGAGAGATAATTGATAAACACATTGTGTAAATTTAAGGTGTACAATATGTATTAATGATTTCATATACATATATAGTGTGAACTGATTACCACAATATTAGTTAACACTTTCATCACTTCACAGTTACTGTGTGTTTGTGTGGGCATGATGAAAAAATTTAATATCTACTCTCTTAGCAAATTTCCAGTATGCAGTACAGTGCTGTAATGATAGTCACCACACTGTACATTATTAGGTCACCGGAACTCCTTTATCCTATAACTGAAAGTTTACAGCCTTTCACCAACATCCCATTGCCCCCATCCCCCAGGTCCTGGCAAACACCAATCTATCTCTGTTTCTATGAGTTCATTTTTTTAGATTTCACATATAAGTGATATCATAAAGTATTTCTTTCTCTGATTTATTTCATTTAGCATGATGCCTTCAAGGTTCATTTATGTTGTCACAAACGGCAGTATTTCCCTTTTTCATTGCTGAATAATATTCCATTATACATGTGCCATTTTCTTTATTCATTCATCTGCTGACAGACACTTAGGTTGCTTCCATGTTCTAGCTATTGTGAATAATGCTGAAATGGATATGGGGGTACAGACACCTCTTCCTTCAGATATAGACCCAGAAGTGGGATTGCCAGACCATATGTAGTTCTATTTTTTAATATTTTGAGGAACTTCCATTTTGTTTTCCATTGTGACTGCCCCAATTTATATTCCCACCAACAGTGTACAAGGGTTCCCTTTTCCCCACATCCTCGCCAGCACTTATCTCTTGTGTTTTTGATATAATAGCCATTCAAACAGGTGTGAGGTGATATCTCATTATGGTTTTGATTTGCATTTCCCTGATGATTAGTGATGTTGAGCACCTTTTCATATATTTATTGGTCATTTGTACGTCTTCTTGGAAAAAATGTCTATTCAGGTCCTTTGACCATTTTTTAATTGGGTTGTTTTTTTCCTATTTAACTGTAGAACTTCCCTATATATTTTAGATATGTACATCTGACCAGATATATACTTTTCAAATATTCTCTCCTATTCCACAGGTTGCCTTTTCATTTTGTTGATTGTCTCCTTTGCTGTGCTGAAGTTGTTTAGTTTGATACAGTCCAACTTGATTCTTTTTGCTTTGTTGCTTATACTTACAACGTCATATTCAAAAATCATTGCCAAGGGGCAACTGGGTGACTCAGTCAGTTGAGTGTTCAACTTCAGCTCAGGTCAATATCTCATGGTTTGTTGAGTTCAAGTCCCACACTGGGTTGCTGCTGTCAGCCTGTCAGTGCACAGCCCGCTTCAGATCCTCTGTCACCCTCTCTCTTCCCCTCCCCTGCTTGCACTCTCCCAAAAATAAAATAAGTATTTTTAAAAAGAAATCATTGCCAAGACCAATGTCAGAGCGCCTACCCCTATGTTTTCTTCTATGAGTTTTATAGTTTCAGGTTTTATGTTCAAGCCTTTAATCCATTTTGAGTTGATTTGTGAAGGTGTAAGTTGATTTGTGAAGGTGAAAACTGGAGCCACTTTTCATTCTTTTGCATGTGGATATCCAGTTTTCCCAACACCATTTATTGAAAAGACTATCCATTCCCCATTGTATATTCATGACTGCTCTGCTGTAAATTATTTCTGGGCTCTTTATTCTGTCCCTGTATCTCTGTATTTGTTTTATGTCACTACCATCTGTTTTGATTACTATAGTTTTGTAATATAGCTTGAGATCAGGAAGTGTAATGCCTCCAGCTTTGTTCTCCTTTCTCAAGATTTCTTTCACTATTTGGGGTCTTTCATGGTTCCATACAGAGTTTAGAATTTAGGACTGTCTTTCCCATTTCTGTCTTTAGAACTTTGATAAGAACTGCTTTAACTTTGTATACTGCTTTAGATAGTATGAACATTTTAAACAATATTAATTCTTCTAATTTATGAGCTTGGAATATCTTTCTATTTATTTGCATCTTCTTCAATTTCTTTCATCAATGTTTTAATTTTCGTGTATAGATCTTTCACTTCCTTGGTCAAATTTTTTCCTAAGTATTTTTTATTCTTTTTGATGTTTTTGCAAATAGGACTTTTTTCTTAATTTCTGTGATAGTTCATTGTTAATATACAGAAACTCAACTGATTTTTGTAAACTGATTTTGTATCTTGCAAAATACGGTATTACGGAGTTCATTTACTAGTTCTAACAAGTTTTAGGTGTTGTCTTTAGGGTTTTCCATACATAATATGTCATCTGCAAATAGAGTTTGATTATTCCTTTCCAATTTGGATGACTTTTATTTCTTCTTCTTATCTAACTGCTCTGGCTAGGACTTCTGGTACTAAACTGAATATAAGTGGGGAGAGTGGGCATCCTTGTCTTGTTCATGATCTTAAAGGATTTCAGCTTTTTTATTGAGTATGACGTTTAGCTGTAGGCTTATCATATAGGATACATTCCCTCTATACCAATTTATTGAGAGTTTCTTTTATCATGAATGGATGTTGAATTTTGTCAAATGCTGTTCTTGCATCTATTGAGATGATCACATGATTTTTATCGTTCATTCTGTTAATGCAGTGTATCATACTGATTGATCTGTGGTTTCTGAACCATTCTTGCATCGTTGGAGTAGATCCCACTTGTTCCTGATATATGACCCTTTTAATGTACTGTTGAGTTCAGTTTGTTAATATTTTGTTGAAACTTTTCACATCAATACTCATCAGGATGACCTGTACTTTTCTTTTCGTGTAGCAACTTTGTCTGGTTTTGCTCTCAGGGTAATGCTGGCTTCATGATGAATCAAAATGTGCTCCCTTCTCTTCAGTTTTTTTGGAAGAGTTTAAGAAGACCTAGCATTAATTCTTCCTTAAATGTTTAGTAGATTCACCAATGAAGCCATCTGGTCCCGAACTTTTGTTTTGGGGAAGTTCTTGATTGCTGATTCAATCTTCTTATTTGCAGTTGGTCTGTTCAGATTTTCTATTTATTTATGTTTCAGCCTTGATAGGTTGCATGTTTCTAGAAATTTATCCATCTTTTTCTACGTTGTCCAATTTGTTGGCATATAAGTGTTCACAGTAGTCTCTTATGATCCTTTGTGTTTCTGTGGTATCAGCTGTAATGTCTCCTCTTTTGTTTATAATTTTACTGATTTGAGTCCTCATTTTTTTCTTGGTTAATCTAGCTAAGCATTTTCTTTCTTTTTTTTTAACGTTTATTCATTTTTGAGAGAGAAAGGGAGAGAGAGAGAGAGAGAGAGAGAGAGAGACAGGAAGGGAGCGAGCGGGGGAGGGGCAGAGAGAGACAGAAAGAGACAGAGAGAGACAGAATCTGAAACAGGCTCCAGGCTCTGAGATATCAGCACAGAGCCTGATGCAGGGCTTGAACTCACAAACTGTGAGATCATGACCGGAGCTGAAGTCAGACACCAAACTGACTGAGCCACCCAGGTGCCTCTAACTAAGTATTTTCAATTTTGTTTGTCTTTTCAAAAAACCAACTCTTAGTAACATTGATCTTTTGTATTTTTTCCTATTCTGCTCTAATCTTTATTATTTCCTTCCTTCTACTATCTTTGGGCTTACTTTGCTTATCTTTATCTAGTTTCTTGAGGTGTAAGATTAGGTTGTCGTTTTGAGATCATTTCTCTTTGAAGGCATTTTTAGCTATAAACTTTCCTTTTAGAATTGCTTTTGCTGCATACCATAAGATTTAGTATGTTGTATTTCCATTTTTGTTTGTCTAAACATTTTATTTCCCTTTTGATTTCTTCTTTGACCCATCGGTTATTCAGGATTGTGTTAATTTTCATATATTTGTGAATCTTCCAATTTTCCTCATTACTGATTTCTACCTTCATACCAATGTGTTTGGAAAAGATACCTGATATAATTTCAATCTTCTTGAATTTGTTAAGACTTGTGTTATGGCCTACGTGGCATATGATCTATCCTGAAGAATGGTCTGTGTGTTCTTGAGAACACACAGTCTGTTGCTGTTAGATAGAATGTTCTGCATATGTCTGTTAAGTCCATTTGGACTATAGTGTTGTTCAAAACCAGTTTCCTTATTAATTTTCTGCCTGAATGATCTATCCATTGTTTAAAGGAGGGTACTAAAGTCTCCCACTATTATTGTATTGGTGTTTATTTCTCCTTTCAATTCTGTTATTATTTGCTTTCTGTTTAGGTACTCTGATGTTGGGTGCGTAAATATTTTTAATTGTTATATCATATTGATGAATTTACATAAGAACCTTCTTTGTCTATTGTGACCCTTTTCAACTTAAAATCTATTTTGTCTTCTATAAGGATAGACACCCCCACTCTATTTTGGTGACCACTGACTGCATGGAATATCTTTTTCCATCCCTTCACTTTCAGCCTATATGTGTCCTTAAAGCTAAAGTGAGTCTCTCATAGGCATCATTTCTCTTTTAAGACAGTGTGGTATTGGCAAAAGAATTGACAAATAGGTCAGTGGAACAGAAAAGAGAGCCCAGAAATAGACCGGTATAAAGTTAACTGATCTCTGACAAAGGAGCAAAAGCAATACAGGGAAGCAGAGATAGTCTTTTCAACAAATGGTATAGGAACAACTGAATGTCCATGTGCAGAAAAATGAACCCAGACACAGATCTTACATCCCTTATAAAAATTAACTCAAAATGGATTATCAAGCTAAATGTAAAACACACAATGACAAAATTCTTAGGAGATAACACAAAAGAAAATCTAGGTGACTTTGAGTATGGCAAATAATTTTATATATATATATATTTTTCTGTTTTTTGAGAGAGAGAGAGAAAGTGCACGCGAGAGAGCACTGTCAGTACATAGCCCAACACAGGGCTCGATCTGATGAACCATGAGATCATGACCTGAGCTGAAATCAAGAGTCAAATGCTTATCTGACTGAGCCACCCAGGTACCCCAATTTTTTAGATACAATACCTAAGGCATGATAGATGAAAAAAAAATAATTATAAGCTGGAGTTCATTAAAATTAAAATCTTCTGCTCTCCAAAAGACAGTATCAAAAGAATGAGACTTAAAGCCACAGATGAGGAGAAAATATTTGTAAAAGACACATTTGATAAAGGATTATTATCCAAAACAAAGAACCCTTAAAACTCCAGAATAAGAAAACAAATAGTCCAATTAAAAAGTGAGCCAAAAACCTAAACAGATACCTCACCAAAGAAAATGTACAGATGGCTAATAAGCATATGAAAAGGTGCTCCACATCATAGGTCATCAGCAAACTGCACATTAAAACAACAAGGTACTGCTACACAACTGTTAGAATGGCTGACAACCAAAACACTAACAAACCAAATGCTGGAGAGGATGTGGAACAACAGAAACTTTCATTCATTGTTGACAGAAATGCAAAATGGTACAGCCACTTTGGAATAAAGTTTGGCAGTTTCTTTCAAAACTAAACATACTCTTACCATATGATCCAGCAAGCATACTTCTTGGTATTTACCCAAAGGAGGTGAAAACTTACACCTAAATGAATCCTGCACATGAACATGTAGAGCAGCTTTATTTATAACTTCCGTATCTTTGAAGAAGCCAAGAAGTCCTTCAGAAGCTGAATGGATAAACTCTGGTACATCCAGACAATAGAATATTACTCAGTGCTACAAAGAAATGAGCTGTCAAGCTATGAAAGGTATTAGAGGAAGCTTAAATGAATATTACTAAGTGAAAGGTAGCTAATTTGAGAAGGCTACATATTGTATCCCACCTATATAACATTCTGGGAAAAACAATGGAGACAGTAAAAATATCATTGGTTACCATGGGCTGGGGAAGAGAAAGATGAAGAGGTGAAGCACAAAGCATTTTAGGGCAGTAAGACTATTCTGTATGACATCTGTATGACATCATATGTCATTTATTTGGATACAAGTCATTACACATTTGTCAAAATATATAAGAATGTATACAACACTAAGAGTGCATCCTAGTGTAAAATATGGATTATGATGTGTCAGTGGAAGTTTATCAGTTGTAACAACTGTACTACCATGCTATAGGATGTTGAGAGTGGAGAAGGCAGTCCATGTGTACAGGCAAAGGAGGTAAAATAAAACTCTCTGTACTTTCTGCTTAATTTTGCTGTAAACTTAAGATTGTTCCAAAAAAAAAAAAATTCCACCAAAAAAAAAAAAAAAAAAAACCATAGCTCTTAACCAACTTTTCATACTTCTTTCCAGATCAAAAACACTTGTTTCTACTATGCCTAATGATTTCTAAAACCCAGTTTTCAAAATCATCTTAACTGGCAATTGAAGGCTCATAATAAGGATCAAAGAACTTACTTTTCAGCTTTCTTTTGATGTTCTTTTTGCCTTTGTTGTTCTTTTACTTGTTCTCTTTCAATATCCATGAAAAGTCGTCTGTATCGCAGGTATTGCTTTTGACGCTAAAGGAAAGAAGTTAAAATTTCTTAAGATTCTGCTCTCAGAGGACTTCCCAAGGAAGGAAAATTTCCTTGTGCCATAGACAAGAAAACTACATATTACAAAAGTTACATGGAATTAAGTCCTTAATTTCTTTTTTTTTTTTAAGTTTATTTGTTTATTTTGAGAAGGAGAGAGGGAGAGCACATGTACATGTGCACATGCATGAAGGAGGGGTGGAGAGACAGGGAGAGAGAGAATGCCAAGCAGGCTGTGCTCAGGACAGAGCCTGACACAGAGCTCGATCCCACAACCACAAGATCATGACCTGAGCCAATATCAAGAGTCAGACACTTAACCGATTGAGCCACGCATGAGCCCAGTCCTTAATTTCTATTTATGGTGACCTAGGATAATATCACATACAGCAAGAGCTTTATATTCTCAAGCACATGGCTATTAGATATTACAGACAAATCAGAGAAAGAAGTATTGATTTTTGCCCTTAGTATAGTCCTTGGTCAACAGCACTTGAGGAAATGATTGTATAGGACATGATAAGATTTGGTACTATATTTACTCTGTGTTCCCAAGTTATTAAGTACCATAGAAAGCCAAAGAAAGAATGTGAGAGGTATTTTATGAAAGAAAAATAGTCACTTTAACTTTTCAAAATTAAAACCATATCACAAAAGTATACTCGAAACCAAGCCTAATACAGTGGAAAGAGGGAAGAAGGACTGGGAATATCTGAGCATCATACTTTTAAAGGGAACAAGTATAATAAAAGCAGTGCTACTGCCCTGTGTGTGACCTGTTCATACTTCTGGGTTTATACATTCTCTTTTAAGGACAGAAGCTACTCAAAGGGCACTAGTGCACACACAGACGTGGTTTTGCCCTTTGAGCAGCTGATGTCCTTTCGGTAAAAATTATGAGAGTCTAATAGCCAGTTCTTAATATTGAGGATACGTCACAATTATCAGTGGTGTTCTTTAAAAACACAGATGCCCCAAACCTACCTTTTCAGATACTGATCAGTATATCTGGTTTGGGTCAAGACATTTGTATTTTAAAAAAAGCTCCACATCTGATTCTAGCACATGGACAGTGTTAAAAACTGCTGGTTTAAACTAACATTAGACTGAGAAGGGAAAAAAGGAAGTCATAAGTTAAAACTCTTCCTTTAGGTCATTGTAACAAATATAGACTAATGGGAAAAATTCACTAGGATCAGATCTCTGATTTTACATCAAGGTTATCTTAAATCCTAGGGGCTTAGAAGAAAAGTTCAACACATTATAAAGAGTCGAGTAACTTCTTTGCCTTTATCCATGGAACTTGTAGTATTAGCTCTAAATGTGTAAGTACACAATAAATTGTTCCCAATTTCACACTATTATAGTAGAAAAGCTGGTGTCCAAAAGCAATTATCATTACATACCTCTTTCTTGTCTTCTTCTTGATCTACTCCAGACTGAAGTGCTGGTGGAATTTGGAATTCGGTGTTCAATCTTGACTGATATTCACCATACACCTGCTAGAAGTCCAGTCACACAAAGTGAAAAAACTGCCCAAAGCTAGCCCTGCACGTGCTTTTGCTATTTTCATCTATTGATTCTTTTCTCCTGCAACCCTGCGCTCTATTGGATAAAAACAAACAAAAACTCAATAAAATAAAATAAATTAAAAAAGAATGAAAGAAGCAGAGTCAGAAGGAAATAAACCAAACAAAAAACAATAAACCAAAGAAAATGATTCAGGTCAAAAACATGGATGAATTAGTAACAAATCAAAATGTTCAGAATGAAAGTTCTTCTAACGTGATCGCTCGAAATCACTCTATTATGCATGTGCTTGGGATTGAATCCAGGATATAAAGCCAGATCCCTTATTATCTTAAATCTGTAATCAATTTCTATTTATACAACTCTTTGGTGGGTGTGAGCCCAGAGAAGAAGGGCCTGAAAATGTTATAACATGGAATGGAGGAATTGACATGGAAGGGAGGAAACTGAAGCTAAAGTTCCCCCAAATTACTATAAAAGCCTTATGATATAACCTGGTATACCTGCTTTGACACTGTATGAGTCAAATTATGATCTCTAACTTTCAGAAATTAAAGTCATTTTAATATTACTTTTTCTTAGCTTAGAAGTTATTTATCTTTTAGCAAAGTTTCAGGATAGAAGATCAGTATTGTATTTCTATTACTTGCAATGAACAATCTGAAAATGAAATTAATGGAAAAATCCACTTAAAATACCATCAAAAACTTACTTAAAATAAATTTAACAGAGGAACTGTAAGTTTTATACTCTGAAACCTAAAAACATTGTTGGAAGAAATTTAAAAAGATCTAAATGAATAGAAAGACATCTCCTGCTCATGGATTGGAAGACTTAATATTGTTAAGATGGCAGTACTCTCCAAATTGATCAACAGATTTAACGCAATCTCCATCAAAATTTCAGATGACTTCTTTGCAGATGTTGGCAGGATGATCCTAAAATTCATATGAAAATGCAAGGGACCCAGAGTTGCTAAGATGGCTTTGAAACAGAAGAACAAAGTTGGAGCAATTACTCTTCCCAATTTCAAAACTTAACACAAAGCTACGGTAATCAAGATAGTGTGGTACTGCCATAAGAACAGATTTATGGGAAAAAAAAAAAAGAAAAGAACAGACTTATAGATGAATGGAACAGAGCTGACAGTTCAGAAAGAAACCATTATGTTTACAAACAACAGATTTTTATCAAGAGTACAAAGAGAAATCAATGGGTAAGAAGAGTCATTTCGACAAATGATGTTGGGAGAACTGGATATCCACATGCAAAAGAATACCTTATACCACATGTGAAAATTAACTCAGAGCAGATCACAGACCTAAATGTAAGAGATATAAAATTCTTAGAGGAACACACTGGAATAAATCTTCATGATCCTGGATTAGGTTATGGTTTCTTAGATATGACATTAAAAGCACAAGCCACAAAGAAAAAAAAACAACTAACTTAAACTTCTTCAAAACTTAAAACTTTTGTGCTACAAAGGAAACCATCAAGAAAACAAAAAGCCTACAAAATGGGAGAAAACATTTGTAAATCATATAATAAGGGGCTTATATGTAGGATACATTAGGAACTCACAAAACTCAATGATCAAAAGATAAGTAACTCAATTACAAATTGGACAGATAATCTAATAAGGAGTTTTGTAAAAAAAAATATCCAAATAGCGAATACACATGTGAAAAGATGCTCACCATTAACCATCAGAAAAATGTAAATCAAAACGACAATGAGATACCACTTCACACCCATTAAGAGAGCTATAATTAAAAAGACAGATAATAAGTATTAGTGAGAATGTGAAGCAATTGGACCCCTCATGCACTGTTGGAGGGAATGAAAAATAGTGCAGCCACTTTGGAAAAGAGTTCGGTGGTTCTTCAAAAGGTTAAGCATAGAGTCCCAGCAATTCCACATACAGGTACCCTCAAGAGAAATGAAAACACATCCACAAAAAAACTTGTATGCAAATGTTCACAGCAACATTATTCATAACAGCTAAGAAGTAGAGACAATTCAAATATTCATCAGCTGATGAGTGGATAAATAAAATGTGCTCTATGCATAAAATGTAATATTACCCAATGAATAGGAATACAGTACTACTACATGCTACAAGTCAGGGAACTCTGCAAATGTTACACTTAAGTGAAAAAAGCCAGTCACCAAAGACCATGGGTGATCATGGATTCCATGATCCCACTTATATGAAATGTCCAGAACAGGCAATCTCTAGACAGAGAAAGGGGTTACTGGTTGCCTAGGGCTGGGGGTGAGAGTGAGAGGAAAAAGGAATTGGCTGCTAATGGATAAGGACTTTTTGGGTATGATGAAAATGTTCTAAAATTCATGGTGGCAAAGTTTGCACAACCCTTAGAATATACTAAAAACACTGAATTGTATACTTTATTTTTTTTTCTTTTTTTTTTTTAATTTTTTTTAACATTTATTTATTTTTGAGACAGAGAGAGACAGAGCATGAACGGGGGAGGGTCAGAGAGAGAGGGAGACACAGGATCTGAAACAGGCTCCAGGCTCTGAGCCATCAGCACAGAGCCTGACGCGGGGCTTGAACTCACGAACCACGAGATCATGACCTGAGCCGAAGTCAGACGCCTAACCGACTGAGCCACCCAGGCGCCCCTGAATTGTATACTTTAGATTAATTATATGGTATGTGAATTACACTCATTTCTCAAAATCCCACACACCTTATCTGTGAATTTGCCTATTCACTAAAATTTGTTTGTAATCCCAAAATTAACACTTGCAATGCTTTTATGGTCATCTGCAGACATGTACAGAGCTGTGAAAAATTTGAGTCACCAGATGTGCATGTTGCCAGCTAAGGTCAAACAAGGTGATGCTTTTTGTTCTTTTTGTTTCAGCCTTCATACTGTAAACAAGTATTCTTTTCAAGGTCTATTTAGTGCCCAGGTTTTTGCATTTTTGTGCATTTTGTTGGTGATTTTGCTGTTTAAAATGGTTCCCAAGCACAATGCTGAAGTACTATCCAGTATTCCTGAGCATAAGAAGGCTGTGATGTGCCTTATGGAGAAAATACATGTATTAGATAAGCGTCATTCAGGAATGGGCTATAGTGTTATTGGCCCTGAGTCCAATGTTAATGAGTCAACACCATATATTAAATAAGGTATCTCTGAACAGAAATTCACATAAAATAAAGTTAGGTATTGATCAGTGACCAAAATGTTATGATCAGAAGCTCACAAAAACCTAACTCTGTTATCTTCCCTAGCAACATTGGCTCAGCATTCACCAATTCAGTGTGTGTGGCAACTTTATATAACTATCATAACAAGAATCGATTATATTATTTCATTCAAGCTCTTATGTTTAAAGCTATTTATCTATTTGTTATAGATAAAATCTGAAAATTATACACAACAGTGGCTGATGGTAGTCATCTCTGGAATTTTTGGTTATTTTTTCTTTTTGTTTATTTGTGTTTACTTTTGCTACAATAAAAATGGAAACATTTTCTGCTTTCAAAACAGTAAGAAAAACTGGACTTCCAGCACTGGGCAAAGAGTAAGCTCACTATGGACCTCTCTGTCTCTCTAATTTTGTCTCTGTTTCTAATTAAGAACTCCAGGAAATGTGGCCCATGGTATCGGGGGAGAGTATAGGGGGCTCATTCTTCTTATCCTGAAGAAGAATGAGCTAGAAAAGTGGATTCCTTAAATCTGTGTATGAATTGGCATACACCCCCAAATCACCCCTAAGCTGGGCATGCATGGGATGGACCTAAAGGAGTATAATGAAGGCTCTGAGAATCAAACATTAAAGACCCTATTCACAGGAAGTGAGAAAGAACTTATAGTATAAGTTTAAACCAGGTTGATTGCCTACTAGAACAAAGAAACAAATAACATTCTTCAGAGGATTTCATCAGTAGCCAGAGTCTCACAGTATAATATTCAAAATTGGATCCAGAAGAAAAGATGGCAGAAGAATCCAGAATATGGTCCAAAGACAGTTAACTCTTCTTCTGAGATAGCAGGAATAGGTAAGAATGGCAAGAAAGCAAATGACTGAGGGAGTAATTGCGTGATGGCTTCTATTTTCTTCATGACAAGTCTGAGAGTATGGGGACACAGTAAGAACTTAAGAAGTATTTAAGGTTTACAGTTGTAAGTGTGGCCCATAGGAAGAGGGAGCTGACAAAATGCTAAGCGGCACAAGGGACCCAGCTGTGACTCTAAGCCCTAAGTATGAATGTGTTCTAAATCTACACTATTGAAATGTTTTTTTCCAATAAGGCAGGATTATTTTGGGAGCCTAAAAAGGTAAAGGACGGATCCAGGGGTGAGGATTTTCAGGGCTTGTATGGCAGAAGGACATGAAGAAGAGGTTCTGACCACTTGGCAGCACCCTCGATCAAATGATCAGGGTTAGGTACCCCTCTTTTGTGTTCAGTTAATGCCCTCTGCACCTTCTACCTTCAGTCATGTTACTTAGTGATCATCTGCTTAGGTGTCAGTCTCTCTTCTTTAGACTGTCTGAAATCTGAGTTCTGATTCACAATTGTGTCTTTGATATTTAGTGCTTAACCAATGGCTAACACCTAACAAAGTGATAAATAAATGTTTGATTGATTAACTAATTCATTCAAAACATATTTAGCAAGAGATCATCAGGTACCAGGCACCATATTCTAAAGGCTGTCCATATATTGGTAAAAAAAACAGGTGTGGTACCTCTCCTCATAAAGCTTACACACCAGTGGAAAACATGTTAAATGAATAAATAATTACAAATTGTTTTGTGTACTGAGAAGGAAAGAGAATGCAAGGATAGAAAAAACAGAAGGGAGACCTATTTTTGACAAGGTGGTCGGGATAGTTTTTTTTAAGGAGCTTTTATTTTTTTTAACATTTTCATTTACTTTTGAGAGATAGAGGGAGACAAAGCATGAGCAGGGGAGGGGAAGAGAGAGAGGGAGACACAGAATCCAAAGCAGGCTCCAGGCTCTGAGCCGTCAGCACACAGCCCAAAATGGGGCTCGAACCCACAAACCGTGAGATCATGACCTGAGCCGAAGTTGGACGCTTAACTGACTGAGCCACCCAGGCGCCCCTCTAAGGAGATAACTTTTAAGCTGAAGCCTCAAGGAAGAGAAGGGACCAGCTTTGTGAAGAAAAAAAGAGATGGCTATCCAGATAAAGGAAAAAAACATATGCAACAGACCTGAGGTAGGAAAGAACCTGGCATACTTCAGAATACATGACAGTGTAGAATAAAACATGACAGCATCCCTCTAGGCCAACTTCATGGATCCAAACTAAAAATTACAAAAGAGCTGCTAAAAGTTTAGTCCTGAAAACCTCAGCCCAAATCCTACTTTCTGCCTTTCTGCTCCTTTTCTTCTTGTTCTCTTAAAAAGGCCAAAAGGAAATGTCTTTTTATCTGTTTTATATATCCTAACAACACCAGGTGCCTGAAGGCTCTGTTGTTAAAATAACATACAACCACAAGATAGAAATTATCCAGACAGTGGTAAATTCTAGTGGGAATAAACTAGACTTCACGAAACCATGGAAAAATCTTAGTAGGCCAGAATATTGTAACATTTTCTTGAAAAACTATAGATCTTAACTCAGTACATCAAAGCTTAGCTTATATATATAAACCCTAACAAGCTCTAGCCTGAACTCTGAACAGTTTATTTCTTGGTGATCCCATCTTATGCTCTCCCAACTTACTGACAGAGATCTAGGCCTGATCAATGGGTAGAAGATTCTCCTGCCCCTTCTCCCTCAGAAACCACTCATTTCTTCCCCTCTCACACCAGAAACAACACCTCTTCTAAAAGAATGTATATATAAAATATAGCTTTTCCAACAGGCAACAAGTGCCCCTGACAATACCCAAGGTTTCAGTGAGAGCAGTAATCTTATGTCAGGATACGTTCTACACACTATGAAATAAAACAAGAATCTGCTTTTTGCTCACCCTGAGCACTTGCAGCCCAGTCCTGTCTAAATTCCATTACTCATACTCCACCTGTCTTCTGCTGGAAGCCTCTCTCTGGTGCTTGGGTGGAAGTTGCTGATGGCCATCCAGAAACAAATCCTCTTGCCATCTTTCTGCTGTCCCAACAGACGGCTGCTGCCTGAAGCATAAGGTCTAAAACATACAAAAGCACTCACCAAAGCATGCGAGCAGTTAAATAATGCTAGTAAAAGTACTGTAGGCTGCAGTGATAGCCCTGACGTACTCCATGCAGGTCAGAATAATCTGATACGTTATGCATATGAGCATGCATTACACTTCCTGCCACTATTATGGATCTTAACTGTATTCACGAAGCAATCATCCATAAGCTTCTTCATCCATAAAACAAGGATAATAGTATCTATCTCCCCAGGTTATTGTCAAAATGAGAAACGAGACAATGGACACAAAGTTCTAGAACTATTTTAATTATGGAAAGTGCTTAATGACCGTAAGCTGCTTTTCATAATATTATTGGCAATATTATTGACAGTATGAGTAAGAGAGAATACCACCAGCAGCAGCTGCAGCACTGTTGTTAGAAGCAAAGCTCTGGCAAGCCCAGATCAAACTCTAATTTACTTTCTGCTGTTTACTTTTTATTATACTCTCCTCTACCTGTTCTCTGGCAGAACGTGGATCCTGGATATCATGTAAAACATATTCACAGCACTCTGGAAATAACTCCTTTCTCCATCTCTCATCTGTCAAATTATGTAAGGCCTGCCCATAGCTCCTGTGCTAAAAGACAACGTAAACACTGAATATCAATTGCCTAAGCAGGAGCATCATGACGGGGCAATAGTAAAAGCTTCAGTAAAGAGGCCTGAAGCAGTTTCAACAGGTCAGAATGGTGTGATACATCACAGAACAAGAGGACATCACAGCTTTGCCCGTTAATACTGACCTTAACACTAAATCCCTAAACAGTTACTATATTGCCCTATTAAACTTGAGCCAAAACCTAAGCAATTTATTCTCTGCTACTTATTCCTCACTATACTCTGCTCTGCTTATTCCCTGAGAGAGGCTAGGTCTTAAACACTGGGTGAAACATACCGATGGCACTCCAGAAACAATTCTTCTTTCAATCTCCCATTTCTCAAAAGAGGCAGGTTGCTTGAGACACTTGTTCTAAAGGAAAAACAAAATATAAAACTGTGTAAGCAGAAATGATTTTAGACATCACTGACAAATCCAAAATAATGATACTAGCAGAGGATAATATAACAGAACTGGTGTGTACGTGTGCTTCCATCTGTTAGTACAAAATTCCCAAACATAAATCAAAGTAGGAAAGAAAATAGTATAATGCATCCCAAGATACCCATCCCCCAACTTCAATAATTAGTAACGTTTTTTTCCATCTATCTCTTTTGCCACTTTTTTTCCTGGACTATTTGAAAGCAAATCCCAGATTATTCTGGTACCTTTTTTTTTTTTTTTTTTTTTTTTTTTTTTTTTTTTTTGCATGGGGTATCCCCTTATTCAACAAATGGAAGCAGATAAGGCAACAAAGCAGTATTTTTATAATGTTGCTAACATTTTCCCAAGGTACAGCCAGAACACAAGCTTGTGTCATTTCCACAAGTACTCCTACTCAATGTCCCCAGTAACTGCATGCACAAACACTAGAGGTTCAGGAAGTTCTGAGGTGGCAAACAGCTTGTTTTGCCCTTCATCATAACTGGTTTGCAAACTGGATGCCTGGTTTTGGTGTACTGCCTCAGTTGGTCAAGAGTAGAAGCCCTTCAGTATTTATGAGACTAAATGCAGAAAGCCAAATAAGCCTCCAGGATATGAGTTTACAAAGAACAATTTACTGTTAACCAATCAATATTACATAAACCCTGTCTCTTGGTTAACCCCAATGACAGAGGTATGCTTTCTCACCTGGACAGACTTTAGGTCTGGCACATTTCAAAATAACTGAAGATGTTATGCTCTTATCTTCCCTCCAGCAGCTTTATTTCTATGTAGCCTACATGCAAACTAGCTTGATAAGCTCCAACCCCAATTTTAAGTAATTTCGTCTCTGTTACTATTTCAGGAAGGAGATAGTCCTCCCACTGTTTTTGCTCTACATGTTCTCTAGGAGAGGCTCAGTCCTGGCTTTAGGTTTAACATACTGATAGTACTCCAGAGGCAATTCATCACTCACTCTCTCTGCTCTCATAAAAGATGGCAGTTCCTTGAGAAACATGTTCTAAAGGAATAAAAACAGAAAACAAATCATCTGACCAGGGCAATGTGCTAATCTAATATTGTAGGCTTTGGTGAGAACTCCAGGGAAATGGTACCAGGTGAGGATATTCTGATACATTTGGACTTGAATAAGGATGTAACACGTTTAGCTCAACGCTGTAGACCTGAATTTGTAATCCTAAGCCATGAACAGAAGAGTCTGACAAACCCCTCATGTTTAGTAATTTAGGATCTGCCACTTTTTCCTGCACTATTCACGCAGGGACAGTATGTTTATGGTAATACTGTGGGCTTCAGCAGAAGTTGTAGCATCATCTTAGTAAACTGAAATGGTCTGATTCTACACTAAGAATATGAATGTGATTTATCAACCTTCCAAATGACAGAACTGATTTGACCGGATACATTCACTAGACCAGGGTCTTTTGCACCTGATTCTATACTTCACATTACCAATTATTGAGAATGTATAAAACCCAGTTACTTTATCTCCTGTTTATTTCCTTTTTATTCTGCTCTACCTGATCTCTGATGAAGGTATAGTCCTGGAGTTTAGGAGGCAGGTACTGATAACTTGCCAGGGAAAAGCCTTCTCTCCCTTTCTCACTTGACATATCAGAATATGACTCCTTGAAGCGTACTTTCTAAAAGAAAACAAAAACATTAATTATAAATTGCCCAGTGGAAGTAATATGCTAGTAATACTACAGACTTTATTGAAAGCCTTACAGTAATTGTTTAAACTCAAGATAATGTGAAATATGGAATAAAACAGAAAGCCATGATTTTTGTCATTTTTGAAGTCTAGCTGAAAACAACCATTGCAAGTTCCAAACTAAACCCAGAACAATTCAGCTCCTGCTGGTCTCTCTCCTTTTTCTATTCTACCTTGTCCCTGATGGAGGTCTGATCTTGACTGCTGTGTAGAAGATCCTGATGGACATCCAGAGGAAACGCCTCTCTCCCTCTCCTGTCTGTCAAAATTGATGCTGGCTGCTTCAAATTTGCCTTCTAAAAAAAGAACAAACACAAAATATCAATTGTTCATTTAAGAAAGACAAGTTAACCAATAATACTTTAGGCTGTGGTGAGAATTCTGGAATGAACTGAGGTCAGAATATAACTTAACATGGTATGGAATAAAAGAAAACATTATATACTCTATTCCATACACATCCAGTTATGACCCTATATAATTACTTCCTGTTGATCCCTTTCTTCTTATTTTCGGTCTAACTGATCTCTGGTAGAGGGCCGGCGCTGGAACCTAAATAGTAAAAGATAACTGTTGGCACACTTGTGGGCCATGCCTTTTTCCATCTTTCAGGTGTCAAAGCAGATAATGGCTGCCAGAATATTTTCCCTAATATGAAGATTTAAAAAAAAAAAAAAGTAAATTGTCCAGACAGGGGTAATATGCTGTTAATACTTTAACACTTAATGAGAACCCTAGACTTTTGAGAAATTAATGAGAAGACTACTTTTTCCAACTATGACTCTCCAAATCAGCTGCAATTGAGTCCTTCCAAACCCCACTCCAAAATTTAACTGGCTATTTTTTCTTCTTATATCTCCTTTCCACTCTATTTTACCTGATCTCTGGGTGGAAAATCCTGTGCTCTGGGGAGAACACACAGGTCTCTGAATAGAAAATGCTGGTGTTGGTCTCTGGGTAGAAAATCCTGGTCCTGAAATTTGGACTGAATATTCTGGTCTTCGGAGAGAACATGCTGGTCCTGACATTTGGGTAGAATATTCTGGTCTTTGGGTAGAAAAACCTGGTTTTTAGGTAGAAAGTCCTGGTCCTGACATCTGAGTAGAACATTCTGGTCTGTGGGAAGAACACACTGTTCTTTGGGTGGCAAATCTTGGACTTCAGATACAATACTCCCATCTTCTAGTTCAATATTCTGGGCTTCTGGCATAATATCCTGAGTTTCTGTCTTAACATCCTGGGCATCAGGTTCAGTGGCCTGGGCTTCAGGTTCAACAGCCTGGGGTTCAGACTCAATGGTCTGGGCTTCAGGCTCAACGGTCTGGATTTCAGGCTCAATGGCCTGGGCTTCAGGCTCAGTGGCTTGGCCTTCCACTTCAACAACCTGGGTGTTGACCTTTGGCTCAATACTCTTAGCTTCTAGCTCAACACTCTGGACTCCTGTCAAATCACCCTGGATTTTCAGCAGATCACCTTGGGCTTCTGGAAGATAATCCTGGGCTTCTGGCAGAATATCCTGAAGGCCTTGAAGATCTAACTGCTTTTGCTCTTCCTCTTTCATCACAGCAAATAATGGATTTTTGAATTGTGCTTTCTAAAAGTGAACATAAACATCAAATATAGAATGCCAGGTAGTAGCAACACTCTAGGTTTTCCATAAGACTCCTAAAATAATCTCAAAAAGATATAGTGGTCAAACAAATTACTATAATAAAATGGAAATCAGGATCTTTGCTCAACTTAACAAAACCAAAATCTATAATCCCAAACCAGTACAACAATACTGGCATCCCTAGTCCAAATCACAATTAGTTTAATTTCTATCATACTATCTCCTTTTACTCAGCTTTACCTGAACTCTGCTGAAAGGTTTGTCCCTGTCTTCAGAAAGGAGATCCTGTTGGTCTCCCCAAAACAAATTTTCTCTCCCTTTTTTATCTATCAAAATAGATGAAGATTCCTCAGAGTCAGGTTCCTACAAAACACACAATCAAAATGAAAAAAGAAATATCTATTACAGGTAGAAACAATGTAATTACAATAAAATCCTAGGCTTCAGCACACTTTTAATATAATTTAGGAAGTAGGTCAATATAATCAAATATTATAAAAACAAGATATTACAAAAGAAGTATAAACTATATACTGAGAACTATAAAACACTGTTGAACAGAATTTAAAAATATCTAAATAAGTGGAAAAGCATCCCATGTTCATGGATCTCCGAAGACAATATTAAGACATCAATAAACCCTCACATTTACAGTCAACTGATTTTGAACAAGAGTGCCAAGAAAATTCAATGGAGAAAGAATAGTTTTTCAACAAATGGTACTGGGACAAGTGGTTATTCATATGCAAAAAGAATTAACTTAAAACACTTCCTTACACCACATATAAAAATTCACTCAAAATAGATCATGTAAGAACTAAAATTATAAAATTCTTAGGAGAACACATGGTAGAAAATATTGATGACTTGAAATTAAGCAATGGTTGGGGTGCCTGGGTGGCTCAGCCAGTTAAGTGTCTGGCTCTTGACTTCAGCTCAGGTCATGATCTCACAGTTTGTGGGTTCAAGTCCTGTAGTGGGGAGCCTTCTTGGGATTTTCTCTCTCCCCCTCTCTCTGCCCCTCCCATGCTCACGCACCCTATGTGTATGTGTGTGTGTGTGTCTCAAAACAAATAAATAGACAAACTTAAAAAAAAAAAGATTAAGCAATGGTTTATTAGGTATTAAATCAAAAGCATGCAACAAAAGAAAAAATAGATAAATTGAACTACACCAAAAGAAAAAATTTTGTACAAATGATAGCATTAAGAAAGTGAAATGTGACAATCTATAGAATGGGAGAAAATATTTGTAAATCATATATCTCATAAGGGACATGTATCCAGAATATATAAAGAACTCTTATAACTCAATAATGAAAAAACAAATAACTCAATCAAAAAATGGACACCACCACATTAGAATAGACACTTTCTCCACAAGACATATAAATGGGGCAATAAGCACATGAAAAGATACTCAAGATCATAAGTCATCAGGAAAACACAAATCAAAAGTACAGTGAGATATCACTTCATACCACTAAGATGGCAATAATCAAAAAGATGGACAATAGTAAGTATTGGAGAGGATGTGGAGAAATTGGAACCCACATATATTGCTAATGAAAAACAGCTTGGCAGTTTCTAAAAAGGTTAAACATAGAGTGACCCTATAACCTCCAAATTCCACTACTAAAAAAAAGAATGCCCACACAAAGACATGTACACAAGTGTCTGTAGCACAGTTATTCATAAAAGCCAAGAGGTCCATCAACTGATGAATGGATATACCAAATGTGATATAGCTATAAAAGGAATATTATTCAGCAATAAAAAAGGAATGAAGTACTGACACATTCTACAATAAACTTTGAAAACATTAGGCAAAGCAAAAGAAGCCAGGTCACAAAAGACCATATATTATATATATGATTCCACTTATATGAAATGTCTAGAATAAGCAAATCTATAGAGACAGAAAGTAGATTAGTTGCTTAGGACTGGGGGTAGGGAAAGGGAGGGAACAGAAAGTGATGGCTAATGAGAATAGGGTTTCTTTTAGGGTTAAGGAAGTGTTATAAAGATTAGATTATGTTGACATTTGCACAAACCTGTGAATACACTAAAAATAACTGAAATGTATACTTTAAGTGGGTAAATAGTATAGTATATAAATTATATCTCAATACAACTGTTAGGAAAAAACACTACTGGTAAATAGTATAGTATATAAATTATATCTCAATAAAACTGTTAGAAAAAAAACACTACTGGACATTAGAATTTTAATCCTTAAACCCAACCTTAATTAGCTGTGGATGGCTCTAACAAGCCATTTTTCCTCCCTCTACTCTACATTTCCCTCCCTGATTTTCTATAAATTTCTGGTAATGCAAAGTAGTTAAAAGTCCAAAGGCCTTGATGGAACTTAAAGAGCAACTGTTCTTTTGTTCCTATATTTATCTTGAGGGATGATGGTTCCCTACAAAATGCTTTCTTAAAAAAACAAAAAAGAAAGAAAGAAAGAAAGAAAGAAAGAAAGAAAGAAAGAAAGAAAGAAAGAAAAAATGATACAGAAATAAATGGTCTAGAGAAAGTAATATGCTTATGATACTGGGTTGAGTTTTTGTGAAAGATCTGGAGTAATTTTAACAGATTAGGGTGGTTTAACATAGAATAAAGAAAAACAAGTAGTTAGTTCTACCTCAGATTTACAAATAAATCACTCACACATCAAACATATGGAAGGAAATATGCTGGTAGGAGAATATATTAACTTTATAAATGACCACTTGTTCCTATACCAGCCAGTAACAATTTTAGGAGGCTTATGATTTTGTCTTAGTGACCCAACAGTGGGCAAGCAAGTATATCTTCTAACTGTACCTCCAAATCTGGAAGAACAAAAACAACCAGACAGATTCTAAGGTCAGTAAAAATAAGTCTAACAAGGAAATGAAACAAGAGTTCAACCAGGTTACAGATTGTGTCCTTTCTGACTGGCAGATTTCCACTTCACAAAACTGAGGGGGTAGAAAACTATTCAGAATTGAGGGAACAACCACATACATGATATAAGAAATGTGAAAATTTTCACTAATTTCTTAGATCATTCTCATTTCTATGGAGATATGTTTCCAATGTTCTAGCTGAAAAATACACATGTATTCTTTGGAAGCAATAAGCAGAAAGTCTGAATACATCATCATCATCATCATCATCATCATGAATTACATTTAAATGGCATCTTTGACATATAAAACTGGTTTATAGAAGGATGTTACCTCAGACTTAATCCTTCTCCCTCTATTGGATAAGTATTTATTTCAGTACTTTTTCTGGAAAAGCATCAATTGAAAGGTTTGAACATATTCCACACAACATAAAATATCAGTCTCTAGGATCTGATAACCCTTTTTTTCTGGTTTGCTAGAATGTGTCCAATCACTTCATTCTAATACTACTCTGAAGTCAGTACTGGCACAAACTACAGTCGCCAAATCCATAGTATGAAAACCGTCCAAAAACCAAGCCACTGAGAAGTTTGGTACAAAAGAAATTCTATCTTGAGAGTCCTAA
Organism: Panthera tigris; assembly: GCF_018350195.1. Taxonomy (NCBI): domain Eukaryota; kingdom Metazoa; phylum Chordata; class Mammalia; order Carnivora; family Felidae; genus Panthera; species Panthera tigris. The sequence goes on along the minus strand of NC_056669.1, from coordinate 21,883,633 downwards.
CAAGACAATGCTACAAAAGGGTAACCATACTAAACGTACCTGGGATGGAATGTCTTTTGTGATACACACCATATATTTATATATTTAACTATAAATATCTTACTATCACTGAAGAGGGAAACATAGATTAGTATTCTACAAATTACAAATACATAAAAGACAAATGTTTTTGATGGTTGTGTTGAGATACTTAAGAAAAAATACAAAAACATTTTTATATATATTTATATATATACCCATTTCTTTCCAAACACACACACACACACACACACACACACACACACACACACACACACACACACGTATATACATAATCTAGGAAGCAAAACTAAGAAAGAACTAAGAGACAGAGGTGATGAGGGCCACAAAAAAAATAGAGAGAGAAAAAAGATGAGATGGTCCATTTTACTAGATGCTTTCTATCAAAACTTGATATTCATGCCAAAATTAAGTACACACAGGAAAATACATGAGTTTATTTTTAGGATCCAAATCTGTGAACACTGAAATAAACAGCCACAGAACAATATCATTTTACAAGTATAGCCTTAAATATCCTTTTAAGTCTAGCTCTGCATCTATGTTCCAATTATTCACTCTAACCTTGTATTTTGAATCAAAAGAATTTCTTTTTAAATAATAACAGTATTGGGGCTCCTGGGTGGCTCAGTCGGTTAAGCGTCCGACTTCAGCTCAGGTCATGATCCCACAGTTCATGAGTTCAGGCCCCGCATCAGGCTCTGTGCCGACAGCTCAGAGCCTGGAGCCTGCTTTGGATTCTGTGTCCCTCTCTTGCTCTGCCCCTCCCCTGCTCATGCTCTGTCTCTCCCTCTCTCTCAAGAATAAACATTAAAAAAAAAAATTTTAGGGGCGCCTGGGTGGCTCAGTCGGTTGAGCGGCTGACTTCGGCTCAGGTCATGATCTCACGGTCCGTGAGTTCGAGCCCCACGTCAGGCTCTGTGCTGACAGCTCAGAGCCTGGAGCCCGTTTCAGATTCTGTGTCTCCCTCTCTCTGACCCTCCCCCGTTCATGCTCTGTCTCTCTCTGTCTCAAAAATAAATAAACGTTAAAAAAAAAAAAAAAAAAAAAAAAAATTAAAAAAAAAAATTTTAAATAACAGTACTGATTTTTTCCTAACTAGAAAGTAAAATATATACTTTATGGAAAATTTTTTAAATAGGGAAAACCAAGAGAAGAAAATAAAAATCACCTGTACTAACACTAACCATAAATAATCAGTATTAACCTCTTGGTCCATTTCTTTCCAGGCTTTTGTCTCTGCACATAGTATTCTCTTCCCATCGCTTTATCTTTATTTTTTTATTGTTTGAAAAATATTCTACATTTATTTGCTTATTATTTGCTTCCCTGCTAGCACAGATGCTCCTGGAGGGATCTTTGTCTATCTTTTTTTTTCCTGCTTCTAGAACAATGCCTGGTAACGACAGACATTCTATAAACATTGGCTGCATAATTTTTTTTTAATTTAGAATATATTGTATATAATTTTGTATCCTACTTTTTTCACTTAATTTTGTATCACAGACACTTCTGTCTTTAGATATTCTTTGAAAGCATATTTTTTTACAATAGCTATATATGGATACACCATAATTTTTTAACCATTCCCTACCATTGGATATTTCAGGTCATTTCCAATTATTTTTACAGTTCTAAATAATGTTGAGATGTAAATAAATATTTATGTGTACTTTTTACAACAATTTATTAGAAATTAATTTACCTCTTGGTGGGGAAAGGTTTTTCTTCTACCATCTGGAAACACTGACACATTTTTGTTGTTCACAGTCTTAAATGATGCCAGTCGGTGACGAGCCTGTTTCATGGTTTGACTAAGCTGCCAGGGAAAGGGAAAAAAGAGCAAACAAAAACAGGCTAAAGTTTTAATACCAAATTCACTAAGTGTTCCAACAGGAAAACAGGCCCCTATTATTAAAAAATGCCAGACCTAAGACAAGAGGATTACCTGCAAAGGAGACTGTGGTTTGCTGACAGTACTTTTACAACATGACTTTCATTATTCTAAAATACTGTTATTTCATAACTTGATTTAAGGGCTGTTATTCAAATCATTTTTCAACAACATATGCTTTGTATTAAGAATGTACACAAAATATCAGAACCTAAAAGTTTTAATTAATAATTTTAGAAATTATGAGCAAATACATTCTTTACCTCCTATCCATCTTCTCAATAAGGAGTTATTTCTTCGACTAGTCTTTGCATGCCTAATCACTTTCATCACTCCTTGCTAGAGGACTCCATTCCTAGTCCCTCTAAAATCCTTTTTTCCTGTTTACAAGAATCCCTTCTTCACCCCTAACATTTGAAACCTGTAGCTATTCAAAGTCTTTTCTCAAACCCCCCTTCTTCCAGGAAGTCTTTCTAAGTTAACTCAGAACACAAACTCCAACATCTCAACAGAACCCATTTGTTTCAAGTACTCTAAGTAACAGCTGATAATGAGTATTAATATTAAATACATTGACTTTGTGTTCATTCCCTACATCTACCAGGTCATTTCAGTAAGCACCTGTTTTGATCTCTTTTTCAGAAGAGCATAGCCTATTTTATTTTTCACAAATCTGCACAGAATGTTCCCTTAAAGAAAATACAGAAATGAACAAAGTACCATGTTTTAGGCTAAGCACTACATCATGTAGAAGAAAAGCATATCCCTATACTACAAAGTAAAATTAAGGCAAAGTCAGGACCAGTTCCAACCAATCCAGTAAAAGTTAATGATATCAATTCTCCCTGGAAAGTAAATCATGACTATGATTTACAGATATAAATAACAAACACTTTGGTTTTTACTAATGGTGAGCTAGGGATAAAAACACTCTCACTACCGGTGCAGTTTCCCTACAGCATATCACCTGTTTTGTCCTTGCTTCTAAAGGTCTACACCTCTCACCAGAGAAATCAGCTTGAAACATTACTCTTTATTTTACTAAGAGGGGACTTATTTTTTTAAGAAAAATTTTTTTAATGTTTATTTTTGAGAGAGAGAGACAGAGAGACAGAGAGCAAGCCAGGGAGGGGCAGAGAGAGAGGGAAACACAGAATCAGAAGCAGGCTCCAAGCTCTGAGCCGTCAGCACAGAGCCCGATGCGGGGCTCAAACTCACGAACCGTGAGATCATGACCTGAGCCTAAGTCGGTTGCTTAACCGACTGAGCCATCCAGGCACCCCTAAGAGGAGGACTTCTAAATTTGGTTAGCAGAATGGCTAAAGGGATCAAGATAGAGGTAATCATACTATAAAAAGAGATATATGTACAGTTAAAGTTATAAAAAATACAGAGCCACAAATGTGCCTGCTTTTACTCATTGCCAAGTATAGTAGATGTTATTGCCCTGCACAATGTGACCAAGGATTCAAAATAGCTGTTGTAACAGATTTAAAATAAGGATACATAATCTACATCTCCCAACAAGTCCAAACCTCTATTAGAGTCACAGATTGATTTTAGTCCCTTAAGCAGGATATTTCAACTGGTCCAGCAGTTGGAATATACGTTATAGTCTTTCCATTTCTCTGTCATTACCATAACCCTTCATCAAACCTCAACCCGAAAGCCCTTTCAAGGACCAGCTATGAGGACTGTAATAGGCTGACTAATGGACACTCAAAGACACCAGGTCCTGATCCCTGAAACCTATAAACGTTACTTTATAAGAAAAAAGGGGCTTTGCAGATATTATTAAATTAAGGATCTTAAGATGAGGAGATAATCCTGGACTATCCATATGGGCCCTAAATGCCATCCCAACTGTCCTTATGAGAGAGATGGCAGAGGAAGATGTGGCATACAGAAAAGAAGAAGGTGATGTAAAGACAGAAGCAGTGATTGGTACAATGTAACCACAAGGAAAGGAAAGCCAGCAGACACCAAAAACTAGAAGAGTCGAGGAACAAATTTTCTCCTAGAATCTGTGGAAGAGACCCTGCTGATACCTTCATTTTGGCTCACTGAAACTGATTTTGGACTTCTGGCCTCGAGAACTTCAAGAGAATTAATTTGTCATTTCAAGTCGCTAAGTTTGAGGTAATTTGTTAACAGCAGACAAAAACGAATACAAGGACCAAAGTCAATGTTCATAAGCATTAAACAAAAATATAGAAAATAGGGGAATTTTACAAATCAAATTATTAAATGGGCCTCCCAAGCTATAGGCTCACCAATAACCTAGATCTTGCATAAAAAGGCAGGCTGGGATAATGAAGATTCCTTATCTTACATGATGAACTAGGAAGTATGAGAAATCAGACACAGGAACTGAACCTAAAAGGTCCGAAGCTGGAGAAAAGAGGCTAAAGGAGCCATAAGTATGCCTAAGTTTCAGAGCTGTGATGATGAGAATACCAGTAGTAGAAAAATTAAGCAAATAAGAGAGAAGCATATGTGTAGAGACAGGGAACACTCCCACTTTGCCTGGAACTGTCCAGGTTTAGCACTGAAGGTCTCATGTCCTCAGACAATAAGGAAGGTGGGTCACCCTATGAGAACAACTGAATCAATCAAGTTATTGATTAAATACTAGTTGTGAAAATCAAAGAACCTATGCTGTTGTGATCACTGGAGCTACCTCAGAGCCAGAAAAACTCCTCTGACTCCTTAAGGGAGTTTCTGATTCTGCCATTATCATCCCATGCATGTTCTTGAAATAAATGAAGTCTTGCAGCCAAAGAGCCTAACTCAAACAATAGTTTTCCAATGATAGATTAAGAAAACTTATCAGGTTATTTCACATTGCTTAAATCTTTCTTAATTACCAAAATTAATTGGTATTTCCAGGGTTGAAAAAGCTGGAAAGCCTGCATTACAAAGAGAGAATAAAAATAAAAAACAAGATAATAAAAGATTCAGTGAGAAATAAAAAGCTGAGATATCCCATGCTAGAAAATAGTGGTAAACTTAATAGTGTATTTAAAAAAAATTATTACATGGTGAGAATGAAACAATGATCAGCTGTTCATTGATTCCCAACCAAAATGAAGTTATCAAGGGACACAATAGAAACTCAATCCCTAGAGATAAATATCAGTCTGAACAAAAGCAGGGGGCTAGGCTAGTTCTATTTTATGGGAACACTTGAAATTTCTTCCAGTTTTATGATTATAGTGGCTAACTTTAGGTACCCAATCTTATCTATTTCAGAACAAGTAGGTAATACCAAGTATTATAAGTGAAGGCTGGGGTGGGGGTACAGAATAAGAGAGGTCCCAGCAAAATCACATGTTGGGGTACAGGGCCACATCCAGTTTTGAAGGCCATATTTGAAAAGAGCATATTTGAAAAACTAAATAGCATCCAGAAGAAATCAACCAAGATTATAATGACTGAAAGCATTAGGAATGTAAGAATCAAAAGAGAAAAATGGGGGGCGCCTGGGAGGCTCAGTTGGTTAAGCATCTGACTCTTGATTTTGGCTCAGGTCACAATCTCACAGTCATGAGATCAAGCCCTGTGTTGGGCTCCACGCTGGTCATTGAGCCTGCTTAAGATTCTCTCTCTCCCTCTCCTTCTCCCCTTCCCCCATGTGCACACACATGTGCGCGCGCGCACTCTCTCTCTTCCCCCAAAAAAGAAAAAAAGAGACAGAAATGATAGCTATAATCAAATATAACCAAATACCTGAAGTGTCTTAGAGATGACCATGGTATTTTATTTTCTATTACTTGAGAGTGCAAAACTAGGCCCAATGGGTAAAAATTATAGGAACATTTTGACTTAGTATATTGATAAAATACTTGTAATAATTTCAAGACTTCTAAAAATGAATAGCCTAAAAAGTGGTCAGTTGCTCAACAGTGGCAGTGTTCTAGCAGAAACTAGAGACAATATAAAAAGAATTCTTTAGAGAAAGAAAGGTTAGACTAGATAATGTCTTCTCTTTTCTAACATTTAATTAAAAATGTAAATAAATTCAGGGGCACTTGGGTGGCTCAGTTGGTTGAGCATCCGACCCTTGATTTCAGCTCAGGTCATGATCTCACAGTTCATGAGTTTGAGCCCCACAAACTCTGTGCTGATAGCACAGAGCCTGCTTGGTATTCTCTGTATCCCTCTTTCTCTCTCTGCCTCTCTCTCAACAACAACAACAAAAAAGATCAACTTTTTAAAAAAGATTTTAAAAAATGTAAATAAATTCAAACATATTGGAAATGTCAAACATATAGTAGACAGAAGCTATAATGAATCCCACATACACACCCAAACAGTTTTAACATTATCAATTCCTGGCCCATCTTATTTTATCTATAATGCCTTACTTCACTTCACCCTTATATTACTTTGAAGTATACCCCAGATATCAAATCATTTCATCCTTAAGTATTTCAATATGTCAGATGAACTTTTAAAACCCTCCAGCTCCAGGATTCTATGGTTCTATCACTCCGTGGCACACGAAAACTGAAAAGTCCACCAATATTCAGAAAGTGAATTATATTCACCATTTACTCAACCACTTCTAGATAAATCAAGGGAGTTAGTGCTTGAACAATGCCTCACTGTCTAGTTCTTAGTGACATCTAGTGGATAAAAACTGCAACAGAGGAGTGACTGGGTGGCTCAATGTCAAATTCTTGGTTCCTCTCAGATCATGATCTCATGTCTTGAGTTCAAGCTCTGCGTTGGGCTCTCTGCTGAGCCTGCTTGGAATTCTCTCTTTCTCTCTGCCTCTCCCATGCATTCGCACATTCTCATTCTCTCTCTCTCACTCTCTCAAAAATAACTTTTAAAAAATTTTAAAAAGGGGTGCCTGGGTGGCTCGGTTGGTTGAGTGTTTGACTTTGGCTCAGGTCATGATCTCACGGTCCGTGAGTTCAAGCCCCGCGTCGGGCTCTGTGCTGACAGCTCACAGCCTGGAGCCTGTTTCAAATTCTGTGTCTCCCTCTCTCTCTGCCCCTCCCCTGTTCATGCTCTGTCTCTCTCTGTCTCAAAAATAAATAGACGTTAAAAAAATTTAAAAAAAATTTTAAAAAAACTGCAACAGAAACAGTAAGATTAAAAAGCATCTAATGTCAAGATGCTATTTGGGCAAAAGTTTATAGGCTTAAAGTAGTTTAGGTCACTGAACATTCTTTAGTAGTTCATCTTTTAAGAAAAAAACGGTATAAATTTTTTTTTAGTTTTGTAACATTTCAGGCTTTTCATAACCTGATTTCGTCCTATGTAACCTCAATTTTCTGTCATCCTCCTCTATAAACTATCAGTCAGAAAGGTTCCATCACTTATTCCCAAATATACCAAGCTCATTATACATTCTACACTCTTAACTGTTCCTCCTATCTCAAAATTCTCTTCAATTCACCAATTCAATTCACCTTACCAATTGAAAATATACAACTCAATTCCACCTCTTCCAGGAAATATTTCCTTGGAATTGAAAAATTTTTGAAATTCCCTAGTGCAACTTTATCACCAAATATAGCAAATATCTCTATATTATTATCTAATAGATTGGGGTCTACCAGCTTTACATCTCTACTTGGAAATGTAAACCCCCATAAAGGGTCCCATTTCACATTTCATTCGTTCAATGTTTAAGAAACACAGTATATTCAAATATCTGTGAACTGATGTGTTCTACTTATATACTATACAGATGAAGTAAAATCCTCACTACGGTGGGATTATAGCCACAAGCACCACGAAGGCAACAACCGTGTCTGTTTTCATCAATGTTCTATCCCTTATACTTTATGAAGTGCCTAATTCAATAAATATTTGCTCAACAGATTGTTCATAACCTTAAAAAAGGAAACAAAAATGATTTTTAAAATGACTACTACAAACCAAGCAATGGCAAGAAAAAGTCATAGTTTGGGCAAAGAAAAAAAATTTTTTAAGTATTTCAATATAATATATGCTTATAAAGCTTTCCCTAATTATGCTAACAACTATACAATCCCTTCATACTTATGACCAAGCACGTCAGCAGTTACGAAATTTTTATTTTTGCATAATCATCATTTTCTACACTTTTGCTCTCCTCTCACTATCCCTAGAAATACATTTTAAATAAGATGAAGTATAATTCCTACAGCAGAGTTGAAGAATATGGTATCGAGTGGACAAAAGGCTCAGGTACACTAAGGAGAGTTGAGTGCACGGTCTCAAGTGATTTCAGCGGATGAACCTACTCATGGTGATTAATTTTTAAATAACAGATAATCAATTACTTAGGATATGTTACTTTTTTTTTTAATTCTATGTCAAGAGTTTACTATGTTATTACTTGACCTATAGATCTATTTATTGTGATTATCAGACTAAAGGACAGAAATGAGGAAAAAGACAAAAATAATGAATGAAGTGCCCCGTATATGTACTGTACCTTTTTGCAATAGACGTTAGGAATCAGTTCTGTCCAGATACCATAAACAATAACTTACCCATAACACAATTCCAGTACAATTGGGAAAAAAATCTATGTTCTTTAACTTAAAGCTGTTTCTCATAAGTTTTTAACTCTAGAGTTTGGCAGCTTCCTTTAGATGATTCTAAATTGTCTTACCAAAAATAAATAAATTTAGAATATGTATAAAAAATAAACATCATTCCACTATTCCCCACTTTACAAAAGTAAAAAAAAGAAGGTAATTAAAAGTGAAGTTGAGTAGGATACCTCCTAATCTCTACTTCATATTATAGATATGGCATGTATCTAAAGAAAATCAGGCATAAAATGGTATGTACTTACAGCCTGGGCTTGTTGTTGGAGTAATTCATTCTGATTCTCTCTATCTTCTAGTCCATCCCCCAGCACCTGGGAAGGAGGTAACCTAGCACTTCCAATTGCAGCATTCAAGTTCTTTGGAAAAACACTTGTTCTTTTAGGAGTTAAATGTGCTGGATCTGAGGACTGCATGGCTATAGAGCCTTCTTTTTCTGCCTACACAAAGGAAGAAAGAGTGAGATTCTTCTAGTGAGATTCTACTCCGGGCCAGTACAATCAAATAATGCCTATAAGTGGCCCAAAAGACTTTAAATCAGGGTAAAGGATAGAAAGAGGAAAGCTTTAGCAAGCAATGAAACTAATATTTACCAGGCATCCCTAACGTGCTAATAATTTACCTATCAAATTCTCCTAACAACACTGTGAGACAAATATCATAGCCTCATTTTATAGATAAAGAAACTACAGTCCAGAGAAGTAATAGGCCCAAGGTGACATAGCTAGCAAGCAGCAAAGCCAAAATTCAAACCCAAATCCAAAATTCTGACATTGTTTTTGATTATTTGGTGAAAACAAAAAAATGAGTCAGAACAACATAAGAATAAAATATGGTTTCTCTTTTGAACTTACTGCTTCATAAGATCTCTGAAGCTGATGCTTTTTTCGCAACCTGATTTGTTGATTTACTCGGCGTTTGACTTGTCTCTGAAAATGCTTCAGAGCTTCTTGTTTTTTTCTTAGTTGTTCCTTTAGTTCTTCTTCAATCATATATGCTGAAGTCTTGAAAGATGAAAGAAAATAAACTTAAATGTCAGCAGTTTTGCCTGTTAGGACTGTTTTAAGCACAAAGCTGTCAAGGTACAATCCCAACAAAATAATTCAGTTCTATAATCCAAAATTCCCAGTATAGTAAGGAAATCACAGGAGTTCAGAAGCTGATAATCTAGACATAGCTACTGAGTACCAAGAACTCAAACCAAATCAAAAACTAAAAATTGGAATTTTTGTACTCAAATCAAATCTTAATTTTTCATTGAATTGACAACTAAAGTTGCCTTCATTAATTCTTAATGAACCAATTCAAACCTATCTTGTTACACATTTTCTAAAATGAATAAAACAGTCCAGATACACCAAATTGCTCACCGCTCACCAAACATGTCCTATTATAAAATGCCTTCACACTCAGATTTATGCTCCATTTTTAACCTTCCTGTCATCTCCATCTAGTAAAGTAAAGGTGGTACTCATTCTTTAAGACCATCTAATAACCAACCACCTTCCATAATTGGTTCTTCCTCTGAGCTTCCTATGCTATAGTACCTCTCATTCTTATTAACATTGAGTGTAATACTTCTCAACTCCCCCATTAGATTAGGTACACTGTGAGGGCAGGAAATGTATTTATCCTCTTTTGTTTCTCCTACAGTATATGACACAGAGCCTTGAATATAAAGGCACTCAATATTTGTGTAATGCTCAATTCTAAAACACATTCTAAACGATCTAGAACATTTTATCCCATTTGAGTCCCTAATCAGTATTCACTTCCTCTGAATGCTTTGAATAACAACCACAGGCATAATTAAAAGCAGTTACTTTTTTTTTTAGAGAGAGAGAGAGAGAGAGAGCACAAGCAGGAAAAGGGAGGAGAGGGAGAGAGAGAATCTTAAGCAGGCTCAATGCTCAGCACAGAACCCAACTCGGGGCTTGAACCCACAACCCTGGGATCATGACTTGAACTGAAACCAAGAGTCAAACGCTCAACCAATGAGCCACCCAGGTGCCCCAAGCAGTTATTATTATTAAAGATCTATTACAAGACAAGCACTTTAACCACATTATATCACTAAATCCCTAAAACTACCTCCAATAGAAGGTATTCTTATTCTTTATATTAAAGATGAGGAAATTGGGGCTCAGAAAGATTCATCTTTAGCCCAAGATCCTACAGCTGGCAAGCAGCAGAGCTACAAGTCTCTCTGACTCCAATACTTATGCCCTATACTGTTACTGCTTGTCTCTTGACTATGTCTCTCTTTCATAAGGGATCTTCAAATAAATAAAATCATACTCCTATCCAGCCCTTCTTCTAACACAGTGATTCCAAATTCTAATTCAGAAAAGTGCCTCAAATATTTCATAAGGCAATCATTAACTCTCAAAATGAAAAGAATTTAAATTCCAATAAAAATTACATTTTCCAAGAAGTCTATCCCATATTCTACACAAGTATATACCATAGGAATAGAGTGTACAAAACAAATATCAAAGAACAATTGGGTAAAATAATTCCAAAGGAGAGATATATGTAGTAAAGACTGAACAACTGACCAAAATTAACTCAGGCTCCAGAAAATTAAAGCCATCCTGCCTCTTTTATGTCCATTGTCTGTCTGCCCCCTTTTACCCCCATGCTGAGATTATTGAACATCTTATTAGTGTATGACTGATTCCAAATTGTGAATCTCAACTGTAAACCAAAGGTAAGAGTATACCATATTTTAGAAATATATTTTGCTCAGCAAACACCATTTTTATAAGGCAATCAGAACCCAAGAACATTGTCTCAGATTCTGGGACATTAAGAGATTCCCAGAGTCAAATAAATTTGAGAAATACTGGCTTAAGCAAAAATAGATATTGTTTCAATTGTACAACTAATTCCTCATAGACATAGACTTTTTGTACCCTAAGGACTATCCAAGGGGACAATATAGAAAGAAGTGTTTCTCGCAACAAACAAAGAACATTTTTGGATAATTCACGTATGATGAAACTTATGTTTAGTATTCACAGTAGTCTCCAAAGATGATCTCCCCTTCTCCCCACAGTGAATCAAGCCTCCCAGTATCAATGCTCTTGTGTAATAATCTCCCATACTGATTGTAGTCTGGCTCTGTATATATCCAACAGAATGAGGCAGAAGCATTGGCTCCATGACTTCTCAAGCAAGGTCTTAAAGCAACTTCCACCTACAGCTCTTGGAGTGCTTGCCCTAGGGGAAACGAGCCACCATATAAGAGTTCTACCCTGAGACCACCATGCTGAAAGGAAGCCCAAACTAGCCAGGTAGAGAAACCATGCGGAAAGAGAAAGCAACCAAGCAAGCCCGCAGCCATTCTAGTCATCCTAGCCCAGTGCCAGACATGTGAGTGAGAAAGCCACCCTGGACATCACAGCCCAGTAGATGGCCAGATGAAGAGGAAACAAGAAATCCAACCAATAGCCAGAATCCAGTAGAGTTGTCCCAGACATCTCCAGCTATTTCAGCTGTCTCAACCGAGAGGCTTCAGACACCGTGTTGTAGACGAGCCATCCTCACTGTGCCCTGTTCTAAATCCTGACACACGGTATAATTTGCTTTATGCCACTAACATCTAGGGCAGTTTGCTATACAACAACAGATAATCAGATAAATTATAAAATAATGCGACAGCCATATATGCTGATAGAATACCAGTGTCCTTTGATGCTAATTTAATTAGTGGAAGGGGAGGTCTGAAGCTATGGTATTCTTAGGAATCTCAATGGTTCCTTGAAACTTTGAAACAAAAATGATTAAGAGTTTCCCTTTAAAATAAGCATGTATTAGGTCTACCACACTTTAAAAGTAACTATTCAGCATTTATTCTGAGCTGACAGAAGCTGCATCTGTCAATAAGAGTGGATGCCCCAGACTATACACACTAAATTGGTAGAGTTCTAGGAAATGCTTGATCAAATTGCCGTTGACTGGTACTGATCAAAATTTTTTAAGTGAGGGAAAGGAGACATATATTTTCCAAGACTAATATTTTGAGTTAAAGTTTGGGAACATGAGACTAAATTCTTTTTAACATAGAAAAAGAAAATTCTGGTGGTTTTTAGGCATTTTGATGCTACATTACAAAGATGCCAGGGCGCCTGGGTGGCTCAGGCGGTCAAGTGTCCGACTTCAGCTCAGGTCATGATCTCACGGTTCGTGGGTTCCAGCCCCGAGTCAGGCTCTGTGCTGACAGGTCAGAGCCTGGAGCCTGCCTCGGATTCTGTGTCTCCCTACTCTCTGTTCCTCCCCTGCTCTCACTCTGTCTCTCTCACTCTCTTAAAAATAAATAAAGATTAAAAAGAAACAAAGATGCCATAATTTGAGCAATGAAAACGAGGTGTCAATAACTTAAATACCAAAATACCTTTGTACCAAACCTTCTTAACTCTTCTGGGGTGTTTCTTACACTTATCCCTTTTCATTCCTACTTCAACCACCCTTTTTTAAAGCTTTCCCTTTCTATTCCTTATCATGAAACAAGTCCTGATGCCATACTTCATGGCTAAATTGTTACAATTATATCCTAATTCGTCCCCCAGAAGCCAATCTATATCTCACCTCAAAAAATTTTTGAAGCAATTAACCTAGTCAAAACATTGTTTTACCATATTTGTCTGTAAATATTACACAATGCATGAAGTCAATCCCTTATCCAAGATTTCCCTACAGCTGTGGTTCCCAACAGCTCCTATTTTCCACAATCCCACTACACATCCTCTCCAATCAATCTAATCTACCCTTAGAATCCTGAATATACCTCCCTCACTTCCTACTCTCCCCATTCTCCTTAATTGGAGAACCTTCCTCCTTCTTTGATTACCTAATTTCTTCATTAAGCTTGCCTGTATCACATCAACCCAAAGTCCTACCTTTCTTCCTTAAGTATCATAGCACTTAATCATATACTACTTAGACACTTCAAATCCTTTCTGGAAATAGGCAGAAGAGGAATAAATGAATATATATGAACATACATATAAAAAAATAAAATGAATATATGAAATTGCTTTGTTATTTAAGATTTACTTTAAACATGTCTCATTTCTTCTCTGAGATCAAGGACCACTCATATTTTTCGTCTCATGTTCAGCATTTTGTCTATATGTGCAGAATACCCTCACACAATTTGTGCATTCCATAAATACTTACCAAGTGCTTATATTTATCAGGCACTAAGACAAAGTTGGGGATGGTAAAAAATGAGATTTTTTTTTTCCCTTGTGCTCTGGAAGCTCACACTCCATCAGGAAAAGTAGACATGCATGCAACTTACTATAAATATAATGTGGTAAGTGCCACAATAAAATTCCAACAAATAGCTAAGGGGCACAGTTTGGTGAAAGACTATCAAAAACCTTCTTACAAAATTGTCCTCCTGCGCTAATTAGTACATATGAGAGTTATTATGGAAACAGGCGCACATGTAAACTTTGCAAAAGTTTCCCTTCACCTGAAATGCGCTTCCCTACGATCTATACTTACAGCATTTTCATTTCTTAAGGACTAACATAGGCTATATTTCCACACTCATTCATTCCACAAATATGTCCTTAAGACTTACTACATGACAGGACAGGAATGAACAAAATATAAAGGTCCACGTCTTCCTGGAGTTTATAGTTAAAACTTCCTCAGGATCTCAGTCAGAATTAATCTCTTCTTTCCTTATTCTCTTACTGTATCTGAATCTTACAGAATCTCTATCACACACTTACCATAACTCTAAACAATCAATTCATGTTAAATTAAGTGCGGCAACTGTCATCCCTACTAGCTGCAGGGTGTCCAGAAGATACAGACAGTGCGTATGTCTTGTGCACAACAAGCAATCAAGAGTTTGTGAAATACAGTTTTGGCAAATACATGTTTGTTCTACAATCCTAAGGCAAGAACATAACTATTTATAAAAGGACATCCCCCAGACAGTTCATCTTTATCTAAGCACCAGGGATTAGAGGCTAATATGAAGAAGAAAAAACAAAAAACAAAAAAACAGAAACAAACAAACGAACAAAAACAGGGGACGAACCCCACCACATCTGCATCAAACTGACACTCACATATGCTGGGACTTCCGAACTATCTGGCAAGGCAGGTTCCACCCAGGCCCCAACTGGCACTATAGCCTGGTTCCTTTCGGCCAGCACTGCCAACACGTCCTTGCTCTTCAGGGGGTTTAAAGCCAGGGGCAACCTTGCGGCATTTCGAGGCTTCTTGAGGGGGGCCATCCTTCCTGGCATGTGACCCCTGGATAGGAGAAAGGAGAAGCTTAAAATCTTCAAGCGACTGCGTTAAAAGCTCAATCTCCTAATCCATCAGCCACAGGCTCCTAGAAAGGAGAGAAACCTGGGAGGAGGCAGTAAGTAGCCTGACAGACAGTCGAAGAACAAGAATTCTGGAGAAGGAAATGGGAACAAATGAAAAGCGTTAAGTTTTAAAGACTGCCTTGTGCAAGGAATGGGGATGGGAGGGGAGAGAAAAGGGATCTACTGAGGGAACGAAGACTGTGCCCACTGGTGGCACCGCGAGGAAAGGGAGGAACGACCGTAGCAGCCAGAGAGGAAGGGGGCTGGTAGGGTCGGGTGGGAACCTGGGTCTGAGGCTGAGTCCAAATAACTGCTATCCGGTTATGGAGGGAAGCGATGAATGCCGGGGAGTCCCGAGCCAGATAAAAGCCTGTTTCTTAGGCCTCGGGGGTCCCACTCCTGCTGAGATAGCACCGACCAAGCACCGGTGCACAGGTCGCCACACATTCAAACTACTCGGGATTCCTAGGTAACCGCCTCCAGCAAACCGCCACTTTCGGGAGGGCCGCCGGGCCCCGCCCAGTCCGGCCCCGCCCTTCGGTGGCCATGTATCGGCCCCTTCCGGTCTTTCATTCCCTCCCCGGGGATGGGAAAGCGTAAGGGGCGGGACTTCGAGCTCCGCGGCAACGTCACTTCCGCTTCATGTCTCATTCAGGGGGCGGGGTTTGTGAAGGCGCGAGGAGCGGGGCGGGGACGAGTGGTTTCGCGGAGCTGCTGAGTGATGCGACAGTTAAGGTGTGTAAGGCCCCTGGTGCAGAGATGGAGACCAGCACAAAACCTGCGGGAAAAGGTTACGTTGAACTGAAGAGCGCTGACTCAGAGGGCCAGGGGTCCCAATAGAGGGAAGCAGGGGAAAAGAATGGAAAAAACTGGGTCTGACAGAGCTTTCCAACAGGAACAAACTAAACTAACAGTAAATCATACCCATCCTGTGTACACATCATTACGTTTATAAGGCTATTTAATACATACATATTCTTATATTTGAACAGCGCAGCTTCGTCACCCTCTCTGCTCCAAGCTCTACTATAATTCTGGGGCACTTCATTACGTGAAGTACCCATTCATTCGTTCATTTAACATATCATTGAAAGCTTTTTGTATATCAGTACTGTTCTGGGCACTGGAAATATATAGCAGTGAAGAAAACAAATATCCCTTGTTCGTGGAATTTGTAATATGATGAGAAGTAACCGAATAAACACATGAGTAAGTAAATGTGCCTGAGGCTGATGAATACTGGAGAGGAAGAGCAGAGAAAGAAGGTGAACAGTGTACTGGAGGGGAAGTGAAATTTTAGATAGTATGCCTTCACTGAGGTACTTTTGAGCAAAGGCTCCAATGCAAACCTCCATGAGATAATGGAACAAGCTACTGTGATCTTCAAAGGAGAGTTAAGTGTTCCAGGTAGAGGGAACAGCAAGTACAATCACTCCAAAGTGGGTATCTGGCTGTGAAACAGCAAGGAGGCTAGCGTGACTGGTACAGAGTGAGATGGGGAGAGTGTTGATATAGCAAGTCAAAAGTTAGGGGGTGGGCAATTATATAAAGCATTGTAAGCCATGGAAAGGCATTGAGATGGGGAACCACTGGAGGGTTTGAGCAAAGGAATGCCATAATGTGACTCAATTGTTTTTTCTTTAAATCACTGTGGGCACCATATTGAGAATAGACTGAGTGTGGCAGAAGTATAAGCAGTAGGCCAATTAAGAGGCTATTCCAGTAATCCCAATAGGAGATTATGATGTCTTGGATCAGGGAAGTAGTGGTAAAGATGGTGAGAAGTAGTTGGATTCTGAATATACTTGGGAGGCAGAACTTTCAGGACCTGTTGAAAGTTGGGATATGGAGCGTGTGTGTGAGAGAGAGAGAAGAGTCAAGAAAAATTCTAGTGATTTCATCCTGAGCAATTGACAGGATGGAGTTGCCATTTTACTCAGCTGGGGAAAATGGTGGAAGGAGTAGGTTTGGGAGAAAGATCAGGAGTTCAGTTTAAGTTGTGTTTAGTTGACATCTAAGATATGATAGAAGTATGGTAGAAGTATGATAGAAGTTATCTGCAGTTCATAGGAGAGTTCTGGACTAGAAATATAAACTTGGGAGTTGTTAGCTTATAAATTTAAAGCCAGGAGATGAAATGAAATCATCAAGGGAGTGAATTATAGACAGATAAGAAAAGAGATCTAAGGACTGAGCCGTGGAGTATCCTAACAATAAAGAGGCTAAGAAGGGGAGAGGAATGCAGAAAGAGGGAAGGATCAGCTAGTAAGCTAAGGAAGAAAACCAAGAATGTGTGATAGCTTGAAATCCAAGTGGAGGAAATGTTTTATTGAAGAGAACAGACCATCATGTTAAATCCTGCTGATAGCTCAAATTGGATAACTAAGAATTGACTATTGGGTTTAACAATGTGGTCATTGATAACTTTTAAAAGAGCAGTGTTTTTGGAGTAGTTGGAGAGTATAAGCCTGATGGAGTAGACTTAAAAGAGAAGGGAAGGAGGATTTGGAGACAGCAATTTTAGACAACCTTTTCAATGGGTTTTGTTGTAAAGGGACATAGAGAAATGGGTAGCTGAAAGGAAAGATAGAATCACAAGATGATTCTTTAAAATCACAGCACACATTTTTTTGTTGTTGGGAATTATCCAGTAGATAGGAGAAAGCTGACAATGCAGGAGAGAGATGGGAAATGTTTGCATCTGAGTCCTTAAGTGGGCAAGAGGGAATGGCCTTAGATAGCAGGAGGAAAAGTTCACTATAACAATAGCAGGGAAAGCAGACTATATACTGGTAATTGGGTAAGATAGTGGTGGGAGTTGGGGAAGTTCTCTTCTAACTGTTCCATTTTCTCTGTAAAATAGTATTGTAGTCAGCCTACAAGATAGCCTCTGATGTTCTCCACCTCCTGGTGTTCACACCCTCTGTAGTCCCCTTTTACACTGTACCAGGGTTGGTCTGGTGACCAATGGAATATGGCAGAAGTAATGATATATCACATCAGAGATTAGGATGTAAAGATGCTGTATTATGTCTCTCTCTTTCTCTCACTTGTTCCCACTCTCTCTCAGATCACTTGCTCTGAGGCCATTTATGTCACAAGCAGCTCTATAAAAAGGCCCACATGGCAAAGTACTTCTGCCAGCAGCCCTGTGAATGATTGTGAAAGTGGATCCTTCAGCCCCAATCAAATATTCAGAGACTATTGTCTTGGCCAACAACTTGACAGCAATCTCATAAAAGACCTCGAGCCAGACTATGCACCCAGAAACTGTGTGAGATAATGTTTGTTGTTTTAATATGCTAAATTTGGATTAGAAAGTGATAACTAACACAGATAGGAAGCAAGTTCATCGATTAATAGTATAGAGGAAGAAATGTTGGAGGTCTGAAGAAGGAAAATAAAGTACAAAATAGTTGTCCAGAAAAGTAAAATCAGAGACCTGTACAATTGCTAGATGGCTGTGAGGACCCGTGTGAGATTCATGATTATGAATTTAAAGTGAGACCAGTCAGCATTGTTGATTGTTTTTCTTCAATTGAATGGTTACAGGCAACAGTAGTAGAAAAATTAATTTTAACCAGGGTTGAGGTTTTACCAAAGTATTACTATCAGGCAAGAAATGAAGATTAGGGAGTTGAAGAGAGTTGAAGATTAGTGCAAGGAAGTAATTAAATGACTGACCATGGAACTTAAAATAGGTAATGTGGAACAGGAGGACAAGTGGGATGTAAGGGGCACTGTAAAGTTAGTAGGATCAAGAGATTAAAGGCTCCAGTGGAGATCTAAGGTTTGTTAAAGCAGGATACTGGAAAGAATGCACCGAAAAGGTAAGAGGGGGGATGCTTGAAACTGAGAGTATGGAGACACTGCAGATTGGTCCTGTCAAAGTCTATGGTGGAACCAAGAGGAAGATTAAAAAACAAGATCACTGGGGAAGAAGTCATAGAACTTCTAGTTGCTTCTAGTCAAGCACTGGTTGAAATGTTCCCAAGGTTATCAAAATCACCAAAATATATGACAAGGATAGTGTTGGTGAGAAACAGGAACAACAGTCTTCAGGGAATTTTGAGAAAAGACCCGGAGGTTAGTAGACAAGAATAACTTGGAAAGCAGTGAGTGGTATGGCCTAACAACATTAGATTCAAAGTGAGGGGCGAAGCTAAGGAAAAGGAGGCAGAATGGTTTATAAATAACCAAGTAGCAAGAAGGTAACCTGTTCCACCTCCACCCAGATGGGCAAGGAACAGAAAAAAAGCCACCCCTTGGGGCACCTGGGTGGTTCAGTCAATAGGGCATGCAACTCTTGATCTTGGGGTTGTAGGTTCAATTCTCACGCTGGGTGTAGAGATCACTTAAAAATAAAATCTTAGGGGCACCTGGGTGGCTCTGTCAGTTAAGCATCTGACTGTTGGTTTCAGCTCAGGTCACGATTTCACGGTTTCATGTATTTGGCCATACTTGGGATTCTCTCTCCCTCTCTGCCCTTCCCACACTTGTGCTGTCTCTCCCAAAATAAATAAATAAACTTAAAAAAAAAAATTTTAAAGAAAACAGCCATTTCCCTGAGAGGGCCAGAGCGAGATTGATGTGTATTCCTACACACACACACACACACACACACACACACAGCCTTCAACACTGGGGAGAGTGTGATTAGGTAGCTCCTTGCTCTCTCTAACTCTCTCTCTACCTCAAGGTCTATGCATCCCGCCAGCAGTTGTGCCAGTGGTTTCATATGAATCTGTACTCTTGTGATGTCCACGGAGCTCACATCTTGAGCTCTGCTCCCATTTTCTGACCTTTTTACGTGGTTTATCTTCTCAATGGCTGGAGTTCATTTCTCAGCAAAGGGATCTGTTTGCTCGGGAACATCTGTTTTCTTCAGAAACTTAAAAGAATGAGTGTTTCTGGCACCAGAGTCTTGAGGTCCTATACCCCAGAACTCACCAGAGCTGAATTATCTCTGATGTATATGGCTGGGGGATCCCTGGCCATCTCTGCACAAAACCCTGAGTCACTGGGTCCTTGGCAACAGTCCACTCCACACAGAACCAATTGTTTGATGAGCAGTAAGAGGCAATTTGCTGTTTGTTTGCCACTGTGCTATTTGTGCCTGACTGACCCACACCGGTAACAAATCAGAAAACTTGATCACCAGTTAGTCCAAAGAGCCTACCTCAAAGAGATGGGAAACCTGCCTATTCCACTCTCATGGGGTCTGGATGGGATCTGGATGGGATCTAGGTGTTGGGAACTCAACCCCAGGCAGCTGAATCATGCCCACTTTCACTCTCTTGCCCAAACTTGAGTTGGATTTCCCCAGAACTAACCAATGTTCTGGGCTATTTCCTGAAAGTAGACCATAGGACTGTCCTTCTTTGATCTTCCTCCTCCTTAGCCACCTCTCCAAATAACCTTCCTAACTGGTATATAATCTGTGAGGGTCCTTCTGCTTGCCTACACAGACCAGGTTTTTGTAGCAACAATTCATTGTAAATGGCACCAGTAGCAGATCACTCAGTTGTCTCAATAGCATCTGCCATACTGATCTTTGCAAAAGATTCTCTAATTTTATCATGGATACAGAAGTCTTTTCTCCTTTCTCTTGATGAGTGATTTAAAAAAATTAACATAGCAGTCTCAGCGTCTCTCCACGGTATCAAATACTCTTCTAGGATGGACACAGGGATGCACTTCCCAGATCCCGCTTCAAGGAAGGACTTGCTGGCTCAGCTTTGGGGAATGTTGTCATTTTTCCAGCTGTCAGCTCCTTCAGGGACTGCTTTGGCTCCAGATTGTTGCCCTGCCTTCCCGTTGAGAAACAGCCATATCCAGTGACTGACCGATATGGGGATATAAAGGCCCAGAGGTTTCTGCCTAAGTTGGAACAACTCTGATGGGTCATCATTTCAGCTCCAGAGCTCCCTGTGGGGTCAGCTGAGGCTGCCTGGCCCGCGTCACGGCTTGACTTCTCCCTTGCCCACTCCTAGTCCATCCTCCTTTCCACAGGTGTCCATCTCAAGCACACTCCCTGATAAACATCCTGGACAGGAAATTCTGTCACAGAGTCTACTTCCTGGAGAACCCAACTCTGACACCCTCTGAGGGTTGTTAGGCCTCAGACACCAAAGCCCTGGCAGCTCTCAGACCATCTAAGTCCTAGTGCTAAAACCCATAGACTTCTGATCATTATTCTTTTCTTTTTCATCAAAGACACCTGCGATATTTCAAGGATAGGGTCTAACCACAGTTAAAGTCCTTCTTCCTATTCCCTGTTGACACGTTCTAGCCTCTGGATTAAGCTAACTCTCAAGACTTTCTCTAGATAGCCTCTAGACTTTGTAAATATGTGAGCTAATGAAGCTCTTTATTGTTAATGCCAATTTGCATTAGGTCTTATACTGTTGGTAACATAAAGAGCCCTGAGATACGCAAAATAGAGGGAGTCAGTTGGTCAAGAGAGGAGAACAGAGCAGATAAGCAGAAAGATTTAGAGTTACCTACAAAAATTGATTCCAGAAACTGCCCCAGTGTTTGAGCTCTCCTATTCCAGATCCATGCAATATGCCTCTCCTCTGATGGCAACTTCACGGGGATATCTGTTCTGTGTAGCCAGAGAAGTTTCACTAAGGACACTGCTTTAACATAAAGCAGATTTGGCCAAAATGAGTTTAATCTATCTATAAATTTTTATCTGTATTATCCACCATACTTTTGACTGTTTTAGAAAATGTACTCCTAAAATATAAAGGTTGCAATCATTAAACATACTTTAAAAATATGTCGCAGGTTCTTAAAGTATGTCAAAAGAAGAATTTTAAATATGTTTTCTAGAATAAGTAGCAAAGGACTCAAGGTAACTATTTGGAGAAAAACCAAGCCATTGATTTTTGTGTGTTGTTTTGATTGTTAATAATTCACTATTAATAGTCACATTTTCTGCATCCCAAACTTCTAGGGACAGCACATTAGCAGTCTAGAGAACAGAGCTTTGGATACAAACTTGGATTTATATTCTAGCTCGGCAATTGACTGTCTGTGGTCAAATCACATAATCTGAGTCTTTGTTTCTTCATTTGTAAAATGGGAGCAATCAGGATTTTTCTGTGAGAATTCAGTAATATATATGAAATACATGATATGTAATAGGTTTTCAATAAATGCTTATTTTTTTATTTTTTTTATTTTATTTTTTTTAGGAATCAAGATAGAAGTCATCTCTTCTACCTTTAGAAGATTTTGATTTGTCTGCACAAGCCTCCCTTCTATTTTGAAGTAGGTAATAGACTGCCCCACCTCTGACTGTGAGGTTAGGCACATGGCCAAGCTGGGGTGGTATTCTATTCTGGTTATAATGATTGATCCAGAGCTGTGCATGTGACACAGGCTAAACCAACCACAGTCCTTCACCAAGATTTTTTTAAAACTAGCTTCATCTAAAATATCTCTGGATGACAAGAAGCACGGTCCCATATGTTAACCACTAGCTACATGTGGCTATTTAATTTTAAACTATTTAAAATTAGATAAAATGTATAATTCATATAATTATAAAATTTATAATTCATACAATTCAGTCCCACTAGCCACAATGTAAAGTACTGAATAGCCATGTGTGACTGTTAGCTACTATACTTCATAATGCAGATACAGAACATTTCCATCATCACAGAAAGTTATGTTGGACAGCATTGATAATCTATAGAATCTAGCAACCATCAAAAACTATAAGAAGGTTTGAGAAAATGAAGCTGATACCAAGAGCTAAGCAAGGGATGAGTAATAACCAAAATGGCTTTTAAGTATCTTAATTCCAATTATTCCAGCTCCCTACAAGATTTTGTTACACAGTACAAGAAATTTTTCCCTTTTTGCCTCAAATAGTTCACATTGAACTATCACAGCCAAAAAGTCTTGACAAATCAAGACAGCAAACCAGATGCAGAATCCTGGAGGGCTAACTTGGGCAAAGAACTCTGAATAAGACAAAGCTGAACCCTACAAGTACCGCAACAAGGGGTGAAAACTTTGGCCTGTCTTCAAGGTCACCTTCCCTATAAGGGGTCCTCTTTTAAGAAAATTTGTTTCTCCCCCCGTTTCGTGTAACATAATCCATCTTAGTGGCCTTGGACTCACTATTGGGGACCCAATCATTCTCTTGCTGATTAGGCTTTGTTTTTTTAGGTCCTGTTGTCTGCCTTTGTTATGCCCAGAATTCGTGATCCCCAAATACCGCCAGGGAGCTGAGTCCGATGTAAAAGCAAAAGAGCCTTTATTCGAGCTAGCTCGAGCTCAATCCCCTACCTGCACCGACACAGTGGTGAGAAACCGGGGAGAGAGAGCGAGTTTCAAAAGGACAAAGGTTTTATTGGGGCCTAGGGGCAGTTGGTGAGGTAATGGCTATGGCCTCAGCCGATTGGCTGGGGAAGGGTCCTGGGGAAGGGTCCGAGTCCTGTTAGGCAGGTGAGGGGGGGGTTACTCAAGGGGAGGAGGTGTGGTCAAGGTGAAGGACACAGAACAAGATGGAGTCGGCCGGCGTAGGCCCGCCCTTTCACCTTATCCTTCTTTGTTTCACATCTTGTGTCAGAGCCTTCTTTTATTCTACTGACTTTTTACATCGGTGGGCAACCTCTTCCCGGAGTATAGTGTATATAAACACTAGACCAAGAAGCACAGGCTGAGTCTGGACCTTGCCAACTTACAAAACATGTGACTTTGAACAGGCCTCCTTGATCTTCATGATGATCTTTAGGGAAAAAAAAATACCTGCCACAAAGGGTTGATATTAGATTAAATAAAATAATAATTTAAAAGGCAATTTGCAAGAGGCAATGCAAATGTATTAGCAATTATACTTGCTTACAGATTGAAATGTATCTCTCCCAACTATATTTAAGCACCTATATTGTGCTTAAATTGTGTCTTCCTTTCCTTTCGAATGCGCCGCCTTTCCTCTTATGCCACATCCCACTCCTCCTATTAACGTCTAGAACATGGAGTGCTCTTCACACAGTACGGAATTATTAGATGCTGGCTAGCTGATTTGCATTTCTGTGCCTCCCCCACTGGGAGGAGGGAGAGTGGGGGAGGGAGAGAGAGGGAGTGTGACAGCAAATTCTTCCCTGGGGGCAGGACAATGGTTGTTGGGAAGACACCATTTGAGGATCTAGAAGGGAAACAATGAAGCTTTTCATGAGTTGGGGGGGATTGTGGCTCCCCCAGGATTTTTCAACCTGTTTTTATTTAAGTACTGAAGCTTTACAAGAACAGAACTCCAGAGATGTCCTCTAGAATGTCCTCACTACATCTTAAATAGGTCTGCAAAAGCATGATCTTTACAACACTTTAATGCCAATTAATTTCCCTCCTTTGTTCCTCTGGAGAGTTGCTGAATAGGGCGCGTTCAGCAGCCAGGGACACAAGCCTGAGTTCCTCCCAGTTTCTGAGGGGGCGGGAATTCTATTCAGAAGTCAAATATTTACTCTCAGCATAAAAGGCATTGATGTTTTTCCGTTTGCCAGCATGGAAACAGGCGCATCTCCTCTCTGCCTTACTGAAATTCACCCAGGACCCCTTGCTGTCCCAAGATCATATACTTCTCCCAACACACACCCCACTTTTTTGAGATACCCTATGTCTGCAGAGGGCTTTTCCTCTGAGGGACTCCTTGCTTTCGAACCGTTCAGGATGAAGGCCCTGAAAAGGGCAGGAAGAGCCTTTTGACCCAGTCTCCACTTTCTATTTGACGTTTCTCAGAAGTAACCTGGAGTAAGGCTACCTAGGAGAACTTTAAATAGGAAAAGGAAAGACAAAATGTCCTTTGCCGGTGGGGGGTGGGGGGGGTGGTGGTACATTTCTTGCTGTCCAGATCCCCAAAAAGCTTGTTTTGTTCAAAGGGAGCTAGCTAATCTGTCTCTTGTTCAGTGGTTGCTAGAGCAGCTAGGCCCTGCCTCCTTTGAATACAAAGCCTCACACAAATTCCTTGTTTCCCAGGCAATGCACTGCAGTTCTACAAATTCTCTGGCTGATGTTGGCATCCTGATTCCTCCCTCTCTCTCTGTTCTGGCAAATTGAATTTATGTCAGGGACAACTCCAGCACCATTCACATATAGGTTTATGGAACCAAGAATCAAAAACAGCTTCAGCAATAATAGAGGGTGTCAGGGGTGGACAGAGAGGGCCACCTTATGCTCCGGAGCTTAGCCAGAGAGTTGGTGCTGGGGGGTAAAAGATTAGACCAGGACGAAGACTCCAGCACAGGGGAAGTGGATTCCTATTGCTGAGTTAGGGAGGTGGTCAGAAGCCTCAGCTTTATTGGTGACCAGCCTGCAGCTCTAATCCAAGCTCTGCCACTGAGTAGCTACAGGACCTCAGCAAGTTGCTAACTTCTTGGAATTTTAGATTTTCTTGTTTGCAAAGTGGGGTTATCTTGTCTACCTAAAAGGGATATTAGGAGAATTAAAGGAACAAATAGATACACTATGCCTGACAGAGTACAATGAGGAGTAGTTTACACACACACACACACACACACACACACACACACACACTCACAAACACACCTATATTAGTTTTTCATGCTGTATAACAAATAGCAACAAATTTAGCAGCTTAAAACAATATATACTTGTTAGCTTACAGTTCCTGTGGGTCAGGAGTGCAGGCTTCACTGGCGCATCTGCTCGAGGTCTCACCAGACTTCAGTTCAGGGGTTGGCTGGCCAGCATTCCTCTCCGAAGCTTGGGGTCCGCTTCCGGACTTCCGTGGTTGTTGGGAGAATTCAGCTCCTTGTGACTGCAGGGCTGAGATCCCAGGTTTCTGGCCACCTTTTGGCAGAGGATCGCCCTCGGCTCTGAGAGGCCACTGGCAGTTCCTTTCCACCTGGCCTTTGCCCACCACACTGTTTACAACTTCAAAGCCAGCAGGACAATCCGTGTCTGGTCTGCTGAGCCTGAGTCTTCAACAACATAACCTAATCAAGGGAGTGGCTATTTTACTGCCTTTTGCCATACTCCATCAGCTAGAAGCACACACGTTCTGCATTTGTGTAGTGAACTTTTCTGGAAGTTTCGAAGAAGTCAAAGGAAGAAGAGTTTCACAGTGTAGCTGTGCGAGCTGTTTTTTTTTTTCTTCAGCACCCCCCCCACCCCGCCCAGCAAGTGGCTCTCTCGTCCCTTCTGTCCCTTCTTTCCTTGACTTCTCTCCTCTCTGCCCATCCCTTCCCCAAATTCCTGTTTATTTCTAAAGCACAGCAGTTTACCTTTTTGTTCCTTGACTTTTTATGCTTAAGACCTTACCTTCTACTCCATGTGATGTATTTAAATCTTTTCCTTGCTAAAGAAAATTCCCTCTCTAAGAGGGGTTTTGGTTCCATTTATTTGTTGATAGATTCTTTTTCATTCTGCTACTGAAGATTATTTACAATCTAGTGGAAGAACAGATATGGCTCAATTAATGCCAGGAAGTGAATGGAGAGAAAGAGAGGAGAAGGCTAAATATAAAAACCACCACTGGTATTATGGTATTAATCAAGCCAGAACCTCTCCAGTAGTATCATCAGTGCCAGCACAATCTTCCTGGATTCTGGAGACAAAGAAACAGGCCAGATGGGTGGAGACATTTTTAAATCTAATGGTCGAATTGTTAAAATTGGTACTTATATACCAATTTGTGTGTGTGTGTGTGTGTGTGTGTGTGTGTGTGTGTGTGTGTGTTTTACCTCTTCTTGCCTCTACTATAAAGTAACATTAGGAGTCCTGGGTTGATCATTACATAACAGGGCAAGTTACTTATCTTCTCTGTCTCTCAATTCCCTCATCTAAGAAATGAAGAAGTGGGACAAGGTAAATCTCAGATGTCTCTTGCTGTGGAGTAAATCTACTGTTCTGCCATTCCTGCTAGACCTTCAGTTCTTTGAAGGTGGAGCTCATATTTACACTTCCCAATTCCCCAGCCAGGAATTGTATTTCCTTCTCCCCCTATTTCCCATAGAGGTCTGTGTAGGGTGCTGACTTATTCAAAATCACTAAGTAACTGCTTCCTGTCCTGGGGATGGAATACTTGTGAGTTTAAGTAGGCAGGTGTGCGTGTGTGTGCGTGTGTGTGTGCGTGTGT
The DNA here is from genome assembly GCF_018350195.1 of Panthera tigris. Taxonomy (NCBI): domain Eukaryota; kingdom Metazoa; phylum Chordata; class Mammalia; order Carnivora; family Felidae; genus Panthera; species Panthera tigris. The sequence continues at coordinate 21,856,690 of NC_056669.1, read as the reverse complement.
GCGTGCTGGGGGCTCCATTCTGAGCCTTGGGGGCCCTATCCAGGTGCTCAGCACAGAGGTGTGAGTACAGCAGGCCAGGGCTGTCATGGGTGCAGGGATGAGGAGTTGGGATCCCAGACCCCCAGAGAAGGGGCCAGATGAGGAGCGGCCAGAAGCAAGTCTGTGTAGCAGAGCCAAGAGGACTGGGCCATGCTGCTCGGAAGAGGACAATGCCTCTGGAAATTCATCTATTGGAAGTGCTCAGAGGAGAGAGGGGCACAGGTCTTGGCTAAGCAAGGGCATTACTGTCAATCGGTCCATCAACATCATTTGTTTGAGCAGCCACATTAAGCAGAGCTCAGAATTGGGCCCTGCAAGGAGACTCATAAGAATGAAGAGTTATAGTCCCCGCACTGGAGAAGCTCCCAGGCTAATGAGGATATGGCCACAGTAACATTTTCTGATCTAAGAGTGGGGCATGAAGACTGACAAGTATTAATGGACTTAGAGTTGAAGAGACGTAATATTTATGATCAGGATATCCTTATGAAGTTTATCATCAGTAGTAAGATGAGACAGACATACCCATAGAACATATGGAAGGAGAAAACTAGGTAAGCCAGGACAGGTGGCATAAATGTTACATTATGTATGAGAATAAGTTGGCTTGACTGTTATCTTATGTCTCTGTAACCCAATTTCTTATCAGTACCGCCCCCCAAAAGTGAATCCCAGTTATTTCTGGGAATTCACAAAGAGGTGCTTTATCTGTGCTCACAAACTAGTCTATTGTCTTGCAGTCATTATTTGGTGCCCTCTGTGCACTCACTCCCCTGCCCCAGCTCCCCCTTCACGGCCATCCTCTATTGCATCCAGTTGCTTAAGGTGCCCCCCTCAAATTCTCATCCATGCAATATTCAGCAACTGTTTGCAGAGAACCTACTCTGCGCCCTGCCCTGTATTAGGCAGTAGGTCTACAGAGACCAGTAAGCCATAGTTCTTCAATAAGAGAGCTCTCTGTTTTAAGGGAGAAAGGTACATAAGCAGATACCATAAGCTTCTGTAGGCCTATTCATTTTAAAAAGACCTGAAGCAAGGGGCACCCACATGGCTCAGTGGGTTAAACATCCAACTCTTGACTTTAGCTCGGGTCATGATCTCACAGTTCATGAGTTTGAGCCCTGCATCGGGCTGCTCGCTGAAAGTGTAAAGCCTGCTTGGGATATTCTCTCTCTCTCTCTCTGTCTCCCTCTCTCTCTCTCTCTCTCTGCCCACATATGTGAGCTTTCCCTCTCTCTCAAAATAAATAAACTTAAGAAAAAAAAAAAGACCTGTAGCAGGATTGCAAGGGTGCTGGTTGGACACTCGGCCACAAAGCAACTGCAGTGTCTTCGTGCCCTTACAGCTGCTGTCACCTGCCACAGAAGCCACTCACAGCCCCCCAGGCAGCAGGGAAAAGCTAACTATTAGTCTATCCTGGTAAACTCACTCTGACCCGACTATTTCAACATTCTCTTGAAGTGTCTCCGTCACTGCTTAGACAACTCTGGCAACTGCTCATTCAATCTGTTTAGGTTCCTCCCCCAACCCAGCTCATCTCGAAGGAACGTTGGGGTGAGTGTAGGTGGTATGGCTTAGGTGACCTCGTGACAAGAGGGGAGATGGTGTCTGTAGGCCTGTGTGGCATTCTCAGGACCCCTGCTGGTCCCTGCACCCCTCGAGGTTGCTCCCTGGTGTGATGAGCTACATGCTGACCCCACACCAGCAGCTGTTGCCGGTTCTTTGCCTCTTGGCACTTCTGAGCCCCCTCGGGGGAACTTGTGGGCACTTTGGGGCACTCGCATATTCCATGGGTATAAGGAGCCTGAGGTTCCCCCCTAGGGCAAGAGAAGGGAGGATGTTGAGAAGTTAGATCCCACTTAGGTCTCCTGCTATCACAATTTCCTTTCCATCGTCCTTCAGGCTAAAAAAGGCAGACTCCAGCCTTTCTATTTCCTGAACATAATATCCTGCTTTTACTCTTAGACAATAAATAGCCTTTTGTCCTTTACAAAGACTGGCTCACAAGCCTTTTGTCTCACTACTGACTCTAAAATACTATTTTAGGGACACCTGGGTGGCTCAGTCGGTTGGTTAAACATCTGACTTCGTCTCAGGTCATGATCTCGTGGTTTGTGGGTTCAAGCCCTGTGTTGGGCTCTGTGCCAACAGCTCAGAGCCTGGAGCCTGCTTCAGATTCTGTGTCTCCCTCTCTCTCTGCCCCTCCCCCACTTGTATTTTGTCTGTCTCTCTCTCTCTGCCTCTCAAAAATAAACAAACATTAAAATTTTTAAATAAATAAATAAAACACTATTTTAGATGTCAGAAACTGGATATTGACTTTCTCCTTCTCATTGTATGTCTGCCAAAACAAAACTAACTTTACCAGAGGCAGACAGGTGCCTTGAGCTGTATAGGGGAAAGTCATAGGCACAGAGATGCAAAATGAAAACAAGAGTCTCATTTACGTATTTCAGAATATTTTTTGGAGTTCCTCTGTAGAGTTAAAAATCAATGCTTCCCTCTTCTACTCTGCACCCTTAGGCTCAGCTGAGCCATGCAATGAGTCTTCAGTTCTAGAAACCTGACCTACTCAGGCTTTCTCCAGGATGTAACAAGGATATTTCCAAAGGTAGCCACCACATTTACACAACTAAGACCCGGCTTATAAACCAAGAGGAAAGCTGTAACTTTGGTCTTCTCAAAATGTAAAGATCACTACAGGAATGAAAAAGAAGAGGCAGGTTTACTTTTTAAGTTTAAAATGTTATCTCTCTAACAATTTCCAAGGTACCCCACTATACTAAACTGTCATCAGTCCTCCCAACAATTCCTATAAGGAAGTTACTTTTTCCCCAATTTTTAGATGTGAAATTGGAGGCTTAACCAGACTGTGAGCCCTTCCCAAGATCTCAGTTAGTAAGCATACATTCCAGTGACAGTGCCCGTGAGAAGGTGTGGACACAGCCATGAGGGGTGAGGTGGAGCTAAGGGTGCTTTTCCTCATCACAGCCTCAAGACAAAAGGAGATATCGAGGCTGTGAAGCTGGTAACAGAACCCCAGGATGCTGGCTGTTAGAGTATTACCTTTATCTGTGCTCTGACATGTTCTAGAAAAGTGGCTGGAGGCAGGGGAATGAACAGAATGGCTTCTGGAAAGAGGTCCCCAGCATCTATGTGATTCTGTGATAGGAGAGAGAATCCCAAGCAGGACCAGGACAGGTATGAAAATAATAGAATTCAAGTCATTTTCCAATCTTCTCCCTTTGGGGTGGAACAGGGGTTTTCCATTCTTCAGCAGTTCTCTGGGATCTCTCTTTCTCCCAGCTTTTTAAAAGCTCCTCTCCCTCCCTTTTCAGAGCTTATTGGAGGTCTGTCCCTGGCACCCACCCTCCTTCGCAGGAACAAGGAGCGTGAGGTGGAGACAGGATAGGTTGGGACACAAGATCCAGTTCAGAGTGTGTCCCAGCCCAGTCCCCTCACGGAGCCCAGATCCTCATCTCCCCCTGGTAGTGGGGCTCAGCTCAAGCAGGCAAAGAACGGATGGGACCCATCAGATTAGAACCCACATTGGAGATTATATCCTAAGCAGATACCCCATTCTGAACTGGGGATGTAGCGCTTTGAAACTAGAAAATGCCAGGTCTGAAAGAGAGGAAAGAACAAGTCCAGCAATACACAGGGCTCTGTGTATTCAGAGGGAAGTTGGCAGAGTTGTGTTCGGGCAGAGAAACTCCGAGTGGTACAAAGGGACGTGCCCAGAGTGGAGAAATCATGCTAATTGTCTGCACCAGAGCTGGAGAACGCCACCCAAAATGAAGAGAGAAAGGGGAGCCCTGTCCAGAGCCTTCAGTGCCCTGAGCCTCACCCCTTTTGTCTACCTTCTTCTGATCCAGACAGGTAGGAGACCAGAAGGGTAAGAAACGGTCTGGAGAGGGGACCCGGTACTTTCAAAAGAGAGGGAGGGGGAGTTAAAGGGCAGAATGACTTTAGGTTGGGAGGAGGGGAGAGAGCTCAGCTGCCGCCCCGTGGGAAGCATCTCAGTGAATTCAGGCATTAGTGTTGAATGTATTTCTTCATTCTGTGTGCCTCCCGCCCAGCCCCTGCGCCCCTCCCCCAAAAGGCTGCATGACTTTGGAGCTCCCACGGCATTCAGTACATTAGATAGAGGGCAGTGAGCCATTTCTTATGGGATGTCTTGTTGGCGTGGGCCAGTCAGGCATTCTTTCCAAGGGATCATGATGGGCTTGGAGGGGTGGGGGAGATCTGGGGTTTGTGCCTCCCCAACCCCCACCCTGGCTTCTCTGAGCACAAAACAGCAAGGGAGATGAAATAAGCTTTGGAGATAATGAGCCTTTTGGTTTTTGGAAATAACACCAATCCATCCATAATTCACCCCATGCCCTAGACACCTACCTTCTGTACTGCCCCCTACCAACTCCTTAGAGAATTGATCTTACTTTAAATAGATGTGTTTCTGTGTGTGTGTGTGTGTGTGTGTGTGTGTGTGTGTGTATGCATGTGCGCACATGCACACACACATGCACTATTCCAGAGAGCCTAGAAATTCACAGTTTGGTGAAGCAAACAGATGCAGAGATCATTTTAATAAAATGCAGAAAGTACTATGAGTCAGATACACAAAGGATGTCCAGGATCAGAGAGAGGTCACCTACTCCATCCAGAAAGCTGGTGCTAGAGGTGCAGGGTGGGGTGGGGGAACATCAGGGGAGGTTTCCTGGGAGTGTCTGGACTAAATTTTAAAGGATGAGAAAAAGAGGTAGGTGTGAGAGTGTGCATTATAGTTGGAGAAGTGGGTAAAGGTCAACATTTTAGAATAGCATCCTGTGTTTAGTAGGAGCCCAGTCATTCACCACTGCTAAAGAGGAAAATGTGAATCAGGCGAGAGCCTTGGAAACCATACTAAGATCCCTGGAATATAATCTATAAACAGTGGAGGAGGGGAAGGGGTATTGGGCGGTTGGTAATCAGGACTGGCAGGACCAGATTTGTATTTCAGATAGCTCACTCTACAGGGAGACATTGGAGAAGAAACCAGAGGCAAACATGAGAGGAAAGGAAGCCTGTATCCATTTGCTAGGGCCGCTGTCATAGAGAATCACAAACTGGGTAGCTTAAACAACAGAAATGTATAGTATCACAGTTCTGCAGGCTGAAAGTCTGAGATAAGGTCACAGGCTCTTCGGGGCTCTAGGGAAGGATCTATTCCAGGCCTCTCTGCTCGCTTCAGGTAGTTCCTTGGCTGGTGCCAACATAACCTGTTTTCACAGGACATTCCCCCTGTGCTTGTGTCTGTGTCCAAACTTCCACTTTTTATCAGGACATGAGTCATGTTGGATTAAGGGCCCAGCCTACCCCAGGATGACCGCAGCTTAGCAATAATCCCATTGCCAAAGAAGGTCACACTCAATATACTGAGGTTAGGACTTCAATATATGGATTCAGGAGTGGACACAATTTAACCCATGACAAGGCTATTGCAATAGTTCAAGAGAGAAATCACATGAGCTGGAAATAGAATAAAAAGAGGGAGAAGCAGGCACATGGAGATAATATTTTGGAGGGAAAGTCAGGACCTAGTGATCGACAGGAAGTAGGAGGATCCAGAAAGGGAGGTAGGATTTCTGTGTGAAACTTGAACCGATCACTGGGATGGGGTCTGAAGTGTGATAATGAGTCCTGACCAGGTTGAGGTTGAAATGCCTAAGAGACATTTGTGGGGAAATGTTGAAAAGCCTGAAGTAGGGGTGGGGACAGGGGAGAGAGGTGAAGAGAGACAGGTGAAGCTCTCAGCCTATAGGTGAGATCCAAAACAGTGAGAATGGGTCATATCGCCTAGGGGGAGAAAATGGGCTAAACGTGGAGCACTGAGTAACCCCAGATTTGTAGGAGGTAGAGGGGGAAAAGGCCGGCTGAGGAGACCAAGAAGGAACACGCAAGAGGGACAGAGGGGAAACTAAAAGACTGTGGTGTCCAGAAAGGGAGTTGGAGTTTTTCGGATAGCATCAAAAGTGTCAAAGAGGTCCAGTATATCAAGGGCCAATTATATCTGCAACTATTATTATCATTATCATTATTATTATTATTATTATTATTATTATATTACAATTCAAAGAGTTTGTTGGATACAGAAATTCAGAGGCTAACTCTTAGCCTTAGTGAGAGCGGTCTAGTGGAAATTACAAGGTCAAAGGTAGGCAGTCAGTGGATTGGGAACACGAAGTGCTCAATGTAATATACCAATCGGAGTTCTCCCTAAATGCTTTCAGGAATGGTAAGGAAACCGTTCATCAAATGGTAAGGAAAAAAATTATAGAAAGATCTTGTCAGTCAGCATGACCAAGGGAAAACAAAAAGTAACAAAGTCTCTTCTGTGTGGGAGCATGTTACTGAGTATATGCGGCAAAAAACATTCTAAATATAAATTATGCTAATAGGATGAGATTTATGACCTATGGTGGGTAAAGAGGTAAAGAAGTACAGGGTCAGGCCACTGTACTGCTGTGGACTCAAGAACAATAAAGAGCTGGGATTCCATAAAGAATTTCTGCCATCCTCACTATATTAGTTAGGAAGATACTAGCATCTGTAATGAATCCCAAAATTTACGTTCCTGGCACTAGCCATGTAATAGTACAGTGTGGTTCTAGACTAGGCCTGGGATGAGGAAGTGCTCTGATTCCTGAAGCTTTTTCAGGGACCAAGCTGATAAAGCTCTCTGTCAGCTTCCAGTAGTCACCCCGAGGTTTATCTCCATTTCTTTCAGGCAGAGAATTTTTTTTTTTTTAAAGGAAAAACATTTTTCTAAACTAGCCTAGAACTGGTACCTATCACTTCCACTGGTTCTACTGGCTGGAACTTGGTCACATGGCCATACCTACCTGCAAAGAAGACTGGGAAATGTAGTTTTTTAAGATTGACGCTTAAAGGGGGCAAGTAATAGTCTTTAATGCTTTGTCCCTAATAGGGACAAATGAGGCTTTCCTAAACTGATCACAGCCCAAGTCATGAAACATTCAAGCAAGGTTTTTCTAGAGGCTGACATATAAACATAAACATGGCATGCCATAAATCTACATAATCTGATTTGCAAAATTTTCCTCTCCCAGATCCTAGAACTATTCCATCCTCCAGGGACCCAATGGGAAGAAGTCCCCTACCTGGGTTCCACCCGTTTAGCCTTAAGATCACCTTCACATTGTAGGTGCTGTCCTTTTCTTCTAACAGAGATATGCACAGAAATGCATTGAGTGTAAGGATATGTTGATAAACCTTTAAAAAGTGAATGAACCCATGTAATCAGCCTCCAAGATCAAGAAATAGAATATTTCAGCATCTCAGAAGCACCTCCCCCAATACTTCAGTTACTATTGCCCTCCCCCAGGGATACAGTGATATCCTAACTTCTAATACTGATTAATTTTTCATGTCTTTGAACTTCATATAAACTGAATCATATGCCTGCATTCTTTTGTATCTGGCTTCTTTGGCTGAACTCCAAATTTGTTGTTGTTGTTTTTGAAGGGGGGTGGGGGGACCAGAGGGTCCAAAGTGGGCTCGAACTTATGAACTGTGACATCAAGACCTGAGGTAAAGACTGATGCTTAAGCAACTAAGCCACCCAGGCACCCCACAATTTGTAAGATTCATTCATGTTGTTGTTGAAATTATAATTTGTTTGGTCTCAGTGCTGTATGGTACTCCATTGTATGCATACACCACAATTTATTTATCTATTCGGGGCGCCTGGGTAGCTCAGTGGGTTAAGCATCCAACTCTTGATTTCAGCTCAGGTCATGATCTCACGGTTCATGAGACGGAGCCCCTCTGTGCTGACAGTGAGGAGCCTGCTTGGGATTCTCTCTCTCCCTCTCTCTCTGCCCCTCCCCTGCTTGCACACAAGCATGAGCGTGCTCTCTCGAAATAAATAAGTAAACATTAAAAAATTATCTATTAAACTTTTATAGACACTTTGGTTGTTTCTAGTTTGGGGCTTTGTCAATATAGTTGCTAAGATATTCTAGTGCCTGTCTTTTGGTGAACAGATGTACACATTTCTTTGGGGATACACCAAGGAGTTGAATTGTTGAGTTATATGTGGTTAGCCTTAGTAAATATGGTCAAACAATTTTCAGAAGGGATTATGTCCATCTACATTCCCACCAGCAGTGTAACAGAGCTCCAGATACCCCACATCTTCACCAACAACTGTGTTTTCTTTTTCATGTTAGTCATCCTAATGAGTAGGCGGTGGTATCAAATTATAGTTTCAAATTGCATTCCCATGATTATTAATAAAGTTGTATCTTTTTCATACCATTATTTGCCATTTGGAGATCCTTTTTTGTGAAGTACCTCTTCTAAGTCTTTTGCCCATTTTCTACTAAGTTTTCTGGATTTTTAAAAAATTATCGATTTGTAGGAGTTTAAGAAATATATTTTGGATATGAGTCCCCTAAAGGGTATATGCATTGCAAATATCTCTCGCTCTGCAGCTTGCCTCTTCACTCTCTTAATGGCGTCTTTTGATGAACAGAAGCTCTTAATTTCACTGTGTCCAATGTATCTTTTTTCTCTTATGGGTACCACTTTTGTGTCCTGTTTAAGAAATCTGTGTCTGCCCTCAAGTCACAGAGATATTCTCCTATGTTTTCTTTTCTTTTTTTAATGTTTATTTATTTTTGAGAGAGGGAGGAGACAGAACATGAGCAGGGGAGGGGCCAAGTGAGAGAGACACACACAGAATGTGAAGCAGGCTCCAGACTCTGAGCTGTCAGTGCAGAGCCTGATGCAGGGCTCAAACTCACAGACTGTGAGATCACAACCTGAGCCGAAGTTGGATGCTTAGCCCACTGAGCCACCTAGACACCCCCTCCTATGTTTTCTTTTAAAAAAACACATTGTTTTACCTTTTGCATTTAGATCTGCAATCCATCTAGGATTGATATTTGTGTAAGGTGTGAGGTAAGGGTCACAATTCATTTCTTTCCTACATGGTCCAGCGCCACTTATTAAAAAGATAATCCTTTTCCCAGTGCACTGCAATGTCACCTTTGTCATTAGCCAAGTGATCATATATGTTTATTTTGGGCCTCTCTATCCTATTCCATTGATCTATTTGTCTATTCTTGTGCCACTATTACAAAGTAAACCTCCTGCGATTTTTATTGGTATTGTGGTAAACCTGTAAGTCGGTTTGGGAGAACTGACAGCTTAACAATAGTGCTAGTTCTGATCTAAAATAGGATAAATCTCCATGTGGCATCTTAATACCTAATAGCTAGGTATACGTTACTGGACATCTATACTCTTTGAGCACAGATAAAAGGTATATGGACCCCTCTCTTCCTGGATCCCAAGGGCCTTCTTCACAATTTCTGTTTCCTGGCTTTCCCCTACGTTCCTGAGTGGTTGACACTTAAAATGATTTCACACTCTTGTAGGCCCTTGGAGGGCTCAACAGATACCAGTGTAAGAACACAACACAGGAACCTCAACATGTATGCAATCAGTGGTACACCTCTAAGGAGCAGAGGAGGGGGTTGTTTTCAGAGCATCGTTCGTTAGGAAGAATATGAAAAACCGAAAGCAGAAAGCAAAAAGTTTTCCATTTAGAAAATCATGCTGTGTGCTGTCTTTGGATTATTGTATTATTGTAGTTCTGGTCCCTGCACCTCAAAAAAGAAATAATAGAATTGGAGAAAGCCCAGAGAAGTGTGTTTATGATGGTCAAAGGGACTTCCTTGTGGTGACAGACACAAACGAGACAAAAAAACAAACACACACACACACACACACAAAGTCTATAACTAGAGTCAATGTTGTTAGTGAGTATGAATTAGGTGTATAAAGACCAAATCCTAGAATACATGTTTGGCATTGTTTCATCGACACTTCTAAAAGGAAAATTCAAGGCAAATACTGGTAAGAGAAAAATTTTGTTGTTTTTTTAAAAAAATTTTTTAACGTTTTATTTATTTTTGAGACAGGGAGAGACAGAGCATGAACAGGGGAGGGTCAGAGAGAGGGAGACACAGTATCTGAAACAGGCTCCAGGCTCTGAGCTGTCAGCACAGAGCCCGATGCAGGGCTCGAACTCACGGACTGCGAGATCATGACCTGAGCCAAAGTTGGCCACTTAACCGACCGAGCCACCCAGGCGCCCCAAGAGAAAAATTTTGGCAAGCATAAAGGAGCACATAAAGATCAGCAGATGATGGTTGCCTTAAAGGGAGAGGCTATGAAGGGAACCCAAAGCTACTGGCAGGTACATTCTCATGCTTTAAAGCTTGACATTCCTTGGTGTCACAGCTGGTCAAAATCCCACTTGAGAGGGGCCACCCATCTGACCCAGCATGGCATCATTTAAGTTGACAGGTAAATCTTGCTGTGATGTCAATTTCCTTTTGTTCAGCCTCCAGTGGGAACAGAGACTTTCTACATAATGATGCCTCAGAGACTCAAGCACCATGATTAAGTTAATCGCTTCTCAAGGTTGAATAGCCCTAGTCTCTTTTATTTCCACTGTGGATCCTAGTTGTTAGCCATTTCCTCATTTCTGTGTCCTGCTTTGGCATCCATCCCAGTTCACTGTGTCCCCTGTTAAGTTGTGGAACCCTGAACTTAATACCGACTCCAATTTTGGCTAGAGTTTTGGGAAACAGTGTTTGCTCAGCAAAATACTCTCTTTGTCAGCTTCCGAGAAAGACTGCTCCATTCACTTCTGAACATGTGTACAAACACCCCTGCAATTCGTGGGCATACCCATGTTCCTGCACATGAGGAAGGCGCCCACCTACAGGAGGGGGAAGCCTAGGGCAATCCATATGTTATAGGTTTTCCAATGTTTTTATGCAGAAGAATCAAGTTTAAACTGGCAGAAAGAACTGACCTGAGCTGGGAAGACATCACAAAAGGACCACGAGGACCTTGTACGGAATAGGAGAGATATAAGACAAGGGAAGCTCAAGGGAGGGCCAGAGAAGAACGAAGGAAGAGAGAATCCCTTTCACTTCTCTTTGGGGCTTGGACTATCACTTCTCAGCTTCCTAGAAGGAGGAAATGAGAACCCTCAAGGTTTGGTGGTTGGGGTGGCTAAGCCCCAAGATGCCTCTGCATATACCACCCTCACGTGCAAACCCCACTGCTGCAGACTATGTCCTGAATAGATGTTCCCCAACTATTTGATCACCACCACCCTGGCCTTTAATGAAACTCAATGACTCTTTTCAGGGCCACCTCAAGTCACACATACCAAAGTCTATTTGCCTCTTCAGGTTAATCCGAAAGCTTGCTTTTCCAAATCAAGCCAAGCCTGGGACCTAGCAGTTGCTAGGTAAGAAATCTTAAGAAATTAACAGTTGGAAGAAATCCTGAGGATTCTGTGGTTAAATGGATTTCAATCTGATACAGACAGCCAGAGGGATTCCTAGTAGCACCCCAAGTTATTGGGGAGGACAAGAGTCTAGTCTCCACCACCTCTTCTTCCAAATTGATGAGCCAGAACTAGATTTCATTTGTTTTCATCTTCATACATGGTTCTATGGGAGCAAATATATCTTTTTTTAAATGTTTATTTATTTTGAGAGAGACAGAGTGTGAGTGGGGGAGGGGCAGAGAGAGAGGGAGAGAGAGAATCTCAAGCAGGCGCCATTCTGTCAGCACAGACAGAGCCTGATGCGGGGCTCGATCCCACAACCCATGAGATCATGACCTGAGCTGAAATCAAGAGTCAGATGCTTAACTGACTGAGCCACCTAGGCGCCCTACCAAATATCTTTAATAAAAAATATTTGAGGGGCACCTGGGTGGCTTAGCCAGTTTAGCATCACACTAGATCTCAGCTCAGGTCTTGATCTCAGGGTTGTGAGTTCAAGCCCCGCCTTGGAGGGGGGCTTATTCAAGCCACATGGAGCCTACTTAAAAAAAATTTTGACAATATTTGATTTGGCCATTCTACTTCCCCCAAATCAAAAATCCTCTCAATAACAAGCATATGATATTCATACATATGGCAGCTTTAATCATTCTAGGACTTAAGGTTTCATGATTCAACCTTCATACTTAAGGTTTCCTGATTCTAACAGACCTGGCAGGTATGGGATCATAGAATGTCAGAGATGAGAAGGCCCCTTGTGATCATCTGGCCCCAAAACCTTATTATGCAGAGGAGGAAACTGAGGCATAGAGAGGTGAAAGAACAACAATTGGCCTTTCCTTGACCCCTTCCAAAGATGATGAGCTTGCTACTTAACAAAGCATTTGTTCCAAAAATTGACTAAATACGTTTATTAAATTTGCTTCAATCTCCTCAATTCATCTTTTAGTTTAATTCCCTTTTGGTTCGGTCTGGGTCCTCTAAGCACAAGGAGAAGAATAAGGAAAGGAAAGGTACAATTTGCTTCCCCAAATCTAAACAGCAGTAGTAGCAGAGTGGGAAACTGGAGAGAAAGAAAGAGGGAACTTCAGGGGTGTGTTACCATCAAAGAGAGCAGCTGGGGGTGCAGAGAGACTGAGAACCTGACATGTATGTGTCTGTTTAGCTAAACTCAGCCCCGCTCCCAACTGACATCCCTCCCAAAAGAAGACCCTCTTTTGGGTGGTTGTGTTGCTCTGCAAGGCCATGTAACACCAATGAATGGCGTCTGTTCAGGTTCCAAAGCTTCTAAGAGGTCTCTGAAATATGAGATATGTCTCTAGATGGGGCAACCATTAGACAAGATAGTAAAATCCCAGAATTTCAGGGCTGGAACAAATGAATGAGACATCAAGATTACCACTTATTTCACCTCTCTGAGTCCCGAACAGGTAAGTGACTTTTCCCAGGTCCAAAGTCAACAGTAAGGGCCCAAGTCTCTGATGCTCACTCTTGTGTTCTCTCCACTACACAATAATAACTGATGTATGTGTTGTGCTCTTCCGTTGTGCACTTGATAAGGCAGTCGTTCTTGTTCTTGTTTGCATCCTGAGTTTCTAAACAAGAAGAATGAGGCCTAGAATGATGGCTTGCCCAGGTCCACACAGCCTGTCAGTGGCGGAGCCCAATCTCATAAGGCCTTTTGATTCCAAACTCTTTGTTCTACCCATCCCAAATGCCTCTTCTATAGGGGTTGCAAGTCGGGCTGGCGTCTGGGTGTATTTCAAAACCTCAGTTGCAGGACTATTCGCCCCCAGGCAGGTCAAGTGAAGTGTTACATGCAGCAGGGGCAAGGAGAGGGGGAGACTCTTGGTACGAATGAAGAATGGTCTAGTTGTCTTCTGGCCCCTAAACTTCCCCTTTATTGGCACTGTCTTGTGACATACTCCTTTCTTTATGAATCTGTATTCCCATGCTTCTCCATTCTCTACTTTCCCAATCCCCAATCAAGAAGAAAATCTGACAAATTCACCCTGAGATCTGTGTTTGTCTGTTTTGCTCACTGATCTATCGCGAAGACACGGAATAGTACTCAGTAAACGTTTCTGTGAACAGAGCACATAGCGCGTGCGTTGGCCACAGGTCCTCCTCGAGAGGAGGCAATGGAGAAAACTGCCAGAGGTAGAGAGCCAGGGAGAAGAAGGACTTAGGGCAAGGGCTGGGTGTGAGGGGTGATGGAGAATCAGAAGGGCCAGAACTGTAGTTGAGAGGCATGGCACCAAAGGTAAGAAGGAAGGACTGCCAGGGAGTGAAGGGCCCAGAGGGTGAGGCACAAAGACATCAGAGGACCTAAGGGAGGGAGCAGGAGTAGGGAGCCACGGGCCTGACACTGCCATCTCCCCATGGGCGTCTGTTCACAGAGCCCCTGGAGGGGGTGAACATCACCAGCCCGGTGCGCCTGATCCATGGCACGGTGGGGAAGTCAGCCCTGCTTTCCGTGCAGTACAGCAGCACCAGCAGTGACAAGCCCGTCGTGAAGTGGCAGCTGAAGCGGGACAAGCCAGTGACTGTGGTACAGTCCATCGGCACAGAGGTCATTGGCACCTTACGGCCTGACTACCGAGACCGCATCCGCCTCTTTGAAAACGGCTCCCTGCTTCTCAGTGACCTGCAGCTGGCCGATGAGGGCACCTATGAAGTTGAGATCTCCATCACGGATGACACGTTCACCGGGGAGAAGACGATCAACCTCACTGTAGATGGTAAAGTGCTCTGACAGGGAAGGGGGCGGGGCTGGTGCCTGGGACTGGGGCAGGGTCTGCCCTGTACACTGGCCAGACCCTGGGAATCACAACACAGAAGCCACCGGGGAGCTGAGAGAGAGACCACTGGACACCAGAAGTTGGCAGATAGGCCACAGTGAACGTGTGTAGCGTGTTTACTACGTACCAGAAACTATTCTGTGTTTTGAAATATACTGACTCATTTAATGCTTATAATAAGGTAGGGATAGTTAATATCATTATTCCCATTTTGTAGATGAGGAAATTGAGGCACGAAGAGGTTGAGTAACTTGCCCAAAGTCACACAGCTAGCACATGATAGAACCACTATTTGAACCCAGACATTTGGACCTAGGTTTCACTCAACTGAAATATGTTTCAGGCTGGGCCAGTTTACGACATCTTGAAAGGGCATTTGAGAAGAAGGAAGGGAAGGCCCATGAGGGCGGGGACCATGGCTATCTTGTTCAGCATTGTACCCTCTGCACTTAGTAGGTGCTCAGCAAATACTTGGTAAAGAAATGAATGAATGAACGAACGGATGGGTGGGTGATGGGGAAAGATGGGACCGAAGATCCCTGAAGGGCCTCTGAGACCACAAATTGAGTTGTGATATATTAGAAGGCGGGAGGTAAGAAGGGGAAGGGAAAAGCTGTCTGGCCCATGGCTCACAGCCTCTCTCACCCCCGGGACTCAGTGCCCATTTCCAGGCCACAGGTGTTAGTGGCTTCGACCACTGTGCTGGAGCTCAGCGAGGCCTTCACCCTGAACTGCTCACACGAGAACGGCACCAAGCCCAGCTACACCTGGCTGAAGGATGGCAAACCCCTCCTCAATGACTCGAGAATGCTCCTGTCCCCTGACCACAAGGTGCTCACCATCACCCGCGTGCTCATGGAGGACGACGACCTGTACAGCTGTGTGGTGGAGAACCCCATTAGCCAGGGCCGCAGCCTGCCCATCAAGATCACCGTATACAGTGAGTCTCCCTGCCCGCCTGCCCCTAGGACTCAAAACCCCGAGAGGCAAGTGCTATGAGGGACTGAGGACATCCCAGACAGAGTGCCCCTGGATGGGGAAAGGCAGAGGTGGGCCAACTTTCCATGGAGGACAGCAACAGTGGGCAGTGGGTTCAGTGAGTTCTGCCATGGGCCAGCCATGCTGCTTGGGGCTCCTTTTCTCTTCCTTCCGCTGCAGGAGCTCTGCTCACCATACTTGCGGCCCCTCTGAAGTCTCCCTCGCCTCTCTGCCTCTCTCTCTCCCTAGGAAGAAGTTCCCTCTACATCATCTTGTCCACAGGAGGCATCTTCCTCCTTGTGACCTTGGTGACAGTCTGTGCCTGCTGGAAACCCTCCAAAAAGTCTGGGTAACTCTCCAAGCTCCACACCCTGACACCCTAATCCTTCAATCTGTCCCCACCCCGAGCTCTGTTCTTTTCTTAGTCTCGTAAATACTTATCCTCCCAGGACCCTGCGCCTCTTCCCGGGAGATCCATCTTACCATTCCATGTGTTGCGTATGGAACGAACGACATCATGTGCTCACCACCCCCGACAGCCCGGTGCTGTAATAACGGTCACACTTGCAGGGCACCTTTTGTGGGCCAGGCACCAAGGTTGTGGGCAGTGAACTGCCTTTTAAGTATGATCATCTGCAGTTTACAGATAATAACACCCAGACTCAGATGTGTTAAGTGACTTGCCCTCAATGCTAGCCACAGACGCAGGATGCAAGCCTAGATGTGACTCATTCCAAAGCCTATGGACTATTGCTGCGCCCACTGTGCCCAGCCCATCTCCCTGTTACAAGGACTCTCCTACTGCCACCAGATTCCTCTAGGGACCCTGCCCCCAGGCCCTCTCCTGCTCATGCTCAACAGCTCTGTTCAGAAGCTGGTGGGTTGATTTGCAGGAAGAAGAGGAAGCTGGAGAAGCAAAACTCCCTGGAATATATGGATCAGAATGATGACCGTCTGAAACCAGAAGGTGAGCTCCCAGCCACCCACTCACCCATCCCATCGCCACTCAGATCAGTGGGCTGCTGGGAAAAGGCAGAACTGGGCCACAAGGAAGCCAGCTCTGCAGGGCCCCTTCCTCCACCAACTGCACGAAGACTGCAGAGCAGGGAGAGGTGCGGCCAAGGTAGGACCCCAGGTATTCTGGATCCTTTGGTGGAGGTTGTGTTGGGGCCTTGACTGGCCACTTGGGGAGCAAAGAGTACAGGTGCTGGCTGGTGGCAAGGGCTCTGTACCTGGGCCAGCCACCCCCATTCTTCACCCTGTGCAGCAGATACCCTCCCACGAAGTGGCGAGCAGGAGCGGAAGAACCCCATGGCACTGTATATCCTGAAGGACAAGGTGAGCGGCTTCCTGCTGGTGCCCCACAAACACACAGTGAGCCCTGCCACGTTCTGCTGCTGGGTAGTCATACCATGCTCGTGTCTCTTTCCAGCGCTCAGACTAACCCTGAGAAATATTTGCCTCACCCGCACTTTAGGGATTAGAAAACTAAGGCCTACAGAGGTGAAATGACTTGCCCAGGATCGAACAAGTAAATACACATAAGTGGCAGATCTAGGCTTCAAACCTAGGTCTCTGGACACCAACTCTGGTGATTTCCCCCACTATACTACAACTAAGTCTGTCCCAGGCTGTCCAAGCCAAGCGGAAGAAGACAATAAGGGGACAAAGCAGTCAAGTTAGTGCATTTGAACATTTCCTGAGCACTTACTTACCAGGCACTATGCTAAGGGGTCTGTATTGCAAGAAAAACCAGACGTATGTCTGCCGCCTTCCACGAGGTGGGAGTGTGGAGGGAGCCGTGCCCGCCTCGGTATTCCCAGCGCCCTCGAGGGGACGCTCACCCCGCGGCGCGTGTCCTTGCAGGACTCCCCGGAGCCCGAGGAGAACCCTGCCCCGGAGCCTCGGAGCGCCACCGAGCCCGGCCCGCCAGGCTATTCCGTGTCGCCGGCGGTACCCGGCCGCTCGCCAGGGCTGCCCATCCGCTCGGCCCGCCGCTACCCGCGATCTCCGGCGCGCTCCCCCGCCACGGGCCGGACGCACACGTCGCCGCCCCGGGCCCCGGGCTCGCCCGGCCGCTCGCGCAGCGCCTCGCGCACACTGCGGACTGCGGGCGTGCACCTGATCCGCGAGCAAGACGAGGCCAGCCCGGTGGAGATCAGCGCCTGAGCCGCCTCGGCACCCCCGGGGGGTGGGGGGGGGGGAGCCCGGCAAAGCGGCCGGGGCCCGGGGGAAGGCGGGGGAAGGCGGCCGCCGCCGCTGCCGCGAGGGGCCAGGGGATGTCCCCGCGGGGACGAGTCTCGCGTGTGGGCGAGTGTGAGCATGCGCGGGTGGGGGACGCGGTGGGGCAGGGAGGAGTGGCTCTAGTGGTGAAACTGGGTCGCGTCTGCTCCTGTTTCACCAGCTGTGTTCTTAGTGGGTATGGGTTGTGCCCTCTTAGGACCATATAGATTATTAAATTTCTGGCCCAATCCCCCAAGGGTCTTATGAAAACTAACATCAGTAACCTAACTCCCGTGACTATCCAGTGCCCTTCCTAGGGAGCTCTAAGCTTCCACCCAACCTTCCTTCCCTCTGAATGAACGCCTGGTTCCCTAGGACACTTTTTTGGCAAGCTCAGATTAGTGAGGCCACTTGCCCAAGAGGAACAACTGTCCTAAACTAAGGGGAAATCAGATGCCGGTTACTGGGTGTACAGAGAGGACTGTTCTGAGCATCCGGGGAATCACTGTGAAGGCAGTGCCTCGGAGCACCCTTCTCTGGACACCTGGTACCTGGGGACTTACCAGTTTGGTGAGGCAGGAGTCAAGTACATTGCTTTGGCCCCTGACCTGAACCCTAGCAAGGGCAAAGGATTCAAGCCCCTGCCCCGTGCTTGTGCTTGGCCTCCTCCCAAAGCCTCCCTCTGGGTATACCAAGAATTCTTTCCTCCTTTAGCCTCTATTCCTATAGAGAAAGGGGTTCTCCCTCCCCTGGCCCACAAAGCTACATCAAGTGAAGAACTTTTTAAAAACCCTCACACCTATGCCTTCTCCCTGGCTTCCTTACAAAACAAGCCTTTCAAACAATCATTGTCCCTGGGGAAGGTCCCTGGTCTTCCTTCAGCTGTAAGAGAATAAGGTTCCAGTCTGCAGAGTAATGGTGGGGGAGGGGAGGAGGAGGAGGTTTACTGCTCCCCAGGATGGCAGGGAGACAAGATCCAACCCTTGGCCTCCAGCCTCCCACCTGCCCTGCTCCCAAATGCTTAGATCCCAGGAGACAGAACAAGGGCAGACTCCCTAAGCACACAAACATAGAATACAGAGAGGCTGGGCCGCTGTGTCACCGGGCCATGCCCATGTTACTGAACTCTTGAACAGTTTGCAAGACAGACAGTAATCTACTGTGCAAGGAGTGAGGGCAATTAAAACACTGAAAGAGAAGGAGGGCCTCTGTGTTCTAACCTCTCTTCCGTGATGCCTTTGGGGCCCTTGCATCCCCGGCCCCTCTCCAACCTCCTGAGCTCCAGCCCTGACTCTCCGCTATCTCACAGAGACCCCCCTGTTCCCTGCCCCGCCCCTCCACACTGGGGCAGGTTTTGTGCCAACCCCAAGGGCAACAACATTTCTAATCGGCCCCCTTCACCCTGACCTCCACAGCATGCCCCTCCCAGCTCCCTCCCTGTCCCCATAGCCAGGACTGCTCCCCTCACTCTCCCAGGTGCCTCATCCAGAATGAGGTCATGCCTGGAGGGGAGAGTTGCTCAGGCAGGTGGAAGACGGAGGACTTGGAGAAGGGGTGCAGGCTGCTCAGCCTTGCGAGGCGGGGTTGGAGTGAGGGAGATGAGAGCATGCTGCACCCCCTGCCCTGGTGCTGAACCCCTGACGGGCTGGCTTCCCAGGCTCAAGCCAAATCTGCCTTAAATCCGGGGTGGGGGGGGTAAGTAAGGAAGTGGTTTTGGTTTGGTTTGCTTTGGTTTTGATCTTCATCTTTGTATTACCAGCATCTAGCAGAGTGCCTGGCACATCCTGGATGCTCAATAAACTTTTAATGAAATGGAATGGCAACTTTATTGCTCTTGAGTGAGGAGAACAAAGCAGACAGCTTAAAAATACCAGTCCTTTCCCTTTTCCCTTTTCTTCTCATTTTCCATCGTCATTCTTCAGCCTCTTTGCAAATCCCAAATTGTCCGCTTCACAGCCATCACTCACTCACCATGTATTCATTCATTCATTCATTCATTCACTCATTCATTCCAGTGCTCTTTCATTTATTCAACAAACATTTGTTAACCTACCATGCACTAGGCCCTGTGCTAGACGTTGGGGAAACAGTGTAACTATGCCATGACCCCTACCCAGAAGATAGTCCCATGGAGTAAGCAGATCAGACAATACAGTGTAAAAAATGCATGCCAGAGATAGACACAGTGTCATCTGACACCATGTAAAAGCATCATCCAACTTAGATTAGAGGTATCAGCAAAGGTATCTTGGAAGAGAAGGTCTGAACTTAGTCTTAGATTAGTTGATCAGGTGAAAAACAGGATGAAAGGACACATTCCAGGGAGAAGGGGCAGCATGTATAAAAATTTGGAAGTAGAAGGTAAGTCCAGACTACTTAGCACTTATTAAGTGTGGATTACCTAGGGGAAAAGGTTTATTTTAGCACTATAATGGAAGACTAGACTTGGGCCAGTGGCCGGGTGAGAGGGCTGAGTCTGAGACTCCTGGATTAAGTTGGTATCATAGAAGGGAGTCCTAAACTTCTTTTTATTTTTTAATTTTTTTACATGTTTATTTATTTTTGAGAGAGCAGTGTGTGTGTGTGTGTGTGTGTGTGTGTGTGTGTAGGAGAGGGGCAGAGGGAGACAGACACAGAATCTGAAACAGGCTCCAGACTCTGAGGTGTCAGCACAGAGCCTGATGCAGGCCTCGGACTCACAAGCCATGAGATCATGACCTGAGCCAAAGCCAGATGCTTCACCAACTGAACCACCCAGATGCCCCCACAAGCTTCTAAAATAAAAATGCAAATCCTTTTTGGAGAAAAGCATCTCCTAAAATTTTCAGAGTTTAAGACCAGTCAAAGATGAGTTGATCATGAAAGTCCATTAGAAGGAAACGAATCACCATGAGTGGGAGTCAGCAGTTATAAGAAGCAGATTTAGAACCCTAAGACCTTCAGATATTGAAATTATCAGGTATAGAATTTAAATAATTAAAGGGGCGCCTGGGTGGCTCAGTCGGTTAGGCGTCCTACTTCAGCTCAGGTCATGATCTCGCGGTTTGTGGGTTCAAGCCCCTCATTGGGCTCTGTGCTGACAGATCAGAGCCTGGAACCTGCTTCACTTTCTGTGTCTCCCTCTCTCTCTGCCCCTCCCCAGCTTGGACCCTGTCTCTGTGTCTGTCTCAAAAATAAATAAACACTAAAAAAAATATTCGAATTTAAATAATTATGAAATGCCAGAAGAAATGAAAGACAAAATTACAGAAATGAACGATCAATAAGAGACTGTCAAAAGCAACCAAAGTTGAACAGGAACAAAATGGAACTTTTATAAATAAAAATAAAATGTATTGAAATAAAAATGTAAATGAGGAAATTAAACAGCACATTACATACAGCTGAAGAGAGTTCGATTGGAAGATGTTTCTGAAGAAATGTAAGAGTAAGGCACAGACCAACAAGGGGATGAAAAATATGAAAAAGAGAATAAGGGATGTGACACACAGAATGAAAAGATCGAACATCTATTTCATCAAGAGCTCAAGGTGGAGAATAGAGAGATGGAGGAGAAACTATTTTAAGAGTAATGACTGAAGTTTTTGTAGAACTCATGGTAAGTGGAAATATATAGGAAGGTTAACACAGAGCATATGTAAAAAGGTTTCCACACCTCCATAAAATGTAGTAAAACCAGAGCACACCAAAGACAAAGAGAAGATATTAAAAGCATCCAGAGAGGGAAAGACGGATCTTGTATGTTTAGACAACAACCATAATAGAAAGCCTTGGAAAGTGGAGTAGGACCTTCAAAATCATGGACACGAGTACCAACCCAGAAGATCGTACCTTGCCAAGCAATCTTCCAAATATGAGGGTAAAATAAAGATATTACCAGATGAACAAAAACTACAGTTTACCATCAACACTATAACAACTCCTCAAGGACATCTTTTGGGAAGAGGGAAAAGCAAGGTTTGAGAGACAAACGATCATGAGTAGAAAGGTAGGCAAATCTAAACAGTGCCTTATAAAATGATAGTAGTAGTATCTAACTTGTACTTTCCAAAACCTAACAAATAAAACACAGGGAGGGGCGCCTGGGTGGCTTGGTCGGTTAAGCGTCTGACTTCGGCTCAGGTCATGATCTCACGGTCCGTGAGTTCGAGCCCCGCGTCGGGCTCTGTGCTAACAGCTCAGAGCCTGGAGCCTGCTTCCGATTCTGTGTCTCCCTCTCTCTCTCTGACCCTCCCCCATTCATGCTCTGTCTCTCTTTGTCTCAAAAATAAATAAACGTTAAAAAAAAAAACACACAGGGAAATAATAGCATGCAAATTGGGAGGGGGTTATCAGCATGAAACTATTGCAAGGTCCTGGAATTCTTTGGGGAAGGGAAGATGGTTAAGATATTAAACTTCAGACTTGATTAAATATTCAGGGGAATCTTATCAGAGTAACCACCGAAAGAATAAAATGAGAGAATTGGTATAATTTCCAAACCAGTAAAGGGAAAATAGAATAAAGAAACAATCACAAACACAATCAATTTTTTAAGCCAAGAAAAAAGAAAAAAAAAATTGACACAGAAAAAGTGAGACAATAGAAAGCCAAAAATAAGGTGGTAGAAACAAGGCTAAATTATAAATAAATTGTAAATGGCCCAAATTCATCAGTTAAAATACAATCTGTTGGATTATATTTTTAATAATTCAGCTATCTGCCATTTAAATGAAATATACCCAAAACAAAGATTTGGAAAAGTTGAAAATAAAGTAATGGAAAAAGATATACCAGGCATATAGCAAGTGAAAGGAAGCTGGGGTAGCTATTAACATAAGACAAATGGACTTTGGAACAAAAAGCCTAATTAGTAGGTTGACCTTACATCCTATTTGCCTGTGACAGTCCTGGCTTACTCCCATTATCCTAGCAACAACTAGTATGCTCTTTGACTCCCAAAAGTATCCCAATTAAATAGATGGACTCCTTTAGTATTAGTCCTTAATAAGGTGCTTTGAATTTGAATGCAAATCATTTATTTCAGGAAATACCAGTAGAGTAGTAAGGAAGTAGATCAGGAAAGACATCAAAGTCAGTAAAGGACATGTTATCAAACCAGTTAATACTGTGGGAAACTAGAGCTCAATACTATGGGGAATCCTGAACGAATAGTTTGAAATCAGATTTTAGGTAAACAAACTTTAGGATAATCCCAACTGAGAGGCAAGGTAATGGGGGTATTGATCCCCCAAATCCTCATCCATCATTCACTTAGGATAGAAGGCCCTCTTTTCGGGCCTTACCTCTTAGTGCTTCCAACTTGCCCTGCATGTGTCCAAATATGGTCCCCAAATAGAGCTCCATGTATTCACAGAAAGCAGCCTTCAGTGTAGAGGTAAATGCTGAGGAATTATAAATGGAGCCTCAATAGTGTTTGCTACAGAGGGTAACTATATAATATTAAATGATTTACTTCACCAAAAAAATTTTTTAATTGAGTCATGTATATCTAATTAATTAACCTCAAAATATATGAAATATATACATATACACCACATTTTCTTTATCCACTCATCCATTGATGAGTGAATATGGCAACAGGTTGTTTCTGTATCTTGGCTATTGTGAGTAATACTGCAAAGAACATGGGGCTGCAGATATCTTTATGAGATCTTGATTTCAACACCTTTGGATATATACCCAGAAGTGGGATTGCTGGATCATAGGGTAGCTCTAGTTTTAATTTTTTAAAGAGCCTCGCTGTTTTCCACGGTGGCTGCACCAGTTTGCATTCCCACCAGCAGTGTACTGGGGTTACCCTTTCTCCATACCTTCATTGTCCCTTGTCTTTTTGATGATGGCCATTCTAACTGATGTGAGGCGTTATATTATTGTGGTTTTCATTTGCATTTCCCTGATAAACCACAGCTACGCATTCACCTGCTACAGGACATCTTGATTGCTTCCAAGTTTTGACAATTACGAATAAAGCTGCTGGAAACATCTGTGTGCAGATTTTTGCATGGACATAAGTTTTCAACTCCTTTGGGTAAGTACCAAAGAGTGCAATGGCCAGAATTCAAGAATAATTTAAACATACAAAATTCATAAATGTTATACACCACGTTTACAGATTAAAGGAGACAAACTATCTCAATAGATACCAAAAAAGATTTGTAGAATTTAAAACTTAATCATGATCAAAAGCTCTTAACAAGCTAGAAACAAGTGCCCTTTGCACTTTTGAAACCTGATAAATAGCATCTACAAAAACCATCTGCAAACCTCATTTTTTAAAAAATGTTCATTTTTGAGAGAGAGAGAGAGAGAGAGAGAGAGAGCAGGGGAGGGGGCAGAGAGAGAGGGAGACAGAGGATCTGAAGCAGGCTCTGTGCTGACAGCAGAGAGCCCGATGTAGGGCTCGAACTTAAAAACCGTGAGATCATGACCTGAGCCGAAGCCGGACGCTCCACCAACTGAGCCACCCAGGTGCCCTGCAGACCTCACTCTTAATGGTAGAACTTTAGAAGAATTCTTTTTAAAATGAAAAAGTAAACAGAGATACCCACAATCTCTCCTTGTACTCAGCATTGTACTGCAAAGCAAGAAAGAACAGAACGGTATAAAGATGGGAAACGAAAAACAAAAACAGCATATTTGGACTGCATAATTTCCTACACAGGCAACTCAGAAGAAACTACAAACTATATATCAAGGCATCTCAGTTCTTCTTTGCTTTGTAATGAACCACCCCAAAATTGAGTGACTTAAAAGAATATTGTTACAATTCTCTGTGTCAGCAGTTTGTGTTGGACTGGCTAGGTGATTCATTTGCTGGTGCTGCATGAGGTCGCCTGTGTGACCACATCATCTGGTATCCTGAACTCGATCTGGATGCCTAGGATGGCCTCACGCACATGTCTGCTGACGGATACTGGCTGTTGGCCGGGAGGTTTAGGAATCTTCAGCTAGAATAGCTCACCTCTACTCCATGTAGCTAAACCAAGCCTCTTCACATGGCAGTCTCAGAGCGGTGTTTCAAAAAGTCAAGAGCAGAAGCTGCAAGCCCCCTAGAGGCTTAGACCAGAAGTTTCCACACATCACTTCTGTATTCCATTAGTCAAAGCAATTCACAAGGCCAGCCTAGCTTCAAGGTGTTGGGGAAAAGATTCCAGTTCTTTGTGGGAGGAAGGGTGACAACATTGCACAGGGACAAGTATACAAGATGGTAGGGATTATTGCAAATATCTTTGTTAATAGTCTCAACAGGAGGCTTACAAGTCAGCTAAAAACACATTTAACAAAAATATGTGTAATATTTATACAGAGCAAAATCTAAAACTTCATTGAAAGGCATCAAAGAAGGGCTAAATAAAAGGAGAGGTATACACGTTCATGATCGGGAAGGCTTAAGGTTATAACAAGTCAGTTCTTTCTATATGTTCAATCAGTTCACAAGGTTTTCAAGGAACCTGATAAGCTGAAACCCCAAGTAGAGCCAAGATACTTCTGAAAAAGAGGAAAGGACTCACCCTACCAGATGTCAAAATTGATTAGACAGCTCTAATAATTGAGACGCTCTGATGTTCATGCAGGAATAGACAAATAGGCCAATGAAACAAGCTATACGTATATGGACATTTGATGTGTGACAAGGAATCATTGTAGGTCATTAAATAAGTAACGCTGGGATTATTGTTTACTATCTGAAATATATATACATATATATATATATACACATAAGGCATATAAAATAATCAATTAGTGATAGATCAAAGACTTACATGTGAGATTTTTATAGTCTCAAAAGAAAATATGGGAGAATGCCATTTTGGCTTTAGTGCAGAAGAGGTTTTCTTCAAAAACAGAAAGAATGTACTAAACATAAAAATAAACATATCTACAGTAAAATTAAGAACATCTGTTACACCATAAAGAAAGAGGAAATATAAGGCCAAATTTGTTTTTGCAGCATCTCTAATCGACAGAGAATTATTATCCAGAATATATAAAACTGAAGGTTACTGAGAAAAAGACAGATAAGAAATTAAAAAATGAGCAAAAGATGGAAATAAATACTTCCCAGAAGAAAAAATGCAAAGAGTGAGTAAACACTTGAAAAGATGTTCAGCTTTATTATTTAATCAGGCAAATGCAAATTAAGGCAATAATAAAATATTATTTTACATGTTAGATGGTCAAAAATTAAGAAGTCTACCAACGGTTCTGAGAATGTAGCTCAAGGACATTGGTACAACCAACTGTTTGGGAAAACTATTGTTACC
Organism: Panthera tigris; assembly: GCF_018350195.1. Classification (NCBI taxonomy): domain Eukaryota; kingdom Metazoa; phylum Chordata; class Mammalia; order Carnivora; family Felidae; genus Panthera; species Panthera tigris. Next base: position 21,831,005 of record NC_056669.1, on the reverse strand, counting down.
ATCTAAACTTGAATATTTGTATGCCCCAAGACCCGGAAATTTTACTACTAGGTTTATTTATTCCCTAGAGAAACTCTTGAACACTTATAGTCATATCAAAAGACATCTAAAATAAAGATTAGGGGCAGCACTGTTCATAATAGAAGAAGAAAAAACCACTTGATATACTACATGGCAAGGAAATTATCAAAGACACTCTTCTGCAAAGAATCATAGAATTGTTCCTGATTCTTGATAGCACCCAATTTAAAGCAAAGCTTCACTTCCTAAGACCTTCCCCAATATCACCCAGTCAAAGCCCAAATCCTAAAACAGGTTCTTTCTAGCACCTTAGTGTTACTAAATAACACTGAGTAAGTGTCTCTTACTGAGACACTACACAGTTCCCCGTGGTATGTGCACACTCCTTAGTTGCAAGGAATAATAAATCCAACATGTTCAATAACAAGTGTGCTTGTAGCGGTCTTTGGCTGGAAGGCATTGACAAGTTGAACACAAAGTACAGTAACTCATGCCTTTTTCTTCTTGGACATGTGAGCAGATGGTTAAATGTTGATGCTAACAGCCTTTGAAATCTCCATTTGGCCCAATCTCCAATGTTTGGTCTAGGTGTGATCCATGGTCATTGGTGTTGAAAACCTCAAGAAACTGTGTGGTTGAAAGTGTTAGATGTAATATCCCCATGAACCTTGTTATTGCCCATGATGTTGATGGGACCAGGAACTAAGGACTAGATGCTATGCCAGTGAGATGGTATCAGGGCAACTTTCCCATTCACCTCCATTTCCCTCCAGCCATTGGCATCTTGCAACAAAGATGAGAATATGAGTAGTTGGGGCTGGCTGTGGCTGTGTCGGTCAGGGACGGGGTATGGCATTCCCAGAACACTCAACGGATAATTAACATATATTTAGTATTAACATCTCCATATCTACTATCCATAAACCTCACACAAACATTTTACAGATAAGGAACGTGGGGCTCAGAGAGGTCATGTGACTTATTCAAGGTCTCTCTGCCAGTAAGAGGTGAAACCAGGATCTATGCCTAAGTGTGACTGACTTCAAATCCTACCTGAATTCATACTTGCACCCTACCAGCTTGCCGAGCAGGAGTCCTGGCTGCATCTTCAGAGAACACAGAACAAGAAGCCAGAGAAGCCAGGAGCCAGAAGCAGAAAAAAATTTCCTCTGGAGGGTCCTTCAGAAGGACACTTAACTCCTCTCTTCTCTCTTCCCTCTTTTTTTTTTTTTTAATTTTTTTTTAATGTTTATTTATTTTTGAGACAGAGAGAGACAGAGCATGAACGGGGGAGGGCCAGAGAGAGAGGGAGACACAGAATCAGAAGCAGGCTCCAGGCTCCGAGCCATCAGCCCAGAGCCCGACGCGGGGCTCGAACTCACGGACCGCGAGATCGTGACCTGAGCTGAAGTCGGACGCTTAACCGACTGAGCCACCCAGGCGCCCCTCTCTTCCCTCTTATACGCAACTAAAGAATTACTCACAAAAACACAAAACTCTAAAACCAAGAGGTGAAGGAAGATACTATATAACTGGTCACTGGCCCCAGAGCAGAACTTCCTTGAAATAACTGGGGGCAGCTCCCACTGACTAATCTCATCCGCATGACTCATCCGGTCGGCTCTTCCTTAGTGGGTGGAAATGAGACAATAGGGATGCTGCTAGGCCAGGTTGCTGGAAATGAGCACTGTGATCTCTGGGAGCCATCCAGACATACCCTACTGTTGGGAATTCCCCTTGGCCATCACGCCATGGATCTCTGAGCGCCCTGGATGCTTGGACTGAGTGAGGAGAGTCTTAATGGCCCCCAGGAACAGCTCAGTTCCCAGCCCTTGGCTCTCCAGAGTCTGGGAATGGAGACAGGCTGAGCTGAAGGCCATCTTCGGGGATGAGGTACGTGACTGAGGGGTAGGGGTTGTTCCTCAGGCTGCTGTAGCCTCAGGGGCTCCATTCTTGGGGCACGGCCCTGGAACTCGTCCTCACTGTGAACCTGCCTGTTCTCACTCAACTGAGGATGGGGCTGGTCACGAATCTGTACCATCTTTATGGATTGTAGAAATTTGAGGAAAATCAAGTTGGCATCAAATCATTAGTGGAGAACTTGGTTTGGCTCCCTAAGTCCAGTTTATAAGCAGAAGAGACTAAAGAAAGACTACTGATAGCAACGTTCTTGGGAGCAGGCAGTGGCGGGGGGAGGGGGGACAGACGGGCTTGGGGGCTCCGTACTTGGGAAAATCCTAAATTGTGGTACATGCAGGAAATCCACCTGTCCCGCCACATCCTTCCTTGTCTGGTCCTTGGATGACTTCAGTGTCCACATGAATACCCCCTTCATCACTCCAGCCTCCCAGACCCTTGACGTCATAACCTCTGCTCCACTCTGCCCGACACACGTGTGCCCATGCTCGTTCCAAGGACATTGTCATTGCCCTTAGCTCCTCCATTTCTGAAATACCAGACTCTGTTCTCTAACCCCAATTCCTATTCTTCCAGCCCTGTCACTACGTTGCTTTCACTCTGTCTATTCTTCACCAGCTGGAAATGCCCAGTTTGTAGAGACCATGGTGTTCTCTTGTTCTGATTGTCTTTATCAGTCTTGGTCTGCATTTGAGGGGAAAGAGAAGGTGGAGTGAAGGAGGCCTAGGGCTGTGGCTGTGGCTGGCACGGAGGTCGGGCTGGGAAGGGGGAGGAAGGGAGGGAGTCAGCTGCATTAGGGGCCCCACAGAGGAGCTGGCCGGGAACAATGGGGAACAAAGGCTGGACACTCTTCCGCTGAGCCTCAGCTCCTGGCCTTGGCCTTCCGGGAACAGCTCCAGGAAATGGCTGAGATTCCAGATTTGGGAGGAAGAGACCTGTAAACAGGAGCTGGGCTCTGAGAGGGGAGAGCAGCCTCTCTCTGGGAGGGGCGGGTTGCGGGGGGGGGGGGGAGGAGCGGCAGGGTGAGCACAGACTTTTCAGGTTCAGAAGCTATGAGGCTTGCCTGCTATAGCCACAAGGTTTCAGGGATGGAAAGACTCAGTAAGGTTCATTTACTCCAACCACGCTTCCAGGGCCTGAAAAGTATCCCTGCCAAAGATGCTCGAATAGTTTCGGTGATGGGATGTGCATAAAAATAAATAAATAGCAATATTGGCTAACCTTTACTGATCACTTAGAACGCATCAGGCACTGTACTAAGGATTTCATGCAATATCTCATCCCATCCTTGCTCCAGCCCTCGAGGTGGGAACTATTATTATTACTCCTACTTATTTTTAAAATGTTTTTAAGTTTATTTATTTTGAGAGAGACAGAGACAGCGTGAGTCGGGGATGGGCTGAGAGAGAGGGAGACAGAGAATCCCAAGCAGGCTCTGCTCTGCCAGCGCAGAGCCTGATGCGGGGCTTGAACTCAGGAAACCGCAAGATCGTGACCTGAGCTGAAACCAAGAGTCGGACACTTAACCCACTGAGCCACCCAGGTGCCACATTATTACTCCTAATTTACAGGTAAGGAAACGAGCTTGCAAGGATGAAGGGACTCTCTCAAGGTCTCAGAGAGCTTATTTGATTTGTCTGTGAGCTGAACAGGAACACACTGTGAACTTCTCCCGGATTGTCCCAGAGCCTCTAAAGTCTTCCCATCTTCTGCCCTACCCACCGCCTATCCTCGGGCAACCGGGCTGTGGGATGACAATATGCTCCTGCTTCCCTCCCCTTGGCTGCCTCAGCCCACTTCTCTCTCCCCTCAGCTTCTTAGTGCCGTGCCCTGAGCCTCCACCTCTGGGCCCCCATTCCACTCTAGCAGGGAGCCACGCGGAGCAGAGGGGTAAGAACAGCCATCAAGGTTTAGATGGAGGCTGAAAGTTAAAGGACGAAGGCTGTGCTTTGGAACTACGTCAGTGTGAGGATGGCCTTTAGGAAATCCCAGACTAGATCACAAGGTAAACTTTAGGGCCGGGGCTGGAGTCAGGGGTGATGGCTAAAGGGTCAAGGGCAGAGAGTTTCTCTCTGCTGGTCTCCTCCCAGTTCTCCAAGGCACCGAGGGCCAGGCAGGAAGCATGGGTTTCCTCAAAGCTGCTTCCCTCCTGGGGCAGAGTCTCGGTCACAAACAACCACCACCACCCCACCCCGCCCCTCCTTCCCTCCGCTGTGAGCTCAGAGCTGCAGGACAAAGTGCCTGGGACCAGGAGAGAGGCCTGAGAGCAGCCATGGGCTCTGGAGGATCAGGCTTTCTCGGGGCCCCGGGGCCCCTGCCTCTCCTGCTTCTGCTTGTCACCGGTGAGTGTGGCCCTCCCCTCTCCTAGCCCCTGCTCCCTTGATCCAAGGCCTGGACAAGGGGAGAAGAGGTCCCCTTGCTCCCCTGCTTCCCTTTTTTCGTGGGGGTACCAGAGATGATGATGATGATGATGATGATGATGATGGTGTATATGTGAGACAGAGACAGACAGACAGATTGAGAACTCTGCAGATCCTTGCCTGGATGCCTTGCATAGCAGCTCTCTCCCCTCCCAGATTGTTAATAGAAGTTATCTTCAGGCAAGAGAGGGCAGAAGAGATGTTCGGGGATTTGGGGGCCCTGTTGGTAGTCAGACTGGGCTCCACCCCCCTTTCCCTTCTAGGAGGTATGGCTCAGGACTCCCCACCCCAGATCCTAGTCCATCCCCAGGACCAGCTGCTCCAGGGCCCCGGCCCCGCCAAGATGAGCTGCCGAGCCTCGGGCCAGCCGCCTCCCACCATCCGCTGGCTGCTGAACGGGCAGCCCCTGAGCATGGTGCCCCCAGACATACACCACCTCCTACCAGACGGAACGCTCCTACTGCTGCGGCCCCCTGCCCGGGGACGTGCCCACGACGACCAGGCCCTATCAACAGACCTGGGTGTCTATGCATGCGAGGCCAGCAACCGGCTGGGCACAGCGGTCAGCCGAGGCGCTCGGCTGTCTGTGGCGGGTAAGGCCTGGGAGGGGAGGCCCGGGGCGGGGTGCACCTGAGGCCAGATGCCTGAGGTGAAGACATATAGGGGGATATCTACGAGGGAAGGCCTGGGCTGGGTGAACTGAGGAGGGTGGGGCTCTGAAGAGTAAGCACAAGGTGGCGAAATGGTGGATAGACCAGAATGGGGCCAGTGTGGTAGGACCAAGGCAGGACCTCTGCGGAGGGGAGCACTGGACATTCCTCCCTGCTGACCCTCCATCATCCCTGCAGTCCTTCGGGAGGCTTTCCAGACCCAGCCTCAGGATACAGTGGCCACTGTGGGCAAGCAGGTGGTTCTGGAGTGCGGGCCGCCCTGGGGCCACCCAGAGCCCACCGTCTCATGGTGGAAGGATGGAAAACCACTGGCCCTACAGCCAGGGCGGCACGTGGTGAGTGAGCCCCCCTTCCCCATACTTTCTCTGGTCCTGAGCATAACTGGGCACACCCTGAGGGAGTCACTTGCCCTCCAGCTGCCGTGTCCCCTGCAGAATTTGAGGAAGGGAAGGCAATGAGGCCTGAAGCTTCCCTCCCCAGTCTGAGCCCCTCCCACATGAGACACTTCACAAAGCGCCTGGCCCTGACAGGTCTCCAGGGGGTCGCTGCAGATGGCAAGAGCAGAGAAGAGCGACACAGGCACCTATATGTGTGTGGCCACCAACAGCGCAGGACGACGGGAGAGCCGGGCAGCCAGGGTGTCTGTCCAGGGTAAGTCGAGGGTGGTCAGCTAAAGTTAGGGCCTGGTTCTGGCTGGGGTCAGCGTACGTGGGGGTCAACCTGGGATCTGGATCAGAGTGACACGGGCCCCATCTAGAGGGATGTTCCCCAATCCTGGAGTAGAAATAGGAGTGCTCTAGACTGGGAAATCTAGGAGTTGTGGTTTCTCCAAGTCTGGGAGATGTTTCACCCCTCAGTCCCATCACTCTGGCCTACGGCCCCCAGCCCAGCCCTATGCTCTCCACAGAGCCCCAGAACTACAAGGAACCTCTGGAGTTGCTGGCTGTGCATATTCAGCTGGAAAATGTGACCCTGCTGAACCCAGACCCCGAAAAGAGCCCCAAGCCCGGGCCTGCTGTGTGGCTCAGCTGGAAGGTGAGGCCCAGGCCCTAGGGGTGGGTGCCAGTCCGAGCTCAAGAAAGAGCCGGCCGTCAACTCCTTGACCTCCTATCCTTCCTCTGGACTCTTTCCCAGGTGAGCGGCCCTGCTGCACCTGCTCAGTCGTACACAGCCCTGTTCAGGGTCCAGACGGCCCCAGGAGGCCCGGGAGCTCCCTGGGCAGAGGCCCTGCTGGCCGGCTGGCAGAGCGCAGAGCTTGGGGGCCTCCTCTGGGGTAAAGACTACGAGTTCAAAGTGAGACCGTTCTCCGGCCGGGCTCAAGGCCCTGACAGCAACGTGCTGCTCCTGAGGCTGCCTGAACAAGGTCAGAGACAGATGTCTAAAGGACCCAACAGTATACTCTCTGACACCTTCTTGTCTGCGGGCCCCTGGACTGTCCCACTCCAGTTTGGAGGGACGGTGGGCCTTACTCCTGGACTCCCTTCTGCCATGGCCAGGCAAGCAGAGCTGCAGGAATCTCCTATTCTTACCAGTGTGGTCTCTGACCGTGTCCCCATCCCAGATCTTTTTCCTAGAGTCCCCTCCTTCAGCATCCCTTACAGCCTGTCTTCCTCCCCTCCAGTGCCCAATGCCCCTCCCGGAGAGGTGACCTTAAAACCTGGCAACGGCAGTGTCCTTGTAAGCTGGGTCCCACCACCTGCTGAAAACCACAATGGCATCATCCGTGGCTACCAGGTACCCCCCCACACCACCTGCCTAGTGGTGCCAGGACATCCTCTTGCCTGGCATCCTGCATACCCTTGTTCTGGGCACTAGGAAGCAGCACCTGTGCAGAGAAGCAAGGAAAACTTGCTGTCGCTGAGCAAGGGTGTGCCCGACACTGCCAGGCACTTTCCTACGTGATCTCATTTCATCTCAGAGTCCGTCCTGGGTTATTATCCCTAAGTTATGGACATGGAGAGTGAGGCCAAGGCCACAGGTGCAGGAAACAGAGCAGGAATCAAACCAGGCTGTGTCTGACTGTCAACTTCTAAGCCAGTGGGATCAGAATGTGGCTCTTGGGCCAGCAACACCAGCATCGCCTGACAACTTGTTAGAAATGCAAATCCTTGGGTCCTTCCCAGGCTGATGAATCAGAAACTCAGGGACGGACCTAGCAACCTGGATTGGTAACAAATCCTCCCAGTGACTCGAAAGCACAGTGAAATTGGAGAACCACGGTCTAACACCTATTTTAGCAGACTGTTTTTTGTCCCCCCTGCTGTCAGCCTAGAGAGAAGGCTCTCTCACTCTGTAGGGAGAAGGGAATAGGAAGTGTGGCTACATCGGGTGGGGGAGTGCTCCCAGGGGAACAGCGGGGCAGGATGACCACATGGCCAGTGGTGGAGGACTCTGCCGCTGGGATGGTGCGGGGGTTGGTGCGGGGGGTGGTGAGTGCCCATTTCCCCTTGTGCCTCAGGTCTGGAGCCTGGGCAACACTTCGTTGCCCCCAGCCAACTGGACTGTGGCGGGCGAGCAGACCCAGCTGGAGATGGCCACCCAGATGCCAGGTTCCTACTGCGTACAAGTGGCTGCGGTCACGGGCGCTGGGGCTGGGCCCCCCAGTAGCCCTGTCTGCCTCCTCTTAGGTGAGGGCGGTGCCCACCCGTACTCCGCGAGCCCCCATCCCCACCTTCCTCTCGCCCTGTTCCCGCCTCACACGTCCAGCTCATTGTCCGCGTGACCCTCATAGCGCCACCCGCCCCTCCCACTGAGCTCAAATTCCCACATAGAGCGGACCATGGAGCGAGCCACTCAAGAACTCAGCGATGGTCCCTGGACCTTGGAGCAGCTGAGGGCCGCCCTAAGGCGGCCAGAAGTGATTGCTAGCGGGGGTGTCGTGCTCTGGCTGCTGCTGCTGGGCACTGCCGTGTGTGTCCACCGCCGGCGCAGAGCTGGGGTGCACCTGGGCCCGGGTAAGAGGATGGACCCCCGGGTGGCCCAGGCCGCACAACGCAGGGGCTTAGATCTCTGGCCAGATGTCAGGCCCTCTGGATTTAGCTCTCTTCCTTTTGCTCTCTCCCAGGTCTGTACAGATACACCAGTGAGGACGCCATCCTAAAACACAGGTGAGAGATGAAATGGGGGGGGGGGGCTTGAGGTGAGGGGGCAGGTAGAGGGGCCAAGGGGCCGTGGAGCTGGGACAGAGAGTTGGATGGAATGCTGTCGCCTCTACCGCCAGCCAGTTCGGGACCCTACTACCCAAATCTCTCCTGAACTCCAAGTGAGAATTAATTTCTCTTTCATTAGTGTTCCTACCACACCGCTTGACAGTTGAGTAAACGGAGACACGAGACTTAAGTGACTTTGCCCGAGGCTACACTGCTAGTAGCTGGCCTTCTGAATTCCCAATCTAGGACTCTTGTCACCCACCTCTCACTAATCCTCACTACACTCTCCTGCTGACCCATTCTGCTAGGTGGGGAATAACTAGCACGGGACGACCAGCCTACTTTCTCATTTCCTCTGTAGACCCCGGGTCTGCCTAGCAGCGCCTTCGCATTCAGGAAATCACCCAAACAGGGAGTGATCTTCACAATAATCACCCACAGTTCCAGCAGAGGGCGCTCTGCCCCTATGTTCTCAATTCTCACGCTCGTTCTCAGTAGCAGGGTCAGCTTGCGGGTACACCTGCTCCAAGTGTCTTTGGCTGCCAAAGCAAGTCTGTGGTTATGAGACAGGGTGCCAAGAGAGAAAAGATACTTTTTTGTCCTATTGGCTGAGTTTCACACTAAATAACCATTTCATCTCTCTGCTCTTTTATCTCGTTGGATTTCCTCTGAAGGGCTTCACGTTCCAAGTCTGCATCTTTCAACAGAAGTTTATCAAGTACCTACAATGTGCCAGACACGTCCAGCCCTTGGGTTACCATTTTGCAAGGTTCCGAGCGGGCTGGGGCCATATATTCCTGCGTTATTCTGCGCTCACTGGCCTTTCTCTTCCAGCTACCTCCTGGCCTTTGTTCTGTCCCCGAACCTTCTCTGGCTCCCCCGGAACTTTATCCCTTGTCTCTCAAGGGGATTCCACTCTGATTCTCTTGTTCATCCATCTCTTTAGCACAGGCTCCGTCCACCGGACAGCCATGCCAGCATACGCATGCAATCGAGAGCTAGATGTGCGGAAACACGTAGAAGACACGTGGAAGAGGTGGGGTGGGGGAAAATTCCACGTTTACCCTGATGGTACGAAGGGGAAAGGCAGAAGAGCAGTGGCAAGAACTAGCCTGCTATGTTCATAGGGAAAGATAAGCTGTTTGGTCTGGCTAGGATGTAGGTTGCAAGATGTATCGGAGTAAAGGATAAGGTCAGGGAGCTGAAGGCCAGACCAACAAGGGTGCTGCTCGCCCTGCTAAGCAGCTGGTAAGTGGGGAGCCACTGACGGTTCTAGGCAGAGAAGTGCTTTGGTATGATCTCTGTTCTTGAAAGATTGCTCAGGCAGCCAGCAGGACGCCCGGTTCAAAGGGAACCAGACTAGAGGTAGAGAAGGCAAATTCCACGTAGCAAACTCTCGCTCTGCCAGCTGAGTGATCTCACATTTCCTCATTTCAACTCAAAACATCAGCCTTATATGGCAGCCCTTTTACAGATAAAGAACCAGGGCTTAGAGAGGCTAATAGACTTCTTTGCCCAGAGTCGCACACATAGGCTGTAGCAGATGGGGATTTTCACACTGTGTTCCCTTTGTTTCAACACATAGCTGTCTCTCTTTAATGCCTCCTCATTCTGGGCCACTTGGACTTCCCCGGTCCCAGAATAAGAAAGGACCACTGAGTTTTGGGATGCCAGGTCAGAGATCCTAAGGAGTCTGTAAAGGCCTGGAAAGCAGCAAGAATAAAGCTGCTGCCACCCTCTACTCAACCCCTTCTGCTGCCCTCTGAACCGGAGGTCTTGTCCAATGATGTTCTCGCTTCACCCCGTTTCTTCTGCCCCCCCATTGTCCCAGGATGGATCACAGTGACTCCCCTTGGCTGGCAGACACTTGGCGTTCTACCTCTGGCTCTCGGGACCTGAGCAGCAGCAGCAGCCTCAGCAGCAGGCTGGGAGTGGACCCCCGGGACCCACTAGACTGTCGTCGCTCCTGTGAGCATGCCCAGCGGGGCCAGGGCTCTGCAGTGGAGCAGGGATCCCAGGGCTGGAGATGGGCGTTGTGGGGGTGGGAGGCACTCGCCGTAATTCTTCCTGTCATTTTTACCACAGTGATCTCCTGGGATCCCCGAAGCCCTGGTGTGCCCCTGCTTCCCGACACCAGCACTTTTTATGGCTCCCTCATCGCCGAGCTGCCTTCCAGCCCCCCAGCCCGGCCAAGCCCCCGGACCCCAGCTGTCAGGCGCCTCCCGCCCCAGCTGGCCCGGCTCTCCAGCCCGTGGCCCAGTCCAGACAGCCTCTGCAGCCACAGGGAACTCTCTTCTCCCCGCTTGCCTCTGGCCCCTGTGGAGGCTTGGAAGGCCAAAAAGAAGCAGGGTAAGGATGGGGAGCATAGACACAGCCCGAAGCGGGTGGCAGGAGGAGCAGGAGTGGGAACGTGGTGGGACCGTGGCCTGGAGACCTCGAAGCCAGATGTGGGCTGTATCCCACCCACGGCTTCCAGGTCCCTGCCCTGGTGGACACCAGGTCTCTCCGCTATCACCAAGGCACTCAGCGAGGGGTGTGCTGGCCTCCGCTTTTCTTTACATGGTTGTCTGCTTCCGCTCGGCCCACACCAGCAGCGGGCCCTCTTTCTGCATGCAATTGAATTTGGCAAACATTTCGTAAGCACCACTGTAAGCCAGATGTGGGGACACAGGAGACAGTTCTTGCCGTCTAAGGGCTCAGAGTATGGTGACAGTGCCCGACCAGCACATAAGGAACTCTAGAACCTGGCGGTGTGCGACCGGTGCTAGCTTGAAGCCTCATCTCCATGGGCACTGTGCACGGGCCTCTCCAGGCACTGACTCCCCACTCACTTCCCAGAGAAGATTGAGTAATTCCATTCTTCCCAGATTCCTCTCCTGAATTCCAGCTACTTGCTTTGCCTTTCCAGAGAGAAATAATTACAGTCTCTGTTTCTTTTGGAACTACTATACGTTAGGTGCTTTGTTTCATTTAATCCCCCCAACCTATTGGCTAGATATTATTTCTCTAATTTTGCAGGTGGGGAAAGAGGATCAGAAATGAGTCACTTGTTCAAAATCCCACAAGTCAGTAAGCTGCCGAACTCAGATTCGAAGCCAAAAAGGTCTGCTTCCTAAGGCCACCCTCTGAGAGCTCCCTTAGAAGATTCGATTCTATCACTATTTTCTCTTGTTTCTGAACGTGGGTCTGAGCCCCACCTGCTGTCTTCACAAGCCTTCTGTGCTGCTTAGTAAGACTTACGAATGTCCTACAGCCAATTCTTTTTTTCCCCCCAGTGAATATAATCCAAATTTCACAGAGACAAAGATGGATACAGAGTAATTAAGAGCTTGTCCAATATCCAGAACTTTATGACTCTAAATATTAGCAAAGCTGGCATTCTTTCCAGCTTCGCCTCAGATGCATTGCATTAGGAATCCTCAGTGGGCACAAAATAGCAGCTAAAAAGGGGTTGAAACAGTCCCATTTAAAACCCAGCCTTCCCACGGAGAACGGCACTGACCCGGATTTAATGTAGAGCTCATCTTCGACTGTTAATACTGCTGGGAAAAAAATGAGAAATTTTCTACAGCCAATTCTTCAGAAAGGTTCCAATTCCAAGATGAGACTTAGGTCCTCACTTCACCCTGTGTCTCTTCACCCCAGCCCCGCTGATTGACCACAGTAAGGCCCCTGGGCTGGTGGACACTTAATGGCCCACCTCTGGCTCCTGGGACCTCAGCCACAGCAAGTTCGTGCTATGGTCTGGTCAGAGCCATGGAGTTTGGCTCTGCTGCTGTAAGTCCAAAAGACTGAGGATTCTTTGTCATCTAACACTGGCAAGCTCTCTCAGTGCCCCCTACTCCCTTGACCTGTTTATTCTTTTTTCTTATTATTTGCCCTTAGGTGGGTTTTTTTCTCCACCACTTATATGCTCAGAACTGTACTCTCCCATGTTTCATCCATTATATAAGGATGTTAGTTTCACTCTTCCAGATATGCCCACTGAATATCCTAATTAATTCATTAATTAATTAGTACAAATATTTATTGCCATTCAGGTGTGCCCAGTGAGATTTGACCTAACCTTCATAACATTTTCATGGTGTAGTTTGCTCAAATAACAGTGAAACTAAGATCCAAGTAATTACAAGCAGGGTGGAAGGAGGCTTTTTGTTATGAGAATCCTTTAGAGGAAATGAATGGATTGGGACAAATGTGGCCTTTTCTAGGACTGGCCTTTCCTCTTCCTCTTCCACACAAACCAACCAACCGACATGGGTCCCATTTCTGAGCTTACTCAGGAAGCCAGGCACCAGACGAGACAAAGCTGTTGAGAGCAGAGTTGGAGCACCTGAAGTTGGCCTCCAGAACTCCCTAGATCATACGACAACTAAAGGAAATTTAAAAAACAAAGCAGCCTAGGTACAAAAGGCAATTTTGATGGGGGAAGTCTAGCCATTGTGTGGGTTTTCATCCCAGAGGCTCAGAAGGTCTGGCCACTGTATAGGGATTCCCAGGGGCCAGATGGTCTCAGGGAATGCCGTAGCCTTGATCTCCTCCCTGCTCTGAACCTGCCCATGGTGGCATCCAAATCTTTGAGGACAGCTGTGCCTTGAGGATCCTGCCTGGTCTCTGGTTTACCAAGGAAGGAACCCCCTTCCTAAATGAGCTTCTGATCATGTGGCACTAATCCGAAGACTGGTTCCTTTTTGCCTTTACTTGATAGTTTCCTGGTTCCTGGTCTTGAGGAAATCTCTTCCCTCTATCACCCTTCTGGTTCCCTTTTGGCTTAAACTGAGATCTATTTGGGGTTCGGCCTGACCAAGAAGCATGTGCTAGGGTCACTGCACCCAGCTAGGTCTGCTTCTTCAGTTACCTCAGCTTCTCCACTATCAGAGTTCACCGAGAGCCCTGTCTCTTAAGTGGCCATGTGAGCCGGATGGTAGCTGCAATCTTGTGATTCTTCTCACCTTGTGTTTACATCTACCCCTCTCATATTATCCATCTCTTTGTTCATTCATTCAACAAATATCACCGAATACCTACTGGTAGGGCACTGTCTCCCTGGGTGAGACCCACACTCTTCCTATTCTAGAGGTCCTCTCCTCCTCAGCTGACTCCTGTCCCACTCGGCATGGTGTGGGGTTGTCTTACCTACTCAGCTCAACTTGACAGTCCAACGCTTCTTCCCAAGTGAGAAACACTCGGGTTTCTCGGGCAAGGTTACCCACAACCATGTGAGATATTTGTAATGTGAGAAATGGAAATTAACAGATTCTCTTCAAGAAAAGAAGGGGTATTTGTCTTCACAGAGCCAAAATTCATGAGAAGAGTAGCAAGGTGGGGGGATAGAGATCAGGAAGATTGGGATGTATACATGAGGAAAAGAAAGTTGTCCAAGTATCTTTTAGGCACCAGGAACTTTCCAATCTGTTTTTAGAAATAAATTAAAATTGGCAAAACTATGGTTTCACTGGGTGTTCCCAAGTGAAACGGGAGCCCAGAAAATTTAGTGGATTTGCCTGAGGTCACACAGCAACTATGTAACTGCGCTGGGCTGTGAGCGCAGGTCTTTTGACTCCAAGCCTCGTGCTACCTTCCTGCATGGAGGAAGGGGGGCGGGGCAGAGGATGCAGGGAGGTTCTTCCCTCTTGTCTCTGAATTCAGGGACCCTAACGCCTGACTGAATGACAAGGCTGAACATAGAGCCTGTGGTTGGGGTCCGAAAGGCCCACCCTGGCTTGCCCCCCACCCACTGACTCTTGCCTTTGCAGAGCTGCACCAAGCCAACAGCTCCCCGCCCCTCCGGGCCAGCCACCCTATGGAGTTCTGGGCCTGGGAGTTGGGGAGTAAAGGCTCCAAGAACCTTTCCCAAAGTCCAGGTAAGAGGAGGCCCTGAGAGGAAAGTGAGGAGGTGAGGCAGGGTGTAGGGGTGGGAGTGGGAACAGGAAGCTGGGGGACAGGGTTGGGGCTGGGGCTCATGGGGGCCCTGCCATTCTCACCCCTAGGCTATTGTTCTCCAGGAGCCGTGCCCCAAGCTCTGGTTGCCTGGAGGGCCCTGGGACCGCAGCTCCTCCGATCGTCCAATGAGCTGGTTTCGCGCCCTCTCCCCCCAGCGCCCCTCGCTTCTCGCGGAGCCTCCACTCAGAGTCAGCAGACCCAGTAAGAGGGCATGGGGTCAGGAAGCAGGGGTGGGGGACTGGGGTGTGAGGGGTCTTTGCTGTGCTTGAACAGGGGCTGGGGGAGGGGGGGACAGGGGCTGCAGTAATGACCCTGTCATCACTCTCTTACCCCCATCAGGCCCTCGGTGGAGCCCCAAGCTCCCTCCTCCCTCCCACTGCCAGCCGCCCCCCTCCCCATCCCTGTCCCCTCCAGTCCCCCCAGTCCCTCCAGCCCCCAGGCCTCTTCCCTCTCTGGCCCCAGTCCACCTTCCAGTCGTCTGTCCAGCTCCTCGCTGTCATCCCTGGGGGAGGATCAGGACAGTGTACTGACTCCTGAGGAGGTGGCCCTGTGCCTGGAGCTCAGTGACGGTGAGGAGACCCCCAGGTGAGTTGTCTGAGGGATGACCAAAGGACTGGAGATACGCACACAACAGGGGTATGCTTATCTCAACTGGAATGTGTCTGCTGTGCCAGTAGACCCACCTCAACCATAGCACTGTGTCCCATTTTGCCTTTTCTAGGAATAGCGTCTCTCCTATGCCAAGGGCTCCTTCACCCCCTGTCACCTACGGTTACATCAGCATCCCGACAGCCTCAGAGCTGGCGGACGTGGGCAGGGCCGGAGGAGGGGTGGGGTCCGAAGTGAGGGGCTTGCTGTGCCCACCCCGGCCCTGCCCCACCCCCACCCCCAGCGAGGGCTCCTTGGCCAACGGCTGGGGCTCAGCCTCCGAGGACAACGCCCCCAGCGCCAGAGCCAGCCTTGTCAGCTCCTCTGACGGCTCCTTCCTTGCGGACGCCCACTTTGCCCGGGCCCTGGCAATGGCTGTGGACAGCTTTGGCTTTGGTCTGGAGCCCAGGGAGGCTGACTGCGTCTTCATGGGTATGTGAGACCACCCTGCCTTCCTCCTCACCCCACCCCTTGGAATGAACTCAGATCCCATAAGAACCCCTCCCTCCTTTTCCCCAACCAAGAGGCAAGGCTTCCTAATCATTGTCTTTGCTTTTTTTTTTTTTTAAGTTTGTTTCTTTATTTTGAGAGAGAGAGAGAGAGAGAGAGCCCTCGTGAGCAGGGGGAGGGGCAGAGAGAAAGGAAGAGAAAGAAGTCCAAGCAGGCTCAGTGCTGTCAGCACAGAGCCTGATGTGGGGCTCGATCTAACAACCGTGAGACCATGACTTGAGCCGAAATTAAGAGGTGGGCGCTAAACCAACTGAGCCACCCAGACGCCCCCCAATCATTGTCTTTGTGGTTATCCTTAAAACAGCCAGCTTTTATTGAATGATCACTATGCCCCAAGCCCTGTGATAAGTGCTTTATATACATTCAATGTTAACAACTCTATGAAAAATATTCTTTATCTTTCTCTTCCAAATGAGGGAACTGTAAGTCAAACAGGTTTTTTAACTTGCCCAAGGTTGCCCACAAGAACAAGGACAAAATGTTCAAGTCTAAAGCCCAGAGGCAGCCAGTTGCATTGCCCTCCCCCCAGGTCCCTCGTCTTACCCAGACACCGATCACCAGGAAAGATTGCTCCCCACCTCTTCTATTTACTATTTACTCCAACCCCCTGTTTCAGATTCTCCTCATGATGGGAACTTCTGTTTTCTCTCTTATTTCCCACTGTGTTTGCAAGCCCTCCTCTTGTCCTGTCTGTGGCTGGGGTAAAGAGAAGATGGGCTCACTCCTTCACATGTCTACCAGAGTGGGACCATTATCTCCATGGCAACAGAAGGTAGCTCAGGCTCCCGGTGCCCCTTCCTCATACACTCTGTCAGATCCCCTATCGCCATCTTATGAACCCCAATAAAAACAACCAGGCTTGTAGTAAACGGGAAAGCAAGGATTATCCAGGGTAGAAGTGCCCACAACAGAGGGAGAAGAAAGGTGCCTGGGGAGAGGAAGGGTGAAGGGAAAGAGTATGGATAGAGGGCCAGAGCTGGGGGGCACCTGGGTGGTTCAGTAGTTAAGTGTCTGACTCTTGGTTTTGGCTCTGGTCGTGATCTCATGGTTTCCACACCAACAGTGTGGAGCCTGCTTGGGATTCTGTCTCCCTCTCCCTCTGCCCCTCCCCCCACTCACACTGCCTGTCTCTCTCAAAATAAATAAATAAATAAATAAATAAATAAATAAAAAGAAGGCCAGAGGTGGGCTAGGAGGAAACAGTTCAAGCTATTCTCCCTAAGAAACCAATGGACTCATTCCAGTGGCCCCCAGAATTGATGGGCCAAGTTGGGGCTAGGTTATCTTCTGGGTTGCATGTATGCCTTAAGCAGGTCCTAAGTGTTCTGCCCTAAACTGGTCCCTCAGAGTGAAGGCCAACCCTCCACAAACAAATCTACCCTCCCTGACAGATGCCTCCTCACCTCCCTCCCCCCGGGATGACCTCTTCCTGACCTCCACCCTCTCCCTGCCCCTGTGGGAGTGGAGGTCAGACTGGTTGGAGGACATGGAGAACAACCACAGCCAGCGGCTGGGAAGGGGGCTGCCTCCCTGGCCCCCCGACTCTCGGATCTCTTCCGGAAGAAGTCAGCTCAGCCGTCCTGAGCCCAAGGCCGGCAGTAAGTGCCTGTCTGCCATACTCTTGGTGGAGGGATTCTGGGGAGGAGCCAAGAGGGAACCCCTGGGGTTGGAGAGGTGAGATTAAGGAGGGTAACTCCATTCTCCTTCAACTTCCCTGCAGGCTCCTCATGAAGTGTACCTGAGACAGGAGACGGCCAAGAGGAGAATCAAAACCACCCCGCTGAGGAGTGTCAGTCTTGGCCTGTATTCTCTGCAGCTGGGGGACCACCTTGCCTCGCCACCAGGACAGTTCTCCTTCCGGGATTGTGAGAACAAATGAAAGCAAAACAAAATAAGAGCAAAGCAGACCTGGAGCCCCCAGTGAGCAAAAAGTCATCTCGGCCTGCCTCCTACCCCTTGCTTTCTCCTCTGCTCCATCCATCCCAAAACCGGGTCTTGTGGCCTGAGAAGCAGGCTTATCTCCTGATCTCCCCACCCCCACACTTGCATCACCAGAAGTGGAAGAACCAGAGATCTTCCCGGAGGACTACAGCATCTTGTGGGACAGGCTGGTTAGGGAAGGAGTTTTATGGAGCCATGCCTCTCAGGAAGGCACCTTTCCTACGTAGGCAGGCTCACTTTTCCCCAGCCACACCCGTAAAGGAAGGACGGAGGAACACCCAGTGAGGACCAACCTTGTTTCCAAGGCAGAGGGTCCAGAATGGACCTAGGGAGGGAGCCAAAGGAAGGGTGGTGGGAAAATGTGGGGCCAACACCCTCTTCATACTGTGGACTCTATGAGCTTAAGAAATTGATACCATTAAACTGAAATGACTTGAGTTAGTTGAGATCATCCCCCAGAGCACCATTCTGGGGAGGGTACCTGGAGGTATGGGAAGAATTCTCTCAGTTGGGGCGGAACTGAGCATTCGTTGGCACTCAGGGCGTGTCACTTATTTCTGTTCTGCAATTGAGGGAAGAATTACACGCGTCCATCAGATTTTCCCAGTCTGCTGGCCGTAGCAACTGGTCCTGGGAAGACACTCCTGTTTTCAGCGGTCCCGGTGCCCCGCTCCCCAGAGACCAGTCCCGGATGGTTAAGAACAGGTGTTTTCTTAAAATAGACAAAAGTAGCTAGATTTCACAAAAGGTAGGACCACCTATAATGGTTGCCTAGTGAGCACCCTTCAGACAAAACAACAGCACCGAGAAATGGAGCAGGACTGACAAGCCTGAGCCACAGAAAGCGGGGCAGATGGGGGCTGGTCTTTTTTCTAACTTGGTGGGAAAGGCAGGGGCAGGACACACACAAGCTGCAGGGGATGGTGCTCCTGCATGTGACCAGGGCCACCGGAGGACATCTTTAAGGAGGGCTGACCAGGAAGCAGGCCCTGGAAGGGGGTGATAATCCCCCCCGAAACCAAGGCAGCTCTACCTGGAGGCCACTCTGAACTCAGAGGCTGCGTGAGGCCGGGCCTGGGGGACACGGTGCTGCCTGAACTACCTTAAACCGGCCCGTCTCGTCTGGAATGTCATAATCTCAGGATGAGAAATCAGTGCTCCGGATACATATCCGTTCCTCTCTATTTGCTTTTCCTTTTTTGGATTTTGTTTTTCTTTTAGTTTCCTGGTAAAATTCCTTTTGAAAACATTCCAACCCTGTTTGCCAGACCAAAGGAGAAAAAGGGATTTGTGCACACTTAGGTCAAAGTGGCAGGAGAGGTCAGAGGCCTGGGCTTGGGGTGGGGGTGGGGAGTAGTGGCCATCCCCTGAGAGCCCAGAGCAGTTCCTGAGCCTGGGGGTGAAAAAATGAGAAGGAAACAAACCACAGAAAACCAGTGAGTGGCATGGGCTGTGGGTGGGGGAGCAATGGTCACTATGGCATTCGGGGCCAATATTTTAAAAAATCCTGTGTCAGCCAAACCCATCACATTAGGGTCTCTCCTGGCCAGGAGGTATCTGTTTGCACACATCCAGGGTCAGGGAGCCTGACAAAAGCCTGTTTTCCCTTCTTGGCTGGGGTTTCCCCCATCAACTCCTTTCTATTATTTTTTTAAATTTTTTTTAATGTTTATTTATTTTTGAGAGAGTGACAGACAGACGGAGTGTGAATGGGGGAGGGGCAGATAGAGAGGGAGACACAGAATCTGAAGTGGGCTTCAGGCTTTAAGCTATCAGCACAGAGCCTGATGCAGGACTCGAACCCACGAACCATGAGATCATGACCTGACCCAAAGTTGGATGCCTAACCGACTGAGCCACCAAGGTGCCCCAACTCCTTTTTTGTATTATTATTGTTAGGGGCATATTTCCCCCTAGAGAAGAGATAGACCCCAGAGGAGGGCACCAAGGGAGAGCCTGGCTTAGTTGTCTGAAGGTGGGACAAGTTTCAGCTCCTTCAGGAGGCAGGCCAGGCCAGCATCTCTTAGCCCCTGTCCTCAGCTGGTGCTTTTGACAGAAGAGTTTCAAGCGAGTGCCTTGATCTACACTGTCTCACAGTCTTTCTTCCCCATGCCCCGCATGAAACCAGACAAGCAGGGCCCAGAGCTCTGAACAGACTCTTTTTATTTGTCCCTTTTACACATGAGTTTCAGGTAGAAAGAGGTGGAAAGTTTCTGGTAGGAAGAGCTGGCTCTCTGGCTTTTAAGCATCATTGCTGGGAGGGAAGAGGGCCCCCCCTGCTCCTCTCTGCTCACACCCATTTACCAGGGGGAGGGGCTCCCATCCAAGGCTCCCGGCCCAGGGACAAGCCCTTCCCCGTGGAACTCCTGATAGCCTCATCCAGGGTCATCTTGGTTCCTAGAGAGAGAAAGAGGCTAGTTTGCAAGGCCCTAGGCCCTGGCAAACAGGCTATAGTGGGGGACGTGCCTCTTTTCTCCTCAGCCCTCCTCCTGAACCCACTCTCCTCTGGAGAGCCCAGGCTCCTCCACATATCACCTTGTCCTCACCCTTTGTCACCTGTTCTCCAGGATCCCTCCCTTCCCCCTCACCCACTGGGTCCCCTCCTTTTTGACACTTGCTCAGAAAGCCCTTCTCTCCTTTCCTGTTTCCAATCATCCCTTGGCTCGCCCCTCCTAGTCTTCTCGTCTCCCATAGTTTGCCTACCCCAGCCCCCACCTCTCCGCGTTTCCGTCCTGGTCTTTGGCTCCGGCTCCGGCTCCGGCTCCGTCCAGGGCCCCGGGAGCCTCGGGAGCTGCTGGAGCCTCTGGAGGAGTTGCTGCCAGCTGTGGAACAGGTGCTGGTGCCCTGGCCCCGGGACAGGAAGCTGGGTCGGCTGTAAGGGAGCCAGGCCTCTTCTGCAGCACAAGAGAGAAGGGCCACCAGGCCCGGGCAGAGAGCAGAACGTCACTGTTTGCCCACTGTACCACCTTGACCGCAATCCCAGATCTGGAAGGAGGGTGGAGGACAGGCATAGGGCCCAGGCCCTTCTGGGGGCTGAGGAGACATAGAACACCCAGCACATGGCCTTGACATAGCACCTGCTCAGACACCCAGAGGGAGCTCCCGGGCAGAGGGAGCCTTGGGAAAGGAGGGACAGAACACGGAGCCCCACTCTTGCCTCTTCTGGGCTTCAGTCCTGGGAAACTATACAACTTGGCAACTTCTGGGGATCTTTCCCAGAGAGAGCTACAGAGACATGTGTAGGATTTGATCAAGTGCACGAACCCCGCTGAAGACGAGGGGTGAGCTGGGTGAACATTAGTCCTTCATGGCTGTACTACACTAGCCGCCAGTCCCACCTTCTTGGGTAGGGATGACCTTCTGGCCTTTCCTGGCCCTCCTTACCATCCAGGTAGGGACCCCGCTGGGCCCCCAAGGGCCCGGCCTGCACCATTCTCCTCTCTCCACTGCGCTCCCGTTCCCGTTCCAAGGAGGACATGCTGCCTGCTGCCCTCAGCCCTGTGGCCCAGCTTGCCTCTTCCTCTGGTGGCGGCAAGGGTGGCGGGGGCAAGTCTGGGGAGAGACCTGTTTTCAGCAGAGTCTCCCGCTCCTCCCGATACCAGTCTTCCTCCCACTCCTACTCCCTGGCACCAGGAGGCTGCGACTGAACAGCCCAAGATTTGGGTGCACGTGCTTCCTCCTCCAGCACCACCCCCCCCCCCAAGCAGAGCTCACCCTTGGTTTCCTGCCTGTTCCCCCTCCTTTCACCATCTCTCAGGCCCCTGGCACCCTCACCCCCAGGACTGTGCTCCCGTCGGTAGGGAACAGCCTTGGGTTTCCGGATTCGGGCACGGGGCACTTGAAGTGGAGGAGTCATCTCCCCAGGCACCTGCCGGGTTCTCCCTGTAGCATTAGGGGACAGGAAGAGCAGGTGAGACAGAGGATCAGGAAACAGGCTTGAGGGTTAAGAAGAAAGAAGCTTCCGAAGGGTATGGAGAAGTAGGAGCAGGTTAAGGCTTCTGCAGACTCACCTGGGGCACTGCTGGCTGTACTAGGGACAGGGCTGGGGCTGAGGTGATGGGAGGCTGTGGGTCCAGCACCCAGGCCAGCAGGCCTCCCTTCATGGCTACTCAGAGTGGGCTGGGATACACTGAGAGGGGAACTTGGACCAAGGGGCACCCTCCTGCAATGACATGAGGCCTCAGCATTTGTTCATGCGACAAACGCTAAGTGCCTACCATGTGCTAGACACTCAGACGAATAAGGCACAGCCTGCCCCCAACAAGGCTCCCCAGCTAGTGAAGTATGAGGAGAGCCATGTCTTTGAAATGCCCAAGAAGCTTGCAGAACCAGTCCAATGGAGAAACAGTCTGAAGGGAGTGAGAGACCTTGTCAGCCTCCACGTTCCTTCCCAAATCACACTTCCACTGTGACGTGGCCATGAGACCTCTGCGTCCCAGATTCATCCATCCATCCATCCATTCATCTATCCATCCAGTCATCCACTCCATAGATATGTACCCAGGGCTTATAATGTGCAAGGCATCATATACCTCCCTACCTGGGCATCTGGTGGAGATGGGGGATGTCAGTGGGGGGCTGGGGAGGGTCAGGAGGTGAGGGGGTAAGAGTGGCTGTGGACTGCTGTCCATAGGAAGATGTGGGAGAGGGGGCTTCCCCTTGGGACGGAGGGACCAAGCACCCTCCACTGGAGCTGGGCTCTGCCAGGTGGCTCCTCTCAGGCATTGGTGGACACCACTCTTCTGGCTCTGAGCTGGGGGCAAACAGGGGTGACTGAGTAGCTTCCATACCTCCCCTTGGCCTTCCAGTTGCCCTCTTCCCTTCCTCTCCCAGCACCTCTGCCCTCCCCCTGCAGGAGACCCTGCAGTCCCATCTGTATAGGGCATCCGTAGCAGGGCACATCCTTACCCGCCCTCCAGCTCCTCCTCAGGCCCCTCTAGGCAGCTCAGTTCACAGGAAGGGGGAGGTGGTGGCAGGGCTTCTGGCCAGTTGAGAGAGGGCATCTGCACAGGTTTTCCCAGAAGCTTTACTTTGCCTCCCCTGGCTCCTGAGGAGGGTAGGATGGGGACACACCAAGATAGGAGGCAGATGAGAAATGTCAGAAAAAAAGTGCTGGGCTAGGTCCCAGAGGGGAACGGTAGAGGATATTCTTTGGGGATCCTCTGCTCAGAGCTAAAAGAGGGGGGGGGGATCTGGAACTACAGTCATACCACTGTTCCCCTGGCTCCATTCTGGAGGAGCATACTGGCTCCAGGTGCCTGGATCCCCTGAGGGATTTGGGGGGAATCCCCCATGGAAGGTCTGCAGCTCCTCCCCAGCTGGGTCAATGGTGCTGTAGACAGGACCCTCAGTCGGGGCGGCAGGACCCCGGGCCGTCTGAGCCAGGTACAAGGAGATTCCTGCTTCTGAGGAGGAGAAAGAGGGAGGCCAGGGGGGGAGGCAAGGGGCAGGGGGCAGAGACAGAAAAATAGCGGACAACAGGAGAATGGAGGGCAAAAGGAGATCCCACCGGACCAACTTCTCCCCCTTCCCAAACCTTACTTCCAAACCGGGGTGAAGGTTAGGCATGAGAGAGGCTCCCCCAACTCACATCTTCCCCAAGGACTGACCAACCTCAGGAAGACTGGCAATCCTCGGCTCCCTTCAGTTTGCCCCAGTAGGTTGAGAGGAGAGAAGGGTGTTGGGGGCCAGGTGGGCCCCTGAGAGAATTAGAACTCCTCACCATTGTAATATCTGTCATCTGGGTCAGGATTGCTGGGGCAGCAGCTTCCCCTGGGCTCCGGGGCTGAGGGGCTTCGAGATGGGTGGGGCCACGAGTCTGCTAGCCATGGGTAGGGGGCGGGGCCAAGGCCCATGGGTGGCCTGAGGGAAAGCACGTGAACGCTGGGGACTGAGAGCCAGCGAATGTAAGAGTAAGTAAGAGTAACCAGGAGTCCTAGGGCAGTGATGGAGAATTTGGGGGTGACAGGTGGGAGGCAGCGTGGGGAGGCACTGAGGCCTGGGGAGGAAGGAGAATAGTCTCTTGAGGGAGGAGATTATCCTTGAGAGATGAATTAAGAGGATTACCTGGAACTGGCTCCAGAGAGGCCCTCTGAGTGTGGGAAGGACACTGGGGAAGATGAGGGGGACACTGAGTGAGAGAAGGGCCCGTACTTGGGGTCTGAACCCCACTGGAGCAGAGATATCTTACCTGCAGGTGTGTAGGCAAAGGAGGCTTCCGAAAAGAAATCCATGGGAGAAAGAGGAGGGTAAATGGAGAAAGGGTCAGAAATACTCACATTCTTGTCCCCTTCTTGGCCCTGGTCCCAATTCCACCACTCAACCTGTACCCTGGACCAATTTCCTCAGAATTTCTAGGAGTGGGACTCAAGCATCAGTATTTTTCTAAAGTTCCCAAGTGATTCTTATGTGTAGCCAAGATGGGGGGGCCCCCTGATCTCAGAGACCTCTGAATCTCTCCAGATACGCCCCTTATGGGGGAGCAGCAGAAATCAAGTCGCCCCTCTCAGCGGGGCCCCACCTTTCCACCCAGATCCCGCCCCACAATTTAACGTCCAGGATCCTGGCCACCCACCTGCTGCTAGGACCCGCCTTTCAGGAAGTGAGTTTTCCCCCTCTCCAGAATTGCCCCTTCTATACAGAGACGGATGGCAAAGCCCGCTGTCTTATCGAGGCATCTTAGGGGGAAATTTTACCCCTCTCCCCAGATTCAGGTACGGGCCCCGCCGTTCCCCCAGTCCCGTCGGCTCCCTGCCCCATCTTTGCGTACCCTGCCCCTCTGCAAGGGGCTGAGCTGTAGTGCGACCCCTTCCTTCTGACCCCCCCCCCCGCCCCCTACTCACCGAGCCGTGAGCCCCTCCCGTCCCGCTCTCGGTTCCGCCCGCCTCCCTCCCTCCAGGCTCCGCCCACTCCAAGGCGCTCCTCTCGGTCTTCCCAAAGCCCAAGTGCGCCTCTCGGCCCGCGCAGGCCCCCAGGTCCCGCTCACCCGTGTAGTGACTGAGCTCCTTGCGCTGCCTCCGGCGCCGGTAGAGGACGCCGCAGAGCCCGAGGAGCAGCGCCCCGCACGCGGCGCCGCTGCCCGCGAGGAAGGCAGGCTCCCGCAGCACCCTCGCCAGCCGCTCCGCCAGCCCCGGGCCCACCTCGAGCCCAGGCTCCAATCCCGGCGGGGAAGCTGTAGGGGTCAGAGAGGTGAGGGGACTAGGGGCCTGGAAACCCGGGAGCGAGGAAGGGGTCATCCCTGACCCCGCAGGCACGGTTACACTAGGACCCCACTTCAGCTCCCCAGCGCACCCACCCCCACCCCCACTCCCACCCCTGGACTCACGCAGTTGCACTGACACCGGGGCACTGGCCACGCCCACGCCCACGCTGGTGGCCGCCGCGACCTGGGTCCGGTAGAGAACACCGGGCAGCAGTCCCCGGAGCACCGCGGAGCGTGCCCAGCCTGCCGCAGACCGGTTGAGGTGGAAGCGACTCTCATTGCCCAGGCACCATATCTGGGGAGACGAGACCCGGGTTCAGAGAGTCTGAAATGGGATCCTGGCCTCACGTGGAAACTTGAAGCTCTGAATGGTAGAGGGGGCTTAGCCAGGCATCGTTCAGCCTGGAAGGATACTCTTGAAACCTCTCTGCTTTCCCCCAACCTCATCTCCAACCCCAAAGCCAGTCCTGGGTTTCCTCCTCCCTAATCCTAGCCCCTAGGTCCTCCCTCTCCCTCCCCTCCCCAGTCCCTTCTCAAACCCTGTACCTGGTATTCCTTGATGATCCCATTTTGCTGGGAAGGGAGTGGAGGTTCCCAGGACACTGTGACACTGCTGTTGCCTTCACCCCCCAGGGCTACTGTCACTCCCTGGGGGGGTCCACTGGGGGCTGGGCCAGGGTAGAGCATGGTGAGAAAGACACAGTCATGCCAGCTACCCTTCCTGCCCCAACCTGCCCCCTCCCAGGTTGACATCTTAGGGAAGGGAGGTATCTTTTCTTCCCACAACTCCCCTTGCTCTCCCCCCGCAAACCTTTATCCTCCCCCACTCCCTCTTTCCTGTTGTCTATTCATCAGCTCTGTGCACCACCTCCCTTACCCTCCTCAGGAATGCTTCTGGTCATGAAGGGACTTTCAGGCCCCAGCCCCTCCTGGCCTTGGGCTTGCACCTTGACCTGAATTTGGGTCCCTGGGGGGAGTCCTCTTAGCACAGTACTTTGCTGGCTTGGGGACTGTAGGTCCAGTACTGTCCAGTGTCCCCCATCAGGGCCTGCTACCTTCCAAGACACTCGGAAACCTTGCACCAGCTGGACTGGGCCATCTACCTACAGGAGACAGGACAAAGCATACCAGAAGGAGAGGTAAGGACCACACAAGTCCTCCAGGTCCTGTCCCTCCTCCACTTACCTGTCTTTCCCAGCCACTCACTTCCCACTTTCCCGTACCCATTCTTGGAGATCTCTACCACCCCCATCATCGTCCCTGCCCTTAACCTCGTCCCCATGCCACACTCACAGTCCAGGACACCTGCAAGGTCCGGGGCCCAAGGACTATGGGCTCCTGCATACGCACGGCCACTTCAGCCAGTCCCCTCTGGCCTCTCCATGGGTCCTCCACTGGCCTGGATGGGTTGCTGTCTATTGACCAAAAAGCCCACTCAGCAAGGGCCACCAAGGATAGAGTCAGACTGAAAGTGTGCTGTACAGACTGTATCCTCAGTCCTCCAGAGCACACCCCAGCATCAGGAGGGGGCTGGTCAGGGGAATAGCTTCCAGAGGTGGGCCTGTGTGTCCAGCGAATGTGAATCTACTTTCTGCATAACCACATATGTAGCCTTTAAAGACCTCAGTTCCTCATGTCTAACATGAAGATGAACTCTCCAGTGTCCCTTCTAGTCCTCATAAGCTACGTTATCTGTGGGTAAAAGGCTCAGGAGTGAGGGGCTACCAGGATGACCAAGTTTCCCTCTCTCCCCTCTTCTCTTGTCCCTAGATGAGAGGGAGGCCTGACCTACTCCAGGCTGGGCCACAGTAGAGACATGACACAGCAGAAGAGAGTGGCTGTGCTCCCGTGGTTTGGGGGGAGGCGTGCTCTGCAGCATTTCATGCCATAGCCTTGAGCCAGGGACTCTGGCCCTACTCACCCCGGGTGCGGACAGGCTCAGAGACGGGGCTGGGCTCACTGAGGCCCCAGGCTCCCACAGCTCGTACCAGGAACAGATAGATGGTGTTGGGCTGCAGACCGCTGACAGTGTGTGTCTCCAGCTGCACGCCATCTGCCACTGTCCGCCACGTGTTGCCAGCTGCTTGGCTGCAACAGGAATGGGGTGACAGACTTGTCTGAGCCTGGGGACCCCTCATCCATTCTCTGTGGCCCCCTACTATCTCCTTGCCCTGGGAGAGGGAACTGGCAAAACTCTCCCCACCATAGCAAAGACCCTAAGGACATAAGATTCCCTTCTTCCAACTTCCCAGGTTTGCTTTCAACATTTTCTCCATACCTGAAGGCCTCTATCACGTAAGAGGTGACTGTGGCCCCGGCCTGCGGGTTGGGCTTCCAGGTCAGGGTAATGCTGTTCTTGGTGATCTCAGTGACCAGTGGCTGAGAGGGAGGCCCTGGAGGGGTACTGGGCTCCGTAGGGGGCTCTGATGAAACTCCCCAGTCCTCTGCAGTGAGGCGATAATCTTTCAGTAGAAGGATGGGAAAGGGACGGCACCTGCGTCACCCGCCTCCTTCCCAGAGAAGCTCTGGGGCTGTGGCATTTGTAATGGTGGAGACGGGGATGTGGTTACTGAACTGATCCCTCCTCACATCTGCCTCCCAAGGGCATCACTTCTGTCAAGCTCCTCCTCACCACCATGGCCATGGCATTTGGAAGATAAATCAGTTCTGGGGCTCAGGGAGGTACTGAGTACCTTCGAAGCAAGTTTGGATGAAGGTGCTGGCAAAGTAAGGGGACAAACAAAACTCACCCCGCCTCCTAAGCCAGCTACTCCATGTGGCCTCCCCTGTGGAACTCTTGGCCACACAGCTGTAGAAACCCATGTCCATCTCCTGCAGGAGAGGGTAGAGGACTGGCAAACAGAGTGGATCAAGGTAGGGCGAGGGGGTGGCGGTGGGTATACAGAAGGGTGGGGAGGGCACTGTACACTTTAGACGGTCTAAGCAGAGGAGTAGAAATGGAGTTAATCCCAGAGGGTACTTCCGAGATTTGGGCACGCGGACTGTGTGGCCATTCTCGGTTACTCAGGGCCCAGGGGTGAGACTCACCTGCACCCTGGCGATGTATAGGGTACCGTTGGCCATTAGATTGAGTTGCACGTCGTCCCCCTGCAGCCACTGCCCGTCCTTCTTCCACTGGATGCTAGGTTGAGGGTTCCCAGTCACTCTGCATGGCAGCCACACAGAGGAGCCAAGTGCCAGCGTCTGATTGGCTGGTCCCTGGAGGATGATGGGAGGCAGCCCGTCCAAGGAGGAGGCTGAGAGAGGAAGAACTTGGGCACCTCAGGAGAGGATCCTGGGTTCAGGAAACCAGACCCTTGTCCTCCTTCTCTGCTCCTTCAGCCCTCCTTCCCCTGGAGATTGGAAGGGTTTCGATAACCATCTGTAGTCTCTGCCTGGAACCAGCCATCTATTATTGGCTTCAGTAGCTGATTTCCTAACTTCAAGGCCATGTCTCAGGAACACACCCCTCCCCTTGCAGACATATGATACAGAACCCAAGAAAAACAGATGTCCTTAAGCCATGATTTCCTTCCAGGCCATGGGGCCAGGCCTCTCTCCATGAGCACTTACCTGCTTTTACCTCCAACAGGGCCTTGGCCAGGATGCTGCCGGCCACACTAACAGCCTGACACACATAGTAGCCAGCGTCCCCACTCTGCACATCAGTAATGTTGAGCTGGCCTCTGGGAGAGACTGAGAAGCGCCCCTTGGGCTGAAGTGGCTGACTGGGGAAAAGCAGGACCTGTGGACAAAGCAAGGAACCAAGATAAGGAATGAACAGGCAGCTGGCAGAGAGATCCCCATTCCCATCAAACCCCCGAATTCAGAGAATCCCTAAGGTTCTAGTTCATACTGTCCCCAGCCAGTTATATGACCTTGGGCAAAATAGTTAGATTCACTCACAAAAATGTGGAAATTTTATGAGATGATATTGGGGTGCACTTCCCAGCTTTGTGATTACTAGTTGGGAAACTCTGAGCAACCTATTTAACCTTCCTGAGCCCCAGTTTCCACAAAGTTGATAGTCATGAGGATAGTCATGAGGATTAAATGATTAAACATATGAAAATCTTTTAATACATTGTGTGATAGTTGTCAAAAACTTTCCCCTTCTTTCTGGCTTTAACATTTTACGTTACCTAGATACATGGAAGGTAGGGAAGGTGGTTGGGTCACAGGTAAATGGCACCAGGCTGATCCCCTGATGGATACCTACTCCCACCCTCTACTACCACCAGCATTTTTATTCATTTAAAATACAGCAATCCCAGATGCTAGAGAAGATATTGGAAAATTGTGGCTGTGGATTTGAAATGAGGTAGTGGGAGAGCTGGTTTTCCAGGGAGGTGGAGTTAGGCAGACTTATTTTATTATACTGACCCTGCTTCCTAGGAGCAAAATGCCCACCTTTCACCTAGTGGGCGGGACTCGTGTTGTAACTTAAGTTAATGTTCCTTCCTGTTGTGCAATCAGCAATTTGTTGCCGAAGATTGGAGAGGGGTGCCTGTGAGCTCCCCCTGGTGGAAGTCCCTTGTAAAATGATGAGCAAGTAATGCTGTTCGCTGAGCAGCTTTGGTACAGTACACACTTTCCAGAGCAGCATATTAAAGCCCAGACCCCAGGGGTCTGGGAGAGGAGGCATCCAAGTGGATGTGCTACATCCTCAGGGCAACCTTGCCTAAAATAGAAGGATTCTCCAAGGAATTACCATACAGGACTATTTCCTTTCACCTAAACATATTATCAGTTTTGTTTTTTTTTTAAAGTGTTCAGTATGTTAGCTAGCCCTTTTATATTCATTATCTTATTTGACCCACCCAAATAACCTGCAAGCGTTTCTGGGAGGACCAAAGGTAAAACAGAGAGAAGTGTGCAGAGAATACAGAAGCAGGGAGGCTAAGACCCAGAGGAGAAGATTGTGGGAAGGCCCACCATGCAGCTGGCCACCTACTTGACTTCCCTCCTTCTGCCAGAAGATGGCAGGTGGGGGGTTTCCTTTGGTCTCGCATTGGAAAGCCACGCTCTCTCCAGGAGCTGCCATCTGGTCCTGGGGCTGGGTGACCAGCTGGGGAGGGACTGGGAAGGGGGAGGGGATAAAGGAACAGGGAGTCAGGGTACTCAGAAGGGAGACTGAGGGAACAGGAGAGAGAAGCCCAAGCTTGGCTTAACTAAGAGCAGATATCCATCTCTTGTTCAAGCCTGTTCAGCTCTCTCCTTCTAGAAGTGTCAAGGGATCCCCCACCACCACCATATCTCCCATTCTGTCCTTTGTCCCTCATTCTCCTCTTCATCCCATCCTCCCTGGTCCCTCATTTCATCCCTGCTTCTGACAGTCCCAGGCCGGCCCTCACCGTGAACACTGAGGGAGCCAGATGCTTCGGCACGGCCCACGCTGTTCTCAGCCACACAGGTGTACGTCCCCTCATCGTCCGCACTCACACGCCTGATCCAAAGGCTGTGGTCGCTCCGTATCTCATACCTGCTCCACTCCCCACCCCCAGAATGGGTTGGCCACAGCTAGAGACCCCTTCTCTCTCCCCCAGACAGACACCAGGATCAGGGTACGTAAAGACAAGGTAGGCCTCAACAGGGACAGAGGCTGGTACCCATGGACCCATAAAAGGAGCTGGGGACTGGAGAGGGGAGGGGCCACAGGCTCCAGGGTAACAGATTTCTCTGAGCTGTCAAGTGAGAGGGTGTCTGCCTGTCCCTTTTCTAGGGCAGGATGTGCTCTTGAGTGGTTGGGTCTCCTTACAGGCAGGAGGAGGGGGCTTCTCACCTGCCTGTGGGTAGTTCCCCATCTTCCTTGCGCCATCTTAGACGAGGCGGGGGATCTCCTTGCACCTCACATGGGAAATCCACGGGGGCATCTGCCAGGACCACCTGATTCACAGGTCTACGCAGGAATGAGGGTCGCTCTATGGATCGGGAATGAGTGAATCATCAAGGGATCTGCACAGCTTCTTACTGCCCAGGCTGTACACCCCCATAATTCCCAAACTCCCTGTGCCTACCCAGGACCACAAGTTCGGCTGCCCCACTCTCCCGTTCTCCTGCCATGTTGGAGGCCACACACACATACATCCCTGCATCACTCTTGAGTGTATGTGACATCATCAGCTTCCCTCCACGAATCTGCAGAGTAATAATGGTAACTTTGGTCTTTTGTAACCATCAAAGTATATTTATTTATTTGATCCTCCTAGTAAACTAATGAAAACCTGTAAAGTTGACTCACTTATCAGATAAGGAATCCTTAAGTGATTTACCCAAGGTGGGGCTCAGGTCTGTGTTTGTTCCCACAGCCCAAACCACCTCCCACAAGTCCCTGGGGCATCTTGCTCCCCACCTAATTCATACCAGTTTCTTCCTATCCATCCTTAACTTATCCCTTACTTAATAGCTGCCTCTCAGCCTCTGGTCAGCTGATACCCTGACCTTAAATCTCCTGCCTTATCACATCTAAGACATTATTCCTCGCCCCTCCAAGACCCTGAGATTCACTGCTTCCTCCTTTGAGACATACCCAGCCCCCTAACCTGTGGTCCCACCTCTCATGATGGCTCTGGCCCTGGCCCTTAGTCAGATCCCTAGCCAGGACACGCCTCCTCACCGTGATCCTTCCCTCCTCCTCCTTGAGTCTTGCACTGTCCTTCTTCCAAGACACGGAAGGCTCCGGGTGGCCACGGGGAGGCACACATTCCATTACCGCTGGCTCTCCCACTGCCACCACCACGTTCCCAGGAGACTGCCGGAAATCATCACGGAGGACTGTAAAGAGAGACAGACAGACAAGGACAGAGACAGAGACAAAGAGACAGTGAGAATGAATGACCAGGGGAATAAACGGGAGTAACTGGGTTAAGACACAAGGCAATTGTTTTGGGGAGGGCTGTATCACCAAAGACGGGAACTCTTGCCCAGGGGCCAAAATACCAGGGCCACTTCCTCCCTCCCGTCAAGGCATGGATGTTAGAGACCAAAGGTCACGGTCTCCAAAGAAGATGTTGAAGGAGCTGAGATCGGGCTGGTTCTTGATCGGATTATCTGGTGCCCTCCCGCCTCCCCTAGGCTGGGGAAGCAACCAACGGACAGTGCGGACTCTCACCTGCCACTTCTAGCGAGGCATTTCTACTAGCCGCTGCCCCCAGGTAGTTGCGCGCCACGCAAGTGTAGACACCTTCGTCGGGCCGCGCGCGGCGCCCGTGAACGATGCGCGGGAAGAAGAGTGCCCCGC
The DNA here is from genome assembly GCF_018350195.1 of Panthera tigris. Taxonomy (NCBI): domain Eukaryota; kingdom Metazoa; phylum Chordata; class Mammalia; order Carnivora; family Felidae; genus Panthera; species Panthera tigris. The sequence goes on along the minus strand of NC_056669.1, from coordinate 21,799,344 downwards.
TGGGCAGCAGCAGGCGGTGCGCGCGCGGGTCCTCGCGCGCAGTGGCCACTCGCGCCCCATTCTTGTACCACTCGATGTTGGGCCGGGGCCGGCCCTCCGCGCGACAGGGCAGAGTGGCCGGCTCGCCTCTGGAGACCAACAGATCAGGCGGCTGCTCCACGATGCGCGGCATCGCGTCCTCCGGCTCGACCCTTGACGCTAAGAGTAGGGGTGTTGGCACAGAGCATTTAGACCGGGAAATTAGGGGAGAGATTGAGGCTCCAGAGAGAAAAATAACCACTCCTGCCCACCCTGCCCACCCTTTCTCTGTAGGGTCCATTGTCTCCTCTGGGAAGGCGCTCCCACGTTCTTGGGCTGGTGAGGACACACCTTACAAACAGGCAGATCGGTAGAGGAATCAGGACACCAACTCCTAGGCTGGCTTTCTAGGCTGCCCAAAGACAGACACTAGCCTTCTCTCTGGCCAAGTTTGAGTGACAGGGCTTCCCCTCCAGCCCACTGTTATTCAGTCTCCCACCCTCACTGGTTTTCAGATTGTCCTTGCCCCTGAAGACCTGCACCAGAGCTAACACTTGTTTCTTGGCCCTCTGCATGGCCGCGGGTCATAAAAATGGAGAATGGGGACAAGCCTGGAGTCCCTCCCTTAGGAAAGGTAAGAGGAGAGTGATCGGACTAGAGACTGGACTAGAAGGGGTTCTTAATCTGGAGCCCATGAATGGACATGGAGCCCTTCTTCTTCTTCTTTTTCATTTCTTAAAAAAAAATTTTTTTTTTTATTAAGTAAACTCAATGCCCAATATGGGGCTCCAACTCACAACCTTGAGATCAAGAGTCACCTGCTCTCCCAACTGAGCCAGCCAGGTGCCCCTCTTACTGACACCCCAGACAACCATGCTTGGAAAAACCTGTAGAGTCACAGGACTTGAGTGAAAATGGTAGTGAAAATGTTAGTAGTGGCTCCTTTTCTAGAGGTGCAAAGTTTTCAACAGATTATTCTACAGGTTGATCGACAGATAGAGGCTAAGAACCACTGGGAAGGGATTCCTCTCCTTCCTGTCTCATCAGATCCATTCACCTGGATGTTCTGTTCCTGCCTCTCACTTGGCCTACAGACTTCTGCTGGCTTCATCCTCTGCACTTGCCTTGGGATCCAGGATCCTGGAACCCATTAGGCTCAGACACTTCCAGCTTCTTCTGAAGTGGATTCGTAACCCATGGTGGCCAGTAGGCGCCGCTGCTGCCTCGCGTGATTTGGTGTCCTCCGATAACCAGGGACTACCCCCGCTTCTGTTCTCTACCTTACCCTTCCCCGCCCGCGCCCCTCCCACTCTGTTCCAAAACCCGCAGGGACCTCCCTGTAGCTTCACGCTTCGTGTGGGATGGGGTTTCATTTCCCCACCCCTACCCTGAGAAGTTCTTATGGAGACTAGGCAGGAAGGAGGTTGCCCCATGCTGGTACTGTCCCGGGGAGAATTTATTTAACTGGCTAGGACCAGATTAGTGTCCCTCCTACTTAGGGAAGGGAGTAATTTTTCTCCGGTTGCTTCCTTCCAAATGGAGATCTCTGCTTCTCGGTGGTCTCTTCCCCTGCACCTCGTCCCCGTCCGGTTTAGACAGACCTCCATCCTGAGCGACACTAGAGTGGTGAAGAGCTCAGGGGTCGTCGTGGAACCAAGTAGGGCTGGGATCTCAGATTTGACACTTCCTGACTGCAAGAACTTGGGCAAATTATTGAATTTGTTTGAGTCTCAGTTTATTTATTTTAAATATGGGAGTAGTGACAGGGTTGTGTTAAGATCATAATATATGTAAAGCAATTGAGGGAAGGCTCAATATATATGTCAATTCTGTGATGACTTGAGGGCTCTCCCTCCCTGGCCTACCTTAGCTTATCTTGGCTACTATAGTCTGTACCTGACTCAGATTCTAACAGGCCCCAATATTCCTTTGTTCCCCGTCACAAATCATTAGAGTGTACTGGAAATAGGTTTGTTATTGCTAAGCTTGACGTTGCTTCTGTGACCCCTGGGGTACTTTTCATCTTTTCTGAATTTGTTTCCTCACTTGCAAAATGTGGCCATCAACACCTTCCCTACATACCTCCTTACATTTTCCAGCTTGAATGAGACAGTGTGTGGTGGAACCTACACCGTAAGAGCGCTGGGGGAACGGAGGTGTGTCTGGGGCGTCTGTGAGAAGGGCTCTCTCTGTGCCTACCCTCCTGGGAATCTACAGCGGGTCAGGAATTTGGAGACCTCCGGCTCATTTCCGACTTTCTTCGTCCCTGCTCCCTCGTGTACATACCACACCCTTCTGGTCGGCCCTTTCCCCCTAATTCCTGTAGACACAGCTGCAGGCGCCCTTTCCCTGGAATTTCTTCCCTGTCATTCCCGGTCTCAGGAGAGGCTCAGACAGCAGCTAATGAATAGCTAATGATCATGCTAATAGGGCTCTGGGGCTCCTCCCCCAGCACCTGGAGTACCCCAGACACAAACACATGCACATTGTCTAGGTCTCCTTTACCGTCATCTTCGAGTTTCCAGGACCGTGCTGCCCCTAGATTCGAGTAGGTGGATGTCAAGGGATGGGGACTAGGGAGGAACCACGGGGGAAATCACCCGCAAAGAGGTCCGGGAAAGCGGGGGGATTCCCGACACCGCCCGCAGGGGGCGCGATCGGGCCTCTCCCCAGACTCCGGGAGATCAACTCTGGCCGCCTCCCCGCCGCGCTAGGGGCGAGCGCGCTGTCTAGTCATTTATTAATCACCGTAATTAGCGGTAACGACCTCGCCGCCGGCGCAGCCAGCCCGCCGCAGTTCCGCGGGGTGGGCCGGGGTGAGTTCCACCTCTGAGGGGCAAACTTCTGAGTTTCCCTAAAACGGTCTCAGCGTCTGTCGCCCTCTGTAATAAACACACCCAACATTTTAGCTTCCTCACCCTAATCCTAAGTGAGCTCTTGGAAAACTTAGGGTCCCGAAGGAAAACTTGCTACCTGGGTGAGTCACTAAGTGGCGCGGCTTGGCCACCGCGTTCCCTCCTCTGCCCTCCCTGCAGTGCGTCCCAGCCACTCTAAGCTCCGTAGCTGCCCGTCACCAGCCACGGTTCTCCTCACTTGGGGCGGCAGTGGCGGTCGGTGGGGCAGGTGGAGAGCAACGGACTTAGCAGCCATCTCCTCCGAAGCCCTCGATCTTCCGTCGATACCTCCACTCGGGTGCTAGAAGCTCCAAATTATCCCCTGGTCCCCAATCCGGAGGAGGCGCTAGGAGGCGCCGCTTGGTCCCAGTTTTTGGGACAGGAGCTCTTTGACCTCCCCTTCCACGACGCCATCCCACCTTACTCCATCCCTTGATCTGAGGTCCCCATGGAGCAAGGTCTTACCGTTGAAAGAGGGATCGCCGGGGGGCAGCAGGCTGTGGTTGAGCGCCGCTACCGAGGAGTTGAAGCCGAAGAGCAGGTCACTGGAGTTGGAAATGTCCCCCGCCAGGGAGTCCGCGAACAAGTTCATCTGCAGCAGTGTTTTGAGCAGGTAGCGCAGCATGGCGCGACCCAACTGGGACCGGGGCGGGGGGCTCGGGGCCCAGCCCCTGGGTCTGAGACCCGCGGGCCGGGAGCCGTAAGCCCCTCCACAGCCTCTGCGCACTGCCCCAGCCACGGTGCCGCTCTCCTGCCGGCGCGCCTGGGTACGGTGCGTGCCTCCGCGTGCCCTCCTCCTTCCCTCGTCCTTCTCTCCACCCCCCAGTGCCGGGGTCCCCCGGGAGCTGGGCGGGCGGAAAGCAGGTGCCACGCCGATCACGGCGTAATTAAGGGATTAATCCGCCTCCTTCCACCCTCCCATCCCCACCCGGATGGCCGCTAGCAGGGCCAGAGACTAGAGTTGCGTAGCGCGCGAGTTGGAGTCCCCGCCCCGCGCCCCGCGTCCTGGTCGGGTTCTGGACACCGCAGGAGAGTTTCCCTCCTTTCTCAAAGCAGCCAAGATGAGGGGCGAGGCTCTGTCGGACTCTGCCCTTATGACTGACTTTAAAACAAGAATCCCATCTCTCTTTTAACGGCCCTTAGGCAAAAGAGCAGCACCCTCTGGCTGTCAAAGCCCTGGCTTTCATTTCCTCCCAAGTCCGGGGTCTTAGCGGCGCAGTGCTGGAGGCTGGGGTGGTTTGGAGCGGAAGTTGGGAGTGGGTGAGGAATAACTGCATGGCACGTCCACCCCTTTACCCCGCGGCCGCCCGTTTGGCAGCCGAGAGGTCAGGGGACAAGGTGCCGAGTCTTGAACCGGAGTCCTGCTTCAGACGCTCTAATCTACTAGTTCTTGCAGGAGGCTAAGAACAAGGATAAAACCGGAGGGGGGGCGGAGCCCCAGGCTCCCAGGCATTTAACAGCTATATGCATACCTCTGGCATCGATTTGCATAGTTTTGCATTACTGTGCTCTGACATTGTCTATGAAATTGTTTTACCTTCTTGAGGAGACTGAATGAATCAGATAGTCCAGGACAAAGACAAAGAGAGCAACATTGTTTATGTAAAGGCAAGTTCAAGAAAAGAGGAGGGGTTGATGCAAAACTCGTGCACATCCTGATAACGGTCTTTCCCACGGGGAGCAGTGGGGAGAAACCATGATCCCCTCTCCTCCGTCCAGACTGCTTCTGAATTTTCTGCAGTTCTTTTTACCTGAAGATCTAGTCCCCCACCGCCCACCCACCCGTCCACTCGCGCGTGTACACACACACTCACTCGCTCACTTTCCTAGGCTGGAGATAGCATTGGGGTGTCGAGGGAAGAGAGACCGGGGGCTTCCTATCTGGGGTAAGGTCGTGTTGATGGCTGAGTGGTGGAGTTCTAGCTCAGTCATCAGTTTCTGTATGATGAGATCACCTTAGTGGGGTCGCTTCTTCTGACCTGGGAGGGGCTAGGTGAACAGGTCGAGATCCAGAGAGGCGTCTGCTATACGGTCGTAGAGCTCCACAGTAAGCACACTCAAGAGTTGGGAGTATTCGGGCAGGCAGCGCTCCAGTGAACCGGAGACTTTGTCAAAGGATGGCAGGCTTGTCCCAAAACTCCACCCTCAATCCACACGCTGGCCCCTGTGGCCTCAAACTAACAAAGTAACAGGTGTTTAGGTATCTTCCTACCCTCTCCAGTCAGCTTTGCCCTGAATTTAGCAAAGCCGGAAGCAAAGGTGCTGGGGGTGGTGGGGGTGGTGGGGGTGGTGGGGGTTGGGGCGCGCAGACAGAATTGTGGGAGGCAGCGCCCTGGGAGCTGTTCTTTCAGCACCTCCTCTGCCCGTGCTGAACTTGGGGTCTGGCGCCCCACAAATGGCTTAAATCCGAGCAGACCATGAGGCTGAAATGAGTTGGGGTAGATGAGAGAGGGGGTAGCGACACATTCTCTCTAAAGCACCAGGATACTAAAAGATGGGATATGACGCCTGTCCCTTACCCCAGGGCCAGGCTGCATTCAGGTAACATAGAATCTAAGGGATAGGTTTCCCTCACCAGAAATCAACCCGTTCAGGAATGACCAGCCCAGAAATGAGTTCTGATCCCATATATGCCAATTAGAAGACACCATCGCTCTGGACTTCAATTTCCTCATCTGTTAAGGAGAAATTGTACTACTTTCTCTGCTCTGATGCTTCAGATTTCTGGCTGGGGGCCCTCTGCTCTGCCTCCTGCTGACTGGGGTCACCCAGGTTCCATCACACCAGGGCTAAGGCAGGACAGAAATCCGGGGTCCTGGCACCTGGCCCTGCTGTGGGGCGTGGAGGGTTGCAGCAGACAGGAAACTGCATCCTGCCATGTGGCTCCTGCCCCATCCTAATCCCCTGATTTGCTCCCTGTCGGCCTCTCAGCAAACACAGCGCCTGCCAGCGTCTAGGGGCTTGTCACCCTGTTAGCAGATTTGTTCCCTGAGACGGCGCAGTTAATTGGCCCTTTATGTGGGGATCAGGGCGTATTTGCTCAGGGTTCCCTGAGCGGAGGCTGCAATTCAGCCCATGGGCGAGGCTGCTTCCTAATCCCTGTCATCCTGATTTGGAGGTTTGACAAATAGTGGGGCCACTCTCCTTTCCGGGACCCTCCTGGCCTGAATCTCCCATTCCTCTTCTACACCTCACCCCTTCTTGGTACATTCTTTTTCCTATCCACACCTTTCTTCTTGTTTCTCTCTGTTCTTTCCTTCCTTTGTACTTCTCTGTATCTCCAGAATACTCTCCCATTAAACCAAGTCAGACCTAATGACAAAAATTAGGTGAATACTCAACTGGGGGTATACTGGAGAACAAATACCTCCCAAGTCTAAGTTCCCTCCCCCTGCCCAAGTGTTCCTAGAACCCTAGAACCCAGAGAAAAGACAGAGAAGGCCCAGCAGGGGTCACACCTTCCAGTTCTGCAGCCCACTCTTTCCCTTCCTTTCTTTACTTAAAGTCAAAGGGGCAGCATGAAAACTGGCCCTGCACCTTTTCAAGTACAACTTTTCTCTGGGCTATTCCCAGAGGCCATTATAGAAGGAGTTTGCCTCCTATTTGTCTCCTCACTGGCCGCCCCTCTCCTCCCACAAAATACCAAACTCTGGCTTCTACCTCTTACGTAGAGAGAGTAAGTAACTCTATCTCCATTTCCTGACTTGTAGACTGTAGGTGCTTGTGTAGCATCTGAAACACTATGTGTGCATTGCAATCACAGGGCCCTTGTGTAGGGATCCATTCAATTCATTTGTAAGTTTCCACCTTAGGCTGAAAAAAGAATCAGAGTCGAGTTCTGGGCCCATCCCTTCTACTGTGTCAGGAGACTACTTCTTTTCCAGAGACTTATCAGTAATAGAGTCTGCACTTTATTTTTTTTTTTATGTTTATTCATTTTTGAGAGGGGGGAGGGGCAGAGAGAGAGGGAGACAGAGGATCCAAAGCAGTCTCTGTGCTGACAGCAGAGAGCCCAATGTGGGGCTCAGACTCACGAACCCTGAGATCATGACCTGAGCTGAAGTCAGATGCTCAACTGACTGAGCCACCCAGGCGCCCTTAGAGTCTGCACTTTAAAAGGAAGTGTAAGGTAAGGAAGAGAAAAGGAAGTTTGGAAGTTAGCAGACAGAAGAGAGAGTAGCAGCAGGCAGGGAGGTTGGGGAAAGTTAAGCCTATGGAGAAAGAAGTTTGTTCTGATAGGGTTATGGTATCTAGGGGGAATGTGTGTGTGTGTGTGTGTGTGTGTGTGTGTGTGTGTGTGTGTGTGTGTTGAGGGAGAGAGTAGTTACCCCAGGCCAACTTGCTTGGCCTAGGGCCAGCACAGAGGCCAGAGAATGTGGCTGGGAATTTTCAGTGACCGAGCTGGGGGCTGTATAGGAGGCTTCTTGGTGGTCCAAAGCCTGCATGCCAGCTGGTAGTAGATGAAGCTGCTGGCATGTAATTGCCCAGGAGGGCAGTCTGAGGACAAACCTCCCCCCAATCCACACAGATTACTGCCACTGTCTGTCTCCCCAGTACGTTCGCATGTGCACACACCCACCCACACACCCACACATACATATCGCCCAGTCCATTTACATCCCCCTAGAGCCTGCAGCTCCTCTCCTCCATTACTCTCTCTGCCTGGACCTCTTCCCAGAGCACTGGTACACATTGAGCATATGTGTGTGTTTTGGGGAGGGGCAAGGAACTAACATCTGTCCTCCACCCCTACTAGGCTATGCCTGCGAATGGCCCAGCAGGGTCGCTGGCTTCAGAGTGAGGATGCCAGGGGGCAGTGACCCAGCCAGCAGGGGCCAGAGGGCCAAACAGTAGGGGGGATCAGAGAGCAAAGAGCAGACACCCGGCTGGAAAGCAGACAGCAGGAGCCTGCCCCCGGCAGGAGCCAGAGTTTGTTGGCTCGACCCCTGTAGCTGCTGAGATAATAAGCCAGGGCCCCCTGCCCAAGGGTACCCTTTCCCCCCAGGGCTCCAGTGGAGGAGCGTGCAGGGAGACACTTTGCAACACACTCCAGCAAGTCTGGAAATCTGGAGGCAACTGGGCAGAAATATCCACACCTCAGTCCAAACGGAACAACAATGACTGAGGGAGAAAGAGCTTTCTCAGTTCCTTTTATAAAACTTGGTATGGAGCAAGCACTCCGTAAATACTGGTTTAGTGATTACATCTGATTAACGCCTAGTCCTCACAACTGCGCCCTCAGAGCCCACTAGCCTTCTCTGCCTGGCTGCCTCCACCCTACTCCCCTTCTTATATTATTTCTGAGGCCTGCTGTTATGAAGTACCACAAACTAGTGGCCTCACACAGCAGAAATTTATTCTCTCACAGTTCTGGAGGCTAGAAGTCTGAAGCCAGTGGGTCAGCAGGGCTATGCCCTGTCTGAAGGCTTTAGGGGGAATCCTTCCTTGCCTCTTCCAGCCTCTGGTGGATGCTGGCAGTCCTTGGCTTTTACAGCATCACTCCAATCCCCGCTTCCATTTTCATATGGCATTCTTCTGTGTGTGTGTGTGTGTGTGTGTGTGTGTGTGTGTGTGTGTGTGTGTGTTATAAGGACAGCAGTCATTGGATTAGAGCCCACATCAGTACAGCATGACCTCCTCTTAATTATCTCTTCAAAGATCCTAATTCCAAATAAGCTCACATTCTGAAGTTCTGGGTGGATATCAATTTGGGAGGATATTATTCAACACAATGTGCCTTCTTTTCCTGTTTTTCTTTCTCCCTTTCCCCCTCTACTGTTCCTGATGCTCTCCTAGGGGCCCTATTTTGCTAGTTTTAAAAATAGTTTTGTTATTATAGGTATGATACATACGTGCACATGCAAAAATACCCAAGCAGAATAAGAGAGTATCAGATGGATGGTCAAAGTCCCCACCACTCTTAAGTCGTTCTTCATCCTATAGACCCATTTGCCTGGGGTAGCTACTGAAGGTTTCTTGTGTATCTTTCCAGACTTCTAAAAAGCATATCTCTATCTTTTTTAAAGCACAATTATCATCATACTATTTGTACTGTTTCACAGCTTGCTATTTTAAACTTATCAATATTTTTAGGGCATTGTTTCATGTCACTATATGCGTCTCCATCTTTTTTACTTCAATGACTGCCTAATATTCCATCGTGTGATTTATCATTCAATTGTAATCAGTCCCCTATTTATGGAAATTTGGATGGTTTCTTCTTTTTATAAATAAGCAAATCGACAAATAAACATACATGTATCTTTTCACGCATGCATATCTGTAGGGTAAATTCTCAGAAGTGAAGTTGTGGGGGCAAATAATAGCTAATGTTTATCGAGTGATTCTATTCCTTCAACCACCCAGCAGATGTTCACCAGGCACCTACTTTGCGCCAGATGTTTGGATGTGGGGGCTACCAGTGTGAGAAAGATAAGACAAGAAATCTGGCCTGAGCATTCTGAAAGCATATTCTTGTGCAATTTTCGCAGGAAATTTATGAGGTAGGTACTGTTCTCTCAAATTTTCAGATTAGGAAACTGGGCCTAAGAAAGGATAGTATGTAATTTTACTTAAGTAAACTGCCCAAAGTCACTCAGGAAAGCTTTTGAGCAGAGGAGTAACGTAATCTGGCTTATTTTAAACAGGATTTCTCTGGCTACTATGGTAGGAATACACTGAAGATGGGCAAAGGTAGAGAAGGGAAAACAAAACAGAATGCTTTTGCAATAACACAGTCAAGTGATGATGGTGATTAGGACCAGTCGTGATGAACAATAGCCAGATTCTGGATGTATTTTGAAATTAGAGCTGGCAAGATTTTACTGAGGTTGGGGAAACTCAGATTCAATGCATAATCTCAGGAAATTTCTCAGGAAATCTCAGGAAACCTAATTTCCTGTTAAGTTTGAGATGCATGTTCGAAATCTTGGTGGTGTCATCACATGGGCAGTTGGATGGATGACCTAGTCTGGAAGTTCAGAGGAACAGTCTAGGCTAGGGATATGAATTTGAGAGTCCTCATCATACAAATAGTATATGAAGCCACAGAACAAGATGAGATCATTAGAGGAGGTAGAAAAAACATGGACAAGTCCAAGGACTGGGCGTTTGGGTACTCTAACATTTAGAATTTAGGGAGTTGAGGATGAAGTGAAAAGAAAACTAAAAAGGGACCAGAGACCTAAGAAGGAATCTGGGAGAATGTGATGTCCTGGAACGCAAGTTAAGAAAGGGGAACCCAGGGGCGCCTGGGTGGCTGAGTCGGTTAAGCGTCCGACTTCGGCTCAGGTCATGATCTCACAGTCCGTGAGTTCAAGCCCCACGTCGGGCTCTGTGGTGACAGCTCGGAGCCTGCAGCCTGCTTTGGATTCTGTGTCTCCCTTTCTCTGCCCCTCCCCTGCTCATGCTCTGTCTCTCTCTGCCTTAAAAATAAGTAAAAACATTTAAAAATTTTTTTAAAAAAAGAAAGGGGAACCCAGGGGACAGAGGAGGGATCAACACTAAGTGGGGTAAGATCAATTAGGATGGAGACAAAGATGAACCACTGGATTTAGTAACGTGGAGGCCACTGTTGGCCATGTGAAAAGCAGTTTTGGTGGGTTGGTGGAGACAAAATCTAATTGGAGTGGATTCAAGAGTAAATGCAAGGAAAGAAATTAGTTTTGCTGAAATGAGAAGATTCATATGGAGGTGGCTGGAAAAAAGTAGGATAAGAAATATCTTTACAAAGATATAAATTTGACTGAATTACCTAATAGGGAAAGGAAATCCATGATGTAAAGAGGGAGAGCTCCTGGAGCAATGTCCTCAAATAGGAGAGAGGATGAAGTCTAGTCCATAAGTAAACAGGTTCAAGTAGTTAGTAACATCGTTCATCCACAGTAACAGACAAAGGGTAGGGTGTGTGGACACATACAAATAGGTGGTAAGGTGTGGTTGGAGCCAGTGGGAGCTCTCTTCTGATGGTTTCTCAATTGCCCATGAAATGGGAAGAAAAGTTATCAGCTAAGAATGAAGATAGGGAAAGAGGTGTGGACAGTTTGAGAAGAGATGAGAGTGTATGAGAGTTGTGTGGGAAAGCAGAAGACTTAACGACTGAGGAAATACAATATAACTGCTAGACAGCAGTAGAGGACTGCTTGAGGTTAGTAATCATGAATTAAAAGTGAGACAACTGTGCATGATTTTGTATTTTTTTTCCAGGTGCATTCAGGTGCTTGGGTGCAGGTACAGAAGAGGTAGAGAGTTGGATTTGACCAAATTTGTGCATTAGCCAAACAAGCTTATAGAAGTGAGAGTCATGGGGGAAGTTGAGAATGTATGCAAGAAACCAATCATGATGATTGATGATGGGAATTTATGCTGAGGAAAAAGGAAAATAGAGGGGTGCCTGGGTGGCTCAGTCAGTTGAGGGTCTGACTCTTGATATCAGCTCAGGTCATGATCCCAGGGTCATGGGATCAAGTCCTGAATCAAGGCCCCATGCTGAGTTTGGAGCCTGCTTAAGATTCTCTCTCTCTCTCTTCTCTCTCTCTCTCTCTCTCCTCCTGCCCTTCTTCCCTGCTTGCACGTGTGTGCACACTCCCTCCCTAAAATAAAATTTTAAAAAAGTGAAGTAGAGCCATGAGTTGATAAACCAAAAAAGTGATAGTGAAAAGGAGTTGAAATCAATGGGAAAAAGTGATCAAAGGATTATGTTGATGGGGTCTAAGGTTTGTGGGAATTGGAATATCAGAAGAAGTGAACAGGAAAAAATAGGAGATGCTGATTAAAAATGAGAATGCTTGAAATTAAGATTATGGCTAATTAAGATTATTCGTTTATTGGTTATGACAAGGTCCACCAGGGTATGACCACAGGAATTAATGGCTAGGGTAGAGCAGACAACAAGATTGTGGTAGGAGAGATCAAGAGACTGAGCTGCAAAGGTACTGGATGGATCATCTAAGTGGCTATTAAAACCATCAAGAATTAGAGCAAGGGAAGAGCTAATGAGGGACAGTAAGCTGGGAGCTAAACCCCACAAGCAACAAGGTGGTATGCCCAGGAGGAGGTAGTGGGTGGTCCTGAGATGGTGGGTGAGTCTTATGACATTAGAGTCAAACTTGGAGAGTTTTTTAGGGAGGAGGGTGGGTGAATGGTTCAGATTCGACAATGAAGAGCAAGGAGTATGTTTATCCCCCTCTAGGACCAGTGGTACAGGTCTGCGGAGGAAAAAAGCCACCTCATTTTTATGTCCTTTAGTAACTTGAAAAGTTTTCATCATGTAGATCTTGAACACTCCTTGTTTGTTTATTCCAATGTTTATTATTGTTGTGTTTCAATTGTATACAGGATCTTTCTTTTAAATATATATTTTTTTAACATTTGCTTAATTTTGAGGGAGAAAGACAGAGTGTGAGTGGGGCAGGGGCGGAGAGAGAGGGAGACACAGAACCCAAAGCAGGCTCCAGGTTCTGAGCTGTCAGCATAGAGCCCGAGTCAGGATTTGAACCCACAAGCCACACAAGCCACATGAGCCGTGAGATCATGACCTGAGCCAAAGTCCGCTCAACTGACTGAGCCACCCAGGCGCCCCAATTCAGGATCTTTCTTTTGAACTCTTTCTAACTTCTTCATATCCCCCTTAAACTCTGAACCCCAGAATGCTTGGGTGGCTCAGTCCATTAAGCATCTGACTCAATTTCAGCTCAGGTCATGATTTCACGGTTTGTCAGTTCAAGCCCCATGTCAGGGATTCCACACTGACAGTGAAGAGCCTGCTTGGGATTCATTCTCTCTCTCTCTCTCTCTCTCTGTCTCAAAATTAATAAACTTTAAAAAAAACCTCTGAAACCCAAGGTGAGCATGCCACTGCCGTGAGTTTTTGAGAGGCATTTCATCAGTTCTGTACCTCCTGCCCATCTCCAGTGCCATGGCCTCACTATCTTTCATTCTGACAATTGCAAACGAACTCCCTGCATCTACTCTCCCAGTGAGAGTCCATTCTCCACACTGCTGCTTAGGGGAGTTGTCCTATGGTTGTTCAACCCCCATTTAGTAAGCACCTACCAAGTACCAAGCTACATACTTAGCTCTAATGTTCAAAACTGATCATGTCGCTCACTCGAGAATTATAATGGCTCCTCAGTTCCTATGGGGTAGATCTCATATACGTGGCACACCATTATGGCCATAGTCTGGATGCTATCTGTCTTTCCTCCTCCCTCCTGGCCATCTATATCCCACCACCAAGCTACCTTATTTCTGTAAAGGGTGGTGTTTCCCATCACCTCTTCCTGAAATGCCGTTTCCTCTCCATCTCCACCTGCTGGATTCCTTTTCTCCTGGCAATCCAGCTTTAGTCACCTGGTTAATGGAGCCTTCCCTGACTCTCCCACATAGACTACAGTGTTTCCCCAGACCACTTGGTTTATTCCCCTACTGTATAACTTAACATACGATGTTTTAATTATTTGCTTACATGTCTATCTTCTCCCATAAGCTCCAAGTTCTCCTTAAAGAATAGGGACTATATCTTATCTTTGCACCGCTGGTGCCTAACTTAATGGGTAGCATATAGTCAGTGTTCATTTAATGTTAAGGAAAACATGAATTACAATAGATAACATTTTTTTTTAATGTTTATTTAGTTTTGAGAGAGGGAGACAGAGCACGAGCAGGGAAGGGACAGAGAGAGATGGGGACACAGAATTTGAAGCAGGCTCCAGGCTCTGAGCTGTCAGCACAGAGCCCGACACAAGGCTTGAACCCATGAGCTATGGGATCATGACCCGAGCCGAAGTCTGACACTAATCGACTGAGCCACCCAGGCGCCCCACAATGGATAACATTGATTGCAAGCTTACTCTCACCAGGGCTGTTCTAAGTGCTTTATTCATGTAATTCTCCTAAAACTCTATGAACGGGTACTGTTATTACACTCGTTTTACATATGGAGAGATTGAGGCACAGAGTGATTAAGTTGCCCAAAGTTACTTGGCTTAACTCAGGCTAAGGCTACAGCTGTGTGCTTAGTATATTACAACTCTGCAAAAGACCTGCATCTGAGGATATCAGAAGGAAGACACCCCCACTTCCTCGTCCAACATTCTATGCTTACGTGTAATTCTAGTAACAGAATAACTTCACACTCGTGTTGTTGAGTATAATCAACTAAGCATTCATATCTTTTCCTTCCATTCTGTTTTTTGTTCCTAAATGCCCTAGTCCCTGGTACCTGCCATTATAATCCTGCTGCTTTTTGTATTTGCTCATTTCTGTAATTCTGACACTTTTACAGCTTCAGGGAACCCAGAAATGGACTCTGTTTCTCTCTCTCTCTCTCTCTCTCTCTCTCTCTCTCTCCATGAGTATCAAATTCACAAAGGAAGAGACTAATTAAGATCTTCAATTCCTCCACATCCAACAGAGGATATCCCATTTTTCAATTAAAGATGACTGTTCCCTTGCCTCTAAGGATTTACATTCAGAAGGAAATGCTTTTGCATTAAATATATGTGAACGGTTTTCCACTTTACACTACTAAGTCTTTATTCCCTGTGTTACTTTGGTTGCTTGTGTGTGTATTCATAGATTTGTTTATATTTACCTTGAATACCATAACTATCTCCTGTATTTGCAGAGAGCCCTCTATCCTGGAGTCCCTCCATCCACCGTTCTACATGGATCTTTGGTTTTCTATACCATAAGGGGCTTCTTTTTATGACATATCCTGGAGCTCAGTTCCTTGGAATGAAGATGACGACAAGATCTCTGTGGGTCCCACAAAGAAGCACAGTCTGACCAAGGAAAGTTCAGCTTCACTGTGACCTCATTCTCCATCTCCACGATGGGTAGAGAATCACCTAGATTTTAGGAGCAGCAGAGAAGTCACTATTCTGACCAGTAATGGGAACCTCCCTCCCTCCCTCCCTCCCTCCCTCCCTTCCTTCTTTCCTTCCTTCTTTCCTTCCTTCCTTCCTTCCTTCCTTCCTTCCTTCCTTCCTTCCTTCCTTCCTTTCCTTTCATGTGCCCTTCTTCTTTTCCCATGGCTTCTCTGCCATGTCCTCTCCCCTTCCATTTTCTCTACTCCCATCTTGCTGCCTGTTTATTTTTAAAGCCTTACCTCCTAGGTCCTGATTGCATAGCTCATAAATATTCAACATTTCCTAGAAGCAACCTCTGAATGATATTTCACCGCTCAGTGTTGTTCCTTCATCTAATCAGAAATGGGGCTAGACTTTTCTCAGGGTCACCTGCCTCCACCCCTGAGCCCTGCACTTATCAGTATGGGTGCCTTACTTTCCTCTCCATGATCTTAATCATAAAGGGATTGCCCACTGAGACTTTGGAGCTCCTCACTGGCTCCAGCCTTGATAGGCCCTGAGACCCCTATCTCTCAATGTGAGAATTCTCAAATATTCCACGATGAGAAGGTTTACCTATTCTAGGGTAATAACCCTGGCATAAGAAGAGGAGAAGGAAATATAGGAACAGATCTGGAGTTATGATCGGAGTAGAAAAATTACAAGCATTCTGCTTGACCCACAGAAGATATTTAGCAAATATTTTCATCGTGCTGAATGATTTCCTATATGCATATAAAAATGGAAAGAGGGGTGCCTGGGTGGCTCAATCAGTTGAGCATCCTGACTTCGGTTCAGGTCATGGACTCGTAGTTCATGGGTTTGGACCCTGTGTCAGACTCTGTGCTGACGGCTTTGGAGCCTGCAGCCTGCTTCGGATTCTGTGTCTCCCTCTCTCTGCCCCTCCCCCACTTGTGCTTGTTCTCTCTCTCTCTCTCTCCCCACCCCAAAATAAATAAATAAACATTTTTAAAAATAGAAAGAAAAATAAACTGAAATATAAGCAATATTTGGTTAGGTGTGAGGGAATATCTACAATGTTTCCATCTTTTCTCCATTTAACAATATTTTGTTAATTAATAGTGGACAATATAAAAGTATAATTTTTAAAAAACAATTAATGTTTATTTATTTTTGAAGGAAAGAGAGACAGAGCGCAAGCAGGGGAGGGGCAGAGAGAAGGAGACACAGAATCTGAAGTAGGCTCCAGGCTCTGAGTTGTCAGCACAGAGTCCTATGTGGGGCTCAAACCCACAAGCCATGAGATTGTGACCTGAGCCAAAGTCAGACGCCTACTGACTGAGCTACCCAGGTGCCCCTAAAATTATCATTTTTAAAGTGTTAAGTAGAGGAAGGAAGACAGGGAGGTTATGGGTCCAGGACTCTTCTCAGGACATAAAGCCCCTGCTTCAGTGGGCATGAATGTAGGAGCAGCCCAACCCAGGCAGCAGCCAATCTCAACTTTCCTCCACTGGTTTGGAAAAAGGCCCAGCAAAGCCACCACTCTCTTCATGGGGGAAAGGAGCGAACAGAGATGAGGGAATAGGACATAAATGCAAGGAATCCAAGAGTGGTAGGTCCCTTTGCAAATATCCTCCCCAAACGTCCCTCTATGACATTTCAAACAGACCTTATCCAGCCTTGGCTTGAATCCTTCCAGAGACAGGGAGCTTAAAGGCTGGCAGGGAAGCCTAGTCCATGATGAGGCAGCTCCAACAAAGAGAACAGCTCTTTTCTGTGGATATCTGCTATAGACCTAGCTTTGTCTCTAGCTGAAGTATTGGTCAGGAAGTGGTTCGGAAGAGAAATGGGATCAAGGAACAGAGATGGAATCCAAGAATCAAAGGAAAAGAAATCTCTCGTTATGATTTCAATAACAGTTGAGACACTGGAGACTGAGGGCCAAGTTCCCCTTTTTAACATTGCCATGAGCCATCTCTGCCCAAAACCCACAAGAAGACCTAGATTGGCAGAGGTTGGGGATAGTGTGAACAGCAATGACTTGGGCCAGTGTCCAAAGAAGCAGCTTCATGGCCCCCTTTTGGGCCCTATTTTGGCACCGCTTAGGTTGGAGAGGGGAGTGAGGAAATATTCTATGGGACTATTTCAAAAGGCTAGGGCTGCTGTCAGAGGAAGCTGTAAAAGTGTGTGTGTGAGGGGGGAGGGTCGGTGTGGGGACAGGGCCCATGTGTTTTGGGCTCTATTAACTAACTCCCTCCCATCCATCACAGCCTCCCCCCGGGGCCGCTGCAGCCCTGGCAGCTGGGTCACCCCGGGGAGGCTGGGCTGGGGGTCCCTAAAGGGAGCCAGGCTTCAGGCAGAGGAGCGGAGACACATGTGTGCCTGGCTGGGTTGGGGCTGGCGCCTCATTGAGAAGGGGGCTCTCCAAGCTGGGCTTCATTAGGGCAGTGGCACTAATAGGGGAGGGGGTGCAGGGGGCTGGGCTGACAGCCAATTACTTGCTCGTCTGCATTATGGATTAACCCATCTGGGCCTGGGAGATTGGCTCTGAAAGGGGCACAAAAGGGGGGGCGTGACCACAATCACACACTGAATTATCCTGTCTGAGCGCAATTGTCCACCAACAAACGGGGCCTCAGGATGGGTGACCCCCTTGGGTTCTCTCCTTCCCCCACCCCTCACCCCACAAGAAGAGCCAGAGATAAACTGCTGCCTGGTTAAAAGGCAGGGTCTGGGACAAGGACAACAAGGATGCCGGTCCAGAGAGGCAGGGGATTTAGGGGAGGAGGCTGGGTTTGGGATGAAGTCAGAGAAGCCAGGAGCCAAGCAAAAGTTCTCCCAACAGACTTTTGTACTTCACTCCTCTACCTCAGAGGGAAAGCGTGACCTAAGAAGTTCCCCCATCTGAAATATGGAACAGAACCAGAGAGTAGAGGGTCTCAGTAGAGTCTAGGGAAAAGAATGAAAGGAAGGGCCCTCAGAGTCAGGTGTCTCACATCTCACCCATCACCTCTTCTAAGGCTAATTGATTCCAGACATGAATAAGGGGTCCTCAGATGGGGTCTTGGAGGACCCCTGCCCTGCTCTGGCATCTCTGATGCTCTCCCAGTGGGAGTGCCTGCACCCTCCCCCCACACCTCCTCCTCCAGGAGTAAGCCCAGGAGCAGGGTGAAGGAGAGAAGAATGGGAGGGGGCGGCAGGCAGGGGGGCTCTCTCTGGCTAATCCCCTCATTACCATCTCATAATCAGAATCACGCTTTCAATGTAAATGGGGATGTTAAATATTGGTTTCTCTAGGCACAAGCTCCTTTGGAGAAAATTACTGATGCTCCCCTTTTGCCAGTGCTGGCCAGCTCCCACAGTGAGGGGGGTGGTGTGGAACATTAGTGAGGGCTGGGGGCTTCAGTGTCCAGTTGGTGGGGAAGATGGAGGTGTCTGACAAGACAGGGCAGACAGATTTGGTTTTCGTTGGCCTGGGCAGCCTCCATTTCCGTGATTCTGCAGAAGAAACTCATCCAGAGGAAACTGGCTCATTTCAAGCTCACCAAGACTTTGTTGGAGCTGGTTGGCTTCTGGTCTCACACCACTCTTGACTGGAAGAAATCAATATGGAGTTGCAGATCCCAAAGTCAGATTACTGGGGTAAGGGAGGTATGTTCATCAGGGAGCTCAGGTGCTGTTGCCCATTGCTAGACCCGCCTGGCACACCCCAGGGGGAAGTGACCTGGACTCTCCTTCCAGGAAATACAGTATCTGTATTTCCAGATACAGATCACATCAAGTTACAAAAGCTTTTAAATGGAAAGCTTCGTGCCTGTCCTTTTACATCAGTCCCATGAAATAGGTATATGGCCGTTATCATTCCCAACTGGCAGGCTCGGCGTCCTCAAGCAACTCACTCAGGTTCACACGGATGGTCCATGGCAAAGTCATACTGTAACATGGTTCTTCTGAGTCCAGCCTCATTGTACCACACTCCAGCCTTTAAAACTGAGGCTACTGGCTACTGCTCGTATGCCACTTGTGGGGGCACAGAGGACACTTGGGGTGTCTGTAGTCTGACCATAGAAGTATGTGCCCGGAGGGGTAGGTACAGGGGGCTCATGCAGAGGCCATTTTCTGTTCTTCTCTATCAGCATGGTTAGGACACAAGGCCACAGACTGATGGAGAGGCCATCACACTGCCTGTCCTCTCTGTTCAGGATCTCCATCCCTCATTGCCTCCTCTCTACCCCAGGTTCAAAACTGGGAATGAAAGAACAACTATTTATTATTTTTAATTATTTTTAATGTTTGTTTATTTTTGAGAGGGGGTGTGTGTGGAGGGGCAGAGAGAGACACACACACACAGAACGGGAAGCAGGCTCCAGGCTCTGAGCTGTCACCACAGAGCCCCATCCAGGGCTCAAACTGGTGAACTGCAAGATCATGACCTGAGCCCAAGTAGAAGGCAACTGAGCCACCCGGGCGCCCCAAGAATGAAAGAAAGTATTGTCAATATTAATAATGGTGGCTTCTTCTCAGGTTTGCTTAGCATTTTACAGTTCACAAAGTCCTTTTCGTGTGTTATATGATTAGATTCTTGTAACCACCTCATGACCTAGCACCGTTGCTTAATGCTTAAGGACACAGGTTCTAGAGTCCCACTGTGGGTTTACTACACAGGCCTTCGTAGCTGGGTCATCCCAAGCAGGTAGCTAGGTGACCTCAGGTAGGTTATGTCCCATTCCCTGCCTCAATGTCCTTATCTATGGAATACAGATGATAACAACAGCCTACTTCCTAGAGTTGCTGGGGACAATAAAAGAGATTACAGGGGCGCCTGGGTGGCTCAGTTGGTTGGGCAACCAAGATTTCGGCTCAGGTCATGATCTCACAGTTCGTGAGTTCGAGTCCCGCATCGGGCTCTGTGCTGACAGCTCAGAGCCTGAAGCCTGCTTCAGATTCTGTGTCTCCCCCTCTCTCTACGCCTCCCCTGCTCACGCTCTGTGTCTCTCTGTCTCTCAGTAATAAATCAACATTAGAAAAAAATTTTTAAAGAGATTACACATCCCACCTGCTTAGGGTCTGGCATATACTAGGTTCTCAATCAGGGTTAGCCAGTTTGAAGGGAGTAATAAGGAGTATGACCCAATTTTACAGATGCAGAGACTGAGGCTCAGATTACCAGGAATTTGTTTAAGGTTACTCAGTTGATAACGACAGAGCTGATTTTTAATTCCAGGTGGGAATGGAATCTGCAGGTGGTCTGGGACTCCTACCCAAACGTTCCTCAAGGTGAAAAGAAAAGGGGCGGTGGATCTTCTGGGGTCCTTTGTTGTGTTGTGGTTGGCAAGGGCAGGTTCTTTTTCCGTTTAGCCAGGTTAGGCACACGCGGAGGAAGGAGAAGCGAGTCCCCCACTGTGGCCAGCGTGCGCCGGCAGCGACCCCTCCTCTCCCCGGCCGGAGGCGGTGAATGGAGCCAGGGGCACCATGTGGCTTGCGCTAAGCCTCTCCTGAAAAGAGAGGGCGGGAGATGCCTTCGGAGGGCCCCCTCCGGGGCCTCGGAGATGGCTTCCGCTGCTCAGCTCCCTCCGTTTAGCTTTCTCCTCATTAACTCCCCGGCCTCATTAATCAGCCCCGATGAAATGCGCCCCCGGGAACACTGCCGGCCAGCTCCGCCGTTTGGCGCTTTAATTATCCTCCCAGCGGGAGGAGGCGGGGTGGGCGAGGTGCTCGCGCGGACGGACGGACGCGCGCGCGCACACACACACACACACACACACACACACACACACACACACCGGTCGGGGCGCGTGCACACACACCGATCCTCCCGCACGTTCGCGTGCACACACCAGCCCGCGGATGGCCAAGCCCAAGCAGGTCCTGGGTCGTGACCCAGCCAGGGCAGCAGACACCGGGCTCGGTTCCCAGGAAGCTCCATCAGCCCCAGGCAGCGCTAGCTTCTACTGGGCATCTGTCGAAGGAGTACTATAGAGTTGTCATTTACATCAAGTCCCCTTCCTACAAGGGAAGGGAGAACTTCTGTCCAAAAAAGTCCTCAAACCTTCAACTCTTTAGTCTAATTTCATTTACTCCTCAAACCCTCGCTGCCCCGCCTGCTGTGTGCTGTGGTTTCAGGTGCTGGAGACACAGACACAGTGGCTGGTTAGGCTTCAGGGAGTTCCCACACCATCCAGGAGGGAGACAAATGGAAAAAAATCCAATACAACTTGAAAACGCAGCAACAAAAACAAAAACCCACCATGGCAAGGTGATGTTCTTAAAAGAAAGTATAGGATGCTACAGAAGTGCAGAAAAGGACCTGGAAAGAGGCCAGGGCACGCCAAAAAAAAAAAAAAAAAAAAAAAAAAGGTTTTCCTGAGAGGATCACAGCTGGAAGTGGGACGAAAAGTCTAAATGGGAGTTAGGTGGTGCCGGAGTAGTGCAAACAGCAAATACAGAGGACAAAATATAGGCAGCACTGTGTGTGCAAAGCCCTGTGGGTAATTTGATCTGGTTGGAGCACAGGGTCCTGACCACGGGACAGCACCCAGGTGATGAGGGGCTTTGTGTGCTATGCAAAGGAAGTTGACTTAGATCTAACCTAAAGGCAACGGAGGAGTTACAGACGGATTTTAAAGCCAGACAGTGACATGATTAGACTAATGTTCTCGAAAAACCTCTTTGCCAGCGAGGAAGAGGATTTGGAGGAGGACAGGAATGGAGGCAGGGAGGCCAATTAACAAGTTAGGTGACTGATGTGGTGTGGGAGGAGAAAGAAGAGGGGGGGTTTCAAATATTCCCAAGTTTCCTCTGTAAAGGGTGGTTGTGGGAATTGGGAGGAAGATTATGTTGAGATATTCCAAGGTGTCTGACTCAACTCAAATTAGAGGGAAGGCTGACTCCAGCTACTTCTGCCCTCGTGGGAGGCAACCAGGAGATTTATCTTCCAGGCCTAGGTAAGTAAATTACCTCATCGGCTTTCTCGTCCATAAGATGAAACACGGATTGGATGGGGTTTACAAACTCACACCTGTAGGGTCCAAGGAAGATAAAAGAAAAGATCTAAGCAGACCAGGGTGAGAATAGGTGCCCACTAAGAGGGCAGTGCCCTTCAACCACAGACTACTCCAGCCATGCTGGAAAGAGGCTCAGGATTGCCAGATGATCTATAGGAAAAGCCAGAGCTCAGTATTTTTTTTAAGATTAAAAAAAAAATTGTTAAAAGTAATCTCTACACCCAACATGGGGCTTGAACTCACAATCCTAAAATCAAAACTCCCATGCTCTACCGATGAAGACAGCCAGGTGCTAGAGCTCAGTGTTTTTAATATGGTATCTCCTAATTTAAAAATACCCATGCAATTAAAACATACTTGGTTTGAAACATATCAAATATATTGAAGTCCATGAATTTGTAAAGATATATTTTTAGGTTTATTTATTTATTTTGAGAGAATGCAAACAGAGGAGGGACAGAGAGAGAGGGAGACAGAGAGAATCCCAAGCAGCTCCCTGCTATCGACACACTGAGCCAAAGCTGGTCGTACAGGGCTTGATCTCAGGAACCCCATGAGATCATGACCTGAACCAAAATCCAGAGTTGGAGGCTTAACTGCCTGAGCCACCGAGGTGCCCCCATAATTTTATATACATACATATATAATTACATTTATATTTATATATTTAAATCACTGCTCACCTTTAGATGATGCTAAGTAATCAACTTGTTATTTTGAGAAAGAGTGAAGAGAGGATCAAGCATTTATCCTACCTTTCCTATTCAGAATGTATCTCAGGATAAACAAATCGTCTATGACAGGTTTTCTTTTTGCTTTTTTTTCCCTTAATGCTTATTCATCAATTTTTGAGAGAGAGACAAGAGCATAGCTGGGGAGGAACAGAGAGAGGGAGACACAGAATCTGAAGCAGGCTCCAGGCTCTGAGCTGTCAGCACAGAGCCCGATGCGGGGCTCGAACTCACGAACTGTGAGATCATGACCTGAGCTGAAAGTCAGACACTTAACCAACTGAGCCATCCAGGCACCCTGATGACAGGTTTTCTTTACAGAAGTATTCCAGCTAATAAATGAAGATGGAATCACAGAATTAGAATGTCACAATTTGGCAATCCTTAATGAAATAATGGGTCTGGGTAATAATCACTGCTGGATGCTAATATAACAACACAACAACAAAACAGACAAGCAGCCATTACTCTTGGGACAAACGATATTGCCTATGAAGTATTCGTGCAACAACAACAACAACAACAACAACAAACCCAGACATTAATTGATTGGGCTTCTATATCTGGCAACCAATTTACAGAAAATATAGGGGCAGAAGAACATGTTAAATGACACCATAGGGATACATTCTCACAAAATCCAGACTATGGGAAATTCTACAGAACAAATGACTCAGTTTTTCAACAAATAAATTGCAAGGGAAAAAGAGAGATTACGTGGAGAACATCAGGTTCAAAGAGTCATTGCACAGTACAGACTCATTTGGATTCTAATTTGAACGACAATACCAATGAAGAAAAATAATTGAGACAAGTGGGGAAGTTTGAACGTTGGTTATAGAGGATATATTTTAGGTTGATAATGGTGTTGTCATTACATTATGTAATGAGTCCTTACTTTTTAGAACTACATTGAAATATTTACAGAAGAAATATGATTTCCAAGATTTGCTTTCAAATCATGAGGGGAGTGTGGGGGTATAGATGATGGAGGTTGCCTTTCAATGGATAAGTGCTGAGGCTTGGTGATGGATATACAGGGCTATTCTATTATTCTATTATTCTATTATTCTCTCTAATTTGGGGTATTTTTATTATCCATAATATGCTCTTATCCATAGTAGAATGTTTTAAAAATACTTTATGGGCCAAAATGTGTCTGTTGCCTCAGTTTGGCTCATGGGCACCAGGTTGTGGTTCCACTCAACTCTAAATTGCCTGTGAACCAAACCATCAGTGGTGAGAACCTTTATTACTAGACCTCATCATCCCAAACCTCTTCCTGGTCCCTTTTCAGCTTCTTTCTCAGAGGTGCCCATCTCCCAGGGAACAGGAAATGGTGTGGCAGAGGGGAGCATCAACAAAGCCATGAACACTAGGAAGAGTTCCCTGGGACAGAAGACACAGGGATTAGGGAGACTTGGAACTGCAGGTTAAGAGCTGTCACAACCTAGCACCCTTCCTTAAAATCCCTGCCTGCGCCCTTCCCATATCCCACTCTTTCTCAACCTTAAAGGTACACACAGCATCCGGCTGGACCTCCCACCGTTTACCTCTGCGTTCCAGAACCCAGACAAAGGCATCCACTGCCCAGAAAACAAATAAAATAATAAAAGACAGGAATCTCCCCCGAGGCAGTTCAGGTTAGAGAAGAGCTTGTCAGTATGGGGAGACAGAGCATTTGGGGTGCGGGCGGGGAGCGAGTGAAAGTCCCCTTATCCGCCGGCTCCTGTGGGGGACTGAGTTGGACCCGGGCTTAGTGCTTTTTCTGTGCAGCCTCTTCTGGTTGCATCCCCTCCTCCCTCCACCCCTACTTCTCCCTCCGCAGTGGACGACCCTTCCCCCGGCACGTGTCTGCGCTGCTAGCTGCTCATTTAGAGCCGAAGAGGCGGGCTGGGAGAATGAATTACGCGATCTGAAGGCTGGGGGTAGCGGCGGGGCCCGGGACGCCAGGCGGGCGCGGAGGGGAGACGGACAATAGGCAATCAGCAGACCCCGGGGCTGGGGAGCGGCGGGGGCGGGGGCGGGGGGGGGGGGAACGCCCACAGGGAGCGCGCTCCCAGGGCGCGTCCCGGCCCTCCCCAGCCTGCAGGCCTCTATTGTTCCTCGGCTCCTCCTCTCCCGCCCGGCCCTGGGAGCCCAGCTTGGCACCGGCCGTAGGGGTTTAGCAAGGGTCGGTTCCGGGCCGCTACCGAACCGGTGTCCTCTGTGCAGGCCTCGTCCCTCCACTGTCGCGCGCTTCGGCCCAGGGGTCTGCGAGCAATGGTCAGGAGGCCGGCCCTCCCTTGCTCCCAACTCTTTCATCATCCGCTCCTCTGCGGGTCCCGGTAATGAGCTCCTGGTCCCGCGCCATTGTGTACACGTTAGGGTGAAGGCGGGTCTCCGCGGTGCGATGGAGGGTGACCGCGCGCGCGGCTGCGACCCCCCGCTTCACACCTGCTCCCCGCCCCCAGCCCGGGGCCGACGCGGGTGTGTCCTCTCCCTCCCCGCGGGAGGGGTCTCAGCTGGGGCTGCACTTGGTAAAGAGGCCGTGGAGAGGACGGCAGCGGCCGGAGGAGCAGCTATAAATTTGGAGCAGATGCGGCCTGACAGTCACCCAACCCGGGGAGGTGGGGGGCGGGGAGGGCTCTGTGCCCCTCCCAGGCCCCATCTTCGAGTCTGCAGCTGAGTTAGACGCACTCCGGGCCCGAGGTTGACCGGGACTTTGGACAGCCGGGGCCTGCCTCCTCGACTCACACCCTCGCTTCTGCTCTTTGTGTGCCCACGTTGGGGGGGGGGGGGGGGAGGAGGAATGGAGGTCAGACAGATACCTGAATAAGTTTTATTATTTTTCTGCTTAAAAAAGGTGTTTTGTTTTTTGTGGTTTTGTGTGTGTGTGTGTGTGTGTGTGTGTGTGTGTGTGTTTTCAGAAGAGACTGACAAAGTCTGCGCCCCTGGCTCTGAGCTGGCACTTCTGGGCAGCAGCTAGAGGAAAATAGCAGAAGCATGCTAACGTTGTTCTTTCCACTCTTTTTTAAATCAAGTGCCCATTTTGTGCTAGAAATGCCAGGTAGGGAGGCTCAGGCAGACAGGACGAGGCTGGGGAGAGGAGAGTGGGAAAGGATGGGAAAAAAAAAAAAAAAAAAAAAAAAAAAGGAATAATGCCTGCCCTGAGTATTCTATATACAGCAATACTGTACATTTAAATAGCATTTCCTTTAGTAAGTAGTATTCTCCCCATTCAAAAGAGGAGGGAGCAGGGTCCAGAGTGCCACCAGAGGTTTGGTGGGTTACTGTTAAATCCAGGCATCCTGAACACTAGTGTGCATGGGGGCGGCGGGGGGGGGGGGGTTATCACTACACCACACTGCCAGGGAGGTCCAATGGGAAGAAAGGGAGAGAGTTGGAGCTGAGCGTGGGTACCGGTGGCTTATCTTACCTGCCCTGGACGGCTCCCTCTCTAGAGTAGCATGAATTGAAGGCTGAGTCTGTGTTTCTAGTGTGAAGATCATGGTACCATAGCCAAGCCGACGTAGAGTGAATTTGGGGGTTAGTGTCCACAACACAGAGTTGCCAAAAGCCTCTGCAATGACTCTGTCATCCCTCTTTGCAGGTGTTCCTCTGCTTCCTCGAACACTGTGGGGCTAACTGCACTGGCTTGTAGGATCCATTGCTCTTTCTCTTCCCTTCCACTCTCACAAGTCTTGCTGGTCCATGCCCAATGGCTTACTAGACCAGTGGTTCTCAGACTTTAACTTGCATCGAAATTACTCGGAAATCTTAAAATACTTCCAGTTTCTGATTCAGTCAGTCTGTGGCAGGGTGTGAGAATCTGCATTTTTAAAAGTTTCCCAGGTGATGACCCTGCTGATGCCTGGGACCATACTCTGAGACCAGCCTAGGCAGAAAGGAAAAATAGGGGCTGGTGAATGAGGAAAGGACTGTAGTACTGTATGTGTGGTATTGGAAATGGTTATTGGCAGTTCAGGCTCTCAAGGGTACTGGAGTATCTTCTCTGTGAGGGAAAGATAGACTAAATCCCCAAGGAATTGTGGGCATAGTTCTGAATTAGCCCAGGGTATGATACTTTCCTGGAGACTTAGCACTCCCCCTAATGGACTCTAATGATTCTGCACTTTCCTCAGCCTTACAAATGGCAGCAAGAATTACCCTAATTTTCCCAACCTAATTTGGTTCATCCACTCATCTCTTTGTCACTAAAGGAAGAGGGGTGTTGTCATATACATTTGTTTGCAAACTGGTTAGCATAGGTTTTTGCTATTCAGCAATGAATCAGTGAATGTGTATGAATTGTCTTTTTCTTCTCTATACGAGAGCCCTAACACTTACAAGTCCCCTCCTTCTCACCTTTGCTTCTCCCAGCTGTTCTAAAACACTTTAAAGGTGATTTAAGATGGTTGAATTCCAGATATTTGCTAGAAAATTCTCTTTGAGGTGTCAGTATCTTTATCACCAGTTAAGAGCCTTTGTCAGGTGGCAAGCAAGCAAGTCTTAAGTCAGAGGCTTAAGGATGGGTTTGCAAAAATTGAATTAAGGGTGAGGCGGCTAGGTGGCTCTGTCAGTTAAGCGTCAGACTTTGGCTCAGGTCATGATCTTATGGTTCATGAGTTCAAGCCCCACACTGGGTTATGCACTGACTATGAGAGCCTGCTTGGGATTCTCTCTTCACTCTCTCAAAATAAATATATTTAAAGAAAGGGAGGGAGGTAAGGAAGGAGGGAGAGAGATAGGATGAAAAAAGCAAGTGGCATTTTATTTCTTACCACCAGGTGGCAGACCATGCCTCATGAATGAGAAGAACCCTACATTTGAAGCCCAGCCTAAGCTCTACTTTTTTCAAATCAGAGCCAGGACAAAAGGGCTGTTCTCTAATTAGAAGACTTGGGAATTGAGGCAGGGAGACCAATTGCTTGTAAATACCTTAGTAACTGCTGCCAAGGTACTTGAGTGATTCCCTGAGCTTCCTCATCAGTGAGAAAGGGAGCAATGGAATGTTCTAGTTTTTCCTACCGGAAAAGAGGTACACCCTCTTTGCAGATTTAAGAAAATGGGTTATTTAACTAAGAAAAATACAAAGAATGTCACTTCAAACCAGAGGTTTCTGATGCCTTAAAGACATATGGCAACTCTAAACCACTTTATAGGCACATCTTTGTTCTGTTGTTCATACTGAACTTTTTTTGAACATAAAATTAAAGCTTTATTCTAACTCTAGAATCTGCTCAGGGGTTTTCTTACTAAATTCCAGTTGGCAATCTAAGGGACACGTGGATGGTCTCAAATGATCATGCCCTCAGATGATACTCAACAGTCAACAAAACCTAAATCCTCCAATAAGTAAGCAAGAGTTACACACGTACAGCACAAACATATGTATATATCTCTTACAGGAGGGCTCAATGAAAGTTTTGAGAGAAGGGAAGGTGAAGATTTCTGTTTTATACACCTTTCTCATTTCAGGTGTACCAACAAACACTGAAAATACAGTAGTATCCACCACAATGTCAAGGTCAGAACAGATCTATTCCTTACATAGAAAACAGGAAATTGTAGGGTTGCCTGGGTGGCTCAGTTGGTTAAGCATCTGACTTTGGCTCAGGACATGATCTCGTGGTTCATGGGATAGAGCCCTGCATTGGGCTCTGCACCAGCAGCAGGGACGGAGCCTGCTTGGGATTCTCTCTCTCTCCCTCTCTCTCTACTCCTGTACCACTCACTCACTCACTCTCTCTCCTGTAAGTAAGTAAATAAATAAATAAACTTAAAAAAAAAGGGGGGGAACCAGGAAATTGTATATACCAGTATCAGGCTCTCTAACATAGATGGGATATTATCCTGTTAGCCTGCAGGGGACATTAGTTCTCTTAGTTGATCAACTTTAGGCTTCCTCCCTCATTCGGGAGTGGGAAGATCCCAAGTACACACTGACCATCTCAGACTAAGCAAAGCTTCCCAGCCCAGAGTACTTCATTGATCAATTCTCTGCCACTGCAGCAGCCCCTTGTTCACTTTCAATGTTTATGGATATGAGTGGTAAAGACAGAGACCATGAGAAAAAAAATATGATTTAAATGGTACATATTTGGGGTTTTTTTCTTTGTGGGTTAACAAAGTCACTCAAAACATATTTATGGAATGCCTTCAGGGCACATAGCATGGCACTTCACCCTTCATTGAAAATCCATTAAAACAATTACCAGGTCATGCTTGGAAACTTTTTTTCACAAAGGAATTTGCTTTAGTTGTTGGGTTAGCAGAAACTAATTTGAGATGCAAAATTAACAACCCCGTTTGTACTAGGAAGCCCTTATGTAAACCGTCACACAGTGAAAATAATATATGTGAATTTATTATACCTATGTCTGAGCATATGGATTTAGAAGCTACAAACCTAATGAGACAGTGTTCATATGAGGGAAGAATGATTTTAGAAGTTAATGAATCATCTTCTATTAATGCTCCAAAGTTAAATGTTTACCTGGAAGGTTGTGCCCTGGTTATAGGCCATTAATGACCACCAAAAAATGAAATTATGTTCACATCTATAACACTTATGGAATGTCATATCCTCTTGACTCATACCAAGAATCTAGGCTCAAAAACAAAAAACAAAAAACAAGCAAAAAACCCTACTTTTTACTGAGATACTGTTGATCAAGGCAAATATCCAGATTCATCCAAACCAATATCTCGTCTTTGAAATTAATTTATAATTGTTTCTTCCCACAGCTAACTTTAACAACCTTTATTAGCATATGTACGTATACAAAGTTGGTTCTGTCTTCTTTCATTATTCATTTCACAAGGAATTTCCATTGCCTACATAAGGCGCTGAAATGGAACTTTCCCCCACATCTTGAAAAGCCCAAGTTATCTAGCAGAGAGATGTTTGAAAGAGTTGTGGGGTCTTGTTAATGGTTCCCAGTCGCAGTAGGACTGCCACCATTCTATTTCTGTCCCTTGTTTCTAGTCCTAAATCTTTCTGCAACCAGTGTCTAATCCAAACTTCTCTACTGTATCCCCTGCCTTCTCAGGGCAGGAGGGGAGACAAAAACTAGAGATGGAGAGAGGGTCCAACTCTGCCTTAAAAGAAGGATACAGTTGAGGCACCTGAGTATCTCAGACGGTTAAGCATCCAACTCTTGATTTTGGCTCAGGTCACAATCTCATAGTTTGTGGGATTGAGCCCCAAGATGGGCTCTGTGCTGTCTGCAGAGAGCCTGCTTGGGATTCTCTCTCTCCCTTTCCCTCTGCCCCTCCCCCACTCGTACACGTGCTCTCGCTCTCTCTCAAAAATGAATAAACTTTTTTAAAAAAAGGAGACACTTTCCATCAAATTGTAGAGCTGACATAAGGTGATTAACATAAGAAAAATAATACAGGTTTAGAGCATAAACTGGTATCAGATAATCTCAGGTTTGAAGTTCAGATCCACCACTGACCAGTGATATGATTTGGGGCAAGTAACTTAACTTCTCTGAGCTTAAGCTAACTTCACTGTAAAGTGAGGTTTAAATAAGGTAATGCATATAAAATGCTTAGTGTAGTATCTACTAGAAAGCATCAGTGAATGAAAGCTCTTAGTATCCACCAGACCCTAAGCTCTGTGACAACAGCAGCCTATATCACCCCTGTGGCTTCAGGTGATTTCTGGCAAACTTTTACCTGTGATGGAGAGAGTGTGAACAGACTAGCAATACAGCAGAAAGCTCATTGAACTGTCAGTAAACCAGGGTACTGCATCATAGCGACTTTCTTTTCTGGGAAAAAAAAAACAAAAACAAAAGCTCTGTTGTGAGTAAGTAAGTAAGTAAGTAAGACCCTCTCCCTTTCTTCTAATTGTCAGTAGGTTAGGTGGGTCCTTCCAGAGGTAGACACTGAGACAAAGATTAGAGAGCGAGGAGTTTATTTGGGGAAGAGGATTACCAGTAGGACAACAGAAGCGTGGGAGTGAAAGGAAGGAAGCCGATAAAGGCTGGGTTGCGGGTACCTGGCATTTTATCCCATCAGGGAACTCTGGGAGATGGCACAAGACACATCTCAGAGTTATACCATGTAGGAGCAAGAAGTTGGGCTATTTAGCTACTAACTCTCCATCCAGCATTGGTTAAGATCTGCTTCTGGGAATGTTTAAAAGGACGGACATGCAACAGGACCCTCAAGGTCTATCCTGCAGCCTTCCTAATGGAGCCTGCAAAGGACTACTGGCACAGGCGTCCACGACAAATGACACCAGCCTCCTGGAATCGACTAGTCTTACGGCCTAAGCAGTAAGGCCAGTGAAACTGCAGCCAGAACCTGCTGCAGGGAATCTGCCCTTGCTCTGGGCCCCCCTCAAAACTTGTTCCTCTATACACAGATTGAAGCAGTAATCCTAAGTGTGGTATATGTTGTCTCCAAAGTCCGAAGAGGCCTACCAGTAGGGCAGCTCTGAGTGGTAGCAAAGGCAAGTCACTTGTCCCCAAACTTGGTGTGGACATCTTGGCATCCTTCAGACACCCGGCCTCCTCGAAGCTTCACTGATGTGGTAGACCCCTGACTCATTTCAGCATTTGTTTCTTCCCCTCTGGTATTCAAGTGATCCAATTAACATAATGCCCTCAAAGTAGGGGAACTTTGTGTTGTTATATATACGGTCTTTTGGGCAATAGTTTGAGGCTGCTGTGGGAAAATATCCTGAAGATTCTCAGAAGCCCTAGTCGAGAGAGCCCTTTAGACATTACCTTAAATCATTCAGGGTCTTAACAAGGGTTTACAGCCATACTCTTTTTTTGATTTTTGGCCTCAGACTCTCTTACTATTTTTTTATTTAAAAAAAATTTTTTAAGGTTTATTCATTTTTGGGAGAGACAGAGAGACAGACTGTGGGGGGGGGGAGGGGCAGAGAGAAAGGGAGACACAGAATCTGAAGCAGGGTCCAGGCTCTGAGCTGTCAGCACAGAGCCGGATGCAAGGCCCAAACCCACGGACCATGAGACCATGACCTGAGCCAAAGTCGGACTCTTAACAGACTGAGCCACCCAGGCATCCTGGCCTCAGACTCTTAGCTTTGAGAAATTTTTACCAGCTGGGAGAACTGGGGGAAAGTTATGTTTTCCAAACCAGCTAATCCTTGGGCTTTGAGATACCCTTGAGATTCTTCTTCTAAGTGCCATAGTTCTTGCTTTTGCTCATCTCTCTCTTCCTGCCCATTGTCATATGGTTAGAAGCAGCCAAATGGCATTTTCAACATTCTGTCTGGAAATCTCCTTAATCCTATTTCTGAAAGTCTATTAGGTATCTTTTCCATCTTTCACGTTTTCACAGGCAACCATTTGCCAGTTACTGCATCACTACACAACCAAAGTTGTCCTCTCTCCGGCCTCTGATAACCATTTTCTCACTGCATTCCCAGCCTCCAGCAACTGTTTGTCCTCCACTCCTCCAGTCTTTGCTAATAGCCTCTTTGGTGTTTCTCCAGCCTCTAACCACCAACTGGTCCAAGGGCAGAATTCCAGGAGCATGAGAGTGGAAGTTACAAAGCGCTTGAGGTTAGGCTCTGGAACAGCATCACTTCTGCTACATTTTATTGTAGCAAGCCACAGGGCCATTCCAGATTTAAGGAGTCTGGGGAAATAGACTCATCTTTTAATGGAAAGGCTTGTCAGACATTGTGACAATGCTTTGCAATCCACAGCAGACATCTTTACACTGTGTGTAGATACATCTTCAGAATAAATTCCTGAGAGTGAACTTGCTGATGAGTCCAGTGCAAATATGTATTTGTGAAATATTGCCAGTCACCCTTCACAGAGGTTATACAAATTTTGAAACTCACCAGCAACATATAAGGATGCCAGTTGAGGTTTCCCCAAATCTCACAACACAATGTGTTTTCCAAATTATTTTCTCTGCCAATCTGATAGGTAAAAATGACATCTTCTTGTAGTTTTAATTTGTATTTTGCATATTGTGAGTGAGATTGGGAATATTTTATTAAGAACCAATTATATTTTCTCTTCTTGAAACCAGCCGGTCATATGTTTGCCATTTTCCATTTGGTTTGTAGGTATGATGCATCATCTTCCAATGCACTTAAGAGTGGGATACTTGGATACCAACTCTGGGACAGGTTCTCTTGAGTCTCTGAACTAAAAGATTTCTTACATACCCAATTTTGGTCTTGCTGAGAGTAACAAATTTTCTCCCTTGGGAAAGGCAATTACTATGAGGAGACCATAAATGAGCTCTAAGGAAATATGTAGTTCTCTAACTGGAGAAGACCCAAGTTTCTAGATATCTTCCTCCAAATCTCACTGCCCCCAAAGGAGAAAATCAGGTGGGAGAGAATCCTAAGTCTGGAGGGACCCAGGTGCCTTCAGTTTCCTAAAAGGTGCTAATGGAGAACTGATCATAAAGATTCCCTGCCCTCTCCTGCATATGTGTTGTAACTGACTCCTGTAGCTTGTGGGCTCTGGTATAAGGAGTTCTGCATTGAAGTAGAAGGCCGTGTTTGAGTCTAGTGACTTCGGACAAGTGTCTTCCCCTTCACTTCAGTTTCTTCACGTGTAAAAGGAGGGTGATATTACCTGTTTTGAAGCTCAAATATGAAAGTAATTTGCAAAGGTAAGATATAAAAATATATGTTATGATGTTTACCTAGAGGTTCTAGATGCCATCCAGAATCTAATGCAACATGTGGAAACTCAGCGATTCTAAACCATCATTGCCTGAAGGACACCACCATCTTTCTCAAGCTGAGATACTAGATATGCCTGCCCAACTTCTTCTAGTGCTACCACGAGGAGCCAGAGTTGAGGGTAAGGGCACAGTCCTCCAGGCTTCCAAGTGTACCCAAGACTCCAGGTACCAGCTGCAAGTTCAGGGACCCCTAGGGCCACCTTTACTTCCGATCAGCTGGCTACAAATTAGGGAGCTCTCATGACCACCATCAGGTTCAATAATTTGTTGGAATGACCCACAGAACTCAGGACTTATGATTACAGTTTTACTATAATGAAAGGATACAAATTAGAATGAACCAGAGGAAGAGACACATATGGCAGAATCTAGAAGTGAGAGGGTTCCGAATGCAAACTTTTGTGTCCTCAAGAATGGGTCTCCCTCCTAGCATTGATGTGTGGTAACATGCAGAGTGTTGCCAATCCAAGACGCTCATCCACATGCCTTGTGTATTCAAGAAACAGCAAGGAAGCCAGTGTGACTGGAGGTTGGAGGCAGCAATAAGAGATGAGGTCAGAGAGGCAACTGAATGGAAGCAGGAAGACCACTTAAGCAGTTCTTGAAATAATCTAGGCAAAACATGATAATGACTTGGAACAGCAGTGGAAGCTGTAGGAAGTCATATTTTGAATTTGGAAGGTAGACCTAGCAGGATTGGCTGATAGCTTGGACACAGAGTGAGAAAGAGTCAATGACAATACCATGGTTTTTGGCCTTTGAACAGCTGGAATGATGAGGAAGACTGGAAGGAACAGGTTTGGAAGAGAAGATCAGAAGCTGTCTTGTACATTCAGTTTGAGAAGCCCATTATGTGACCATGTGGAAATGTCAAGCAGGCAGCATGTTATACAAGTGTGCAGTTTGGAAGAGAGGCCTTGCCTGGAGATATACATTTGAAAGCCATCAGCATATGGAGAATTATTGAAAACTGTGAGACTGGAGGAGATCACCAAGGAAATGAGTGTAGATGAAAAGGACAAGAAGTCTAAGAACTGGTTCGGAGGCACTAGCAAAGGAGACTGAGAAGGAGCAATAAATGTGGTAGGAGGAAAACAAGGAACCAGGAAAAGTATAGGTTTCTGAGAGCGAAGTGATGAAAACATTTGAAGGACGAAGGTGAGATCAACAGTGTCAAATAAGGCCGCCAGTTCAGGTAAGATAAAAATGAGATTGTGCCTATAGAACTTAGCAACATGGGGGCACCTGGGTGGCTCAGTCAGTCGAGCATCTGACTTCGGCTCAGGTCATGATCTCTCGGTCTGTGGTTGGAGCTCCACGTCAGGCTCTGTGCTGATAGCTCAGAGCCTGGAGCCTGCTTCGGATTCTGTGTCTCCCTCTCTCTCTGCCCCTCCCCTGCTCCTGCTCTGTCTCTCTTTCTCTCTCTCTTTCTCGCTCTCTCTCTCAAAAATAAACATTAAAAACAAAAACAAAAAAAACAAACAAAAAACGGGTTTGGCAAGGGGCAGGAGGAAGGAGACAGGAATTGAACGTGAAATACTGAAACACTTTTGAGAAGCTTTGCTCAAGAGGGAAGAAGAGAGAGGATCATTTCTGGAATGGTAGTGTGAGGAGCTCTGCGGATGCCCTCTCCAGTGAAACAGCCATAACTGGTGAAAACTATTTCTTAAAAACCAATCTTTCAGTCCCTGTAAATTGTCCTAAGGGCATCAAGCAAACAAATATTTATTCAACAAAAGTGTATTAGATCTCAGTTTAAACAGGGAGAGTCTGTGACACTTAAGCCACAACACCCCTCCCCCTCTTGACCACTCTCCCATCTCAGCTGGATAGAAACCCTGCATGGCAGCAGTGGCCATGAAGACAGGGCTTCCTTTCTCTCCAGCTCCCAGTCACAGACTGTTATCTCCCTGTGCAGGGCAGGCTACCAGCATTTTCCATACCTCCAAACTCTGTGTGGCAGAGGTTAAATTCCAGGGAAGTGCTGCCAAGAGGCTGGAGTCTCTCCTCCTTCACCAAACCCCCATGTGTAGGTCGGAGGCCTAGAACACTGGGGCCCTCATCACTCACAGACAGAGGTTCCATATGGCCAGAAGCAAGCCAAGGAGATCAGATGGTTACTACCCCCACCCTGTGCCCTGCAGAGGCAGATCACTTTGAAATACTTGGACAACTGTCCCCACCACTGGCCCTAAAGCAGTAGTGTAAGATTTTGCCCTAGAGGAGAAGTAGGCCATAAAAACAGAGAGTGCCAAGGCTTTCATCAAGGGAACTAACTTTATTTGGAACACAGTGTGGGGAAGTTCAAGCCTAAGGGCACTTTTGAAAACAATGGAGATTTTGGTGGTAAGCAATTAAAAGGCTGGTACCTCCATGAGGACAATAAGCTAAATTGTAAGCCAACAAGTTTACCAGAGAGAACTGGGGAAAGAGTCAGCTAAGAACAGCCCTCCTGGGGTCAGGACAAACCTCAAAAACTACCCCTGCAGGGGGAGCCTGGCTGGCTCAGTAGGTGGAGCATGTGACTCTTGATCTAGGGGTTGTGAGTTCAAGCCCCACACTGGGTGTAGAGATTACTCAATAAAATCTTACACACACACACACACACACACACACACACACACACACACACACCTACCCCAGCAAAGAGAACCAGATTTCATTGGTTCCCACTGTGGGACAATATGTGCCCCACTCTATTATAGAAAACAATAGACCAATCAGCTGGCAATTAGTGGTACCTAACTATCAAGTGTGAATGTAGATGTGAAAATCCTAAAAAGATAAAAATACTAATAAACTGAATCCAGCAACATATGGAAGGGATTATAATACATAACCAAGTAGGATTTATCCCCAAAATACAAAGTTGTTTAAACATCTGAAAGTTCATTAATATAAGTCACCGTATCAATAAAGGACAAAAATCATGGACAAATGATCATCAATAAAGGACAAATGATCACCATATCAATAAAGGACAAATGATCATCTCAATAGAAGCTGAAAAAGTATTTGACAATATCCAACACTCCAATATCCCTTCATAATAAAAATATTCAACAAACTAGGAATAGTAGAGAGTGTCCTTAACTTGATAGAGGACATCTACCAAAAACTCACAGCTAACAGCATTAATGGTGAAAGACTTAATGCTTTTCCCCTTACCATCAGAAATAAGATAAGAAAATAAGATAATTACCTTCTAGCCAAGGTAGTTAGGTGAGAAAATGAAGTAAAAGACATTCATATTGGAAAGGAAGAAGTAAAAATATCTCAATTTTTTTTTAAATTTTTTTTTAACGTTTATTTATTTTTGAGACAGAGAGAGACAGAGCATGAACGGGGGAGGGTCAGAGAGAGAGGGAGACACAGAATCTGAAACAGGCTCCAGGCTCTGAGCAGTCAGCACAGAGCCCGACGCGGGGCTCGAACCCACATACTGCGAGATCGTGACCTGAGCCGAAGTCGGACGCTTAACCGACTGAGCCACCCAGGCGCCCCTAAAAATATCTCAAATTTTTAGATGAAAATCATGTAGAAATTATATAGAAAATTATATAGAAAATAATAAATAATTCACTAAAAATTATTAGAATAAACAAGCTAACAAGGTTGGAGGCTACAAGATCAATTACATACATCAATAGGATTTCTAGACACTAGCAATGAACAATCTGATAATGAACTTAAGAAAATAATTCCACTTGGAGTAGCATCAAAAAGAATAAACTACCTAGGGATGTATTTAGCCACAAAAAGTGTAAAACTTATACTCTGAAAACCACAAAACTTGTTGAAAGGAATTAAAGAAGACCTAAATAAATGGAAAGATATTCTATTTTCATTGATTGGAAGATTTAATATTGTTAAGATGGAAATTGATGTACAGATAAGTTGCAATCACTACCAGATATATACTGGCTTTTTTGAGGGGGAGGGCAGAGCACAAATTAACAAGCTGATGCTAAAATTCATATAGACATACAAGGGACCCAGGATACCAAAACAATCTTGAATTTGAATTGGAGGACTTACTCTTCAGAATTTCAAAACTTACTATAAGGCTACAGTAATGAAGACAGTATGATTATGACAAAGTGATAGACAGAAGATCAGTGGAATAGAATTGAGAGTCCAGGGGTACCTGGGTAGCTCAGTCAGTTGAGCATCCAACTCTTGATTTTAGCTCAGGTCATGATCCCTGCATTGTAAGATCAAGTCCCATATATAGGGCTCCATGCTGAGCATGGATCTTTCTTAAGATTCTCTCTCTCTCTCTCTCTCTCTCTCTCTCTCTCTCCCCCCCCCCCCCTTTCTCCGCTGTTTGTGCTCTCTTGCTCTCTCTAAAAATAAATAAATAAATAAATAAATAAATGTCCAGAAATAAACCTCACATTTACAATCAATTGATATTTGACAGGGAGGTGGGCAAAACAATTCAATTGGTAAAGAATAGTCTTCCCCACAGTGTTGGGACAACAGGATATCCAGATGCAAAAAAAAAAAAAAAAAAAAAAAAAAAAAGGAAAAAAAAGTTGGACCCCTTCCTCATTTAATATGAGACAAACAAAGGCATCAAATAATCTAGTCATGCAGGAGAGTGAGAGAATGAATGAGGGAAATAAAATGATTGTTCAACCATATCAAGGGGCCACTTGAGGTCAGCAATCACCATTTAATTGATAGGCAGACCAGTCATTCTGATTTGTGGTTTTCTCCAACCAACAGCAGCTGCATGGTGCAGGGTTCATAAGCAGACAGTCGGATTTAAACAGGATTGTGATTTTGCCAATGAGTGCTACAAAGACAGAAAAGGAGCAAGTGAACGAAAGATTACAGCCCTCGTTTATAAGGGTTGAAGCTGGAAGCTGGGGACAGCCAGGGTTTACTAGGAGCAAGAAGGTGTACAGAAGGGTCAGAGAAGAAACTGAGGACATAGAGAGTTTTTTTGATCACTGATCACAAACCCTGGAGGACACAGGAGTTTGAAGGGGTGGGTAATGGAATCAGAAAAGAGAATTTACAGTTTCAGGGTTATTAAATTCCATGGCATTTAAGATGTCCTTATATTCCTGTGAGGAGTGACTTAAACAGGGAAAAGGGTGTGATGAGATTAGTTCTGATAGTCCCAAGTCTGATAGCGGTAGTGTAGAGGTAGCAGTCACAAGGCTGTCACTGTTGTATTGGGTCGGGGCTTGGGGTGGGAGCAGCTATCTTTTTTTTTTATGTATCCACCTTTAGAGAGAAAATGGACACACACACACACACACACACACACACACACACACACACACACGTGCTTGTGAGTTGGGGAGGGTCAGCGAGAGGTGGAGAGAGAGAAATCCCAAGCAGGCTCTGGGCACTATCAGCGCAGAGCCCAATGATGACGTGGGGCTTATACCCCCAAGTGAACCATGAGATCATGACCTGAGCTGAAACCAAGAGTTGGATGCTCAACTGATTGAGCCACCCAGGCGCCCCAGCAGCTATCTTCTATTAAGTGCACTTTATCATTATCTTATCTATGCTTCATACATTTCCTAAGAGGTAGGCACTATGTCCCCATTTGGGAACAAATTGACACAGTACACATTCAGTGTTATAGTGCCCACAAGTGCTACAGCCATGGGAGAGAGGGAAAATTATTGCATTACTTCTTCCAACACTTCTTTTTAAATTAACTGGGTCTTAAAAAGCAGAATCAGACCTGTAAACCCAAAGAACAGACTGATCATTGCCAGAGGGGAGGAGGGGTGAGAAGATGGGCAAAATGGGTGAAGGGAAATGGCAGGTACAGGCTTCCAGGTATGGAATGAGTAAGTCACGGGAATAAAAGGCACAGCATAAGGAATACAGTCAATTATACTGTAATAGTGTTGTAGGGCGACATATGGTAGCTATGCTTGTGGTGAGCACAGCATAATGTTTAAACTTGCGGAATCACTATGTAGTACACCTGAAACTAATGTAACATGTGTGTTAACTAAATAAATAAAATATTAAAATAAATAAAAATTTAAAAATTAATTAAAAAATAACTGAGTTTATTTTGTTTTCTTAGGTATCACAAAACCATCATTTTTTTTCTTTGTGAGAAAACAAAGATCAACAGCAAAATGAAAACCAGAATTAGATACAGGCAGTATTAAACACTGTTGCATATTATTTCAACCCTTTTAAAAGTTAATAAATTGTATGGAAGCCTATTTTTCAATAAATTATTAATAGACATTTTTTTTTTCCTTAGAGCAGCTTTAGGTTTACAGAAAAACTGAACAGAAAGTAGGGACAGTCCTCCTCGCCCTGCAGTTTCCCCTATTATTAACATCTTGCTATCCTGGTACATTTGTCACAATTGATGAACTAGTCCTGAAACCTTACTATTAATTAAAGGCCACAGTTTACATTAGCACCTGCCCTTTATGTCCCAGAATTGTATGGGTTTTGGCAAATGTATAACGTCAGTATCCATGTGTATGTCAGTATCATACAGAATATTTTCACTGCCCTAAAGATCCTGTGCTCCACCTATCCATCCCTTCCTCCCTTCCTGCCCAACCTCTGGCAACCACCGTTCTTGGTCTTTCCTCATTGTCTCCATTGTTTTGCCTTTTCCAAAACATCATATAGTTGGAATCATGTAGCTTTTCAGACTGGCTTCTCTCACTTAGCAATATGCATTCCTCTATGTCTTTTCATGGCTTGATAGCTCATTTCCTTTGTTCGTTGTGTGGATGTACCACAGTTTTTTATTTTGTTTTATTTTTTTCCATTCACCTATTGAAGGACTTCTTGGTTGCTTCCTGGTTTGGACAATTACGAATAAGGCTGTTACAAACATTCACATGCAGGTGTTTGTGTGCATGTAAGCACCACCATTAGATCTCATAGTAAGACTATGATTAGATTTGTAAGTGGTTGTACCATTGCCTTGAAATCCATTGTTTCATATATTTTGTCTGGTTTTCTAGCTACTTAAGATAGGAGGGTATGTCTAGTCCGTTACTCCATCTTTGTTGATAGTGAAACCTGCCTGACACCATTCTAAGTGCTGGACCTATTAGAAGAGAACAAAATGGACACTCTTGCTTCAAACAGCTTACATTCTAGAGGGGGAGGGCAGACAATAAATACATGAAAGCAAAATAAATGTGCATAAATAAATGATTTTGGAAAATGTGTATTTTTAAAATTTTTATTTATTTTTGAGAGAGAGAGAGTGTGAACGGGGGAGGGGCAGAGAGAGACGGAGACACAGAATCTGAAGGAGGCTCCAGGTTCTGAGCTGTTAGCACAGAGCCCTACGCGGGGCTCGAACTCACAGACCGCAAGATCATGACCTGAGCAGAAGTCAGACGCTTAACCAACTGAGCCACCCAGGTACCCTGGAAAATGTGTATTGATAAAATAAGACAGTAATGTGGTAGAGAGGCAGATAGAAAGACATCTCTAGGGAGGTGATTCATGTTTGAGGAGATGAATTATGAGAAGGAGGCTACCACTTAAAGAGTTAAGATGAGAGTGTTCTAAGACAAAGGATCTATGATCATCCCAAAGGCCTCAAAACAGAAATAAGCTTGACTTGTTTGATAGGACATATATAAGGCCAGTGTGGCTGGAGTGGGAGATGAGGTTGGTGAGGTAGGTAGATTGAGCTTAGAGTAAAAAGGGCCTTGTAGACCATTGTTCCAATTACCTATCACTGCATAACAAAACACCCTAGAAGATAGTGGCACAGAACAACAACAATCATTAATTTTGCCCATGAATCTGGGGATACCTGGGGTCAGCTAGGCAGCTCTTGCTAGGGTCTCTCATGTGGGTACAGTCAGGTGGTGGCTGAGGCTAGGATTGTCTCAGAGCTTCTGCATTCACATGTCTGGCTAGGTACACAATAACTGGAGGCTGGAACATTTCTGGCTCCTTGGCTTTCTCTGTCCACATGGACATAGGGTAGCTCAATTTCTTACATGGTAGCTAGAGGTTTTCAGAGCAAGAGAAACTGGCAGAAGCTTCAGGGTATTTCTAAACCTATCCCTGAAAGTCACACAGTGTCCCTTCTACCACTTCTGGTTCATTCAGGCAATCACAAAGATTCACCCAGGTCCAAGGGGAGGGAATGCAGACTCACCTTCCTGTTGGAAGAGTGTCAAACAACATGTGAACATGTTTTAAAATCACCATGGTCACTGCGAAGAGTTTGGATTATATTTTTATAATAAGAAGCCATTGGTGGGTTTTTAACAAGGGAATGACATGTAATGATTTACAGTTTTAAAAGACTGTTCCATCAAGATTACTAGGTACAAAATAAACACGCAAGAATCGATTGTATTTTTACATACCAGCAAAAACAAGTAGAGAATAAAATTTAAGAAATGATACCATTTATAAGAGTGTTAAAAAATATACCAACCACCCAGGGATAAATCCAACAAAGTGTATAGGACCTTTGTGTAGGAAACTATAAAATTTTATTGAGAGAAACTAAAGACTAATGAAGGGATATCATTCCAAGGATATATCCCAAGAGATATCATTTCCTTTTCTTTTTTTCTTTTTCTTTTTCTTTAGAAAGAGAGAGTGTGAGTAGAGGATAGAGGCAAGGGGAGAGGCGATCTTAAGCATGCCCCATGCTCAGTGCGGAGCCTGACGAAGGGCTCGATCCCAGTGGGGAGCCCAATGTGCAGCTCAATCCCACAACTCTGGGATCATGACCTGAGCTGAAATCAAGAGTCAGACGCTCAACCAACCGAGCTACCCAGGCACCTGAAGAGACATCATTTTCAAGGACTGTAAGACCAATTATTATAAAGATGTCAGTTTTTCTC
This sequence comes from Panthera tigris, assembly GCF_018350195.1. Classification (NCBI taxonomy): domain Eukaryota; kingdom Metazoa; phylum Chordata; class Mammalia; order Carnivora; family Felidae; genus Panthera; species Panthera tigris. Next base: position 21,757,373 of record NC_056669.1, on the reverse strand, counting down.
AAATTGGTCTATAGATTCAGTGTAATACCAATCAAAATGCCCACAGCTTTTTCTGTAGAACTTGATAAGCTAATTCTAAAATGTATATGGAAATATTAAGGATCAAGAATAGAAAGCCACTCTTGAAAAAGGAGGAGGAAGAAAAGGAAGAGGAGGAGGAAGGACTTTCTCGACTTGACATAGCCTTATTATAAAGCCAGTGTGACTCATTATTGTGGCAGTGTGATATTGTGGCAGGGAACACAGAAAAATAGACAGACAAATAGACCAATGTAATAAAAGAGCCCAGAAACAGACCCATGCACATATGGACACTCGATTTAAGTCAAAGATAGCATTGCAAAAGGAGGAGGGAAAGGATGGTCTTTTCAGAAAATGGAGTTGGAATAATTGGGTATACACATGGAAAGAAGGAAGAGAAGAAGGGAGGGAGGAAGGCATATACTCTTGACCATATGCGCTGGGAGACATGGACAAGAATGTTTGTAGCAGCATTATTCATAATATCCTAAATTAGAAACAGCCCAAAATTCAATAGTAGGATGGATAAATAAAATTTGACGTATTCATAAAATAAGAGTATTTTACAGCAATGAAAATGAATAAACTGTAGCCTCATACAGAATAGATGACTCTTAATTAAAAACATAATACTGAATGAAAGAAGCCAGATATACAATACATGTGATTTCACTTACAAAAAAAAAAAAAATCAAAACCAGGAAAAACTTTTAGTGATGTAGGATACATCACTAAAATTATTGTAAATAATTTTAAAATTAAAATTAAAAAAATAATTGTAAAATTATTGTTTTTGGGGGGGAGGGGTTCGACCAGCAAAGATTTGTTTTTTCTGCAGTGCCATATTTTTAAAAAAATAATGCAACATTTTAAAATTAAATTTAAGAAAATTTAAAAGCCAGACTTCTGGCCTTCCTTAAAAGTTGGAAGCTTGGCAAGGTGGGCCTACATTCCTTTCTGACAGTGCTTGGGTGGATGAGATACAGTGATAAAATTATAAAGAAAGGCAAGTCAGTATAGTGGTTATCTCTATAAGGGAGATAAGGGTTTAACATCGGGAAGGGATTATGGGGCAAAGCTTCTAGAGTGCTATCTACATTCTATTTCTTTGACTTGATTGTGGCTATGCACTATTTGCTTTATAATAAACCATAGAGTAGTTGTACATGTATGTTTCATATACTCCTCTGTATTCATGTTACATTTCACAAGAAAAAAGTTTTAAAAAACCAAATTCACCTTGGCTACTGTGTAAGCAGACAAGTGTGCACATAGAAAGTCCACTTGTCCAGAAAAGACATGATGGAGGCTAGAGTTGAGAAGTAGTCAGATTTAGGAAAGATTTCAGAGGTAACAGGACTTGATGTAGAATATGAAGGGAAAAAAAGATGAAACAGCAAACACACTGACAGTCATAAAACACAGCAAGGGAGTAAGTATATAACAGAATGAATAAAGCTTTTGAAACAGAAAACATTAATGTGAAATGCTAAATTGTGTGAGTGGGTACTAGACGGAGAACTTTTTTCCAACTGATTAGGAGAGGCTTCAGACAAAAGTTGGAAATACAAACACTGGGCACAGAGGAATATGCACTGGGAAATAGATGGTCTTTTCAACAAATAGTGCTGGGAAAACTGTACAGCCACATGCAAAAAAATGAAACTGGACCACTTTCTTTTAAAATAAACTCAAAATGGATTAAGGACCTAAATGTGAGACCTGAAACCACAAAACTCCTAAAATAGAACATAGGCAGTAATTTCTTTGACATCAGCCATAACAACATTGTTCTAGATATGTCTCTTAAGGTAAGGGAAACAAACACAAAAATAAACTACAGAGACGACATCAAAAAGCTTCTGCACAGTGAAGGAAACTGTCGACAAAATGAAAAGGCTACTACTAAGTGGGAGAAGATACTTGCAAGTGATACATCTGAAAAGGGTTCATATGCAGACTATATAAAGAACTTATACAACTCAATACCCAAAAACTCCACAAACAATCCCTTTACAAACTGGGCACAGGACCTGAACAGACATTTCCAAAGAAAATATACAGATGGCCAACACACACATGACAGGATACTCAACTTCACTAATCATCAGGGAAACGGAAATCAAAACCACAATGAGATTATCACCTTATACCTGTCTGAATGGCCAGAATAAAAAAGACAAGAGGGGCGCCTGGGTGGCTCAGTTGGTTAGTCCAACTTCAGCTCAGGTCATGATCTCACTGTCCGTGAGTTCAAGCCCTGCATCAGGCTCTGTGCTGACAGCTCAGAACCTGGAGCCTGCTTCAGATTCTGTGTCTCCCTGTCTCTCTACCTCTCCTCCACTCGCATTCTGTCTCTCTCTCTCTCAAAAATAAATAAACATTAAAAAAATTAGAGTAAAAAAGACAAGAAATAAGTGTTGATGAGGATGTGGAGATAAAGGAACCCTCATGCACTGTTGGTGGGAATGTAAATTGGTATAGCCACTGAGAAAAATGGTATGGAATTTCCTCAAAAAACTAAAACAGAAATACCATACAATCTAATAATTCCACAATAGGGTACTTACCCAAAGGAAAATGAAAGCACCAATTTGAAAAGTTATATGCACCCCTATGTTTATTGAAGCATTATTTACAATAGCTAAGATATGGAAGCAACGCAAGTGTCCATTGACAGATGAATTGATAAAGAAGACATGGTATATACACAATGGAATATTACTCATCCACAAAAAGGATGAGATCTTGCCCTTTGTGACAACATGAATAGACCTAGCGAGTATAATACTAAGTGAATTAAGTCAAAGACAAATAGCATATGGTTTCACGTATATTTGGAATCCAAAAAACAAACCAAACAAACAAGCAAACAAAAAGCAGAAATAGACTCATAAATACAGAAAACAAAGTGATGGTTGCTGGAGGGGAGGGAGGTAAGGAAATGCACAAAAGAGATGTAGGGGAAGGGAAGATTCAGGCTTCTAGTTATGGAATGAACAGGTCATGGGAATAAAAGATACAGCATCGGGAAGATAATCAACGGGGGGAAAAAAGAACGAAAAGTTGAGAAAACAAATACTGGGCATAGATTGTGGAGGAAATGGAAAAGGGGATGATGCAATTAAAGGGAGGTAGTTGACAGTTTACAGGTTGATTACTCTGTATCGTTCTGACCTCTTTTGCACATTATTTTGAGACATTGTATACATTATCTCTCAAATAGGTTTTTCATCTACTCATGCTACCATTTGAATCCACAAAAAGTGTAGTACATTACTTCAAACACATTCCAGAAATTCTGATTGAACTATGAAGCCTTGAAGGAGCACATCACACAGCTCCAGGAATCCAGGATCAGCCATGGTTAGACAGCATGACAAGCACATGATCCAGGTTGCCTATGCAGCAATGCCTCCATACTGTGTAGTACATATTAGTGGCTTTTATGTTATTGAATTAATTGTAACCTCAGGATATTACTGGAAATTTTATTTTTGACACTTTTTCTCATTGGATAGACTGATGAGCTGTGGGAATAAAGGGGGGGGCATATAGAAATAATGTCTAGAAACAGAAGTTTGTGGGAAGGGAGACTTCCCAGTCAACCCACTTTATCTAGGAAGGCTTCCTGCATGAGTCAGAGTTGATTTGAGAATCATCCAGAATTAACAAAAGAAGGAGGGAGGCTCTTTTTCAGGCTCCTGGGAAAATGAGAGCAGGATAAGCAGTGATTTTAAAACTCTTCGGAGTCTCTGATTTAGGCATGACTCTCCCCTTTCATGCACATTAAATACCTTGTGACATTAAAAAACGTACTGTTGGGTGGAATAAGAGTGAATTTTGCTTTGACAGGTGTTTGAGATGCCATAAGAGCCCTTAAAAGAACTGAAAATGAAGACACTGAAAGCTAGTGGTGGAGAGAAAGCGACAAAGGAAAGAGTCTCTATTAACTAACCTACAGTAGTCCTCCTTATCCACGGAGGATTGGTCCAAGACCCCCAGTGGATGCCTGAAAGCACACATAGTCCCCAACTCTACATGTACTATGTTCTTTCATATACATACATACCTAAGATAAAGTTTAATTTATAAATTAGCCATGGTTAGAGATTAATGACAATAACAATAGCCCAATTATAACAACGTATTGTAACAAAAGTTATGTGAATGTGGTTCCTCGCTCTCAAAATACCTTATCGTACTGTACTCACCCTTCCTGCGATGATGTGAGATGAGATACTGCCTACACGAGATGAAGAGAAGTGACTGACAGAGGCATTGTGAGATAGCTTTAGGCTATTGACCTTCTGGCCATAAATCAGGACGATCTGCTTCCTGACTGCCTTTTGGCACTGGCAACTGAAACCCTGAAAGTGAAATCGTGCATAAGAGAGGACTGTCACATAGCCCAAATGAGATAATAGCTAATGTTCATCTAACGTTTACTGTGAACCAGGCACCCTTCTAAGGGCTTTACCTGTATCAACCCATTTAATTCTCATAACAATGCTGTGAGGTCATCCCCATTTTATAAATGAAGAAAGCAAGGTACTGAGAGATTGCTTAACTAAATTGGCTGAGGTTGCACAACTGGAATTTGAAGCCAGGCATTTCGACTCTAGAATCCAAACTTTTTTGTTTTTTTAACCCCTTCCCAACTCCCATAGAATCCATACTCTTCACCAAGGTGTTTGACCATGTCTTTTTCTTAGAAAAAGAGGAAAATATAGCATAAATTCTGGAACTTCTTTATGATTCCTCATACTGAAAACTATGGGGGACTTTTAATATGATAGAGACGGTTACCTCCTCTACTTCATCCCTACTGCTTATTCCTTTGGCTTTCTAAGCATATTATTCTCTTAGTGTGATTCTAGGGTGTAGCTGACCTCAGCTCTATATTTATTTATTTATCTATTCATTCATTCATTCATTCATTCATTCATTCATTGTTTCCACACCGGGCAGGAGCCCAATAGGGGGCTTGAACTCACCACCCTGAACTCAACACCTGAGCTGAGATCAGGACTCGGACACTTGAGGGACTGAGCCACCCAGGCACCCCCTCAGCTCCATTTTCTTTTAAAAACCTAACAAATATTTGCTTTCCAAAAAAAATTCCACATATTTGAAAAAGATCCGCTGAGGCTTTTAAGTTAAGGATTCAAGATAAACAATCAGATATTTGGCTTTGAAGATTATTGAAATACCTTACAGCTACTATTGGCTTTGGCGTGCTAATGTTCATTAAACTGCAGCACTTTGAGGAGTATTCAGGAACGGCTGATAAACTAATTACCAGAGGTCACAAGAGCTGCCATAATTGGCAGTCGTCTTTTCAAACTCCTTACACTCCAGGGTGTGAAATACAGTAGGAAAACGAGGCAACTTCCAAATCGGGGATGATGGAGAATGGTTTTGGAAAGTAACTTTTCTGCCGGGCCCCAGAGTTCCTACATGTTTGAACTACAAAGTACAGACGCGATAAAGACATCTAAGTTTTTCTACACATGGTCACACCTACCCAGGCTAACTGGAAAACAGATCTTAACTGGAGCCAGAGTTGCTGTTCCTCAAATAATGGCGCAAGGGTTTCTCGAAAAGCCACAGCGAACCAACTCTAACCCTGGTCCACAACTGCTTTTTAAAGCCTCCCCCAGAAATGCTCTCCTTCAGCCTCGGCGCTTCCCGGAGAAGCCCTCGGCAGGTTTCCCCAGTCTCCGCCCTGGACGTCAGCCTCGGCGCCCCGAGGCGAGCTCAGAGGGAGGGGAGGCAGAGCGGAGGGAGAGAAGAGAGAGAGCGAGGGAAATGGTCAAGTCCTCCTTAACTCTGGGCCCCCTCGCGGGCCTCACCCCTCCTCCCGGGGGCTGAGATTGGAGAGGAAGTGGGAAGGCTCCAATCTGTTCCTCACACCAGCGCCCTCATGCCCCCACCCTTCTCGTCAGCTCGGGGCTTCGGCGCGCCTCATCCCCGCCCCTCACCCCGGGAGAGGAGCGGGCGGCGCGGTAGGGCCCGCGGAGAGAGGCCGGGGGAAGCGGACGGCCTCCGTTCGGCAGCAGGGGCGCGTAGCCGCCCGCCCTCGGGCGAGCCAGGCCCGAGGGCAGCCCCGGAGACCGCGGCGGCCGGATGCGCGGGCGCGTCACTTCCGGGCGGTGCAGCGGCGGCCGCTTGGAAGATGGCTGCGCCCTGTGGCTCGGAGCTGCCCGCCAACTCGCCGCTAAAAATCCCGAAGATGGAGGTGCTCTCCCCGGCTTCTCCTGGTGGCCTGAGCGACGGAAATCCATCGCTGTCCGACCCTTCCACGCCTCGGGGTGCCTCCCCGCTCGGGCCGGGCAGTGCGACGGGCTCGGGGGCAGCGGCGTCTGGGGGTCTCGGGCTGGGGCTGGGGGGCCGCAGCGCCGCCTCGTCCTCGGTCTCCTTCTCCCCTGGTGGCGGCGGTGGCGGGGCTGCGGCAGCCGCCGCCGCCGCCTGCCGGGGCATGTCGTGGACGCCGGCCGAGACGAACGCGCTCATCGCAGTATGGGGCAACGAGCGGCTGGTGGAGGCGCGGTACCAGCAGCTGGAGGGAGCCGGCACGGTGTTCGGCAGCAAGGCCCCTGGGCCAGCCATGTACGAGCGCGTGTCCCGGGCCCTGGCCGAGCTGGGCTACGAGCGGACCCCTTCCCAGTGCCGGGAGCGCATCAAGGTAACCGGCCGCCCGGCCTGGGGCAGCGAACCAGAGGCAGAGAGAAGGCGGGGAAGCGGGCCTCGGGGGCGGGGGCCGGTCTGAGCTCAGGGCTCCCCTCCGGGGCCCGGTGGGCGATTCGCATCTCCTCCGCCTTTTTCTTCTTTCCCTGGGAAGGGGGCTTTTTTCCAGATGGCCGCCAGCCCGTAGGTTTCCTGAGTTTGAAGTTGGGCGTGCCTGCCGCCGCCCCTCTTTCTTGCCAATTGATGTTCCTACGCTCTGAAGTTGGTAGTTTCTCATTGTGCGCTGTGCGGCAGTTCCCGTGTCGCTGGCGCCTCTCGCCCCCACCGCCGGGGCCCCTCGCTTTGTTCCAGGCTGAGGGGCTCCCAGGCCGAGGCTTACCAGCCGGGGCGGAATTGAGGAAGGATAGAAGAGGGGGGCCGGTGAGCCCTCAGTTTAGGAATTTTCAAATGAGTGGCAGTGCAGAGCCACGCAAAAAGCGCCTTTGGACGACTGGCCTTTGTGTCAGTCGCCTTGCTTTTCTAACTTGAGCTTCGAAGGATAAGACTTGAGATGCTTTGGAGAATTGAAGAGGCTCGGTTGTAGTCAGATAGTGTATTGTTATCGCGGAGTTAGGGGCACAATTAAAGTTAGCCTGGCTGAGAGTTGGTCTGGAATTTGTAGAGTGTCGATGTCTCCAGAGTTAGGTTGGCTTGAGGCCCTTCTATGTTTCTGACTAAGCTCCTTCACGAAAGCCAGTTTTTCCCTGCTTTAGTTATTGTGCCGGATGTGGTGAAAAGTAAAGCTCTCAGTGTGCATCTGGCTATCTGTGGATCTGAGTGTTCAGGTACAGAGGCTTAATTTGGGCTAGAAATTTTTACCAGCAGCCAGGTTATCTTTCCGTTGTTTGTTTTGACCTTTAGGCTTTCAGATTTGTATTATTGGCAGAGAGGGAGTTGTCTTTTAGGTAAGCTAGTTCCCTTGTCATAGTATCTGCTAAAAGATTCTGGTAGGAATCTTTCTCCCAGTTTTCAATGAACTACTTCTTGTTAATAGTCATAGTATCTGTGTACTTCTCTTCTGGCAGGGATGGCACTTTCCCCCCCAGCTCCTTGGGTAAAAACCCAGTGAGAACAATCACAATCACGCTAAGGGAGGAGATTGTTCCAAAGTTGGAGAGATCTTGGCTCAAGTAGTGTTCATCCCGGGACATTGTCGCTTAGAAAATTTGGTCCAGAAACTAAGATATTTCAAACTTATTGACTGTCGTTCAGGGAATTTGGCACCCACTTCTCAATTACAGAATTGAATTGGTTTACTTGATAATGTTTACATTTAGGTCTTCTTACGACCCTCTCTTTTTATATACCCCCTTAACAAGGGTGTCATTAAAGTAGTAGTTTATAGACAGGATTAAAGTAGTAGCTAATAGGAGCCACTGTGTTCTGAATCTCATTGATTGTTCTATTAAAGAATAAAGTTATAAATTCAATTTCAAGGTCATTAAGGTTAAATTTCTGGGAGTTTTTGCACCGTGCTGGTTAGCATCCACCCATGAACTTTTCATGAGTTTAGAAGTGTACTTAGGCATTTGTAACTGTTTTGGCTTGATTGATTTTGTCCATAGAAATTTCCCAATCAAAAGGGTAAAGTGTTGTGCAATCAAAACCTCAATGAATATAAATCTCTCCATAAAACTGTTTCTCAAACAACCAGAAAATAGCTAGTTGCGTCTTTGTCCACTTATGAGAAGCATAACCTAAAGCAAGGAAAGGAGATTGAGCTTCTCTGAAGAATTGTTTTTAATTTTTTAAATGTTTATTTATTTTGAGAGAGAGAGAGCGAGCATGAGCAGGGGAGGAGCAGAGAGAGAGAATCCCAAGCAGGCTCCATGCTGTCAGCGCAGAGTTGGAAGCGGGGCTCAAACTCACAAACCATGATATCATGACCTGAGCCGAAATCAAGAGTCAGATGCTTAACCGAGTGAGCCACCCAGCTGCCCCCCTGAAGAATTTTTAAAAGAGGATCTGTTCACCTGATGTCAAACAGATAAGACCAAATTGACCTCAAGCTCTTAGAATATTTTGAGAACATGTTGACAGTGGATTCTCTGATCAACAGTTGTAGGTGACAGGAGGGCAGATAACTGTATGTATTTTTTTTTCTCTACTTGTTAAGTGATTTCAACCAAGGAACCAGATTTCTTCATTAACAATGTTGGTCTTTCCTGCCAGAATATAAGCTCTGTAAGGACAAGTTCTGGTTTCTCTTATTCACTGCCATATTTCCGTGCCTAGCACATAGTAGACACTGGACACATATTTATTAAATTTACCAAATACAGTCTAGAAGGAGAACTTTGGAAAGTATAGAGATCTAGATCAGTGTTACTCAGACTTTAATTCAAAGACATAGACTGAAACCCAGTTTGAAAAATTTTGCATTGAATACTAAGCTCTGTCCCTCTAGAAGACTTAGTATAAATGTAATCTTAAGCAAAGAAGCAAATGTCGTCACTGACACCGTAGCCTTACACAGTTATGAGGTGGATGTCCCCAAGTAATCCAGACAGAGTATGTTTATGAAAATAAAAACACAACTTTAAAAAATTCTCAGAGAGTCTCAGATACCTGAAAGCAAATCTTTAGATCCCAGTTTCAGAAATGCTTATTCAGGATGAGTAATTCAGAAATCTCTTCTTCTTGTTTTTTAAGTTTATTTATTTATTTTTGAGAGAAAAAGGGGGAGAGAAAGAATCCCAAGCAGGCTCCATGCTGTCAGCCCGGAGCCCGACTCAGTGCTCCATATCACGAACTCTGAGATCATGACCTGAGCCAAGATCAAGAGTCGGACGTTTCACCGACTGAGCCGCCCAGGCGCAACCGGAAAGCTCTTCTTTTACTTTATTGTCTTGATGAGAACTGCAAAAAGAAATTCAACAATCTTTTGTGCTTTGAATTTCACACAATAGAAAAAGTACAGTAAGATATGGACCATGAGGAACTTTTTGTACGGACTAGTGTGCTCACTTAAATGTGAATTCATGTCAGAGGGTCACAGGGAAGGAATATCCTGTGTGTCCATTAAATTTCTGGCTCAATGCATTTGAAATATGCATTAAAATGCAATTATGAAAACTCAGTAAACAATTTCTTCCAAGTTTGAAAGGAGGGAAGAGGTATATAGGAACTTCGGTTTTTCCAGGAAACTTTCCTTTAATCATAGTTTCAGTATGTTGAAGTAGCAGCCTTCATCTCATCACAAGAAGGCATCAGAAAGCTGAGTCCCATCCCAGCCTCTTCCCTGGCTACCTTCCTGAATAACCTGAAAAACACATCACTTCCCTTTTTTGGACTGTTTTAGACTTCTTATCTATTGAAATTGTAAATTTTGAAATTAATAGCTCTTGGATTTTGCTACCAAAGTACTATTTTTGCATGTTAAGTGAATGTGTATATTTCTAAGTGCACAGGGTTTTAGCTTAAAGTCAGATATAAACGTTTGTTTATTGCTGCAAAGAGTTTCATTTTGAAGTCCGACATGTCCATTTATTGGTATTCGTTCAGTCATTTGGAAATGGATGTGTTTGATACTGCCTTACTGCACAGATTACTGTTTGGTTCTGAAGTTTTGCTGCTTTTTTTGTTCGTTTGCCAGAAGAAAATCCGTCCCTAATTTTGGAGCCAGATAAACAAATGGGTGGTTTTCTGTCTGGTGATTGCATGATTTTTCTCTTATTCTATAGGCCTTTTCATCATGTCTCCATTCACCATATAACTTGAGTGCTTACTATGTGCAGGGCTGTATGCTAGATGTTAGGATAAATAAAGAGCTTACAGTGCAGTTGAAGTATGTATAGACACATCAAAGAGTTAAAAGCTGGACAACACAAGGGATGGTATGTGATGGCAGTATTTGATTAAGTGTCATATGACTAAAGCAGACAATAAGTGTGATGACTTCAAAGGAGGGAGAGATCTCATCACAGTCCATACTGTAGTAGTTGAAAGATCTATCTAGACTTGGCATTCATGAAAGCATTCACTTCTGAGCCAGATGCTGTATTCACACTTCAGTCAGTTAATCTGATGCACTGCAAAACTCATTCTCAAGTCCCATATTTTTGGGTGTTCTCCAAAAATTTGCCTCTTGAGAGTTGGCTTTATGTCTTTGAAACAGATGTGTACTTCTAGCTCTGCCTCGAGATGAAATGCAAGGTGATTGTATGACCTAAAAAGCTTGTGTTTGCTGGATCAGTACTGGTTGCTCATCAGACAAATTTAAAAGTGGTAGGGAGTCTTCTGCCTAGCAACCAAAATGATCAGTGTTTTAGGGGTATTGCTTAGATTTATTCATTAGTAATTGTTATAATCTTTAGAACAAAATTCATGCTTTAGCAGACAAATTACATATTGACCTTTCGTTTTAGCCCTCAAGCCTTGTCATTTGTTTGTGAGAACCAGTGAGGTAAAGATGGCTTGAAGCCAGCAGATAACCTGTGTCCCTGTGTAGCATTTTAATAGACTCCACCCACCTCTGAGGATTTCTCTCTGGTGTTTGCAGACAAGACGTTCCCTCTGTACTGTCATTGAAAGATTTCCGAGAAATATGGTATACCACTCAAATCGTTTGCAAGAAAGATTGGGTCAGATTTGTTTGCTTCCATTTTTTACATATTCTGTTTCTGTTGTTCCCATGCCACTGTCATCCAGAGGCTTGTGTGTTCCAGAACGCTTGCCTGCTTGTGAGTCTGATAGAGGCTTGATGTGTATCTTAAAGGAATAGACCATCTTGGACTACCGACCATACACTTACAGTCTTTCAGTTTAGGAGGTGAGGGTCTAACAAGCACATGTTAAAACTTTGGATGAATAGTCTTCTGAGTTTATTTCTTGGCATTTGGGGAAATCTAGTAAAGAGTGGAATGAAGTTATTATGGATCCTTCAATAAGATGATACGTAAAAAGAAAAAAGAATTTAGAAAGCACATAGTACAAACAGTGCTGTGTAATAAAACTTTCTGTGATGATGGACATGTTCTATATCTAACACAGTTCATTGTGATAGCTACCAGTCACTTGTGGCTGTTGAGACCTTGGAATGTGGCTAGTGTGCCCGAGGAACTGAATTTTAAATTGTGTTTCATTTTAATTAATTTAATTTTAAATTATAAATGCCACATGTGGCTAGTGGCTACCATATTGAACAGTGCAGGTAAAAAGTTGTTATTTGGAGTATTAAAGAAGTCTATTTTACGAAACAGTTTTCTTAGCTACATACTCAAACCTTTAGGGGAAGCTCAAAGTTCCTTTTTTTTTGCCCTCCCTGTGTCTTTACCCCAGAGTAGGAGGAACCTTGATACAAGTAAAGAAAAATGGTCCACCCTACTAGGGAGGAAGAGCTTTTAGTGCACAGAATAAAGTCTTATAATCTCAGTTAGCTAGGGCAAACAGTGTCATATTCTTGATTTTCTAGGACAATGCTGTCTGATAGAACTTTATGTGATATATGTGTCCTGTTGTCTGCACTGTCCATCAGCCACTGAGCAATAGCCACTAGCCACAGGTGGTTATTGAACACTTGAACTGTGGCTAGTGTGACGGTGTGAAACTGAATTTTTAATTTTCTTTAATTTTAATTTAAATGGTCATATATATGTAGCCAGTGGCTACTGTATTGGCCAGAACAGCTTTGGAATAATGATATTCAAACTTTGTTTTTGTGCTCCCAAAAGACTTTTTGTACTCTCTTGAACATTTTAAAATGGACATTAAAGTTTTTTTGTTATAGGTGAAAGTTTACAGGATGTTAATAGGATATAGGAAATATTAAATCTAGTATGAGATGAATAAAATGAGCATTGACTGTAAAATGTACTCAGTAACGTACTATGAATCTGAAAAATCCACGCAACATTCGTATCTGTAGATTTTATCAAATGTATCTTGAGAATGTTGATGATCAGACAATATTCCACTTAACATTTAAAGAAAACCAATATCCCTAACCTATATTGCTTTGGTTATTTTAAATTCAGGGGCCAAGCTTTACATGTAAGAAATACATGCCAGCTGGAAATGCCAGGAATCCCTAAGGTTTTATGATGCCTTGATTAATCATGAAAGAGTAGGAATACCCCAGTGGGAGGCCACTGCTTTAGAACTCTGAGCATCTTTCTGATATCTTTCTTGGCAGCCGTAGCGGGACTGGACCCTTGAATTCCACTGTCCTTAGGAAGCAGGAGAAAGATGTGGAGCTTAACTCTTGGCTAAAGTGCAAGAATCTGTGGGAGGATTTGGAGATCTTACCCATTCCCTTTCATCAGACCCAGCTGACAGATTTCATCACAGGGTTTCTCCAAATACTAAAGTCTGAAATAGGGACTTACTTTTTTATTATTATTATTATTCACCACAAATATTTGAGTGCCTTGTGCAGTAGGTCCTAGAGATGCTGCAGTGTACCATTTACTGTCAGAGTGTCCACCTTCCAGTGAAAGAGTCAGACTACAAAAGCACCAGTTACAGGGTTGTGAGCAAGGTCTGTGTGACACGTTGACATTAAGCTCATGGTGCTTCAGGCATACACAGGAAAGGCACGTCATCATAGGCTTTCAGGAGGTGGATCCTGAAGGTAGAGTGCACTGAACTGAGTAGAAGAGGGTAGTTAGAGATGAGCACTTGGGGTAAAAGACCAGAGGCAGCATAACCTAGAACAGTGTAAACTGCCAGTATAGTAAAATATATTTTGTTCAAGAATCTTAAACTGGAAACATCCAAATACCGCATTTGTTCCAGAAAATTTATAAGTGACTATTTTTTCCCCCTTCCCTTCCCCCATGGTCTTCTAAGTTTCTCAAGATCCACATATGAGTGAAAACATATGATATCTGTCTTCCTCTGACTGACTTATTTCACTCAAAGAAGATTTATAAGTGGTAAGCTGTTTAAAAAGTCATCCCTTCTGGGGCACCTGGGTGGCTCAGTTGGTTAAGCATCCCACTCTTGACCTCAGCTCAGGTCTTGATCTCAGCGTCTTGAGTTCAAGCCTCGTGTTGGGCTCCATACTGGTCGTGAAGCCTACTTAAAAAAATAAATAAATTAATTAAATTAATTAAATAAAAACGTCATGCCTTTCAACTGAATAACAGTTTGCTATAGTGCATGGCATTTGGTGAAGGTATGACTTAGAATCTACAAATGACTCGTTAGTGGTGTCTTAAAGAACCAAGAAAGGGTGGAGCAGATAGTTTTGGAATAACAGTATGGTGGGCATACCAATTGTAGACAATTTATATGTTTTGATAGATAACCTTTTTATAGTGTTAGATTGTAGTTGTGCAGGTATCTATTACATATCTCATTCTTATATACTGGAATAAAAAACCAAAGCAATGCATCTTTTGAACATATAGTAAGAAGAAATATATTTTACCCTGTGGCCTAATAGTCACGTAATATATATGTTTAACTGAAACATTTCCACAAAATAATAATGATTGTAGCCAACACTTCTGTAACATTTACTATGTGCCATGCACTGTTCTAGGTGCTTTGCAAATATTCACTTATTTAATCCGCAAAATGACATGCTACTTAACTATGTGCAGTGCCCTCTGGTATGTTCTATTATATTCGAGCACAGCTAATCTGGCTCTAGAACCACCAGGTCATATGTCCTCTCGAGTATCATAAGTATACAGCACACGAACACACCCAACACGTTGCCTGTACCTGGTAGGCTCTTTCTCTAGTCTCCTCCCTACAGGTACGTAGTCCTCCTCCACCACCACCACCACCACACCTCCTCTACCCCAGTACTTGGCAGCATTGCCTCCCCTTTTCACCACCCCCCCTCCTGGTACCTCTCATCCTTCCCTGCCCCAGCCACACACTCATTTGTCTCCAGAAGTTCCCTCACCTAAAACTGGTGCAAAGAAAACCTGGGCGGATGGGGGTGCCTGCTCCCACTGGTATTGGGCAGCTGGCTTACTCCTGGGGGACTGGCAGCTCAGGGTCATGTTGGTCCCCACACGGGCCACACCCAGGAGACGGCAGGACGGAGGAGCTGGAGGAACTGGAGCAGGGAGACAGGTTAAAAATTCAGTCCCCAGGAACCAACAGACCCCCACCTCCACCACCTCCTACACTCCCCGCCTCCCTCTTCTGTCACTCCATCTGCCCTCCTCCAACCTTTACAGGCAGCCTTTTGGGAGAGACCTGCCTGACCTCCCTGGGGGCTGGGGCGGTATTGCAAAGTGTGTGCTTCACACTTACCCAGCACACTGAGTTCTAAAGTTTTGCTGCTGTGGCTCCTATTTATGCCTCGATGGTCTTGCACATTCACAGAGCAGTGGGAGGACCCAGAGTCTTTCTCCAGGAGGCCCTGCAGCCGCAGCGACACGTTGTGGGAGGGCATGGAGTAGACCAGGGATACCCCAGGTTTGCTTGTCGTGGTCTTGCTGATGTACGCCAACACCTGGTGTGGGGCACGACGCCTCCCGGTTATCACATGTATGCACTGTGCCCGCGGGCTCAGCCAATCCCCTCCCCCACACTGGCAGTCTTCAAGTGCTCCTCCCCTGCACCCATCCCCTCCAACCTGTACCAGCTCCCCATTCACCCTGTTCCCCCCTAGCCACCCTCACTGGCCCTGGGTCCTCTTTACCACGACGCTTCTTGATCCCCTGTGCCTTGTCTCTTTATCTCCCACTTGGGGTGTTTAGAAAGGTGGTCACAACCTACTAAAATTGATTTCCCAACTCATCCCACTTGTGGGCTATAACCTGCAGTTAGATAAAAGAAAATTAGAAGATACTGAGGTGACATCGGCTTTTTTTTTTTTCCCAATCATTGTGCTCTTTTAGATTTAAGGCATCAAAACTTCAGAAGCATTAATTTGGAACAGGTCATGTCCCCAATAGTCTGGTGAAATGTTTTATGTGATGTAGTTCTAGCTAGCTGGAGCCTGAGGTTAGAGGGAAGAGGGTGAAAGGAGGTGGGAAGTGATCAGAAATGAGACTGGAGACATACATAAGAGGTGAGATGAGGTACTAGGGGGTTTAGACTTGACCCTAGACTTAGTCATCAAAGAGCTGTAAGCTGGGAAGTGGACATAGTCTTAGGTCCTAGGACTGGCTGTAATGTGGAAAATGAATTGGCAAGGGTAAGATGGGAAGGACAAAGATCACTCAGAGGCTTCTTGCAGTAAGCTAGACAAGAGGTACAATAAAACAGTGGCCATGAAAACAGAAGACAATGGATTTCAGATATACTAAAATCAGCAGGGCTGTTTAGGAATCTGAAAATTTTATGGGGTTTGTTAAATCTTCTACCAGCTTACACAGGATTCTTTGTTGTAGTCCTCAAAGATCATCACAGTGCTTCATTGCCTGAATTTTTAGAGTTGATTCTAGAACCCAGTGAAATCCAACTAAAATACCATTTTGGCACAGCTCTGTTACCTCTAAGATGTACTCTAGACTCTTGGATTCTAATCTCCCTAAACTTCAGAAGTGATGATCCTGCCTTCTTTTTTCCCCTCTTTTTTTCTAACATTACCAGAGGGCAAGAACTAAAATTCATATCTCCAATTTCAGATATTGATTGTCATACAGGCACTCGGAAGTTGCTCGTACGCTAGGCTGAGGTAGAAGAGCAGTTTTCCCCCTCTTGGAAGGTTGTATCTATGTAATGTTTAAAAAAGGCTTAAAAATGGCAGAAAGAATGTCTTGAGTTTCAAAAACAGACCAGGACCACAAAGAGCTTTAACTTTTAAACAGTTGATTGTTGGGACTGCTTTGATTATTGGGTACTCTTTAATCCTGGTTTGGGGCTGGGGAGCGGTTCATGCAGTGTGTTCTTCTCTGCCTGCTGTTGACCATTGCAGAAACAGCATTCAGTATTCAGGATGAATGCTTAACAAATCTGGGCCTAGTATGCATATGTTGCAAATACCTGGAATTTGTAAACTATGTGGAGTCTTCCCCCTACTATTCCAAATCATTGGAAAATGTCTGCGAATGGAAAAAGGCATGTATTTAAATCTGTTTTAATTCTTACCTGTTGTAGTTGAGAGAGTCCTTGAGAGCCAATGGAAATGCTTACTTTTTTTTTCTTGGCACTAATCAAGTGAGTGTTCTCTTGTCACTTAGTGGGAAGTGTTGTTATTCCTTAGTATAAAATACAAACCTGTGTTTATTCTCAGACATTTTAGGAATAACAGCCATCAGTTTATTTTTATATATGTGCTCTTGGCTGTATTCATAAATTACATATTTTGAGCTACCAAATAATATTTCAGTCAATATAAATTGATACAATAGAATGGAAGTTATTTACTTAGATACGTCTTCTAGTTGCCTTTTCTCAGCCTATGTAAGACTATTTTGTTGTAATAGCCTGAATTTTTGAAACTCACAGTATTATTGTCGCTCTACTATCTACCTTCAGATTTCATTTATTCAAATAAGTCAATTATGTTTGTAATTGGTATTAATAAAACCAGAATAAAGTTCGTATCTATCAAAAACTGCTTTTATTATTATTATTTTAAATTTGCAGATACTTTCTCTAAATGGGAAGAGCTGGTTTATGATTTAGAAAGAAGAGTGTGATAGGTCAAAAAGTACCTCAACCTTACGTTTAATCTCTCAACTGCCATATAAAATCTTAAGGAATTTTCTTTCATTCATTCATTCATTCATTCGTTTAGCAAAAACCCACTGAGCTGCTTCTGCGTGCTGGCCATTGATGTAGGTACTGGAAATACATCAGTGAACAAAACTGAAATAAACTCCTGCCTTCAAAGAGCTTACATTCTGGTAGAAACCAATATGATATTTAAAATATGCAATTCAAAACAATTAGCACAATAGAAAGAAATTGCCTCAAATACGATATTACTAGATATCAGCCTTGTTGACCTTAGAACATTAGAGCTCTTATTCATTATATGTTACTTTTGCCTTTACCAAATGTTACCATTTGCCTTTACTTTCTTAAGAATGATTTACATGACTTTATATCTTTTTATTGTGGTATGTCCAGTTGTCACTGGGGTTTGCCCCATCAAGCAGCAAAGTGCAACATTGTTAATAGTCATTCAGTCATTAGATTATGAGCACCCCTATTCAGTCTTCTGTATAACCAGGTAATGTCCCTTCTCTTTTGCAAATTAGAAGACGTGGTTAATAGTTGGATTTTGAGGGATCAGATTGTACCTGTTTTAGAACAGTATAAAATATTTTTTCCTTTATATAAGTAATGTAAACCACATTATAAAATTAAGAGGAAAAATCAAGGGAGAAATTTTAACTTTATAGCAGAACTAACATATCTATGAAACCCTAATTTTCAAGAAGTGGTGGTCAATCTGATTTTACTTCCAGTAAATTTCCATGCACCAAAAAAGGAATGAGAGGTCTACATGTTTTTTGTTCCATTGAACTCCAGGAAAATATATGAGCCATTCATACTTCACTGTTTGTCTACCTACAGCTTCTTGTAAGCAGGCTGCCCAGTGAGTGAGGCATGTTCCTATGGTTAGTTAAGATTCCTTGTTTCCCCTTTGGTTTATATGTCAGTGTTAGTCACCGTATTCTTGCCAGGACTACAAACCTTTGAAAATGGTTAGATAATTAGCTTTTATAAAGAAAGAGGAAATAAGAGCAAAAGGTTGAAGAAGTTATGCTAGTATAGCCAGGTGTTTCTGAAACTTGAATAATCTAAAGCATGTTTATACAACAATGTTACTTGATGTGTAACAAACCTAAATCTAGGTGTAAACTTGTTATTTGTAGATCTCGTGTGTTATCAAACAAAAATAACTGTAAAATACTTTTATGTACTAATAAAACTAAAATTCAGAAAATCAAGCTAGCATTCCTTTAACACTAGATGATGTGGTGTAACTGAAACTTGTTTTCCAAACGAGATTCTGATACTGACTGCTACAGTTTGTTATTCCTACCATGTGCTTTGTGATAAAACTTTGGGGTTACCTTTCCCTACTTGAACTAACCTTTATAAGTGGTCTCCATGTGGTGTGACTATTATTTTTGTAACAATCAAAATGACTAACATTTATTGAGTACAAGCTCTTAGGCACTGTTTTAAGTGCTCTGTTTGTATTTTTTCATTGAACACTCACAGCAAATCTGTGATGGAGGTACTGTTATTAACCCCACCTAACAGATGGAGAAATTGAGGCACAATGAGATTAATTTGTATAATGTCACAAAGCCAGCAGGTGGTATATTGCCCCTTTATGAACCATCAACCCACCTTTGAAAAATGTTGACAATTGAAGTAAGATTTTGGCAACAGTGTGATTATAAACGGTCCAATGCAATAGCCAAAACAGAGCAGTACAGATGGATGTTATGCTCATACATGTTACTTCTCACAGTAGGAAAACACAGGTTTTAAAAATTCTTGCAGATAATTCATGGTGTCCTAAGGTTATAAACACGTGAAAAACGTTTGATTTGGAACTCCCAAGGAAGAGTTGACAACAGGCATCAAAACATTTAGAATAGGCTTTTATTGTCAAAGACTCGGTTCACTCAAATCTTTATATAAATGATGGCATTTATTGAACTACTGACTCCTCTTGAAGTAAGTTTGAATTACAGAAGGAATTTGCAAAGTAGAAGTACTTTTTTCTGCAGTAAAAGGTTAAGGATGTGGCTTACCAAAAGGAGGCCATAGAGCATCCATTACCTATGCCTAAGTGTTCTTAGAGATGACAAAGAGGAGATGGGTTGTTTAGAATATATAATGTAAACGTACGAAAAAAGCATATGCATATGAAGAAAGCTAAAAATAGAAAATGAGAGATCAGAGGGTGCAGTGAGTAACCCAGGTAAATATAGTTACATCCGCTAAATATTAAAATGAGCTGTGAACTTCCTGGCAACTATGGCAAAAAGGTAAACAAAGTGACTTTCTAGACTTTTCAAAGTCTACTGAAGAGAGGAACACCAGGTCCTAGTTTTGAAACCTAAATTTACATTAAAGAAGTTCTGTTAGTGACTTTGGATAATAAGCTCTTACCTTTCCCTTAGCTCTCTATTCAGTTAAATAGAAATGCATCACATATCTTCCACATACATGTGATATAGTCCCCAGACCCCTCCTCCAGGAATGAGACACCCAGCCCCTCCCCCAGCTGCCTGGAGCAAGGATTGGTGACAGCTTCCAGTTGAATTCCTTCGCCCAAGGGAGCTGTCTCCCCCAAGGTAAGGCTCCCTCTCCAGGGAAGCCTGAATCCAGTGACTGGTCCGTGCTGAAATCCAAAGGAACAGTTTTCTTGCCCCAGTTCAGGACAAATCTGAAGGTTCATCCGGTTTCCACACCTCACTTTGGGTTAGCTGAGGCCTTTGCTGCAACTGTGTCTTCGTCAACCAACGTCTTCGTCCGCCCAACCCTGTTCCGGTCAGTTTCACAGGTATTCGTTCTCAAGAGCCCTCCCCAGTAAGCCTGCTGCACAGACTCCTCAGTCTGTTTCCTGGGACTCTCTCTTTTAGCATTAAAGTAAAAATTAGGAATAATAAATATAAACTGCTTAAGTCTCAACACACAGTAAGTAGGCACTGAGAAAATGGTAGTTATGGTTTTTGCCTTCATTGCACAGGACATTGAGCCACATATGGAAAATGTTTCATTTTTGTAGACAGTACATTTTTCATATGGCTATTGCTTTTAGCAGTCCTCATAAAGGTAAGAGTAAAATATAAAAATGTTACCAAATGAGCTATAAAAAGTATTATGATTGCCTGAATTTCTAACAACTTTCTAAATATGTTCAGGTTGCCTACAGACAGATGTATACACTTAAAACATGCTTATTTTCAGGTTTTTCATAGAGTATTTGTCAGCATATGAATATTTGTTCTTTTCATGCATTTATGATCTGTAGTTTACAGCATGTAAAATGCAAAAACAAAAAAACAACAACAAAAAAAAACAAAACAAAACCACTTTTTGAAGTAGAATTGACCCTGAACAACATAGGTGTTAGGGACACTGATGCCCTGTTCAGTCAAAAATCTGGATATAACTTCTGACTCCCCAGAAACTTAACTACTAATAGCCTGCTGTTGATTAGAAGACTTACTGATAACATGAGCAGTGGATTAACGTATTTTGTATGTTACATCTATTCTATACTGTATTCTTACAACAGAATACTCCAGAGGAAAGAAATTGTTATTAAGATGATCATAAGGAGGAGAAAATACATTTGCAGTAATATATTTATTGAAAAAAAACCTTGTAGTTCAAATCCATGCTGTTCAAGGGTCAACTTTAAGTCAACATTTACCTTTTTAAAAAACACCTGACTGAGTCTTGACCCAGATTCAGGCGAGACTAATATTTGTACCCAGATACCTTGATGGAGGATTTCTAATAACCTTACTTTTTAGATGATTTTATCTAGATGTCACAGCCAAATACGTAAAAATTACTAATGGAAGGAATTTGTATTATAGATTATTTTTTCATTATCGATGGTAGTTTTTAGTAAAAAAAAAAAAAAAAGACTACAAAACTTTCATGAAAGGAATAAAGTGACCTGTTTTGGAGGGGGTGGGGTAACTGCTCTGCACCATTTCCCTTTTAAACACAGGTCTTACCACCAGTAGAAAGTACCTTTGTGTTTGGGAAGCAATGTGATGTAATGGTAAAGCTGTGTGAGATGTTATTGTAATGTGTATGCATGCATGTGTAGTTCTTAAATTTTAGACATAGTTGATTATGGACCAGTTAGTGTGCAATTCAGGGTGTTTGTGTGGGAGGCCTTTAAAGGTGAATGATTCTCCCCTGCTGTCCTAGAAATACTGTAGATAATACTCAAATATGGTTTTTTTTCCTCACATATTAGTAAAAGTTAACGTTTTAAATAAATATCATCTGAATACCACTTTGAGATGGTGCCCGGGGTGTGAAGTAAACAAAATCTAACAGAAATGCTAATATAGCAACTTCAGAGGTGATGTAGGAGGTCAGATGAAAACAACCTACCTAATCCAGGATAATTCTTTACCAGACAACTGGTTCCCACCCAACCCCCGCCCCACTAGATGGGAAGGAGGTTGTAGGCAAATAGTGGTATCTGACTGTCTTTGATGACTGTAATGTATCTGTTGCCGCTTATGTCTGAAATAGTTAAGTAGTTCACTAAAGCCCTAATGTTTTTACCCGTCTTCATGCCTGGAAGGATTCTTGTATCCCAAAGAAGTCCTTAAACAGGACTATGCTTACTAGGTATGGCTTTTATGATATTACTGCCAATAGGAGATATGATTTACCTACAGCATAGGGTTAAAAACTTTATGATCATATGAATATAGTTCCTTGAGCAATGGAAGGTGTTTGTTTTTGACAATTAGTATTGTCCTCCTGGAGGGTTTTTTTTTCTGTTCATAATCTGAATGGACAAGACCCTCACCAGCTAGCATGGAGGAACCTAGAAAACTTGGAGGAGTCGATCCTCACTGAGAATCAAAATTTCCTGAATTATTTGTTCCACACAAGAATCTCTCCCCGATGAAGACAGTACTGACCAGTTGTAGACAAAAAAGTGAGTCGTTCATAGCCAGATTCGGAATGCAGTGCAAGTCGATAGCATTCAATCCTGGACAGTTCCCCACAGAGACTGGGGCTCCAGAGAGGTAAGATCTTTTGGTTTCTGGTGGTCGTTCTGTTTGACCCTCTCAGAATCTAGGAAACAATTGAGTCTTTTTCCTTTTCTATCTTTGACAGAACTCTGTATCCTTGAATATATTACTTATTCAATGTGTAAGGCATAAGAAATCATAAAATTTGGACAGAGCAACAGAGGTCTGTGTGGCAGGAGACCCCTCTCCCACCACCGAGAAAAATTTTAAAAACAAGAATGGTAGATCTTTTTACAATAACCTGGCCCTCTGCAGTTATTCCCTTTGTCACAAAGGGAATTTGCTTTGCTAATTTGAGCTGTATCTATGCTTCATACCATTTTCTGCTCCTGCTTTTTTCAAGTAGGAGCCTTACGTACCTTAGATTTATCGATTCTATAAATATAATCTACCATGTGGTTAAACAGTGAGTTCCTTGATTTTCTTTGGTAAGAAAAAAAATTTATCTTCTTGCTAATGATTTGCAATATTAAAATTACCTTAATTCATTTACTTAATAAATGTATATTGAACCTTTACGTGATAGGCACTCTTCTGGGCTCAGAGAAACCGAGAACTAGGCAGACGTACCTAGTTCCTACCTCATAGAGTTGATGATCTAGTAGAATAGTTCTCTTAGGAAGCATTCACATTATATGAGTGGCATTTGGTAATTTTTGTTTGTTTGTTTGTTTTCCAAATCCCCTTTGAAGAAATACTTGTCTTGGGGCCTTGGCTCCTCATTTGTTAAGTGAGAACTCTGTGATCTCTGAGGCTCTTTTCCATTCAAAACATCCATAATATTTTGGAAGTTTGGAACTTGGTTTGCTATTAGAGCCTTGGGCAGCTCCACCCACCCCCTGTCAATCAGTAGATTATATAAAAGAGATATTTGGCAAGGATAGTGTCATAGACAGATAGGCATTATATCAGGTGTTGCAGGAAAGTCAAATGAGTTAAGGACAAAGTTTGAGGGTCATTCTTCTCAGTAATTAAGAAATCGCTGACCATGATATGAATGGTTTCGGCAGAATAATAGATCAGACTGAGTCCCATTGGGTTAGGGATTGAATTAGTGTAGACATTGCCTATTCCTTTCAGACCCTTTGGTCTTTAGGCAGTATTAAAATGGGAAGATGCAAAAGCTTAGCCATCGTGACTACTAAGGAAAGTAGTCAAGGCTTCCTTTCCTATGCTTGTTCCAAGATACGTGAATTTCCTTTAGGTAATTTATGTAGCATCTGTATTGATAAGTGTATCAGATAATGAATGGTCAAGTATTATGTGATTCAATTGGGACAGATAATCAGCATAATTTATGAATCATTTAATATTGCTTAGTTTCCACTTCAGAAAAAGATTTCTTCCCTAGCAGGTGGGAAAAAAAAAAAACAAAAAAAACCTATATTTTTGTGAAGAGTAAATTGATATCCCTGTGTGTTCTTACTGCTAGGAATTGTTTCTTTCAAAAAGCATGGGAATTTGACTAATTGGCCTCTTAAAGAAGATATTAATGCTGCTTTATCTAAATGAGCAGAATATGGAGCAAACTGGATAAATTTTACTTAAACTGGTTGTCCCAATCTTTATAATCTCTTGTCAAACCTAATGCACAAATTAAGTCTACCTTATTTTAGGGCTTCTGACTAATACCTGTTATATTCTTTTATGGAAGAAACAACCACATGGTATAGAGCAGTTTTTAACCCGAGGTTCTGGTATGGGCTCTTCAGAGTCCGTGTTCTTGAAATTGTATGGAACAGTTTTGTATGTGTGTTTTTTTCTGGGGATGGATCCATGACCCAAAAAAGAAAAGAACTTCTATTCTGGAGAGGAAAAGGAAAAGGAATATTTAAGAATAAAAAGCTTTCTCACTTGCCAAACCTCCCCTGTAGCGCTAAGAACTGGGGGAGTGTGATGCAAGGACTATATTTTTGGTTTGAGTTTTGTTTTGTTAGGGTTTAGGGTTGGCTGGTTTTAAAGGATTAAGTGATTGGCAAATCAGTTTGCCAGATTTTGATGTATAGAAAACAGGTAGTAAATAGGTAGTAAAACTTCTGCTGGCCCCAGATAGATTTTGCCTTACGTGACTTCCTAATCATTAGTTCTAGCTCGGTGTAATATACATCTCTATGTAGGAATTTATGCTGTATTCATAATACCCCTCTTACTGTGTGCAGAAATGTGTTTATTTATTCTCCTACTTGGAGTTTTATTTTATTTTATTTTCTACCTTTTGTGCTCACAGTAAGAAACTAAAACTAATTAAAGACATATTGAGTCTCTCCAAAAGATATTGAAATAAATTCAATGGGTTTTTTGTTGTTGTTGTTGTTGTTGCCTCATTAAGAGCAACTAGTTGTAACAGTTACAATAAAGCGGTAACTTTAAAGGAAGATTAATGTATTTCACAAAGACTTTTGCTTTAAAAATCCACATCTGCTAAGGCTGAGGTATTGTTTTTAATTCTTTTATAAACAGCTAGTCATTGGAGATTTGCCCCCAGTGTAATTTCCTCTATCTCTTGTGAAATATGATATGTGATTCTTAAGACTCTGACTGCAAATAAGTATATTCTTTATGGAATCATTTGGGTTAAAAAAAAAAAAGCTAAAATTTATCATATTTAGTTTGCAGAGGGTTAAGATCATCTATGTAATCCATTTCTAGTGTGGCCAGTTTGACAACTACATTTGAAAATCTGTTTCACTGCTTGTTTTTTCTTATAACATTGTTTCCTGCTGTTATAACTAAGCTATCCTGCCCTGCGGTTTGACTTTTTCATCTGACATCTTAGGCTGATCATGCCAGTGTTTTCTGGACAACACATTTATGTAGCTATTATGCTACACATTTCCATTCCTCCTTATTATAGACCCTGTTCCACCTGTAGTCAGTTCTGTTAGAACAGTGGTTTTGTCACGGTGATTATGTTTCAATTGGATGAAATGGGGCAAATTTTGAGAAAACGAGCCAGTAGCAGAATTGGTTGGCATATGCCCATATGATTTATTTAGTTGGCTTCCTGCTTTGCCATACCAGGGAAAAATTCAATTCCTCCCACTTCCTGAAAGTCAAAGGAGGGATTGAAGGACACTGAAGCGAAAGAAACCTTATTTTTACCCCCAAAGTAGCTTATATAATGTCAGGAAGGGCTTTGACGAAACCACTGGCCCTACTTATAGATCTTATTTTCCAAGCCTTTCATTATTTTATTTGCCCTTTTCTGAACTCTACAATTTCCCTCTCTTGTAGCTGGTTCGATGCCCAGAACTGAATGCTGTGCTCCAGCTGTGGCCTCACCGGTGCTGAATAGAGAGGAAGAGCCACCTTCATAGCTTACATGTGATTCCTCTGCTTATACAACCCAATACTGGATTTACTTACTTTGGCAAGATAGCTGCATTGTGCACTGTATTTAATGTTACATGTACTGTAACCCTGGGTCTTTCTCTGCATTGCTGCCGTTAAACCCCCAATCCTGCCAATCTAAAACTCCTACCTTTGTTTACCTGCCCCCTCCCCCGCAGACCTCCCCCCCACATTCATCCGCAATGAATGTCATCTTTATTCTCTCATTTCCTTTCCCTCCAATCTTAAACTTTGGCAGAACTTTCCCTCCGTCTATAAATTATCAGTTGTCAGCCATCTTGTTTTCCTCCCTGCTTTGGTAATGGGACATCTTTTAAGCCTTGTCTCTGGTTCTTTTCCTGTTGTGGTGATTAAACACTTGGCATTTCTTCCAAATCAAAGACCTACGAACTCTTCTGATTTGACCACCTGATCAAGTTGTTACCTACCCTTTAGTTCTTTCTAGATTCTCTTGACTCCTCCTGACCTCTATCCCTCTGACTTCCTTCAAGAATACAGTATTACCTCACTGCTCTTCCCCAGGGAGGAGACTGTAATATTGATTTACCATGGAAATTTCTAGCAATAAGGAAAGTGTTATTCTTCCTAATTATGAATAGGCTGGTCTTTTAATAATTTTGAGCAAATTCTTCCCCCCCCCCCAACTTCCCCCAAAATCTTAACTTTTAAAAGAAAATGCTAGAGGTTAAATTACCATACATTTCTAAGATGAGTGAGGTAAAGAAAGAAGGAAGGGGAGTAAGGTATTTGTGTTGGGTAGGAAACGGCCCTCCAAGAAAGCTAAACTTGAGGTTCTTGTTGGGTTTGGTGTGGCTGTCTGAAGTGGGAGGTGAGGCTTTGCTTTTCCTAGAGTTTGGAGCATTATCGTAACCTCAGATTTAGAGTAGATTTTTAAGTTGGCTTATTTAGGACTGTTGACACAGACACGCAGTCTTTTAATTGCGTGATTTGGTTCATCGTTTGGGGTGTAGGAAGTGTGACCTTTCTTGATTGGAAGGCCTCCATAGGTTCCTTTTATCTGTTTCTAAAGTCCCTGCAGCTTTACTGAGTTCAGTGTCTCCCACAGCGGTGGTCTTGCTCAGGTTTGAGTTCTCCCTTTCGTTTTCTATCTTAGTTGATGTGTCCTATTCAAACAGCCTCTCCTTGGATCCATGGATCCTTTGCTGAACCCAGAAGGTACCTCTTATGTGTATTTTATGTCTTGAGAGTGTTAAAATCAATTTGGAAGTCTTTTTAACATTATTCCAATATATCAAATTCCTATCGTATGGATTTAGGAATTACCAAGCATTTTTCCTCCAGACCCCTAAGAGGTATTTTTCATATCAACACATGACACTATTAAAGTGTATCACAAAAGTACACTACAAGGAAAGAGGTGGCAAGATCTCATAGCCTTTTTTGATGAAATATAAAATACATCATCTGACTGTTCTTCTGTGTCTAAAACCATTAGATATTGCTATTCACAATTACATAAGCCAAGTGAAATTTTAAGCTCAATTTGGTGGTTTCAAAGAAACCTGTCGTTTCCCACCATGTACATTGTCAAAAGATTGGTGGCTTTGCTTAAGATGCCCGTGTCACGACATTCCTTCAAAGGAACGTAAGTTTATTCCTTGACTTCTGAAATGACCCCCAGTGACAGAGGCGACTGGACTCTTGTGTGCTGCGTGCACTTCTCGAGGCAGCCAGAAAGTAGTGAGCAGTGACATCTCCATTTATGGCCTTGGCAGGGTGAAAGGGACACGGCCGGGACTCTCCATGTACGGTCCTTGGAGGAGTCGAAAAGAGCAGTTGGGGTGTTCTTGGAGGCAGAAACTAGACATTGTAAGATAAAAATAAGTTGGCAGGAGATGTTTGCAGTTCAAATTCCAATCCCTGCAAGGAGGGCAGAGGGCACTGGGAAAGGGGAGTATATAGAAAATTAAATGAGATCTGCTGCTGGCATTTGTCTCCTTCCATTGGAAAAGTTACCCTGTGACGCATTCCCCAAGTTCATTTCTGACTTTTTTCTAGAAAGTTTTGTGTTATGTAGTTGTGACAATCTTTTACAAAGAGAAAGAGGGAACACTTTTAATCAGAAACCTTGGCTCTTTAAGGCATCATTTGAGGCACCAGAGATCTCAAGAAAGGGAGAAAGGCAGATGCTTATGCAGGGGGTAGACTGGCCGGTTTTGGGACAGGGTGACTAATCACCACTCTGTGTATGTCTGAGGAAGATCATCCTATGTGCCATGCTTTTATTACTGCTTTTGCCCATCTGGATTCCTGGCCTCGAGGGACAGATCTGCAAAGTATTTGACAGAGTGTCTTGTCATTTGTCACCTGTGATTTAAAGATACTGAACTTTCGTGGAGGCTCTGTAAAGATTATGAAGAGTTGTTTTAGTTTGGTGGGAATATGTGATATATTGGTATGGAAAGTAATCTCACATTTAGGAGAAACGTACAGTCTGACTAATGCATATAAGTTAAGTCTGAAGTGAACCAATTTTGCACAGTTGAGTCAGAAGGTATATGAGAGCCACAAGGGAAAAGGGGTCTTGTCTTTCAAGAAAATTCCGAGAGAAATTCAGTAAAGTAGAAGGGAGATTAGAAGGAGCAGAAAGAGCAGAGATGGGATAGAGACTGGATGTCAGTAAACTAAATTTGGATGCTGGGACTAAGTCCTTGGTTTATCTTTTGAAATACCATGTAAGACAGAGTAAAAGATGCCAATAATTAAGGAAACTGGGCTAATGATCAGAAACAAGTATGCGTTGGAAGACCATGAAGAAAATGGTTTGTGCAAGACATTAAAATGATCCAGGTTTTCCCTGTGGACTTGCATAGTGATTTTTATTTGCTGCATAGCATAAGGCAGAAAAAGAAGTGCAGTGGTATCCCTCCACCTCACTTCCCCCCCCAGGAAAGGAGATTATTGGTTTGTTTCCTGGCAGTCTGAGTTGGTAGAATAGATTAGAACTGGCTAATCTTTCGATGTAGGAATTAGCACATTGTTTCTTGATAGTTGATGTTTGAGACTGGGGCTCTGTAGCATAATTATTTGACCTCTTTTAAATTTAGCAATTTCCCTAAAGACCGAGTAATTTAGTAAGGACTGTGGACTTTGAGGGTAGTATGTTTTACTAGCTGATTCACTTAGGCGATTGTTTTTACCCTGATTTCCTTCTGAAGAGTAGGGAAGGTTATATTCTTCGCTTGGGAAATTCTTCTTTCTGTCCCCCCTTCCCTCACTTTTTCCAAATTCTGGGCACAATAGCAGCTCTTTCTCTTCTGTGGCAGGTGTGCATCCTATTGGCTGGCTGGTATTTCTTGTTTTCTTTTTCTTTTTTTTTTTTCCTACTTCTTCTTTTTAAATGGGGGTGGGGGTATAAAAATATGTGTTATGGGGTACATGCAATAATGTTGTAATGTTTCTTGTTGTTTAATGGATGATTAATTGCAAAATAATTGTTTGAATTATAACATGTTTGAGTAAATGCTAAATTAGTTTTTTTTCTAATATAATAATGAATTTGAAATCTAGCATTCCTGTAACAATGTGTCTGTGTTTGTCTGTCTGTGTCTGTCTAATAGTAATTAATATCTGTGGTCCGTACCTGGAAGAGGAAGTACAGCTTTAAAGGAATAACAAAAGACTTTGTGTCTTAGACCCTTCGCAGGTGTTACAGTCGGGTGAAAGAACATGGTGTTGGGAAAAGAAAGAGCAGTTACACATTTGAACAGTTGGAACAGGTGTTTGGTCAGGGAGGATGGGATGCTCAGCCCTGCCAGCCTGTACTTATTAACAGTAGTGGCTTGTACCAGGAGCTGGAGTCAGATGGCAGCACTATGGAGGAGTATTCACAGGAGGACTGGGGAAACCACAGTCAGGATCTCCATGGCTATCCAACAGATCAGGAATTGGGTAAGAAAGCCAATATATATGATACTTAACGTGTGTGTGTGTGTATGTGTGTGTGTGTGTGCACGCACGCCCCTTTATATGTGTATTTGTACTTAGTAGTTCAGTTCCTTCTGTCAGCACAAGGCACACAGCCAGCCCATTTGGGGCAATCTGGACATTGTTGGTTTAGCCCTCAATTGCCAGCTAGTGCCTGGTGTTAGCCATTTGGATTTGCGGACCAGCAAAAGTCCTAAAGACCCACAATTCCTAATCAGTGACAGGTAGAAGAATCCTATATGCCATTTCAAATATCCTACACCTCCTTGTTCTAAGATAGCTGCCAAGAAGGTTAACTCTTGGCTCAAAACTGCTGTAGACATGACTTTCTTTTCCTTGCTTTATTCCAAATACTGTTTATTTTCTGTTTGTGATTTGGAAAAGGTCCCCACCCACACTTTAGTCTGAACAAAAAAAAAAAAAAAAAAAAAAGAAGAAGAAGAAGAGAAGCCTCTGTTTATGTTGAAAAGAGATGATATTTGAATTTTATCAGTGATCATACTCCTTCAGAATTCATTAAGGATCCCATCTGAGCAGTGGCTGGAATGATTCAGACTTAGCATTAACAATGGAAAATAAAACTCCTGGCCATCAAATCTAAACGCAGGTGGCCTAATTAAGAGGGGATACGTAGTTAGTTTTTGTTTCTTTTTGCAACAGACTCTCCAGTTTGGATTTTTATAATTTGGAAGTGCTAATCGGTTTCTGCTGCAGTCACTGGGCTTCAGTAGCAAGTTGTGTGATGCGTGTTCCCTTACAAGTAAATGTTTTCTCCCCAGTGAGCTACTCGGGCAAGCTCCAAAGAAGTATAAGCAGGATTGGCACTATGAACGTGCTTCCCTGGCTTAAGATAAAAGTCCACAGGCATTGTTTTACAGAATTCCTGATGATAGAGAAATGCTAATGCAAAAGAAAAAGGATTAAATGCTAATATTTCTTTCAAATGCGATTTCTTTTTAAATCTCTCAAATATTGGAAGACAGGGAGAGAAGAAACTCTTAAACTGTAAAACTAATGCCATGTAAAAGAGAGACTTAAGGACTGGAAGAGTAAAAAGGGCAGATACCAAGTGATCACTACCTTTTAATTTCCAAACAGTAGTAAGGTCTAAATTACTTTGGCATTCTGTAACTCTGGTTTTGCCATGGAGAATTAAGTCACCCAAACCTTTGGGAAAAAATAAAATAAAATAACATGCAGAGTATATTGATTCTGATATTGGGAGAATAGTTGCTGTGTAAAACCTACATAGAAAACCTAAATAGAAGAGAATTATTTTTCATTCTTGTTCCTTCAAAAATCATGTTTGCAGTGAAATTAAGCTTTAAGCTCCTAGCTAGAAATCCCACTGGTGACCTTGAAGAATTTTATACTTGTAGAGCTGGTTTCTGATCTTGCATATAAATGTATGCATCTCATTATATAAGAGTTATATTTATAAATCTGGCATTGGACAGTGTTTGACACTAGAATTACGGTCTTGCGTTGGAAAGTATGGAACAGACAGTAAACACAATGACTTATGTACATAAATGTCTGCTACTTAGAAAAATATAATCTCTTTCAAAAACCTTGCTTTTCAGATGAAATACCTGTCACAAAGAGAACATTAAAAATAAAACAAGAGTCTTCTGAAGAAGCACAGTAAGTAGATGCTTCTTTCTATAAAGTGTATTTACCTAAATGTAATGACCATTGGGAAGATGCAGAAAGTCATGGTTGTCGTTAGACTTGTGGTGGAAATTGTAGGCATGCCACTGAGGAAGCACGTGTGGTCATTGTTTCACATCTTCTTAGCTTAAGTTTGCCAGTGGTTAACCAAA
The DNA here is from genome assembly GCF_018350195.1 of Panthera tigris. Lineage (NCBI taxonomy): Eukaryota > Metazoa > Chordata > Mammalia > Carnivora > Felidae > Panthera > Panthera tigris. Next base: position 21,725,881 of record NC_056669.1, on the reverse strand, counting down.
AACACCGAGAATTTTGTGCGCGACACAAAGAAATAAATGTATTACACAAAAATAAGTGTGTTTGTGGTGTTTGCCTGTACGTGAATGTGGATGTATGGATGTCCAGTTGTGGTACCGAGATGATCCATGGGGCCCTGAGTTTATCTGGGCTTAGGTGAGAGGACAGGAGGGCCAGAGGGACACTTACATTCTTTATGATACCACACTGTAAGAATCAAAAAGCAAGCTCTTAGACAGCCTTTTTATACATCTGGAAAAGAAAGCAGTTGCTGGAGGAAAGATTAACCTGGGCCAGGGCCCTTCACCTGGTCTCCACCCTAAGTTCAGCACTATCTCTTCTGTAAGGATATCACAGCTCTCTGAATTTCAGTGATACTATATTTGTGGTTCTTTTATTTGTTTGTTTGTTTGTTTGTTTGTTTTTAAGAGAGAGACTGTGAGTGGGGTAGGGGCAGGGAGAAGAGTGGGGGACAGAGGATCCAAAGCAGGCTCTGTACTGACAGCAGCGAGCCCAACGTGGGGTTTGAACTCATGAACCAGGAGATCATGATGCTTAACCACCTGAGCCACCCAGGCGCCCCTGTTTGTGGTTATTTTGGTTTTTTTTTGTTTTTTTTTTGTTTTTTTTAATTTATTTTTGGGACAGAGAGAGACAGAGCATGAACGGGGGAGGGGCAGAGAGAGAGGGAGACACAGAATCAGAAACAGGCTCCAGGCTCCAAGCCATCAGCCCAGAGCCTGACGCGGGGCTCGAACTCACGGACCGCGAGATCGTGACCTGGCTGAAGTCGGACGCTTAACCGACTGCGCCACCCAGGCGCCCCTGTTTGTGGTTATTTTGAATAGCTTTAAGTAAATCCCTGATTATATCTATGAAATATATTAAAAGATAAATTTAGTGGAAAAGTGGAGGGACACCATTTTTTTTTTTAAGCCTGGTCATCACCCATTTTTTCTTCTGTACTTCATTCCATACATTCGATCTTGATGTTTGAGGGATGGTGGAGAAAGGGGGAACAGGCAAGACAGAAAGAGGTGTGATAGGCAACAAGCAATATAAAAAGGAAACTGATGTTTTCGTTTACCAAACCACCACCACCACCACCCTTTGCAAACGCTCCTGCCTTTTTCAGAGCATCTGTGGGACCAAAGAATTCCCAATATCAGCTGCTTCCATGACTGGGGAGATGGTGAAAGTTTAGGGATCAAGAATTGTTCCTTAAAATTGTAACCACTCCCCACTCCTTAAAAAAGAAGTTTATGGCTCAAGTCAGTAAGTTTGAAGCCGTCTCTCGTTGGGAAGTAGGTCTGTTTTCAAATTGTGACATCGGGAATGTCCCAAAGAAAGGTTAACTTTGATGAGTATTTTTAAAAATGCATTATTACAAGTCCATATCTTCAGACCCCTATTCTCCAAAAAGGCCATTCTCTCCCCTTCATTAAAATGTCCCATCTCTCCCTTTCACCCAGGGGAGACCCAGTTGATGTAACTGGAGATGAAGTGAAACTTCACAGAATTGGTGTCACTATGTTCAAACCATCTGCACTTTTCTTGTGGTTGGAACTTCAGAAATCAGGAAGTATAATAGACAGTTCTCTGGAACCACTTAAGTACCTGGGTCTCGTTTTCACTGTGCTCTGTAGTTTTGCAAATGTGATGAGTCTTAAGCCCAGGGACCTTCAGGCTGAGGCAAGAAACTGAGCAGGGCAAGAAACTGACAGGCTATGTAGAAATAGACAGTTTTGCTGCCTCTTCTCGAGGTTTTGGCTCACAGGGGAAAAAATATTAGATTGATTCCTAGTAGGCCATTTATTTTCCAGTACAAGTTTCCTCAGAACTGTTTCTTATTGATGATTTAGGGCAATGACAGTGCTGAATAAAATAACTTCATTTGGGCTTTGGATTATGTTTTTCCTCTAAGTATAGGTGGGATTAGCCTGAGCCTGCTGACATAGCCTATAGTTAAAATATTCCATGCTTCATCCATAAAGAAGAGTCACCTAATCTGCTCATTCAGTCCACATTTATTTGTCAAGTGCCTCCTTTATGTCAGGCATTGGGACACGTCAGTGAGCAGAATAGATGAAAATCTCTGCCCTCCCTCCCAACTCCTTAGCCTGTCCTTGAGGTCAGTGTCACATTTCAAAAGAGGACAAGGAAGGATGTGGCTGTGAAAGATAGCTTTTTTTGAAAGCGTTGACCCATGCAGAAACATGGTTCTATATCTTCACCTCACAAGCACCAAGCTAAATGTGAGAGAAGTGATCACTGAGTGCCTTTGTGTTCTCTGAGAAGAACAGTCCCCACTAATGCAGTGGTTTCATCAAGGTGGCCACGCTGATACTTGGAACTTCCATGACAAACTCAAGAGCGGCCGATAAGTCCAGGGCAGTCTTTGGCTCCAAGAAGCAGCTGATAACCAAATATTGGCATTTTGTCATCTTGCAAAGAAAGCCAAAGAGAGTACGGGCACAGACTGAGAATGGCTGTGTGGAAGATTCCCCATTTTGTTCCAAAAGCTCTTCCCCTCAAAGATACAAGAATTGAATAGGAAGCTTTCAAGTATCTGTCTCCTTCCGAGAAGCCATTAGCAACCAATGTACATCCTCTTCTCTTGCCTGTTGGATTGTACATAAGGATGGTAGTTGAGTATTTTCGTAGTTTAAACCTATAACCGGTGTAGACTGTGATAGTTGGTTGCGAAGTTAATACAGAACAGACTTCAATCTTCCAATATCCGAGTTTTGCCATACCTGAGAAACAAACTTGTAATTACGTATCCTCATTATAGTACATGAATTATTGAAGCAGCAGTTACAATTATAGGAGTTAAGCAGCATGTGAAACAAGAACGTCCCAGCATTTTCTGCCTTACTCCTTAACTATCCAAATCAAAATTGAAATTGTCTCTGGGGCGCCTGGGTGGCTCAGTCGGTCAAGCGGCCGACTTCAGCTCAGGTCACGATCTTGCGGTCCGTGAGTTTGAGCCCCGCATCAGGCTCTGGGCTGATGGCTCAGAGCCTGGAGCCTGCTTCCGATTCTGTGTCTCCCTCTCTCTCTGCCCCTCCCCCATTCATGCTCTGTCTCTCTCTGTCCCAAAAATAAATAAACGTTAAAAAAAAAAAAATTTATAAAAAAAAAAAATTGAAATTGTCTCTATGCTTTTGTTCCCTGTTAGAAAGTATTTTGTTAAAAAATTTTTTTTTAACATTTTTATTTACTTTTGAGAGACAGACACAGAGCATGTGAGTGGGGGAGGGGCAGAGAGAGAGATTGGGAGACACAGAATTCGAAGCAGGCTCCAGGGTCTGAGCTGTCAGCACAGAGCCCAACGCGGGGCTCCAACCCATGAACCACAAGATCATAACCTGAGCCCAAGTCGGGACACTTAACTGACTGAGCACCCAGGCGCCCCGAAAATATTTTCTAGAATAGGCTTGATTCATTCATTTTCCCCTCTTAAAACCTGAGCTTGATGTAGACCTTTTCCATCTGAATTCTCAGGTCTTAATTTTGTACTTAACTGACAGTTCTTCTAAATTTGGGAGTAGTAATGAATTTTATTTTATTTTATTTTATTTTTTAATGTTTATTTATTTTTGAGACAGAGAGAGACAGAGCATGAACAGGGGAGGGTCAGAGAGAGAGGGAGACACAGAATCTGAAGCAGGCTCCAGGCTCTGAGCTGTCAGCACAGACAGCCCGATGCGGGGCTCGAACTCACGGACCGTGAGATCATGACCTGAGCCGAAGTCGGACGCTTAACCGACTGAGCCACCCAGGCGCCCCAGTAGTAATGAATTTTAGACAAATAGAAAATGTCATTTTGTTTTTGCATGAGGTCATTAGTCCTAATCAACTGTATATTTTCCTACAGCAAACACATATGGGCCAAAATTATTGAACTTTAAGAATTTCCAGGTTAGAAATTAAGCTGTTCATTATTTTAATTGATACTGAATACCTTTTTGAATACAACATCCTTTGTCTGCTTTTGGTACTTAGGTCTGAAGGCCACCATGTGCATTATAACAGCCACTTTATAAGTCACTCAGAGAAAGGCAAATACCGTATGATTTTACTCATATGCGGAATTTAAGAAACATACAAGCAAAGGGAAGGGGTTACCAGAGGGGAGGTAGGTGGGGGATAGGTGAAATAGCTGAGGGGGATTAAGGAGTGCACTTGTGATGAGCACTGGGTGATGTATGGAATTGTTGAATCACTATATTGTACACCTGAAACTAATATGACACTATGTTAACAATAGTGGAGTTAATAATAATAATTTTTAAAAACTCTTGATCCTTGGGATCCTTGGGATCAAGACCCTAGGATTTCTGAAACCCTAGGGTCTTAACGTATCAGTAGTTACTAGGTTTAATACAGCCAGACTATAGAAGTAATGGAAAGCAGTTTGTCATTAATTCCTAGAAATTTCCTAGGAAGAGTGTTTCTCAGATTTTAATACTATGATTATCTAGACCTGCACTGTCTGATAAGGTAGCCATTAGTCACATGTGGCTATTTAAACTTAATTTCAAATTATGATTAAAAATGTAGTAGTTCACTCACACTAGCCACATTTTCAGTGCTAATGGCTACCATATTGGACAGCACAGATGTAGAACATTTGCATCATTGCAGAAAGTTGTGTTGGACAGTGCTGATCTAGACACCTGGAGAACTTGACTTGTGTTTCTCTTTCCAGGAAGAGAGACATCATGCAAAATATCGTACAGATTTTGGAATCAGTACAATTGAAATGGGAACTGTTTCAGAGCTGGACAGACTTTTCAAGGCTTCATCTTTCTAATAAACTGGCCATTTTTGGAATTGGTTATAACACCCGTTGGAAAGAGGATATCCGTTACCATTATGCTGAGATCAGCTCCCAGGTGCCCCTGGGCAAGCGACTCCGGGAGTACTTCAACTCCGAGAAGCCCGAGGGACGGATCATTATGACCCGTGTGCAGAAAATGAACTGGAAAAATGTTTACTACAAATTTTTAGAGATCACGATTAGTGAAGCTCGGTGCCTGGAGCTGCACATGGAAATTGACTGGATACCCATTGCCCATTCCAAACCAACCGGTGGGAACGTTGTTCAATATTTATTACCAGGAGGCATTCCCAAAAGTCCAGGCCTTTATGCCATTGGCTATGAAGAATGTATTGAGAGGCCCCCCTCACCCCACATGGAGCGACGTTCCCTAGACCCAGGAAAGGAGGGCCGGGTTGACTTGGAGACCCTGTCAGCACAAGCCTCATTACAGGTGGAAATCGAACCCACCCGAATAATCTATTGCTACCTCGGGATTGCTGAGGTCAGGACTCTCCAGCAATGCTTATTTTTACATTTCCAAGCAAATACCAAAACCTTCAGCAAAGATTGGGTTGGTATTAATGGGTTTTTGTCTCAGAACTGTATTGTGGATCCTGGAGTTTCCCCCAAATCCATCTATATCAAATTTGTCGAAGTAGAGAGGGATTTTCTTTCCGCTGGCTCTTTAGTTGAGTGCCTGGAAAAAGCCATTGGATACCCCTTAAAATTTAACAACTGAATGTCATCCTTCATAAGGATTTGGGCTCTTACCTCCCTCTTCTCTACTCACTTTCCATTACTCAGACTGCCCCTCATCCAGATGCTGCCATCAGACTCTTCATGGGAATTCTTTCCACAATTGGGCCAGTACAACTTCTACGGAATCATATTAGACTTTGGGCAGAAAAAACAGACCTCACCTGAAAATGCTCATTTTGAGCAAGCAAGATATACAGCGAACTTGCATGGTGGGTCAACTGTTTCTTTTTTAAAAACAAAAAACAATTTTTAAATGGATTTTAGAGCCCTAATATAAACAAATGTAGGTACATTCCATATTGGACAAAACTTATACTTTGAGTTTCATATGAAATTGAAAAATTGTATTTTTTTCACAATGTTTCATTTTTACACATCTCTATGTCTCTATATAAGTGTTATTTACAACCCTGAATAAATAAGCAATAGATAATGGCAAGTTAAATCTTGAGTCACCGTAAATAAGACTGTTTTTCAATATCACCCTTAGCTATATTGTATATAATTTAGAGTTTCATTTTTTTCACCAACCAAGTGTTTTGCTATTCCCGATCAGTGTTGCCTGCAAAGACCTTTGTTTCTGTGATGTACCAACTTTATGGTTGTGTTACCATTTAAACTTTTTAACAAAGAAATTATTAAAGTAATTCTTGACCTCTTGGAGTACTAGTTGAGCTTTTTGTAGCAGAGCTGAGAATGTATGGAACAAATGGGGCATTTCATTTCATATTTCCTTTTTTTTTTTTATTTTAAATGACTAGGATATTCCTGCTGACCCTAAGCATGTGGATTTGTAAGAGATTTTCATTCCTCATCTTTACACTCAGTAGTCAGGGGCGACTCTCTCAAAGAGTACAAGTGGAGAACTGTCATCATGCTGTTTACAAAAAAGGAGAGACGATCCAATAGAAACACCCAAAACATTTTTGAAAGTGATCCACAGGGTAGGAGGTTGTAAGAAAGAAGTCCATTAGGAAAGTGGTTATCACATTTCGATCTCTCAGGGATTTCTTTGCATCAACTAGCACTTTACTTAGAGGTTAGTGCTCTTCACTAACGACTAGATTACTAGAAGGGCAGTCAAGGATCACTTTGGTCTTATGGCCAAGACTTGTTAGATTGATGATTTATCTTTAATGAGTCCCCCAACATCTCGCGGGTGCTCTGCTTTACACTGACTGCAAATCCAGGTAAGAGCTCTAATTTTCCCCATTTTTTAATACTATTGAAGATAAAATTGCACATTGATAAAAAATATTCTTTTCCTTCCTGCACCCTGGTCTCAAATCAGTGGTTTTCTCATCCTGATACCTCTTGGCTTGTTGAAGCTTATTTTTCAAATGGCTAGAGGGCTTCTAATCAGTGGGATGACTTTTATGAATGTCATTTTAGTCTGGGTTTAAGGAGTTGGCTGTTTTCTGATAGAAGCTGCTAAACAGGGTTTGCTAGTCGGGGTGCCTGGCTGGCTCAGTTGGTAGAGCATGCAATTCTTGATCTGGGGGTCATGAGTTCAACCCCCACATTGGGCATAGAGATTACTGAAAATGATTTTTTTTTTAATGGATGCTAGTTCAGTAAGAGTATAAATATTCTTGGAATTTGAGTGTAGCACCTCTTCTCCCTAGGTACAGTCTGTAGGTATGGGCCTTATGAAATTCTCATGAGCTTGCTTTTCTTTGGAACTTGGAATTACAGACCTAAAGGCTGAGGCTGCACTGACCATCTTATAGCAGTAATTTCTTAATATTTCAGCGCTAAGTGCTGCAGGAAAATGCATTTCCAGAGTACCACACGGTATCCCCGAAACTTTGCCACTGACAAACCCCCAAACCAATGTGCTTCATGCATTTTTTCCACTCTATCCCACTTCCTGCTGCTGTTTAGTTACTTAGCTGGGGCAGATCATTTGGGGAACATTTAGTGAGGATGTTTCAGACTGACCTAACATTACTGAGAATGGGGCACTACTAGACCACTGTGAGCAGCACGAAGAAGATGGCCAAGACTGGATCCAGGATCCAGTATGTTTTCACCATTTGGCTTCGGACGGATGAGCCGTAGCGGCAAGAGGACAAAACTGAACACTGGGAAATGGACGCTTGGAAAGAAAGTAGCTGCTGTTAACTGAATATCTAGTTTCTTTGTCCAGAACAATCTAGAAGAGAGGATAGCAGGGAATCAGATAACTATATGAGCTTTGCAAAATAAAACGGGGGGGGGGGGTGAGGGGGCTTTAATGAAGCCTTATAATGAGTCAAGGGGGACGGAGACCCTATGTGCATACATAAGAATCAGCATGAGAAGATACTTTGAGATATGAGGTATAATTGGAAGAAATACTAGTGACCTGCACGTCTCTTAAATACGAAACTATGAACTTAGCTCTTGCATGCAACATGTTTGTGGAAGCAGGCTCCAGGTCACTCACGGGTTATCTGCCAACATTCTCATTTTACACAAGGGTAGAGAATAGGGTTCGTCCCAAAATGCATCTTGGCACTTTCGGAAAGGAATAGAGCTGCTCTGCTAACTGCTGTCACTTTGACTGGCTCAGGGTCAGCAGAAAGAAGTGGTTGGAATAGGCGTTCCAGTGGGAAATGTTTTGGTTGGGGTCAAGGGCGGTGAAAGAGTCCTCACAGGACTGCCCCTGTGTCACATGGAGATTTTCACTGCCTACACATCTTTGGTTGCAGCTTTACTTCTGATGTTGCAAGTTATTTGGGATCTAAATTCCAAAGGAAAAGTTGGCTACAGAGAGTGTGTATATTGAGGCTCTAACATAGCACTTGATAGGTATGAGCACAGCCTGCGAAATTAGTTGCTTTGGCGTTCCTGAGATGCAGCCAAAAGACTTTGTACTTTCTTGGAGGGAGTTACTTATTTGGGGTACATTAACCCTGGTGTGGAAATGAAGGAGGAATGTTTACAGGAGCTGGTTTGCAGTGTAAACTAAAGGAAAATTTGAGTGTGATAGAATAGAAAAACCAAACCAACAGCCCCCTCCCCTAGTACACACACACACACACACACACACACACACACACACACACAAAACACCTTGACAGTCTAAGCTTGTAGGTCCTCGAATAAAGGTATGAGACTGGCAGTAATCTATTTCTGTTGCCTTTGCTGCCGCTGAGCTGCCAAGTATTAGATTCCAGGGGTTACATGAGCGGTCTGGTGTTTGCATAGGCATTGCTCAAAGCCACTGCATGGCAGGTATTTGAAGAGCAGCCAGCAAAGTCACGCTAGGAAGAGGCATCTGAAAGGGTCTGTGGGGCACTGTGTACAAAAAGATCTTGTGCCGTGCAAGCACAAGGACCACACTCGGTGTTAAAACAGTGCAGAACTGTATGTGGAGTAAATGGAATCGGAGCCCTGACTGCTTTTCTTCCCAGTCCACTGCCACTCGGAGCAGGCAGCGCCAAGGATTCTTTGTTATGCTTTCTGCCCCCGGTGACCTTTGCTCGGCGGTTAAGCTGTGCCCGGATGTTTGAAGCATCCGTATTTTGGCTGTTGGACAGAGAAGCTAGAACAGGTGCGTCCCCTTCTGTAAGGGAGCTGCGGCCGCCAGAGGGCGCAGAGGTGCCTCTGGACAGACCCGGCGGAGGGGCGAGAGTGTGGGGGGCGGAACGGTTAAATTAAATTCGCAGCGAACGCGATCTAGTCCCGGGAATTAAAGGATCAGAGCCGGCACGATGACGGATAAGGGACAGTGAAGATACAAGGATAAAGAAATGGGGGGACTTTGTCCAGTTTACCTTCCCACAGCTGCTCCTTCCTCCCCAGTCAGCGTAAGGCCTATAAACCATTCTGGCTGGAGGTGAGGAGCTGGGAGCCGAGCTCCTGTTTCCTCAGTTTCCTGCTCAGCATTGCTCCAGTCCTTTCCCTGCTAGGGGTGTGGGGCACAAGACCCGGTCACCTTGAGGGCTGGGTTTTAGGGGGTCTCCGAGGACCTGCGGAGAGCGCCTCTCTTCGCCGCCCGCAGGTGCAGACGGTCCCCGCGCGCACCTGCGGGCGCGGCCCTAGGCCTGCCGGGTGGCAGCTGCGGGGGCCCCCTGCGAGGCAGGGTGGAGGCGGGGCGGCCGCATCTCTTCCCCGCCCGGCTCCGAGGAAAGCAGCTGTTGCGAGCGGGAGAACCGCGCCCCTTCCCGCCGCTCCGCCCCACACACTTCGGAAGCGCAGTGGCTCCGGGACAACGCGGCTCCCCTCTTCCTCCAGGAAGGCTGTCCGGCTTAGGCCGAGGACGCGGTCCCCCCAAGCCCGGAGCCAGAGCCCAGGCCGGCTACGGTGTCAGGCGTGCGGGTGGCTCCTGGACGTCGGAGGATCCCCAGACCTCCCTCCCTTCCCCGTCTTCCGTTCCCACCCCAAGCGAGCGGAGGGGGGAGGGCATGGCCCCAGTGTGGCAGTTCGGGACCTTCCCGTTTCCCCTGGCCCCCGGCCGGCTGTGGGGGCTGTGGGGACACCGCCACTTACCCGACCCCACCCTGCGTTCTGCCTGGGCGGAGGCCGCTAGGTCCGGCCGTCGGAGCGCGGGAGCCCTCCCCAACCCCCGCCCGCGGAGGGTCACCCGCACGCCCCGCCCGGGGAGACCGCGACCTCTCCGCCCCCTCCGGACGCCCCGCCCCCCTGTCCCCGTCGGTCCCCACCCCGCCGGCTGGACACGCGCGCACAGACTCCGGCTAGAGCCGCCCTTGGTGTCAGTGGCCGGGCTCCCGCGTCCGCCCCAGCTGCGGAGCCGCCTTAGCACCTGTCGGTCGCTGAGTCCCGGAGCCGGCGCCCCTGACTCCGTCGGGGCCAGGAAGGGGGGCCATGGTTTCCCTGCCCGGGTCCCCAGCGACCAACTTGCTGCGGTTTTTGTTCCTGGGGCTGAGTACCCTCGGTGAGTGCCACCCGGGACCGGAGGGGGGGGGGGTAACTTGAGATGGGAAATGGGATGAATACAGCCCCCGAGGGAGGTGGTTTGGGGCACTGGTGAGGAACTGGATGGAAGGGGACTCCCGCCTCTGACTCTCGTCCTCCTCCCCACACACTCCTCCGCCCTCTCCGCACCCAGGGAGGGCATCGCTGGCTGGTATTGACTTCTGTCTCCGTGTCGTCCTCGACAGCTACCACTTTGGGTGCGGTGTGTGTGTAGTAGGGGAGAGGGGCAGGGCATCTAGCTGGGTAGACCTCTACCGGAGATGTGGGAACATTCCTCATGCGTACTCCCCACCTCCACCCAGCAGAGCCGGATGAACTGAGCTACTAGATGAGACACTGGCTAAAGAGCTTAAGGACTTAACTCCAGCCCCCCTCATATCCCCCACCCCCCACACAAGCTGATGTGCAAGAACCCCCAGGAATTCCCTGGATCCCAGGCTTAACAAACGCACTTCGTGTCAATTCCCCGGCCCAGATCCTCTCTCTAGCCCCCTCCTGCTTCCTGCCCTGGGAATAAAGGGAGGTGCCCCAAAAGCATGACCGTGAGGTCACTTGGGACACAGGAAATGGGGGAGGGGTTTGAATGCCTAGAGGAGCAGAATTGTGACCCCCCCCCCACGAGGTCCACCACCCCCATTCGTTCCCAGAGCCAAAGGGACAAAGGAAATAGAGAGGAAGTTCCTCAAAGAGTCAGAGAGGAAGGGTGCCTCCTTGGAGCAAGTGCCTAAGGAGTGTTGAGGGCTTCCATTCCTACATCTGGAGGGAAAAGGACCCATCATGAACTAAGCCCATTCTAAACTCCTTTCACTTACTCCAAGGCTTTCTTGCCATCTCTTTTCAAGGATCCCAAATAGGGTGAAGGGTGAGTTTGTCAAGGTCAACTTTAACCCCTTATTTCTCTCACTTTGGAAGTCACCAGATGCAGAGAGCTATGGAGTGCAATTCAGTCACAGTGATGGGGTCTGAGATGGGAACACCTAATGCTCACCCGTGCCCGCTTTAGCTTTGTGCTGCAAGGTGTGGGGACATGAAGTGGGTCCCCAGACAAAGAGGGCTCTAGAGCAGCCCACCGGCCGCACTGAAGATGGAACATCTTTCTGCCCCTCTAGGCTTCGTGGGCCTACTCCAGGATCTCTTAACTTCTCAGGTCCCTTCTCCCAAGGTCAACCTCAATGCCCCTTTCCCCTTCTGCGTTTCCCCCATCTCCCTGCTGGGCATTTGGGAAGCAAGGGAAGAGAAAAGTCCAAGTTCATTGCTTGGGCCTGGTCTACATCTCTCCTGTAACATCTTCGTTTTCTACCCTAACTTTGAACCCCAGTTTTTACACGACAGCCCAGGCTCAACGTCCCTAGCAGGCCACTGCAGGGGGCTGCTGACCTCTCCGTGGCTGCTCTAGAGTTAAATGGCACTCTGGCCGCCACCGGGTGCTTGGGGCAGGCATCCGCTCTGCTGGGCTAGGCTGCACTGGGCTCTCCCGGAGGCCAGTCTGTTCCGCGCTCCTCCGCGGTTCTGCGCTGCTGCCCCTGGGGCGTGAGAAGCCGGCGGGGGGAGTTTCTCAGAGAAAGGGAGACTAAAAATAGTAGCCCCGGGGAGCGGGCCCATTTTTGTGCTCTTTACGCCCTTGCCTGCTCTCTCACTCTGGTCTCAGAGTGGGCCAGAAGGGTCCCTTTCTTGGGGTGCCCCTGTGTCCTGCACTCAGACCCACTACTCCAGTGTCCTCTCCCCAGGGCACCACGGACCTTGTGAGCGAAAGGGGCTTCTGCTGCAGCGGGCACCCAGACCCGAGGGCAGGGAAGCCTCGGGCCCCCTTCAGCCATTGGTTTCTGACAGGGGCATGTGCCCAGACCCCAGTGTGTCCATCGCTATCTTTTACCACCCCTAGTCTTCCTTTTGCAAAGTGGTAGGATAAATGCAGGACCTGGGGGAGGACGTCGGGGTCGCCTGTGGCGAAGAAGCTCTTGCCTCTCCCGGGACCCAGGCAGGGTTCCCAAGGGGAAACGTTTGTGGTCTCTCGGGAGTGTGCTCCAGAAAGGCCAGGGAAGATCCGGCACTGCCCGAAGGCCTCCCGGCGTCCCCGGCCTCCCCGCTCGGCGAGCAGCGGGCCAGGTCCCCAGGGGGGTCGGGCTCCTTGAGGCAGAGGTTGTTTTCGCCTCTAGAGCCTCCGGTCTAGCTGCGCCTCCGTCATTGTCTTCTGCCTTATCACCGGGCACAAGTTTCCCGCCCGGCCCGCGGGGACCCGCCAGGAAATGGATAAGGGGGGTGCGGCGAAGGCCAAGGAATAGGGCCGGGGGTTCTGTAAAGACGCACAGCCGGAAAGCCGTGGGGGTGGCGCGCATCCTGGCCGGATCTGCGCCTGGCCCTTAGAGGCCTTTAGGGCCTGCTCCTGGAGGGCGGAAAGCCGGGCCTGCGTGCGGCCTCTGTCCGCGCCTTGGCCGCCTGGTCACCATGTAGAGATGGCGTCTCAGATTCCAATGCAGAGTGCTGAGGCCAAGGACTACGGTGGCCAGCATCCTCAGGCCTGGTCGGGTACAAGCCCGAGGTTATCCGCCCGCCCCCGGAAGGGTTTAGCATTGGGCTGCTCCATTGCCTCTCTGAAGGGCAGATACTGCCCATTGCCTCTGAAGGGCAGAACGTGAATGTTTCTGGACGCCATCGTGCAAGCATAGATTCCATTGTCCTCTCCTTGAAACTGACACCCCAGTCCACCGCCTGAACTCCATACGCAAGCAGACATAAGTTTTGTACTTGATTATCAGGGGACCATCATGCGTGTTCCCGCTCTGCCAAGAGTTCCTGTAACCTCACAGGACCCGTCCGGATCGCCTGGACCCAAAAAGGGCCCCTTCTGGGTTCTCAACTCTCCGCTTTCCTGGGGAAGTCCCTGGGTCGGGACTGAGCCTGGGGGCCTGGGGAGCACTACCGTCAGTGGGCCAGGTGGAGCGCTAGATCAGAAGGAGCCGCGCGGGTTAATCGGTAACCGGCAGGCCTTCCAACCCCCTCTGCGCATCGCTGGCGACCCTCAGCAGCATCGAGACCCATTCTAGCCCAGGGAAATTGGGGGAGCAAGTGGGCTATGCAGAGTGTAGATGAAAAGTGTTAAACCTACCCTTCCTCTCAGATGTCTTCCCCTCCCCACTGGAAATCTGCCCCCTCTTCCTGGTGCTCTGAAATCTGGATATCAATAAATGCACAGAAATGTGTCCCTAACCCTGTTATGAACCCAGGAGCTGAGGTTGTGGAGAATAAGGTCTGATAAAATCCCAAAGCAGGACACTAGGTCTGCCGTCCCTGGGCAGTGTGGGCTCTTGCAAGGTTCGTCCTCTCCTCTGCTGCCTTGGGCAGGGCCCTCAGGCAGAGTGGGAAGCCAGCCCTCCGCACTCACACCTGTGGCTCTTGTCCCCAGCGTCCCCCTCGCAGGCCCAGCTGGAGCTCCACGTGCCCGCTGGCCTCACCAAGCTGAAGGCGGTGGAAGGAGCAGAAGTAGTGCTCCCGGTGTGGTACACCCTGCAAGGGCAGGTGTCCTCCGGCCAGACGTGGGAGTTGCTCGCTGTGATGTGGTTCTTGGAACAAGAAGGGAAGGATCTGAACCAGGTGAGGGAGCAAAGCATCTCAGCCAGAGGCTGGCTACACCCTGTGACTGAGGGCAGGGAAGAACTGAGGAGAACAGGAGGGGTGGCCAGGGAATGGGGGACAGGGAAGGAGTTTCAGGAAAATACACGGTCCCTCATGGGCTCAGTTTTTGTTCTGAGCTTGGAGGCTGCCCCAAAGAATTTTCTTGTCCCCAGTTTTCCCTAGAAATCCAGCACACGAAACACTGGAAAGTGGAAAGGCATTTTGCTTTGCTTTGCTTTGAGGAGGGGCAGTGAGGATTGGGGTTTGAGGAGGGAGGAAGGGTTAGGGCAAGTATTACATCATTTTAAAAAGCTGAGCATCACCCTATTTTCATCTTCTCTGTGCTTTGGACACTGTCACAGGCCACTTCTCTTCCCACGTGATTATCTGTCCTGCTGCCCCTTCATACACTCCTTTGAGAGGCAAGCGGTAGGCTCCTGCCCCGCCCCCCCTCCATCTCCTAACCTCAGACCTATTCTCAGAGGCAGATTTACTCAGAAGCCAATGAAATGTCATTTTCAGAGCCCCCTATTTGCATGAGCTCCTCCCTAGGCTCTGAAAAGTATGTTCTAGAAGTCATTTGATAAATAGGGGGTATGTGTGACAGAAATTGAGATTACAGGGGTAGATGTAAGTTTTGCAGGGCCTGAACTTATACATAGGGAAGGGGGGACATCTTCAAGAAAAAGAAGATTAAAAAAAGATATTTAAAAAATCCTGGATCGGGGCGCCTGGGTGGCTTGGTCGGTTAAGCGTCCGACTTCGGCTCAGGTCATGATCTCACGGTCCATGGGTTCGAGCCCCGCGTCGGGCTCTGTGCTGACAGCTCAGAGCCTGGAGCTTGTTTCAGATTCTGTGTCTCCCTCTCTCTCTGCCCCTCCCCTGTTCATGCTCTGTCTCTCTCTGTCTCAAAAATAAATAAACGTTAAAAAAAAAAATCCTGGATCTATCCCTGAATTCTAAGTTTCTTTCATAAATACCCCCTGTTTACATTATCCCTCACCCATTATACCACCTTTCTAAACACCCCAAGTGGGAGATAAAGAGACAAGGCACAGGGGATCAAGAAGCGTCGTGGTAAAGAGGACCCAGGGCCAGTGAGGGTGGCTAGGGGGGAACAGGGTGAATGGGGACCTGGTACAGGTTGGAGGGGATGGGTGCAGGGGAGGAGCACTTGAAGACTGCCAGTGTGGGGGAGGGGATTGGCTGAGCCCGCGGGCACAGTGCATACATGTGATAACCGGGAGGCGTCGTGCCCCACACCAGGTGTTGGCGTACATCAGCAGGACCACGACAAGCAAACCTGGGGTATCCCTGGTCTACTCCATGCCCTCCCACAACGTGTCGCTGCGGCTGCAGGGCCTCCAGGAGAAAGACTCTGGGTCCTACCGCTGCTCTGTGAATGTGCAAGACCATCGAGGCATAAATAGGAGCCACAGCAGCAAAACTTTAGAACTCAGTGTGCTGGGTAAGTGTGAAGCACACACTTTGCAATACCGCCCCAGCCCCCAGGGAGGTCAGGCAGGTCTCTCCCAAAAGGCTGCCTGTAAAGGTTGGAGGAGGGCAGATGGAGTGACAGAAGAGGGAGGCGGGGAGTGTAGGAGGTGGTGGAGGTGGGGGTCTGTTGGTTCCTGGGGACTGAATTTTTAACCTGTCTCCCTGCTCCAGTTCCTCCAGCTCCTCCGTCCTGCCGTCTCCTGGGTGTGGCCCGTGTGGGGACCAACGTGACCCTGAGCTGCCAGTCCCCCAGGAGTAAGCCAGCTGCCCAATACCAGTGGGAGCGGGCACCCCCATCCGCCCAGGTTTTCTTTGCACCAGTTTTAGGTGAGGGAACTTCTGGAGACAAATGAGTGTGTGGCTGGGGCAGGGAAGGATGAGAGGTACCAGGGGAGGGGGTGGTTGTGAAAAGGGGAGGCAATGCTGCCAGGTACTGGGGTGGAGGAGGACGTGGGGAGAAGGGTGGAAAAAGATGGCCCACCAGATGCAGGCACTGTGTTCAGGGCTTCTGCATGCTATGTACTTTTGTTACTGAAGAGGGTCTAGAGCAGATGATCTGCATTCGAATTCCAGCCCGGCCATTGACTAGCTGTGTGACTCTGTGCTTCCATTTCCTCATTTATTTATTTTTATTTTCAAAATTTTTACTGTTTGTTTTTGAGGGAGAGAGAGAGAGTGTGAGTGGGGGAGGGTCAGAGAGAGAGAAGGAGGGGCAGAGAGAGGGAGGGAGGGGCAGAGGAAGGGGGAGGGGCAGAGAGAGAGGGAGACAGAATCTGAAGCAGGCTCCATCCAGGCTCCCAGCTGTCAGCACAGAGCCCAACACAGGGCTCGAACTCACAAACCATGAGATCATGACCTGAGCCGAAGTCAGACGCTTAACCAACTGAGCCATCCAGACGCCCCTCCATTTCCTCATTTGTAAAATGGGGATATCACAGCCCTGATTTGAACACACCAGCTACAAAACATATTTGGGGACAATTGGAACGTTTTCAATATGGATAATTAGATAGTTATTATTAGGTATTAGATCATTCTTTTAGAGAACTATTAATTTATTGGGTGTGGCAATGGTATTGTAGTTATGTGGTCAGGGTCCTTATTTTTTGGAGATTCATGCTGAAGTGCTTATTTTTAAATGTCTCACAAAAATTCTTTGGGGCTCCTGGGTGGCTCAGTTGGTTAAGTGTCCAACTTGGGCTCAGGTCATGATCTCACAGTGTGTGGGTTCCCAGCTCAGAGCCTAGAGCCTGCTTAGGATTGATTCTCTGTCTCCTTCTCTCTCTGCCCCTTCCCCGCTCATGCTCTGTCTCTCTTTCTCTCAAAAATAAATAAACATTAAAAAAAATTAAAAAAATCTCACGAAAAGAGAAATGAAATAAATATAGCAAAATGTTAGCAATTGTTGAATCTAAGTAGCGGGTATATGAGTTTTCAATTTGTCCCTTTTTCTACTTTTCATTTGACCAATTTTATAATGGGTTTATAAATATATAAAAATATATTTATTTTTTAAGCTACTTTTTTTTTTTTTTTTTAAATTTTACAGAGGGGGAGGAGGGGCAGAGGGAGAGAGGGAATCTTGAGCAGGCTCCACACTGAGCGGGCTCAATCCCATGACCCTGGGATCAAGACCTGAGCTAAAATCGAGGTCAGACACACACGGACCCAGCCCCCCAGGCTTCCCAAAAGTTGTGTTTTTTTTTTTTTTTTTAAACAGTGTTTATCTCATAGGTTTGTTGTGAAATTTTCACAAGTTTGTACACATAAGGGACTTAGTCTCTGGCATAGAGTAAGCAACCAATAAACTTTAACTGTTATAATAATTATTTCATATAATCCTTTTAATGCCATCATGGAGGTCATATTACCCCATTTTATAGATGAAGAAATTGGGCCCCAGGAAGAGGAAGTAACTTGTTTAAAGTCACATGGCCTATTCGGGAGCTCAGGTTTTCTGATTCCTAGCCTAATATTTTCTTTTTCACCACACCGCCAATCTGGAACAGAAGTAAAACTGATATTTGGGTTTCTCTGGGCATCAATTCCTCCTTAAATCTTTTTAGATTTCAGTTGGGGACACTGGGCAGAAGAAATGGAGAGGGGCATGGAGCTAGCAGCTTTGTACGTGGGGGAGAACTCAGCATGGCGGTCACAACTTTTCCCACCATGAGTCTCCCAGAGAATCAAAGAGGGCATCCTGGAAGGGGCAGAATTTTTCAGTGGGAAAGAAGGTCCCTGGACTGATGGTCAAATTGTGTCCACAGATGCCATCCGGGGGTCTTTAAGCCTCACAAACCTTTCCAGTTCCATGTCCGGAGTCTATATCTGCAAGGCCCACAATGAGGTGGGCAGTGCCCAGTGCAATGTGACCTTGGAAGTGAGCACAGGTCAGTGAGGGGTAAGTGTGGTTAAGGAGAAGATTGGTCACTGGTGGGGGTGGGGCTGCAAGAGGAGAGGAGGCCTGTCTGCTTGTCCTGGTCAAATGTTTGTACAAATGTTTGGTCACTGGCTGGCTGACCATTTCCTGCTGACAGTCAACCCCTCTTCTTAACATGGAAAAAGAGAAAAACTGTTAATGGTGGCAGTGGGGTAGTGGGATTGGAGGGAGTGGAGAACGGCTGGGGATCTCCCTCTGACACCAAGGTCTCCCCAGGGCCAGGGCCTGCTGTTGTTGCTGGAGCTGTTGTAGGCACTCTGGTTGGACTAGGACTGCTCGCTGGGCTGGTCCTCTTGTACCATCGCCGGAGCAAGGCCCTAGAGGAGCCGGCCAATGACATTAAGTAAGTGTCCCCAGTCTCTGTCCCAATGGGGTTCTCCTAGCTTCCCTCAGCTGGGAGTTCAGGCAGCTGTCATCTAAAGGAAAGGTGGGCAGTGACTGAAACATCATTCCATTGGGGGATTTTAAGGGAGAGGAGAGTGAACTGGTGTGTGAGGGGGGAGTAAGACAAAGCAGGTAGAAATCCCCCCTCTTCCCCCATCCAGCTTCTGACATCTTATTGCTTCTTTGATGACTAGGGAGGACGCCATTGCTCCCCCGACCCTGCCCTGGCCCAAGGGCTCAGACACAATCTCCAAGAACGGGACCCTTTCATCTGTCACCTCAGCACGAGCCCTCCGGCAACCCCAAGGTCCTCCCAGGCCTGGTGCACTGACCCCCACACCCAGCCTTTCCAGTCAGGTGCGGCCCTCACCCAGGCTGCTCAGGACAGATGGGGCCCACCCTCAGCCAACATCCCCCAGCCCTGGTGGGGTGTCTTCCTCCACTCTGAGCCGCATGGGTGCTGTCCCCGTAATGGTGCCCGCCCAGAGTCAGGCTGGGTCTCTGGTGTGATGGTCCAGCCACTTGTCAGCTAAGCTATCTGGTTTATCCCCTTCTTCTAGCGGTCACCCCTAGTACAGAGGCCTGAGTCTTGGGAGACCATCTTCTAGACCTCCAGTCCTCTGCCCCCACCTTTCTTTCCTATGGGAAAACTGAGTCTCAGTTAAGACTCAAATTTTCAGGAGGTAGAAGGGGAAGTGGACCTCAGATTATGAAGAGCGTCCGCCCCCTTGCCCAGTTCTCTCAGTGGCTCTAGTGAATGCTGCTGAGGTTGGCTACCTGCCCACTGGGGCCCTGGTGGGGACTGCCAGTCAGGGAGTCCTCCAGGCCCCCTTGATCTGTACTCCACCCCATCTAACATCACCCTTCACTCCTGAGCCAGCTCCCTGCATTCAGATAACCTGTCCTGCTGGCTTGGCTGGGTTTTGCTGGGGCAGGGGATAGAGAAGGTATTTTTTAAACTAACTTGAAATGTCTGTTTTTGTTTTTATTTTGCAAATTTTAATAAAGATGCACTGTGTTTGTATGGAAAGTGAGACTCAAATTGCCTTTTCAAACCCAAGAGCGCTTCTCCACACAGCTTCCCAGAATCTTTAAAAGGGTCATTTGCTATCAGGTGGCTGGGGGAAGGCCCCAGAAGCCTGAGGCTGGGAAGATCCTAATCCACTCTGGGGGGTAAGGGGATGAAATTTGGTGCCCTGTCTGCTAGGGCTTGAGTTCCCAAGGCTTGGGGTGTGGTGCTCTTAATCTCCAGCTTCTTCTTAAGCAGTGGGAAGAGTCACCTGACTTATGCCTCTTTGTCCCAGACCACTGAGTCCTTAACAAACACATCTCCTTGCCCAGCCAACAGTGACCCCCTGGTAGTGGGGGAAAGCTGGACATGGTACAGGCAGGTGCCCCAATTCTGCCACACCCTTTCCTATCAAGAGTGGGGTCTCTCCTCCAAGACTTCTTTGCCCCCGAAATGGAGTGGCTCTGGGAGTGGGGACGTGGCTCTAGTTTCCACGGAGACTTCTACCTCACAGCAAGTGGTGATACAGGTGCCAAAGAAGGGATCTCAGAGAAAAGAAGAAGGGCTTGGAAGGAATAGGCATCTCTGAAGGGATCAGAAAGGGTCTTCTGTTCTACCCAGGTCTCATGCTTGGGGTGAGGCCCCAAAGCAGTGATGTCGTTTGTTATCAGAATGCCCCCCTCTTCTTCCAGGGTGACCATTTGCCTACAGAGAGCTCCAGTTCCGACCCCTTCCCCTTGGGTGCCCACCCAAGCCCAGCCCTTGTCCCAGAGCCTGACAGCTTCATTAGCTGGGGAGAAAGAGGACAGAAAAAAGGAGCATGGCTAGAATGATTCCAGTATTGGGCCTAGAGGAGGGAGGAGCATTTCTTTACCTGAGGGCACAGGCCTCTCCCCTTGTTTGCTCTGAGATAGCCAGTCTCGCTCCTGCCCAGCTCGAGGAGGCTGCCCTGTGGGTGCTGCCTTCCCTCCCCACCAGACCCAGACGCCCAGACCAACCCATAGCCATAGATGGCTGTAAGGCAGGACTCGGCCATGGCCCGGCTTTCTGGGCTGTTGCTCTGTGGGGCCCTGCTGGGCTTCGCTTGCCTGGGTGAGGAGGCGGCTCGGAGGGACCGCGGTCAAAGCTGGGGTGGGGGGGGGGGGGCGAGGCCTGACCTCCAGGCTCCTGGGGCCTGCTCAGTTCTGCTGGTCGGGCTGGGAGGAGGGGGCTCGGGACGGCGGGGGCGAGGCCGGGAGAGGGCGTCGGAGGCCTGTGGCGAGGGCCACAGGCGCGCAAGCGCAGGTGGGCAGGCAAGTTGGGTCTCCCCGGGAGGGTCTAACCACCACCCGACTATTGTTTTCCTTTCTCTGGCAAACACACCCGCGTACCTGACCCAGTCTCAGTCCTTTTACCCACAAAAAAACCGGCTGGGGTGTGTGCTCCTCCCTCCCGGAAACCTCAGGTTTCGAGAAGGGATGGGTTGCGGGGAGGTAGGTGAGCTCCGCAGGAGGGAGGGAGCCCCCAGCCTCGGCCTCGGGAGCCGAAGGTGGGGCCGGACCCTCAGACCGCCGGGATTTGGCGCCGGGCCTCCGCCCCACCCCAACCCCGGGCCTGGCGCCGTCGAGCGCTCCTCCCGCCGGCCTCCCTCTGCGTCCCCCAGACCCCGGGTAGCCGTGGAGGTGAAGGTGCCCGCCGAGCCCCTGAGCACCCCCGTGGGCAAGACCGCCGAGCTGACCTGCAGCTACAGCACGTCGGTGGGAGACAGCTTCGCCCTGGAGTGGAGCTTTGTGCCGCCGGGGAAGCCCCTCTCTGCGTCCCATCCCGTGAGTTGAGAGCAATTGCGCTCGAGCGGGGCGGCCCTCCTGCCTCTTGGTGGGGTTGGCTGGGAGGGGCTGGTACAGAGGGCCCACCCAGGATGAGGGAGCGGGGTCAGAGAGGGTGCGTTTGGGGATCAGTGTGCTCCGAGGAAAACATGAGTGGACTCTTTCTAGATCTTCTTAGGACCACAGCCTGCACGACCCTGTATCCCGTATATGGCTCTGTGTATCCGGCCTCCTCTCTCCTAGCTCCGACGTGCAACTCTCCTATTCTAGCGCAGTCCCAGTTTCCGTTAATAAACCCATTGAGGCTAAGCTCTGGAGACTGTTAGTAGGATCAAACGATGCCCCTTCCAGGAATATTTGCATTAATTCCCCAACCCTCTCTCCCCATCAAGAGCCATGCTTAGCTGAAAGCAAAAAATCTAGCTCAAGTAGCACCTAGGAAGGGATGCTATTTGGGGACAGATAGACCTTGCTGGTTCTGACTCCAGAGCATCAGTTTCCCTGTCTGATATAAAGGAAGGGCCTCTTTTTTTTTTTTTTTTTTTAGGTTTATTTATTTATTTTGAGACGTGGGGAGGGAGAGGGAGAGAAAGAATCCCAAGCAGGTTTCAGGCTGTCAGCACAGAGCCGGATGCGGGACTCAATCCCACCAACCTCAAGATCATGACCTGAACCGAGATGGAGAGTCAGAAGCTCAACTGACTGAGCCACCCAGGTGCCCCTAAAGGAGGGGCCTCTTTGTTTTGGAGAAAGGACTGTAGAGTTGACACCAGGCAGAAAAAGGCACCCATGTGTGTCTTTTGCTTCTCCCCAGATCCTGTACTTCACCAATGGCCATCTGTATCCAACTGGTTCTCAGGCAAAGAGGGCCAGCCTGCTTCAGAACCCCCCCACAGGAGGGGTAGCCACCCTGAAACTGACTGACGTCCACCCCTCGGATACTGGAACCTACCTCTGCCAAGTTAATAACCCACCAGATTTCTACACAAATGGGTTGGGGCTAATCAACCTTACAGTGCTGGGTAAGGCGGGCTGGGGACCTACCAGACACCCATGTACCACGAAAGATTGCAGTGGCCCTGCTAAATCTGCTAAATCTCTCTACCGCCCCCCTTCCCCACCCCATATCTCGATTTCCAGCCCAAGCATACAACTGCACTGGGGACCCCAAGGGAAAATGCCTCCTTCCCAAAGTCTTCTAATCTAGATGATCCTACTCCTGCCCCACCCTCCTTGAAGAACGACTCCTCCCTCGGCCCCTAGAAAAAAAAGATTCATGAGAGAGAAAGCCCTTCCCATACATAGGGATCTGAGTCATGGCCCCAACAACTCTATCTTTGAGAAAATGTCTCATTTGTAGCCCAGATTCTTTCTCTCCTTAGGTGAGTGGCAGAGAAGGAGAGTGGCCACTAAAGGAACAAGGGCCCCTCTCACAAAGCAGCAACTTTGTGCTCAGAGTTTCCATCTTACTCCAACCTAGAGCCTGCTCATGGATGAGCAAACAGAAACTATTAAAGAGGCTGGGGATGTCTAGATGGAAAAGCGAAGGTTTAGGAGGTGTATAACAACAGCATTCAAATATCTGAAGGGTTGTCTTGTGGAGGAGAGATTTTTCATTTCTCTTTGTGGGCCTGGAGGGCAGAAATTAGGACCAAATGGGTGGATGGTATATTAACACAGATTTTGGCTCAGTATGAGGAAGAATTTTCTAACAATCAGAACTTCCAATAGTGGGAATCATTTCCTGGGGATGCAGTGGAATGTGAACAGAAGTGGACTACTATTTGGTAGGAGCATTGGAGCAGGAATTCTAGCATTTAATGGGAGTGAGGCTAAAAGATTGCTAAGGTACTTTCTGTGATTTTTGCAGTGCCTCCCAGTAGTCCCTTGTGCAGTAAGAGTGGTCAGACCTCTGTGGGGGGCTCTGCTGCACTGAAATGCAGTTCTTCCCAGGGAGCCCCCAGGCCAGTGTACAACTGGGTACGCCTTGGATCTTCCCCTACACCTTCTCTTGGCAGCATGGTGCAAGGTAAGGGCCCAGAACATCTGGGAAGAGAGGACTCAAGACTGGGGCAAATCTGTCTCTAGACTCCATATACCCACACTATCAATTCCATGCCTGTGGGTAGGAGAAAAATTGCTATACCTTTCCCTGCATCTTTCTTGGTGTCCCGTATTGCTCCCTCCTGTCTATCTTCCTGCAATCTGTGGCTCTACGGTCCTGGGAGCATTTTTTAACTTAAACGTATTCCTGATATCTTAGAAGAGAGTGGAAGGCAGGGGGCATAAGATTCCCACTTTTGGGGATTTGTTAAGGGTCATGAATCATTGCCAAACTTCCTAGAGAGGAAACTGAGGCAGAGTAGCATGGACTGGCTTGAATCACAGTCAGTTTCTTTGGAGGAAACATATAATTGGGTAAGAGCCTTGGCTTCTCAGCCTCCTCATGCTTGCTCTAGCCCCAGCCCCAGCCAACTCCTTTATGGATCCAGAGAACCTTCCAGATCATCTGGTGTATGCTCTGCCTTCTAAAGGGAAAGTAAAAAGCTTAGGAAGACATTTGGGTGAGCTGAGTCACCCCAGAGGCTATAGCTTCTAACAATCAAGACTTCCCCCCCCCCCCCCACTCCAACCAGAAACCTGACATCAGCTAGTAAGCATCCCTCCCCAATTCCTTGCCTTCTCCCCATCCTCTGAAAAGGCAGCTGTGTAGAGTGGAAAGAACACAGAAGTGGCAGTGGCTTTGGCACTTTCTGGGTCACCTTAGACAGTTACTTTCCTTCTCTGAGCCGGCTTCCCCACTTTTAATAAATGAGGTTAGCCCCTTCTTGACAGGATTGTTGTAAGGAGGTAGTGAAATTTGCTTTCATCTTAGTAGGTGCTCACTGTGATTCAAATGAATGATGGAAGGCTTCCTCCTTACCCTCTAGATGAGGTGTCTGGCCAACTCATTCTCACCAATCTGTCCCTGACCTATTCGGGCACCTACCGCTGTGTGGCCACCAACCAGATGGGCAGTGCATCCTGTGAGCTGACCCTCTCTGTGACTGGTAGGGGACACTGGGCAGAAGCCCAGCTGGCAGGCCTGGGTTGGAGAGGTTGCATGGAACTATCTGGGGAGGGGCCAAGGAAGGTCTGCTGCTCTGAGCTTCCTGTGTCTCCTTAGACCCCTCCAAAGGCCGAGTGGCTGGGGCTCTGATTGGGGTGCTCCTGGGCGTGCTGTTGTTGTCAGTTGCTGCATTCTGCCTGATAAGGTTCCAGAAAGACAGGAGGAAGAGGCCCAAGGAGACATATGGGGGCAGTGACATTCGGTGAGCTGGAGGGCTGGGGGAGGGTACAGAAAGGGAGAAAAGGGCTTAGGTTATGAGTGGGTGACTCCAGCCCTCAAACTCTGACATCTTTAGGGGTGTTTGGGGGTAAGGAGTGCTGTTCAGCTCTGGGATTTGGTGTGTGGGGGGGCAGTACAGCAAATGCATCTGTGTGTGAGCAGTGTGCAGGGTGGGGGACTTGGTTCATGGCTTCCCTCAACCTCCTCATACTTCATAGAATTTTCAGTTTTTGAGGCCTTTTCATACATATCTACAGGATGTGGATGCCAGGAGTTGGATTTGCCCTGAGCTCTCAGCTGAGTTCAGTTTTTCTGTGTGGGGGTAGTAAGGAAAGGAGAGGCAAAAGCTGCCTGTGTCAACCGCTTTAGCTTGTCAACCTTTGGGTCCTGAATAGTGATCAGAGTGCTAGTTCTCAGAGTGTGGTCCTCAGATTACCTGGACAGAACATACCAGGAGCTTGTTAAACATTCAGATTCAGGCTGCTTCCTATCCCTCCTGAAGCAGAATCTGTGGGGGCGAGGGTGATGGACCTGGAATCTTCATTTCAGCCAAAATTCCACAGATGATTCTCATGCACAGTAAAAATGTGAAGTCCTCAGGTTAGAGGATGGGATGGGGGGCGGAGACCTCTGAGGGATGCCGCCAGCCTTCACTAAAAATTTGCTTATATCTACCAGGGAGGATGCCATTGCTCCTGGGATTTCTGAGCAAACTTCTGTGAGACCAGATTCTAGCAAAGGGCTCTTGCAGAGACCCCCCTCTTCCAGCAGTGTGACGACCACCAAGTCCAAGCTCCCTATGGTTGTCTGATTTCTCCCCCTGTCCTTGAAGGGGAATATCAAGAATTAAAGCCTTTGGGTATCATATGGTCTCCCTCTTCTTTCTGCCGGCATAGCAAATTCCTTCTCACCAGTAAGAGACGGAATGGGCTGGGAGTCCTAGAGGTGATGCTGTAGGTGGGAAGTTTGGCTCCAAGGGAGTAGGTTTTAACAGAGGTCCTCTTCCCCTTTGCTCACCTCCACTTTTTGGTTTGATCAAGTGAAATTTGCCCAAGCTTCAGGTGGTGGCCTTGTGCACCCAAACTCCCTCCCCTCTGGCACCCTCTGAATACTTGGACATTCCTCTTTATTGTTCACATTCCAACCCAGCACGGTCACATGCACACACGGAGATAAAAATCCTTCGGGCCACAACCCCAGGAGCCCGGCGGGGGCAGGGCTAGCAGGGGCGGGGGCGGGGCCGCGGCAGACTCCTCCTACCGAGCCTCCCAGGCGCTCGGCGTTTGCATAAACAAGGTGAGAGCTGGAGAGGCGGCTCTCCGGGTGCGCTGGGGGGGTGGGGCGGGGAAGCAGATTACAGGCAGGCGTGGGGTTATAGGTGCGAAATAGGTACTTCCCTTACGATCAGAGCAAGAGGCATCCGGCACCATGAAAACCCTCTTCCCCTCTCTCCTCGCCCCAGAGCCAAAATTCTGGGGCTGGGCTGGGGCGCGAACAGCACAGAGACGCAGAGCGCCCCCTTCAGCTGCGCACAGAACGAAAGGACTGTTTTTTGTTTGTTTTTTTTTTAAGTGAGTATACTTGGGCGACGCTTAGGGCGCCCCCCGCAGTGCGCGCAGGGAAGTGCGCGGAGACTGCGGAGGCAGAGCTGCATGCGGGGTGCTGGCGGAGGTGGGCGAGAAGCAAAAGAAGGAAGATGTGGGAGCGCAGGGTTTGGGGCTAGGGTGGGAAGAAAGGGCGAATGGGGACCATTCTAGACTGGAGGACTAACTAAAAGGGCACAGACTTAGCGACTCCTCGATGGAGCCTGCCTGGGAGTGGGAGTCTCTGGGGACGCAGGGAGGGCTCCTGAAGCTGGCAGGTTGGTGGAAAGGAGAGGATCACAAACACGGCAGGGAAGTCTCATCACTGCGAAGGGGACGCGCCATCCGTCTCTCCTGGCAACTGAGGACAGAGAAGGTCTGAGCACCTGCCCTCCCCGGTGCTTCCTCTCCTTCTTCCTTCTCCCTTCCCGAACCAGGACAAAAGGGCGGGAAGGGCCAGGGGACCCCAGTCACCCAGAACCCCCAACCCGAGTCACTGAGCTGAAATAAGCCAGCGGCCAGTGCGTGCGTGCGCCTCAGTGTGTTTATAGCCTCAGGCCGGGTTTGTGCAGCCAAATGGGGGTGGCTGCGGTTCTGTATAGGTCCAGGCGTGTCCCTGTCGCAGCCTCAGGCGTCCAGATGGATCAGGAAACCCTCAGGCTGGGAGGGGGTGAGGGCGGGCAGAGGGAAGGGTGGACGATTGGGTCCTTTTCTCCCACTCAGGCCTCCCACCCGTTTCCGAGTCGTATTCATTACCTTTGAAAATGCTCAGTTCTTCGGTCCAGGGCGGGGCAGGAGGGAGGGAGGAGAGAGAGGAACAGGTGAGCTCTCGGAGCCCGCAGCACCTTCAGCCTCCTCCCAGCCACCCACCTCACGTCCCGGGGGTAAGTCCCCCACCCTTAGCTCCCTCTCCACCTCTCCACCCGCTGCACGCCCTGAGTCCGCACTCTTTCCCGGGGTGGGGGGTGGGGAGCGGGGCCGCTCGCAGCAGGTCCCGGGCTTGGGAAAGGGGAACCCTGCGGCCCGCCGCGCCCCGCCCGCCTCACCTGGCCTAGTCTCCGCTGGGGCCGCCGCCCGCGCCTCCCCGGGCGCCCCCAGCTCCGCCCGTTCCCCCGTGGCCCGGGCCCTTCCGGCCGCGCTCTCCGCTCTTTATCTTCTTCCTTGCCATGTGGCCCCGGAAACTCGCCTGGATTTTGGCAGCGGCCGCGTTGGCGCCAGGATCGTCCAGCGGGATGTCTAGAATGTCGTCGTCCGGCTTGGAGCACGCGCTCTCCTGGGGGCGGGGCGGGGCAGGGGGTACTTGTGGGGTGACTGGGCCGAGACCCCGCGCGAGGATAGGGTAGGAGTAGAGCCTTGCGGGGCTGAGACGAGGGAGACGCACGAGTGGGAAGCGCAGAGAGGGGAGCTGCGGGCGCGTCGAGAAGGGCTGAGGAAGGGCTGTGCGTGTGTGCGTGTGTGTGTGTGTGTGTGTGTGTGTGTGTGTCCCTCCTAGGGAACGGCAAGCAAAAAGGAAGGGTCAGGGGGTCAGGTGGCCACGGCCCTATTCCCAACTCGGGAAAGAGACGTGCACGGTGGGACGGGGTACAAGACAGCCAGATAGCCCTGAGGGAAGGGTCCTTCACCATCAGCAGGGCTGAGGAGCTGCAGAACTGATGGCTGGTGGGCTGGGAGGAGCAAAATAAACAATGAGAGGGACTGGTGGACGTGACTGCCCCTCCCTTTGTCCTCAGAGGGTGCCTCCGGCTCAGAAAGGCTCCTTGCAGGAGTCCAGGATTCCCTTGGACAGGGTGTAGAAGAATCAGGCCGGTCCCTTCCCTGAGTAAAATCACACCAGGACTCAGCGCTGGAATTAGGGTGAGAGTGGGGCTAGCCCCTGGAGTCAGCCTCCTTCTCCCTAGGGCTAGAGGCCCAGAGACTGCTTTGCCATGGACTCTTCCTTTTCTAATGTTCCCCAGGAGGCACTCAAACACAGAAGAGAGGAGATGGTCTGGAAGAAGCTGAGAAGGCTTCACTCCAAAAAAAGGCAAAGGAAAGATGAGTAGGAGCAAGTAGCCCTTAGCCTTGTGTGCTCCAGAAGAGAGGAATTATGACAATAGCTACCCATTAAGCACTTCCCTTGTTCCAGGCACAGTAACACAGTGTTTTACAGACATTATTTTATTTAGTCCTGGCAAAGCTATGACGCACCTTTTATTGTTATCCTAGTTTACCCCTACTAAAACAGATGACTTAAGTGTTTATAAACCTTACATGAGGTGATACAGATGGTTACTATGATTTAGATGGTATCTATGATTTAGACCCTTGTATGTCAGAGTCCAGAGTATATTTTTAACCCCTATTCCGTAAAAATCAGCAGAGGCCGTCAAGAAAATGACCCGAGCTCTACCACTTGCTACTTGTGTGGTTTGGGACAAGTTCTCTAATGTCTCATATCAGCTCCTTCATCTGAAATCAGGATATAACATCTGCCTCTGTGGGTTGTGAGGAACAATAAACCCCATGATACACATAAAGTTTCTGGCACAATCTAGTCACTCAATGTATAGTATCTATTACTATGATTCTTTTAATTAATAAGTTTATGTGAAATAGTTGTTTCTGTAGGCCGAAAGTGGTCATATAAAAACAATTTCATATGGTTCCGCCTATAATAATCACATCCACCCCTACGCCTCAGGTTTCTGTCTCCCATAACCTGCCCTATCTGACAGTGGAAAGGGTTAAGGAATAGATGGCGTTGATTTTAGAGGTAAGGCTCTGGAATGGAGAGGGCCTCCGTCCCTGTGCCCCTTTGTTGGTTAACATTACAGCATTAATGTGGGTTGGGATGCAGATAGTTACTATGGAGTTAAAAAGGCATTTTGCTTTTGCTTTGGCCCTCTGGCTTCTAAGAATTGTCCTTTTTTTCTCTCCCCTAAGGACTTCTACTATTTTAAAAATGGCTTCCGCTCATCATGCTTCACAATGCTGTTGTCATTTCCTGGGTTTCAGAGTTTTGCAATTTGTGCTCAAGATGCCCACGATTGATTTAAATGCAGTTAAAAGGAGTTATCCAGAAGCCAGTGTGGTTGTGGAGGGGACTGACACTCTTTTTGTCTTCTGCAGGTCTAGCCCTCTCTCTCTGACATCTTAGTCTCCACCTGTCATCAGAAACAACTCTTTTGGGTTCCTTGATTCTTAGAGCTCAGGCCTCTCTTGGGATATCCTTAGGGAACAGTGAAGTGTCTCCTCAACAGAGGACAATGATCACAACAACAACAACAACAACAACAACCCATTCCTGACCCACCTCTCTTTGGCCAGTAGCTGTGGAGGAAGGAGTAACTTCCCCCAGTCATGTTAAGGCCAACCTGCTGTCTCTACCCACCCCAGCTGGATACAGAATGGAAACCTGGAACAAGAGGAAAAGCCACCCAACACACTGTTCCTCCCCCAATCAGCCTCCTCTCACTCCAGCTGAATTCTCAGGGCAGAACTGCTAGAGAGAGTAAAAGGAATCTGGGAAGCGTCATGGTTCCTGGGCTGGTGCCTTCTAAAGCCAAGATCTGATGATGTGTGCCTGAGAGCTCTGTAGGAACTGGAGGTGCAAAGTGCACCAGTGGCTAAAACAGGAGCCAAGGCTTCTGGTCCCAAGTGGGCATATCCCTTCACCCCTGAGGGTCTGTTTCTTCAGCCACAAGTGGAATTTAGCCTAGATGAATAAATTCTTCTTTAGGTCCCAAATCCTAAAAGCTTTAAGAATTATCCCTTCCTAATGCTTATTGTATGCCAGGCCCTGTGCTAAGTGCTTCGCACACATTACCTCACTGAATCCCCATTTCAGAGGTCAAAAAACAGCCTCGGAGACATTTTGTAACTTACCAGAGGCCAGCAAAGCTAACAAATTGTGATGGGATTCAGAAGCCTGGCTGTTAATGACTGCCTCAGGACAGGTAATTATTTCTAGGAGTTCAGCTAGACCTCTAAGTTCAACTAGACCAAGCAAAAGAAAGGAGTGGGATCCAAAAAAATGTCTTTGCCTTTTCATATTAAGTGAATGTAGGAAAGGCACATATATGTGACTATGTAAATCAGCAACTGGTACATTTGAATCGACAGCACTGCCTCTTAAAAAAAGAGGCAGGTTTTCTTCTCATTTCTGTCTGAGCCTCCTTACCAAGGGGTAAGAAGGAAATAAGGCAGGAGTAAGTGTTTCCCAAACACCAGGTCAGATGGTCAGCAAGGAGAGCCCCAGAATGAAAGATGAAGAGAGTCCTTCCTGCCTTGGGGTGCCTGGCTGGCTCAGTGGGTAGAACATGCGATTCTTGATCTTGAGGGGGTTGTGAATTCAAGCCTCACTTGGGCATAGAGCTTACTTTAAAAAAAAAAAAAAAAAAAAAAAGAGGGCCCTGCCTCTAGACCCCAGATGCACTCTGTTCTCTCCATGTCCCAGCTCCCTTCCAGCTAGGAGTCCACCTGCACATAATGGAGATGAGGTAGGAAGGTGCCCAGTTCCAGCCCTGTCCCAGCCCTCTGCCCTTGTCACCTCTTCTCCCTTTTCTTGCCCTCTGCACAGTTTTACAATCGGGCTGCCTCCTGCTCAGTCCTTTAGCTCTGCCCATCTAGGACAGGGCCTCATAGGGTTGTTGGGATGATTAAATATAAAGTCAGGCACATGGCAAACATTCACAAAGTGACAAATATTACTGATATTATTAAATCATAATAACTATCACAACAATTTGTCCCTAAGTTCTTTCTGCCTCTTGGTACGAAGTCTCACCTCTTATAAACTGGGCTATTCTTTCCTTCCAAACCTCATTTTTTTTTTTTCTTTTGTAAGCGGTAGTGTGGAAGGTGGGGGGCAGGCAAAGTCATAACCTTATCGTTAGCCAGGTTGGCTGAATGACAGAGAACGCAAGGGCTTTGGAGTGGTCCTTCTCCATAGATAGGGGCTAAAAATAAATAATAATTAAAAATAAAAAAAAAAATAAACACATTTTATATACGCATGATCACTGTATTCCTCTAGTGTGCAGGGAGCCAGGTCCTGTGCCGGGCGCCTTCATACCCAAGTCACCTTAACAGCAACCTACTTTGGCATTAGGCACTTGCCGCATCCAGGTCTCCGTGGGCGCTGACAAATTGCAGACACTTCCTTCCCTCGCCAGCAGGGCTCTCTCGCGGTCACTTCACCCAGCCCCCTTCCAGGGCTAGAAGGCGATGGGGGACGGGCCAACCCCTCCCCAGAACCAACTGACTAGGCTCTCTGCTGCCCATCATCACTACTGAGCTAACCGATATGAACCGACTGTCCTATCCTGCTCTGTACAGTGCACGAGGGTCATGGAGATCATCCCGTCTGCCCACCCACGGCGGTGGCAGTGGGATGGGGAACGGGGCGAGGGCAAAAGCCAGGGGGAAAGGATACCCAAAGGAGTCGCCGCAGCTTCGCTACACTTTACAGCGCCTCTCTGGAGGAAGTTCCTCTTCTCGTCTAACCTGCAGCTTCCTTGCTGCAGAGCCCTGCCGGGTTCCCAGTCCAACCTAGGCTGCCTGGCGGCTGGGCGCCCAGACGCCCCCGCGAGTTGGGGAGCATTTTTCCTAGGGCTCCAAGTCAGGCGAGTGCCTTCCACCACCCACCACCCACGTCTCAGCAGGCACCCCTATGGCTCTTGGGTCTTCTGCACCCTCAAATGCACTTCCATCCCTTACTCTCCCTGGGGGGGGGGTTCTTGGGGACCCCTTGCCCCAGATCAGGCAGAGTGCCGGTCCCCCCGGCCCTCTAACTTACGGTGCAGCAGTCCATGCTGGTGTTGGGGGTCCTTGGCTGGGGCACAGGCTGGCGCAGGGCAGGGGTGGGGTCTGGGTGGGGACTCTGGGGCCTTGGGGCGCCCGCTGACCAGCGTCGAAACAGCCGCTCTGCTCTCGGGTCCTCTCTCCCGCGCTCCGCTCTGCTCGCGAATGTAACCTGAGCCCTTCGGTCGAGAAGCCAATCAGGATAAGCTTTGGGCAGGGCGGGCGGGGATATTGCAGGGAGGACCACGCCCCCTCTCTGCTCCCTCCGCCTCCCTCCCCCTCCAGCCCCAACCCCTCCGCCTACACACTTCCATCCATTCCTCCTACACACCCCAGCTTCTCAAGCTCAACCCCCTTGTTTGCTGAGGCGGCAGACTGCCAGGCAGATGTATGCCGCCGCGGGCAGAAGGAGGCCCCCGGCTACCCGGGCACAAATACACTCACATCTGGGCACAACACCTCTCCCACCCATATGTAGAAAACCACGCACCTCTCACCCACCTCCCCACACTTGCACAACTTAGCTAGAGTCCCAAATATGGCTCGCTCTAACTCCTCCTCCCCTCACCCCCGCCAGTCCTCATAAAAAAGCCCCCTAAGACGTGCGTTTAAAAAGTCCCATCATCACTCTGCTAGGGAATCAAGAAAGCTGTTGATACATAACCTGGGGATGAGCACACATAAACACAAAAGCTCACAAGCCCCACATGTGCATATATGATACTGCCCAGGCTCACTAAAATGTGCACTTCTTCAACAGATTCTACAGACACAACCTACAAAAATAATTGCACAGAACTTGTACACACACGCTGTGCAGATAAATGCAGACGTGTGCATGCAGACGTATGACACAGGGGTAGTCACCCTATCTGAGATGTTGCATTACATCCTTATCTATCTATCTATCTATCTATCTATCTATCTATCACCTATCAATCATCCATCATCTATCTAATGTATATATTTATGCATAGATACTGGCTTCAGAGAAACATCCTTCCCTTCCCATACTAGAATCTCCCTAACCTCTTGGTATCTTGCTTCAGAATAAAACAAAAATGCCATTCTCACCTTGCCTGGTAGGAAGAAAAATACCCTAAACCCTAGTATTGGGAAATATAAAAAAAATCGTTGTCTTTTGGGGTCCGTGGCGGAGGAAGGATGTGGGCTTTTGTGAGAGGCTGGGAAAAGGAGATAGGGGAGGAGAATTGTGGAGCAGCAGCCTGACTGGATTGTGGTGGCCAGTGTCCCCTAGCCAGTCAGGGTACTGGAGCTGGCAGTGTGGCTTGTTAAATGGATAGAGTGGGCCATCTCGGAGGAAAGTAGAAAGAAAGTCTTTCTCAGCTAAGCTCCCAGAGGAGGGAAGGAAAGAAAGGATGGCTGTTGCTCAGGCTCAATAACTGAAGCGGGCAAGGAGGGGAAAATGCCCTGTGGTTCTGGTTGGGAGAGGGGATCTTAAAACAGCACTGCAGTGAATCCACAGCCACTGGCCAGTCATAGCATAGCTGTTGCACGCTTTCCTTCCTACCTGAATGTTTGGGCTACAGGCTCTGTTTGCCAAAGGGAAAATGAGTGGGAGGGAAATTCTGGTGGCCACTCATGATGGGAATGGGGTTAGTCAGCTTAGGCTCCCAAACCGAGCTGGAAGCTGGCCGGGATTCCAGGGCTTGGGGCATAGGGGTGTCTCTCCCAGCATGTTTGGGACCCACCCACCCTTGTAACTGAAAATCTGTTCCCCAATCTGTCTCTGGCACATCCTCGATTCCCCCCCGCCCCCCCCCCCCCACCTCCACCAAATGGCAGGATGTCCTGGAACTCTGCCCCTTGCCTAAATCATGGGCACATCTGGGGCCTTGGTTTGTGCCAGCTCTTGTTGAACTTCTAATTCAGAATCCAGAGGGGAAAGGGAAGGAGGAAATTGGGGATAGAATGGGTGTCAGGCCTGGACTCTGTGCTTTTCTCTTCCCAAATTAGAGCCGAGGAATTCGGGATTTAGCGAGTTTGCAGTAAAGTCTCCCAAGTTGCTAGGCAACATCCCTCTGCAGGCTGCGCTGCCTCTGGGCCCTTCTTCCTGCTGGTCAGAGCTGGAGGGGGGGGGGAGTATCTTTACAACATGCCCCCCCTAAACTCCCACACAGGCAGCCCAGCCCTTCCCTCTTCCTAAGACGCCCTTGTGTGGGGTGAGGGCGTCTCTGAACACTGGCGGCGGTGGAAGAGCAGAAATGGCAACTGTCAGTTCCATCCGCAAAACAAGCATTTCATCAACAGCCCACTTGAGGCGCCTACGCGGAACTGGCCACTGTGCTTGCCCTGGGGGATGGGCAATCTCTGAGGTAAGGAAAAGGTAGACAGAGAAAGGCAAGGACGGGAATCAAAGACAGACTCAAATAATCCCGAGGCAGGAGCAGCACCCCGTACAGCCTCATTTAAATGACACACACCCCGACCGAGAGGCACGGAAACACACACTGTTCACACATCCACAGAGATACATGCTGTGGGCACATTGCCACCCACTGCCATCCAAAGATATGCACAGAAGTGGACCCCTTCACTATCATGCATCGAGGGCACATGATTCTTTTTGGTAAGGGGTTCCTCTTTTGGACTAGGTGGCCAGAGTTTGTCAGCAAGACGGGCTGGCTGGAACTCTGAGCCTCCGCTTTTCTTTCGAATAGATGAGCTCAGAGAAGGGACAAGAGATGTGTGGAAGGCCTGGGTCCGGCTGCTTTGAGGAGCAGGCTGCCTCACTCTGCAAAGCTTGAGAGCTTGGCGGAGCAGTGCCGGAAGACCCTAGTGCCTGCCTGGGCTTAGGACCTGGGTGCCAAGGTCATCTTTTGGGTTGCCACCTATTTACCAGCTGGATATGGGCCCTGTCTGTCCTCCTGGACTCTTCGAATTTCATAAACTCTTCTCTATTTTCGGCGGCCCCCACAGCTCTCGAAGGAGAGGGACTGCAGGTCTGGAAATGAGATGAGCTCCGGAGGGCCAGGTTAGAGAGGGAGCTGGGGCATGCGGGTGAGGTGGGCTGTTTCTAACAGGGAGCATGGAGGTGGGGGGGGGGCACGAAATAGAAGCAGAGGCCAGCAAAGGAAGAGATTTTAGACAAAAGAAAAGAGATGGATTAGTGGGAAGCTTCCGGGGTCCAATACAGATCCATCTGGGGACAGATGGTGGGGGATTTGGAGAGACTTGGTCCTCATAAGCAGAGAGAAAAGCCAAGACACATGGCAAGCTATTTGCCAATACTTGTGGCTTCCCTTCCTTGGAGTGGGCACTTTCTGAACATCATATCCCAGCTTAAGCCCACAGAGGGACTCCATGGTGAGATGGGGGTGGAAAGTAGGAGGCCTGTGCCTTCAGTGGAGATGATCTGGGGGCTTCTTAGGTCAGGATTTCACCCATTTGAATGGAGGGGGTGGGGGTAGCAGGAAATTCAGTTTTCTCTGCAAATATTTCAGCTTTTGCTGTAGTAGTATTTTTAGCAACTTGGTTGGCAGAGGAGGAGCCCGGGTACATTTTTAAAGGGGCCTCTGCCAGACTGGAGGCCTCCTCCCACCTTCACCCCACATGTCCTAAAGGAGAGGTCGGTGGGGGGGGGAGTACATGGCTCAAGGTGCATTCAAATCAGCTTTGCTGGTCATTAGCTGATCATTAAGTGGTCTTCACCAATAGTCGTTATCAACCATCAGCGGCACCATTATCATTAGCAGCTTTATCAAGAAGAGGAAATACTCCTTGGACTTCTGTTGTGTGCAGGGCACTATTAGGGGCACAACACAGAAGGTCTAATACACTTGGAAAGATGGGGAAGGATCCAACACTTGTGAGCCTAGATGTCATGTGCCGTGCTAGCCACGTTATATATGTGGTTTCATTTAATTCTTATAACAATCCTACAACTTAGTCATTGTATTTCCAATTTATAGACGAAGAAGCAAAGGTATTGAAGAACTTACCCAAGGTTATATCGCCATTAAATGGAAGAATCTAGATCAAAACTCAGAGCAGAATAATAACATTATCCTAAATCTGGATAGTGCTTTACAAAGTGCTTCCAAATTCACGATTTAATTTGCTGCTCCTGAGAACTGTGTGAAGAGGTATTAGTATTTTTAATCTCTTTTCCTGAGGACAAAGTAAGGCCTAGAAAGGTTAAATGACTTGTCCAGAATGAGACCTCTGGTGAATTGCAGAACCAGGACTAAAAGGTAGGAGTTCTAACTTTGAATTCTGTGTTTTCACCTCTGAACTGCTCTAATATCCGGCCCTCGTACTGGGCTACATGGACTGGATTATAGTGGTTAGCAGATCAGATATAGTCTCTTCTCTCTTGGATTTTATAACCTGATGATAAAAGTACATTATGTATATGTGTGCAGGTATACGTGTATAGATGTATAGCTATAGATGTGTGTTTATGTGTGTGTGTATGTGTGTGTATGAGGTATATTTATATCTCCTAAAGTAATAAATGATGGATGCCAAATGAATGATGCAGATGGTAAGTGTTATGGGAGAAATGATTGAGAATTTGAATGATCCAGGAAGGCTTCCTGGAAGAGGAGGCTGGAAATGGGCAGAAGGACATCTTAGGCAGGAGAAGATGTTGTGAGACTTGCACTGCATTTAGTGTCACTGTGCTTCTGCTACCCCAGTCCAGAAAGGCCCTGAGGACAGCAATTGCAATAACTTTCCCCCCACACAAGATTTTATGTCTGAAGTTTGGTGCCCTGATTTTATCTATGGCAACATATCGAAGCACTCCAGGACCGGCAGGTGCACACCAAATGTGTGCTTGTGCCCCCTCTGCAGCCCTGCTGTTCCTGGTGCTTGCACACATGCTTGCCCTTTGCTTCTACTGGTGTGGTACGAATCTGTCTCCTGCCTACCCCACCCCTGTCCCCCTTGTTCTCTGGGCCTATGTAGTTCAAAGTCCTGGATGTAGTTTACTCCCCGTTCCTGCATTGCCCTAAACATCTACTGGTTTTATTCCCCTTCGCTTCCCTTTCCTCAGTTTGCTTCCCCACCTTTCCTTATGAATAACAGCTAGTGATGGCTGAGCAATGTGTTGTACCTTCTGGGCTGCCACATCCCAACTGTAACCATGGGACCTACACAATCATTCTTATAACAAGGGAACAACGATCTTGATAATATTTGGACGCCAAACTCTAGCACAAGCCTAATAACCATCTCAATTTTGGTCCAGACAAATGCCTGTTTTAATTAATTTTTATAAAAAGGCTTACATGGGGGCACTTGGGTGGCTGAGTCAGTTAAGCGTCCGACTTCAGCTCAGGTCATGATCTCAGGGTTTGTGGGTTCCAGCCCCTGCACCAGGCTCTGTACTGACAGCTCAGACCCTGGAGCCTGCTTCAGATTCTGTGTCTCCCTCTCTTTCTGCCCCTCCCCTTCTCATGCTCTGTTTTTCTCTCTCTTTCTCTCTCTCTCAAAACAAACAAACAAACAAACAAACAAACAAACAAACATTAAAAAGAAAGACTCACATGAGGCATAATTCTGACTTCTTCTTTAGTCCACTTAAAGACCCTTTCTGGTGTAGTTCAGCCAGACATTCAGCTAAAAGAAATTCTTGGTTCTACCAGGAATGAGTCAAGTGAGGTTCAGGTCATTCTCCCTGTCATTGTCTACCTCAGGGCAGAAAGAAACTCTTATCCAGGAGATGGAGACCCTCTTACTGTCGTCGAGAATGAGCATCTCTTGGAGTCTGTGTATGCGGTCAGTATCCCAGCCTCACAATTCTTCCCGTTGACACTGTCTAATCTGAGAGCTTGGAGTAGTGGATTTGATCTGGATCCACTGGCCATGGCTCTCATTCATTCAGCATCTACCAACGCAGTCTTTTTTTTTTTTTTAACCTTTTGTCTTATTTTAGAAAATTTAAACTCTTGCAAAAGTCAAGTAATATATATTGAACCCCACTGTACCCGTTACCTACGTTCAACAATTCTCATCTCATCACCAAACTCATTTAACCTATTTTCTTTATGATTCCCCCATCATCATTTCATTCATAAATATTTAAGTGTGTGTCCTTGAAACATACTAACACTTTAATGCCTATTTTTAAAGCATATGTTCCTTAGCCTGGAAGCTCCATAAGGTAAGAGATTAAGAGCTGTTTTCTTTATCCCTGTAGTCTTAGCACAATGTCTGGGACATAGTGGACTCAGTAAATATTTTTTGAATGATTGAATGAATAAGGGGGTGAATGAATAATACTTCAAAAGGAAACAAGAGGTAAAAAAAAAAGTGCATGTATCTGTGATCATGTATGATCTAATTTGCAGTGAGATTCTGTTAGAGGCCAGGTATGTTTTCAGCAAGAACTTAGTAGGTGGGCCTTATATACAGAGTCAACTCTTCATCTCTCTGAGATTCAGTCTTAGGCCTGCCATTCTGAGGAGCTGAGACACAGACCCATGTGTTCCTTGGAAGTCCATGCAGAAGTGGACCATTTCTGGGAACAGCATGGCAGATGAAGCATGACAGGGACCTAAGATCTTGGGAAGGAGCCATGCCTATAAAGCAGTTTATTGAGTTTAATGTTTCTATTTCTGTCTTATTATTTCTTTCATCTGGGTTAAGCATTTCAACTTTGTCTTAGTTATGAAAGGGGGGCATTTAAGGAAGAGTTATATACTCAGTCTCAGACCAGAGAGCCCATGGTGGAACAGCCAACTTGGTGGCAACAGCCATTAGCGAGGCATGTTACAAGGAAGGTGGCTCTCAGGGGTCAGAGTCCAGCTTTGTGGTCTTGCTCCCCTGTTCCATTTTGAGATTCTTTTCCCATTGCTAACCTTGGAGATTTTTGTTTTGTTTTGTATTTTTTAGAGGAGGAAGTTTAATTGGGTGGTCTGACCATGATTGATTCCAATTGCCTTGAACAAGTTTATGTATTAATATTTTCTGCCTACCAGGCCAAACCAGTGGCCTGGTCAGTAGATGAAA
This sequence comes from Panthera tigris, assembly GCF_018350195.1. Lineage (NCBI taxonomy): Eukaryota > Metazoa > Chordata > Mammalia > Carnivora > Felidae > Panthera > Panthera tigris. The sequence continues at coordinate 21,686,956 of NC_056669.1, read as the reverse complement.
ACCAGTCTGCCACTGTCATTTATAAGGAATTAAGGGCTTACCACCTATCACTTTCCTTAAGCCAATACCGATGAGGCATATGGCTTGAGATGGTGTTACCAACAATCATCTTCTACTGCATTTCCGTATGAACTTCTGTGAGAACAGTATGTGTTGGTATGGAAAGGTGTCTTACTCTAAACTTCAAAAGGAAGGAGAATTGACAGAATTGCCCTAGCAGACTGTCATCCAATATGGCCAGGATATGGGGGAACAGATACTGGAATTCAGCCATTGTAAAGCCGGGGTGGCAGGCCATCTACCTGCAAGAGAAAGCTTCCTTAAAGGTACCACCCAAAATGAAAGACACATCACACACCCCTGGAACTGGATGACACAGGAATATGGTAATTAATTCAAATATCTTTCCCTATGTAAAAATGGCGGGGGGGGGGGGGGAATAGTTCTACCCAGCTTAATGCTGCCTCTAACCTTGGAAAGTGATGTTTGTTTTGTTTGAATTTTTTTCTTTTTTGGTCAGATGGAAGCACTGAAAGTAAGGGATTATTAACTACAAGCTTTTGTTATTCTGTAATTTGGATGGAGCATTTGAGTTTAACGAGGTAAGCACTGGTGGTTATTTGGGGTTGATATACTTCTGTTATTTTTGCTTTGCCTGCCGTGGGATTGTGTGTTGGAGTGGGGTGAGTGGAGAGTGCTGGAACATGAGCTGTTTTGGGACTGGGGTGTTTGTTAGTGGAAATGTTCCTGCTGTTTAGATAGAAGGCATGCCAGGTAAAACTACCCTGTCCTTTTGACCTTGAAGCCTTAAGGTATTTAAGTAGTCTTTCTGTCTGTATTCAGTGTTCACATATATGCAGAAGGCAGAGTCAAAGGTCTATACTGTAGACACAATCCTATGTCGTAGATATTCCTCAGAAGCAAAAGAGTATAAAGCCTGGTCCTTAAAAAAGAACGTTTGTTGTTCTACTGGGAACAGCGTCATGGAGCTATGCTATGTTATGATTTGCTAAACATATGTCAGATCATAACAGCAGGAAAGTTCCACATTTGGGAAACTATGTGAGGATGTGTATAGATCTTACGAAAACCATCATGGCAGATACTATTGGCTTCCTAGCCAATATCTACGCATTTCCGCTTCTTGCTTGCTAACAGAACTGCGATTTTGTTGCGAGCAGTCATGGGTCCGGACCTGACATGGTGCCATAATCAGTCTAAGTCTGTTCCCACTTCAGCTTTTATGACAGCTAAGGCTGGTCACAAGACCCAGATATGGCCAATAAGATATAAGCAAATTTCTGCTGAGAAATCCTCTGGGAAAGCTTTTGCTTTCCCGAGAGGAGGAGGCAGAGGCAGCTGGCACCACCAGCCCCCTTCTTTCTGCCTTAAATACAGACCTGAAGTCTGGAGCTACATCCACTATCTTTCCACCATGCAGCAAGTCAAATACTGAAATCACGAAGTAAAAAAAGACCCTCCTTTATATTTAAGCCGTCATCATTCAAACTTTCTATAAGGTTTACACAAATGAACCCCTAAGATGACATAATAATACAAGAAAGGTTCAGGTGCAGATCAAGACGCCTATCACTGACAAGACAGGGACTGCATGTGCAAGTTATTTCCAGGGATTCTTTGATGACAGACCTGAAAATTCTAAGTTAAAATAGCTAGTAATTCAGACACAAGTGTATGGGATCCTGTACAGCTTGACTTCCTAATTGGTTGCCCTAGATCGCCTCTGCTTAATTAAAGGAACCATTGTAGGATTCTAAGTGACCATTTATAGTTCCTGTAGTCACGCTCGAAGACTTTGTCCCTGGCTTGTTGACATTGCTATCACATCACCCTCTCTCAGTGGTCCCATGAATGGTGCGTGGGTTGGCTATAATTAGAATTACTGACAATTAAGGAAAATTCCTTTAGGACAGAGACAAGAATCCAGAGATAGATGAGGACTGGACAGGTTTGGGCATTTTATCTCTAGCCGGATGTCTGATCTATATTGGTTTTTAAAAAGTTATAGGTGATAGATCCTTAATTCCTTATAAATGGTGGAGACAGGCTGATCTTCATCCACCCAATAGACCACTGGTTTAGTTTGGTAAGGACGAGTCATTAACATATTCAAGATAGGGGCGCCTGGGTGGCTCAAAGCGTCTGACTTTGGCTCAGGTCATGATCTCATAGTTCGTGGGTTTGAGCCCCACATTGGGCTTCACGCTGGCATTGCGGAGCCTGCTTGGGATTCTCTCTCCTCTCTCCCTGCCCCTCCCCTGCTCATGCTATCACCCTCTCTCTCAAAATAAATAAATAAACTTAAAAAAATTTATTCAAGGGAATTGGGATCCACCATATCAGACCCCCCCAATGAAGCAAGTTCCCACTTCTTTCAGTAAAAATAAAACGCTCCAAGGTTATCTCTGGAAAGAGATAGATTCAAAGAAGAGTAGATATTCGTCCAGAATCTCTGTTTGTACAGACTTCACAGCTCTTTTCAGGACACGCTCCTCTCCTCCATCATTCCTGCAGACGGTGCTGGTAGTCCACATGAAGTTGCCTGTCTCATCGGGCTGATATTCTGAAGGGTTAATTAGCTATCCCTAGGACGAAGATTCTCTATCAGTCCTTTGGCTAACGAAGGTTCCCTCTTTTAAAATGGGCATGACTTTTAACCACTACAATGGAATGCTTTGTACCTATCAGCAGAAGCCTCTGGGATACTGGAAGGGCACTTATTATTATTGTATACCAGTATATACATGCCAGGACTCCTGAATTGACCTTAAATTAAAGATTTCATAAGTCTGGAAGGTCTCAAACCATTTTCCTTGAAGCACTTTCTGTGCCAAATATTTATTTTGAGTGTTTATTATGTGCCATCTGCTTCATACGAAGGACATCACATGCTGTATTAATCAAGATCCTCTTGGTTGTAAGGGATAGAAACCCAATTTACATGAACAAAAGCATCAGTTCACTGCAAGGACACAGGTGGAGCTTCAGGAACAACCAAATCCAGGAATACAAAATATTAATAGCACCCTCTTCCCTTTTAATCTCTTGTCTTTGTTTCTTTCTGCATAATGCTGCCATCCTCACATGGCTGGAACTATGGCTGCAGGCAGCTTTGAACTTAAACCATTATAGCCTTGAAACCAAAGAGGAAATATCATTCCTCAATCCCAACTTTGTTAATAATAATTAAAAAGTTCCCAGGAGAGGCCTCTGATTCGATCATACCTCAGTGTCATGCCCATCCCCACGCCAATCCCTATGGCTAGGAGAATGAAGTGCTGTAATTGACCCAGCCTGTGGCACAGCCATGTGGCCAGCTGGATTATATGGTTGGCGGTGCCCTCCAGAAGTTCGGTCAGAGTGGGGAAGAGCCGTTCCACAAAAGTGAGTTGTTCCCGACCAGGCTGACTGAGTACCGTAGGTCTATTTCAGTCCATTAAGTCAGGAAATGCTCATAATAGTCCAGTGAAGCAATTACTATTATCCATGTTTTATAGACAAGGAATATGTGGGGAAACAGAGAGGTTAAGTACCTTGAACAAGGTCACACGGCGGGTAGGCAACAGAGCTGCGATTCCACTCGAGTCTGTTTATCTCCAAAGAGATTCCATCACCTGACCACCTCTCCTCCCTAGTTGAGTTTCTCCTCAATCTGTATATCTTAGAGTCATGGAGCCATTAAAACAAATTACCCAGACAAGTATCATATGACTTCATGCATATGAGGACTTTAAGATACAAAACAGATGAACATAAGGGAAGGGAAGCAAAAATAATATAAAAACAGGGAGGGGGACAAAACATAAGAGACTCTTAAACATGGAGAACAAATAGAGGGTTACTGGAGGGGTTGTGGGAGGGGGGATGGGCTAAATGGGTAAGGGGCATTAAGGAATCTACTCCTGAAATCATTGTTGCACTATATGCTAACTTGGATGTAAATTAAAAAGAAATAAACTAAATAAAAATACAAAAAAGAAAGAAAGAAAAGAAAGAAAGAAAGAAAGAAAGAAAGAAAGAAAGAAAGACAAATTACCCTAAGTTTGCACACATGGAAGCCGCCTTCTACCCTTCAACCACCCCCCAGGCACCCCCATCTCTTGGTACTGCAGGCTCTTTCCAGGCTTTTACTTCCTCTGGAGTTGCTAGCTGAAACAAAAACAAGGATTTAGGGGGTCACTTGATTGAGTTGGCATGGCTGGACTCAGGGGCTTAGAATGGTGTTACAGAACTCTGTTTTCCTTTCCATTTCTCAGCAGTGCTTCCCTCAGAGTCTCTCTGGGTTAGATTTACCCTCGGATTGGTGAGAAGGCTGCAGACACACCCCAAACTACAAAAGAAAGAGACCATCTCTCTCTATGCGTCCTTATACCAAATTCTGTGGAACGGTCCTGCACTGCCCTTCTTGGGTATGTGCTCACATTGCTACAAATACTTCTGGACAACAGAGACCGGGCCAACCCTTGGACGGGATGCTGGCAGTCATATGCATGGTCACACCAACGCCCAGCAAGGTGGAATCATAGAGAGTAAAGAGTTGTGATCAGTCCTTCCTTCTGTATATCCCCTGGGACATGTGTGTGCTTTATCAGCAGTTACCACACTACTCAGTAATTGTTTACATCTTATCTTCCTCAAAGGCTGTGAATGCCCATAGAATCAGAACTTGGTCTTTGATTCTGATGTCTCAGGATCTAGCATAGTGCCTGAAATGCAGTAGAAATTCGATCAGTGTTTATTGGTTGAATGAATATAATATAATGCTGTGGTTTGCAATGCTCCGGTTAAAAAAACAAGCACTCTCCAGGGGTCTGGCATGCACAGCAATAGTAAGAGCTACCACTTAGATGCCACTGTATAATTTACAAAGTAAACGATAACTACTTTGCAGAAAAATGTTATATGTGCATCTCATTTAAACCTAAATGCAATGAAAATGTATGTGCTGCTTCTTATAAGCTTTGCACTTAGCTGGGTGCAGAGGAGGGTGAGGGAGGTTCCAGAAGCAGAGGATGAAATCTGTAACAGAGTTTAGTCTTATGGAGAGGGAAGATAACAAAGTCAATTTAGCAAACTTCTTTGAGACAGTATGCGGTAAATTGATCTTCAGGGGCTCCCTGGCGAGGGTCCAGTGTCTGATCACGGGCCAGGGAGGAAGCTGGAGATATAATCGGAGCAGGGTTAGAAGAGTAACAAGGAGATCAGCTAAAAAAACATGACGTGTGTGGCAAGGTTATGACTCAGGTGGGAGAACAGAAGGCCCAGAGGAAATGGAATCATTTTCTTCAAGACAAAGAAGGGCTCTCTTGCTGGGGGATGGTGACCAGCTGTCCTTCTTTGCCTCTGCATTCAGAGCAAGGGGAAATGGGCTTAGACCAAAGGCAGGGCTAAGATTAGAGAGAAGAAAGAACTTGGCAGTGAGGGATGTTGTATAACCTAGTTTTCGAGACACTTGGGGACTGAGGAGACTCCCACACTCCTGGTCTGGGCCCAGTGGACGTGTATTTGGGGATGGTCTGGCATGCTGGCTGGGGACAGAGGAGGGGGTCCTGTGGGCCTCCTGTGTGTGGCCTGATCTCTCCTGGTGTCCTCAATTTCCCGTTGGAAGTTAAGCTCCCCAATTTTGGAGCTGGCAAGGCAGCACCTCCCCGCCCCCCCCCCCCCCACCACGCACTGCACCAGTGTTCTGGGCTGGGTAATAATGCCTGTCATTTCCTCTCCCCGGGGGAGGGGGGCTGCAACCGCCCTGACAACCCCGAGGGATTGAAGGCAACTAAAAATAGTGCATTAAATGGAATCTGTTGAGGGGCACATTTGCATTGCTTTTCTTTCCCCCTTGCCTGTCTCTTAGTCCTTTTGGGCAGGCTAGGCCCTGGGTCTAGCTCTGGGCACTGGGAGTCAGTTCTGACTTCCAGCAGCTCCCATTTTGTTGCAGAAGGGTTGTTTACACAAGAGATCCGAGAGAGCACATCCATAAAGTACAATCGAGGGACTCAGGGGTGTCCAGTACCACTCCTCGTCACTTTCCCTTGGGCCCTCTGGGCCCCGAGGCACAGGGAGGGAAGCTGGGAGTAGGGGAGGCAGTGTCAAGAAGGAGAACGGGCTCTGGCTGTGTTCTCCCGTCAGCCACTTCCGTCTGCTACACAATCTCTGAGGTTAAATATTAATTAAGAGCAGAATGACAAGGAGAGCTGAGCAGTGTCACTTTTTGTCCCAACACAAATGCTAATTTCCTTCCTGGTATAAAGTGACTTTGGAGTGGGATTGGCAGCCCAGGGAGAATAGGTGGGGAGGCGGAAGAAGGGGAGGTAGGGAGAGATGGGTGGCCCTGCGTTAAAACCCCTAAGAGGAATGAGGCAGGGGAGGTACTGGTGCTGGAATTGGAGAGGGAAGTAGACGGCTTGTCAGGTTATTAGAGGACATGGTCACAACACAATCCTAGGTTCCCCCCACTGGAATGGGAATAATCTAAGCAGCCGCGGTAGAGCGGGCTCTCCCCACATGTCTAAAGCAAGGTTCTTTTAACCTGGGGTCCAATGCATTGGCGTCAAGGCTCCCCAAACCCTGGAAATCGTTTGCAAAACTGTGTGTACACACACAAACAGCTTTTTGGGGACAGTAGTGAATTTCTGTCAGAGCTGTAGAATCATCCTCAGCATGTGGTACCCACCTTTGAGGTCACCTCATAGCCCAAGATGGCTACTAGATAGACTTAGATGAACATCTATCTTCTGGGCAGGAAGTGGAAGAGAGGAGGGGGTGGGCAGAGGGGGGCTAAAAGATCCACTCCCTTTTTCTGTCCCCCTGTTAGGAAGCTATTCACCTCCATCTGACTGTCCATACCCACCTGCAGGAGAGGCTGCGAAGTAGGGCCTTTCGGCTGACTTCATATAAAGTCAGTGTTTCTGTTAATAAGGAAAAGGAGAGGATGGCACACAAGTAGGAATTTCTGCTGCAGTCTCTGTCTCACTAAAGGTCAAGAATCGCGGATTTGGCGGAGGAGATTTTGCCATCTGTGCAAAGGTTGCATGCCCACTGCCCAGACAGAGCTGCCTAAAGAGGCTGAGCGTCTGGGTGCCTGCTTTGTTCACACAGAGTCCTCTCATCCCCTCGTGAGTTGACAGTTGGTCTTCAGAGGCTGGTCCTACCAAGGGAGATTGGTAGGGTGAGCCTCTGACAAAGATGGCTAGTTGAAAGGAGGCTAACTAAATGGGCGCTTGTTCAAGCAAGCACCCACTGAGGAATGTGGCTCCACAGGGGGCTTTGTGGTATGTGTTTAGGAACAGCTTTGTTTTGTGTCTCATAATTATCTTCTTTCTGGCAGCGTTTTGCTCCCCACAGCCTGGAATAGGTGGCTGAGGAGAGGGAGGACATTGTGACTTCTTGAGGAAAGATGCTAATCAGGGATGGACCAGCGGAGTGAGTGTCAGAGGTGGATTCCAGCCTGAGATCCCACTTGTCAAGCACCTGGGTTGTATATTCAATTCAATCTTTTTTTTTTTTTTTTTTTTTTTGTCTTTGAACCTTTACCTGAGCTCTTCCTGATTGAAGTGGCCATCCCATGGTGGATGTTCATCCCTCTTCAAGAGTAAGCTCCATGAAACCGTTCCTGATTTTTCTTGCTCATTTTCCACCCCACCCTTACCCCTGCCTCAGGAAACTTCTTGCAATACTGGACATACTTTTATTACAACATTCATCACATTGTTTAAAACTGTTTTCTTGTCTGCCTCCACGGGGACAAGAGCTCCTAAATGATAGAGAATGTTTCGTGATTACTTATGGTGTGTAAGTCCTGGTAGGGCTCAATACATGCCTGATGGGGCTGAACAAATTTTAAAAGTGTTAATGAACATCTATTGTGAGCAAATATTCTAGAAGTAAGAAGGGGATTGAAAAACAAAAATTGCCAAGACACCGCCTTCTAGGAGTTCAACACTCTTGTGGGCAAGACAGAAGAATAGATTAATGATCCGAAACAAATCGTGGTGATAAGATGCAGGTGTTTTTAGAACTGGGAGGGAGAGATTAATTGAACAAAAGGGGACCTGGGAAGGTTCAATATAATGATTTATAAGATGTATATATATATATGTATATATACATATATATGTATATATATGTGTGTATATACGTATATATACACACATATATGATTTATAAATCAATTTACATTTATAAATCAATGATTTGTAAGCTATATATCTTATATGACATATATATATGTCATATAAGATATGATACATAAGATATGATACACCTTTGGTCATTCACATCACCAAAATGTATTTATCAGCTGTATTTGGTCTTCATCCACAGTTTCTGAAAACATTTCAGAGCCATGAGGTGAACCGGGTGTCTCGTTATAAATGCAGGTGACTTTTGGACCCCACCTAAGGACGGGGGCTGGTTGCCAGGAGGACCAACCTGTGATTAAAGGCTTGGAACTTTCATCTCCCTCCTCTAACCTCTGGGAGTAGAGAGGGGCTGGAGGTTGAATCGGCCAATAGGCAATACTTAGTCAATCATGACCCTGTAATGAAGCCTCCATAAAAACCCAAGAAGACAATGTTTTGGTTCTTTTTAGGTGAGCTTCCATGCTTGGGGAACCAGAATGCTTCCACATGCAACCGAGCAGAGCCCTGAGCTCCTTGAGGACAAAGCTCCTTTGTTCAGGATCTCACTCTGCATCCTTCATTTGGCTGTTGATTTGCATCCTTTATCATATCCTGTAATAAACTGGTAAATGTAAGTAAGTGTTTCCATGGGTTCTGTAAGCTGCTCTAGCAAATTAATCAAACCTAGGGGTGAGGTCATTGGAGCCTCCAATCTGTAGCTGGTGGGCCAGAAGCAAAAGTAACACCCTGGGGCTTGTGACTGTTATCTTAAGTGGGGGATGGGGGACAGTCTTGTAGGACTGAACCCTTAACCTGTGGAATCTGATGTTATCTCTGGGTAGTTAGCATCAGAATTGAGTCAAATTCTCAGACACGAGCAGGCTATCTGAGAATTGCTTGGCATTGTGTGTGTGTGTGTGTGTGTGTGTGTGAGATCTCCCCCCCCCCCAACTGGAATTGGGTTTGGGAACCCTAAAAGAGAAGGTAACACTGATTTCTGTGAGGTCTTGAAGGAAAAGCCAAGCCTCCTTCTTTAAGGCAGGCCTGGAGAGAAGTGGCAAGGGAAAGGAGGAAACATAAGCCATCTTTGGAGATGAGGTGTCTTGACAGAGTTGGAAATCCTTATAGGAATCTAGAAGTGGCTTAAAACTTTTTTCATGTTTATTTATTTTGAAAGAGAGAGAACACATGCATGTGAAAGTGGAGGAGGGGCACAGAGAGAGGGAGAGAGAGAATCTCAAGCAGGCACCGCACTACAGGCACAGAGCCCGTGTGATCATGCCCTGAGCCGAAATCAAGAGTCAGATGCTTAACTGACTGAACCAGAATCTAGAGGCGTTTTCATCTAAGATGGGGACACTGGTGCTCTGTGTGTGTTAGGTTGAGTTACATGGCCTAATCTTTTAGGCATAGAAGAAGAAGACTGTTGTTTTGCTCCCGGATAGCTTGACAATGCTTGTAAAGGTGTCAGCACTGGGAGACGGTGCTGTTCCGGGAAGCGCAAGAAAGAGGCCTGGATGGGGCCTGGGTCTGGGATGGGTGGCGTCTGGGTGTTTTCGACGCCTTTGGGAAGGAGGTCCCATGCGAGGTGCTCCCCTCACCCTTCCCTTTTCTGTCTTTCTTAAAATACCCTGTGTTCCTGCAGCAGTGCGGCTGCTAATCTAAAATAAAAACAGCAGGAAATGCAAATGGTCAGGTTCTCCTAGCAACAGGAGCCAACCCACGCAGGGCGTGTGGAGCAGAGCAGAGCTGTCCCAAGGCTGGGATGCGGGTGGCTGGGCAAGGGGCAAGTCTCCTCTTACAGCTTTGTCCTCTAATGTCATGGACTGGCTGTCTGGTGGGCACCTGCTGCACAGAAGAAACTCTCCAGGAACTGGATGGGGGCAGAGGTGCTGGGGAGCAGGTGCAAGGGTAGGGGAGATAGACCATGGCAGTGGTTGGAACCGGTGCTTCTCAGAGCCTGACGCTAGAGGACTAACTAGGTGCGTGACTGAGGAAGGGCTTGGATTTGTGTGCCTGTTTCTGTGTGTTTGTTTCAATCAGGCCACGGAGTTTTGTCATTCCTAAGGTTATGAAAAAAAAGGAAGTAAGGTTTCCCCCGCTATCCAAAAGTAGAGCTTTCCTAAGAAACCATCCCTAAATCGAAATGGTACAAAATGGTATAAATTGCAAAGAAGCAATTACATGTTAATTTATACGGAACATTTTTTAGCAGTAGCAGACCCCAAAAATAACCTCTCTTAGGACTTTCTGATACCTTAGGACACATCTTGCTGACGGGTGCACAAAATAAATCAAGATAAAGCTAGCTGCTCGCAGACACGCGTCAAAGCTCTGGTGGGGTCACTCTCACTGTTTGGGGGCATGGATGCGTGCACTGCCTCTTTGGAACAAACACGCAACACTATTTTCGCTTTTGGCCTTTTGTCATAAAAGCGAAAATCCCCTTTGGATTTCTTTCAGTTAGCGAAAACAGGTGCTATGATATGTCTTTGGTAAAAGCAAAGTGGTGGAAGGCGAACTTTCAGAAAGTGGAGGATACCTGTAAAAGAGGATCCGGTTCCTAGGCAAGGGGATCAAAATCAGGAAACTGCATAGAACTCTTAGAGACATCTGGCTCGGTCCCCTTCTGTTAAAAATGAAGAAACCGAGTTCCAGAGAGGTAAGTGACTTTCCCAAGACAGATCTAATTAGTGGCAGAAGTGGTGCTAGGAAACAGCTCGCCAGGCCAAGACTCTTTCCATTTTAAGTCAAAGCTGCTGTTGGCAATCCTTTGTACACAGCTGGATAATTAGAAGCTGTGATAACCTTACTGGGGCCCTGGGGGAAAAAGGTCTGAGGTGCATCAAATAAGTCTAAAGGCATTGGAGAGACCAATGGCTGGGTGGGGGGGGGGGAGCACAACCCTTGTGGAGTACCATGGAAAAGTGAGCACCCCAAGGTGAGAGGCATTGGCTGGGGGTTAGAGACAAAAGGATGTCACTCAGAGTGCCACACAGCTCCAGTGCTATAGGCATTCCCCTGGCGGCCTCTCAGTGGGAAATGGGAGGAAGATCATCCTTCTGTCAAGGTTACATGGGGGAAAAATGGGAGGTGTGGGCGATTTGCTCAAGGGGACAGATCCAAGTGTGGCAGATCTTGGAACAGAACTCTGGAATCCTGGCTCCCTGACTCCCAGAGTGGTCCATGTGGCCTAGACTGTGTGGTTTCCTATTACATAAGCAACTCTTTTCATTACTCACGCTCTGGCTTCCTCCTGCCTGTCTCCAGCAGCATCTCCCCCAGAAAACACAGTGGAAGAAAAACGTTCTTCATTCCAGTGGAGTCTTGGTAACTTAAATACATGGTCAATCTTAAGGATTCCAGGGCGGGTAAGCAGGGTGCATCACAGACACAAGCCATGTCAGGGAAAGTGGCTGGTGTGCTCAGAGCTTGATTTCAAAACCACTGACATAGGAATAATCTACACATCTGCATGCTTCACTTCCCTGTGGCCCTGTGCCCCCCTCCCCTGCCCCCCACCACAGTCAAAGTCCTGGAGAGGTGCCTTCTGTCCTCACCTTCCCAAGCTGCCCCACCTCTCTGGCCCAAAGCCCAAACTGAGGCAGTCCGTTGATGAACCGAAGAAGGAACATGGGCTTTGGTGCCAGCAGCCTGAGCTCAAACTCTAGCTTTGTCGCTAACTCTATGACCTTAAGCAACTAAAGTTGGCTTTTGAGAATTGGATTCTTTATCTGTAAAATGAGAGCAATTGTGTCTACCTCATAAAGCCATATCCCATAGATGTATGTAAAGTGTTAGCACAGCCAGACATACAGGAGGCACGCAACAGATACTGGCTTCTGCACTTCTTACTTATGGTTGCTGTTGCTTAGGGACCAGGTGGGAATTTCAGCTGCGATTGCCAAGGCAAGGAATGCTATTTTCCAGGTAGCCCAAGATGGAGCTCAGAATATAATTCTACCACACACAAAAATTAGTTTGTCTTTATTATGGATTAAATAGGTTTTTATGGAATGATCTGAGATTGTAACTTCTATGTCTGTTTTTCACCATTGTGTCCCCAGTACCTGGGATAGCACCCGCTCAATAAACAAGAGTTGAGTGAATGAACAAATGTGTTGTTTATGTCAGAAGAGGCATTTTAAATGAAAGATAATCAGCTTACAAAAGAATATTTGAAACATAAGGAGTTTATAAGTTTGGTCTGCTTACAGAATCTCTTTGAGGCTAGGCCCAGAGAAGATAGGTCAGGGTCCAGGTTGGGCACCTGATTTGCCAGTGGGTCTATGATGCCATGACACGTAGCTCCGGACAACTCTGGAAGGTTCCTGGCTCAGACAAGGCCACAGGCTGCAGTCATTCACATAAATGGGTTTTGTTGGAGAGGGTCTTCCCAGGAGATCTCTGAGGAGATCCTCTCTGGGAGGGGAGATCTCTTGGGGCCAGTAAATGAATAGCCTTGGCCTTGGCAGCTCCATTGTCTATCCATTCTCCCAGCAAACGAGGGGCATATTCAACTGAGATCTGCTCCAATGCGTGATTTGTTCTCTCTCCACCCAGCCCAGCCCAACCATCTCGTTCTCTCTGTCTCTCTCTCTGTCTCCCTCTGTGTTTCTCTCTCTCTCTCTCTCTCTCTCTCTCTCTCTCTCTCTCTCTCTCTCTCACACACACACACACACACACACATTATATATGTGTATATTATGTATACACACACATATGAGTTTGGATATTGATTTTACCATTTTAACTCCAAAAACTGTTTCTCAAGTGTGGACAGTTCTGGCTTATTCACTTATTGCTGGAGTTGTCATAAAAATCAATTTCCCATTGCTGAAATAGTAGTTCCCTGTGTCTCTTGGGGACTCAGCAGGGAAGATGGCCTCCCCGTTGGACCTCTGGGAAATCACAGAGGCTGTTATACTTGTGGGCTCAGCATGTGACAGTCCCGAGGGGATTACCGGCTATTCCTCCTGGGAGGAGTGCACCTGCTGCTTATTTGCATACTCCTTGAGTCCCCAACTCATTGAAGTGTTCACATCCTCTTCTTTATGCTTCCTACACAGGACATACTATAGACCTGCAGAATTCAGAATCCCTGAGTGAGGGGCCTTAGCTTTTTCCTTTCTAAAAATAAGGGTCTTCGATCCCTGGAAGCAGGCTGATAGCAGTATCCGGGAAACCCGGGGGAGAGTAAGAAATGGGTGGGAAATCAGGTCATCCTCGCCTAAGGTATCGAATACTCCCCGGGCTGTGGAGAGCGGGTTCTGGTTTCTACCCAGAAAAACTATAGAGGAAAACTGTGGCTGCCTACTACTGAGTATCAGGGGAAAAAGCGGAGATATTTTTAACATACGGAATATCAGTGAACAGAATGCTAAGGAACTAGAAAACTTATTCCAATAAATATGAAGCATATGCTCTGCCTAAAGCAAACCCAGCTTTTGCTATATACAAATTTCATGAAGAAAAAAAAATGTCGGAAATTGCAGAAATATCTGGTCGTAAGTGGGCTACAACCATTTGTTGCGGTAGACCTGGAAGGCTGTGCAGGTGGCATGGCCAAAGTGATTGGGTGGGCCCAGGGCGCGTGGGGGCCTTGGCCATGTCCTCACGCAGGTCTGGGGACTTGTCCAGCGCCCTCTGGAGTCCCCAGAGCACAGGCACCAGATGGACATTCCCACACACGCAACCCCAGCCTGTAATGTCAGGGTGTGCGTCACCGACAATCAGAACATCTTCTCAAGCTCCCCTACCCTGAATCCTCAGACATGGAAAATGCCTGCAGAATAAAAGGCACTTGGGGTTTTAAGCGGCAGGTTCTTCCTCTTGCAGCTAGGAAGGGCGATGTGTACTCATCTCATTAGTGAGGTTCCAGTAATTGGGGGATATTAATTTCATCGCTAAACCTGACAAATACTGCATTCCCAACAGCCTCTGCTTTTGTGCTGCCAGATGGAAAGGATGCGTATTTGCCATTTTCATTAATACAATTAGTACCTCAGCCTGACGCCTGCCCCCTCCCGGGCTGCACGCTGCCTGCCGGGGACGGGGACGGGGACCGGGGACGGGGACCCGGGGGTGGGGGAGGAGGAAGCGGGAGCCCCGCCTGCGGGCCGGGGTCGCGGCGTCCGCGGAGGACGGCCCGGGAGCCGGGGAGCCGGCGTGCCGGCGTGCACAGCGGGGGGAGGCAAGACGCTGCCACGCGCTAAACCGCGGCAATAAAAACACCGCCGCTAACAACTGTGTGGTTGACCAGAAACAGATCATTATGCCGCCTAGAGCTCCCCCGGCAGCAGCTCGGCCCCGGAGCGCCTCCCCGCGCCCAGGGCACCACCGCGCGAATGGGCGCGCGGCCGCCGGGCCTCCCCTGCAGCCTGGCCGCCGCCGCCGCCCCCAGCTGTCCCCACGCCTGGGCGCTTCTCTCCTCCGGGGCGGCCCCCGGCGAGGTGCTGCAAAGCCTGCAGGGAAGGGGTGCGTTCGCAGCAGGCAGGTATTTGAAAACCTGTTCCTTTTCCTCCAGGAGTAGGAGCCAGAATACCTCTCAGGCTGCCTGGGCCTCCATGTTGCTCTCTGGATCATTCGCTACTCCGTTCCCATTGGGGAAGCTGCTAACTTTGCCAAATATTTACTACGCCCTTGCCCGCCTCCTCAGCCATCACAGGACTCTGAGTGGCAGACGCCTGCTTCTGACACAGTTTCTGTCCCTGAGAGAGAGATGGGGGCAAGGGCAGTCGCGGTGCTGGGGATAGACTTGAGCTTGGGTCTCCAGGTTCCTTTCTGCTGGTCTCGCCAACGACACCCACGATTCTCTGACCGCTCCCCGAGTCCCCTGGAGTCCTTGCTGTCAGGGAGCAGCTGGGTGCAGGGTGCCATTTATTTCCGACTTCGCCAAAGCCAGAGGGAAGGCAGAACCAGACAGGGCGCCTTTTCCCGCCCTTCCCCTTCCTCTGGCCTCAGTGTGGATTTGGGAACCCTTAAGGGAAGTTTCCAGAGAGAAACCGCCTCCAAGACAGCCCTAGTCCGCTCCCAGGAAGGAGTCTGTCCTTCAAGGGACTATGGTGGTTACACAATGGAAAACAATTTTTAAAAAATCATCCTTGAATATATTAGGTAAGAGTGGCCATAGCCCCTACGCTGTGAAGATTGACCCAGAGGTATCACATTCATTTTCCCCATTTTGGGTCGCCTCCCTGTATCATATCAACAGAGACAGCGTTGGTGGCAAAGATTTACTTTACATTGGGGTCTGGAGGAACTTGGGGAGAATTAAGCCCATGATCCCTAATCCTGGTTGTGTCACCAGAGTACAGGAATCTCTGAACTTCATGGGACCTCTTCCTTCCTGGGACCAGGGTTTTGGAAACAAAGCTAAATGGAAATACACAAACTTTTATTTTATTTATTTATTTATTCATTTACTTATTTTAATTTTTTTAATGTTTATTTCTTTTTGACAGAGAGAGAGAAAGAGAGACAGAGCATGAGCGGGGGAGGGGCAGAGAGAGAGGGAGACACGGAATCCAAAACAGGCTCCAGGCTCTGAGCTGTCGGGGCTCCAGGCTCTGAGCTGTCGGGGCTCCAGGCTCTGAGCTGTCGGGGCTCCAGGCTCTGAGCTGTCGGGGCTCCAGGCTCTGAGCTGTGGAGCCCGACGCAGGGCTTGAACTCACAGATGGTGAGATCATGACCTGAGCCAAAGTAGGATGCTCAACCAACTGAGCCACCCAGGAGCCCCGGAAACGCACAAGCTTTTAGCTGTTTTCCCTGACTGGGATGGACTCCTGCTTCCTTTCCGCTATAATCTCATAGCTCTTCTTCCCCAAAGAAAAGTTCCTTGGCCCTAAGTGTGCAAAATAATCCTCATGGAGGATTCACTTACCTTTAGACAGCATGTGCTCCATTCACCTAACTTTAGACAGCATTGCTCTATACAATTAAAAGTGGAGGTATATCTTGGTCAGCAACCTGTTTGCAAAGTCTTTTCTTGTTTAGTGCTACCTCAAATTGACAGCCTTATTATGAGTTTCTTGATGAATGAGTAGGAGCAACACACTCATATGTAGTATATGTTGCCTCTAAAATCCAAAGGGTCCTGTCAAATATTTGCCTCTTTTTTATGGATGGATGCAACCAATTGTCTTTTCCTTTAGAGAGTATATCTTGGCATGAACTAGACCACTAGATCCTTAGGAACTTTACTGATGTGGTCAGCCCTTGAACTTTCTATCATGTTAAGAGTGGAATGGACTAGTATGATGTTCTAGAAGATATCAAGACAATCAAGGATTCTCCAGACTATATTATGACAGAAAACAGGATTATTAACAGTGAAGGTATACCATTGTCCCTGCCCCATGAAGTCAAATTCCTTCTGCTTATTTTTGTTGATACAGATGGAGAGTAGGGGGGAATTTGTTAATTTAATATCTGCATACCTAGGACTCTGTTGTTTTGCTCAACAAAGTAGCCACAAGCAGAACTGGCTGTAAATGGCACCACTGATTAAGTGTGTGATAATCTACAGCTATTCCCCAGGACCATCTGGCTTTTACAAGAGCCAGGAAGGAAGTTAAATGGAGATGTGATTGAAATCACACCTCTGCTTCTTTCAAGTTTTAATGGTGGCATTAACTTTGTCATTCTTCCAGGATGCTGGATTTGCTTTTGGATTACTAGTTTGGCAGGGGGAAATGGGTTGGGGTAGGGCAGTTCTAGGGCCTTCTACAGTGGTTCTCCCGTCTGGCCATAACAGACCTCACTCTGTGGATCAGGGAACCAAAATGAAGATTCTTCCAGTTACTAGGTACATCTGTTCAAAATATAGTTTCTGAGAACCATGAAATAGATTCATGGTTCCACTGGACTTAAATGAAAACTCCATTTTTTTTACCTTTCATAAACACACTCTGATTAGTGATCCAAGGTAGTATTTTAGGATTAACTCAATTCAATTAATTTCTTAATACCCTGAAGAATAGAGTACCTATCCTCTGGGGCCTCCTGAAGGAATAGGGATGGGGGTGTTTGAGCAGGTTGCATATAACAGATCCGTTTTAACATTCTCATATTCTGTAGCATTTAGATCTCTTCTTCCATCTATAATATGCCAAGAAGTTCTGACATTTTGATCTTACTGGATGTAGCTTATGGTTGATATTGGCCAACTTACTTGTCTAGTAATGCCACTTCCCAAACCATAACATTAAATCCCAATTCCCAGCATCCATTAAAAAAAATTTAGCTAATCAAGTCTTAAGGTTATGTTCTTCTTCGTCTAACAAAGTTAGAATCCACTTAAATACATGCTCCTCAGACTCCTGTTGATAAAGTTGATGAAGTCCTGCAACTCTTTTGGCATATAGTCTCTCTCCTCTAGGCCAAGGGCTGGTACTTTACAGTCTGAACTATGCGGCCATTTACCTTTCCTTGAGGATCTGGAAGCAATGACGGTAGTGGAGGTGAGTCCTGAGGGAAATTGACTTCCTTGGTTCAGTCATTGAAAAGTTTTTATTCAGTGGCAAAAGGGTTGCAGGATATTCAAGGGAGGTTTAGGAGGATTTGAGCATTCAAGTTCTCAGTCCCATCTTGTCTGCATAAACATGTCCATCCTATATCTTGGGGCCCCACTTCCTTCCCATCAGTACCCTCAGCTTACTGTAAGAGACTGAAACTGAAGAATTTGAGTATTTAACTAGGTTTGCAACTCTGTAACCATTAAAATCGTTTCCTAGACTTGGTCTTCATCCATATTAATTCAGAGGCTACAGGACATGGGGTCCTTTAGAGCTACCGTAGACACTGTCTTCCGCCTGGTTCTCAGTTGGGTATTGGAGGCTTTCAACATGTCCTTTTCACTGTTTACTCTCTGGGGAGCCATCAGAAGCAGCCAGCCGACTCCACAGTCTTTACAATCACGATTGTCACCATGGAGACTAAGTACCACAGTAACTTTATTTCTATTGTCCCCCACCTGCACTTCATTCCTTGCCACCATGTGTGAGAAGCTGAGTCACTGTGATGCCACTGAATGCCATGGACTAGCAGCAGCCCATTTTCTCCAGGTAAGGAGGTTAGTTCTGTGCTTTTCAAATAGGAGAGCAGTGGAATATCAGAATCCTGTTTTGGGGACGGTTTCTTGGGCCCTCCTTCCTGGTATCTTATTCTTACATCAGTCTAGAGCCAAGAAGGCAACACGTGGCACACTCAAATAATGTAATTGAGGTGGATTTAATAAGGCAACGATTTATAAAGGTTAGTGCAGGGATGGTAGAGGGAGTAGAGCTCAATTCTTCATCCCTATCTTTATCCATACCATTTCACATCCTCCTTATGGGTGGAGTGTACTTCCTTGCCTCATAG
The DNA here is from genome assembly GCF_018350195.1 of Panthera tigris. Taxonomy (NCBI): domain Eukaryota; kingdom Metazoa; phylum Chordata; class Mammalia; order Carnivora; family Felidae; genus Panthera; species Panthera tigris. The sequence goes on along the minus strand of NC_056669.1, from coordinate 21,668,456 downwards.
CTTTAGACTGAGTCATGTGACTTTTTGGCCAATGACATGCGGGTGGAAGTGAGAGGATGTCAGTTCCAAGCTTAGGCCTCAAGAGGAGTCACATGTTCTTGTATGTTCTTACGAGCCTCTGTCATCACCATGACCGAAGCATGCATACTAGCCCAAGGAGGATGAGAGAGACATGTGGAACAGAGTTGGTCCAACTGTCCCATAGACCTACAGTGAGAAGCAGCACAGCTGCTGTGGCTATCAGAGCATGAAGTAAAGATGCCCAACTGAACCCAGCCTAAATCAGCCAAGTTCTAGCTGACTTGCAGATGTATGAGAACAAATGGTTGTTTTAGGACATTGAACTTTGGAGAGGAGGATACGTAGATTAGTATAGCAATAGCTAGCTGGTCCACTAGAATAAAGACCAGTGAGGTGAGGCAGAACCTCAGAGATGTTGATAGTAGGCTTAAAGGATGAAGGGGAGGAAGAAGTTACTAGAACCTGGAAAGAGTAGCTACAGGACAGGATGTTTGACAGCAGCTGTGGCCTTTGGTAAGGGGATGTAGACAATTCATAGAAACCAGAGAGGGAGGCAAAGGGAATAAATATCACCCCCTTGCTCTCCTCCTAAACTCTGACTTTCTGCTAGTGTCTCTTAGCATCAAACCTAGAAGGCAGGGGAAACTATTGGTGCAGGTCATTTAAAAAAATTCTCCTAGTGCACAAAGCAGGATGAAAGGCTACAAGGGAAAATGGAAAATACCCAACATACTTTGCATGTCTGAAAATGTCTTGGCTTCATTATACTTGTACGATAGTTTGGTGGGATATAGAATAATTTTTTTCAAAATTCAAAGAAATGTCCAGTGCGGTATAGCTCTTGAGAAACCTCTCTTTTTTCTCTCTTGAAATTAGTAGAGTCTTTTTACTGTCCTTAAGTATTCACAGATTTTCTCCATGTGCTTTGTAGTGGATTTACTTTTATCTTTCATTCTAGATACTCATAGGCTCTTTTAAATCTGGAAACTGTGTCCTCCAGTTCTGGAAATGTTTCTAGAATGATTTCATTGATGATTTACCTTATTCTGTTTTCCTGCTCTCTTTTCCCCTAAATTTCTAATTTTCTCCTATTTCCCATCTTTGCCTTTTTGCCCTTCTTTCTGGGAAATTTCCCCAAACTTTCCCTTCAATATTTGTATCAAATTTTATTTTAATAGCATTCAAAATTGACATATACCTCACAGAACATACAATTTGCTACTTTAAAGTGTGTGCTTCAGTGATTTTTAGTATATCACTATGTTAGGCAACCATTACCGCTATAAATTCCAGGACATTTCTAACATCCCAAGAAGATCAGGACATTTCTAACATCTCTGTACCTATTAGCAGTTAATCCCAATTCCCTCCTACTCCCATCCCCTGCAAATCATTAGTATATTTTCCGTGTTTATGGATTTACCTACTCTGGACATTTCATATAAATGGAATCATATTAATATGTGGCCTTTTGTGTCTAACTTTTTTCACTTAGTATAGTCTGTTTAAGGTTCACCCATGTTGTAGAGTGTAACAATACTTTATTCTTTTTTTATGGCAGAATAACATTCCATTGTGTGGATATACCATATCTTGTTTACCCATTAATCTGTTGATGGACATTTGGGTTATTTCCACTTTGGGGATACTGTGAATAATGCTGCTATGGACATTTACATACAAGTTTTGGTGTCAACATATGTTTTCAATTCTTCTGGGTATACACCCAGAGGTGGAATTGTTGGGTTATATTGCATTTCTAAACTTTCTTAGGAACTGCCAAACTCCACTGAGTTTTGAAGTTCTACTGTCAAGTTTAATAATTCTAAGAGCTCCTTTTAACATTTCCTGAATGTTCTTCTTTTTAAAAATGGAATGTAATATCTTCCCCTCTGAGAATATCAATGATATATATTCTTTGAGAATTCTTCTTCCTGCAGAGTTGTCTCACAAAGTTAATTTAATTTGATTTAAAAAAATCTGTTTCTATGTTAAAGGCTTTGCCCACAGTCTATGTCTCATAACCTTAGGCTGATCAAGAATGATTTTATTCAGTAATGAGGAACCAGAAAGCTGATTGGATCATGTTACCTATCATGTGGGTAGTCTTGTTGGCTATGAATGTCAAAGTGATTTGATGGGCTATTTGTTGAGAGCCCCTAATGCCAGTTATTTAGGTCAGATTCTTCAGAGAAGAGCCTTCCAGTCTCCTGTGGATCTTTCTACCTGTACTCTGGGGGATGGCGAGGAAAGAAGGCTGGAGGTCTCTGGATACATGATTCAGTATGCACATGGTCACTTCATAGCCTTCTTTGGGCATGGTGTTTCTGTCCTCAAATAGGCCTGGTAGTTCCTGGTCTGGAGGCTGTTTCTGTTCTCTCGGGACTGTAAGCCATCAGATTTCTGCTAAGATGGGGGTGGGACAGGTTCCTAGTGGCATGGAGTGGGAAAATGAACCTAAGGATCTAACTGCTGCTCAAACAGCTTTTAGTCAGTTTTATTTAGCCTTTCCCCTTTTTCCTCTAGTTCCTGTGTTAACTGGCTATCTATTTCTGTAACTTTTGTGAGTTTTGTCATGCAATTGTCTTGATTCTCAGTCTTCCTCACTTTGGGTTTGGGATTTGGTTCTTTTGGTTCTGCTGAATATGGTTTCCAGTTTCCAAAACTTGTTGATTTTGTCTCATTTCCTATTGCACTAATCATGTTTTAATTAAAAAAAAAGTTCATTTGCTGTTGCTTTTTGTTTTTGTAATTTTTTTAATGTTTATTTTTAAGGAGAGACAGAGCGTGAGCAGGGGAGGGGCAGAGAGAGAGAGAGAGACACAGAATCTGAAGCAGGTTCCAGGCTCTGAGCTGTCAGCACACAGCCCAATGCGGGGCTCGAACCTATGAGCTGTGAGATCATGACCTGAGCTGAAGTCAGAATCTTAACTAACTGAGCCACCCGTTCACCCTGATTTGCTGTTGCTTTGATGGAGTTTCTGGATGATATGGAATTGGATGCATGTCTTCAGTCTTCCGTCTTAATCCAGAAGTCTCCAATCCACTATTCTAAGTAAAAAAAACACAAAAACCAAAAAACCAAAAAACCCAAAACTCTTGATAAAACAACAACAACAAAAACAACAACAAAAAAACCCCCAAAAACAAAAAAACAAAAAAACCCAAAACTCCCATCTGAATTCGTCACGACCTAATCAAGGGACAAAAACCCTATACTTACTTTAATAGAATTTAACATAAAGAATTGTTAATCAGGTATAAAGAATTGTTACATGGCGACTAAAAAAAGCTAAAATAGAAAACTCAGCTATTACGGAGATGGCAATTGTGGGAAGCAGCTACTGCTGGACCTGGAGAACGAAGAGAGGAAGTTGGGATTACTAAAAGTTCGAAACTTAGTGAAAGGGCCTTGGAGAGCTGAAACTCCCGGCATCTGAGGAAGAACGCTGCCTGATGCTGGTTGTCTCTGGTGGGGACGTGAGGCGGGCTATGAGTACTGGAAAGCTGGGTTCAATTGCTTCTGAACTGCTGCTCTGGGGTGAGGAAGAAGCAATGTTGAGTGACATTAACAGGAAGTCAACCGGAAATGAAACAGAAGCATGTGCCACCTCCCTCCTCCAGCCTTTAAGTCTCTCCTTGATGGCCCTTGTAGTCACAGGTTGAAAGAGATCTGGCTGGGGCACCTGGGTGGCTCGGTAGGTTGAGCATCTGACTCTGGCTCAGGTCATGATCTCGCAGTTCCTGAGTTGGAGCCCCACATCGGGTTGTCTGCTGTCACAACAGAGCCCGCTTCGGATCCTCTCTGCCCCACTCTCTCTCTACCCCTCGCCCACGTTCTCTCTCTCTCTCTCTCTCTCTCAAATATGAAAGAGAGAGAGAGAGAGAGAGAGAGAGAGAGAGAGCTCTCCAGCTGGCAAAGGGGAACGTGTGGTGTGCAGAGCCCAGTTCCAATGCCATGAAGCCAAGAAGGTGGAATTGAAGCTGAGGACAATAGCTTAGTAACTGGTGTAGTTTACCCTGTCGGCTACTAGGATTATAATCCACCCAACTAAACCTATTTGAAATTCCATACAGCAATGAAATCAACTCTGCGTTTCTACCTTTTTGCAAAATCATTCTTTTTTTTTTTTAATGTTTATTTATTTTTGAGAGTGAGAGGGACAGAGAGACAGAGAGACAGATAGAATATGAGCAGTGGAGGGTCAGAGAGAGAGGGGGGCAGAAGATCCGAAGTGGGCTCTGTGACGGCAGTGAGCCCAACACGGGGCTCAAACTCACGAACTATGAGATCATGACCTGAGCCAAGGTCAGATGCTCAACCAAGTGAGCCACCCAGGCACCCCTTTATGAAGTCATTCTTACCCTCTCCCCAAAGTAAGGAGACACAAAGTCCAAATAGCAATTGTATCCATATGTGGGAGATAGTCTTACTATTTCTGAGCTATGTTAATTACTGATCATAGTTCCATCTGAATATTCTGTTTCTAAATGTTATCTTTTGATCCCAGTTTTTCTCTTCCATTTCCCTCATTTGGTTCAGAATTTGGGTGGGGAAGAAAGGAGTATTATATATTGACCTCTTTAAACACTAACAAGTATGCTTATTGTCAACAAGTTTACTTGCTAATGTACCAATCAATGTACATGCATCCCCAAGAGCGGTATGAATTCCAGTTGTTCTACGTCATCTACTTTTAAGTTTTGCCAATCTACGCATGAGAAATTGTATCTCACCATTGTTTAATCTACATGTCCCTTACTGGGGAGAATGAACATCTTTTTTCCATATGTTTACTGGACCAGGGTTTCCTCTTCTGCTCATATATGTGCCGATTTCCCTAATTTTTCTTCTTAATGATTTGCAGGAACTCAATTTTTTTTTTTTGTAAAATGTATTTGAAATGTATGGGTAAGAATAGAGGCTAATATAAAAAACATTCATGTTCCTACCACCCAGACTTATTAAATTGTCTTATTTGTATTCATTCGTTGTCTTACTTCAGGTTTTGTTTTAAAGAAACAAAACCTGTAGGTTTTGTTTTAAAGAAACAAAACCTGTACACACCTGAGATCCTTTTGGCCCCCTTCTTCAATCCCATTTTTTTCCATTCTCCTCAATAATCACTATCATGAATTTAGTGTATCATTCCCATGCTAAGTTTTTATACTGAGTGGAAGTTATATTCTGGATACTAACCCTTTGTTAATTTTATGCGTTTTGAATTGCAAATATCTCCTCTCATTCTGTGCTGTGTTTTTCACTTTGCTTATGGTGTTTTTTGATATATGAAAGTTTAAATTTTAATGTGATCATATTTATCAGATGTTTCTTTTATGGTTTGTGCTTTTTGTGTTACATTTTAAAAATCCTTTTTCTATCTTTCCTGTATTCTTTGTATGTCTTATCTTTTTGATAAATGTCTATACTCCCTTGAGGAAAGGATCATCCTCTACCATGTTAATTCCAGGGACTCCCAACAGCTAGGTCAAAAAGCCCCACCTGGTCCACAGCAGCATGTCGTCTTTCTTTGCATATCTGGCTTTAGCTGCTGAGCCCTTTAGTCACTACCTTGTGCTCTTTCCTCTGTTTTCCTTTTTCTCTGTGTCTGCTTAACTCCTGCCTATTCTTTTATGCAAGAGTGATGAGTTTAGAAGAGTATCAGTTACAGCTGAAACCATTAAAAACAAATAGTCTCATGCAAGTGGAAAGTCCTCAGACTTTCCTCATTCTGTAGGTCATTGACCAGATACCGTGTATTTCTGTCTTTTTGACCCGCTTCCTACTAGGTCAGCTTTATTCTAAAGCTCCCTTGCCGCCACATGACATTTTTATGCCTAATTCAGTGACATTTGGGCTAGATAATTCTTTGTTGGGGGAGTGTGTGTCTATCTTGAGCATAATAGGATGTTAAGAAGCATCTCTGGCTTCCACCCATTAGATACCAATACCATTCCTCTCCACCCTGAATTGGGGCAGCCAAAAATGGCTCCAGACATTGCCAAACATCTCCTGGCGTGGGGGTAGGGTGAAATCAGCCCTCGTTGAGAAATTCTCACCTAATTAGACAGGCCTAAATCCCATGTCTGGTCCTGAAACAATGACAGAAAGTGCTACTTGGCTTAAGCCAATCTGGACTTATCTGTAGAGCTGGTGCAAGTTTTGGTCTGTGTTGATGAAGTGTAGAAATCCAAGGGAAAAGCTAGGTGCTAATGGGAAGGGGGACGGTGGAAGTGATACTTGATCAAGAAATGGCCACCCCCAGAAAAATCTGATATGATGCCCAATGTGGCAGTTAAGTGGCCATTGTCATTGTTCTCCCAATATAATACCTGGTAATTAATGAATCCTAAGCCCTCACCATTAGCCCCTCCATTATAATGGAAAGAAGAGAGAGAGGGAAAGGGATAGAAAGAGAGAGAGATTTCTGATGTCTCTTATTAGGACCCTAATTTCATCATGAGGACTTCATCTAAACCAAAGTATCTCCCAAAGTCCCCATATCCAAATACTATCACATTGAGGGTTAGGGCCTCAACACATGAATTTGGGAGGAAGCACAGTTCAGTATGTAGTATTAATATTTGGAATTTTGGCAATTATAATTCATTTAGAGAAGAAATAGAAATGTGTATTTTTTTTGTTATGGATTAGCTTCTGATCAGCAGGTGTGTCCATCCCTGAATTTTTATGACATCACAGGAAGCAAAGAGTTTATATATGTGCAGGTATGTCAGAGACTTTCAACTTAATTATCATGGGTCAGGTTCCTTGGAAATGTTTTTTGACACTGAAGGTTTTGAGAGTTTGAGTAGAGGTGGTTTACTGAACAACACCTGTAAGGATGGTAGGGAAGCAGGACTGGATAGAGGAGGAAGTTGAATTGTGATAAAGTTGCAACAGAAACTCAGCCAGTCCTATGTCTCAGAGCTGGGATGGCCGTTCAGAGTGGTCTCAATTTAAGGCAAGGGGCTATGCCCTTGTACCACTGTAGTTATTAGATGCAAGCTGTCTCCAAGGAGGGTACAACCTAGGGTGAAGCAGCTCCCTAACAATGAAGGCAATTTCTAGAAAGGAAGTAGACTTTGGTCCTGACAAATTGGGGTGGGCATGGGGGCAGGTCTGAGCAGCACACCACAGCTTTCATTATGTTACCTGCACTATCTATTTTTTTTTTTTAATGTTTTATTTATTTTTTTTGAGACAGAGAGAGACAGAGCATGAACGGGGGAGGGGCAGAGAGAGAGGGAGACACAGAATCGGAAGCAGGCTCCAGGCTCTGAGCCATCAGCCCAGAGCCCGACGCGGGGCTCGAACTCATGGACCACGAGATCGTGACCTGAGCCGAAGTCGGACGCCCAACCGACTGAGCCACCCAGGCGCCCCTGTTACCTGCACTATCTAAAAGCAGGTGACTCTAAGGGCACCTGGGTGGCTCAGTCAGCTAAGCATCTGCCTCTCGGTTTCAGCTCAGGTCATGATCTCGCGGTTTCATGGGTGTGAGCCCCGCGTCAGGCTCTGTGCTAGCATCGTGGAGCCTGGTTGGGATTGTCTCTCTCCTTCTCCCTCTGTCTCTGGCCCTTCCCCACTAGTACTGTCTCTGTCTCCCTCAAAATAAAGAAATAAACTTAAAAAAAATTTAAAAGCAGGTGACTCTAAACTCATTGTTGGGTTAGCACTGCAGGGATCAAGTTTCTTTTTAATTGCTCAAGTCTTTCAGGCAAGCATTGTTGGATTGGTACTGCAGGGATCATGTTTCCTTTCTAATTGCTCAAGTCTTCCTTTCTATTGTCTCAAGGATTTAAAAAATAAGTCTCTCTGACAGTTTCCAAAAGTGGCTTAATGCCTGGTTTATCAGACTGAGCCTTACTTCTTAGTAATACAATTTCAATGGAATAAAATGCTTGAGTTTTTGGTCAGAAGCCCCTGAGACAGGTGTCTTCAGGGATAGAATGATAGCAGACATTCATACCTTCTCCTTCTCCTACCTATCTGAGCCCCTTGGGAAAGTATATTCCTTCCTGTGGGGATCTCTTGGGTCGTAGAGTGCTGACAGTCCTTTGCCAATGTATTTGGCAATGAGTGTGGTGGCTCTTGAGATTTTAGGTGTAGTAACATCACTGCCCAGCAGGCTTTTATATTTTGGCTCTATACAACAGAGGCTGCGTATTCCCAAGCACATTTCATCACGGAAGTGTTTTCATGTTGTGAAGTATTGTATTTTGCATGTCCACTCTCTTCTGAGAGCCTCACAGTCCTAAGTAATTGTCAATCCCAGTAGCTATATTTGTAAAAAGCACTTCAGATTGGATATGTTTATCACCATCATAAATCGATGCAAAATGGGTCATTGTATGTTCATTACAGATATAAGGGAGAGGAAAAAAAGGACTAAAAACAAAGAGCCAAAGTCCTAGTGTTATATTTGTAAACTGCTCTTTAGAAATACCCTCAGGGCAAGAGGGGCGCCTGGGTGGCTTAGTCCGTTGGGCGTCAGACTTCAGCTCAGGTCATGATCTCGCGGTTTGTGAGTTCGAGCCCCGCGTCGGGCTCTGTGCTAACAGCTCGGAGCCTGGAGCCTGCTTCGGATTCTGTGTCTTCCCCTCTCTGTGCCCCTCCCCCGCTCCTGCTCTGTCTCTCTCAAAAAATAAATAAACATTAAAAAAATTAAAAAAAAGAAAAAAAGAAATACCCTCAGGGCAAGAGAGCTCCTTGTAGGAAATTAGTACCTGGCTCTTATACAGCCTCCCTTCCCTCCCATAAAACAGGAACATGGAAAAAATTCCATAGGACAAAACCCAGTTTGGAGAAAATCTGATACCTGTTGAAATGTTTCCAAATACTAGAAAACTCAAGGTAGATTGAAGTATGGAGAAACTACTGGGTTACTTTTATTGAGAAGTTAGGGAAGTCACTGTTGAGTTTGCTTTAAGACTAACAACAATGGTGGATGATGTCACCTTTAAAGACAGAAGGGCAGCAACAATTCAGATTTTTTCTCTAGGTACAGTGTTCTTAATGTTTTATGAAAGCCTCATGGTCACAGATTCTCACCCTTAGCCTCCCACAGAACAAAATTTTGCATGTAAGTTAAAAAAATTTTTTTAATGTTTATTTTTGAGAGAGAGACACACACAAAGTGTGAGTGGGGGAGGGGCAGAGAGAGGGGGAGACACAGAATGTGAAGCAGGCTCCAGGCTCTGAGCTGTCAGCACAGAGCCTGATTCAGGGCTGGAACTCATGAACTGTGAGATCATGACCTGAGCCGAAGTCGGAAGCTTAACTGACTGAGCCACCCAGGTGCCTGTTTTAAAAACAGTTTAGGTTCTTTCTCACATGATGTTTCATGTTCTCCTGGACTCCAAAGCTCTTTCTCTTGGGAGATTTCCCTGTCTGCATTGCACAATTCCCAGTGGCGGGGGGGGGGGGGGGGGGGGGCGTTAACATTGCAATTTACGTGGCAGGTGACTCAGATCCCTACATTGCCATGTTTGTTAGCCCCTCGTTTGTTGTTTTAAGTTTTTCCTTTCATTTGTGATACTTCCCTGGTGTTTGGTTTTGGCAAAGAATTTAATAAACAGCATAGTGTGGTGTGAAGCCATGTGGTGATTAAAGTATTGTGGTGGATATTTGTTGGTTGCCTGCCCAGAGTCTACTCTCCCTTCCTCCTGACAATATTCCTATATTTCCTAAAAGGGACATCAAACTTCCTTGAATTTCAACCAGGTTTTTTTGGGGGGCAGAACTGACCATCTACTCCAAGTGGTGGGTTCTGATGTTGATAAGTACAGGCCAATTAGCATATTCTTTTCCCTTGGTCTCAGTGATTTATTCGAGGATGGATGTATAACCCGATCAGGGTTAATTTGATGGAGGAACAGAAATGTCTGTTCCCCCTTCTCCCCCCACTTTTGTATGAGCCACTAGAAAGAATTCACTCTTTTCTGCTCTGTGTAATAGGGGCACTAGGCAGTGAACAAACTAGCAAATCTGTATCCCTATGGAATGTACATTTCAGTAGGAGAAAGTGTGCAGTATAGAGGATCCATTAATTAGATGATGTTCAGAAGCATGGAGACAATTTTAAAAGATAAGGGAAAGGAATAAGAGAGGTGACAGGAGGCAATATCTGCATAGCGCTTTGCAGACCGAGATGGAGACTTTCGCTTTTAACTCTGAGTGAGACGAGAAGCCACTGGGAATTTTAAGCAGAGGAGTGACGAGGTATGATTTAACTAAAATAGGACGTTCTGGCTGCTGTTCTGCAAAGGGAAAAGAGTAGAAGCAGGGAGACTAGTTGTGACAGTTATAAGGCTTTAGTATATTGCAATATTTCACTCTTTTTAATATAATAAATCTAGAGAGAGGGGGGAGGCATATCTCGAAAAAAACTGTGGATGCAGCTTTTGGCTCATGGAGTTGACTGGAGTCAAACACAGAAAACTCACAAAGCTTTTAAGAAAAGCATATTGGCAAAACAACTAAACGAGACTAAGGGTGTGTGCAAGAAGAACAGAAATTTGGTCTCTCAATTGTCTATAGGCAGGAATCAGTTTGAGAATTCCACGTATCCACCAAGAAAGATATATTTTCCAGTGCCCTTTCCAGGTGACTAAGATAGATGATGGAAAAAGAATTATTTTCTAGACTGAAGAACCGAGAATTATGGAGAATAGACTGGAAAGTCATTCTGAGAGAGCAGAACCTATGCCTGATCATGGTACATTATTCCCTTTTCCAAATAGAGGAAACTGACAAGCTTCACTCAGTGGAATTTCATGTGTCATGGCCCAGTGACTGCGCTTTGCTTTCATTATTTTCTTTTTTTAATGACAGTATTTTTGTTGTGGTTACATTGTCTTGTACATCATTTGTTGTATGTTGGATGTATGAGAAGATACCTGCTCTTTTAATTCATATGGCTCAAGAACAGCCATATTTGGACCTGATGTAGATCCTGTATTTCAAAGACTTGATGGACCTTTTAGAGGTCTTGGGACAGGAAAGAATTATTTTGTATGTGAAAAGGATATGAATAATTATAACCAAGAGAGTACACTGTGGTAGACTGAATTGCTGGTTCTTCATAATTCTTCACTACCCTGTAGTATTATTATGTATACATGAGGCCTTTGCTACGGTTGCATGGTGAGCAGTGTATTTTCTCACCTCTTGACTTTGGGTTTGTGCAAGTGATTTTCTTTGGTCAATGGGATGTCGGGGGAAGCGATATGGGAAAAACCTTGAAATAGTCTTCTATGTTGGCTTTTTCTTCTTGTGCTTCTGTGACTCCCATGAGAAGAGCATGTCTTGGGTAGCATTTTCAGCATGGGCTCTGAATAGAACACATGAAGCAGAGACACATAGTAGACGCTTGGGCTCACAGCCTGAGGCAAACATTCCTCAGTCAACCCACAAACCTTCAGCTTAAAGTGGATCTGAACCTAATCTCAAGCCTAGAATCTGGCCTGCCTCAATTAAAGTGCTACTGATCCACAGACTCATGAGAAAAAGTAATTGTCTTAAATCTCTTTGGGGTGGGTTATACAGCATTAGTGTGGTAATGACTGAGCAGTAGAGAGTTAATTGCAATAATTCACAAGAGAGAGGATGGGAATCAGGGCCAGGGTGGTCACAGTAGAAGTGGTCAGATTTTGGGTATATTTTATAGATTAGAACCCACAGGTTTAGCCAATGGATTATAAATGAAGTGTGAAAGAAAGAGAGGAGTTGAGGATGAATTTTAGGCTTTTGGCTTGAGCAAACAGGAGAATGGAGTGGTCATTTTCTGAGACGGAAAAAACTGAGACAACTCAAGACTTGAAGTAACATCAGGAGCTGTTACTAGGAACAATGACATGGTATTGCATGTGTTTGAGTTGGCTTGAGTTGGCAAATAGGGATGTTAGGTTGGTCATCGAATATACAGGTTTGGAGTTGAAGGAAGGCCCAATGTATACAGGTGGACAGCTGAGAATAGTCAGCTTTTAATTTTTTTAAAAATATTTACTTATTTTGGGGAGACAGAGACAGAGTGCAAGCAGGGGAGGGGCAGAGAGAGAGGGAGACACAGAATCTGAAGCGGGCTCCAGGCTCCCAGCTGTCAGCACAGAGCCCGATGCTGGGCTTGAACCCACAAAGCGAGGGATCATGACCTGGCCTGAAGTCAGACACTCAGCCGGCTGAGCCGCCCAGGTGCCCCGAGATTAGTCAGATTTTAAAGCCATGACACTGAATAAGATCAACAAAAAATTGTGATCACTTAAAAAGGGGTCCAGCGACTGAGCCTGGTGGGCAGTTTCAAGTTTCATGGTTGGGGAGTTGAAGTTACCAGCAAAGGAGATTGAGAAGGAGCAGGCAGGAGAGAGAAGAGGAAAATGAGTTAAATGACAGTAAAGTGTTACTCATATGCATTGTTATAATATGGCATCCATTCCTTCCTACTTTCTTCTCTTCCTTTTCCTCCTTCATCAAAAATGTCACCACCACTAGATTTGTGTGTGTATGTGTGTGTACAATATGGAAAGCACAGTGTTAATCACTTTATACAGAAATAAACATAACAGAATTATGAAGAAGGTAACAGGTATCTTATTCTTTTTTTCTCGGTATATACTCACTAGGAGGAAAATTCCTTTTTTCTCTTCTGGTCTTCTCTCTAGGACAGAGAAGCTAAGTGTTTGTATTAATTCTGGGTCCCCTTCATAATCGCCCAAGCAGGATGGCTTTGTTTGAAGAGCAAAAGGATTGGAGGCTGGTGCTTTGAATGGAATAGAATGAGTAGCTGGAATGCTGGAGTAGAGTTGATTATTATTTTTTTCTCCCTAAGCCTGGGAGGGGGGTTAAGGATGGGAGGAAGAGGTCCAGTGCATATTAGAGACTTGTGTTTAGCTAGCCTGCAGCTCCCTAGTGACAGTAAGACCTTGGAAGGGGGGATGGCTGTCCAGAGGTGAGTGGAGATTGGAGAATGGATGCCATAACCTTGAAATCGTTGGCCTAAGTCATCTGATCTGAGTGGAGAACTTCTGCTCTTGGGTGAACTTCTGTTGTAGAGCCTGATAAAGTCTCAGAGACAGGAGTCGGTGTGGGGCAACAGGGCACCTGAAATAAAACTGCTTTGCAGAAAGAGAATGTCTGAGCTTAAGAAAAAGATCTAAGTGTTTGCAGGAGCACACTTGTTATGCACAACATGTGGCTGGCTTTAGAAGCTCCTCGAGATAGAGCCAGTCATGTTTTTGAGCTTTGGGGAACAATGGTTGTGTGACTAGGAACTGAGAGAGGTGTAATCCTAGAACCAAAGCTTGGGACATCCAATGTGTGCAGACTGAAATCTGAACCAGCCAGGACATTACCACAATGCTATATTATTGTGGTAGAAGATAACAGCATTAGTTAAACAAGACTCCATTTTTTTCTCTATTTTGTTTTAAGAAGAGTACTGCATCTTTTGGTCTAAGACATGAACCCCACAGTTTCTTAGGTATTCAAGGGTGAGGAGGTCTCGAAAAGGAGAGACTGAAATTTCCAAAAATAAGGTACTGGGTGGGGGGCTTGAATGATTTGCTGGGGGAAAAAAAGGCATAAAGCCTCTGAGTTTATGATACACATATTACTATTTGTGCTTTGGGGAAAACTTGGGAAGTTTTAGTTGAGGAAGGGTATTTAAGATGTTATGATGGCTTTTGTTTTTCTTAAATATGTATTAGCCTTATTTTGTGTGGTTCTGGAGAGCAAAAAAATAAAAAACTGTCAGCTGCACGGGTGGAGGGACAGATAGTCACTACTATATCATAGCACATGTATTGGGTTCAATACATTTTTCACTAAATGACTGCATGCATGCGTGACAAATGAAAACATATGGGTGAAACTTACAGGGAGGCAGATTTTTGACTCAGCTTATCTTTTTCATAATCTGAGTTATTAAAAAAAACTAAATGGACTATTCTCGAAAGGCAGTGAAATTCTCTATCACCAGGAGTGAAGCAGGAGCCAAAGGACTGTTTTGCAGCGATGTGATACGGGATTTATTCGTTAGATGATGGTGAGACCACGTAACCTCTGAGGTCTCTGAAAACTCAGATACACCAGTTCTGTAACTTTAAATCCAAGGCTCTTCATCTTTACACATAGACTTGGGAGAAGTATAAATAAGACTCATGATCTCAGGGAAATCTTGAAGAGGCATGTGTTCAATGGCATGTTTATTAAACAAATGCTCATGACAGATTTTCACAACAGCAACAAATGTTATTTCACTACATCACATCTCCCTTGCTAAGAAAAAAAACAATCATAGCAAGGTTGATGGATTTGGATTATTTGTTCACATTTTTCTGGGGAGCGGGGGAGTAAAACCGGTCTCCTCACTCCTTTTCCTCTGTTTCCTTTTCTTGAGCATTACCTGGTTTCATTTTCTTCACCTCCTCTCTGACTAAATGTCCCCGGAAGGCTGCTTGGATTTTGACAGCAGCATTCTCCTGTTTTTCTTTTTCTTCTTCAGAAGATTCCTTCATGGAATGGATAAAAAGTAAGAGACTTCTTAAATATCCAATATTTTGATGCCATAAAAATAGTGCATACATTGAATCCATTGACGGTCGTAACAACTGAGATCTGTTGCTTCCTAACAGCATTTTACATACTTGTCACACCGTATATGTACCAAATGATGAGTGCCAAAATGGCAGACATTTTGTTTTGTCATTCTTTAATATGTCTCTGCAGTAAATGATCATTGCCAACTCCCCAGGCCCCACCAAATAGTTCCTATTTAACAGTTCCCAATAACATTTTTTTTAAATAAGTAAGACTCCTTAAAGCTTGGTAAAAATGTCAAGAAGAATAGTAAGTGTCCTGTTTCTAAATAATCATGATTACATGAAATTAATTTCTTAATTTCTCAATGGTTAGCTAATCAAAATCATACATTTAAAGCAATAATGTCAGTTTTAAGGTGGTGGGCTGAACTTCTGTATATAGCTCCTTTTTGTTAAATTGAGGTATAATTTACCTAAATTGTAGACAGTGGAACACAGAGATCTTAAGGGTCTAGTTCAATAGCTACATAGTTTTTAATATATAATTTTAAATTATAACAGTGATACATATACATTTAAAAACTTAAATGTCACTGGTAGTGAAAGATTTCTCCCCCTTTCCAAATCATACTCCTAAGATGTATCCATTATTATGGGTTGAGTATATATATCCCTCAAAATGCTTTCTGTATACAAAGTATTCATATGGGTATATACATGCCTTTTTATTTAAAAAATGAGATCATGCTAATTACAATGTTCACAACTACTTTTTTGTAACTGTCTATCTTGGTTCTCTTTTCAATGTATATAACTCTGCCCATTCTTTTTTTTTTTTTTTTTTTTTTTAATAACACCATTGTATTACATTGTACTAATGGAACTTGATTTATTTACTCAGTCTCCTGTTGATGGACCCTTGGGGTGTTTATACCCCTCACTCCATTAAAAAAGCAATGAGGCACAGGGGTGCCAGGGTGGCTCAGTTGGTTAAGCATCTGACTCTGGATTTCTATGTGCTAACAGCACTGAGCCTGCTTGGGAATCTCTCTCTCTCTCTCTCTCTCTCTCTGCTCCTCTCACCCCCTCAAAATAAATAAATAAACATTATAAAAATACAATGAGGCAATTCTAGCTCTTAAACTTTTTTTAAAAAATTAAAAAATATTTTTTAAAGTTTTTTTTTTTAAAGTTTATTTGAGACAGAGGGAGAGACAGAGTGCGAGTGAGGGAGGGGTAGAGAGACAGGGAGACACAGAATCAAAGCAGCTCCAGGCTCTGAGCTGTCAGCACAGAGCCCAACACGGGGCTCAAACCCATAAGCCGGGAGATCATGACCTGAGCTGAAGTTGGACGCTCAACCGACTGAGCCACCCAAGCACCCCTAGCTCTTAAACTTTTAAATGCAAACAGAATGGTATTAAAACCTCTGAGATATACCCCAATATGGGCAAATAATTATAGCGGAGTTGGAAATCAATGAGATCTCAACTCAAACTTTTGAAATTCTGCGTAAGGGCAACTACTAAAGATGTAAGGAAATGAAACTCCCTTTCGTCTTCCCTGACCTCCCATTGCACCTTATGGCAATGTTAAGCTGATTGGGTTGTACTGATATAATTCTGGAGTAATTTATAAAGGTTATGGGGAAAAGTTCGGTCCCCCCACTGGGTAGGAGGTGAGGTTTTCCTTGAAGGGGAGGCCTACTTTGGGTGTCAAGACCAAGTTTGGCCTAACTGGGACATCAAGATATGAAAAGGAACTCAGAAGTTTGGTCTTCAATGCTGTAGAGAGTGAATTCTTTCTCACTAGGGTTGGTCCTCTTGAGTCTGGACTATGAAGAATATAGACAGTGATATGCTGGCAAATGTTTATATACGGACTCTCCAGAAAAAAAAAAAAAAAGGCTGATTTGCAGTATTGGCCACAATCTTAATACTCCTACTGTGGCTGATTTCAAGCTACTAAATAGACATTACTGAACATGGGTTTGTACACATGTGCACAGTTGTCTCTTGAGAGCTGGCCCTAGCACACTAGTGAGAATAGGTATCTTTGAAGGTGGACCCTGCTCAGGTCTTTGTTGCTTAGATGTGGGCTGTCAGGCAGGAAGCCATTTAGGCAGTAGTGCATGGAAGGTGAATAAGACACACTGTGTGAGGCCATTTTATTTGGTGGCACGTAATTCTCTGTGAGTTTCCTTTTGTTATCTCTGAACCTTTGCCACTGTGTGGTAATGAGAGCATCAATTAGTGAAAGACTCCCAAAGGGGAAAATGAATCTGAAGCATCAAGACTGGGGCAGTGAGTTCTGTCTGTTCTTCTTGGGGAGATTTCCCCACCCGATGACAATCACGGAAAATAAGGTTTTATTTTTAAAGGGAAGAATGAGTTTTCCTTTATAATAGGCACAGCTAAACATGATCCACTAGCTAGTTTATCACTGATGCTACTTATCTAGAAAGTAAAATCATAATTTTAGCAATATGGATAACAGACTAGATTCATATTGGAAATACGATTTTAAAGTTTATTTATTTATTTTGAGAGAGAGAGCGAGCGAGCACACAAGCATGCAGGGGAAGGGCAGAAAGAGACAGAGATTGAGAATCTCAGCCACTCCCAGTGCCTCTGTGGGGCTCGAACTCTCAAACCGAACTAAACCATGAGAACATGACCTGAGCCAAAATCAAAAGTCGGATGCTCAACCGACTGAGCTACCCAGGCGCCCCTGGAGTACAATTTTAAGTTGAGTGATATCTTTCTTTGTAGGAATCTAATAGTGTACAGAAAACAACTTACTAAGGCTGTGACTGGTGTCTCATCTTCTTTCACGGATGTGTGAGACTTTTCTTTTTCCGACTCACAACTCTCAGTTGATTCGTGCTCCTGGAAGAGGGGTGAGAGGATCAGAGGCAATATTCTAAAACAGTAAAGTCTTGGGTCAAACTGCTTAAAGGTAATTAAATATTGCTTTATGTTATTGAGAAGAAGTGGGGATTAAATACATACTGTTTTTTTTTTTCAAGTAGGTTGGAAAAAAATAAATACATGAAAACTCTCAAGGGAATATGTATAAACAAATATGACCAAGGAACTCGTAGAAAATGTTTGATTTTTTGCTTTTGGAATGTAACATGGTTGGTTTTATATTAAAAACAAGCCATTGTCTTATACTAAAAGTTGATAATATGCTGTAATTAATCTTTTTTTTAATGTTTATTTTTGGGAGAGAGAGAGAGAGAGAAAGAGAGAGAGAGAGACTGAGGGAGGGGCAGAGAGAGAAAGAGAGAGAGAATCTCAAGCAGTTTCTGCACCATCAGAGCAGAGCTAAACGAAGGGCTAGAACTCATGAACTATGGGATCATGACCTAAGCTGAAGCCAAGAGTTGGATGCTTAACCCAAACTGAGCCACCCAGGAGCCCTCATGCTGTAATGATCTTGAACAAAATATAAAAAAGAAGTGCTGATAGTTTTTAAAATAAGAACAAAATATATGCCATTGTGTCTCATGTGTGAAGTCAGGTTGACTTTTTTTTTTTTAAACTTTATTTCTTTTTGAGAGAGAGACAGAGAGAGCGAGAGGGAGAGGGGAAGAGAGGAGAGAGAGGGAGACAGAGAGAATCCTAAGCAGGCTCTGCACTGTCAGCACAGAGCCCGATGTGGGGCTCGAACTCACAGGCCGTGGGATCATAACCTGAGCCAAAATCAAGAGTCGGAAGCTGAACTGACTGAGCCACTCAGGCACCCCTCAAGTTGACTTTTTAATGAAGTTTGTAGATTAAAAATGATGTCAAATAATTAAGTTCTACTGTGGGGAACCATTTAAACAAAAAAGGGAGGGGGAGGGGAATCAGTTCTGCCTATTTTGACATGGTTATTGAAAATTTCCACCAAAATAGAGGCATTGCTAATTCACAACCTATGGGAAGAGTTTCTTTCATCTGTAAAACAGAAATCTGAAGACATATAAGCTAATCAAGTAAAGTCTTCAGAATTCAAAAGATATGAAAAAAAAACACCCTGAAATTGCTATGTGACACAAAGATTTAAAACTTTTCGACATTATTCCTTTGATTGCAGTAAAACATGAATACAGAGAATCTAGTTAAACGGAAACAAACTCAACACCCCCACATCTGGCAGGCACAAATGGATGGAACTTCACGTTTGAACTTATGGAATAAGTGACAGGTATTTCCCCAGGAAATTCCCCAAATCTATTGGGAACACCATCAAAACTTGAACTTGGCTAATTCCTTTTAATTCTTCTTTTTTAAGTTTATTTTGAGAGGGAGAAAGAGGGAGAGCATGTGTGTGTGTGTGGGGGGGGGGTACAGAGACAGAATGAGAGAGAGAGAGAGAGAAACAGAGAGAGAGAGAGAGAGAGAGAGAGAGAGAGAATTCCAAGCAGGCTCCCTGCTGTCAATGCAGAGCCTGATGTGGGGCTGGATCTCACAAACAGTGAGATTATGGCCTGACCTGAGCTGGAATCGAGTTGGACGCTTAACTGACTGAGCCACCTAGGGGCCCCGTATTCTTCTTAATTCTAATATCTGATGGTGCTTTGTGGCTAATGTATTATCTCAGTTGTCTAGCAGAGTGCTTCTCAGACTTCAAGGTACCTACAAATCACTTTGGGAGCTTGTTAAAATTCAGCTTCTGATTTGTAGATCTGGAGTAGGGCCTGAAACAGAAGTTCCACAAAGTTCCCAGCTCATGCCAGTGATGTTGGATCACACACAGCCCTTCTCAACCAGTGCTCCTCTTCTGGACCACAGAACACAGTGTTTCTGTTCAACTATTCTCTCAATTCTCCCACAGATAGTAAATAAGTAGAATCATTCTAGACACAAAGGAGAGAATGATTCCCTACATGCAATGAGTGCCTTTGGCTTAGGGCTTAATTATTTTGAGGAACCTTGGTTGAGACAAGCTGGTTGTAGGAATGCTGCTAAAGAGAAGACAGGTTCAGTGTCTGAATAGATTAGCTTTATAGAAAAAACACCATTACAAACATTAATTCTAATCAGCAATTTGTAAGATGTCAATGATGATGAAACAACTGGATAAATGGTGCTTTATTTTATGAAATGTCATTCATTAATTCAACATATATTTACTGAGGATCTGCTATTGCTAAGCACTGTGATACTCAATGAAATTTGAAGAATAAATGAGGGTAATCATTCTGTAACTTTCAAGTACATTCTTCCTCTTGATCGTCTTTCGATTTCAGCTAAGTATCCAACCACGATTTAGATACTTGGGAAAAAAATTTCTCCTCAGAAAGAACAACACACTTAAAAAGGTTTAGGCAGATATTTGTGATGCCTCTCATGATGTTCATGATTCTGGGGAGATCCCGATGATCTCTGCTTTGGAGATAGGGAGAATAAATAACCCAGTCCACGAGTTTCATAGGACCGTACCTTGAATGCATGGTTGTTATAGAAGCGGTCATCTACCTTAGTCCCCCATTCTGCTGGATCAAAGTTGGTTTCTAAATTAAAAAATATATATACAATAATTTCAGACTTATTTTGAGTTCATTAAAGTAAATCCAGAATAGTAACACAAAACAAGTTTTCTTTTTCAAATCACAGGTTCTTTACTGCCAGCTGAAAATCTTATTATTTTTTAATTTTTATTTATTTTTTAATTTACTTTAAAAAATTTTATTAAAAATTTTTTAATGTTTATTTATTTTTGAGAGAGAGAGAGCACAAGCAGGGGAGGGGCAGAGAGAGAGGGAAACACAGAATCTGAAACAGGCTCCAGGCTCCAAGTTGTCAACACAGAGCCTGATGCAGGGCTTGAACTCATGAACCGGGAGATCATGACCTGTGCCGCAGCTGGAGGCTTAACAGACTGAGCCACCCAGGTGCCCCTTTTTTAAATTAAAAACAATTTTTTTAATGTTTATTTTTGAGAGAGACAGAGAGTGAGTGGGGGAGGGATGGAGAGAGAGGGAGACACAGAATCTGAAAAGGCTCAAGGCTCTGAGCTGTCAGCACAGAGCCTCATGTGGGGGCTCAAAACCACCAACCGGGAGATCATAACCTGTGCCGAAGTCAGATGCTTAACGGATTGAGCCACCCAGGTGCCCCTGGAGAGGTTTTTTAAAAAGTGAGGCATATTATATATAGTCAGTAGATACAAACAGGAAGAAGTATTTATATTTAAGCAGAATTTTTCTTTAACTTTTCATTATGAACAATTTCAAACTTAGAAAGTAGAATAACATAACAAGTTCCCATTTGCACATTATTCAGATTCAACAATCATAAACTCATGATTTATCTTATCTGTAACTTCACTCAACTTCCCATCCTTTCTTCTGATTATTTTCAAGCCAATTCCAGGATTCCTATTGTTATCTACAAATATTTATTTCAGTATGAATCTCTAAGATATAAAGAAACCACAATATCACTATCACATCTAAAACACTAATTCCTTAGTACCAGCTATCCAAATTTTCTCCATTGTCTAATATATTTTTATTTATTTTTTACTGTTGATTTGTTCAAATCAGAACCCAAACAATGGATACATACAGACTTTTGTTGTGTCTTTTGAATATCTTTTGATTGAAAGATTTTTTCACCTATCTCCCAGCCCATATTTTTTCCTTGTAACTTTTTTATTGAGGAAATTGGGTCATTTTTCCTTTGGAGTTTCCCACAGTTTAGATATTTCTGATTCCATTCCTATGACTTTTAATAAGTTCCTTTGCTTTCGAATTTTCTGTAGCTGATTCAGGTTTTATTTATTTATTTATTTATTTATTTATTTATTTATGTTATTTAGCAAGAATACTTTATAGATAGTGCAGTGTAATTCTGTCAGGATATACATAATATGTAGTTGTTTCTCTTTTTAAGGGGATTGTTTCTTTTCTTTGAGGGCCCATTGATGATGATTGCTTAGATAATTTCTTTAGGGATTGCAAAATGGCAATGCTCTTATTAGATTATTACTTCTTGTTTTCTGGAGCAATCAGTAAAGAAAAACTTTCCTGTATCAACTATTTGGTTACCCTGACGTAAGGTTCATCCAGAAAAGGCAGGTTGAAGGTTTGATTCCCTTTATCGGCCAGTTTTCAGAATAATCAGTTGGTTTCTTAGGATCCTCTCAAAAAGGTTTTGTTTGTTTTTATTATTATGAACTAATGAATATTTAAGAAATTGGATAAACTTCGATCCATTGCATTTTTTATTCTTCCTGATGCTTTAATTGTCCAAAATTGGCCAGTTGGAGCTTATTTGCGTGCTCAGATGCTCCTGAGTCCATTGGAAACAACTGTAGAGTAGATGATCTCTTGAGGTTCCCTTCCACCCAGTGTGTCCATGAAAGACACAGTGAAGAAGGTCTGGGTAATAAACTGGTAATCTTCAATAATGTGACATAATGTGATTTTAAGAGAACCTGCCACAAAGGCACACGTTTTCAATAGCAAGAACTGTTACTTGAAGACACCTGCGTCATAAAGCCTTTCTATGGCATAGGGATGGTCTTGAGCGAGTTTTATCATAACCAAATGCCCACCTTTTTCTTAGGGATTTGTGATATCACTTATATCAAATGCTAACATGTTTCCTGTCAGAAAAATAAAAATTAAGACCAATAATTAGCTATGAAGAATGCTGGCAAGGGAATTCTTGCCTTGTGTGAGAGACTGGGCTAGAGGAATTTTTCTTCCCTTTTGGAGAGACTAAATTCTGACACTTGTATCAGTTGGATAACTCACCTTCGGTTTACATGAGTGAAAAGGGTTGTCATGCTTCAAATGTTTTCAAATAGTTTTATACAGTTTTTATCAGTTAGAGAGCTAGTATTCTGAGACCATCAGTCTGAATCACCAATTGCTTTAATTACCATAATCCAGTAGCAATGACTCAAATGTTTTTGTAACGGGACATTTCTGAGATCTAAAATTAAATAAATGACTAAAGACATTTTACTCATGAATTTGTAAAATTAATGCTATAATAACAAAATTAAATGAACGTTCATTGGTATTCACCTCTTACCCTAAAAGATTTCGCTTGATAGCTTTTTAGTGGCACTTAAGTTTCAAGTTGTGCAACAGATAGTCATACTGACTGGATATGGAAAAGACCAGCAACATTCAGGAAATTGGCAGAGATTCTGAGCTCTGCCTGGATTGAGATAAAACAAGATGGTGGAGCTGTGCCGTGTGTATGGGAGTGGTTTTAACTCAAGCCTTGTGGTAGGTTTCCTTCTTCTGGAAGATGATTTGAAATGGAATGCTTACTTACCTGTAGTTATTTCTAGTCACCTTTACCACTCTCTTGGAATACTGTAGTCAAAAGTAATGATGGTAACGACTTACACAAAATGGTTGTTCTAATCAAGAATAGGGTTTTTTAATAGAAATGTATAGCTGTAACAATGTATAGCTGTAACTAATCCTACTGGATTAGTCATAAACCAAGTTGTAACTTGATAGTTATGAGCCTTCAAGGCCGGGACTTTGGAAATTTTGTTTCTGGAAGTAAAGAAGCTGCTTTGGCTCTCAACCTGTCATATTAGCATGAATTTTAGTCTCTGGGCAGGAGAGGACCTTGGGAGAATAGAGAAAGAATATAAATTACCTTCCCAAGCTGGAATTTCACATTTATTTATTTATTTATTTAAATTAAAAAAATTTTTTTTAAATGTCTGAGACAGAGAGAGACATAGCACAAGCAGGGGAGGAGCAGAGAGAGAGGGAAACACAGAATCTAAAGCAGGCTTCAGGCTTTGAGCTGTCAGCACAGAGCCCGATGCTGGGCTTGAACCCACAAAGCGAGGGATCATGACCTGAACTGGAGCTGGATGCTCAACCAACTGAGCCACTCAGGTGCCCTGGAATTTTGCTTTTTATTTTTATTTTATTTTTAATTTTTTTTTAAAGTTTATTTATTTTTGAGTCAGAGAGAGATAGAGCATGAACGGGGGAAGGTCAGAGAGAGAGGGAGACACAGAATCTGAAACAGGCTCCAGGCTCTGAGCTGTCAGCACAGAGCCCGACGCGGGGCTTGAACCCATGAACTGTGAGATCGTGACCTGAGCTGAAGTCGGACACTTAGCCGACTGAGCCACCCAGGCGCCCCTGGAATTTTACTTTTTAAAAGCTGTTTTTCTCCGTGCCTTCATTCACTATTTAAGGAGCACAGAATTATATTTTGCAACACTCACGATTCTTTCAAGTAAGAAGGGTCAAAATGTATAGAAAGTCACAAACTCTCCTCCCAGGAAGAACAGTCAACTGCCTGGGATGCATAGGAACAGCCTGTTGGAAAAAGCAGAGCTAGACTGGATGATCTCTTGAGTTTCCCTTCCACCCAGTGTGTCCATGAAAAACACAGTTAAGAAGGTCTGGGAAATAAACTGGTAATCTTCAATAATGTGACATAATGTGATTTTAAGAGAACCTGCCACAAAGGCACATGTTTTCAATAGCAAGAACTGTTACTTGAAGACCCCTGCTTCATAAAGCTTTTCTATGGCATAGGGATGGTCTTAAGCAAGTTTCATGATAACCAAATGCTTAGTCTCTTACTTAAAGAAAAATATGCCTATTTTAAAAAGCTTACTCTCTCGTTTCTCTAGAAGATTTTCAAAATACGCTGCTGCAAAAGCTGGTATGTTTTCTGGTTGCTCCCTCAGAATCTCGCGTGTCAGCCCTTCAAGAAGATTCCCAAATCCTTGTGGAATTCGGTAGTGGGTGTTGGAGAATGGAATCGACATCTCCTTGGAAGGAAATGCCTATCGTACCTAGAGAGTCATTAAAGGGCACAGTCTTTAAAATTGTCTGATTTTACTTATATAATCACAACTATGTCAAATTATTTCTGAGACCCAAATTTTCTGGACTTGAATTCTTCCCCCACCCCCCACCCCGTCCACACAACCCCAATCCATCATTTCTTCCAAAGAATTTTGAACTTTCCGTTATTAATTAGAATATTATAAATACAGACCCATTTAACAGGCCAAATCATTTTTTTACATTAAAAAAATCACACATTTTTCACTATAGCACTAAATACTTTTTCTCTCTGACCCCTTTTTTTTGTCTTTAAAAGGTGAGGGTAATTTCTGCTATCCCACAGGAATTCAGAGAAAATGATTGTTAACAATTTATCATAAATCGCCGAGAAGACGCTGTTTGGGATTTAAAATTAAAAAAAAAAAATGAAGAACTAATGTTGGTTCTAGAAATTACTCTAATGTGTTGCACGAAGAAGTTTAATACTTAGTCTTGTCCTAGTTTCCACTTCTGAAGCATGACCTACAAGGCCTCGAAGCACCTATATACTCTGAAGGGGGGAAGCAGGGGCAGTGGGGAGGGAGGGTGGGTGGTGGCCGCAAGGTCAAGACTTTGCAGTCCTAGCGTCCAAAATTTTGAGATTCTTCCATTTTCTGGTTTTGTCTTGACCAGGTTATCTTCCTGTCTTGGAATACAAGGAATACAAGGACTAGATTAAGGATAGCAGCCAAGCGGCGGGTTGGGCTGCTGAGTAAGCAAACGACACTCAGGGACCTGGCTTTTTGGTGAAGGTGTCAATGTCACAAAAGCCCGCAAGCCGTGGTAGGGGTCTAGGTGAGGGACTCGACGGTTGAAGGAGGCCCCATCTGTGCAGGATGTTTTTCTTTCTTTTTTTTTTTTACGGAACAGGAGATGAGGTGTCGAATCGTTGTAGGGTTGTGAAAAGTACTGGTGAGACCCTGAACCAAACTGGGGACTGGAGGGCGGTCGGAGGGGGAACGGTGGTCTAGTCGGGGGCGAGACGTCGAGGAGCTGGGATTTCAGACTCTCGCAGAATGGGCTGCCTCGGCGCCCAATCTCTCCCAGCGATCCCGGAATTTGTCGGGGATCCTGAGAAAATACGAGAGGAAAAGGGAAAAGGCGAGGTCTTAGTTTTGGAGAGGAAGTGGGGTAAACCGCCTCACCTCTTGGTTCTCTCAGAGCTGGTGCCGTTGGTTCCAGTTGTTATTTCTCGTTGCTGGGTAACCGTTTTTTTTTTTTTTTTTGTAACTCCCACTACGGCGGCCGGGAAGGGGAGAGGCACGGCTTCGCCGGGCTGCCGGTGCGGATTCCGCGACAGAACGGCCCTGGATGGGTGGAGTCTCAGGCATCCCCGCCCCCCGCAGGTCCCGCCCACGGCCCCGCCCCGGCGTGGAGTCCGCGTCTCGAGTCCGGCGCAGGGCTGGCAGATCCTCCCAAACATGGTAGCGCCGGGATTTATATTTGTGCTGGTGCTGCCTTTAATCCTGCCGGCCGACACAAGTGCAGGTGAGGCGGCCCGGCTTGGCCCAACCTGTGCCGGTCAGCCTGCGCGGGCTCGGAGATCCCTCGTCCTCTGCAGGACCCGCGAACCGCGAACCTGGAGCCGGTCCTCCGACCCGACCCAGGCCTAGGCCGCAGGTGTCTGCTGGGCGGGAGTTCCGGCTGGTCAGCTTCTTCCCCGTCCTTTCAGCGTCGTCACGTTGCAGCGTGTGGGGCAGAGGGAGGGTTGGGTGTATCTGATTGGGGAGGCCCAAATGTGCTAGACCGAGGCCCTCGGGGTCTTTGAATAACTTCAAGGGAACTCGAAGGGAAGGGGGCGAAGCTAGTTCGATAGTATTTGGAAACAGGTAACTGAGTCATCCAAAACATTTCACTTCTGCCCCCACAGTAGTACCCTTGGGGAGGGTTTGCTGCAGGCTTGGTTCCTTGGGGGAATTAAATTTTACTAGTTTAAGTGGTGATTAGGACTAAGAAATACAACCCCCTCACTAGCTAAGAATATTTAAGGCTTAGTTTTGATTGCTGGCGCAGCTTACAGGGATAATATGCGTGACACTGGGGAGGAGGGTGACTCACTTTGACTACTGTCCAGGTCAGATCCTGTCATTTGAATACCCCAGGCTGGACCCTGAGTCACAACCGTGGAGAACCAGAAGACGGAATCTGCGTGCTAACGCAAAGTAAAGTGATAATGCTGGCCTTGTTTTTTTCTCTAAACCATTCGAATTGTGGACCCCAAAGTTCCCTGCTAAGAAATGAAAGTTGAGGCGAGAATAGGGACAGGGTGCAGAAAAATGGCTCTTGCTCTACCTGAGCACCCAGAAGTACCCAGACAGACCAACTGCCACCCCTAAGTAGTTTTTCAGGCTTTAACAAAGTGTAAACCAGCAGCACTCTCTGCATATCATTTTTTGCCTCTCACCCTCACTCAGTGACCTTTGAGTCCAGCATATGATAGGCGAGTAGGGCCATTATTTTATTAACTTTTCTGTTAAAGGCTGTTATCTTTAATGCCGGTGCAATATTCTGTCTTCACCTTGGGTCATATGCCCATGGTTACTATCTAATATTTGAAATGTACAAAAGTATATGAGCAATGAAACAATAAAATGGAACACCCAAAGGTGCTGCACCCAACTTAAGAACTAGAATATTGCCAGTTTTATTGAGACTCCCAGGCTGTTCCTCCCAGGGCATCCAGGAGTTCCTCGCCAGAGGTAACCTACCCACTGGATTAATTTCATCACTCACTAACAGAACACTAATTCTTGTTTTCTACTCCAACATCCAAATGAAGGAAAAATTGAAGACCTAAGAAAAAAAAGATTCAAATGCTAAGTGTCTTGTGCTTGACAAAAAGAATGACCAGTCCCGCCTCCTTTCTCGTTCTCCTATTTTGTCCATTGCTCAATTCCCTGGTAATGTTCCACTGTCTACTCTTATCAGCTTGGAATGTGAGCTTTATAAGGGCAGGGAATATGACTTTTTTTTTTAAAATTTACCAGCAATATCTGCAGCAGACTGGAAATTGCAATAATAACTCTGGAATCAGGTGACTTGGTTTCTAGTCCTTTTGTAAACTACCTGTGCGATTTAAGGTCAGTCAAAGGAGTTTAATATGTGCAGTGTGGATAGCACTGTGCCTGCCACAAATAAGCTCCCCGGTAGAATGTAAGCTTCCTGCTGCTGGTGAGGCTTTTTGTCTGTGTTTTGTTTTCCCTTTATTGTTTTCTTCTTTCTTTTTCTTACTGTTCTATCCTCAATGCTTAAAATGGTACCTGGCACACAGTAGGCATTAATAAAAAATTTGTTGAATTCATTAATATGCAAGCTATTAGGTAAAATTACCTAATCTACCTGGGTATCGGTCTGTTGATCCATAAATAACATGATTGTGCCTTGGGGTGTGAAAGATCCTTTCTATCCTTAAAATTCTTTAACTCAGAATAGAGCCAGGCACAATGAGGACCAGTAAGTGCGTGTTGGCGAAAACAGACTGACTTGGAAAGATGTGTCCCCGGCACAATGAGACAATGGCTGCACTCTTAGAGAGCCCTTCCTTTGT
This sequence comes from Panthera tigris, assembly GCF_018350195.1. Taxonomy (NCBI): domain Eukaryota; kingdom Metazoa; phylum Chordata; class Mammalia; order Carnivora; family Felidae; genus Panthera; species Panthera tigris. The sequence goes on along the minus strand of NC_056669.1, from coordinate 21,640,527 downwards.
ATAGACTCATGTGCAAGCGACAGCCAGTTTTCTACACTCTGTTCCCCTGCCCTCACCCTCTTTCTGCTTAGCTCTTAGCCCTTTGGTTTTGAGTTCTTGTTCCATATGAAGCACCTACCCAAGACTAGGCCCTCCCACACGTGTGCCTCTCCCTTTCCCTCCAGCAGGCTGCCAACGTGCTTATGCAATTCTGGGATGTTAGAGTCTCTTCTTAGAGCATTTTGCTTGTGGTAGCTGTGCATCTCCAGCCCATTATCCAGCCTTCTGGATGATTGTTGGTTGTCATTTAGGTTTTATGATGGAACTAACTCATGAGGGAGCGTTGAGGATGTTTAGCGACTGGACTGTTATTTGAAGCAAATAGGCCACCGAGTCTGTATGGGAGACCCTGTTAGCTTTGCTGCCCTGTTAAGTATAGCCTCAGGGGCCATCATCATTTGTAGCTTTCAGGGAAGAAACCTTGTTAGTTCTCATTCTCTTTCCTGCCTATCATTTTTGTTTAAAATGCTTAAAAAAAATCTTAACTTTGTTAATTATTTTCTTCTAGGGATTTTAGTCTGTTTTGTTCAGACAAATTGGGACATAACTTAAGAAGATTTTTCCCCCCTTGTTAAGTTTTGATGAGGAACTCACTGAGATAATTTGGATAGATGCTCGTTATTAATAAAATACTTCAATATAGGCTGCATGTTAAAAATAGGAATGATCTCGTTAAAGTAAGTTCTTATTCAGTCTTGTTAGTGACTCTAGAATAGAATCTACAGTTTCAAGTGCTCTTCCTCTTGTTCTTTTTATATAACTTAGCTTGTGAAATGGGTAAAATTGAGACGAAAGACCTTTGTTCTGACATTTTGACCCTCTATTTCTCGCCGACCTTATTTTATCATCTTAATTTATTTGAATTTACCTTAGAAGGAAGCAGATGTCACAGATATTCATAAATGCTTATTTAAAATTTTTAGTGGGTTGTCAAAAAAAACACAATAAGGGGAATTATTTGTAGGAGTCGACACTGGTGGGAAGGAAAGGGGGAGATAAAGAATGGGGGAGAGATTAGGGGAGGCTGTGTTGGAGAGAGGCAGGTTTCTTTATTCCCAGCAACAAGGAGTGGGCATGGTAATGGAAAGTAGGGGAAGAAAGTGGTTTATTTTTCTCATAAATACCATCTGTGGGGTGCATAAAAGGAGCATTTTAACAATTTGGAGGGAGAGCGCAGAGCGTCAGGGCCAAGCTTGAGAGCAAAGGAGGATCAAGAGCTCTGAAGCGGAGGAGGCTTGTGGCACATTGGTTGCCGTAGGCTCTTTGAGTTTTCCTTATTGGTCATCTTGTACTATGATGCATATTATTGACAACTGCTCTTGTTATGTTGCTTACCTAATTAGGACGAATAAGATGTAGTTTTAGAAGATTAAAGGGTCTGGGTATATTCAAATTGTCCTGTATAAAAGCTTTATGGTTTCTTGCTGTTTAACCAGATTCAATTGGTGATGAATCCCCCAATGATGCTTTTCTAAGTGTTGGTTAACATTTTTAGATGTCCGTTTTCGCTTTGCTTCATACATCAATAATTACATGGTGCTGCAGAAGGAGCCCGCAGGGGCAGTGATCTGGGGCTATGGCATATTCGGAGCCACAGTGACAGTGACTTTGTGCCAAGATAAAGAAACCATCATGGAGAAGGTGACGAGTGTGAAAGGTAAGGCTGCTCATCCTCTGTTCAGCTTTTGTCCTCTTCTGCCACCTGCTGGATAATCTGAAAAACGAACACTGGTGCTGGAACTCAGGTTGTCGCACCCATCCATTTAAGTTTGAGTATTTATCATGTGTTAGGCACTGAGGACACAAAGAAAATTAAGACAGAGTCAAAGTTCCTGCCCTCCAGGATCTCATGGCATAATGGGAATAGACACCAAGTCATAAAGTGCAGTGTGATAAATGCTATGATGAAGGTGTATATAGGCTGTTGTGGGATACAGAAGAGAAGCGTCTAACTCAGATTGGATGGTAAGAAACAGTTTCCCCTGAAGGTGACATTTGAACTGAATTATACATAAAGGAGAGGCAGTATGGAGGAGTGCTTAAGAACCCAGGCTGTGGACTCACTGAGCTCAGGTTCTGATGCTATAACCTCAGGCATGTTATGTAACATCTCTGTGTCATAATTTCCTTATTTGTAAAGTGGAGATAATAATGATATTTAGGGTAATTGTAAGGATTAAGTGAATTAGCACATGTAAACATGAGTGTTAGCTGCCATTATTATTCTTATTCTTATTATTATAATATTTAGAGAGTCACTCAAATATTTATTGAGTGCCTATGTGCCATATATTGTGCTAGGTACTGGTAATACAGTGATTAGCAAGATAGATGTGGTCTGTCTCCTAATGAAGCTGACAGATGAGGGAGGAGGCAGAAAAAGAATAAGCAGTTACAGGTAAGTTAGGTGCCTCAGTATGGAAGCATAGTGTGCTATGGGAGTGCTTAGGACTTAGTCTAAGATTTATCTTGAAAAGTGAGTAGGGCAAACCAGGTAGGGCAATAGCCTGGAGCCATGGAGGCATGAGGGAGCATGGGTCATTGGAGAAACGGCAAGCAGGTTGGTTTGTCTAAGCACTGGAGTCTGCAACTGGTGGCAGATGACAGGAGAGAAGGTTGGAAATGTAGGAAGGCTTGTTTGTCACTGCTAAGGACTGTATACTCTGTTGTGGACTATACAAATCGATGGATTTTAAGTGGCCAAATAATCAGATTTGTATTTTAAGAAGATAACTCTGGCAGCACCATGGAGAGGAGAGTGGAGATCAGTAAGAATAGAGGTGGTGGGAACCGTTAGCCTGTGATATTTAGGCAATAGATGACAAAGGCCTGACCCACCTGACCCATGGCACCACCCAAGGTAGTGGTTGTAAGGGTATTCAAGAAGGTGAGAACTAGAAGCTTCTGTGAGCAGACAGGTCCTACAAAGGAGTCTTTGTCTAGAAGGGGTAGAGTTGTGTAAGTTGGCATGTGAAAGAGCATAGCTAGAAGTTAACTGCATATTGGAGGCCACAGTCACGGCTGGGTCAAGTGGAGACAGGATCAGATCTTGGTTAGAGGTAGTGATATAGCCATGAAATGTTGAAGGTGAGAGTCAGACAGGTAACAAGGCTGCTTTGGGGAGCAGGGGTGTTCATGTGGGAGTTGGTAGTTTGAGCAGTGACTTGAAGATATATATGACAGGGAAGCTTGTGGGAGTTTTATTGGGCCTTGAAAACAAGGGTTTCCTGATTAGTTTTCTCAATATCCAGTCCAGAGTGAACCAGACCCTGGTACAGGCTCTTTATAATTCATTTCCATACAAAAAACATTTTTTTAAGTTTATTTATTTTGAGAGACAGAGAATGCACACACACACACACACACACACACACACACACACACACACACTCACTTACTTGCATGTGAGTGGGGAAGGGGCAAAGGGAGAGGGAGAGAGAATCCTAAGCAGGATCCATACTGTCCGTGCAGAGCCCAACAGAGGGCTCAAATCCATGAACCGTGAAATCATGCCCTGAGCTGAAATCAAGAGCTGGATGCTCAACCGACTGAGCCATATAGGTGCCCCAACAAACATTTAAAAATACTATGTGCCAGGCATAGATGCGAGGTGAGTGCTTCTAGTTCTTGGATTGTAAGACTGTTTAAGGTAAGAATGTTATCGGGTGACACTAAGAGACTTGAAAGGGGAAGCTTAATCTGATTGAGAAGTTGTTCTCTGTTAGATTTAAATGCTACTGGTGACCTGTGGGATGTACTGAAAATGAATTCAAGAGACAATTTTTGTGTTGTGTCTATCTTAGAAATTAACAGCATAGAGTATAAATACTGGTGATCACAGTTGATTTAGAAATCCAAAGAGCTGCTGTAGTTTAAAAATAAAAAATAGGGTTTCCTTGGCTAATAATTAACATTACCAATAAATATTTAGGAGACAGAGACTACATAGTACTATAGTGATAGATGCAAAAGAGTATACGTATACTTTATATTTGTTAGGCTCTCTACATTTGCTTGGTAGGAGAGAAAAAATAAAATATTTTAGATCCATAAACCTACTTATAGGGACATATTGTGTTCTGTACATGAAGCAAAATGAATAAAGTGTTATTTGGAATAAAGGAGGTAGACATGTAGGAAATTTTATAGGGCAAAAAAAATGTTTCTCAAAGGAAACACTACAGGGTATATTGAAAGGTTGACTTCTCTTTAAATTTGATGAGGACTCTGGGATTTTCAGCTAGACTACCTCAGTTTGTCATTCTGTCTCTGTTAATATTTAACTTATTACCTATAATCAATCCCCTGGGTGCCCACAACAAAATGGAATTAACAGCATGAAGATTTTTGTCCAGCAGACTGACACTTAAGCTTTGGGATGGTTCAATTAAAACTTGAGGGATGATTGGGAATATGGGTCAGGTACTGGGCCTAGTCAAACCATATCGTCAAATGATGCATGATGATTTTTTCAGACACAAGGAATAAAATTGGGGAGGGGAGGGTATATCTTTTCACTTTGACATACATGGGGGATAAAATGAGAGTGTGTCTGGATTCATCATCATGACCTGAGGTAAGTAGGGATATTTACTTTAACTTAGAAAATTACAAAAAGCCTAAACCCCTTAGAAAAGTAAAAAGCTCCTGGTTGCAATGTTAGCATGCACACTAGTTTTCTGTGCTATACAATAAATTACCACAAATTTAGGTGCTTGGAACAACACACTTTTATTATGGCACAGTTTCTTTCTTTTTTTTTTTTTTTAATTTTTTTTTTAACGTTTATTTATCTTTGAGACAGAGAGAGACAGAGCATGAACAGGGAGGGGCAGAGAGAGAGGGAGACACAGAATCTGAAACAGGCTCCAGGCTCTGAGCTGTCAGCACAGAGCCCGACGCGGGCCTCGAACTCACGGACTGTGAGATCATGACCTGAGCCGAAGTCGGACGCTTAACCGACCAAGCCACCCAGGCGCCCTATGGCACAGTTTCTATAGATCTGAAGCCTGGGCCATTGCTTAGCTGGGTTCTCTGTTCAGGGTCTCACAAGACCGAAATCAAGTGTTGGCTGGGCTGTGTTCTCATCTGGAGGCTTGACTAGGGAATGATCCACTACAAGCTCATGTAGGCTGCTGGCAGATTTCCTTCCTTATGCCTATAGAATTCATGGAAGCATCTCTACTGCTTCAAATCTCTGACCTCTAGACCTTCTTCTGTTTTTTTTTTAATTTTTAAAAATCTTTTATTTATTTTTGAGAGAGAGAGACAGAGTGTGAGCAGGGGAGGAACAGAGAGAGAGAGGGAGACACAGAATTGGAAGCTGGCTCCAGGCTCTGAGCTGTCAGCACAGAGCCCGACACAAGGCTTGAGCTCACAAGCCCTGAGATCATGACCTGAGCTGAAGTCAAATGCTTAACCGACTGAGGCACCCAGGAGCTCCTAGACCTTCTTTTAAAGGGCTTACCTTATTAGGTCAGGCCCACCCAGGGTAATCTTCCTTTTTATTAACTGATAATCCAAATCAAACTGATTTGGAACTTTAATTACATCTGCAAAACTCCTTTATCTTTTCCATATAATGTAACCCAAATCACAAGAATGACATCTCCTCTCCCATGCCATTTTCTGATGGTTGGAAGCAAATCACAGATTCTGCCTGAATTTGAGGCGAGGGGATTTTGTACGGGTGTGACTTATTGGGGGGGGGGTCACCTTAGGGTGTTATATGCCATAGCATGCTATAATTTAAATAATTTGCATAAATAGTTTTATTGATGGAAGAATGTTCAAGCTCTTTTTTTGCTTTTTATATTCATATTTGGTGGTGGTGATGAGCTTTATACAGAATAAATGAAGGTTGCAAAGGGGCAGTTTGGGCAGTAAGACCTTCTTTACCTCCAAGTCACTTCTCTAGATCACTAAACTGATTTGCAGCTGGTGAAGTGCCAGGGTTTTGTGGGAGAAGAACTTCTTCCAATTGTAGGCTTTTCCTCTTGAGGAGGGAAAGGTCATGGATAATTTCCTTTTTTCTCTTCTTGGCATCTGAGATTTGGCACAATAATCTGAAAAATAATTAACATCTGATGTGAATAGCAAAGAGAAAAAAGCATGAACGCACCTTATGATTAATCATATCTTTAGACAAATTCTTTTAATTTTTTTCCCTTTGATTATTTGTTTTTCTGATTTTGAGGTGGCAGGTGGTCAGGGAGATGGAGAGAAGAAAATGAAGAGAGTTCTTTACTTCAGTTGTTGGCTGGAACATGAAGAGAAGAGGGACAGGAAGAAATAGGCCCCCAGATATGCTAACCATTGGACACAGAAACAAAGCCTGATTAGTAGTTTGCATGGCTTTCTTGGTGGTATAACTCAGGACTGAGGTTTACTCTCTGCTGTTCACTGAATGCCTCGCACACAGTAAGCACTCAAAGTAACCGTGTAATAAAGGAAGGACATGAATCTTCCTACATGGGAGATGAAAGAATGCAAGGAAGCAGAGATTTGAATGCAACAAACATGAGAATTTACAGAAATCCAGGCCTGGATTGGTAAGCAAGGTCACAAGATTCGCATGTGATTAAGGTCCAGAAGAAGGAACCAGAACAGCTGTTGCTTGGAAAGTCCATCAGGATGAGCAGAAATTCAGCTGGATGGTGAACTTCCAACTCTTCGTAGTTGGTGACTCAGTTTTATTATTTGGATTCAACCTAGTGGACTTGGTGGAGGGGTGGTCAACAAAGTTTCTAAAGACTGTAACTGGATTTCATCATCCTGTGGTGAGCTCCACTTTAACCAGCCAGTTCTCAACTCGATGGCCAAGGACTAACCACTTCTCTTGTGAAATGTGGTGATTTCTACTTTTGTAATCCCATCCTTGCCTTTGGTCTAAGAACCAGCCTTCACAGAGCTTGCTCTCCTTTGTGTATACTTACATGGGAGTCAATCCTCAGTGTCTTAACCAAATTGTTTCTAGGTTGGTTTAACCATTAGTAAGCTCTCTGCAGTGGACCTGGTTTCCCCTGCATTCCCTGGCAGGTAACTTCACTTAACCCTCATTATTGTGTCAGTTTTATCAAGTGGGAGAGGAAAACAGCTTGAATCAAAAAGAGCTCAAGTATTAGACAAGAAGGAAGTTCTCTAAGGTCTTTGAGGGAGTTGAGAGTTTTCCTCAAGAGAGCAGTTCTTGGTGTGGATCCCTAGTTCTCTTCAGACTATTTAGGTACTAGAGGGAGCTCATTCTCTGGCTCTAGTAGGATGGCATTGCTATCTTTTGCCCAAACATCTCCCCCCTCCCTATTTGTCCTTCAGTTGCTGGGCAGTGAAACTTTTCAGAAACTCTGGTGAAGGTAACTTTCTTCACCGGCCATATTGCGTGGATTGAGGCTAAGTGTAAATATCTAATTAACAGTGACTAGAAATAGATTGCACAGTAGTAGAAAGCTAAAGAAATTCTGCCCTAGGTTTTTTGACCTCCTCATCATAAATGAGTAATGTTTGTGGCAGAAGGACAGAGACTTAGTAAGATATGTGAGTGCAAGAAGCCTGGAAAGACCTTGGCAAGACTGTAGTGGGGACAGATTGGAGTGTCTGCCTGTTCAGAAGCGTGAGCCATATGGAGCACATCACACCTGTGCGACACAATCTGTACTAGCTGCCCACTGTTTCCAAAACAGTGATTTTTCTGCTTTAGGTGAATTATACATTTAATATGTTGATGTCTGGCTATTGGTGGTATAAAAACAATAGTGAGCATTTGGTCCTGAGCTTACTTGACCTCTAAGGGATGGGAGTAGCAGTCTCAGTGGGTTGTACTTTCGAGAGGGGCAAGCATGCACCCTTTTGCTGATGCCTTCAGGCTTTTGTACATTTTCCCCAAGACTCTGAACAATATGTGTAGTTTGAGCTTTTCCTAATCTCCTGTCATGCATCCGGACTTCTCATGCTTCTGCTTAGCTTTTGCTGACTGGGAAGAACTTTGCGTAGCGTCTAGCACTTAGTAGGCACTTGGATACTTTTTTTATAATTGTAATTTTTGCTGGCTGCTATAACTTTAGGGTGCTCCATTTCCACTTCTCACTCTTCTTTCCCTCTGAATTAACATTAATCTGATGGGCACAAATTAGAAATTATTTTGTAGCCTTTGGCATGATGCCAAGAATATTTATTTTAAAATGATCATTTCTCTATTTTCTTTATTCTCTTCTCACTCTCCTTTTTTCAACTTTGTTCGTGTTGTTTGGCTCCCCCAGGCATCATTTTGCCATTTTGAAGATATTTTCCCTAAGTTTCTGAATATGATGTTGGCAGTGGTGGTGGTATGAGTGGGTGAGAGGTAGGAAGGTGGTAGGGGGGTGGTTCCTAAGGAATGTGCTATGAATTTCTGAAACAGGGTCTTGGATAGCTTTTCATCTTCCTAATTGAGTCCGAAAACCTTAAGTCTGGTAAGTAACTCTGTGAAAATAATTAATTGGGCATGTCTAAATATCTTCTTCACAGAGAGATCAATTTGTGATTAATCTTAAATTGGTACTATGTATGCTCCTACTCCTTTGTCCTGTGTCCGTTTCTCTGCTCACCTTAAGGGAAGTTCCAGATTGTAAATTATTTTCTCTAATCTGTGTTCACATTTGATTAGATAATTACAAATTAATTTGGGGCACTGCATAAATTTATTAGATCATGATTATATTAATACTGACATTTGGATAGTATAATATGAATTTCTATTTTATGTTTTTTTTAAATTAAGGTTTTTTTCGTATTTATTTATTTTGGAGAGAGACAGAGACAGAATGCGAGTGGGTTAGGGGCAGAGAGAGAGAGGGTGACACAGAATCCGTAGCAGGTTCCAGGCTCCGAGCTGTCAGCACAGAATCCGACGTGGGGCTTGAACTCATGAGCTGTGAGAGCATGACCTGAGCTGAAGTCGGATGCTCAACCGACTGAACCACCCAGGAGCCCCTATTTTATGTTTGTTTTTTTAAAATTAAACTCTCTTGGATTTTAATCTCAGTATATTTTTGTCTGTTCTCATTTAGGATTATAACTGGGTGATTAATTTTTCCTGTAAATGCTTCAGTTACAAGGAAGGAGGGATTGGTACAGATTAAGGATAGAAATGCTACTGCTTTTGTTATTTCTTTTGCTTGTCTGAAATTTGGCTAATTTTCATATCTTTTTAAAGTTTGTTTTGAGAGAGCAGGAGAGTGAGGGTGAGAGTGAGAGAGCGAGCGAGCGAACGAGAGAGAAAAATGTAGGGGCAGAGAGAGAGGGAGAGAGAAGAGAGAATCCCAAGCAGGCTCCACACTGTCAGTGCAGAGCCCGACGTGGGGCTTGATCTCACGAACTGCGAGATCATGACCTGAGCTGAGATCAAGAGTCAGCCTGTTAACCAACTGAGCCCCCCAGGTGCCCTAATTTTCTTATCTTTGAATTCAGTTAATCACAGTGGTTGGGAATAGCCACAAATGAATATGATGCGTGACAGGATTGTGCTTTAATTTCGTTTTAATTGATTGATTGATTCCTTGGAGTCTTTTTATGATTTCAGCACATTCTAACAGCTGGATGGTGGTACTGGATCCTATGAAGCCTGGTGGACCTTATGAGGTGATGGCACAACAGACTTTTGGGAGAACAAACTTCACCCTGAGAGTTCATGATGTCTTATTTGGAGATGTCTGGCTTTGCAGTGGGCAAAGTAACATGCAGATGACGGTTTCACAGGTAATTTACAGAGTCTCAGTGGTAATAAATAATGATGATGAAGAAGAAGAAAAAGAAGGTAGAGGAAGGGGACAAGTAGAAGGAGGTAGAAACCTTTTTCTGCCACGTGCCAAGATCTGTTCTCAGTGTTTGCCATGTGTTAGTTAATTCGATTTAACAACTTTATGAGGTAAGTATGGTTATTCATCTCACAGATGAGGAAACTGGCCCCCTGAGGTTAAATTACCAGCTTAAGGTCACACAGTTAATAGTGCAGCCAGAATAGAAGCAGGTAATGTGACTCCAGAGCCTGCTTTCTTTCTCACAGCTAGTGCTCTGTACGTGTGCAGGGCACCATTTGCTGGCCTTCCTGAGCTACGGGCAGGAGCTAGAGTATCTGACGGCAAGGAAGATTTCATAACAAATTGAAGACAAAGTAGATTACTCTTCTTTTTGATTGGTCTTGATGAGCTTCTGGAGAGAGCCTGGGAAATCAAAACAATTAGAATTTGTTTCAAGCTGTGCATCTAATATATGTCTTTTGTTGTCATGGAGATTTAAAAAATTGAGACTGAATGTTGGCTTTGCCTTTTACCAGTTACATGACTTGGAGAAAATCACTTCGTATTTCTGAGACTTTGTTTTCAAAACCTGCTTTTTAGGAGCACCTGGGTGGCTCAGTTGGTTGAGCATCTGACTCTTGATTTAGGCTCAGGTCATGATCCCAGGTCATGGGATCAAGCCCCGTGCTGGGCTCTGTGCTGAGCATGGATCCTGCTTACGATTCTCTCTCCTTCTTCTTCTGCCCCTCTCCTCTGCACCTGGGTGCTCTCTCTCCTCAACCGCCCCCGCCAAACCCTGCTTTAAAAAAATTGTGGTTAAAATGAGTTTTTGTTTATTATATTTGATAAATGAATTTTATTTATCATATTTATCATTTTAACCATTGGTAATTGTACAACTTAGTGGCATTAAATTTGTTCACAACCCTCTGTGTACCTGTCAGCACTATCTGTACTCAAAAAATTTTCATCATCCCCAGCATCCCTCTGTACCCATTAAACAATAACCGTCCCCCTCTTTTTGCCTTCTTCCAGCCCCTGGTAACCTCTATTCTGCTTTCTCTCTATGAATTTGCCTATTCTAGGTACCTCAGTTTTCAGTATACAAGTCTCTTCCATCCTTAGCTAGATTTAGTCCTAAATATTTAATTCTTTTAAATGCTATTGAAAATGGAATTATACAGTCTTTGTCCTGTGTCTGATTTATTTTACCTAGCATAATGTTTTCAAGGTCTATCCATGTTGTAGCTTATATCAAAACTTTGCCCCTTTTTATGGCTGAATTGTATTCAATTGTGTATGTCACATTTTGTTTATCCATTCTTCTGTTGATGGACACTTGGGCGGTTTCTGTCTTTTGGCTATTGTGAATGTGTACAGATACCTGTTCAAGCCCCTGCTTTCAATTCTTTTGGATATATACCTTTGAGTGCAATTGCTGGATCATCTATTAGTTCTGTGTTTAACTTCTGGGGAACCACCAAAACATTTCTACAGTGGCCGTACTGTTTTACAGTCCTACCAGCAATCTGCAAAGGTTCAATTTCTCTAATGTGTTATTTTCTGGTTTTTTTTAATTAATTTTTTTTATTATAGCCTTGTTAATACGTAGGAAGTGGTATCTCATTGCGTTTAAATTTTTTTTTTAGCTTTTTATTTAAATTTTAGCTAAAAAAAAAAGTTGGGGCGCCTGGGTGGCTCAGTTGGTTGGGCGTCTGACTTCAGCTCAGGTCATGATCTAACAGTTTGTGAGTTCGAGCCCCACGTCGGGCTCTGTGGTGACAGCTCAGAGGCTGGAGCCTGCTTTGGATTCTGTCTCCTTCTCTCTCTGCCCCTCTCCATGTGTGCTCTGTTTCTCTGTCTCTCAAAAATAAATAAATGTAAAAAAATAAAAAAATTAATTTCAGCTAACATGCAGTGCAATATTGGTTTCGTGAGTAAAATTTAGTGATTCAGCACTTACGTGATACCATCCAGTGCTGATCACAACAAGTGCCCTCTTTAATACTCATAATCCGTCTAGCCCATTCCCCACCCACCTCCCTCCATCAACCTTCAGTTTGTTGTCTATCCTTAAGAGTCTCTTATGGTTTGTTTCCTTCTCTCCTCTTCCTCCTCCCTTCTCGTATGTTTATCTGTTTTGTTTCTTAAATTCCACATATGAGTGAAGTCCTATGTTATTTGTCTTTCTCTGATTGACTTATTTCACTTAGTATAATACATTCTAGCTCCTTTCATGTCATTGCAAATGGCAAGATTTCATTCTTTTTGATGGCTGAGTAATATTACATTGTATGTATGTATATATATGTGTGTTTGTATATATACCACATTTTCTTTATCCATTCATCAGTCAATGGACATTTGGGCTCTCTCCATAGTTTGGCTATTGTCAGTAATGCGGCTATAAACATTAGGGATATGTAGCCCTTCAAATCTGTATTTTTGTATCCTTGGAGTAAATACCTAGTAGTGCAATTGCTGCTGGATTGTAGGATAGTCCCAATTTTAGTTTTTTGGGGATCATTGTAGTTTTGATTTGCATTTCCCTAATGACTAATGATATTTGTCATTTGTATATCTTCTTTGGAAAAATGTCTATTTAAGTTCTTTGCCTATTTTTGAATTGGGTTGTTTGTTGTTGAATTGTAGGAATTATTTGTATGTTCTAGATATTAACCACTTTTCATATGTATGATTTGCAAATATTTTCCCCATTCTGTAGGTTGTCATTTCACTTTCTTGAGAGTGTCCTTTGATACATAAAAGTTCTTAATTTCAGCAAAGTCTAGTTTATTTATTTATTTTTTGTTTTCTATGCTTTTGATGTCACATACATGAAATTGTTGCCAAATCCAGTGTTAAGAAGGTTCCCCGCCCCCCCCCCCATGTTGTCTTCTAAGAATTTTATACTCTTAGGTCTTTGATCCTTTTTGACTCAATTTTTATATATAGTGTAAGTTGAAGATCTAACTTCATTCTTTTGCAAGTGGATATGCAGTTCTTGCAGCAGCATTTGTTGAAGACTGTCCTTTCCATATTGAACTCTTGGAACTCCAATTGACCATGTATGTGAGGGTTTATTTCTGGGCTTACTATTTTATTCCATTGGTCTATATGTGTCTCCTTATGCCAGTACCATACTGTTTTGATTACTGTAGCTTTGTAGTAAGTTTCAAAGTTGGGAAGTATGAGTCTTCCAACTTTATTCTTCTTTTTCAAGATTGTTTTGGCTATTCATGGCTATTCATATGGAATTGTCTTGCAATTCCATATGAATGTGAGGATATGCTTTTCCATTTCTGCAAGAAAGGCTTTTGGAATTTTGATAGATATTGTGTTGAATCTGTAGATTGCTTTGGGTGATATTGACATTTTAATGATTTTAAGCTTTCCTGCTATGAAGGGATGTTTTTCCATTAATTTAGATCTTTAATTTTTTTCAGCAATGTTTTGCAGTTTTCAGTATACAAGTCTCTTACCTCCTTTGCTAGATTTATTCCTCAGTATTTAATTCCTTTAGATGCTATCGTACATGAAATTTCTTTCTTAATTGCCTCTTAAGACTGTTCATTGCTGGTGTATAGAAACAAATGATATTTGCATGTTGGTCTTGTACCCTGACCCTTTGCTGAATTTGTTTATTAGTTCTGGTAGCTTTCTTGTGAATTTTTTTGGGTTTTCTAATATAGGAGCATATCATCTATGGATAGAGATAGTTTTACCTCTTTGGATGCCTTTTATTTCTTTTTTTTTTTTTTTTGTCTAATAACTCTGGCTAGAGCTTCCTGTACAATGTTGAATAGTAGTGGTGAAAACAGACATCCTTCTCTTGTCCTGGTTTTAGTAGGAAAACTCTCACTCTTTCACCACTGAGTGTGATGTTACTTGTGGGTTTTCATAAATGCCTTTTCTCATGTTGAGGAATGATCCCTGTATTCCTAGTTGTCTGAGAGTTTTTACCATGAAAGTATGTTGCATTTTGTTAAACTAAGTCTGAGACTTAGTTTTCACGACTATACTGCAGTAGTGATTGTATCTGACCTGATTTACTGAGCCATTAAAAAGATTAAATTATTTTGTTTGTTTCTAAAAGGTCTTTATAAATTGAAAATAGCTGTCAAAATATAAGGTGTTGCTATTTTCTCAAATTTTTTATTATAAAAAGTTTTAAGCACACAAAAAAGTTAAGAGACTTGCAAACACCTATATACCCACCACCTAGATTGACAGTTGGTAATATTTTGCCTTATGTGGTTTATCTGTTTGTGTATGTGTGTGAATTATCTCAATGTAAGCTGTATATCTTGATATTTCAGTTAGGTGTCATATGTCAAATTGATACATATTCATGTATAAAATTAATATGTTGATTTATATGTACATATATGTATACATAATAGAAAATATGCTAGGTCTCAAAATTTAAGAACAGTTAATCTTCAAAGGCTGTGATGTATATATAAATATAAACATATATTTGTATATTTTTTTTACACAGAAAGAACATATATGTATATATGCATATTTTTTTAACAGAAAGAAGGCCAATGATGATTTTTTTTTTGCTCAACTTTTTCATAGCCTAGGATTTCTTTTGTTAGCATCAATTCATTTTTCTCTGTTTCACTCACAGCCTTTGAAGACGTTCTTAAATTTTGAGACCTAGCATATTTTCTCCTTTATGATAACTGTATAGAGGCTTCACTAGGCTCTATTTACTCTGCTAGAATTTTTGGGAGGAAAGGCACTACACAGGCTCCCAAGTAGGGACGGGACACACAGGGTGCATGGAGTCATGTGGGATGGAACCAGGGAATACTGACTTGCCATCTGTTGGTCAGTGACGAAATTCACTTTGAAGGGTTCCGGTGTTCGTTGCTCTTAGAGAATAGGGCTGCCCTGACAGACTATGAGTGAGGTCTCTTAAGTAAAGCTGGGTAAAAAGGACACTGAAGGGACGCCTGGGTGGCTTGGTCGGTTATGCGTCCGACTTCAGCCCAGGTCATGATTTCATGGTCCGTGAGTTCGAGCCCCGCGTCGGGCTCTGTGCTGACAGCTCAGAGCCTGGAGCCTGTTTCAGATTCTGTGTCTCCCTCTCTCTCTGCCCCTCCCCTGTTCACGCTCTGTCTCTCTCTGTCTCAAAAATAAATAAACGTTAAAAAAAAAAATTAAAAAAAAAAAAAAGGACACTGAAAAAGTTGCCAAGGGGAAGGAAAGTTCTTAGTAGTTTGGTATTCTAGCAAGGCAGCAGAGGTAGAACAAAAGCCTTGGTACTGTATGTCTTTGGCATTCAGATTTATTTTCAAGATCAGCTCTACTTTCTAATTAGACACAAAAACTGTCTAGAATGAAGAGGGTGGATTTCTGGATAGGGTGTGATGGTGTTAGAGCTTTGGGCCTCAGAATTGTCCCCTCTTCGTTTGTTTAGTGGAAGCTGTCTGATTTAAAAAGGAAAGTAAGGGAGATCATTGTTATTTCTTTTAAATTAAAATCAGGGTTGGACAACATATTAGCAAGTTCACAGACATAATTGAAACTATATTAGCTTGAAATATTGCTGACAGAAGGGTAAAGGTTTTTTATGCAGTATCAGAACTTCAGAGAAGGTAGTCTGAGTTAAGTTCTTTGGCACATTTGAAACTGGGATTGATTTTCTTTCCTTGTCTGTATGTTCTGATTTTGCTATAATGAGCATGAACTAACTATAATTTTTAAAAGAAAGTTATAAAAACAAGAAACTGACATGCACTTGCCTAATCCCTTAAAGATTTATCAAAGGCTCAGTTTGCAATGAAGAGTCCCATTAAATAAACAAGAATCTTAGGAATAAATGGTTTCGTTCGCATAATGGGTTGGCACAAATATGTTCTGCGTACTTTGATTTGTTTCCTTTAATAAGTTAAGAATTTGAAAAGATTATTGTCTTCCTAGCTCTTCCCCTGAAACTTAGTTTCTCCTCAAGTTGATATTTATTTTCTTGCCTTTCTTTCATTATGCTTCTCCAGTTTTGAGGAATACTTAAATTTGAGGTTTAAAAATCTCTATGACTATACTATGATCTCAACTCATTTTTGAAAAAATTTTTATTTATGTTATTTCATTTTTTAAAAATGTTTATTTATTTTTGAGAAGAGAGAGCACATGAGCAGGGCAGGGGCAGAGAGAGAGGGAGACAGAGGATCCGAAGCAGGCTCTGTGCTGACAGCAGACAGCTCGATGCGGGGCTCGAACTCACGAACTGCCAAGATCGTAACCTAAGCTGAAGTCAGAAGCTTAACCGACTGAGCCCCCAGGCACCCCAATTCATCTATTTTTTTTTTAATATATAAAATTGAGTCCTTTCACATACTTTGTGGTTTATTTTGCTTTTATTGCTTCTACCCTGGATTGCTTTTTTTTTTTCTTTTTTTTTTTTGTTAACTAATTACTAAATAATGCTACTAAAAAGATCCTACTCTGGACATACCTACTCCATTTTTGTATTAGTTTTCTAATTCAGAATCTAAATTCTTGCATTTATGTCTTCACAACCAGTATCTTATTTACTCTTGCTTCCTGCCCTACTTAAACATGTGGGAACTTTTGAATTTAAATGTTTATCGAACTGAACTTTAACCGGGCTCCCTCTCAGCCTAAGTGGCTGGAAGCAAAACTGAAGTTTTATATCTTGAGAGAAAGCATGGTTTTGTTTAGAAGTGGGATTGCTGTTAACTCACTAAGGAAAACAGTCCTTTCTTGAATGCTTTGATTATAGTTCCCTGTTTGCACAGAAAGGCATGGACCAGATGTATTTGTATCTGTACAGTCAGGTTCTCAATAGCAGGCTGTGCCAGGGGATCTCATCTCATTTTCTGTCAAGCTAAATCAGATTTTGATTGTTAAGAGTAAACACATTCTTTCTGCCTAGAATTTACTCTTCAGCATCTTCTGCATTAGATTAAGGCTATAAGCTCTGAGATACAGGGAGATGGAAAAAGAATTCCATCTGACACAGCCACATGTTAATTTTTTATTTTTTTGTTTTAAATCGTGCGCTTAGTTTGCAAGACAGCATTTTAGGTGCTGATGGTGTCAAAAGCCAAGTTTTCTAGTCTGTTAACATTCTATAGAACTTTATTTTTTGATCGAAAGCATGCTTTATATGATTCTTCCTTTATTCCTTTTGCTCCTTTTTCCTCTAAAGACGCCCAACACAGACATGCACGTACACACACACGTACACATGTACATGTGCATATGCACACATGCACACACATGTACCCAGACACGGTATCTGTCTCTTCTCTTTGCCCTCCTCCGTGTGACTTTTCTGAGGAGGTAAGATTTCTACTATAACCTACCACTCTTCACATTCAAATGAAGGAAATGGCAGATTGTATGCCCATCTTGTTGTTAGGGTAAAGTGGAATTTTAAGATTGAGTGTTATTTATAACACTGAGTGAGATGTGTATAAATGGAGAAAAGTCTAAATGTTCATCTGTCGCCTCCTAACTCAGGGTAGGTCTTAAGACTTGGATATTTCTAGTTAGGCTCAGAAGAAGATGGCCAGTGTTAGACAAGGAAGCCCAGTTTTCAATATCTTGGCAATCCTGACATTGTTCCTTTACAAGTAGAGAAGTCAAAATCCAGAAGCAAAGGGCTCATACTGTATTACAATAAAAGATTCATGGGAGGTATGGTGGCT
Organism: Panthera tigris; assembly: GCF_018350195.1. NCBI lineage: Eukaryota > Metazoa > Chordata > Mammalia > Carnivora > Felidae > Panthera > Panthera tigris. Next base: position 21,623,030 of record NC_056669.1, on the reverse strand, counting down.
GGCTTATTTATAGTTATTGCCTCAACTTTAAAGCTGCTATATTCTACTGTAGGAGAAGGGACTCTAACTTAGAAAACCTAAATTCTTTATTAAGTGAAGCTCCCCTGTGTTCTTTGGTATGGATTCCCCGCGCGTGCGCACAGCCTCACATACTCTCACACAAGGGCCCTGCTCCCTCACGCAGACCCCATGCCAAGATTCTCTGAGGAAATAGATTCTTGACGTTTCTTCATTAATTCAAGAATGTGGCATAAAGGTTACAAAATGAACACAGGCGAGCAGCTGCTTTGATGGTGAACGGCCTGTCCCCAGGGAGGCAGTGGTACACTCTTTCCACCGCAGCAGCCTTAATGACTTCAAATACCTTGGTATTCATTTACATCCTCATTTAAATACTTGGTAGGAAAATAATTACACTGAGGTGTTTGATGAGATGAAATTTGATCTCAGCAGATGGAGTAAGGCTTCCCCTTTCATCAGCGGGGGAAACCAAGTGTCATTTAAATGAAAATCTTCCTGAAATCTCTTTATTCCTAAATTTGCTGCCCATATCCCCGAGGAAATGCTTCCATCAAGAAGGCTTGGTGAGATTGGGAAAGGATACCAATTTCAGAAGTAATTGTCATCAGGTACAGCAAGAATTTTCCCCCACCCCCAAGCGTTTTTTTTTTTTTTTAAACGCTTGCTGTGGCTTTCAGGTTTTGGCTTGAGATAATACACAAATGTGAATTTGAAAATGGAAGTTTTTCCCGGCCGGTGTTTTGGATCCAGATCTGTGTGCTGGTGACACGGGAGAGTGCCAAACACCGCAACCCTGTCGGCCTTGAATAGTCCACCACGCTAGCAACGGGCCTATGAGACAAGTAGCATGTTCACCCGTACCCGCCTCCCCACGCTGGCATCTCACTGCGATGCGGCACTTGAGTTCCCAGGCAGTGCGGAAGCTAGTGTGGGAGGAGAGAAGGAAAGCGGTTTCACCCACGGTTTCCATGGAAGCAGCATACCGTCCTTAGTGCTCAGAGAGGAGCTGGTTTCAAGGGAGGTGACTTTTTACAGGTACTTGCTGCCGAAAAATAATTTTCCTGCCAGAATAGACTGTGAGTGCTTTAGCCTGTTTTCACTCTTGACTGTTTATTTTACATTTCGCTTGCCGGGCAAGATTTTGCACAAACGTGTCTGGAGTTCCTATGGAATTTTCCCGAGAACGGATGTAGTCTCTGTCCTGATAGCGTGAAGACCAGCGACCCCCACCGGCTAGAGCTGCTGTTACCCAGGGGGCACTTCAAGGCTGTGGCTCCCGTAGTGATCGGAGAGACATTTCACTTGCATCTGGCCGTCTTATTGGCCACAGCAGGCTCAGTGGCAAGTCGAAAGGCGATTCAAGGGGGCAGTCTATTTCACTGAAATGCCCTGTGGGGGCACTCTGGCTGCTCCAGGGTTTCTCTTACACTGTGGACTGGAGGGCCAGCTGTATTCTGTGTGGTGGGTGGGAGGAAAGGGGAGCCAGCTGCACACTCGGTGGCTAGCGGCCAATGGAAAGTATCCCAGCCTCCTGCGCTCTCGCTGTGGCAGTCCCGTCAGCTGGAGCTCTTGTTCCCTGAGGCCAATGATAACTGGGCTTCCCGATGCGCCTGTTAGCCCTTTGTTTTGGGAAAACCAGACTAGTCCAGGGTGGGGTGGGGGGATAGAGAAGACAAGAAAAGGCACCCAAATTACAAAACAAATCAATACATTTACACTCTATATTCTTTGTAAAAGAAAAGAAAAGCATAACTCAAAAATCAGGATGGAAGGAACTGGCACTTTTGTATAAGCTCACAGAGGAATGACTAACAAAGAAACTACTCAGTATAATGCAGTCTCGTCCAGAAAAGCTCCAAGCCATTCCTGTCGTACTCTTGGCAACTGGTGAGGTTTTGTGAAGGGATCTGGGAAGAAGTGGGGTCTTTGGGTGGACACTTTTCTTTGTCTGCAGCCATGCTGAACATCACCTTTCAGATTGCCCTGTCTTCTGTGCCTTTGTTGAGTGATTGGGCAGGATGAGATGAGAATATAAACATTTGAGATATTTCAGTATGTCTTAGTACTTCGAACAATCATCTCTCAGGTGTGTTCCTTTTGAAGCCACCTCTCTTCTGTGTTGTGGATTACACACACCTACCTCCCCCTGGCCTTTTGAGCTCCATTTTGGAGAGACGTGAATGCTATGGTTTTGTGTTATCGGTTACTTTTCCTGACTAGAAGCATTTTAGTTTCAAGATGCTACAGTGGGTCTAGTTGACAGTTGATCTTTAGCCTAAACCTCATCCAATTCAGACTTGCTCCTTGAGATCTCAAATTTCAGGGTATTCCTACCTTCTTTGGGGACAGGATTCACCATGGTCTGTGTTTGTCAAGGTGTTATCAAGGTGATTCAGAGCAGCCCATCACTGGTTTGGGTTATTTATTTGATCTTGGTTTATGAAGGCTCAGAAGAGCTCAGAGGTTGGGTAGTGTTTACTAAGAGGTGGTAGGCTAGTTGGCCGCCCACTAGGTTGATGTAAGAAATGACATTCCTGTCTGTTTTCCTAGATATTCAATGCGACAAGAGAGCTGTCTAACACTGTGGCCTATCAGTCTGTCCGCATCTTCTCTGTGTCGCTCACTGAGGCAGAGCAGGAACTGGAGGACCTGGCCAAGGTTGACTTGCAGTGGTCTAAGCCCACCTCAGGTGAGTGACTGTGGAACGTGTGCCACCTCTTACGTACTGGGTCAGTGCCCTAGGAGGACTCTGGAACCCTGAATTTGGTTCTGATCTATTTATTAGGATTCAGCCACCCTTATACTCATTTCTCGTTGACTCTCCACCCGAGTTCTGGGGGTAGCCACTTCATGCATTTCTTCCCGAGATTCCCCCCTGCTATGAGCAAATGACACTTCCTTCAGCTTCACTGAACAGACTGAGGCCACTCACATGAGCTCTGCCAGCATCTCTCAACACTGCCTCAATGCTCTTCTCTTTTTCTCTTCCTTCCTTTGTTTCTGTGTCCGAACACAGCTGAGTGCTGTCCTTTCAGGGCTACCTGTGATGTGGGCGCTTCCCCTTCCAGGGCCTTCTACCCCTCGAGCTCTGGTCTTTCACCCCCATGTCCATTCAGCACAAAATCTTTATTTCCCACCTGTTCTGTGTCAGGCTTTGTGCTGGGCCCCAAGGACACAGCAGTGAGCAGGACAGACACAGGCTCTGTTCTCAGATTCTGCCTTTCTCTTACTCTAAGCAGACAAAACAAAACAAAACACACACACAAACATGACAACCCCCCTTCTCATGGTGTCTCACCGCTCTCCTTTGCTCTGTTAAACTTTTCTAGAGTATTTTCTGTCCTCATTCTTTTCACTGCCTTTTCTATGTTCACTCTTGGTAATTTGTCTTCTCCTTCCACCTCAACAACTTGTTCACCTCAAGGCTGCTGCTGTTCTTCCAGTTATATACTCTGGAACACTCTAGCCCTTGACCCTGCTGAAGGACACCTGTTCTCATGGAGCTTGTATTCCAGTGCGGAGGAATACAGGAAATGCTTAATACAATTAGTAAATTCTATACAAAATGTCTGGTCCTCAGTATTACACTATCTGAATTCTCCCTGTGAGAACTCAGGAACTGAAGAGATTTGGGTAAATTTTTGGATAAATTTCTTGGTCTGTGAACTCTCCTTACATGGTATCCCAAACTCAGGAATCAGTTAGGTTTGGATAATATATTATACCTTCCTATTATCCCCCTTTTACTCTCTGAACTCTGAGACCGAATACATTTTTGGGGATCAAGGGATAGGGTGGATGACGGTGTAAGCTAATGAGACAGAACTATATAAATAAAATACATCAGGGAAGGGGGTGCAGTAGGACTGTTGGGGACTGGGATGGGGTCGTGGTTTCTCGTTGAGGGTGGCCATGGGGGTCTCAGTTGAGAAAGGCGACGTTTCGGTGATCAGCTGGCAGAGGCGAGGCAAGCAGGTATCTGGGGAGGAACACAGTAGGTCAAGTCGCTGTCATATTTTCAAATCTCTGCCACCTCCTCTGCTGTTGTCATGTCACGTCTCTCTGACTGTGGTGGGGAAGGTGGGCCGGTATGAAGGAGCCGCCTCTGATCTAATCATGGTACTCCTCCTGTCTCAATGCCCTCAACCCCAGTCACCTCTACAAAGTCCCCTTAGCCACTTCGGGTCACACACCCATAGGTTGCAGGCATCAGGGTGTGAACATCTTTGGAAGGCTGTTCTGCCTTCCACACATTCTCATTCCCAAGCCTTTTCAGTGGCTTTCTGTTTTTTCTCCTCCAAGATGTGATTCCCCTCCTGTCTTATCTTCCACTCGTCCCCTTTTGTGGTCTAGGCTCCAGTCACATACTTTTCAACATTTTTCCTACTCTGTGTCCTTTTTTAATATATTGTTTCCTCTGGATAGAATGCCAGCCCTGCATTCCCTTTCCCTTCCTTCTTATTTACCTTTTCCTTATACCTAACTGTCAGTGGGCCCACCTTTATACCAGCTACCCACAGCCACCCGGCACCAGCCAGTGAATTTACTGACTCTGCATTAGGTACTAGACATCGGGGATCCAGAAGTGAAGAAGATAAGGGCCCTGCCTTCGAGTAGCTAATAGTTAAGTGGGGTTAAGGAAAACACTGTGAATAGAAGATTAATGGAAGCACAGGAGAGGGGGTCATTCTTAGACTTTTTGTGATCTGCCTTTCATTTGATATTCTTTCTTTTGCTGTTAAAACCCCTTACCACCTGTTTGTACCTCCTGAGGCACTTAACCATATTGGGTTGTATATTTTATTCAGCTGAACGTCTTATTCTGTAGAATGTAAGAGCTATGAGGAGAGGCTCCATGTCTCTCCATATCTCTTTATTCACTGTATCCCAGCCATCTAGAAGTGCCTGGCACCTAGAAGGCGCTCACTCAGTTTCACAGTTCATTTGCAATTTATTTGAATTCCCAGTATTACACTGTCAACTTTTTGAGTGCCCGCATTGTAGAGAGTTTGGATCTTTTGCAGTGCCAACCCGGTGACTTATATGTAAACTACTATGTTTCTGTCATTTTTTCTTTAACTTTTTCTGACCAGAAAACTTAGGCCATGGAGTTTTCAAGTACATGTCAGCAGTGTGCTGGCTCTTTGGGCGTAACCTGTATGACACATTGCATTATCCCATTGGGCTGATCTCCTCCTCGTGGGGTGGGACACCCATTGAAGCCTGGTCTTCTGGAAGGTCACTGAAAACCTGTGGTGTTCCTACACGAGGGTAAGAAATCATCCTGAAGTCTGGGAGAAAGCCTTGGAAATTATGTAAGAGAGAAGGAGCATGGTTTCCTTTGGGGAGCCAAATCTGTGTTGAATGTCCAAATATGTATTGAATGTATGTAACTTATTCTGTGAACATGTATGGTATTCTTTTTTTTTTTTTAAGTTTATTTATTTTTGAGAAAGAGCATGAGAGAATGTGTGAATGAGTTGGGGAGGGGCAGGGAGAGAATCCCAAGCAGGTCCTGAGCTGTCAGCACAGGGCCTGATGTGGGCTTTTTCCTCACAAACTGTGAGATCATGACCTGAGCTGAAACCAAGAGTCAGACCCTTTACCAACTGAGCCACCCAGGTGCCACCGTAAGGTATTATTTTTATTGTCATCAGCACCACGATCATCTGAGAATATGTCAGGAAGCGATTATGATCCTTTTCCTTAATAATAGTGATAGCTAATACTTACTGAAAGCTTTCTCTTTGTTGGATACTGTTATCATCACTTTATATGTATGACTTCACTTAATACTCCCAACAACCTCTACAAGTGTAGATACTGTTAACATACTAAGCTATTAAGCTTAAGTCTCAGAGGGGTTTAGTAACTTGCTCATGGCTACAGCTGGTAAGTGGCAAAGTCTGGCTTCAATGTCTGTGCTCTTAACCACTGTGCTCTATTGTCCATGAGAATAAACACTGTAACATGAAGAACAAATATTCATGTAATCAAAGAGATGTATTAGTATATTGATTATGAAAGCACGATCAGGAAAAGCTGGATCAGGAAGAACACATGGGGTGGGGAAGAAAGGAATAGTTATTAAAATCCTGACACTAATATTAACACAGAGATTAATAGTCTGTGAACTGTTTTCATAAATATTATGTCGTTAAATCTGGGAAGGGCCCTGGAGAGAGGCTGAACTTCAGCTCTTGGTATAGCTTAGGTAAAGTCATGCCTGTCGGGGAGGGAAGACCTTCCACTTTGGGACTGACAGAATGGCCTAGGTAGAGTGGGAGGGATCTAGATAGAGCCAGGCTTCCCAGGTCTCTGGGGACATGAAGGGATGCCATCAAGGGTGTGGGGAAGTGGGCATTCTCATCCACACCTCCCGTGAGTATAAATTCATATACGTATTTTACAGAGAAGTTTAGGAACACGTTTAAAGCTTTGAAAAAAATGTGCCCTTTGACCCAGCAATGTCATTTCTGGGCACTTATCATAAGGAAATAAGCCTATATGCAGTGATTTTAGCTATGAGGAAGATAAGCAAAAAGCTTAAAAAAATCCAAGTGTGCATCAACTGAGTACTAGTTGAGTAAATTTATTGTCTGCTTGAGACACTCACAATAAAATACTCCTCTTCTCTGGTTTTAGTGACCTTATCTGGAAACTGGGATGGCCCCCTCTGAACTTGTACTGACTGATACATTTATCCTGGGAAGAACCTGGATAGATATGAAAGTTGGAGGCTATTCGACATGTTTTCATGGGAAACAGAGTGGTTCGGTCTAATCTTGTGTTGCTATCATCAGACGTTTACCCCAGATGAAAGTTGGGTAGACTCCCAGTTTAGGGACCATGATGTGATCGGTCACTAGCTCTCTCATGATACTTGTGCTTCTTATCAATTTTAGGTTCACTCAGTCTGATTTTGTAACCGGTCCCAGTAAGAACTCTGTTCTCTGGAATGCCATGATCCATCCACTACATAATATGACACTGAAAGGGATGATATGGTACCAGGGTGAGTGTTAATTTGTTGTTTCTCCATTGTATTAGTTAGCTTTTGCTGTGTAACAAACCAGCCCAGGATTTAGGGACTTAAAACAATAATAGTTTTATTTGGCTCCCCATCTGGTGGGTTATTGGGGTAGTTTTCCTGTATCGACTACTTTGGTTAATTTCTTTCGGGATCTTTTATGTGTCTTTGGCCACCCGCCAGGTGTCTGGTGGCTGGATGGCCTCGGCTGGCCTCTCCCTCCTGTCTGTTGACTGCTGGAGCACCCTGGTACTCAAGTGGTCCCTTATCCTTCAGCAAATTAGTTCAGATTCTTTATCATTTACACAGCAGCCTCAGGGTTGCAAGTATATCAAGAGAGAGCAAACCCCAGAGCTGAAGCATTCTTCACACCTCTGCTTGCATCATGTTTGCTGATGCCTCCTTGGCCAGAGCAAGTGACAAGGCCAGTCCAGAGAGACTGCAGGAAGACTCATTCCCTAAGGGCATGGGTAGAGGTTGGGGAGTAACGTGTGGCCATGTTTGCATCTACCCCAACCCCCTCTCATAATCTGGACTGTTTTTAGGGGAGTCCAATATAAATGTTAACAGGGACCTGTACAATTGCACATTCCCTGCGCTCATTGAAGACTGGCGTCAAGCCTTCCACCGTGGCTCCCAGGGGCAGACAGAGCGTTTCTTCCCATTTGGATTTGTCCAGGTATGTGTTGAGAGGAAGCAGGTTTTGGGTATTGAGGTGGGGGTGTCCTGTGGAGGTCTCTTTCCTGGAATCCATTTTCCTTTTTTTGCCCTCATAGTCTGCTGGTCAAGAACTAACTGTAAGACTTAATTCATCTCAGTTCACTGATGGGACAATTACATCTTCAAAAAAAGTTAATAAGTAATATTTCTTTTATTTAACATTATTTTTTTAATGTTCATTTATTTTGAGAGGGACAGAGCACAAGTAGGGGAAGGGCAGGGAGAGAGGGAGACACAGAATCTGAAGCAGGCTCCAGGCTCCTAGCTATCAGCACAGAGCTGGACACAGGGCTTGAACTCATGAACCATGAGATCATGACCTGAGTGAAAGTTGGACGCTTAACCAACTAAGCCACCTAGGCGCCCCAGTAATATTTCTTATTAAAAAACGAATACATACATGTTCATTAAAGATATTTAAAAGATAAGCAAAAAAAAAAGCTAAAACATTTCCAATTGCACAATCCAGAATCTGTTCATGTATTCTCGCAGGAGGATCCATACCATAATACTGTACCATATCTTGCTGCTTCTCTCTCTCTCTTTTTTTAATGTTAATTTATTTTAAAAGAGATAAAAAGGAAGTAGGGGAGGGTCAGAAGAGAGAGGGACAGAGAATCCCAAGCAGGCTGCATGCTATCAGCGCAGAGCCCCATGTGGGGCTCAAACATATGAACTGTGAGATCATGACCTGAGCCGAAATCAAGAGTCGGGCGCTTAACCCACTGAGCCACCCAGGCGCCCCTTGCTTCTTCTCTTCATAGGTATTGTGAACATTTTTTCATGCCAATAAATATATTTTTAAGTTTATTTATTTATTTTGAGAGAGGGAGAGAGAGAGAGAGGGAGAGCATGCAGGGAGGGGCAGAGAGAGAGGGAGAGAGAGAATCCCAAGCAGGCTCTGCTGTGTCGGCACGAAGCCCGATGTGGGGCTCAAACCCACAAACCATGAGATCACCACCTGATCCAAAACCAAGAGTTGGGTGCTCAACCGACTGAGCCACCCAGATGCCCCTCATGCCAATGAATATTAATCTTGAGCACAATTTATAATGATTGCAGAATACTTTGAAATATGGTTGTATTGCAGTTTATTTAACTAGTTCTCAAGAAATGGACCCTTCGGTTGCTTTAAACATGTTGCTTTTGTAAGCAGTGGTGCGTTGATTGTCCTTGTAGCTAAATCACTGCATGCGTGCTTAATTCTTTCCATAAGATAAATACCCAGAAATGAAATTGCTACATTAAATTGAACATTAATTTGAACGTGTCCTCAGGTTTCTCTGTAGAAATTTATGAATTTGTGTTCAGTGTGTACTCTTAGCAGCTATGTGTGTACTTGGATGTGCCCTCCCTAACTTGGTGCTGTCCTTTCCAGCCCCTGTAGTGAGCCTTGGTCTCTCACTCCCGGCCCACTGCCCCTGCTCTTTGCCTGGAGCACCCTTTCTCTCCTGCACTCTCCTGACCAACTTCGTCCTTTAGCTCTCAGCCTGGACATCAGTTAGGAAGCCTTCTGTGACTGTCCAGCATCTGGGGTGCACCACCTCCTTTCCCCCGATGGGTAATTTCTTAGCACCCTCTCCTTCCCCCATTTTCCTTGCATGTCAGTCGCACACGGCATCATGTTTTCCTGCGTCACACTTGTATCTCGGGACCTAACTGGTCAGCAGTTATTAAATATGGTCTAACACATAAGTGAAAAAATATATCAAGAGAAATCACACTTTTAATTAGTGGCAACTAGACACAAGGATTCTGCTCTCGTCCTCGCCTAAAAGGAATGAACGTATTTAACCAAGCTGATGATGGCTTTGCCTTACCTGTTCACATGCCTCCTCCAAGACCTGCACTCTTTAGCAGGGTGGTAAGTGGCGACTCTTCTGAAATACAGGAAATGAAACAAGTAAGGTGTTAGAAAAGCGGGGCCCAGCTCACAACATACTAATGGAACGGGCTTTCAGATTTGAATTGGACACATGCTTCCAGATGTCTGCCTCTGCATGTCCCGCAGATACCTTCTGCTCACCGTCCTCACGTGTCTTCTACCTTGTCTCATTGCACCACGCCTTTTCTTGGATGAAGACGTTTATGGACCTCCTTTCCACTTATACTGACTTTACAACCGTTTTCTTTCTTCCTTCTTACCTTTGTTTTGACTTCGAAACCAGATTATTCTACTCATTATTGTCAAAATAGCCAGCCCTGTCAGCAGATCTGTATTTCTGGTGGTGGAAACTACATCTGGACTTCTGAGGTTCTTTTTCATCTTTGCCGTGTAGATGGTGATTTGAATGGGACTCCAGCCAATTCAGACCGTGTGTTGTATGCTTCTTATATGCCGTGGACTGTGTGAGGTGCTAGAGATACAGTGCGAATCAGAGAGACCTGGTCATTGCCCTCAGGCCTTACTGTTTGGCAGGAGTCCCTCAGACTCGGGGCTTTAACTGATCACCATCGACAAAAATATGTTGGTTACTTGTGGGAAACTGGGAGCACAAACATATACCTTTGAAGAGAAATACCACATATGGCAAAATAATGGTTCAGCGCATGGATCTGCAGCTAGTCTGCGTGGATTCACATCTCAGCCCTGACGCTCCTTCGGCTCTGTGATTTTGAGCCAGATATTAAATAGGGAGAGTATTATTTTAAGTATTGAATGAGCTAACTCATGTAAAGCCTGGCACATGCCAGATAAGGTTCATCCGTGAGAGAAGTCAGAAAATCTGGCGGGGGGGGGGGACAGTTGGTCTGCAAGGAAAGATGAATTGGCTTTGTAGAGGTGTTGAATTTGAAATGATGGTTGCAATAACTAAAGCACGGTTAGAGACGCAGGGCTCAAGCTCAGCAGAATGCCCCGGGCCGGACACACGTATCTGAGAGTTGTTAGTAGTGAGGTGACCAGAAGCATGGGAGGGAAAGAAGACCAGGAGGCTAGGGAGTCCTGAGGAGATGCTTTCGTACAGCGGGTGTGGAGCAACGGGAGTGAAGTGCAAAGTACATACAGTATGCTATTGTAAAGTCTTCTGAATGGGGCCCCTTTTCTATTCTTTGGCTATTATATGCCTTCATTAGCGGTGGTGTTTCTACTAATCGCTGTGGGAGACTGAACGGCACCCTAGCGGATCTCAGAGTAGGGAAAACAAGAATTTCATCTGGGTATGGAGTATGCTGGTGCCTCCATGTGGCCACTGTGTCATAGTGCAAGCGAGTCAAGTGCACCTGTCAGGTGCAAGTGCGTGGTGAAACTGGAGAATTGCTGCAGGAATTCTCCACAAACGGCCATGTGGAGACCACTTCCTTGGCTTGCGCGGCTGTGTAAGCATCTCTCGGTGTTGGGCCTCAGCCTCGTACTTACCCTAGACTCTTTCTGGTGGCTCTGCTGCTGTGATCCTCCTCATGGCACTGGCTGCCGAGCATGATTCCACTTTCGGTCTGTTGGGTGTTATGTGGGAAGAAGCAGTGTTGCTCACTGGGTCTTCTCGTGAAATTCGATTGTGAAGCTTCAGCACCTTTTATCATTTCATATGTGAAAGCAGATTTGCCGAGAGATAAGAGAACTAGAAATGTCCCCTTAGTTCCAGATCACATCCCTTCTGCTGCTGTTGCAACCTCACCAGTGTTTTCCTGACGATTTTCTAGTCTTTCTGGAACAGGTCAAGAAGCAGAAAACTTCCTGTTTTCAAGCCTTCATTTGGCCACGTTTGTCTGGGATGATCTCAGGTATTTGCTGGCCATGGGAGTGAGAAGGCTGTGGGGAGCACTCTCTTCATCATGTAGCTCCCCTGATGGGGACAGAAGATTTCAAACGGGGCCCAAAGACAGTGGTTGCTCGCCCAGGATGTTTGCCAGCTTGTGGTTTGACTTACTGTTAGATCATGGTTTGTAAAAGAGGGATAATAGGTTGATGCCTCTCATTGCCTGGACTGTGGCTAAGAATAAGTTGCAGTCTACATCAGAGAACATGGTGATATAAATATCAGAGAATTAAGGAAGGAGGAAAGAGTGGGACCACATGCGTCATAGTAGTATTGGAGAATTTTTCTGGTAGTCTCTGTCCTTTGCAGGAGTAGGAGTCTATCAATTTTTAAAAATTAAATTTTTTTTTTTTGAGAGAGAGGGAGAGACAAAGGTAGAGGGAGAGAGAGAGAGACAGAGAGAGAGAGAGAGAGAGAGAGAAATTGAATCCTAAGCACACTCTATGCTCAGTGCGGAGCCCAACACCAGACTCGATCCCACGACTCTGGCATCACGCCCTGAGCCAAAATCGAGAGTCGTATGCTCAATGGACTGAGCCACCCAGGCACTCCAGGAGTCTATCAATTTCAAGTTTAGATGAAAGTGTTTACTCAGTATGTTGCAGAGTCAGACAGCTTCTTACTACCTTTACTGCTCCTGCACTAGTGTAAGGCGCCATCATCTCTTCCTTGAAATATTGCCTCCTTACTGATCTTCCTGCTTCTACCTTTCCACCCCCTTTAGGATATTCTCAACATTTCAGTTAAAGTGATCCTTTGAAATGCACGCCATATCGGAAGGCTCCAGTGGTTCCTCCATATGAGTGAAGTCAACAAAGTGATGTGTGATCTGCCCCTACTTTTCTTTGCCTTGCTCACTCCACTTCAGCTATGCCGCTGCCTTACTGTCTTTAAGCACACTAGGCTTACTCTGCCCTAGAGTCTGCCATTTTCCTTTCCTTCTGCCTGGAAATTTTTTTCACAAGTGTATTAGTTTTCTATTGTAGCGTAAAAAATCACTGCGTGTTTAGCCGCTTAAAATAATGTTACATACATTTATTATCTTACGGTTTTCTGGGTGAGGAGTCAGGGCACGCATGGCTTAGCTGAGTCCTCTGCTTGGGGCTGCAGTGAAGGTGTCGGACAGAGCTGGGGTCTCATCTGAAGCTTGGGTTTTCTTCCAAGCTCAGGTGGCTATTGGTAGAATTCATTTCCTTGAAGCCATAGAACTCATGGCAGCTGACTTCTTGAAGGCCAGTAGGAGTCTCTGACTTACGTACCCCATTTTAAAGGCTTATCTGAGTTGGGCTCTCCACATACTCTTCTTTTGGTTTCTTTGAAGTCAGCTGATAGAGGACTTTACCTACATCTGCAGAATCCCAAGCAGATAATTAGGTGTTACAGATTCTGAAGGATGGATACTGTCTTTTCCCTGTATTCCACCCCGTATCCAAGGTGATTGCCTGCTTCTGTCAGTTTGTCTTTTAGGTTATCTTATTCCTGCCCGTCCCATTCCTACTGCTATCCTAGGTCAGGCCTTTCTCTTATGTGTCTAGAATGTTCTAGTAGCTTCTGAACCAATCTGTTTTCGGGCTCTTCACAGGATCATTTGCATGATCACTAGATTAATCCTTTGAAATAGTCCTTTTATCATGCCAATAATTTCAGTGGCTCTCTAATTTCTTTTTTTAAAAAATGTTTATTTTTGACAGAGAGAGAGAGAGAGAGAGAGAGAGCGAGCATGAGTGGGGGAGGGGCAGAGAGAGAGGGAGACACGGAATCTGAAGCAGACTCCGGAGCCTGACACGGGACTTGAACTCACGGACCGTGAGATCATGACCTGAGCCGAAGTCGGACGCTAAACCGACTGAGCCACCCAGGCACCCCGGCTCTCTAATTTCTGAATTGAGGTGAAATTCACATAATGTAAAATTAACCATTTTAAAGTATTCAGTTCAGCAGCATTTAGTACATTCACAGTGTCCTCCAGCTGTCACTCTACAGTGATTCCCTGTTGCTTATAGGTAAAGTATGAATTCTATCCAAACTCTTGCCTCACTATCTTTCCAACGTTGTCTTTCCTACATAAACCCTCAAGTTCAGCTCAGTTACTCTCTCTTGCTCTCAAAATTGCCCTTTTACTTCCTACCTTTTTACATTATAAGATTCTAACATGTCCTGTTTGTAGTGGTTGCTTGTATTTTCTGGGCCCATCCATTTTTTTTTTCTTTTCTTTTCTTTTCTTTTCTTTTCTTTTCTTTTCTTTTCTTTTCTTTTCTTTCTTCTTTCTTTCTCTCTTTTTCTTTTCTTTTCTTTTTCTTTTTTTACATATTTGGAGGTCGTGTTTTCTTATAATAATAAACTTTGTTCTTATGCAGAGTACTTGCTGTCTTTGGCTCCGATATAACATTCAATCCATGCTATTTTATACTATTGTTTATTAACTTCTCTTTAAAGCATTTTTAAAAATGTTTATTTATTTTTAGAGAGACAGAGTGTGTGTGAGTAGGGGAGAGGCAGAGAGAGGGAGAGTGAGAAAATCCCAAGCAGACTCTGTGCTGTCAGCACAGAGCCCGATGCAGGGCTCCATCCCATGAACTGTGAGACCATGACCTGAGCCAAAATCAAGAGTCGATGCTCAACCGACTGAGCCACCCAGGCACCCCTTGTTTATTAACATTTCTTATGTCTAGGTCTGTTCCACCAGCACAGCTGTGAAGTACTTGTGCTGGTTAGCTACTGCTGTGTAACAGATCTCCTCAAAACTCCATGGCTTAAGATAACTATTATTATAGCTCACATGTGTGGATAGCTGGGGTTTGGTTGATCTTGGCTGAGCTCCACTGAACTCTTTCATATCTCTGTGGGTCAGTGGCAGGGATGGGGCCGAGTGGGGTGGGGGCTCTGCTTTCTCCTGGGCATGGTTGGCATGGGTCAGAAGAGGCAGCTCTGTTCCACAGCTCTCCTCCTTCTCCAGAGAGCCATGGGCTAGCCTAGGCATGTCCTTGTCATGGTGACAGCAGAAATGTGAAGGAGCCAATGGGACCACTCAGGTCTCTTGGGCCCTAGGCTAAGAACTGACACACCATAACTTGTGTTTCAATCTGTTGACCAAAGCGAACCATGTGACTGAGCTCAGAAAGTGGTAGGGAAATACACTTTGTTTTTCTTAAGTTTATTTATTTTGAGAGACAGAGCAAGCAGGGGAGGGGCAGAGAGAGAGGGAGAGAGAGAAAATCCCAAGCAGGCTCTCTACTGTCAGCATGGAGCCCGAAGTGGTGCTTAAACTCACGAACCGTGAACTCTTGACCTGAGCTGAAATCGAGAGTCAGATGCTTAACCGACTGAGCCAGTCAGGTGCCCCTATACTCGTTTTCTTAGTGGGAGAAACCACAAAACCATATGCAAAGAGGCTGTGGATATAGGAAAATGTGAAGAATTGGGGTCTTTGATGCAGTTTACCACATGTTCTCAGCAGATTCCTCTCTGCTTCCCTACAGCACTTGACCATGTTAAATACAGATGTATCAGTTACCTGTTGCTTTGTAACAAACTTCCCCCAAACTTAGTGGTTGTAAAACATCAGCCATTGTATTTGCTCATGATGCTCATGATTCCATGCGTCAGCCAGGCAGAGCTCAACTGGGATGGTTCATCTCTGCTCTAGGAGATGCCAGCCAGTCTTGCTCATGTGGCTTTAATTTGAACTGGAGCCTCTAGCGTTCACATGACTGGCCTCTTGGCTGGGACTGCTGGGACAATAACCCCTTTCTCCCCTAAGGGTCTTCCTGTTTCCAGGGTCCCCTTCTCCATGTAATTTCTCCAGCAGGGTAGCTGGACTGTTTTTACATGGCCATCTCCAAGTTCCAAGAGAATGAAACTAGAAGCCAAGGGCCATTGAGGCAATGACTCAGAAGCTGCACATCACTTCCCCTGCATCCTGTTGGTCAGAGAAAATCACAGGCTTCTCCCAGATTCAGTAAGAGGAGAAATAGATTCCACCTCTTGATGAGAGCAGGGCACAGATACGCTGTGTGGGGTGAGGGGAATTGAGCCACAACAGTAAGACACTCAGTAAATACTTGTTGAATGGGTATTTGAACAGATTAATGAAGCAGAAGCAGAGTCTATATATGAAAAAAAGACTCTGGTGTAGGATTCTGATGCAGTAAAATTCTGATGCAACATTCTCTACTTTCCAGTTATCTTCATATTTGTCTGCAACCTCAGATGATAGATTTCCCCAGATCCGTTGGCATCAAACAGCAGACTTTGGCTATGTCCCCAACGTGAGGATGCCCAACACTTTCATGGCAGTAGCAATGGATCTCTGTGATAGGGCGTCCCCTTATGGCAGGTATGGGTGCTTCTTGGGCTTTGCTTGAACAATAATCTATGTTCTTTGTGGCCTTCATTCTGATGTTCACTTGTGAGGGGCAGAGAGTGGGTGTTATGAGGATTGGACCTTCGGAGCCTTATCAATCATTTACACTGGGGATGTGCTGCAGTAACTCAACATCTCAGCACCCTGATGAGACAACATTTTACTTCCTGTTCACAATACATGTCCAAAGAAGCTCAACAGAGAGGCTTTGCTCGTTATAGTCATTCACAGATCTAGAGTGATGGAGGTTCCAGGTTGATCTGGGCTCCCGGTCACCTTAAAGTCTCACACTGGCAATGAAAGTAACGCATGTTACTTCTACTCACGTTGCATTGGCTCAGAGCAGGCAATATGGCCATGCCTGGCTTCAGCGAGAGCAGGCACGGAATTCTTCCGTCAACTCAGAGGAGGAATAAAGGGATATCTGTGAACGGCTCCAATGACTACCACACGCTAGCTGTGGGATACAAGGGGATTTGAAATATGAAATGGGGCCCACACAGTGTCTGGTTTATAGTGAGAACTTAAACGAATATTTATTTTTGGACAAATGAATATTTATTGATTGTCCTATCTGAACCTGGAGGGTTTTATTCATTGAACATGTGAACACCTGATTCAGATGAAACGCAGGACTGCCAGTGGTTGGAGTAAGTTTAAGTTAGCTCTCCTACGTTAGTTCCAGTGCCTTTCCTCCGTCACTCAGGGACCTGTATTCCTTCCTTCCAAGTCATCTGCTATTTCAAGGTTTCTAACCCATAGGATGCCCGGAGCCCCATTATGGCTACCGTTCACCGTGTCTCTTAAGCTGACGAGCCATTGACCTGTTAGATTCAGTCAACTTTGTTCTTACCTTCCTAAAGGGTGCTTTGTATAATCCTTCCCCACCCCTTCCCACCCCCCCCACCCCCTCCGTTTTTAAATGTGGCTATTGTTCAGTGAAAACCCAAAGTTCTCTGCCTGTTCTTTATCCGGTAGCATCCACCCTCGAGATAAACAGACTGTGGCCTACAGGCTGCACCTGGGGGCCCGGGCTGTGGCCTATGGTGAGAAACTGATCTTTCAAGGACCACTGCCTGAGAAGATGGAACTCCTGGCTGACAGGGGGCTGCTAAACCTCACATATTCACAGCAAATCCAGGTGAAGAAGCAGGACAAAATATTTGAGGTGAGAATAGCCAGAACTTAATAGGGGTTCATCCTGGGTTGGGAGTCAGGATTTCTCCACACTGAGGCCCATCATCTCTTTAATTGTAACATTTCTGTGAAGGGGATCTTGGTTTTTGGCGGGGCTGAGTTTATCTCAGAGGGGTGACTAAGTAGCTATTAATTCTTTAACTTAGGGGCAATTTTGATAGGACAATCAAGGGAAGGAAAATGAATCTACATTAAAATATTCCTTTTGTTTTTTCGCTCCCAGAGCATCCATCTTTGCTCTGGCAAGGGCCTGCAGCTTTATTTGTAGGTTACCTTTGGAAGATTCCTTATTCCAGAGTGTTTCCCATATCTTGGGTGTCTTTTTATGTCACACTATCGCAAATTCTGATAGTCTTTTGAGTTTAGTGTTTCCTTTGAGAGGCTTAGCTTGGGAATTTGTAGCTCATTGTAAATTAATGTAATGAAACTACTTTCTTCTAGCACGTAGCGAGGATCATTCCACTGTGGAACTAGGGCTAATAATTAAAGAGCTTATGTAGTCTTTCTTCCCTAGTTGGGGGTGGGGGTGAGGCATTCCTATTGGAACATGCAAATGAGCTTCTTTGGGAACCAGGAGGCCATTAGGCTGGTTGGGGAGGTTGCTGTATGAAAAGAGGGCACTGGAGGGAATGAAAGAATATTAAAGACAGACTTTAATTACACGGGTTTATCCTTGCTCCTCCTCTAGAGTCCTAACTACAACATTCACAGGCCTCAGGGCAGCGCTTGCCCCACTGAGCTTCTTTGGACACTGGGTTTTAGGTAGTTCTAGCTCCCCAGATGTCTGCGTTCTGACTTCAGGTCTCCCATGGCAGAACGGCCTGTCACCTGGACCCAGAATCAGTGGGGAGCAGGACAGAATTTAACCTGGGGTATTGAAAACTTCATGTCCCCTTCCTTGGATTGCTTTCTGGTTTGAGAAAGGCTCTCTGTCCAAGGTTCCTTTGTGCCCCTTGTTCATCCCCCGGCCCCTTCGGGAGTGCTGGAGTTGTAGCAGCCGCTGGACTGCCCCGCTCCCTCACTTCCTGCCTGCTATGCCGTCTGGTCGGAAGGCTCACAGCAAGGAGGTTCAGGGGAGCCCTCTCTAAATGCTCTATGTGATTATGTTTCCTTGTCTCCCTCAGTAATTTAGTATTTTTTTAAAAATTGATTTATTTTGTCACAGGAACATTCATTATCGCACCAACCTGGGTTCGGGTTTGTTCTGGTTATTGTAGGAAATGGATCCTGGGCCAAGAGTGGCTCCTTCTGTCCCTTGTGGTCTCTTGGAGTATCCTCACTGACCTAACCGTTCCTATTTTTCTGATTCTCTTACTAGATCTCATGTTGCAGTGACCGTCAGTGCAAGTGGCTCCCAGCTCCCATGGGCCCTTTCTCAGCCCAGACCCTGGCCCTGAACGTCAGTTCTTGTCGCGGCACTCCGGCTGCTGTTCGCTATGCCTGGACCACGTGGCCTTGTGAATATAAGCGGTGCCCCCTGTACCACCCCAGCAGCACCCTGCCGGCTCCTCCCTTCATCGCTTTCATGACAGACCAGATCCCTGGAGATCTCAGCAAGCTTGCTGAATGATTTAGCGGCCTTGCGATCATTACCTTGGACATAAGTGTGGGTCCTCTCGATGTGGGCATTTAGCTGTGGAAGTGATGACAGCTATAGCTTTTAAAGGCAACTAATAGAAAAGCCGCACTGGACAGCTCCCAGCTAGCACGTGGCTGTGTCCGTGTTCTGAATAGGCGATGAGCAGTGCTGGCAGGCTAATGAGATGCTTGCCTCTTGTCCCCTAGTCAGCCTAGGTGTCTTGCCGGACTAATTCCCAGCTACAAATGGAACTTCAGTGTCCTTCACTTCCCTGTGGAGAGTGCAGTGTCTAACACTTTTGTCTACTTATATCCAGAACTGTGGAAACTCATGGCTGGAAAGGATTTGAAGGCCATGTGGGCCAGCTCCTATTTATGTCTTCTTTACAAAATCTGGTAAGTGGTTACTGAATCTCTGTATAAAGTTTCTCAACTTCCCAACAGTTTTTTCTTATGTGGAGATGAACTCTTTCTAGGCCTGTTTGTGTTCTGTCTTAAGCCAAAGCCAGTTCTGTTCCTTTCAGTCTAAGAACGATAACGTGAATGTTTGAAACCAACAGGAACTGTGTGTGTGCATCTGGGGAGGTGCGAAGGGGCTGCTTTAAGGAATGAGGAGAAAGGGTGAGGTGGCGGCGGCCCAGGAAGGCACTCAGGCAGTCAGTGATGGGTGGGGGAAACACGGGCTCAGGAAAACATGGCAGTAGAGGTCACGGACAGGCAAACAGGTTAAATACAAATCTCGGGCTTTCTAAGGTAAGAGGTTTACCTCTAAAAAGGATAACCCAGATGGAAGAAAAAAGAGGCTGAAAATAAAGCTACACAATAAGCATTTAGAAAAATAATCCAGATGGGACAAATGTGAAAGTGGGCTTCTGTGACTGTTAAGAATCCTAATGCAAAAAGAAAAAAACCAAAAAACGTAGCACTACTGCTTATGGGTTGATTAAAAACAGCTAATGGCACTTGGTAATTGTGTCCTCTATTAGAATTTGGAAATAAAAGTATAATCATTAGTGACGTGTAAACATTTATAGCCCACCAAAACTGGGTTAGGAACAGTAAATGTGCTTTGAAGCATGAGGAAGGAGGAAGATTTATTTGAGTAGCTTCCACTCCCTTAATGGGAAAAATAAGAACTAAAGTAATAAGCACCTGACCCCAAGGGGTCCTGGTGTAGCGCTGAACAGCAGGAATAGCTGTCAGTGTCAGGATTTATTTTAGTAAGAAAACAAAACAACTATGCAGTATACAAAGAACTTTGGCTCCTCTGAGGACTTCCTGGTGTACAATTAACTCCTAACACCCATACTTTGACCTCATATGCCTCTGGCCTAAGGGGATCCAGGGACCCGGGAACAGAGACTCCTGAGAAATAAATCTCCGGGTCCACCCCTCCCCCGTGCCAACACACATTCACTCCTGGGCTGTTCTAACTTGTAGGCAGCTGGACACGGTCAGGAACCCCATACCCAGGCTCCTTTCCTAGTGCACACAGTGGGAGATACTAGGTTTAGGTAGTGGATATACTAATGAAAAGTCACGTGAAACTTTAAAATTTTTTTTAACGTTCATTTATTTTTGAGAGACAGAGACAGCGCGAGCAGGGGAGAGGCAGAGAGAGGGGGAGACACAGAATCGGAAGCAGGCTCCAGGCTCTGAGCTGGCAGCACAGAGCCTGATGTGGGGCTCGAACTCACGAACTGCGAGATCATGACCTGAACCAAAGTCGGACACCAGACCAACTAAGCCACTCAGCACCCTGTGAAACTTTATTTTTAATGGCTGAATGCTTTTAAACATTCTGTGGAAACTCAGTTAATTTCCCAAGTGAAAATAACTTTTTAGTATTTGTAAAATGAAATTTATAACTATTGTAGATTTGGACACAAACAAAAAGAATAAACAAGTAAAAATCACCCTAAAATCCACCATTTGGCAAAAAACATTTAATGTTTTGGTAAACATTCAGTTGATTTGCTTGGGTTATATTTTATACACTACATGTCATACTATTTTGTAATCTGTTTTTGGCTTATTCTAGTAAAATAATTTTCCTATGTAAATTGAATAGTGTTTTAGTTTGTGGGAGCCCCATACTTTATTTAACCAATTTTTCCATTAGTGGACACAGATTTTTTTTTCCAATTTTTCCCTGTTAAAATGAATACAGTGATGAATGTTACATGCAAACATCATACTGTACTTTCTTCCTTAGGATCCTTTTTTTTTTTTTTAATGTTTTATTATTTATTTTTGAGGCAGAGAGAGAGCATGAACGGGGGAGGGTCAGAGAGAGAGGGAGACACAGAATCTGAAGCAGGCTCCAGGCTCCGAGCTGTCAGCATAGAGCCCGACGCGGGGCTCGAACTCACGGACCGCGAGATCATGACCTGAGCTGAAGTCGGCCGCTCAACCGACTGAGCCACCCAGGCGCCCCTCTTCCTTAGGATCCTTAATGTGAAATAACAATTTTAAGGATTAAACATGTTTAAAAGTTTGATACCTGCAGCTTAACTCTCCTGAAGGGTCCAACAGTTTACATTCGCACCAAGGCACAGTGCCATTTACGTTCTCCCACTGACACTGGATACTGTCAGATTTCACTCTCTTAACCAACAGATGAAAAGACGTTTTAAGTATACTGGGGTGGAGGGAGGCTCGTGTTTTTTTTTTTTTTTTTTTAAAGGATTTTTTTTTTAACGTTTATTTATTTTTGAGACAGAGACAGAGCATGAATGGGGGAGGGGCAGAGAGAGAGGGAGACACAGAATCGGAAGCAGGCTCCAGGCTCTGAGCCATCAGCCCAGAGCCCGACATGGGGCTCAAATTCACGGACCGTGAGATCGTGACCTGAGCTGAAGTGGGACGCTCAACCGACTGAGCCATCCAGGCGCTCCGAAGCTCAAGTTTTTAAAAAGGATGATCTGTAGTAAAACATTTTACCTTTATTCCATGTACTCCCTTCATGTGTGTACATGTGATTTTTATATAAATACATATATACATTCTACAGTTGAAACCCAAATTTCAATTTTTGACATGTGATGCATTCTATTAAGTTATAATTGTTTTATTTAATTTTAACAGGTGTAGGTCTTACCTCCCTAAGTTTAGGAACAACTGATGGGTTGAGATCTGTACTTTGAAAATTACTCTTCTAGGAAAGCTACAAAGTAAATACTCTTATTAAAGCAAGCAGCGCAATAACTTAAAAAAATCTTAAATAATCTTTCTTAAAATGAGGTTCTCTTGTATGTGTTTTACTCAGAATGTAATACAATGGAAAGATATTTGCTCTATGGTAAAAGCAGCATATATCATTTCTGTAGGAGTGCACATATGTCCAGCCAACGTGTGCAGTGAAGAAAGAAAAACGTTAAAGCATGAACAGCTTTGAGTAATCCCCCTTTTACCCCAGGTTTGGTGTTATCCTAATTTTATTTTTTTGTACTGTAAAAGCTGCACAAACTTATAGAGACCAGAGTTAAGAGCCATACAATTACTAGCAGTTAACTTTCGTTTCTGATACTTCTGCTGCCCATCTGTTCCTAGGAAACAAACCCCTTCGTGTTGTCCCTGGTCAGCAGCTACGGACTGCAGCACAGTGACAACTGACACTCCTTCCTCGTTCTCCTCCTTCTGGGGTCCTTCTGTTGCTTCCTTCCAGCTGTCCCTGTCCCTGGTTGGACGGACAGCAGGGCCCCCCACGCGGTACTGCTGGGGTCCAGATGGGGTGATGCGGTAAACCTGTACCTTAGTGCCACGGGCAGGGTCCAACACATTCGGTTGCACAAAATACAGAGTCAAGTTATTACAGAGCTAGTGAAGTGACTGGGTGAGCCTGTTAGGGAGGGTGGGAGCGCCCCTGCCCTCCCGGCATGTTGTATCTGTGCCATCATGTGGATTCAACGTATTCAGCTACAAGCACATTCTCGGGTAAGGAATGGCAAAGAGCCGGTAGGAAGGATTACAGAGGACTTTTTGTTTCCCTTGAAGGATATGAAGTGTGAAGAAAAAGATTGGGCCAGCCTCTCTGGCTTGGGGAGAAGCAGACTGGACTGTGATCGTCCAGACATGGAAATGAAGCAGCTGCTGGGGTAGCAGGGGCTGGGCCTTCATTCCTGGAGCTAGGATCAGAATCCAGGTGGAAGACTGGGACTCCTCCCACGTCTCCCTCCTGAGTCTGCAGCCTGTTCTCATTCCGGCTTATAGAACACTTAGGTTTGCTCTACCACTTCGGGCAGAGCTAAGCAAAAAAAAAAAAAAAAAAAAAAAAAAAATCCTGATCACAATGAGATGAAAATAAGCAGATTTGTAAAGAGAAATTTATTGCTAAAAATAAAGCAGCTGCAGTTTTTCCAAGGGAACACTGTCACCACAGGAACCTCTGTAACAAAATGTGTATCTCCTTCGTTCCTGAACTGCTGCCTTCTTCCATATTGTAAGTTTTACTTTAAGTTAAATGATGTGGCATCTGACCCCTTCCTGATCAATCTGAAGACTGAGTTGGGCTACACTGGGACAGAGACTTCAGGTGCTGTAGGTGAGTGTCTACCAGGGGTTCATGCGTCAGGAACATGGGTTGGTAAGAAGACACGAAGGCCGTGGGCTGAAGCTCTGGAAGGTCCAAGGATCCTGGAGAAGAAAATTCCTTCAGTTCCATTGCTGCCTGGGAGTCTCAGGGGACTGATCCCACGCGTGAATGTCCTTTCAGTACCTAACACTCTTGCCCCTGTCAGCCTAATTTTGCCCTTGCTTGGTAAGATAGGACAGAAATTGACTTTTACGACAAAGAAAACCGTGGCCAAAATAGATTAAGTGTTTTGTCTAGGGTTATATAGTATAGAGACAAAAAGTGAGGATTTTAATTCTATGGTTTCTAGTCCAGAGCTGTGCCTATGTGACCCAACGCCAGATCCCCTGAGAGCTCCACCCATCTGTGGGAAGGGAACCCACCCAACACAGGCAGGACCAAGGCCATCATCTGCTCCCCTTCACTTCACATGAAATTCTTGTCCTGAGCAGTCAACTTTCCCCTGCAGTTCCGCTTGGGTCTGTTTTAGGTGGGAAAACGAGAAAGCCTGGTTTCTCTGTGGGCCCTGCCTCACTGTGACGGCAGCCGCTCCCTGTCACCCCTGCAAGTGCTGCTGGAGAGCCCCGCAGGGCGGCCCATCCTCATACTTGGGAGTCTCCGTGGTCCCGGCAGCGTAAGTTTCTATCGCTTACTGCCCAGCTCTCTGGAGTACTCCGCTACCCATGAGGAGCAGACAGCAGTCTAAAAATAGTCAATTTTCAAACCGGGAAGGGAAAACTAAGCTACCTTGCAGAATGGGATCAGTACGATCTTCATCAAAGGCCTGTCTCTGAAAGGCTTCAAAGCTTATACTTGCATCATCCTCTGGCGGTCCCTGGGGCGGCTGCCCATCTCCAGGTTTCCATATATCAAACTTCACCCACTGGTAACTGCAGGATCAAAGGGCATCGTTATCAAGAGCTGTCTGTTAGCCACAATAACCCATTCTTACTTCCAAAGAGATCAGGTATGTTTTTTCTGTAGATCTTTCCCATATGTATCCAAGAATCACATTAACGAAAACACTAAGAGAAGATAGGCACATTCAGTGACACGTTATCCTGCAGGATTTCCCAACCCTTTTGCTGTCATGGTACACACAGAAAATGACAATTCTAGTACAGTGGGGTACTGCCTTCTGCCACTTGTCCAGAGGGCTAGGAGGACCAATACTGAGGCACACGAAGGAGCAAGCCTGCTTTGAAGACAGAAGCAGAACACAGCGTAACAACGAGCAAAGCAGTAACTTACTTGATACATTTTCGAGCTCCTGGACAACTCTGGATCAGGTTGTGAATAGTTGGGTGAGAAAACCCAAAAAAGTCAGCTCCAGATGGAAGCAGGTTGGGCATTAGTTTCCCCCTAAATAGGAGAGGGAGGATGGTAGTTTCAAAGTTTAGAGGGAGATGAGAATGGCTTTAGGAATGGAATGTGGGTATGAATGCAGAGAACAAACTTTCTTGACTTGGATACTCTGGAGAAATCCATTGGATTTCTGGTAAAAAATCTAAAGGATGCAGGATAGCTTTCTATAAAATTAGGGATCTCCATACATTAAAAGCAAGGAAAGTCTCATTGTACCACAAGTGACCTATTTAGACAGTCTTCAAGCTTCAACTTACATAGTAATACTTATGGTCTTGAGCAGCTCTGCATGACAGGCATCTGCAGAAGAGGTGACAATGGCATTCTGGGGGTCATCTTCGGGAACAATTTCAAACTGAGAAAGATAAAGGAGCAATGAGATCAACTTTGAAAGAGGGAATAGTAGAGAGAAAGCCACACTACTTCTATAACTATTTCTTCACTCTAGCACTTGAAGCTGATGTATATGATATTAGAAGGTGGGTCCAATTTCCTAGAGTGCCGTTACAAATTCAAACAAATCGAAGAAAACACCGAAAGTCCTTTAACTGTTTCAGTTCTAAACACTCTGCTTTGTGACTGCTCTCCACATGTCCACACTTAATTTGTTACACACATTTCCTATCCACTTACTTACATCTATAAGTACAAATACAAATGGTACTTTAAAAATACATGAACAATAGGGGGCGCCTGGGTGGCTCAGTCGGTTAAGCGTCCAACTTTAGCTCAGGTTATGATCTCATGGTCCGTGGGTTTGAGCCCCGCATCAGGCCCTGTGCTGACAGCTCAGAACCTGGAGCCTGCTTAAGATTCTGTATCTCCCTCTCTCTCTGCCCCTTCCCTGCTCATCTTTCTTTCTCTCAAAAATGAATAAAAAATTTTTAGCAAAATTAAAAGAAAAAATAACATGAACAATATACAAATTATGGAAAGCTTAAACGTTCATCAACTGATGAATGGATAAAGATGTGGTTTATATATAAAATGGAATACTGGGGCGCCTGGGTGGCGCAGTCGGTTAAGCGTCCGACTTCAGCCAGGTCACGATCTCGCGGTCCGTGAGTTCGAGCCTCGCGTCAGGCTCTGGGCTGATGGCTCGGAGCCTGGAGCCTGTTTCCGATTCTGTGTCTCCCTCTCTCTCTGCCCCTCCCCCGTTCATGCTCTGTCTCTCTCTGTCCCAAAAATAAATAAAAAACGTTGAAAAAAAAAATTAAAAAAAAATAAAAAATAAAAAATAAAATAAAGTAAAATGGAATACTACTTGACCATGAGAAACAGTGCAATCCTGCCATTTGCAGCAATGTGGATGGAACTGGAAAGTATTATGCTGAGTGAAATAAGCCAGTAGAGAAAGACAGATACCATGTTTTCACTCGTATGTAGATCTTGAGAAAATTAACAGAAGTCCAAAGAGGAAGGGAAGGGGGGAAAATAGTTACAAACAGAGAGGGAGGGAGGCAAACCATAAGAGACTTTTAAATACAGAGAACGAACTGAGGGTTGATGTGGGGGGAGGGGAGGGGAAAATGGGTGATGGGCACTGAGGAGGGCACTTGTTGGGATGAGCACTGGGTGTTGTATGTAAGCAATGAACCACGGGAATCTACCCCCAAAACCAAGAACACACTTTATACACTGTATGTTAGTCATTTTGATAGTAAATTATATTTAAAAAATAAATAAACAAAAATACATGAGATCAAATAAGATAATTTAATCTTATATTTACTTTGTAATATCTAGGAGGAATAAGGCCATTCTGACTCCAAGCCCCATTTTTTAAATTGTAAAATATCTTGACTATATACATAAAAAATAACCCTCAAACTTGAAATTCTACTAATACTGAAGAATTTTTGCCAAGAAAGTATTTTTGTAATAAATACTATCTAGCCAACTTAATTCCTTGACCAGTTTTCTCTAAGTTCAATGAATTTTTGCATAGAAAATACTTAGCCAATTAAATTCCCTGACTAGTGTTCTTCTCATAAAGTTCAGTTAAACAGTATCCATTTTTCCAAAGAAGACCTAAGATGGCCAACAGACGCAAGAAAAGATGCTCAACATCACTCATCATCAGGGAAATACAAATCAAAACTACAGGGAGCTATCACCTCACATCTGTAAGAATGGCCAAATCTAACAACACAGGAAACAACAGGTGTTGGTGAGGATGTGGAGAAAGGGAAACCTTCTTAACACTGCTGGTGGGAATGCAAACTGATGCAGCCACTCTGGAAAACGGTATGGAGGTTCCTCAAAAAATTAAAACTAGAACTACCCTACAACCCAGCAATTGCACTACTAGGCATTTATCCAAAGGATACAAAAATACTGATTTGAAGAGGCACATGCACCCCGATGATTCTGGAAAGAGCCAAATGTCATCCATTGGCTGATGAATGGATAAAGAAGATGTGGTAGATACACACCGTGGAATACTACTCAGCCATCGAAAGAATGAAATCTTGCCATTTGCCAACACGGAGCTACAGTGTATTTTGCTAAGCGAAGTAAGTCCATCAGAGAAAGACAAATACCATATGATTTCACTAATGTGTGGAATTTAAGAAACAAAACAGATGAACATAGGGGAAAGAAAAAGAGAGGCAAACCATAAAACAGACTCTTAATTCTAGAAAATGGAGGGTTGCTAGAGGGAACATGGGTGGGAGATGGGTTAAATGCAGGATGGGTATTTAGGAGGGCACTTGTGACGAGCACCGGGTGTTATATGCATGTGATGGAATCACTAAATTCTACTCCTGAAACCAATACTACACTGTGTGTTAGCTAACTAGAATTTAAATAAAAACTTAAAAACCAAAACAGTATCCCGTTTTTCAATGTTTACCTTAATAAAATTATCCCAAACAGGATTTACTTATTTTCTGAATACTTTCAAAGAATAATGTGATTAATCATTTTTTAGAATCCAAAATATACTTTACTGAGTATGGCTTCTCCTGCTGTTAGTTTTCTTCTGCAGTTATTACTTCAATTTTACTGTATCAAATTTTAGAGCTCTTTTATTTTTGTCAATAATAATTATCTTGTAGTTTTAGTCAGTGGTTTTGTTTGTTCAACTAATGACATATGTTGCAAATTTAAGATACTGAGGGTTTATATTTATTTCTCAGCTAATTTATGGAAAAAGCTGTGAGCAATTATCTTCAAATATTCCAGGACTGCTCTCTTTTTGGTACTGGTCATGTCAATTCCAATCTTTTTTTTTTTTTTTTAATTTAGTTTGAAAGAGAGATAGACAGTGAGTGGGGGAGGGGCAGACAGAGAGGGAGACAGAGAATCCCAAGCAGGCTCACTGTCAGCACAGAGCCTGATCTCACAAACCATGAGATCATGACTTGAGCTGAAATCAAGGGTCAGTCCCATGCTTAACTGACTGAGTTCCCCAGGCACCCCAAATTCCAATCTTTTATACTGTGTGCACACTATTCTATTTTGCACAAAGAGCAATTAAAAGGCCAAAATGTTGTATTTTGGTCTCGCAGAGCTTTCCCTGTTAGTATGTGTAACTGTACTTCATTCTTTTAACTGCTACATAATATGACGTAAGGTGGATAAATCTTAATTTTTAACCATTCTCCTCCTGATGGGCATTTCAGCAATTTCTAATTTCTTGCCATTACAAACAATACCATAATGTAGATTGTTACATGCAACTCTTTTGTTCATATTTGCACATCTCTCTAGGAAATACTTCAACACCTAGCAGTATCCTGGGTCAAAGGATACACATACCAAACTTGTTGATATTGCCAAGTTGCCTTCCAAAAGACTGCAAGTTTTCACTCAGGCTAATGCTTACTTGTTTTCCTACACTCTGGCCAACACTCAGTATTATCAATCTCTCTGCTGTCTGCCTATGAGCAAAATCGTTTTATCTCCATTTCTCTAATTGCTAATGAGGTCCGTTCTTACCAACCATCTGCACAGTTTCAACTGATACCTGTTGTATTTGATTGCTTTTTGTATTTGACCAGAGGAACACTTTATCTGGATATTAATCCACTGCTACATACTTTGTTCCTTTTTTTTGCTTGAGTTTTAACTTGGATTATGTATCTTTTGTTGTTCATTAAGTCTTTAACAGTCCAATCTATTCTCCTTCATAGTGTCCACATTTCATGCCTCACTCAAGAAAAGCTTTCACCTCACTCTAAGATTATAAAAATATTCTTCCATATTTTAAGATATAGTATGAAACATTCTATAAAGCTAAAGAAATTAAAGTTCATATTAGCATTTATAGACAAAGAGATGAAAAAGAACTGTCTACATACTTTTAGTATATACTAGAGATAACACTTGATGTTAGTTGGAAAAAAATTAAGGCTCACAATATACCTGAAAATAATGTCCAGAAGGATTAATCAGCTAAAAAAGCAAAGCAAAGCAAAACACCTAAAACCCACACAAACTCTTCTTTCCACAAATATTTTAGCAATTTGTCTTCAAGGAAATTAAGAACCAGTTTGTCAATATCCATGACAATTCTATTAGAATTTTTATTAGATTTGTACTGAATTTATAAATTTGTTATAAATAAATATGGTATACTACTACCATAGGAGTCTGTTACAGTACTTTATTTTTACTTTATTATTACTTTTTTAATTTTTTTTTTGGGAGAGAGACAGAGCATGAGCAGAGGAGGGGCAGAGAGAGAGGGAAGCACAGAATCCGAAGCAGGCTCCAGGCTCTGAGCTGTCAGCACAGAGCCCGACATGGGGCTCGAACCCACGAACCCTCAGACTGTGATCTGAGCCAAAGTCAGATGCTGGACTGACTGAGCTGCTCAGGCGCCCCCTGTTACAGTACTTTCTAAACAGAACTCCTGCATGGCCAGGTCATCTGAACACTCAGATGCATCTAACAGCACTCTAACCAGGCGAGGAGCGATTCAGTATTATCCACATGTGGCAGCAGGCTCTCAGCTTCTGCTTAGAGGTTCCCTTCCCTGTGTCTACTTCCTTCCACCCAACTTTCTAGTGATCTGTAACATCAGACAGAGAAGTCTGGAACTTTGAAACTGGTTTATTTTTTTCCCAATGACCAGAGGTGACGGGTGGGGAAAATGAACTCCCTTGCATCACAGCAGCGAGAAAGATGAACAAAAGTATTTGATAAGACTAAGGTTCAGGGCGCCTGGGTGGCTCAGTTGGTTGAGCGTCCAACTTCGGCTCAGGTCCTGATCTCATGGTTAATGAGTTCAAGGCCTGCGTTGGGCTCTGTGCTGACAACTCAGAGCCTGAAGCCTGTTTCGGATTCTGTGTCTCCCTCTTTCTCTGCCCCTCCCCGCTCACACTCTGTCTCTCTGCCTCAGAAATAAATAAACGTTAAAAAAAAAGGTTTTAAAAAGACTAAGGTTCACATCTCCCAGGTCCTTAAGAGTGTATGTGACCAGAAACCAATATGCAGTTTCTTTGCTACCTTCATTTTTGTCCTACTTGAAATGGCAGAATATCAAATTAATCTTTCTTGTATATAGGCCTGCACTTCACAAATAAGCATGCTTGCTCAGCCTCCCACAGTCACCATAGCAACAGTACAAGTAGCAGGGTTCAAAGGGAAGGGCCTCAGTAAGAGAGTCGGACAGATATGGACTCAAATCCCAGCTCAAGCACTTATTAACAAAGGTTTGACTTGGGGCCAATCGCTTTTCTGCATCTTGGCATTACCCAAATGGTTATTATACAGCATGTACTGGGAGTGTCAAAACGGGTGATATCTAGTAAGTGGCTGTCACAGAGAAGGGTCTCAAAAAACCAAACCAAACCAAACCAAACCAAACCCAGTAGCTGTGAATCGAGTGGGTACCTGGGGTTGCGTGCCACCATCCTTGATCTGACAGGTATACAGACACTTCTGGTCTGGGCACTTCATGCTGGCATATATCCGAGTACTGCAGTAGCCAACAGGGTAGATGGCACTCTCATCATGGAAGCCAGGTCGGTCGGTGATGATCTATAAAAAAGATTCCCCCACTCTGCGACTGAGGTCACTGGAGAATTCAGAAGTCCAGTGTGCCGTGGTAGCCTTTAAAACCACTCTGGGGCCGCAAAGAGTGACTCGAATCACAGAGAGAAAGTGTGTCAGCTGCGCAGCAGACAAAACTGACCTGGTTTCCTAGGGACTGGAGATTTTCTGGGGTTGGTCTGGATCAGCAAGGGGCTGCTGCTGATGGGAACAGGGAGGGAAGGCTCAACCCCATTCCCATATTTCTGATTCTCCTCTCTATATATCGCTGGTCTCACTCACCTCCCCCAGGCTATATACTGTTAGACCCCCCAGTCCGATGGGGAACACAGGCCGTCCTGAGGGATCCAGGGCAATGGGCTGAACCAGCTTGCGAGCACCTCCCTCCATTTTCTTTTTCTTGGATGTTTTCTTCAGAACTGAAACGCAAATCTGGGGTCACCCACTTTTAGCCCCTCCCAATGCTGAGGGGAAGGGAAAAATTTACACGTGAATGCTAAGAACAATATGCCAATCCTGGTTCTGTACACTCGCTGAATGGGCGCATGGGACTTTTTCCCCAAAGCCCGGAGTATCTTTTTAACCCACCCACCTGGCAATGGCTAATTTTAGTATCAATGCTGAGGACCTAAAAGCCTTGGCAGTTTTTAAGGCCTCTTCATTTATCAGATCAGAAATTTCCCAAGCCATCCGTGTGCTCAAAAGGCCACCTAGCCCATTTCCCTGCCTCTAGGAACCACTGAATTGAAGGCAACCCAGAGAGTTGGGGGTGTGGGAGAAGGGGGAGGCCTTAGCCTGCTCCCTTCCATTTAACCAGGTCTGACTAGAATTCCTCCACCCAATGTGGCTCTAATACACTTTCTTTCCAAGGGCTATTAGGGCAGCTAAGGGACCAAATGAGGGTTTAAGTATATCTGTGGCCGTGTGTGTCTACCAGTTAGTACCAGGTCTTTGTCATTAGTCGTGGAGCCACCGGGACAACTATCGTCTCCCCAAGGTACCTTCCAGTTTGTTGTTCTCTTTGCCTTTTTCTTTTTTCTCCTTCTTGGATTTCTTCCCAAACGGTTCCTCAGCCCCAGCGCTGGGCCCAGAGATGGGCCCAGCTCCCTGTATGGCTCCCACAGAGCCGGCCACGCCGTAAGTTAGGGGCACAGTGGAGCTGTGGGAAGGTGCTGCGGCCTGTACCTCGCTTTCAGTTAGGGCCTGAAGCTGGAGGAGCTTCTTTAGCAAATACCTGAGGTTGGGA
Source organism: Panthera tigris (assembly GCF_018350195.1). Taxonomy (NCBI): domain Eukaryota; kingdom Metazoa; phylum Chordata; class Mammalia; order Carnivora; family Felidae; genus Panthera; species Panthera tigris. Next base: position 21,591,176 of record NC_056669.1, on the reverse strand, counting down.
AGGAAAGGGAGCAGAGGTATGAACTTGTATTTTATCTCAATTCAGTATTTGACTTAAGTACTGGAAAAGCCAGAATTATATAAAGATTATTACACTCATAAAAGTAAGGTTCTTCTTGGACCCAGGGAATAAGAGGCTCCAGAGGACACTTCCTCAAGAAGCCAAAGATAAGGACTGTGGTTTATCTCTCTGGCATCTGGAGGGTTCCTCTACCTTGATGTTCAAAGGTATTATGCTTCTGAAGGGAACGTAGGTATGAATTATATATACCCACTGTGCTTTGCATAGAATATAGTACATACTGAATAAATATCTGTGGAATGAGAGGTAGTTTCTTTTATCCCTTGTCTTTTGTAACTGGGCAGTTGTAAGAAGATAGCTTATGAGATGTGGCAAGAGGGCCGTGTCAGAAAGGTGAATAGAGGTGCTGTCTCGTCACCACGGTCCAACACGACTTGGGTAAATGGAACCAAAACCGGAGGTTGTGAGTTTCTCTGCATTGATCAGAGCCAGTGGGCTGTGTAATACATAAAAATTCCACTGGAGAAAAATCCCCAGAGCAGTAACACCGTATCAATCACTGAAAATGGGATTCTGAACACAACACGAAGGCAGCTCACCGTCTTTCTTCTTTTGCTTTAAGAAATTTTTCCTCAAGACGAGCAATTTCATCACAAATAGCAGCATTTTCCTTTAAGAAAAAATTTTTGGATATAATCACATATAGAGAATAAAAGATCAAAGTATTACGCTGGGAAGAGAAGCTATGTTTCAAACCAAGAAGCCTGTGTTGCTGGGTGAGAGGAACAAGTTAATCTACCCTGCAGACCATCTATTAAGAAAACCTATAGGTAAAGGTAGAGTCAAATTCCATTATGGGCAAGGTCATTACATAATTTATTGAAACTGGGGCACCTCAGAGTGAAAAAGGGGTGCTATTAATTATTATTCCAGAATAGTATGGTAGACTAGGACTGCCCTAGGCAAACCAAGATGTATGATCACCCTAGTTAGGGTAGACTTTGGCAGAGAAAAGGGCATCCTGCTGAAGTCCATATAGCCTTCAATTTAAACCTTACAAATATGAGAAATGTCCATTCCCAAGTGCCTTGACTCTCGGGGAGATAACAAAACCAAGCTTTGCTAACCCCAAAACACCCATGCAATATGAACCTTAAAAGGACAACTGGACAAAATAAAATCAACTCTGGTATGCAAAATTCTTAAAACTTCATAATCTACTTATGTGTATTCAAGTATCATCTGACTCTCTGACTCAAGCTATTTCCCAAGCATCAGTTGTAAAGGAAATATTCTCATCTGGACATTCCTCAAGTGAGAGCTCAAAATTTGAATGTTCAAAGCGATATCCCTTTTCTTCACAAAGCCTATTTCAAGTACTTGAATGGAATCAACATCCTAAGAACATAGACTTTAGGGACATCCGACATGTAGAGCATAAAAGAAAATGAGCGGTCAATTAAGTATCAAGTCCTCTTAATTCTACTTTTTTCATGTGTCACCAGTGCACACAGCCAGTGCTAAATAAATGCTTTTGGAATGAATGTTCTAATTTCCAAACCTTTCCTTATGCTTCTAAAAAAGCGGAGATATGTGCAAACTTGTGGTAGAAAGAAGAGTTCAAGGTGGTGATTCAGACACGGAGGCACGTTTGAAAAGTGAGGACTCCATTCCCTATTTCCCAGCACTGAGGCAAGCTTGAGCAAGCCAGAACGCCAGAACACACAGTTGTGGCTGGCAGGTCAGTTCACTTATTCAATGAATTCAGTGCCTCTACAATAAAAGAACAGCAGAAATATTTGAGAGACTAGAGAGGTTAGAAGGGGGCGGGGGTGGGGGGAATTATTGAAAGTTTTGTGAGCCTGTTTAGGGCAGAGGTCTGTTATGCGGATTTGGGGTGCTTGGGAAATAAGGCTGTGTGGTCGAAGTACTGAAGACACTAGGACCAGGAATCAGGGCTGGGACACAGCGCCCTTGCACAAGTCATCTCTTGGGGTTTCGGTGATGCCATTTTTAAAAACAGTGCCTCACTCTAGGGTTCTCTTGAGAATCAAACGCCTTTCCAAGAGTTTCGTGGTAAGAACGATGACTGAAACCGACTGGCACATCTTCCAGATGTCAAGCACTTTACTTTCCTCAATTAAATCTTCACGACTCTGAAAGGCAGTTAGCTCTCTTCAGGAAACAGAAGAGTACAGAAATTAGCTAATGTGCCCAAGGACACAAGGCTAACGAGAAGTAACGTGTACTGCAAAAGCTAACACTACTGATTCGGCCACTCTGGGAGGGGAACGGTGTGGGGAAAGATTTCGCGAATTAGGAGTGTCGAGGCGGAGAAGGGCCGAGCGACACTCTGACTCACAAACACGGTGGCTTTGGCCGCTTTGCGCAGCCGCAGGTACTTGAGCCGGTACTTCTCGTTCTGGCTCTTCTTCGGGAGCTTTTTCATCCTGGCCTTGCTGGACTGCAGCGGGGCCCGCGGCGAGGAGGCCGGGCCGCCCAGCAGGCTCATCGTCCGGCCCCGCTACGGGGCCTCCAGGGCGCGGCCGGCATCGGCTCCCAGGCCGAGGGGCGCCGGCTTCGTCTCGTCTGGGTTGCCGGAAGCCGGCTTCTTAGGAATCTACCCCTCCAGAACTTTCCCAAGGCGAAAGGCCGGGCCAGAAGTCCGGCAACCGACCTCGGCCACCGGGCCTCCCAGCACTTCCGCGTCTGCCTCGGAAGTAAGCCCCGCCCGGAAGTTACGTAACGGCGCCGGCCGCGAGTAACTTCCGGGGCCGTGAGCCTGGGGTGGTCTGGGATGTGCGGATGTGCGGTCTGGAGCAGGGAGGGGCGGGTGCAGGCGACCGAAGAGCAGACTCGGTGTCTCGCTGCTGTGTCCTTAGCTGAGGAGTATTACTGTGGAGCTAACGGCTAAAAGCCCCGAAATCTTGCCGGCGCGAGTCTCCCACACGCTCCCCCAGCCCACCTCATTTCAGCTCGTTTTCCACACTCCCTAACGGGTCTTCCCGAAATGTGGGACGCACTTGAACGCCTGGGTTGGGACTGCGGCTTTCCAGTATACAGCTGGCATAAAGGTTTCCCGAAAGCCTATGAGGCCGAGATTTAACTAGGATCTGGGACCACACTGGCGACTAGAAAAAAGGCTTCTGCCCCTTCAAATTAGGCTCTAATAGGGAAGAGAAGAGTTTTAATAACGAGCTAGCACTAAGTAGGCACTCAGTAAATGTTCCCCTGATGAAACCAAAAGTATGTTTCTGGACCTCTACCTATATTAACTTAGCGCTAACTTCGTAACCAAGGTCTATCTAAAATCCTCAAATAAGGAGGGTAGGCAATTTTTAGGAGACAGTGCTGGTAAATGCTCAGGTCTGGAAGACAAAACGCTTGTATATATATATATTTTTTTAAGTTTATTTTTGAGAGAGAGAGGCAGAGAGAAGGGAGAGAGAATCCCAAGCAGGCTCAGTCAGCACTGTCAGCACGGAGCCCGAAGTTGGGCTCCAATTCATGAACCGTGAGATCATGGCCTGAGCCAAAGTCAGGAGTTGGATGCTCAAAAGGCTTGTTGTATTCTTATTCCAGCAATGCCACTAACTAGCTGAATAAGCCTGTGTGTCACAGGTTTTTCTGTTGAAAACTGAATATACTATTTAGAATAAGGGAGGCTAGTGAGGGTTCTAAACTGGTGTAAAATATAATTACCGTTAGACAGTCAAAATGTGGACTTCTGGAGTTGTATATGGAAATTAAAGGAAGTATGTACATACTTAAAACAAATTCAGTGAATTACTGGAGAAAAATGTAACGCTAATGTGTGTAAGTAACAATCAGAGTTCAAAAAAAGGTTTCGAATTGATGACCCAGCTATTTCATTTCTGATTATTGTAAAAATAGTGACAGGGTCAAGACAAAATGGTTTTCACACAGAAGTCTTATGAAAGTTCTTTCATATCCTTCCATAATGAAAGCTGCCCTTGTTGCATGTGGCTGAGTTTTAACAGAGCAACTCTTCAGGATGCCAGTGTGCTTTCACAGCCATACTCAAGGCAGCCATAATAGATACATTTTTGGAAACTGCCAGGAATATTTTCTGCCCACAAAATATCCACAATCAAATATCCACAATCATGTCTTTGCTAGTGTAGGTTGGCTCTTGGAACCTGAGAAAAGATAATTGAGTGACAGGAAGAGATTTTTTTTTTTTTAAACCTATTTGCAGGGGTGCCTGCAAATAGGCGCTTGGTTGGTTAAAGCCTCTGACTTGGGCTCAGGTCAGGATCTCACCCTGCATCGTTGGAGCCCTGCATCCGGCTATGTGCTGACAGCTCAGAGCTTGGAGCCTACAGCCTGCTTCAGATTCTTTGTCTCCCTCTGTCTCTGCCCCTCCCCCGTTTACGCTCTGTCTCTCTCTCTCAAAAATAAATAAACATTTAAAAAATTAAAAAAAAAAAACCCCTATTTGCCAACTGCGTGATTTATTTGCTGTTCATCTGTATTTTGTCTTTGCAGGCTTTGTGATCTGACTTTATTTTCATTGTTCCTCTTCATATACAGGTTTCATACCTAGTGGGAGGGAAAGTGTGTTCTTTCCTTTAGTTTTCAAGCTGCTCCAGCCAATGGATTTCAGTGGAATTTGCATTACAATATGACTTTTTCTTCAGTAGAAACGTTTCCTTACAATTTATAAAGCATTTTGGGCAAGTTTTAGAAATTTAGAAAATATAGTACAAAGAAGCTTTTAAAAAAATCCATAATGTTGCCACATAAGGTGAGCCACTTTTATTTTTTTATTTTAATTTTTTTCAGTATATGAAATTTATTGTCACATTGGTTTCCGTACAACACCCAGTGAAGGTGGGCCACTTTTAACGTTTGTATGTGTTTAATACCTTCATGCATTTTCATATATGTTAGATAACGTTTCCTTTTTGTTCATGGACCTTTATTATCATTTTGTGGTGTTATTATGATTTCTTTATAAGCATAATTACAACTTTTTTTTATTAATGTTTATTCTTTTTTTGAGAGACAGAGAGCGGGAGCATAAACATAATTTTAAATGAGTGCTTAATATTCCAGTTACGGCATAATAATTTTACATGATTACCTCCATGTTGTTTGGCTTTTTGCTCAGCAATTGCTGTGGAGTGCATCTCTGTGCACAAAGCTTTTATTAATGTTTATTTTTGAGAGAGAGGTACAGAGTGCGAGTGGGGGAGGGGCAGAGAGCAAGAGACACAGAATCCGAAGCAGGCTCCAGGCTCCGAGCTGTCAGCATGGAGGGAGCTTGAACTCACAAACTGCGAGATCATGACCTGAGCTGAAGTCAGACACTCAGTCGACTGAGCCAGCCAAGTGCCCCACAAAGCTTTTTTTATACAAGATTATTTAGGGGCTGGGTCTGTGTGCTCCAAACAATGTAACGTGGTTGAGCAAAATTCAGTCACTTACTTATTCAGATTAATACCTATTTAGTGCCCACTATGATACAACCTTTAGGAAACTTGTTAAAGAGGAAAAGGCAAATGAGTGGGCAATATTCATACAGTGTAAGAATTTTTATCTCAGAGGTAGGTATTGAATGATATGGCAGCACATAATTAGGGAAGAGGGGAGGAGATAGGGAAGCCTTCTTGCAGGAAATATGTCTGGGCGGACTCAGAAGGAGAGCTGGTGGACAGCCAGTGAAGAACGGGGGAGGGCATCTTGGGCAGTGAAACAGCATATTCAAAGGCTCAGCGTTGTGAGAAGCATGGGAGCGATGTAATTTTTCTGCTTACCTATATGAAGAAGGGTCTAAATGGTGTATACAAAAATTCTCTGAAGAAATATGCAGCTTTATAAATGAAATATCAAATGAGAGACAGCATGGTATCGTGGGCTGGGCAGGGCCTCGGAAGTCAGATCAAGGTTCCATTAAATTCAGATGTAGGAATGGAAGTTAGAAGCTAAGAGGGGGTAATAAAGAAGAGAGAGAAAGGGCCCAACAGCACTTTCCTGTCTTTCCCATTTAGTTCTAAGGGTCACTATTCAGTGACTGGCTGTAAGTGGAGGAGGTGTGGCATCTCCTGGAGTATTTGAAGCACGCCTGGGCCCCTCAGGAGTCGTGAAGAAGCCCATAATCCCAGCCCTTGGCGAAGTGGTCCCTGGTTTAGATGATGAAGAAAACCCAGAGCTCCACCCCTAGCTGATGCATGGCCCCAGCCTCATTCTGTGCTGGCCTAACCCCCAAAAGCAGATAACAAGGTCCTGCCATCATTGTCTTCTGTCCCACTCTGCAGGCCACACAGGACTTGGGCAAGGTCAATGACTTCCACAAAGCAAGCTGGCAAGTTCCTAGGATTTCAGGCCACACCTGAAGCATTTCACATTTTTATTCACTTAACAGATTGCCCTTTTGCTCTTTGGGTTGAGCTGAGCGTGCATTCCAAAAGGGCAATGGAGTGCATATACTGAAAAGAACCTGCCTCCATAAATAGCCTTTAGCACCTTCTTTCCTTATAGAATGTCTAGACTTCAGCTGAGTTTTAGGTGTTTTTTTTCCCCCCTATCCTCATAGAAGGCTCTAGATCTAATTTTTTAGTTCTTTGACTCTTCAGCTCTAACTTTCAGATTTGTTTTCATGCGTTGATTTTATCTTCTCACCTTTAGGAAAACATGATACAGGATGTGATTCAGCTGAATCCACACTTAGCATTTCTAAAGCGGGTATTTTTGTACCTTAGTGTGTGAGGCTTGTGAAGAAGGAGAGAGATTTTTACTTTCCATAAAATTTCTTGCTCCACGGTTTCTTAACTAGGGGTTTTCATCACACACCCTTTGGGTGAGATGTTTAGGTTTTGTGGGTTCTAAGCCAGCCAATAATGTCATGAAATCGACCACTGTGTCAATGTTGTGCTTCTGGGTGGTCGTGTCCTTCAAAACACATAAGACACTCAACCAACTAAACGAGTTGAGTTCAGAGATGTTGGCTCGGAGGAAAAGGAGGATCACATTGAGATCATTGATGGGGCATCCCAGCATCTTTCTGCTGAGGAGATCGAAAGCTGGCAGCATCTCATAGATGGATAGGAGCCGTTTGTCCCACCGACATAGTCGTGTGAGGTTGTATATTATCACTGGAACCAATAGGGTGTATATTGTTAAACTGGAGAGACTAACAATTTGCAAAATGGACAGAGAGGTCAGCCTGCATGTGATCAGGTGGGGCACGTGAGTCTCATCACTTAGGAGGCCTGTCTTGATGGAACAGCTGAATTCCTCTTGGAAGAAGACATCCAGGTGGAAGTGGCCAAGGTACAGGTAGATGGCTGAGGTGAAGAGGAGCAGGAGGGAGTTCCTCAGGAGGTAGGTGGCCACCAGGCAATGTGAGCGCTGCTTACAGGCCAGGTACCGCTCTAGCAAGGGGAATTCAAAGTATCGTTCTTTCCGAGCCCTGGGCAGGGGAAGAAAGGAGGCAGGGTGAGGAGAGACCACTTGGAACCATATCTGAGAGAGCCACGTGGGGCAGTAATGGAATCTGTGTATGCCACGTGGCGTTCTTGGCTCACATGAAAGTCTGCCTTCCTGGAGCATAACCACCCCTCTCCCTAAAGAGACGTGTGAGTATGTCTTAATTTTCCAGCTGATGAGTGCAATGTGGTCAACCCAGGGAATGATCAGTGAATAACAAATGGCCACACTGGATTTCTGCCCAGCAGAGCAGACTAAACCTGTAAGCCGAAACAGGATCCTTAGGAAGCAATAAGCGTATTAAATTAGCACTGGACGGGGAGTCTAAATAACCACGTTCTGGTGCTTGGTCTGTATACTGTGTGTATGATTTTTAGGCCAACCCACCCATTTTATAAAAATAAACATGCTAACAAATATTTGTTGAGAGCTGTGGTGTTCAGGCACATGTAAGCCAGTCTCTGCTCTGAAGGAGCTTACCGGCTGCCTTGTGGGGAAGGGGCGGATAAGGTACGCCAATAGGAAATAATAGTAGTGCTTAATTTGTTGCTAAAATGGTGGATACAAACCACGGTGTTGTACAAGTGAGGAGAGAGGTGCCAGCACGGGCTGGAGTGTTCAGAAACCTTTATGGAGAATATTGTCTTGGAGCTGGATGGAGAGGTGGATGGAGTTCAGAAAGACACACAGGAGAGGAACGTTTTTCAGAGGATGGAGAACGTGCACACACACAAGACAGAATATGCTCCCAAATCTCAGTTCAACGCTCCTGTTGGTGGAGCCTACCTTGGCTGCCCTATTTAAAATGGCACCACTCCACAACCTTCCAGCTTTCCTGACCCCCATACTTGGCTTTGCTCCCCCGCTCCCATACCACGTATCTTCTGCCAGATGATTTGCTATGTGTTGTGTGTATTTGTTGTCTGTTTCCCCTCCGTAGAATGTGAGTCCCTATATGGGTAGGTATACCTTTGTCCCCTCCCCACCCCTGCCTCTGACACACACAAGGCACACTGATGGGTCTGGAGCACCCAGAACAGTGCCGGGGCCACAGCAAATTAGGCATGAATGGCTAATCAGGAGAAGAGGAGGAGACTGCCTGGGTAAAGTGGGAGGTTTCTGTCACTCGGTGGTCAGAGGTGTGAAAAAGTAGAGGGCCTTGGGAAAATATGTGGGAGAGTTTGGGTTTTTTCCTGCAGGCATGGGGGGAGGTTCTGAGCAGGGGAATGGTATACAAAAGTGGTACATTAGAGAGATTAACCCCTTTGTGACGCAGGATGTTCATCTATAAACTAAGGAAGAGTCCTTTCTGTCCTCCCTGTACAGAAATGATGGAAAGTTAGTGAGATGGTGTGTTAAACTCTTTGGGTTCATGAGAAGGACGGTACAGAGGATAGTTTGACGATGACCCTGCACGCCATATTAACGCTCAACTGAGGCCTTCAGAAATGGGTGGGAGAGACAACTCACTTTTCCAGCTCATCCCAGAAAACATGGGGGTCTGAGCTTTTCTGCCGGATCTTCAACATGTGCTGCACCAGGCGGATGGAACGATTGTAGGATTTGTCCAGTTCGCTGATGATGAAGAGCAGATCCGAGCTGAGGGCCGGCTGGGCTGCATACTGCCACAGCAGAACAGGCAGGTACATGACCACAGCCAAGGCCAGCAGGGAGTAGGGCAGGGCCTGTGGGGTGAGAGTGAGCTGAGGAGGGGGCCCCAGTGTGTAGAGAGAGCTCTGAGAGAGGGGCTCTCATTCCCTGCTTCCTGCATCGGGGAAGGAAGGCGGTGGGGGGAATGAGCCACCACAGGCCCAGGACATAAGGCTGTCTACTGACCTGGCTGAGTATGTTGAAGCCCAGAGGAGAAGGTTTGCTGAATCTCCATGTTCCCCAGCTGCACTCCTCAGATCTGGGGTCTGTGTAGGTATGTAGGAGCCCAGGGAGGACAAGGGGAGGGAGAGGGATATAAGGAGGGAAAGAGGGAGACAGAAGGTGGGGGAGAGCGACAGAGAACCACGAGAGTCCCTCCGTTCCCCATGCATGTTAGCCTGGGTCGCTAAGCAGAGACCATGGCCAGCAGTGGTCATGGCATCACATCCTAGGGGAGAGTGTCTGCCTTCTTAATCTTCCACCTCTCTTTCTTTGACTCCTCCAAGTTCTTATGGCCAGACACCCAGAGTCTGTTAGCTTTCAAAGTCCACTCAGGGGCCTCAACATGGCTGACTTTGGCTTAGACCCTCCAGAGAGGGGATGAAATCCCATAGCCTCCACGCTGCCTTCCCCGGTTCCTCTCGTGTGCAGTTCTGTTTTCATCTCTGCGTTCGTGGCCGTGCCAAACGACACCAGGCACTGTCTTGGAATACTTTGGGGCTATTCCTGTTCTGTATGTATACAAGCTGACGTTGACGAATGGGTGAGTCTGGTGTCCTCAACTACACAATTTACCACCTGAGGACTTTTCCCTACCACACCCAACAGGGGCTGGGCCACTATTTTACCCACAGTAGAAACTCAACTTGTTTTTTTTTTTTTGTTTTTTTTTTTTAACGTTTTTATTTTGAGACAGAGAGAGACAGAGCATGAACGGAGGAGGGGCAGAGAGAGAGGGAGACACAGAATCGGAAGCAGGCTCCAGGCTCCGAGCCATCAACCCAGAGCCCGACGCGGGGCTCGAACTCACGGACCGTGAGATCGTGACCTGAGCTGAAGTCGGACGCTTAACCGACTGAGCCACCCAGGCGCCCTGTAAAACTCAACTTGTTAAAGGCTTTTTAAGCTCATTTGTGCCAGGTGCTTGACATGCATTATTTCATTTGCTCTTCACAAAGATGCTATCAGGTAGGTACTATTAGTATCTCTATTTTACAGATAAGAAAATTGAGGCATGAAAAGGTTAAGTAAGCCATACAGGGTTATACATCTCGTGGATGGCTGAGCAGGATCAGGAACTAGGCAGTCTGATTTAGGAGCTCATAAGAACTACTTGACTATAGCTTCTCCTGAACAACGGTTGCCTTTTATTTTGGAGGAGAATTTGAGGAAAAAGAGGGAGGATGCATATTTGGTTGCAGCTAGATGGAAGAAAGTGTGTGTGTGCGTGTGTGTGTTTCTGAACTAAACACGAGAGACATGTTAGGAAAACTATACTAATCCACGAGAAAAATTAGAACCTTTTCATTCCTGTTCTAAGACATGGCATTTCTTGAAGATAAGCATCACCCCCAGAGATTCTGTTTCAGTAGGTTTGAAGTGGAACCAGAGAATCTGGGTTTAAAGAGCTGTCAGGCAATCCTGGTGGTCAGACAGTTTGACTCTTTTCACATTCGAATCCCCTCTGCAGTATCTTGCCCTTGTTGCCATCTGGATCCTGTTTGAACACTTCCACTGACAGACACCCCATGAACTCTTTCCATTAAGTCTGTAGTTTTGCCTGGGTCCCAGACCTGTGTGGCCTTTTGAGGCCTTGTAAATTGTCATAAGTTAAAAATGTCACCAGTGACTTCCAATTCAACATTGTGAATTGGACACACACGTGACTTCTCCCTCACGAAGCCCCACTAGCATGGCACTAAAGGGATAAAAAAGACATAATTCTCCAAGGACAAGGAAAACAGGAGACAAGAGCAAGAAAATGTTGCAAGCTGGAAAGCAGTCGTCTGCTAGAAAATAGCAGCCTGTTTGGGGGGGTAGGGAGATGGGAGTTGAGGCAGGCCAAGCAAGCTGTTTTTGCACCACAGAACTAGAAAGACTCAAGAGTTGCAGATATGAGGTACGTCTGAAAATGGGGGTACAGGTGGGGTTGCAAACAGGAATATTGAAAAAACAGGCCCACAGATCTTCCCTATAATATGATGCACTTGTCAGGTGACTGCCCTTTCCATGCGCCGGCAGAATCAATCCGCCTGTGGTTGGCTCTTTGGAAACATTAAACCAAAGAGTTTCTGCACTTGGGTCCATTGAGGGCAGGGGAACAAACTTGAGAACCATGTTAGTTGAAGTGAATACTGAGTGCTGAGACCCACAGTTGAGTCCCTAGAGTGTTGGTAACCGAGTTTAATACCAACTGCCACCCTGGATCCACACGATTAACGATCCAGTGATGCTTTTTGGGAATCAGCCCAAGAGAAAGGATTACAGATACCGATATTTGAGGTTTTCCCAATGAAATGGCCTGAAGGGTTCACTGTAAACAGAAAGCTGCTGGTCAGCCAGCCTCACCTATAGGCACAAAGCTTCCAATCAGATAAAAGTGGGCAACCAAAGATCACCAGACATTTGAAGAAACATGAGAGTCAATGACAAAAGAAAAAAAAAAACATGGGGTGGGGTGGCAAAGAGGCAAGAGAGAAGATAATGATGTGGTTCTAGCCTGCTCCACCCTGCCACGAAGCAGCGTGATGGAGCCCAGCTTACTTTACCTTATGAGGCCACAGGGATTTCATCTTGTTCTGGCCAAGCTCATCCTGTTCGTGGTGAATAAGTGAGTCCCAGCAGGAACCGTCCACGTAGGCGGCCTGCCGGATGCTGAAGTTACTGGGAGAGAAGCATCGGATGGGGGGCCCTGGAATAAGAACACAGCTTGGAGGCAGCCTGGAGTTGGGAGTGGAGGAATGGGGACCCAGAGGACTATCAGCTGAGAGCCTTCCAGGGGATGCCTCCAGAGCTCCACCAGTTTTTTTTATCTGGCAGGCACTTTCTTATTCCCAGGCCCCAGTTTCAGGTTGTGCACTGCAGCGTCACCATAGGCCTGTTTGGCTCAGCTCCCTCAATGCACTGGCTCCCCTTTGACGTGGGTTCTTCCCTCTCAAAGCTTCCCTTGGAGTCCCAGACACGCGGGCAGCAGGGGCGCCCCACACTCCTGTGGTTTGGTGGTGACTTCTCCTTCCTGAGAGAACTGGCATCTTTTAGGTTCTAAAATTTAGAGGATTAATGGCCTGTTTCTGAGCCCAATCAAGGGAAAGGGTGAGCAGGAGGTCCTGAAAGGGAAGGGGCTCGGAGGGAGAGTTTTGTTTTTCCATGATTCTCCAGAGAGAGGTGGAAGGGGGAACCAATGTTTCTCTCCATCTTGTGGGGGAATGAAGAGGCAGTGGGAGGTTGACATACCTCTTTGGGAAACATAGTAAGCTAATCGTATAGCCAGAAAAGAAAGCCAGAAATCCCAATCCTCAGGAAGTCCACCTTTTCTTTAATAGAAGTAGGAAATTTGCTGAGTTAATCTAGTGCCTAGAACACCAGGTCTGTGTGTTTGTTAATGTGTGTGTGTGTGTGTGTGTGTGTGTGTGTGTGTGTGTGTGTATGTGTGTGTGTGTGTGTGTGTGTGTGGCCACGGGCTGTGGGAAAGAAGGAATGGATTTATTTAGCACCTATGATATGTCAGTCTTTTAACATATGTCCTTAAATCAGAAACCCTGGAGGTGGAGAGTAGGCAGAAGGCTCTGAGACAGTAAGAGACTCATCTAAAGCATGGCCAACTAAGACCTTTAGCGGTCCTAGGTCCTGAAAAGATTATGGAGCCCTGATCTTTCTAGATCCATATGAAAATCAAAATAAAAGTTTAATTATTGCAGTGACATAAAATATATTAATACTGAAATTAAAGCTAAATATTTTTACTACAAAAGTTCGGAAATGGCTTTCAAAATTTTTGGTGCCTCTGCTCTGCTGGTGCCCTAAATTCATGCATAGTCTGCTTTTTGGGTAATGCCCAGGCCAAAGTCATGACACCTGGACAATATGGGAGCCACTTCGGAGTCCATGCAAAGAGTGAAACAAAGTGGGGTCTCTCATACACTGGGTCTTGGAGGCTACTTACCGGAAGAGAACTCCTGGGCAAATGCTAGGGACATCAGCAACAAGGGGAAGCCCACAGCTATGAACTTGACCATGCGGTCCAGGGGAAGTTCCAGGTGCAGTCCTTTGAGGCGGGGTCCCCTACGGTCGGGCAGCAGGGCATCTGATAGCATGTACTCTGCAGCTGTGTGTGCGAGTGACATGGTGCCGCTGACCTTTGGGGTGCAGAGGCCGCAGGAAGGGTCCCAGGACCGCGGTGTGGGGAGATGGCAGCTTCAGGCAGCTGGCTTTGAGCAGACAGTGCCTGCGGCCCCAGCCTCACGGAGATCTGTGCTAGGAGCAGGCACTGGTTCTCTAAATAACTGGCCAGGCCCTGAGCCAGGCATCTGGTAATTAGAGGGAGGCATAGCTTAGTGGGTCCTCACTGGAGGAGGGTCGGGCTTCAGCTGGGGCTGGTGCCAGGCTGCTCTCTCTGGGTTGTCCCTGAGCACATGGAGTCCCGTGGCTTTATGCTGCCCTCTCATTAATAAAGTATTTTTGGTGGGGTGGTGGAGAGAAGGAGAGTTGTGGAGCCAGGGCCCCCCCCCATGTAATTGGTGTGGAATTTGGGTGGAGATTGCTTAAACGTGGTGAAGGCCCTCATTTTGTGGTCTGCGTGGGAGAGGAGCCCCCAACACCCAGCTAGGATTGTTGCTCTTACATAGTATTCTTTGTCTTGCTGGTGATTTTTGCTTTGGGCCCAGGATCTTTCCCAGAAACTACTCTATATTTGCTGTTAAATTTCCTTCCCGGCCTCTGGTCTTTTCCTACAATGTTTCAGCCACAATTTTACAATTTATGCATATTTACATTTTTGTTTGTTTTGGTATTTTTTAGCCCCCTTTGAATCTCTAGGAAGCTGGGAGATGGGTAGCAGTATTGAATAGTGGAAAGAATAGGACCTTTAAAATTTGCAGGGAAAAGTCTCCCACTGGAGACCTAGTAGTACTCATTTTTTTATTGCTTGACTTCAGGCAAGTCACTGTTGGCTCAGTGTTCTCCTCTATCAAATGATCTTACGTTGTAATCTTACACGCTTGTGAGGATTGACTAAGAGTATTGTATGTGAAGGTGCTTTGCAAAGTACAAAGTGTAGAGCAAATGTCAACTCTATTTCAGTTTGGTGGAGTTGGGTGGGTGGAAAAGCACAGGGTACTTACTCTTGTCTCTGGTGCTACTTCTAGACTTGGCAAAGAGAGGCCCTGACCTTGGTCTTCACAGTGGCTGCCTCTGGCTGAATCCTTCTCACAGGCTAAGTGTCCATGGGGCTAAGGAGCTGTGACCTTTCAGAGCACATGCACCTGCTCTAGACCACTCTTCTAGTGCCTGAGACACTGTGATTCCCCCTCCAGGTGGCCCCATCCTGCTTCCAGGGCCTGTACAGGTCTTTTCCTCAGGTGCATCCTCCCAAGGGTAGATCATGCTGGTGGTGTGCACTCCTGGGCCTAAAAGATGGCTTGTTGTGGGGATTTGGATAGAATTTAGAAGTCGTGGGATGCCCACACATGCAATCGTGAGACTTCTTGCAATGTGGGACTTAGCTGGTTTGGGAAGAAGGGATCTGAGGAGTCTGGGGATTCTAAATTCAAAACTGGCATTCCTGATCATTATGAAGGGTGTGTGTGTGTGTGTGTGTGTGTGTGTGTGTGTGTGAAGGCAGACAGACAGAACATATTTTATTTAACAGTTTGTTAGCTTGATCTATAACTTTAAAATGTATAGGTATATGGTATGTGGCCTTCTATTTAAACTGTTTTTCCTGGGCTCACAAATGTTTAGACTGGGCCTGCCTCTCTCTCCATCTCCAGGTTAGAGGCCAACTCTGATTTAGAGCTGCCCTGTGTTTGCTGAATGGAATGAGACAGGCATGGGAACAGGAGAAAAGATCCTTTCCTATTTCCCATTAGTATTTCCACACTCCCATTTCTGAATCTTTTCATAATGTGTGTTTTTGCCAATGTTTATTATTGGTTTGTATGTGTGTATTTTCTTTTGCCTAAATCAGTTTACATTTTGGAGAAGTATAATATACATACATTAATATGCATATATCATAAGCATAAAGTTCAATAGACTTTCTTCTGATCAAAAAATAGAACCTTACTAACACCCCCAGAAATGCTTCCTTTTTTTAAAAAAATAATGTTTATTCATTTTTGAGAGACAGCGAGACACACAGCACAAGTGGGGGAGGGGCAGAGAGAGAGGGAGGCACAGAATCGGAAGCAGGCTCCAGGCTCTAAGCTGTCAGCACAGAGCTCGACGTGGGGCTCGAACCCATGAAGCACAAGATAGTGACCTGAGCTGAAGTCAGACTTCTAACCGACTGAGCCACCCAGGTGCACCCCCCACCAGAAGTGCTTCCTAAGTATCATTTCCCAAAGGGTAATCATTACGCTAACTTCTTTTTTTTAAATTTTTTAATGTTTATTTATTTTTGAAAGAGAGAGAGAGAGAGAGACAGAGCATGAGAGGGGGAGGGGCAGAGAGGGAGACACAGAATCCGAAGCAGGCTCCAAGCTCCAAGCTGTCAGCACAGAGCTCGATGTGGGGCTCGAACCCACGAACCGTGAGATCATGACCTGAGCTGAAGTCGGTCGCTTAAATGAGCCACCCAGGTGCCCCTACTTCTAATGGTATAAATTAGTTTTGTCTTCTTTATACTTTCTAGAAATGGAATCATATGTATATATTCTTTTGTGTCTGGCTTATTCTTTTTTTTTTTAAATACAATTTATTGTCGAGTTGGTTAACATAGAGTGTATACAGGGTGCTCTTGGTTTTGGGGTTAGATTCCCATGATTTATCACTTACACACAACACCCAGTGTGTCTGGCTTCTTTTGCTCTACATCATATCCTCAATTTTGGGGTGGTTTCAGTTTGCTGAACTTTTGTTAAAGATTTTGCATTTATATTTACAAAAAAAAGCAAGCTTGATCTAATTTTTCTTTCTTGTGAGGGCTTTGGCACATTATGCTGGCCTCAAGAAACGAATTACAAAGTGTTTCTTTATCTGTTATCTGGGAACGTTTGTGCAAGATTGATGTCAGTTCTCTCCACTAAATATTCGGAAGAATTTATTAGTGAAGCCATGTAGGCTTGGGGTTTTCTTTGTGGTGAAGTTTTAGTTAATGGACTCAGTTTCCTTGATAAATATTTGACTATTCAGATTTTCGGTTCTCTCTTCTACTAGCTTAAATGCACTACTTTTCTACTGCTGCAATAAAACTGTACTAAAAGTGAAGGCTTAAAACAGCGAGCATATTATTTCATTTTATCTCCTCATTTGCCTGTTGATGACCACTCACTTTGCTTTTAGAATCTTTAAGTCTCAGGACAGCATATACTTAACTTGTCTTAAGTGGTATCATACTGCTCTCTAGAAAGGCTTTGTTGCCCGGAGTTCATCTCAAAGATTCTGTAGATCGGAAATTTAAGAGCAGCCTAGCTGTATTGTTCTGATTCAAAGTCTCTCATGAGGTTATAGTCAAGATGTCAGTTAGGGTCGCAGGCAACCAAAGCCTTCAGTGGGCCTAGAGGATCCAAATCCAAGCTCACCCAGTGATTACTGGCTGGAGTCTCAGTTCCTTGTTAGGTGTTGGCAGAGGCCTTAGTTTCTTACCATGTGGGCCTCTCTACAGGGCAACATTGCAGCTGGTTTTCGCAGAGCAGATGCTCCAAGAGAGAGAAGAAATAGGAAGCTGTGCTGCCTTTTGTGACCTCACCTCTGAAGTCACAATGGCTGTTCCTATTTTTTTCGTATTCAGTAGAAGGAAGCCATGAAATCCAGCCCATATTCAAGGAAATTAGGCTCCACATTTTGAAAGGAGTGTCAAAAAAAAATTGTGGAATATTTTAAAACACTATAGGGGATTAGTTAAATTTTCGACGAAATTGTCCATCTTTCATCCAAACTGTCAACTTTATTTCACATACCGATCTTTATAATATCTTCTTATTAAATTGCATCGATATTTTATTATGAAAGCAT
Source organism: Panthera tigris (assembly GCF_018350195.1). Taxonomy (NCBI): domain Eukaryota; kingdom Metazoa; phylum Chordata; class Mammalia; order Carnivora; family Felidae; genus Panthera; species Panthera tigris. The sequence goes on along the minus strand of NC_056669.1, from coordinate 21,573,881 downwards.
TTAAATATAAATCAAGGTTGAAAAGAATATACAGTGAATATCTGTAATGCTTCTACCATTAGCATATTTTACTCTGCTTGATTTTTTGCACATCTATCTATTCATCCCTCTATCTACCCTTAAATCTGTGTTATTTTTCTGGGTACATGTCAAAGCAAATGGCAAATATTCACATACTTGTCCCTAAATACTTCAGCATGCACATCGCTAATTATACTTCAATATTTGCAGCTTGTTTCTTTCTTTTTTTATTATATATAAATATATGTATATATTTAATGTTTATTCTTGAGAGAGAGACAGAGGGCCAGCAGGGGAGGGGCAGAGAGAGGGGGAGACACAGAATGCTAAGCAGGCTCCAGGCTCTGAGCTGTCAGCACAGACCCCAACATGGGGCTCGAACTCAAGAACCGTGTGTGAGGTCATGACCTGAGCAGAAGGCTGACACTTAACAGAGTGAGCCACCTAGGCACACCCCTGCCTGGTTTTTTTTTTAGGTTTTTTTTTTTTTTTTTAATGTTTACTCTTGAGAGAGAGAGAGAGAGAGAGAGAGAGACAGACAGAGGAAGTGGGGGAGGGGCAGAGAGAGGGGAAGACACAGGCAGCTTGTTTCTTTCAAGATAAAATTGATACATTGATGCACAAAGTTTAAGCCTGCATACAGAGTTTGACAAATGCATACACCAGTGTAATCCACACCCACTCAAGATTAGAATGTTATCTTCACTCCAGAATATTCCATTTCATTTTTTTTTTTTTAAGGATCCTAGTTTTCTGGTGAAAATCTCCACACTTTAATTCATCCCTTCTCGATTTTCTTGAGCCTATTAATCAGAGTTATTTTAAAACCCTTGTTACTAACTCCAGAACTGGGGTGATCTGTAGACCTGCTTCTACTGTCTCCTTTTTGCATATGATTTTATCTCCTTGCAATTTTGCACTATATGCTGAACATTGTAGATAAAAGAACTGTAAGAACCAGAGATGCTAGGTAAGGCTATCTTTTGCCAGAGATGCTTCCTTTTTCTTTCATCAGACACACATGGCCAGACGTTGATCATTGAATTTCATCGGGGACTGAGGCGAGTTAGGTCTGTGCTGGAGTTTTAGTAAGATTCATTCTGCAGTCAGTTTTTTTTGTTGTTGTTGTTGTTCTGAAAGCCTGATCTTTCCAGGTTTTTGATTGAGAGTTTGTTGGGTCCTCTTAATCTCTGAAGGATTGTGAGAGGTTCTATTAGCCTCTTTAGGGGATTTCAGTTTAATTATTTAACCTCCCACTGTATGTCAGTCTCACAATCTGGCACATGTTTTGAAGGAGAGACTGATTTGGTAAGTTTGTATCAGTGAGTTCAATGCAGGCTCACTCCCTGTGCAGTGTCTTTGTTTCCTAATTATCACTAGTGGGGGAGATTTCACTTTTGTTCTAGTCCACCAATACTCAGTAAACGTCCTATGGGGAAGACTAGGAATGTGTTTAAGTCCCTCAAATTTCCAATTGTTGTTCCACCCTCATAACAACAGCCCTGACGGTTCATTTTAACCCCAACATAGGCCCTTCGCCTAGACCAAAACCAATGGTGAGCTGGCATCCGGAAACAGAAAATTCCTAGAGATTGTACTCTTACCTTGAAATGGTTCTGTCCCCTCTTGAAGTTTAATTCATCGTGTCCTCATTTTCTGCATAGCTTCCTGATATCCTGATAACAAAACATAATGTTTTGTAATTGATATAGCCTTTTCTGTTGCTTGCAGAAACATTTCCCTGCCATGACATGACATGACATGACATGACTGAGCTTTACCCAAAAACCTATGTACTATAAATATTCATAAGTGATTTTGTTTTAAATCTCATTTCTTTTAAAAAAATGTTTTTTTATGTTTATTTATTTTTGAGAGAGAGAAACAGCAGGGGAGGGGCAGAGACAGAGGGAGACACAGAATCCTAAGCAGACTCCAGGCTCTGAGCCGTTAACACAGAGCCCAACACAGGGCTTGAACCCAAACAGTGAGATCATAACCTGAGCTGAAGTCTGATGCCCAACCAACTGAGCCACCCAGGCGCCCTGATTTTAAATCTCATTGTTTCTTTTTATTTTGACTGAGCCCTGAACCTCTAAAGTTGATACATATTGCTATGTTCACAGCTAATCTGTTGTTTCTACTGCAGCAGAATACTTCATTTTACCTCATTTGCCTGTTGATGAACACTCATTTTGCTTGCCCTCCTGTTCCATAGAAACTGTACATTTCCCCTTGTGGTCCTTCAAGACAATTCAATTGGCGTATGTAACCAGGACCTTGGAATTTTAGGTCATAGGGCAGCATATAGTTAGTTACCTTGTCTTAAGCAGTTTCGTATTGCTCTCTAGAATGGCTGTGGTGCATAAAGTTTCTTATATCCCCACATCTTCACCGACAGTTAGCACCATTCAACTTTAAAATTTTTGTCAGTCTGGGGGTGCCTGGGTGGCTCAGTTGGTTAAGCATCCGATTCTTTTATTTTTATTTTATTAAATTTTTTTAATGTTTATTTATTTTTGAGAGAGAGAGAGAGAGAGAGAGAGAGAGAGAGAGAGGCAGAGAGAGAGGGAGACACAGAATCTGAAGCAGGCTCCACGCTCGGAACCTGACACAGGGCTTGAACTCACAAACCTTGACATCATAACCGGAGCCAAAGCCAGATGTTAACTGACTCGCCACCCAGGTGCCCCTTAAGCATCTGACTCTTGATTTCAGCTCAGCGCGTGATCCCAGGGTTGTGAGATTGAGCCCCGCATCAGACTCTGCGCTGACAGTGTGAACCTGCTTGGGATTCTTTCCTTCCCTCTCTTTCTGCCCTTCCCCCCACTCATGCACTTGCACTCTCTCTCTCTCACTCTCAGAATAAATAAATAAACATAAAAAAATATTTTTGGGTCAATCTGTTGAATGTAAAGCAGAGGTTCTCAAAGTGTGGTCCAGGAACCCCTGAGAGTACTTGAGGAGCTTTTAAGGGGTCCACAAGGTCAAAACTATTTCCGTACTAATATCAAGACACTATTTGGTCTTTGAACTCCCATTCTTGCATGAGAGTGTAGTAGTATTTTCCAGAGGCTGCATAATATGTGATATTTCAATGGACTGATTGCCAAGGCAGATATGAGATTCCTTCTATCTTCTACCAAACCAGATATTCAGAGATTTGCAAAAATGTAAAACAGGGTCACTTTTCTCACCAAGTTTTTATTTTATTTTGGAAAATATACTTATTTTTCACAAAAATATTTGTGTTAATATGGGATGGATTTATGATTTTATTTTAAAATGCATGAATAAAATAAAGATTTCCCATTTTCGTTTCTAACATGGTAAATATAAACTGACATAACTCACATGTACAAAAGCTCTTTGGGTCCTTGATATTTTTTATGAGTGCAAATTGAGATTAAAATGAGCTGTTGCTATAAAGTGATATCTCATCACATCAATTTGCATTTCTTTTGATACATGAACAAGTTGAGTATCTCTTCATATGTGCATTAATTATTTCTGTGTAACAAACAAAGGTTTATTATCCCTTAGTTTCTGTAGGTCTAGAGTTTGGTAGCAGCTTAGTTGGGCTGCTCTGGTTCTCACAAGGTTAAAGTCAACAGATTGGCTGGGGCTCTGGTCATATGAAGGTTTGAGTGGGGTTGGATGATTTGCATTCCAGATGGCTCACTCACGTGGCTGTTGGGAGAAAGCCTCGTTGTGTCAGGCAGCTTCACTTCCTCACCACATGACTCCCCATAGGGCCGACTGAGTGTTCTCACTACATAGGAGCTGGCTTCTCCTATGGCAAGTGACCTGAGAGCGAAAAGGGAGATGCATGAATGCATCAGGCCCATAGAAAAATCTCAGAGCTTTTGCTGAAGGCTTTGGACTTGCTCTCTGTGGAGCTGATGTGGAGGATGCTGGAGAGAAAAGGCCTAGGACACAGAGATTGTCAATCTAGTGACTCCGGTGTTGAATTAAGCCAAAAGGAAAATTGTCATATCAATATCATACATGCTAGTATATGAGAGAAGTAATGACTGATGAATAGCTCACCAAGGACAATCTTCATACAAGGCATAGGGTCTGTGTGTGCGCCATTCAGTCCCATTACAAATCCTACAACTACCAACAGGGAACTGCCTTGATGGCGTCTGATGACAAAGTGTCATGGTCAGCATGCCCCCGTCGGCCATGATGAACACAAGCAAGGGACAGAGCTGTGACATGCTGTCCACAAATGGTGTTTTTCTCTGACACAAAGTTCATCAGTATCTTGGGGGTAATAATAGAGAAGTTGCCAAGATCCACCAATGAGAAACGTCTGATGAAGCGGCAAATGGGAGTGTGAAGCTGAGAAGTAAGAAATATGAGAGCAATCCAGACCAACCTCCCCACACGGTGCACCCTAGGAGAGGTGGGCTGGAGCCTTGGCTGCCTTGTGGAGTCCCCGAGGATTAACTCTGTCACCGTAGAGGGATTTTCTGCATCAATTCTCCTCCAGGTGGGAAGCCAGGTGGGAGCAGCTGCCCCCACTGAACTGTTTCCTGTGTTTTACTCATCTCACTACTGCCAAGGTTTGTTAGGAGTCAGATGAGTTGGACAGTGTTTTAGAGATCAGGGTGGTTAGAGGAAATGGTCAAGGCCTGGACTTTTTACTGCCTACAACCTTTTCATACATTTAGAGATGAAAATTTTTGTGTTGCATTTCTTGGGTCTGGACATGTATTTTGCTTCAGAAATTTAATCTCCTTTTTGATATAGGCAATCCCAAAATATTCACCAGAACATGATAGTGTAAAGCTGACATTATCCCAAATCCAGAGAGTACAGAGTGGTGTGGTTAAAGTTATACCATGTACTGAATGACAAGTCCTTATCTGCAAAGTGAGAAGTCAAAATATCAACTCTTAAGGTGTTCTGTAAACCCAAAATGGGATAATGCATATGGATTTTTTTTTCAAATGCTCAGTTGCTATAGAAATATGAGTTGCCATCAGGCATCTGGAAACTGGTCTTAGATTTTCCCTGGTCCTGAAGCTCTATGATCCAATACAGCAGATGTTTGGAGAAGTTAATTACCAGCTAAATCAGAAGGCAGTAATTCAGGTGACAACACCCTGTGGTCTCTCCTGAGAAACCTTTCAGAAAGGGGTACAGTCTGCACTCTGACAGGCCATGCATATCAGTGTTAATGGAGCTTGACTCATGGAATTTTGTTATTTATTTATTTCTTTTAAGTAGACTCTATGCTCAATGTGGGGCTTGAACTCATGACCCAGAGATCAAGAGTCACATGCTCTACCGACTGAGTCAGCCAGGTGCCCCAAGACTCACTGAATTTTAATGCACACAGATGTAAAATTTAGAAGAACATGAAGAAACTGTTTTAGGTGCCTGCATGTGGCATATGCATGACGTAGCCAAAGATAAAGGAGAGAAATAAAAGACAAGGGATTGTATACATCCATTAAAAAAGATGTATGTTATTAGTTATTTATTTATGAAAAATTATGTATACATTAGTGAGGCGCCTGGGTGGCTCTGTTGGTTAAGCGAAAAATTATATATACTTTGAGTATATGTATCGAAAATTTTTAAAAAGCAAAAAAGAAGTAGGATATAGTACTTTGTGTATTTATGCCAGTAACTAGGTTTTCTTAGCACGTGTATTGGTAGTTGGATTTAAGTCCTATGATGCTGGAAAGTCAGCATCTAGGACTCTATACAGTGTTCTATTAAAGAAAGATTAGATATATCAACTGAGAGTTTTGTAGGTTGAAAGGTTCAGGAATCAGAATAATTTTAGAGCTTAAAAATTGGGGGGTGCTTGGGTGGCTCAGTCAGTTAAATTTCCAACTCTTGATCTCAGCTCAGGTCTTGATCTCAGGGCCGTGAGTTCAAGCCCCATGGTGGGTTCCATGCCCAGTGTGGAGCCTACTTAAAAAAAAATTGGCTAGATTAGGCTTGGAATGTAGTTTGTATTGAATAAAACAAGGGCACTAAAAATAAATGAGATTTATTGGTCTTTCTGTAAAATTCAGGTTAGGCCAGGGTTAGAAGTAGGTGAAACTAGAAATAGAACATAATATTTTATTTTATTTTATTAAAAAAAAATTTTTTTAACCTTTATTTATTTTTGAGACAGAGAGAGACAGAGCATGAATGGGGGAGGGTCAGAGAGAGAGGGAGACACAGAATCTGAAACAGGCTCCAGGTTCTGAGCCATCAGCACAGAGCCTGACGCGGGGCTTGAACTCACGAACCGCAAGATCATGACCTGAGCCGAAGTCGGACGCTTAACTGACTGAGCCACCCAAGCGCCCCATAGAAATAGAACATAATATTTTAACAGAGAAAAATGGTTTGAGTCGGGAACTAGATCCCCCTTCTCTTGTATCTTTTATATTGGGGTCCCAAGAAATCTGTCTTTCCTTAGATTCTTGTCTCATGTTGCACTCCATCCCTGAAAGTGAACTATGCAGAAATATTAAGAAGATGCATGTAGAAAGTCACGGGGACTGCATTCATTCTGGAAAAAATAAAATAGAACAAGTAGAGAAACATAATCGTAGTACAGTAAACATTAAGTATTGAGAAATTAAAATTGTGATGTACCTATGTTGGGGGGAGAGGAGAATTGGGGGTTCGGCGAGTATAAGAGCTCTAAATCCAAATCAAATCTAATTGGGAGTAATCCCTTAGCAAATAACTCATAATAACTACATTGAGTTAGACTATTCTGGGCACTGAATTAATGAATAATGTCTAAATTAAGTGAATCAACAAATAGCATTGTAACTGTATTATTTAGAAACTCCTTCTGATCTTGACTATGTGGCCCTGAGCAAGTTATTTGACCATTTGAAGCCTAAACTTCCTTAGCTACACTTGGGAATTATTATAGCAGCTACTTCATAGGATCGTGAGATTTAAATTACCTCAGTGCCTGGTAACTAGCAAGTGTTCAATAAGTTTTAACTCTGATGTGGTTTATTATTATTATTTACACGCTCACATCATGGTATTTAACCAAGACCCTGTTATCTCCAACAGTGGCAAAGTACTCAAATCTTAGACATGCTTTCTAGAAGCATGCATCTTCATTGTTGGGAATCTAAACTGACAGACATCTGTGTCTAAGATGTATTTCCTAAAATAAAAATAATTTAAATTCTAGTTACTTTAGTTGCCTTACTTATATAATTGACGCCATTTGCATAATTCAGTAGAGTTTATGTATTCCTTTCACGCATTTAAATCATTGAATCCTCATAAAAATCTTGGGGGCAGATGGTACTTATTAGCAGGAATTATAATATGCTTTTTCTTGGTAAAGAAACTCAAGAGCAGATAGATTAAGAGATTTGCCCAAGGTCACAGAAGTAAGGGAGAGGACTTGGAACTTGAACCTAAAGAACTTTTTTCCCCTTTGCCTCTAGTTCAGTGGTTCTTAACACGTGGTTCCCAGACCAGCATCATCAGTACCCTTTGGGAATTTGTAAATAAATCTTGGGCTCCACCCAGATCTATCAAAATTCTTTTTTTTTTTTTAATTTTTTAATGTTTATTTATTTTTGAGACAGAGACAGAGCCAGAGCATGAACGGGGGAGGGTCAGAGAGAGGGAGACAGAATCTGAAGCGGGCTCCAGGCTCCAAACTGTCAGCACAGAACCCGATGCAGGGCTCGAACTCACGGAGTGCGAGATCATGACCTGAGCCGAAGTCAGATGCTTAACCGACTGAGCCACCCAGGCACCCCTATCAAAATTCTTGAGATGAGGCCTGCAGTCTGAGTCTTAACTTTTCTAGGCGATTCTGATGTACATGAACATTTGAGAGCCAGGGTTTTAAGGGTGTAGCCTTTCAAATATGTACGTCTGTGTCTCTCTGGGCACTTTTCTTCTTGATGTCTTGCTATTGGCACAGCATAGGGAAAAAGTGGAATGCTGTATTATTATGATAGTTTTCATCTTTTAGGAAACTGAAGCTCAAAAAGGTACTCAAGTTACCAGGTAGCTAGTGCAAGACAGAACTAGGACCCAGGACTTCTGGACACCAGCCCATCCTATAACATGCTGTTTTGCTATAACTGACTTTTGCACAGGACTTTATTTCTTAAAGTAAAATTGATTTACTGGGTTTCTGGAGATAAATAGGAGAGGAATCTTATTACTATATTTCATAAGCATTTTTAAAAATTTCAAAAGCAATAAATGTACATAAAAATGAGAAAATATAAGTAGCTAAGAAAAATGAGAAGTTAAGAACACCATATTTCCTCTATCTAATGATGACCCTTCTTAATTACTTAATGCCTATCCTTCCAGATACTTTTGTGTGGATATGTATGCCTTTTTTTCCTTGAAATGAGACCATATTACATACACTGTTTATAACTTACTTAAAAAAAAGGTTTTTTTTAATGTTTATTGTTTGAGAGAGAGACAGAGTGTTAGTGGGGGAGGGCAGAAAGAGAAGGAGACACAGAATCTGAAGCAGGCTCCAGGTTCTGAGCTATCAGCACTGATTCCTGATGCGGTGCTCAAACTCAAGAACTGTGAGATCATGACCTGAGCTGAAGTCTGACGCTCAACTGACTGAGCCACCCAAGTGCCCCTATAAGTTACTTTTTTTTTTTTAAATTTTTTTTAACGTTTTATTTTTATTTTTGAGACAGAGAGAGACAGAGCATGAACGGGGGAGGGGCAGAGAGAGAGACAGACACAGAATCGGAAGCAGGCTCCAGTCTCTGAGCCATCAGCCCAGAGCCCGACGCAGGGCTCGAACTCACAGACTGCGAGATCGTGACCTGAGCTGAAGTCGGACGCTTAACCGACTGAGCCACCCAGGCGCCCCTATAACTTACTTTTTTATGTTGAATTTTAAAATACACGATTTCATATGATTCCCACCTCCTTCCCCTTCCATTAACAATACCTGCCTTAACCATGTCCCTTGAGGTTTCAGATTTCAGTAGTAAAGACAGGGAAACCCACGTTGTACCATAAACTTTATACCTTAAATTATAGTGCCAGAAGTGGCACTGTTTGTTCATAAATATAACTTTTGAGTTGTGTTTATTACCCCATCTTAAGTTAAAGGATTTGGAATTCAGAGAGAGATTAAGCAACTTTGCCATGGTCATTCAGCAAAGAGGTGGCAGAGGCAGGATTTGTAGTGAGAACAGACTGATTGCAAAGTGTATGCTCTGAATAATTAGCAGGGTCATGTAATTTATCATGCAGCTGGGGTATGTCTGAGAGTGAAAGGTTACGATTCTAGAGTGATGCCACCAGAAATGGCAGGGTAGGGGACTCCCAAGTCCTTTCATACACAAAAGCAATAAATAAACTCACAGAAGACTTTTGAAATTAACTTTCTTGGAACTATGGATATTAGTCACAAGTTTGTAGCAACGAGGGGCACACAATTAAGGGGAAAAAGCCGAATCTCAGTAAGAGAGTTTTGTGGCATTTTAATTTATCCTGGATTCATCTCCTGCTCCCAGCTGGGTGTTGGCCTTGAAGACAACAGCCTGCCTGGTATAAGTACCAGTACTAGAGGCAGGAGAACAGACTTTATTCTCCAAGAATTGTGGTTCTTTGTTTTGACCTCTCTGGTGGTTCTCTGAAAGGCCAGCTCAAAGCCTTTGCCTCTGTTTCATTAACCTGGAATTCTCCCAGGGCTGAGATGGCTATAGGGGGAGGAGGAAAAGTGTGGAAAATGTTTAAAGGCAAAGTCATTAGTCACTGACCCCTGGGGCAAGGGAAAACAATGGGGCAAACAATAGATGAGCCTGGGAGGGAAGACCAGGGAAAGAGAAGTTTAGGGAAATAGGGGCTTTGAAAAGCTCTCCTACATTCTGGGGAATCTAGAAGTCCACATGCATGCTCAAGGCTGGGCACATGCTCAGAAAAGACCTGAGAAGATCCTAAGTTCTCACCTCTGACTGACCTTAGGGCAACATTATTTGTAAAGTGGGAATAACCCAAATGACCATCAACTGATGCACAGATAAATGAAATGCAGTATATTCATACAATGGACTATTGCTCAGACACAAACAGATTGAAATATTGACACATGCTTCTACACGGATGAACCTTGAAATCATCACACTGAGTGAAAGAAGACAGACATAAAAGTCCACATATGTACAATTCTATTTATAGGAAATAACCAAATTAGGCAAATCAATAGGGACAGAAAGCAGATTAGGGGCTGAGGGTAGGTGAGAGCAGGGAGTGACCGCTTAGGGTTGCAAATATACAACAAACCATAGTATATGCCACTTAAAATGTTTAAATGGTGAATTTTACCTCAAAAAAGGTAAAAATAATATCAAACAAAAACAATAAAGCAGGTGGCTCTAATAGCTTTGAGATGCATTTGAAATGATGCCTCCATGGCAACAGTCTCTGACTAAGCATCAACTCAAAAGAACTTCCTCTGGGGTTGCATCATCCAAGCAAGAGCCCTCAAAGGTTCTTAGAGAAAACTCAACTTTTAATGAACCCCTGAGGCCTTATTTGTGCGAGAGTCCCAAGGAGAGTCTGCCTTATGGGGCTTATGTGAACTTTGTGATAATGAATTGTTTTTTGCTATTTGTAAATTTTGTGCAGTGGGATTAAGGAGATAGCTTGGGATTTATTAATGATACTGAAGGAAGTAGAAAAATTCTAAGCAAAAGTCTATAGATAAAGTACCAACCAGCACTGCTGAACCTTGGTTGAATATGGGTCACAAAGAAAAATAAGCAATTGTTGATAAGTGTGTACATATACTCATCAACATAAACAGGCCTTGAAGAAGATGGTTTTGGTGTTTATGTTGTAATTTCATATAATTTCTCCAAGGGGACTCCAGCCCTTAACTGTGACCAAAAATATATCTAACTCACCAACTTGCTGAGACTTGAATTTCCTCATATTGAGATTTTTTGGCTAATAAGTTTGTCCTCATTAAAATAAGTGTACCTAATAAGGAATGTAGAGTACAGATAGTCACATACCAACTTGATCAGTCCTTGAAAGAATGAGTTTTATCAGATCCCTTCCTAAAGCCAATTACACAAGGAATGGAATTTAGAGCATATAGGGCTAGGTGTTTAAGAACAGAATTGGGTGTGTATAGGTACCTTCATCATATGACTTATAATTTCTTAACATTCCAAGAAAGGTCTTTTGCTCCTCTAAACTCTATATCTAAAATTTTCTCCCTTAAAGCCAGTGCTTTGGATTAAGGTATGGTTACTAAAATGCATGATAAAAATGTATTGCCTGGGAGGGATGTTTCATTGAGCTATGTTTACCCAACAGAACGTTAGAGTAGCTGTTATTACCAAGTACAACTCCAGCCATGTCTTTTTCAAGTATTTGTACAATTATCACCTTCACAATGAGGTCTAACCGCACCATCGCACTTAAAATTGCAATTTTTCCTTGCTTTATTTTTAAGGATATAAAAATTTAAGAAAGAAGATATTTTATATTTATCCACATATTTATAATTTTAAGTGCTCTCCAAGTTTATATTTATATTATATATACAAGGTTACTTTTTACAATTTCAGGGGCTCCCCAAATTACTTTTCATTCTGCCTACAGAAATTCCCCTAACATTTCTTTTAGTGCCGTCAGCTGACAATAGAATCCCTAAGCTTTTGTTTGTATGAAAACCTTGATTTCACCTTTAATTTTGAAAGATATTTCCACTGAATACAGAATTCTAGATTGATAATTTTTTTCTTTCTGCACTTTTAAGATGTCATTCCATTATCTTCTTGCTGGCATTGTTTCTGATGATAAATCTGTAATCATTCTTATCTTTGTTCCTCTGTATAGATCTATAATATGCTTTTTTTTTTCCTTTGGCTGCTTTTAAAATGTTCTCTTTATGATTGATATTCAGCAATTTAATTATGGTATAACTTTGTGTGGTTTATTTGTGTTTATTCTGCTTGTAGATTAATTGAGCCTTTTGGATATATGGGTATATAGTTTTCATCTAATTTGGAAAAATTTCAGCCATTATTTTTCAAAATATCCCCACCCCTCACCCATTCTCTTGCTAGGACTCAAATTACAACTATGTTAGACTACTTGCTATCATTCTAAAGTTTACTGAGGTTCTATTAATTTTTATGTCTGTCTTTTTTCTTTCTGTATTTCTATATACAGACTTTCTATTGCTATGTCTTCAAGTGCATTGGTATTTTTCAGCAGCATCTATTCTAATGTGAATACAATTGAGTGATTTTTCTTCAGATATTATGTATTTTTAAGGTTCTAGATGTTCCATTTGTTTTTATTATATCTTCCGTTTCTTTTAGCATCATGTTCATTTTTTCTTTAAATTATTGAGCATTGATATATTTATAATAGTTAATTGTAAAGTCCTTATCTGCCAATTCCATCAACTCTGTCACTTCTGGCCTGTTTCTGTTAACTTATTTTCCTCTTGGTTATAGATCACATTTTGCTGCTTCTTCCATACCTAGTAATTTTTGATTGGATGTAAAAATGACAGATTTTATGTTGCTGAGTGTTAAATTTTATTGTATTTCTTTAAAGTTTATTGGGCTTTCTTCTGGCAGGCTTTTAAGTATCTTGAGGATCAGTCCAATTCTTTTATTTTATTTTATTTTATTTTATTGTATTTATTTATTTATTATTTTTTAAAAGTTTTAATGTTTATTTATTTTTGACAGAAAGAGACAGAGCATCAGTGGGAGAGGGGCAGAGAGAGAGGGAGACACAGAATCCAAAGCAGGCTCTAGGCTCTGAGCTGTCAGCACAGAGCCTGACGCGGGGCTCAAACTCACAGACCGCGAGATCATGACCTGAGCTGAAGTCGGACACTCAACCGACTGAGCCACCCAGGGGCCCCAGTCCAAATCTTTTAACGTTTGTTTTTAAGCTTTTCTAGGTACGTCTAGAGTAGCCTGGTGTATGCCCCATGTATTTTTGAAGTCTCTTCACTCTGTCTGGCAGGAATTCGAATGATTCCAGGCTGCATGAGCTCTGGGAATCTCATGTAGACCTTTATACAGGTTTCTGGAGTTCCCCTTTGCAAGCAACCTCTGCTCCAGTATTCTGCTCCACAGATTCTAGCTGCTTTGGGCTTCCCAGATGCCAGCCTCTGTCTCCTCAGTTCAGCAAGACTACCAGGCTCTGTTTGCTTTGCTTTCCCTGCACCCCTGTTTGGAAATTGCCTCTAGGAAGAGAGGGTGATCACATTTATTTCCCCCTTTTCCAGGAACTAGATTCCTCTGCTGCTTTTGGTCAATGTTAGAAAGCAGTTGTTTTAGATATTCTATTTTCCTGATTTAAGGCATTGGGCAAGTCTTAACCCTATTACTCCCTCATGGTTGGAAGAGGAAGTTGCAACCCCATCTTGTCTTAAAGTATCTTTTCTGTATACTTTTAATGTGCATTTCTCATATGGGAAAAGTTGAGCATCTTTTCATATGCTTAAAAGCAATTAATATTTCTATTTTCTTTGAAATCTCTATTCACGTCTTTTGTCCATTTTCTCTTGGGTTGTAGGTCTTTTTATTCTCAATTTTTAGAAGCTCCTTATATTACAGACTTTAGCTTTTTGTCTGAGATATAAATATGTACATTTGAAATTTCCACTGTTTGTGGTGTGAGAAATGGATCTAATTTTATTATTGTTCATATGGCTATCCAGTTGTACCATCACTATTTAAAAAAATGGAAACTCAGCTTTTTCCTACTGACTTGAGATGCTACCTTCATCAAATATTAAATTTCTACTGGTTCTCAAGTCCATATGCAAGTTTTATATTCTTTTCTATCCATTTACCATTCTCTTTATGTGCTATTATAGAAGCTTTTTAATGTCACTGTATAACGTTAGGGTTAGCTTTTACACATTGTGTGTCTCCCCACCCCCCGGATTTTCCATGGTATTTTTGCTTATTTATTCTTTCTTATAAACTTTATAATCAGTTTGTATTCTCCAGAAAAAAAACTGAGGCTATATTTATTGAGATCATGTCACATTTATAAACAGACTTAGAATTGATATATTTTGGTTGAGTCTTCCAATCCAAGAACATGGAATGTCTTCCTATTTGTTGGATCTCATTTGTGTCCTAAGTGTGTTTATATCTTTAGCCATGTGGGTTTTGTAAGGTTCTTGTTGGATTTTTACCTAGAAACTTTATTTTTCTTTTATTATGAGATCTATAAGTTCCAATGTGTTACTGTTTGTATATGAACTATGTTGATTTCTGATTTTACTCCTGCAATGTTATTGGTATTATTTTTTAGTAAACTTTCATTAGTTCTTTTTTCTTTCTTTTTTAAAAATTTTTTTTACATTTATTTTGTAAATAAATGAGACAGAGTGTGAGCAGGGAGGGGCAGAGAGAGAAGGAGACTCAGAATCCAAAGCAGGCTCCAGGCTCTGAGCTTAGAGCTTAGAGCTTGACGCGAGGCTCAAACTCACGAATGGGGAGATCATGACCTGAGCCGAAGCTGGGCATCCAACCGACTGAGCCAGCCAGGCGCCCCAAACTTTCATTAATTCTTTTGAGGTTTTCAGATATATAATAAAGTCATCTGCACAAATACGTGGTTTTACCTCTTCCTTTCTGATTCATCTGCCCCTAATTCCTTTCTTTTGTCTAATGCCATTTTCTTTCCCCTTGTATACAATATTAAATAGTAGTGGGCATTCTCTTCTTGGTTTAGGTTTTAATGGGAATGCATTAGTTTGCTAGGTTGCCGTAACAAAATACCATTGACTGAGTGGCAGAAATAACAGAAATGTATTTCATCACAGATTGGAGGCTAGAAATCAAGATCAAGGTGTTAGCAGGTTTGGTTTCTCCCAAGGCCTCTCTACTTGGCTTGCAGATGGCTGCCCTCTCCCCGTATCCTCACATGGTTTTCCCACTGTGTGCATATATCCCTGGTGTCTCACTTGGTGTCTAAATTTCCTTATTTTATAAGGACACCCAGATGAATTAGGTGTTGGATTAGGGCTCATCCTAATGGCTTCACTGTAACTTAATTACTTATTTAAAGGTCATATTTCCAATACAGTGTTATTAGGGCTTCAACATGAATTTGGAGGATGTGGGGCACAATTCAGCTTATAACAGCAATGAATATTTTTACATGAAGAATGTTTTCAATTCATCTTAAGAACCATCTATCAGGCACCTGGGTGGCTCAGTTGGTTAAGTGTATGATTTTGGCTCAGGTCACGATCTCATGGTTTGTGAGTTTGAGCCCTGTGTCAGGCTCTGTGCTGATGGCTCAGAGCCTGGAGCCTGCTTCAAATTCTGTGTCTCCCTCTCTCTCTGTCCTTCCCCTGCTCACGGTCTGTCTTTCTCTTTCAAAAATAAATAAACATTAAAAAAATGGGAAAAAAAGAACTATCAATTTCTATTTATTTTATATTTAAACATAATGAGTGAATTTTATATTTAAACACAATATATTTAAACATATTGAATTTGGCAAAATGCCTTTTCATGTGCTCTTGGTATCACCCCATCATATCCTCTCAGGTATTTCAAATCTTGAAAATTCCATTTTCTTCCTTGTGCCTTTAAAATTGTCTTTTCTACTAACTCTTTTTCTCAGTGTACAAGCATAAGCACACCTTCATTAGACTAAAAATGTTCCTCCAGTACCCTTTCCCTCTCTTTTTCTTTTATTGTAAAAAAATTTAAAACAGTAATATATACTTACACCTTCCATTTCTGTCTACATTCAAGGACTGATGATCATTTTTAAATGTTATGTTATTCCTTGCCTTTCTCCTACTACCCAGTGCACCTTTTGCGCAGATGTACTCGTAAATCAAAATCTGGGTTTTCTATCCGTTTTTGAACTTGTCTAATTGTCAAGTCTTCTTGGGCTAGAGGGAGCTCCTGAGCACAATCTTTGATTCCTGTTCTTGAATTTTAGGCATGTTGCCACCAGGTGGCAGTAGCTAAAGGAGTCATCCAGTCTGAACTGATACTGAAGATGTTTAGGCCTTTGTTGATTTTTCAACGCCATCTTTCTACCTCTTTTTAATGGAAATATAAAAGTGTATATAAATATGTATTTAAATATGTATATATATTCTTATATAAAATATACATATTTACATTTTTATATACACATATATAATTTATTTAATGGGGGAATATATATACATATATAGTATAAATAGTACACATATATTTGTATATAATATATATGTATATTTCTTTTAAAAAGTAAAAGAGCAAGCACTAGAGTTTGTCATGTGAAAGATGTTCAATCCTGTTCAGTTTCCAGATCTATAAATTGTGTTACTGGATTTTGGTCATCTTCATAGAGAGCCAACGTAGGGATTCCCACATAGCACTCACCCTGGGCCCCAGGACCAAACAAAGGAGGGGATAGAGTAGGCACCTGCCTCCATTATTCTTGGTATAAGCAGTGCCAGGGTTGAAGTGAAATTGTGCATAGTAGGGGTGAAAGTGTGCTTCATGTGTGATCTCAAAGGCCATGATTTCCTGTTTTCTATATTATCTAGGAGAGTACTTGAGGGAGCCACCTCTTTATTACTACTTAGGCCTCCGATTTATCTACATGTGAAATAAAACTCTTTAAAATACCATTTTATGGCCACAGTGATACAGACAAAGGATATTTTTCTCCTTCATTTGGAGAGAAGCCTACGGGAAGAGTCTTAATCAGAAATCATGGTCTTTAGCTCAGAATTCCTGCCAGGATAACATAGAAAGAAAAGGATTAGGCTCTTCTTTTCTTGGAATAATAGGGAAAAGAAGGATCTAGGTTCAGGACTGTCCCCTCCTCCATTAACTGAGCATTTTCCCTGCTAGGAGCAGGAAAGAAGGGGCTGTAGGACCCAGCTCTGATGTTACCATTGGGTGAGTGGCTGAATTCCATGTCTCTTTGTAGCCTTCCCAACCTACAGTCCCACAGTGGAATGTTTTGGATGTGGATTTTGGTTTGGATCTGTCCTCTCCTCTTGTTTGGATCTGGGGTGGGGAAAGTGAATCAAGGGAGGAAATCTTCCCAGGTCTCAGTGTCTGAATCTGGTTCAAGGTCAAGTTCTGAGTAGCATGGGCTCATCTCTGAGATGCTGTGAGTATTGGATTCTGTTGCACAGCCTAGTGGAGCCCAACATGGACGGGAGATATGCCTGGCTGAGGACCTGTGAACACTTCAAACCTGCAGATAAATTTATAAGGGGAGAGCACACTTAAGTGTGGGAAGGGACAAAAAGGAATAGCCATTACTACCTCACGCCTCTTCCTTTGCATGAAAACTAGACATTCTCTTGATTCAGAGATAGAAATTCTAGTTCTGAAGGTAAGGAACTGGCTCTACCTCTAATAAAGTTCTAAACCAAGAGATCACTGCCCAGAAGAGGATGGCTCAGCCATGATTGCTAGATCCCTGCTGGGTTCACGCATAGACCAGACCTGCAGGCCATTCACTTCATGATCTTTGGGAAGCCAAGCCTTTACCACTCTGTGGTGAGTCACTCAATACCCCTTCATCTTGTTCTTTTTCTTATCTTTAGCTTATCCTTCACAGTTTATTTTATTCATTTTTCAATTCACTCCAAATAATAGTACTTATTAATTGTCATCACCTATGTGAACTGTAAGGCTTAGATCTTTTCATTTGTTCCTTTGTCATTGGTGACCACTGTGTTTTGATACTAGTGGCTCGTGGTCACTATGGAGGCTGTGTTCTCAAAGATTCTTTCCTGCTCATGCTTGGTTCCTATGTTACAATGTTTGCTAGAGCCATGGCTTGGCCAGGAGGCCTGGACTGACCAAGTTTTATGATGACAACAGCAACAACTCTTACTGATATGTCATAGCCCCTTCCTCCAGCTCTCCTGAATTAGGTCTTGTGTTGTGGTCGGTGGGTTTTATAGTCATGGGCAATAACTTTGTAGTTGTCAGACTCAGTATCTTTATCTCACGTTTTCATTCACTTTATATTCATAGGTACCATCTCTGGTGGATGCAGGTCAAAGTCTCACTACCTACAGGTTACATTTAAAACTGGTCACTCTTCTCTTCCTCTTCTTTCCTTTTCACCCTTCCCCACTTCTTCACCATTCATGTTCTTCATAAATTCTCTTGGAGCTAGGGTGTAGGGTAAACCATCCAATTTGAGTGTGCTGTTTTCTACTGGGATTCTGAGTGATATTGTCATGGTTTCCTGGGCAAGCCCTCAATTTCCTTGACCTAGACTCTAACCTTGTCTCTTACTAGTCCCTTCTCTGGGAACTATTTTATTTTTCACCAACCACTGTTTGTGGCCCTGCTATGTATGTAAAGATCACAAGGAGGCAGGAAAATGATTAGGGCCTAGCTTCAAGTATTCCTTCCTGCCTTTGCTTTTCTAGCTCCTATGCCTCCTTCCCCCATGGCTAGGACTCTTTACTTTCCCTGCCTCACCAAATATCAGATTTGCTTTGCCCTATGGATCCTATGCATGAACTCAGGTCTTGTATACTTGCCTGCCCTACCAGCCCACAGGACAAGGAAGGACACTGGGAAGCTAAAGATTAAGACTGACAGAGGCACCTGGGTGGCTCAGTTGGTTAAGTTTCTGACTCTTGATTTCGGCTCAGGTCATGATCTCATGGTTCATGGATTTGAGTCTCGCATCAGGCGCTGAGCTGTGTCAGCATGAAGTCTGCTTGGAATTCTCTCTCCCTCTTTCTCTGTCCCTACCCCAGTCATGCTTTCTCTCTCTCAAATAAATAAATAAGCTTAAAAAAAGGACAGGTGCACATCTCTCTGTTCCCCTCCATGACAAAGAGCTCCTCTTCCAAAAGAGCTCCCAAATTGGGTTGGGAGTTCTTTGGGTTGGTCTCGACTTGAGACACACTTTGTATATTTACCCAAAATTGCAAGTGGGTTCCCAGAAACAGATCCAAACTCTGACCGGTGGAGAGAAATGGCTAGGCTAACAAGGAAATAGTCTTTTAAAAAGGCCATATCTTAAGATTTCTTAATTATTTCTTGGGGGTAGTTTAAAAATTACAGGTATGTCTCAGTAGTATCACAGTATTGAACTATACTTAGTGGAACTTTATAAGG
This sequence comes from Panthera tigris, assembly GCF_018350195.1. NCBI lineage: Eukaryota > Metazoa > Chordata > Mammalia > Carnivora > Felidae > Panthera > Panthera tigris. The sequence continues at coordinate 21,554,760 of NC_056669.1, read as the reverse complement.
GAGTCTTTAAGATGTGACAAGAAGGGAACCTGCTGTGGGTTGGGATGATTGCCCCATCTGTGAATGGGCCGCTGGCTCTGGGCAATAGTAGATGAATCCTGTATAACTGGATACCTATTCCTTCTGTGATCCAGGATGGTGAAAAATGGGAGGAATCCTTTCTCTTTGTCCAAGACTCATCCTTTGTCCTGACTCATCCCCAAGAGAAAAGCTAGGAGACAGTACAGCTGAAGCATGGCCCTGCCCCCTGAGCCTTCTCTTTTTAGGACAGACTTGTCCTCCGGAGTTTAATTCTCTTCAGAGTGCCCTCTTTTTGCAGGGAAGAGCTACTACTACAAACTCTGCTGGTTTGTAAAGTTAATCTGGGGAAGCAGGGAGGGAATTAGAGGGTCCTTTTATGGCTACAGCTCTAAAGTGCTTAGTTTATCTTTTTGAGTTTAGCTTTTGTGAGACAAATGGCCTACAGACTTCCCTCAGCCTCTTCCTCAAAGATGTTACTCTCTGAAATCATAATAATCTCTGGAATCTGGCCTGGTTGTTTGCTTGTTTGATTTTGCTTTAATACACCAACAAAAAGAACCTAGAAGGGGAAAGCAAGTATAAATACACATTGTGTATTGTGTGGAAGCAAGAGGGAGGTGCTGTTTTTACCCTACCAAGATGGTGGAGGGGCTTCTGACCAGTCACAGGATGTGTGAGCTGTTCCCTGGCCCTGAATGCGCTCCTCTTCACTCCCTTCCCTTGGGTGCTCCAATTGACTAGCAGTGATGGTGTGTCCTATCAACTTCATCAATATTTAGGCTGATCTTTATTTTGTATTATGTGGCTCTTGTCTTCCTTCTCATTTCACTGCCCAGAGTGTGGAGGCGAGGAGGATTAATTATCAGTAACCACATGTATCAGTCAGTGTTCTCTGGAGAAACAGAATCCATAAGATCGATCTATCTATCTACAGATTTATTTTAAGAAATTTGATTATGTGATTGTGGAAGCAGACAAATCCACAATTTGTAGGGCAAGCTGGCAACTTGGAATTCAGGTAAGAGTTGAAGTTGTGGTTTTGAATCTCAAATTCATGGGGCAGACCACCAGGCTGGAAACTCAGGCAGGATTCTAGGTTAAACTCGTGAGGCAAACTTCCTTCTCCAGGAAATTTCTTTGTTGTTTAGGCCTTCAACGAGTTGGATGAGGCTCATCCACATTATGGAGGATAACCTGCTGAGAGTCAGATGATCATAAATGTTAATCCATTTATAAAACACATCCACAGCAACTTCTAGAGGAGTGTTTGATCAAACCACTGGATAGTACAGCCTAGCCAAGCTGACATATAAAATTAGCTGTCATAGTCCACCCATTGTCAATTTGACATCCAAATGCATCTCCTTGAACCATATACTTGATCTCCATATAAAGATAATAACAAAGCCATACTTCTGACATGATACAACCAAGCTGACGCATAAGATCAGTGATTGCACCACTCTTACCCCAAACTCTCTTATTATTCTTCAGTACACTCATTGATTTAGCCATATTATCTACCTTTCCCTAAATATACTTGAATTTTCTGTACCCCCATGTCTTTTTTTTAAAGGCTTATTTATCTTTGAGAGAGAAAGAGAGACAGTGAGCGAGAGAGCATGCATGCGAGTGGGGGAGGGGCAGGGAAAGGGGGAGAGAGAATCAGAAGTGGGCTCTGTGCTGAGAGCTGAAAGCCTGATTCAGGGCTCCAACTCATGAACCCTGAGATCATGACCTGAGCCGAAGTTGGATGATTAACTACCTGAGCCACCCAGGCGCCCCAACCATGTCTTTTTTTAATGTTGCTTTCTCTACCTGAAAATCCTTCTTCCAACCTCTGCTGGTGACCTTCTATGTATCATTTAGGATGGTGAGCAAAGAGTTCTTAGCACATCATAAAACTTAATCATGTATTTCCATAGTAACGATGTTAAGAAATAGGACACAATTTCTGAGTGAAGATTGAGTGTAAAAAATAAAGGATGGTTAATTATCTGTCATAAAAGTGAAGGCACGCCATACGTTACAAACTATAATCATTGAAAACATAAAATCATAAAATAAATTGTACACAGTGGGAAATGAGCTACTCTTTGTATTGATTACATAAGGCACCTCAACAGACAACAGTTTGTGCGTGTGTGTGTGTGTGTGTGTACATGCATGTGCGTGCATGTGAGTGTCACATAAAAGACCTCTACTATAAACAGTGCTCACTTAAAATATAATGCTAACTATGCCACATGCTAACCATGTAAACAATAATGATGTCATTAGCTTTATTTGAGTTTGGAAACAATTTGGGGGATATATTAAATTATTTTAAGAAGCTTCCCAGTAAATTTTGAGCAGATACATATATAGATATCTAGGTTACAAGCAAATGTGTTTAGAGCTGTTTTGCTATATTAGAGTATTAGTTTATCTTTTTAAAATATAGCTCTTGTGAGACAAATGGCCTACAGACTTCCCTTACCCTCTTCCTCTAAGATGTTACTGTCTGAAACCATAATAATCTCTGGAATCCGGCCTGCATGTATGTATGTATGTATGTATGTATGTATTTGCCTTTACTCCACCAACAAAAAGAGCCTGGAAGGGAAAAACAGGTATAAATACACATTGAGTATTGTGTGGAAGCAAGAGGGAAGGGCTGTTTTCACACTACCAGGAAAATGGTGGAGGGGTTTATGAATAGTTACAGGATGTGAGAGCTATTCCCGGGCCTGAATACTCTCCTTCCCATTACCTTCCCTTGGGTGTTCCAATTGGTTAGCTTCTGTTATAGCCAGTGATGGTTCTTAGCTGGAAGAAACAGTCTGACTCTGGGGAACTTCAGCAGGAAAGACATTTATTGAAAAGGTATGGGGTAACTCACAAAACTGTACAGAACATAGGAACCAAGTTTAGGAAATAATTAGGATCCGTGGGAAGCCCAGTGGCTAGAATCAGTTATAACCACAAGTAAGGAATGTGCTGCTTTAAGTCACACTGGACATTGGCCATTACCAGTGGTCCCATTACCACTACATATCACAGCTGGTTGCTCTGGAAGCAAAGTCCTAAGTGGGAGAATCTGATTGGCTGAGGTCTCTCTGTACCTTTTAGAGATTTGGGAAGCATTGACTGGCCCTACTCACTACCAATTGGGGAGATTTCAACACTAAAACCAGCACAGTTTTCCAGACAGAGAAGGGGGTTCTGGTGCTGGGGAGCTGAATATCTACCACACCCTACCCTTCAGGTCTCTGAATTTCACTTCCTCAGAGAAGCTATCCCTGACCTTGGAAATTCAATTCAGCTCCACCATTTAATGCTTCCATCCAATCCTGTACTTTCTGTTGGAGCATTACCACACTTCTAATTCCATCTAGTAACATCTAGGGCATTTTTATGATAAGTGTTTGGTGGGAGGTGTTACAACTCATCGATTTAGCATGAACTCAAGGTCCATACACATGGGAGTGCAGGTGTGGTTAGGGTTCTCAGGGGAGAGGGTTTTCTTTTTTCCCTTGTTCAATCCAGAACCAAGACTGACACCAGCTCATGTCCTTGCCCTCAGCCTGTGTGGGGCAGTTTTCTTCTAGTTCATTCACTCAAGTGTCATTTGCTTTGAGCATGGGTTTATGAGTGTGGTAGGAGGTGACATGGTCTCGAATCCCAGTCTGCATCCTGCCAGTGCCCCTCGCTGCATCTCTTGCTCTGCCTGTGTGAAAATCCAGGTTCTTGGCCTCCAAGGACACCACGAGGTCAACACTGGCTCCAGCACTATCAGATTTCTGCTTTCTTAAATTTGTTTTTCTTTGCTCTTACAGCAACTTTCCTTACTTTCCCTTAAATCATACCATATAATGACAGGTCACTTTAATATTGCCTATCCACTATTTTTATGTGTCTCTAGTGAGTTCCCCCCCCCCCCCCCCCCGCTTATATAGCCAGAAATATTTATAGTTCCAGTAAATATTTTTTTCAATTTAATGAATGGATGCTTTAATAATTATTTTCACTTATTTCTCTTTCATGCGCCTCTAGGTCACTTCTGTGTACTTGATGAATCTTCCATTAAAAAAGCCATTTTCCCTAAAATAAACTCAGAACATTCAAATTTGGAACTGAGATTGACTCTCAGGGTGGGGGAGAGGTGATTGGACCAAGAGACTCTGTCCTGGATATTTCCCTGTCCCTTCTCTGTGATGTCCACCCACCAGCATGCAGGCCTCAGAGCATCTCTACTTCTCCTCAACACCAGACAAATGACCACAACCTGGCTGCCCCGTGGTGCATCTTGAGACGAGGCCAGAGGGTTCTACTATGACTGTCCTAAAGGCTAGGGGATGACAAAAGGGAAATAAGCTTGAACCATGTCCACAGAATACACCTTGTGAGATGTTATTTAATCATTATCAGCTTTGGGAGTCCCACAGAGGTGTCCACACCCCAGCTCCTAGGGCAGAGGCCACCCTTTACCCTCACTACGCAGGATCACATTTGGACCTGTCTACTTCTCAAAGTCCAAACTGAGGAAGGGAGGTCAAGACCTCTCCCTTTTTCCATCTAGGCCCCTCTTCTTACACTGTTGGTTTCATGTATGAGAATCCACGTATCTCCTATGTGATTGGCCCTGGCAACACCTTTTCTTTGTAGGAGAAGAATCCAGCAAGGCATCTCTTGTTTTGACAGTAAATGAAGGCATCAGAATTTGCACTCAGGCCAGCCTGACAACTAAGCCCATGCAGTTGGTGCTGTATGATGCCCCCACAAGGTTCGCATTTCTCTGAGCATCCAGGTGATCGTTTTTCACTCTGGGCCCATGTGGCTTTATAGATGAATCGCCAATCTTAACACAAATAAGGACATGGTGTCTTAAGAAAGAGCTTGATCTTTTGAGATATACTTCTGAGATGTGCACTGGCATGTTTACTCTGCTTCTTACTAACCCCCAAGTTGGAACTAATTATTTCACTTTTGTTAAACTCAGCTTACTTTATCTGTAAAATGGAAATATTACCAATATCTTATGTACCAAGGTGTGACACCCTCGATGCTCTTTCCACTGCTGGGTCTTTAGAATGTTGGCAGCCAGTCTCATGGACACATTCCTTATCCATCCCAACCCAACCTTAAATAAGGAGGCTGAAGAACTTTCTGGTGAAGCTGACAAGCCTAGAAGATTACACGTACTGATAAAGTGGCTTACGTATCTTTTAACTACAACAGTGCTTCTCAGAATGTGGTCCCAAACTTAGCAGCATCAGCATCACCTGGAAAATGTTTAGAAATGCAGGTTCTCAATTCTCACCCAGAGATAGTAAATCAGAAACTCTGGGGTACAGACCTGCACCTTGTCTTCCTAAGCCTTCTAGGTCATTCTGATGCAGGCTTCAGTTTGAGACCCACTCATCTATCAATCAATGACCTATTTCAATTACATTGGGGTCTTAGGTCATGAAACAATTATGGTGCCCACTCTCCCTCATCCACAGGAAATTCAAAATATAATTTTAATATTTGAAATGAAACAAAAGTTACATAGATTCTGAAATTAAAGTAGTTTCTAGCCTGTTTTAATTGGAAAATTGTGGAGACAGTTTCTAAAATCTTTTCGGTATCCTGATTCTCTGGTGCCCAAGCACAGGCTTCATCTGCTTGTTTCATTATTTTCTGCCCAACCCACAGTAATGAAACTTGGTCAATGTATGCTTCACCCATGGAGCGGTCTTATTCTGAATTCCATGCAAAGACAGGAATAAGGTGGCGGAGACTCTCTCCCACTGCATTATGTAGTGGCAACAACACAGTGGAGAGGAACTCCTGGGCCAGGGACATCAGTGGCAGGAGGAAACCCAAGTCTATGAACATGACTCTCTGTTGGGCACCAGGGCTTCCAAGAGCATGTGCCCCGCAGCTGTGTGTACAAGCAGCAAGACACTGTTGAGCACTAGAGTAGGGGTGGGGAGGGGTGGGGAGGCAGAGGCAGCAGGTGGGATCCCACGATAGGCAGGGTGAGGACAGGACAGCTTTCAGTAGCTGAGCAGTTATCTATGCTAGAAGCAAGAGATGCTTCTCTAACTGTCCAGGCCTCTGATAATTAGAGGAAGGCTGGACCTTGCAAGAGTCTTTGTCGGAGGAGGATCCAACTTCAGCTGGGACTGGTGCCAGACTGCTTACCCTGAGCTGTCCCTGAGCTGGTGGAGCTCCACTGCTTTGTGCTAAACTCTCACAAATGAGGAATTTTCAGCATGGTGACGGAGAGAGGGAAGCTACAGGCCAGCAAACCTCCATAATTGGTGTGGGAGTCGAGTGGAATTTACTTAAATGTATCGAAGACTCTAATTTTGCAGTTTGGAATGAGAATGGAACCCCAAGACTCTGGGATTATTACACCTGCATTTTATTCTTTCTCCCAGTGAAGGTTTTAGCTCTGGACTGTGGTTCCTCTTCCAAAACTGCTGTGCATTTGATGCTAAAGACCATACTTTCCATACCCTCACCCTGGAACATTTTCCGAGCTGTTTCAACCACATTAGATCCTTCTAAAAAGCTCAGGAATGCATAGGAGGATACAAAAGTACAAAAAGCATGAGCTTTCCAAGCTGCAGTCAAAAGACCAGGGATGCGAAGCCAAACCACAGCCTCTGGAATGATCAGCCCAGAATGGTCAGGATTCAGTTGTTGACTGCCAGCTTTGCTGATTTCTGCCCCCCGTTCCAACTTGGGACCACAGAAAGCCAAATATGTTCCCCAAACCAATCACATAGGGAGCCCTGTGTCTAGTTAGCCTGTCTCCAGCTTCCCCATGCAAACTGCCCCCAATTAGAGCCCCTCTGAAGACATCTCCCTTCTTCTCACTCCCCGGACCCTTTATGAGTCTCTACCAAAGGCAAGCGCTGAATAAGTAGCCTTTGCTGGTTCTCATTTGGTGGCTTTTGTTTATTCCACACTTTAGACCACCCACTTAGCCCTATTTTTCTTATTTGTAAACAGTATATAAGATGATTTCACAAGATGGTAAGTATTCATTGATACTGAACATTAAAGTGCCATCTAAAAAATATTTTATTGAGGTGTGACTGACATACAGAATGCTGTATGTATTTAATGTATACAACTTGATGAGCTTGGGGATAAGTATACATCCATGAAACCATCACCACATTTAATGCCATGAACATACACATCACCTCCACAAGCTCCCTTCTGTCCCCTATTTAAAAAAATTTTTTTGGGGGGCGCCTGAGTGGCTCAGTTGGTTAAGCGACCGACTTCGGCTCAGGTCGTGATCTTGCGTTTTGTGAGTTCGAGTCCTGCGTCGGGCTCTGTGCAAACAGCTCAGAGCCTAGAGCTGCTTCAGATTCTGCGTCTCGCTCTCTCTTTGCCCCTCCCCTGCCCATGTTCTGTCTCTCTCTGTCTCTCAATAACAAATAAACTTTAAAAAAAAATAAATTTTTTTTGTGATAAGGACACAGCATAAAGTTTACCATCTTAGCAAATTTTTAAGTATATGATACAGTATTGTTAACTATAGGCAAAAAAGGAAGACACTTTGAGGTATAGGCTGAACACACTTTTCAGAGGACACACAAGAAAGAATGTTGCATGTATAAATATTCCTTCTGTCTCTAATAGTATGAAAAATGAGTAAGAAGCTTATGCACTCACATAACCTTCATCTCTTTTTAAGAAAACACTATGCCACACCCATAACATGTAGGGAAAAAAAACACTGAGAAAGCTGAAATTAAATTAGTCTCAAACTTAATATGATTTTCTCATAAAGAATAGTCTTCTGCATATAAATTTGAATTCACTGTAAACAAAAAGATGCTTTGGGGGTGCCTGGGTGGCTCAGTCAGTTAAGTGTCCGACTTTGGCTCAGGTCATGATCTTACAGCTTGTGAGTTTGAGCCCTGCATCAGGCTCTGTGCTGACAGCTCAGAGCCTGGAGCCTGGTTCAGATTCTGTCTCCCTCTCTCTCTGCCCCTCCTCTGCTCACGCTCTGTCTCCCTCTCTCTCTCAAAAATAAGTAAACATTAAAAAAACTTAAAAAAAAAAGGTGCTTTGTAAAGTGTAATATGAGGGACAAACATATCTTAGCTCAACTGTATGACTTGCCAGTCAGGGAGAGGAGAAGCAGCTATGGGCAGACACATGGGCAAAGGTCACCTCCTTCCACAGCAGTCTTCTTAGACTCTGTGAGAGGTGCTCAGTCCTTGGCCTTCTCTGGCCGTGCCTCTCCCCAATGGCTGAACAGATCCAAGGGGATGTGTCCAGCCAGAGCCTCTGCACCTCATTCTGGACTTGTTCTCAGTTTGGGAATACCAGGATTTCAATGCAATTTCAAATACCCTTTACCTGCTTATAAGGCTCTTCCCAAGGCCCGCCCCCTAAAAGCGGACCACATAGCTTGCTGTTCATCCCTAGACCAAAGGGGTTAGCAAGGGATGGCTGCGTGCAGGGGATATGGACGGAGTCGGGACACGCGGATATCCATAGATGTGTCTGTGTGAGGTCCCTTGTGAAGTGGGATAGCACCAGCAGGGGCAAACGGAGAGAGCATGCTGTGGCCACGAGCAGGGGGCCGGAGGCCAGGCAGAGCCTTCCTTTAATATCACTGTTCTGGCGCAGAACTCTTAGCATCCTGAGATTTCTAAATTTGAACTTGGCATTCTAGCTTGTTTTGAAGGTATATTTGTCAAGGTAGGAAGAAGAAAATATTTAACACTTTGTTAGCTGGATTTTTAACTGCTAAATATTCAGAGGCCCTTTCTCCAGGCCTCGCAAATCTTAAGGGGTAGGCCTGCCTGACCCCCCAGTCAGCTGTTCGGTGGCCAGCTCTGATCTAGACCTTCTTGGGCGTGTTGATTGGTATGCATCTGGTGGGGGGTGGTGAGTCTAGAAAAAGGAAATTTTATTTCTGTTTTCCCACTCCCTATTTCCATGCCTCTTATCTCTCTGGGTAGCCATTCTAACCTACTTAATGTATATTTTATGTTATTTTTTTTCTGTCTAAATGTGTTTTTTTTCCCCTGGTTCATGTGAATATAATTTTGTATTCATAAGTAATACTGTGCTTTATACCCTGCACAGCACTGAAGCTCTCTCTAGGCTATATCGCTCATAGCTAATCCTCTGCTTCTAACTGCTGCCAAGTCTCTGCTGTAGTCTGTTTACGTACCCAGTGGTGGGTGTAAAGAGATATCTCATTGTTTTAATTTGCACTTCTCGGATTAGTAATTGGTTTAAGCATCTTTTCACATGCTTGGCGGCCCTTCAGGCTTTCTCATCTGTAAAATGTTTGTTGTATACACCTTGCCCATTTTTTTTCTGTTGCTGTTTTTCTTCTTGTTGGTTTGCCCCTGTTTCTAATATATGCTGGTTAGATATCGTCTTCCATGCTGTTTCTATTAGCTCTATCTGCTGCGTCCTTTGCTGAACAAATATCCTAAGAAGTGAAATTCATATGAAATTCACTAATTTATTTAGCCTTATGCCTTCTCACCTTCAGCTAACAAATATTTTCCTACATTTTTTCCTGACTAGAGGGGATCGATAGTGGTAGAGATCTCATCTTTGGAGAAAGGTCAGGAAAAAGTAGGTAGCCACTTGGGAATGGCTCTTTCTTTCTTTCTTCTTCTTCTTTTAATGTTTGTTTTTGAGAGAGGGAGACAGAGGGCAAGCAGGGCAGGGGCAGAGAGAGAGGGAGACACAGAATCCAAAGCAGGCTCCAGGCTCTGAGCTGTCAGCACAGAGCCTGATGCGGGGATCGAACTCATGAGCTGTGAGCTCATGACCCAAGCCGAAGTCAGACGCTTAACCGACTGAGCCACCCATGTGCCCGGGGGAACGGCTCTTTCAATATCCATTCTGCCCTCATTCTAGTCAGGTTAAAGACTCAAAGTTTTATACCCAATTCCCTGGTAGCTGGAGCCCTGGGATGTGAATTCGTTACCATTTGAAAGGTGGCACGAGGTTCTCACGCTTCAGTGTGTCTCAGAATCACCTGAGGGTTTATTAAAGCACACATTGCTGAGCCTGCCCATGAATTCTACAGGTCTGGAGCCTATACAGGGCCTGAAAATTTACATTTCTAACAAGTTCCCAGGTGAGGCCATCATGAGTGTGAGTGGCAATCTTCACCGTGGCGGTCGTGATGGTGGCAGTGCCAATAGGAGCTTCTGGACCCTCTAAGTCAGGTCTTGCAGAGTCACTTGAGGGCCTCCCCATTTCCCCAGTCATTCAAAGATCTGTTAGCGACTAGTTTCCTGTATTATAGTCCTTTCTGCTTGAGAAAATTCGAGTTATTTCCGTTTCCCATAATAAACCACTGCTTGATGCAATAGCATACCAAAAATAGCTTTCAGTGACAAGAGGTTGTCCACAAATCCGTTGCCCCACGTCAGGCTGCTGAGCCTAACCCTTGTATCCTCAATTCCATCATCGGCAAGGGGCGCAGGGAGAAATTTTGCCCCGAGGCCCCTGGATTTACTGAGCGAGGCTGACAGTAGAGCTATCGGTCATTTCAGCAGGACAAGAGATTTGCAGCGATGTGTCACCTGGGGTGACCCATCATCCTGCTTTGTCTGGGACCGGGAGATTCCCCAAGATGTAGGGCTTCCAGTGCTAAAACCGGAAAAGGGCCCAGCAAACCGGGTCAAGTTGGTCACTCTAGTGTAACCTTTCCTAAGTCACCTTGAAGGAGTTGTCTATAAAGGGAAAGAAGCTAGGGCAGGTGATAAAAGGTGCGGATCTGAGAAATTATTTTTTTGGAGGTATTTGAAATCGGAAGAGCGTAAATGGGTCATGTTCAAATGGAGTGTCGGCCTAAGGCACTGGGGATAATGCGTGAGAGCCAAGACTGTGGGCTCTGGGTTACTTACACTTGGGTCTCAGTGTTGCTTGTTTGCCAGTGATGGGACTTTAGCACGTTACTAAACCAAGTTTCCATATCTGTGAAATGAGGATAACAACAGTACCTACATGTTATGAGGTGTAATTGTAATAATGTATATAAAGCAGTTAGGGGGGTTGCATGGCTCAGAGTAGGCACCCCAAAACATGTGACCGGGTCTTGTTTTTTTTTATTGTCACTATGAAACTACATACAGGGGTCGTGTAGAGGTTCTGGGGCGGGAACAAGCAGAGAGGAGTGAAGGCAGGGGAGGAAGTCTGGATGAGGAAGGAGCTGCACATCACTTCTTGGTGACTTTCACATTCACCTCTCTTTGCCTTCTATACTCCCAGGCACAAAAAAAGAAGAATTGGATTGAGTAATAGTTTCTGTAGGGAAGGTAATAAAATAATGGATGACTTTCAAACTCAGTGCTGACATTTTAGTATTTTATTTTATTTTATTTTATTTTATTTTATTTTATTTTAAAGCTTATTTATTTATTTTTGAGAGAGACAGAGAGAATGTGGGTGGAGAGCGGCAGGGAGGGAGGGAGAGAGAGAAACCCAGGCAGGCTCCACGCTGTCAGCACAGAGCCTGATGCGGGGCTCGAACTCAAGAAACAGTGAGATCATGACCTGAGCCAAAACCAAAAGTCAGACGCTTAACTGACTGAGCCACCCAGGTGTCCCTCAAAGCTGAAAGTTTAAAATTTTTAGTAAATGTTTACCAAAGGGTTCAGGAGAGAAAATGGATTTCAAGTGAAAGAAAATATGAACTTGAAATGATTTGGTTTCAAACAGAAATGAGAGTCCAGAGAGGGAGGGAACGAAGAAGGATGAAGGGGAGGAGGCACTCATTCAACTATGTGCCCAAGTTAATGCTTCCCATCGTGGCCGGGCAAGCATTCAGAGGGCTTCCCTGTGTATCACAACTTAATTTTAAAATCGAAAAAGAATAACATTTACCTCAAAACATTTGTTCCCCTCAGTGCTTTCTACATGGCATTTGCATCTGAAGTTTTCTCCTCAGTGTTTTCTGCACGGCAGCCTTTACCTCCTTATTCCTCAAGCTGTAGATCAGGGGGTTCAGCATGGGGATCACCGTGGTGTAGAACACGGAGGCCACGTTCTCCTTGGCCACAGAACTGGCCGTGGAGGGTTTTAAGTACATGAACGCTGTAGATCCATAGAACATTCCCACAGCTGCAAGGTGAGAGCTGCAGGTGCTGAAGGCTTTGGACCTTCCCTGTGTGGTGCTGATGTGGAGGATGCTGGAGAGGATGAAGACGTAGGAAACAAGGACTGTTAAGCTGGTGACTGTGATGTTGAATCCAGCCAAAAAGAACACTGTCATCTCAATATGATAGGTGCTAGAGCAGGAGAGCTTCATGAGGGGCACGATGTCACAGAAGTAATGACTGATGAGGAACTCACAGTAGGACAGTTTTAACATCAGGCCAGTGTCTACTGTTGCACCAATGAAAGCCATGGCATAGGCCGCAGCCATCAGCAGGGAACACACTTGAGGAGACATGATGACATGGTAGAGCAAAGGGGTATAGATGGCGACATAGCGGTCATAGGCCATCACTGTCAGCATGTAACTCTCTGCAACGACAAACACAACGAAGAAGTAGAGCTGTGACATGCACCCCGCATAGGAGATGATGTTCTTCTCTGACACAAAGTTCACCAGCATTTTCGGGGTAATGACAGAGGAGTAGCAGAGATCCACAAGGGACAGATTGCTGAGGAAGTAGTACATGGGGGTGTGAAGCTGAGCATTCAGACAAATCAGCGTGAACATGCCCAGGTTCCCTATGATGGTGACCAAGTAGATCCCAAGGAAGAGGAGGAAGAGGGGGAGCTGGAGCTCTGGCCGATTTGTCAATCCCCTGAGAATAAACTCGGTCACTGTAGAGTGATTTGCGGCAGCCATTCTCCTGTGCTTGGGAGCCCTGTGGGGATGGGAGAGAAGAGCCCATGAGAGCCTACATTTAAACTTCTTGGCAAAGCTGGTTTTGAGCACTTGGGTTCAGTTGGGCGATCCTGGGCTCTTTCCCGATGAATCCTCCCTTCCTTTGGCTGTTGTCTGGGAGAAAGACCAGGCTCTGGGTATTTCAAAGACCATGAGGTTGGGAGGAAAAAGGGGACAAGATCTGGGGCTTTTACCACTTTTATGTTTCTCAAATATCCTACAGCAATGGTTCTTAGGGTACATTTGTTGGACCAGCAGCATCAGCACCATGTTAGAGATGCAAACTCTCAGCCTCCACCCGGGACCTACCAAATCAGAAACTCTGGGTTTATATATATTTATATATATACATATATAATTAATATATTAATATAATATATAATAAATAATATAATATATATTAATGTATATTAATATATATGTTAAGTTTATGTATTTTGAGATATTGTGAAAGAGAGTACACCTGTGCATGCAGAGAAGGGACAGAGAGAGAGGGAGGAGTGGAGAGAGAGAATACCAAGCAGGCTCCTTGCTGTTAGTGGGGAGCCCGACACAGAGCTTCAACTCATGAACCTTGAGATCATGATCTGAGCTCAAATTAAGAGTTGGATGCTTAATGGACTGAGCCACCCAGGCTCAGTCCATTTTTAAAAAGTTTCGTAACCTGCTTTTTAAAAGTACTTTAATACATTGTGTCATTTGATTCCTATAATAATAATAACTCTGGCATTAACCTTATTTCCATTTCTTAGATATAGAGCCTTTAAATCCTTAGGATGTGCTATGAAGACACAAAAATCTGATTTGCATTATAAACTTCATATGTTATATTATTGGTGGTATGGCATTTAACTTCACAATAAGTAGTCTCAGAAGTAGCTAAGTTTTTCCCCATATATTACTAAAGGGAAAACAAATTTCTTCTAGATAACAACAATAGTTTAAAAAAACTTACATTTTCCCCTTGTACACAATTTTCACCTCTTTTTTAAAAAAAAAATATATTTTTTTCAACGTTTTTAATTTATTTTTGGGACAGAGAGAGACAGAGCATGAACGGGGGAGGGGCAGAGAGAGAGGGAGACACAGAATCGGAAACAGGCTCCAGGCTCCGAGCCATCAGCCCAGAGCCCGACACGGGGCTTGAACCCACGGACCGCGAGATCGTGACCTGGCTGAAGTCGGACGCTTAACCGACTGCGCCACCCAGGGGCCCCATTTTTTTTTTCAACGTTTTTAATTTATTTTTGGGACAGAGAGAGACAGAGCATGAACGGGGGAGGGGCAGAGAGTTAATGTTTATTTTTAAGAGAGAGAGAGAGAGAATGAGCAGGGGAGGGCAGAGGGAGGGAGGGAGACACAGAATCCAAAGCAGGCTCCAGGCTATGAGGTGTCAGCACAGAGTCTGACAAGGGGCTCAAACCCATGAACTGTGAGATCATGACCTGAGCTGAAGTCAGATGCTTAACTGACTGAGCCACCCAGGCACCCCACAATCTTCACCTCTTAAAACAGTAAGAAACATAGAAAATCCACCTTGAATACACCATTACCAGAAGTCAAAGTATTTTACAAAGCAGTGCAGAGTAAATACCACTCAGTGTGGTGTGGACTGGAAAATCCTAGATAGAACTGATTTAAATTTAATTTTTTACTCCCATAATCATCTAATGATATGAAATAGGCAAACAAGATCCATATATTTGATATCAGTTACTACAATGATTACCTCTAGTTCTACCAGACCATAAGAGGCTTGGGCTTGCAGCCTATGAGAACTCAGCACATAAAGAAGAAAACGCTTAGAGATGAAGGTAAACAAATGCTTAGAAATAAAGCCTGAATTAGAAACAGGAATTCACGGAAGAAATATTTTTTCATATAATTGCATTAAATCTGTAATTGAATACTGTGCTGAGAAAAAAAACAACACAGTCTCCTGGAAATTTTAGGGGATGCCTTGGTTCCAATAGTTAGGAAATAAACATCAAGAAGTGAAGGAGCTTTCCAAATTTGTATCTATTCCTAAATGTATTCCAAGAGGCCAGCAGGGTTATGAAAAATGGGTCACTGGGGGTCTGTTTATATAACACATGGGCAGAACCTCCTGGGATTCAGTCATTTCAGAGTCTGGAGTCTTTGCTGAAGAAGCAATTAGAGTCTTGGTTTATGCCTGTGCTGGGAATCATGGTGTGTCTCCCAGGTGTGTTAATTTTCCTTTTATTTGGAGTCATCTTCAGCTTGGGAAACTTAGAGTCTAATGCCAGCATTCAAATATTTTACAGCCAAACACCCCATAATCACCACCATCACCACCACCACCACCATGACCACCATGTCAGTCATTACCATCAACATCTTTAGTTACAACCATTATGGTTACTACTAATTATTATTCTTCATTAGGCATACTCAATGAGGCTTAAAATGTTTATTTACTTACTTATTTTTGGAGAGAGAGAGAGGGAGAGAGAGAGGGAAAAAAAGGAATGAATGGGGAGAGGTGCAGAAAGAGAGGGAGAGAGAGAATCCCAAGCAGGCTCCATGCTCAGGGTGGAGCCCAATGTCGGGCTCCATTCCACAACCATGAGATGATGACCTGAAGAAACAGAAAATTTGAGCAGACCCATAACCTATAGAAATTGACTCAGTAATCAAAAATCTCTGAACAAACAAGAGTCCAGGGCCAGATGGCTTCCGAGGGGAATTCTGTCAAACATTTAAAGAAGAATTCATACCTATTCTTTCGAAACTGTTCCAAAAAATAGAAAGGAATGGAAAACTTCCACACTCATTCTATGAGTCCAGTATTACCTTAATTCCAAAACCAGACAAAAATCCCAAGAAAAAAGGAGAATTACAGACCAATATCTTTGATGAACATTGATGCAAAAATTCTCAACAAGATACTAGGAAATTTAATTCAACAGTACATTAAAAGAATTATTCACTATGATCAAGCGGGATTTATTCCTGGGCTGCAGGGCTGGTTCAATATCTACAAATCAATCTACATGTTACACCACAGTAATAAAAGAAAGGATAAGAACCATATGATGGTCTCAACAAACACAGAAAAAACATTTGACAAAATACAGCATCTTTTCTTGATAAAAGCCCTCAAGACAGTAGGGATAGAAAGAACATACCTCAACACCATATAGTCCATATATGAAAGAATCATAGCTAATATCATCCTCAATGGGGAAAAAAAAACTGAGAGCTTTTCCTCTAAGATCAGGAACAGGACAGTGATGTCCACTCTTACCACTGTTGTTCAACATTGTACTGGAAGTTATAGCCTCAGCAAACGGACAACAAAAAGAAATAAAAGGCATGCAAATCGTCAAGGAAGAAGTCAAACGTTTGCTCTTTCCTGATGATATGATACTCTATGTGGAAAACCCAAAAGACTCCACCAAAAAATCTGATAGAACTGATGCATGAATTCAACAAAGTCTCATGATACAAAATCAAGGTACAGAAATCTGTTGCATTTTTATATGCCAATAATGAAGTAGCAGGAAGAGAAATCAAGTAATTGATCCATTTACAAAACCATAAGATAGCTAGGAATAAGCCTTCACCTTTGGAGGTAAAATATCTGTACTCTGAAAACTATAGAACATTTATGAAAGAAATTGAAGAGGACACAAAGAAATGGAAAAACATTCCATGCTTATGGACTGGAAGAACAAACATTGTTAAAATGTCCATACTACCCAAAGCAATCTACACATTCAATACAATCCCTATTAAAACAACACCAGCATTTTTCACAGAGCTAGAACAAACAATTCTAAAGTTTTTATGGAACAACAAAATACCCTAAATAGCTAAAGCAATATTGAAAAAGCAAAGCAAACCCAGAATCCTCACGATTCCAGATGTCAAGCTACATTACAAAGCTGTAATCATCAAGACAGTATAAAGAAAGTACTGGCACAAACACACATACACAGCTCAGTGGAGCAGAATAGAGGACCCAGAAATGGACCCACAACTATATGGTCAACTCATCTTCGACAAAGCAGGAAAGAATATCCAATGGAAAAAAAGACAGTCTTTTCAATAATTGGTGTTGGGAAAACTGGACAACACCATGCAGAAGAATGAAACTCGACCACTTTCTGACACTATCCAGAAAAAATAAATTCAAAATGGATGAAAGACCTAAATGTGAGACAGGAAACCATCAAAATCCTAGAGGAGAAAACACATAACAACCTCTTTGGGTTCAGCTGGAGCAACTTCTTACAAGACATGTCTCTGGAAGCAAGGGAAAGAAAAGCAAAAATGAACTCTTGGTGTTTCATGAAGATAAAAAGCTTTTGCACAATGAAGGAAACAATCAACAAAACTAAAAGGCAGCGTATAGAATGGGAAAAGATATTTGCAAATGACATATCTGATAAAGGGTTAGTATCCAAAATCTATAAAGAACTTATCAAACTCAACACCCAAAAAACAATAATCATGTTAAGAAATGGATGGAAGAGGGGAGGGGGCCAAGATGGCAGAATAGCACCAAAGTTTTTTTTTGCATCTCTCATCTCTGAAATGCAGCCAGATCAACACCAAACCATCTTGCACACCAAGAAAACTTATCTGAGAATTAACACAACAATCTGAACAACTTGAACCACAGAACTCAGCAGATATGTGGTGTGGAGAGTTGAACTGGGGGAGAGAGAAGCTGTGGAGGGCAGGAAGCTGTTTTTGCTTGTGGAAAGAGGACAGAGATGGGGGGAGAGTATAAGAAAAGCACCCCCCTCCACCGGAAAGCAGCTGGAGAGGAAGTGGAAGAGTGGAAACAGCACAGGGACTGAACAAAAAAGGGAGAAAGAGAAAGGAGGGGGTTTAAATTCCATTAAGACTCTATAAACAGGGGGAGTGTAGAGTCTGACACTCTGCAGCTTGATACCTGGTGGTGCTCTGGTGGGAGGGGCAAATCCCTAGGAGCAGACAGCAAGGTGCAAGGGGTCCTCAGGCCACGTGGGGAGAGGTAGGTTCCCTGCTGTGGGGACATTTAGTTGAGACTGTGCGGCCTCCCCACAGACAAAGGTCCCAGCAGACGCTGGAGAAAAACCACATATCCTGGTGTGGAACAAGGATAGTAAGGGTGAAGCCTGGCACCAGATGTGTGTTGTGATTTACCATAAGCCCTGAAGTGCTGCTGCTACATGATTGAGTGAACTTTCTCTGGGGTGGGCTGGTACCAGGTCGTAGTCTCTGGGCATCTGCTGCAACACGGTTGTGTGAACATTCCAGGGGGTGGGCTGGCACCTGACCATTATTTGACCAGATCCTCCCCCAGAGGGCCAGAATAGGTCAAAACCACAGTCCCTCAGAAATGAGGGATTAGGAAAAACAGCCCCATCTGAGATAAAACTCAGGAGGGAGGTGCCACCTGGCAGCCTGATGGCTTGGTCATGGACAGTGTAGAAGGGGGGGAGTGGATGGAAGCCAGAGACAAAGGAGGGGTACTTCATTGCTGGTCGAGGAGAGCACAGAGTTCTGATACTAGAGACTGGGTAGCTGGGTGACACCATTTTCACCCCTTCTGCGCATGTGGGTACATGCCTACACGTGCCACAACGATCTACCCCATGTAAACTAAACAGTGCCATGTAGTGGAAAACAGAGCGATTACACTAAGTCCTGCCCAATTGGGCCAACTGAGCTCTTGAGGAACACCACAAGTCTCTCTTCTGTGTCTGCTTAGTTTATGGATTTTTTTTTAATGTTTATTTATTTTTGAGACAGGGAGAGACAGAGCATGAACAGGGGAGGGTCAGAGAGAGGGAGACACAGAATATGAAGCAGGCTCCAAGCTCTGAGCTGTCAGCACAGAGCCCGACGCGGGGCTAGAACTCACAGACCGTGAGATCATGACCTGAGCCGAAGTCGGCCGCCTAACCAACTGAGCCACCCAGGTGCCCCTAGTTTACGGATTTTAAAGTGCTTCATAGTTTGACTTTTAGGGGAAACTGGATGTACTTTCATTAGTATTTCATTCTGTTCACTAGTCCATCTATTAATTTTCTTTTCTTTTTCCTTTCTTTTCTTATTCTTGAATATAGATAGAGAAAAAATTATTATTTTCCGTTTTTCTAGAAAAGGTTTTTCTTTATTTTTCCTATATTTTTTATTTTTGTAAATTTTTAAAATTCTATTTTACTTTCATTCTTTCATTTTATTCTATTTTACTGTAGTCAGTTTTTCAAATTTTCAAATGTTTTCCTCCCCCCCGCCTTTTTTCTTTTCTTTCCCTTTTTTCCTCTAATCTATCAAACTTCTTTCAACCACCAGACCAATACACACGTAGGGCCTAACATCCTTTATTTGATTTTTTTGTATTGTTTCTAATTTTTTAATTTTAATTTTTTTACTTTATTAATTCATTTTCTTCCTTCAAAATGAGGAAATGAAGGCATTCACCCCAAAGGAAAGAACAGGAAGAAAAGATATCTGTGTGGCTTAATCAACACAGATACAAGCAAGATATCTGAACCAGAATTTAGAATCATGATAATAAGAATACTAGCTGGGGTGAGCACGATATAAGAATTAGAGAATGTAGTGACTCATTAAAAAGGAATAACGTCAGAATCATAGGGGTCCCAAAATATGAAGAGAGAGAAAAAGTAGTAGAAGGTTTATGTGAGCAAATCATGGCAGAAAACTTCCCTAACCTGGGGAAAGACATGGACATCAAAATCCAGGAAGCACAGAAAACTCCCATTAGATTCAACAAAAACCAACCATCAACAAGGCATATCATAGTCAAATTCACAAAATACTCAGGCAAGGAAAGAATCGTGAAAGCAGCAAGGGAAAAATAGCCCTTAACCTACAAGGGAAGACAGATCAGTTTTGCAACAGACCTATCCACAGAAACTTGGCAGTCCAGAAAGGAGTGGCAGGATACATTCAATGTGTTGAATTGTAAAAATATGCACCCACAAATTCTTTATCCAGCAAGGCTGTCATTCAAAATAGAAAGAGAGATAAAAAGTTTCCCAGACAAACAAAAATTAAACCACTCCTAAAGAAACATGACCACTAAACCAGCCCTTAAAAAATTTTTTAAGGGGGACTTTCTGAGGGGAGAAAAGATGAAAACAAAATGAAACAAACAAAAACCCAAAAGACCATAAAAAACAAAGAGTAGAAAGGACCAGAGAACACCACCCGAAACTCCAACTCTATAGGCAACATAAAGGCAATAAATTCATAACTTTCAGTATTCATTCTAAATGTCAATGGACTAAATGCTCCAATCAGAAGACGTAGGGCAATAGAATGGATAAAAAAAACAATATCCATCTATATCCTGTTTACAAGAGACCCATTTCAGACCTAAAGTCATCTTCAGATTGAAAGTAAGGGAATGGAGAACCATCTATCATGCTAATGGTAGCCAAAAGAAAGCCAGAGCAGCCATACTTATATCAGACAGTTTAGACTTTAAAATAAAAACTGTAACAAGAGATGAAGAAGGGCATTATGTCATAATTAAGGGGTCTATCTACCAAGAAGATCTAACCATTGTAAACATTTATGCTCCGAACATGAAAGAACACAAATATATAAATCAATTCATTACAAACACAAAGAAACTCATTGAGAACAATACCTTAACAGTAGGGCACCTCAAACCCCCTCTTACAGCAATGGACAGATCATCTAAACAGAAAATCAAGAAGGAAACAATGGCTTTGAATGACACATTGGAACGGATGGACTTAACAGATATATTCAGAACATTTCACCTTGAAGCAGCAGAATACACATTCTTCTCGAGTGCACATGGAACATTCTCCAGAAGAGATCACACACTGGGACACAAATCAGTCCTCAACAAGCATAAAAAGATTAAGATCATATTTTCAGACCACAATGCTATGAAACTCAAAATCAACCACAAGAAAAAATTTGGAAAGATAACAAATACTTGGAGACTAAAGAACATCCTACTAAAGAATGAATGGGCTAATCAAGAAGTTAAAGAGGAAATTAAAAAGTACATGGAAGCCAATGAAAATAATAACACCACAGCCTAAAACGTCTGGGACGCTACAAAGGTGGTCATAAGAGGGAAGTATATAGCAACCCAGGCCTTCCTAAAGAAGGAAGAACAATCTCAGATACACAACCTAACCTTACACCTTAAGGAACTGGATAAAGAACAGCAAAACCAACAGAAGACAGGAAATAATAAAGATTAGAGCAGAAATCAATGCTATCGAAACAAAACAAAACAAACAAACAAAAAACCTAACAGAACAGATCAATGAAACCAGGAAATTGTTCTTTGAAAGAATTAACAAATTGATAAGCCCCTAGCCAGTTTGATCAAAAAGAAAAAGGAAAGGACCCAAATAAGTAAAATCAAGAGGGAAAGAGGAGAGATCTCAACCAACACAGCAGAAATCCAAACAATAATAAGAGAATATTATGAGAAATTATATGCCAATAAAATGGGCAAACTGGAAGAAATGGGCAAATTCTTAGAAACATATAATCTACCAAAACTGAAACATGAAGAAATAGAAAATTTGAACCCACAACCAGTAAAGAAATTGAATTACTAATCAAAAATCTCCTAAAAACCAGAGTCCAGGGCTGGATGGCTTTCCAGGGGAATTCTACCAAACATTTAAAGAAGAGTTAACACCTATTCTTTTGAAGATGTCCCAAAAAATAGAAATGGAAGGAAAACTTACAAACTCATTCTATGAAGCCAGCAGTACCTTGATTCCAAAACCAGACAAAGACCCCACTAGAAAGGAGAACTACAGATCAATTCCCCTGATGAACATGGATGCAAAAATCCTCAACAAGATACTAGCCAACCAGATCCAACAACACATTAAAAGAATTATTTACCATGACCAAGGGGGATTTATATATGGGATTCAGGGCTGGTTCAATATCTGCAAAATAATCAACGTGATACATCACATCAATAAAAGAAAGGACAAGAACCACATGATCCTCTCAATAGATGCAGAGAAAACATTTGACAAAATACAGCATCCTTTCTTGATAAAAACCCTCAAGAAAGTAGGGATAGAGGATCATACCTCAAGATCATAAAAGCCATATATGAAAGACCCACTGCTAATATCATCCTCAATGGGGAAAAACTGAGAGCTTTTCCCCTAAGGTCAGGAACACGACAGGGATGTCCAATCTCGCCACTGTTACTCAACAAAGTATTGGAAGCCTTAGCCTCAGTAATCAGACAACACAAATAAATAAAAGGCATCCAAAATAGCAAAGAAGAAGTCAACCTTTCACTCTTCACAGATGACATGATACTCTACATGGAAAACCCAAAGATTCCACCAAAAAACTACTAGAACTGATTCATGAATTCAGCAAAGTCGCAGGATATAAAATCAATGTACAGAAATCGGTTGCATTCCTCTAACAATAATGAAGCAACAGAAGAGAAATCAAGGAATTGATCCCATTTATAACTGCACCAAAATCCATAAAATACCTAGGAATAAATCTAACCAAAGAGGTGAAAAATCTATACACTGAAAACCATAGAAAGTCTATGAAAGAAATTAAAGAAGACACAAAAAAATGGAAAAAATATTCCATGTTCCTGGATTGGAAGAATAAATATTGTTAAAATGTCAATACTACCTAAAGAAATCTATATATTCAATGCAATTCCTATCAAAATAACACCAGCATTCTTCACAGAGCTAGAACAAACGATTCTAAAATTTGTGTAGAACCAGAAAAGACCCCAAATAGCCAAAGCAATGCTGACAAAGAAAACCAAAGCTGAAGGCATCAAAATCTTGGGCTTCAGGATATAACAAAGCTGTAATCATCAAGACAGAATGGTACTGGCACAAACCAGACACTCAGATCAATGGAACAGAATAGAGAACCCAGAAACGGACCCACAAATGTATGGCCAACTAATCTTTGACAAAGCAGAAAAGATATCCAATGGAATAAAGACAGTCTCTTCGGCAAATGGTGCTGGGAAAACTGGACAGCGACATGCATAAAAATGAAGCTGGACCACTTTCTTACACCATACACAAAAAGAAACTCAAAATGGATGAAAGACCTCAATGTAAGACAGGAAGCCATCAAAATCCTCTAAGAGGAAGCAGGTGAAAACCTCTTCGACCTTGGCCGCAGCAACTTCTTACTCAACACATCTCCAGAGGTAAGGGAAACCAAAGCAAAAATGAACTACTGGGACATCATCAAAATAAAAAGCTTCTGCACATTGAAGGAAACATTGGCAAAACTAAAAGGCAACCGATGGAATGGGAGAAGATATTTGCAAATGGCATATCAGATAAAGGGTTAGTATTCAAAATCTATAAAGAACTTATCAAACTCAACACCCCCCAAAAGTATAAATAATCCAGTGAAGAGATGGGCAAAAGACATGAATAGACACTTCTCCAAAGAAGACATCCAGATGGCTAACAGACACATGAAAAAATGCTCCACATCACTCATCATCTGGGAAATACAAATTAAAACCACAATGAGATACCACCTCACACCAGGCAGAATGGCTAACATTAACAACTCAGGCAACAACAGATGTTGGCGAGGATGCGGAGAAAGAGGATCTCTTTTGCATTGCTGGTGGGAATGCAAACTGGTGCAGCCACTCTGGAAAATAGCATGGAGGTTCCTCAAAAAATTAAAAATAGAACGACCCTACAACCCAGCAATTGAACTACTAGGTATTTATCCAAGGGACACAGGTGTGCTGTTTTGAAGGGCCACATGCACCCTAATGTTTATAGCAGTGCTATCAACAATAGCCAAATTATGGAAAGAGCCCAAATGTCCACTGATGGATGAATGTATAAAGAAGATGTGATATATATACAATGGAGTATTACTTGGAAGTCAAAAAGAATGAAATCTTGCCATTTGCTACTATGTGGATGGAACTAGAGGGTATTAAGCTAAGTGAAATTAGTGAGTCAGAGAAAGACAAATATCATATGACTTCACTCATATGAGGACTTTAAGATACAAAACAGATGAACATAAGGGAAGGAAAGCAAAAAGAATATAAAAACCCTGAGGCGGACAAAACATAAGAGACTCTTAAATATAGAGAACAGAGGGTTGCTGGAAGGGTTGTGGGAGGGGGGATGGGCTAAATGGGTAAGGGGCATTAAGGATGATACTTGTTGGGAGCACTGGGTGTTATACATAGGGGATGAAAGACTGGAATCTATTCCTGAAATCATTATTGCACTATATGCTAACTAACTTGGATGTAAATTAAAGAATTAGTTAATTAATTAATTAAAAAAATGAAATGGGCAGAACATATGAAGAGACATCTTTTCAAAGAAGGCATCCAGATGGCTAAGAGACACATAACAAGATGCTGAACATCACTCATCATGAGGGAAATACAAATCAAAACCATAATGAGATAGCACTTCACAGCTGTCAGAATGACTCACATTAACAACACAGGAAACAATAGATGTTGGTGAGGATATGGAGAAAAGGGAACACTTTTGCACTGTTGGTGGTGGTAATGCAAACTAGTGCAGTCACTCTGGAGAACAGTAGTTCCTCAAGAAACTAAAAATAGACTACCTTATGACCCAGAAATTGCACTGCTAGGTATTCACCCAAAGGATACAAAAATCCTCATTTGAAGGGGTACATACTCCTTGATGTTTATTGCAGCCTTATCAGCAATAGCCAAATATAGAAAGAGCCCAAATGTCCATTGGCTGATAAATGGATAAAAAAGATATGGCATAGGGGTGCCTGGGTGGCTCAGATGGTTAAGCATCCGACTTTGGCTCAGGTTGTGATCTCACAGTTTGTGGGTTCAAGCCCTGCGTTGAGCTCTGTGCTGGCAGCTTAGAGCCTGGAGCCTCCTTCTGTGTATCCCTCTCTCTCTGCCCCTCCCCCACTCATGCTTTTTCTCTCTCTCAAAAATAAACATAAAAAAATTAAAAAATAAAAAGATATGGCATATTATATATAGTTGGATAGATAGATAGATAGATAGATAGATAGATAGATAGAAAATGGAATATTAGTCATCAAAAGAATGAAATCTTGCCATTTGCAACAACATGGATGGAACTAGAGTGTATTATGCTAAGTGAAATAAATCAGTCAAAGACAAATTACATATTATTTCACCCATATGTGGAATTTAAGATACAAAAAAGATGAACATATGGGATGGGGGAAAAGAGAGAGGGAAACAAAACATAAGAGACTCTTAGCGATAGAGAACAAACTGCTGGTTGATGGAGGGAGGTGGGTGTGGGATGGGCCAAATGGGTGATGAGTATTAAGGAAGGTACTTGCTATGATCATCACTGGCTATTGTATATAAGTGATGAATTCTGAATTCTGCTCCTGAAACCAATATTGAACTATATGTTAACTAACTATAATTTAAATGAAAATTTGAAAAGAAAAAAAATTTCTTTCCCCCAATTCTCACTCAACTCACCTTTTGAAACTGTAATTACACATATGTTGGACTATTTAGCATTGTCTTAAAGATTATTATTTTATCATTATTTATAGTATTGTTATTATTTATTATTTTTTTCTATCTGCATTTTAGTATGGACTATTCCTGTTGATCTGTTTTGCTTTCAATGATCCTTTCTTTGGCTGCACCCAGTCTGCTACTAAACCAACCCAATGGATACTTTATTTCCAATATTATATTTTTCAGATTTCAAATTTTTTTGAAATTTTCCTTTATTTTCATTGAATTTTCTTTTAATAATACTGGATAAATGTTTGTTGAAATAATTGTCTCTAAAAGCCAAACCAACCAATATCAAGGGTATAAACAAACATTTCTTATTCCCTTGGGAGAATTAATCTCTGAGGAAATTAATAGAACAGTCCTCTCTGTTCTATACCATTGTGGTGCCCATGTTAAACCCACTGATCTACAGTTTGAGGAACAAGGATGTCAAAGTTTCCCTGAGGAACACCTTGGAAAGAAAAATATCTTCTTGAAAAAGTAGCATTTGAAGAAGATACAATGGTTTGTTTATTGGTGTGTGTTTTCCAAGAGAGATCCAAGTTCTAGTTTTTTTCTCTTCTGTAAAAAAGAGAATTTTAAGTCTTTATGTTTCATGGATGTTTACTACATATCTATTTTCTGTATCCCGTGACCCACCTCGACTATTCCACGATTCTTTCATGCATTTTTTCTACAATCATAAATCATTTAATCTGAAATGGGGCTTATAAACCATTTTTTCTGAGCTTATTTAACAGGCATTGGAGACTTAGACATTTTATATATGTTTTCAAGGTCATACAACTAAGTGGTTCCCATAAGTGGGACTGGAATCCAGGCTCTTGAATTCTAATTTACTTTGTTTTCCTTTCCTTTCTGCCATGTTTTTTTTTTCTTTATTGCTTGTCTTACAGATTTCATTTTGAAAGTATGATATTTTAGCTTATTATAAATTGATTCTATTTATAGTAATTTAATGTAACTTCTCAATAACTAACTTTTTAGAAATAACTTGTCAATATTTCATATTTTCCTTTTTAAAAAGTTATTATTTTAATTCTACTTAATTAACATACAGTGTTATATTAGTTTCCAGTGTACAATACAGTCATTCAACAGTTCATACATCACCCTGTGTTCATTATGGCATGTGTACTCCTTAATCCCTATCACCTATTTAACCCATCCCCCACCAGCTCCCCTCTGGTAACCATTAGTTTGTTCTCTATAGTTAAGAGTCTATTTCTTGCTTTGTCTCTCTCTCTCTTATTTTTTCTCCTTTGCTTCTTCATTTTGTTTCATAAATTCCACATGAATGAAATCATATGGCATTTGTCTTTTTCTGACTTATTTCACTTAGCATTATACTCTCTAGCTCCATCATTGTCATGGCAAATGACAAGATTTCATTCTTTTTATGGTTGAATAGTATTCCCTTGTGTGTGTGTGTGTGTGTGTGTGTGTGTATATATATATATATATATATATATATATATACCACATCTTCTTTATCCATTCATCAATTGATGGACACTTGGCCTAATGCAAACAATGCTGCATCCCTTTGAATTAGTGTATCCCTTTGAATTAGTGTTGGATACATGTATCCCTTTGAATTAGTGTTCTTGTATTCTTTGGATAAATACCTAGTAGTGCAATTGCTGTATCATAAGTAGTTCTATTTTTAACATTTTGAGGAACCTCCATACTGTTTCCCAGAATGTTGGCACCAGTTTGCATTTCCACCAATAGTCTAAGAGTGTTCCCCTTTCTCTGCATCCTTGCCAACACCTGTTGTTTGTTGTGTTGTTGATTTTAACCATTCTGAAAGGTGTGAGGTCATTGTATTTTTAAAAGTTTATTTATTTTGAAAAAGAGAGAAAGAGAGAGAGAGGGACAGAGAGAATCCCAAGCAGGCTCTGCACTCTCAGTGCAGGGCTGATGTGGGACTTGATCTCACATGACCTGAGCCAAAATCAAGAGTGAGACACTTAACCAACTGAGCCACCCAGGCTCCCCTCTTGTTGTAGTTTTGATTTGCATTTCCCTGATGAGAAGTGATGATGAGCATCTTTGTGTCCTTGGCCATCTGTATGTTTTCTTTGGAGAAATGTCTGCTCATGTCTTCTGTCATGTCATTTTTTAATTGAATTTTTGTTTTTTTGGGTATTGAGCTTGATAAATTCTTTACATACACATTTTTAGGTTTATTTATTTATTTTGAGGGGGAGATAGAAAGAGAAAGCAAGAGCAGGAGAGGGACATAAAGAGAGAATCCCAAGCAAGCTCCATGCTATCAACACACAGCCTGATGCAGGACTCAATCTCATGAACCATGAGATCATGACCTGAGCCAAAATCAAGAGTCAGACACTTAACCAACTGAGCCACCCAGACGCACCTCTTTATATATTTTGGATACTAATCCCTTACCAGATATGTCATTTGCAAGTGTCTTCTCCCATTTCATAGGTTGCCTTTTAGTTTTGCTAGTTTCCTTTGCTGTGCAGAATCTTTTTATTTTGATGTAGTCCCAATAGTTTATTTTTCCTTTTGTCTCCCTTGTCTCAGGAGATATATCTAAAAAGAAGTTGCTACTGTCAATGTCAAAGAAGTTACTTTCTGTTCTCTTCTAGGATTTTGATGGTTTCAGGTCTCACATTTAGGTCTTTCACCCATTTTGAATTTCTTTTTGTTTATGGTGTAGGAAAGTAGGCCATTTCATTCTTTTGAACATTGCCATCCAGTTTTCCCAATACCATTTGTTGAAAACATTGTCTTTTTCCCATTGGATATCCTTTACTGTTTTGTCAAAGATTAATTGACCATATAATTGTCAGTTTATTTCTGGAAATTCCATCCTGTTCCATTGATCTATGTGTCTATTTTTGTGCCAGTACCATACTGTTTTGATTACTATAGCTTTGTAATATAATTCAAAGTCCAGAATTGTGATGCCTCCACCTTTGCTTTTCGTTTCAAGATTGCTTTGGCTATTAGGGGTCTTTTGTAGTTTCATACAAATTTTAAGATTGTTTGTTCTACTTCTGTGAAAAATGCTGTTTGAATTTTGATGGAGATTGCATTAAAGGTATAAATTGCTATAAATAAAATATAGACATTTTAACGATATTTGTTCTTCAATCCATGAGCAGGGAATGTCTTTCCATTTCTTTGTGTTGTCTTGAATTTCTTTCATAAGTGTTCTATAGTTTTCAGAGTACAGATCTTTTACCTCTTTGGTTAGGCTTATTCCTAGGTATCTTATGGTTTTTGGTGCAAGTGTAAATGGGATCAATTCCTTGATTTCTCTTTCTGCTGATTGATTATTGGTGTATAGAAACGCAACAGATTTCTTTACATTAATTTTGTATCATGCGACTGTACTGAATTTATCAGTGCTAGCAGTCTTCTTTGGTGGAGTCTTTAGGGTTTTCTACATACAGTATTAAGTCATCTGCAAATAGTGAAAGTTTTACTTTTTCCTTCACAATTTGGAGTCCTTTTATTTCTTTCTGTTGTCTGATTGCTGTGGCTAGGACCTTCAGTACTAAGTTGAATAAAAATGGTGAGAGTGGACATCCATGTCGTGTTTCTGGCTTTAGGAGTAAAAATCTCAGTTTTCCTCCATTAAAAATGATGTAAGCTCTGGGTTTTACACAGATGGCTTTTATTATGTTGAGGTATGTTCCCTCTAATCCCATTTTGTTGAAGGTTTTTATCAGGAATGGATGTTGAACTTTGTCAAATGCTTTTTCTGCATTTGATGGGATGATTGTATGGTCCTTACCTATTCTCTTATTGATGTGATGTATCACACTGATTGATTTGCAAATGTTGAACCACCTTTGCAACACAGGAATAAATCCTATTTGATCGTGGTGAATTAAAAAAAAATGGATCATTGAATTTGGTTTGCTACTATTTTATTGAGAGTTTTTGCATCTATGTTTATCAGGGACATTGGCCTGTAGTTCTCTTTTTTAGTGGTGTCTTTATCTGGTGTTGGTGTCAGGGTAATGTTGGCCTCATAGAATCAGGAATTTGGAAATTTCCCTTACTTTCCTATTTTTTGGAACAGTTTAAGAAGAATAGGTATTAATTCTTCTTTACATGTTTGGTAGAATTCTCCTGTGAAGCCAACTGGTCCTGGACTTGTTTGTTGGGAGTTTTTTGATTACTGATTCAATTTCTTTGCTGGTTATGGGTCAGTTCAAGTTTTCTATTTCCTCTTGTTTGAGCTTTGGTAGATATGTTTCTAGGAATTTATCCATGTTTTCTAGGTTGCCCAATTTGTTTGCATGCAGTTGTTCATAACATTCTCTTATGATTGTTTGTATTTCTGTGGTGTTTGTTATTTCTCCTCTCTCCTTTGTGGTTTTATTTATATGAATCCTTTCTCTTTTTTTCTTGATAAGGCTGGCTAGAGGTTTATCAATTTTTTGGTTCTTTTCAAAGAATCAGCTCCTGGCTTCATTGATCTGTTCTATTATATTTCTTAGTGTCTCTGTCATTTATTTCTGCTCTATTCTTTATTATTTCCTTCTTTCTGATGGTTTCAGGGTTTTTTTCTTTTTCTAGCTGCTTTAGATGCAAGGTTATGTTGTTTATTTGAGCTTTTACTTGCTTCCCAGAATTTTTAACCATGGTGTTCTCATTTTCACTTGTTTCTATGTACTTTTTAATTTCTTCTTAGCTTTCCTGTTTGAACCATTCATTGTTTAGCAGCATGTTATTTAACTTACATGTATTTGTGGTCTTTCTAGGTTTTTTCTTGTGGTGAACTTCTAGTTTCATAGTGTTGTGGTCCCAAAAGGTGAATGATATGATTTCAAATCTTCTTGATTTGTTCAAGTTTGTTTTGTGGGCTAATATGTGATCTATTCTGGAGAATGTCCCATGTACACTTGAACAGAATGTGTATTCTGCTGTTTTAGGATGGAATGTTTTGAATATATGTGTTAAACCTATCTGGTCCAGTATGTCATGCAAAGGCATTGCTTCCTTGTTGGTGTTCTGTTTAGTTAATCTGAACTTTGATGTAAGTGTCCCCTACTATTATTGTATTATTATCAGTTAGTCCCTTTATGATTGTTATTAACCATCTTATGTATTTAGGTACTCCTGTGTTGGGTGCACAAATATTTACAATTGTATATGTTTTGTTGGGTTGCTCCTTTTATTATTATTATATAGTGTTTTTCTTTGTCTCTTGCTACAGTCTTTATTTTAAAGTCTATTTTGTCCAATGTACTTGTTGCTACTCTAGCTTTCTTTTGACATTCATTTGCATGACAAATGTTTCTCCATCCTCTGACTTTCAATCTGCAGGTGTCTTTAGGTTTAAAATGGGTCTTTTGTAGACAGTATATAGTGAGTCTTTTTTTTTTTTTTATCCATTCTGTTACCCTATGTTTTTTGATTGGAGCATTTAGTCCACTTACATTCAAAGTAATTATTGATAGGTATGTATTTATTGCCATATTATTCCTTGTTTTGTGGTTGTCTCTGAAGATTTTCTCTGATACTTTCTTATCTTTAATATTAAAGCTTAGGAGGTGAAAAACTTACTGAAGTTGTTATTGGCCAAATGACAAGAGAAGCATGTTAAGACTGTGGTGTGTGGGTGGTAAGTATGTAGGTCCCAGAAAGCATGTAAAGCATGGTGATTCCTGAGATTATTAGTGGAAACCTAGGGGCCCAGCCTAGTGACTGGGACTTCTGTAGTTATAAGGGTTATAAAAACGCTGGTGGAAAGTTTTATACAAGACTAAGAGTCAGAATTTGGAACTTTTTACAAAAAGGAGGGGTGCTGGGTGGCTCGGTCGGTTGAGTGTCCAACTTTGGCTCAGGTAATGATCTCAAAGTTCGTAGGGTTGGAGCCCCATGTCAGGCTCTGTGCCAACAGCTCAGAGCCTGGAGCCTGCTTCAGGTTCTTTGTCTCCCTTTCTCTCTGCCTCTCCCCTGCTCACACTCTGTCAACAATAAATAAATGTTAAAAAAAAAAAAGGATTAGCTTGGGTGTTTTAACTATGATGGAGAAATCTGTGGCTTAGGATAATCAACTAAGGGTCTGTAAGTTCTAAAGGAAGAATAGATAATTTGGGGCATCTAGTTAGTTATCAAGACAGCATAAGCAGCTTATCAGAAGAGGCAATTTTCATCGAATTTTTAAGGCATTACAGATTGCATGAATTTTTTCATATAGGTTTATGAGAGAAAGTGATAATTCACCTCAAGACTGGGGTATAAATCCACAACATTGAGTAAAAAGAGGTATAGAATACATAAGAACCTTTGATCTCAATGACTTATTAGTAATAAAGGAAGGTTCATTGGAAAAGTACTAACATGTTAAATGTTGGGAAGACACTTTGTCTTATGACCTTCATTCAGGAGGGTTCTTTTGGGAAAAAGGTAAGTTTGGATAAGTAGTTCTTGTCTTTCTTTCTTTTCCTAATGTTTATTTATTTCTTAAGAGATGGAGAGACAGAGCGTGAGTGAGGAAGGGAC
Source organism: Panthera tigris (assembly GCF_018350195.1). Classification (NCBI taxonomy): domain Eukaryota; kingdom Metazoa; phylum Chordata; class Mammalia; order Carnivora; family Felidae; genus Panthera; species Panthera tigris. Next base: position 21,522,826 of record NC_056669.1, on the reverse strand, counting down.
AGAGAGAGAGAGGGAGATACAGAATCCGAAGCAGGTTCCAGGCTCTGAGCTATCAGCACAGAATCCGATGTTGGGCTGGAACCCACCAGCCTTGAGCTCATGACCTGAGCCAAAGTCGGATGCTTAACCGACTGAGCCACCCAGGCGCCCCAAGGGTGAGTAGTTCTGTTTGCTTCGTTTGTTTGTGAGTTTAGTTTTGTTTAGTATGTCCCAGATCGGAGGGGATGAAGTTATGAAATCGAGAGTGTTGGAACGATTGTGCTTTAGTCAGTATGGAATAGGGAAAGAAAATTGAGTTCAGGAGACCTGAGGGATGTGTGTCAGGCAGCTGAGGTGAAGAGGCCACATTCCGTGGTTAATGGAGGAAATAGCAATTTGTGAGGTATGTAGTGGGGCTGGTTTTGTATTTTTGCTCAGTGCTTACTAGTTGTGTGACAATGAGCAAATTACTTAGTGTCTCTAAATATTAGTTTCTCTATTTTAATTTAAAAGTGCGACAATGACCTTGACTTTGTGGGGATTTTGAGAGAATCGAAGGCCAGGCACTTAATAAATCTTAGTTCCTGGGGCGCCTGGGTGGCTCAGTCGGTTAAGCGTCTGATTTCGGCTCAGGTCATGATCTCACAGTTCGTGAGTTCGAGCCCCATGTCGGGCTCTGTGCTGACAGCTCAGAGCCTGGAGCCTGCTTCCGATTCTGTGTCTTTCTCTCTCTGTGTAACTCCCATGCTCATGCTCTGTCTCTCTCTGTCTCTCAATAATAAATAAAAGTAAAAAAAATTAAAAAGCAGTAATTAAGTATTATTAAAATATATTATGACTAAATAATACTTGCACATGGTAAAAAATTGAACAATGTAAGTGGAGGTTATGCAGTGAAAATATGTCTTCCTCCCTTCCGTTCTGTCCCTGAATTCTCCATGTTGGAAGTAACAATTGTCACTAATTCCTTATGAATCCTCACATATTCAAACACATACATCTTTATATCTATAAATATATGTAGTGCTCCTTTTAAAGTAGTATAAAGGGTTTTTAAGAATTATTATTTGTTCAATGGAAACAGCTTAGAATAGGATGGGGCAGAGAACATTCCAAGGGTTAAAAGAAGGGAGCCAATCGCAAAGAGGGATGGGAAAAGGTATGGCTGCGGAGAGTGAGGGCAGAGGCATCTCTGGCCCTGGATGAGACACTATGGGTCAAAGCCCTGCATCTAGAGTAATAACACTTTGTCCCCTGATCCTGTCCTCACTCCATTATTGCATCACCTTTGTCTCTGGTTGATGCTGTGATGAGGTTAGAACCCTTGATAGCTTTTTTTTTTTTCTTTTTGTATCTGAACGGTGGTTTTACTGACCAATATGTTCCTGAATAAGGACTCCAAGCCCAGAGTACACAGTTAAGGCAACTACTTTGTTTCCAACAAGAAAGTACACAAGGAATCCCGAGTGTCCCCCACTAATGTGAGAGCTTGACCCCCGACCGGTCTCCACCCAGTTCTGGGAGAAAAACGTCCTCTAGCTGGCCAGTGTGTCATCCACTGTGACACCTGCTTACAAGGCAGGCGTGGCATCCGCCGACAGCTGCTCACCGTCCAAGCACCAGGTCTGGGCTGAGCAGCTCCGCAGGCACGTTTGGCAGATGCTCTCGTTTGCGTTAAAATCGAACGTGCGCGCTGACGCATGGCTGCTGGCCACGGATCTCGAATTAGGTAAAATGTGATCTGTCCACATTCCCAGAGCTGCTAACATAAAAATCACTTGTTTTAAAAGCTCTTTTCATCAGAACACCTTTGGATCAAATAACCTGGCAGAGGAAAGCTCTCGTGGCCCCCCGTCTACGACAAGTTCTCTGCCGGGATCACGTTCAGGACATTCCCAAGGGCGAAGGGTGAGCGAGGCCCCAGGGCGCCGCTACCCTGTCTGTGCCAAAAATTCCATGTACTGCCCCGGAGCCTAGAAATGGTCGGCCGGCCCATTGTACGGCCGTCCACACCCGTTCTCTCACAAACAGCCGCAAGGCTTTCATGTAGTTGTTTTCATCCAGAGTGAACCGTGATAGATCCCCGCGGGAAGGGTGATCATGTCTCCTTTTTCCATGAAGATGCGGGTCCACTTGTCCTCTCTGTCTGTGACATCAAAGTAGCCGGTGCCAAGATGTAGCGGATCTCGTCGTCCAGGTGCAGGTGCTTCTCCTAGAACATCTTGACCTTTTCTTCATAATTTGGTAGTTTATCCTTGCATATGGTTGTTGTGTCCACCCAGGAATGGTTTCCCTGTTTTCGGATCTTTTCTAACTCCCGATCATTCTCGTATTTGTCAGCATCAAGCTTCCAGTAAATAACCCCTAGCAGGCGCAGGTGCTCCAGGCGGACCAGGCTGCAGGGCTCGCTGCGGTGGGGCAGCCTCGGGTCGTCTGCCGACTTGTCCACGTACGAGGCCTGCACCATGGCCGGGCGGAGGACGCAGCGAAGGAAGAGCCAAATCTTTGATAGCTTAAAATGCCAGGATGAGTTGCTTCTTCAAGAATCAGAAAAAGAAAAACCATGTGCCTCATTTGTTAAAACACATAAACATGTTTAGAACTATGTTTGACAGTTTTGTTTTTATCATGAAAGGATGTAGTATTTTGTTGCCTGCTTTTCTCCATCTAATTGAGATGATCATACAATTTTAATCTTTCGTTCTATTGATGTGCTGTGTCACATTTATTGATTTGTGTCTGTGAAACCATCCTTCTACCCCAGTGATAAAACCTACGTAATCATGGCATATAATTCCCTAAATGTGCTGTTGAATTCAGTTTGCTGAAGTTGGTAATCTTGCATTTATTTACATAAGGGATATTGGCTTGTAGTTGTCCTTTTTAGTGGTGTCCTCATCAGATTTTGTATCAGGGTAATCCTGGCCTCGTAAGCGAGTTTGGGAGTGTTCCCTCCTCTTCAGTTTTTTAGAGTGTGAGAGGTGCGCCTAGGTGGCTCTGTTGGTTAAGCATCTGACTTCAGCTCAGGTCATGATCTCACAGCTTGTGGGTTCGAGCCCCCACATGGGGCTCTGTGCTGACAGCTCAGAGCCTGGAGCCTACTTCGGATTCTGTGTCTCCCTCTCTCTCTCTGACTCTTCCCCACTCACACTCTGTCTCTTTCAACAATAAACATTATAAAAAAATTTAAAAAAAAGTGTGAGAAAGTTTGGCACTATTATTATTAAATATTTTCTTTTTGAGAGAGAGAGAGAGAGCATGAGTGGGGGAGAGGCTCTTTGTATTGTTACGTATTACACTCTTCACATCCTTTAGTTTTTCATTAATATGTTTAGTGCATATCTTGTATGAGTTTTATATTTTCTTTAGAGCAGTTTTAGGCTCACAGCAAATTGAGCAGAAGTACAGAGATTTCCCACATGTCTCTTGCCTTCCCACATGCACAGCCTCTTCCATTATCAACATTCTCCATTAGAGTTGTACATTTGATATAATTGACGAACATACAGTTATACATCATCATGACCCGAAGTCCATAGGTTACATTAGTGTAATTACATTACACCTGTCTTGGTGTTGCCATTTGATGGGTTTGGACAAACGTATGATGACATGTATCTGTTATATGTATAACCATTACAGTGTCACACAGAGTAGTTTCTCTGCCCTAAAAGCCCTGTGTTTCACTTGTCAATCCCTCTCTCCCCCAGAGGCTCTGACAACCATTAACTTCTCTACTGTCTGCATAGTTTTGCCTTTTCGAGGTTGTCATAGAGTTGGCTTCCTTTACTTAGTAATATGTATTTAAGTTTCTTCCATGTCTTTTTTTAAAGTTATTTATCTTTAAAAAAATATTTTTAAGTGTTCATTTATTTGTGAGAGAGAGAGAGAGAGAGAGAGAGAGAGAGACAGAGTACAAGCAGGGGAGGGCAGAGAAAGGGAGACACAGAATCTGAAGCAGGCTCCAGGCTTGGAGTGTCTGCACGGAGCCTGACGTGGGGCTCGAACTCATGAGCTGTGAGATCATGACCTGAGCGGAAGTCGGATGCTTAACTGACTGAGCCACCCAGGTGCCCCATCTTCCATGTCTTTTCATGATTTGATAGCTCATTACTTTTTAGCACGGAATCATATTCCACTGTCTGGATGAACCACAGCTTATTCATCCATTCACAAACTGAAGGACATCTTGGTTGCCTCTAAGTTTTGGCAATTATGAATACAGCTGCAATGAACATCCATCTGTAGGTTTTTCAGCTCCTTTGGTTAAGCACCAAGGAGCACAATCGCTGGATTGTATGGTAAACGTATGTTTAGTTTTGTGAGAAACGGCTAAACTTCTTCCAAAGTGTCTACACCATTTTCCGTTCCCACTAGCAATGAATAAGAGTTCCCTTTGCTCTACATCTACCCCACCATGTGCTATTGTCAGTGTTCTTGATTTACGTCACTCTAATAGGTATGTAGTAGTATCTCATTGTTTTGATTTGTGTTTCCCTGATGACATATGATGTGGGGCATCTTTTCATATGCTTATTTGCCATCCCTATATCTTCTTTGGTGAGGTGTCTGTTCAGGTCTTCGGCCCATTTTTAAATAAGGTAGTTCTTTTTCTTACTGTGTAGCTTTAAGAGTTTGTGTTTGGATAACAGTCCTTTATCAGATTTATCTTTTACAAATATTTTCTCACAAGTTATCTTTTCAAAGTCAGTCATTCCCTGACCTGTTGGCTTTGCCATACCTAAATATTAATAAAACCTCCATTTAAAACGCCATCCTTTACCCTCACTGTCCAAGATCACATTTGGGCTTGTCTACCTCTCAAAGGTTAGACTGAGAAAGAAAAGCCAGATCCTCTCCTTCTCCCCATGTATATCCCTCTTCTTACAGGCTGTTTTTCAGGATCCATTTATCCCTGTGGTGATTCGCACTAGCAAGTCTTTCACTCTCAGAAGAACCCAGTGGAGCATCTCCTTGTTTTTGCAGTAAATGAAAACATCAGAGTTTGGATGAAAGTCAGTCTGATTACAGAGCCTATATGGTTCTCACTGCATGCTGCTGCTGCAAGATTTGTATTTCTCTGACAGTCAATTTTCATTTTAACCTGGACCTCATCTAGATTTGTGACCACAAATTTCTAGTCATTGTTATAATTTGTTAAAGAGAACGTGATTTTTTGAATCAGTTTAAATATGTGTGTGCATCACTTTTCTACCTGCTACTAGCCATGCGGGTTTGGTCAAAGTATGTTCATCTTTGTAAACTTCTGTGTATTAATTTGTACAATGCAAACAATACCTGCCTCATATGCCTTTACAAATATAATTTGCATAATACATTGCAATCTTGAAACACAGAGCTAGGCTATAAGATTATTGTTATTTATTTTTCATGTTTCCCTGATTATTTAAGAAAAATATGTCATGTGCCATGACACTAATTTTCGAGTTTACCCATAATAAGTACAGAAAAGAACCCATTTCATGAGTTTCTCAATCCCTCAAGGCTGAAGTAGGGAATATTATTAACAATTAAGGTAACTGAGGCTCAGAGATATTAAGTAGGTTTCAATTTATGGTAATGTGGAAAATTTTATTTAAATCTTAACTGATTCTGTTCACCATTCTGTTAAAAAAATTTTTAGCATTTATTTATTTTTGAGAGACAGCGCACGAGTGGGGGAGGGCAGAGAGAGAGGGAGACACAGAATCCGAAGCTGGTTCCAGGCTCTGAGCTGTCAGCACAGAGCCTGACGCGGGGCTTGAACTCAGGAACCGTGAGATCATGACCTGAGCCGAAGTCGGACGCTTAACCAACTGAGCCACCCAGGCGCCCCCACCATTCTGTTTAGATATTGAAATTTTGCAATTCTTCTTCCCCTAATCAACCCGTCAGAAGAAAAGGGGTTGACTTTAGAGAGTTTGAACCAGAGAAATCTGGAGTGGGGTCAACAAGACCTTCAGAATAGGGTGGGCATGGCTCTGTACTGAAAAAAGGAGGATGACGTTTAGGACTATGTACTCAATGGTGGGATCTACAGACTGTTTCTATTGCTGGAGTCTAAGAATGTTTCCAGCCAGCTTTATTATGGACGTCCAACTTGACCCCCTGAGATTAGGGGACTGTTGGGCTCTTGGCTCATGAAATGAACCTAAGAATAATGAACTATGAATCCTGTTGAATGGCTGGCCCCAAATAAAGTGGCCCACACAGTTTGCCCTTTCTCTAAAGTGAAGTCCACTAGTTGACAAGTCTGGTCTGATGATTGTTCAGTCCACTTGTTACTGTTTCTTAAATACATGAGGACAGCTAAGGATCACTTGCTATTTGAGGGTGATTGTATATAAAAAAAAAAGAGAGGGAGAGAAAATCACTGGGAAACAGGATATTATGTGGCAGTTGCCCTCTCAGTTTGCCTAGTGAAGTAGCCTATGTCAGCTCCAATGGAGAAGCCAGAAGTCTCTAGAAGCCATTTCTTTATCTCTTTATCTACTTTCCTGAGTTTTTCATCTGTACCTCTCTCACGAATCTGCTTTCATGGTTGGAAACTGCTGGGCCATAATCGTACAGAACATGACAGGAGCTAGCACTTTGCTGTTTGCCCTAGGTCAGCTAAATATTCCAGCCGTTTCTTGGTCTAAAAGCTCCTTCCTGGGGCATTTGGGTGGTTCAGTCAGGTAAGCATCTGACTCTTAGTTTCGGCTCAGGTCATGATCTCATGTTCATGGGAATGAGCTCCACTTTGGGCTCTGTGCTGATAACCTGGAGCCTGCTTGGGATTCCCTCTCTCTCTCTCTCTCTCTCTCTCTCTCTCTCACCTCCTTCCCCCCATTCCTCACTCCACTCGTGCGTGTGCTCTCTTTCTCACAATAAATAAGTAAACATTAAGGGAAAATCTCCTTCCTCTCAAAGGTTCCCCTGGACTCCCAGGCAGACTAACAGTGGGCTGTCTCTGCTGCCCTTGCATTTTGGCATCAGTGAGTGTGTATGGCCTCCTTTCTAGGACAGCTGACACTTTTAGACGGGTTTCTGCCTGAATTTCTGAAACAGAGATGGGCCAGAGGAATGATGTGGCAGGAAGGGAGTGGGTCGTGAAGGAGAGCTTCCGATTTTCCACTGTCATCGTCCAGAAAGGGACAGAGAAGCAAAACTTCTCCCCATTTGTGGTTGAAGAAAGAGGCAGTGGGTAGATTAAGAACCATCCTTGGGAAGTGTAGTAACAAACAGGACAGACAGGGAAGAGAATAAAAAAACCTCAATTTCCACATGACCCATGTTCTTTTTAATATGGGTTGTGTAATTTCTAAGTTACAATCTAAAATATCTATCTTAAATATAAAAAATATAGATAAATGATATCTATCTATCTATCATCATCCTCATCTATCATCAATTTATGTTTATTTATGTTTGTGTGGCTTGGGTTTCTTGAGAGAAACAAAGGGAGGTGGATAGGGAATAGAAATGCCCATTATCCAGCATCCATTTATGACACAGGCATTGTTATGCATTTCACCTAGGCGACACAATCAATATCTCTGGATGTGGGAGTAAAGAGGCCATGAAAGCAAAAAATAGACAAATGGGACTATGTCAAACTTGCAAATTGTTGTGAATGAAAGGACACAATCAATAGAGCCAAAAAACAAACTATAGAATGGGAGAAAATATTTGCAAATTAGATACCTGACAAACAGGTAGTGTCTCAGAATATATGCAGAATGCCTACAACTCAACAACAATAAAAACAAATAACCTGATTAAAAAATGGGCAAAAGACTTTTCTGTGGACTGAGTGTTTGTGTGTCCCCCAAATTCATGTGTTAAAACCTAATCCAGTGTGATTATCTTTGGAGGTGGAGCTTTGGGGGAGTGATTAGGTCATGAGGAAACTCTCATAAATGGGATTACTGCTCTTAGAGACTCCAGAGACCCCAGAGAGCTCCTTTGCCCCTTCCACTATGTGAGGTTATAGTGAGATGTTGGCTATCTGTAAACAAGGAAGCAGGCTCCCACCAGACACCAAATCTCCTAGTGATTTCATCTTGGATTTTCCAGCCTCCAGTATTGTAAGAAATAAATTTCTGTTGTTTATAAGACACCCAATCCGTGGTATTGTGTGATAGGCGCTCAAATGGACTAAGAAAGACTTGAATAGATATTTCTCCAAAGATGATATATAAATGGCCTGCAAGCAAATGAAAAGATGCTCAATATCACTAATTATCAGAAATGCAAGTCAAAACCATGATGAACTATCACCTCATACCCATTAGGATGGCACCTATGAAAGAAAACAGAAAACAAGTGTTGGTAAGGATATTGAAAATGGCAACCGTTGTGCATTATTGGTGAGTTAGTAAAATGGTGAGACTGCTACGGAAAATAGTATGGAGGTTCTTCAAAAAATTAAAAATAGAGCTACCATATGAGCTAGCAATCCCCTTTGGGATTTCTATTCTAAAAGAGTTAAAAGTAGGATCTTAAAGAGATATTTGCAGCACTAATTCACTATAGCCAAGAAATGGACGCAAGCCAAATGTCCACTGACAATGCATGAGGAAACAAAATGTGGTATGTACATACATAGGAATATTATTCCTCCCTAAAAAGCAAAGATATACTATCACATGCTACAAAATGGATGAACCTTGAGGATATTATGCTAAGTGAAAGAAGTCCGTTGCAAAAAGACAAATAATGTATGATTCCACTTAAATAAAAATCTAAAGTAGTCAAATTCATAGAAACATAAAGTAAAATCATAGTTACCAGGGGTTGCAAGGAAGAAGAAAAGTGGAATTGTTATTTAATGGATATAGAGTTTCAGATCTGCAAGTTGAAAAAGTCCAGAAATCTGTTTCACAATGCAAATATACTTAACACTCCTGAAATAGTTAAACACTTAAAAACAGTTAAGATGGCAAATTTTTTGTTACATGCTTTTTGCCACAATAAAAAGTAAACAAATTTAGCCCTAATAAAGTGTTAAATAAAACACGTTTCTACCTCTTACCTTGACAAACTACTTTCATAACACTGGAAGGCCAGATTCAAGTTTAGAATCCTGAGAATCTATAAGGTTCCATGCCAAAAGGTGGTAGCACAGGGAGGGCCACCCTGGTTTCCCAGGTGCCTGCCCATGGACCACAGCTTACCCCCTCTCCCTCTCATTCTCACTTACTATACAATGTGAGGCACCTACACATGCGCAGGTATAAACACCTATAGTTCACATGCCCAATGGTCATCCACATCCCTTGCATACAGCTCCTGCCTGACCATCCCTGGGAATGAACATACCAACAGTGTGGTCTGCTGTTGGAAGGATGGACCCAGGTCCTGGAAGCTGAGGAAACTTGCTCCAGGCCAAAGTCTATGTGTGATCTTTCAAGCCTGACCATAGGCAATTATTAGGCTTTTCTTGGCAGTCCTCACGGGGGAAAGCGCTAGCTGGCACCAGCTTCCTGTGGAGAAAAGGAAATACCCAACTCCAGCCCACTCTGGACAACCTATGAATTCAATGAAATATTTGAGGAAAAATTATACCAAATCTCTACAATTTATTTTATAAGATAGTGGCATTTTGTGAGGCCATCATTACTCCAATACTAAAACCAGACAAAGACTGTGCAAGAAAACAAAACAAAACAGTACTACAGACCAATATCTCTCATGAACATAGATACAAAAAAGTTTCAATGAAATATTAACAAATAGAATCCAACAATATATGTAAAGAATTATACACTATGACTAGGTGGGATTTATCCCAGTTATGTAAGGATGATTCAACATTCAAAAGTCAGTTAAAGTATTTCATCCATAAGCAGACTGAAGAATAAAAATCACATCATCCTATCAATAGGTGCAGAAAAAGCATTTGACAAAATCCAACACCCATTCCCGAAAAAAAAAAGAGAGAAACAACTCAGTAAACTGAGAGTAGGTTTATTCTCTATTCCTCTAGAACAAGAACTTCCTCTACTTGAGAAAGAAAACCTACACAAAACCTACACCTAACATCATACTTAATGGTAAGAACATCAAATCTTTCTTACTAAAATCAGAAACAAGGTAAGGATGTCCCCCTCATGACTGTTTTTCAGTGTAGTAATGGTAGTCCTAGCTAACACAGTAAAACATGAAAAAAAAAAGTTGTACAGATTGAGAAGGAAGAAATAAATCTGTCTTTATTCACAGATGACATAATTGCCTATGCAGAAAATCCGAAAGAATCAACCAAAAAACTCCTGGAACTAAGTAATCATGGCAAGGTGGAAGGATACAAGGTTAACATATAAAAAAGTCAATTGCTTTCCTCTATGGGAGCAAAGACCAAGTAGAATTTGAAATTAAGAACACAATGACATTTACATTAGCACTCCTAAAAATGAGATCTATACAAGGAAAATACAAAGCCTGCATAGGGCTTTGTGCTGACAGCTCTGAGTCTGTTGCCTGCTTGCTCTGTGCTGACAGCTTGGAGCCTGAAGCCTGCTTTGGATTCTGAGTTTCCTTCTCTCCCTGCCCTTCCCCCACTTGTGCTCTGTCTCTCTCTCAAAAATAAATAAATATTTTTTAAAAATAGGGGAAGACATTTTGCTCCATGGCAATAGGATTTACTGAGTGAAATTGGCAGGTGATGTGAAATGTCAAGTCTTTCTGGAGGTTAAAGGACTACAGGAATGTATAATATTCCTTGCCTATTTGGGAGCTGTGTGATGATACTTGAAGGAGGGGAAGTTATTTTCCAGAATTTTGAAATGGAAAGGTTATAATTATGCTAATATCAAAACATTGTGTAGGGAGACTGTCAGCCGAGAGAGGGGATAATGAGTTGTGGGTTTGAATCTCGGTGTTAATTGTTAGCAGGTCTGTGATCTGGGGAAAGTTACTTAACCTCTTTACATCAGTTTCTTCATCTGAGAACATGAGATAATTAAGTAAAACACTTAGTAGATTGGCTAGCATTCCATAAATGTTAGATGTGATGATGATATGATGATGTCAGTAACTGAGTGAAGGGACCACGTAAGCAATCCTGGCGGGAATAAGGAAGTGGTAACCACATAATGAGAGAGAGAACAGAGGGAGCAATCTGGGTGGGAAAGAGGGTATTTGTTATTTCTTGATGACTTTCAAATTTGTCTCCATTTGTCTTATGTACCGCTAAGTTCAATATGAACTTGAAATTATATTCAAGCAGAGTAGGACATGAGAGATGTGAGAAGGAGAAAGGAAGGATGAAAACATCAGTGAATATATACAATGAGTCATGCTGAGAAGTGGTGGTTCTCCCTTCACATGTGTTTACATTTTTGGAGGGCTTCTCCCCTACACTTCTCCCAATTTTCAACCTGAGGAAGAATGGTGACATTTGCATCTGAAGAAGTTTCTCCTCAGTGTTTTCTGCACGGCAGCCTTTACCTCCTTATTCCTCAAGCTGTAGATCAGGGGGTTCAGCATGGGGATCACCGTGGTGTAGAACACGGAGGCCACGTTCTCCTTGGCCACAGAACTGGCCGTGGAGGGTTTTAAGTACATGAACGCTGTAGATCCATAGAACATTCCCACAGCTGCAAGGTGAGAGCTGCAGGTGCTGAAGGCTTTGGACCTTCCCTGTGTGGTGCTGATGTGGAGGATGCTGGAGAGGATGAAGACGTAGGAAACAAGGACTGTTAAGCTGGTGACTATGATGTTGAATCCAGCCAAAAAGAACACTGTCATCTCAATATGATAGGTGCTAGAGCAGGAGAGCTTCATGAGGGGCACGATGTCACAGAAGTAATGACTGATGAGGAACTCACAGTAGGACAGTTTTAACATCAGGCCAGTGTCTATTGTTGCACCAATGAAAGCCATGGCATAGGCCGCAGCCATCAGCAGGGAACACACTTGAGGAGACATGATGACATTGTAGAGCAAAGGGGTATAGATGGCGACATAGCGGTCATAGGCCATCACTGTCAGCATGTAACACTCTGCAACGACAAACACAACGAAGAAGTAGAGCTGTGACATGCACCCCGCATAGGAGATGATGTTCTTCTCTGACACAAAGTTCACCAGCATTTTCGGGGTAATGACAGAGGAGTAGCAGAGATCCACAAGGGACAGATTGCTGAGGAAGTAGTACATGGGGGTGTGAAGCTGAGCATTCAGACAAATCAGCGTGAACATGCCCAGGTTCCCTATGATGGTGACCAAGTAGATCCCAAGGAAGAGGAGGAAGAGGGGGAGCTGGAGCTCTGGCCGATTTGTCAATCCCCTGAGAATAAACTCGGTCACTGTAGAGTGATTTGCGGCAGCCATTCTCCTGTGCTTGGGAGCCCTGTGGGGATGGGAGAGAAGAGCCCATGAGAGCCTACATTTAAACTTCTTGGCAAAGCTGGTTTTGAGCACTTGGGTTCAGTTGGGCGATCCTGGGCTCTTTCCCGATGAATCCTCCCTTCCTTTGGCTGTTGTCTGGGAGAAAGACCAGGCTCTGGGTATTTCAAAGACCATGAGGTTGGGAGGAAAAAGGGGACAAGATCTGGGGCTTTTACCACTTTTATGTTTCTCAAATATCCTACAGTAATGGTTCTTAGGGTACATTTGTTGGACCAGCAGCATCAGCACCATGTTAGAGATGCAAACTCTCAGCCTCCACCCGGGACCTACCAAATCAGAAACTCTGGGATTGGGGCTAGCAGTCTGGGTTGAACACTCTCTCCAGATGATGCTGATGCCTGCTCAGGTCTGAGAACCTCTGTCCTATAGGTAACAAGCAGCATACTCCATATTTTGTGCTTGGACATGCTTCAGAAATAAAATTTCCTTGTCATCTGTGCAATTCCCAGATAGTTTCTGAATGTGAATGCATGATATCCTTCTCAAATTGACACAGTGTCAGGGTAGTATGGTAGTTACAGCCATATCATTGAGTGACAAGTCAATTTCTGTATCTGAAAGATGAAAATGAGAACAAAAGACCCCAATAATTAGCAACTGCTGCCAGGCAAGATGAGTTCCCTCATGTCAAGGAAGAAAAACTAAAATTTTAATCAGGCAGAATGACCATGTCTCAGCCTGGGAAGACAAGCTTGCAGAAAATTCTGCAAAATTTGCAAAAAAAACCCCCACACTCCCCAAATTCCCCCAAGAAATCCTCACAACATATCCTGCCATGCTCTCCAGCAGCTGTCATATTGTGAAACTATCAGAAATAGTGAGCTGTATCCTGCTTGTCACTTTGCTCCTAAAACTTGCAATTTGGGACCTCAGTCTGATCAATCTCTGTAGAGGACACAGAACTTGCCGTTTTTTGCCTATTTAACCCCAAGTCTGATCCTTCCCTGACGGAGCTACTTTGGTTTGTAGCCCAATGCTGTGTCTCTTCGGTTTGCAAACTGCACAGCAATGAAGCTTGTTTTCTGATGAAATCCTTGCAGGATGCTTTTTGTTGACAAAGAAATCAATTTCCAGGGTGCTTGGGTGGTTCAATAGGTTAAGTGTCGGACTTCAGCTCAGGTCATGATCTCCCACTCATGGGTTCGAGCCCTGCCTTGGGCTCTGTGCTGACAGCTTGGAGCCTGGAGCCTGCTTTGGATTCTGTGTCTCCCTCTCTTTCTGCCCCTCCCCCACTAACATTCTGTCTCTAAAAAATAAATACACATTAAAAAAACCAAAAAAAAAAAAAAAAAAGAAATCAATTTCCAAGTCGGTTGTAAAAATAACATGGGATAATGCATATTTAGAAAATTTTTTCAAGCACTCGGTTCCCATAAAAGTGAGTTGTCATTAGGTGTCTGGAATTTGTTCTTAGGTTTTCACTGGACGTGAGGCTGTAAGACAGTGGTTCTCAACATTGACTGTGTTCTGTAATCCCTTGGAGTATTTACAAAGTATTGATTCTTGGGCTCCACCCCCAGATGTTCAGATTTAATTGATCTGCGGTGCAGGGTGGGCATTGGCACATAATATAGGACAGAGTAAGTGCTCAGTAGCTATTATGATGATGATGTTCAGATTGTAATATCAAACCAGGCCCCATTATTTCCCTAGTGGCAAGGTACTCAAATTGTCAACACTTCCCTAAGAAGCATGGATCATCATTGCTGGATATGACACTTATAGCCATCCCATCTCTAAGATACATCTCTTAGGCTAAAAACCTTACATTTTCATTCTTTTTATTACTTCCTCATATAATTACTAACTTTTGTATAATGCTCTTTGAAGGTCAATCTCATTAACTCCTCAAATTTGGGGTATGAGGAGAAATGTGTTTCGAGTAGGATTTTTGTTTCTATTTTCCTACTGAGAAAACAGAAGTGCCAGACACTCAGTGAGTTTCTTGAAGCTTACTAAAAATTATCAGTGACTTAGAACTCAAACTCTTCTCTCCTGATCATGAGCTCATTTCCTTTAGCCCAGATGTGCAGGCTTTTACATCCACACACCTACAGTTCTAAGCAATGTTGTGGTTGAAAGTGCTTTACACTTGATGGCTTAGCTTGTGCATAGCCGATGAAAAAAGAGGAACGTTATATTATTTTTTCATTCTCTCTTAAATTCAAACTGTAAATGTTACCTCAAATCATACAGTTAGTAGATACAGAACTGGGCCTAAAACCCAGGACTTCTGACTACCATCTGTTTTGTTTCCACTAAACCGTCTTCTGATTTCTGTAGCTTATCTTTAGGTAGCACTTTATTATTATTTAGTAAACTTAATTTATTGAATCTTTGGAGATGCAGGATGGATTTCATTGGTAATTTCAGGTGCACTTAAAAAATTACAAAGGCAATACATATACATTGTAGAAAATCAGAAATACAAGTAAGGAAAAGTATAAACATCATATTCCCCCACTATTTAGAGACTAATACTGGCAGTGACTATCTTTCTAGATTTTTCTATGCATATATATATTTACATTGGGTATACACACACACACACACACACACACACACACACACATAAGGTTATTTATTTTGAGAGACTGTGAAAGAGAGTACACCTGTGCATACAGAGATACAGAGAAGGGGCAAAGAGAGAGAGAGGGTAGGAGGAGTGGAGAGAGAGAATCCCAAGCAGGCTCCTTGCTGATGGTGTGGAGCCCGATGCAGGGCTTGCACTCATGAACCTTGAGATCATGATCTGAACTGAAATCAAGAGTTGGATGCTTAATGGACTGAGCCACCCAGGCACCCTTAAATGTATTAAAAAACCATTTTGTAACTGCCTTATTAAATGTACTTTATAATGCATTGTGTCATTTGATTCTTATAATAATAATAACTCTGGCACTAACCGTATTTCCTTTTCTTAGATATAAGAGTCTTTAAATCCTTAGGATGTGAAGACACAAAAATCAGATTTGCATTGTAAACTTCACATGTTATGTTATTGGTGGTATGGCATTTAACTTCACAATAACTAGTCTGAGAAGTAGCTAAGTTTTTTCCATTTATTACGAAGGAGAAAACAAATTTCTTCTAGATAACAACAATAGATTTAAAAAATCTTATCTTTTCCCCTTGTACACAATTTTCACCTCTTAAAACAATAAGAAACATAGAAAATCCACCTTGAATACACCATTACCAGAAATCAATGTGTTCTACAAAGCAGTGTAGAGTAAATACCACTCAGTGTGGTGTGGACTGGAAAATCCTAGATAGAACTGATTTAAATTTAATTTTTTACTCCCATAATCATCTAATGATATGAAATAGGCAAACAAGATCCATATATTTGATATCAGTTACTACAATGATTACCTCTAGTTCTACCGGACCATAAGAGGCTTGGGCTTGCAGCCTATGAGAACTCAGCACATAAAGAAGAAAACGCTTAGAGATGAAGGTAAACAAATGCTTAGAAATAAAGCCTGAATTAGAAACAGGAACTCACTGAAGAAATATTTTTTTCATATAATTGTTTTAAATTTGTAATTAAATACCTGTGTTGAGAAAAAGACAACACAGTCTCCTGGAAATTTTAGGGGATGCCTTGGTTCCAATAGTTAGGAACTAAACATCAAGAAATGAGGGAGCTGTCCAGATTTGTATCTATTCCTAAATGTAGTCCAAGAGGACAGCAGGGTTATGAAAAATGGGTCACTGAGGGTCTGTTTATACAACACATGGGCAGAACCTCCTGGGATGCAGTCATTTCAGGCCCTGGAGTCTTTGCTGAAGGAGCAATTAGAGTCCGGCTTATGCCTGTGCTGGGAATCATGGTTTGTCTCCCAGGTGTGTTAATTTTCCTTTTATTTGGAGTCATTTTCAGCTTGGGAAACTTGGAGTCTAAGCATTCAAATTTGTATGGCTAAACACCCCATAATCACTACCACCACCTCCACCACCACCATGTCACTCATTACCATCAACATCCTCAGTTACTACCATTATGGCTACTACTCATCATTATTCTTCATTAGGCATACTCAATGCGGCTTAAAATGTTTATTTTATTTACTCATTTTTGGAGAGAGAGAGAGAGAATGATTAGGGGAGGGGCAGAGAAAGAGGGAGAGAGAGAATCCCAAGAAGGCTCCATGCTCAGGGTGGAGCCCAATGTTGGGCTCCATTCCACAACCATGAGATGATGACCTGAAGAAAAAGAAAATTTGAGCAGACCCATAACCTATAGAAATTGACTCAGTAATCAAAAATCCCTGAACAAACAAGAGTCCAGGGCTGGATGGCTTCCCAGGGGAATTCTATCAAACATTAAAGAAGGATTAAACTGTTCCAAAAAATAGAAAGGGATGGAAGACTTCAAAACTCATTCTATGAGTCCAGCATTAGCTTGATTCCAAAACCAGACAAAAATCCCAAGAAAAAAGGAGAATTATAGACCAATATCCCTGATGAACATTGATGCAAAAATTCTCAACAAGATACTAGGAAATTTAATTCAACAGTACATTAAAAGAATTATTCACTATGATCAAGCGGGATTTATTCCCGGGCTGCAGGGCTGGTTCAATATCTGCAAATCAATCTACGTGTTACACCACATTAATAAAAGAAAGGATAAGAACCATATGATTGTCTCAAAAAACACAGAAAAAACATTTGACAAAATACAGCATCCTTTCTTGATAAAAGCCCTCAAGACAGTAGGGATAGAAAGAACATACCTCAACACCATAATAGTCCATATACAAAAGAATCATTGCTAATAACATTCTCAATGGGAGAAAAAAAAACTGAGAGCTTTTCCTCTAAGATCAGGAACAGGACAGTGATGTCCACTCTTACCACTGTTGTTCAACATTGTACTGGAAGTTATAGCCTCAGCAAATGGACAACAAAAAGAAATAAAAGGCATGCAAATCGTCAAGGAAGAAGTCAAACGTTTGCTCTTTCCTGATGATATGATACTCTATGTGGAACACCCAAAAGACTCCACCAAAAAAACTGATAAAACTGATGCATGAATTCAACAAAGTCTCATGATATAAAATCAAGGTACAGAAATCTGTTGCATTTCTATATGCCGATAATGAACCAGCAGAAAGAGAAATCAAGGAATTGATCCCATTTACAAACAATAAGATTCCTAGGAATAAGCCTAACCAAACAGGTGGAAGTTCTGTACTCTGAAAACTGTAGAACACTTATGAAAGAAATTGAATACAACAAAAGAATTATCAGATATGACAAGATGTTCTGAACTCATACATTTCATTCTTCAGTCCAGGAATCAACCATCTCTCCAGGAAATGTGCTTTCTTTTAGTGGTGAAAATGTATTTCAAGACGAGTAATTAGATGCTAGAGAGGCTCATTGCTTCTGGGTTGATAATTGTTTCTAGGTCTTTTCAGAAAGAAGTAGGACATTTTTAAAAATGGCCAATAATTTCAGTGGGATATGTTTTGATATTAATATTTTTGGGAATTTCCTTAAGTGCGATGATTCTTTTCAATAGGTCACTTCAAATCTTTTCTCCTCCTCCTCCTCCTCCTCCTCCTCCTCCTCCTCCTCCTTCTCCTTCTTCCCCTTCTCCTCCTCCTCCTCCTCCTTCCTCTTCTTCTTCTTCTCCTACCTCTCCTTCCTTTTCTTCTTCTTCTTCTTCTTTTTCCTGACACTAGGAAAAGGCCCATGAATTGTAGTCTTTATTTTCTGTTCTGTCCCACAGTTTGGTTTTCTCCTTTGGAGCTCCTACTCTATGTAGATTTGATCTTCTTTGGCTGGTGCCTGTATTTGTTGCTTTCCCATAAATCCTCTTAATTTCTTTTCTCTCTGTCTCTTTTTTTGCCACCAACTTTTTCACCTTCTATTTCTCCTAAGGTATTATCTGTTGTGTTCATTTGCTCTTCAGTTACTTCTAATCAGTCATATTTCTTAAATTATTTTTCCTTTATTTCTAATAATTTCCCAAGTTCAATTGCCTAATTTATAAGCTTTTCTAATTCTGCCTTTTGTTGTTCTTTCATACCTGTATGTGTTTTAGTTCATTTTGAAATAATGTAATAGTGTTCATTTACTTAGAGTAATGGGCAATGGACTGTGTTCCCTTACCAACCCCCCCCCCCCCCCGCCCATTCATATGTTGAAGCCTTAACCCTCAATGTGACTGTATTCTGAGAAAGGCCCTAAAAGTAGGGGTAATACATGAGGCCAAAAGGTCCTAATCTGATAGGGCTGGTGCCATTCATAAGATAAGGAAGAGGCACCAGAGCCCATTCTTTCTTCCGTGTGAGGACCCACTGAAAGGGGGCAGTCTAATACAGGAAGAGAGTCCTCATCAGAGATCATGTTTGTAGGCTTCCTGAATTCCAGACTGTGGGAAAAAATACTTCCATTGCTTAAATGACCCATTCTGTGGTATTTTGTTATGGTTTCCCAAGCAGACTAATACAGTAAGTCTTTCTGGTTTGCTCCACATTTTCTGTCAAAAAAATTATTCTTTTTACTTATAATTTTATATGGAGTTTCATCTTGATTCTTTTCTACTGTTCATCTTTATATTAAATTAGTTTTTTTTCTAACTTAATGCCTGTAGAACTCCTTCTTCTGTTGCTTTTGTGAAGTGTTAAAAAATATGATGACTTACTGTCTGAAATCTCCTGGCTCTGTCCCCTTTCTACCTTTATCTAGATCTTTCTTTTGTCTTTATTTACCTTGTTCTGTTTAATTTGGGTTTTACTCCTATTCCTGCAGGGAGCTTTGGTTGCTTTATTTTGAGAGTTCATAGTGCACAGACTGTGGAAGCCCCTTCAGATCTTACTATAGAGTAATTAAAATTCATCCACTACTGGAGAATAAAAATCCCTTCCAGTTTTACATGTTATTTTCAAACTGGCCTTTTGAGAGTTATTTGGAATACTGATTAGTTGTTTTGGAGTTTCAGGTTTGTCAGATGTCCTGTTTCTTCCTTCTGTTTCTTCCTGCACAGATGCTGATACTAAGCAGATTTTAACCTCTTGGTGGTTTGTGCCCATCTGCTTGTGTTTGGAGGTAAAGGGGATAACATATCACTTATTTTTGTCATAGATGTTGTTAATGGAACTAAGCTTTGCTGTTTAGTTGTGCTGTTTTTTTATGGGGGTATCCAGGAATACTAAAAAAAACATGACACAGTCTTCCTCAAATTCTCTAAGATTCTTCACATGTTTTTTCATTATTTATATTAAGAAGACTAATCACTTGAAGAATATTTACTACATAAATAGGGTATATTCATTGAATATATCTATGAGAAAAATATATTCTTGGTATATGTCAAAGATGACATACTCAATAGGAACATTCATAAAAGTACATTCTTTAATGTTCTGAATATTCTGCAAGTATTATACACACACACACACACACACACACACACACACACATATATGTAATTTATTGTCAAATTGGTTTCCATACAACACCCAGTGCTCATCCCAACAGGTGCCCTCCTCAATGCCCATCACCCACTTTCCCGTCTCCCCCACACCCTCAGTTTGTTCTCAGTATTTAAGTGTTTCTTATGGTTTGCCTCCTTTCCTCTCTGTAACGTTCCTCCCCTTCCCCTCCCCCCTGGTCTTTTGTTAAGTTTCTCAGGATCCACATATGAGTGAAAACATATGGTATCTGTCTTTCTCTGCCTGACTTATTTCACTTGGCAAAACACTCTCCAGTTCCATCCATGTTGCTACAAATGGCCAGATTTCAATCTTTCTCATTGCCAAGTAGTATTCCATCATATATATAAACCATATCTTTATCCATTTGTCAGTTGATGGACATTTAGGCCCTTTTCATAATTTGGCTATTGTTGAAAGTGCTGCTATAAACATTGGGGGTACAAGTGCCTCTATGCATCAGCACTCCTGTATGCCTTGGGTAAATTCCCAGCAGTGCTATTGCTGGGTCATAGGGTAGATCTATTTTTAATTTTTTGAGGAACCTCCATATGCTTAAAGTATTCTTGAACACAGAGCATTAAAAATATTAGTACATAGTATTTACTGAGTGCTTATTATATCCCAGGCATATATTCTTATGAATATATTCTTCTTTTGTTTCTCTTGGTCTTTCCCTCTCTCTTCCTTTTAGGCTTTGGAAATCATGAAAAGCCAGTCAAGTGAAGGTAAACAATTACAAATTCTGGTTTTGGCTATGACAGATAACTTATATTGGATTGGCCATATTACCAAAAGCAATTAAAAAAAACTAGACAAAATATATTAAATAATTTTTTAAAGTAATATAATTACAGTAGGTAACTTTAGCACCTCACTTCCACCAGTGGATAGATCATCCACAGAAAATCAACAAAGGAATATTGGCTTTGAATGACACATTAGACTAGATGGACCTAATAGAACAATACAGAACATTCCATCCCTAAACAGCAGAATACACATTCTTTTCAAGGACACCTGGAACATCCTTCAGGATATATCACATGTTAGGGCAGAAAACAAGTTTCAGTAAATTAAAAAAGATTGAAATCATATCATGCACCTTTTCCAACCAAAACAATGTGAAACTAGAAATTGATCACAAGAAAAAATCTAGAAAGAACACAAATACATGAAGGCTGAACACCATGCTACCGACCAATGAATGGGTCAACCAAGAAACTGAAAAGGAAATAAAAAAACACATGAAGAAAAAGGAAAATGAAAACACAACATTCCAAAATCTTTGGGATGTAGCAAAAGTGGTTCTAAGAGGGGCATCTATAGTAATATAGGCCTACCCAAGGCACAAGAAAAATCTCAAATACACAACCCAACTTAGACCTAAAGGAGTTAGGAAAAGAGGAACAAAGCCCAAAGCTAGGAGAAAGAAGGAAATAATAAACATTAGAGTAGAAATAAATTACCACTACAGACCAAAAACAACAACAACAACAAAAAAAACAGAAAAGATAAATGAAACCAGGAGCAGGTTCTTTGAAAAGATCAACAAAAAATTGATAACTCTTTAACCAGATTCATCAAGAAAGAGAAAGAGGACACAAATAAAATCAGAAATGAGGGAAAAGAAAAAACAATTGATGCCACAGACATACAAAAGACTATAAGAGGTAATTATGAAAAGGTATACGCCAACAAGTGGGACAACTTAGAAGAAAATTTCTAGAAACATACAACCTTCCAAAACTGAATCAGGAGGAAATAGAAAATTTGAACAGGCTGATTAGTAGCAATAAAATTGAATCAGTAATCAAAACCTTCCAACAAATAAAAGTGCAGGGCCAGATGGCTCCACAGGTGAATTCTACCAAACATTCAATTAAGAATTAATACCTATTCTTCTTAAACTATGCCAAAAAAGTAGAAGACTAAAGAAGACTTCCAAATTGAGTCTATGAGGTCAGCATTACCCTGATACCAAACCCAGACAGAGATACTACAGAAAGAAGAAGAAGAAGAAGAAGAAGAAGAAGAAGAAGAAGAAGGAGGAGGAGGAGGAGGAGGAGGAGGAGGAGGAGGAGGAGGAGGAGGAAAGGGGAAAGGGAAGGGGAAGGAGAAGGAGAAGAAAACTATATACAGTTTTCTGTATGTAGTATCTACATACTAGATACAGGCAAGTATCTCTGATGAACATGGATCCAAAAATCCTAAACAAAATATTAGCAAACCAAATCCAACAGTACATTAAAAAACCACTCACCACAATCAAATGGGATTTATTTCAGGGATGCAAGGGGTGGTCCAATATTTGTAAATCAAACAATGTGGTACATCACATCAACAAAAGAAAGGATAAAAACAATATGATTATTTCATCTTTTATTTTAAAAAGTCAATTCTCCACAAAATACTAGCAAATTGAATCCAACAGTACATTAAAAGAATTATTTACCACGATCAAGTGGGATTTATTTATTCCTGGGCTGCAGCAGTGCTACAATATTCACCAATCAACATGATACACCACATTAATAAAAGAAAGGATAAGAACCATATGATACACTCAATAGATCAGAAAAGGCATTTGACAAAATACAGCATCCATTCTCCATAAAAGAGCTCAGCAAGGTAGGGATAGATGGAACGTAGCTCAACATCATAAAGGCCATATACTAAAGACCCATACCTAATACCATCCTCAATGGAGAAAAACTGAGAGGTTTTCCTCTATGTTCAGGAAGAAGACAGGGATGTCCACTCTCACCATTACTATTTGACATAGAACTGGAAGTCTTAGCCTCAGCAATCAGAGAACAAAAAGAAATAAAAGGCATCCAAATCAGCAATGAGGAAGTTAAGCTTTCACTATTTGCAGACGACATGAAACGCTATGTAAAAAACCTGAAAGACTTCACCGTGCTAGAACTAATACATGAATCCAGCAAAGTCTCAGGATGTAAAATTAATGTACAGTAATCTGTTGCATTTCTATACACTGATAATGAAGCAGCAGGAAGAGAAATCAAGGAATCAATCCCATTTAATATTGCACCCAAACCCATAAGATTCCTAGGAATAAGCCTAACCAAAGAGGTAAAAGATCTGTATTCTGAAAACTATAGAACACTTATGAAAGAAATTGAAGAGGACACAAAGAAATGGAGAAAAAGAAAACATTCCTATGCTCATGGATTGGAAGAATAAACATTGTTAAAACGTGTATACTACCCAAAGCAATCTACACATTCAATGCAATCACTATCAAAACAACATCGGGGCGCCTGGGTGGCGCAGTCGGTTAAGTGTCCGATTCAGCTCAGGTCACGATCTCGCGGTCCGTGAGTTCGAGCCCCACGTCAGGCTCTGGGCTGATGGCTCAGAGCCTGGAGCCTGCTTCCCATTCTGTGTCTCCTTCTCTCTCTGCCCCTCCCCCCTTCATGCTCTGTCTCTCTCTGTCTCAAAAATAAATAAACGTCAAACAACAACAACAACAACAACATCAGCATTTTTCACAGAGCTAGAACAAATAATTCTAAAATTTGTGTGCAATCACAAAATACCTTAAATAGCCAAAGCAATCCTGAAAAAGAAAAGCAAAGTTGGAGGCATCAAGATTCCAGACTTCAAGCTATGTTACAAAGCTATAGTCATTAAGACAGTATGGTACTGGCACAAAAACACACACATAGATCAATAGAACAGAGTAGAAAACCCAGAAATGGACCCACAACTATATGGTCAACTCATCTTCGACAAACCAGGAGAGAATATCCAATGGAAAAAAAAGACAAGTCTTTTCAACAAATGGTGTTGGGTCATATTTTCTTGCTTCTTTGTATTTCTAGTGATTTTTTTTTTGTTTTATTATGCTGGAATTATGAATATATTATAGAGACAGGGGATTATGTTACTCTTCTCTATAGATTGTTGCCTTTTGTTCTGGGATGCAGTTCCTAGTAGATCACCCTGATCCTGCTGAGACTTGGATTTAGCCTTTGTTATGATAGGTCTAGTTCAGCTTTGCCCTTAACCTGATGGTCTAGTCCTTATTCTTAGGGTATGGATTTCAGAGCTGTCATCTTAACGTCTGCTTTGTTCATCAAAGCATCTCCACTCTCACTAGGCCAGAATCGTAACAGCTCCCCAGTGCTGTGGATCCTCTGTGACATCTCTTCAGGTCCTAGTCTTCCAAGAGCTGCTGTGTCCTAGACATATAGAGTCTTGCCATGAACATACAAAATTTAGAATTCAGCTAAGAACTCAAGGGAGTCCTCTATGCATATGCCTGAGGGTCCTTTTCTTTGGCTTTTTCCTCTTCATGTCTTGCCCCACAGATTCCAGCTGTCCTAGCATCCCTGAACACTGATCTTTATTCCACTAGTAGAGGCTGCTGCTGTTTGCTTGGGCTCCATTTCACTAGGTTTGATTTGGAAACTGCCCTTAGAGAGAAAGGGTGAAAACGGTAGTTCATTTTCTTGCCTTTTCTTAAGAATTTCCTCCCTGAGCTGTCTGCTTCTCAAAGCTTTCAAATAGATGCTTTATACATTTTTTCCAGTCATATACTTGTTTATGGTTAGAGGGTGGTAGTGTGATATTAGCTACTACTTTACTTGTAAAATCTGAAGTCTGATAGCTTACTTTTAAAGGACTTGTTTTCTGCATTCCAGCCCAGCAGGAGGTCATATAGACCCCAAGGACCAGGAGAGACTGGAAACCTGGAGAGTTAAATTAGATCTGTGACCTTGGGCAAATGGCTTTACTTCTCGGGATCTCCTTAGTGTCACTGTATATAAGATGGGGGTAAATATTGGCTTTGTCCATCCATAAATTGCTGATTTGTAATAACCTGGAAAGATTAAAACATATAATTACTATACTCACACCCATACAGATTCTGATTCAGAAGGTCTGGGTGGCGAGCCCAGAATTTCTTTCTAATAAACACCCCAGGTAATTGTGGTGTTCATCCACATTCGGGAAATACTGAATTGATAATTTCCCAAGTGTCTTCAGGTCTAAAATCCTGTTAGTGTGTATGCTTGCTATTAAAGAATGGTACTTAGAGCTCTGAGAGATCAAGTCAAATGATAGACAACTTTTGTCAAGGTAGAAGCTTGTGTGGAGAGTAGAAGACAGAAAAAGACAAAAGCAAACTAAAGAGGAAGAACAATTTGCATGTTTGCCTATGTTGAGAATCTTAGCCTGTAGGATTCAATTTGAGAGTACCAAGAAGCTAGAAAGCCAATAGCGCTTCAAGAAAAGTGGGTGGAAGGCAGGGAGAATCAAAGGCACTTTTGACCAGTTAGTAACTTAGGAAAAGGCTGTTCTTGGCAGAGGTTAGGAGCATTTACCTGATAGAAATTATTTTGTTACAATTAATCTTATATTCCATGGGAAGACAGAGTAAGGGGATCAGAGAAATCTACCTTCCTGTTTGAGCTAGACATACTGCAATTCATTCCTAGAATGAATCAGAATATGAAGAAATGACTGAATGTTCTACCCTAATTTATGATAGCCTTTTGTGTTAATCTTTCCAAATTCTAAGCACTTCTTTTTATTAAAGTCGTAGCATATTTACTTGTTTCTTTCCAAGAGTTTGCCAGATCCAAGAAAATGAGGACCTTAGCTTCATGGATTTCAGTAGCTCTCGTCAGGAGGAAGTTTAGGCTACTGGTTACAAAATAGGTGCCTGGATTCCGTATTTGTATTGGACATTGGCAGCCAGAAGTCAGTAGAAGGGTTCAGTGTCAGGTATATTACTGGGCATTAAAAATAGTAATGATGATAACTTTTTTCCACAATGAATTTTCTTTTAATAGTACTGGATAAATGTCTGTGGAAATAATTGTCTCTAAAAGCCAAATCAACCAATATTAAGGGTATAAATAAACACTTCTTATTCCTTTGGGAAAATAATCTCTGAGGAAATGGTTTTGAGGGAGTCTTTGTCTTAATAATTAGGCCACTGAGATCTGTAATCCGAATAAAACTTATTTCCTGTTATTCTCTGGTCTGGAAAAGGCACATCTCCTTCCTTATAGTTATAGCTTCCAAATTAACAATTGGAAATCATGTTCTTCAGTGTAGAAATGGCTACAAGATAACTTAGGGTTTCTGATCCTTTAGATCAGATTGGAAGGGGAGGGCTCTTAGCTCAACCTACCATTGTCTATTCATTATGGTAATTTTCTATCGCAGGACAATTGTGGACAAGAAACAGTAGAGTATAGCATTACAGCTCTAAACTGAAGGAAGGTGAGTGACTTCCTAACCCTGTCAGTCATGTAACATAGTGGTTATGAGGGTACACCTGAGAGTCAGACTGCTAAAGTCCACCCTCTGGCCAAACCCCAGTATTTTGAGGACTTTGTTGTCTCATCTGCAAAATAGTGATAATAATATTGTCATACAGCTCTTAGTGTCTAGCACCTCATAGGAACCACTTAAGTAGGTGCTAGCTTTAAAAAATTATCATGAAACCTAAACCCACTTGAGCTAGGAGAGATTGTAAAAATGTGGCCTCACCTTCTTGATTTGACAGCAGTGACCCAGTGGTGGGGGTTCGAGGGGTCGCAGTGTCTTTTGACAGGACTGTCTTCAGGGAAGAGGCCCAGGGTTTAGCAAAGGAAGCACAGGCAGGAGATAGAAGGACATAGAAAATGGACTAACTTAAAGATCTAAAAGACATCTGTCTTATTTTTTAATGAATTGGGATATGAATAAATTACTGTTTTCTGTCTGGAGGCAAAGTTTAGACTCTAACTGTTCTCTCTGGAAGATAAAGTCACTTGGGCTGTAGGACAGATCCATAACAAACAGTAAAAGCCTTCCTACCATCTGTCTTAACGTTCAAATCTCTCTGTGGATTCCGTTCTTCAGAATGGGGGATGGATCCTGGGTGAGTGGTGGTATTTCTTTCTGTCTAACTGGTTCTCTTTTCTTTTCTCCAGATTGTCCTTGCTCCACTCATCCCCAAGAGGAAAATGGCAGCTAAGAACTCTTCTGTGACAGAGTTTATCCTTACAGGTTTAACAGACCAGCTGGAACTCCATATCCCTCTCTTCTTCCTGTTTCTAGGTTTCTACCTGGTCACTGTGCTGGGAAACCTGGCCTTGATAGCCCTGATTTGGTTGAATTCTTGCCTACACACCCCCATGTACTTTTTCCTCTTCAACCTCTCCTTAATAGATTTCTGCTACTCCACTACCATCACCCCCAAAATGCTGAAGAGTTTTGTCTCAAAGAAGAACATCATCTTGCATGCAGAGTGTATGACTCAACTCTTTTTCTTCTGCTTCTTTGTCATTTCTGAGTCCTTCCTCCTGTCAGTGATGGCATATGACCGCTATGTGGCCATCTGTAAACCATTGGTGTACATGGTCACCATGTCTCCTCAGGTCTGTCTATTCCTTTTGTTGGGTGTCTACGTGATGGGGCTTTCAGGGGCGATGGTCCATATGGGAAGCATAGCAAGTCTGACCTTCTGTGCTGACAACCTTCTCAATCATTTCATGTGTGACATCCTTCCTCTCCTCGAGCTGTCCTGCAACAGCACTTATGTAAATGAACTGGTGGTCTTCCTCCTTGTGGCCATTGACATTGGAATGCCCATTATCACCATCTTCATCTCTTATGCTCTGATTCTGTCCAGCATTCTGCACATTCACTCCACTGAGGGCAGGTCCAAAGCTTTCAGTACATGTAGCTCTCATATAATTGTGGTTTCTCTTTTCTTTGGTTCCGGGGCTTTCATGTATCTCAAACCACCTTCTATTTTGCCCCTTGACCAAGGGAAAGTGTCCTCTCTGTTCTATACCATTGTGGTGCCCATGTTAAACCCACTGATCTACAGTTTGAGGAACAAGGATGTCAAAGTTTCCCTGAGGAAAACCTTGGAAAGAAAAATATCTTCTTGAAAAAGTAGCATTTGAAGAAGATACAATGCTTTGTTTATTGGTGTGTGTGTTTTCCAAGAGAGATCCAAGTTCTAGTTTTTTCTCTTCTGTAAAAAAGAGAATTTTAAGTCTTTACGTTTCATGGATGTTTACTACATATCTATTTTCTGTATCCCGTGACCCATCTCGACTATTCCACGATTCTTTTAAGCATTTTTTCTACAATCATAAATCATTTAATCTGAAATGGGGCTTATAAACCATTTTTTCTGAGCTTATTTAACAGGCATTGGAGACTTAGACATTTTATATATGTTTTCCAAGGCCATACAACTAAGTGGTTCCCATAAGTGGGACTGGAATCCAGGCTCTTGAATTCGAATCTACTTTGTTTTCCTTTCCTTTCTGCCATGTTTTTTTTTTTTTCTTTATTGCTTGTCTTACAGATTTCATTTTGAAAGTATGATATTTTAGCATAGTATAAACTGATTCTATATAGTAATTTAATGTAACTTCTCAATAAATAATGTTTTAGAAATAACTTGTTGATATTCCATATTTTCCTTTTTTAAAAGTTATTATTTTAATTCCACTTAATTAACACACAGTGTTATATTAGTTTCCAGTGTACAATATAGTCATTCAACAGTTCATACATCACCCTGTGTTCATTATGGCAAGTGTACTCCTTAATCCCCATCACCTATTTAACTCAACCCCCCCCCCCCCCCCCCCCCCGGGTAACCATCACTTTGTTCTCTACAGTTAAGAGTCTGTCTCTTGCCTTGTCACTCTTTCTCTTATTTTTCCCCTTTGCTTGTTTGTTTTGTTTCTTAAATTCCACATATGAGTGAAATCATATGGTATTTGTCTTTTTCTGACTGACTTATTTCACTTAGCATTATACTCTCTAGCTCCATCATTGTCATGGCAAATGGCAACATTTCATTCTTTTTATGGCTAAATAGTATTCCCTTGTGTGTGTGTGTGTGTGTGTGTGTGTGTGTGTGTGTATACCACATCTTCTTTATCCATTCATCAATTGATGGACACTTGGCCTAATGCAAACAATGCTGCTATAAACACTTAGGATACATGTATCCCTTTGAATTAGTGTTCTTGTATTCTTTGGATAAATACCTAGTAGTGCAATTGCTGTATCATAAGGTAGTTCTATTTTTGACTTTTTGAGGGACCTCAAACAGCCATACTGTTTCCCAGAGTGGCTGCACCAGTTTGCATTTCCACCAATAGCCTAAGAGTGTTCCCCTTTCTCTGCATCCTTGCCAACACCTGTTGTTTGTTGTGTTGTTGATTTTAACCATTCTGAAAGGTGTGAGGTGATATCTCACTGTATTTTTTAAAGTTTATTTTGAAAGAGAAAGAGAGAGGATACAGAGGGGCAGAGGGGGAGGGGCAGAGAGAAAATCCCAAGCAGGTTCTGCACTCTCAGTGCAGTGTCCGATGTGGTGTTCAATCTCACAAGATCATGACCTGAGCCAAAATCAAGAGTCAGACACTCAAGCGACTGAGCCACTCAGGCACCGCTCTCATTGCATTTCCCTAATGAGAAGTGATGATGAGCATTTTTGTGTCTGCTGGCCATCTGTATGTCCTCTTTGGAGAACTGTCTGTTCATGTCTTCTGTCCATTTTGTAGTTGAATTATTTGTTTTTTGGGTGTTGAATTTGATAAATTATTTATGTAGAGAGAGAGATAAAGTGTGAGCAGGGGAAGGCCAGTGAGAGAGAATTCCAAGCAGGCTCTGTGCTGTCAACACAGCCAGAAGTGGGGATCGATCTCATGAACCGTGAGATCATGACCTGAGCTGAAATCAAGAGTCAGACTTAACCAACTGAGCCACCCAGATGCCTCTCTTTATATATTTTGGTTACGACTCCATTATTAGATGTCATTTGCAAGTGTCTTCTCCCATTTCATAGGTTGCCTTTTAGTTTTGCTGGTTGTTTCCTTTCCTGTGCAGAAGCTCTTTATTTTGATGTAGTACCAATAGTTTATTTTTGCTTTTGTTTCCCTTGCCTCAGGAGACATATCTAAAAAGAAGTTGCTACTGTCAATGTCAAAGAAGTTACTGTCTGTGTTCTCTTCTAGGATTTTGGTGGTTTTAGATCTCACATTTAGTTCTTTCATACATTTTGAATTCTTTCTCTCTCTCTCTCTCTCTTTTTATGGTGTAAGAAAGTGTTCTAGTTTCATTCTTTTGAATGTTGCCATCCAGATCTTACTGCGAGCATTTCCCTTCCTCCAGAAAGGTTAATTTTATTTTCAGCCTCGAGAAGAAAAGGACACCGTCACATCAAGAACAGCAATTTTTTTTAACGTTTTATTCATTATTGAAAGACAGAGAGAACCAGAACATGAGAAGGGGAGGGGCAGAGGGAGAGGGAGATACAGAATCTGAAGCAGGCTCCAGGCTCTGAGCTATCAGCACAGAGCCCAATGCAGGGCTTGAACTCAAAAACTGCGAGATCATGACCTGAGCTGAAGTCGGAGGCTTGACCAACTGAGCCACCCAGGCGCCCCAAGAACAGCTATTTTTTTATTTTATTTTATTTTATATTTTATTTATTTTATTTTATTATTTTATTTTATTATTTTATTTATTTTATTATTTTTAATATATGAAATTTATTGTCAAATTGGTTTCCATACAACACCCAGTGCTCATCGCAAAAGATGCCCTCTTCAATGCCCATCATCTACCCTTCCCTCCCTCCCACCCCCCCCCATCAACCCTCAGTTTGTTCTCAGTTTTTAAGAGTCTCTTATGCTTTGGCTCTCTCCCACTCTAACTTCATTTTTTTTTCCTTCTCCTCCCCCATGGGTTTATGTTAAGTTTCTCAGGATCCACATAAGAATGAAAACATATGGTATCTGTCTTTCTCTGTATGGCTTATTTCACTTAGCATCACACTCTCCAGTTCCATCCACATTGCTACAAAGGGCCATATTTCATTCTTTCTCATTGCCACGTAGCACTCCATTGTGTATATAAACCACAATTTCTTTACCCATTCATCAGTTGATGGAAATTTAGGCTTTTTCCACAATTTGGCTATTATTGAGAGTGCAAGAACAGCAATTTTAAAAACAATGGCATGTTGTGAAGAGGGAGCCAAGATGGCGGAAGAGCATGGAAGTTTTTTGTGTGTCTCGCATCAATGAAATACAGCCAGACCAACACTAAACCATCTTGCACACCTAGAAAACTCATCCGAAGATTAGTACAACAATCTGCACAACCTGAACCACAGAATTCAGCAGAAAGAGGAAAAAAATCATTTTTATTTTCAATTTTTATTAAAATATTTTTAATTTTTTTACTATATTTTTTACTTTTGTGTAAATTTTTTTCAAATTCTATTTTACTTCCATCATTTTATTTTAGTCTATTTCAGTGAATGTTGCCATCCAGTTTTCCCCATATCATTGGTTGAAAAGACTGTCTCATTCTCATTGGATATTCGTTACTACTTTGCCAATGATGAATTGACCTTATAATTGTGGGTTTATTTCTGGATTTTCTATCCTGTTCCATTGACATATATGTCTACTTTTGTGCCAGTACCATACTGTTTTGTTTACTATAGTTTTGTAATATAACTTGAAGTCCAGAATTGTGATGCCTCCAGGTTCACTTTTCTTTTTCAATATTGCTTTGGCTATTCAGGATCTTTTGTGGTTCCATACATATTTTAAGATTGTTTCTTTTAGTTCTGTGAAAAATGCTGTTTGAATTTTGATGGAGATTGCATTAAAGGTGTAGATTGCTGTGGGTAATACAGACATTTTAACAATATTTTTTCCTCAATCCATGAGTATGGAATGTCTTTCCATTTCTTTGTGTTGTCTTGGATTTCTTTCACAAGTGTTCTATAGTTTTCAGAGTACAGATCTTTTACCTCTTTGGTTAGACTTATTCCTAGGTATCTTGTGTTTTTTGGTGCACTTATAAATGGGGTCAATTCCTTGATTTCTCTTTCTGCTGCTTGGTTATTGGTGTATAGAAATGCAACAGATTTCATTACTTTGATGTTGTATCATGCGACTGTACTGAATTTATCAGTGCTAGCAGTCTTCTTTGGAGGAGGCTTAGGTGTTTTCTACATACTGTATTATGTCATCTGCAAATAGTGGAAGTTTTACTTTTTCCTTAACAATTTGGAGTCCTTTTATTTCTTTTTGTTGTCTGATTGCTGTGGCTAGGCCTTTCAGTAGTAAGTTGAATAAAAATGGTGTCAGTGGACATCTCTGTTTTGTTTCTGACTTTAGGAGTAAAGATTTCAGTTTTCCTCCATTAAAGATGATATTAGCTGTGGGCCATTTACATAGATGGCCTTTATTATGTTGAGGTATGTTCATACACCATAAACCCATTTGGTTGAAGGTTTTGTCAGGAATGGATGTTGAACTTTGTCAAATGTTTTTTTGTTTTTTTGCATCTACTATAATGATCTTATGGTTCTTACTCTTTCTCTTTTGATGTGATGTATCACACTGATTGATTTGTGAATAGTAAACCACCTTTGCAACATAGGGATAAATCCCACTTGATCATGGTGAATTTTTTAAAATGTATGATTGAATTTGGTTTGCTATTATTTTATTGAGAGTTTTTGCATCTATGTTTATCAGGGATATTGGCCTGTAACTCTCTTTTTTAGTGGTATCTTTATCTGTTGTTGGTATGAGAGTATGTTGGCCTCATTGAATCAGGAATTTGGAAGTTTCCCTTACTCTCCTATTTTTTGGAATAGTTTAACAAAATAGGTATTAACTCTTCTTTATTTTTTATTTTTTTATTATTTTTTATTTTATTTTATTTTTTTAATATGAAATTTATTGTCAAATTGGTTTCCATACATCACCCAGTGGTCATCCCAACAGGTGCCCTCCTCAATACCCATCACCCACCTTCCCCACCCTCATACCCCCACCAACCCTAAGATTGTTCTCAGTTTTTAAAAGTTTCTTATGCTTTGGCTCTCTCCCTCTCTAACTTTTTTTTCTCCTTCCCCTCACCCATGGTCTTCTGTTAAGTTTCTCAGGATCCACATAAGAGTGAAAACATATGGTATCTCTCTTTCTCTGTATGACTTATTTCACTTAGCATCACACTCTCCAGTTCCATCCACGTTGCTACAAAAGGCCATATTTCATTCTTTCTCATTGCCACATAGTATTCCATTGTGTATATAAACCACAATTTCTTTATCCATTCATCAGTTGATGGACATGTAGGCTCTTTCCATAATTTGGCTATTGTCGAGAGTGCTGCTATAAACATTGGGGTAAAAGTGCCCCTATGCACCAGCACTCCTGTATCCCTTGGGTAAATTCCTAGCAGTGCTATTGCTGGGTCATAGAGTAGATCTAGTTTTAATTTTTTGAGGAACCTCCACACTGTTTTCCAGAGCGGCTGCACCAGTTGGCATTCCCACCAACAGTGCAAGAGGGTTCCTGTTTCTCCACATCCTTGCAGCATCTATAGTCTCCTGATTTGTTCATTTGAGCCACTCTGACTGGCGTGAGGTGGTATCTGAGTGTGGCTTTGATTTGTATTTCCCTGAGGAGGAGCAACGTTGAGCAACTCTTCATGTGCCTGTTGGCCATCTGGATGTCTTCTTTAGAGAAGTGTCTATTCATGTTTTCTGCCCATTTCTTCACTGGATTACTTGTTTTTGGGGTGTGGAGTTTGGTGACTTCTTTATAGATTTTGGATAGTAGCCCTTTGTCCGATATGCCAAATATCTTTTTCCATTCTGTTGGTTGCCTTTTAGTTTTGTTGATTGTTTCCTTTGCTGTGCAGAAGCTTTTTGTCTTCATGAGATCCCAATAGTTCATTTTTGCTTTTAATTCCCTTGCCTTTGGAGATGTGTCAAGTAAGAAACTGCTGTGGCTGAGGTCAGAGAGGTTTTTCCCTGCTTTCTCCTCTAGGGTTTTGATGTTTTCCTGTCTCATATTCAGGTCCTTTATCCATTTTGAGTTTATTTTTGTGAATGGTGTAAGAAAGTGGTCTAGTTTCATTCTTCTGCATGTTGCTGTCCAGTTCTCCCAGCACCAGTTGTTAAAGAGACTGTCTTTTTTTCCATTGGATATTCTTTCCTGCTTTATCAAAGATTAGTTGGCCATACTTTTGTGGTCTAATTCTGGAGTCTCTATTCTATTCCATGGGTCCATGTGTCTGTTTTTGTGCCAATACCATGCTGTCTGTAGAGGCTAAAGTCTGGGATTGTGATGCCTCCCGCTTTGGTCGTCTTCTTCAATATTACTTTGGCTATTTGGGGTCTTTTGTGGTTCCATACAAATTTTAGGATTGTTTGTTCTAGCTTTGAGAAGAATCCTGGTGCAATTTTGATTGGGATTGCATTGAATGTGTAGATAGCTTTGGGTAGTATTGACATTTTAACAATATTTATTCTTCCAATCCATGGGCATGGTATGTTTTTCCATTTCTTTATATCTTCATCAATTTCCTTCATAAGCTTTCTATAGTTTTCAGCACACAGATCTTTTACATCTTTGGTTAGGTTTATTCCTAGGTATTTTATGCTTCTTGGTGCAGTTGTCAATGGGATCAGTTTCTTTATTTGTCTTTCTGTTTCTCCATTATTAGTGTATAAGAATGCAACTGATTTCTGTACATTGATTTATATCCTGCAACTTTGCTGAATTCATGTGTCAGTTCTAGCAGACTTTTGGTGGAGTCTTTCAGGTTTTCCATGTATAATATCATGTCATCTGCAGAAAGTGAAAGTTTGACTTCATCTTTGCTGATTCTGATGCCTTTGATTTCCTTTTGTTGTCTGATTGCTGATGTTAGCACTTCCAACATGCTGTTAAACAACAGCGGTGAGAATGGACATCCCTTTCGTGTTCCTGATCTCAGGGAGAAAGCTCTCAGTTTTTCCCCATTGAGGATGATGTTAGCTGTGGGCTTTTCATAAATGGCTCTTATGATCTTTAAGTATGTTCCTTCTATCCCGACTTTCTTGAGGGTTTTTATTAAGAATGGATGCTGAATTTTGTCAAATGCTTTTTCTGCATCGATTGACAGGATCATATGGTTCTTTCTTTTCTTTTATTAATGTGATGTATCACATTGATTGATTTGCAAATGTTGAACCAGCCCTGCAGCCCAGGAATGAATCCCACTTGATCATAACGAATAATTCTTTTTATATGCTGTTGAATCTGATTTGCTAGTATCTTATTGAGAATTTTTGCATCCATATTCATCAGGGATATTGGCCTGCAGTTCTCGTTTTTTGCTGTGTCTCTGTCTGGTTTAGGAATCAAAGTAATGCTGGCTTCATAGAATGAGTCTGGAAGTTTTCCTTCCCTTTCTATTTTTTGGAACAGCTTGAGAAGGATAGGTATTATCTCTGCTCTAAATATCTGGTAGAATTCCTCAGGGAAGCCATCTGGTCCTGGACTCTTATTTGTTGGGAGATTTTTGATAACTGATTCAATTTCTTTTCTGGTTATGGGTCTGTTCAAGTTTTCTATTTCTTCCTGTTTGAGTTTTGGAAGTGTGTGGGTGCTTAGGAATTTGTCCATTTCTTCCAGGTTGTCCAGTTTTTTGGCATATAATTTTAGGTAGTATTACCTGATAATTGCTTGTATTTCTGAGGGATTGGTTGTAATAATTCCATTTTTTTTTCATTGTCCAAATTTTAGTTTATTTCAGGAGAGGTACATATTTCAAGAGGTCTCTGATATAATTTGAGGGCAGAATCCATCTAGAATTTTACTTTTTTGCCTTAAT
Organism: Panthera tigris; assembly: GCF_018350195.1. NCBI lineage: Eukaryota > Metazoa > Chordata > Mammalia > Carnivora > Felidae > Panthera > Panthera tigris. The sequence continues at coordinate 21,487,313 of NC_056669.1, read as the reverse complement.
GTTTTATAGTCCTCAACATCAAAATTTATAGTGACTCTCCTTTGTGAAATCACCTTTATATAGGTCATTCTCCTAGAAACAACCATTTTCTTTCGTTTCATCACCCTCTTTGAATATTTATATAAAATGAAATAAAGTACATTGTTTCTGTAATAAGCACAATGAGCTTGATTAAACTCTAATGACTCTCAGAAAGGAAGTTGTCATCCATCACCTCACAGCATCCAGCCTGGTAAGGAAACAGTATGCCCCGGGGATCAGCCATCGGGAATGTTGAGATATCAGCATTCCAGGTGGTCTGCTAGGTGGAGGTGAGATAAGAGAACTTTTCCTCTGTGGGCTTTAGGGGTTGTCTTGTCTACATTCATCTCGCTTTGGAGTTAAGACCATTGTATTCCAGTGAGGTGATAATAATTCCATTTTCATTCATGATTTTATCTATTTGTGTCATCCCCCTTTTCTTTTTGAGAAGCCTGGCTAGAGGTTTATCAATTTTGTTTATTTTTTCAAAAAACCAACTCTTCGTTTCATTGATCTGCCCTACAGTTTTGGGTTTTTTTTAGATTCTATATTGTTTATTTCCGCTCTGATCTTTATTATTTCTCTTCTTCTGCTGGGTTTGGGGTGTCTTTACTGTTTTGCTTCTATTTCCTTTAGGTGTGCTGTTAGATTTTGTATTTGGGATTTTTCTTGTTTCTTGAGATAGGCCTGGATCGCAACGTATTTTCCTCTCAGGACTGCCTTTGCTGCATCCCAAAGTGTTTGGAGTGTTGTATTTTCATTTTCATTTGTTTCCATATATTTTTTAATTTCTTCTCTAATACCTGGTTGACCCACTCATGTTTTTAACCTCCATGTTTTTGGAGATTTTCCAGACTTTTTCCTGTGGTTGATTTCAAGTTTCATAGCATTGTGGTCTGAAAGTGTGCATGGTGTGATCTCAATTCTTGTATACTTATGAAATTGTATACAATTCTTGTATAGTGTTTTGTGACCCAGTATGTGATCTATCTTGGAGAATGTTCCATGTGCACTCGAGAATAAAGTATATTCTGTTGCTTTGCGATGCAGAGTTCTAAATATATCTGTCAAGTCTATCTGATCCAATGTATCATTCAGGGCCCTTGTTTCTTTATTGATCCTGTGTCTAGATTATCTATCCATTGTTGTAAGTGGAGTATTAAAGTCCCCTGCAATTACCACATTCTTATCAATAAAGTTGCTTATGTTTGTTATTAATTGTTTTATATATTTGGGGTCCAATATTCAGTGCATAGATATTTATAATTGTTAGCTCTTCCTGATGGATAGACCCTGTAATTATTATATAATGCCCTTCTTCATCTCTTGTTACAGCCTTTGATTTAAAGTCCAGTTTGTCTGATATAAGTAGGGCAACTCCAGCTTTCTTTTGACTTCCTGTAGCATGATAGATAGTTCTCCATCCCCTCACTTTCAATCTGAAGGTGTCCTCAGGTCTAAAATGAATCTCTTGTAGACTGCAAATAGATGGGTCTTGTTTTTTTTTTTTTTTATCCATTCTTATACCCTATGTCTTTTGTTTGGAGCATTTAGTCCATTTACATTCAGTGTTATTATAGAAAGATATGGGGTTAGAGTCATTGTGATGTCTGTAGGTTTCATGCTTGTAGTGATGTCTCTGGTATTTTGTGGTTCTTGCAACATTTCACTTACAGAGTCCCCTTAGGATCCTTGTAGGGCTGGTTTAGTGGTGATGAATTCCTTCAGTTTTTGTTTGTTTGGGAAGACCTTTATCTCTCCTTCTATTCTGACTGACAGACTTGCTGGATAAAGGATTCTCGGCTGCATATTTTTTCTGTTCATCACATTGAAGATTTCCTCCCATTCCTTTCTGGCCTGCCAAATTTCAGTAGATAGGTCTGTCACAAGTCTTACTGGTCTTCCTTTATATGTTAGAGAGTGTTTATCCCTAGCTGCTTTCAGAATTTTCTCTTTATCCTTGTATTTTGCCAGTTTCACTATGATATGTTGTGCAGAAGATCAATTCAAGTTATGTCTGAAGGGAGTTCTCTGTGCCTCTTGGATTTCAATGCCTTTTTCCTCCCCCAGATCAGGGAAGTTCTCAGCTATGATTTGTTCAAGTACACCTTCAGCCCCTTTCTCTCTCTTTTCCTCTTCTGGAATTCCTATTATATGGATATTGTTCCGTTTGATTGCATCACTTAGTTTTCTAATTCTCCCCTCATACTCCTGGCTTTTTTTTATCTCCCTTTTTCTCAGCTTCCTCTTTTTCCATAATTTTATCTTCTAATTCACCTATTCTCTCCTGCCTCTTCAATCTGAGCTGTGCTCGCCTCTATTTTATTTCGTACCTCATTTATAGCATTTTTTTAAGGTCCTCATGACTATTTCTTAGTCCCTTGATCTGTGTAGCAATAGATTCTCTGCTGTCCCCTATACTTTTTTCAAGCTCAGTGATTAATTTTATGACTATTATTCTAAATTCTTGTTCAGTTATAATCGCTTCTCGGCCTTTTGGCTAAGATCAAGTGTAAATTCTTGTTCAGTTATATTGCTTAAATCGTTTTTGATTAATTTGTTAGCTGTCGCTATTTCCTGGAGTTTCCCTTGAGGAGAATTCTTCCGTTTCATCATTTTGGGTAGTCCCTGCGGTAGCTCCCAACTGCAGGGCACTTCTCCTGTACTGTCCTGAGTAACTTGTGTTGGTGGGCAGGGCTGCAGTCAGACCCTATGTCTGCCCCTAGCCCACCGCTAGGGCCACAGTCAGACTGGTGTGTACCTTATCTTCTCCTCTCCCAGGGGCAGAACTCACTGTGGAGTGGTGTTGCCCCTGTCTGGGCTACTTGCACACTGCCAGGCTTGTGGTGCTGCTTTGATGGGATCTGGCATATTAGCTGGGGTGGATCTGCAAGGTGCACAGGGCAGGAGGGCTGGGCTTAGCTCACTTTGCCATAGGTGGCCCCTGTGGGAGGGGTTCTGCAGCACCGGGAGGGAGGCAGACCCATCGGAGGGATAGATCCACAGAAGCACAGCATTGGGTGTTTGCACGGTGCAAGCAAGTTCGGTGAGAGGAACTGGTTCCCTTTGGAATTTTGGCTGGGGGATGGGAGAGGAAATGGTGTTTGCCAGTGGCTTTGTTCCCTGCTGAGCTGAGCTCTGTCTTCTGGAGTTCAACAACTCTCCCTCCCAGTGTCCTCTTGCCCTCCCCACTCTCCGAGAGGAGAGCTGTTGACTTATAACATTCCAGATGTTAAGTCCCACTGGCTGTCAGAACTCACACAGTCCAGCCCCTCCGCTTTTGCAAGCCAGACTCAGGGGCCCTGCCTTGCCAGGCGGACCGTCCCTCCACTGCCCTGGCTCCCTCCCACCAGTCCGTGTAGCATGCACTGCCTCTCCCCCTTTCCTACCCTCTTCCGTGGGCCTCTTGTTTACGCTTGGTTCCAGAGAGTCTATTCTGCTAGTCTTCTGGCAGTTTTCTGGGTTATTTAGGCAGATGTGGGTGAAATCTAAGCGATCAGCAGGACGTGGTGAGCCCAGCGTCCTCCTACGCCGCCTTAACTCTTCTTTAAATGTTTGGTAGAATTCTCCTGTGAAGCCATCTGGTCCTGGACTTGTTTTTTGGGAGGTTTTTGATTATTGATTCAATTTCTTTGCTGGTTATGGGTCAGTTCAAATTTTCTATTTCCTATTGTTTGAGCTTTGGTAGATACATTTCTAGGAATTTATCCATGTTTTCTAGCTTGTCCAATCTGTTAGCATGCAGTTTTTCATTACATTCTCTTATGATGGTTTGCATTTCTCGTGTTACCTCTCCCCTCTAGTTTGTGGTTTTATTTACTTGAATCCTTTCTCTTTTTTTCTTGATAAGCCTGGCTAGAGGTTTATCAATTGTTTATCAATTTTGTTGATCTTTTCAAAGAAACAGCTCCTGGTTTCATTGATCTATTCTATTATATTTTTTAGTATCTGTGTCATTTATTTCTGCTCTATTCTTTATTATTTCCTTCTTTCTGCTGGTTTTAGGTTTTGTTTCCTTTTTTTTTTTTTTTTTTTTACCTCCTTTAGGTGCAAGGTTAGGTTGTTTATTTGAGCTTTTTCTTGCTTCCCAGAAGTTTTGAACCATCGTGTTCTCATTTTTACTTGTTTCTATGTACTTTTTAATTTCTTCTTAGATTTCCTGGTTGAACCATTCATTGTTTAGTAGCTTGTTATTTAACCTTCATGTATTTGTGGTCTTTCTAGGTTTCTTCTTCTGGCGAACTTCTAGTTTCATAGTGTTGTTGTCAGAAAAGGTGCATGATACAATTTCAATCTTCTTGAATTGTTGAAGCTTGTTTTGTGGACTAATATGTGATCTACTCTGGAGAATGTCCCATGTTCACTTGAACAGAATGTGTATTCTGCTGTTTTAGGATGGAATGTTTTGAATATATGTGTTAAATCCATCTGGTCCAGTGTGTCATGCAAAGGCATTGCTTCCTTGTTTGATGTCTGTTTAGTTGATCTGTCCACTGATGCAAGTATGGTGTTAAAGTCCCCTATTGTTATTGTATTATTATCAGTTAGTTCCTTTATGATTATTACTAACCATTTTATGTATTTAGGTACTTCTGTGTTGGGTACATGAATATTTACAATTGTTATATATTTTGTTAGATTGTTCCCCGTATTATTATTATTATTATTATGTAGTGTCCTTCTTTGTTTCTTGCTACAGTCTTTGTTTTCAAGTCTGTTTTGCCCAATATATTGCTACTCTAGCTTTCTTTTGACATCTATTTGCATGATAAATGTTTCTCCATCCTCTGACTTTCAATCTGCAGGTGTCTTTAGGTTTAAAATGTGTCTTTTGTAGACAGCATATAGATGAGTCTTGTTTTTTTTTTTTTTCTTTTTTTAATCCATTCTATTACCCTACATTTTTTGATTGGAGCATTTAGTCCATTTACATTCAAAGTAATTATTGATAGATATGTATTTGTTGCCATATTATTCATTGTTTTATGGTTGTCTCTGAACATTTTCTCTGATACTTTATTGTCTTTAATATTACTTTTTTTTAAGAGCTTAGGCGGTTAAAAACTTACTGAACTTGGTACATAAAACAACTTATAGAGATAGCAGTCTATTTTCCACTGATAGCAATATAACGTTAATTGCATACAGAAACTCTACCATTTTATTCTTCCCCTTTTATATTCTGATGTCATAATTTACCTTTTTATATATTGTGTATCCATTAACAAATTATTGTAGGTATAGCTATTTTAATCCTTTTGTACTTTATACTGTAATTAAGTGGTTAAGATACCACCAGATTATAGTACTCTGAATTTGATTACAGCTTACCTTTACAAATACCTCGTATATTTTCATGTTATCAATTTGTGTCCTTTCATAAGCTTGAAAAACTTTTAATATTTCTTGAAGGTACATTGGGTGGTGATTAACTCCCTCAGCTCATAAGTGTGGCCCAATTCAGGACCCATACTTCTGTAACTGCCTTTATCAAGCTACAAAACTCTGGGATACTACCCATCTACTGTATCCATCCCAGAGCTCCTATGCCCCAGAATCAGCTGAAATTATTTAAACTAGCCAACCCTAAACCTGCTTTCTCTGCCTTGCCCATTCCTTCTTGTAGAAAATAGAAAATCTTTTGTCTAATTTCCCCCAGTCTTTCTGCTTCATGACCAATCCTGGTGCTTTCCTGTGTGGCCCCAATGGTATGTGGCATGCTCCCTTCTCTTGGGAATGATGAATATAAAACACTGCCTTTTTTTTTAAAAGACAGTTTTCTTTAGAGCAGTTTTAGGCTCACAGCAAATTGAGCAGAAGTACAGAGATTTCCCACATGTCTCTTAACTTCCCACATGTACAGCCTCTCCCATTAACAGCATTCTCCATTAGAGTTGTACATTTGATATAATTGATGAACATACAGTTATACATCATCATCACCCGAAGTCCATAGGTTACAAGAGAGTTGTCATTTGATGGGTTTGGACAAATGTATAATGACATGTATCTGTTACATGTATAACCATTATAGTGTCACACAGAATAGTTTCTCTGCCCTAAAAATCCTGTGTTTCACTTGTCAATCCCTCTCTCCACCAGAGGCTCTGACAACCATTAATCTCTCTACTGTATGTATAGTTTTGCCTTTTCCAGGTTGTCATAGAGTTGGCTTCTTTTACTTAGTATTATGCATTTAGTTTCTTCCAAGTCTTTTTTTTAAAGTTTATTTATTTGAAAACATTTTTTAAATGTTTACTTATTTTTGAGAGAGAGAGAGAGAGAGAGAGAGAGCAATCAGGGGAGGGCAGAGAGAGAGAGAGACACAGAATCTGAAGCAGGCTCCAGGCTCTGGGTTGTGTGCACAGAGTCCAAATGCAGCTTGAACTAATGAGCCATGAGATCATGACCTGAGCTGAAGTCTGATGCTTAACCGACTGAGCCACCCAGGAGCCCCTAAAGTTTATTTAATTTTGAGAGGAGAGAGAGAGACAGAGAGACAGAGAATGAGCGGGTGAGGGGAAGATAGTGAGACAGAGGATCCACGCTGGCAGTAAAGAGCCCGATGCAGGGCTTGAACTCACGAACTGTGAGATCATGACCTGAGCTAGTCAGACGCTTAACTGACTGAGCCACCCAGGTGCCCCATGTTCCATGTCTTTTCATGATTTGATAGCTCATTACTTTTTAGCACTGAAATATTCCACTGTCTGGATGTACCACAGCGTATTCATCCATTCACAAACTGAAGGACATCTTGGTTGCCTCTAAGTTTTGGCAATTATGAATACAGCTGCAATGAACATCCATCTGTAGGTTTTTCAGCTCCTTTGGTTAAGCACCAAGGAGCACAATCGCTGGATTGTATGGTAAACGTATGTTTAGTTTTGTGAGAAACTGCTAAACTTCTTCCAAAGTGTCTACACCATTTTCCATTCCCACTAGCAATGAATAAGAGTTCCTTTTACTCTACATCTAACCCACCATGTGCTATTGTCAGTGTTCTTGATTTAGGTCACTCTAATAGGTATGTAGTAGTATCTCAGTGTTTTAACTTGCATTTCCCTGATGACATATGATGTGGGGCATCTTTTCATATGCTTATTTGCAATCTCTATATCTTCTTTGGTGAGGTGTCTGTTCAGGTCTTCGGCCCATTTTTAAATAAGGTAGTTCTTTTTCTTACTGTGTAGCTTTAAGAGTTTGTGTTTGGATAACAGTCCTTTATCAGATTTATCTTTTACAAATATTTTCTCACAAGTTATCTTTTCAAAGTCAGTCATTCCCTGACCTGTTGGCTAACCTAAATATTAATAAATATTAATAAAACCTCCATTTAAAATGCCATCCTTTACCCTCACTGTCCAAGATCACATTTGGGCTTGTCTACCTCTCAAAGGTTAGACTGAGAAAGAAAAGCCAGATGCTCTCCTTTTCCCCATGTATATCCCTCTTCTTACAGGCTGTTTTTTAGGATCCATTTATCCCTGCGGTGATTCGCACTGGCAAGTCTTTCACTCTCAGAAGAACCCAGTGGAGCGTCTCCTTGTTTTTGCAGTAAATGAAAACATCAGAGTTTGGATGAAAGTCAGCCTGATTACAGAGCCTATATGGTTTTCACTGCATGCTGCTGCTGCAAGATTTGTATTTCTCTGACAGTCAATTTTCATTTTAACCTGGACCTCATCTAGATTTGTGACCACAAATTTCTAGTCATTGTTATAATTTAACATTAAAGAGAACATGATTTTTTGAGTCAGTTTAAATATGTGTGTGCATCACTTTCCTACCTGCTACTAACCATGCAGGTTTGGTCAAAGTATGTTCATCTTTGTAAACTTCTGTGTATTTATTTGCACAATGCAAACAATACCTGCCTCATATGCCTTTACAAATATAATTTGCATAATACATTGCAATCTTGAAACATAGAGCTAGGCTACAAGATTATTGTTATTTCTCCTTTTCATTTTTGCCTCGATTATATAAGAAAATTATCTCATGTGCCATGGTACTGATTTTTTATTTTACCCATATTAAGTACAGAAAAGAACCCATTTCATGAATTTCTCAATCCCTCAAGGCCAAAGTAAGGAATATTATTAACAACTGAGATAACTGAGGCTCAATTAGATATTAAGGTATTAAGTAGGTTTCAATTTATAATAAATGTGGAAAAATTTCTTTAAAGCTTAACTGATTCCTTTCACCATTCTGTTTAGATATTGAAATTTTGCAATTCTTCTTCCCCTAATCAACCCGTCAGAAGAAAAGGGGTTGACTTTAGAGAGTTTGAACCAGAGAAATCTGGAGTGGGGCCAACAAGACCTTCAGGATAGGGTGGGCATGGCTCTGTACTGAAAAAAGGAGGATGACGTTTAGGACTATGTACTCAATGGTGGGATCTACAGACTGTTTCTATTGCTGGAGTCTAAGAATGTTTCCAGCCAGCCTTATTATGGACGTCCAACTTGACCCCCTGAGATTAGGGGACTGTTGGGCTCTTGTCTGATGAAATGAACCTAAGAATAATGAATTATGAATCCTGTTGAATGGCTGGCACCAAATAAAGTGGCCCACACAGTTTGCCCTTTCTCTAAAGTGAAGTCCACTAGTTGACAAGTCTGGTCCGATGATTGTTCAGTCCACTTGTTACTGTTTCTTAAATACATGAGGACAACTAAAGATCACTTGCTACTTGAGGGTTGATTGTATATACAAAAAAAAAAAAAAAAAAAAAAACAGAGAAAAAATCATTGGGAAACAGGCTGTTATGTGGCAGTTGCCCTCTCAGTTTGTTCAGTGAAGTAGCCTATGTCAGCTCTAATGGAGAAGCCAAAGAGGTGCCATGTTTGTAGCCATACTCATGGTAATTACAGTGGGCAAGGAGTTCCTACAGGAAACAGCCTTCTGGGCATGGGATTTGGAGAAACAGGTGCTGAGACAGGAATATAGTGTTCAGGTAGTCATGAATTAGAACAGAGAGTAGGAAAAGCTTGAGGAGCATTTATCTTGAAGTCTTTAGAAGCCATTTCTTTATCTCTTTATCTACTTTCCTGAGTTTTTCATCTGTCCTTCTCTCACAAATCTGCTTTCATGGTTGGAAACTGCTGGGCCATAATTGTACAGAGCATGACAGGAGCTAGCACTTTGCTGTTTGCCCTAGGTCAGCTAAATGTTCCAGTTCTGTTTCCTGGTCTAAAAGCTCCTTACTGGGGCATTTGGGTGGTTCAGTCAGTTAAGCATCTGATTCTTGATTTCGGCTCAGGTCATGATCTCATGTTGATGGGAATGCGCCCCACTTGTGCTCTCGCTGATAACATGGATCCTGCTCGGGATTCTCTCTCTCTCTCTGTCCCCTTTCCTGCACTCGTGTTTGTGCTCTCTCTCAAATTTAACAACTAAACATTAAGGGAAAAACTCCTTCCTCTCAAAGGTTCCCCTGGACTCCCAGGCAGACTAACAGTGGGCTGTCTCTGCTGCCCTTGCATTTTGGCATCAGTGAGTGTGTATGGCCTCCTTTCTAGGACAGCTGACACTTTTAGACGGGTTTCTGCCTGAATTTCTGAAACAGAGATGGGCCAGAGGAATGATGTGGCAGGAAGGGAGTGGGTCTTGAAGGAGAGCTTCTGATTTTCCACTGTCATCGTCCAGAAAGGGACAGAGAAGTAAAACTTCTCCCCATTTGTGGTTGAAGAAAGAGGCAGTGGGTAGATTAAGAATCATCCTTGGGAAGTGTAGTAACAAACAGGACAGACAGGAAAGAGAATAAAAAAATCTCAATTTCCACATGACCCATGTTCTTTTTAACATGGGTTGTGTAATTTCTAAGTTACAATCTAAAATATCTATCTTAAATATAAAAAATATAGATAAATGATATCTATCTATCTATCATCATCCTCATCTATCATCAATTTATGTTTATTTATGTTTGTGTGGCTTGGGTTTCTTGAGAGAAACAAAGGGAGGTGGATAGGGAATAGAAATGCCCATTATCCAGCATCCATTTATGACACAGGCATTGTTATGCATTTCACCTAGGCGACACAATCAATATCTCTGGATGTGGGAGTAAAGAGGCCATGAAAGCAAAAAATAGACAAATGGGACTATGTCAAACTTGCAAATTGTTTGAATCAAAGGACACAATCAATAGAGTCAAAAAACAAACTATAGAATGGGAGAAAATATTTGCAAATTAGATATCTGATAAGCAGGCAGTGTCTCAGAATATATGCAGAATGCCTACAACTCAACAACAATAAAAACAAATAACCTGATTAAAAAATGGGCAAAAGACTTTTCTGTGGACTGAATGTTTGTGTGTCCCCCAAATTCATGTGTTAAAACCTAATCCAGTGTGATTATCTTTGGAGGTGGAGCTTTGGGGGAGTGATTAGGTCATGAGGAAACTCTCATAAATGGGATTACTGCTCTTAGAGACTCCAGAGACCCCAGAGAGCTCCTTTGCCCCTTCCACTATGTGAGGTTATAGTGAGATGTTGGCTATCTGTAAACAAGGAAGCAGGCTCCCACCAGACACCAAATCTCCTAGTGATTTCATCTTGGATTTTCCAGCCTCCAGTATTGTAAGAAATAAATTTCTGTTGTTTATAAGACACCCAATCCGTGGTATTGTGTGATAGGCGCTCAAATGGACTAAGAAAGACTTGAATAGATATTTCTCCAAAGATGATATATAAGTGGCCTGCAAGCAAATGAAAAGATGCTCAATATCACTAATTATCAGAAATGCAAGTCAAAACCATGATGAACTATCACTTCATACCCATTAGGATGGCAACTATGAAAGAAAACAGAAAACAAGTGTTGGTAAGGATATTGAAAATGGCAACCGTTGTGCATTATTGGTGAGTTAGTAAAATGGTGAGACTGCTACGGAAAATAGTATGGAGGTTCTTCAAAAAATTAAAAATAGAGCTACCATATGAGCTAGCAATCCCATTTGGGATTTCTATTCTAAAAGAGTTGAAAGTAGGATCTTAAAGAGATATTTGCAGCACTAATTCACTATAGCCAAGAGATGGACGCAAGCCAAATGTCCATTGACAATGCATGAGGAAACAAAATGTGGTATGTACATACATAGGAATATTATTCCTCCCTAAAAAGCAAAGATATACTATCACATGCTACAAAATGGATGAACCTTGAGGATATTATGCTAAGTGAAAGAAGTCTGTTGCAAAAAGACAAATAATGTATGATTCCACTTAAATAAAAATCTAAAGTAGTCAAATTCATAGAAACATAAAGTAAAATCATAGTTACCAGGGGTTGCAAGGAAGAAGAAAAGTGGAATTGTTATTTAATGGATATAGAGTTTCAGATCTGCAAGTTGAAAAAGTCCAGAAATCTGTTTCACAATGCAAATATACTTAACACTCCTGAAATAGTTAAACACTTAAAAACAGTTAAGATGGTAAATTTTTTGTTACATGCTTTTTGCCACAATAAAAAGTAAACAAATTTAGCCCTAATAAAGTGTTAAATAAAACACGTTTCTACCTCTTACCTTGACAAACTTACCTTTCATAACACTGGAAGGCCAGATTCAAGTTTAGAATCCTGAGAATCTATAAGGTTCCATGCCAAAAGGTGGTAGCACAGGGAGGGCCACCCTGGTTTCCCAGGTGTCTGCCCATGGACCACAGCTTACCCCCTCTCCCTCTCATTCTCACTTACTATACAATGTGAGGCACCTACACATGCGCAGGTATAAACACCTATATTTCACATGCCCAATGGTCATCCACATCCCTTGCATACAGCTCCGGCCTGACCACCCCTGGAAGTGAACATACCAACAGTGTGGTCTGCTGTTGGAAGGATGGACCCAGGTTCTGGAAGTTGAGGAAACTTGCTCCAGGCCAAAGTCTATGTGTGATCTTTCAAGCCTGACCATAGGCAATTATTAGGCTTTTTTTGGCAGTCCTCACGGGGGAAAGCGCTAGCTGGCACCAGCTTCCTGTGGAGAAGTGGAAATACCCAACTCCAGCCCACTCTGGACAACCTATGAACTCAATGAAATATTTAAGGAAAAATTATACCAAATCTCTACAATTTATTTTATAAGATAGCGGCATTTTGTGAGGCCATCATTACTCCAATACTAAAACCAGACAAAGACTGTGCAAGAAAACAAAACAAAACAGTACTACAGACCAATATCTCTCATGAACATAGATACAAAAAAGTTTCAATGAAATATTAACCATAGAATCCAACAATATATGTAAAGAATTATACACTATGACTAGGTGGGATTTATCCCAGTTATGCAAAGATGTCAACGTTCAAAAGTCAGTTAAAGTATTTCATCCATAAGCAGACTGAAGAATAAGAATCACTTGATCCTATCAACAGGTGCAGAAAAAGCACTTGACAAGATCCAACACCCATTCCCAAAAAATAAACAAAAAACCGCTCAGTAAACTGAGAGTAGATTTATTCTCTATTCCCCTAGAAAAAAAACTTCCTGTACTTGAAAAAGAACATGTACACAAAACCCACAGGTATTATCATACTTGATGGTAAGAAAGTCAAATCTCTGCTACTAACATAAGAAACAAGGCAAGGATGTCCCCGTTATGAGTGCTTTTCAGGGTAGTAATGGTAGTCCTAGCTAATGCAGTAAAACATAAAAAAAAGTTATGCAGTTTGAGAAGGAAGAAACAAAAGTGTCTTTAATCATAGATGACATAATTGCCTACACAGAAAATCTGAAAGAATCAACCAAAAAACTCCTGGAACTAAGTAATTATGGCAAGGTGGAAGGATATAAGGTTAACATTTAAAAGTTAATTGCTTTCCTCTATATGAGCATAGACCAAGTAGAATTTGAGATGAAAAACACAATGATATTTACTTTTGCACTTCTAAAAGTGAGATCTATACGAGGAATATACAAAACTCTGATTAAATTAATCAAAGCAGAACTAAATAAATGAAGAGATAATCCATGTTCATGGACAAGAAGACTCAATATTGTCAAGATTTCTGTTTTTCTGGACTTGATCTACAGATCCAATGCAATCCCAATCAAAATTGCAGCAGGTTATTTTGTGCAAACAATATTATTTTACTGATAAACTAATTCTAAAATTTATATGGAGAGGCAAAAGACCTACTCAGAACAGAGGAAGTAGGCCTGACTTGAAAGTTGAGAACTGATCATGTTGTGACTTAGTATAAAGCTATAGTAATTAATACAGTATGATCCTGGCAGAAAAATAGACAAATCAATGGAACACAATAGAGATCCCAGAAATAAACCCAGATAATTGTAGTCAACTGATCTTTGATAAAGTGGTAAAAAAAACCACACACACACACACGCACACACACACACACACACACACACACACACACACACAAATCCTTGAGCAAAGATAGTCTTATCAAAAAGTGATGCTGGACATCAACCTGCCAAAAAATGAAGTAGAACTTACATTGCATGCAAAAATAACTCAAAATGGATCAGAAACCTAAATGTAAAATGCAAAACTATAAAACTCCTAAAGGATAACATAGGAAAATAAATACATGATCTTAGGTGTGGCAATAACTTTTTAGGTATAATATCAAAAGAACAATGTATGAAAGAAAGAATAGATAAAGCTGGAATTCATTAAAATTAAGTTTAAATAAGTAAATTTAAGTAAATTTAAATTTTCTACTCTGTAGAAAGACACTGTCAAGAGAGTGAAAAGACAAGCCCCAGTCTATAAGAAAATATTTGCAAAAGATGTATCTCATAAAGGACTGTTATCCAAAATATACAAACTTTGGATGGACCTTGAGGGCATTATCCATAGTAAGATAAATTAGAAAGATAAATACCATATGATCTAATTTATAGATGGAATCTAAGAAAGACTCCAAACTACAGATAGTAAAATGTGATTACTGAGGGATGGGAGTGGGATGATAGGACAGATGTTAAGGGTACAAACTTGTGATGTGAAGTAAATAAGCCCTAGAGACCTGTGCACTAGGTCTAGTGGATACTGACATCCACATTGTATTACAACCATCAAAATGCCAAGAGACTAGAACTCAATGATTTCAGAAGTTAAACAGAAATGATAATTATGTAACATGATGGTGGTGCTAATTATCCCTACAGTGGCAATCATAGTACATATTATAATACATCGATGTATCAAAATAACATGTTATACACCTTAAGTTTACTCAAAGTTACATGTCAAATATGTTTTTTATTAAAAAAGGAAAAAAAAGAAAAAAGGAAAAACAAAAAACAAAAAACAAAAAAAAGGAAAGAAATCATCTGATTAGAAAATGGACCAAAGACCTTACCAGACACTTCACCAAAGAAGATATACGAATGGCAAATAAGCATATAAAATATATATCATACATCATATGTCATCAGGGAAATGCTACTAAAACAACAATGAGATACAACTACACACCTATAACCAAAATAATAAACAGTGACAACAAACAGCATGTGCTGGTGAAGAATAGGAAATCTTAATTCATTGTTGGTAAGAATGGAAAATGGTTCAGCCACAGTGTGGTGGTTTCTTACAAAAGTAAACGTATTCCTATCATACAATCCAGCAACTGTGCTCCTTGGTACTTCCCCAAAGGAGTTATGTTCATAACTTCCAACACATGGAAGCAACTAAAATGTCCTTCAGTGTGTGAATGGATGAATAAGCTATGGTACATCCGCACAGTGGATTATTATTCAGTGCTAAAAGAAATGAGCTATCAAATCATGAAAAGACATGGAAGAAGGGCACCTGGGTGGCTCAGTCAGTTAAGCATCCAACTCTTGACTCAGCTCAGCTCTTATCTCAGAGTCATGGGTTCAGACCCCGCATTGGGCTCTGCACTGGGCATGAAGCCTACTTAAAAAAAAAAGCATGAAAGAACTTTAAATGCATATTAATAGTTGAAAGAAGCCAACCCTATGACAATCTGGAAGAGACAGAACTATGGAGAGAGTAGATTAATGGTTTCAGGGCTTCTAGGAGAAGGAGGGATGGACAAGTGGAACACAGAGGGTTTTAGGGCAGAGAATCTGCTCTGTATAAGACTGTAATGGTCATACATATAATGGATACATGTCATTATACATTTGTCCAAACTCATAAAATGACAACACCTAGAGTGAACCATAATGTAAACTAGGGACTTTGGGTGGTAATGATGTGTCAATGTAGGTTCATCAGTTGTAAAAAATGTATCACTTTCATAGGGGATGTTGTTAAGGAAGGAGGCTATGTATGTGTGTGGAGCAGACAGTATATGGAAAATTTCTGTACCATCTGCTCAGCTCTGCTGTGCACCTAAAACTGCTCTAAAAAATAAAGTCTATTAAAAATAGGGAAAAAAACCTGTGAGCATTTACTTTCTTGTATTAAGATCCCTTTCTGTTTGAGAAACTTAGAATTTTACATTTTTCTATGTCTGAAGGATAGATGAGGTCTTGCACAAAAATAATTAAAAATGACAAAAGACTGGTATAATTTTTGCCTAAAATAATTATAAAGACAATCATGGTGATCACTGAGTAATGTATAGAATTGTTGAATCAGTATGTTGTGCACCTGAAATTTAACATTGAACGTTATTTATACTTCAATAAAAAAAATTTAAAAACAGAATGTCCATAAATCTTTTGCCATGTCAAACTAATTGCTTAATGTTACCAATTCTTTAACATGAATCACTGATAACTTCAATGAAGTGGGGGAAGATGGGGCGCCTCGGTGGCTCAGTAGATTCAACGTCCAACTTTGGCTCAGGTCATGATCTTACCATTCATGGGTTCGAGCCCCATGTAGGGCTCTGTGCTGACAGCTTAGAGCCTGGAGCCTGCTTTGGATTCTATGTCTCTTTCTCTCCCTGCCCCTCCCCCGCTTGCGCTCTGTTTCTCTCTCAACAATTTATTTAAAAAATGGGGGAAGACATTTTGCTCCATGGCAACAGGATTTACTGAGTGAAATTGGCAGGTGATGTGAAATGTCAGGTATTTCTGGAGGAGAAAGGACTACAGGAATGTATAATATTCCTTGGCTACTTGGGAGCTGTGTGATGATACTTGAAGGAGGGGAAGTTATTTTCCAGAATTTTGAAATGGAAAGGTTTTAATTATGCTAATATCAAAACATTGTGTAAGGAGACTGTCAGCCAAGAGAGAGGGGATAATGAGTCGTGGGTTTGAATCTCAGTGTTAATTGTATCAGGTCTGTGATCTGGAGAGAGTTACTTAACCTCTTTACATCAGTTTCTTCATCTGAGAAAATGTGATAATTAAGTAAAACACTTAGTAGATTGGCTAGCATTCCATAAATGTTAGATGTGATGACGATATGATGATGGCAGTAACTGAGTGAAGGGACCATGTAAGCAATCTTGGCAGGAATAAGTAAGTGGTAACCCACATAATGAGAGAGAGAATAGAGGGAACAATCTGGTCAAAAAGAGGTTATTTGCTATTTCTTGATGACTTTCAAATTCATCTCCATTTGTCTTATGTGCTTCCAAGTGCAAATTACTATTAGTTTGGGTAATATTTTTTTCTATAGAAGGTGATAAATCAATGAACAGCTCTCTCTTAAATTCATTGCTGAAAGTTTTAAATTTATGTTATATTGTAATCAAGATAAAGAACAGGTTTACCAGAGGGTGAAGGATAAACAAAATTTTTTTAAATGATCCCAAATGGAAGAAAATATGAACTTGAAATCATATTCAAGCAGAGTAGGATATGAGAGATGTGAGAGGGAGAAAGGAAGGAGGAAAAAAATCAGTGAATAAATCCAATGAATCATGTTGAGAAGTGGTGGTTCTCCCTTCACATGTGTTTACATTTTTGGAGGGCTTCTCCCCTACACTTCTCCCAATTTTCAACCTGAGGAAGAATGATGACATTTGCATCTGAAGAAGTTTCTCCTCAGCGTTTTCTGCACGGCAGCCTTTACCTCCTTATTCCTCAAGCTGTAGATCAGGGGGTTCAGCATGGGGATCACCGTGGTGTAGAACACGGAGGCCACATTCTCCTTGGCCACAGAACTGGCCGTGGAGGGTTTTAAGTACATGAACGCTGTAGATCCATAGAACATTCCCACAGCTGCAAGGTGAGAGCTGCAAGTGCTGAAGGCTTTGGACCTCCCCTGTGTGGTGCTGATGTGGAGGATGCTGGAGAGGATGAAGACGTAGGAAACAAGGACTGTTAAGCTGGTGACTATGATGTTGAATCCAGCCAGAAAGAACACTGTCATCTCAATATGATAGGTGCTAGAGCAGGAGAGCTTTATGAGAGGGAGGATGTCACAGAAGTAATGGCTGATGAGGAGCTCACAGTAGGACAGTTTTAACATCAGGCCAGTCTCTATTGTTGCACCAATAAATCCCGTGGCATAGACCACAGACACCAGCAGGGAACACACTTGAGGAGACATGATGACATGGTAGAGCAACGGGCTGCAGATGGCGACATAGCGGTCATAGGCCATCACTGTCAACATGTAACACTCACCAATGACAAACACAAGGAAGAAGTAGAGCTGTGACATGCACCCCGCGTAGGAGATGATGTTCTTCTCTGACACAAAGTTCACCAGCATTTTCGGGGTAATGACAGAGGAGTAGCAGAGATCCACAAGGGACAGATTGCTGAGGAAGTAGTACATGGGGGTGTGAAGCTGAGCATTCAGACAAATCAGCGTGAACATGCCCAGGTTCCCTATGATGGTGACCAAGTAGATCCCAAGGAAGAGGAGGAAGAGGGGGAGCTGGAGCTCTGGCCGATTTGTCAATCCCCTGAGAATAAACTCGGTCACTGTAGAGTGATTTGCGGCAGCCATTCCCCTGTGATTGGGAGCCCTGTGGGGATGGGAGAGAAGAGCCCATGAAAGGCTATACATGAGTTTTTCTGATGAGGCTAGTCACCAGCATCCATCCTGAGTCTTAACGCTTTCTGGGTTGTCTCCTTACTCAATGTTTTCTAGGATTCAAACGATTTTGCCATGGTTTAGAGGACACGAAAATGGCAAAAAAGGGGTTACCCCTAGAGATTTTACCACTTTTATGTTCCTCAAGTACCGTGGTAATAATTACAAGTATGTTTTATTTATGGGTTTTGAGGTGAGTTTTGCCCCAGAAAGAGAATTTTGCTTGTCATTGATGAGATCACAAAATATTACCCATAAAATGAAAACATGTTGCTAATTTATCTCAAATCCAGGTAATATGAGATGATAAAGCTCTACCAATTACTGAGTGATGAAATTCAATCTCCACATTTGAGAAATAAATGGAGTTATTTTATCAATTCCTGTAGTTTAAAAAATAATAGAATACATGTGGAAATATTTTCCAAATATTTAGTTGCTGTATAAGTGTAGATTTTTGTTAAGCAGCTGGAATTTGTCCTAATTTGTCATTGAACTTGAGGTCTTAGGGTACTTAGTTCTGGTTACACACAATAATCACTTTGGGAGCTTTAAAAAATAATGATGTCAGGTTCCTACCTATACTAGTTCTGATTTATTGATCAGAATGCATTTTTTATCATTGAGCTCTACGTTTCTGGGAAGGCAGCAAAGTTCAACTAAAGAAAGTAAAAAAAAAAGTTTTTTTTAAAGTTTTGTGTTTATTGGAACTAGAATAATTTGGGACTCTTAACGGTAGAGAGCAAAACAATTTGTGTGTAAGACAGACACTTTCCCTTCTCCCCCGTTTTGCATAGCCCTAAATCCTTTATCCTTGGTGGTCAGCCCATCCTTGGCCACTTCGTGTATCCTCTAAAATAATGTGTCTTATTGCTTCACCATGTTTCTATTTCTATGTTGTTGATTTCCAAATTACTACTTATTGTTTGTTTTTAGAGTCAACCTATGATTAATGCTGAGAAAATTTTTAGCTGATGGTAATTATATGTAGATGCCCAAGAGGTTTCTTGGAAGGAATCTTGGTATTCCTTCCAAGTCAAAATGGCAGTTTAAAGCTGGTCTGGAGAAGCAACTCCTGTCATGGGGTGTTGCATCATCTTGTGATGAGTTTTCTTCATTTCTCCTTTATATCCAATAAGAAAAAGCAGAGGAAAACATAATTTATAAGAGAAGATAGTATTCTTCTTCTGATAACTTGTTTGCCAGAAGTAATTTGGTTGGCTCTGTTGAGTAATTATCAAGTGGTAAGTGTAAGCCCCTGGAAAATCACTTGCCTCACACTGGCTAAAATTTCCCAAGTTCTAAACAAGATTGATCAATAGATGAAATGATCTTAAAACAACTCTAATCCTTAGTTTTTATGATTTCAACTTATGGGTGAGTAAAAAAAAAGTTCTATGTGATTGAAGAAGATATCTATTTGTATATCTGTCTATTTATCTATGTTTTAAATCTGAAGAATTTCACAACATGGTCATAACGAATAGTTAAAAGTTAGCAAGTGGACTTGTATTTCCATACATGAAGGAAGAACTTCTACTTTGTGTTTCACCATAAACAATTAGAAAACCAGACAAGGGATATGAAACCATATTTTCCAGATAGCTGACAACAGGGAGCACTAAATTGATTCCTGAAAGGAGGGAAATAAACAGCATGAGCCAATGATTGTACCAGCTTATCTCCTGTAGGAATTTTCCATTCTATTCTCCAGGTGGGGAAAATCCAGAAAGGATAAATATTGTATTTTGAAAATGTTTCTCTCTCTTTCTTTCTTTCTTTCTTTCTTTCTTTCTTTCTTTCTTTCTTTCTTTCTTTCTTTCGAGTGAGATAGTAAGACATTGAATGTGGGGGGGCGGGGGCAAAGGGAGAGGGAGAATCTCCATCAGGCTCCATGCTCAGCACAGAGTCTGATGTGGGGCTTGATCTCACAACTGTGAGATCATGACCTGAGTCAAAATTAAGAGTTGGACGCTTAACCAACTGAGCCACCAGAGTGCCCAAATATTGTAAAATCTAGGACAAAAACTAAATAATAAAAAAAGAGCTATAGCTAATAAGCCAATAGTGGAGATAAAATCAAATCATCAACAAAACTTCAATTATTCCAAAAGAAGGCAAGAAGAAAAACAAATGGAATAAATGACAACTGAAAGAAGTAGAAAACGTATAGCAAGGATGAAAGATTTAAACTCAACCTAGTGAGGGGCGCCTGGGTGGCTCAGTCGGTTGAACATCCATCCGACTTCGGCTCAGGTCATGATCTCACGGTTCGTGAGTTTGAGCCTCGCATTGGGCTCTGTGCTGACAGCTCAGAGTCTGAAGCCTGCTTCAGATTCTGTGTCTTGCTCTCTCTGTGCCCCTCCCCTGCTCATGCTCTGTCTCTCTCTGTCTCAAAAATAAATAAAACATAAGAAAAAAAACCTAACCTAGTGATTGATAATTGCATTAAATGTTAATGGTTTAAATATACCAATTAAAATGCAGAGATTGTCAGATTGGATAAAAGGCATTACTCAATTGTATGCTTTCCCAAGAAATCCACTTAAAATATAAAGACAAAAACAGCTAAAACTAGAAGGATGGGAAAAGATGTACTGTGAAAACATCGATCAAAAGGAAGTTGGAGTGACTATATCAGCATTAAGCAAAGTAGATTTCAAAGGAAGGATTGTTAGTAAAAATAAGGAGGAACATTTCACAATGATAAAGGAATCAATTCATAATAATCCTAAATAAATTCGTGTATTAATAGTTTCAAAATACATGAACCAAAACTGACAGAACTGAAAGGAAAAATAGACAAGTCCACTATTAGTTGGAGACTGCAATATTCCTCTTTCATTAATTGATAAAAGTAGTAGAAAAATTAATAAGGACATAGGAAATATCCACAAATTGACATTTTTAGAACACTCCACCAAGAAGTAGCAGAATATCTAATCTTTTAGGTGCATATTTTGAGATAAAAACTATTCTGGGGAATAAAACAAACCATCATACCTTTAAAAGGTTGAAATCATAATGAGTATGTACCCTTCACCACAACAAATACAAACTATAAATAATCTACAGTAAGATATCTGGAAAATCTTTGAATATTTAAAAATTAAAAAGCCCACTTCTAAATAACACACAAGCCAAAAAGAAGTCACACACTAAGTTACATGTGAACTGAATGAACATGAAGACACAGTAATCAAAATTTTTAAATTCTGCCAAAAAAATGTTAATAAGGAAACTTGGCATTAAATGATTATTTTAGAACAAAAGGGAATTCTAACATCAGTAATCTATGCTCCCACCTTAATAAACTACTAAAATGATTCAGAATGAAGAAAATCATGTAGATAAGCATGGAATTCAATGCAATAAGGAAACGGATAAACAGTAAAAAGAAATCAGTGAAACTAAAGCTGGTCTTTGAAAATAGGCAAGAGACAGAGAGATGGAATCACACAGCCTATAAAGGAGCAGAAATTAGATGAGGATACTATTATTGGACTCTCAGTGAAAATACTAGAAGATAAGATAGTACTGTCTCTAAGATACAGGGGACCAGACACAGGAGAGAAGCAAAGGAAACTCTAGGTTGACAGCCATACGTCAGGTCTGGGGAGTGAGTCCAGAAAGGACAGAGGATAAAGGCCTCCAGGGGAGAAATGAAATTGGTAGACTGTCTCAAATATTTGGACATTTGGAAAATTATATTAAGGAGTACTTGACAGATACTACGGAGCATCTGAAAATATACATTTTTTTAAATGTTTATTTATTTTTGAAGAGAGCAAGGCAGAGCATGAGTGGGGGAGGGGCAGAGAGAGAGGGAGACACAGAAGCTGAAGCAGGCTCCAGCCTCTGAGCTGTCAGCACACAGCCCGACGTAGGGCTTGAACTCACGAACCTTGAGATCATGACCTGAGCTGAAGTCGGACACTTAACTGACTGAGCCACCCAGGTGCCCCTGGAGCATCTGAAAATACAAAGGAGAGATACCTAGAATTGGTCAATGATTACAATTCCGGAAAAAATTACAAGTAGTACAAATAAAGGAACAATGAAAAGTACAATATTTGGTTCTGCAGTGATGGTTCATTCTGCATGATAATAAAGTCTGCACTGCCAGAGTTCTAATACTGTTGACATTAAGCACTGAGAATAAATAATTGTATTATAACTGGGAGAATATGGAAAGGAATTGGGGTGGGGGAGCGTAAGACAAATCTGCATCTAAATAGAAGTTATGCATTCAACAAATACTTATCAATAACTATTGAGTTAGGTCCTATTATAGACTATTAATAATGTCTAAAATATCATGAAATCCTCAAAGAGCACTGCAAGCATAATAAACAAACACACAAGTAAATACCCAAGGAAACAGATACAAGATTTGAAAACTGTTTCCTCTGGACAGCAGAGCTGGGCTCAGGGATGCTTGGGGCAATAAGTGTTAGTTTTTATTATTAACCTTTGAGTAGCTTTTGGATTTTAAACTATATGCGTGCATTATTTTTAAAGATAAAAACTGATTAAAGTACTGTGTTCTCTTACATATTTTTTATTGGTGGTCTTAATACAGATCATATTTTTATGTCAAGAAGCACAACTGTGTTCATATATATATTATTTTGAGAGAAAGAGAAAGCGTGAATGGTGGAGAGGGGTAGAGAGGGAGAGAAAGAGAGAGAGCATGTTGGGGGGGGAAGAGAGATGGGGGAGAGAGAGAGAGAGAGAGAAAGAGATAGAGAATCTCAAGCAGGCTCCATGCTCTGCACAGAGCCTGAGGCGGGGCTCAACGTGGGGCTCCATCCCACGACCCTGGGGTCATGACCAGAGCCCGAAATCAAGAGTCTTACGCTCAACAGACTGAGCCACCCAGGTGCCCTGAATGTTAAAATGTTATATTTGACATTTCATGTGGTAGTTAAAGGTGTAGACTCAGAAGTCAGACAGGACTGGGTTAAATACCAACTCTGACTTTGACCATGTGATCTTAAGCAAGTTATGTGACCGTGTTACTTGTAAGCATTCTTGTCTGTAGACTGGGAATAATAATAATATGTGCCTCACAGTGCACAGTCCCTAGCATTGTAGCATTGCCTATAATAGGTGGTTAATATCTCTTAGTATTCATTAAAGCATCAGATTATAATATCAAACCATGGCCCTATTGTCTTCATAAAGATGAAATACACAAATAATGAACGTGCTATCCAAGAGGCATGACCCAGAATGTATCTAGGGTATGATATTTATAGACATTTTATCTCTGACATGCATTTCTAAGCTGAAAAAAAATTATATCCTTGCTAATTTAATTTCCTTCTCAAATAGTTACTGACATTTTTGTAAACCTTTTATTGTGTACACATTTCTTTCAGAGACTAGTCTCAGATACTATTCCTAAAAATCCTTAGGAGGATTGGGAATGTATTTAGAACAGGAATTATTATTCCCACTTTAGTAATAGGGAACTGAAGGGCTGAGATTTTAAGACTTCCTCAAAGTTCACAGAACTTACTAGTGGCGACTTGAAATTAAAAATGCATTCTGCTCTCTCTAAATCTGTGCTTTTCCTTCTCCTCTGCTTTGTCGTCTTATAGGTCTGTGAAGCTATGGCTCTAGGCAATATTTTGGCCTCACAGTATTGGGGTTCACTCTTCATTTCTTAATATGAGGAGAACACAGGAAAAGAAAAGAGGGATGCTACATTATATTATCTGTTCGCCAGGACAAGGGTCCGCAAGTTCAGCCAGATCCAGCCCACTGACTGTATTTGTTGGAAAGTTTCATTGGAACAAAGCCACACCCATTCCTCTATGCCTTGTTGATGCTGTCTTCCTGTTCAAGTGGCACAGCAGAGCAGTGGCAACAGAGATCCTATGCACTGCACAGCCTAATATCTACACTATCTGGTCCTTTCTGGAAACGTTTGCCAATCCCTCCTCTAGGAAACTGATACTCAAGAAGTTGCACAATTTACCCAAGGTTATACAATGGTAGAAAGTAGAACTGGCCTAGAACCCAGGATTTGTGACCATCTGTCTGTTGTCCTCCACCATGCCATGCTGTCTTTCTGTGGCACTTCACTTTACTTTTATATTTAAGTAAACTTAATTTAATACATTAAGGCCAAGAAGGGGTATTATTGCTATATTACCAGAATCTCTTTTTAAATTACAAAATATATTTGCATTGTAAGAAAGTAAACATACAGACAGGCAAAAATAATTATATTCCAACTACCAAGAATCTAAAATTGTAATGTGTATTCTACCAGATCTTTTTTATGCATGTATGCATTTATATACATAGGTATAAATATACATGCATTTTTAAACTCAAAGTTAGCATACCATACATTTTTTAAAAGATCTAATTGGCTTTATTAAATGATTCATGAATCAGGTAGCATCCCTTCTAGCAAGTAGAGTATATGTTGTTTTATAACCTGTTTTCTCATAGAACATTAAAAGACTTTAACTCACTTGATCAGCAATAGTAATAATATTGTGCTTGTTGTGATATTGAAGATAAGGAAGTCTGCATTATCATAAACCTTATATTTTAAATTACTGGCAGTGAGATAACTTTTTCGTCACTAATAACAGCAAGAATTTTGAACTGTGTTTTAATTTTTTAAAAAGAGATAAATTTCACTTAGATAATGACAACAGATTTAAAAGCTATCTAACATATCCCCATCCATTGAATATGACTCTCCTAAAATGATAAGAAACAGAAAATCCACTTTAAATATTTCAATACCAGGAATCGAAGTTGGGTATAAAACAGAATGTTGCTATGAGGCAGTGTTTGTTTTTGTCTCTTGAGGAGAACACCTTTTCAATTATATAGAAAACTGTGGGCAACAAAAATCTAAGTTTTATTCCTGTTATCTTCTAGCTAACATATACATGATCCACAAATTTCTTGATGTTAAAATCTTACCAGTAGTTTTATCAGGTGACCAGTTTTATCAGAAGCGCAGACTTGTTGCTAATGACAACACTGAGAATTACCTAGACAACTCTATTTCCTTTACAAGTGGGGAAAAAGCACTTTGAGAAGGGGGATATATGACTGGAAATAGTATATATATATAAAAAGCTCTGCATTACAAATGCAAATTAATGGAAGATATTTTGTTCACATCTTACATAATTGCTTTAAAATTATAATTGAATGCCTTGGGGTGCCTGGGTGGCTGAGTCGGTTAAGTGTCTGACTTCGGCTCAGGTCATGATCTCACAGTTTGTGAGTATGAGCTCCACATCGGGCTTGGTTCTGACAGCTCAGAGCGTGGAGCCTGCTTTGGATTATGTGTCTCATTCTCTCTCTGCCCTCCCTCACTTGTGTTCTGTCTCTGTCTCTCAGAAATAAATACATGTAAAAAAAAATTAAAAAAAAATTGAATACCTGGCTTGATGAAAACTGCAACACTGTTGGGTGGAAATCTTAGGTGGCACTTTGTTTTCAGCAATTAAGAAGTATCAGGAAACAGAAAGGCACCAGATTTACATCTATTTCCAGTCAAAGGGGCCAACATATTCATAAAAATGGGTCACTGAGTTGGGGAGTGTTGGGTTTATTTTTATATAGGCAGAACCTCTCCTGGGATATGGCCGCTCCAGAGACTTGGTGCTCATTGAAGGCAATTAGTCTTTGGGTTTACACTTTGTACTATGAATGACATCTCCCACGTGTGTTAATTTTTTTTCTGTTGAGGGACTTATCCTGCAGCCTGGGAAACTTGGTGCCAACTGTCAGCACTGGAACATTTTTAATTTCATCATCATCATCATCGTTATTACCATGACCACACTGATCATTACCATCAATATTATCCTCATCTTCACTAACATCATCACTTTTGTCCCTGTCACCACCAACATGGTCAGTATTTATCACTAGTTTTTTGTCGTTGTGTACCATGAGCTATATTTACATTTTTATTATAAAAAGGCTTTATTTCACATCTTTCTACACTGAACATTTCTCCAAAATCAAATTCACTGAATATGCTAAAAAAGAAACCTCTTTAATTTTAGTTAACTTTTTTTTATAAATTGAAACAGAAGGTTTCATTTTTTAAAAATAATTAACCTTATTTTGATTATTATATTTTATTTTTTCCCCAAATTTACTAAAGTATGATTGACAAGTGATTATACATATTTATGTTGTACAATATATTTTAGGTGTACAATATAAGTTGATGTATGTTTATATTGTGAAATGATCACTACAATCAAGCTGATTCACATATCCATTACCTCACATAGTTACCACTTTTGTTTTAGTGGTGATAACAGTTAAGATTTATTCTCTTAGTGGATTTCACATATACAATATATTATTATTAACAATAGCCACCATGCTGTACATTAGATCCCCAGAACTTATTCATCTTATAATTGGCTCTTTGACCAATGTCTCCTCATTTCCCTCACCCCTCAGCTCCTGGAAACCACTATTCTTAGATGTACAAGCAAATAAATATTAAATGCTACTGATGTCTGTCCAATATTTTGGTTATTTAGAGCTTTTTGTCTACCAGATTTCTTAGGAAGAGCTCATGGCAACAAGATCCCTAAGTTTTTATCAGTTAATGGCAATGTGTCTACAGCTTTTATATTTGAAGTTAGTTTGGCTATACATTAAACCATCCATGGTTCACATTTTAATTTTTTGAATATCTGAAATCTATTACTCTATTTTCTTCTTCTGTAAAGCAATGTTTGACGACAGTATGATTTCTTTTTCCTTTATGAGTTAGTTGGGTCATTTTTTTTTAACTGGGTGCCCAAAAGCCCAAAAGTGTCATTTATTAAGATAGGGAATATAGGAAGAGAAAGTTTTTGAGGAAAGGTAGTGATATAACTTTTGAATGTGTTGAATTTTTGGTGTCTGTTGGGTGTTCAGATATGAATAGAAATACAAATTTGGAAGTCAACAGCAGAGGGTGATTTCAGTCATGGGAGTGGACAAGGTCTTTTGGAGAGCATAAATAGAATGCCAAGAGGAGATTGAGGATAGAACTGTGTGGAATATCAGTATTTAGCTCTTGAAGGAAAACTGAGAAGTGGCCAGAAGTTGAAGGAAAATTAGACAGGTGATGTGTTTCAAAAGGGAAGTGTGATATAATAGAAAATATATATACTGCTCTCTGCCCCCAGTTCCTGGCACAGAACTCCTGACACCCTTGTAATTTCCTTTGTGATAGGAGTGTCCTTTGTTCCAATGAGGTATCTCTGGGTGGGCTCCTGAATAGTTCCTGGATGTGGGCTGGTCACTGGAAACACTAAGCTATGATTAGAAACTTGGAATCTTCAGCCCTGTCCTCCATTCTCTTGAGAAGGGAAAAGGGCTGAAAATGGATATAATGATCAAACATGTGATGGAACCTCCAGAAAGTCCCCCCAAAGTACAGGGTTTGGAGAGCTTTTAGGGTAGTAAACATGAGGTAGTAAAAGAGCGCTGTGCCTGAACAGGGCATGGAAGCTTGGGGGCCCTTCCCACACACCTTGCCCTGAATCTCTTCCATCTGGATGTTCATCTGTATCCTTTAATAAACAGGTAAACTAAGTCAGTGTTTCCCTGAGCTCTGTGAGCCACTGTGGCGAATTAATCAAAGAGGATCTTTGGATCCTCTGATCTATAGTCGGTTGCTCAGAAGTATAGGTGATAACCTGGGCTTGTGACTGGCATCTGAAGAATGTGTGTTGGGGGGGTGGGGGCAGGGTCTGGAGCAGTTCTTGTGGGACAGAGCCGTTAACCTGTGGGATTTGACACTATCTCCCGGTAGATAGTGTCAGAATTGAGTTAAAATTGTGGGGCACCCAGCTGGTGTTGTGGAGACTTGCCTGTTCTTATGGGGAAACCACCACCACCCCACACACACATTTGGTGACCAGAAATGTCAGAAGTGAAGTGTTCTGTGTGAATAGTAAAGGAGACTCATAGGAGAAAAACACACAGTAGGGAAGAACCGGGTTTTTCCCTACATGGGAAGGAAAACACTGAGTTTTTCCATTACAGAAAGGAAAATGAATATTTCAAGACATTAGCTGCCATTGTGCTAAGTAAAATAAGATTCAAAAAGTATTCATTGAATTTAACAACATTTGATTTCATCTATTCCTTTTATAGAGGAGACATTTCCAGGAAAAGACAATTTAGTGACTTGTCCAAGAGTATATGACCAGAGCCAGATCTTTAGACTTCTAAGCTTAGCTAGGGCTTTCTCCCAGGATACCACATTGCCTCTTGATTTCACCTAGCTAGCAGAATGAAATTCCTGAAAGAAAAGTTTGTAAAATATTGGGGCACATCACTGAGTGAGTATGTGGCTTTCCTTTCCAGAGAGGTCTTTAGAAATTGCAGACAGTCTTGGGGTGCCTGGGTGGCTCAGTAAGTGGAGCATCCGACTGTTGATTTTGGTTCAGGTCATGACAGGTTGTGGGCTCGAGCCCCATGTGAGCCTGCTTAGGAATCTGTCTCTCTCTCCCTCATCCCCTCTCCCCAACTCCAGCACTCTCTCTCTCTCTCTCTCTCTCAAATAAAAACAAAAATGCAGACAGTCTTGTTAATGTTGCAAGATTACAGAGGAGTCCATGCAACAAGAGAACTTTGGTATATATATATTTTAAATGTTTATTTTTGAGAAGGGGGTGCAGAGAGAGGAGGACAGAGGATCTGAAGCAGGCTCTGCACTGACAAAACCATGAGATCATGACCTGAGCTGAAGTCAGATGCTTAACCGACTGAGCCAACCCAGTGCCCCAAGAACTTTGGTATATTACTTACTTTACATTGCTTGATTTCTTTGCACATGTAAGACAATTAATTTAATGTAACTTAATAAGTATTAGTAAATTAGGAAGGCTCTGTTACCTTAGAATAATCTCTCTGTTTCTACCCATCAGATTACATTTCTCCTTTCCACAAAATTACACTTGAAGGTTATTTTGGATTTATCCTTATTAACTCTGCCTATATTGTACTTTCTAGCACGTTGATTTCTTTTGTACCCTTTACACTCCTTGTAAATGATAGATTTTACAGTATTTGTGTATTATTTAACACAACTTTATTAAGTAGCACAACATTTCCTGGATTTAAGCCCCTTAAGAAAAAGAACTCTGTTTTGGAGAGTTTTAAGTTGCTTGGTACCTCTCAGACTAGTCTTTCTAGCAACTTCGGCCACTTAGCAAACTTTCCTTTACCAGCGTCTGCAGGAAAGGGGGAAGTTTCTTCTACAAACACCATGGCCTTGACAGGCAGAAATTTTCTGGCATTGTTGTGTAGACAGCATTATCAACATATTAAAGGCTTCAAGCTTATTTTTAGTAAACCTAACTATGTGTGGTTTAAATGACTTTTTTTGGTAGGGATAAAATGTCTGCTTATCAGAATCTCTGACCAATTATTTCAGATAGTAAAAAACTATCCCTGAAATTATGGGTTTGCCATTTGGATTTTCATTGCACTATCTTAACATGCAAGCCCATTACATTCGGCAAGTTTTTGAAAAGCATCTATAATGTATTCATCACTCTGATAGATCATGAGTGTGTTAGTGTACCCAAAAGCTATAGGATTAAGGATTTTCCCTGAAGAAGCTTTTAATCTAGTTGGGGTTTTGGGAATAGAATCTTGAAATAATGAATAGTGTAAGGCCGTATTAGACTAAGCACAGTCAGAGTAACATGGAAAAATAATGAATAGACTTGCAAGGCAATGACTTAATTTGAGATTGTTTCTCACTTCTTTTTTCCTTGCACCCTTGGTAACATTATTTACCCCTTACTCTTAAAATTTTCTCTACCTTGACCTCTGTGACATTTTATAAAGGCAACTAATGTTTACTAAATGAATATTCATGGGAGTATAATTCAATCTTCACAAATATCTGCAAGTTTGGTATTATCATTATGATTTTTAGATCAAGACACTGAGTATTAATTAGGTTAGGTAAGTCCTCAAGTTCACCCAGGAAATAAGGAATACACTTGGGGTTTAATTCTAGGTTTGTTTTCTCCAGTTCTTGCTCTTAATTGCTATGCTTGCTGTTTTTTTGACATTTCTGTTGGTCAGTGTCCTTCTCCCCTTATTTATTGGCATTTTCACCAGGTTCACACTTTGCCCTTAACTATGCTGTCTTTAAACAGTACTCCCTGAAGCAGTGTTCCTATGTTTCCTCTATTCAATTTTTATTTTAATCTCTTATGTTAAATCTCTGATTTTCAATTTTCTTCTTCTTTCTGGTCGTTGTTTGGAAGTCCTGCCAGCATTTGATGATCTTGTCTAAAATCCAGCTCTTTACTCTTCCACCTCCTTATTTTCCCATTTCTATCATGCGCGGGGATTGGAAATTTAACCACATTTGAGGTGTGCCTCTTCTCTGTTGTTCTTTCTCAAACCATTGAGATGTGAAATCCTGTTTGGTACTTCACCATAATATCATAATATGTGGCACTGTTTATCTTTTGCTGTTTATACAGCTTATGTAAAAGTTTTAAAGTTGATTCCCTGCCTCTGGTTTCTTTCTGTTCTAGCCCATTCTGAAATTACCTTCATCCAAGGATATAGTTATTACTATTACCATAGTAAATAGCAAATTTTATTTATGTATTGAAACTCTAAAAATAATATACATATGTATCATTTAAATAATAATAATAATAATAATAATAATAATAATAATAAGCAGCAGCTTTTTGTATCTTCTTTGTGCCAGAAGGTACATCTTTTACTCATGAAAATAACACTTTGAGTTGTGGTTCTTTTCCTCATTTTAAGATTAAAAATTAGAAACTTAAGGAAGGTTGAATTTCCAAGCTCACACAGCTACTTGGATGCAGAACTACGATTTATGCTGAAGTCCACCAGATTCCAAAGTTCATGCTCTGAATACTTCTCATTTAACTGGGATATATTTCAGAGTGACAGAGAACATTGCTAATAATTGGGGGGGGGGAGGATAAGAGACATAAACTGGGACTTAGAGCAACCAGGACTTAGAACAACTTTATCAATTCTATTCTCTACTTTCTCACCGTTGGTTATACTCAGATAAGTAATGAAGAGGTTGAGAGAACATCTACTTTTGGAGGAAGGGACATATGCTTATGTAGTCGATGAGCTCAGAGATGACCACAGGACAGTCTCTTGAAATATCCAAAAAAAAAAAAATCCTATTGGGTACCCAGGAAAGGACCTTAACAGAGCATTGAAAAATAAAGACACAAATTTGAGAGCCATATATATGGTGGGATAGTGGAAGCCATGAAACAAATGAGTTCATCAAGAATTTAAGGAAGTAGGGGTTGCCTGGGTGGCTCAGTTGGTTAAGTGTCAGACTCTTGGTTTTGGCTCAGGTCATGATCTCACTATTTGTGAGTTTGAACCCCTTGTTGGGCTCTGTCCTGGCAGTGTGGAGCCTGCTTGGGATTCTCTCTCCCCCTCTCTCTGCCCCTTCCTGCTCTTGTGCTGTCTCTGTTTCTCTCAAAATAAATAAGTAAACTTAAAAAAAGAATTTAAGGAAGTAGGGGTGCCTGGGTGGCTCAGTCGGTTAAGTGTCCAGCTTTGGTTCAGGTCATGATTTCATGGTTGGTGAGTTTGAGCCCCGCGTTGGACTCTGTGCTGACAGTGCAGAGCCTGCTTGAGATTCTCTCTCTGCCTCTCTCTCTGCCCCTCCTCTGATGGCTCTCTCTTTCTCTTTCAAAATAAATAAATAAACTTAAAAAATCAATTTAACAGTAACTATTAGACACATCATTACTGAAAGATGAATTTAATTCTGCTTTGTCAGAAGCTAATCAAAGCTACTTCATTCACGTGGGGTCCTCTCAGCTGCCACCTCTTCTCTCTGGACAGATTTGTGCTTCTTACCAAAGCTGGGAATCCTATGTTACATAGGGATTGGTTTGGGACCATCCTTGTGCAACCTTGATGATCTACTAGAAACCTGAGAGCCAGTGCACATGCATGAGACATATATGCAAGGGTATTTTAATGTATGTAAATCTTCACATGCTCCATAATGTTGCATTTATAATGTATAGTTTAAATTAGAAACAAATATAAGAAGGAAGCCATTTCAGAGAGTCAAGTTTCTGAAAGGCAAAAGTACTATACAAGTGGAAAAGGCAAACAACTTTTTCGTTCTCTGCTGTACTGGAACAAAGTCATCAGGTAACATGGCTTTAGAAAAGCTCTGTTGAAGATACATTTGGAAATGAGGTTGCCATGGCAACTGTCTCTGAGGCAACAAAATCCCCCTAGAGCTTTCAGAGAACCCCTAACTTCTTTGAACTTGGTTCTCAAGAAGAGCTTAATTTCATTTCATTTTAATATGAACTGCTTTTCTCTGTTTGTAACTTTTGCGCAATGGGATTGAGAACAAGGACCGGGACTCACTGGAGTTACTCTGGGATGTGTTAATTCTAAGTGTAAATCAAAAGATGTGTGTGCACACACAAACGTACACAGGCATGTGCACAGCAGTTTTAGTAGAACTTTCCTGGAGGAAGAGGAACTTCTGCCTTTGTATTTTGACTTCATAACTTCCCTAACAGGACTTTTGTCATTAACCCAGGCCCAAAAACCTATTTAATCCATTGGCACACTGAAGCTCAAATTTCCCCAGATCAAGATTTCTTTCTTGGGTATGAAATCTGTCTTCCTTATTATTATAAGGGCCCCTGGTAAGGGGTTATGAGAGCAAGCTGACACACAAAGCTTTATTAGTCTCTGTATAAGTGAAATCACTTCCCGAGAACTATTTTGACAATGTGTGCAGTAGTGGTAGTAGCCAGCAGTGGTGTCTGGAGACAAAATTGGGTGTTTTCAGTAACATACAGCAAGTACTTTGTGTTTGCTTAAGAAGCCCAGCAAGGTCCCTGACAGCTATGAAGTTTCGAGTTGGATAGATTAGAATTTGACTCAAGATTTTTGGAACCTACAAGCTGTGTGTGTTCCTCACTTTTAAAGTGGATATTTATAGGTCTAATATACAAAGCTGTTGTGAGGAATAAAGAGGTAAAATTCTTTGTGCATTGCTTTGGATCCTTCATACGAGGGTAGTGGGTTGATATGGTGTTTGGTACACAGTAAGGGCTTAATACAGGGTTGCAATTAGCATTTTTCCATGATGCTTTGCTATAATTAATAGCTTAAAAAGATGTAATCACAATGAAAAAATGTAACCACAGGTCTTTAAAAGCCACATCAAGCATTAGCAAGGGGGTAAACAAACATTTCTTCTTCCTTTGGGAAGTGGGTCTCTGGAGCAGTGATCCTGAGGGAGTCTCTGTAACTACGTCACTGAGATTAGTCTCTTGTTATCCATGGGCATTTGGAAAGGATGCTGTCTCATCCCCGGAATTTGGACAAGAGACTTGCAGCAAAGCCACAATCAAAGATCAAGTTCTTCAGCGCAGCAAGATAAATTAGAGGTTTCGCTCCTCAAAGTAGAGAAGCAGAAGCAGAGGGTCTGAGCTCTGAGTTGTCACTTGCTTTTCATCGGGGCCAGTTGAGTCTCGATGAAAGAGATGGATGAGAGCCAGTGGAGAACAGCACTGTGACTCCAAGCAGAGGAGGGTGAGTGCCTGCCTGCCCTGGTCTGTCCTCTAGCAGAGTGGGTAAAAGCTCAAACCCCAGGAGCCAGACCACCTGAGTTCACCTCCTGCTGTAACTTAGTAGCATCAGGACTTGTGCAAGTCACTTAGGTCCAGTGTCCTCATCTGTGAAATGGGGATACTCATAATGCCACACAACATTTGGAACAGTGCCAGTAAATGTTCCCATTCTTTTCTTCTCCATGTCAGCCCCTTAAGTTCCATGGTGTGTGGCTTCTCTCTCTTTGTCTCAGTGACTCTTCTTTTTCCCTTACAGACTCTCCTAGAGGAGAATGGCTGCAGATAATGCCTCCTCTGTGACAGAGTTTATCCTCGCAGGCTTAACAGATGAGCCAGAACTCCAGATGCCCCTCTTCTTCCTGTTTCTAGGTTTCTACATGGTCACTGTGGTGGGGAACCTGGGCCTGATAACCCTGATTGGGCTGAATTCTCACCTTCATATTCCCATGTACTTTTTCCTCTTCAACTTGTCCTTCATAGATTTTAGTTTCTCTACTGCCATCATCCCCAAAATGCTAATGAGTTTTGTCTCCAAGAAGAACATCATTTCCTATGCAGGGTGTATGACTCAGCTCTTTTTCTTTTGCTTTTTTGTCTTTTCTGAATCCTACATCCTGTCAGCGATGGCATATGACCGCTATGTCGCCATCTGTAAACCACTGCTGTACATGGTCACTGTGTCTTCTCAGGTGTGTTTACTCCTTTTGCTGGGTGTCTATGGGATGGGGGTTTTGGGAGCTGTGGCCCATACAGGAAATATATTATTTCTGACATTTCGTTCTGACAACCTTGTTAATCACTATATGTGTGACATCCTTCCCCTCCTTGAGCTCTCTTGCAACAGCTCTTACATAAATGTACTAATTGTCTTTATTGTTGTGACCATTGGCATTGGGGTGCCCATTGTTGCCATTTTTATATCTTATGGTTTCATTATTTCTAGTATTTTCCACATTAGCTCCACTGAAGGCAGGTCCAAGGCCTTCAGTACCTGCAGTTCTCACATAATTGCAGTTTCTCTTTTCTTTGGATCAGGAGCTTTTATGTACCTCAAGCCACCTTCTATTTTACCCCTTGACCAGGGGAAAGTGTCTTCCTTGTTCTACACCATTGTTGTGCCAATGTTCAACCCATTAATCTACAGTCTGAGGAATAAGGATGTCAAAGTTGCCCTGAGGAAAACCGTGGGCAGAATAACCTTCTCTTGAAAAAAATATTAGAAATTTAGATAAGTGATCCAAGGATTTTTTTTATTGTAGTGTTTTTATTACTATTGTTGTTATTACTTTTTTCATTGAGGACTCCAAGCACCATTGCTTTCTTTCTGTACTATATGGTAGAGGAAATTTTAATGTTTTTTCCCCAATGGATTGATTCTCCCTTACCCTAATCCCCCAATTTTTCCTTCTTTATTTTATGAAAAATAATTGCTGCAATTACAGAGTATTCAACACTGAGTGGGGCTTAGGAATCATTCGGTCTAGTGCCTTTTTATAATACATTGCACTTTGCAGAGTCAGAAATGTTTGTATGTTGCGCAAGAACATAAAACTATCTGGAACTGAAATCGTTGCTTGAATCCCGATCCAGTTTGTTTTTCCCTTTGCCATGTTTTCTTCCCTCATCCTTTTCTTGGAAGATTTCATTTCTCATGTTGGTTGACCTAGCACATTTAAATTATGAATATATTCACAGTAATTTCATGCTACTTTCACAGGATAATTTTAATATATCACATTTTGCAAGAGAGTAGGAGGTGAAAAATTTTGTTGAGTTGGTCTTGGCAAAATGACAAGATCAGTGTTTGATGAATTTTGCAGTGTGTAAGTGGAAAGTATGTTAGATTTCAGAGAGAGGCAAGTATGGTGACCAATGACTTGGTGGGTGGAGCCCTATGGACATAGTTTAGTGAATTAAAACTTCCAGAAGAGAGAAACTTATTTTTATGGGGTGTAAAGATGTGTGGTAGAGGAGTCATAAATTATTTCAAGACTAACAGAGAAAGAATTTGGAGTCTTATTTCAAGGGTTACCTTGGCTGTGGTCCAAAATAACTGGGTGCTGCACTATCCAAAATGGTAGTCACTAGTGGTATATGGTATTGAGCATTGAAACTGAGACATACTCTAAGTGTGTAATGTAAAGTACATGTAATTGTACAATGTAATTGTAAAGTACACACTGGATCTTTGAAGGAGTAATATGAAAAACTGTAAAATATCTCATTGCAACTTTTTATGTTGATTACATGTAGAAGTAACATTTTGGATATATTACATTAAATAAAATATATTATTAAAATGAATTTACCTGTTTAGCTTTTTTAAATGTGTCTACTAGAAGGCCAAGAATTACAAATGTGGCTTAAATTACATTTTTAGTAAATGACACTGGTCTGGAGGATGTAACAGAGCACCAGGTAGCTGTGCGGACACATTTAGCTATGAAGGCAGCACCAACCTGTTGCTTATTAGGAGAGGCAATGGCTATTGAATTTTCAGTCATTGTAGATAGCCATCATATTCTAATAATGGGGCACATGGGGAAGGGATGGTGATCTCAGGATAAGTTCATAAATCCACAGTATTATGTAATGAGAAATATAGCATTATATAAAAAATCAAAGGAACAATTTGTGTGTGTGTGTGCGTGTGTGTGTGTGTGTGTGTGTGCGTGTGTAAACTCACCATTAGTGGTAAGATTTCTTTGGGAAGTAATGAGAAGTGCCATGCTGGGGAAATATTTTTATTTATGAACTTTTCCTTAGGAAAGTTCTATTCCAGTGAGAAATAAGGGAAGTGTGGATAAATGTTTAGTTTTGCCTTTTGATTCTGGTCAGTGTTGCTGCAAAGAAAATAAGAAACACGTGGGGAGAATTATACTTTAGATGAGACTAAATAGATACCTGAATTCAGGGAACCTAGAATTTAGGCATGGGGTGGTGTATTAGGTATGTACTGGGTATGCGGCACAATGTAGGTAATGAAAGAAAACAGAAACCTTCCTTTAAAATTTTTTTGTAGTCTAACTTTCATATAGCAAAGTATGCAGATCTTAAGTGTATAGCTCATTGAATTTTTGCATATGTATATGTAACCACAGACTAGATAATGATGTAAAACATTTCCATCCACGTTAGAAGGCTTCCTTTTGCTCCTTTCCAGTAAATATTACCTGCCCTCAAATCCCACCCCCCTACCCAGAGCTTATCCACTCTCCTGACTTTTATTATCATAGATTAGTTTTGCCTATGTTTGAACTTCACATAAACACATACTCTGTTGTTTCTGGCTTCTTTATCTCAGCATAATAATGACTGTGATACTCATCTATAGTGTTGCATATACAGATATATATACTTTTTATTGTTATGTGGTATTCCATTATGTGAATATACAACTATTTAGCCTGTTAATTGAACTGGTCAAGTTTCAGACCTATTGGTTTTGTTGTTTTTAAATTTAATTTATTTTTTAAATTTACATCTAAGTTAGTTAGCATATAGTGCAACAATGATTTCAGAAGTAGATTCCTTAATGCCCCTTACCCATTTAGCCCATTCCCTCTCCCACAACCGCTCTAGTAACCCTGTTTGTTCTCTATATTTAAGAATCTTTTATGTTGTGTCCCCCTCCCTGTTTTTATGTTATTTTTTCTTCCCTTCCCTTATGTTCATCTGTTTTGTCTCTTAAAGGCCTCATATGAATGAAGTCATGATACTTGTCTTTCTCTGACTAATTTCACTTAGCATAATACCCTTTAGTTCCATCTGCATAGTTGCAAATGGCAAGATTTCATTCTTTTTGATTGCTGAGTAATACTCCATTGTATATGTCTGTCTATCTATCTATATATCTATCTATTTATCTATCTATCCCACATCTTCTTTATCCATTCATCCATCAATTTTAGCCCTATTGTTAATAAAGCTTCTACAAAAATTTTTAAACATGGATTTTTAAAGTTTATATATTTATTTTGAGAGAGAGAGAGAGAGCGCAGGGGAGGGGCAAGAGAGAGAGGGAAAGAGAGAATCTCAAGCAGGCTCCATGTTGTCAGCGTGGAGCCTGACACAGGGCTTGATCCCACTAACTGTAAGATCATGACCTGAGCTGAAATCAGGACTCAGATGCTCAAG
Organism: Panthera tigris; assembly: GCF_018350195.1. Lineage (NCBI taxonomy): Eukaryota > Metazoa > Chordata > Mammalia > Carnivora > Felidae > Panthera > Panthera tigris. The sequence continues at coordinate 21,449,551 of NC_056669.1, read as the reverse complement.
ACTGAGTCACCCAGGCACCCCTGAACATGCATTTTGATTGAAGTATGCAAACATTTCTTTTGGATATACACTTAGATGTGGATTTTCTGGATAATAGAGTAGGTCTATATTTAGCTTTTATAAGTACTGCTAAAGTGTTTTAAAAAACATTTGAGTCAGTTGGCACTGCTGGCAACAATGTCTGAGAGTTCCAGTTGCTCCACATCCTTATTAACACTTAGTATTTGCATTTTACCCATTCTGGTGTGTGTAAGAAAATGCCTTTTAATTTTTATTTTCCTGATGTCAAGCACCTTTTAATACATGTATTGGCTGTTTGGATATCTTAAAAAAAATTTTTTTAATGTTTATTTATTTTTGAGAGAGGGAGAGAGAGAGCGAGCATGAGCATGGGAGGGGCAGAGAGAGAGAGAGAGAGGGAGACGCAGAATCTAAAGCAGGCTCCAGGCTCTGTGCTGACAGTGCAAAGCCCAATACGGGGCTTGAGACCATGAACCGTGAGATCATGACCTGAGCCGAAGTCAGATGCTTAATGGACTGAGCCACCCAGGCATCCCTGGATATCTTTTTCCATGAAGAAATTACCCATATCTTTTGGTCATTTGAAAACTAGTGTTGTTAGCTGCTTTCCTATTGACTTGAAGGAATTAAAATTCTACATTTAAATACTTATATGTATAAGTGTATAAATGTATGTGTACTATGTATATGTGCATGCACAAGTATTATGTCAGTAATACATACATATATAATGCATACACACATCTGTATGTCAATCTATCTCTCTATATCTCTCGTCTCCAAAACTATGCCTTGCTTATTCTAAATGATATCTTTTGATAGTGGATTTTTTAAAAAATTTTAATGTTTATTTTTGAGAGAGACAGAGCATGAGTGGGGGAGGGGCAGAGAGAGAGGTAGACACAGAACCTGAATCAGGTTCCAGGCTCTGAGCTGTCAGCACGGAGACCGACATGGGGCTCAAACCCACGAACCCCCCAAGATCATGACCTGAGCTGAAGTTGGACGCTTAACTGACTGAGCCACCCAGGTGCCCCAATAGTGGATGTTCTTAATTTTGATGAAGTTTGATTTATCAGTTTTGCCTTTTATGGTTAGTTCTGTGTCCTGTTTAAGAGATAGTTTACTGTTCTTCTTGAGGTCAGAAGAAGAGTGATGTGAAAGGGTGTGAGTGAGAAAGAAGACATAATAGACCTGTGGCATCTTAGCCCTGTGAAAATTTTGGGTCTCCTGATCTTCTGGCTCCACTCCACAGAGACAGAATGTGAACTGGGTTTTAGGCTCTGAGCTGTCAGCACAGAGTCCAACACAGGGATGAACTCACAAACCCGTGAGATCATGACCTGAGGCGAAGTGGGACACTTAACTGACTGAGCCACTCAGGTGTCCTCCCCCACCAATTTTTTTATGTTTATTTTATTTTTGAGAGGGGGGAGGGGCAGAGAGAGCCAGAGACACAGAATCTGAAGCAGGCTCTAAGTTCTGAGCTGTCAACACAGAGCCCAACGTGGGATTCAAACTCAAGATCCACCGGATCATTACCTGAGTCAAAGTCAGATGCTTCACCAACTAAGCCAACCAGGTGCCCCATGTTTTAACTTTTTAAGAAAGTGCCAGACTGTTTTCCAAAGTGGTTGTACCATTTTACACTTTCACCAGCAGTGTTTGAAATTTTCAGTCCTCCATATCCTCACTAACACTTGGCATGGTCCACTTTTTAACTGAAGACATTTTAGCAGGTGTATAGGGGTGTCTCATGGTAGTTTTAATGTTTATTTATTTATTTTTGAAAGAGAGAGAGGAAGAGAGAGAGGGAGACAGAGCATCCCAAGCAGGATCTGTGCCGTCAGAGCAGAGCCTGACCTGGGGCACATAGTGGTTTTAATTTTCATCTCCCTAGTAACTAATGATGATGAGTATCTTTCTATGTTATCATTTGTCATCCATATATCTTTTTTGTGTGTCTGTGTGTGAAATGTCTATCCCACCTATTTGCCCATTTTAAAGTAGGCTGTTTATTTCTTGTTACTGAGATCTCAAGGGTCTTTATATATCCTGAATTCAAGTCCTTTACTAAATATGAGATTTTTAAATAGTCCATGGCTTATGTTTTCATTCTATTAACAGATATTAATGTTCATGAAGTCCACCTCATCATTTTTTTCTTTTGTGAACTGTAGCTTTGTTGTCGTATTCAAGAACTTGTTGCTTAAAAAAAGATCATAAGGAACCACAGCCCCCAACCCCCCCCCCCCCCCCCCCCCCCCGCCAAATCATAAGGATTTTCTCCTGTATTTTCTTCTGGAAGTTTTATGGGTTTTTACATTTGGGTCTGTAGTCCATGGAGTTATTTTTTATATACAGTTGAGTTGTGGATCAAAGTGGTTTTTTGGTGTGTGTGTGTTTTTGCACATCTGTGCCCACCGACTGTTCTTTTACTTTTGTTAAAAATCAATTGTTTCTGTTTTTTACATTCTGTTCCCTTTGTCTGCTTGTCTATCTTGATGTCAATACCACACAGTTTTGATTACTGTAACTTTATAATAATTCCTAAAATGAGTCAGTATAAGTCCTCTAACTTCATTCACCTTTTTCAAAGTTATTTTGGTTTTTTAGGTCCTTTGAGTTTTCATATGAATGTTAGGATCAGTTTGTAAATTCCCACAAAATAACCTTCTGAGATTTTGATTGGGATTTTATTGAATCTGTGAATCTTTTTGGGAGAATTAACATTTGTTTTCCTTTTAGCAATAAATGGGAATGCCTACCTTCTTTTGTCTCTCCAACATAGTACATTGTCAAAAATTTCAATTTTTCCAACCTAAAAGATTAGAAACAATTTTCAAGTATAGTTAGAATGAGCATTTCTCTACTAATGAGAAACATTAGAGGTATTTTCATATATTTAATGGCTGTTGGTATTACATCACACCTTCCTCACTTTTCTGCTGGATTTTGGTCTCAATTTTTAGAAGGACTACATATTATGCATATTAGCTTTTTGTTTGGGGTATAAGGTGCATACATTTTCCTCTCATTTTGTGATTTGGCTTTTCCTTATGATATAAAATTTAAAAATTCATGTTCTTAATCTTTTGTTTCATATATTTTAGTCATATTTAGAAATGCTTTCTTTCCTCTAGGGTTATAAAGAAATTCACTCTTTTTTTTGTTTTTCAAAATGTTTGTATGGTTTCATTTTTTTACATTTGGATGTCTGATCTTTTTACAAATTGTACCAGTATATGGTGTGAGGAATGGATCCAAATTTATCTTTTTCCATATGGCTATCCAGTTGTTCTATCGCCATTTATAAAAAAAAAAAAAAGCCCATCTTTTCCCTGCTGAGCTGAGCTGCTGCCTTAATTGCATACTAAGTTTCATAGGCACTTGAGTTATTTCTGTGTTTTCTATTCTGTTCTATTTGTCTGCTAGTCTAGTCATGAGCCAATACCACACTGCTTTAATTGTAGGAGCTTCATAATGTTTTCATATCTTGAATGTAATTTCCCACATATTGTTATTCTTTTTTAGGGTTTTCCTGGCTATTCATTTTTTAACCATAATGTTTATAATCTATGAAGGTCCAAAAACAAAACAAAACAAAACAACAGAACACAACACAAAACAAAACAAGCCTCAGGGCATGTTTAGTGATTGCATCCTAAACTTCTTATAAGTAAATTTAGGGAGAATTGACATCTTTGAATCTTGAGACTTCCAACATGAAGTATGGTATGTCTTCCTATTTTCTTTTAGGTCTACTTTAGTATCTTTTAGGAGTGTTTCATAATTTTCCTCATCTATGTTTTTCACCTTTCTTATTAGATTTATGGTTGGGAATTTTATTGTATTTTATTTTTGCTGTATTTTTGCTGCTATCTTTCATTATATCTTCTGATTATTATTTACATATATGAATTCTGTTGAATTCTATGCTAGTTTTATACTTTGCAATATAACTTATTTTTGTATAAGTTTTCCCATGGATTCTTTCAGGTTTTGCAAAATGTAATAAAATCTTCTATAAATAGAGATAATTTTACCTGTTTTCTTCTGGTTATTATGCCTCTTATCCCTTTCCCATTTATAATTGCATTTTCTAATACCGTTAATACAGTGTTAAGTAACAGTTGAGACTGTAGGCATTTCAGATTAACTTCTGCTTCTAATTAGGAAAGCCTCTAGAGTTTTCAAATTAAATTGTTGGCATTTTATATATTTATTTTACACATTTTATCATCTTAAAGAAGCATCTGTCAGGGGGCACCTGCTTGCCTTGGTAAACCATGTGACTCTTGATCTCAAAGTCCTGAGTTGAAGCCCCACATTGAGTGTAAAGCTTATTTAAAAAAAAAAAAGACAGTATCCATCATTCCCTGATTCAAATAAGTATTTTAAAAGTATGAATAGATATTGAACTTTGTCAACTTTTTTTCATTTTTTGGGATTTTATTTCCTCAAAATTTCATCTTACATATTTAATCTCTCCACCTCTACAGACTCTTCTATTTCTAAGCATATCCAAACTTGCTCAAAATTTTTTATTTAAAAATTTCCTTTGATCCTCTTTTTCTCTCCCCCCTTTTCTGTCCACAATTAGAGAGAATAACAAGTGCTTCTTCTCCATAGTCACAATCTCAATGCTAATTTTTGGTTATGTTATATATGCAATTTCTTGCCCATGTCTCTCTCTATACTCCAGTGTCAGAGTGTAACACCCTGTTCAGAGGCATTTGTATTGCAAAACCTGACTTGTCCATGTCAATGAGGACTTCATGTATGATTTTCAGAGCTTCCTTGAACCCTGGGTTCAGTTCCTGTTTATGTGTCTTGATTACTGTCCTGAAATTTAGGTATGAGATCACGAGGAGGAAGGAGTCACTCTGTCTGACATGAATTTGAAGGTGTTATGTCTACTCCAATTTTTCAGTGGGTGAGAAGTTTCAGTTATGCAAGATGAATAGCTTAGATATCTGTTGTAAAACACAGCACTTCTAGTTAACCATACTGTATTGTACACTTGCAAACTTGTAACAAGGGTAGAGCTCGTGTTAAGTGACCTTACCACTGCCGCCCCCCCCCACTCCCCCAACAAAAACAACAACTAAGAGACACAAACAAGGAACATAATAAACTTCACTATATTCCATGTCATTTTGATGAGAAAGTATATAGCATTTTTAAAGAAAATAAATTTTAGAAAAAAATTGCACCATCATTTAATTAACACCATGTTTTAGAGGAAACTTTTTACAGCAACTGAGTATAATTGAGTTTCTATATTCTTTTTCAAATGCAGAAATTATGGAATTATGGAATAATTATTGAATAAAAGTATGAATCATTCATATAGTGAACTTCTGCCTTAGCCAAAATAATAGAGAACAGTACTCTGATTCTTGGCCTTCAAAAGTGAGGTATCTTTAGAAAAATATCACGATGGTTATTTGTCATTCTTCCCTGCTGTGTCTTCATGGCATATTACAGTTTCCGCAGAACCAATGGTAACACAGCATTTCCTTCTTTCTCTCCATGCGCAGGCTTAAAGCCCTTTTGGGGAAGCTTCCATTTTTATTTGATAGCTTTGAAGGTTTTTAGATAATTTTACTGAAAAAGGCACTGTGATGAGTGCTTTGCCATGTTGAGCGAGTTAGGACCCTAACCAACTGCCAGGTCCACAGATTGTGTTACTGAAACCTGCCATCATTACAGAGGGATTCCCAGCTAGAGTCAACCCTTTACATGTCTCTGGAAAGAGGGGTTCCTGCTTCACATTCTTGGGGGGGGGTGTGTGTGAAATTCTGTGCAGAAGTAAAAAATGTGCCCTATTTGTGAAAACTACAGTTTCTTGTTTATTACAGAAACTCCTCCTAGGAGAATACCCGAGGAAACTTCTTTGGGTTTCCAGTCAGATCTCGATACAGATACATGCAAAAGAAATCCCCTTTTAAATATCATGTAAATGGCACTGTGGCCATGGACAGATGATGTTTCCTTTCTTTGACTGGAGAGGAGAATCTGAGCCTGGCCTTGATCTGAAATCACGATCTTTGGTTCAGAATTGATTTCAGGATAATGCAACCTTTTATTTTCTCACCATTACAGGAAAAGTATGTATGCTTAGGGCACCCTTCTTCTTATGCCACCCAAGCCATTTTCCCTCTATGAAGTGGGAGAGCAGAGACTGTAAAACTCTGTACTGCTGACACTATGCTGGACAAGGGAGGGTGGCTGTGTTGCAGCCTCCAAGTCTCTTTTTGTCCTTCTCTCTAACATGGGGATATGAAAACTAATTTGGTTCTGGGGTAGGGATGACTGAAGCAATGGAGGCAGAGATGATGTCTCTAGGTCTCTTTACAGTTCTCATTCCTTATTCAAGATAGGGTTCCTGAACCTGGGAAACTGTGGAACCTCTCTGAGATGCTGCTTCCCTGTCTTTGCTGTAAGGACTGGGTTCCCAGTGCATACCTTAGTCCAGCTTGGATTACTAGCCTCCTTGAGCTGCTGACTATGTTGGGGTCTTTTTCAAACATGGGAGTATTTTTGTAAGTGTAGAAAGAGACAAGAGATAGGCATTCCTACTGTGCTCACCTTTCCTGTGTTAAAACTAGTCCTTCTGCCATTAGAGCAAAGAGAATTCTCATGTCTGAGCCATGGAATCCGTGTGGCTTAGAAAGAGGTTCTTCCCTCCTACCTTCAGAGATGACTTCTCCAAAGAGCATGGCTATGGGAAATGTCTCAACAGTGACTACTTTTTTTTTCCTGTTTGTTTCACAAATGGACAAGAGATCCATCCTATGCTCTTCTCCTTATTGTTACAGCATGGTCATTGTAACAGGGCTGAATTCTTTCCTTAACATCCTCATGAGCTTACCTTCTTAAACCTCTCCTACTCCTTTGTCATTTCACTTAAAATGATAATGCAATTTATATCAGAGACCATCATCATTAACTTGAAATGCAACATTCCACTCTTCCCTTTTGATTTTCTGTTGTTTAGTGACTACTACTTGGTTGTTAGCTACTATTTTATTACTTGTGGCCTGGGGTCACTATGGGATGTGTCCCTCTGGTCTGTTCTCTGCTGGAGCACGGTTTGCATTAGGATAGATATTGGTGGTGTCATGGCCCAGTTAGTGGTAATGGTCAGTCTGTTTTTCTGCAGCCACAACACCATCAAATTGCATGTGCTTCTCACCTCTTCTCACTAAACTCTTTATCAGCACCTGTTTTTATTAATGGTTATTTATTCATTTACTTTGATAGAGATAGATGGGGAGAGAGAGAGAGACAGAGAGAGAGAGAGAGAGAGAGAGAGAGAGAGAACGAACAAGCAGGGGAGGGGCAGAGAGAGAGGGAGAGAGAAAAATCCCAAGCAGGCTCTGTGCTGTCAGTGGCAGAGGCTGATGTGGGGCTTGATATCACAAACTGTGAAATCATGACCTGAGCCAAAATCAAGAGCCAGATGCTTAACAGACTGAGCCACGCAGGTGCCCCAGCACCTGTCTTATAAGCCGGTAGATTTTGTAGTCATAAGCATTATGACTGATAATCTTAATCTGTTATATACTCATCTTAATCTGTTATATGCTCATCAACTTCCATTTCCTCTCTTCTGACACAGATATAAAAGCCGATTCTTTTTCCTTGGATCAGGGAAATGCTTGTACCTCAGTCTATCTCCTGGGACCAGAAGCTACAGGAGTGATTCTCAAATTTAAACATGTATCTGAATTACTTGGAGGGGTTGTTGAAATGCAGATTCCAGGACCTACCCACGGAACTTCTGATTCAGTAGGTCTGGGATAGGACTCTAGAATTTTCATTCCTAAGGAGTTCCAAGGCGATGCTGCTACTGCTGCTCTGAGAACCAACCACTGAGAACCACTGGGCTACACTATTATCTTTTACAGCAAAGTAGCCATGCTGAACTATCTACTCAGTTCCTAGTTTTCTGACATGAAAACTCTGATATATTTCCATTGAGTTGGAGACAAACTGATACATGACATACTGATATATCAAGGTGCATTTTTTTCAATTTTTTTTCAGAATACATTCTGAATTCCAAACATTGCCCTTCTAACAAGTGATGGTTTTTAATTTTCCCTCAAATGTTTTTCTCTCCCCGTTTCCTTTGTTTGCATACTTCTCCCATAATCTTCATTTGGTTTCCTTCCCTTTCATCTTGGAGTGGGTTTCCCACAAGACCCTGAGATGAATATTCATGTGGAAGAGATTTGTTAGCAAGCATTCCCATGTAAATCCAGCCGGGAATGCAGAAATGAGACAGAAGAAGACTGAGAAAATGTGTGATATCAAGCAAACTCTGATGATGGGCAACTTTGGTCAAGGCTGTATGGAGTCCTTGAAGACATTGTGGGTCATGACTCAGAATCATCCTGAGCAGGGTCAGGCATCTGGAGTATTTATATCCTGACACATATCAGTCTTGGGTTCAGGGGTACTCCAAGGATTTAACTTTCCTGGCACTCCGGGCTCTCCTGTGCAAGGGAAGCTCTGTCATCCTGAGTGTAGTTCTCTGGCAAATAAAAGCAGGTGCTAGCTGTTGGGAGTTAGTGAAGGCATACTTGAAGCTGGCACGCATCACAATGAGAACAGGATCCGAGAGGATGTGGGTGAAGCACTAACAAGTATTTAGTACACCTCCCAACTGGCAGAGGTATTTCTATGTTATTGATGTGACATTAAGGAGGGAAACGTTGAATCTGAATTGGCCATTTGTCATTTCTCTCCTGAGCTTTCTTCCTTTGGGAAATATTTTCTGCTCTTGATAGATAATCATGAACAGAATCCATAAAACAGCATCTTTGTCTTTATCCTTAAACTCGATGTGAGTGAAATTTTGGTTTTGCTCATTGTGAATAAATGATTCCCTCTTATAATGGAAGGGAAGAAGTATTTTTGCTGTTAGTGGCATCCTCACTTCTTCTGTCCATATTCTTCCCAGGTACTTAAAGCTGGAGCCACTGATTCCTTCTCACTTACCCTGGTATTCCTGTTCTGACAAAAACTGGCAGTTCTCCAATAGCCCTCAACCTCCTGGAAGATATTGGCAACTTCTTGCTCTCCTGGCTAGTGTCCCTGAACATGCTTTGGAAACAGAAGCATATTCCAACATTCCATTATTTCTGACCATTTAGGCCTCATTTTTAGGGCTTCATATCTGCCTATGCTGGATATTTTCGTTTTGCTCCTGTATGTCTATTCTCTATGCTTATCCAGCCTGCTGTCTTCCTAGGTGTCTAACTGATATGGATCACATTAGCAGACTTTCTTGCTCTCTCTCATTAGCAAGCAGTGTGGGAAAGAAGAGTGAGGACAAAGTATGTATTCCTCTGGCCTCCTTTCTGTGGGAGCGCTATGGGTTGCATCCATCTACCAAGAGTCACACTGAGGTCAAGTGGCTCTTCTTACACAGCTCACTCTCCTTGTCACTAATTCAGACCTGGAAATGGTAATAATGCCCAACTTATAGTCCTGGGTGCTGCACAGTCTCTTCTGGTTTTCCTATATTCCATGCATACTTTGGAAATAGTTCCTGTTGTCTCTACCTAACCAAATTGCATGGGCTTGCTCTTCCCTTCACACCTTGTGGGCTCAGAGGGTCTAGCTGATGGGCTATAGAATTCGTTTTTTAAAACCTCATCTGGTCATCTCTAATCCACTCCACCAGCCCACGGGACAGAGTCACAAAGGAAAGCCAAAGCAGTAACACATCTTTCTGTCCCTCTTTCTTCACACAAATAATGGCAGAGTCGCGTGCCCTGTCCCTTCTCTGAATTCAGGAATATTACTGCATATAGGAAGTGCTGATGAATTGTTCCAAAGCAGTGTCCACACTCTCTTTTCTTGAAGTCACATATGGTTTGTAAAAGCAGCTTCCTCAAATAGCTCCCATTTTGCTTATTTACCTAAAGTTTGCATAGAATAACCTGGGTCCAGGGAAACGGCTGGGCTGAAGGGGAAATAATCTTTGAGAAGTTGTAGTCCTCACAGTTTCTAGTTACTTTTTCAAGATGATTTGAAAAATAAATATTTCAACAGTGAGACAGTTCTGAGCTATATTTATGGAACTTGGGAAGAGAGAATTTAACATATAACTATGCGCATATGTGAGATATGTAATTATATGTTTATTCACAAGAGAAAACCTGGTTTGAGTAGTTGATTCCTCCTCTCTGTAAATGCCCAGTTCTCTCTGGTCCAAAGCAGATGATTCCTCTAAAATGGGTATCTATCTTTCCATGGCCTAGGAGAGTAAAGAATGGGAAGAATCCTTTTCCTTTTTCCATATTCCTGCTCTTCTCTTCCATAAGGAAGTGGAGTGGATCGTTACAGTTGAAATGGGGAGACAGAACTGGGAATGACTGGCTAGTTCCTTTAGGTCTCCCTGTTTTGGACTGCACTGTCCTCTGGACCAATACTTGTCTCCTCTTCCCTAGTAGGGAAAGGTTGATGTATGTTTCCTCTGTGCCTGGATTCATCAAACCTTTTTGGGGAATGCAGTGAGGGAAGGAGAGAATCCCATTGTGACTATGGAGCTAAGCTACATCCTTCAGCTATATCCTTGATCTTTTTTTGAGAGGTTCCTACATCTCATGTCTCAATCAGTTCTCTACTGAAAGAGCATGGAGTAGAATAAGGGATTATCAACCTTAACAATGCAACAATCTCCTTTCTATACACTCAGTGATTCAGCCCATACCATCACTTGCCTTTGCCCAAATATACAGGACTTCCAGGTTTTTGTTTTTCTGAGTTGGTCTGCCTGCACTGCTCTCCTCTACCCTCTGCTGTTAACCTATGTATTATTCATGACTCATTGCAATGCATTTCTAATATGTCATAAACCTAATAACACATTTTCTTAGTAACAGTATGATAGTAACATATAATGGGGCATGATTTTTGAATGAAAATTTAAAGTAAAATAAACATATGGTTATTAATCTGTTATAAAAGCAAAAACATCATGTATACTAAAACATATAATTATAATTACTTTTGCATCAAAAACCAACTCTCTAATTTTAAAAAATGGGCAATGAACTACTTCCTGAACTGATTACCTAAAGAAACTGAATAAAGAGGGCCCATGAAAAATAGATATCTATGAATATATATCTGTGAATAATACAAAATGAACCTTATGATATTAACCACTTAAAATATAAATGTATGTTATATGTAAAATATTCATTTAACTAACAATAGTGTCATTAGCTTTGGTAACCATAAACAAGAATTTGGAGATGCACTGATGGCCTTTATTATTTTATAAATTTGACTAGAAAATCTGGAAGTAATACACACACTCAATAGACACCTCTGTGAGCCATGTTTATATTTCTTCCATTTTCATTACAACAGCATAACCTAGCATATTCTTTTATGAAATACCTATTGTCATAAGATGAAATGGGGAAATAGTTGTATGTTGACACAATGGAATAATACACAGAAACAAATCTCAAAGTATTACCCTACAACAACATATGTGAACCCATTCACTGACATAATGATGAGCAAAATAAACCAAAAAACAAACCACATTAAGTTCAAGAAAAAGCAAACGCAACTTAGAAAGACAGAAATCAGAATATGGCAACATCTTGGGCTGCGGGGGGTCGGGGGTGCTCTTGACTGGAGAGCAGCATGAGGGAACTTTCTGGGATGCCAAACATGATCTATATCTTTACCTGAGTAGTGATTACAAATTGTGTTGAACTTAAGGTCTCTGAACTTTATGTATGATATACATAATATAAGGTGAAGAAAAGCATATGTGTTAGAAACAGACTCTTAAGTATGGAGAACAAACTGATGGCGACCAGAGGGGAGGGGGTGGGTGGATGGGTGAAATGGGTGAGGGGGATTAAGGAGAGCACTTGTGGTGATGAGCCCTCCTTGTGTTGTATGAAAATGTTGAACCACTATATTGTACACCTGAAACTAATATTACACTGTATATTAACTAACTGGAATTTAAGTAAAAACTTAAAAAAAACCCCTGGATTTTTAATAGAGTAACTCTGGGTGTAATGGCCTATGACTCTATTAGATGACACTCCTGAATAATAAAAGAAACTAAATCTAGACACAGTTAAAGAAAAGCAAAACAACTACCTGAAGATGCTGGAAATGAACAGAAGCAGACCTGGTAGGGGGATGAGCATTCGCTTGGAGGAGGGAAGAAGGGAGCAATACCAAGTAAGTTCCCGTCTTTCTAGCTTTTTTTCCAGCACTAAGTGCAGTCTATCTTGTACCCATGTGGAAAAATTCCATCTCTCTGGTGCAAAGAGCCAGATAAGTGAGGCCCCAAAATCTGAAATACTGGGGGGAAATTATGGAAACAAGTGAACCAGATAACTGAGGCCCAAAAATCTGAAATACTGAATAAAAATCTGAAATACTGGGGGAAATTATGGAAACAAGTGAACCAGAGAAGGTATCCCCAAACTAGATTCACCTGACCCTAAAACATGCATGTGCAGAACAGACTCAAATCAGATCAGATAAAGGCAAACTATGTGAACCGGTATCAGAGCTACTGCCCATGAAACAGTGTGCAGCTCAAGTCCAGACAAAAAACATTACCCAATAAAAGAAGGGAAATGAAATGCATTGGGGAAAAATAACAGAATCCAGAATCTCCACTTAATATTCATAATGTCCAGGATACAAACCAAGATTAGTTGATATGGAACTAAGAAAACCTAAAACTTTCTCAAGAAAAAATCAATTATATCAGACCATAAGATAAACTAGATTTTAGAACTAACAGATAAGAATTTTAAAGCAGTTATGCCTATTGTCAATAAGGCAAAACAAAATATGTTTCCAATGAATGAAAATCTTAGACGAGGAGCGATAAATCTCAGCATAAAAATAGAAACACTAAAAAAGGAAGTTTTATAATGGAAAAATACAATTTCTGAAATAACAAAATGGATGTACTTAACAAGTAAATGGACATGACAGAAGAAAGAGGAAATAAACTTGAAGACTGACCAACAGAAATTATCTAAGGTGAAATACAGAAAAAAAGGTTGAGTATTATGGACAGAGTCTCAGAGGCCTGTTAGAATATACCAAATGTTCAAACATATATTTAATTGTATTATTGAAAGGAGAAAAAAGACTAATGGGACACAAAAAATATCTGAAGAAATAACCCTCTAAATGTCCCCAATCTGATGAAAGGCAGATATATTTAGATATAAGATGTTAAGTGAACACCAAACAGAACTAATATAAAGAAGCTCATATAAAGGCAAACCATAGTAAAACTGTTTAAGTCAAAGATGAAAAAACATAAAAATCAGCAAGAGAAAAACAAAATATTGCACATAAAGTACATTGGCTAATTTCTCATCAGAAACCATGGAAGCCCAAAGAGAGTATAGCAACAACTTTAAAGTGCTAAGAAAAACAACAACAAACACACTGTCAACCCAGAATTCTATATTTAGCAAAAACATTCAAGAATGAAAGCAAAATAAGGACATTTTTAGATAAGAGAAAAATAGAAGAGCTGCAATGTAAGAAATGCTTCAGGCTGAGGGAAAATGATGTCGGATGAAAACTTGGACCCTTAAACTAAAAGAAAAAAAGAATAAAAATAAGAACACCAAAAATGGAAGATATCTGAATAATATCTGGGTATATATCCCAAAGAATAAAAATGGGATCCCAAAGAAATAGTCACACACCTGTGTTCACTGCAGTGCTATTCACGATAACCAAGCTGTAGAAGCATGGAAATGTCCATCAGCAGTTGAACTGGATAAAGAAAATGTGCTATATCCGTACAGTGGAATATTACTCAGCCTTAAACAGAAGGAAATCCTGTCACGTGCTATTACATGGATGAACCTTGAGGAAATTAGGCAAAGTGAAAGAAGCCCTTCACAAAAAGACAAATGTTGCAGGATTCTACTTATATGAAATATCTAAAGTTGTCAAACTCTCAGAAATACAAAGTAGAATGCTGGGTGCCAGAGGGCTTGGGAAAATGAAAAGGAGATTTGTTTTTCATTGAATACAGAATTTCAGTTTTACAAGATGAAAAAGTTCTAGAGATTATTGCCAAAAATGTGCACACAGTTAACACTATTGTACTGTACACTTAATGGTTAAGATAGTAAATTTTATGTTATATGTTTTTGGACAATAAAAAAATTATCCTTATTTATGTGGTTTTCTCGCAACTTGAGAAACCAATTACTCTTTAAACAAAACTATAACATTTTATTGTGTGATTTATAACATATGTAGATGTATTTTATATGTTTATAAAATTGTAAAAATATTATACATTTGTCTATAAATATGTGGCTATATAGTACATATTTATAATATTATATAATTATATGGCATAATTAAATATTATACAATATGCTATTTTATATAAAATAAAATATATTGTTTTTAAAAAAAATTTTTTTTAATGTTTATTTATTTTTGAGACAGAGAGAGACAGAGCATGAATGGGGGAGGGGCAGAGAGAGAGAGAGACACAGAATCGGAAGCAGGCTCCAGGCTCTGAGCCATCAGCCCAGAGCCTGACGCGGGGCTGGAACTCACGAACCGTGAGATGGTGACCTGAGCTGAAGTTGGACGCTCAACCGACTGAGCCACCCAGGTGCCCCTAAAATAAAATATTTTATATAAAACCAAGTATTTTATATGAAACCAAGTTACAAATATATTCAAGTGAAATTCAGGAAAAGAGAAACGGAGGTGCAAAAAACAGGAACAAGTAGAAAACAAACTAAGATGGGAGAGCCAAACTCAGACATCTCAATAACTACATTAAATCTTAATTAGTTAAGAAAGAAGAAATTGTTATGTGGATTATAAACACATAAACAAAATAACAAGACCTCGCTATGTGCCATCTACACGGGAAACACTTTATTATTTTTTTTAATTAAAAAAAATTTTTTAATGTTTATTTATTTTTGAGAGAGAGACAGAGTGTGAGTGGGGGAGGGGCAGAGAGAGGGACACACAGAATCCAAAGCAGGCTCCAGGCTCTGAGCTGTCAGCACAGAGCCTGACCTGGGGCTCGACCTCATGAACCATTAGATCACCACCTGAGCCAAAGTTGGACTGTCAATCGACAGAGCCACGCAGGGGCCCTTACCTGGGACACACTTTAAAATACAGAGACACAGAAGGGCAAAAGTAAATGAATGAAAACAACATATGCCGTATAAAAAGGAAGCACAAGAAGGCTGGATTGGTTATATTAATGCTAGATGAAATAGATTTTTAAAAGGTATGTTACTGGAGAGAAGGAGGATGCTTCATAATGACAAAAGGAACAATGCGTCGGGGATCATAATAGATATATACCCCAAGACAGAGTTTCAAAATATACAAAGCAAAACTTGACAGAATTAAAGGGAGAAATACATGTAATTTTATGGTCACAGTTAGCACCTCTCTCAGAAATTTATAGAAAAACTAAACATAAACAATTTTATCCATAGTCTGAAGAGTTCTATCTATCACCTTGACATAATCAATAGTTTGTACACCCAACAATGGCAGAATACACACATTTTTTCAAATGCATATATTATGTTTGCAATGATAGTCTATATTCCACAGCACTGAACGGATTTCAATAGATTTTTAAAAGTTGGAGTCATACTGCTGGGAGTTTACTCCATGGTATTGCTGTCTTCACATCCATGTTGTTTGACTAAGCAGCCTGTAAGCACCTTAAACTGACCCTAGCCCCCCATGCAAGCATATGCCCTAAATACAGGCCTGCAGAATCACTGGTAAATGTTAAGTTCTGATATGAGTTCTTCCAACAGCCCTTATGACGAACCATCTGCCCAGCCTCCTAAGGCCTTTCCCTTGTGTACCCTTGGAATAAGACCCCTGTGGAGCTTTCCAAAACCCCATTCTTTTGGTTTGAACTGAGGAATCTGGCCTTAGCCTGGGAACCCCAAAACACTCCACCATGGATCCTAACTAAGGTGTGTCCAGGTCCTAACACTCTATCTATACTCTGCCTTGACCTTCTTGTGTGGCCCCTCAAGTTATGTCATGTACTTCCTCTAGGATCTGTAATAAACTTCTTTATTTCAATTTCCCTTGTGGTCTGCTATTGAACCTTATCATCTGGCATCCTGTACTCCACTTAACAAATGTTAATTTAAAAAGATCAACAAGGTTGGAAATTAGGAGCATAAAACAATAAGGAGAACCCTCAAATTTTAGAAATTAAATCATGTATTTCTACATAATAATTGGATTAAAAAGGATATATTACAAGAGAAGTTGGAAAATTTTTAGAGCTGACTGATCCTAAAAATATACATATCAAAACTTGAGAGTAGTTAAGTAGTACATAGAGGGAAATTTATAGCTTAATACCAACATTAGAAGATATTAATTAAATCTAAGTTTCTGCTACCTTGAAAAATTAAACCCAAAATTAAACCCAAAGTGTCCAAATTAAACCCAAAAGTGAGAACAAGGAAATAAAAAGAACAGAAATCAATGAAACAGAAACCAGAAAACCAGTGAAGAAAAATAAATATAACCAAAAGCTGTCCTTTGAAGAGATGAGTAAAACTGGTAAGCATCTAGCCATACTAATCAAGAAAAATAATAGAGAAGACACAAATTACTGATATAAGAGATGAAAGTGGAGCTAGGAATTTACCCAAGGGATACAGGACTACTGATGCTTAGGGGCACTTGTACCCCAATGTTTATAGCAGCACTCTCAACAATAGCCAAATTATGGAAAGAGCCTAAATGTCCATCAACTGATGAATGGATAAAGAAATTGTGGTTTATATACACAATGGAGTACTACGTGGCAATGAGAAAGAATGAAATATGACCTTTGTAGCAACATGGATGGAGCTGGAGAGTGTTATGCTAAGTGAAATAAGCCATACAGAGAAGACAGATACCATATGGTTTCACTCTTATGTGGATCCTGAGAAACTTAACAGAAACCCATGGGGGAGGGGAAGGAAAAAAAAAAGAGAGGTTAGAGTGGGAGAGAGCCAAAGCATAAGAGACTCTTAAAAACTGAGAACAAACTGAGGGTTGATGGGGGGTGGGAGGAAGGGGAGGGTGGGTGATGGGTATTGAGGAGGGCACCTTTTGGGATGAGCACTGGGTGTTGTATGGAAACCAATTTGACAATAAATTTCATACATTGAAAAAAAAAAGAGATGAAAGTGGAGACATCAATGAAGATTCTACCCACATTAAAGAATCATAAACATAAATCACAATCATAACATTGTGCCATTGAATTAGACAATGTAGAGGAAGGGGACACATCTCTTGAAAGACACAATTACAAAAAGACTGACCAAATGAAGAATGAGAAAATATTAGTAGCTCAGCGACTATTAAAGAAAGTGAATTTTACTTTTATTTATTTTTGTTAAACTTTATTTATTTTGAGAGAGAGTGTGAGTGGGGCGGTGGCAGAGGGAGAGGGAGAGAGAGAATCCCAAGCAGTCTCCACGCTCAGCTCATGCTCAGCAAAGAGCCCAATGCAGGGCTCAATCCCACCAACCATGAGATCGTGACATGAGTCAAAGTCAAGAGTCACTTAACCGACTGAGTCACCCAGCTGTCCCAAAGAAATTGAATTTTATGTTTATTTATTTTTGAGAGGGAGACAGAGAGAAAGAGGGGCAGAGCCCCAATGTGGGCTCTGCAATGACAGCAGAGAGTCTGATGTGGAGCTCAAACTCACAAACCGTGAGATCATGACCTGAGCCAAAGTCTGGCGCTCAACCAACTGAGCACCCAGGGGCCCCAGAAACTGAATTTTAGTAGAAAGTCTTCCCACAAAGAAACTTGAAGCCAACCTGATAGATTGATAATTGACAGAATTAACTTATGAAAAATAACAATAAGTTAATTCTATCAAACACTTAGGGTAAAAATAATTCCAACTGTACATATGGTCTTTCAGAAATAAAAAAAGAAGGGACTCTTTCCCAAATCTCTAGGAGGCCTTTGTTATTTTGAGTCCCAAATCTGGCAAAGACATCACAAGAAAACACAGATCAATATTCCTTGTAAACAAAGATTTATAAATCCTGAATAAAATAAAACATTAGCAATTTGAATCTAACAATGTGTAAAAGCATAATATATCATGATAAAATTTCTTCTGGGAATGCATTTTTTTTTAAAGATTTTTTAAACATTTATTTATTTATTTATTTATGTATTTATTTTAAAATTTTTTTTAATATATGAAATTTATTGTCAAATTGGTTTCCATACAATACCCAGTGCTCATCCCAAAAGATGCCCTCTTCAATGCCCATCACCTACCCTCCCCTCCCTCCCACCCCCATCAACCCTCAGTTTGTTCTTAGTTTTTAACAGTATCTTATGCTTTGGCTCTCTCCCACTCTAACCTCTTTTTTTTTTTCCCTTCTCCCCGCCCCCCCCCACCCCCGCCATGGGTTTCTGTTAAGTTTCTCAGGATCCACATAAGAGTGAAAACATATGGTATCTGTCTTTCTCTGTATGGCTTATTTCACTTAGCATCACACTCTCCAGTTCCATCCACGTTGCTACAAAGGGCCATATTTCATGCTTTCTCATTGCCACATAGTACTCCATTGTGTATTAAACCACAATTTCTTTATCCATTCATCAGTTGATGGACATTTAGGCTTTTTCCACAATTTGGCTATTGTTGAGAGTGCTGCTATAAACATTGGGGTACAAGTGCCCCTATGCATCAGTACTCCTGTATGCCTTGGGTAAATTCCTAGCAGTGCTACTGCTGGGTCATAGGGTAGGTCTATTTTTAATTTTTTGAAGAACCTCCACACTGTTTTCCAGAGTGGCTGCACCAGTTTGTGGGAATGCATATTTGATTTAACATCTGGACAGCAAAAATGTAATTCACCATATTAATAGAAAAAAGGAGAAAAACCATGTAACACTATTAAAAGAGAGAGAAGAAGCCTTTAAAAAAAATTTCATACCCTTTCATGAAACAAATTCTCAGCAAAGGACCATCTTCATTGGATTCAGGGCATCTCTGAAAAATGTATGGCTGACATCATATTCAGTAAGAAAGACTCAATATCTTTTAACTAAGATTAGGAATAAGGCAAGCATATTTGTACTCCTCATTTCTATTTAGCACTGTATTAAGTTCTAACTTGTATAATAAGGCAAGAAACAAATAATTAAGAAACATATCAGAAATGAGGAAGCAAATCTTTTCTTATTTGTGGATGACATAATCATGTATGTAGAAACATTAAAGAATCTACAAAAACATAATAGAACTAGTGAGTGAATTTCACAGTCTTAGGATTCAAGGTCAATATACAAAAATCAATTGCATTTCTATCAGTTGTATTTCTATAAATAATTAATAATAAATAATTAGAAAATAAAAATTTAAAAATTCCTATTATAATAGTATTAAAATACTAAGGAATATATTTTCTTTTTACTAAGGAATAAATTTAACAAAAGATGTTCAAGACTTCCACAAATAAAACATTGCAAAGGAAAACTAAAAAAGAATGAATAGATACTTATATGATATACGTGGACTAGAAATTCAAATTATGATTATGATGGCAATCCTCCCCAAATTAATCTATAGATTCAATGCAATCTCAATTAAAATTCAAACGGACTTTTTTTTAAAGAAAGAAATTCAGAAGTTTCTTTTAAAATTTATATGAAAAGGCCCAGTAAAGTGAAAACGAATTTGAAGAGGAAGGACAAAGTTGGATTGATACTACTTGATTTTGAGGACTTAGTATATAGTTATAATAATCATAATCATGTAGTAGACATATGAATCAATGGAAAAGGACAGGGTCTAAAATAAACTCAAGTTTACACAGTTATTTTATTTTTACAAAGGTTCAAAGGTAATTCAGTGAAGAAGAGATACTGCTTCCAACACATGGCACTGGCATAACTGGACATTTTTAAGGAAAAAAATGAACTTCAGCACTTATATCACCATTTGCAAAGATGAACTTAAAAAGGGTCATTGTCTTGAATGTAAGAGCTAAAGCTTTTCGTGTTTAGAAGAAAATATAGGCAAAATTCTTTCTCATAGCAGGTTAGGCAAAAATTTCTTGCATGTAAGCTACAAAGAAAAACATTATAAAATGGAGTTCATTGTGATTATTATGGCCACCCTTATTTGACCTCTTAAGAGGTTGGAGGAGTCGAGTCCCGTCTCGTGAAACTGATCACTTCAAGAGGAAAGAACAAGACCTGAAGGGTAGGAGTTGCTTAACAATACCGCCCACATGGACCACTGAAGACTGAAGTCCTATTGTGGACCAGTCTGCCTGAAACATGCTTGGTATCCTATCAGCTTAGGACACTTCTAGTTTAAGAAAAGAGAGAAGGATCACTGGGGAGTAAACAAACAAACAAACAAAAATCAACACTGCAACATGAAAAAGGATTTATACGAGACAGAGAATGTCATGATGTAGTTGCTGTACCACATGACTCTCTTTTTGTCGTGGGTCCCTCTAATTAACATATATGTTGGGGAAAAAAAGCTTGTTTCTAGATTTTGGACTGAAAAATTATGGAAAGGAAAATGGTTTAAGCTGATATTTTTCACATTTTTGGGTCCCTTCCTGTTTGGTTTCCAAGGTACAGTTTCAGACAAGTGCTTTTTAAACAGTGGGCTACAATTCAAAAGTGGATCATGGCCGCAACTCACTGGCTTGGAACTCTGGGGAAAATGTCAGGGACATCAGCAACAGCAGGAAGCACACACTTATGAACTTGGCCATCAGATCCCAGGGATGCCCTGGACACAATCTCTTGAGGTAGGGCCCCTCTGGAGGCAGCGGGGGACGTGTGAGCATGTGCTCTGCAGTTGTGTGTGCAAGCGATATGATAATGCGGAGTGCACAGCTGTCAGGATGGAATCCCAGGATAAGCAGAGTGAGGACACAACGGATTCAGGCAGCTGGCCCTGAGCAGAGTGTTTGCAGTTCCACTCTTGTGAGTATCTGTGTTAGCAGCATGAGATGATTCAGTGAACAACCTGGCAGGGCATTGGTAATTACAGGGAGGCTTGACCTTGATTGCAGATAGGACTCAAATGGTGATCATGCCAGGCCGCTTTCTCTAAGTAGGTGGAACCTTGTGGCTTTATACTGTCCTCTCATTAATGAGGGATATATTTGTGTATGTGTAGGGGAGGGGTTAGGGTGGGGGAGAGGGAGTGCTGTGAGGCTTCCCATTTAATTGGTGTTGAATTTAGTTTCAGTTTACTTAAATGGATTGAATACTTCATTTTGTTATTTGGGTGGGATTGGAGATCCAAGACTTGACTCGGATTGTTACCCCAGCATAGTCTTTATCTCCATGACACATTCAATTCTCATCCCTGATTTACTTCTTTGAAATTCTCTGCATTTGGTGTTAAATTTTGCTCCCAGCTACATGTTTTTTTCTAAAATGCTTTAATCACATTACAGTTTCTTTTGAACACCCCCCCCCCCAATCCTCTAGAAAAGTTGAAAAATGCATGAAATGGTAAAGTGGTAGAAAGATCATAAACTTTGAAATCTGAAGGTAAAAGACTTCCACAGGATGCACTGATATGCTAATTTCTTACTATGTGACTTTGGGTAGGTCCCACCATGATTTTGCAGAAATTGACAGATTGATTCTATACTTTATATAGAAATGGAAAGGACCTAGGTTTAAACAAAACAACATTAAGAAATAAGAAAAGTTTGGAAGATTTACACTGGTTTCAAGATTTACTTTAAAGATTCTGTAATTGGAACAACTGGGTGGCTCATTCAGTTGAGTGTCCAGCCTCAGCCCAAGTCATGATATCACAGTTTGTGAGTTCGAGTCCCACATGGGGCTTGTTGCTGTCAGCACAGAGCCTGCTTCGGATCTTCTGTCCCCCTCTCTCTTTGCCCCTTCCCCGCGTGTGCTCTCTCTCTCTCTCAAAAATAAATAAATCTTTAAAAAAAAAAAGAAAAAAATTCTGTAATTAAGGCAATGTAGTATTGACATAAACACAGACTATAAATTGATGGAATAGATAGCAGCTCTAGAAATAGACTTATATATGTATAGTTTATTTATTTTCAATGAAATTACCAAAGCAATGCAATTGAGAAAGTATTTTCAATATGATACTGGAAAATTGGAAATCCATATGATAACAAATGAATTCAAAAAGGGCACTGAGGAAGGCACTTGGTGGGATGAGCACTGGGTGTTATATATAAGTGATGAATCGTGGGAATCTACCCCCAAACTAAGAGCACACTGTACATTGTATGCTAGCCAACTTGACAATAAATTATATTAAAAAAGAAAGAAAAATAAATTTAACCAGCTAATAATATGCAATGGAAGAAAAAAAGGGCTATACACCAAAATGTAAAATTTAAAACTGTAAAACATTTGGAAGAAAATATAAAAATATTTCACTTTGTGTTAGGTAAACAGCACAAATAAAGCATAAGCCCTACAAGAAAAAAGCTCATAAACTGGAATTTATCAATATTTAAAACTTTTCCTCTTCAAAAGACTGTTAAAAATAAAAAATGCAAACCACAAACTAGAAGAAAATATTTATTTATTTATTTAATTTTTTAGAAGAAAATATTTATAAAATAGGTATCTGATAAAGGAATTATAAGTATGTAGACTATATAACACATGAATAATAATATAAATAAATTATATATATTTTGCTTACAACTCAATAATGAGACAACGTACTTAACTAGAAAATGGAAAAATAAGTGAACAAACATTTCATTAAGGAAACGCAAATTGAAATCAAACGAGATATAATCACACACCTATTAGAAGTTTGAAATTACAAAAATTGACAGTACTAAGTAGCAGCAAGGATTTGGACAAAGTGGACCTCCCATGATGATAGGAATGTTCTGAAAGTAATTTTTCAGCTTCTTACAACCCATACAACCCAGTAATCTTACTCCCACTCCTATATATTACTCAAGAGAAATGAAAGTATATGTCCATACTAGAAAATGAATGTTAATGTTCAGAGTAGCTTTATTTATCATAGCCAAAAACTGGAATTAGTTCAGGTATCCATTAAGAAATGAATGGATCACAAATGTATGGCCAGCTAATCTTTGACAAAGCAGGAAAGAATATCCAATGGAATAAAGACAGTCTCTTCAGCAAGTGGTGCTGGGAAAACTGGACGGCGACATGCAGAAGAATGAACCTGGACCACTTTCTTACACCATACACAAAAATAAACTCAAAATGAATGAAAGACCTCAATGTAAGACAGGAAGCCATCAAAATCCTGGAGGAAAAAGCAGGCAAAAACCTCTTTGATCTTGCCTGCAGCAACTTCTTACTCAACACGTCTCTGGAGGCAAGGGAAACGAAAGCAAAAATGAACTACTGGGACCTCATCAAAATAAAAAGCTTCTGCACAGCGAAGGAAACAATCAGCAAAACTATAAGGTAACCGACAGAATGGGAGAAGATATTTGCAAATGACATATCAGATAAAGGGTTAGTATCCAAAATCTATAAAAAACTTATCAAACTGAACACCCAAAAAACAAATAATCCAGTGAAGAAATGGGCAAAAGACATGACTAGACACTTCTCCAAAGAACACATCCAGATGGCCAACCGACACATGAAAAAATGCTCAACAACACTCATCAGGGAAATACAAATCAACACCACAATGAGATACCACCTTACACCTGTCAGAATGGCTAACATTAACAACTCAGGCAACAACAGATGTTGGCGAGGATGCAGAAAAAGAGGATCTCTTTTGCATTGTTGGTGGGAATGCAAGCTGGTGCAGCCACTCTGGAAAACAGTATGGAGGTTCCTCAAAAAACTAAAAATAGAACTACCCTACGACCCAGTAACTGCACTACTAAGTATATACATATACATGTATATACATATACATGTATATACATATACATGTATATACATATACATACATATACATGTATATACATATACATACATACAATGGAGTATTACTCGGCAATGAAAAAGAATGAAATCTTGCCATTTGTAACTACGTGGATGGAAATGGAGGGTACTATGCTAAGTGAAATTAGTCAGAGAAAGACAAATATCATATGACTTCATTCATATGAGGACTTTAAGAGACAAAACAGATGAACACAAGGGAAGGGAAACAAAAATAATATAAAAACAGGGAGGGGGACAAAACAGAAGAGACTCATAAAAATGGAGAACAAACAGAGGGTTGCTGGAGGGGTTGTGGGGGGGATGGGCTAAATGGGTAAGAGGCACTAAGGAATCTACTCCTGAAATCATCGTTGCACTATATGCTAACTAATTGGGATGTAAATTAAAAAGAAAAAAAGAAATGAATGGATAAACAAGTTGTGTTATCTATCCAATAGAATAAAGCTTGTGAATAAAAAGGGATGGACTACTGATACAGCAACACCATGGATGGGTCTCAAACTTATTCTTCTAAGTTAAAGGAGTAGATATAAAAGACATCATAGTTGATGATTACATTTACATGGAATTAGGGATAGCAGATTCATGGTTGTCTGGGCCCAGAAATGGGGTGAGGAATTTGACTTCAAAGAAGTAGGAGAGAACTTTTTGGAGTGATAGAAACATTCTATATCTTTATTGTGCTGGTTATGCAACTGTATATATTTATTAAAATTCATTGAACTGTACACTTAAAGTGGGTGAATTTTATTATGTAGACCAATAAGAAAATGTTAAAATAGATATGGCACAACTTAAAGGTGATGAATTCTCTCAAAAGTATGAAAAATGCTCAAAGAGATAGAAAAGAGGAGGGTAACTCCAACATCTGAATACTAATAATCCTAGAAAGAAAGAACAAAAAAATTTGGTGGGAAGAAAATTATCAATAAAGAGTATGAGAAAAATTTCCCAGAACTAGATGATTTGTATTGCTACATCAAAGGAATACTTTGAAAGAAAACAGACTTACTAAGACATAGTATTGTGAAATTTAAGAACACTGTGGGTGAAGATCGTATGAGCTATCAGAGAGAGAGGGTGGGGGGGGAGGGGGGGACAGGGTGGGGAGGTGGGTGAGAGAGAGAGGCGGGGGGAAAGATAATCACATGATATATAAAGGGACAGAAATGAGAATGCAACTGGACTTCTCACTGACAATACTGGTTTTTAGGAAAGAGGGGATCCAACACAGAAAAGCAGAAAAGGGAATTTGAGGCTGATGGCCATGCATTGAGTCTAAAAAGCAATCACTCCAGATACATACAGAGGGTGGAAGTTTCCAAGAGAAAGAAGAAATTGACAGATTGTCACATATGTTTGAATATTTGGAAATTAATACTGATGGGCATTTGATAGATACTATGCAGCATATGAAAATATGAAGGAGAGATACAGGACATAGAGAAATTATTCCAGGAAAAATTTCAGATAGCACAGGTAGGGAACATAATTAGAATATAGTATTTGGCTGGTTATTTGTATAGTGGTAGTTATTTGTGCAGTTCTATAGTTCTCAATACATTAAGTATTGAGAATAAAGAAGGTATAATATAACTATTTGAAAGGATAGGACAAAAAATTGGAGTGGGAGGGTGTTAGAGAACTAAACCCACATATATTTTAAGTGGAAATAATGAATTCAACAAATATTTATTAATAACTATTATGAGTTAGGCCTCCTTATATACTGATCCATGAATAAACATCTAAAAAAGAGCAATCCCTTCATTATGAAAGGGTTTGAATCTTTGGCAATCATACCCTTCCTATCTGAGATTTGCTGCCTATATCCATTCACAGCTACAATGGGGCAAGGAAGTATCAGGAAGCATCCAAATGGAATATCTTTGTTCCACACATGGTCCTTTCTGCCCCTATGAGTAAAGGCAATACCTGCCCCCCCACCCCCCTTGCTGATTAGGATCAATTATTTTTGCCAGGATGGTGAATCCAGGTCTTGTCTGTTAGTCGCAGGCATGGGGAGTCCTAATTGCCCTGGTGGCTGCCATAACTTAGAGGTTAGTGGGACCCTTGTTGTGTCCGCTGGCATTTCATCATCTAGACTAAAATCTAGCTCCTTATGGTCCCTAATCTTTATTTATTTCTGCCATCTTACTCGTGGTCATATGAACTCAAAACTTTAATCATATTTGACATGTACTTCTTTCTTTTTTTTCCTTCTCTCCCAAACCACAGAGATACTAAATCCTGTTCTTCCATGATCTTATCTCTTGACACCATTTTTACTTTACTATCTCCATTGCTTGTGAAATCTTAACTGATCTTCCTATTTTTAGTCTCTCCCAGTTTTAGCTAATCCTGTATATGAGAGCAGTCCAAAATATCTTTATCATGCCAGGGTATAGATTTGGATGATTGATGATGACGATGACGATAGCAACAACAACATTTTTTATGTCTTCTACATCCTAAGTAATGCAAATGGCACCATTTAGGATTATTAACCCCATTTTAAGATAAGTAATTTGAAGCTCAGGAGAGGTCAAACCAAGTTTAACCAAGAGGTTTCCAAGGCTACACAGCTAGTAAGGGGAAGAGCTAGGAATCGTAGAGGTTGATTTGATTCCACATACAATTCCTCATTTAACTGGAATAGATTTCTTGGTGAAAGAAGCTGCTTCTAATAATTTTTCTGGGGCAACAGATATAAACTAGGACCAACCCAAATGAACCAGGACTTAGGATACCCTCTAGTTTGTCTCCAATAAAGGAATGGGAAGGTTGGGCAGATGTCTGTTTGGGGGACAAAAAAGATGTGTTAATTTTTGTACTTGTTGAGTTCAGGGTGGCATACTGGAACATTTTGATAGAGAGGTTGTATACACAGGACAGGGAATTAACAGAAAAGTGTGAATTTAGGAGTTAACCATACAGATGATGTTGTGGAAATTGTGGGTGAGCTCACCAACATTTAAGGAAGAAGAGGCTCAGAAAATTGGTAGGCACTGAAAAATTTGAAACATGAGGAGAATAACATGATAGAGAGACAGAATAGGAGATGCCTCGACTAGATTATAAATCCCTCCTTACAGCACGAACCATTTCTTTTGAATCCTTTTACCTAGCATTTTAATATGCTAAATGCACATATCAAAAACTAATTCAACATTAAGTATAATACAGATCATATGACTTCTGACAGATGAATTTAATTTTATGCCCATCCTGAGAGTTTAACTAAAGTCACATCAAATGAAGATATTTCAGCTGCCATCTTTTCTCTCTGGACAGGCTCTCTGACTTTTTTGGTTGGAATTGTGGTTTATTCTTGTAGGTCTCTTATGTGGGGTGAAGGTTACTGACCTCATACCACTCTGGTGCTGCCTGAAGGACTACCAGACTTATGAGGATTAATGCATGTGCATGAGGTGTATATGCAAAGATGCTGCATTATACATATTTTCCACATTGGTATGTTATAATCCATGTCTCACATATATTTTAGCGTTAGCAATAAATAGAACAAGAAATCCATTATACAGAGATTCAAATTTTGGGAAAGATAGTTCTGCAACAAAAGTAATTTAATCAAGAATATTTATTTCTGTGTTTCTTTCTGCTTGTATTGGAGCAAGTCAATAGTGAAAATGACTTTATAGAAGCCCTGGTTCACTTGAAATAAAATCTCGATGCATTTGAAATGAAATTCCCATGGAAACCACCTCTGAAGTGACAAAAATCTCAGAATTTTCCACGGTGTTGCATCATGCATACAAGAAGCCTCTAAGGTTTCTAGAGGAGAGTGAACATTTAATGAACCCCTAAGGTCTTCTTTGCCCTTGGGCCTTAAGAAAAGTTTGCTTGTAGTGCTTATTTTAATGTTTTGATAATGAGTTGCTTTTTCTATTTCTTAAATATGTGTAGTGGGATTGAGAGCAGGGATTGGGATTCATTAGAGTTGTTCCGGGCCATGGAAAATTCTCAGTGTAAACATACAGATGAGGCACTGTCCCTGCTGAGTCATAGCTGGGGGCGACCAAGTTCTCACTCAGGTGTGTGCACACACTCACAAACACACAAACATACTCAGGCATGTGTGCAGAGGTTTTAGTTGGACTTGCCTGAGGAAAATGGACTTCTGCCTTTGTGTTTGCATTTCGTAACTTCTCCAAGAGGACGTTGGCCCTTAACTCTGAGCAAGAATATAACTCATCTGCTGACACTTGAATTTATACAAATAGAGATTTACTCTTGGGATAGAGTTTGCCTTACACCCTAGAAAAGGGTGTAGAGTGCAAGTTGTCACACAAAATTTTATTAGTCTTGATATCAGTCTCAGTTAATAAACTACACTGTGTGACTTGTGATTATCTAAACCCTCAGCAAGGACTCTTGCCCCCCTATCCTGTTACCACCCTCACAATTCTCTCCATCGGATCCAGTAATCGGGGTTAACATATTGTGTTTGAAGCTCAGGACAAAAATGTGATGCCTTGGAAAGGTGCTGCATTAAGTTGTGAATGTCCATTGTTTTATTGGAGTAACTGATCTTACCAAGCAAATGCTTTTCAGGTCTCCTTCAAAGTTGCTCGAATGTCAGGTCATTCTATTTAAAACTGAAATCTGCAATGCCTGCCTTTTCTAGCCCTGCCTCTTGCATTCCTTTTGCTCATATACCCTTCATTTCACAGGTTTTACCTCTCTCTTTCATGTATTTTCTGTCTTTTCCCACTTGAATAAAAGCTCCATGAGGGCAGAAAGCTTTTTTTTTCCACTGAAGAAATCACCAGGACTTACAAAAGTTTCAGGGACAGGGTCAGTGTTCAACTGGTATGTGCTAAAGCAATGCCATCCTTGTTCAAAGTCTTTCACCAATTCCCCGTTATCTGACATACTGGCTGTAGACTCTGTTCTCTGCATTTAGGTCTTGATAGAAGTTGTTATTAGTTATCTGACCAGTATTTGTTTTTAATAATGAAGCTTAAGATGGATGACCAAGTGGTGGAGAAAATTCAGTGAAAGTTTCTTTATTTTTAAGCTTGGAGAAGATGCAAATAATTCTTGGTATGTATTGGATGTGAAGGAAATAATGATCCTTCTCTAAAGTATGATTCCCCTAATTTTACCTCTCTTGGTTTTAACACTTTCTACATTCCTTTCAAGGTATCTAAGTGCTTGTTTTTATCAATAAAGCTTCTCATGAGATCCTTCTAAGTAAAAATGCTGCTTCAGAGATTTCATGGTCACTTAGAGGGAGGCTGAATGTTTAGTGATGAAGACTAAGAAGCTTAGAATTGGACAGACTAGGGTTTGAGTCAAGATTCTGGAACCTCGTAGTGTGTGTGCCTCTCACTTTAGAGGAGGGATTAATTAATGGTTCTAATTTGTAAGGTTGTGGTGAGGAATAAAAAGGTAATATTATTTGTACATTGCTTTTGACACTTGGTTTTAGTATAAGGGTGCTGGATCTACACAATGCTAGGTACACAGTAAGTCCTCAATACAAGGAGGCAAGCCCATAAGGCTTTGCTCTTAATCTTAAAAAGATGTAACCAGAATGAAAGGATCATTGGAAGCCACATCAAGCATTACCAAGGGGGTAAACAAACATTTCTTCTTCCTTTGGGAAGGGGTCTCTGGAGCAGTGATCCTGAGGGAGTCTCTGTAACTCCGTCACTGAGATTAGTCTCTTGTTATCCATGGGCATTTGGAAAGGATGCTGTCTCATCCCCGGAATTTGGACAAGAGACTTGCAGCAAAGCCACAATCAAAGATCAAGTTCTTCAGCGCAGCAAGATAAATTAGAGGTTTCGCTCCTCAAAGTAGAGAAGCAGAAGCAGAGGGTCTGAGCTCTGAGTTGTCACTTGCTTTTCATCGGGGCCAGTTGAGTCTCGATGAAAGAGATGGATGAGAGCCAGTGGAGAACAGCACTGTGACTCCAAGCAGAGGAGGGTGAGTGCCTGCCTGCCCTGGTCTGTCCTCTAGCAGAGTGGGTAAAAGCTCAAACCCCAGGAGCCAGACCACCTGAGTTCACCTCCTGCTGTAACTTAGTAGCATCAGGACTTGTGCAAGTCACTTAGGTCCAGTGTCCTCACCTGTGAAATGGGGATACTCATAATGCCACACAACATTTGGAACAGTGCCAGTAAATGTTCCCATTCTTTTCTTCTCCATGTCAGCCCCTTAAGTTCCATGGTGTGTGGCTTCTCTCTCTTTGTCTCAGTGACTCTTCTTTTTCCCTTACAGACTCTCCTAGAGGAGAATGGCTGCAGATAATGCCTCCTCTGTGACAGAGTTTATCCTCGCAGGCTTAACAGATGAGCCAGAACTCCAGATGCCCCTCTTCTTCCTGTTTCTAGGTTTCTACATGGTCACTGTGGTGGGGAACCTGGGCCTGATAACCCTGATTGGGCTGAATTCTCACCTTCATATTCCCATGTACTTTTTCCTCTTCAACTTGTCCTTCATAGATGTTAGTTACTCCACGACTCTGACCCCTAAAATGCTAATGGGTTTTGTCGCAGAGAGAAACATCATTTCCTATGCAGGGTGTATGACTCAGTTTTTTTTCTTCTGTTTCTTTGTGTTTTCTGAATCCTACATCTTGTCAGCAATGGCATATGACCGCTATGTCGCCATCTGTAAACCACTGCTATACACAGTTACCATGTCTCCTCAGGTGTGTTCACTCCTTCTGTTAGGTGTTTATGGGATGGGAGTGTTTGGAGCTGTTGCCCATATGGGAAACATAATGTTTATAACCTTTTGTGTTGACAACTTTGTCAATCACTATATGTGCGATATCATTCCCCTCCTTGAGCTCTCCTGCAACAGCTCTTACATAAATTTGCTGGTGGTCTTCATTGTTGTGACCATTGGCATTGGGGTGCCCATTGTGACTATTTTTATCTCCTATGGTTTCATTCTTTCTAGTATTCTCCATATTAGTTCTACTGAGGGCAGATCCAAAGCCTTCAGTACCTGCAGTTCCCATATAATTGTGGTATCTCTTTTCTTTGGATCAGGAGCTTTTATGTACCTCAAACCACCTTCTATTTTACCCCTTGACCAGGGGAAAGTGTCCTCCATATTCTATACTGCTGTGGTGCCCATGTTCAACCCATTAATCTATAGTCTGAGGAACAAGGATGTCAAAGTTGCCCTGAAGAAGACCTTAGGCAGAAAATTCTTCGTGTGAAAATGATTGAGAAAGGAGATCCAAAGCTTTGTTTGCCAGAATGTTTCTTTTTCTTTTCAATGAGGGAAACAAATGCCAATGCTCGTTCTCCTTTACTTAGAGGGAAAAATTTAACTTGTTCTCAAGTATAATTATTCCCTCTACTCCTTACTCTACCCTAACTATTCTAATCATTATTTGTTTTATGAAAATAGTTTCCACAGTCGTAGATGGCTACTCTTGAATAAGCCTAAGAAATAATTTAATCTAGCCCTTCATATGTTGCGTTACACACTGGGGACTCATAAATATTTGTAGGTTGCTCACGGCGACACATGTACCCCTTGCCAGACTCGAGCCTAGGCCCTTGAATTCTAATCTACTTTGCTCTTCGGTCCTTTAGCCATGCTATCTTGATTCACCTTTTCCCTGGTGGATTTCATTTCAAAGGTTTTTCTTTTTCTTTTTGCACTTAAAAACGCACATTGCATTTGACCTACTTACAGCAATGTCATGCAACTTTTCAAGAGATAACCTTTGGAACGTTATTTTTGCAACAATGTTGAAAGTTAAAAATGTGGTAATTTGATCTTGCAAAATGCTAAGTCTTAAGGTGTTTTGGTGGGAGCCAAATTTCCATATAGAATCAAGGATCGTATCCATTGAGGCAGTGTGCAGAGCTGTAAGGGTATAGGCTAAGTTGTTAGACCTTCTAATGGAGAGTTATACAGATTTAAGGGAGTTAAAAATGTTGGATACAAGCTTCGCTCATTATTTACAGATTAATAAGGTAGAATTTGGAGACTTACTTTGTGTCTGAACGAAGTAATGGAGTAATAGTTTTGGGCAGATGTGAGTCATTAGAGTAGTACCAACCAACTAGTCACCAGGAAGGCAGTTGCTATTGTATTTTAAGACATTGCAAATAGCTGTGATTTTTTAATGGTAAAGGCAAAGAGATGGTGGTGTCAGGACAGGTCATACACTCACAGTATTAGGTAAATGGAGGCACAGCCTATATAAAGAATCAGGCACAGCTTATATAAAGAACAATGAATATATTATTAGTGGTAACAGCTCCTTCAGAAGGAATAGTGTGTGCACTGTTTCCAAGATACATTTAAAAAAATTTTTTTTTAACGTTTATTTATTTTTGAGACAGAGAGAGACAGAGCATGAACAGGGGAGGGTCAGAGAAAGAGGGAGAAACAGAATTGGAAACAGGCTCCAGGCTCTGAGCTGTCAGCACAGAGCCCAATGCGGGGCTCGAACTCACAGACCGCAAGATCATGACCTGAGCCGAAGTTGGATGCTTAACCGACTGAGCTACCCAGGCGCCCCCAAGATACTTTAACTTATTAACTTTTCTTAGGAAGTTCTCTTCTATTAGAAAAAAGGAAAGTTAGGATAAATGTTTAGTTTTGTTCTTTGGAATGGTTCCGTTCAATGAGCATGTAAGAAAAGAAATGAAAGTGAAGGGAAGGGCTGTGCTTTAGATAATATTATGGAGGGAAAGATCACTGAATTGAGTACACTTCTAAGTTGAGGGTTTTGTAAGGTTGATGGAAAGTCAGCACAATCTTGGTAAATAAAAAAAATATTCCCACCCCTTTTAAGTTGAAGTATAAGTTATGTACAGAAAAGTGCACAAGTCTTAAGTGTCAATGATTTTTCACATGTATAAGGCTATGTAACCATCATCTAGGCCAAGAGACAGATTTGCATCATTTCAGAATATTGCTCCCTGCCCCTTCCCAGTAAATATTACTCCCAATTCTTTTTCTGGAAATAGCTACTATTCTTACTTTTATCATTACAGATTCATTTTGCTCATTCTTGAGCTTCATATAAATATTCAATATTGTATTTACTTGTTTTATGTCTGCATTCTTTCTCTCAATAGAAAGTATAGTGTGAGTTTCACCCATAACATCATATGTGTACATATTCTGTTCTTGGTTATTGCTGTTTAGCATTCCATTATATGAATACAGAACAATTTATTTATCAACAACCCCCGTAATGGACATTTGGCTTGTTTTCAGTTTCTGCATATTATCATTAATAAAGACACTGTAAAACTTCTTGAGCATACAGTTTCTTTGAAAGATACTCATTTCTCTTGGGTCTATACCTAGATGTGGATTTACTGGGTCACAGAATAGATAAATATCTAAACTTCTTAAATACTACCAAGATGTCTTCCGAAGGGTGTAAACTGATTTGCACTCCCAACAGTTTCCAGGTAAGGATGCTCTTCATCCTTCTGAACATTCATTATTTTCTAATCCTTTTAATTTTAACTATTCTTTTAGATGTGTAGTGTGATAGCACTTAAGACTTTTTCTTACATTTCCCTAATAAGTAATAATGTTGATTTGCAGGCTATCTATTTATTCATAATCTATTCATAATATCTTCACTAGCTATTTGGATATCAATCACCCTTTGCAAAGTGCCTGTTGAAGTGAACTGCCAGTTCAAGTCTTTTGCCCACTCAAAAATAGTGTCTTAAGTCTTTTTCTTCTTAATTTGAGTTTTAAGAAAGCATATTCTGGATATGAGTCCTTTTTCAGCCACATACACTGCAGTTATTTTTGCTCAGTATATGGTTTGCCCATGCAGATGGTCATTCCTAATGATGTCTTTTTGGTAATAGATGTTTCAATTTTAATGAAGCTCAATCTCTCAACTTTCTCCTTTAGTATTAGTGCTGTATCCTATTTAATATTTACCTATTATGAAGTTATAAATGTATTCTCATGTTTTCTTTTGAAAGCTTTATTGCTTTTCCTTTAATGTTTAGATTTTTGATAAATTTTAGATTGCTTATCATGTATGGTGGGAAGTAGAAATTTTATTTTATTTTTTCATGAAGATATCCAATTGTTTTAGAATAACTTAAAGAAAAGGACATGTCTTTTCTTTAAATTGTACTGGCTGTATTTATATGGCTCTATTTGAAGACCATGTGATAATCTTATGTGACTAGTTGGACAGGAGTTGGTTTGGAGCCTGTCAGCACAGTGTTGAACAGAAATGGTAAGAACAAACATTCTTGACTTGCTTTGAGGGGATGTTATGGTTATTCTAGGAATTTGGTACCTTTTGTGCTGTTTTATTTTTTAAAATGTTTATTTATTTTTGACAGAGAGAGAGAGAGAGACAGAGCATGAGCGGGGGAGGGGCAGAGAGCGAGGGAGACACTGAGTCCCAAGCAGGCTCCAGGCTCTGAGCTGTCAGCAAAGAGGCCGACGTGGGGCTTGAGCTCACAAACCGCAAGATCATGATGTGAGCCAAAGTCAGACCCTTTTTTTTTTTTTTATTTTTATTTTTATTTTTATTTTTTTTTATTTTTTAATATATGAAATTTACTGTCAAATTGGTTTCCATACAACACCCAGTGCTCATCCCAAAAGGTGCCCTCCTCAATACCCATCACCCACCCTGCCTTCCCTCCCACCCTGCCCTCCCTCCCACCCCCCATCAACCCTCAGTTTGTTCTCAGTTTTTAACAGTCTCTTATGCTTTGGCTCTCTCCCACTCTAACCTCTTTTTTGTTTTTTTCTTTCCTTCCTTCCCCTCCCCCATGGGTTTCTGTTATGTTTCTCAGGATCCACATAAGAGTGAAACCATATGGTATCTGTCTTTCTCTGTATGGCTTATTTCACTTAGCATCACACTCTCCAGTTCCATCCATGTTGCTACAAAAGGCCATATTTCATTTTTTCTCATTGCCACGTAGTATTCCATTGTGTATATAAACCACAATTTCTTTATCCATTCATCAGTTGATGGACATTTAGGCTCTTTCCATAATTTGGCTATTGTTGAGAGTGCCGCTATAAACATTGGGGTACAGGTGCCCCTATGCATCAGTACTCCTGTATCCCTTGGATAAATTCCTAGCAGTGCTATTGCTGGGTCATAGGGTAGGTCTATTTTTAATTTTCTGAGGAACCTCCACACTGCTTTCCAGAGTAAAGTCAGACCCTTAACCAACTGAGCCACCCAGGCGCCCCTCTTTTGTGCTGTTTTAAATGGGTTTTTAAATTTCATTTTGTTGTGTTAATTTTATTTATTTGTTTGTTTATTTATTTATTTATTTATTTATAGCACACATGAGCAGGGGAGGGGCAGAGAGAGAGAGGGAGAGAGAGAATCCCAAGCAGGCTTGGTGCTGTCAGTGTAGAGCCCAACTCATGAAACGTGAGATCATGACCTGAGCCAAAATCAAGAGTCGGATGCTTAACCAACTGAGCCACCCAGGCACCCCTAAAATTTAATTTTCAATTGTTTATTACTAGTATATAGGAATGCATTTTATCTTTATATGGAGTTGGCCCTTGGATTACATGGGTTTGAACTGCATGGGTCCATTATACGTGGAGCTTTTACAGTACAGTACTGTAAATGTATTTTGTCTTCCTTATGATTTTCTTAATAATATTTTCTTTTCTCTAGCTTACTTTATGGTAAGAATACAGTATATAAGACATATAACATACAAAATATGACAATTGATTGTTTATGCTATCAGTAAGGCTTCTAGTAGTAGGCTTAAGTGGTTAAGTTTTTGGGAAGTCAAAAGTTATACACGGGTTTTATTTATTTTATTTATTTATTATTTAAAAAATGTTTATTTATTATTTTTGTGAGAGAGTGCAAGTGGGGTAGGGGCAGAGAGAGAGGGGGGAACAGAGAATCCAAAGCAGGCTCCACACTGACAGCAGCCAGCCCAATGTGGGGCTCGAATTCACAAACCGCAACATCATGACCCAAGCCAAAGTCAGAGGCTCAACTGACTGTGGCACCCAGGCGCCCCTATACATGGATTTTAAACCATGTGAGGAGCTGATGACCCAACCCCTGTTTTGTTCAAGGGTCAAATGCACTGATTTTGTATCCAGCCACCTTCCTAATTTTTTTATTAAATATTTTAATGACTAACAAAGAGGAAATCGGAAAATTTTTTTTTGTATTTCTCTCTATATAATCATGCCACCTACAAATAAAGACAGGTTTGATTCTTCCTTAAGGATCTTTCATTTTCCTCATTACACTAAGACCTCCAATACAACGATGAGTAGAAATGAGAATAACAGACATCTCTGCCTTGTTTCTGATCTTTGGGTAAAAGCATTCAGGCTTTTGGTACTGAATATGGTGTTTGCTGCAGTTTTCTTTTGTTTTTGTTTTTGTTTTATAGAAAACATGATCAGATTAAGAGTGGGTGATTAACATCAGTTAGAGATTATTGTGTCTTTTTCTAGAAAATACATAAACGATAAAAAATTTAAATAGCACAAAAAGTATATAGTAAAAATAAGCCTTTCTTGTACTTCAATTGTCCCATGCCTGTGTTCATTCCCTAGATGTAACTATTCCCAGAAATAGAAAAAGGCATGTAAAAGCATACCTCTGTATCTATTTCTATGTATTTACTTATCTATTTATAGATCTAGGGTCTCCCTTTTTTGTTTTAAGATTCGGTAAAAGAGCATCTAAAGATGTATCTTCTAGTTGAGATGGAAGATAAAGAGGAGTGAGTAGAGGACATGCTGGGCAAGAAGAGAAATCAAGACACGTGAAAAGGTGTGAGTAGGAAAGAAGAATGAGAAGGAAATACAGAAAATCCAGGGTAGCTTCAGCTCTGGTAACATTTCAGTTTCTCCCAATTTTCTGTCCCCATGATGGGGATTATTTAATAAAAGACCCAAGTCTTTGTTTCTTATTGCTGTGTTGGGGCAGCAGCACCTAATGCTTACGGTGCTTGAATGGCAAGCATTATCGATTCAACAAACATTCATATATTTGCTTATTTATTTCTTTTTAAAAAGTTTGATTAAATCAAAACCACATTCAGATACCACCTCATGCCAGTCAGAGTGGCTAAAATGAACAAATCAGGAGACTATAGATGCTGGCGAGGATGTGAAGAAACAGGAACCCTCTTGCACTGTTGGTGGGAATGCAAACTGGTGCAGCCACTCTGGAAAACAGTGTGGAGGTTCCTCAAAAAATTAAAACTAGATCTACCCTGTGATCCAGCAATAGCACTGCTAGGAATTTGCCCAAGGGATACAGGAGTGCTGATGCATAGGGGCACTTGTACCCCAATGTTTATAGCAGCACTCTCAACAATAGCCAAATTATGGAAAAAGTCTAAATGTCCATCAACTGATGAATGGATAAAGAAGTTGTGATTTATATACACAATGGAATACTACATGGCAATGAGAAAGAATGAAATATGGCCTTTTGTAGCAACGTGGATGGAACTGGAGAGTGAAATAAGTCATACAGAGAAAGAGAGATACCATATGTTTTCACTCCTATGTGGATCCTGAGAAACTTAACA
Source organism: Panthera tigris (assembly GCF_018350195.1). NCBI lineage: Eukaryota > Metazoa > Chordata > Mammalia > Carnivora > Felidae > Panthera > Panthera tigris. The sequence continues at coordinate 21,411,968 of NC_056669.1, read as the reverse complement.
GAAGACCATGGGGGAGGGGAAGGAAAAAAAAAGTTAGAGAGGGAGGGAGGCAAACCATAAGAGACTCTTAAAAACAGAATAAACTGAGGGTTGATGGGGGTGGGAGGGAGGGGTGGGTGGGTGATGGGCATTGAGGAGGGCACCTGTTGGGATGAGCACTGGGTGTTGTATGGAAACCAATTTGACAATAAATTTCATATTAAAAAATAATAAAAAAATAAAAAGTTTGATTAAAAAAATTAGGTGGAGTTAGTTTTAGCTTTAAGAGGTAAAGAGCTTGGAAGCCATCACACTCATTCTCACATTAAGAAAAAAACTGAGAAAACTGAAAACAAACAGCTCTTCTTAGATCCAACAGAGAACTGAGGTCACAGAGCAAACTCTCTCCCTGAAAACTGGAGAGAGAGGTGAGAATACACAATCACAGCTTACTTCGAGTGGAAGCTGCTGGAGATTATATACATATATTGATAGTAACACTTAACCAGTAATTGATGGATCCCTGGAGGCTGAGTATGGACTGGCTTGAAATGTTAAAAACTCTTAAAGACTCAGTCTTAGGGGGACCTTTACACTTTTGTGAACTTTACCTCAGGGAGCACCATTAGGTTCTCATGGTGAAGGTTGGAGAAAGGAAGGGAAATACCCAACTCCCAGTCCTCCCATCCCAACAAATCTTTATAATAACAGGCACTGAGGGGCAACCGGGTGGCTCAGTCGGTTGAGCATCCGACTTTGGCTCAGGTCATGATCTTGCAGTCCGTGGGTTTGAGCCCCGCGTTGGGCTCTGTGCTGACAGCTCAGAGCCTGGAGCCGGCTTCAGATTCTGTGTCTCCCTCTCTCTCTGTCCCTCTCCCATTTGCACTGTCTCTGTCTCTTAAAAATAAATGAACATTAAAAAAAATTATAATAACAGCCACTGAGTTGAAAGAATAGCAAGGTTCAAACTCTTAATTAAGAGTTTCTAGGGGAATCTAAAGACAAAAGGGGAGATAAAAATGACACTAGAGGAAATCGAAGACTCAGACACCTACAGCTAAACAAACAGTTAACACAGCATAACTCCTAGCCAGATAAACATAAAACCTCACACTAAAGCCCAAGTACTTCAGTTCTTATTACCCAAAACATCCTGCCTAGTTTTCACCAAAAAATAACAAAACGCCCTGAAAGCCAATGTAAAAAAAAGTCTGCAGAGACAATGGAAGCAACAGAACCAGATCCAGATATAGCAGAGATGTTGGAGTTCTCAGGTCAGGAATTTAACACCTTTATGGTCAATGTGCTAAGAGTTCTAATGGAGATGGTGAACAGTAAGCACGAACAGTGGGTAATATAAGCAGAGAGAGGGAAACTGTAAGAAAAAATCAAAAGGAAATGCAGGAAACCAAACACTGTGACAGAAATGAAAACTGCCTTTGATGGGCTCACCAGTGGACAAGGCATGACAGAGGAAAGAAATCAGTGATCTTGACCATATATATCCCAACAGAATTTTCCTAAACTGAAATGTAAAGAGAAAAAAGAGAACAAAAAATATGGAGTAGAGTGCCAAGAATCATAGGACAATTATAAAAGGTGTATCATACACATAATGAGAATACCAAAAAAATAAAAATATTAAAAAAAGAAAGAGAAAGAAACAGAAGAAAAAAATTGAAATAATAGTAGATGAAACTTTTCTAAATTTAATGATGGACACAGAACCTTAGTCAAACCTAGCAGGATAAATACCCAAAAATTGACACCTAGCCATATCTTATTCAAACAGCAGAAAACTAGACAAGAAGAAAATCTTGAAAGAAGCCAGAGGAAAAAAATACCTACATTACAACATAAAACCATAGACAAGAATTGCAACACACTTCAGAAACCAGTCAAGCAAGAAGAGAGTGGAGTGACAAACTTACAAAGTATTGAAAGAAAAAACTCTATAACCTAGAATTTTGTATCTAATGAAATTATCCTTCAAAAATGAGGGAGAGTTAGAGACTTTCTCAGACAAACAAAAAAGAAATTTGTTACCACTCAACCTGCCTTGCAAGAATGTTAAAGGAATTCTTCAGAGAGGGAACTTTGTCAGGAACTGACATCTGCATAAAAAAGGCACAGCGGGGCACTTGGCTGGCTCAGTTGGTTAAGCATCAGACTTTGGCTCAGGTCATGATTCATGGTTCATGACTTTGAGCCTAGAAAGGGGCTCTGTGCTGCACAGAGCCCTCTTCAGATCTTCTGTCCCTTTCTCTTTTCCCCTCCCTAGCTCATTCTTTCTCTTTCTCTCTCTCTCTCTCTCTCTTTCCCTCTCCCTCAAAAATAAACATAAAAAGAAAAAAAAAAAAAAGAAACAGCATAGAGGAGGAACAAATAAATGTAAAATAAAACCATTAGTTTTTTAAATGTTTTATTTATTTTTGAGAGAGAGAGAGACAAAGAGAGACAGAGTACGAGCAGGGGAGGGGCAGAGAGAGGGAGACAAAGAATCTGAAATAGGCTCCAGGCTCTGAACTGTCAGCACAGAGCTCAATGCGAGCTGAGGCTTGAAGTCGTGAATGGTGAGATCATGACCTGAGCTGAAGTTGGACACTTAACCGACTGAGCCACCCAGGTGCCCCCAAACCATTAATTTTTTAAATTCTTAATTGATCTAATAGATAAACGTTTGTTCAAATGATAGTAGCACCAATATATTGGGTAACCTGGGTAATTATAGCTTATGGATAGGTGAAGTGAATGATAGCAATGTTAGAAGGGATGGAAAGGACCAATTGGGAGACTCTGTGATAAGGCAACTCAGTACCCATCAAGTGCTATTGTGTTACTTGAAAGTAAACTTAGGGGTGCCTGGGTGGGCTCAGGTCACGATCTCACAGTTTGAGATTGAGCCCCATGTCGGGCTCTGCAATGATAGCACGGAGCCTGCTTGGGATTCTCTCTCTCCCTCTCTCTCTGAAAAAAAAAAAAAAAAAAAAAAGAAAGTAAACTTAGATCAGTTATAAATGTATATTTCAAACTCTAGGACAATCACTGAAAAATTTTAAAAAAGCATATTTGATATTAAGAGAGGAGAAACAAATGGAATCATATAAATGGTCAATTAAAACCGGAGCACATAAACTTTAGGGGAAAAAAGGGGTGCCTGGGTGGCTCAGTTGGTTAGTGTCTGACTCTTGACTTCAGTTCAGGTCATGATCTCACCATCGTGGGATTAAGCCCTGTGTGGGACTCTGCACTGACAGTGCAGAGGCTGTTTGGGATTCTCTCTCCCTCTCTCTCTGCCTCTCTCCTGCTTGTTTGTTCTCTCTCTCCTTCAAAATAAATAATAAGTAAACTTAAAAAAAACTGGAGAAGGTAGAGTGGAAGATTAAAAAAGAAACAAAGAACAAGTGTAACAAGTTGAAAACAGATTCAAATATAGATATTAATTCAACGTATAGTCACTACAAATATAAATAGTCTAAATATGTCAATTAAAAGACAGACTGATAGAGTGGATAAAATGTAAAACTCAGTGATGTGTGACCTACAAAGCAACCCATATAAAATATAAAGATATAATGTAAATAATATAATTATTATAAATAATATAAAATATAAACAATATATTGTATATAAACATATATATGTAATATAAATTAAAAGGATTGAGAAAGATGTACCATGCTAACACTAATTAATAGATACTAGAGTATCTATATTAATTTCAGACAAATCAGAGTTTAGAACAAAGAAACTTATCAGGGATAAAGAAGGAATTACATAATGATAAAGGGATCACACCTCCAGAAGACATGCTAATTCTTAAGTTCACATGCCAGAAAACAGAGCACGAAAATACATGAAGCAAAAAACTGATAGAACTGAAAGGAGAAAGGATGAATCCACTCTTATAGCTGAAGATTTCAACACCTCTATGTCAGTAACTGACAGATCCAGCGGCCTGAAAATCAGTAAGAACATAGTGAAACTGAACAACATCATCAATCAAATTGATACAATTGGCATCAAGTCATGAAAAGACATGGGAAAATCTTTAATGCGTATTGCTTAGCGAAAGGAGCCATTCTGAACAGACTATATACAGAATGATTCCAACTGGAAACCTTCTGGAAGAGGAGAAGCTATACAAACAATAAAAAGATCAATGATTGCCATGGGGGAGGGGGAGATGGATGAATAAGTGGAGGACAGAGTATTTTTAGGGCAGTGAAACTATTCTGATGATACTGTGATCTTGGGTACACAACATTATGCATTTATCAAAGCACGCAGAACTGTACAACACAAAGAGTGAAAACAAATGCAAACTACAGATTTTAGTTGATAATAGTGTTATCAGTATTGCTCATATATTGTAATGAATGTACCTCGCTAATGCAAGACATTAATAACAGAGGAAACTGTGAGTGAGGAAGAAGGGGCATATGGGATTTCTCTGTATTATCTGCTCAATTTTCTGTAAACCTAAAACTGTTCTAAGAAAATAAAGCCTATCACGGGGCACCTGGGTGGCTCAGCTGGTTTAGTGTCTATCTCTTGATTACAGCGCAGGTCATGATCTCTCTGTTAGTGAGTTTGAACTCTGCTTTGGCTCTGCATTAACAGCATGGAGCCTGCTTGGGATTCTTTGTCTCCCTCTCTTGCTGCCCCTCTCCCGCTCATGCACGCACACTCTCTCTCAAAATAAATAAACTTGAATCATTTTCTTTTAGTAGGATTATATTCTATAATCCATGTTACAAAATGTCACAAAATGTTTTCTTGTTTAATGTGCTGTGAGTTTTCCCTGTTTCTCCCTATTCTGTAAATTACAGTTTTGCTGCATATTATTTCATCATAATGGCTGTATCACACTTTGTAAAGCTTTTGTCTTCTTGTTTCAGATCATCTAGTGCTTTATCAGAATAAATAATACTGAGACTATCACCTCAGTGTAAAAATCTTTGGCTGAATTTATGACAATTTCCTCAGAATAGATTCTCCACAGGGAAGGTACCAAATGGCATGCTGTGAATTTATTCCAATTTATACTCCTAACAGCAGATAAATATCTTGATGGAATGTCTACACTTTGTCAGACACACTGTACTACAAAGGGTTTAGCTCCTGAGAAGCAATCATCTCGATTATTTAAAGGCAATTTACCTTATTCATTTCTCTTTGCATGTCTTACTCCAATGACAGGGAAGAGCCATTGCACATCTTTTTCCTCTGCTTTTGCCTCTGGATACATAAATTGTGTGCACTAAGCTCGGTCTCATTAATTTTACTACAATTTTTGCATCCTTGAAATTGGAAGAAGAGAGAAATATGGGTCTTTGTGAAGCAGGTAAGACATTCTGTTGTTTAAGATAAATTCTTTAGAGATGTGTGACTTAAATCCCCATATCTTCCTGTTCCCATTAAGATTAGGTGCCTCCATTACGTTCCTCCACAGAACCCTTCACTTAACCTGCTAGAATATTTACCCCACCAGAGAGCAATTGCCTATTTCTGTGGGGCTCATCCTGACACAAGAATATGAATTCATTGAGGGCAGTGTCTATGGTGTCCAGTTATCTCAAAACTGCTTAGGAGAGTAACTGGAGTACCCTTGATGCTTAATAACTACTTAGTGGAGGAAAGAATGAAGACTCCGGGAGTTTGAGAAGATGATTTTTTAAAAGGCTGTGTCTGATTCCCAGGCCCATGATTTTATTTTTTTTTAAAGTTTTTTTTTTTTTAACGTTTATTTATTTTTGAGACTGAGAGAGACAGAGCATGAACGGGGGAGGGTCAGAGAGAGAGGGAGACACAGAATCTGAGACAGGCTCCAGGCTCTGAGCCATCAGCACAGAGCCTGACGCGGGGCTTGAACTCACGAACCGCGAGATCATGACCTGAACCGAAGTCAGACGCTGAACCGACTGAGCCACCCCGGCGCCCCTCCAGGTGCATGATTTTAGACACATTTGAAGAGAACATACAGAGCTTCAAAACAGAAGTGAATGGTGAATTTTCCCCGCAGGAGTTATGCTCTGTTCTGGCTGCTTCATCTCGGGCACAGGCTGGAGGGCTTAGCCTCTCCGTCTCTGGATGAGAAGTGTCCCTTCCCTACCGTGACTCGGGCCCGAGTGGCGTGTACAGAGCACACCGTCCACAATGAGCCTTGTTAGGGCAGCATTTTGGGAAAGGTGGAGATTCTACTTCAATGTTTCCGTCCACTCTCCCCACTGCAATCTTTCAGTTTATCTCACGTGCCTCGGAGTTTGTCTTCGTTAATGCTAAGGGAGCTGGAGTATTTGTGCCTTCACACTAACCGGTCATTCACTCCTGGCTGCCTTCAAAGGAATGCGCATTCCCAGGTACTTCTGTACTTCCGTGCGGACAAACCAGTCTCCAGCATCCTGAGGCAAGCTCGCTGGGAAAGCGAAGCAGGGACAGGTGTTGGGATGTTACGACAGGCTTACTTGCAGCTGGTGTGCGTAAACATTTGACAAAGGGATCTGAGGGGGATGCATGAAGCACTCTGCCAGTGTGTGGTACTCTTCCCAACTGACAGCCATGTTTTTATGTCACTGCTGTGACATTAGTGAAAAACAACAACAGAACATAGTACATCTGAATTATCCATTTCTCGGGAGCATTTCCTCTGTCTGCTCTACTTCTCTAGATCTCTAGGTTCTGCATGTTGGGGGAGGTTTTGTTTTGTCCATTGGAATCAATTACTCCCCTTGCAATGGAAGGCAATGGGCCTGTTTTCTGTTAATGGTAGGTATCGTGGTTTCTACTAACTTTGCTTTTCCCAGACAGAGCTGGAAACACTTGATTCCTTCTCATTTATCCTGGCCCCATTCCAATTCTGACAAAAACTGGCAGTTTTCAATGGACCTCACCCTCCTGGAGCACTTAGATGTCTTCTTGCTGCTCTCAGCTTTCCTGACACTCACGCCTGGATATTTGGGAAGCTTACATTTTATCCTTTTATTCTTTCTATTCTTTTGGGCCTCATTTGTAGGTTGCGTTCATAACTAGGCTGATTACCCTGGAAGGGAACAAATGAATCTAAACAGAGCGCAATTCTTTGTGGGAAGCAAGAGGGTCTGTTATCCCATTACCAAGATGGTGGCGGAAGGGGTTTATGAGCAGAAACAGAGGTTTACGAAAGGGCGCCACAGCCTGCCTGCTCTCTTTCTCCCCACCCCCTTCCTCAGATTTCCCATCTGGCTAACTTCCAGTATAGCCAGCAGGGTTCTTAGGTGCAAAGAACTGTATCTGACTGTGGCTAACTTCAGGGAGTTTATTGGAAAGAACCAGGTTTGGGAACCCAGTGGGGTTAGGAGAAGGCAGCCAGCTGGAAACTCGGCCACATCACCCTACTGTCTGGTTGGAACCATGGTGGGAGCTACTGATATCTCTTCCACGGACAACTGAGCACTGCTGGTGGCACCCCTTAATATTGCCACCTTCCAGAGCAGGGAGCTGGCAGGTTATCATCTCTGACTTTAGCATTATGAACTCTAAATTCCTTCAGGAGCATAGACCTGGGCAGGAGCATCTGAATGCCTGAGGTTGGGTTGACAGCACTATTGGGAAGTGTTAACGGTAGGTATCCTGGTTTCTCCCATAGTGTGGAGATTCCGCTAAGACTTACATAAGAGAAGACCCCACCAAATAGGACAGCTAGTTACACACCTTGCTCAAGTTTCTGCCCAAATTTCACTTCCTTATTGAAGAGATTCAGTCTGATTTATCCTGTTATCACAAGCTTTCGTTTCTTTGAAACTTTTTGGCTTGGGATTTTCAGGCGTCACATGCAATGTGGATTCCAGCCCCAAATACATCCAAGTGTGGGCTTGCAGTTAGGATTTCCCAGAGGAGTGTTACTGCTTCATCCACAGCCAATGCTAAGAAGAGCCTGGGACACTTTTTTTCTACTTCACTCACTGGGAAGGAAGGCTGCCTGGGCCCAGGCTTTGTCTCCAGTCCCTCGCATATGAACACTTGGTCTTGAAGATTCCCCAGGATACGTATAGGCTCTACCCTTCACCTGCTTTGTATGGTTCTTGCTTTCCTGTCTCTTCTGTCCACCCAGGAACCTCTTTACTTTCCTGGCAGCTCAGTCATGCACCAAAATTATGCATTTTTCTTTAACCCAGCATGCTCAACTGGAAGGAGTTTTTCTAAATCTCCAACTGCTATATGGCCCCAAATGGCTGCCCCGTACATAATTTTAGATTTTATAAACGAATGAATAAATGAGTGATAAGAGAGTAAATGAATGAATGAAAGTTGTATTTTATACTGTAGTGACTTGGCTATTGCTTTACATTTGCTGAATCTCAGAAGGGAGTGAAGAAAGCAGTGGGTAAGAGTCTTCCTGCTGAAAGGGGAGAGAATTTTCCTAAAAGTCAGCCATAGAACATTCGACATTGAAACTGGAAGGAGATTCTCTGGGTAGAGAGTAGTTATCGGACCACATGCCATAGGTTCTTCACTGGGACTCCTCCTTCTCTTGCCCTTGTGTCTTCTGCCTGATGCTGACATCACATAGGTGCTGCCCAATGGGATGCAGGCCTCATAGGGTTGCCACTCCCTATGCTCCCGTGCTCAACACGGGAAAAATGACTGCATGTGGCGAGGCCACAGACTTTCAAATAATACTTCCAAAATGACTTCCCTGCTATTTTCTTTTTTAAAGGCTGGGGAGCCCCTGGGCTGCATGTATATAGATGTACATATATGTAAACATTCATTGACACTTAAGATTTGTGCCCTTTCTTGTTTCTACATTAAGTCTCAATAAAAAAGACACTCGCATGCACACACATGCACACACACACACACAGTTTTATGGGGCCAGAAAATAAAGGCTAGATAAAACAAAACACAGAACACTTGTGGAGAATGTGTCTTATGGGTGTCATTACTCATATTTAGTACATGCCCCACAGGGGTTACTCTCCTCCCTGTACCTGGGGAAGAAGCCCTCTCTCATCCTCAGCATTTAGGGTCTCACTTGGACATGTGTATGTCTCAATGTCCAGATAAAGCGGGAGACCGACTTCTCCCTCCTCAGTCTAAGTAGGGTCTCAGTGTCAACTTTTGTTTGTGGTTCTACCTCTCCCTTGGGAGACTGACACTGCCAATGCCTTTAACTGGCAGAAGAAATCCTATTACCTAGCAGAGTTCATGTTGTTCTCACAGCAAATGAAGGAGTTTGAGTTTGAACCAGCTCTGACTGGCCCCAAATCCCATATACTTTGCACGGAATGACATTGCTGTACAGTTTTAATTTCTCTGAGAATAAGAGAATTAATTCCTGCCTGGAGCCCACCCAATTTGTAACCACAATGTTGTAATCAGAGTTTCCAATATAAAGTTCTGGATATATGGCAGCACAGCGCATTAGTATTTTTGAGAGAAGGTAGACATGAGTTTGCACCTCTTCTCTGTCTTTTACTAACCATGTGAATTTGAGCTAATTATTTCACTTTGTTAAACCCAGCTTAGTTACCTGTAAAAAGAAATAAACATCATTTGGCTGCCATTAAGAATAATGGACACAATTTCTGGAAAGCACTTTGCATAATGCCAGAAACTTCCTCTTTTCCCCTGGCTTTCTTCCTTTCTGAAGGAAATATGAAGTTTCATGTTCTACTTACAATTTATTGAAATTTCCTTTTGAAAATCGATATGATGGGTAAGGACCAAAAAAGGAATCTGTTTCCTGACTTAACAGTGAGAGGTGGGTTCTGCTACCCCATTTAACAGATGAAGTAAATGAGGCTTAGAGACTTTAACTTGCTACTTACAGCTAATCTGCCAGAAAAATTGTTGAGACATTATTGTATGTTATTTTCCTTATCTTCTCTCTCCCCTAACAGGTACAATTTCACAATTTTCCTGCCCTTCTCCAGCCTGGCTGAAATCTTAAGGCTTACTGTTTGAAGAGTTTAAACCACAGGGCCCCTGGACTCTAGACACTAGGCAAGGGGACCAACCAAACTGAAAAGACAGGGATTAGGTGAAATTCTTGGAGTTAGTCACCAAACTCTCTGAATGTTGGCAGCATCATTATTAAGGCACTTTCCTTCCACCTCTTAAATTAAAAGACCAGGGTCTCCTTTCTGGTGAAACTGCCCAGCCTATGAGGAAAGACCTGTAGATACTGAAGTTGGGGTTCTTACATGAACCACCAAAGAGTGAAGTCTTCCAATTTCCAAGTGTGGCCCAAGCCTGTTGAGTGTCCTATCAACTCAGTTTCAAGAGAATAGTCAAGGATCACTGAGCACTTGAAGAAAGATTGTGACATGAATAAAAGGAATTCAGATGAAACAGAGAATGTTTTGCCACAGATGCCTTCCACGGCAGAAGATATGTAGAGGCAGATAGATAGACAGGCAGGGATCTAATGCAGGCAAACACAACTTGTATTGGCCAGTCTCATCATGCTTGTGGTGAGCTGGGGGATTCCTAAATGGGTTGACCACAAAGGCACTCTGCCGGTTACTGAAGTTAATGTTAAGAAACTGATAGGAAGCCCTGGAACAGGAATGCATTCTCAAGGCGGCCCTCTGCTGGAATGGAAAACGAGAGATGGAACACAATCTATCAGTAATTCTTTGGGTTGCTACTTCTTTGCCTCCTTCCAAATTTTTGATTTTACAGGCACTGTGCCCAAGGGTTTTTTTTGTTTGTTTGTTTGTTTTCTGGCGGGGAGGGGAGGCCCTTGCTGTGTCATAATAGGAAAAGGAACTGCATTCATTCCAGCTAAATGCACTGATTCAGGCTTCCAGTCTGGGAGTTCTCTTTCCCAACAGTTATTGGACCCGGACAGGCCAGCAGTGGCCCATGTCTGGTAACTAACATGCATGTCAGCACCAGCACTCATACAGTTTGATGTTGATGTCTACTTCCTGGGGTAGGTGGTATGTTTTAGAGGATTTATTGTTTCAAGCTGAGTTTAGATGCAGGGGAGTGGTACAGGTTGGAAGTGGTGTTGGAGGAAAGAAGTGAATGCAGTGGGAAAGCATTTGGCATTGGTTTTCCCATTGTCATTTCCTAGAAAAAGACGTTAGATAAACTGATGCTTTTTCCCACTTAATGGAGAAGAAACAGGCAAGATGAGGTTGAGGCTCTCTCAATGGAAAATTTAATAAGCAAACAACATCACAAAAAATAGGGGGTCAGGTCTGCCACATCCTAGGGGTTCCACATTCTCTCTCTTTTTTTTTTTTTTTTTTTAGAAAGAGAGAGTGTGTAAGTGGGGAAAGAGGCAGAGGGAAAGAGAGAATCTCAAGCAGCTCCATGCTCAGCATGGAGCCTGACACAGGGCTTGATCTCATGACCATGGGATCATGACCTGAGCCGAACATAAGAGTCAGATGCTCAATCTACTGAGCCACCCAGGCGTCCCTCCACATTCTCTTTAATAGGGATTGTGAAGTGGGTGAATAAATCGAGAGCCCAAAACAACACATGGTTTGGATGGAAAAAAAAGTAGAGAAGAAACAGAAGCAACATTTATCCAGCACATATTATGTACCAGGCGACGTTGGGCACTAACAATATGTAATCAATAGCTTTGGAGGTGGGGAGTGAAACATTTCAAAACCAATAATTCTCTTGCCTCAGAACTTTAGAGGTTCTAGTCTCTGAAGAAATTACTGTGCCTCAATAATGAGATCTACATGATTGGAAACTTAATTTTTCAAAGTAATAAACATTAACCTGTAGATAAAATAGCTTGTTTCTAGATTTTGATTGAAAAATCATGGAAGTGGTAATAGTTTAAGCTGAACTGTCTCTCTCTCTCTTTTTTTTCCCCCATGCTTCTTTGGTCTCAAAATGTATTCTTCAGACAAGTGCTTTTCAAACTGCGGGCAATTCAAAAGTGGCTCATGACAGCAAAGCACTGGTGTAGAACTCTTGGGAAAATGTCAGGGACATCAGCAACAGCAGAAAGCCCACAGCTATGAACTGGATCATCAGATCTCAGGAGTTCACTGGGCAGGGAACAATCTCTTGAGGGAGGGCCTCTGTGGAGGCAGTGGAGGACCTGTGAGCATGTGCTCTGCAGTCGTGTGTGCAAGTGATATGATATTGCTGAGTGTGGGCTTACACAGCTGTCAGGATGGAATCCCAAGACACAATGGATTCACGCAGCTGGCCCCAAGCAGAGAGTGTTTGCAGTTCCAGTTTTGGGAGTATCTGTGCTAGCAGCAAGAGATGATTCTCTGAATAACATGGCAGGCTAGGGGCCAGGGCACTGGTAATTATAGGGAGACTTGACCTTGAATATGTCCTTATTGGTAGAGAATGCCGAGATTGGGACTTTACCTGGAATGGTGCCAGTCAGCTTTCTCTCAGTAGGAGGCGGAGCCCTGTGGTTTTATGCTGCCCTCTCATGAATGAGGTGTGTGGGGAGAGGGAGTACTGTGGGACCAGGCCACCCATTTAATTGGTGTGGAATTTGGTTTGATTTTTTAAAAAATGCATCGAAGGCCTGCATTTTGTTGTTTGGGGTAGGAATAGGGATCCAAAACTCAGCTAGGACTGCTTCCACTTATAGTATGCTTTGTCCCAGGGATGTTTGGCTCTGAGCCCTGATTTATTTCCCAAAACTGCTCTGCATTTGGTACATGTTTTACCTCCCTGACTCTGGTCTTTTTCCATAACATTTTAATCTCATTGTTAGAGTTTCCTTTTAGACCCAAAGTTCTGGAAAAGCTAGAGGATGCTTGGCAGAAAAGAATATATTAGAAAGATCATCAACTTTGAAATTTGGAGGCAAAAGATCCCCACTGGGGTTTTAAAGGTATTTGTACCCCAGTTGTCTTTTCTGTAAAATTAGGAAAATAGTACATCCTTTCAGAATTGCAAGAATTTATTAAGATAGTGTATAAAGTGGGTTTCAAACTATACACTGAGGTACAAGTGTCAGCTCTTGCTTTAAATGTGGGTTTCGAACTTACTGAGGCTGGATGATGAGGAGCCAGGATATTGGGAATACATCCTCAGAGACAGGAAGACTCTGATTATTTGCTCAGGACTGTATCCCTTCCTTAGTCATATGGCAGAAGCTCTCTCCAAAGGGAGGGAGTGGGGGCAGGTAGTGCAAGGAGGGGGCCTGAGAAAGTTATTTTTTAGGAGGTATTAAAATTGAAGTGTTTGTTTATGGCAAAACCATTAGGCCAATGTACAGAGATACCACAAACTCAAAGAAAATGGATTATCAATGGCTAAGAATTTGGCTACTAGAGTAATACAATTTGGAATTGCTTGCTGGGTTCTCACTTCTATGAATTCTTAAAAAAATATTTTTTAACGTTTATTAATTTTTGAGAGACAGAGACCAAGCATGAGAGGGGGAGGGGCAGAGAGAGGGAGACACAGAATCCAAAGCAGTCTCCAGGCTCTGAGCTGTCAGCACAGAGCCCGGCATGGGGCTGGAACCCATGAACTATGAGATCATGACCTGAGGTGAAGTCAGACACTTAACCGATGGAGCCACTCAGGTGCGCTAGCTACTTCTGTGAATTCTAAAAAGTTAGCAACTTCTGTAAAATTCAGTTCCTTCATTTGTAAAATTAGTATAATTTTATACTAAAGTTAGTATAATAACAAGTAACAAGTAACAGGATAAGAATCAATTTCATTAAGAATTAAATGAGATAAAGTATATAAACAGTACAATGTCTGGTTTAAATTAAGCATCTAAGACATGCTAATCATTCAGGGGCACCTAGTGGCTCAGTTGGTTGGGCGTCCAGCTTTGGCATAGGTCATGATCTCGCTGGTCCCAAGTTCTAGCCCCACATCGGACTCTGTGCTGACAGCTTGGAACCTGGAGCCTGTTTCAGATTCTGTGTCTCCCTGTCTCTCTCTCTGCTCCTCCCCTACTCATACTCTGCCTCTCTTTCTCTCAAAAATAAAACGTTAAAAAAAATGAAAAAAAAAGAAATGTTGATCATTCATATTATTGCTATAATTTGAAAAAGCTGCTTAAATATTAATGTCTTTCTAGCACATGTCAAAATTATATTCACTTATTAATGAGGAAACCAGTAGGAAGACAAAGAAGCTGATTCTAAGAGCATGTGAAGTATAGGTGAAGCACACACACACACACACACACACACACACACACACACAATTTTATACAGGTGCATATAAAATCACATACATGTAGGAAAAGGATGCTAAAATAAGATTGCTGTGTTAGACGTATGGCTAATTAATGTTTTACAGGGCAATAAAACCATATTATCTTTAGGGTTAACTCTTATTGAACTATACAAATTGAAATGACATCAATATATGCAAAACTTGCATGTTATAAGGCTAAAGTTATAAGGCTGTAAAAGGCCTGCCCCTTCATTAGTTGTGAATTGTTAGTCAAATACACTGAGATACTCTCTTAGACTGTCAGTTTAGGGTTAAGCAGGTATTCTGGAAAATGCTTAAGCTCAATAACAAAGATCTAATCAATCATCTGTTTATATTCCTCCATGTTTGGGATATACTTTTCTTTAACGTTATTAAAATAATTTTTGGAAGGAACAACCTAGATAGAAGATATTGAGCAGAAATGAGACAACTTATTATGGTAACTCCTCCTCTCCATCAAACCAACCAAGGTCTTCTTGATTTCAGAAATCAGGAAGGTAGGAGGAAAAGGGGCCCAACATCTGGAGCTTTTACTGCCTACAACAGTGATCTCAACCTTGGCTGCATTTTGAAATCGTCCGAGAAACTTTGGAAAATACCGCTGCTGGGGCCCCATTTCAAAACTTCTGACTTAGTTGGTTTGTACTCTGGCCTGAGGATCAGAATTTATACGAAGCTTCAGGTGATTCTACTATGCAGCCACAGTTGAGAACTTTGGAGCTACAACTTACAACTTTTTCAAATATTCTAAGAGGTGAAAACCAGCCTATTTCATTAGTTGACCTTGTGAATTTAGTTCACTTCAGAAATAAAATACCCCTTTTCATCTGGGCAATTCCGAAATGTATGCCAGGGTATGAAAGAATAAGGCTGCATGGTCCCAAATCTAGGTAATTTGTGATGCAGTTGATAGAGCCTGGCATTTGGATCAAGGTGACTAGCCGCTGAATCTGTTTTAACTTTTACCAAGTGAGGAGTCAATTTTTTTATCTGTAAAATGAAGAATCAAACAAATTCAGGGGTGGTTTAAAGAGGATATAGGATAATATATATGAAAATAATTTTCAAATGTTAATATGCCATTGAAGTGTGAGTTGTCATCCAGGCATTTGGGTTTACCTTTTGTTTTCCCCTGAGCTTAAGCTTTTTGGTCCAATATGGCAGGGGCCTCTGTCAATTTAGGGAGAAAGTTATTAATAACTGAAGCAGGGAGCATAAATCGGGGTGAAAGCATTTTTTTTGACACCTGTGCCACATTTTAGTTAGAATCTGAAGTTATCAGCTTTAATGGAGTAAGGGGATAATAGAAAACTTTTCTTGTTTTATATAACACATCTATAATATCTGCACCGTGGCCAGGCTGTCCTCAGAAAGGTTTCAAAAAGGCTGCTCTAGTTTAATCATATCCTATTCACTTTGTTGAGGGAGGCATCCCCACCCTATGATTATGGGAATGGCTGAGCACACAACACTCAGCGATGGACAGACAGCGTAACAGAAGGTTAATAGTCACATATACTTAACAACCCAGGAGTGCAGGGCACAGCACCTGATGCAGGTCCACAAGGGGTTGCATTCAGGAACAGGGTGAACAACCAGGGGCTGGGGGAGGCAGGCTTTCTAGCATTGAGAGGACTAAGTACCCACTACTTCCAACGCAAGAAGGTAACTGGCTTATTTGAATAGTTTCTCAAACTGACAGGGCACTGAAACTCTGGGATACTCAGGGGTGAGCAGGGACTGTGCTTGGTCCCTCTGATAGGAAGGGTTGTTTGGGTAGGAGACCTCATCAGTGGGACCGGAGTGGAGAGAAGAATGCATAGTTAGGCTATTTGAGGCTCTTCTGGTTTCCCCCAGATGTTGAGATAACACATAATGTTGGGCCTTAATTTTAGGTCTTAGATCACACGCACACATTCACAAAAATCACACGTTTGCATTTATGCTCTAAAGCAAAGCTATGCATATGTATGCGGGTATATATTATGTATGAAATTAAATGATCAAAAAGAAAGGTACAGCTCTTTGATCATCCATGCTGAATAGCTAGTTTTGTTTTGCATACGGTAACTAACTAATGAGTGACAGGATTTTTTTTAATCTGACAGAGTTTAGGGCAGGCTGCCCCCAAATATGCCACTTTGGCAAACTGCTTATTTTAAATTCAAGTTATTTAAGAATCAGCCAGTGCAAAATGAACAATCTGACCCTCTTTTGTCCCCCTGAAAGCAAGAAATAAATCTCCCATGTGAATGGTACCTTCCCTGTACCAAGAGGTAGAGGGATCCTTACCATCAGAGACAGGGAATTCAGGGCCAAAGAAGCCTACATAAACAAATCTTGTTGCTCTTACTAATTTACTACCCCACATAAATTCTGTTTAGAATTTTTTACTAAGTGAAGCCTCAAAACATGAAATTTTCTTTGTCCTCTGAATTTCTCACAGATTTATGGGTTTGTGTATGTGTTTTATTTGTTTTTGTTTTTGTTTTTTTTTGGGGGGTGTCTAAATTGTATAAAACCTGCACGTCTTGGTTATTTCTTTGGGTCTCAATTTTGTTATTGGGCTCCATGCATACAAAATTAATTTTTTTCCTGTTAAGTGGTCCTCATGTCAATTTTAATTCTTTGACCAGCCAGAAGACCTTGAGGGGTGGAGGATAATTTTTCCTTCCCCACAAATCACCGCTGAGAAGTTGAGTTTCAGCTTAAATAATCAATTTAGCTATGATGTGAGGCTGGATGGAGAGGTCATACAAGAATAAGAAGATTGTGTTAATTTTGGTTGTTAATTTTTTATTTTGTTTTCATTAAAGAACACAGGAGAAGGACATTTTAGGGAGAAGACAATTTCACATGGCTGAGTTTTTGATGTGTATTCAAGACATTCAGGTGGGGATGTTTGCTAATCTGTTGACAGTGCAGGACCTAAGTATAAACTAGACAAATACATTTGGCAGCTATCAATTGTATAGAACGAATGTATGGAGTGACTGCATGTTTATCTCCAGAGCTGCCTAGGGCAAGGTACTGACCATTAGCCGATCCGATGGAATGCATTTACTAAAGATAAATGGTATTTTATAACCACGTCTCTGAACTGCTTTGGGGCAGGATGCAACAACTTGGAAACATTATCTAGTAATAATAATTGGATTATAATAGTTCAAGAATAATAATAATTTCATCAGGTTTCAGCAGAGCCTGGGGGTTTCAACAGTTCAGGCTGGTCACATAGGTCTACTATGTCTACAAGACCAGCTCATTTTAAGAGTAGCAGACTTTGGACTTCTTGGTATCAAGAAGTTTCTCATATATGTTGGTGGTGGTTTGAGACCTGAAGACAAAGTGCATGTTGTGCAACCCAGTGGTGGGAGGGCAAAGAGGCCTGTGCCAGACAGAAATATCTGGACACCCTTCATTGTACACCCTTCTGATATTGCTGTACCTTTACTTGAGATAAAGCTGTTATTAGTATATAAAAAGTTTGAAGCTTGTGAGCCCTTTTAGCAGTTGAATACTTAAGGCAATTAACAGATAATTAACCATCAATAGATGTTATTTAAATTGTAGGATAAGAGAGAGGACGTTGGAAATTTCAAGTACTTCAACATTTAATGACAGGCAGGGAAGAAGACATCTGGTATACTGTATATAACATCACGAGGTAAATAAGGCGGGGTTTTTTTGGTTTTGTTTTGTTTTTCTTTTTGCTGTTGTTGTTGTTAATAAGGCGGGTTTTGATATTCCTGTGTACAGAAGAAGAAATCCCAGAATGAGAGACATTTTTAGGTTTCCAAGGCCGCACAACAGATCTTTAGACTCCTAAATCTGGCCCCTTCAACTACATCACATTGCTTCTTGATTAAAACTAGTCTTTAGAAACATTCTCTAGAGAAACCTTTGAAAAGTGCAAAAAAAAAAAAAAAATCCTTACAGAGGTTTTGTGGCTTTCCCTGACCAGGAGAGATGTTAAAAAATAGAATCTTCACCATGTTACAATTAGGATTTCTGAGACATCTCTGTCCAACAAGGAAAGAAGTCTGTTGCTTCCTATATTAGTGAATCTTCATTTATAGGATTTTTTTAAATCAATTGAGACATTCCCATTAATGGCTAGAATAATCTCCCCTCCCTCAAACTGCCTTTAAATAAGGCCATATTATCTCCTTGTATTTGCCACCACCCCCCCCCCCGCCCCCAGCACAATACTGGAACATGGTGTGTCCATAACATACCTTGGAATCATATATTTTACACTGCTAGTGTTAGTGTAATTTGCTTTTTATAGCACATATATTGCTGAGTTAAATGTCACTTAAAAATGGATTCCTATTTTAAGAGCCACAAACTGTGGGCTATGATGAAACCGAGCTCCGGGCAGCTCCTAATTTGGGAAGGCTTTGTAGCTCTTTCTGTCACTGGGTAACTTTCCTTTGCCAGTCCTCAAAATGCTGGTAGCCTTCTTCTATTCTGTAAATATCTTAATCCTGGAGGTCACACCCAATAAGCACACATCACCAGGCATGACTGTCAATTCAGTGTCAACATTAGTATATTTAAAATGTCAAACATATTTACAGTGAAACCAGTTACATATAATCTACATTATTTATTTACCATTTAGAAAAAGGTTTACAAAACTATTTATATAGGAAACTTCTAGCAAATTCCTTCAGTATTTGAAAAATAAATATATCCCTGAATTTATCAGTTTGCACATCTGGGCTTTTATGGAACCATATGTATATTTCCTTCTACTGAACTTAGTAAATATTAATGAACAATATGTGTGTTCATCATTGTGTTCCATACTGGGTGTGTAAATTAAATAGTATTTCAACATATGATTGTGTTTTGCAGTAGCTTGTGATACAATCGGGGCTGGGCTGGGGAAATTGACTCCTGAAGCAGTGGATGAAAGGCAGAATTTGATCAAGTAGGTAAGAAGAGAAATAGAAGAATAAGGGCCCTGTGATACTTCATTAATTCAAAATTTATATTGACCGCTGACCAACGCAGGAGTTAGGCACCAACTCCTGGGAAGTCAAAAATTTGTGTATAACTTTTGAGTCTCCCAAACTTAACTACTCATAGCCTACTGCGACCAGAAGCCTTTACGGATAACATAAGCAGTTGATTAACACATATTTTGTATGTTATATGTACTACATACTGTATTCTTATGTAAAGTAGGCTAGAGAAAAGAAAATGTTATTAAGAAAATCATAAGGAAAAGAAAGTACATTTATAGTCTTGTGGTGTATTTATTGAAAAAAAATCTGCATAAAAGTGGACCCATGCAGTTCAAACCTGTGTTGTTCACAGGTGAGCTGTACTTATTAAACATATGATAGTTAATCCTCAGAACAGTCCTCTATGCTAGGTGTTAATATCTCTGTTTATACATGGGGTCACTGAGATATAAACATCATAAAGCTTACTTGGCCAGTGAGTGAGGTGATCAGAACCCAGGTCATTTAACTACAAAGCCTGCTTGGGGCCACCGCATTTGTCTTCACCGACACATTTACTAATGACTTCTTCCTCACTTGTGTTGAAAGGTTCTTTCCTTTACCCTTGACTTGTGGTTTCTGTGATCCTCTATTTCCATGATTTCCCAATACGAGTCTTGATTTTCTATCAAGCTCTGATCTCACAGTGACAGCTGTTTACTGACCATCCCTCTTAGATGTACGTTCAGCAGTTGACATTCAGGTCTAAATTCTGGCTCTTTATTTTCCCTCTTTACTTCCCTTTTCTGTGTCCCGGA
Organism: Panthera tigris; assembly: GCF_018350195.1. NCBI lineage: Eukaryota > Metazoa > Chordata > Mammalia > Carnivora > Felidae > Panthera > Panthera tigris. Next base: position 21,392,047 of record NC_056669.1, on the reverse strand, counting down.
ATTGAAATCTTAGTCACATTTGATACTTGAACTTTCATCTATTCTCACCATCGTGATCATTAATCTAGCAAATCCTGCTAATTCCTCCATCACTACAAATGCCTGGAGGCTCAAAGAGACGGGGCTGTCCTAACTACAAGATAAGTAAGTTTGATTCCTTTGATTCAAGGAAATGTTCTTGTGCAAACTAGGATAATAACACCTATTCACAGAATTTTTGTAAAAACTAACTGTGTAAAGCACTTAGCATAGTTCCTGGCACGTAGTGAGCATTTAAAAAATGTAAACTATTAATACTAGCATTAATGTTCTTGAATCCATTGAATGATTATTTTAAGCATGACAATCTGTACTTTGTGAGGATTATTCATTTACCTATAAATGACATAGTGTATGTAAAACTACTAGCTTGGCACATAGCGTTCATTATGTGTTAATTACCCCCCTTCCCCCATAGAGACCTCCAAGGTCTAGGATTCTACGTTAAATATGTGTATTATTTATGTAGAGATTTGTATGTTAAGTAGGTGAAAATGCTTACTGAAAGTAAATTGAGATTAAATACGTACAGAACCACGTAACTCTTGATATTTGCTTAGAAGTTAACTGTGGCTATTTCAAACCAAGATCTTTGTTTGAGCCGCCATCTTTTCTTTTCTGTGAGGTTCTGCATCTCTTCTTATGAAAGTGTTACTTGTGCTTGGCCTCCTCTGGTGTGTGGTGATGGCCAATGCACTTGGGACCAGCTTTGTGCCACCAGAAGTCTGTGGGTTAATGCATGTGCGTGAGAGACATTGTATTGCATTTACAGGTACCACGCATGGAATGATACAAATAGACTATAATGGGGAAAAAAAGACGGAAAAAATAGAAATAAATAAAGAAAGAAGCACTATATAGAGATGCAAGTTTTGGAAAGAGGGCAACTTCGCAACAAAAGAATACAGTTAAGAATAGTTCTTCCTACACTGCTTCCTGCTTGGGCTTCATCTGCTCTTCAAGGAACATGACTTTAGTGAAGCCCCAGTTGAGAAGATTTTGAGATGTAGTTCCCATGGCAACAAGCTCCGAGGTGACATAAATCCAAAGGAACTTTTCTTGGTTGTTCTATCATCCAAACAAGAATCTTCTCAGGCTTCTAGAGAAAAGTCAGTTTTTAATGAAGCTTGGGTCTTCTTTGCTGTCTGTGCCCCATGGAGCCCTTTTCCTGTGGGTCTTATTTCAGGTTTGTGATGATGATTTATTTTCTTTAATTGTGAGTTGACTAGAGAAGGAATGAGAGCAGGGACTGGGATTTATTGTAATCACCACAGCAGTGGCAAATTTCTAAGTATAAGATTTGTGCTTAAGGTCTTAAGTGATTTAAACATATATCCCTCGTGTGAAGGATAGGCAAGCACTGAGAATGCACAAAAGTCACCCAACATTCACACACAAAAGACATACACACATACACAGGACTGATACAGGGGTTGTAATTAGCTTGCCAAGTGGAGGACAGACAGGTGCCAAAGCAATTCTTTTTTTTTTTTAATTTTTTTAAATGTTTATTTTTGAGAGAGAGAGAGACAGAGAGACAGAGAGACAGAGTGTGAGAGGGGGAGGGGCAGAGAGAGAGGGAGACACAGAATCTGAATCAGGCTCCAGGCTCTGAGCTGTCAGCACAGAGCCCGACGTGGGGCTTGAACTCACGAACCATGAGATCGTGACCTGAGCTGAAGACAGATGACCAATCGACCGAGCCACCCAGGCACCCCAGCAATTCTGATTATAAACCCAGTACAAGGTGACTCCCTACCATAATGCACCTCTCATCAATTGAGCGCTGTTTCAAAATTCATAAGTAGAGATCTCTCTCTCTCTTTTTTTTTTTTTTTGGTTATAGATTTTGTCTTTGTAAAAAAAATATGCCTGGAAGAGGGTGTGGAATGTGGATGATCCCCAACAAGTCCTTAGTGGACTGTGTTGATGAATTTGTGAGCTCTTTCCTGAGAACTGCTTTTGACAATTGAAGGTAGAGCATGCATTAGGACTGTGAGTTGTTTGGGGAAGGGGAATTTTTACCGAGACTAGAAATGGGCACAAAAAGGAAAGATCAGAGGCTGTGAATGAAACCTCACCTGACCTCATAATTTGGCCTCTGTGGTGTGGTAGAGTGTGGTTCTAAGAAAAATAGGGCATCCATGGTGGGACAGGAAGCAGGGACAGGTGGAATACTCAAGGACCTGATCCTGTCTGTCATTAAGTTACATTGGAGAGTTGGGCCTTAGATAAACTTCTGAAGAAAAAAAACACTGCTTCAGCTTTCTCTTATTTCTGTCAATCAGTTCTCCTCACTTCCTCCCTATATTAGCCTCTCTTTTGCCCCTTACAGGCTCATCTAGCTCTTAGCTGGCTTTTTCTCTCTCTCATTCCCTCCCTAAATTATATATATTTTATGTAGGTTTTCTTTTCTTTTTTTTGCCTTTATTATTATTTTTTAATATGAAATTTATTGTCAAATTGGTTTCCATACAACACCCACTGCTCTTTCCAATGAGGTGCCTTCCTCAATGCCCATCACCCATCCTCCCCCCGCTTACCCCCCATCAACCCTCACTTTGTTCTCAGTTTTTAAGAGTCTCTTATGTTTTGGCTCCCTCCCTCTCTAACCTTTTTTTTTCTCCCTTCCCCTCCGCCCATGGTCTTCTGTTAAGTTTCTCAGGATCCCCATAAGAGTGAAAACATATGGTATCTCTCTTTCTCTGTATGACTTACTTTACTTAGCATAACACTCTCCAATTCCATCCACGTTGCTACAAAAGGCCATATTTCATTCTTTCTCATTGCCACGTAGTATTCCATTGTGTATATAAACCACAATTTCTTTATCCATTCATCAGTTGATGGACATGTAGGCTCTTTCCATAATTTGGCTATTGTTGAGAGTGCTGCTGTAAACATTGGGGTACAAGTGCCCCTATGCATCAGCACTCCTGTATCCCTTGGGTAAATTCCTAGCAGTGCTATTGCTGGGTCATAGGGTAGGTCTATTTTTAATTTTTTGAGGAACCTCCACAGTGTTTTCCAGAGTGGCTGCACCAGTTTGCATTTCCACCAACAGTTTAAGAGGGTTCCCGTTTCTCCACATCCTCGCCAGCATCTATAGTCTCCTGATTTGTTCCTTTTAGCCACTCTGACTGGCATGAGGTGGTATCTGAGTGTTGTTTTGATTTGTATTTCCCTGATGAGGAGCAACGTTGAGCAACTCTTCATGTGCCCGTTGGCCATCTGGATGTCTTCTTTAGAGAAGTGTCTATTCATGTTTTCTGCCCATTTCTTAACTGGATTACTCATTTTTTGGGTGTGGAGTTTGGTGACTTCTTTATAGATTTTGGATACTAGCCCTTTGTCCGATATACCAAATATCTTTTCCCATTCCGTTGGTTGCCTTTTAGTTTTGTTGATTGTTGCAGTGCAGAAGCTTTTTACCTTCATGAGGTCCAATAGTTCATTTTTGCTTTTAATTCCCTTGCTTTTGGAGATGTGTCAAGTAAGAAATTGCTGTGGCTGAGGTCAGAGAGGTTTTTCCTGCTTTCTCCTCTAGGGTTTTGATGGTTTCCTGTCTCACATTCAGGTCCTTTATCCATTTTGAGTTTATTTTTGTGAATGGTGTAAGAAAGTGGTCTAGTTTCATTCTTCTGCATGTTGCTGTCCAGTTCTCCCAGCACCATTTGTTAAAGAGACTGTCTTTTTTCCATTGGATATTCTTTCCTGCTTTGTCAAAGATTAGTTGGCCATACTTTTGTGGGTCTAATTCTGGGGTTTCTAGTAGGTTTTCTATAAACATTTACCAAGGTTTTTCCATGCATCAGCCTCTTTGCTAGGCCCTTATGATTTAATTTATCCCTCACAACGGTCTTATGGATTATTATCATTATTCCCATTTCACAGATGAGGAAGGGTGAAAATCTGAGATGAAAAAAATGTTTTATGAGCTGCTGCAAGCCAGGTCTGACATTTGGTTCTAAAGATACAAACATGAATAAACTTAGTTCTTACCTGTCCCGGCTCAGGGAGGTATATGGATGGTCACAAAGACAGCAAGATGTCAGGAGGAGCTTCAGTGGATCTAAGTCAAGATACTAGGACTTTCTGGCTAATGTCCATTAGGGTATGAGCTGGTAATGATTTGAGATCCTGTTCCTTCTAGTATTTTGGCATTTTGTTAGGGCATACTCAAGAAATAAAAATTCTCTGATATGTGGATTTTTTGGTACTTGATAAATTTACTGATTCATATTTATTTCCCTGACCTGGAATCAAACAGGTTTGGGTGAGGCTGCTTCCTCCCAGGTGAAGTAAGGAACATTTTGGTCAAACTTGCTCCAAATACTGTTTTGGGAGCACTTCAGCTGAGAAAAGCCGTGCTGGGGACAAGGACTTATATGGAGGTAGCTTATTTCTGGAAGTGATCTAAGGGAAGAGGAAGAGTGAAGCAGGGAAGGATGGGAAGCCAATCCAAGGCAGGCCATTACGGTGTTTGCCTCAATGGGAAATTCACAACCCATCTCTCTGAGGCCCCGTTGAGAATCCATGAGGAATGGAGCACTAGAGACACAGAAGAGCAGAGCATTTATCCACTGACTCCCAGGGGTGTTAACTCCTTCACACCTGCAGGTTTGCACATGCACCAGAGCGGCTGGGGGGATTCCAGCAGACAGTCTGTGTGGTGGCAGAGATATCTGCCAAAGCAGTCCAAAGTGGTACAGCTGGTGAACCGTGCTTCTTGACTACAACTGCGTGCAGCCAGCTGCCACAGCAACAACAGAAGCCAAAAAGATGGGCTGAAACGAGGCAGAAACAATGTCCAACACAGACAGCCTGGTGATGGGACAGGGCCTTGCAAAATTGTTCAGAGCAGAGGGTAGATGATACCACAGCTATAAGTCAGGGGCCACATTATGTGATTTTTACTGTGCCAAAAAGTTTAGAAAGCCTTTTGCCCCATTTAACTCTTTTTCGAAAGTCCATACTTTGTCCTTTGTCTTACTGTTGTCCTTGGAGTTAAAGCATCCTGTCTGAATTACAAGATAGAACATTGCCTGGAGGGACTGCTGTATAAAGCCACTGATGTCTGATAGTAGCCTGTTAGACTAATTGGTCTTCCTCAGCACATCTGATCATGTCATTCCCCTGATCATGCCATTCTTCTGTTCAAAATGTTCCATGGATTCACACTGCATACACATTTCTTGACATGGCATTTAAGTCTCTCCCTACTATAAGCCTGGGGTGCTGTTCTAAGTTTGATGTCCAATTATGCCCTTTCCTTGTGCTCTGCATTGTACTCATCCAAGTCAAAGAGCAGGTGGGCTTCTTTTAGAAAGGCTGGAAAACCCCTCCAACTGGAGAAGTTAGAGATTCAAGTTTGATTCCAGACTCCACCACCAACCAGCTGTGTGACTATCTGGACCTCAGTTTTCCTGTCTGGGTGATGTAGGGTTGGAGGGCTAGATCAGTGAATACCAAACGTGGCTAAACACCCCAATCACCAGGGACAGATTTAGAGGTAAAAACAGATCATAAAGTTCCACTTCTGGGATTTGAATTTATTATGTTTGCATTGGAGCAGCAGTAAATGCACTTTTAATATGCATAGGCTCATCTAACTCAACTGTTAGGACTAGATGGTTTTTAATATTGCTTCAAATCTGAGACCCCAAAAGTGTGAATTAGCTGTCACTGGGCTCAAGCAAGACACTGAGATACTGAGGCACAGTGGGATAACTTCTGTCATGAGGGAGAGTTAAAAAAGAGCAAAGTAAGCAAAATAGGGACATAAACGTTGGTGGTTTGGCAGGAAGAAGGGAGTTCAAGCTACGAGGTCATCAGAGTCAGTATGAGCTCACTGGGAGCCTCCTGAAAGAGAGCTGACAGGGTAGAGGGCAGGGGCCATAAAAAATTCCAACAATTTAGCAATTTTGGAAAAAATAGTTCTTAACTGATGGGGATTTTTCTTTACTGCTAAACTCCAATTCCAAGGGATTACAAGGAGTCTGTTTCTCCCTGAACTAGATATTATGGGATTTCTGTGATAAACTGAAATTTAAGTCGTGTATGGAATACCCTTCTCTGAACTTGAATAGCATTTTACTTTTACCTTTTCTGTATTTTATCATATCTTTTTCAGCATACTAAGTTCAGTGTATTCTATCTTATCTTTTCCAAGAGATTGTCAGACCCTTGAAGGCAAGAACCCTGCTTACATATTTTATTATCTCCCATAGGCAGATGTTAAACACAGTTACTAAGAACACCAGATTTGGAGTAAGATGGACCTAGATTTAATACGGCCTTTTTAATTTAACATCTGGTGAATTACTGCACCTCTAAAACAGGAGTGATTAAACCCAGTTCATAGGATTTGGGGGAGAATTAAAAGGAAGTATTGTTTGTGAAATGATTTTGGACCCTGGACTGCTGGGGTCGGTACAGAAGTGCTAGGAATGTTTGATATATATAATAAGTTCTCAATAAATGGTAAGTGATTATTTTTGCACAATGCTTTGCATTTTACTGAGTAGATGTTAATTGGAAAATGAATAATTCTTCTAAAAGCCCATTCAAATATTATCAAGGGTACAAGCAAATATTCATTTTTTTAAAAAGTTAGTTTCTAGGGCTGTGATCCCAGGGGATCCTCTGACTTTCTACTTCTAATCAGGTCCCCAGATCTCTAAACCTAGAAAAACACTGCTCAGTCTCCTGTCACCAGCTGGCACTGATTATAGGTAAGGATCCTGTCTCCCTTCTACAAACTGGAAAATAGCCTTGGGGCAAAGCCTCCATGAAATATCACCATCTTTAGCGCAGAACAAATTCTAAGGCCGTCCAAATTCTGATCCTTCAAACAGGACAGGAGCTAAAATGGTCTGTGCTTTGTTCCTTTATCTGTGTTAGCATTATAGCCATTTATCTGTCTGAACAATTGAGGATAAGAACAGGACTGAAAGGCACAATTGAGGCTCTGGGCTGAAGAAGGGTGAGTGACTGAATCTGGGCTGAACTTTTCCTAAGTCCCCAACCTCAGGTAGTAAAGGCTTTGGGGAAGACCCTCTCCCATGGGTGACCATGGAGTGGAAACTCCAGGCACAGTGGGCTGGCTCCCACCTCTTAAGCGGACTCTCCTCAGGTATTGGCCCGAGGTTTTATAATCCTGAGCATAAGCTGGAGTTGGAAGGACACAATAAATAGACCAAAGACCCAGGAGACTCCTGAGCTCATCCTTGAGACCCTTCTTCCCGGCAGCATCTGCCCTCACCATGGAGAAAGGTCCATCCTCCAGAGGGTACTCTAGTGGCAGACTCCTTAGGGGGCTGTGAGAACAGACACACAGGCATCCCGAAAGGCCTTTCTGCAAGTCCAAAATCTCTTTGTGTGGATCAGGTTTTCAAGAATGGGAGGAAGAAGGGGCCTCTGTCTCTGTCTCCCTTTCTAAGTGACTTTTTCCTCTTGTTTCCACAGAATGCCTTTAATGAGAATGGCAGCTGAGAACTCCTCTGTGACAGAATTTATCCTTGCAGGTTTAACCAACCAGCCCGGACTCCGGATGCCCCTCTTCTTCCTGTTTCTAGGTTTCTATGTGGTCACTGTGATGGGGAACCTGGGTCTGATAACCCTGATTGGGCTGAATTCTCACCTGCACACCCCCATGTACTTCTTCCTCTTCAACTTGTCCTTCATAGATTTTTGCTATTCCACTGTTATCACTCCCAAGATGCTGATGAGTTTTGTCTCAAAGAAGAACATCATCGCCTACGCAGGGTGCATGACTCAGCTCTTCTTTTTTCTTTTCTTTGTTGTCTCTGAGTCCTTCATCCTGTCAGCAATGGCATATGACCGCTACATCGCCATCTGTAACCCACTGGTGTACACAGCCACCATGTCTCCTCAGGTCTGCTCGCTTCTTCTGTTGGGTGTCTATGTGATGGGGTTTGCTGGGGCCATGGCCCACACGACATGCATGGTGAGACTGACCTTCTGTGCCAACAATCTGGTTGACCACTACATGTGTGACATCCTTCCCCTTCTTGAGCGCTCTTGCACCAGCACCTATGTAAATGAGCTGGTAGTTTTCGTTGTCGTGGGCATTGATATTGGCGTGCCCACAGTTACCATCTTCATTTCTTATGCCCTCATCCTCACCAGCATTCTCCATATTCGTTCCACTGAGGGCAGGTCCAAAGCCTTCAGCACATGCAGCTCTCACATAATTGCTGTTTCTCTTTTCTTTGGGTCAGGGGCATTTATGTACCTCAAACCATCCTCTCTTTTACCTATGAATCAGGGGAAAGTGTCCTCCTTGTTCTACACCACCGTTGTGCCCATGCTCAACCCGCTAATCTATAGCTTAAGAAATAAAGACGTCAAAGTTGCTCTGAAGAAATCATTGAGCAAAAAGACATTCTCTTGAGAAAGGGACGATACTTAGGAAAGTGTTTTTTTCCCTTTCCTTATATAATTCAGGTTCCATTGGTTACATAGAGGAAATTTTAAATCTTTCTCGAAGTTTATCCTCCCCATTTTATTTATCCTTAAAGCTATAAGGTACTCAATATTTAGAGGATCTTAAGAATCACTTAATTCAGTTCGCTTATGTTTCTGAGGATAGGTCCAGGTTTATGTACCTTCTCCAAGGTCATTCAGTTACTCAGCAGCAGAACTGTGACTAGGATGTAGGCTCTTGATTTCTAATTCTAGTGGCCTTCCACTATGGCTCACTTTCTTCCTCCATCAGCCCTGGAAGATTTCATTTCAAATGTGAACTGATCTAGGATGTTAAGATCCAGTTCTATCTACAGAAATTTCATGCAACTTTTCAAGGGCTAATTTTAAATACCACATTTTTGCAGAGAAGGTAGGAGGTACAAAACTTTGTTGAGATGGTCTTGGCTAAATGACCAAATTCTTCAAGAATTTTGCAGACTACATGGTGGGGAGTATGCTAGGACCCAGAGAGCAGCAAGCATGGTAACTCCTCAGACAGTAGTGTGGAGCTTCAGGGACTTGGACTTGAAAGGATTTGGTCATGCTGGCTGGAAGACCTTGTAGAAAGTATCAAAGTTATGAAGTACAGGTTTGAGGAATTTTTCCCACACAGCCATTTCCTTGTTTTCAAATTGTGCTTTTAACACTTGGGTGGAGAAGTCTGAAGCTCAGGGTGGTCAGCTAAAAATCTGGAGAATATTTCAGAACCATAGAGAAGACTTTGTGTTACAAGCCAGTAATTAGGTTAGCACCACACAGCTGCCGGTCAGCAGAAGAAATGATGACTGACTGTTATGGTAATGTATATGACAGAGACTACGTGAGGTATTCTCTCTGTGCCTCTCTAGATCAACTTTCTGCCTCTGTGTACCTTGCTCCAAGTCCTGGGAGGCATTCCCTAATGGATCTTGTCAATGGGCTCCATGGCCATCTGGTTTCTGGTTGGGTTAAGGCAATGGCGGCATCAGCAGAGAAATCCAGAGAAAAAGAGCACGATACTATGATATTTATTTCCCTGACTTTCTTCCAGGGGGCTGTAGTCACTGAATGCCTATTTCCTCTTTTGTCTCTTCATTCAAAGGGGTGGTAGTGTTGCTTCTACTAGCCTCTACAATCCTTTTGGGGTTTCTCTCAACCACTCTTTTGCCTGTACCCATGCAAATAGTGCCCTTGTTATGTTTTTCAATTACTTTGTTTCAGGGGATCATCTGTTTTCTGCTGGGACTCTGATTGACACACCTTCCAGCAAAGGGTGGAAGGATTATACAGTTTAGGTTTGCAAATCCACAGCCTAATGGTACTGTGTAAAGGGAGGTAGAGTCGCTTTTTGGTTTAAAAGGAAACTGTAAGTAGTAAATATTTCTTTGAGAAGCAACGATACGTGAAATGCTCTGAAAATACTTTTGATTTATGAGATTCTTTTTAGGAAAATTCTCTTCTATTTGTAAAAATGAAGTCTGGATGGATATAGAGTTGTATCATTAGGGAAGGTACAGATCACTAAGAGTGAGTTCAAAAGAATGACTGTGGTGGAATCAGGGAACTGTGTTTAGATGGCACGGAACAGAGAACCATCACAGAATTGGAATGACTGGGACAGGGGAGACGAGAAGAACAGCATAAAGTCTCCGAAAAAGCAGACTAAGGAGTTGGAATAAAATCTGAACCCTCGCTTTTACTCAGCAGTTCTGTGACCTCACACGAGTTAGTTGATGTCTCTTCCTTTAAAAAAAAATTTTTTTTTAACGTTTATTCATTTTTGAGAGACAGAGGCAGAGCACGAGCAGGGAAGGGGCAGAGAGAGGGAGACACAGAATCCGAGGCAGGCTCCAGGCTCCGAGCTGTCAGCACAGAGCCCGACGCGGGGCTCAAACTCACAAACTGCAAGATCATGACCTGAGCTGAAGTCGGTCGCTCAATGGAGTGAGCCACCCAGGTGCCCCTGATGTCTCTTCCTTTTTAAGACAGTTTCCGCAGGATTGTTAAGAGAATTAATTATTTCTTTCTCCATTTCTCCATTCTTTCCACATCCCATTTACAATATGTATTTATTTGTATGTTGACTGGGCAGTGCATATTCATGGTATTTATAATTATTACCAAAAAATGATCAGTGAAAGGAAATCTCCCTTTACTCTACTTTTCTTGTCCTTCTGTATCCTCCCCAGGGTCTGTCACTGTTGCTTGTTGGTTGTATGTTTTAAGAGAGTCTTTCTATGCACAGTGCCTGTCTTAGCCAAGATGCAACAGGGAGTTACTCAGATCAGAGGGCTGAAAGCTATCAGCAGAAGGGAGGAGGGGGAAGGGACAAAAGCAGGGAAGGAATATGCTTTGTTTTGCAGAACTAGCAGTTCCTGACAAGGAAAGGCCAGGCTAGGTGTTTCCCCTGGTAGCCCCTTGCCTGGGCCACTCTGAGCTGGTCTGGAGCTGAGGACCTGTGCAGGAGCCCCCAAGTTGTCCTGAAGTTACCTTTAACTCATTACAATACTAAGATCTCCTCTTATGGGCAGTTTTCCACCCTATTTTAAACACACAATGTATTCATTAGCATGTTGACACGCCAGACATGTGCAGTTGAACCAAAGAGCCCAAGTAATAGAGATTGTATTAAGTTCCTTATTGTATATGCAAGCTCCCTACCCCTAATATACTGAATAAAAGCTTCCTGTACTAGCCCCACAGGGAGACAGTGCTTTGAGACCTATCTTCCTCTCTCCTTACTTGTGACAAGTAGTACAAAGTTCTTTGCTTTCAGCCCTTTCTTGTGTTGTGTTCAATTCAGTGCACACCAAGTGGGAAGCCTCTTGAGTTCAGTTACACCTGCACATACATACACACAATCTTTCCCTTGTTTTCAAAGTTTATGAGCAGTTCCTTTAAAATGTAACTACCAATGAAAAGGGGGAGAAGGGACTGTTATTAGATAAATAAATGAATAAAAAAGCGGAAAAGGAATATATGAAGGGTTGTGGGTACCCAAAAAGAGGAGAGAGAAAAGCATAATGTGAAAGCAAGGGAATGTCAGCTCTGGTTATATAAGTGTGTGCCCCAAGACACAGCTCACAGAATTTGGTTTTTCTGTTCTGTTTCTTCCAACTTGATTTTTATGATTGCAAAATTCTAATATATGGGGGTATATCTCATTAACAGCTTTCTACTACTGTATATTATTTTGTTTTTCCAAATTACCAATAAGGCTTAGCATACTTATTCAATGACTCTTTGAGTTTTCCCTAATGAGGATACATATTTTAGATTGGGAATTACTGAATGACATGAGATTTTGAATATTATTTCAAAATTCCTTCTTGAAAGTTTATCTCAATTCACACTCTTACTAGCAGTATAAACAAACTCAGACTGTCTACTCTTGGCCAGATTCTGTACTAGTAAGGGTGCCACTCATAAAAACTGATTACCTTTAATTTTGATAGTGCTGGGGTTGTGTTACCGTCTTCTCCTTTTATTCCTGTCTACTTCATAAATTACTTGTGGTATCTGAATGGATAAGGAAAAGAAAAGGAAAGGAAAGAAAAGAAAAGAAAAAAAGAAAAGAAAAGAAAAGAAAAGAAAAGGAAGAAAAGGAGCAGAATTGAGACTGCTTTCTTCTGCCTTTTTTTTTTCCTTATATACGCCCTATAGGGGAGGGAAGTAATTTTCCCTCTACCCTTCTAGATTCTTGGCTGAGACTCCCCTGTGATAAAAGACTGATTAACAGGAGAAAAACAAACAGAACTTTAATAACATGTATACCTCCTGTATACATGGGAGATACTCAGGAAGAATGGCCCAAGCCATGACCTTAAATACCATTTCCAGCTAAAGACAAAAGAGGATGCTGGTGGGGAGGGTCATCAGTTATGAAAGGTTATCAGATAAAGCACAATAAATGAAGGCATAGTTAATGCAGATTTAAGTTGCTATTAGATAATAGTTTCTAGAGATTTAGTCATCCCCCTCTTCTTGGTACAGAGGGAGAGACACTCTTACACATAGAGATTTCCCTTATAAATATTAATTTCCCTCACAAAAGGGCTACTTCTACTCGGTTTTCAGAGCTTCTTCTATGCCTTTGTTTTCTTAAAATTAATCAGATCAAGATAACCCTTATGCCAAAGATAAATATTTTGGGGTAGCAAATTCTACTCTACTTCATCCCTTTATTTTTTAAATGGCTTTTCCTTGGCTTCATCATAACTCAGTAATCTTTTTTTGAGCCAAGGAAGGGAAGATACTCTGGGGTTTTACTTTTGTGATGATCTATTGTGAGATGACTTTGTGGAATAGCTTTCTGTCACCTCTCTGCTGGTTTCAATGTCTCTACTCTGTGTTCTCAGAGCATACTGTACTTAACCTATTAAGTGTTGGTCAAAGTGTAGGGCCACTGATTTACTTTTCTGTATACATATCCACTACAAATTAGACTGTAAGTTTTGTGTGAGGGGAGTTCCTGGTGTCCATTTTTGATTAATAACCCACACCTAGTGGCTATAGCAGAACCAGGCTCTATCTTAGATTTGTAAGCCCCAACTTTCCACTCCTTTTTATGGTCAAGTATAGTGTTGTCAATATAAAATGATTAACTTAAGCAAACTCTAAATCACTATCAATTGAACACTGGCTCTGAAAGAAATTTTATAAAATACCAACAATTATGTATTCATTCTGTACTCTCCATTTTCACTCATATCCCAGAGACAACACACTGAAGAAAAACTTATACAATGAAAAAAAATTATTCATGTAAGAAGCTCCCATTTCCCCCAGAATATCAGATTAAGCCAGCAAGATTGTGTTCAAAAGAAAAATTAGCATATTGCTATTTTTCTTTTTAATGTTTATTTTTGAGGGGGGGGAGAGAGAGAGAGAGCGAGCATGAGTGGGGGAGGGGCAGAGAGAGGGAGACACAGAATCCAACACAGGCTCCAGGCTCTGAGCTGTCAGCGCAGCTGACATGAGATCATGTCCTGAGCCTAGGTCCATGCTTAACTGACTGAGCCACCCAGGCGCCCCCAAAGATAAACTAGAGAAAGTTCACCAAGACCATAGACTGATTCTTCCTTGTTGACCTTGCAGGGCACAATACTGTTTTCTCAGAGCAAATCTTCCTTTCTTCACTGTCACAAATGAATATATTCTATAACCTGTCAGATTGTTTCTGGGAACATTTGATGATATAGTTTTTGGAACTTCGCAATTTCCTAGTAGTTTTATTGAGGAAAATTACTACTTTTCCCTTTATAATGAAAACAAAGTTGTGGGAAGATATTTTGAGACTATGAAATGTCTTGTTTCTTTTCAATTTTTCACACTCTAGTTTTAGCATCCATTGATAATTCTTGCCTGAATCAATACTACTCTGATGGTTGAAAAGTAGAGATTTTTTTACTCCATCAGTCCTTCATTTGCTAGTTGGTACTTTGTCAGGAAGAACGTTTCCTTCTGTATATATTTATCTATTCACTCATTCATCTAGTTATTTATTCATATTATTGTGGACTCATGCTTTCTAATTTTATGTAATGGATTATGATTCATTATTGTCATTGCTTACTTTGATGCTCAATTTGTCCCTGATTTGTCCAGTGGGAGCCTCTTCATGCAAGTTCCTATGTTCTTTTAATATCTCTCTATTAGATTTTGAGCACTTTGTTGCTTTACAGAAAAACAATATGTTTCAGGCTTATTTTGTAACTTCCCTGCCCCAGCACTGGTTCTATTTAGAGACAAATGGTGTTTAAAACCAAAATATGAATGGTAGGTGGAATGAGCTGTATTTAATGTAATTCTGCAAGTAGGTATTTAATGGGAGAATATTCGTGTTTATAAAATATTCATTTATATGTTTTCTTCCTTGAGGATACCTGTCTGTGTACAAGTGATAGACCTGGTTCCCTGTGAATAAGCCAATGCTCCATGTCCCAAAGTCAGTGATTCCTGAGTGTCATCTGTGGTCCCCTTCTCACCATTTTTTACTAACTCACATGACAATCTCTTTAGGTTCCCATCAGTGACTGGTGAGACCACATGAAAGGAAGAAATAGGCCTGGAGTGGGAGGGAAAAAAGTCCTAAGACTCTTGTCCACACAATTTGGTTTTGATACCATTCTGTCTAGCTTCCTTAAAGCTAGGACTCCTAGTCCCATTTGCTTCCTTCCTTCATATTGTATCTTGCTTGCAGTGACTATGCACCCCCTACTTTTATCCTAACTTTCCAGACTTCCGTGACTTGAGAATGAAGGTGGACGAGAGTTCCACATTCAAGGGACTCATGTTTTTCAAACCCCAATATGACATTTTGGAAACTTTATGTCTTTTGGACTGTACATACAAGTTCTCGCGTAATCTTCTCTACAAGTTAAGGAGCTTGCTTAAGATTGTACAGATAGTAGGTGGTGGAGTAAAGAATTGAATTTAGACTGTCTCATTCTAGAGCCTATACTCTTACACTTGCTGCCTTCCAGAGGCTCAATCTGTGTGCCTAAGAAATAGCACATGTGATGCACATCTATTCATTTGTGCAATGTCCAAGTTCCTGCTGCCTTTGAGCTGAGAAAGTTGATATATTCACTCTCATTTGGAAACAATGTGCCTAAAAGGTATGTCAAGAGGAAGACCGTAAAGATTTTTCTCTTCATTTAATGCACTAAACTAGTAGGGTCAGTAATATAAACTTATGTGGGACCTGCTGAACTACTGTAATAGGAACTGGGCAGTAATACATGTAGAAAATGTTTATTTGAGGTTGTATTTCAAACCTCAACCTGGTGATCTAACACATGCAGAGAATGTAATGCCTGGCAGATATAGAAAGTGCTAAATAAATGTTGAACGAATCCTTAGTGAGACCTTAAAATACTAAATTAGTGTTTTGTTTTTAATATAATTTTTAAAAATAATTTTTCTTATATTTGCAAAAGTAATGCTCAAGTATTATGGGAATATATAAAAGTAGAGATAAGCAAAAGATTTTTAAAAAATCCATGATCCTACTACCTAGAGATAACTACTCAGGATTTTGGTGTATATTTTTTCAGAATATTTTTCTGTGTGGGTAGTTGTGGTGACTTAGACCATTTTGCAAAAACTACACACACACACACACACACACACACACACACACACACTATACTATAGTATAGGTTTTTTTTTGCAAAAACTATGTGTGTGTGTGTGTATATATATATATATATATATATATATATATATAGACACAAATGTGATATTAAGTACAATTTTGTAACTTTACTTTTCATTCTGTAACACACTGTAAACAGCTTTCCATGTGATTAAATTTTTATCAAAATCATGATTTTCAATGACTATATTCATTGCATTTAAAGCTAAAAGATCAGTGGAATGATGCAAAATGTTGCTATTTTCTGCACAGAAAGACATTGTTTTCTTTTTTCCAAAGAGTTTTTTTTTTAACTGTGATATGTTCATCTGATGATCTCAAATTCCTTCTCTAAATTCTAAGAGTAGCTTTGTCTTTGATTTATTCTTAGTGTCAATTCTGCATATTCCTCCCACTACATTAGTTCAGTTTTCCTGGTCTCCATCCTTCTTATCTTTTACCAAAAGTCAAAGGCAAGTCTAGAGATTCTAGCCTTATTTATGCTTCACATTTCTCTTTCCCTAGTGAAGAAGACTCTACATCCCAGGCAGGTAGTTAAAGAAGCAACCCTTTGTCTTCCCCCATATCCTACCCACTGTAACCCAAAGGAAAGGAACAATTTATAGGACTCATGAGAAATTGGGAGAATGAACTTATGTGGCTCAGTGTGGCCTAGCCACCTTCTTATGGCCCCTTGCCCCATTTCTGATTAGGACAGGCACATTCTCAAGATCCCCAATCATCTCTTTCATTTGTAACCCTTCTCCTTTATTGGAGAATACCAACTGTTGACCAGCTTGGTTTAGACCTATATTCATTAATTTAGTTTGTGATGGGCCATGAAGGAATTATAAAGTCCTATTGTACATCCAGGGGTCTTTCAATCAACTTTATCAGCAATAAAACTGGAATTTTTTTTTTGGTCTGACATCTGTGTCTAATTTCAGAAATGGAAGAGAGATATGATTTATTATTATTACCCCTAACCCTTCTCAACTATTTCCTACCCCTCTCTGCCATGTATACAATAATTCAAGTCTCACTATCATTTGCCATTCCCCAAATTCACACTGCTTTTTTCCCTCTAATGGCGTTTTAATTTCCTTTTGTGACTCCCTTTGCTCAGAATGTCCTCCTGATTTTCTCTGCTGGTAACCTTCTACTTATATTCAAGCCTAATAGCAATGCATTTCTAAAACCATATCATAAAACAGATTGCATATTTCCATAGTAACAATGTAATAATTGGAGACTATTTCTGAATAAAGATCTAGCACAAAATAACCTGTTGGGGAGTTCTATTTTTTTTTTCAAAATTTTTTGAGGAACCTCAATAGTGTTTTCCAGAGTGGCTATACCAGTTTGCACTTCCATCAGCAGTGCAAAAGTGTTCCCCTTTCTCCACATCCTTGCCAACATCTGTTGTTGCCTGAGTTGGTAATTTTAGCCATTCTGACTGGTGTGAGGTTGTGTCTCAATGTGGTTTTGATTTGTACAAAATAACCTGTTACAAAAAATCAAAGACATACTTTCTAGAATACTCTATAATGATTTTTTGGAGGAAAATGATTTCCCAAGTTTTAAAAAGTGTACAAAAAGCTATTCCATGTATTGATTTTATACAAAATATCAAAGGCAATACAGTGAAGATAGAATCCACAAAAAACAGAACCCTATCATGACATTGCCCAATTTAAACAAACGCTAGTTATTTAATCATTAATAAAAATAGTTATTGTGCCATAAGCTGCCTTAGATGTTAAATATAATCCTCTTTATTATTATTATTATTATTTTCTAAGGCCTGTATTACATTAAAAAAGAGTCATCGAAGAATTGAAAGTTTTAAAAACTTTGCGTAGGAGTATGAAGAATAATCTGTGGAATCGGAAATACTTGTTCATTTATCCTCCAAACCACATCCAAACATTTCCATGAAAGGGGAAAAATCATTCAAAACAGAGCAAAACTTTGAGGGAGAGTTTGTTACATCCCTCTAAGAAGGTGATTTTTGCAGATGTGTCCACCTTCATCCCAGGGATAAATTTGTCCCACAGCGTGAATGCTTTCTCTGTCTCCACTCCCCGTGTACAGCCCCATGAATCTCCAGTCCTTATTATACAAGCCAGAGTTGTTGACTGCAAACAGCAGAAGTTATTCTGGTTAGCTTTGGCAAAAGAGGGAGTTAATTGGCAAGAAATTGGGGGTAATTAACAGACTCTTAGAGAAGGCTGGGGAACCAGCTTCTGAAGCTAGTCAGGGGAAGCCAGGTGGTAGAACCACAGCCAAGCTGTACTGCAGAACCATCTGGTTAGGCTGCACTGGGTATCACCAATACCTAATACTTGTTATCAATTGGTAGTTGTTCTGTCTTTGTCTTTGACAAAATGAAATATAAATTGTTCCTCTTTCTTGTGTCACTTATTCCAGACTCAGAGTCCTGCATGGGAACATCTGACTGGCTGAGCTCAGTCTTTTGTTCTTTGGGGAAGTTTCACAGAAGGAGGCTGAGTTTGGCTTCAACCAAGGGTCACACAAGGGCAGATTACCAAACATGGAAGGAGTACCAATGCTGCACAGTCAATATTTCTACCTAGTTATGTATAAGCATCTGTTTATTCTAGGTATCTAGGTATATATCTAGATTATATATTTAAAGGGCAGGGATTGTGTCCGTTTTGATGGTTGCTCTTTATTCTCAGAGCGAAACACAGGCCCAAGAATGTAGCAAATGCTATCTGTCTATTGGACCTTCACTATTTTTACATTTCTTAAGTTACATTTCTAACTCATAGTCTTTCCCCCCCATCCCCCAGGCTGATGCCAACTTTGGATAATTTCTTTAGATCTACCCTCCAATTTACCCATTATCTCTTTGCCTGTGTTTAAGAGGCTGTCTAACATATTTATACAGTTCCTCATTTCAACTATCAGGTTTTCATTTCTACAAGCTCTATTTGATTATTTTAAAAACCTGCCTTGTCAATTTTTATGGGGCCTTCATTACACTTCCAATTTGCTCCCCCCCACCCTTTGAACACGTTAAATAAATTATTTTGTATTCTGTCCCTGATAAGCCTAATGATTTTGCAGGTCTGGTTCTATAGCTTGTGGTTTATCATTTAATGATGATTCTCATTTCTGGTGGCTTATTTTGTGTTTGTTTACTGCTTTTCATTAAGAGCTCATGATCCCTGGATAGTTATCTGGGGAAATTCTTTGATATCTGGAGCTAACTTGTATTTTCCAGAGACGATTTTTTTTGTTATATATGTAATATGATTTTTAAAATTTATTTATTTATTTATTTATTCATCCATCCATCCATCCATCCATCCATCCATTTATTTGCTTGAAACACAGAGGTTGCTAGAAATTCTCAGAGGATATTTTATCTCTTTCTCTTCCCTAGAGCCGAGGCCAAGTCAGACACATATCTTTGCCTTCTTCCTATGCGGGCTTTTTAAAATTCATCTACTTTAGCCATGGAAGATGTTTCTTTTTGGGGACCCAGTATTATGAGTCAATAATGGTTCCAAACTCTCAGGCTTCCAGGATTCAGTCATAAAAGGATTTATCCCAGGATTTATCTCTTGGGTCCTGCATAGGCAACTCAATTAACACCCAACTCTGGGCCATAGGAAATCTACTAGTTCCCCAAGGGCAAACTCCAGGTCCAGTGCTTGTGTGCCCCTTGGATACAGATCTTTTCTCTTTTGCTCTCACAGGAATTCACTTAGTTCCTGCCTCATCAAACATTAGCAGGTAGAGGATTTTTATATTTTACTCAGAATTCTTAGTTTTGTTCTATCAGGGAAGAATTTTCTGAGTATAAAATTTGCAAGAGTGCTGGAAATAGCTGGCCTTAATAAATACTTATTGGATGATGAATCAATGAGTAAGTTGATTCTACTCCAATAAAGAGAGGTCATGCCCATTCTTCCATTGCTGGGCCATTGCCATACATCTGTCAAACTGTTATTCAAGAAGGAGAAATGTAGCGGATATGAAATTATGTGTACTAAAAGCAAATAACTATTTTCTTCATAAAAATAAGCCTAAAAACATCTAACTACAGAACTGAAAAGAGATTTTCTGAGTAGTAAGGGGGAATTGGATCAAGTAGTTCAAACTTGTACTAAAAATTCCTCTGGCCATTTCCCTTGAGTATTTTCCCCTGATGTCTACCAACTAGCATGCAGGTCCTAGAGGGCTTCTGTGCCCTTAATATTGGATAAATGACCATAAACTTGCTGTCCTGTGCTATGTCTTGAGGAAAGGCCGGAGGGTTCCAATATGACTGTCCTGAAGTCTAGAAGATGACAAAAGAGAAATAGGAGTGGAAAGAGAGGGAGGGAAGGAGGAAAGGAGGGAGGGAGGGGGAGAGAGAGAGAGAGACAGAGAGAGACAGAGAGAGACAGAGAGAGAGGTAAAAGCTGTACCCTGTTAGGACTGAATCTTGGAAGCCACGTAGCATTGCTTCTGCCATGCTCTTTTGGAAAAATCCTAAGTCCTTGCCTAGATGCAAGTGTAGGGAACATAAATCCCATCTCTTTATTTGAGGAATGTCAGTCCTATTGTACCAAGAACATGTGGGATGCAAGATATGTGTGTGTGTGTGTGTGTGTGTGTGTGTGTGTGTGTGTGCGCGCGCGCGCGCGCACTGGCCATCTTTGGAAAAAACAAAAACATCTTCCATATACATGTATACTGTATAGTTGTTGTAAATATTATGTTACATTAGAAAACATCCAGCATAATGTCAGGTACTGTAGTTGCACCATATGCATCAATTCTTTTACCTCTTGATTCCCTCCCTTTATATAAGAAATAAAGGGAGTTTTATCTTAAGAGATACAAGATGGATAAAAAATATAAAATGATGGTCCTTTTGCATGTGCCACCATACTGAGTTGTTAGGTCAGTAAATTCCCATTTTACAAGTGGGAATTATGGATCAAAGGTGCTTAGTAAATTTAGTGTTAGCTTGGCAGGATGATTTGCTAAAATATTAATTTGTTTTTGTTTTCCATTTGTTTTAAGTCAACGTTTAATTTCAAGTGTAGCAAGGATACAGCTTGATGAATTTTTACCAACTGAACACATCCATGTAACCAGTATCCCTATGAAAAACAGAACACTGTCAGCAACCCTGAGACATCCTTCATATATATATATCCCTCTCCAGTCACTAGGCTGGAGACCAAGCATAACTGCTATCTGACTTCTAACACCACAGAGTGATTTTCTTAGTTTTGAAATTCATATACATGAAATCATAAAGTATGCACTCTTTTGTGCTTGGCTTCTTCTGTTTCATAATAGGTTTGTGACCTTTATCTATGCTATTAGCTTTCATGGCTATATGGAATTCTGTTTTATTAATACCAATTTATTATCCAGTCTACAGTTGATTGACATATGGGTTGTTTTCAGTTCTTGATTATTATGTATAATGGTGCTATGAAAATTCTTGACATGTCTTTAGGTAAACATGTATACTTATTTTTATGGGGTATGGACCTAGCAGTAGAATTGATGGGTCAAAATGTATGTCTATGTCCAAATTTGTTAAATATTACTAATCAATTTATTGTACTATATACCATGATATTCAACAATGTTGTTCCATTGTACCAATGGTTACAAGGTAAAATTATACTAATGTTTATTCCTTCAACCAATGTGATTCTTTTCCCTCTTATTTCCCTTCCACCTATTTTAGGCAGGTAGTTCAGGTTTGTATTTCTCTGCTTTGGAGATTTTGGTTAGGTATAAATCAGAAACAGCTTGCAGCAAGTGTTCTTCCTATTTTTGAACCTGAATCTATTGAGATACAGTATTGGTTGGTCAGAAGGAGTAAGTTCAGTTAAGGAGAACTTTCAGGGCAAGAAGGGTGAAAGACAGATACTTCCTTAGCCAGAATGGGGATGGAGGTCAATGGGTCTAAGAGACAGTAGGGGCCAGAGGACCTGAACAGCTGCTTATGCTCTTTTTAGTAGGGTGACCATATAATTTCCTCTCCAAATCCAGACACTTTTCAGAGTGAGAGAGTATGCTATTAATAATTATACAGGGATAATAGATGTAAATCAGAACTATTCCAGGAAAACTGGGATTATTTTAGGCAGCCTCAGTTAACTTACAAATGCAGTTGCTTACATGCCTTTGAATGTTTCTTAGAATATTCATGTAGCAGATCATATGGAAAGCAGCTTTGTCATCTGGAGAATGACAGGACTAAAACAGGTACATCTCCTGTTACATCTCGGCCTTCACACATCTATAGAGTAACTTTATGCAGGTGTGTGTGTGCTTCCTTGCATATGTGTTGGTATATTTTAATCTCCTTATATATAGCAAAGGCCTGCCTGTGGCCCTTAATAGAGCTGAGGGTAGGTGGTGTTTGTGGTGGTGGTGGTGGTGTGGTGTCTCCACTGTTCTGAACAGCTCAGGCTCTTAGAAACATTTTGTCTGAGGTGCTCTCTGTAGCATCTACAATTCTGATCTAAAAATTTTTGGTCCTATTAGCAAAACTCCTGCTGAAGATCTGGAAATGGTGGCTAAAATAAGTTTGAGGTCATTTTCCTTTATTTATTTATGTTGTTACTGTTTATTTTTGAGAGAGAGAGAGAGAGAGAGAGAGAGAGAGAGAGAGAGAGAGGAAGAGACAGAGTGTGAGTGGGGGAGGGGCAGAGAGAAAGAGGAGACACAGAATCTGAAACAGTCTTCAGGTTCTGAGCTGTCAGCACAGAGCCTAATGTGGGGCTCGAACTCACAAACCGTGAGATCATGACCTGAGCTGAAGTCAGATGCTAAACTGACCGAGCCACCCAGGTGTCCCAAGGCCATTTTTCTTTAAAGTCAACCTTAAGTACCAAGAGTTAATGAAGGAGAGGAAAAATGAGCCCCCACATTCAGCATGAATGGTATGAAATCCCTGGGGTAATGGGGAAATTTGAGTAGAACAACTGAGTCCCAAGATGCCAGCTAAGCAGCATTATCCAGGTTGTCAACAAAGACAGTGCAAGTCCTTCCTCACAGACAAGTCTCTGAGAAATTCCCAGGGAAATTGTCTGTAAGCAGGCCCCTGAGATCATCAAGTAGCATAAAGTTCTCTGTGATATGCCAGCTGGGGTTCTGGTAAAAATGAGAGTTGCTATTTTTTTTGCTCCTGAAGTTGATGTAGACCATCTGGGAAAATCCACAAACAGAAATCTTAGTCTATTCCCAGAGCACCTTGGTGACTGGGGTCTGTAAAAGGTCTGATTCTCAACACTAAGGGAATAAGAAGAGTGAACTTGAGGCTGCCTCCTTTATGCATGAACATCATTTTCTCCTTTGGGCTAATGGAAAAAAGGCTGCATAAAGCCCAGCACTGAGTGAGGCCAGGGAGAAGGAAGGTGAATGTCTGAATCCCATGTTTCCTTATAGTTTTCTTTTAAACCCACATCCAAGAGGTATAGGGTATATTGGTCTCTTCTCTGCTCTCAACACTGACTTTGATGTGAGATGGAGTGGAGGGCTTAGAGGAAGAGAATAGGGTGTGCAGAGACAGTAGGGGACACTATTGGCTTTCTCTATAGGGGAGGGAGGCAGAGAATGGGTGGAGACAGTGAGTCACATGAGAGCTCCTGTCTCTCAGAGCCTGAGGCAGTAGGCTCAGGTTGTACTCCTGGCTCTTGTGATGTCCTTCTGTTAGTCCTTGGGCAGCAAATGCAGGAATTCTGTCTCCTCATCTCTCAAGAAGGGACAGAATTCTTGTGCCCAAGAATACACTCTAGCCCAGGGGAGCTCAGATATAGTCACAGGCATGTTGTCAATGGCTTGGCTGGGGGTGGGGGGCGGGGGGCGGTGCATAGATGAGAGAAGAAAGTAAAGTAAAAAGGAAGGACATCCATGCACTGGCTCATCTTCTAGAGCCTTCTTCCATCAGCTATGCTTATATCTATTATCAATCTATGTATTTTATTGTTTGTTTCCACAGACAGCTCCCTGGAAGAGAATGACTCTGAGAAACAGCTCCTCAGTGACTGAGTTTATCCTAGTGGGATTATCAGAACAACCAGAGCTCCAGCTTCCCCTCTTCGTCCTGTTCTTAGGGATCTATGTGTTTACTGTGGTGGGCAACTTGGGCTTGATTACCTTAATTGGGCTAAGTTCTAGTCTTCACACTCCCATGTACTTTTTTCTCTTCAACTTGTCTTTTATAGATCTCTGTTATTCCTGTGTATTTACCCCCAAAATGCTGAATGATTTTCTGTCAGAAAATGTCATCTCTTACGTGGGATGCATGACTCAACTTTTTTTCTTCTGTTTCTTTGTCAATTCTGAGTGCTATGTGTTGGTATCAATGGCCTATGATCGCTATGTGGCTATCTGCAAGCCTCTGCTGTACACGGTCACCATGTCCCCTCAGGTCTGTTCTCTGCTCATGTTTGGTTCATATGTGATAGGGTTTGCTGGAGCCATGGCCCACACTGGGAGCATATGGAGACTGACTTTCTGTGATTCCAACATCATCCACCATTATCTGTGTGAAGTTCTTCCTCTCCTGCAGCTCTCCTGCACCAGCACCCATGTCAATGAGCTAGTGTTTTTTATTGTTGTGGGAGTGGTCATCACAATATCCAGTATTAGCATCTTCATTTCTTATGCCTTGATTCTCTCTAATATCCTCCATATTCCTTCTGCTGGGGGTAGATCCAAAGCCATCAGCACATGTGGCTCCCACATAATTGCTGTTGCTTTGTTTTTTGGGTCAGGGGCATTCACCTATTTAACAAGCTCTTTTCCTGCATCTATGGACCAGAGTAAATTTGCCTCAGTCTTTTACACCAATGTGGTTCCCATGCTTAATCCTTTGATCTACAGTTTGAGGAATAAGGATGTGAAACTTGCGCTGGGTAAAACCCTGAGAACAGTGCTCTCCTGATGGTTCTATTTGTATAAATTAATTACTGGTAAGCATCATACTTAAGTATCTTTTTATTTACAGGTGCAGAACTTTTCATCTTTTTTCTCAGCTAGGTCTTCTTTCCAGTTAACCACAAGTCTCTTGCTTATACACTTCTTGAAGATTATGCTATTTTGTAAGATTTAAGTTGGTTCATTGCATGCAATTTAGCATCTATTAAGTGTCTACTGTTTACTAGACTCTATATGGGGCCCAAGAGATAGATGAATAAGATGTGGCCCTATGCCTTCCATTCTTTTCTTGGTAGGCTAAATGGATTTTCCAAACAACATTTCTGGCTGGGGGATGGAGCAGGTGATGGTATGAAGGTCCAGGACAGTGAACTTATGTTTTCTTCAGGTATGGGAGTAGCTTTACCAAAGACCAATGTAGATACCTTGGAGCCATAAGTAAGATAGTCTCCCAGCTCATTGAGAAGTTGCTTGCCCAGGGAGATCATAAATCATCTCTTTAATGTACGTACTTGTACACATAAGAGAAGCCCTTGCACAAGAGTTCTTTACATGGTTTGAAATGTAAAGATAAATCAAAACTAAAATCTTTCATTTCCAAGTTTCAGAACACTTAGGGCTTGGAATGGTAACCATGGTGTAGGCGGTTTTGTAATTGGGCCAATTTCTTGGGCTCTGTATGCTAAGGCTGAAAGCAAGAACAAAGAAGAAATTTCACAGATTTATATGATTGTTAACTGCTACCTCTCCTCTATACTTCCCTGGAGATACTGTGTACATTATGGGGCATTTAGGAAAATTCTTTTATTCTTTAAAGTCGATTTAGATTTTACTGTCTCTAAGAATATGTATGTATTGATATATGTATGTGTGTGTGTTACAGTTAACTATTAGAGAATCAGGAAGAAAGAGGAGTCATATTACACTTTCTGCTTGCAGGGAAACTTGAAATGGATCCAGATTTTGAGTGCCAAAGTCCACTTTGTACTGCTCTGCTGAAGATTCTGCTATGCTATATTGAATAGTTCAGATTTCAAGGAATATACCCTTATAAACTTCCTTGAGTGTAGGCAGCAAGGTGAACCCAGGACCAGACCAACCGATGGGCAGATGGAGACTCAGTGTGGCTAGAAGAATGGGGCTGAGTAGAGGCTAGAACTTGGGGTGCCCTTGAGAAGACTCTCTGTGAAGAGTATTTGGTACTTTTTTTGGATATGGAGAGAGTAATATAAAGTACTGAGTTGATGTACTTTTCTTCGCCTGTATTTCTTTACCTCGTCCATAAAATTGGATAGTTGCTCAGTTTGTATTGGTATGAGAAACAAGGCAGTAAGAAGTTAGTCCTTCTTGACATTTAGTTCTCTGCTCATACTCATGTGGAAGCAGCAGCATCATACTGAGAAGAAAGGTAGTTCAAGTGTTCCAGGTTTTGGCCAGAAGCATGCCAGACTGTGACGGAGTTGAGAACAGAATGGGGAAGGACCTGCAGCATGGAACTGACTAAGGAGGAGACAGAAGACAAACCTTATTTTCTCCAAATATGCTAACGTGAGGAGATCTCAAAAGAAGGTAGAAAAATCTGCTAAATATTTGGATTATACCTAGATTATGATAATCATACTTAACATTTACTGAGTATATACAATGTTTGGGCACTTTTAAGGTACCTTACCTACATTAAACTCATTGGAATTGTATTAATGCCATACTGAACAACTGCTTGTTGGTCCTTTGGGCCTAGCTGACTTCTACCCTCTGTAGGACTGTCTGTGTCTGGATATGTGGGGATCTTGGGGATATTAGGAAAGAGTAGAGAATAGGGAGAGATAAGAGCAAGTATACTATGATACAAAGAAAAAATTACCATTGGTATAAATGAGTAGGAACAAGGAATAAATCAGAACCATAAGGATATGAGTGAATGAATGAATGAAAAGGAATACTTATGAAATAAATGCATTAAATCCACAAAATATCCTTCCTTACACTCATTACATATGGCACTGGGGTGAGCAGAGGTGAAAACATAAGTTTGACTTATGGAGATACTGGCTTGGATCTTTTGGAAAGCAGTCCCGTTAAAGATCTGAGATGACAAAACTCAGAGGTACTTTCCTGGTTCTTACAATAGCCAGATAAGACACATTTATTGCTCCTACAGGAAAGACAACATTTTGTAAATTCCAAAGACCTTCACTCCTCTCCCAAACCAAGGATAAGTCATCTTTCCTGTCCTTTTAAGGTCGGTGTTGAGGAATTGTAGGTTCTCAGTGGTCAACAGACAGGAATAGGTTTGGGGCTTCTGCTTTACAGTAACGGAGAGACCTAATTTGATACTCTGTGTCCAGTGTCCTCAGGTGAATCCCTCTGCCACAATACCAAAACCCTGTCACCTGATCTTATCATGACATTTTCATTTTCAGGAAAGGAAGTTTTCCCCTTTAGGAAGCATTGTTAAAGCTGGGATTCCTCTGGGTTCAGACCTGAGTTCACTTCTCTTCTTGGATCTTCCTCAGGCATCTCTCCATCTCCTCTGGCTTCAACAACCATGCATTTTTATGGTGTCTCTTAAGTCCATAACTCTGGTCTTGGTCTATGATTATAATCTATAATCAATTTTAAGTTAAAAATATAAAACTATTATCAACATTGATGTCCAAATAGAATTATGTAATGATTAGGTGGTAAAATACTTTTGGATTATAAGAAAGAATAAACTGTTCTTGATATCTGCACATTCTCCTACATTCTAAATAGGTGGGGGGTACTGAGATAAGTGATAGACATCAAGTGTCAGGAGTGAGAGTCCAAGAAGAACTCTGGGTAGAGTTTGGAGGGCCGGGACAGGTGTTTCTCTGTATTCTGTGGAGCATATGGGAAGATAACTGTGATTATGGCTCATTGCTGGCCCTCAGCCCATGTGTTAGATAGAGAAACCTATCACCCTCCCTTCCTTCACACTTCCATAAATGAAATAAATCATTTACTAATTGCCTCAGCTGCTAATGACATGTGTCTGACTGCAGTAGCTTAAACTTATGAGGGTTTGTTTTTCTCTAACATAAAAGGCATCTAGAAGTAGGCAGTCCAAGGCTGATATGGCAGTGTGAGTCATCAAGGACTCAGACTCTCTCTCTTCCTTCTTATGTCTTAGTCGTGGCTACATTCTTGCGGATGCATCATGGGTTCCATATGGCTGCTAGAGCTCCCGTGTCCACATTCCAAGCAGCAAGAAGACACAGGACAAAGAAAGGAAGAGGGTGCTTTACCTATCTAATGAGTGACTTCCACTGACATCTTACTGGCCGTGCCTA
The DNA here is from genome assembly GCF_018350195.1 of Panthera tigris. NCBI lineage: Eukaryota > Metazoa > Chordata > Mammalia > Carnivora > Felidae > Panthera > Panthera tigris. The sequence goes on along the minus strand of NC_056669.1, from coordinate 21,364,159 downwards.
CTTACAAGGGAGATGGGGCAACTTGGTATTTAGCTTCAGAACATTACCATCTTGGAAAAAAAATCAGGATTTTGTTACTTTCAAGGAGGAGATGGCTATCGGGTAGGCAATCAGCAATCTCTACCAAAGAACAGAGTTGGTTCCACTTGCCAGGAGGGAACAGTTAAGAACTGAGCACTTTCCACCCCATTTTTGCTCTCTTGCTTGCTGTACTCTATGAGAGGAAGACAGATTAATCTGACAGATAAGACCAGAAAAGAGACAAGCTGGTCATTGATGGAGCTGTACCCAGTTTCTCTTGATCACTGACCTGTTTGTACTGAATTAAGACAAAGTCTTGACAAGAACAAGCCAGATCTGCGCTATTTCATTTTCAAGTCCTCCTCTTCCTGTTCTTTGCTGGGTGAAGTTAGAGTCCAGGTTTTGGAAGGGAAGTTTGAGTCCTGACATATTTCCCTAATCAGCTTTGCTATTAATAAAGGTGTAATGGTATTGTGATGCTTTTTTGGCTCCTTGTACTTTCTCACCAGTTAGATCTCACAGGGGAGGGGGAGTGAGTGATTAATAGATCTAAATCTCCCACATGATGGTTATCTTTGCACTTTTAGCATAAGATACTTCTGGTAACCAAAGGTCTCATTTTCTTATGCTTCGAGATGCTCCCCCCTTGATCTGTGGTGGGTTATTGGAAACTGTAGGGGAAGAACAAAATTCTCTCTGTCTACCTTAGATTACTTGATGGGCCCTAAAAATTGGAATGACAAAAGACAGACTAACAAGAGAAAAACAAACAGAAGTATGTTAACACGTGCATCCTGCATTCCTAAGGGAGTACTCAGTGATGAGTAACTCCAAAGGGTGGTTACAACTTGGGCTTAAGCAAAGGAAAGCAAAGGCTTAACAAAGGAAAAATAATTTGTAGAGAAGTGGCAAGATAAAAAAAAAAGTCCTTTGAACTTCTAGGGTTGGCAAACTATGGAAAGGTAAATATATGAGGGGAAACTAATGGAAGATAAGGGCTAGTAAGGTTTGTTATGTAATTCTGCTGGTGAAGTCTCTGGGCTAAGTGTCTACAGTTTCATCCAGAAGGAGGTAGGGAGGGGAGGGGGAACAACTTTATAAATGTATATCTTGCTTTTAGGTAAATAGGGGGAAGGCACAGAGTTTTTCTTGTATCTACTTTTTCTTAAAATTGCCTTCAGCTCAAAATAATCCTTATGCCAAAGTGGCATATTTTGGAGTAGCATATTCTGCTACCCTTCAAAACCATACCAAGAACAAAGTTCCTAAGAATATACAAAATGCAACTCAAATAGGGTCACAGAGAGAGGGACTCACTGAAAGCTAACAGAGAAATCTGACAAGGAAAATTAGGCTAAGGAATCCATAATATCACAGAAAAGTAAGAAGGCTTGCTTATCTTATAGGATTTGCCCAACCATTGATGGGTTCAACAGATATTCCCTAAATTCTTAGTAAGTTACAGGTGAAGAGTTCAAGATGTCATTTTATGGGATCATTAGACTTGAAACTGTCTTTTGTTTCCATTAACATGCACAACCACATGCCTTAATTGATAACTAAACTGAGGTGGGATTAATTGATACAGCTTTCTGAAATTGAGAATCCTAAATTAGAACATTTTCCTAATTAGAACAACTTGACATCTCCTTGGAAGTGGGACAAGAGTATCTACAAGCTGACAAAGAAAAAGAAAAAGAGTAAGTATCTTCAACAGTGTAAAGTCAACATTAAGGAAGGATTTATTATTGGCTAAAACTGGATGGTAGAGAAGAGGGAGGAGAGGGGATAGGAAGAGGAAATTGTATCATTAAATCATAGCAGGGAACTAGTATAGTAAGAGTTTTATATAAAGTTTTAATTATAAAGCATGTACCAATACAAAAAAGAAATCTTTTTAAGTATCAGAATTTCACAAACATGAAGAGAAAGGAAAGCAAACCATCTAGTGAATGATTAAAATATTGTAAATATAAGATAAAAAGCCATAAAAAATATTATGATAGAATTAAAGCAAATATATAATATATAAATAAATGTAAATGTCTTAACCTCTCTATTAATTGAAAAAGACTCAGGCTGGGGCGCTTGGGTGGCTCAGTCGGTTAAGTGTCCAATTCTTGATTTCGGCTCAAGTTGTGATCTCACAGTTTGTGGGATTGAGCCCCATGTCAGGCTCCACATTGACAGCATGGAACCTGCTTGGGATTCTCTCCTTTTCTCTCTGCTCTTCCCTTGCTTGCACTTTTTGTCTCTCTCTCAAAATAAACATTAAAAAAAAAAAAAGAAAAAGACTCAGGCTGAATCATAAAGCAAACCACAAGTCCATGTTGCATACAAAAAGCACATCTGAACCAAATGATTCAAAAAGGTTGAAAATAAAATGGTGGCTGCCAAAGATGTACCAAGTAAATGCAAACAAATAAACAAATAAACAATATGGGTATCAGCTAGAATGGAAATCAGGCCAAAAACTGTTAAGTAAGAATACTTTATAATGTGATAGAGTAAAATTAACAATGTGTATGTAATGGTTGTTACCTTCCATTCAACAAATAGTAAAATATCAGGAGCTATAAGAAGAAAAAACATATTGTGGAAGGAAACTTTAAATTACCTTTGTCAGTCTATGACAAAACAAGTTTACAGGAAAAGAGAAAGAGAAAAGATAGAAAATCTTATGTCTAGGGGCGCCTGGGTGGCTTGGCCGGTTAAGCGTCCGACTTCAGCTCAGGTCGTGATCTCACAGCCCGTGAGTTCGAGCCCCGCGTCGGGCTCTGTGCTGACAGCTCAGAGCCTGGAGCCTGTTTCAGATTCTGTGTCTCCCTCTGTCTCTGCCCCTCCCCTGTTCATGCTCTGTCTCTCTCTGTCTCAAAAATAAATAAACGTTGAAAAAAAATTTAAAAAAAAGAAAGAAAATCTTATGTCTAAATAAGATAATCAGATAAATTTAATTTATATATACATCATTTCAATGATATATATAAATTTAATGTGTGTGTGTGTGTGTATGCAGTTTTGTGTCCTAGAAATTAGAAATATAGCCTACTGTGAAAAGGGTAAGACAGTCACATAAATTGAATGGATATTAGGTCACAAAAGCAAACCTCAATAAATTTCATATATTGGATATAGTACAGATAATGTTTTCTGATCACTGTGCAATAAAACCAAACTTAATTACATAACCAGAACACAAAAGTCCTCTATAAGCTGGCTATTAAAAACTCTCTTAAAGCTACTTGCAGGTGAAATAAACATGCAAAATTATAAACTTTCCAGAAGAGGAATATAAAAACTCAACATTTTACAACTTATGGGATATGTGTACAGCTAAAGCAGAAAAATAGCTCATAACCTTAAATACTGTATCAATAAACAGAACAATGAAAATAAATGAATTAAGCCTTAACGTGCCAGGAAAACAAGCATAATAAAATTAGATAAAATATAGGGTAGCAATTAATATAGTTAAAATCAGTAATTATTGAATTAGAAAACACAATAGCAGAATGAATAAAAAATAGTGGATTCTTTGCAAAACTGATACAACAGATCAACTTCTATCTGTTCTAATTCAGAAAAAAAGGGAGGAAGAACAAATACAAAAGTTAAGAAAGAAGGGGAGATAGAAATAGAGGAAATAACCTTCCCCACCAAATAAACTACTTTGTTTCAGCTCTATTCAAATGAATTAAGAAGCCTGGATGAACTAGACCATTTTTGAGGAAAATCTAATTTAATAAGACTAATGTTGAAACGTTATAGACAGTCTAGAGTCCAATTCCATAGGATAAATACAGAAAGTTGTCAAAGAGTTACAAAAATTCCCAAACCCAAATGGTTTCACAGAAGAATTCGTCTTAAGAACAAATACTTCCTGTACTATTTAAACAGATCCTCGGCCTAGAAAAAGAAGAAAAGCTCCAAAATTATTTTTATGTGATAAGAGTAACATTGATGCCAAAATCTGGCAAGATAGCATACAAAAAAGGAAACTACAGACCAACCTTACTTATGAATATCAATTAAAAAATCCTAAACAAAATTTTAGATACTTTAGCAGCAGAAAAAACAAACAAACAAAACCATCATTAACTCATCTAAGTAGGATTTAGTCCACGACTGCATGGATGGTTCAACATTAGGAAATCGAATGTAATTTATTTATTAATTGAGTGGGGAGAAAAATCATATGATCATCTCCACAGTGAAAATTCATCATACAATCTTGATTAAATTCACCTTATAAAATAGGACTTGATAGAGCCAATTTGAAGTTTGGATCTCTTTCTCTCTCTCTTCTAAGCTAGAACTAAACCTCTATTCATTTTTTTTAAGCAAGGGGTTTGCCAGTGTTTTTTTTTTTTTTTAAAGTTTATTTTCAGAGAGCATGTGCATGCTTGTGCATGTACGTGTACACACACACACACACACGAGTGAGCGGGGGCAGGGCAGAGAGAGAGAGAGGAAGAGAGAGACTCCCAAGCAGGCTCCATGCTGTCAGTGCAGAGCCCGACATGGGGCTCCATCTCACAAACAGTGAGATCATGACCTGAGCCAAAACCACGAGTGGGATGCTTAACTGGCTGAGACATCCAGGCACCTGTCCATTTGCTTTTATTTCTAGCAACATATAATGTTTATCAAACTGCCTGCCCTCTTTGGACAAAATTCACAGAGACATTACATTTGTCAAATTTCTTTCCTGGCCCTGAGTAACTCATGCTATATTAGGGAAAATGTGATATTTTCGTTGTCCTGTTCATTTTTGTATATAGTTCCTTTTATATTCTAGCTATCTAAGTTTTGGACAAAAATTCTGGGGCCTATAATTGTAAGAGCAAAAAACAAAGCATATTGTCTTTAGTTAAGGACCAAGGGCTGTCTATAGCATGAAATTTCTTTGTTTTCTTAACTGTGCAAATATAGCTCCCTAGCACATACAAAGATCCTTTTTTCCTCTTCCATAAAGGAAACAGATGTGGCAGAGGAACTTCCTAGGAATGACTGAATACCTTTCTATGCAACTCCCATTTGTCCTTAGCCTCTTAGAAGGTAGAAATAATGTGTATTCCCTTGACTATCATCTTTTACAGAGGAATAAACTGTTTCAGAGTTAAAGAAATCTCCTGAACATCACCAGAATGTGGCAGATCTTATTTTTTTAAGTTGAGGTGTAACTGACATATATTATATTATTTTCAGGTGTACACCATGATTCAGTATCTGTGTATGTTATGAAATGACCACCACAATAAGTCTAGTTAACAGCTGTCACCATATATAGTTACAGAATTTTTTTCTTATAAGAACTTTTAAGATTAACTCTCTCAGCAAGTTTAAAATATGAAATACCCTATTATTAACTACAGTCACCATGCTGTACATTATATTCTCATGGCTTATCTATTTTGTAACTGGAAGTTTGTACCTTTCAACTCCTTTACTCATATTGCCCAACTTCCTCTCACTTCTGGCTACCACTAATATGTTCTCTGTCTGTATCTGTGAAATTTTTTTTTAAGATATCACATATAAGTGTGATTATATGGTATTTGTCTCTCTCTCTTTGACTTATTTCACTTTATATAATGCCCTCAGGATCTATGTTGTCATCAATGGCAAGATTTCATTCTTTTTTATGGCTGAATAGTATTCCAAGGTAGATATACGTGTGTGTGCGTATGTATATATACATATATATGTGTGTATATATATCCATGTAAAATATGATATATATCATGTTATATGATATATATATTCTGTATATTTATTCCATGGTGTGTGTATATATATAAAACCATGTAAGATATGTTAAAAATACATACAATGTCACATTTTTTAAATTCATTCATCTGTTGATGGACATATAGATTGTTTCCATATCTTGGCTATTGTAAATAATACTGCAATGAACATTCAAGTTCATATATCTTTTCAAGTAAGTGTTTCTGTTTTTTTTGAATAAATATCCAGAAGTACAATTCCTGGATCTTATGGTAGTTCTATTCGTAATTTTTTGAGGAACCTCCATGCTGTTTTCCACAGTGGCTGCATCAATTTACATTCCCACCAACAATGCACAAGGGTTCCCTCTTCTCCATATCCTTGCCAACACTTGTTATCTTGTCTTTTTGATAATAGCCATCCTAACAGGTGTGAGGTGATATTTCACCACGGTTTTGATTTGCATCTCCCTCATGATTAGTGATGTTAGGCATCTTTTCATGTGCCAGTTGGCCATCTGTATGTCTTCTTTGGTAAATGTCTATTCAGTCAGATCCTCTGCCCCCTTTTTGTCTGATTTTTTTTTTTTTTTTTTGCTACTGAGTTGTAGGGTTCTTTTTTGTTTTGTTTTGTTTTAGAGAGAGAGAGGGTGTGCTGCTGGGGGGGAGGGGCAGAGGGAGAGAGAGAGAATCTTAAGCAGGTTCCAGGCTTAGCATGGAGCCCAGTATGGGTCTTGATCCCACAACCCCAGAATCATGACCTAAGCCAAAATCAAGAATTAGATGCTCAACAAACTGAGCCACCTAGGCACCCCAAGTTCTTTATATATTTTGGATATTAATCCCTTATCAGATAGATGATTTGCAAATATTTTCTCCCATTCAGTAGGCTGTCCTTTCATTTTGTTGATCATTTTCTTTGCTGGGCAGAAGTTTTTAAGTTTGATGTAGTCCCACTTGTTTATTTTTGCTTTTGTTGCTTTGCTTTTGCTGTCAAGCCCCCAAAATTGTCACCAAGACTGATGTCAAGGAGCTTACTGCCCACGTTTTATTCTAGGAGTTTATGATTTCAAACCTTCCGTGCATTTTGAGTTAATTTGTGTGCATGGTAGAACACGGTGGTTCAGTTGCATTCTTTTCCATGTTGTTGTCCAGTTTTCCCAACACCAATTATTGAAGAGACTGTCCTTTGCCCATTGTACATTATTGGCTTCTTTGTTGTAATTAATTGAGCATATGTGCATGGGCTTACTTCTGGGCTCTCTATTCTGTTCCACTGATCACTGTGTCTGTTTTTAACCTAATATCCTACTAGTTCCATTCCTATAGCTTTGTAATACTATTTAAATTCACAGAACATGATGTCTCTGGCTTATTAATCTTTCTTGAGATTGCCTTGGCTACTTGGGATCTTTTGCGGTTCCATACAAATTTTAGAATGTTTGTTCTGAATCTGTGAAAAACGCCATTCAAATTTTGACAGGAAATGCATTAAATATTTAGATATATTTGGGAATTATGAGCATTTTGACTATATTAATTCTTCCATTACATGAGCATGAAATATCTTTCTATTTATTTGTGTCTTCTTCAATTTCTTTCATCAATGTCTTACAGTTTTCAGTGTCTTTTACCTCCTGGTTAAATTTATTTCTAGGTCTTTCATTCTTTTTTGATGCAATTGCAAATGGCATTGTTTTCTTAATTTCTCTTTCTGATACTTAGTTATTAGTGTATAGAAACACAACTTATTTCTGTATATTGACTTTGTATCCTACAACTTTACTGAACTCATTTATTAATGCTTACAGGGTGTGTGTGTGTGTGTGTGTGTGTGTGTGTGTGTGTGTAGTGTTTAGGCTTTTCTATGTATAGTATTATATCATCAGCAAATAGTGACAGTTTGACTTCTTCCTGTTTTTTATTCAAAAATTTTTAACGTTTATTTATTTTTGAGAGAGACAGAGAGAGAGAGAGACAGAGAGAGAGAGACAGAGAGACAGAGATGGCTCAAGCAGAGGAGGGGCAGAGAGACAGGGAGACACAGAATCTGAAGCCGGCTCCAGGCTCTAAGCTGTCAGCACAGAGTCAGACGTGGGGCTCGAATTCATGGATGGCAAGATCATGACCTGAGCTGAAGTCAGATTCTTAACCAACTGAGCCACCCAGGCACCCCTTACTTCTTCCTTTCTAATTTGAATGTATTTTATTTCTTTTTCTTTCCTGATTGATTTGGCTAGGACTTCCAATCCTATGTGAATAAAAGTGGTCAGTGTGGGAATCCTGTCTTCTTTGTGATCTTAGAGGAAAAGCTTTCAGCTTTTCACCGTTGAGTATGATGTTAGCTGTGGGTGTGTCATCTATGGACTTTATTATTTTGAGGTACATTCCCTCTCTATCTACCACGTTGAAAGTTTTAATCATAAATGGATGCTGTATTTTGCCAAATGCTTTTTCTGTATCTATGGAGGTAATCATGATTTTTGGCAGATCCTATTTTTAAACCCTACTTTATCTGGCTCTAACGCCAGTGTTTTTTTGCACTAATACACATTGCTTTCTAGGAAGAAATGGAAAGAAATAGGAATATGAAATATATATATAGAAACATGAGAGGAGAAGAGAAAGTGACAATCTGGAGAAATGGTTGCAAATTAACATGGAAGAGAGGGTAGACACTTATCCTGTAAGTGAGATACAGTCTGTGTTGGTTTAGATTCAAAAATGGTCACTCGCACATATCCTTAAAAAGTTTGTCTCCAGAACCAGATGAAGAAAGCAGTTACAATGGAACATTTAACCTTGGTTCATTTTCAACAACTCTCACAAGATTAGGGGTAGATCAACTTCAGTCTGGGAATATGTCAGAATTTTCGGGGACATTGTGTTTGGTTAAAAAAAAAGATTTATTGCCATATAATTTTGTATATTAAAATTAAAATAAGGACAAATAACTTTGTAATGCAATTTAGTGATATAAAATATTCTGGTGCGATTACACAAAATATAGAACTTATCTTCTTGACACCATTTATTCTAGAGAATAGCAAATGAGGCTATCCCTTTGTGGTATATCTTAGGGATTTGCAAAATTTAAATTTTCATCAAATGCTCTTAAGATAGTTAAAACACTGTTTTACAGGAATAAAATTGGACCATATGTTATATTGGTAAGCATTTAAAACTAGAGAATATAATAACTAATTTTTATATCCATAGCATTTTCTACAAACATCTGTTATATAATCATTGATTCATTAAATCTTTCATTTACTCAACAGCTATTTCTTTTTGTACTTGCATTATATTCTAGGTGTTGGGGATAGAGCAGTAAACAAAATAACAAAAATGATGCTTGCAGCTAACATTCTACTGAAACATTTTGTTTATATTTGTGTATATTATTTATACTGTGATCGCCATGTCTTATCCATTCTCTCCTCATCACACGACATTGTAAGTGCCCCCAGTAAGTTTTAAAAATTGAATATATTCAACCTGCTTAAATTTTTCCCTCAAGAACATCTTTTTTAAAAGTTTATGTGTTTTAATAATGAGTTGAAATTTTTATGTAGGGAGTTATGTAAAATCCATGGCAATACATTTAGGGGCCTAAGAAAAATGTAAAATATAAATTATAAGTAAAATTCTTTTTTTTTTTTTTTTTTTTTTTGCTTGTTTAAATGACATCATTGAATCACCAGCACAGCCTGGTGGCTGTTTCCATGAACTGCCTGGTTTAGCGTTTAAAATTTCTCTTGTGAGTTCTGTCTCCATTCCATTTTCTTTCTTTTCTGGGGTTTTCTTTCTTTTTAATAGTTTCTTCTGTACTTAAAAATCACATAAGGATTTTATAACGATTGTAATTAAAATTCACAGAACTTTTTGTTGAACAAATGTAGATACTTCAAAATACTGTTTGTACTAGTCCTCCAATAACAATGTGACTAGAAGATTTGTCTCCCTTCAAAGTTAATTGATGTCTAGCGGGTAAGAAGAGTATTGTACACTTCTTAAATATAATACTTATCCCTATAGGAATTAAACATTTTGTGAATTAAAAGCAATTTTTGTTTTGCTTGTTTATAACATTTTGAAAAGTTTGTGGCTTTCCAGAGCCACATTTAACAGAGCCTGGGGAAAATATTTTTGTTGGATCCATGACATTGATAATCTGTGGTGCTGGAGACGGCTCTTCCTTCAAGTGACCATGGCTACAAATATCTGAGAAGCTGAATGAAACGTCTGAAAAGCTATTTCACCACAGATAGGGGTGGTTGCACTAGAAGACCTCTAATTCTAAGATTTAAAAACTATTAATGATATATTAAAATAGATAATTTTCACCTGCTTGTACTTCCACTAACTAATGTAAGAATTCAGGTCTTATGAAATTCCCCCAAGAATTTCTGGGAGGGGGACCTGGGTAGCTCAGTTGGTTAAGTATCTAACTCTTGATTTTGGCTAAGATATGATCTCAGGGTTCATAAGATCAAGCTCCAGGTCAGGCTCTGCACTGACAGCACAGAGCTTGCTTGGGATTCTCTCCTTCCCTCCTTTTCGCTCTTCAAATAAATAAATAAACTTAAAAAAAAAAAAAAGAATTTCTGGGAGTCTCCAGAAAGATCTTGCTGTGCTCAAGAACCAGACATCTCACTGGCAGCACACTACTCTCTCCTGCCACCTCCCTCTTTACTAATCAGAGGATATGTTGCTCTTTTTGTTCTTCTCTAAGGAAAAGAACAGCTGCTTGTGCCCCCGAGTTTCTGTCACATTTGTCTGTTGCCCCTCTCGCCAGAGCTCAGAGAATAGTCCATGGGAGTACAGACACATTCTCTGAAGCTCTGTTACCAGCTCCTGACATAGAATTCTACTGCCTTCATCCCCCATTTCCCCACTTCCCACACACATCTGCTGCTCTGGATGGTGGCCACTCCCATTGCTTTTTTCCTTTTGCACATATTGATGCAAGAAACATTTAAATGAGCATCTATAATGTACTGGGCCCTGCATTTGGCACTGGGGATACAGCACTACACCATGGAGCATACATCCGAACAAATAAATCTAGACCCAAGACAGGTAATTTCACCATTAATTAGTGAAGCCCACCACTTCATCAGACCCTATGAACCTCTGTTAGGCTTATCTGGACTCCTTTTTAAAAAGTATTTATTTTACTACCTTTAGTATATAGCAGAATCTTCATTGAGTTTTGGATGAAATTGTAGGTTTCATCTAAATAACAAGAGCAACAACAATAAAAGTCTGAGTGAATCAGATTATAAACATATTCTCCATACCATGTTAAAATATATGTACACTTTCCTTCCTTCCTTCTTTCCTTCCTCTCTCTCTCTCTCTCTCTCTCTCTCTCTCTCTCTTTCTCTCCCTCTCTTTCTGACTATGTAGATGATAGAGTTCCCAAATCTTTAGTAAATTCAGAAACTGAATATTTTGCAGCCTTGGTCTTCCTTTTTACCTTTATGCCTAGGATTTTATGAAGCTTTAGTTGCTATAAAGCTGGCAGAAGTCTCAATCAAATGAATGCTTCCTGGAAAGGAAGAATGTAGATGCTTTTGGGAATGAAGAGAATTGAAGAAAAGTTTCTGGAGGGTAGTTCAGATGCAGAAGAGCTAAAATAGATATCTGGATACAGTAGTGGAAGGAGGTGGGGAAGAAAGGTGGATTTGGGCTGTGTTGGGTGTGGATGACTCATTCATCCAAAGAGAATACAAATGCACAGAGATTAGGGATATTTGATCAATTTTTTGGTTCTACATATTGAGCCTAAACTGCTTGACTATAACTTAACTTTCATCAATCTGAACTGATGTGGGACAAAATATGCATTTAACACATATACTTCTAGTGGGCCCAGTTTGAATCTTGGGAATCCCTTGGTATGTTGGGTGGCTCTATTGGTGGGGGAAATTCATGTAGGTAGGAATAGAATGCACATACGATGCCCCAGAACAATATGTATTAAGGATACACTGAAGTCAGATGCTTAACTAACTGAGCCACCCAGGGGCCCTCTTTATCTTTTTTAAAAAACTAAAATTTAATTTTGATTTTAATTGTAGATTCACATGAAGTTATAAAAATGCAGATAAATACTGTGTATCTTTTATTCAGTTTCCCTCAATGGCAACATTTTAAGACTATAGTATAAAATCTCAACTATTATTGATACTCATATAATCTATTGGTTTTATTTAGATTTTCCCAGTTTTACTTTTTCTCATTTGTGTGTGTATATTTAGATTTTCCCAGTTTTACTTTTTCTCATTTGTGTGTGTATGTATGTGTGTGTGTGTATGTGTGTTTAGTTATATACAACTTTATCACATGTGTAGGCTTGTGTAGTCACCTATCACAGTCAAGATATAGAATGGTTTCACCGTAAAGACCTCTCATGTCTTTTTCTAATCACATCCATCTCCCTCCTTAAACTTCATTTTCATCTTTAAACATTGGCAACAAATAATCTACTCTCTAACACTAAAATTCTTTCATTTAATTAATATTATATAAATGGAATAATATAGTCCATGACTCAGTATAATTTCCTTGAAATTCACCTAGGTTGTTGCATGTGCCTATAGGTCATTCCTTTTTTATTACTGAATAGTATTCCATGAGGTGGACAGACATATGCAGTTTATTTATTTTTTAATATGAAATTTATTGCCAAATTGGTTTCCATACAACACCCAGTTCTCTTCCCAACAGGTGCCCTCCTCAATATCACCCACCCTGCCCTCCCTCCCACCCCATCAACCCTCAGATTTTTTTTTTATCAAAAATTTTTTTTCCAATGTTTTTTATTTATTTTTGGGACAGAGAGAGACAGAGCATGAACGGGGGAGGGGCAGAGAGAGAGGGAGACACAGAATCGGAAACAGGCTCCAGGCTCTGAGCCATCAGCCCAGAGCCTGACGCGGGGCTCGAACTCACGGACCACGAGATCGTGACCTGGCTGAAGTCGTACACTTAACCGACTGCGCCACCCAGGCACCCCAACCCTCAGATTTTTTAAGAGTCTCTTATGGCTTGGCCCCCTCCCTTTTTTTTCCCCCTTCCCCTCCCCCATGGTCTTCTGTTAAGTTTCTCAGGACCCAGATAAGAGTGAAAACATATGGTATCTAGACATATGCAGTTTAATCATTAACCTACTGAAGGATACTGGGGTTGCTTCCAGTTTTGGGCTGTTACAAATAGAGCTGCTATGAAGATTTGTGTATAGTTTTTGTGTGAGAATAAATTTTCCTTGCTCAGAGATGTATGTTCCAGAGTGCAATTGCTAAGTAACTGAAAACTCTACCAGAGAGATTGTAACATTTTACATTCCCAGCAGTGACTTTTGAGTGATTCAGTTTTTCTATATCATTGCCAGCATTTGGTACTGTCACTATTTTTTTATTTTAGCCATTCTGAGAGATTTGCAGTGTTATTTCATTGTGGTTTTAATTGTGTTTCCCTAATGATATTGAATACCTTTTCATGTGTTTATTTGTCATCTGCCTGACCTCTTCAGTAACATGTTTGTTCATGTCTTTTTCTAACTTACTGTTCTTTTCTTTAAAAAAATTTTTTAAATGTTTTATGTTATGTTTGAGAGAGAGAGAGAGAGTGCACAGGGGAGCAGCAGACAGAATCTGAAACAGGCTCCAGGCTCTGAGTTGTTAGCACAGAGCCTGACATGGGGCTTGAACCCACGAACCGTGAGATCATGACCTGAGTCAAAGTTGGACACTTAACCGACTGAGTCACCCAGGTGCCCCTTTATTTTCTTTAACTGTTGAGATTTGAGAGTTCTTTATATATTCTTGATAATAGTTCTCTGTCAGATATATGCTTGCAAATATCTCCCTCTTCCATATCTTCTTTTTTTATCCTCTTACTAGAATCTTTGACAGAACTAAAACATTTAATTTTGGTAAGGTTAAATTTACAAGCTTTTCCTTTTATGGATTGTGCCTTTCATGTCAAGTCTTAAACATATATGTCTAGCTCTAGATCCTGAAAATTTTCTCAAAATCTGTGTTCTTTCAACCAACTAAACAAACTTAAAACTATTGGGTTTTTGTTTTTGCTTCCAACTCTGTCTATCCTACTTAGGAGAGAAAGTTTTAGAAACAGCGGCTAGAACAAATGTCTATCGGCTGATGAATGGATAAAGATGTGGTATATACATACGATAGATCACTACTTGGCGATCAAAAAGAATGAAGTCTTGCCATCTGCAACAACATGGATGGAACTAGAGTGTATTATGCTAAGCGAAATAAGTCAGTCAGAGAAAGACAAACATGTGATTTCACTCATATGTGGAATTTAAGAAACAAAACAGATGAACATAGAGGAAGGGAAGGAAAAATAAGATAAAAACAGAGGGAGGCAAACCATAGAGACTCCTAGATACAGAGAACAAATTGAAGGTTACTGGAGGGATATTGGTGGGGGGATGGGCTAAATGGGTGCTGGGCATTAAGGAGGGCACTTGTTGGGATGAGCCCTGGGTGTTATATGTAAATGATGAATCGCTAAATTCTTCTCCTGAAACCATTATTAACTATATGTTAACTAACTTGGATTTAAATTTTTTAAAATCTTAAAAATAAAAGAAACGGGCTGAAGATCAAAATTTTCTTCTAGGCAGGTATTCTTGGTGATATTAGCTGAGTTTTACTTTCTTCTATGATCATGAGGAGACTCTGAGTCAGGGTAAATCCCACCACAAATTCCATAGGGCAAACATCCATTATCATTGCTTTCATTATGAAATCAATCATCTGGTAGTTTTCTTTTGCTGATCATAATTGTAAACAGATGATATTTGGGAAAGATTGGGTAATATACAAAAAAAAATTCTCTCCATTAAAAAAGGACTGTATTAAATCAAAACTACAATGAGATATCACTTGACATCAGTCAGAATGGCTAAAATTAACAACTCAGGAAACAACAGATGTTGGTGAGGATGAAGAGAAAGGGGAACTCTCTTACACTGTTGGTGGAAATGCAAACTGGTATAGCCACTCTGGAAAATAGCATCGGGGTTCCTCAAGAAGTTAAAAATAGAACTACTCTACAACCCAGCAATTGCACTACTAGGTATTTATCCAAAGGATACACAAATACAGATTCAAAGGGGCACATGCACCCCAATGTGTATAGCAGCATTATCGATAAGAGCCAAATTATGGAAAGAGCCCAAATATCCATTGACTGATGAACGGATAAAGAAGAGGTAGTGTGTGTGTGTGTGTGTGTGTGTGTGTGTGTGTATACATATACATATATACGTATATGTATATGTATATGTATACACACACACAGTGGAATATTACTCACCATCATAAAGAATGAAATCTTATCATTTGCAATGATGTGGATAGAGCTAGAGAGTATTATGCTAAGTGAAACAAGTCAGTCAGAGAAAGACAAATACCATACGATTCCACTCATATGTGGAATTTAGTAGGGGGAAAAAAGAGAGGCAAACCAGGAAACAGATTCTTAACTATAGAGAACAAACTGAGGGTTGCTGGAGGGGAGGTGGGCAGGGGATGAGGGTAGGTGGGTGATGGGTATTAAGGAGGGCATTTGTTGTGATGAGCACTGGGTGTTATATATAAGTGATGAAACACTAAATTCTATACCTGAAACTAATATTACACTACATGTTAACTAACTGTAATTTAAATAAAAATTTGAAGAAAGAAAAGAAAGGAACAGAATTAATCACAAATGAAAAAGGGTCATTTTCCTCTGAGTGAACTCAAATGCACAGCTGCACACATTATTCTCTCCATGGGTTGATTTTTCTTTATTTCTCTTTTTTTAAGTTTATTCATTTATTTTGAGGGAGAGAGAGAGAGAGAAAAAGAGAGAGAGCACAAACAGGGGAGGGACAGAAAGAGAGGGAGAGAGAGAGAATCCCAAACAGGCTCTGCAATGTGAGGCTCAATCTCACAAACTGTGAGATCATGACCTGAGCCTAAATCAAAGAGGTGAATGCTTAACCTGAGTATAGGCACCCTTCTGGGTTGATTTCTCTTAACCACATTTTTTTAACCTATTCTGTTTGATATTTCATCTCAAAACTGAGGGAAATCAGACATTTTTTCTACCTGGTCATAGCCACCATTCTATACCACAGTATGAATGAGTTCCACAAATGTAGGGGATTCTGTTTTATTCTATATTATATCCCAAGCACAGCACCTACTATGATAGGTATTCAAAAAAAAATTTGTGGAATGACTGGATGAATAACTCAAGAGGATAAACACTATTACTTTAGGCAATTTAGGAGAGTCATCCCTGCAAGAAAGATCAGAACAGTGAATTCTCTTAGTGTCCTATTTCTAAATAACAGAGCTAAGGAGTACACAACAAGAATTTCTCAGGCTGGTGACCTTGGAGAGGAAGGAGTCTCTCCATGCTGACCCAGTTATATACAGTCTCAAGTTCTGAGGTTTGTGTTCTGTCGGTTCATCCATATTCATGTCTGAGCTGAAAATAACCAAGATGGGCAATATGGATACCTATGCCCATCTCTCAGGGGCCTTAGCTTGAATTCCTAAACTCAGTATTTGGTGGACATATGCATCCTCCTTGGCCTGTTGCAACCTCCCCCAGCTCCTCTATTGGTGCCCAGCCTTAGTCTTGGAAATCTGATGACATCCAGCCTCTGCTTAGATTGACTAAATCCTCACTGTAGATCCCAGGCCACACCTTAGACATCACCCAGAATCAGCCAGTATTTAACATTTTGCTGTATTTCTTTACAGCCCTAATTTGTAATCACCATGTACGCTTCCATTTGCATGCTTGGGCTCTTCCTGGAATGCGTCATGCTCTATCACCTTTGGCCCTTTCCTCATACTGTTCTAGAATACATCCTCCCTACCATGCTCCCACCTGCCTTCTCATCAGACAATGCTCATTTCTGTCTTTGTTCAGTTAACTCATGTCCTTCCTCTGTTTTCTTTTAAACATTACTTTCTCTATTAAATCTTCCAGCCTCCTAAACCAATTTCATATGGCTGGGCACTATTGTACCTGTTGTCCTCACTGTAAGTGTAAAACTGCTTGTCAGACTCTAGTATAGACTTAAAGCTCTTAAAAGACAAGGAAAAAATTATTCATTGCTGTATCAAGATTGTGGGAGTGGGGCACCTGGGTGGCTCAGTTGGTTGAGCGTCCGACTTCGGCCCAGGTCATGATCTCACGGCTCGTGGTTTCGAGCTCCGCGTCGGGCTCTGTGCTGACAGCTTAGAGCCTGGAGCCTGCTTCATATTCTGGGCCTCCCTCTGTCTCTCTGCCCTCTCCTGCTCATGATGTCTCTATCTCTCAAAAATAAATAAACATTAAAAAAAAAAAGATTGTGGGAGTGTTTCTGATATGCAGGCAGCAGGTTTCTAACCTTGGAGATACAAAGGAGAGAGAAGAGTATAGAGCTCAAAGACAATGAGCATTATCTGGCACATGCTGCCTTATTGATTAATTCTCTTTTATTCATTCTACTTTTAATCCTAAACAAATGTTGTAGGTTCCAGAGTCCATAGTGAGTGAAATTAACATTATGTTGAATTTAGCCTGGTACCAACGTGCCATGATGATATTATCACCAAATATCCTGAGAATATGGTTTGGATGTAGCCTAAATTAGATAATCTAGGTAAACTAAGTCCTTTTGATCCTGTCTTCTCTATAGTTTAAAAATATTTTTTTAATGCTTATTTTTGAGAGAGAGGTAGAGAGATAGAGCACAACCGGGGGAGGGGCAGAGAGCAAGGGAGACACAGAATCCAAAGCAGGCTCCAGGCTCTGAACTATCAGCATAGAGCCTGATGCAGGGCTTGAACCCACAAACTGCAAGATCATGACCTGAGCCAAAGTCAGACGCTTAATGGACTGAGCCAATCAGGCACCCCAGAATAACTTATAGTTTTGAATAGAAGCAAAATTTGTATGTAACTTACCTCTAATAGCTTTTAGCGGCAAAAACCCATAACTGTAGCAAATGAGGTTGGTGTTACATGAAAGAGGACTCATTATTGGTAAAGCCAATAATGACATTGCTTAACTGGTGTGGTATCTGATACCTAGCATCCGAATAGCCTAGGATTTAGGGCAAGGTAACTGCCAGTCCTAATGAGGACGCTAAAATGCAATCAATTTTTACCATGGTTCAAGCCAGGCCTGAGGACTGTGGAAAACAGCACAGATGTCCATACTGTGTTTCTGCTGCCACCCTGAGACAAAATTTTATCTACCATGATGAATTTTCGTGATATAAAAATTCCACAGCCACTTTGCATACACAGCTAATTTATTCACTTGCTATTGTTAGCTCCTACTGACATAGACATAGGTTGCATTTTGGAGACAGGTTTTAAATTTCACATATATAATAAATAGTACAACAAAACCCTATTTCATTTTTTTCTGAAGGTAAAATTGCATGCTTTTCCTAATTTGTGCTGTAATCCAATGAAACAGTTCCTTTTTTTGTTTCAAAGGAGCTCCAAGTACTTCAGGAGAAACAAGTTATTTTGCAAGTGGGGAGTGCTGGTTACCTAGAACATTAGCCAGTTTGAAAGACACGTGTGTTATAACAGAAAGAATGGCATTTCTTTCCATTGTATCAAACCAGACTCTTTTTTTTTGGTCTTGAAGATTTATAGCCATGGGTTTAGAGAAAACTAATTCTATGGGAAAAAAATGAAAGTTTTTATTAACATAAACTTTTAATTTGCCTTAGAGAAAAATTCATATCAGACACCTATGTAAATTTAATTACATAAATATTTATTTTGCCAGAGTTTAGTCTAACCACGCATAGGAGAAAGAAAGAAGATTAGGTGGTCAAATTCTATTTGATTAGACAGAGATATAAACAAAATCATGACAGTCTGATATATCTATATCTATATCTATATCTATATCTATATCTATATCTATATCTATATCTATATCTATATCTATATCATCTGTATCTATCCATATCATCTATATTTATAAATATCTTATATCCAATGCTATTATAACAAGTCAGATTAAATCAACTTAAATTAATTAGGTTCATTTTTCTCAGTTTGTAACTGGTATTAACATATGTCATACTTATTCTTTTTTTTCTTTCTTTTTTTTTGTGGTACTTATAAGCTAATACTTGCAATCCCTTTGACTAAGCATAAATATCTCACAGATATTACTGAAACTTTGTTGAGCATACCATAGTCACTGATATAGCATGTATGGAGTGTCTTTCTTTGGCCCCACTGAGAATCATTAAGGAAAATAAATTAGTATTGTATCTCTGTATTTACATAAAACAAGAAATTTGGTAGAGCTCAATTTTTGATATTTTGTAGTATGAAAACACTACATTTTCCCCCTTTTTTTCAAATGTAAACTATTGTAATTAGTTGTCTCATTTTGAAAGTATTTACAGAGATTCAGTCATGCCTCATCAATATTATGCTATAAAATCATAAAAATTCATATTAAATATTTCTAGAAGCATAAGCATTTCTCCAGCTTGGTGCTAAAGCCTTAATGGACCATTCTTCCACTATAGGGATTTTTGGCTAAGGGTGTCATTCCTACCCTTTCTAGCTGATTCTAAAATAATTCTCCAGATTTTCATCTCCCTTTTCTTATACTTCCTATCTTTCTCCTTCAATTCCACCCTGAGAGGCAAAATGATAATATGGAAAGAATACAGGGTTTGTTGTTAGATGACTTAGGTAGAAGTCTGGGCTCTGCTCTGAACTAATTGAACTGAATCTCTGAATCTCAGTTTCTCCATCTATAAAACAGGGCACTAAGACTTGGATTATGATAGCATTTGAAAAGAGACAACTCTTTTTAAGAACTCCATAAATGTTAATTCTGTCTCCTCCAAAGTGAAAGTTACAAATTGAAAGCATGAAGCCCTCCATGGGAAGGGTCTGCTCATTCTTGTTTGTAGGTCTTGAACAGAATAAGAAAAGCTTCCAACCTTTGCAAAGGGGAATTCTTTTTGTGCATCTGGGCAGAGAAGCCTCATGTTGAACCTGACACTTTATTTTGTGGCCAAGGACACTCCTTAAGCTATGAATTCTGTTTCATTCAATATGGTCAAAATATTTTTTAAGAATTATGAAAATATTAGGAGAAAAAAGCTGATCAGCAGCCAGGGCAGTGGCAACCTTCTCTCTATTATATCAAACCATTTTCTCAATGTTATGAAACATACCCATGTTTCTAAAGAAATGTCTGTAATTTTTATCACTGGTGGGTTTGAAGAAGGTGGGAAGGTTGGTGAGCCTCACCCATTCTTAGCCATCCTCAGGAATAAACATTTTTAAAAACCAAAAGCTCAACAAGGAATCTTTTTCTATCTCCTCTGTGGGTTAGGAAATCCAGTATAGAAACCAGGATAAAAAGAACTCTGAAATTCAGGGAAATTTATAACTTACACAGTAAACATTCTCCAAATGCTGAAAAACAGAAGGGCCATATGCAATTGTTTTCAGGGAAAACAAAGAGGGGTGACCTAATCAGAGAGCATACCGCTATAATGTTTGCTTATATATGAAAAGTACATAGAAAGAAGCAAAGTGGGAGGTGGTTTAAAAAGGAAGTATGGATTGGGCTGAGTCTTAGAACATGATGTTAAGAATAAAGTTCAAGTCAGTATGGGACTGAGAGTAACCATGAAATTCAATAATGTTTGCACGTTTAATTGACATGCTTACAGAGGATGAAGTATTTAAAACAAACTTGTTCCGAAAAAAATTATGAGGACATGTGCACACACACACACACATACACAACAACTCAGAAACAATACACACCAACAACTCAGAAACATTGATTCTGCTTAGTTTGCAATTCTCTTCAGGGTTTTTTTCAGAGCACATTTGACATCCTTGTTCCTTAGACTATAGATGAGGGGGTTCAACATGGGTATTACATTGGTGTAAAATACTGAGAACTTCCCCTGGTCCACAGAATCAGGAGAGGTCTTGAGATGTGTGAACAACCCAGACCCATAGAACAGACCCACAGTTACTATGTGGGAGCCACAGGTGCTGAAGGCTTTGGGCCAACCCTGAGCTGATGAGATGTGGAGGACATTGGACAGGACCAAAGCATAAGAAATGAAAATAATGAAGCCGGATATTATGACAACTGTGCTCACAATAATGGAATTCAGCAACTCACTGGCATAGGTGCCACTGCAGGAGAGCTGGAGGAGGGGGAAGATGTCACACATGTAATGGTTGATGATGTTAGAATCACAAAAGGACAATCTGACCATGTCCCCTGTGTGGATCATGGCACCAGCAAACCCCATCACATAAGAAGCAAACATCAGCAGAGAACAGACCCGAGGGGACATGGTGACCGTGTACACCAGAGGTTTACAGATGGCCACGTAGCGATCATAGGCCATGGCTGTCAACACATAGCACTCAGAATGCACAAAGAAACAGAAGAAAAACAGCTGAGTCATGCATTCTGTAAAGGAAATGATGTTCTTCTCTGAGACAAAGCTCATCAGCATTTTAGGGGTAATGACCAAAGAGTGGCAGAAATCTATGAAGGATAAGTTGAAGATGAAAAAGTACATGGGAGTGTGCAGGTGAGAATTCAGGCATATTAGATTAACTAGGCTCAAATTTCCTACCATAGTGACCACATAGTTCAGTAAAAAGAGAAAGAAAAGGGGTAACTGGAGCTGAGGTCGGTCTGTAAATCCTACCAGGATGAACTCTGTCACTGAAGAGTCATTTTCCATAGCCATTACCTGCCAGGGTGTGATCTGTGAGAAAAGGAGAGAGGTGTCAAATCAGGAGAGGATTCAGATCCTTTGTTTCTAGAATAAGGCTTTGTTCTACGGGAGCTTGAGTCTGGCTGTAGGGACAGCACCCTGGAAGAAGAGCCAGGGCAAGGATTCTCCACCTTTAACTTTTCTTTTCTCATTTGTCCTTTTCTTCCATGTTTTCAGATCTCACCCATAACTCCTAACCTCCCCTGGGCTGACACAAACCAGGATGAAGTGATGGTCACATGTGAAAGCAATATCTTGAAGAGATGAATAGGCTGGTCAAGGCCATACAGACAGAGAACAAAGGAGCCGACAGTTGGACATGGGACCACTTCCTATGAATATTCTTGAGGCTCTGAGACAGTAAAGTCACTATGATACCCACTGCACCCACTGTTCAACCCACTGTCTCCCTTTTACCTTTCAGAAACTCAGTAACTGGCTTAATGAAAGTGCTAAGAGGTAAAAAGGCTCAGAGAGGTTAAGTAACTTGTCCAAGATCACACACATAGTAACTGGAGGAATTTGAATTCCCCTATCGTCCTGAACATCTCCTACCCATTCCCTTCATCCAGTCTTACCTCAAAATCACAATAAATTGTTCAGGAAGGACAGGTGGTCTCCCCACACCTCTTTACTGCTGCAGCTGTGAGAATGAAAACATGAGAACAGAAAGACTCAGCTGCCCAACTTCCTTCTGCCTGGAGACCTCACTACTGCTAGACACTTAAGTGTTTTCCTTTCACTTTCCTGAAGGAGACAAAGCCTCTGAAAATGGAGAAGCCAATATCCCTTGTTTGTGGATTTGCATAAAATATCTTTGGGGCAAGGCAAATGCATCAACTTTATGTCTCCAAATCATCAGCGGGCTAATATTGTGAATTTATCTTATTCTCCATGGATCTCAGCAACTTGTTTAGAAGCTTGGAAAACAAGGCTCATTTAGCATCAAAGTTTGACCAGGCTCCTGAGGGAAGAAATTATTGAGCCTATGTTTACATCCTTTGTCAATATATTAACACTCGTTCCTTTGAGACTCAACGTTCTCTACGTTATCAGCTCACATTAAGAATTTCAAATTTTCCATGCAGGGAGGAAGTAGCCTCCTTTGTGCTCCTAGTTATCCTAGAGCTCGTGCTCAATTATAAAAGAGGAGTGTTCAGGGGCAGAGCCATTGCCATTCCCAATACTTTTTTTTTTTGTTATTGTTCTGTGATTGATATAGTATGTGTCATAACTCTAATACTTTTGGTGTCTTTCACATCTCTAGAAAAGTGTAATAGAGAAATGTTAAAAGAATGAGATCTAGAGTCAAATTAATCAAGCTTGAATTCAAATTCTTCCACTTGGTATGTGTGTGATCTTGGAAAGATTACTTAATCACTCTGAGGCTTTTTTACCTCATCTACATTATAAGTTTAATAATAATTCCTACCTTCCTAGATTGTTTGAGGATTAAATGCCTCATAATCTCTAGCACATTTTAGGGAAATTCTTGGTATAGGGTAAGTCCTAAGTAAGTATTAGATTGCCTTTCTCTTTATCCTTATCTATATCTATAGCATGGTCCTCTTCCCCAAGGTACCCAACTATTTACTAGACATCCCCACTAAACTGAATTCACCATCTCCTTGTGGTCCCTTGTGGTCTCCTCTTGCTATCCTTTTATATGTTAATGGCACCATCCTTTACCGAGTTAGCTAACCTAGAAATGGGTTATTATTCAGGGCTCCTCATTCTCACTAACCATTACCATCTTATCTTCAAAGTTTACATAATTCTATTTCCTTAAAATTCCTGGTTTCTTACCCCTCCTGTTCACTGCATTGCCTCTGATACAGCTCTCTTGCCTCAAGTCTGGAATACTCTAAAAGTTTTCTTAACCTGGGGTCACACCATCACCCTATATATTAGCTTGTTATTGTTGTATAATAAATTACCACAAACTTAGTGGCTTAAAAGAACACCCACTTATTAGTCACGGTTCAGAAGTAGGTGAGACGTCTGGTATAGAAGGTCATGCTTTTTACAGTTACACCCAAAACCATAAAATACCTAGGAATAAATCTAACCAGAGAGGTGGAAAATCTATACACTGAAAACTATAGAAAGCTTATGAAAGAAATTGAAGAAGATACAAAAAAATGGAAAAATATTCCATGTTCCTGGATAGGAAGAACAAATATTGTTAAAATGTCAATACTACCCAAAGCAATCTACATATTCAGTGCAATACCTATCAAAATAACACCAGCATTCTTCACAGAGCTAGAACAAACAATCCTAAAATTTGTATGGAATCAGAAAAGACCCGAATAGCCAAAGCAATCTTGAAAAAGAAAACCAAAGTGGGAGGCATCATAATCCCAGACTTCAAGATGTATCACAAAGCTGTAATCATCAAGCTGGGACAGTATGGTCCCAGCACAAAAACGGACACTCAGATCAATGGAACAGAATAGAGAACCCAGAAATGGACCCACAAACATATGGCCAACTAATCTTTGACAAAGCAGGAAAGAATATCCAATGGAATAAAGACAGTCTCTTCAGCAAGTGGTGCTGGGAAAACTGGACAGCGACATGCAGAAGAGTGAACACTTTCTTACACTATACACAAAAATAAACTCAAAATGGATGAAAGACCTCAATGTAAGACAAGAAGCCATCAAAATCCTTGAGGAGAAAGCAGGCATAAAACTCTTTGACCTTGGCTGCAGAAACTTTTTACTCAACACATCTCTGGAGGCAAGGGAAACCAAAGCAAAAATGAACTACTGGGACCTCATCAAATTAAAAACTTTTGCACAGTGAAGGAAACAATCAGCAAAACTACAAGGCAACCGACAGAATGGGAGAAGATGTTTGCAAACGACATATCAGATAAAGGGTTAGTATCCAAAATCTATAGAGAACTTATCAAACTCAACACCCAAAAAACAAATAATCCAGTGAAAAAAATGGACAAAAGACATGAATAGATATTTCTCCAAAGAAGACATCCAGATGGTGAACAGGCACATGAAAAAGTGCTCAACATCACTCATCATCAGGGAAATACAAATCAAAACCATAATGAGATACCACCTCACACCTGTCAGAATGGCTAACATGAACAACTCAGGCAACAACAGATGCTGGCAAGGATGCAGGGAAAGAAGGTCTCTTTTGCACTGCTGGCGAGAATGCAAACTGGTGCAGCTACTCTGGAAAACAGCATGGAGGTTCCTCAAAAAATTAAAAATAGAACTACCTTATGACCCAGCAATTGCACTACTAGGCATTTATCCAAGGGATACAGGTATGCTGTATCAAAGGGGCACAGGCACCCCAATGTTTATAGCAGCACTATCAACAGCCAAAGTATGGAAAGAGCCCAAATGTCCATTGACTGATGGATAAAGAAGATGTGGTGTATACACACACACACACACACACACACACACACACACAAACACAATGGAGTATTACTCCACAATCAAAAAGAATGAAGCCATTTGTAACTACATGGATAGAACTAGAGGGTATTACGCTAAGGGAAATCAGTCAGTCAGAGAAAGACAAATATCATATGACTTCACTCATATGAGGACTTTAAGATACAAAACAGATGAACATATGGGAATGGGAAGGGAAGCAAAAAATAAAAAATAAAAACAGGGAGGGGGACAAAACAGAAGAGACTCATAAATATGGAGAACAAACTGAGGGTTGCTGGAGGGGTTGTGGGAGGGGGGGATGGGCTAAATGGGTAAGGGGCTTAAGGAATCTATTCCTGAAATGATTGTTGCACCATGTGGTAACTAGCTTGGATGTAAATTATAAAAATTAAATAAATTATAGAAAGAAAATAAAAAAGAATGTCATGCTTGATTCTCTGCCCAGGCTGAAATCAGTATGTGGGCAGGACTGCATTTCCTCCTGGGGGCTCTGGGGAAGGCTGTTTCTAAGCTCACTCAGGTTGTTGGCAGAATTCAGCTTCCTGAGGTCTCCACATCCTTGCTGGCTGTCCGCTGGGGGTCACCCTCAGCTTCTAGAGGCTGCCTGCGTTCTTTGTCCTCTAGCCCCCTCTTTTTCAACCCAGCAATAAATAACACAGGAATCCTTCTTGTGCTTTGACTCTCTCTCTGATATATCCCTTTCTGCCACTAGCTTGATAAATACTCTCTGCCTTCAAAATGTTTGTGTGGTTAGATTAGGCCTACCCTGGTAATCTCTCTATTTTAAGGTCAGCTATACCATATACTATGGCACAGTCACTAGAGTGACATCTCATTATACTTACAAGTTCCACCCACACTCAAAGGAGAGAGGATTATACAAGAGAAAAAGTCATTAGGGAGACATGTTTTAGAATTCTGCTGACCACACCATCTTCTCTGGATATCTATTCCTACATTTTATATAGAATTACCTATAGAGAATGCAACATTCCCTTGCCTAAAACCCTTCCGCTTGTTTCCCAACACAAATGCAAACCTCTCAGCCTGTCACAGAGAGCTCTCTTAGAGTCTGCTTCCTAACTGTGTCCACAGCTTTATGTGTCATGCCTCCACTCCTTGGATTGTACTCTCCAGTAATATTGAGGCGTCTCAAGTTCCTCTCATACATTCTGATGATTTCTTGGCTCCATGTTGTTTCTGCCTGACATGCCTTCTCCCTTCTTCTTCACTTGAATACCATTTACTTATTCTCCAAGACTCAGGCCTGGCATCATTTCTGATGGAACCTTTCTGACCTCTTCCCCTGTCCCCAAGCACCTAAGGTGCTTTCTCTGTGTGCTGCTGAGGCGTCTTGCGCATGCCCTCACTTACACACAGCGAGCTCACCTGTGTACCTTCGTTACACTTGGACTGTACATTCCTGAGGGCAAGGATTCAATCTTACTCATTTTTATCCATGGTGCTATTAGCAGATCTCTTTCTTCCCCTTCCTTCCTTCCTCCCTCCCTTCCTCCCTTCCTCCCCTTTCCTTCCTTTTTCTTTTCTCTCCTTTTCTTTTCCTCTCATCTTTAACTCTGTATTTCTAAATAGCATGTAGTTGCTTCTTGATTGGTGAGAAGCATTCACTTGGGGATCAGACTATTTTTTTTTAGACTTTCATGGAGCTCTCCTATTTTTACCTTTTCCTTCACCTCTACTATCGGAGGTGATTTGTGCCACCACATTCCTGAGCATATGGAAGATGACGTAGCATATCATATTTGTTTCTACCATGCAGCTTAGAATTGAGCTTCCTGGGGATTACTGAGTCAGTTACTGATCATTCTTCTGCTTTCCAGCTTTCCAAATGTCTTCCTACCCTTCTTCCCCCTACGGTTTTCCTTGTCCCAGTGGGTTTATGTAACATACTTGTGCTTCTCATTTCTAATGCCTTTCTTATCATTCCAGTGGGTTTTCAGAAAGTAAGAGTGGTTAAATACATAGGCTCAATCTGCTACCTCTAATCAGGAGCCCTATTGGTATATGGTAAGTGCTATGTAAGTATTAGGTTGAATTCCTAAGGTGATGTCTGGGAGCATACAAAGTCTGCATAATTCTATGGGCAAAAAGCACGTGTGTCCCTGCTTAGAGAGGGTATTGGCCCTGAGGTTTAAACTCCTCCACACACAGGTCAACTGATTATTTTAGAACTTTACTGATTCATCTCATTCAAGAAACATCTCTTAGAGGATTTAAGTTGCAAGGTACTTGGAGCACAAAAAGCAGTAAGATACAGATCCTGCCCCTGGGTTCTCTCAGTTTGATTAGAGAAGCAACTGAGAATTGTATAATTTACGGATAACAGGTGTTAGTCACAATACTAAATTCTTTTATTAACTTGCCCTTTATAATGTTCACAACTACCTGAGACAGGCATGTCTGTTTCACATGTGAAGAAACCAAAGGTAGGGTTAAATGATTTTTGCCAAACTCACAACAACTAATGGCAGAGCCAGGACTCAAATACAGATCTTTCATAATGTAAGATTAATTTCTCTTACGATGCTATGCAGGAGAAAAGAGTAAGCACTGTCATAGAAGTCTACACAAGGTACAGTAGTGACACGTATTGATTAAAAACCTTTTCATTATGATAAATTACTTTTCATTTTAAGTAAAATCAACTTTACTCAAACAAAAAAAGTTCATTTAACTGGGAAGTCCAGGGATGCATTTTACTTCAGACTTGACTAGATGCAAGGGGTCACAGAGGTTGTATCTCTCTCTTTCAGTTTCTCGAATGTGCTTGGTTCTACGTGACTTTCTTCTCGGAAAGACTTTCTCCATGTATAGACAAGAAGGCTCCACTTGGCTCCTCCTGACTATATCTTTGTTTTTATTACTCTGACTCAAGTCATTAATAGATCGTTCCTTTACTTGATCTTATATTAGCTAAAATTTCAAAATAGACCTTACTAAGAGTTGGGGCACAACTCAAGGGAAAATGGCTTAGCAAGAGACTGTATTAGACTAGCCTGTTTTCTGGGGCTTTATGACCCTTGCCCATCTACTCAGATCCCACAAAAGAGAGTAGCTCTTATCTGGGTACCTACTTTTGTAACTTCCAGTTGTCAACATGTGGCAGGGCATCAACTTTAACACTCTTTATCCAAGACTATCCCTGAGGTATTTGGGGTTTGGGAGTCCAAAATGAGGACGGAAAATGAAAAGTGAGAAAAAGAAAAAAACATCTATATCTGCTGCTCAATGCCTATACTTTTAATTGAAGTATTCTGTTGAAAAAGATGCATCTTTAAAGTGTGATTGACACCAAGAAAATGAACCCAGCCTCCACTGCACAACTCTGGGAGGGATTTCAATAGAATATTGTTCTCAGGTAAAAAATGGAGAGAGCCAAATCCAGTGAGGAATCCTATTCTTTCCTTGATTTTACCTATTTTTCCTCCTTTCCCTTGTTCTAATCTTTAAGATTTTTATTTTTTGTAAACCATTAAAATACAAATTTTATTTTGTTATTTGACTTGTCTATTTACTAATGTCTATTATTTCTTTACTCCATACAGGGTACCTTAAGAATTTTATTTTATTTTTCTTCTCTTGAAGTACCAAGAGGTACCACATCAAATTGCATATCCTTTTCATTCCTTTCCTGTATATCTTGCTCTGATCTATTAAGGCACATTTTTTTCTTTCTCAGAATTAGTGTGCACTTACTCTTTCTGACTGTGGTTAAAGATCCAATTAGATCCATCACAACTGCCCTCTTCTCTCTTCCCCAGTTTTTTTTCCCTACCTGCCCTTGCTCATTGCAAAAGCTTGAAGGAGAGTAGGACTCAGAGAGACTGCTCCCTGGGAACTGTAGTTTCATCTTTTTCAAATTTACAGTTATTTTGAAGTTTGGGTATTTCTTATCTTTGGATAATGCTATGACTATATTGTTTTTATGGTGTTTTATTTGTTCTTCTTAATGTTGTGTGTTACCTTTATCAGACATATTGGCAGGTGCAGATCTAGGCAGCTGCCATTTTTTTTGGATTCCTGGAAGTCCTTTCAGAAATATTATCTTTGAAATTCTGTATATGTCAAAGAGCTGTATTGTATTGATTTGAAGATGGTTCACTTCTCAGTGAACTCAGAAATATTATTTTGGTTTTAGTTTTGTTAAAAACACTATTGGTCATCATTTAAATTTGTGTTCTCTAAGAAAAAGTAAATATTCAAAAAATTATCAGAATACTGAAAATAGGATAATTATGACTATTGCTATTTTTCAAGATGGCCACCTTGTTGTAAATAACTACACTGTCATATAAAATATAGATGTTTTCTTTTGGGAATGAAGATCTGAAGAGTGTAAAGAATTACTAGGTCAAAATAGATTATATGAAGAGTCCTAAATCTGTTAGACAAATTGAATTAAGTAATCCTTTACACACACACACACACACACACACACACACACACACACTCACATCGTCAGACCCCAATGGCTTCATTGGTTAATTCTACCAAACATGTAAGGAGGAAATACTACCAATTTTATGCCAATTCTTTCAAAATATAAACAGAGAGAAAATACTTCTCAACACATTTTATGAGGCCATAAAAACCCTGAAACTCAAATGAGACAAAGAATCACATGAAAAAAAAATACAGCAATATCCCTCAGAAACATAAGTACATTTTTGCTTTTATTTATAATGGAATACTACTTGGTAATGAAAAAGAATGAAATCTGGCCATTTGCAACAACGTGGATGGAGCTAGAGGGTATTATGGTAAGCAAAATAAGTTAGTCAGAGAAAGACAGATATATGATTTCACTCATATGTGGAATTTGAGAATCAAAACAGGTAACATAGGGGTAGGGAAGGAAAAATAAGATAAAAACAGAGAGGGAGACAAACCATAAGAGACTCTTAAATACACAGAACAAACTGAGGGTTGCTGTAGCAGAGGTGTGTGGGGGGATGGGTCAAATGGGTGATGGACATTAAGGAGCACACTTTTTGGGATGAGCACTGGGTGTCATATGTAAGAGATGAATCACTGGGTCCTACTCCTGAAGCCAAGACTATGCAGTATGATAACTAACTTGAAATAATAAAAAAAGAGAAACATAAGTACAAAAATAATTTAAAAATATAAGCTAATTTGGAGTGTCTGGGTGACTCGGTTGGTTGAGAGTCCAATTCTTGATTTCAACTTAGGTCATGATCTCGATCGAGGTCTGCATTGGGCTGTGTGCTGATAGCTTGGGATTCTTTCTCTCTCTCTCTCTCTCTGCCCCTCCCCTGCTTGTGCTCTCTCTCTCTCAAAATAGACAAACTTAAAAAAAATTAATCTAGTATAACATTCTATAAAAAGGATAATGCATTATGACCAAGTGGGGTTCATCACACAAAATTAAAGTTGGTTTCACTTCTTTTTTTTTTTACATTTATTTACTTCTTGAGAGATATAGAGAGACAGAGCACAAGTTGGGGAGGGGAAGAGAGAGAAGGAGACACAGAATCCAAAGCAGGCTCCAGGCTCCAAGCTGTCAGCACAGAGCCCGACGCGGGGCTCGAACTCACAAACGGAGAGATCGTGACCCAAGCTGAAGTCAGATGCTTAACCGACTGAGCCACCCAGGTGCCCCCCCCCCTTTTTTTTAATTTTTAAAGTTGGTTTCACTTCTGAAGGTCATTCAAAAGAATTCATAACATTAACAGAATAGAAGAGAAAGTAATGTGATCAACTATGATAAAATACTCATTTATTATAAGAAATCAGAAAAATAGAAATAGAAAAGAAGCTTCTCAATTCAGCAAAAGGCATTTATAAAAGGTCTACATCTAACATCACAGTCAATGGTAAAGACTGAATGTTTCCCCATAAGATTGGGATTAGCTAAGATTGTCCTCTCTCTTTTGCATTTGGTGAAGAGGCTCACTCTTGAAATAGCATAAGAAAATGAAATAAAATTCCAGCAAGTAAAAAAAGAAAAAAGATAATAAACATTATTCACAGATAATATGACTATTAATACAAAAAATCCTAAAAAACCCACAAAACCAAAATACTAGAACCAATAAGTGGACTTAGCAAGGTCTCAGGATACAAAGCCATCAAACACAAATCAATTGCACATAAATTGACATAAAATAAAACTCCTGTCCCGGAGGCAAGACAGGAACAGCTTCATGGTGAATATGAACAAGAAGGAGGAGAGGAAAACATTGATCAGACTCTTCCTATGTTTCAGGCAGTGTTCCACTATTTTACATGCAGAAAGTTATTTAATCCACACAATTATTTTCATCTTATAGATGTAGATACCAAGGCTGAAAGAGGTTCCATAACTGATCTAAGATCTCACAGTTAAGAAGTACAGAAACCCTCTGGATTTAAATTCAGAGAGACTTGAAAGTCACTCCCTTACCCACTTTACTACAACCAACCACAACCTCAGGCTAGTAGAAGCACTGGGCCTCTTTGCTTTCTCACACTAACATCATATCCACAACCATGCTCTGTGATGTGGGTACTGATGTTACTGGTCCTCAAGGCCTGCCCCACCCTTACCTCTTATCTTACCTCTGCATCTACCAAGTTGGGAGTAGGGGATGCTGATGGGAGAAGCTGAGAATAGGGGATGCTGATGGGAGAAGCTGGGAGAAGCAGATGCTGATGCAAAACATCATGAATTCCCATTGTCTTACATAAAGCTCAACACTTTTGAAGCATCAACAGTTCTCAGATTTGGTTTGATTTCCAGAGTGCCAAAATTGTTTTTGCCAATTCTGTCCAAGTTTATAGATGCTATAGCAGAGGAGATTTGCTGAACTTCTCACTCAGCCATAGCTGGAAGATACACTGACATTCTTTTCTGTTTGACTTACCCATCTTTTTCAAAAAAAAAAAAAAAAAAAAAAAAGTAAACTGTGTTTGTGACTTCTAATAATTTTTGCTGGAAAAATACAAAACTGCAGCAAATGAGTTGATATTATATGAAACCTGTTTCATAAGTCGTGACTTAATTATTGAGAAAGCCAATAGTGATATCGCTTGCCAAAGAGGAAGCTAGTTTCTTGTCTTTTGAGAAGTACAAGGATTACACAAATTTTAATAATTGTTAAACACCCTAAAATCTTGTATTCTTAAGTTTAGTTATGTTTATAATTTATACTTTAACCCATTGACAGATACATGTTTTGTCCGGTAGTTTAAGGGTTTATGTGGACAAACAATAGAAAGTGACCGTGATAAAAAGCTGTATGTCAATTATATCTCAATTAAACTGGAAAAAAGGTGACTCTAGCTTTTTTAAAAAGAAAAAGTTAATAGAAAGGACATTGGGAATTGAGAGATTTGATGTGAAGTTGGAAAACCAAAGTTGGAGAATAGGCAGGACCAAAGCAACTCCAGGGGTCAAGGGCAGGAAGTATTTCAGACTTCAGGCCACCCTGATGTTGCAGGATCCCCACCCTATTTCCTATCACTGACTCAGCCTTGGACACAGCTGCAGCTACATGAATGGTTCCAAGTTATCTCACTACATTTGCATTATTTGTTCCAGGTCAAAATCTTAGATAGGAGTTATGGGTTTGGTTGAGTCTGGGTCAACATGCCTGTCCTCTGTCTGCCAGGGAATGTTGGGGCAGAACTTCTCTCCCTCTTGGATTCTATAGTGGAACGTCGAAGGTTGAGTGCTATATCATACCAAGATGACACATAGTGAGGATCCTGTCTAAGCATGAAATGGGACTCTTGCCCATCTTCCCAAAAGATAAACATGTGTGCAAATGTGCTTTCCTATTTGTCGAAAGGAAAAAATTATATTTTCAAATCTACAGAGAGGTTTATATAAAATCAAATATTACGTATTGGGAGGAGATGAGAGATTTGTGCTTTTGTAAATAACTTTTTATTTAAAAATAATTGTGTGTTTATAGAAAAGTTGCAAACATAGCACAGAGGATTCCTGTATATACCCTTCATGCAGAGTCCCCTAGTGTAAATTTCATACATACCCATGGTACACTTCTTAAGAGTGAGAATAACTTCAGTACAACTCTGCTAATGAAAATACTGATTTTAACTTGGATTCGCCAGTTTCTATGGTAATGCCATATTTTTGTTCCTGGATCCAATTTAGGAAACCACATTGCTTTTAGTTGATATATCTCCTTAGTTTTCTCTGATCTGTGGCAATTTCTTAGTCTTTGCCTTTTTAATGACAATAGTAATTTTGAAGAGTGTAGATCAGATATATTATAGAATGCCCTCATTTGGCTTTGTATACCACTTTCTTATGGTCATACTGGAAAATAATGTAGAGTGAAGAGTCTTTACCAACGCATTATAACCAAGCCTATATGATATCAACTTGACTTCTCACTAGCGATGCTAACTCTGATCAACTGGTTAAGGTGGTATCAGTTTTCTTCCTTGTAAATTTACTATTTTTCCCTTTTCCTATTAAATTCTTTGGAAGCAAGTCACTATGTCCGGGAAAGAGGAATTAAATTCTACTTCCTGGGGAAGAGTTAATCTAGATATGTATTTTTGAAATTCATATGGATTCACGGATATTTACTTTATTCTTTGGATTATAATCCAATAATGTCATTATTTATTTTGTTTTCCAAATAGTTCTAGCTTTAAGAGCTGGTCCTTAAGAGCTCCCAGGTTAAATTCTATGAACTTTTGATGACTCCATCTTCTCTCTAAAAATCAACTTTTTTTTTTATAACGCTCTGACAGTATAAGATGTTTCAGAATCGTTCTGTAAATTTCCTTGGTCCAGCTCTAAAATGTATCAGTTCTCCAAGGAGCCCTACTTCTTATTACCAGAGGATTTTATTCAGAAATAAGATCTGAGTGCTAGATATGTTCATTGCTGCTAGGGTATCACTGCTTCCAGGCCCTCTTGAAGCTGCCTTGACCCCTCTGGCCAACCTTTAAGCATTAGCAAGCACCTTACCAGTGCGATTGATTAACTAACCTTTCCCGGTATATCTATAGATCATGCATTCTTTCCTAGAAAGAACAAAACTCCCATGCAGCTCAGGAAACTAAAACCAGACCCCCTTGACAAACCCCTGTAATCAAGGGCAGGTAATCAAGTAATCAAGAAATGTTACTGACCATTGTACTCTCTTTATTGATTAACTGCCCTAAATTCTTTTAAAAACCCCTGGGCCAGGGAGAAACCTTGGAGTTGGCCTTTGGGCAGAGTCGGCCTTCTCTTCAAGAGGAATAAAGCTCACATTTCTTTCCAATCAAAACTCTATCGGCTTTTTGAAGGACAGGCAGCTAAACTTGGGTTTCAGTAACACTCTCAGTGGAAAGAGGTAGGAAATATGTGTATGTATTCAAACTCTTGTGTGTATTTCCATATTTAACTATCTCTTTATCCACCTATCTTAATATATATTTAATAGAAACACGAATTAATGCCGTTAGCTCCAGCTCTAATCTAGCCACACAGGACTCATTACAGCCTCCCTCTTTTGCCTATTTGTAACTTATTTCTGTGACAATGGGAAACCTGGCTCCATTATCTACCATTTATTTACTTATTTGACTAGATATTGTAAATTGAAGGTAAAAAGAAATGTATAAAGCATGGTACTTTAGTTGCTAAATTTGTCCTTCTCAGGAGTATGTTTGCAACTCTGAAACTGTTACATGCATACCGGGATTGACCGAATGACAATACATTGTAAATAACGGAAATTTTGTCATACACAAATGCCTTTCGCTGGCTGATCTGCATTTGATTAATAAACGGCGCTGCAGTGAGCGTGCTGCCCAAGGGGCCTGCACGACTCCGTCCCACTTTCGGGGAGGCGGAGCTACAGGTGCCGCCATCCTGGTCGCAGCCACACAGCTGCTCCCCCACCCTGCGTCACAGCGCCCCCTCTCCGCCCACCCTGTACTTCCTCTCCGCGCAGGGCCGCTCCACCTCCACTCCATTCCACTCGGAGCCAAAAGGGAGCCTCACCGCAGGCTATTGGGAGCACAGGGACGGGTACTCCTGGTGTCCCCTGTGCCGGAGCGCAGGGGCAGCCTCACTCTCACCTTCTCTGCGGAGTCTCCCAAGACCGGGTCGGCGGAAGAGGCGGCTGCGGGTGCCATGCAGGTCCCGTGCGAGGGCTCCAGAGCTTCGGCAGCTGCTAAGCCCCAAGGGTGACGGGTGCGCAGAGGAGGAGGTCTATTGCTGGAGAACCGGCAGCCTGAGAGCCCCAGAGGCCGTCTTGGGCCTGGGGGCAGCGTGGAGGCTGCAAGAGGAGAGGAGTGGGACTCGTGGGCGCGTGCGGCCTCCGCCACGGCCAATGCCTTATACAGCAGCAACCTGAGAGATGACTCGAAAGCCACGGCCAGAAACGCCATGGAGTCCCTGGTGTGGCCCAGGGCAGCCCTGAGCGAGGCCACCTGCCTGCTGCGTGCAGCCTGGCCCCTGACACATCCGACGGGGACAAATGTTCAGCCATCTTCCGCTCTGACAGCCTGGGGACACGAGGCCTGCCGAACCGCACACTGCCCTCTGGGGGCGTGGAGGGGCGAGTCGCAGCGTGAAGCACGCGCAAGGAGAAGCGTCTGCAAGCTGCTGGGAGGTCTTCTGGAAAAAGGAGCAGTTTAGTGGCCCTTGGCAGGGGGAGGGCCCAGCAGAGGAAGACGCCAGGGACTGCAAGGCGGGAAAGTTCGTGCCCAAGATCGAGGGTACGTTCAAAAGCAAGAAGTAAGTCTTCCTGGACCCACGGGGAAGTTCAGTCGGAGGTGGCCGCATCTCTGCCACGTGTCAGCTAGAGTGCCTGGCCTTCCTGCCACAGCAATTTGGAACCATCTGAGCAGAGGCAGAACTCGGCTCCACTTGGGACTCACTCCGTGGATGCCCTGCCTCTAGCCCCTCTGCCTTTCTGTCCTTGTCCAGCTCCTCAATGCCCCATGCCTTACGCCCCCCCCCTCCCCTCCCCCCATCATTTTTCAGTGTCTGTCTCAGGGCCCTCAGCCACCTCCTTCTTTATGCATCTGCCTCCACCGTGTTAGGCCTTCATTCACTTCAGGGAACCATCTCTTTGTACCTCAGCCCCCCATTCTCTCAGGGCCTCCTGTTTCAGGGCTTCTGCATTCTCAGGGTTCCTGTCTACTCACAGCCTCTTAGCTGCTTTGCTTCTTCATTCTGCTGACTCTTTACCATCTCCTGGCAGCCCTATCCTCTCTTTCAGGGCATCCCACTTTCTCTCCCTTTCTCTCCCATCTCCATCTCAAATCGGTGAGGGCTCACTTCCTGCCCTGCTTGGATTCTCATCTTTTGGCTGCCCGCCCAGCCCCTTTCTTGGTGGCCTGTCCTTTTGCCTTGGGGAAGCAGAGCTGGTTGCAGGCAGTTTTCGAGGGAGGGTGGAGCTAGGCCCAAATGACACTTTTCTCAGGAAGTACAACAGGGCCAGTGCTGGCAAGGGGGCAGAGCGCAGAGGATCCCGAGAGGCTGCCCTGCCAATGCCAACCGAAACCGATCTGGCTCGCTCCTCCAGCAAGGCTCCAGCTAGCACTTGGTGAGGAGTGAGAGCATTAGGCTTCACAGCACAATAAAACCCAGTCTGGATGGGTGACGATACCCCAGCTCATGAAGGGTCCCGGCATGCTCTGACACGCTCACAGGCCCATTCCCAGCCATGCCCAGAAAGAGGGTGGATGAGGACTGCTTGTTCTTGAACAGGTGAGCACAGGGGAGGGAGTATGGTGGTGCCTGAGCCCCGCCCCCCTGCTCTGCAGGGTCCTGGCACGCTATGAGGTGGGAGTGGTCCTTGCCCTGGAGGTACCCAGCAGACCCCAACTTCACCCTGTCGTTGGGCCCTTTCTTCTTTGTCACAGACCTGCAAAATGTGTCCAAGTTTCTTCTCTTCTTTTTCTTGTATCTTTTTCACCTCCAGAGAGTGACTTTGATTTGGAATGACCCATTTTGGCATGAGATGCTTAGAAAGTTCCCCTGCTGTAGGTTCTAGCATTGTGAAGTTAGTGTTTCTGCTATTTCTTTTCAGATAGTTTTTGTTTTTGTTTTTTTAAAGTAAAAGAAATCATAAGAGCAAACATTTAAGAAACCATGCCACTGAGCAAAGACAGCAGTTCTGAGAAGCTGGAGAAGGGAAGAGGGTGGTATTTGGGGGACACTTTCACTCCCTGACAGCTCACTGTCTGGTTACCAAGGCCACCTCTCAGGTAGGGGTGACAGCATGGACTTTTTTGGGGTGGAAAAAGTCAGGTTTGTTTTTATGCAGACTGGTATGTTGCCGTTCTGAGCAGGCTGTTCTAGGCCTGTTATTAAGAGAAAACCTTTGCAGGAAGTGAAGCCTTCTGTCCATGGAGAGGCCAGAGTTTGGGAGTCCAGCCAGAGCCCTTGGAGCCTCCTGTCTGTATCCTATATCTCCTAAAATGTGATTGTTTATGTTTTGTTGTTAACAACAAACACAGCACACACACACATTTTACACACACACACACACACACACACACACACACACACACACACACACAAATAATGATGTTGTGCACTCTCATGAAGAGTAATAGTAGGACATACCCTGTGTTCCCCTCGTCTTTGATTATAATACCAACCAAATTCTGGGTGTCTCAGTTTTTATTCTTGGAGGAGAAAGGATGAGAGTCTTGACTTAAGTTGGCTTAAAGAAAATTCCAAGATGAATAACATAATAAGATCATAAGACGAACAATATATTACATCATGGCACAATGACAACTTTTTACTGTTTTCCTCACAAAGAACAGCAGTTTCTACAATCACCCACAGATGAGAGAGCCCTTGTAGAAGCCTAGAAGTTTTGTGGAGAAGTCACAGCACACTGTTGGAGCAAATTAAGAATCCAAGATTGGATGTACTGAAGCAGGTAAGAGGAATAGTTTCACTTTACCTATGTCCTGCGTCCTCCAAGGCAGCACAGCCCAGTGCCAAAGAGGTGTTCTTATAACCTGTGACTTGTGATTTCTCTCACTGGGGAAAGTGAGAGTATGTGAGTGAATGCCTGGTTTCCTTAGCTGTATGAGACACTGCCAAAGAGATCCACTTCTCTTTTTTTTAATTTTTATTTATTTATTTATTTTTTAAAAATTTACATCCAGGGGCGCCTGGGTGGCTCAGTCGGTTAAGCGTCCGACTTCGGCTCAGGTCACGATCTCACAGTCTGTGAGTTTGAGCCCCGCGTCAGGCTCTGGGCTGATGGCTCAGAGCCTGGAGCCTGCTTCCGATTCTGTGTCTCCCTCTCTCTCTGCCCCTCCCCCATTCATGCTCTGTCTCTCTCTGTCTCAAAAATAAATAAAAACGTTAAAAAAAAATTACATCCAAGTTAGTTAGCATGTAGTGCAACAGTGATTTCAGGAGTAGATTCCTTAATGCCCCTTACCCCTTGAGCTCATCCCGCCTCCTACAACTCCTCTAGTAACCCTCTGTTTGTTCTCCATATTTAAGAGTCTCTTATGTTTTGTCCCCCTCCCTTGTTTATATTATTATTGCTTCCCTTCCCTTATGTTCATCTGTTTTGTGAGATTCACTTCTTTTCATCCCATCCAGATTGCTTAGGTATATCATGTGGTTGAGCATGGGAGTTGTCTGGGAAGGTATCAGGTAGGGCTGTTGGAGGGCATCAAAGGGATATGGGGTGGGTCAGTCGATTGAGAGTCTGACTTCAGCTCAGGTCATGATCTCATGGTCTGTGAGTTCGGGCCCCACATCGGGCTCTGTGCTGACAGCTCAGAGCCTGGCCTGCTTTGGATTCTGTGTCTCCCTCTCTCTCTCTGCCCCTGCCCTGCTCATGCTCTGTTTCTCTCTCTCTTTGTCAAAAATAAATAAACAACAACAAAAAAAGGATATGGATCCTACTAATCATGTTGTGGACTCCATCAGGAAGCTTGCTTGCTAATGAGCCATTGGGGATAACTCCAAATAGTCATGGGCACCCCCTCACTCACACATAACCCTACCCTGTGGATGACTCCCTGCATGTGCTTCCAGTGAGAGAGTCTTTGCAGATGGCTAGTGAGCACATGCGGAAAGATGGCCAGACTGCAGGCTGGGGAGAAATCACAAACTGAGCATTCAGTCCCATTTTAAGGAAAGCAAAACGGAGGCTCTTGGCAACCAACCTGGTTTTGCAAGATTGAGTGAAGGCATGTAAGTTTAAGAATACTACCGAAAGGTGAAACAAAAAGTATGGAGCAGGAATAACCTTATAAAAGGTCAGAGAAAGGCTCAGAATCACTAGCAGGGGTGACAGAAGGTAATTCTCTCCTAAAGCAAGTCAGAAAGACTGGAGGAGGTGGCTGCTTCTTCAGATAGTAAGACAGTAGCAGTCTTCAAGGAGTATGAATTATCAGCATAAACTGACACCACCAAAGGAACACAATAATTTTCCAGAAACAGATCACAAGGAAATGAACATCTGTGATTTGTCTTATAAAGAATTCAGAATAG
This sequence comes from Panthera tigris, assembly GCF_018350195.1. Taxonomy (NCBI): domain Eukaryota; kingdom Metazoa; phylum Chordata; class Mammalia; order Carnivora; family Felidae; genus Panthera; species Panthera tigris. The sequence continues at coordinate 21,324,658 of NC_056669.1, read as the reverse complement.
CTGTTTTAAGGAAGCATGGCGAGCTACAGGAAAACACATAAAGACAAGTCAATTAAATCATGAAAACTATGCAAAATGAGAAGTTTAACAGAGGGATAGAAATCATAAAAAAAAGAAGCCAACTTTCTGAAGCTGAAGAATATAATGAATGAAATGACAAATCCAATAGAGAGCATCAGTATCAGATTGGATTGGGCAGAAGAATAAGCCTGTGAAGTAGAAACAGGACATTTAAAATTATGCAGTCAGTGAGAATACAGGAAAAACATGAAATGAATAAAGAAAGCCCCCATGGCCTATGGAGTACCATTAAGCAAAACACTGTAGACATGATTGGAGTTCCCAAAGGAGAAGGATGCAGAAAGGGGCAGAAAACTTGGTTAAAGGAATAATGGCTGGGAACTTTCTAAATCTGGGGAGAGATTTAGACTTGTAACTCATAAAGTTAATAGGTCACCCCAATATTTCAACCCAAAGTGATCTTCTCCAAAACACATTATAATTCAGCTGTCTAAAACGAAAGATAATGGAGAGAATTTTAAAAGCAGTCAGAGGAGAGGCGCCTGAGTGGCTCAGTTGGCTGAGCATTCGAGTTCAGCTCAGGTCATGATCTCATGGTCTGTGGATTCGAGCCCCGCATCGGGCTCTGTGCTGACAGTTCAGAGCCTGGAGCTGCTTTGGATTCTGTGTCTCCGTCTCTCTCTGCTCCTCCCTGCTCACTCTCTCTCTCTCTCTCAAAAATAAACATTAAAAAATTTTTTTAAAGCAGTAAGAGGAAAAATAACCCTCATATGACCAGGAACCCTACATAAGGCTATCAGATTTTTTTTTTTGAGAAACCCTGCAGCCCAGAGAGAGAGGGATGATATACTGAAAATGCTGGAAGAAAAAACTGCCAACCAAGAACACTTTACCTAGTAAAGTTGTCTTTCAAAAATAAAGGTGAAATGAAAACTCTCTCAATGAAAGCTGAGGGAATTCATTACCACTAGACTTGCTTTATAAGAGATGCTGTAAGGAGTTCTCTGAGCTGAAACAAAAAGACACTAACTAGTACCATGAAAACATTAGAAAATATACAACACACTGAAAATTTAAATATATTCAGTCAAGTTCAGAATACTCTAATACTGCAATATGGTGGTTACTCACTTAATACTAGTAAAGGTTAAAGGAAAAAAGTACTAAAAATAACTATAGCTACAATAACTTGTTAATGGATTTACAATATAAAAAGATTAATTGTGACATCAGAAACAAAATATGAGAAGGAAGTAAAGGGATAAAGGTTTGTATGTGATTGAAGTTAAGTTGTTATCACTTTAAAATAGACTGTAATGTCTGTAAGGCACTGAATATTTAAAGGAACTCAAATGTTTTAAAAGGGTAAAATAAACTTTACTGAAATGTCCATAAATCTGTATGAACCTAAATCCTTAAAAGTAATATGTTACCTAGAATTATAATTAGAGAAATTTTCAATGACATGAATTATTTGAACCTTTAGAGAGGACAGCATAAGATCCTTTCTCATAAGGAATATATAATCTCTGATGGGAAATTAACATTTACTGTCACAATTAGGATGTAAGCACAGACACCAGTTCTTTCCCTACAGAGTTTATTGAGATGGGAAGGTCCTGGGGGAGACTCACACCTGAATTTCTAGCCAGATCCAAAAAATATATAAGCCTTAAACAAATGCCTTGAGCTCTGACACAGTGGCTCAGGTCTCAAGTATGTAGTGGCCCTTCGTATTTTCTTAATAAATTTATAATGACCAGTTTGATCTACAGCCAAGAATGACTCCTGGAACATTCAGACTGTGAGATCTATGCTATGACCCTTTTGCCAGTAAAGGAAGAAGAAAATTCAGTGACTACCTCTGCTCAACCTTGACATCCTAAAGGCCAGTTCTTCTTCCAGTGGAGGTGAACCATACTTACAGGGTCAGCATGGTTATTTCCATGGAGGGAGAGTGAGTTAATCAAGTTTCTATTTACCTCTCATGCTCTCTGTTCCTGTAAAATGAGGAAAAATATTTATAATTCATAACAAGAAACTCAACGTATAAAGCTCTGGCTATATACTTTTCTGTATATTTTCTGTATACTTTTCTGCTTATTCTAAGCATACCCTCTGTTGGCTTCATCTTCAGTGTGGTAGCAAGATAGCCATAGCAGGACCAAGTGACATCTAGCATGTAGCAACATCAGAGGAAAAGATTTATCTCTTTCTTAAGTTGTAAATTGAAATAGACATATAAAAGAGTTTATGTGTTATAAGCATGCAGCTCGATATGTGTTCACAAACTTAACAACTAAATAATCAGTATCCAAATTGGTTATGTTTCTGCTTCATGCCTTACTACAAAACCAAGGAAAGCACATCCACCTTTCTTTATTCATTATCTGTCCAGCTAGGCTGGAACAGGGAAGCAGAATATGTAGAAACACTGACTACATGTTGAATTATAAATCTTAGGCTACCAAAGTTCCCCTCGATACTTGTTACCCATTATTGATTTCATGGATTCTTGCAGTAAGCTATCTGCAAAGATTATAGACTGGTAGGGACGTTCTTCTAGGAAGCAGAATTATGATATGCTCTCTGCCCAAGAGAAATCGTCCCTTTCATGATTGTCGTCACAGGGAAACTGAGGTATCTGGTAGGATAATGGAAACATAGGAACTAGGAAGTGAACGATCAGATGAGTGGGAGGGAGAGAAGGGGGATACCTCCCTACTGAAGCTCACCAACAGGTGGGCTTAGTCCTCAGCTACTCCATCCTTGTATCTTCTAGTAAAGACAAGGGCAGTTGTTTGTCACATGAAGCTCATGCAACAAAAGACAGAGTGATTTTAATGTTGACGGCTGTGTATGGCAATCCATTCGGGCCCTGTGAAGCAAAGTCTTCTGAGTCTTCTGCTTATGAATGAGAGCATGGAAGGAGAGAGCTGGGGTCTCTAATGGGATTTTCTTCTGTTCTCACAGATTTCTGAAGAGAAGAATACTGGTTAGGAATGAGTCCTTAGTGACTGAATTTCTTCTTGCTGGCCTAACAGACCGTCCAGAGCTCCAGCAAGCCCTCTTCTTCCTGTTTCTGGTGATCTACGTTGTCACCATGGTGGGCAACGTTGGCTTGGTCACTCTTATTAGTCTAAATTCTCACCTCCATACCCCCATGTACTACTTCCTCTTCAACCTGTCCTTCATTGATGTCTGTTACTCTTCCACTGTCACCCCCAAGATGCTGATGAACTTTGTGTCAAGGGAGAATATCATCTCCTATGTTGGCTGCATGACTCAGCTGTTTTTCTTTCTCTTTTTTGTCATCTCGGAATGCTATACGTTGACCTCAATGGCCTACGATCGCTACGTGGCCATCTGTAATCCGTTGCTGTATAAGGTAACCATGTCCCGTCAGGTCTGTGCCTTGCTGACTGTTGCTGCATATATGATGGGGTTTGCTGGAGCCTCTGCCCACACAGGGTGCATGCTCAGACTAACCTTCTGCAGTGTCAGTGTCATCAACCATTACCTGTGTGATATTCTTCCTCTCCTCCAACTGTCTTGCAGCAGCACCTATGTCAACGAGGTAGTAGTTCTGATAGTCGTGGGAATTAATATCATAGTACCCAGTTTTACTATCCTAATTTCTTACGTCTTTATCCTCACTAGCATTCTTCATATCAGATCTGCTCAAGGACGATCGAAAGCCTTCAGTACCTGTAGTTCTCACATCATTGCTATTTCTCTTTTCTTTGGCTCGGCAGCATTCATGTATCTTAAATATTCTTCTCCGGGGTCTATGGAGCAGGGGAAAGTTTCTTCAGTTTTCTATACTAATGTGGTGCCCATGCTCAATCCCCTGATCTACAGTTTGAGGAATAAGGATGTCAAAATTGGCCTGAGGAAAGTCTTGATTAAAATCCAAAGGAGAAGCATGTTCTAATTAGAAGTGGCAACACCATAAAGAAGTTCAACTTTTTATTTTATAATTATTGGTGTTTTTCAAGGTGAGAATGTGATCATAAACATGTTGTTTCTAGAGATTGTGCTTTGTGTGGTTTAATAGACGTGCTTGTGATTTTTCTGATAGCTGATCTCGTCTCATTTTTCCTTCTGTATCTCCATCATCTTGTGCAAGTTTACATAAATAAGTAATACGTTTTCTGGGGTGCCTGGGTGGCTCAGTTGGTTGAGTGTCCGGCTTCGGTTCAGGTCATGATCTCACAGTTCGTGGGTTCGAGCCCCACATCGGGCTCTGTGCTGACAGTTCGGAGCCTGGATCCTGCTTCGGATTCTGTGTCTCCCTCTCTCTCTGCCCTTCCCCCAGTCACACGCTGTCTCTGTGTCTCTCAAAAATGAATAAATGTTAAAAAAAATAAAAAAAAAAGTAATATGTTTTCTAAATAGAAACTATGCACTGATATTTAAAATAACTTCTATACTGCTTTTGTCTCTGGGCTATTCCTAATATGGGCAAATATGATTAGTTTTATCAGTTATATAAAGTTGAAGTTAGACCTCTCTGATCTAGATATAGAAATGACAAACACTACAAGAGCTCATTCTTTTTATTTTATTTTATTTTTTTAAATTTACATCCAAGTTAGTTAGCATATAGTGCAACAGTGATTTCAGGAGTAGATTCCTTAATGCCCCTTACCCGTTTAGCTCATCCCCCCTCCCACAACCCCTCCAGCAACCCTCTGTTTGTTCTACATATTTAAGAGTCTCATGTTTTGTCCCCTTCCCTGTTTTTATATTATTTTTGCTTCCTGTCCCTTATGTTGATCTGTTCTGTGTCTTTTCTTAAAAAATTTTTTTAATGTTTATTTATTTTTGAGACACAGAGAGACAGAGCATGAACGGGGGAGGGGCAGAGAGAGAGGGAGACACAGAATCAGAAGCAGGCTCCAGGCTCTGACCCATCAGCCCAGAGCCCGACGCGGGGCTCGAACTCACGGACCGCGAGATGGTGACCTGAGCTGAAGTCGGATGCTTAACTGACTGAGCCACCCAGGCGCCCCTGTTCTGTGTCTTAAAGTCCCCATATGAGTGAAGTCATATGGTATTTGTCTTTCTCTGATTGACTAATTTCACTTAGGATAACATACCCTCTAGTTCCATCCACATAGTTGCAAATGGCAAGATTTCATTCTTTTTGATTGCTGAGTAATACTCCATTGTATATATATACCACATCTTCTTTATCCATTTGTCCATCGCTGGACATTTGGACTACAAGAGCTCTCATTCTTAACAATATCGTTACTGGTATAGGCAGCAGCACTCAAAGAAATGCATTTCAAATTGTGTGTAAAGATTATAGTAGGATCAGATCCCTCCAATAGTGGCCTTTTTTTCTATTTTTTCTTGTCACTTTTTCTGTTATTATTCTGACTTTCCTTCTGTTCTTTGGTAATGGCAAGATCTATATGACATACTACCTGCTTCTGAGAGTGTCTATCAGGGCGATGTATTCAATATCTAAGACAATACATAGACTCCATTGTTCATTGCCAATCATAGTAGTAAGAGGGGATGATTAGAGAAATAATACATATGTATCTCAGGATCCCAGTAAGGGGGTTTTGGGTTGGTGGTTTAGTGTATTATAAAAGTTGCATTCTTTACCATCTAAAATGATACCAAGTATTTGAAAAAGAGCATATAGTTCTTACTGTAAATTTTAAAATTTATCACCTTAAGGAAAATACTACACAGAGTATTAAGAGGAAAATTTTAGCCATTGTTTTATTAATACAGTGAAGTTTATCATGAAAAAGGTGTATATTAATAGAAATAAACTATATTCCCAGCAACATTTTGTGAATTTACTGAAACCTTGTCTCACCAATAAGATACTAAATATATTTAACTAGATGCTTTTTCATATAATTTTCCTACTTGCCATAAATGCTTTTCCAAAAACCACAAATGTTTCCCAAAAAGTGCTTTTCCCATTTGTGTATTTAGAATATTAAATATAGTGGGAGGTAAGAAATACCTCTTACCTTTTATTCATGTGTTTGAATAACAACAATAATAAACTAAATGTTGTAATAAGTAATAGAGATTACATTACAAAACACACACACTAGTTTTCTGTAAGTCCCAGTGTATCTGCCTAACAATATATTGTTTAAAGTATTGAACTCTGCATATTTTTACACAAATAAATTTTACTTACAAAGATATGAAATATTTCAAATTTTGTTTAATAAGGTATAGTTTATATATAGTAAAATATACAAATATTAAATATACACCTTGATGACTTTTTGCCTAAGTATAAACTCCACCCCGAAAAAGATATGGAACATTTCAATGAGCCCAGAAATTTTCCTCATTCCCCTTTCTAGTCAACAGAAACCCCCATTGCTCTGATTTCTCTCACTTTAGAGTAGTTTTGTCTCTTTTTAAAAATCTTAAAAATAAAACCAAACTGTTTATACGTTTGTGTCTACCTTCTTCATTTGACATAATCATTTTTGTATTTTAAACATATTGCTGCATATATCATTAAATTATTTTCTGAGAAGTATCTCATTGGATCTATTTTCCACAGTTTACTTATCTATTCTTGTAATGTTGGAAATTTGGCGATTATAAATAAAACTTGAATAAATATTTAAGTATAGTTTTTTGTATATACTAATTTCTCTGGATGTATAGTTAGCAGTGGAGTATCTGGATCAGTACATGTATGTGTATCTTTATTAGAAAACACCAATTTGTTTTCCAAAGTACTTACACTATTTTACTCTCTTGACAGTAGTGTATGAAAGTTACAGTTGTTCCACATCCACATGTATGCTTGGTATTTTAAGTCTTATTAATTTTAGACATTCTGGTGTGCATACAATGGTATCTCATTACAGTTTGGACAAGAATGCTGAAATAAAATTTTTCAGATTTATTAATATATTTGGGCCTGTATTGCTTCTTGGAATGATAACTTTTAAAAGTTTGCTACTTATACAGATTAGGAAACAAATAAAGCTGTCTTTGTTCTCAGATGACATGACTATCTCTATAGAGAATCTCTCAAAATTGATAGCACAACAATTACAAAAACAAAGCAACAAACAAAACCTCGTGGAATTAGTAAGTGACTATATGAAAGTCACAGGATACAAAGTTAACCTACAAAAGTTAATTTATTTCCTATATATCAGTAATTGGATAATTGGAATTTGAAATGAAAACGCAATACTGTTCATATTAGCACCTCTGTGGCCATCCCCAGTAAAGAAGAAATACCTAGTTATAAACCTAACAAAATATTTGTAGTATCTAGATGTGAAAAACTACAAACTTTAGTAAACGTACTTAAAAAGATCAAAAGAAATGGAAAGATATTCTATGTTAATGGATCGGAATACTCAATAACATTAAGATGTCAATTCTTCTTAACTTCATCTATGGATTCAGTGTGATCCCCATCAAAATTCTAGCAAATTTTTGTGGATATCACCAAAGTTTATATGGAAAGGCAAAAGAGCCAGAATATCAAATAAAATACTGAAGGGGAAAAAAGTTGTAGGACAGACACTATTCAACTATAAGACCGACTATAAAGTTATAATAATCAAGACTGTGTGATGAAAGAAAAGATACATAGACCAACAGATCAGAAGAGAGAGCTCAGGAATAAACATACAAAATATTGTCAACTGATTATTGACAAAGGAACAAAGGCAAATCAGTTGAGAAATAATAATCTTTTTAACAAGTGATGCTGGAAAAATCAGATACCCATATGCAAAAACATGAATTTAGACATAAACCTTATGCCTTTCAAAACAAAACAACCTCAAAATAGATCATCAACCAATTGTAAACTACAAAATTCAAAGCGTAAACTATGAAACTTTTAAAGGAACTCAGAGAACTTAGGTGAATTTAGGTGAATTTGGATTTGGTGATTGGTGAGGTTTTAGATATCATAGCAAAGCATGATTCATGAAAAAAAATTGGTAAGACAAACTTTAAATGTTTAAAAACACTTCTGGAAACAACATTGTTTTAAAAAGGAGAGTCAAGGGGCTCCTGGGTGGCTCAGTCAGTTAAGTGTCCAACTTTGGCTCGGATCATGATCTCACAGATTGTGAGTTCAAGCCCCACGTTGGGCTCTGTGCTATCAGTTCAGAGCCTGGAGCCTGCTTCGGATTCTGTTATCTCCCTCTCTCTCTGCCCCTCCCCCACTCATGCTCAGTCTTTGTCTCTCAAAAAATGAATAAATGTTAAAAAAAATTTAAAAAAAGGAAAATCAAGCCACAGAATGGGAGAAAATATTGGCAAAGCATAGATCTGAGAAAGAACTTGTAGCCACCATATACAAAGAATTCTAAAACTCAACTGTAGGAAAACAAACAACTGAAAGGATGAGACAAATATTTGGACAAACACCTCACCAAAAAAGATATGCAGATGGAAAATAAGTGTTTGAGAAGTTGCTTGGCTTTATTTGTTTTTAGGGAATTTTCAACTAAAATAACAATGAGATGCCCCTGCAAACCTATTACAATGACTAAAATTGAGAAACTGGCAGTACTAATTGCTGGCAAAGATGTAGAGCAATAGGAACTTTTGTTCATTGCTGGTGCTAATGCAAAGTGGTACAGCTACTTTGGAAAACAGCTGGGCAGTTTCTTATAAAAGCAAACAGAGTCTTCACTATGAATCCAGCAATGATGCTTCTCAATATTTCCCAACTGACTTGAAAATTTCACGTCCAGACAAAAACCTTCACATGAATGTTCATAGCAGCTTTATTTATGATTGCTCCAAACTGGAAGCAAACAAGGTGTTCTTAAAAAAGGGAATGGATAAACTTTGATATATCTGTAGGAGGAAATATTATTTAGAGATAAAAAGAAATGAACTGTCATACCATGAAAAAACATGTAGGAGTGTTGAAGACCTATTTCCAAGTGAAAAAGCCAGTTTGGAAAGGCTAGCTACTATATGTTTCCAACTGTATGACATTCTGGAAAAGGCAAAGCTATAGAGACAGTAAAAAGATCAGTTGTTGTCAGGTTTTCGGAGGGTACCAGGAGGGGTGAATAAAAGAAACACTGGGGATTTTTAGGACGGTGAAACTATTCCATATGACACTGTCATGATAGACAAGTGATGTTATGTACTTTTCAAAACCCAAAGAATATTACAGTACAAAGAATGAAGCTTAATGTATGGAAGTCTAAAAACTTGTTTTTGAAGTCATGGCAATCCCCGGAAGGAACACAAATAATGAACAGGGAATCTTAGTGCATTACAAAATTATGAAACAACTTCAGTGAAGGAGAAGGGGAATAAAAGCTAGAAATGAGTGAAGTTCGTAAGACTAAAAGCAAAAGAACTGTACATAAGCATGCGCTCTAGTTGATGAAGTTGGTTTCTATTGGGGATGTTAGTTAAGAATTCTGATATTGCTGCAACATGCATACTGGAATTGAACAATTAAGTAAATGGATGGTGGAGGAGGGGAGCCAGGTTTCTTGCTGTTGGAGTGGGAATTTACAAATAAGTGGAATTAAATGGAGGCTAGAATGATGGATGTGATAATAGATGAGAGTTGGAAACATTAGTACAAACTCACATTTAGCCTAATAGAGATAAAGATGGTTACACATGTATATACATCTGTCAGTATACAAACATATTTCTTTGTTTTGTCAACTGAAAGGGTTTTAAAAGAATGACACCCCCATAGTAACAAGCACAACCAGCTTTGGGATCTTGGTTTCTAATACCATTCCCTAATACAAAGAATTTAATACCATTTCCTGTAGAAATGGCTGATTCAACAACCAGGGCAGGAGATAACTGAGATGAGCCTGGAGCATCTTGTAATGCCACAGAGTAAGGAAGTGCTATAAACACACCAAATACACACACACACACACACACACACACACACACACACACACACTGGGAGTGTTCCAAAGGGGCATTGGAGGCAACTGAAAGAGCTCTACTGGAAAATTTGAGCTGGACAATTTGAGTAAATAAAGTATATATTGGGTTATAATCCAGTGTATAAGTAACTCTTCATATGGTCAAGTTGATATAAATAAATAATTCAACAAATTGAATTTCCTACTCCTTAGGTGTGGGCTACTATTTCCTACTCCTTAGGTGTGGGCTGCTCATAGTAACTCCTTCCTAAAAAGTACAGAGTGGAAGTTGGAGTGCAGAGAGCATGACTTTACAGTGGAGAAACCTGACAAACTGCATCAGCCAAGTGATCAAAGTCACAATGAACATTCATAAACCATGAGGGTAGTATATATTCTTGACACAACGTGATGCAGATGGCATTACCTCTGTGATCTGCATCTCCCAAGCCCATAATCTCAGTGTAATCATTACAAAATCATCAAATTCCAGTAGAGGGACACCCTACAAAATACCTGACAAGTACTCTCCAAAACTGTGATGTCATTAAGAGCAAAGAAAGTGTGAGAAACTGTCACAGCCAACAGGAGCCTAAAGAGACATGACACATAAGTGTAATATGGGACCCTACGAAGAAAAGAAGACATTAGGTAAAAGCCAAACTAAATAAATTACGGACTTTAGTTAAAAATAATGCCTCCATATTGGTTCATCTTTTGTAATGAATGTAACCATATGATTGTAAAATGTTGGTATTAGGGCCAAATGTGTGCCAGAGGGATGTATGAGAACTCTGTATTATCTTGTCAGTTTTTCTGTAAATAGAGAACTCTTTTTAAAAGTAAGGTCTGTGGGTGCCTGGGTGGCTTAGTCGGTTAAGCTTCCAACTTCCACTCAGGTCATGATCTCACAGTCTGTGGGTTCAAGCCCCGCGTTGGGCTCTGTGCTGACAGCTCGGAGCCTGGAGCCTGCTTCGGATTCTGTGTCTCCCTCTCTGTCTGCCCCTCCCCTGCTCGTGCTATGTCTGTCTCTCTCTCTCAAAACATAAATGAACATTAAAAACAAATTTTTTTAAGTAAGGTCTAAAGCATACTTTGGAGATATTGAGTGTTCAGTTCTAGACTACCACAATAAAAAGAATATTGCAATAAAAAAATCAGGTCTAAAAATATTAAAAACATGACACAAGAACTTAGGGCATACAGCAAAGCCAGTCTTCTGAAAAAGATTAAAGCTACAAATATTATCTGAAAGAGGTTCTCCCTACATTGGGAGGCAAAAATCATTATCACCAGTGAGGGAAGTCTTTACAAACAAACCTTGTTAAGCCTTTCTAGTTGCTTCTCCACAATTAGCTACCCTTGCTAAAGCCCCTTTGCCATGTCAACGTTTCCACAATTTGCTACCCTTTGTCCAGCTTGCAATTGTAAGCATTTGGCTCTAAGCTATTTCTTTTGGTTTTCACTTTTCTTGTGACAAATCCCATGCACAGTAAGTGATGAGTCACTAAATTCTACTCCTGAAACCAATATTGCAGTATATGTTAACTAACTAGAATTTAAATAAATTTTGAAAAAAAAAATTAAAAGGTGGATGTTTTTTCCCTACTAATCTGTCTCATGTCAATTTAATTCTTAGGCTCAGCTGGAGACCCTAGCAGAAGAATTTTTCCTCCTCTCCAGAATACAGTTTTTATAATTTTACCTACTTACATATGTACCAATAACTTACAATTAGCATAGTTTTGTATGTTTTAAAATTTGTGTTTTCATACGGTGCCTCGTCTTTTGAATTTTTTAACTCAAATTTCATATTTGGTATTTATTCTTGTGCATATATGGAATAGTTACTCATTTATTTTCAGTCTGCTTGCCAGGGTCTATGTAGATGCTCTCTGCTCAGATCACCTGGAGTTTAGCTTACTCTGACCCCGAATCTCTCACACCATCTCTGTGGCCCTTTTATTTTTTTTTAATTTTTAAATGCTTATTTATTTTTGAGAGAGAGAGAGAGAGAGAGAGAGGGAGCAGGGGAGGGGCAGAGAGACATGGAGACACAGAATCCGAAGCAAGCTCCAGGCTCCCAGCTGTAAGCACAGAGCCCGATGCGGGGCTCCTGAGATCATGATCTGAGCTGAAGTTGGGTGCTCAACCAACTGAGCCACCCAGGTGCCCTGCCCTTTCATTTGTTAAAGTTGGCCTGCCTTTTTGCTTTTTCACCTTTTCTGAAACCCATGCACCTTTATTGAGACCCTGAATGTGTAGCTCTGTCTATACTGAAGCAGGCATTTACCTGTGGCAAAACTGCGATAAACTGCAGACACCTGCCAAGGTCTAAATGCCGGATGACCAATAGGTTTTCTCCTCAAAATATGCTCATCTGAACAGCAGTTTCTGTGTTAGCTGGGAAGTCATTAGAAGTACAAAATCTAGTGCCCACTCCAGATTTACTGAATTAGATTCTGTTTTCCTTTTCCTTCCTGGCACTTGTAGACTTAATTTTCTTTTTGTTACCTCAGTTATATATTTACCCTTAAAAATATATTGGCCGGGGTGCCTGGGTGGCTCAGTCGGTTTAGTGCTGGACTCTTGGTTCTGGCTCAGGTCACAATCTCACAGTTCGGTTTGTAGGATCCAGCCCCGCAGAGGGCTCTGTGCTGTTAGTGCAGGATTCTCTCTCTTTCCCTCTGTCTGCCCCTGCTCCTCTCTTTCTCGCTCTCAAAATAAATTTTAAAAAAACTTTTAAAAAATTAAAAAATATGTTAACTAACATTTCTGGGTGTTTATAGCAGGTTAGCTCAGTGAGACATTGTCCTGCAAATTAAAAATTGATTTAGTCAAAAATAAGTTTTTCTTTTCTGCATCTTTATGAGAATATACTATAAGGCTTAAATTACCACTCACTTTGACAAGTTAGACCATACTGGGCTTGAGTTACTAAAACGGAGTCAAGGGATGTTCTGGTAGGTCTCATGAAAAGGGTCACCATTTCACATACTTTGTTACAATTGAATTAGGCTAAGGTGACTGTTATGTAGGTGGAACAAAGGACATGAATGAGATAGTTTTGCAATGTATGGATAAGCTCAGAGTCCCTCTACACTCATTCTCTATTGCACATATTAACACTGGTTGTATTAAAGGTGAAAAAATGACCTTCAGCTCTGGCTTAGAACCTTGGCATAAAACTCTTCTTGCAATGTGATTTGATATAATATGAAGTTAAAGGGAGTGTTTCTGGTTCTTAGATCACCTAAATAAGAGTTCTTAACATTTCTATAGAAAACACATGTTTTAATGAATCTCCAAGGTCCTCATCACTACTGCCGCCCAAGGAATGTCTATCTTTTGGGACATATTTCAAATTTACCCTGAGGAATGTTTAGTCCCCTTGTAATTTTGAGGAGTCCGAGAATAATAATTGAGACCCATTTTAGTAATGGTTGGTTTTAAATTATCCTAAGTGTAGACCCATATGAGGGAGTTCCTAAATATTTTTCTTGACCTCTGTTCTTTTTCCCTTTACTCTTTCTCTCATTAAGTTCACATAATGTCATGGCTTTAACCTTTATAGAATTAATCTCCAATTTTTTTTTCGTATTCTGGTCTGTGTCTTCAACTTCATTTAGCCTTAAGTAGGCTGTATACTTCTACCTGGATGTCCAGTTGGCAACTGAAGTCCACCATGTTCAAAATTGAATGTATATGTATATGAATATTTCTACTCGTTCTGAGTTCTCTTTGTTTATAGCAACACCATAATTTATCCAAATCCCTATGCTAGTACCTTTGGGAATTTCTTGCCTATATCTGTTCCCCTTTGTGTGAAGTCCTGATGAGTCCTTCCTTACAACATCTCTTGCATTATATTTATTATATATTATTTATGTGGTTATTATATATTTATTTATTTTAATATTATAATTGCCTCTCATAGCTCCTCCTTCCTTCAGTTTCTCTTGTACCAGTCCCCACTGCTGGCCTCCACCATATTAGTCCTTCCAAATCCACGCTTTGATCTTTTCTATCCTGTGCCAAATAAGAATTAAAATCTCGAGTGGCTTAATGGCCTCTCATAATAAGCTGATCTTGATTTTGGCATTTGAAAGCCAAATGCCACTATACTGACCTAAATCTGACTTTTGATCTCACTCCATGCTGCAGTCCAGAGGGGGAGACATTGGAACTTCTCTGAGAGCCTGTGAAAGTAAGTCCTCTATGTGACATTCAGGGAGAAAGCTCAGTAACTCTGATCTGTATGGTATCTAAGAGTTCAGTAGTGACCTTTACTAGTCTTACTGATGTCTTTTTCTTCCCACATTCAGGTCTACAGAGAAAACCATTGACACCACACAAGCCTTTGCCTGTGTGCCAAGAATTGTTGTAGTATTCACTATAAATTCCAGGAAATTCTGTTGTAGTATCCACTATAAATTCCAGGAAATATGGAATTCATCTATTCTTCTATTATACAAATATTTATTGAACACTTAGGTGCTACAGGGATAGCACTGGAGAAAATAGACACAATCCATTTGGAGCTTAAATTCAAATGTAAGTGGGTACATGAGTGTGTGGTGGGAACACACAACAAATGAATAAATGAATAAATGGGTAGTATTTCATAGAGTGATAGGTGCTAGGGAGAAACCATTGTGGATGCAGGAAAGATCATCATGTTCTTCTATCTGGGGATGTACCCCATTTGGGAGGAAATGAAATTGTATGCAAAATGGCATACTCCCAATGGTCAATGCTATTCTCATGAACTAAGTTGTAAATGTAGACTAGGTAAAAATTGTTTTCCACTGCAAAGTCTGATCTTTGGGGAAAACACAGGTCTTCCAATTTTTAATCAGTTCCCTAGGATTTCCCACCCATGAAAACTCCTTTGGGTCATGTTAGCAGGTGGATCTTCTGGCACTAGCAGATGATATTTACTTCCCCCTAGTCTGAGAGGACACTGGGCAAAACCACCATCAGAAATCATGATCTGTAACTCCTGGCTCCTCAGAGTCTGTGGTTCTGAGGTTTGTGCTCTGGCTCCATCAGTTCAAAACTTACTCAAAACAAAAATAACAAGAAGATCTCTGTTTTGGGTTGTTCATCCCTGAAATTCATCAGAGCCAAGGTCCAATATTAAAGTTCTAATGCAGAAGAGTGAGGATTGCATTTTATCGTTCCTACTATTCTTTTTCCAAATATTTTTTTATGAGAGCCACAGACCCCTTGAAATGATATATCTCTTGCTGAGATGGCAGATGTCCCTGAGGTGGGACTGGTGGACTGTCAAAGAAGGCGTATAGAAGAGATGATCACAGGGTTCCTGCATTTTATCCCTATGGATATTGCCCTTTATGACTTTTTGATAGACATCTTTCAACAATCTCAGCAAAGGCTGAGACAGCAGTGGCACACAGGAGGGTGGGTGTGAGTTCCTTCTCATTCTGGGACTCTGTCTCATTACGGAGGGATTGGGGGAAGAGAGCTGGGTGCTCATTTTAATGTCACCCTCTGTCCTGTTCTCACAGATACACCCTAGGGAACAATGGCAGCAGGCAATGACTCTTCAGTGACCCAGTTTATCCTGCTGGGTTTAACACAACAGCCAGAACTCCAGCTGCCTCTCTTCTTCATTTTCTTAGGAATCTACATGGTCACCGTGATGGGGAACATGGGCTTGATTATTCTGATTGGTCTGAAGCCTCACCTGCACACTCCCATGTACTACTTTCTCTTCAACCTTTCCTTCATTGATCTCTGCTACTCGTCTGTCATAATGCCTAGAATGCTGATAGGTTTTGTAAAGCAAAACACCATCTCTTACGAGGAGTGCGTGGCTCAGCTCTGTTTCTTCTCCTTCTTTGTCATTGATGAGTGCTGTATTTTGACATCGATGGCCTATGACCGGTATGTGGCCATCTGTAAGCCCCTGCTTTACAAGGCCATCATGTCCCACCGGGTCTGCCTCATGCTGATGGCAGGAACATATGCAATGGGGTTTGTGGGTGCCATGGCCCACACCGGGTGCATGCTGAGGCTCACGTTCTGTGATGGCAACATCATTAATCATTACATGTGTGACATACCTCCTCTCCTTCAGCTCTCCTGCAGAAGCACCTACGTCAACGAGCTGGTGGTTTTCATTGTGGTGGGAATCAATGTAATAATGCCCAGTCTCATCATCACCATTTCTTACATCTTGATCGTCTCCAACATCCTCCGTATCCGTTCTACAGGGGGCAGGTCCAAAGCCTTCAGTACCTGCACCTCCCACATAGTTACTGTTTCTCTCTTCTTTGGAGCATCAGCATTCATGTATCTAAAACCTTCTCCTGCTGGGTCCCTGGATCAAGATAAGGTATCCACAGTTTTTTATACCATTGTGGGGCCAATGATGAATCCTTTTATCTATAGTCTGAGGAACAAAGATGTCAAAATTGCACTGAGTAAGACTTTTAAGAAAAGGGTGTTCTCTTGAGTAGAAATGGTGTTAGTTACAGATGCCAACTCCTACTAAAGGCACACAGTGTATGAAGCTATGGAGAGAACAGTAAGAAATCAAAGTAGAAATGCAAATGATTCAAATATAGGGTAAATTAAGCTCATTATTTATAAGTCATTTCACAAAGACAATATAAGGAAGAGGAGGATCTGTCCTTTATCTTTTCATGGAAAGTAAAAGTAGTTCATTTGTTGTTCTCCAACTTATTTTCAGAAGTTATAGATTTAAGTTTAAATGGTTGAATTGAGGTAAATCCAGAAAGGATAACTTGTGAGATTTTTGACTGAGGTATGTCTGGAATTCCTACAAAACTTTGTCCTGGATATATAGACTTTGTCAGACTTGAGTTTCAGCTATTTATTCATTCATTTAATAAACCTTAACTGAAAGGCTACTGCGTTTGAGGAACTGAGTGTGGTCTTTTTGAGTGCTGTAGGGGCTTTTGTTTTAGGAGATTCCTTCATTTCCTGAAGGAGCTGAGAATATGGAGATGCTCTTCTCACTTAAGTCTCAAGGGAATGTGGTAGAGCAAGATTTCCTTCTGGTCTGTGCTCCTAAGGACAAGATAACCTTTTATTGTATTTTATTTTATTTTTATTTTTTTAATGTTTGTTTATTTTTGAGAGAGAGAGAGAGAGTGTGTGACCAGGGGAGGGGCAGAGAGAGAGGGAGACACAGAATCCGAAGCAGGTGCCAGGCTCTGAGCTGTCAGCACAGAGCCCGACATGGGGCTCAAACCCACAGACTGTTTAAATCATGACCTGAGCCGAAGTTGGATGCTTAATGGACTGAGACACCCAGGCACCCCCTGATATCACCTTTTAGAGCCATTAGGAATAAAAGCATCCTACACTGGGTTTTACCTCTTGGGACTTTAGGACAGGAAATAAGACATGCTATGTCTTCATTGGGAAAAATTTTACTAGAAATATTCACCAATTATTAGCAGAGGAATTTTTGTCCTTTCCTCAAATGGGCTTTCAAATCTGTAATTCATTAGCAGTCAGCATTTTGCCTTTATTATTTTCATTTTCCCTTTTGTCTCAGATTTTGATGCTACAAATGATATCATTTATTTAATTAACAAATAAAAGCACCTATCCTCTACCAGGCTCTGTTTTTAAAACATCAGAGGATACGGTGGTGAACAAAACAGACAATATGTACACTCTCATTGGGTTCATTGTCTACAGCGAGATGGAGGTGGGGTGCAAATGGGCAGGGAGAGGAGACAGGTGATGAACACATGTGAATAGAGCAGAAAAATGCAGAATCTGAAGGTGAGTGGTACAGAGAGTAACTGTGTGGTTGCTTTAGGTTGGGCGGAGGGGCTTTTCTGAAGAGGTGGCATTTCAGATGAGATCTCACAAGAGGAGATCAGCTGCATATTTTTTTTCTGTTCATTACGTTGAAGATTTCCTGCCATTCCTTTCTGGCTTGCCAAGTTTCAGTAGATAGGTCTGCCACTAGTCTTATGGGTCTCCCTTTGTAAGTTAGAGCGTGTTTATCCCTAGCTGCTTTCAGAATTTTCTCTTTATCCTTGTATTTTGCCAGTTTCACTATGATATGTTGTGCAGATCAATTCAAGTTACGTCTTAAGGGAGTTCTCTGTGCCTCTTGGATTTCAATGCCTTTTTCCTTCTGCAGATCAAGGAAGTTCTCAGCTGTGATTTGTTCAAGTACACCTTCAGCCCCTTTCTCTCTCTCTTCCTCTTCTGGAATTCCTATGATATGGATATTTTTCCGTTTGATTGCATCACTTAGTTCTCTAGTTCTCCCCTTATACTCCTGGATTTTTTTTATCTCTCTTTTTCTCAGCTTCCCCTTTTTCCATTATTTTATTTTATTTTATTTTTATTTTTTTAGATGTTTGTTTATTTTTGGGAGAGAGAGAGATAGAGACAGAGAGACAGACAGCGTGCGAGCAGGAGAGGGGCTGAGGGAGGGGGAGACACAGAATCCGAAGTAGGCTCCAGGCTCTGAGCTGCCAGCACAGAGCCCAACGCAGGGCTTGAACTCATGGACTGTGAGATCATGACCTGAGCTGAAGTTGGATGCTCAACCAACCCAGCCACTCAGTCACCCCCATAATTCTATCTTCTAATTCACCTATAGTCTCCTCTGCCTCTTCAATCTGAGTTGTGATCGCCTCCATTTTATTTGCACCTCATTTATAGCATTTTTAGCTCCTCATGACTATTTCTTAGTCCCTTGATCTTTGTAGCAATAGAGTCTCTGTTATCCTCTATACTTTTTTCAAGCCCAGCGATTAATTTTATGACTATTATTCTAAATTCTTGTTCCATTATATTGCTTAAATCGTTTTTGACCAATTCGTTAGCTGTTGTACTTCCTGGAGTTTCTTTTGCGGAGAGTTCTTCCAGTTTGTCATTTTGGGTAGTCCCTGGGGTGGCGTGGAACTGCAGAGTACTTCCCCTGTGCTGGAGTAACTTGTGTTGGTGGGCGGGGCGTAGTCAGACCTGATGTCTGTCTCCAGCCCACTGCTGGGGCCACGGTCAGACTGGTGTGTACCTTATCTTCCCCTCTCCCGGGGGCAGGGCAGTGGAGTGGTGTGACCCCTGTCTGGGCTGCTTGCACAGTGCCAGGGTTGTGATGCTGCTTTGGTGGGATCTGGCCAAGGACCTATTAGCTGGGGTGGATCTGCAAGGTGCACAGGGGCAGGAGGGGCAGGCTTAGCTCGCTTTGCCGTCAGTGGTCCCCTGAAGGAGGGGCCCTGCAGCACTGGGAGGGAGGCAGTTCTGTCGACTTTAATTTTTAAAAATATCTGTGCTTATTGAAAATTTTTATTGCCAACTCCTTCAAATTTGGGACATAGGAGACAAAAGTAATCCAGGGAACTGACTGTGAATCTTCAGTCCCCTTACCAGCCTGTGTCCTCCCCTCTACCCTTAAGAATCTTCTTATGTTTGTTTTTTATATAATGTGTAGGGTTTTTAGTTGTAATTGTAGGAGGAATAAGGAAAAAATATACCATTTCCTTCTTCTCAGAAGCAAGAGTCCCATTTGGCTCTTTTTAGTATTTTCTATCTCTCTGCTAACATATTTTATAATGTGTTTTAAAAGATATAATCTGCCTATTTATAATTTGGGTGTCCAGGTGGCTCAGTCAGTTGACCGTCTGACTCTGGGTTTCAGCTCTGGTCATGATCCCAGGGTTGCCGGATCAAACCCAACATCAGGCTCTGTGCTGATCTGGAGCCTGCTTGGGATTCTCTCTCCCTCTGTCCCTCTTCCCTGCTTGCATGCTTCTCAAAAACAAAATTAAAACAATAAAAAAAAGTATTTGTGATTGCTTGTGGAAACAATTTTGTTTACTGTATTAAAATTCTTTTCAAATAGTTGTAACATCTGAGTCATCTCCATATTGGCATCTGTTGGTTCTCTTTTCATCTTCAAGTGGTGGTGGTGGTTCTTGTCATTGATATGATGAATGGTTTTCAGTTGTGCCCCGGACATTTTGTATATTAGTTTGTGAGACTATGGATCTCATGTGGTTTTCTTTTTTAGTGGTCACCTTGCTTAGGTATAGCGTGCAGATTCAGATACTTCTGGATATTCAGATCCCTGCCGAGCCCTGAATGTCCTTCCAGTGTCATTGGGTTGCTGACTTGCATCCCCCTCATTACTGACATGTGGGATAAAAATTCAGCTCCCACTGGGGCACCTGGGTGCCTCAGTGGGTTAAGTATCTGAATCTTTATTTTGTCTCGGGTCACGATTTCACGGTTTGTGAGTTCAAGCCCCATGTTGGGCTCTGCACTGACAGGGTGGAACCTGCTTGAGGTTCTCTCTCTCCATCTCTCTCTTCCCTTGCCCTGCTCATTTTCTCTCTCTCCCTCTCCAGAAAATAAATAAATAAACCTAAAAGAAATTCAACTCCCACTTCAGTTCTTTGGCAGCACCTTAGCTAGAATGGAACAGTTACTGACAGCGCTTCATTGCTGCTGGGTGAGGAGTAGAAGTTTAGTTCCCTGATGAACCCACTGACAGCAGGAGGAAGTGGGACTGAGTATGACGACTAGCACTATCTTGTATAGTCTCGTTTCACATCACTGCTGTTGGGTGGGATGGAAGCTAGTTCCCCACTTGGCCCCACTGACTCTATACCAGCAGGGAATATAGAGTGCCAATTAGTATCATTTTGTTCAACTTAATTGCTGCTGAGTAGGAAGGGAGTTCAGATTATTGCCCAGTCTTTAACACTGTGCTGGTGGGGGCATCAGAATGCCGCTTCCTATTTCCAGCCAGAGGATAGCAGTTCAGTCTCCACATGGCCCTGCTGGCATCACCCCTGTGAAGCAATCAGAGTACTTCCTGTTACCCTCAAGCAGAGGGTAGAGATGTAGCTCTCTGCTTGGCCCTTCTGACATGGGTTGCTAGGCAGGTTGTCATTTAATTTTTGCCTGTTGTTGGGTGGATATTATAAAAAATGTTTTCTGTTCTACTAGACTACCTTTTTTTTCCTATTTATTTGGTTAGAGGAAAGCTTTTTGGGTCTGTCTTTGGTAGTTTGGGGTTGCAGGCTTATTCAGTGTACCATTAGGGCAAAAAACAACCCAGGGAACTTACCAGCCATATTCCTCAATTCCCCATACTCCATGGAAGTCTGTCTTGTTTTTACCTTTCAATGTCTTCCTATGTTTGTTTGTTGTGTTATGCCCAGCGTTTTTTAGTTTAAGAGGGTAGAGTAGGGAGCAATGGTGTATTCTATCTTGGCTGGAATCAGATGTCAGTCAACTGAGATTTAAAAAAAAATTATTCAGTTTCTTAAGTCTGAAATCTGAGAGATCGTTCAGCATCAACATATTCAAGTACGCAGAGAATCATTGGGCAGAAATTGAGCTCACACATATCAAGTCAGTGATGCTTCCGATTGCTGCTGAGGTATCTGTGATAAGTAGAGAAGTGAGTTCAAAGCTCAAGGTTTTTATTAAGATAAAACGAGTTCAATAAAGACACCGTAATGAATCTTTCTGACAGCTCAATTTCTCTTTAAGCGTTGTCTTTTAAGATTCTTTTTCATGTTTACTTTTATTTTTGAGAGAGAGAGAGAGAGAGAGAGAGAGAGAGCGTGAGCGGGGGAGGGGCGGAGAGAAGGGGAGACACAGAATCCGAAGCAGGCTCCAGGCTCTGAGATGTCAGCACAGAGCCCGACTAGGGGCTCAAACTCATGGACCGTGAAATCATGACTGGAGCTGAAGTCGAACGCTTAACCAACGGAGCCACCCAGGCGCCCCTGCAATCCTTCTTGGTAACATAAACAGTTGATAAATACATATTTTGTAAGTTATATGTATTATATGTTGTATTCTTATAATAAAATAAGCTAGAGAAAATAAATGTTTTCTCAAATTGTCAAAGACTCTAAAAATTTTTTCTAATATATTTAAGCCTATGTGATTCAAGGGTCAACGGTACTTATTTTGTTGTTCAAATAGGTCCAGCTTTGCTCCTTCAGAGCTCCCAGGTTGGATACTGTAAGCTTTTGCCATGACTCTGTCTTCTTTTTTAAAAGTCAATTCTGTACTTTCTATATTATAAGATGCTTCAGAATCATTTTGTGATTTCCCTGGTTCATCCCCAAAATGAATCATTTCTCCAAGGTGCCCAGTTATTATCAGAGAATGTTATTAAGAAACGAAGGTCTGGGTGTTGGATGTGTTCATTTCTTTAACATAAATTTTCTTTTAATATTTATTTATTTTTGAGAGAGGGAGACAGCACAAGCAGGGGAAGGGCAGAGAGAGAGAGGGAAATGCAGAATCTGAAGCCAGCTCCAGGCTCTAAGCTGTCAGCACAGGGGCTCAAACGCGGGGCTCAAACTCACAAACTGTGAGATCATGACCTGAGCCAAAGTCTGACACTTAACTGACTGAGCTACCCAGGCACCCCGGATGTGTTCATTTTTACTAGGGTATCACTGCTTCTAGGCCCTCTTAGTGGAGAGAGATAGGAAATACGTGTATGTATTCAAATGCTGTGTATCTATCTGTCTGTCTATTATCTATCTATCTATCTATCTATCTATCTATCTATCTATCTATCATCTATCTACCTATCTTTTTGAATCTATGTATCTTAATATGTGTATTAAGATGTATATTATGTGGTGCTAATCTAGCACCACATAGTTCATTCTAGACTCCGCCTTTTGTATACTTACAACTTCTTTCTGTGACAGAAACACTTGACTATAGTTGCAAGGGTAAAAACAAAAAAACCTGTACATAAACACTGTACCCTGGTTGATAAATTGGTTTCCCAAAGGCGTATGGGTTTGCAACTCTGAAACTCAAATACACATGTACTGAGATTGAATGAATAAGAAATTGTAGCGAATAGAATTTGCATTATGTTCAAATGCCTTTTCCTGACTATTTGATTGTGACTACTAAGGTACACTTTCAGAAAGAGTCATGTTGGTACATACACTGTGTTCCCCCTTGTCTTTGACTGATTATAAGACCTATTTAAATTCTGGGTGTTTCAGCCACTATTCTTAGAGAGGGAGAATGAAAGCCTTGACTCAGGTTAGCTTAAAGAGAATTCCTAGTTGAACCAGTCTCAGCTGTCATCGGGCTCCTGTCCCTGAAACATTTTCCATGAATAAAACAGATTTAGTTTTGTATCAATACCCAGATTTTTGTTTTGAGAGAGAGTGTGAGTGGGGAAGGGGCAGAGGGAGAGAGAAAGAGGAAGAGAGAGAGAATCTTAAGCAGGCTCCACACCTAACACAGAACCTGATGCAGGGCTCAATCCTACGATTATGAGATCATGACCTGAGCTGAAGTCAAGAGTCGAAAGCTCAACTGACGAAGCCACCGAGGTGCCTCCCAATACCCAAATCTTAAGTTACTACAGAAGGTTGAATAAACTTGAATTGTAAAATACAGAATACTACTCAGCAATGAAAGGGACAGACCGCTGATACATACAACAGCTGGGATGGACTTCAGGACATGGTACTTAGTGAAAAACACTAATCTCAGAGGTTACATGTTATATGATTTCACTTATTGTTCTCTAAAGGAATCAACTGAAGAGGTGGAGAACAGGTCAGTGGTTGCCGGAAGACAGATGCAGGTGGAAGGGGTTGGGTTTGACTGTAAAGGGGTAGAATAGCTGGTGGAACAGTCCTGTGTCCTAATTGTGGTGGCGAATCTGTACAAGGGATCAGACTGCATTGATCTCCACATACACACACACACACACACACACACACACACACAGGCACACACAACACAAACTCTCAGTGCATGTAAAACTGCTGAAAGCTGAATAACATCTATAGTCCTAAATTCTACTTAACATTATTGTTCCAAAGTCAGTTTACTGGTTTTGCTATTATACTACAGTTGTTGGAGATGTAGGTAGGAATCTGGAGTTCCAGGAAATCTCTACGTTATTTTTATAATTCCCTGTGAATCTATATTCATTTGAAAGTAAACTTTAGATATCTTCTCACAAGCATAAGGAGAAATTAATATATACTCTGGAATTCTAAAATTGTGTTTTCTTAAGATGGAAACCTATTACCAGTGATTTTTCTTATAGATTTAATTTTAATATGTGGAAAGCAAAGCCATATTGAGTCAGAACAACGCAAAGTAACATTTCATAGAATAATGGGTTGTTATTCTATCAAATAACTTTCTATTTAAACAATAATCTCTGAAAACAAAAGTATCCTTTTGCTGTGTCTATAAAATATACTTAATGATTATTTTAAAATTCTCAAAATATTAAAAAAGCATAATAAATAAACTTTAGGAGATGTGTATAAATTCTGACTAGAACTGGGTTACACAGAATAATTAGTGACATTTTCAGTGATGCTATTTATATGCATCCTTCTA
This sequence comes from Panthera tigris, assembly GCF_018350195.1. NCBI lineage: Eukaryota > Metazoa > Chordata > Mammalia > Carnivora > Felidae > Panthera > Panthera tigris. The sequence continues at coordinate 21,300,365 of NC_056669.1, read as the reverse complement.
AGGGACAGCAGAGGACCCTTTCTCCTAAAACCTAGGGAATATGTAATCCCTGTTGGGAAATTAACATTTACGGTTACAATTAGTATGTAAACTCAGACATCAGATTCTTCCCTGCAGAGTTTATCACGATGGGGAGATCTTAGGGAAGACCTACACCGTATTTCTAATGAGGTCTAAAAGAATTATAAGCCTTAAGCAAAAGCCTTGTGCTCTATGTCATGATGGGTCAGGTGTCACCTGTGTGGTTTCCCTTCAAACTATCTTCGTAAATTTATAACTAGAAGTTTGATCTACTTCTCAGGCTGACTCCTGGAACATTCGGTCTGGGAGATCTATGCTATTGCTCTTTTGCCAGTAAAGGAAGAAGATCCTGTGACTATCTATATCTGCTCAGTGGTGACATCATAAAAGCCAGTTCTTACAGGGAAGTGGAGGTGAAACTCACGAAGAATCAGCACTGAGTTATCTCAATGGAAGGAGAGTGAGTTATGCAAGTTTCCATTTTTCTCTCACTCTGTGGCTGAAAAATGGGGGAAAGTACTTATTTTGAATAGCAAGGAATTCAGAAGTATGCAGCCCTTAATCCACTGCCTGCATTATTCTTAGCACACCCTTCCTGTGTTGGCTTCATCCTCAGTCTAGTAGCAGGAGAGCTACAGCAGTTCCAAGTGGCATGTCCAGAAAATAGAAACATCAGAGGAAAAGATTTGTTTTTTTTCCTAAAAATATTTTTTAGCTGAAATATGCTATTTCAGCTGAAATACACATACAATAAAGTTTAAATGTCCTAAGTATATAGCTTGCTACATTTTCACAAACTTAACTAATTTAATCAACATCCAAATTATGTTTCTCTTTTGTGCCCTCCTACAAAGAGAAGGAAGCACATCCACCTTCCTTTTACATTCTCTGTCCAGCTAGGATGGAACAAAGGAGGAGAATGTGTAGAAACACCTGATGTATGGTTAAATATAAGTCTTAGGCTACCAAGGGTCTCCTCAATAAGTGTTATCAGTTGACTTTGTAGATTCTTGTGGGAAAGATCTGGAAACCCTGTAGACTCTGAGAGACTTCCTTCTAGGAAGCAAAATATCTGAATGAGCTCTACTCTAGCAGAAGTTTCTCTTTTTTGTTAGTCATCACTGGGGAACTGAAGTATCTGGTAAGGTAGTGGAAATGTGAGTAGGAACTAGGAAATGAAGGATCAGATGAGTGGGAGGGAGAGAAGGGGGATACCTCCCTTCTGAGGTTTAGGTGGGTTTAGTCCTCAGCCACTCCATTCTTGTATCTTCTAGTAAAGACAGGAATAGCTGTTTGTCACATACACTCATGGAACAAAAGACGGAGTGATTTTAATGCCAATGGCTATGTGTGCAGTCCATTTGGACCCTGTGAAGCAAAGGGACTTATTCGATTTCTGCTGGTCTGAGTCTTCTCATAAATAAGAGCATGTAAGGAAGGAGAGAGCTGGGGTCTCTATTAATGGAAGTTTCTTCTGTTCTCACAGATTTCTGAAGAGAAGAATACTGGTTAGGAATGAGTCCTTAGTGACTGAATTTCTTCTTGCTGGCCTAACAGACCGTCCAGAGCTCCAGCAAGCCCTCTTCTTCCTGTTTCTGGTGATCTACGTTGTCACCATGGTGGGCAACGTTGGCTTGGTCACTCTTATTAGTCTAAATTCTCACCTCCATACCCCCATGTACTACTTCCTCTTCAACCTGTCCTTCATTGATGTCTGTTACTCTTCCACTGTCACCCCCAAGATGCTGATGAACTTTGTGTCAAGGGAGAATATCATCTCCTATGTTGGCTGCATGACTCAGCTGTTTTTCTTTCTCTTTTTTGTCATCTCGGAATGCTATACGTTGACCTCAATGGCCTACGATCGCTACGTGGCCATCTGTAATCCGTTGCTGTATAAGGTAACCATGTCCCGTCAGGTCTGTGCCTTGCTGACTGTTGCTGCATATATGATGGGGTTTGCTGGAGCCTCTGCCCACACAGGGTGCATGCTCAGACTAACCTTCTGCAGTGTCAATGTCATCAACCATTACCTGTGTGATATTCTTCCTCTCCTCCAACTGTCTTGCAGCAGCACCTATGTCAACGAGGTAGTAGTTCTGATAGTCGTGGGAATTAATATCACAGTACCCAGTTTTACTATCCTAATTTCTTACGTCTTTATCCTCACTAGCATTCTTCATATCAGATCTGCTCAAGGACGATCGAAAGCCTTCAGTACCTGTAGTTCTCACATCATTGCTATTTCTCTTTTCTTTGGCTCGGCAGCATTCATGTATCTTAAATATTCTTCTCCGGGGTCTATGGACGTGGGAAAAATTTCTTCAGTTTTCTACACTAATGTGGTGCCCATGCTTAATCCCTTAATCTACAGTTTGAGAAACAAGGATATGAAAGTTACATTGTGGAAAGCACTGTTTAAAACCCAAAGGAGAAACATGTTCTGATTAGAAATTATAACATAAAGAAATTCAATTTTTATTAAAAAATTTTTGTATGTATAATTATTTTTGAGAGAGAGACAGAGTGTGAGCAGGGGAGGGGCCAAGAGAGAGGCAGACATAGAATCCGAAGCAGGCTCCAGGCTCTGAGCTGCCAGCACAGAGCCAGACATGGGGCTCAAACTCACGAACCATGAGCTGAAGTTGGACGCTTAACCGACTGAGCCACCCAGGTACCCCAAGAAATTCAATTTTAAAAATTTTATTATGTTTTTCAAGAGGTTTTGATCATTATCAGTGTTGTTTCTGCAGATTGTGTTATCTGTGTTTTAATAGACCCGTCATAGCATTTCCCTTATAGCTACTTTGTTTCATTGTTTGCTTTTGTATTTCTGTACCTGAAACCAGCTTACTAAATAACTAATAACATGTTTATAAAAAGAAAAAATATACTGGCTATTTTCTTTTCATACTGTTTCTGTCTCTAAGGTATTCTTAATCTGAACAAATATGATAAGCTTCATAAGTCACAGAAAGTTGAATTTACAGTTATCTCTCTTAAACACAGAAGTGCCAAAAACTAAAGAAACATTCTTATTCTTCTCCATATTATTGCTGGTATAGGCAGGAGGATTCAATGAAATGTGTTCATTACAAACTGTGTATATGGCCTAAAGTATAATCAAGTCCTCTGATATTTTCATTTTGTTCTATTTTCTTACCAACTTTTCCTTGTACCATTCTGTTCTTTCTTGTTCCCATTGAAAATGGCAAAATGCATTCTGTACACCACAGCTTTTGAGAGCTTCAAACAGTCTAGTTCATTTAAATTGAAGTGAATACATATATTGCCAAATATAGCATTAATATATATGATTAAAGGAATAATACTATGTATCTCAGGATCCAAATATGGGGGATGATTGGTGTATGACTAGTCTGTTACTTATCACTTAAAGGAAAATATTGAATATTGGGAGAAACATGTTAAACACTTTTACTTATTTAATGAAATTTATCATGAAGAAAGGGTATATATTAATGATAATAAACTTTATTTCTAGCAACATTTTGTGACCTTTCTTAAACCTGTCTCATAGTCCATTTGGGCTATTATAATAAAATTCCACAGACTTAGTGGCTTACAAACAACAGAAATTTATTTCTAACAGCTCTGGAGTCTGTAAGTTCAAGATCAGGGTGCCAGCACAAATGGGTGAGAGCAGTTTTTTAGGTCACACACCTCTCATTACATCCTTACATGGTGGCAGGAACTAGTGATTTCTATGGAGATTGATTGATTGATTGATTTAAAGTTTATTTATTTATTTTGAGAGAGAGAGAAAAGAGTGGGAGAGGGACAGAGAGAGGGAGAGAGAGAATCCCAGGGAAGCTCTGCACTGTCAGCACAGAGCCCAGTTCGGGGCTCGACTCATGAACCATGAGATCATGACCTGAGCTGAAATTAGGAGTTGGATGCTTAACCAGCTAAGCCACCCAGGCACCCCTCTGTGGAGCTTCTTTAAAAGGTATAAATCATACTTATGAGAATTCCATTGTCATGAACTAAGCACCTCCCAAAGGCCCCACGTTCTAATATCATGTTTGGGGGTTAGGATTTCAACATTTGACCACAGCACTTTGTCTCACCAATAAGAAAATAAATATTTACAGTAGATGCTGTTTCCTTCAATTTTTCTATCTCTCCATGTTTTCTCATTAGTATATTAGAATTTCAGATACATTGGGAGGGCAAGAAATGCTTGTTGAATTGGATTGTCTTGTTTGAATAACAACAATAATAAATTTATTGCTAAGACAATAATTAATAAAATATAATAAAATAACAATAATAGATAAATAAGAAAGAACACTGGGATATATTTTGTTTTGGGGAGTGGACTGTGGCAGTCATAGAGAGCTCCTCTTCAAGAGAACCAGCTGTGTGGAGAATTGTTGACTAATAGTCTATAGCTGATACTCCTTTGGATTCACCATCATGTTCAGGCAGAGTCCACGCTCACTCTGAGATGTCCCCAGCCGATGGCTGAGCATGATGGGTCAGACAGGAGCTGGCCAATATCTGCGTAACATGGCATCTTCTGATAGGCAGTCTTTGCTTAGGGACTTCCTGTCATCCTAACAGAGAATTTTTAGAACTGCACTGTAGGCTGACATTTTCCTACCCTGTCCTTCCTTCTCTTCCTTCTTTCTTAGGTGTCGAGGTTTCAACCCAGTCTGAAAGCCTTTATCATTGATTCCTTCTCCTTCCCACTTTATCCTTCTCAGGGATTTACCACAATAAATGTCTTGTAGGTCTAACTATTCCTTGGCATCTGCTTCTTGGGGAACTTTAGATGACACAGAAGATTTACACTAACTGATTTTACCACTTAGATTTAGGCTCTGGTAATGAGGACAGATTGGTTTTGTTATAAAGATGGATAAATAAGTCATGGTACAGCATAGAAGGTTCAGAGAGAAATCCTTACTTATACAGTCAATTGATTTTTGACCAAGCAGCAAAGTAAATCCATAGGGATAGGAAAATCTTTTAAGCAAATTGATGCTGGAAATACTATTCATGAGAAAACAATTAAATGACCTCTACCTCACACCATATACAACAATTAATTTTAAATATATCAAACCACACATATAAAGCTTAAAAATAAATCTTCTGGAGGAAAATATAGAAAAGTATGCTGGTGTAGGCACAGATTTCTTAGACATACTCTAGAAAGTACTACATTCAAAAGAAAAAAAAAACAAAGACAAAATAAACTTCATTAAAATTAGAACATCTGGGGGCGCCTGGGTGGCTCAGTTGGTTGAGTGTCCGACTTCGGCTCAGGTCGTGATCTCGTGGTCTGTGAGTTCGAGCCCCGCGTCGGGCTTTGTGCTGACAGCTCGGAGCCTGGAGCCTGCTTCGGATTCTGTGTCCCCCTCCCTCTCTCTGCCCCTCCACCACTCATGCTCTGTCTCTCTCTGTCTCAGAAATAAACATTAAAAAAATTAAAAAAAAATTAGAACATCTGTTTATCAGAAAACTATTCTTAGGCAAGCCAAAGACTTGGCAAATGTTTGCAATACATATACCTGACAAAGGTATTGTAACCATAATATGTAACAAGTTAAAAATTAAGAGATACCTCAATAATAAAAAGGCCATTTCATAAATGGGCAAATGATTTGAAAGATACATCCCAAAGAAAGGCATGCAAATGGCCAATAAGCACATGGAAATGTGCTTAACTTTCCATACCTCCTTAGATGCACAGTCAGTAGCTGGACAACACTCCCTTGGCAACTGTATTGCCCAAGCTTCAGTGCATGGGCTGTGTGTATCCTGAGCAGCTTAAGCACTTGTCGGGTTTCCATTCATCCAGGCACCGATCCCATAGAGCTGCTCCTCTGAGATTCCAGAATCTGGTTATTCTTCCTTTTCTATGTGTTCCACCAGTTGTGAAAATGGTTATTTTCTATAGTTTAATTGTCTTTATACTTTTTTGTAGTTTAATATTTTCTGTAGTTTAACAGTCTTTATATTTTTCAATTTTTTTCTCTTTCCCCCTGGCAATATCTGTATAAACCAATTCTTTGTTTTAAATATACTCTATAGGAAGTACATATCATGCCATTTGTTTTTTCCTGACTGGACCTTGTCTGATATGGGTAACTCATTTTATGTGATTTTGATGGATTGATTTGCTCACGTTAGAAGACATTGTCTTGTCCAATCAGCACATGCCGAATCTCAATGGCAGTGATTAGTCAGAAATAGGCATTTGACTTGTCTTTTCTGCCATAACTATTAAAAAAACATTTTTCTTTTCTCCCTAGAGTTACTGAGCTGGTAAGATTAAATCTAGGGATTTTGATGGTTCTCTTTTCACTACATGGGGAGAACCCATCTAGGATTAAAACTGAGTAGAATTAAACAGAACAAAAATTGGGAAGAGAGACATACCCATGAAGGACTTGGTCCTGTACAGCCACACAAGAAGCCATGTGCGTTCTCAATTCACCAATTTCACACACTTCTGTGTTACAGGCTGGCTTATCGAGATAAATTTGACTTGAATTTCTGTCACTTAATTTGAAGGAGTCTTTATGTATGCTTTAGAAAATTGTGTATATCACCTATACCACACAATTATGTAGTGGTAAAATAAATCAATTTTGGATTCATAGCCATTTAAATGTGAATCTTGCTCTGGCAGTTGCTGTTTTGACCTTGCAACGGCAATTAATCCCTCCTGCCTGATTTAGGGGGTGGGTGTAAGGTGACATGAGGGAAGGTGGATAAAGAATCTAGCACTGTGACTGGCTAACAATAACTAATAGTGCTACAAATCTCAGTTTCCTTGGTTATCTCTTTAATATACTGAGAAATCATAGGGTCAAGGCCTATACCTCATTCTGTTCGTTTTCACTCTGTCTTGTAGTCTAAATGCTCAAAAAATTGTTCATTAAATGAAATGAGCCAGTAAAATCTCTAAAATAAAGAGAAAGTCTATTTATGGAGTTTTAGCCCTCATGTACCATCTACTTTGGGTGGAATATAACTGATCAAGACCTGGAACATTAAACTCCAGGCTCCAGGTTCCTGTGGACTTAGTGTGATCCTAGATGTGCAGTGGAGGACTCGGGTTAAAGACGGAAGACAATGTAAGCAACTTGTCTCTGTTTCTTCCTGAAATTCACTGATGTGACAGAATGGATTAAAATGGCATTAACTCAGATAATTTATGATTATAACCATATGTCGGTAGGAATTAGGAATAGAGAGCAAGAAGAGAATGTGCACGAATGTGCAGTGATGAAAGGGGGTAGAAAAGTTCCAAATTCTTATCTTCTGTAGGAGTCCAGGTTAGAAAACTGTTAGAGTAATCTGAATTTGAGATAATGAGAGCATGCAGAAACTGTGTAAGAGGGAAGACCAAACCTTTCAAGGAGTTGGATTCTCTGGGACTTGGAGACTGGATGAAGATGGCAAGTGAGAGGAAATTGCTTCAGTTTAGTTTGTAGACTAGTTGCCTTGGATGATGGTGAAAATGATGATCTGGAGGAGGAGCAATGGAAATCGTAAGAAAATGCTAACTTCAGTTTTGGGAACTTTGTGCTTGTGGCACATAAGTGGACATAAGATAGAGCTTTCTGAGAGGTACTTAAGGAAGAAGTGCATATATATGTAGATATAGATCTACATGTGGATCCACATTTCTCAAAATGAGTGATTTTGCCCCCCGCCCCAGGGACCTGTGCCAATGTCTGGAGAACATTTTGCTGGTCACAACTGGTGCTGGGGATACTACTGGCATCTAATGGGTAGAGGCCAGGGATGCTTTCAACTTACGATATGCAGGATGGTCTCATGATAAAGAATTATCTTGTTCAAAATGTTAATGGTGCCAAGGTTGAAAAACCTTGATATAATTAATGTGGATTGGGAACAGGGGAGGGGTACCAACACTTATCAGGCCCCTTTTATGTGTCAGGCGTGTTTCTGATACTTTATATGATTTAACCCATTTAATCCTCACAGAAATCCTTATGAGATTGCTCTACTAAACTCATTTATAGATATACATAGGTATAAGTAAATATAAAAGTATACATCCACGGGACGGAGAAGTTATCACTGCCTTCAGTCTCATAATTAAGGACTTTAAAGCCCAGACTTAAACTCAGTCTCACTTGAGGGCCCACTCCCACTCTCTCAACCACTTTGCTAGAATATCCCTTTACAGGAGTGAGATCCACAAACATGGACAGGGCTACAGCTATGATTTAATGTTTTGCTTATGCGATCCCAGAGGCTTTAGGAAAATGCTAGAAATGGCAAGTGACCATGCCCAGATTTTCCTCTTAGAACTGTGCAAAGACTCCAGGGGATGATGAAGGAGATGAGGAACTTCCTTCCTCTGAATTGAGGGTTAAGAATGTCTATTGTGAAATTATAAACTGAGCAGAACATGGAGTCTTAAGGGATCCAACATTAGGTCTATGACACAGGATATAAACATAGGCTCAATAATGTCTATCCTCAGTGGACTCATTTAACTTGGAAGGAAATAATGAGGGAGAGAATAAGTCTTCTGTGATTCTAATCAATTTCCCCAGAACTACAGGTCATGCAATAGATTTCCATTTGAGTCAATTGTTTTGGAGCTCAAATAAGGTTGTTTTCCTTCTTGCAAGTGAAGAGGACTTCTGGACAAACTCTCAAATAGAGAGCATGGCCTGTTCTCCAGAATGCCTCTTTTAGCCTGTCAAAGACCTAGGGTGTACTGATGGGTATTGCCTTTTTCCTTGTCAGAAACGTTGACCCCTCAGGACTGTAGAGTAGAAGTGGCCGTAAGGTCCAGCAGCAGTGAAGCCTCTAGGAAAGCGAAGGTGAGGGTTGAATTACATTTGTCTGGATAATTTTCTTTCAGACTCCAGACTGCACAAGTCAAGGGTTGTGGGGAACAACACCAATTTATTAATTTATTGCTCTTGTCAGCCTTAATCCTGAATGGAAACTGGGGAGAAGGGAGGAAATGATGTGCAGAGACATTGGGGGTCTACCAGCATTCTTTCTGCACAAATAGCATGTGTAGAATTAGAGGAGAAAATGAGGAGTCATTCAGAATAATCATAGGAAGTCTTTCTCCTTGGATTCCTTGCATGTGTCTTTAGATAACCTTGAGCCTGTAACCCAGCAGATGCATCTCTACCTCTGGAGACAAGAGTGAGGGTCTATTGTTAATGTCGGCTTCTACCTCTGTTCCTGCAGATCATGCCTGTGAAGCGAATGGCTGTGGAAAATGACTCCTCTGTGACTGAATTTATCCTTATGGGATTAACAGACCAACCTGAACTCCAACTACCTCTGTTTTTTCTGTTTTTGGTGAACTATGTGGTCACTGTGGTGGGCAATTTGAGCTTAATTAATTTAATTTGCCTGAATTCACACCTTCACACCCCCATGTACTTTTTCCTCTTCAATCTGTCCCTGATTGATCTCTGTTATTCATTTGTCTCTACCCCAAAAATGCTGATGAGCTTTATTTCAGACAAGAACATCATCTCCTTAATGGGATGCATGACTCAGTTATTTTTCTTCTGCTTTTTTGTCAACTCTGAGTGCTATGTGTTGACAGCCATGGCCTATGATCGCTACGTGGCCATCTGTAAACCTCTGTTATACACCATTACCATGTCCCCTCAAGTCTGTTCTCTGCTGATGTCTGGTTCATATGTGATGGGTTTTGCTGGTGCCATGGTCCACACAGGGTGCATGATCAGGTTGATCTTTTGTGACTCCAGTGCCATTGACCATTACATGTGTGATATTTTTCCCCTCCTCCAGCTCTCCTGCAGCAGTACCTATGCCAGTGAGCTGGTTATCTCTGTTATTGTGGGCTCAGTTGTCATTGCATCTAGCTTCATTATCTTTATTTCTTATTTTTTGATTCTTTTCAATATCCTTCACATCTCATCAGCTCAGGGTTGGCCCAAAGCCTTCAGCACCTGTGGCTCCCACATAGTAACTGTTGGCTTGTTCTATGGATTTGGGTTGCTCACTCATGTCAAGCCATCATTTTCTGGGTCTGTGAGCCAAGGGAAATTTTTCTCCGTGTTTTACACCAATGTGGTACCCATGCTCAACCCTTTCATTTATAGCCTCAGGAATAAAGATATCAAACTTGCTCTGAAGAAAACCCTGAAGAGAATTACAAACTGAGTAGAACCATCTATATCTCCTTTCCTATGTCTTTTTGTCTGCTCTCTGGTCTTCTTCATCCTCTTCTTATTTTTTTCCTTCCTGTTACCTTTATAAAGTCTTCTGGGCAGGATTTCTACCTTAGTTTCCTTTTTTTCCCCTCTTGTCACTTAATGTAACCATTTGGGCCTATTCCTGGACTTGAGGGTCATCCTCAGTTCTAAGGTGACCCCAAACTGATCTTTATTCACCATATCAGTTGGAGACACAAGGCTAACCTTTCCTATTTAAGGATAACTCTACCTATTAGTTTTTCTCTTGTCTTTCCCATCCAGGGTAAGCCATCAGGTAGTATGCTATCTTATGAGTTAATTTCTTTCTTTTTTTTTTTTTTTTTGCTTTCTCTGAAACAGTTACACAGAGAACTTCCCTGTTTCAAGGGTTTTATTACCTATAATTGCATTAAAACAGAGAAGGCATGAGAAAAATTGTGGACACAATACATTTGTAAAAATTTCCAGAAATTTTTAGGATTCTTTTAGTAATGGTTCTTGTTCTGGATTTTTATTATCATGTATGTAATGGAATTGAATACCTTGTTGAATCTAGCTTCTTTCTTTTATTCTTGAAGATGCTTGGAAATGAATGAGCTACACTACTCTGCTCACATTTTCCAATCCCCACTAATAATGAATGCCTCTGTTTGTGCAGTGGTCAACTGATATTTTGTCATAAATAGAATTGAAATTACCATCAACTTGTCTGCGTATGCATGGATTGTGATTGTGATTAAAAATCACAGAATAATATTCTTGGCTATAGAATAGGGTGTCATGTGCAATGTCAAGATTCTTTGCCTAGCTCTGTAACAGGGATTCCCTTTTGCAAAGGAAGATTTGTTTCCTGCTTTCAAAAGACAAAAATATATGGCGGAAACCTTGCCCTATTGGGATTTATTTTATTCAATATGTAAATTTGACTCCTCCCTTTGGTCTCTTACAAGAAAAATTAAATCTATGGTCCATATGTGTGCCACATTCTTTATAAGTTATATTAAAAGATAAGCCTATCTATCCTGTTCTTGGATGAGGAAATAGTTATGTGACTTGCAGGTGCACTTAATGGTGCAGAGCCCAGTGTTTTAGTCCACTGTGCATCTCACAAAGAAATGGAAGGGAAGAAAGGAGAATTGTGAAGGAATAAGAGAACTTCTGGAATGTTGTTCCAGAATGAGTTTGAAAGTGGGAATTTTCATGGAAATAGTGTCCTCAGCCATGATGCCTGTCCAAAAGCAATTGTCTACAGAGCTTTGATGCCCAGCTAGAAAAATGCATCTGTCTCTGGAGAAGTTTGATTTTAAAGTGAGGTTACAGGGTGAGTTACAAAGATATATTTTGTCACAATCTTTTTATGTCTGTGATCATTTCTTGGGATACTGAGGCTGAGGAGTTTGGGGGTAAGCCTCCCTGGTGAGGCACGCCACAATTTTCAGAGTATTATGTATAGTTTAACAAGCCTGTTAGATATTATGCTATCTGCTGGAAACAAGCAACAAGAAAGAGTTCTTTATAATAAATACAATGGAAAATAGGACTCTACAAAATTTTCCTATTTTGTGTGTAACTTTGTGTGTGTCTACCATCCATAACTACTTTCAATGATTTTAGGGTCAGATATCTCTCAAGGGATATATCCTAGACAAGGGATATATTAGATTATCTCTGTCATTTTTATGTTTATACAAAGATATCATGAGTTTTGAGAAGTTCTAAAACATTAGTTTGTAAGAATAGCCTTATGAAATAACTAATGCTTTTAAGAACTTTGCTTAAACCAGATTAAAATTATTGTTACAAGATTTGGCTCAGTCAGTTAAGGGCCCAACTCTTGATTTTGGCTCAGGTCATGATCTTGCAGTTTGTGAGATCAAGCCCTGCCTCTGGCTCTGTGCTGAAAGCATGAAGCCTGCTTGGGATTCTCTCTCTCCCTCTCTCTCTCTGCCCCTCCCCTGCTTGCACTCTAACTTTCTCTCTCTCCCAAAATAAATAAACATTAAAAAACTACAAGAACAGATAATCAGGTAATTATATTTAGTATACTACCTAGCACACTGTCATAATTTTTATGGTTTGTTTTTTGAGAGAGAGAGCATGAATGGGGGAAGGCAGAGAGAGGGGGACAGAGGATCTGAAGCAGGGTCCACGGCATCAGCACAGAGCCTGATGTGGGGCTGGAACTCACACACCTTGAGATCATGACCTACGCCGAAGATCAACGATCAAACAACTGAGCCACCCGGGTGCCCCACTGTCATAATTAAAAAACAAAAAACAAAACAAAACTTTTATTCCTCAAGTAAATATGAATGCCTCATACCCACATCTGTCCTTCTTTGTCTACATCCACTTAAATGCCTGGTTAAATAGCTTAAAACTGTTTGGTTTGAATTTGACTCTAAAGCACATGTTTTTAGAAGTTCACATGCTTTAATAAAGACCTAGAATAAGACATACGTGTCTATAAATCCTTGGTACTTAACAAAAAATAAAATGTTTATCACAGGCATAGCACATAACTTGTGGTCTGAATACTGTATGTAGGCATCAGCACTCCGTAGCCTGGCTCAGTTCTGTGAAGTCAACAGTCTTAACTTCACAGGTCGAAATTCTTGTGTTGACCTAGCAAATCTAATTGATTTAACTTTTTAATTTAAGCCACATTTTAATATTTATAAATAAAATTGTTAAAATTTAAGCCTAGTGTTTTAAATATTTATGTAATAAGAAAATTCAATGTGAAATAATTTCAGAATATATAAGCTTATCTTACGACTATTGAATGTTTGGAAATTTTGTATATGTATTTTGGTGACTTTTTAAAAGATGTGGATATTGTTATATACTTATTTCTTTTTCTCCTGTCATATCATAGTTGTTTCCTAAACAATTTAAATTGGAAAATCCTTTGTTTCACTTACATTCAACCCATATTAACATAAGTTAAAGACATATCAAATCTTTTTTATATATATAAAATTACATTAATTATAATCTGCTTAAGTATATTATGTTAACTTAAAAGGGTCCTTTAGTTAAACTTTCCAAGAAAACATGAAATAAGAAATCTTAGAAACTTATTGTTTTAGCAGTTATGAATGGTGAATGGTACCTGTTCATCAACCAAGTTCATTCCATTATTTCAAGGAATTGAAATGTTTTCAGGTCCTTGATTTGCTTCAGCACTAAGGCTGACTTACTAATGAAAAACTTTTTAGATTTTTTTAAATCCAAAGTTCTCATTCTTTCTCCTTCATGAATAAAAATTGGGACAGAGTTTTCTCTGCACAGCAGACAGTATGGCAAATGGGTTAAGGTTAAGGTGTTGGATTTAGGGCAATCAGATTTGACTGTGAACAGCTGGAGTTTAAATCTGATTTCCAAGCATGTGGTAGGTAGCCTAGAAACAGAGATAAAGAGGAAAGGAAGTCTCTACTACAAAGCTGTAATCATCAAGACAGCATGCTTTTAATTCCCTTGCCTTTGGAGATGTGTCAAGTACGAAATTGCTGCAGCTGAGGTCAGAGAGGTTTTTTTCCTGCTTTCTCCTCTAGCATTTTGATGGTTTCCTGTCTCACATTCACGTCCTTTATCCATTTTGAGTTTATTTTTGTGACTGGTGTGAGAAAGTGGTCTAGTTTCATCCTTCTGCATGTTGCTGTCCAGTTCTCCCAGCACCATTTGTTAAAGAGACTTTTTTTCCATTGGAAAGAGCCTAAATGTCCATCAACGGATGAATGGATAAAGAAATTGTGGTTTATATACACAATGAGAAAGAATGAAATATAGCCTTTTATAGCAATGTGGATGGAATTGGAGAGTGTTATGCTAAGCGATATAAGTCATACAGAGAAAGACAGATACCATATGTTTTCACTCTTATGTGGATCCTGAGAAACTTAACAGAAGACCATGGGGGAGGGGAAGGAAAAAAAAGAGTTAGAGAGGGAGAGAGCCAAACCATAAGAGACTCTTAAAAACTGAGAATAAACTTAGGGTTGATGGGGGGTGTGAGGGGGGGAGGGTGAGTGATGGGCATTAAGAAGGGCACCTGTTGGGACGACCACTGGGTGTTGTATGGAAACAAATTTGAGAAAAAAACAAGAGGTAGGAAGATGGCAGCATAGGAAGATGCTGGGCTCACTTCATCCTGCTGATCACTTAGATTCCACCCACCCTACCTAACTAACCTAGAAAACCTCCAGAAGACTAACAAAATGGACTGTCTGGAGCCATGTGTAGACAAGAGGCCCACGAAAGAGGATCCACCCGGCTAATACACCCTTGGCCAGATCCCATTGAAGCAGCACCACAAGCCTAGAAGTGTGCCAGTAGCCCAGAGAGGGGCCACACCACTCCACAGTGAGTTCTGCCCTGGGAGAGGGAAAGATAATGTACACATCAGTCTGACAGTGGCCCCAGTAGTGGGCTGGAGAGAGACATCAGGTCTGACTACGGCCTCGCCCACCAACACAAGTTACTCCAGCACAGGGGAAGTACTCTGCAGTTCCACGCCACCCCAGGGACTACCCAAAATGACAAACTGGAAGAACTCTCTGCAAAAGAAACTCCAGGAAGTACAACAGCTAACGAATTGGTCAAAAACGATTTAAGCAATATAATGGAACAAGAATTTACAATAATATTCATAAAATTAATCGCTGGGCTGGAAAAAAGTATAGAGGACAGCAGAGACTCTATTGCTACAAAGATCAAGGGACTAAGAAATAGTCTTGAGGAGCTAAAAAACATTATAAATGAGGTGAAAAATAAAATGGAGGTGATCACAGCTCGGATTGAAGAGGCAGAGGAGAGAATAGGAAAATTAGAAGATAAAATTATGGAAAAAGAGGAAGCTGAGAAAAAGAGAGATAAAAAACATCCAGGAGTATGAGGGGAGAATTAGAGAACTACGTGATGCATTCAAACGGAACAATATCTGTATTGTCGGAATTCCAGAAGAGGAAGAGAGAGAGAAAAGGGCTGAAGGTGTAGTTGAACAAATCATAGCTGAGAACTTCCCTGATCTGGGGAAGGAAAAAGGCATTGAAATCCAAGAGGCACAGAGAACTCCCTTAAGATGTAACTTGAATCGATCTTCTGCATGACATATCATAGTGAAACTGGCAAAATACAAGGATAAAGAGAAAATTCTGAAAGCAGCTGGGCATAAACAGGCTCTAACCTATAAAGGGAGACCCATAAGACTAGTGGCAGACCTATCTATTGAAACTTGGCAAGCCAGAAAGAAATGGCAGGAAATCTTCAACGTAATGAACAGAAAAAATATGCAGCCGAGAATCCTTTATCCAACAAGTCTGTCATTCAGAATAGAAGGGGGCATAAAGGTCTTCACAAACAAACACAAACTGAAGGAATTCATCACCACTAAACCAGCCCTACAAGAGCTCCTAAGGGGGGTTCTGTGAGTGAAATGTTGCAAGGACCACAAAGTACCAGAGACATCACTACAAGCATGAAACCTACAGACATCACAATGATTCTAAACTCATAGCTTTTAATAACACTGAATGTAAATGGACTAAATGCTCCAACCAAAAGACATAGGGTATCAGAATGGGTAAAAAAACAAGACCCATCTTTTTTCTGGCTACAAGAGACTCCTTTTAGACCTAGGACACCTTCAGATTGAAAGTGAGGGGATGGAGAACTAGCTGTCATGCTAATGGAAGTCAAAAGAAAGCTGGAGTAGCCATACTTATATCAGACAAACTAGACTTTAAATCAAAGGCTGTAACAAGAGATGAAGAATCGCATTATATAAGAATTATAGGGTCTATCCATCAGGAAGAGCTAACAATTATAAATGTCTATGCACCGAATACAGGAGCCCCCAAAAACATAAAACAATTAATCACAAACATAAGCAACCTTATTGATAAAAATGTGGTAATTGCCGGGGACTTACACTTATAGCAATGGATAGATCATCTAGACAAGGATCAATAAAGAAACAAGGGCCCTGAATGATACATTGGATCAGATGGACTTGACAGATATATTTAGAACTCTGCATCCCAAAGCAACAGAATACACTTTCTTCTCAAGTGCACATGGAACATTCTCCCAGATAGATGACATACTGGGTCACAAAACAGCCCTTCACAAGTATACAAGAATTGAGATCATACCATGCACACTTTCAGACCACAATGCTATGAAACTTGAAATCAACCACAGGAAGAAGTCTAGAAAGCCTCCAAAAGCATGGAGGTTAAAGAACACCCTACTAAAGAATGAATGGGTCAGCCAGGCAATTAGAGAAGAAATTAAAAAATATATGGAAACAAATGAAAATGAAAATACAACACTCCAAACGCTTTGGGATGCAGCAAAGGCAGTCCTGAGAGGAAAATACATTGCAATCCAGGCCTATCTCAAAAAACAAGAAAAACCTCAAATACGAAATCTAACAGCACACCTAAAGGAAATAGAAGCAGAACAACAAAGACACCCCAAACCCAGCAGAAGAAGAGAAATAATAAAGATCAGAGCAGAAATAAACAATATAGAATCTAAAAAAAACTGTAGAGCTGATCAGTGAAACCAAGAGTTGTTTTTTTGAAAAAATAAACAAAATTGATAAACCTCTAGCCAGGCTTCTCAAAAAGAAAAGGGAGATGACCCAAATAGATAAAATCATGAAGGAAAATGGAATTATTACAACCAATCCCTCAGAAATACAAACAACTATCAGGGAAAACTACATAAAATTATTTGCCAACAAACTGGACAACCGGGAAGAAATGGACAAATTCCTAAGCACCCACACACTTCCAAAACTCAAACAGGAAGAAATAGAAAACTTGAACAGACCCATAACCAGCAAAGAAATTGAATCAGTTGTGAAATATCTTCCAGCAAGTAAGAGTCCAGGACCAGATGGCTTCCCTGGGGAAATCTACCAGACATTTAAAGCAGAGCTAATACCTATCCTTCTCAAGCTATTCCAAAAAATAGAAAGGGAAGGAAAACTTCCAGACTCATTCTATGAAGCTGGCATTACTTTGATTCCTAAATCAGACAGAGATTCAGCAAAACAAGAGAACTACAAGCCAATATCCCTGATGAATATGGATGCAAAAATTCCCAACAAGATACTCTCAAATCGAATTCAACAGCATATAAAAAAATTATTCATCATGATCAAGTGGAATTCATTCCTGGGATGCAGGGCTGGTTCAACATTCTCAAATCAATCAACGTGATACATCACATTAATAAAAGAAAAGATAAGAACCATATGATCCTGTCAATCAATGCAGAAAAAGCATTTCACAAAATTCAGCACCCTTTCTTAATAAAAACCCTCAAGAAAGTCAGGATAGAAAGAACATACTTAAACATCATCAAAGCCATTTATGAAAAGCCCACAGCTAATATCATCCTCAATGGGGAAAAACTGAGAGCTTTTTCCCTGAGATCAGGAACACGACAGGGGTGTCCACTCTCACCGCTGTTGTTTAACATAGTGTTGGAAGTTCTAGCATCAGCAACCAGACAACAAAAGGAAATCAAAGGCATCAAAATTGGCAAAGATGAAGTTAAGCTTTCATTTTTTGCAGATGACATGATACTATACATGGAAAATCCGATAGACTCCACCAAAAGTCTGCTAGAACTGATACATGAATTCAGCAAAGTTGCAGGATACAAAATCAATGTACAGAAATCAGTTGCATTCTTATACACTAACAATGAAGCAACAGAAAGACAAATAAAGAAACTCATCCCATTCACAATTGCACCAAGAAGCATAAAATACCTAGGAATAAATCTAACCAAAGATGTAAAGATCTGTATGCTGAAAACTATAGAAAGCGTATGAAGGAAATTGAAGAAGATATAAAGAAATGGAAAAACATTCTGTACTCATGGATTGGAAGAAGAAATATTGTCAAAATGTCAATACTACCCAAAGCTATCTACACATTCAATGCAATCCCAATCAAAATTGCACCAACATTCTTCTCAAAGCTAGAACAAGCAATCCTAAAATCCATATGGAACCACAAAAGGCCCCGAATAGCCAAAGTAATTTTGAAGAAGAAGACCAAAGCAGGAGGCATCACAATCCCAGACTTTAGCCTCTACTACAAAGCTGTCATCATCAAGACAGCACGGTATTGGCATAAAAACAGACACATAGACCAATGGAATAGAATAGAAACCCCAGAACTAGACCCACAAACGTATGGCCAACTCATCTTTGACAAAGCGGGAAAGAATATCCAATGGAAAAAAGACAGTCTCTTTAACAACTGGTGCTGGGAGAACTGGACAGAAACATGCAGAAGGTTGAAACTAGACCACTTTCTCACACCATTCACAAAAATAAACTCAAAATGGATAAAGGACCTGAATGTGAGACAGGAAACCATCAAAACCCTATTGGAGAAAGCAGGAAAAGATCTCTGTGACCTCAGCCGTAGCGATTTCTTACTTGACACATCCCCAAAGGCAAGGGAATTAAAAGCAAAAATAAACTACTGGGACCTTATGAAGATAAAAAGCTTCTGCACAGCAAAGGAAACAACCAACAAAACTAAAAGGCAACCAAAGGAATGGGAAAAGATATTTGCAAATGATATATCGGACAAAGGGCTAGTATCCAAAATCTGTAAAGAGCTCACCAAACTCCACACCCGAAAAACAACCCAGTGAATAATGGGCAGAAAACATGAATAGACACTTCTCTAAAGAAGGCATCCGGATGGCAAACAGGCACATGGAAAGATGTTCAACGTCGCTCCTTATCAGGGAAATAGAAATCAAAACCACACTCAGATATCACCTCACGCCAGTCAGAATGGCCAAAATGAACAAATCAGGAGACAATAGATGCTGGAGAGGATGTGGAGAAACGGGAACCCTCTTGCACTGTTGGTGAGAATGCAAATTGGTGCAGCCACTCTAGAAAACAGTGTGGAGGTTCCTCAAAAAATTAAAAATAGACCTACACTATGACCCAACAATAGCACTGCTAGGAATTTACCCAAGGGATACAGGAGTACTGATGCACAGGGTCTCTTGTACCCCAATGTTTATAGCAGCACTCTCAACAATAGCCAAATTATGGAAAGAGCCTACATGTCCATCAACTGATGAATGGATAAAGAAATTGTGGTTTATATACACAATGGAGTACTACTTGGCAATGAGAAAGAATGAAATATGGCCCTTTGTAGCAACCTGGATGGAACTGGAGTGTGATGCTAAGTGAAATAAGCCATACAGAGAAAGACAGATACCATATGGTTTCACTCTTATGTGGATCCTGAGAAACTTAACAGAAACCCATGGGGGAGGGGAAGAAAAAAAAAGAGGTTAGAGTGGGAGAGAGCCAAAGCATAAAAGACTGTTAAAAACTGAGAACAAACTGAGGGTTGATGGGGGGTGGGAGGGAGGGGAGGGTGGGTGATGGGTATTGAGGAGGGCACCTTTTGGGATGAGCACTGGGTGTTGTATGGAAACCAATTTGACAATAAACTTCATATATTGAAAAAAATAAAAATAAATAAAAAATTCTCATCAACCAAACAGACAAAAACTCAAGACAAATATGTGAGAAGTAATAGATGTGTTAACTCAAAGGGGGGAATTCTTTCACAATGTATATGTGCATCAAATCCTGATGTTGTACACCTTAAATATCTTTTTAAAATTATATTTAATTTTATTTAAACCCAAGTTAGTTAACATATAGTGTAATAAAACTATCTATTTTTACCTTCAAAAAAAAAACCTGAGAACAAACTGAGGGTTGATGGGGGGTGGGAAGGGGGGAGGATGGGTGATGGGCATTGAGGAAGGCACCTCATTGGAAAGAGCACTGGGTGTTGTATGGAAACCAATTTGACAATAAATTTCATATTAAAAATAAGTAAATAAATAAGTAAATAAACATTAACAAAAATTTTTTTAATAAAAGTCGACCCAATGTCTAATAAGCCATTTTAGAGAAGGGTTTTCTAAAATCAGTACTGTTCACATTTTGGGCCAGATAATTCTTTGTTGTGGAAGGTTGTCCTCTGTATTGTAGAATGGTTGGGGACATCCATCCCTGGCCTTTACCCACCGCGTGCCAGTAGCATTCTCCCCATCCTTCCCCTCCCAACCCCCAGATGGTGACAACCAAAACTGTTTCCAGACATTGCCAAATGTACCCTGGTAATTAAAATTACACCAGTTTGATTGTGCCTGGGTGGCTCAGTCGGTTAAGCGTCTGACTTTGGCTCAGGTCATGATCTCACAGTTGGTGGGTTCGAGCCCCACATTGGGCTGTGTGCTGACTGCTCAGAGCCTGGAGCTTGCTGCAGATCTGTGTCTCCCTCTCTCTCTGCCCCTCCCCCACTCATGTTTTGTCTGTCTCTCAAAGATAAATAAAAATGTTTTAAAAAATTAAAAAAAAAAGAATAAAGGAAGTCTGATGTGATTGCACTCCTATGGTTTTGGCAAGCAGCAAGAACAACGAAACAAAAATGGTACCCATTGCTCCATTTTTAAAGCCCAGACAGGGGCACCTGGGTGGCTCAGTTGGTTAAGCATCCCACTCATGATTTCGGCTCAGGTCATAATCTCATGTTTGGTGAGTCTGAGCCCTGTGTTGGACTCTGTGTTGACAGCAGGGAGCCTGCTTGTGATTCTTTCCTCTCTCTGCCCCTGCCCTCTCTCCCCCCCCCCCACACCCCCGCTTGCATGGGCGCACATGCTCTTGCTCTCAAAATAAATCAATATTTTAAAAAATGAACTGAGGATTGATGGGGGGTGGGAAGGAGGGGAAAGTGGGTGATGTACATTGAGTAGGGCACCTGTTGGGATGAGCACTGGGTGTTGTATGGAAACCAATTTGACAATTTCATATTAAAAAAATTAAAATTAAAATTAAAAAATAACACAAAAAGAAGCCCAGACATATTGTTACTCCACTGTCTGGTGGCCAGCTATAGAAGCTACATGCAGAGGAGGACAGTGCCCATTGTGAACAAGAGTCCCATGGCTCATGTCTAGGCTGCTGAAGAGTTGTGTTTTAAGTGTGCCAGGAGCATTCGTAGGTGCTGTAGTCTGTGGTTGTGGGAGGCCAGGCAAGGAATCCTGAATTTGCTCCAGATAGATGCCCCCACATCTGTTTCCCCATTTCAGATACTCCAGTCCATCTCCAGAGGGATGTATCTTCTTAGTACTATTGAAGCTAGTGTGATTGTTCTAAGAATGTACAAGCGTTCTGCAAATTAGGGCTTTGTTATTCTGAAGTGTTTGAAATGAAATATGAAATTGGCTCTAAATTGGTTTAACATGAAAGAGAAAAGCTCTTTCCTTATTTGAATGATTTCAGTTGTAAACTTTTGAATGGTTTTAAAACTGATTTAAAACTCTATGTTACTTTTATATTCAATATTTTTCGTTATGGGGATTGTAAAAAAATGTATGATTATACGCATTAAGAATTCATGATCAGTAATTGCTGTTTAATTCACAAAATCTGATAGAAAAAATAGGTTCCAGAAACAAGCACACATTTTAATTAAGGATTGTGAAGATATTTTATTTGGAAATATTATCTAATAAATAAAATAATGACAGTTCTCCTTCCCCTCCCCCATGGTCTTCTGTTAAGTTTCTCAGGATCCACATAAGAGTGAAAACATATGGTATCTTTCTTTCTCTGTATGACTTATTTCACTTAGCATAACACTCTCTGGTTCCATCCACGTTGCTACAAAAGGCCATATTTCATTCTTTCTCATTGCCAAATTGTATTCCATTGTGTATATAAACCACAATTTCTTTATCCATTCATCCATAAGAGACTCTTAAAAACTGAGAATAAACTGAGGGTTGATGGGGAGTGGGAGGGAGGGGAGGGTGGGTGATGGGCATTGAGGAGGGCACCTGTTGGAAGGAGCACTGGGTGTTGTATGGAAACCAATCTGACAATAAATTTCATATAAAAGTAATAAAAATAAAGTTAATTAACCTAAAAAAATAATGACATTTTTCAAGTGTATTTTGAGTTTCAAATAATTTACATTAATATGGTATATATTGAAAATACTAAACTTTTATTTTACCATGAAATGTAACACACATATTGAAAAGTTCACAGAACATTTATTTATAATTTAATAAATAATAAATCAATGTAATCTCCACCCAGGTCATAAAATATTGCCAAAACAGTTTATTAGGTATTTATAGCTGTATTTTTCCCCATATGGGTATTTAGTTTCCCGAAGCTTAGCCCAACAATATGAGATAGGTAAATAGTTAAATTAGGGCAAGTGGAATGGGGTATTCATGACATAGTTCAACTTCTGGTGAATGTCTTCATAGTTGGAGGAATGTTTGTATAAACAGTCATATTTAGTGTTAAGAGTTAGGTAATATATATTATAATTTTGTGAGTTTTTTCAAGTTTCTGCACACTAACTATCTATTAGACTTATTACACAGAATCCTATAAATAATATACACAAGATATTTTGGAAAGAAAATATCTAGATAAGGAAAGAAAGTTCTTGGGTCTTTCTCAATTCTCTCATGCTCCTTGGATTTACCACTCTTACATCTGGCCATTCAGAGCATACTATTAACTTTTTTTGTCTGACCAGGACTCTACTTTTATTATTGTTTTTCACTACTAAATAGCTTTTTCATGCTGAAATTTTCAAAAGGAAACCATTGGAGAAATCATGAAAAATAAGGATAAACATACAAACCTAAAATAATCCAGTTATTTGAAGAGTTTTCTGCAAATTTTGGTGGACTCATACAGCAAATTCTTGGGAATAGTATTCTTTCTTTCCAGCTTTTCTCTATTCCTTACCATGTGGTATAGTCTTTTCTGACTGAAGTCTTCCCTTTAGGGAAGTCGTCCATTGGCTTCTGGAAATTTACTTCATGATATAAAGAGAGATATTTGAAAGGAGTTCTATCCTCTTGTTCTCTTGATTTCTTCTTTGGATGTAATTGTTTTTAGATTGGAGCTATGGCAGTCATTTTGTGACTAGGAGGTGAACAGTTTGAGGATGAGGCCAATAGTTTGAGGACAGTGGAATAGAAGAACCTGGGTCCTTGAGAGTATTTAGTTGGCGAACCAACCCTAGGATGCTGTACCTCCAAATTTATTATTATTTGAGAAAAATAAGTGCCTATTTTAAATGAGTATTTGAGCATTCTGTAATAAAGGTACAAACTTCCTAATTGATAACATGGGTTAATGATTACATTCCTGAGATACTAAGTAGTATATTATTCTAACTAATGAATATCTTGGGGGATAGTCTTGTAACTTTCAGTAAACACTGAAGAGAAAAATTGTATTATGATAGAAAGGAGAGTATGTAAATATTTACACTTAAATTTTAAGTACATTCTTCAGTTCACTTGGCTAGTGCTTTTCATTCATTGTACTTCTGTAGTCTCTGAAATGTAAACATTCTCTTTTTTATATTTGTGGAGAAGGGTAAGAGTTCGCACAATACTTAATGTACTCAAAACACTACAATCAATCAAAATAGTACTTTCATGCTTGTTTTTTCAGATTTAACTCTCAATTGATTTCTTCTTTAATTTTATCTAAAACTTAATCATAGCTTTTGAGACTCATGTTTTTATTAGTGTTTCAGTTGCCCATTGGGTAATTGAGGGACAGACCTGTGCTTTCAGAACTTTTTCTAGCAGCAGTGAATATGGCTAAATGCGAGGAGGTATGTGGGAAAATGCTAGAATAACAGGAGCCACTACAGTTCAGCAGCATAGTTGAATTAAGAGCTAAAAACTTATTGAACTTGTGTAGTGCCTGAGGGAAGTGGACGGAAATCATCGTAGACTCTGATGTTTATAGCCTGTGAGAAATGTGGAAGCCTTTCTGAAGGTTTTCACCAAAGAACACCATAATTTACAGAATTATTTATGGAGTGCCTAGTATGCATTCTGTACTCTACATAACACTGTGAGAAAAGTATTAAACAAGACAGAACTGATGTCTGTCCTTATAAAACTTACAGTTTATGGGAGAACATGAGAATTAAAGGGAAGAATGTCTTATGAGTGTTATGATACAAGATCTGGAAATTTTCAGAATGTAAATAACAACAGCTGACATTGATTGACTATGTACAACATGCCAGGTACTGTTCTAAATATTTTACGTACATTTTTTCATTTAATCATCAAAACAAACCAATGAAAGAGATGCTGTTATTGTCATCACTATTTTAAAAATTGTGAACTCAAGGCATGGAGATTTTAAGTAATTTGTCAAGTTTGTAAGCATGGTGTATGGTTCGAACACATGCCCGCTAACTCCTTAGCCCCCACTCTTTTCTATGAGGAAAAGAATATGGCATCATTTCTTCATTAAATCATTAAATGTATGGCCTCTTACATTTAAGGACCCAGTAGGACTTTCAGGGACAAATTACGGAAGGTATTTAGAAATAAAAACTTTAAAATTGGGACTTCTGAGGAAGATGCTCGGTTAGGAGGATCCTAAGCTTCCCTCATCCCACAGATACACCTGGATAACACCCATATTGGTGTAAACAACCCAGAAAATGATGTGAAGCCTGGCAGAACAGATTTTCCACAACTAAATGTAGAGAAGAAGCTACATCAAAAACAGTAGGAAGGGGAGAGATATGGGCTGCAACCTGACTGACTATCCCCAGGCTGGAAGGACACCACAGGTACAGAGAAGGGAGAAAGGCAGGTGCCACACTAGGCATCCCAGGCATGGGGGACCCACACTGGGAAGATGAATGCCCACCACATTTGGCTTTGAAAGCCAGAGAGACCTAACTTCATGAGTTCTTATAATTAGTGTGGCTTGACCCCTGGAACTTTAAAAATCAGCAGGCTTCCCAGAGCCAGAGGGTGATAAGATACTGAGTCTCTGCCCTTAAAGAAAGAGCATAACAAATAGCCCCTCTGAGATACAGCATAAAAGCAGAAGTTTGAAAAATGTCCAGGATATATGGGAAGTAGATTTATTTACTAATCTCAGAACATGTGCTGGAGGGGCAGGTATCTTTGGGAGACTTCTCCAAGAACAAAGGAGCTGGTGGGCAACATTTCTCCCCTGTGTCCCAGCCTAGATACCCAGACACCTTTGAGAATCAGCACAGTGCAAACACTGTCACCCAGCTACGCTATCAGCCTGTGCCATCCTTGTGTGCCCCTGCTGACACCCCCCGGCTTGACCATTCTCCAAAGCTGATCAGGTCTCCTTCCACAGCAGACCTGTGCACACCTTGCTAATGCAATGTGCCCTGCCTCTGCATTCTCTTATGGGCCCTGCCTATCCACCATGCCCTTGGTAGGAGTCCATCCACAGCAATGCCACAAGCATGGAAGTGTGCAAATATCCCTGAAAGAGGGCAGTACCACTCTAAAGTGACTCCTGCCTTGGGTAGAAGGGAAGATAACTATACATACCAGTTTAGTGGTGGACCCATAAGTGAGTTGGGGGCAGATATCTGGTCTGGCTGTGGCCCTGCCCACCAATGAAAGCTTCTTAGAGCACAACACTGGGAGAGTGCCCTGCAGTTCCATGTAACCAGAGCTCAAGGTCTGACCCTATTCATGCCAAAGATGGCCCCAGAATGGTCCATGAACAACAGAGGGACCAAATCCTTTCCACAGCTGGAAAAGAGAGACATTGCAGATGACTGGACTAAAGGCAAATGTGACTCAGCCACAACAGTAGGGTGCATGTAACATGGAGAAGACACTCCTAAAGTGCCAAGTTCTGGTGAACAGGGGACATTGCACTGCAGGCCACTACTTTCCAGCAGGAGCCATAGCTGACTTTCCTAACACATAGAAACAGATACAGAAAGCTAGACAAATGAGTGGACAAGGAATATGTCCCAAATGTAAGAACAGGACAAAATCACAGTAGAAGAGCTAAACAAAATGGAGATAAGTAATAAGCCTGATAGAGAATTTAAAGTAATGATCATAAAGATACTCACTAGACTTGAGAAGAGTGGAGAATCTCAGTGAGTCCAACAGCAAAGCAATAGAAAACCTAAAAAAGAACCAATCAGAGATGAATAACCCAATAACTGAAATTAAAAACAGAGAAAGCAGAAGAATGGGTCAGTGACCTGAATGACAGAATAATGGAAAGCAATCAAGCTGAACAGGAGAAAGAAAAAAGGATAATAAAGAATGAGAATAGATTAAGGGAATTCAGCGACACCATCAAGCATATAACATTTGCATTATAGGGATCCCAGAAGGAGAAGAAAGATAAGGAGCAGAAAATTTATTTGAATAAATAATAGCTGAAAAATTCCTGAATATGGGGAATGAAACAGATATACAGATCCAAGGGGGCACAGAGACCCTCCCCCTCACCCAAATCAACCCAAGGAGGTCCACAACAAAATACATTGTAAATAAAATGGCAAAAAAGTTGTGATAAAGAGAATTTTAAAAGAAGAAAGAGAAAATAAAAGTAGTTATATACTACTTTTCCCCATAAGGAAATTAGCTAATTTTCCAGCAGAAACATTCTAAAGGCTAGATGGGCGTGGCATGATATATTCAAAGTGCTGAAAGAAAACAACCTGCAGCCAAGAATACTGTATCCAGCAAGGCTATCATTCAGAATAGAAGGAGAGATAGTTTCCCAAACAAGCAAAAGTTAAAGGAATTCATGACCACTAAACCAGCCCTCCAAGAAATATTAAATACTAAAGGGGACTTGTTGAGTGTAAAGACCATAAGCAGGAGTGAGAAAAGTGGGAAGCACAAAAGCAATAAAAGTAAATGTATATATAAAAATCAGTCAAGGTATTCACATGATAAAAGGATGTGAAGTATGACACCATATACTTAAAAAATGATGGCAGAAGGAAGTAAAAACTTAGTGCTTTTAGAATGGGTTCAAAATTATGCATCCATTGACTCAATACAGACTGCTATATGCATAAGATGTTATATTCAAACCTGATTGGAACCACAAATCAAAAACTAGTAATAAATATGTAAAAAATAAAAGAAAGGAATCCAACTGAATCACTACAGAAAGCCAGCAAGCCATGAGAAAACAGAGTAAGAGAAGAAAGGGGCAGAGAAGACCTACAAAAACAACCATAAAACAAGTAATAAAATGACGATAAGTACATACATGTCGATAATTACTCTGAATGTAAATGGACTAAATTCTTCAATCAAAAGGCAGAGGTGATGAAATGGATAAAAAAAAAGATCCATCTGTATACTGCCTACAAAAGACTCATTTCAGACCTAAAGATGCATACAGATTGAAAGTGAAGGGATGGAGAGGCATTTATTGTGCAAACGGAAGTGAAACAAAAGCCTGGGCAGCAATACCTATATTGGACAAGACAGACATTAATACAAAGACTGTAACAAGAGACAGAGGGACACTACATAATCATAAAGGGAACAATCCAACAAGAAGGTACAACAATTGTAAATATTTATGAAACCAATGTGGGAGCACCCAAATACATAAAGCAGCTATTAACAAACATAAAGGAAGTAGTTGATAGTGATACAATAATAGTAAAGGATTTTAACACCCCACTACATCAATGGATAGATCATCCAAACAAAATCAATAAGGAAACAGTGGCTTTGAATGACGTATTGGACCAGATGGATATAACAGATATATTCAGAACATTCTGTCCTAAAAGAGTGGAATACACATTCTTTTCAAGTGTACATGGGACACTCCAGAATAGATCATATGTTAATCCACAAAACAAGTCCCAACAGATTCAAAAAGATTGAAGTCATACCAGGTATCTTTTCTGATCACATCACTATGAAACTAGAAATCAATCACAAGAAAAAATCTGGAAATACCACAAATACATGGAGATTAAATAACATACTATAAAAGAGTGAATAAGTTGGGGCATCTGGGTGGCTCAGTTGGTTAAGCATCCAACTCTTCATTTCGGCTCAGGTCATGATCTCACAGTTCGTGAAATCGAGCCCTGTGTGGGGCTCCACGCTGACAGCATGATGCCTGCTTGGGATTCTCCCTCTCTCTCTCTCTTTGCCTCTTTCCCACTCGTTTTTTTTCTCTCTCTCAATAAATAAATAAACATTTAAAAAGAAAGAATGAATGAGTCAAGAGGAAATAAAATAATACATGAAGACAAATGAAAATGAAAACACAATGGTCAAAAATCTTTGTTCTAAGAGTGAATTTTTTCAATTTTTAAGTGTTTTTGTTTATTTTTGAGAGAGAGACAGACAGAGCATGAGCAGGGGAGGGGCAGAGAGAGAGACACACACACAGAATCTGAAGCAGACTCCAGGCTCTGAGCTGTCAGCACAGAGCCCAACGCAGGGCTTGAACTCGTGAACTGCGAGATCATGACCTGAGCCAAAGTTGGACACTTAACCAACTGAACCACCCAAGCACCCCTAAGAGTGAAGTTTATAGTAATACAGGTCTACCTCAAGAAGCAAGAAAAATCTCAAATAAACAACCCAACCTTACAACTAAAGGAGCTAGAAAAAGAAGAAGAAACACAACCCCAAACCAGTAACAGGAGGAAATAAAGATTATAACAGAGATAAATGAAATAGAAATTAAAAAAAAAATAGAACAGATCAATGAAATCATGAGCTGATTCTTTGTTTTTTTTTCTTTTTTTTCATGTTTATTTATTTATTTATTTATTTATTTATTTATTTATTTAATATATGAAATTTACTGTCAAATTGGTTTCCATACAACACCCAGTGCTCATCCCAAAAGGTGCCCTCCTCAATACCCGTCACCCACCCTATCCTCCCTCCCACCCCCCATCAACCCTCAGTTTATTCTCAGTTTTTAACAGTCTCTTATGCTTTGGCTCTCTCCCACTCTAACCTCTTTTTTTTTTTTTTCCTTCCCCTCCCCCATGGGTTTCTGTTACGTTTCTCAGGATCCACATAAGAGTGAAACCATATCATATCTGTCTTTCTCTGTATGGCTTATTTCACTTAGCATCACGCTCTCCAGTTCCATCCACGTTGCTACAAAAGGCCATATTTCATTTTTTCTCATTGCCACGTAGTATTCCATTGTGTATATAAACCACAATTTCTTTATCCATTCATCAGTTGATGGACATTTAGGCTCTTTCCATAATTTGGCTATTGTTGAGAGTGCTGCTATAAACATTGGGGTACAAGTGCCCCTATGCATCAGTACTCCTGTATCCCTTGGGTAAATTCCTAGCAGTGCTATTGCTGGGTCATAGGGTAGGTCTATTTTTAATTTTCTGAGGAACCTCCACACTGCTTTCCAGAGCAGCTGCACCAATTTGCATTCCCACCAACAGTGCAAGAGGGTTCCTGTTTCTCCACATCCTCTCCAGCATCTATAGTCTCCTGATTAGTTCATTTTGGCCACTCTGACTGGCTTGAGGTGATATCTGAGTGTGGTTTTGATTTGTATTTCCCTGATAAGGAGCGACGTTGAACATCTTTTCATGTGCCTGTTGGCCATCCGGATGTCTTCTTTAGAGAAGTGTCTATTCATGTTTTCTGCCCATTTCTTCACTGGGTTATTTGTTTTTCGGGTGTGGAGTTTGGTGAGCTCTTTATAGATTTTGGATACTAGCCCTTTGTCCGATATGTCATTTGCAAATATCTTTTCCCATTCCGTTGGTTGCCTTTTAGTTTTGTTGGTTGTTTCCTTTGCTGTGCAGAAGCTTTTTATCTTCATAAGGTCCCAGTAATTCGTTTTTGCTTTTAATTCCCTTGCCTTTGGGGATGTGTCGAGTAAGAGATTGCTACGGCTGAGGTCAGAGAGGTCTTTTCCTGCTTTCTCCTCTAAGGTTTTGATGGTTTCCTGTCTCACATTCAGGTCCTTTATCCATTTTGAGTTTATTTTTGTGAATGGTGTGAGAAAGTGGTCTAGTTTCAACCTTCTGCATGTTGCTGTCCAGTTCTCCCAGCACCATTTGTTAAAGAGACTGTCTTTTTTCCATTGGATGTTCTTTCCTGCTTTGTCAAAGATGAGTTGGCCATACGTTTGTGGGTCTAGTTCTGGGGTTTCTATTCTATTCCATTTGTCTATGTGTCTGTTTTTATGCCAATACCGTGCTGTCTTGATGATGACAGCTTTGTAGTAGAGGATAAAGTCTGGGATTGTGATGCCTCCTGCTTTGGTCTTCTTCTTCAAAATTACTTTGGCTATTCGGGGCCTTTTGTGGTTCCATATGAATTTTAGGATTGCTTGTTCTAGTTTCGAGAAGAATGCTGGTGCAATTTTGATTGGGATTGCATTGAATGTGTAGATAGCTTTGGGTAGTATTGACATTTTGACAATATTTCTTCTTCCAATCCATGAACAGGGAATGTCTTTCCATTTCTTTTTTTTTTTTCTTTCTTTTTTTTTTTTTTTAATTTATTTTTGGGACAGAGAGAGACAGAGCATGAACGGGGGAGGGGCAGAGAGAGAGGGAGACACAGAATCGGAAACAGGCTCCAGGCTCCGAGCCATCAGCCCAGAGCCTGACGCGGGGCTCGAACTCACGGACCGCGAGATCGTGACATGGCTGAAGTCGGACGCTTAACCGACTGCGCCACCCAGGCGCCCCTCCATTTCTTTATATCTTCTTCAATTACCTGCATAAGCTTTCTATAGTTTTCAGCATACAGATCTTTTACATCTTTGGTTAGATTTATTCCTAGGTATTTTATGTTTCTTGGTGCAATTGTGAATGGGATGAGTTTCTTTATTTGTCTTTCTGTTGCTTCATTGTTAGTGTATAAGAATGCAACTGATTTCTGTACATTGATTTTGTATCCTGCAACTTTGCTGAATTCATGTGTCAGTTCTAGCAGACTTTTGGTGGAGTCTATCGGATTTTCCATGTATAATATCATGTCATCTGCAAAAAGCGAAAGCTTGACTTCATCTTTGCCAATTTTGATGCCTTTGATTTCCTTTTGTTGTCTGATTGCTGAAGCTAGAACTTCCAGCACTATGTTAAACAACAGCGGTGAGAGTGGGCATCCCTGTCGTGTTCCTGATCTCAGGGAAAAAGCTCTCAGTTTTTCCCCGTTGAGGATGATGTTAGCTGTGGGCTTTTCATAAATGGCCTTTATGATCTTTAAGTATGTTCCTTCTATCCCGACTTTCTCAAGGGTTTTTATTAAGAAAGGGTGCTGGATTTTGTCAAAGGCCTTTTCTGCATCGATTGACAGGATCATATGGTTCTTCTCTTTTTTTTTTTGTTAATGTGATGTATCACGTTGATTGATTTGCGAATGTTGAACCAGCCCTGCATCCCAGGAATGAATCCCACTTGATCATGGTGAATAATTCTTTTTATATGCTGTTGAATTCGATTTGCTAGTATCTTATAGAGAATTTTTGCATCCATATTCATCAGGGATATTGGCCTGTAGTTCTCTTTTTTTACTGGGTCTCTGTCTGGTTTAGGAATCAAAGTAATACTGGCTTCATAGAATGAGTCTGGAAGTTTTCCTTCCCTTTCTATTTCTTGGAATACCTTGAGAAGGATAGGTATTACCTCTGCTTTAAATGTCTGGTAGAACTCCCCTGGGAAGCCATCTGGTCCTGGACTCTTATTTGTTGGGAGATTTTTGATAACCGATTCAATTTCTTCGCTGGTTATGGGTCTGTTCAAGCTTTCTATTTCCTCCTGATTGAGTTTTGGAAGAGTGTGGGTGTTTAGGAATTTGTCCATTTCTTCCAGGTTGTCCAATTTGTTGGCATATAATTTTTCATAGTATTCCCTGATAATTGTTTGTATCTCTGAGGGATTGGTTGTAATCATTCCATTTTCATTCATGATTTTATCTATTTGGGTCATCTGCCTTTTCTTTTTGAGAAGCCTGGCTAGAGGTTTGTCAATTTTGTTTATTTTTTCAAAAAACCAACTCTTGGTTTCGTTGATCTGCTCTACCATTTTTTTAGATTCTATATTGTTTATTTCTGCTCTGATCTTTATTATTTCTCTTCTTCTGCTGGGTTTGGGGTGTCTTTGCTGTTCTGCTTCTATTTCCTTTAGGTGTGCTGTTAGATTTTGTATTTGGGATTTTTCTTGTTTCTTGAGATAGGCCTGGATTGCAATGTATTTTCCTCTCAGGACTGCCTTCGCTGCGTCCCAAAGCGTTTGGATTGTTGTATTTTCATTTTCGTTTGTTTCCATATATGTTTTAATTTCTTCTCTAATTGCCTGGTTGACCCACTCATTCATTAGTAGGGTGTTCTTTAACCTCCATGCTTTTGGAGGTTTTCCAGACTTTTTCCTGTGGTTGATTTCAAGCTTCATAGCATTGTGGTCTGAAAGTATGCATGGTATAATTTCAATTCTTGTAAACTTATGAAGGGCTGTTTTGTGACCCAGTATATGATCTATCTTGGAGAATGCTCCATGTGCACTCGAGAAGAAAATATATTCTGTTGCTTTGGGATGCAGAGTTCTAAATATATCTGTCAAGTCCATCTGATCCAATGTATCATTCAGGGCCCTTGTTTCTTTATTGACCGTGTGTCTAGATGATCTATCCATTTCTGTAAGTGGGGTGTTAAAGTCCCCTGCAATTACCACATTCTTATCAATAAGGTTGCTTATGTTTATGAGTAATTGTTTTATATATTTGGGGGCTCCAGTATTCGGCGCATAGACATTTATAATTGTTAGCTCTTCCTGATGGATAGACCCTGTAATTTTTATATAATGCCCTTCTTCATCTCTTGTTACAGGCTTTAATTTAAAGTCTAGTTTGTCTGATATAAGTATGGCTACTCCAGCTTTCTTTTGGCTTCCAGTAGCATGATAAATAGTTCTCCATCCCCTCACTCTCAATCTAAAGGTGTCCTCAGATCTAAAATGAGTCTCTTGTAGACAGCAAATAGATGGGTCTTGTTTTTTTATCCATTCTGATACCCTATGTCTTTTGGTTGGCGCATTTAATCCATTTACATTCAGTGTTATTATAGAAATATACAGGTTTAGAGTCATTGTGATGTCTGTATGTTTTATGCTTGTAGTGATGTCTCTGGTACTTTGTCTCACAGGGTCCCCCTTAGGATCTCTTTTAGGGCTGGTTTAGTGGTGACAAATTCCTTCAGTTTTTGTTTGTTTGGGAAGACCTTTATCTCTCCTTCTATTCTAAATAACTGACTTGCTGGATAAAGGATTCTTGGCTGCATATTTTTTCTGTTTAGCACACTGAAGATATCATGCCAATCCTTTCTGGCCTGCCAAGTTTCAAAAGAGAGATCAGTCACGAGTCTTATAGGTCTCCCTTTATATGTGAGGGCACGTTTATCCCTTGCTGCTTTCAGAATTTTCTCTTTATCCTTGTATTTTGCCAGTTTCACTATGATATGTCGTGCAGAAGATCGATTCAAGTTACGTCTGAAGGGAGTTCTCTGTGCCTCTTGGATTTCAATGCCTTTTCCCTTCCCCAGTTCAGGGAAGTTCTCAGCTATAATTTCTTCAAGTACCCCTTCAGCACCTTTCCCTCTCTCTTCCTCCTCTGGGATACCAATTATGCGTATATTATTTCTTTTTAGTGTATCACTTAGTTCTCTAATTTTTCCCTCATACTCCTGGATATTTTTGTCTCTCTTTCTCTCAGCTTCCTCTTTTTCCATAACTTTATCTTCTAGTTCACCTATTCTCTCCTCTGCCTCTTCAATCTGAGCCGTTGTCATTTCCATTTTGTTTTGCATTTCGTTTAAAGCGCTTTTCAGCTCCTCGTGACTGTTCCTTAGTCCCTTGATCTCTGTGGCAAGAGATTCTCTGCTGTCCTGTATACTGTTTTCAAGCCCAGCGATTAATTTTATGACTATTATTCTAAATTCACTTTCTGTTATATAATTTAAATCCTTTTTGATCAGTTCATTAGCTGTTGTTATTTCCTGGAGATTCTTCTGAGGGGAATTCTTCCGTTTGGTCATTTTGGATAGTCCCTGGAGTGGCGAGGAACTGTAGGGCACTTCCCCTGTGCTGTGTTGTGTAACTGGAGTTGGTGGGCGGGGCCGCAGTCCGACCTGATATCTGCCCCCAGCCCACCGCTGGGGCCACAGTCAGACTGGTGTGTGCCTTCTCTTCCCCTCTCCTAGGGGCGGGATTCACTGTGGGGTGGCGTGGCCTGTCTGGGCTACTTGCACACTATCAGGCTTGTGGTGCTGGGGTGGGTAGGCAAGGTGCACGGGGGCAGGAGGGGCAGGCTTATCTCGCTTCTCCTTAGATGATCCACTTCAGGAGGGGCCCTGTGGCAGTGGGAGGGAGTCAGATCCTCTGCCAGAGGTTTGGCTCCACAGAAGCACAGAGTTGGGTGTTTGCTCAGAGCAAGCAAGTTCCCTGGCAGGAACTGGTTCTCTTTGGGATTTTTGATTCTTTGAAAAGATCAACAAAAATGATAAACGGTAGCTAGAATCATTTTTTAAAAAGGAGAGAAAGGACTCAAACAAAATCAGAAATGAAAGAAGAGAAATAATGACCAACACCACAGAAATACAAAAGATTATAAGAAAGTATTATGAAAAATTATATGCCAACAAATTGGACAAAGTAGAAGAAATGGAAAAAAATTCTTAGAAACTGAAGCTCGAAGAAATAGAAGATTTGAAGACACCAATTACCAGCAATGAAAAATAATCAATAATAATAAAAAAACCTTCCCAAAACAAAAGTCCAGAACCAGATATCTGGCTTCACGGTGTATTTTACTAAACATTTAAAGAAGAGTTAGTACCTTTTCTTCACAAACTACTCCAAGAAATAGAAGAAGAAACACTTCCAAATTCATTCTACAAGTTCAGCATAACACTGATATCTAAGCCAGATAATGACAGTACAGAAAAAGAGAACTATAGGTTAATATCTATGATGAGCATAGATGCATAAGTCCTCAACAAGATATTAGCAAACTGAATCCAACAATAAATTTAAAAAAATCATTCACTATGATCAAGGGGGACTTATTTCTGGGATACAAGGTGGTTCAGAATTCACAAATCAACCATCATGATACATCAAATCAATAAGAGAAAGGATAAAAATCATATTACCATTTCAATATGGAGAAAAAGCATTTCACAAAGTACAACATAAATTCATGATAAACACCCTCAATAAAGTAACAGCCAACTACAAATCTGTAGTAATCAAATACTACAAATCAAATACTACTGTAGTAATCAAATATACTACATATCTATAGTAATCAAAATAGTATGGTATTGGCACAAGAATAGAAACATAGATCAATAGAGTAGAATAGAGATCCCAGAAATAGATCCATGATTATATGATCAATTAATCTATGATAAAGGATGCAATAATATGCAATGGAAAAACAGTCTTTTTAACAAATGGGGTTGGGAAAATTGGACAGTTATAGCAAAAAAAAAAAAAAACACCTTTCTTACACCATATACAAAAATACACTCAAAATAGATTAAAGACCTAAATGTGAAGCCTGAAACCATAAAAATACTAGAAGAGAGTACAGACAATAATTTCTCTAACATTGGCTGTAACAGCATCTTTCTAGATATGTCTCTTGAGGCAAGGGAAACAAAAGTAAACATAAACTATTGGGACTACATAAAAATAAAAAGATTCTGCACAGCAAAGGAAACAATCAACAAAATAAAAAGCCCAACCTATTGAATGCAAGAAGACATTTACAAATGATATATCCAATAAGGGGTAAGTATCCAAAATATAAAGGACTTACACAATTCAACACAAAAAAACAAGTAACCCAATTAAAAAATGGGAGAAGACATGAATAGACATTTCTCCAAAGAAGACATACAGATGGTCAATGAACAAATGAAAGGATGCTCAACATCACTCATCACCAGGGAAATGCAAATCAAAATCACAATGAAATATCATTCATACCTATCAGAACGGCTAAAATGAACAGCACAAGAAACAACAGGTGTTGGTGAGGATGTGGAGAAAGGGTGACTCTCATGCATTGTTGGTGGGAATGCAAACTGGTGCAGCCACTGTGGAAAACAGTATGGAGGTTCCTCAAAAAGTTAAAAATAGAATTACTATATGATCCAGTAATTCCACTATGGCGTATTTACCCAAAGAATACAAAAACACTAATTTGAAAAGCTCTATGAACCCCTATTATTTATAATAGGTAAAATATGAAAGCAACCCAAGTGTTTATTGATAGAGGAAAGAAGAGGCGATATGTATATACAATAGAATTTTACTCAGTCATAAAAAAGGAATGAAATCTTGCTATTTACAACAACATTGATGGATATAGATTGTATAATGCTAAGTTAAATGTCAGTCAGAGAAAGATGAATACCAGAAGATTTCACTCATATGTGGAATTTAAGAAATAAAACAATGAAGAAAAAAAGAGACCAAAAAAACAGACTCCTAACTATAGAGAACAAATTGATAATCTTACCAGGGGGGAGGTGGGTGGGAGTAAGAGTGAAATAAATTAAGGGGATTAAGAGTACATTTATCATGGGTGCCTGGATGGCTCAGTCGGTTAAGTGTCTGACTCTTGGTTTTGGCTCAGGTCATGATCTTGCAGTTCATGGGTTCAAGCCCTGCATAGGGCTATTCACTGACAGCACCAATCCTGCTTGGGATTCTCTCTCTCCCTCTCTCTTCATTTCCCCTTGTCTCTCTCTCTCTCTCCCTCCCTCCCTCTCCCTCCCTCCCTCTCTCTCCCTCTCTCTCTCTCTCACACACACACATAATAAATAAATAAACATTAAAAAGTACACTTATTGTGATGAACACTGAATAAGATATAGAGTTGTTGAATCAGTATACCTGAAACTAATAAAATTGTACCTTAATTATACTGGAATTTAAAAAATTAAAAAAAACACCTTTAAAAGTGAGAAAGGTATTAACCTTTCTTTTTGGAGGTGACCCAGGAGAGATAACAACTGAATTGAATTACTGCAATATTTGAAATATTTAAGAAAAAGAAATAAGGCTGTAGGCAAACTCTATGGAAAGTTTTCATTTAGGATATGGGAAGAAAGGGAGAAAGAACTTCTGCAATAGATTTTCATTAAGAGATGAAGATGATAGAAAGATGGGAGTTTAGTTTTGCCTCTGCCTTGGGGAATGTACAATCCTTAGAGTGAAATGTAAACTTGATTAGCTATTGAGTCCCTAAAGAACTAAAGAGAGATTGTGGTCCCGAGTGTAAACACAATCAATCCCTTTATTTCTCTTTTGTACATAGACTCTATTCCTTGGGATGGAGACTGAGCAAACATCTACCCTGTTTATAATCAAGTGCACTTTATCATTAAACTCACATTCAGTCTTCTGTGTCTTAAGTAGCAAATGTGATGATAATAAAGACTTTGGTCTCTGCTGCTTGAGAAGACTGAAAGTTATAATCAGAAATTATGATATATAGTCCAGAAATATTTGAAGGGCATATCTGAAATTCAGTATGGGCTAAATCCTTTTAGAATTAAAGAAATCAAGGCCTCAAGAGCCTGAAATTTCCTTTCCAAGACTACAGGGGTAAATACCAAAGATAAGGAAGCACTGAGGTTTCTGGCCTAAGGAGGGTGAGTTTCTGAATTCTGTTTATATCAATGTCCTTATTGATTTGACATGGAAGTCCAAAAATGTAAGGTAAGCCACTTCCCTCCCCCCCCCCCAATTTTGTGTAGTCCTAAGACTCAAGTAAAACTGACAGGAGAATATGTTTCAGGGGATAAAAGAATGTTAGAGATCAGAGGGTTCAGGGGATGTAGTATCTCAGTCAGTTCCCTCTCCATGGGTGGAACACTCAATGTTCTAGATTTATGACGTTTTCTCTGTGACATGGGACAGTAACTCAACCTCACCTAGACTCTGGTCCCTTAGTGTTGGATTAGGAACAATATTCATGGTTCCCAATCCACTAAGTCTAATCTGGCCCATTAGAGGCCAGCTTCAGCTTGTTAGGGTCTCTGCCTCCAACTTTACTGGTGATGAGAAGATTCAAGTGAATGAAGAAATAGTGAGATGGGAGAAGGATGATTCTGTCGTGGGCCATGCTTCTTCTTACTCACCTTGGTTTTCCAGCAGTCACGTTGGCATGTGGCAGCACTGGCTTTCCCTCTTAAGGCAAAGTTTGTGATGCACTTTGCTACATTTAGCTTATTAAGACTCTAGTAAGGGAAAGTCCCTGTCACTTAGTCTCATGTTGATGGAAAAGGCAGATTCAATGGGTCCGGGTTGGGCTAGTCTTAGACATTCCCAGTGTACACACTCTCTTGTGGGATGAGATATTGCAGGAAGAGCTGAGTTTTTCTGAGTTTTCTTGTGTGTCCACAGATCCCCTTAGAAAAGAATGACTCCTGGAAATGCCTCTTCTGTGACTGAATTCATTCTGGTGGGATTAACAGACCTATCAGAACTCCAGCTTCCCCTGTTCTGCCTATTTCTAGTCATGTATGTGGTCACTGTGTTGGGAAATATGGGCTTGATTATTTTAATTGGGCTGAATTCATATCTACACACCCCCATGTACTTTTTCCTTTTCAATTTGTCCTTCATAGACCTCTGCTATTCTTCAGTATTTACACCAAAAATGCTGATGAATTTCCTATCAAAGAAAAATATTATCTCTTATATGGGATGCATGACCCAGCTTTACTTTTTCTGTTTTTTTGTAATTTCTGAATGTTATGCGCTGACATCAATGGCCTATGATCGCTATGTGGCCATCTGTAACCCACTTTTGTATAATGTTGTCATGTCCCCTAAAGTGTGTTCCAGCCTTATGCTTGGTTCATATTTGATGGCATTTTCGGGTGCTATGGCCCACACAGGATGCATGCTGAGACTGACCTTCTGTGATGCAAACACCATCAACCATTATTTGTGTGACATCCTCCCCGTGCTCCAGCTTTCCTGCACAAGCACCTACGTGAATGAGCTGGTGGTTTTCATCGTGGTGGGCATCAACATCATTGTGCCCAGTGTCACCATCTTTGTGTCTTATGGTTGCATCCTTTCCAGCATCCTCCACATCAGTTCCACTGAGGGCAGGTCCAAAGCGTTCAGCACCTGCAGTTCTCACATAATTGCTGTTTCCTTGTTCTTTGGGTCAGGTGCAATTATGTATCTTAAACCATCTTCTGTTGGGTCTATGGATGAGGGGAAAATCTCTTCTGTCTTTTATACCAATGTGGTTCCCATGATGAACCCCTTAATCTATAGTTTGAGGAACAAAGATGTTAAAATTGCTCTGAGAAGAACCCTCGGTAGGAGAGTGTTTTGATCAGAAACAGTGTCTGTGCAAGTGGTCATAGGGTAGGGATATTGCGTGTGTTTATTTATAGTATTTTTAGTGGAAGTCTTCCTATCCTGTTTCTCACTGTGGTGAAGGAAATATGAGTCTTCTCTCAATCTGTTTCTGTTTTTTTTTAGGTTTGATCTGATTCCTTTGATTACCATTTTTACAACTGTTGCTCCTTTTCCTCATTTTTCCTATTTAAGAATAACATTAAGAAACATATTCTAAGATTAGATTATTTAACCTCTAATAGCTTCTCTTGTTTATATATGGAAGGATATTTTAAGCCTAATTATACTTTAGAATCACTTGTTGAACTTAAAAAAAGATGGAGATACTGAGTCTCAAATCCAGAGCTTATGAAATGGAAAACAGAATATATATGCATGTTTTAAAACTTCATGGGTTAATATGCTGCTCACCAAAAGTGAAAGACTTGATGTAGAAAAGGAGAATAATAGTATCTTTTTCACAGGTCTATTGGAAGCAACAAATAAAATAATGTGGCAACTACCATCAGAGCATCAAAAAAAAAAAAAAAAAGAAACATATTTATCTGTTTTTTAAAATGTCATTAACGGACTTTTTTCCTGGAAAAAGATGAATGATTTAACAAATGATCAATAAAATAACACAAGTGTTACCTTGTGCATTGGGGGGTTTCTTAACTGACACTTGTAATGTGCAGTTGGAACCATGAACTAGACAATCTGTCTCTATTCCTTTCTTTCCATTGTACTGTGGGCAGGATTATGACTCCTTCAAATGCCAATGTTTCACAATTATAAAAGATTCCATAACAACTATCAATTTTACTCCACTTTGCAGCTGCAAACCCTACACATCAAACTTCTTTTAGCAGAGATTTCATTTTTACCACTCAAAGTCACACATAATAGATTGTTAATATTTATTGGGGTTAATGATTAATTAAAGTCACACAGCTTCTTCATAGAGAAGTCTAGAATAGACTATTAGCTACTTGATTTCGAGTCAACTACTTTTTCTAGTATACTTTCTAATTCACTTTATTTTTATTTTAGTAAACATGAAATATGAGAAAACTTTTCTATTTTGAATGCTGACATTTTTGCAAGAAAAGAAAAATGTGAAATGTTTTCAGAGTCTTCTAATTCAAACAAGACACAGGAAGAAAGATTTTCCAGGAACATGCCATTATTCTATGGCCCAAAGAGATATATGGCCAATAAATCAGAGGTCCCTCAGTAGGGAATGGACAATAAAATTTTAGAAACCATATTTCATTCTGAATTTATAACCTGTTCCATAGAATACTGTAATTATCCTTCACTTTCCATGAAGTTTTCATTAAAACTTATAATATACCCATATTAATAGTGGTCTTGGGAATGAAGACCAATAGCTATGCTCACATTTGTAGGGAACCAGGTAGGGTAAGTAGAGATAAAATAATGAGTTGTAATCAAGTTAGGAAGAAGGAATAGAGTGTAAAATGATGAGAAAGGAAAGTTTTCTGTGACTCTATTCTTTTGGGAAGGCCCTAGAAATAGTATGTGGATGACAAGATTTCTCTTGATAGAATAAAATCTTAAGTTATTTGACATTTAAAAAGTTAAATTCACAGGACTGGTAGACCTGGGAACAATATAATCATCCCTGCTTTTTGGTGGCTTTCATATGTTACTCCCGTATGGATTTTGAAGTTTGGAAATCTCAAACCGCAGCTAGAACAATGGCAATTTGAAAGAACTATTTGGTCTATGGCCATAACAACCTGACTGCGCCCAATCTTGTCTGAATGCGCTATTTGGTGAATAAATGAAATGGTGACAGTGTCTTTTCTGTAGTGGAATGTTGGATTGTTTTTCTTTTGAGAAAACGGCAAATTGATGAACACTCAAAAATCCTTAATATGTTGCATGGAGTGACAACTTAAACATTTTCTAAGATAACTTTAAAAACATTTACTATTTTACTCTTTTTCCAATCTCTACTCACTATTTAGGTATTTTGAAAGTTAGCATAGCTAGATTGTTGGCTTGATTGTTTTTGAGGCATTTGGCATTGCTAAATCCATGACCTGTGGTTTTAAATGACCACTCATTTCCCATGTTCTGACCCCAATATTAATATGCTTGATTTTCACTATTTATATAAAAAAGGGGGTCGTGAGTGGAGTTTTCATTTTGCTTTTGTTTTACTGTGTTGATAAAATTGTTTTCCATACTGGAAGAAAAGTTTATGGCTGTGGTATTTGGGATCCTTTGAAGACACTGTAGACTGCATTCACTCTTCATGTATTTTATTGCTCTTTGAGGTGGACCAAAGAGTGGATTTAAAAGTCATTGATCTTTCATATGATGAGATTCAAATACAAATGACTTCTGTTCCAATTTCAGGAAAAGAAAATCCTTTATTTAAAATTAGATCCCATTCTTTCAGATTATTTTGGAAATTATTAATAAAAAAGCAGATAAAAAGACATTGTAAAATTTAAAGTGCTAAAGTTTTCAGAGGCAAATTAGTTTTTTAGTTAATGCCTTTATAAGTACTATGAAACTATTTGGACCTCTTTCAAAGAGAGGAATATGTCAGAGGAAACAAGTCAGGTGTTTTACATGCACAGCATAGGATTATCCTTTGTAGTTTTTTTATTCTGTGTGTTACATGAAATGTGATAAAAGAAGTTTTGAGAGACAGAATAATTCTATTGAAGTTGTCACAGCTGAGAGTCAAATAAGTAAGCCATAGGATTCACCTCTGCCTGTGTATTAGGAAAGAGATTTTTTTTTCCTAATTTGTGTGCAAGTTTGGAGTTTCTAGTTATAACATATAAAAATGGTCCTCTTAGTTAAATCATAAGGAAAATTTTCAGATTACATGCTAAATTTGTTTCATGTAAATTTTCTGTAAGTGACCTACTGTTGTTACTCAGGATTAGGTTTGGAATGAGCATGACTAGGGTGTGCTGTGGTTAAGAATTGATGAAAACCAGAAGTAAAAGGGGTTTTGAGTTCTATATCTCTTTAATTCCTGAACCCCAGCTTTGTTGAACCCACTTTTCTTTATAATGCCTCCCTACACACACACACACACACACACACACACACACACACACACGTGCACTCAGTGTATTCAAACCTTATAGTTTATGAGATTTCTGCCTAACATCTATTGCATGGCATGTGACCCACTTTGAATCTTTGCAAGAACATTCAGGTACGTGGTTCCTGTTTCTGGCTCCAGTGAGGCAGGGCTGAGTAGGAAATACTACTGAATCCTGCAAAACGAAATGATTATTGCTTCAATTATTCATTTAATTATGCAAAAGCAACAACAGCAAACACGTTTATACCTGCTAAGTGTCTGGCAATGTGTGCAATATGCAATATGTCACAACTGTAAATAAGGTAGAAAGATAGATAGATTTTTTCATATAACAACACAGTAGGGTTACATGCTACACATGGATAGAATCTAAAATCAGTCTTATATAGTAAAAAATATTAGTGAAAATTGATTGTGGTGAATCCGTGTCTGTGTTGGGGACAGTCATGGTATTTTTCTGGAAGTCTGATGCAGTTAGTTTTTCTCT
Organism: Panthera tigris; assembly: GCF_018350195.1. NCBI lineage: Eukaryota > Metazoa > Chordata > Mammalia > Carnivora > Felidae > Panthera > Panthera tigris. Next base: position 21,257,264 of record NC_056669.1, on the reverse strand, counting down.
CTAGCATTGGGATATTTCGGCGTATATTCAGCTGGGCACCAGATGAAGTAGTAAATGAAACACCAGGGTTCTGTGGTAAAAAAAAATGTATATTTGAACTTTAAAATCACTTTCACTGTGGGAAAGTTTTACATTCTAAGACAGAGACTCCTATCTTCAGCGAGGGGGATGGCTGGTGGAATCCAGTGGGCTGCTTAAAGTCTCCCTATGACATAAAGTTGAGTAGACACACTTTATTAATATAGAGAATGTGCAGGGTGTTATGATTGTTCTGGAAGTAGTGTTACTGTTTTCTCCATGCTGTTACATCTGTGTGTCCATGTGCTCCTCAGGGAAGTGCTGGGAGGTCAGTAGGGAAGGGGATTCAGTTTCCATCTCATTGATGATGGAACTGATTCTCAGAGATTTCATGACTTGTTCTGAATCACAATTTATAAATGGTAGAAGCTGAGTCGAGGACCTAGATGTTTTGATTCTAAATCTATCAGCTTTTTTAAAATCATGTAAAATTTACCATTCTTTTAAAGCCATGAAAACACGAACAGTGGTTTTAGTTAACTAAAATGTTTCAGAACACAAATAACAGCCACGTACTCAAAGGACAAAATATCCAGAAAGTGTCTTTCACATTTCATTGACAATACAGATTGGTTCACACAGAAGAAACCAACAGAGGCCAAATAACACTTACAAAGTAATGCAGACCAGTCCAGGGCAGAGACAATCTCTTTACCACACTTGAAGAATTTTCACTAGTGTCTGAGGGAAGAGGAAGATCAATGTACAAACCCATTGTATAGATTCGTAGAAAGTTATTTGTCATTATATTTAGGGTAATGGTAATGAGGGTATAGTTCTCATTCCATATTATATGATTTCATTTTCTTAACCTTTTCTAGTTTTTTCATATAGTCTTTTTATTTTTAAAGAACTTCTTCAGGCATTGTTTTTAATAGCTCCGTGATGAAAAGAATTTGGGAATATAGATATGGAAATATTTAGGCATAGAGAAAATGAAGAAAAGACATAAGTAGGCAAATCACAGGAAAGCAAATTGGAAAGGTTTACAAATTTATGAATGAATGCTCAACCCCATTAATATTTAGTGGAATACAATTTAGAAGTGCTAGGAGAATAAATATAGTTTCATAAATTACCAGTGGGAATATGAATTGCAATAGTCTTTGAGAAATCCAATATATAAACATACATATTAAAATGAAAGACAATATTCTGGGAACTTATCTCATTGAAATACAGTTACTGTCATATAAAGATTTTTGCATAATAGTGATAACATTGATTTTATTGTAAAAAACTGGAAGATAGTGAATTTCCATCAGTATGGAGTGGGTGGATGAGTTTTGATATATCTACAGCATACAACATTAAAGTGATTCCAATGAAATACTTTTAATGTTTATTTTTGAGACAGAGAAAGACAGAGCATGAATGGGGGAGGGTCAAAGAGAGGGAGACACAGAATCTGAAGCAGGCTCCAGGCTCTGAGCTGTCAGCACAGAGCCCAACGTGTGGCTTGAACTCACAGACTGTGAGATCATGACCTGAGCCGAAGTCGGATGCCACCCAGGCACCCCTCAATGAAATATTTTCAAATGGCGAAAGCAATAGGTCAACAAAATGTTTCTTTGTAAATACAGGACATAGCTCTTATGAATGCATTTGAATGTATGAGCAGGTAGAGAACAGTGGGAGTGGATGTGCTGAACAAATGTCAGTGATGAGTTCAGGAGAGCTGTACATGGAAAGGGAGTGCTGAGAAAAAGAAAAGAGGAATCTGGGGAAATGGCACATTACAGTAGTATGTCGGGAATCTGTCTCCTCACCTGCACAAAAGTTGCACTTACAGAATTTGTCTGATTTGTCTTGGAACTCTGGAGTCTATAGAAGGCTTACAATTGCCAGGAAAGGCTTGGATGGTAAATTCCAGTTAAATTTGATCAATTTCAGCACTTAGTACAGTAGAAGCTGACATCCTTTACTTTTCAGCCTTGTGGCAGGCAGCCATTCATGTCTCCAGAATCAGCTTGCTTACAACTTAGGTGAGCCAGAGTAGGTAAATAAGACACTGTGCTCCAAATAATGGGGAATCATGCTCTGATTGATGATTGCTGCTTCAGATTTCTGAAGTGCAGATAAAAAAGTGAGCAGTATTTATTGTTGCACTGCCCCACTGTGACAAGCCCCTTCTCCTCTTGCTGAATTGACTTCCAGTACATTTAAAGGCCAGTGCTTTATTTTCCCTTTTGTTTTTCTTTTTTCACCCTTTGGAAGCCAGGCATTGAAAACTAAGTCTTAAAAAAACCCTAGAACTTTCTGTCTTTTTTTTAATATAATTTATTGTCAAATTGGCTAACATACAGTGTGTAAAGTGTGCTCTTGGTTTTTGGGGTAGATTCCCATAAAACCTAGGACTTTGAAAAGCAATTGTATACGCAAGAGAAATTAGAAAGTCACTGCACATGTACAGGGAGAAGTGCAAGGTCTGAAAATCCTGAAAAGCCCTTAACACCTCAGGCTGATCCTTGGGACAGATATACTCTACAGCAATTAAAACAAGCAAACAAACAAACAAATAAATAAACAAACAAACAAACAAACAAAGTAAACCCTGGTGAAGGGAGAAGATTTGATTTCTAGAACTACCATATTATTAGATTCATATGTTCAGTTTTCAACAAGAAATCACAAGATATACAATGAAACAGAAAGTATGGACCCTTCAAAGGAAAAAATAAATCAGTAGAAACTGTCTCTGAAAAAGATTTCATGGCAGATCTACTAGACAAAGACTTTAAAATAACTGTTTAAAGAGGCTGAAATATCTACAGGAAGATGTGTAGAGAGTCAATTAAACAATTTATAAACATAATGGAAATATCAGTAAAGAAATAGAAAATCTAAAAATAAGTCAAAAAAGAAATTCTGAAGCTGAAAATTGCAATAACTGCAATGAAAAGTTAGGTAGAGACGTGTCTGACTCTTGATTTTGGCTTAGGTCATGATCTCATGGTTCATGGGTTCAAGCCCTGCATTGGGCTCACACCTAGACACAACACAGCTAAAATTATACTCAGTGGTGAAAAACTTAAGAGCTTTCACCCTAAGATGAAGAACAAGATAAGATTGGGAACAAGATAAAGATGCCCATTCGTACCACTTTTATTCCACATAGTACTGGAAGTCCTAGCAATGGCAATCAGACAAGAAAAAGGAATATAAAGGCATCCAAATTGGTAAGGATGAAGCAAAACTTTCACTATTTGCAGATGACATGATACTCTATGTAGAAAACCCAAAAGACTCCACTGAAAAACTACTAGAACTGATAAATGAATTCAGTAAGGTTGCAGGATACAGAATCAATGTACAGAAATCTGTTGCATTTCTATACACTACTAGTGAAGCAACAGAAAGGGAAATTAAGAAAGCAATACCATTTACAATTATCAAAAATAATAAAGTATCTAGGAATCAACTTAACAAAGAAGGTGAAAGGCCTATACTCTGAGAACTATAAAACATCAATGAAAGAAATTGAAGATAACACAAATAAATAGAAAGATATTCCATACTCATGGATTAGAAGAAAAATATTCTTAAAATGTCCATTCTACCAAAAAAAATCTACACATTTAATGCAATCATATCAAAATACCAACAGCATTTTTCACAGGACTAGGGCAAATAATCTTAAAGTTTGCATGGAACCGCAAAAGAAAGACCCCAAACAGCTAAGACAATCTTGAAAAAGAAAAACAAATCTGGAGGGGTCACAATTCCAGATTTCAAATTATACTACAAAGTTATAGTAATCAAAACAGGATGGTACTGGTACAAAAATAGACACGTAGATCAATTGAAGAGGATCTAAAACTCAGAAACAAACCAATGATGGTATGGTCAATTAATCTTTGACAAAAAAAGGCAAGAATATGCAATGAGAAAAAGATAGTCTTCAACAAATGGTGTTGGGAAAACACTCAAAAACCAAATAACCCAGTTAAAAATGGTCAGAAGACATGAACAGACATTTCTCCAAAGAAGAAATACAGATGGCCAACAGACAGATGAAAAGATGCTCACCATCACTCATCATCAGGGAAATGCAAATCAAAATCACAATGAGATATCACCTCACATCTGTCAGAATAGCTAAAACTAAAAAATAATAATAATAAAGAGCAAGTGTTGGCAAAGATATGGAGCAAAAGGAACCCTCTTGCACTGTTGGTGGGAATGCTAACTAGTGCGGCCACTGTGAAAAACAACACAGAGGTTCCTCAAAAAGTTAAAAATAGAGCTATCATATGATCCAGCAATTCCACTACTGGGTATTTACTCAAAAAATACAAAAACACTAATTTGAAAGATATATATATCCCTATGCTTATTGCAGCATCATTTAAAAGCCAAATTATGGAAGCAGCCCAGTGTCTATCAGCAGATGAATGGTTAAAGAAGATGTGGTGTATATATATAATAGAATGTTACTCAGCCCTAAAAAAATGAAATCTTGCCATTTGTAGCAACATGGATGGAGAGAGTGATTATGATATTAAGCAAAATAAGTCAGTCAGAGAAAGACAAATGCCATATGGTTTCATTCAAATGTGGAATTTAAGAAACAAAGAAAGAAAGAGAGAGAGACAAATCAAGAAACAGACTCTTAACTATAGAGAACAAACTGATGGTTGCCAGAAGGGAGATGGGGTGGAGGATGGGTGAAATAGGTGAAGGAGATTAAAGAGTACACTTATCATGATGAGCACTGAGTAACGTACAGACGTGTTGAATCGCTGTATCGTACACCTGAAACTAGTGTACCATTGTATGTTAACTATACTGGAATTAAAATTTTAAACTTAATAAAAAAGCTTTACAGAGACAAAGAAACCATACTTAATGGAAGATTCAATAGAGCAAGAAGATATAATGGTTATAAACATTTACAAACGTAATAATGGACCATGAAAACATATGCAATACAAACTGGCAGGACTGGCCTCTAAAATAGACAGTTTTAGTAATAGTTGAAGAGTTCAGTGTCTCATCCTCAATAATAGATAGCACAACCAGACATAAGATAAGGAAGGAAATGGAGGCCTTAAATAACATAATAAACCAAGTAAACTTATCAGACATATATAAAACATAGACCCAACAACAGCAGAATACACATTCCTCAAATGCACACAGGATATTTTCCAGAATAGCCATAAGTTAAGCTACAAATTGAATCTCAGTATAAAAGAGAAATGCCATAGAAGGTGTCTCCTCTGACTACATGGAATAAAGTTAGAAATCAATAACAGAAGGAAAACAGGAAAATGCACAAACTTGTGGAAATTAAACAACACTCTCTTAAAGAAACCAATGGATCAAAGAAGAAATCACATGGAATTTGAAATGTTTGTTTATTTAATTTAAATTTCAGTTAACATACTGTACAATATTGGTTTGAAGAGTAGAATTCAGTGATTCATCACTTACATAAAACACCTAGTGCTCATCACAAGTGCCTTCCGTAATACTCATCACCCATCTAGCACATCCCCCTACCCACCTCCCTCCATCAACCTTCAGTTTGTTTTCTATCATTAAGAGTCTCTTGTGGTTTCTTTCCTTCTCTTCTCTTTAAATATGAGTGAAAACAAAGCCACAACATGCCAAACTTACGGGATGCAACAAAAGCAGTGGTAAGGGAGACATTTGTAGCTATGCGAGCTTACGTTAAAAATCAAGAAAGATCTCAAATCAATGACCTTACTTTACGACTTAAGGAAGTAGGAAAACAAGAGAAAACTAAACACAAATCTAGCAGGAGAAAGGAAATAAAGATTAGAGCAGATATAAATAAAACAGAATAGAAAAGCAAAGGAGGTGAAAGGCCTATACTCTGAGAACTATAAAACATCAATGAAACATCAATGAAAGAAATTGAACATGACACAAATAAATAGAAAGATACTCCATACTCATGGATTAGAAGAAAAATATTCTTAAAATGTCCATTCTATCAAAAAAAATCTACACATTTAATGCAATCCTATCAAAATACCAACAGCATTTATCACAGAACTGGGGGAAATAATCTTAAAATTTGCATGGAACCTCAAAAGACCCCAAAAAGCCAAGACAATCTTGAAAAAGAAAAACAAATCTGGAGGTATCACAAACAGAATAGAAAACTGACAAAACTGTAGCTAGTTAGACTAAGCAAAAAGATAGTAGAGTCAAATAAATCATATCAGAACAATATATTGTTGACAAGAACAAAATGATCATGAACAATATTTCCTGGCTCAATAAATAAAATGAATAAAATTAAATAAAAATAATAAAATGTCTACCTTATTTCTGCTGAGAAAAGATTTTCCACTCCTTCTCAGCTTTCTTCTCTCTATCACTTTCCCCTTGTCCCATAATAGATACCTATAATTTGTTGTAGGGACTGAAATAAGGAGTTGCGCTATACTTTTTCCTCATTTCCTTTACGTTTTATATCTATAAAGCGTGTTAAATGCGGAATGGAACTACCACAGTTGCTTGCTTATAGAATATCCAATGGAACTATGGTTTATATTTGAACAGATTTCAATTTAAATAATTTATAATGAAAGGATGTTACAGGGCAAGTTTTTCAGAATGGACCAACTATATCCACTAACTTTATCACCCAGTTACACCTTACACTTTTAGTGTAGATCTGTGTTAACATCCTCACCCACAATCAGGGAAATTCAGATACTGATTGGACATTTGATAGTATAAGGCATTTTAATTTTAATTTAAGTGTAAAATAGTGTTATTATAATTTTAATAAATATTTATCTTTTGGAAATGCATACTAAAATATGATACCTGGGATTTTCTCCAAAATAGCCCAGTTGAGGTGGGGGTTCAATAATCATGGTAGAGATAAATAGGATTGACTATGAGTTGGTATTTTTTTTCATTTATTAATGGGTTCAGGATAGTAAACTGTAATTTGCTCTCAACTCTTGTATATGTATGACATTTTTCATAGAATTTAAAATTTTTAAAAATGTCAAAGAAAAGATCAGAAATGATGATCTAGATATTACTACCACTTCTATTGAAATAAAAAGCATTATAAGCGAGAACTATGAGCCATTATATACCAACAAATTGAATAACATAGATGAAATGGAAAAATTCCTGAAAATTCAAAGCCTACCATGATGTAATCATGAAGAAACAGAAAATCTTAATAAACGTATAACTAGTAAGAATATTGAATCAGTAGATAAAAATCTCCCACTAAAGAAAAGTGCTGGACTTCATAGCTTTCCTGGTCAATTCTACCAAACATTTATGGAAGAACTACCACCAGTCCTTTTGAAGCTTTTTCAAAAATTGAAGAGAATAGCACATTTTCCAGCTCAGTCTTTGAGGCCACCATTACCCCAATGCCAAAGGCAGATATACACAATACAGGAAAAGAAATCTATGGACCAATAACCTTAATGAACATTAATGCAAATATCCTCAACAAAATACTAGCAAATCAAATTCAGCAGCATGTTTAAAGGATTACATACCATGACAAAGTAGGATTATTCCTGGAATGCGAAGGTGGTTCATCATATGAAAACTAATCAAAGTAATATACCACGTTAATAAAATGAAAGAAATACACACACACACACACACACACACACACACACACACACACACACACACAATCATGCCAATTGATTCAGAAAAAGCATTGGACCAAATTCAGCATTCTTTCATGATAAAAAATTTTTTTTTTAATATATGAAATTTACTGTCAAATTGGTTTCCATACAACACCCAGTGCTCATCCCAAAAGGTGCCCTCCTCAATACCCATCACCCACCCTGCCCTCCCTCCCACCCTGCCCTCCCTCCCACCCCCCATCAACCCTCAGTTTGTTCTCAGTTTTTAACAGTCTCTAATGCTTTGGCTCTCTCCCACTCTAACCTCTTTTTTTTTTTTTTTTCCTTCCCCTCCCCCATGGGTTTCTGTTATGTTTCTCAGGATCCACATAAGAGTGAAACCATATGGTATCTGTCTTTCTCTGTATGGCTTATTTCACTTAGCATCACACTCTCCAGTTCCATCCATGTTGCTACAAAAGGCCATATTTCATTTTTTCTCATTGCCACGTAGTATTCTATTGTGTATATAAACCACAATTTCTTTATCCATTCATCAGTTGATGGACATTTAGGCTCTTTCCATAATTTGGCTATTGTTGAGAGTGCCGCTATAAACATTGGGGTACAGGTGCCCCTATGCATCAGTACTCCTGTATCCCTTGGATAAATTCCTAGCAGTGCTATTGCTGGGTCATAGGGTAGGTCTATTTTTAATTTTCTGAGGAACCTCCACACTGCTTTCCAGAGCAGCTGCACCAATTTGCATTCCCACCAACAGTGCAAGAGGGTTCCTGTTTCTCCACATCCTCTCCAGCATCTGTAGTCTCCTGATTTCTTCATTTTGGCCACTCTGACTGGCGTGAGGTGGTATCTGAGTGTGGTTTTGATTTGTATTTCCCTGATAAGGAGCGACGTTGAACATCTTTTCATGTGCCTGTTGGCCATCCGGATGTCTTCTTTAGAGAAGTGTCTATTCATGTTTTCTGCCCATTTCTTCACTGGGTTATTTGTTTTTCGGGTGTGGAGTTTGATGAGCTCTTTATAGATTTTGGATACCAGCCCTTTGTCCGATGTGTCATTTGCAAATATCTTTTCCCATTCCGTTGGTTGCCTTTTAGTTTTGTTGGTTGTTTCCTTTGCTGTGCAGAAGCTTTTTATCTTCATAAGGTCCCAGTAATTCACTTTTGCTTTTAAGTCCCTTGCCTTTGGGGATGTGTCGAGTAAGAGATTGCTACGGCTGAGGTCAGAGAGGTCTTTTCCTGCTTTCTCCTCTAAGGTTTTGATGGTTTCCTGTCTCACATTCAGGTCCTTTATCCATTTTGAGTTTATTTTTGTGAATGGTGTGAGAAAGTGGTCTAGTTTCAACCTTCTGCATGTTGCTGTCCAGTTCTCCCAGCACCATTTGTTAAAGAGACTGTCTTTTTTCCATTGGATGTTCTTTCCTGCTTTGTCAAAGATGAGTTGGCCATACGTTTGTGGGTCTAGTTCTGGGGTTTCTATTCTATTCCATTGGTCTATGTGTCTGTTTTTATGCCAATACCATGCTGTCTTGATGATGACAGCTTTGTAGTAGAGGCTAAATTCTGGGATTGTGATGCCTCCTGCTTTGGTCTTCTTCTTCAAAATTACTTTGGCTATTCGGGGCCTTTTGTGGTTCCATATGAATTTTAGGATTGCTTGTTCTAGTTTCGAGAAGAATGCTGGTGCAATTTTGATTGGGATTGCATTGAATGTGTAGATAGCTTTGGGTAGTATTGACATTTTGACAATATTTATTCTTCCAATCCATGAGCAGGGAATGTCTTTCCATTTCTTTATATCTTCTTCAATTACCTGCATAAGCTTTCTATAGTTTTCAGCATACAGATCTTTTACATCTTTGGTTAGATTTATTCCTAGGTATTTTATGCTTCTTGGTGCAATTGTGAATGGGATCAGTTTCTTCATTTGTCTTTCTGTTGCTTCATTGTTAGTGTATAAGAATGCAACTGATTTCTGCACGTTGATTTTGTATCCTGCAACTTTGCTGAATTCATGTGTCAGTTCTAGCAGACTTTTGGTGGAGTCTATCGGATTTTCCATGTATAATATCATGTCATCTGCAAAAAGCGAAAGCTTGACTTCATCTTTGCCAATTTTGATGCCTTTGATTTCCTTTTGTTGTCTGATTGCTGATGCTAGAACTTCCAGCACTATATTAAACAGCAGCGGTGACAGTGGGCATCCCTGTCGTGTTCCTGATCTCAGGGAAAAAGCTCTCAGTTTTTCCCCGTTGAGGATGATGTTAGCTGTGGGCTTTTCATAAATGGCCTTTATGATCTTTAAGTATGTTCCTTCTATCCCGACTTTCTCAAGGGTTTTTATTAAGAAAGGGTGCTGGATTTTGTCAAAGGCCTTTTCTGCATCGATTGACAGGATCATATGGTTCTTCTCTTTTTTTTTGTTAATGTGATGTATCACGTTGATCGATTTGCGAATGTTGAACCAGCCCTGCATCCCAGGAATGAATCCCACTTGATCATGGTGAATAATTCTTTTTATATGCTGTTGAATTCGATTTGCTAGTATCTTATTAAGAATTTTTGCATCCATATTCATCAGGGATATTGGCCTGTAGTTCTCTTTTTTTACTGGGTCTCTGTCTGGTTTAGGAATCAAAGTAATACTGGCTTCATAGAATGAGTCTGGAAGTTTTCCTTCCCTTTCTATTTCTTGGAATACCTTGAGAAGGATAGGTATTATCTCTGCTTTAAATGTCTGGTAGAACTCCCCTGGGAAGCCATCTGGTCCTGGACTCTTATTTGTTGGGAGATTTTTGATAACTGATTCAATTTCTTCGCTGGTTATGGGTCTGTTCAAGCTTTCTATTTCCTCCTGATTGAGTTTTGGAAGAGTGTGGGTGTTTAGGAATTTGTCCATTTCTTCCAGGTTGTCCAATTTGCTGGCATATAATTTTTCATAGTATTCCCTGATAATTGTTTGTATCTCTGAGGGATTGGTTGTAATCATTCCATTTTCATTCATGATTTTATCTATTTGGGTCATCTCCCTTTTCTTTTTGAGAAGCCTGGCTAGAGGTTTGTCAATTTTGTTTATTTTTTCAAAAAACCAACTCTTGGTTTCGTTGATCTGCTCTACAGTTTTTTTAGATTCTATATTGTTTATTTCTGCTCTGATCTTTATTATTTCTCTTCTTCTGCTGGGTTTAGGCTGCCTTTGCTGCTCTGCTTCTATTTCCTTTAGGTGTGCTGTTAGATTTTGTATTTGGGATTTTTCTTGTTTCTTGAGATAGGCCTGGATTGCAATGTATTTTCCTCTCAGGACTGCCTTCGCTGCATCCCAAAGCGTTTGGATTGTTGTATTTTCATTTTCGTTTGTTTCCATATATGTTTTAATTTCTTCTCTAATTGCCTGGTTGACCCACTCATTCGTTAGTAGGGTGTTCTTTAACCTCCATGCTTTTGGAGGTTTTCCAGACTTTTTCCTGTGGTTGATTTCAAGCTTCATAGCATTGTGGTCTGAAAGTATGCATGGTATAATTTCAATTCTTGTAAACTTATGAAGGGCTGTTTTGTGACCCAGTATATGATCTATCTTGGAGAATGTTCCATGTGCACTCGAGAAGAAAGTATATTCTGTTGCTTTGGGATGCAGAGTTCTAAATATATCTGTCAAGTCCATCTGATCCAATGTATCATTCAGGGCCCTTGTTTCTTTATTGACTGTGTGTCTAGATGATCTATCCATTTCTGTAAGTGGGGTGTTAAAGTCCCCTGCAATGACCACATTCTTATCAATAAGGTTGCTTATGTTTATGAGTAATTGTTTTATATATCTGGGGGCTCGGGTATTTGGCGCATAGACATTTATAATAGTTAGCTCTTCCTGGTGGATAGACCCTGTGATTATTATATAATGCCCTTCTTCATCTCTTGTTACAGCCTTTAATTTAAAGTCTAGTTTGTCTGATATAAGTATGGCTACTCCAGCTTTCTTTTGGCTTCCAGTAGCATGATAAATAGTTCTCCATCCCCTCACTCTCAATCTAAAGGTGTCCTCAGATCTAAAATGAGTCTCTTGTAGACAGCAAATAGATGGGTCTTGTTTTTTTATCCATTCTGATACCCTATGTCTTTTGGTTGGCGCATTTAATCCATTTACATTCAGTGTTATTATAGAAAGATATGGGTTTAGAGTCATTGTGATGTCTGTATGTTTTATGCTTGTAGTGATGTCTCTGGTACTTTGTCTCACAGGATCCCCCTTAGGATCTCTTGTAGGGCTGGTTTCGTGGTGACAAATTCCTTCAGTTTTTGTTTGTTTGGGAAGACCTTTATCTCTCCTTCTATTCTAAATGACAGACTTGCTGGATAAAGGATTCTCGGCTGCATATTTTTTCTGTTTAGCACACTGTAGATATCGTGCCAAGCCTTTCTGGCCTGCCAAGTTTCAAAGGAGAGCTCAGTCACGAGTCTTATAGGTCTCCCTTTATATGTGAGGGCACGTTTATCCCTTGCTGCTTTCAGAATTTTCTCTTTATCCTTGTATTTTGCCAGTTTCACTATGATATGTCGTGCAGAAGATCGATTCAAGTTACGTCTGAAGGGAGTTCTCTGTGCCTCTTGGATTTCAATGCCTTTTTCCTTCCCCAGTTCAGGGAAGTTCTCAGCTATAATTTGTTCAAGTACCCCTTCAGCACCCTTCCCTCTCTCTTCCTCCTCTGGGATACCAATTATGCGTATATTATTTTTTTTTAGTGTATCACTTAGTTCTCTAATTTTCCCCTCATACTCCTGGATTTTTTTATCTCTCTTTCTTTCAGCTTCCTCTTTCTCCATAACTTTATCTTCTAGTTCACCTATTCTCTCCTCTGCCTCTTCAAGCCGAGCCATCGTGGATTCCATTTTGTTTTGCAATTCGTTTAAAGCGTTTTTCAACTCCTCGTGACTGTTCCTTAGTCCCTCGATCTTTGTGGCAAGAGATTCTCTGCTGTCCTGTATACTGTTTTCAAGCCCAGCGATTAATTTTATGACTATTATTCTAAATTCACTTTCTGTTATATTATTTAAATCCTTTTTGATCAGTTCATTAGCTGTTGTTATTTCCTGGAGATTCTTCTGAGGGGAATTCTTCCGTTTGGTCATTTTGGAGAGTCCCTGGCGTGGTGAGGACCTGCAGTGCACTTCCCCTGTGCTGTGGTGTATAACTGGAGTTAGTGGGCGGGGCCGCAGTCCGACCCGATGTCTGCCCCCAGCCCACTGCTGGGGCCACAGTCAGACTGGTGTGTGCCTTCTCTTCCCCTCTCCTAGGGGCGGGATTCACTGTGGGGTGGCGTGTCCCATCTGGGCTACTTGCACACTGCCAGGCTTGTGTTGCTGGGGATCTGGCGTATTAGCTGGGGTGGGTAGGAAGGTGCACGGGGGCTGGAGTGGCAGGCTTAGCTCGCTTCTCCTTAGGTGATCGACTTCAGGAGGAGCCCTGTGGCAGCGGGAGGGAGTCAGATCCGCTGCCGGAGGTTTGGCTCCGCAGAAGCACAGAGTTGGGTGTTTGCGCGGAGCGAGCAAGTTCCCTGGCAGGAACTGGTTCCCTTTGGGATTTTGGCTGGGGGATGGGCGGGGGAGATGGCGCTGGCGCCTTTGTTCCCCGCCAAGCTGAGCTCTGCCGTCCGGGGGCTCAGCAGCTCTCCCTCCCTTTGTCCTCCAGCCTTCCCGCTTTCCGAGCAGAGCTGTTAACTTCTGACCTCCCAGACGCTAAGTCGGCTTGCTGTGGGAACACAGTCCATCCGGCCCCTCCGCTTTTGCCAGCCAGACTCGGGGGCTCTGCTTGGCCGGCGAGCCGCCCCTCCGCCCCGGCTCCCTCCCGCCAGTCCGTGGAGCGCGCACCGCCTCGCCGCCCTTCCTACCCTCTTCCGTGGGCCTCTCGTCTGTGCTTGACTCCGGAGATTCCCTTCTGCTAATCCTCTGGCGGTTTTCTGGGTTCTTTAGGCAGGTGTAGGTGGAATCTAAGTGATCGGCAGGACGCGCTGTGAGCCCCGCGTCCTCCTACGCCGCCATCTTCCGGAACCCCCCTCATGATAAAAATTTTCAACAAGACTAGAAGGAAACTATCTCAACAGAACAAAAGCTGTATTTAAAAAAACCCAGGGTACATTATACTCAATGGTGAAATCTGGAAGCTTTTCCTTGAAGTTCAGGGTCAAGGGAAGGGCACTTAACTCTCACAGTTTCTATGCAACACAGCACTGGAATTTCTAGGCAGGATATTAGGCAAGAAATAGAAATGAAAAATATCCAAATTGAAAAGAAGTAAAATTATCTTTCTTCATGAATGTTAGGATATTATATGTAAAACATTCTAAAGAGTCCATAAAAATAAATAAATAAATAAATAAATAAATAAAACCACAAGTGAACTTAGGAAAGTAGCAGGATGCAAAGTTAGCATACAAAAATCAGTTGTCTTTATATATAATAGCAATGAATAATCCTTAGGTGCAATTAAGAAAACAGTTCCATTTAAAGCAGCATCAAATAGAATCAAATACTTAACCAAGGAGATATAGACTTGTAAAATGAAAACTAAAAAATATTGATGAAAGAAAATGGAGAAGACATAAATAAATGGAAACATACTCCACGTTCATGGATTGAAAAACTTAATATTGTTGTTTTGTTTTGTTTTGTTTTTTGAGACAGAGAATGAGCAGGGGAGGGGCAGAGAGAGAGGGAGACACAGAATCTGAAGCAGGCTACAGGCTCCGAGCTGTCAACACAGAGCCCGACGCGGGGCTCAAACTCACAGGCTGTGAGATCATGACCTGAGCTGAAGTCGGACGCTTAATCAACTGAGCCACCCAGGCGCCCCAAAAAACTTAATATTGTTAACATAAATACTACCCAGGGGCGCCTGGGTGGCTCAGTTGTTTGAGCATCTGACTCTTGATTTTAGGTCATGATCCCAGGATCATGGGATTGAGCCCCAAGTCAGGCTCCACACTGGAGCCTGCCTATGATTTTCTCTCTCTCTCCTTCTTCCCCTCACTTACACTCACTCACTTTCTCTCTATAAAAAAAATAAATAAATAAACATATTAATACTACCCAAAGTGATTTACAGGTTCAACACAAAGTCCAATGCCCTTTTTTGCAGAAATAGAAAACCCCATCCAAAATTCATATGGAAACACAAAGGGCCCTAATAGCCAAAACACTCTTGAAAAAGAGTAAAGCAGCAAGACTCACACTTCCTGATTACAAAACTTACTACAAAGCTATAGTAACCAAGAGAGTGTGGGTTTGGCATAAAGATAAACAGAAAGACCAATGGAATAAATACAAAAACTCAGATATAAAATTTTGCATAAAAGGAAGATTTTCTTGGATATGACACCAAAAGCAAAGGCAACCAAAGCAAAGATAGATAAATGGGATTACATCAAATAAAAAGCTTCTGCAGAGCAAAGGAAGCAATCAGCAAAATGAAAAGACAACCTATGGAATGGGAGAAAATGTTTGTAAACCATGCATCTGATAAAAAGTTATCCAAAATGTGTAAGGAACACCTAAAACTCAAAAGTAACAGCAACCACACAAAAAAGAGTCTGCTAAAAAACATGGGCAATGGACCCGAATACACATTTCTAAAAAGAAAACATACAAGTGGCCAAAAAGTATATTAAAAGATGCTCAACATCACTGATTGCCAGAGAAATGCAAATGAAAACCACAGTGAGATACCACCTCACATCTGTTTAAAGGCTAGTATCAAAAAGACAATAGATAAGCATTGGTGAGTTTGTGAAGAAAAGGGAATCCTTGTACAGTGTTGGTTAAGATATACAAAGTTTCCTTTATGCAAGATGAATAGGTTCTGGAGATCTAATGTGCACCAATATCACTATAGATAGAAATAAAATAGAAATGAAAAATATCCAAATTGAAAAGAAGTAAAATTATTCCTACTATAAAAGTAGGAAATAATTTATTTCCTACTTTTAAATTTGCTAAGAGGGTAGATCTTAAATATTCTCACTGCAAAAAAAAAAAAAAGATAACTATGTGAGCTGATAGATATTTTAATTAATTTGGGGGAATTATTTCACAATGTTTACACTTACAAACTCAAGTCAAATATCTTAATTTTTTTATGTTTATTTATTTCTGAGAGAAAGAGACAGAGTGTGAGTGGGAGAGGGGCAGAAAGAGAAGGAGACACAGAATCTGAAGCAGGCTCCAGGCTGTCAGCACAGAGCCTGAGGCGGGGCTCAAACTCATGAGCCGTGAAATCATGACCTGAGCCAAAGTGGGATGCTTAAGTGACTGAGCCACCCAGGTGCCCCTCAAATCATATATCTTAAATATATAAAGTTATTAATTTTCAATTATACCCTGTAAAGATGGGGAAGAAAGAAAAAAATAGCTTCGACTCAATTTCTTCTTTGGTTTTACTGAGGCTGAATCATGGCATGGAGGGGGGGGGGTTACCTTTTGCTTATTTTTTTAAAGCAGGCCCCATGCCCACTGTGGAGTGCAAGGCAGGGCTTGAACTCACAACCCTGAGATCAAGACCCAAGCTGAAATCAAGAATCGGACATTCAACCACCTGAGCCACCCAGGTGCCCCTGAATCACAGTTTTAAAACATCATTTTATGACAAAATTTCAGTTGCCCAAGATAATGGAGAACAATTGAAAGTTCTTGAACTAGGGAATGACAGATCTGTGCTTTCAGAGGTCATTGTAACAGCAGTGTGGATGGTTAAGTAAGAGGGCGTGTGTGGAAATGCTAGAAAATAGAAAAGCCACTACGGTTCAGTAGTAGAGTTAAGTTAAAACCTAACCACTGCCTCCATTATGGTGGTGGCTGAAGGAAAGGCATGGATGTCATTGTGGTGGCAGACTCTGTGGCTTAAAATTTGGGTTTTGTGGAAAATATTTTGAAGCTTTGAGAACAACATCACTTTCAGAAAAATTTGAGTTCCTACTCTGTACACTGTACTGTACTTAACAAATAAGACAAAAATTATTCTTACAGAAGTTATAATTATTGAAGAACAGGAGAATTAAAGGGAAGAATGATGAGTGTTATGATGGAGGTTGTTTCAAAATTTTTGAGAACCTATATAAGCTGACGTTAATGACTATCTACCGTGGGATAGTCAGTGTTCTAGCCATTTTACTTACATTTTTTCATCTAATGATTAGAACAATTTAATGAAAGTGATGCCATTTTTTTTTTACCATTTCTATTTTACAAAGATAAACCAGAGGAAGAAAGAGATTAAGTAATTTGCCTGGGGTATGATTAGTAAGAGTGGAGGTAGGATTTATACACACGCTCTAACTCTGCAGCCCCTGTTTGTGTGTGTGTGATGAGAAGAAATAGATGACGTCAGTTATTGAAATGTCACAAAAGTCTCAGGAGGATGGTCAGGTACAAATTTCCAGTATGTATTTAAAAAAAAGAAACATGGCATTAAAATTATTTTAGACATATCCCAGGAAGAGACAGTTGACCTGAGATGCTCCATCTTGCAAATTTTCAGATAAAGAAATAAAGAATCTTAGAGGCAGAATGCCTGCAGAAAAATTTCCAGTTAGGATATGGGAAGAAAGAGGGAAATGTATAATCGATTTCCCTTCAGAGATGAAGATGACAGAGAGATGGGAGTTCATTTTGGGCTTTGTCTTGGGAGATACACAATCCCATGAGTGATGAGAAACCTTGAGTTAATTTTGAGTCCCTGAAGAACTAAAGACAGATGCATGGTGGAGGGTGTAAATACAATCCTCTTATTTCCCTTTATGCATAGAATCTATTTCCCAAGGGGAAATGACTGTGCAAGCTTCTATTCTGTTTATAACCACGTGCAGTGTATCATTAAACTCACATTCAATCATGTGTACCTTATCAAATGGCAAACGAGTTAATAATGAAGACTTTATTTTTCTCTGTTGTTTGAGAGAACTCAAAGTCATAATCAGAAATTATGATCTGTAGCTCGGAAAGGTTTCTAGGACGTATCTGAAGTTACACCTATGCAATATCCTCTTAGAATCAAAGGGCACAAAGCCCTGAAATTGCCTTTCCAGGACTGCTGGGGTAAACAAACAATAAGGAAGCACCAGGATATTCTTGCCTAAGAAGTGTGAGTGTTTGAATTCCATTTATATGAATGTCCCTCTTGTTGTAAGATGGAAATCCAAAGATCTAATATGCCACTTTCATTTTTACTTTGTGCAGTTCTGAGATTCAAGTGAGGAAGAATCTGTTCAAAGGGAGATCAGGAATGTTTAGAGACTTAAGTAGTGCAGGGATACAATATCTCCATCAATAAGTTCCTTCTCCATGGATAGAACTCTCACTTTTCTGGATTTGTGGATTTTATTCTGTGACATGAGGCAGTAACTTAACCTGTCCTAGACTCTGGTCCCTTAGTTTTGGATTAGAAACCATGTTCTTGGACACCTGGGTGGCTTAGTCAGTTAAGCGTCTGACTTTGGCTCAGGTCATGATCTCACAATTTATGAGTTCAAGCCCCACGTTGGGCTCTGTGCTGACAGCTCAGAGCCTGGACTCTGCTTCAGATTCTGTGTCTCCCTCTTTCTCTGCCCCTCCCTTGCTGGTGCTGTTTCTCTCTCTCTCTCTCTCTCTCTCTCTCTCTCTCTCTCTCTCTCTCTCTCTCAAAAAATAAACAAGCATTAAAAATTAAAAAAAGAAAAAAGAAAGAAACGATGTTCTCGGTTCCCACCACATAAGGTCTAATATGGATTAGAGACCAGCAAATATCCTAAGATCTCTACCTCCATATTTATTTAATGGGAGTCTTAAGTGAACGAAGAAATGGGGGGATAAGAGAAGGACAATTATGTCCTGGTCCATCCTTTTTCTCCCTTCTCCCTTGGTTTTTCCAGCAGTTGTGTTCGCATATGGCAGCACTGGACTTCCCTCTTTAGGCTAAATTGTGATACTCTTTGCTATATTTAGCTTATAAACCTCTAATAAAGGAGAAGTTAGTGTTTCTCAGTATCATGATAGAGGTAAAGACAGATTTTAGTGATCTAGATTTGGTTAGTCTCAGATAGTCCCAGCCTATATTCCCTCTTTTAGGATGCAATATTGTGGGAAGTGGTGGGTTTTCATCTAATGTAACCCTGTTTTTCTGTGCTCACAGATCCCCTTGGAGAAGAATGGCTCCTACAAATGCCTCTTTTGTGACTGAATTTATCCTGGTAGGGCTAACAGACCTACCAGATCTCCAGCTCCCCCTGTTCTGCCTGTTTCTAGTCATGTATGTGGTCACTGTGTTAGGAAATTTGGGCTTGATAACTCTAATTGGGCTGAATTCACACCTACATATCCCCATGTACTTTTTCCTCTCCAATTTGTCCTTCATAGACCTCTGTTATGCTTCTGTGTTTACACCCAAAATGCTGATTAATTTCACATCAAAGAAGAATATTATCTCCTATAGGGGGTGCATGACCCAATTCTACTTTTTTTGTTTTTTTGTCATTTCTGAATGCTATGTGCTGACATCAATGGCCTATGATCGCTATGTGGCCATCTGTAACCCACTTTTGTATAATGTTGTCATATCCCCTAAAGTGTGTTCCTGTCTTATGCTTGGTTCATATTTGATGGCATTTTCGGGTGCTGTGGCTCACACAGGATGCATGCTGAGACTGACCTTCTGTGATGCGAACACCATCAACCATTATTTGTGTGACATCCTCCCCCTTCTCCAGCTCTCCTGCACAAGCACCTACGTGAATGAGCTGGTGGTTTTCATCGTGGTGGGCATCAACACCATTGTGCCCAGTGTCACCATCTTTGTGTCTTATGGTTGCATCCTTTCCAGCATCCTCCACATCAGCTCCACTGAGGGCAGGTCCAAAGCATTCAGCACCTGCAGTTCCCACATAATTGCTGTTTCCTTGTTCTTTGGATCAGGTGCATTTACATATCTCAAACCGTCGTCTGCTCTGTCTATGCATAAGGGGAAAATCTCTTCTGTCTTTTATACCAGTGTGGTTCCCATGATGAACCCTTTAATCTACAGCTTGAGAAACAAAGATGTTAAAACTGCTCTGAGAAAAACCCTCAGTAGGAGAAGGTTTTGATCAGAATCAGTGTCCCTGTGCAGGTAGTAATAGGACTGGTATATTCTGTTTCTTTTATCACAGTTTAGGCGGAGACTTCATATCCTATATCTTTGTTACCATGATGAAGGAAATTGAGTCTTCTCTCAATTTGTTTCCAATTTTTAAATAGTATAATTTCCTTCCTCACCAGTTTTGCAATTTCTACTCTTTTACACCATTTTAACTATTTAACATTAATGAATAAGCTTATCTTTGTTTTTCCATTGTCATTATGGAGTTTGCTTTTTTTTTCTCCTGGAAAAAGATAAAAGGTTCTGCAAAAGATCAGGTAAAGTAACACTACGGTGATCTTGGTTTCTTACCTGCGACTTATAATGTACTGGTGGAATCAGGAATCAGATAATCCATACTCTACTGGTTACATCTTCCACTGGCCTTTAATGTGCCTCCTTGAAATGCCAGTGTTTCACAGATATAGCAAGTTCCATGAAGTCCATAAAATATAATCCACTTGCCAGCTGTAAACTGACATATGCTCCTTCTGGCAGAGATTTCATATTTATCTTGGTAAATATGAAACTGAGACATATTTATATCATGAATATATATTTATTGCATAGACATGATACTGAAGCTGAGAAAATTTAATGAGTTAAATCATACATCTTATGAAAGAAACACCTAGATAAACTGTAACCTCCTGATTTCAGTCTACTGCTGTTTCAAGTATACTTGTCTACTTCATTTCATTATTTTTATTTCAGTAATCATGGAATATGAGAAAACGTTTTTATTTTTGAAGTTGACAGTGCTTTGTTGGCTTACACATGAATATCTCTCAGGGTAGTGGTTGTTTTAGGAAAATAGTTTAATAGTTCTTTTTCTTGTGAAAGAGAAGTCCTGTTATGCTAGGATAGTTGAGAGATGATCGGCTCAAAAATGGAGCTTTTTCTGTAAATTAAGTTAAAAAAAAAGATTTTAGAATGTTTGCAAGTACTAGTAATTCACAGAATAGGGCACAGAAGAGAAAGGAACCCAGCCACAAAGCATTAGGTCAAGATATAAAAAAACGCACGTACAATAAACAAAAAATCTCTCTGTAGAAAAAAGGACAATGAGGTTTAAAACCACATTTCAGTTTGAATTTGTATCCTGCTCTTTAGAGTACTGTAATTATCCCCCCACTGTACATACAGCTTTGATAAAACTTACAATGCATGATGATCATGCATTAATAGTGTTTTGGGGAAGGTAGGCCCAAATTGGTGGCCACATTTATGAGGAACCAGGAACACAGAGATCAGAAATTTCAGGAGATTAAATAGTATGTGGTATTCCAAACTCAAGTGAGGTTGAAGGAGTTTAGAAAGCAAATTATGGGGAAAAGACAGCTGTTTCTATGACTCTTCCTTTCTGGAAGCTCTAGGAATGTTATGGAGATCTCAGGATTTCTCTGGATAGGATAAAAGTGAAAGTCACTTGATATTTAAACAGGAGAACTCACAGAGCTACAGGACTTGGGAACAGCTAAATCACTCCTGTTTTTGTTGGTTTCCATATGCTACTCCCATATGGAGTTTAAGATACAAAACCCTGAAACTGCAGCTGGGAAAGCAATGACAACTTGAAAGAAACACGCGGTGAATAAACCAAGTTGTGACAATTTCTTTTCTGGAATAGGATGTTGGCTTATTTTTCTTTTGAGACAACACAAAAAGATGACTACTTTAAAACTTTTAATCCTAAATTTCACTTCTGAATCCAATATTATGCTATATATTAACTAACTAGAATTTGAATAAAATCTTGATACAAACAAAAACCTCTTAATCAAGTGATAATTTAAACATTTCTAAGATAACTTTAATAATATTACTTTTATACCATTTTTCTAATATTCGCTCAAGATTTAGATATTGTGATGTCCATCGACTGATGAATGGATAAAGAAGATGTGTGTGTGTGTGTGTGTGTGTGTGTGTGTGTGTGTGTACAATGGAATACTACTTGGCAATGAAAAATAATGAAATCTTACCATTTGCAACAATGTGGATGGAACTAGAGGGTAATATGGTAAGCGAAATAAGTCAGTCAAAGACAGGTATCATATGATATCACTCATTTGTGGAATTTGAGAAACAAAACAGATAAATATAGGGAAAGGGAGGAAAAATAACATAAAAACAGAGAGGGAGGGAAACCATTAGAGACTCTTAAGTACAGAGAACAAACTGAGGGTTGCTGGAGGGGTGGTGAGTGGGGCAATGGGTTAAATGAGTGATGGGCATGAAGAAGCACACTTTTCAGGATGAGCACTGGGTGTCATATATAAGAGATGAATCACTGGGCTCTACTCCTGAAGCCAAGACTTCACTGTATGTTAACTAACTTGAATTTACATTAAAAAAATAAAGATTTAGGCATTGTGAAATTTAGCATAACTGGTTTGTTAGCTTGTCTTTTTTTTAGATGTTTGACATCGCAAAAACTTTGACTGTGGTTCACTTATTTATTTTAAAAATTAATTTTTTTCTGGAAGCCAATTTATTACAAAGAAAAATTAATTGATCTTTAACAAAGTATAGTTAGCGTAAATATTACACTAGTTTCACACATACAACATAGTGATCTGACATTTATATACTGTACAAAATGCTCACCATGATAAATGTAGTTATCATCTACCACCAGATAGCCACTGACTTATGATTTTACATGACCTCTCACACCACATGCCCTGACCTCCATATCAACATGCTTGATTTGCACTTACCAAGTACTATTTATATAAAATGGTTGGTTTTCACTGTTTTTTTTTTAATTTTTGCTTTTCTTTTACTTATTGTCTATTTTGATGAAATTGTATTCCTTATTGAAAAAAGTGTGTCAGTATGTAAATAATGTCTGTGCTATTCAGGAATCCCTGTAGACATTGCAAAGGTGTGTTCATATTGTTATGTATCTTATCACTATTTGAGGTAGCTAAAAGTATGTGTTAAACCTGGTCACTAATATTTCATTTGAGAAGCCTTAAAATACAAGTGAAATCTGCTTCAGTTGCAGACAAAGACTTTCAGAAATGATAATTTTTTACTGCCGAAAAGATAAGCTTTCTTTTGAACTAGGCCCCATTTTTTTCAGGTTGTTTGGGGAAAAGTTTATTAAAATTGTTATAAAAGCTATTAAGACATTTATAAAGGTAGGATTGACAAAGCTTTAGTAAAAGCAACTCAGCTGACAACTTTCTGGTTAGTGATTTAAGAACTGTGTATGGATTTTCCTTTTTTCAAAAGGAGAACCAAGTTAGGTGTGTTACATGCACAACATAGAGTTATCCCTTATGGTTTTTGCTTTTTCATGTTATGTGAACGGCTATAAAAGAAGTTAGGAGAGAAAGTATGAGTCTCGTATCAAATTGTCACAGCTAGGAGTCAAGCAGGTAAAGCATGGGATTTGTCTGGACCTGTGTACTAGGACACAGCCATCTCTAAATCAGTATGAAAGCTTGAGCTTTCTGGGCAATAACAGAAAATGATCCTCCTAGTTCAGGACCAGAAGCAACGTTGATTACATTCTGCCTTTGTTTAATCTAAACTTTCTGTACTTGAGCTAGTATTGTTGCTCAGGACCAGGTCTGGAATGAGCATGATCGGGGTAAGCTGTGGTTAAGGTGTCATGCAAACCAGAAGTACAAGGGGTTCTGAGTTCCATGTCCTTTGAATTGCTGAACACCTACATTTATTGAACCTAGTTTTCCACTCCTCTTTACAGTGCACCCTAAGCACACCCCCCTCCCTACACACACAGAGTCTTGGAGTCTTATATTTTATGAGATCACTGCCTAACACTGATTGTATGATATGCAAACTACTTTCGGGTAGATGGTTCATGGTTCCAGCTGCTGTGAAGGATGAGCAGGAAGTACTTGCTGAATCTAGTAAAAGGAAATGATTATTGCTTTAATCACTTTCTTGTTCATGGAAATACACACACACACACTTGGGTGCACACACACACACAGCATCTTGTACCTCTAAGTACCTAGCAATGTATGGCATTGGGCTATATGTCACATACATAAATAAGGCATGGTAAGAGAAAGATATAAATGTATATTATCATAATGCAACAGAGTAGATGGATTCTAAAATCAGTCTTAAAATTACTTCTTAAAATTGATTTTGGGGGCGCCTGGGTGGCTCAGTTCGTTGAGCATCCGACTTCCGCTCAGGTCATGATCTCACAGTTCATGATTTTGAGCCCCATGTCAGGCTCTGTGCTGACAGTTCAGAGCTTGGAGCCTGCTTCAGATGCTGTGTCTTTCTCTCTCTGTCCCTCCCTCGCTTGCACTCTGTCTCTTTCTCTCTCTCTGAAAAATAAATGAATGTTAAATAAATACATACATACATACATACATACATACATACATACATACATAAATAAATAGATTTTGTTGAATCGATGTCCATGTTGGGGGACGAACCTGGTATTTTCCCTGAGTCCGGCAGAGTTGGTTTTGCTCTAGTGCATTGGGACATTTCAGTTTATTATCAGCTGAACAGCAGTTGGTTGATATGTGGGGTTTTGTTATGCAAAATCTGTACCTTTAAACACTAATCTCACACACAGAAATTTTACATGCTGAGACAGAGACATTCATCTTTCTCAGTGACTAGTGGCTGGTGGAATCATAGGGGCTCTGAAATCCTCTCTCTGCTGTAAAGTTAAATTAACCCACTTCAAATATTCATAGAGATGTGCAGGGTGTTACGATTGCTCTTAACGTGTTTTAGTTTTTTCTGCACTGTCACATCTGTCAGTTTAAGTATTCCGAAGGGAAGTAATGTGAGATAAAGAAGAGAGGGGATCTTAGTTTTCATTTCACAGATTAAGAAACTGATGCTCAGACTTGTTCATGATTTGTCTCAAATTACAACCTTTTCTTTTCTTTTTTTTTTTGAGAGAGAGAGCAAGTGAGCAGGTGAGCAAGGGGCAGAGAGAGAGAGAATCTGATAAGGGGCAGAGAAAGAGAGAAAGAGAGAGAAGCGGGCTCACCCAAAGTAGGGCTTGTGTTCACCTGAAGTGGGGCTCGAGCTCACCCAATGTGGAACTTGAACTCACGAACCCATGAGATCATGACCTAAGCCGAAGTCTGGTGCTTAACAACTGAGCCACCCTGGGCACCCTCAAATTACAACTTTCAAGTGGTAGAGCTGTGACGAGGAATGGTGTTTTGATTCTAAGTATATCAAGGTACTATTATCATTATTATTATTATTAATATACTGTACTTTTAAATATCAGTGAAACATGAAAATGGTTTTAGTGACTAAAAAAGCTCAGAACACAAATAAAAACAAAATCCTAAACTAAGAAAAAATGTCGAAAAATATCTTTGACATTTCATATTTGAAAGTTCTATCGCTTAATTTAGAATGTGTGAATATATTCTTATTTTATACTGGCCTACATGATAAATGGAAACACCTAAGGGTAGACTATAATAATCATTTCCATGTTTTCTTTTCCTTCTGCTGGCTGGATGTGGAATGCATGAGGCCCCACTTAAGTGACGAAGCTGGGAACAAATGCTCCCGCATGATTGTAGCGGTATCATGATGGAGAATGGGAGACTGTAGGGGCGCACAAGGGCTCTGGAAGGCAGGAATAGTCTATTTATAGATCTTCATGGTCATTATAAGCTGTTCATTTTATGATGGTTGAAGTGTATATTTTGTAGACTTTGATATATGTATTTATGTTAACTTTAACAATAAATTAAGGCTGAAAACTTTGATTATACCTCTACTGAAATTAAAATTTAAACTAATCAGGGCTCAGAATAAAGTCACAGGTGGAGGAAACAGCCTTCTAAGCACAGCATGGCTCGCACAGAAGAAACCAGCAGAAGTAATGTATGGAGGACGCTAAACCAGTCCAGGGAAGAGAGAATCCTTTTACTACACCTAATGAGGAATTTCCAGAAGTGTCTGTGGGAGGAGCAAAGTCAACATAGAACCCCATTGTATAGGTTTGTAGTAGGTTATATGTCATTAGGTTAATGTAAAGAGGATATAGTTCTCATAACATTATATAATTTAATTTTCTTCACCCTTTCTACATTCTTGATAAAGTCTTTTCTTAAAGAACTTTTTTAAAATATTAAAAAAAAATTAATGTTTATTTTTGAGAAAGAGAGAGACAGAGTGTGAACCGGGGAGGGACAAAGAGAGAGGGAGACACCGAATCTGAAGCAGGCTTGAGGCTCAGAGCTGTCAGCACAGAGCCTGACACAGGGCTCAAACTCCAGAACCGCAAGATCATGACTTGAGCCAAAGTCGAACGCTTAACCGACTGAGCCACCCAGGTGCCCCTTTTTAAAAAATTTTTAATGTTTATTTATTTTTGACAGAGAGAGAGATACAGAGCATGAGCAGGGAGAGGTATAGAGAGAGAGAGAGATAGGGAGACACAAAATCCAAAGCAGGCTGCAGGCTCTTAGCTCCCAGCACAGAGCTTGACATGAGGCTCGAACTCATGGAGTGCAAGATCAGGACCTGAGCCGATGTCGGACACTCAACCAACTGAGCCACCCAGGCACCCCCTTCTTTTTTTTTTTAATTTTTTTTTAACGTTTATTTATTTTTGAGAGACAGAGCACAAATGGGGGAGGGGCAGAGAGAGAGAGGGAGACACAGAATCTGAAGCAGGCTCTAAGCTGAGCTGTCAGCACAGAGCCCAATGCGGGACTTGAACTCATGAACTGTAAGATCATGACCTGAGCTGTGAGGTCATGAAGTCGGATGCCTAACCGACTGAGCCAACCCAGGTACCTCTTCTTAAAGAACTTCTTTAAGCATTATGTTCAACAACTATGTGAATTTAATAATTTGGGAATATAGAAAAATTGATATATTTAGGCATAGAGAAAAGACTGCTTCAATCACCAGAGGTATTATAAAGCATAACCATTGAATCAGAACCAGATATCACCATCATAATTCAAGTTTAGAGGTGATCCAGTAGTCAGTAAATTTGTGTTGAGTCCCAGAATATTGGGTTAGAGCATTTTATATCTCACCTGCCTGGATAAGCATTGTTCCTGGAAGTTGGTATAGATCTGACTATGCAAGTGGAAGTCAGATTAGCTCAGTTAAGTAAAATGGAGAGTGGATAAGTAGTTAACCCTTGGTATTTGTATATGTATGCTCAAAATGCAATTTTTATGGGACTTATTTTTCTATAAATAGGTCATAGTATCGGGAAATTGCTATGATGGGAACTTTTCAGCCTTTTTTTTTCTCCAAATGTGCTTTCTGATCCTATCTCACTGTCCTGCTGAGGTTTCTAAAATGTACATATTGGCCCACATGGTAGCATCCAATAAGTGCCTCATGCTTCTTCACTATGTTTCATTCTTTTTTCATTTCACCCTCTCATGGAATAATTTCCAGTGGCCTTTTATCCAATTCAGTGATTCCTTCTTTTGCTTGGTCTAGTTTGCTCTGGAGCCCCTCCAGTGAATTTTTCAGTGCTGTTATTGTGTTCTTCAGCTCCATGATTTCTGTTTAATACTTTTTTCTGTCTCTTGTTCAGATTTCCTCTTGGTTTGTGTTTTGTTCTCTGACTACAGTGAGCATCTTGATGACAGTTATTTTCAATTCTCTGTCAGGTATATCACATATTTTCATTCCATTAGAGTCAGTTTGTGGAGTTTGCTCTTATTCCTTTTTGGAAAGTGTTTCAACTTGTCTTCATTTTCATTGACTCTCTGCACTGGTGTCTGCACATTAGACAAACACCCATTTGGCCTAATACTCATGGACTGGCCTTGAACTGGAGAGGGCACCACCAATAAGCCTGGTCAGAGACTCTGGAGGCCTCTCAAAGTTTGTGCAGTCCTATCCTCTTTCTTTGTTCCTGGTGACCTCCCCTCCCCACCAACAAAGACATCCATAGTGTGCCAGGTCCCATCTGTGCTCTAAAACATGCAAGACTGAAGCTAGTTCCTCAGGCAGCTCACAGATAAATTGTGTTATTGAACACCTTGTGCCCATTTTCCCTCACCAGAAAGAAGCTGTAAGAAAGGGCTTTTCAATTGCTTAGTCTGTGCTGAGCCAGGGGGAGGAGCTATGGTGACTTCCAGGGCAAACCACCGTCTTTACTCTCTCTCACCCCAAGCAGCTGAAGTGTGCTGTGTCCTGTATTCCCTCTGCTTTCTGACAGAGACTCTCTAGAAGCCAGTCTTCAGGACACAGCTAATAAAAGCTGGGGCATTGGACACATGGTGCACTTCTTTCCCTCCCCTCGGAGAAGCCAGGAACTTGGGGTTTTGTCCCAATTTGAAGGTGCTGTGCAAGGATAAGTATAGGACAAGAGGATATCTTGACCTTCCCTACCAGTTTCAGTGTGACCAGTTTCATGCTTTAACTGGGAGCAGGACTGCCTTAACTAGTATCTGGATTTCCCACAAAAGCAATCTGTACATGAAATGTTTTCGAATCAGTGTATTCATGGAGGGTATGAGGTCTAGGGCTTCCTCTTCTGCCATCTTGTTTAATGGGAAATGGGAATTTATTTTTTGACCCTCTTTGGGAGATGTCCATTCCCTACAGTGGGGGGAAAACTTGGGTAAAACTTTAAGTCCCTACAGTATTGGAGACACGTTATGGTCCTTTGTGTAAATACAATCCCCTCAATACCCTATTACACCTAGAAACTATTCCCTGTGGGAGAGACTGAGTAAGTGTCTGCCCTGTTTATAACTGGGTACATTATATCCTTACACTTGCGTTGTCTTCTGTGAATTTTCAGTGGCAAAAATGATAATAAGAAAGGCTGTTTATTTTTGTCTGCTGCTTGAGAGGACTCAAAATCAGAAATTCTATTCCGTAGTTCAGAAAGATTTCCAGAGCACATCAGAAATTAAGAGTGGTCTCCATCCTCATAGAACCAAAGGGAGCGAAGTCTCAGAGACTAAAGCTTCCCTTTCAGAACCACAGGGGTAATAATGGTAGGGAAGAACCAAGGTTTTCTTGCCTAGAGAAGGTGAGTTTCTGAATTCCATTTATATTAATGTCCTTCTTTTGTGATGGAAGTCCAGGGATCTAAGATATGCCACTTTCATTCCAGATTTTGCAGTCCTCAGACTCAAGTTAAATTGACAGAAGAACCTGTTGGAGGGGGGATGGTGGTGCAGGGAAGGTTCAGAAACATTATTGGGTTCAAAGGATGCAATGTATCGGTCAGTTCCATGGATGGAACTCTCACTCTTCCAAAGTTACGGTTTTTACTTTGTGGCATGGAGCAGGAACTTAAACTCTCCTAGTCCTGGTCTTTTATTTGAATTGGAAACAATGTTTTTCATTCTCACCACACCAAGTCTAATCCCCACTAGAGGCCAGCACCAGGTTGGTGGGTTGCTGCCTCCAATTTTACTGATTAGGGAAGGGGTCATGTGGTCAAAGAAATGAAATGAGAGGAGGCAATTCTCTCCTAGTCCAATCTTCTCCCTTAACCTTTGCTTTATGCAGCAGTCATGTTGACATATGGAAACATTGGCCTTCATGCTGTCAGCTCAGTTTTGATGCTCTGTGCTTATGCAATTTATAAAGACTCTAATGAGGGAATGCCCATGTCACTAGATTCACGATAATGGTAAAGCAGATCTGTGGGTCCAGATTAGGCTAGTCTCAGATATTCTTTGTACATACCCAATTCTCATGAGAGTCTATATGGTGAGAAAAATTGAATTTTTCTGTGTAACATTTTCCTCCTGTGTCCACAGATTCACTTAGAGTAAAATGGTGCCTGGGAATGCTTCTTTTGTGACTGAATTCATTCTGCTGGGGCTAACAGACCTACCAGATCTCCAGCTCCCCCTGTTCTGCCTGTTTCTAGTCATTTACGTGGTCACTGCATTGGGAAATTTGGGCTTGATAACTCTAATTGGG
This sequence comes from Panthera tigris, assembly GCF_018350195.1. Taxonomy (NCBI): domain Eukaryota; kingdom Metazoa; phylum Chordata; class Mammalia; order Carnivora; family Felidae; genus Panthera; species Panthera tigris. The sequence goes on along the minus strand of NC_056669.1, from coordinate 21,227,538 downwards.
CTGAATTCACATCTACACACCCCCATGTACTTTTTCCTCTCCAATTTGTCCTTCATAGACTTCTGTTATTCTTCTGTGTTTACACCCAAAATGCTATTTAACTTCACATCAAAGAAGAATATCATCTCCTATAGGGGGTGCATGGCCCAGCTTTACCTTTTCAGTTTTTTTGGTATTTCTGAAGGTTATGTGCTGACATCAATGGCCTATGATCGCTATGTGGCCATCTGTAACCCACTTTTGTATAATGTTGTCCTGTCCCCTAAAGCGTGTTCCAGCCTTATGCTTGGTTCATATTTGATGGCATTTTTGGGTGCTATGGCCCACACAGGATGCATGCTGAGACTGACCTTCTGCGATGCAAACACCATCAACCATTATTTGTGTGACATCCTCCCGGTACTCCAGCTTTCTTGCACAAGCACCTATGTAAATGAACTGGTGGTTTTCATTGTGGTGGGAATCAATGTGATTGTGCCCAGTGTCACCATCTTTGTGTCTTATGGTTGCATCCTCTCCAGCATCCTCCACATCAGTTCCACTGAAGGCAGGTCCAAAGCGTTCAGCACCTGCAGTTCCCACATAATTGCTGTTTCCTTGTTCTTTGGATCAGGTGCATTTATGTATCTTAAACCATCTTCTGCTGGATCTATGGATGAGGGGAAAATCTCTTCTGTCTTTTATACCAATATAGTTCCCTTGATGAACCCATTCATTTACAGCTTGAGAAACAAAGACATTAAACTTGCTCTGAGAAAAACTCTGAATAGGGGAAAGTTTTGATATATCTGCCACTTGACATTAGAAACTTGTATCAAATACTGTTTGTATTCACAGTGTTCCCATCTTCCAATTGGCAAGTATATGTCTCCTTTAAGTCCTGGGATTGAAGATTCCATAAAGGCAATCAAGGTTAATCCATTTTGCATATGTAAACATCAAGTATAAAGTGTCTTTTGGCAGGCTTTTCTCTTTTACCTTTGAACAGCCAAACCAACACATCAGTGATCCTCAAAATATATTTATTGTATGCATGGGAAAGTGAAGCTCAGAGTAGTTAGATTTACCTAAAGTCACATAGCTTCATCAAATCAAAGCCTTCTGATTTCAAGTCTACTATTTGTAGTCTATTTTGCTCTACTTTATTCTGTTTTTGTTTCAGTAAGCACGGACTATGAGAAAACATTGCAAATTTGAAAATTAACTGTGCTTTGTTCCAAGATGATTCATGAATTTCTCTCAGTGTGGGTATTACTTTTTTTCATATTCTCTTTCAAAAAACACTTTGATGGTTCTTTTTGTTGGGAGAGAGAATGCCTTGGGAGCTAGTATATTAGAAAGATGTTTGGCTCAAATAGGGAGGTTATTTTTCTTCAAATTGAAAAGAAAAAAAAAGCCCGAATTTGCAATGTTTGCAAGTGTTTGTAATTCAGAGAATAGGCCTGGAAAAGAAAGGAGCACAGAATTTTGTCAGTAGGTCAGGACTCAACAAGACACATGGGCAACAAGTATGAATCAAGTCCTTTATTTATTGTGGGAAGTGGTTATGAAAATTAGGATCCACATTTCAGTTTGATTTTATATCCTATTCTGTAGAGAACTGTAACATATTTCAGTTTCTTATGCCTTTCATAGAACTATAATGCATAATGTCCATATATTAGTAGTGTTTTAGGAATGCAGATGGAAAAGCTGTAGGCACATTTGGGGAACCAGGTAGAGTGAGGGCAGCAGTTTCAGGTGATAAAATAGTAAGAGGTAATTTGAGTTCAAATTAGGAAGAAAGGAATTTAGAAAGAAAAATGATGGATAATGAAAGCCCCTACCCATGACTCTCTCCTTTCTTGATGGCCCTAAAAATATGGAGATGAGAGGGTAGTGAAAGCATAAGTTATTTGATATATTTTTTAAAGTTAAATCCACAGGGTTAGAGGACTTGGGGGCAACTAAATCACTCCTGTTTTTATGGGCTTCCATATACTTTCATATGGATTTTTACATATGAAAACCTTGAGTTGCAGCTGATAGAGCAATGACAATTAAAGATTAGGTGAATAAACCAAATTGTGACAATGTTTTTTCTGGAAGGATATTGGATGATGATGATGATGATGATGATGATGATGATTAGAAAAAGCAAAAAAAATGCTACTCTAAAAATCTTCAATTTGATGAATCAAGCGACAATTTAAATATTTTCTATTTTATTCACCTTCAAGGTTTTATTTAAATTCCAATTAGATAGGGGCGCCTGGGTGGCTCAGTCGGTTAAGCGGCCGACTTCGGCTCAGGTCATGATCTCGCGGTCCGTGAGTTCAAGCCCCGCGTCAGGCTCTGTGCTGACAGCTCAGAGCCTGGAGGCTGTTTCGGATTCTGTGTCTCCCTCTCTCTGACCCTCCCCCATTCATGCTCTGTCTCTCTCTGTCTCAAAAATAAATAAACTTAAAAAAAAATAAAATAAAATAAATTCCAATTAGATAACATACAGTGTGATATTGGTTTCAGGAGTGGAACCCAGTGACTCATCACTTACACACCACACGCAGTGCTCAACACAACAAATTCCCCCTTAATCCGCATCACCCATCTGGCCCATCTTCCCCACTCACCTCCACTCCAGCAACCCTCAGTTTGTTCTCTATTGTTAAGAGTCTCTTATGGTTTGCTCCCCTCTCTTATTTTTATCTTATTTTTCCTTCTCTTCCCTTATGTTCATGTGTTGTGTTTCTCAAATTCCACATGTGAGTGAAATCATAGGATATCTGTCTTTCTCTGACTGACTTATTTCACTTAGCATAATACCCTCTAGTTTCATCCACGTTGCTGCAAATGGCAAGATTTCATTCTTTCTCATTGCCATGCAGCATTCCATTGTATATATATATGCCACATCTTCTTTATCCATTCATCAGTCAATGAACATTTTGGTTCTTTCCATAATTTGGCTCTTGTTGGTAGTGCTGCCATAAACATTGGAGTATAAGTGCCACTTTAAATGAGCATTTTTGTATCCTTTGGATAAATTCCTAGTAGTGCAATTGCTGGGTTGTAGGGTAGTTCTATTTTCAGTTTTTTGAGGAACCTCCATACTGTTTTCCAGAGTGGCTGCACCAGTTTGCATTTCCATCAGCAATGCAAAAGAGTTTCCCTCTCTCCACATCCTCACCAACATCTCTTGTTTCCTGAGTTGTTCATTTTAGCCATTTGACAGGTGTGATGTGATATCTCATTGTGGTTTTAATTTGTATTTTGACTAATGTCATCCTCAATGGGGAAAAACTGAGAGCTAAGATCAGGATCTTAGCTAAAGATCTTAGCTAAAAACTAAGATCAGGAACACAACCGGGATATCCACACTCATCAGGTGTTCAACATAGTACTGGAAGTCCTAGCCTCAACAATTAGACAACAAAAAGAAGTAAAAGGCATTCAAATTAGCAAGGAAGAAGTCAGACTTTCACTCTTCGCAGATGACATGGTACTCTACATGGAAAACCCAAAAGACTCCACCAAAAAACTGCTAGAACTGATCCATGAATATAGCAAAGTCGCAGGATATAAAACCAATACACAGAAATCGGTTGCATTTCTATACACCAATAATGAAGCAGCATAAAGAGAAATCAAGGAATCAATCCCATTTACAACTGCACCAAAACCCATAAAATACCTAGGAATAAACCTAACCAAGAGATAAAAGATCTGTCGCTGAAAACTATAGAAAGCTTATGAAAGAAATTGAAAAAGACAAAAAAATGGAAAAACATTCTATGCTCATGGATCAGAGGAACAAATATTGTGAAAATGTCGATACTACCCAAAGCAATCTACACATTCAATGCAATCCCTATCGAAATAACACCAGTCGTCTTCACAGAGCTAAAACAAGCAATCTTAAAATTTGTGTGGAATCAGAAAAGACCTGAATAGCCAGACGAATGTTAAAAAAGAAAACCAAAGCTGAAGGCATCACAATTCCAGACTTTAAGCTGTATTATAAAGCTTTAATTATCAAGACAGTGTGGTGCTGGCACAAAAACAGACACATAGGTCAGTGGAGTAGAAAAAAGAACCCAGAATGGACTCACAAATTATGGCCAACTAATCTTTGATAAAGCAGAAAAAATATCCAATGGAAGAAAGAATCTCTTTAGCACATCGTGTTTGGAAAACTGGACAGTGACATGGAGAAGAATGAAACTGGACCACCTTCTTACACCGGACACAAAAGTAAATTCAAAATGGATGAAATACCTAAATGTGGACAGGAAGCCATCTAAATCCCACAGGAGAAAATAGATGGCAACCTCTTTGACCTCGGCTGCAGCAACTTCTTACTTGACATGTCTCTGGAGGCAAGAGAAATAAAAGCAAAAATGAAGTATTGAAACCTCATCAAGATAAAAACTTCTCCACAGCAAAGGAAACAATCAACAAAACTAAAAGGCAACCGAGGGAATGGGAGAAGACATTTGCAAACGGCATATTGGATAAAGGGTTGGTATCCAAAATCTATAACGAACCTATCAAACTCAACACCCCAAAAATAAATAATACGGTGAAGAAATGGGCAGAAGACATGAATAGACACTTCCAAAGAAGACAGCCAGATGGCTAACAGACATATGAAAGATGCTCAACATCGCTCATCATCAGGAACCCACTTTTAATCTTTGCAAGAACATTTAGGTACGTGGTTCCTGGGTCCAGCTCCAGAGAGGCAGGACTGTGTTGGAAGTACTTGCTGAATCCAGGAAAAGGAAATGGTTATTGCATAAATCATTCATTTGTTTATATTAGAAAAAAAAAAGCCCAGCTTTTTTTTACCTGCTAAGTCCCTGGCAATGTTTGGAAATGTGATATATATGACAAACAAATAAGATATGTGAAAGACCAATATAAACATAGATTTTCACATACAAAGTAGAGTTACACTGTACACATGGAGAGATTCTAAAATTGATCTTATATGGTCAACATTACTCCTGAAAATTATGTCAGCAAATGTTTATGTTGGGGGCAGACATGGTATTCTTCCACAAGTCTAACACAGTTGATTTTCCTCTTTAACATTGGGATATTTCACTGTATATTCAGCCTAGCATTAGATGTAGTAGTTGTTTTATATGCAAGAATTTGTTATACAAAATAATGCATGTTTAAACATTAAAGTCTTGGGGCGCCTGGGTGGTCAGTTGGTTAAGCGTCCAACTTCCGCTCAGGTCATGATCTCGGGGTCGTGAGTTCGAGCCCTGCATCAGGCTCTGTGCTGACAGCTTGGAGCCTGGAGCCTGCTTCAGATTCTGTGTCTCCCCCTCTCTCCGCCCCTCCCCCGCTCACACTCTGTCTCTGTCTCTGTCTCTCTCTCTCAAAAATAAAATGAAATGAAATGAAATGAAATGAAATGAAATGAAATAAAATTTTATTTAGAGGCGCATCTCTCTGGGGCGCCTGGGTGGCTCAGTTGGTTGGGCGTCCGACTTCGGCTCAGGTCATGATCTCGCGGTCCATGAGTTCAAGCCCCGCGTCGGGCTCTGTGCTGACAGCTCAGAGCCTGGAGCCTGTTTCGGATTCTGTGTCTCCCTCTCTCTCTGACCTTCCCCCATTCATGCTCTATCTTTCTCTGTCTCAAAAATGAATAAACGTTAAAAATAAAATAAAATAAAATAAAATAAAATAAAATAAAATAAAATAAAATAAAATAAAATAAAGTATCTCTCTGATGTAAGGTTGAATAGACCCACTTAAAAAATAAAAGTATATGCAGGGTTTTACACTTGCTCTTAGGAAGAGTGTGCTGTTGCTGTGTTCCCTGCGTGTTATATCTGTCAGTCTCTGTGTTCCTCAGGGAAGAACTTTGAGGTAAATGGGGGAGAGGATCCAGTTCCCATTTCATAGATGATGAGACTACTACTCAGAGATGTTCATGGCTTATTCCAAGTCACAATTAATACATGGTAGAAATAAGACTCGGTATTTGGTGTTTTGATTCAAAATCTATTGGAGGTAAAAAAATTATTATTATCATTATTATTATTATTACACAATATTTGCCATACTTTAAAAAAATTAGTGAAACTTGAACGATTAGTGGATAAAAATGCCTCTGAGCACAAATGGAAGGAAAATATTCAAATAAGAAAGATGCCTAGAAAGTTATCTTTCACATTTTATATTTGACAGACCTTTTGTCTAATTTAGAAAGGGTGACTAAGTTCTTATTTGACACAGATTTATACAGTAAGCGAGAACATATAAGATAGCTTGTAATAAACTATATTTGGGTGTTTACTAAGTGCCAGTAAATTCTTACATTCAACATGTTATTTAAACTTCACGTCCTGGGTTCTGATAAACATCAATGTGATTAGCCCCTTGCAGCAGAGTTTGCTAGCTGTTCACCTCTTATTCTAGAACATACATTTCCCTTTTTTTCTTGCAGTGAAATGTGAGATATGAATGAATTCTAGACAAAATGGACACCATTCTGGGGAAAAGTTTACCTTTTCCATATTCTCTTTGACCTTCTGTGGGCTGGATGCAGATGATGATGAGGCCCTACCTAGATAATACAGCTGTAATGTGATGACAGGAGAAGATTGCAATAGTCATGATAGAGAATGAAAAAATGGTTGTAGCAACCATCTAACAGGTCACAAAGAGCACTCTGGTGTGCTGGCAATGATCTATTCTTGTATCCACTAGTGATTATAAGCTGTTAATTTTCTAATAATTGGTGAAGTGTAATTTTATACTTAAAGTGTATAAATTTCACGATAGTTTCCAAAATGTTGATTATAGCTCTCCATAAACGGAACATTAAGCTAATCCATAAGCAAAGATTGAGCATAAAGACCCAAGTAAATGGGAACAACCCTCAGAATATAGAATGGCTCCCATAGAAAAGGACCACCATATGTAGGGTAACACTTACAGAACAATATAGACGAGTCCGGGGCAGAGAACGTTCTCTCCACTAACCTGATGAAGAATTTCACCACTGTTTGTAGAAGGAGGAAAGTCAATGTACAATCCCGTCTTATAGATTTGTAGTATGTTATGCATCATTATGCTTAAGCTAATGGTATAATAAAGAGAGTGTAGCCCTCATTCCGTTTTATATCATTTCATTTTCCGAATCCTGTCCACTTTTTTCATAAAGTCTTTCCTTAAAGAACTTCTTTAGGCATTATCTTTTATATTTGTAATGAAAACCATTTGAAAATATAGAAATATAGCAATACTTAGGCATAGAGAAAAGACTGCCTCAGTCATTGGAAGTACTACAAGAGGTAATGATTGCATCAGAATCAGGTATCACAATTGTGACTTAAGTTCACAGGTGATTCAACAGTAAGTAATTTTGTGTTGAGTTTAGCATATTGGATGACAGGATTTTATAATCTCACCTGCCTAGATAAACACTGTTCCTGGAGATCAAGAGAGACCTGATACTCAGTTAAGTAAACACTTAATAAATTGTTGATCCTCAGTCTTTGTGTGTATATACTCATAATGTAGGGGTTTTTTTTTTTTTGGCTTTTGTCTTTCTATAAGTAGATCACAGTGTTAGAAAAGTGCCATGAGTTCAAAATAAATTATTTGATTTCTTAAAGTGACAGTGACATGTGATGATGAAAAGGTGGTTAAAATGAATGCTTTGGCAGTTGCTGCTAGGAAAATTAAGGTAAAAGAAACATGAAAAACTAGAACTAAAGGGGCAGTTATGTTTAAAAAAAAAAAAAGGTCAAGAACATCAGTGATCAGAACATCACTGATACTGAATTTGGGAAATGTATAAAGAGTAACATTTTTTTGACAGAATTCTGACTTGAATCTATAGATTGAATTTCCCAAATTAGTAGTCTACTGAGGCAGAGATTCAGTGATATCTTTTCATTTCCTCTTTCATTACTCAGGCAAGAGCTTTCTGATTGCCTCACGTGTGTGTGCACACACACACACACACCACTTAATTAGTCCCTAAATTTCTAAAACCCTCACTTCTATCCCAATAAAAGCTTAAGTTATAGGTATTTGCACCAATGAATTATCATTGCATAGTGAAATAAGTTTGGAATTATAGCTCATAATGGAAATTGTTAACTGTGATAGGATTCTAAATGCATGATAAGCAACTGTGGATTAAATAGAGCAGAGTTAAAAATTGTCTTTCACACCTCAGAACATTTGTTCTGTAATTGATGCAATTTTGACCCTGTCCCATTCTTTTCCCCTGCCTGGAATTGCTACTTCCCATTGGTATTATGCATTGGTCCTACCTTCCCAGGAATATTTTTTGACTCTTTAATACTAAGTGATGATTCCCTTCTTGGCTGGCATCTCATTGGTGTTTATTGTACTATTGCATGTATCACATTGTATTATAAAAGTTTTTTACATTCATAATCTCAATAAAAAAGTGAAATTGGAGGTGGATTTTTCCCCATAAAATGAGTGGGTTTTTGCATAAAACAAGAACATACTCAAAAGTATGGGACAACAAAACCATATTTTAATGTGTTCTAGGCACAAAAAGAAAATGAAGTTAAGTACGACTTTTCTCAGAACTCTAAGTAGTGTAGATACATGCTCAGTGAGGATAGCGGATTGAGCTGATCTAGTAATTTGAGGGTCTTGTGAAACTGGTCTTTATGATCTGATAATTATGCTACTGAATATTTACTCAAAGAATATGAAAATACTAATTTGAAAAGATACATGTATCTCTAAGTTTATAGCAGCATTATTTACAATAGTCAAATTATGGAAGCAGCCCAAGTGTCCATCGATAGATGAGTGGATAAGGAAGATACGTTATGTATACAAGGGAATATTATTCAGCCATAAAAAAGAATGAAATCTTGCCATTTGCCATGCCATGGATGGATCTAGAGAGTATAATGTTAAGCAAATAAGACAGAGAAAGACAAATACCATATGATTTCACTTATATGTAGAATTTAAAAAACAAAACAAAGAGAGCAAGCAACAATCCCCAAAACAAAACTCTTAACTATAGACAACAAACAGATGGTTACCAGAGGGGAGGTAGGTGGGGGAAGGGGTGAAATAGGTGAAAGGGATTAAGAGTACACTTATCTTGATGAGCAGCAAATAATGTATAGAATTGTTGAATAACTTTATTGTACACTTGGAACTAATATAATGCTGTATGTTAACTATACTGGAATTAAAATTAAGAAAAAAAGAAACTGATCTTGTTTGTTCAGGGAGGAAACCTACTGCTGTCGGTCAATCTGTACAGATACAAGACTTGTTGTCTTAGATGCCCTGGAGACAGATGTCCACTTTCATTCTTATGGGACCAGCTATATATAGTCCTGACATTTGCAGAGTTGCCAGACATTCATGTGCTGACATGCCCATGCACAAGTCCATGTACAAATATACATTTATATTTAAATATGCACACACATACATAAAACCAATTGACGTGCCTATCATTCAAAAATAGCATTGGTGTCTAAACTCAAACCAGCCAATCTAAAATAATCTAAATGTGTTAGCCAGTTTTATATTTAAGTTGAGTGAGCATCAATGAATGGATACTTGATTGAAGAGTCTAAGCTCCCAACTATAGAATGTTCTGGGCATCTCTATCTGGAAATATCCGTATGCCTTACTGAAGTACAAGATTTTAAGGATGTAGCATTACTTTGTTAACTGTTATATCCTCAATTTCTAGTACCTCATGGATGCTCAACTAATATTCTTTAGCTAAATTAGTGGCTGAGCTAAATTAGTGGTATGATGCTGCCATATGGTCATAGTGTCATAGGAGTCTAGTGTGTGAGGTCAGCTTACTTGAGTTTTAATCTGGTGGCTTCCTGATTTAATTCTTTCAGGTTAATTTTTCCTTGCACATTAGAATTATTTGACAGCTTTTAGTAAATACTGGTTCTTCAGGTTTAAGTAAGAGTTTTCTTAAAATAAAATATTCTATTTAAATAAATAAGCATTAGTAAAAACTTTGGAAGCTATGCAATGAAAAGATAAGAAACATGACTTTGAATTTGATTTTTACTCAGACACCACTAAGTTTAACTATATCTGTTTTTTACCAATAAACTGAATTTCCATCTCTACATCATCGCTTAATTTTACTTTTTCCCCCCACTTAGCACTGATGTGGAACTGTTGTTATTATTTTAATTGACAACCATATGATCAGATCTATATCTACACTTAGAATATATTTTGCCAAACCGTAAGAACTTAAAAACTGAGAATAAACTGAGGGTTGATGGGGGGTGGGAGGGAGGGGAAAGTGGGTGATGGGCATTGAGCAGGGCATCTTTTGGGATGAGGACTGGGTGTTGTATGGAAACCAACTTGACAATAAATTTCATATTAAAAATATTTTTTCAAAAATTTAACTTTCTGAGATAAATAAGGTTATGAGTGACTTCATCAAAATGAGGAAGGAATTTTTTAAAAAAATGAACCATACTTGTTTTTTTTTCTTGTACCTCTATCTGTAATAAGTTTCATGAAAATATTGGCATATCGGGATGCTTTCATAGGGAGTTGTGCTATGTACCTTCTAAAACCCAACCAGATTTATGGCCATGATTTTTCTCTCATTTCAAAATAGAAATACGTTATTTAACTAAAGAGTATCCCCCCCATTTTTTCAGCTTTATTGAGATATAATTGATATGTAGCACTATATAAGTTTAAGGTGTACAGATTCAGGAGAGGTGGTCAAAGATATCAATTTAGGAAGATTCTGAACTCACCTCCTCCTGCAGACCCACTGAATCTACAGCTATATATGGAACAGTTTCCTCTGAGAAAGATTTGATAACTGGCTGAGCAGCTCCTTCACATTGGCAAACAAGAAAAGGGCCACACAGAGGAGGGAAGGAGAAGCTGAGATGTGGTCTTGCTGTGAACCCCTGGCAAACTCACACTTCTCCCTGAGAAGCAGAGTGTTCATACCCCACCTCAGACACCCCAGCTTTTAAGACCTGCAGGTGAGAGGTGAGGCCCCAAACATCTGGCTTTGAAAACCAATGGAGCTCATGTCCATGAGACCCAAAGGCTATAGTGAACTGAGAAACATTTCTTAGAGGGCGTATGTGCAATTCACTCACCTCAGGGCCCCGTGCAGATGCAGCCATTTAAAAAGTGCCAAGACTATATCTGAAAGACATTCATTTGCTAATGTTAATCATCAGATTAAGAGCCAGGGCTGTGTTGGGGTATTCTGTGGGGATTGAGATGCTAGGTGGGTGCCATTTTTGTGCTCTCCCTCTATTTTGCTAAACGTGGTGGTCGCCATTTGTTTTTACTCAGTGGGTGCCATTTTTGCATTCTCCCTCTGCTTTGATAAAGCTGTCGAATGCCATCTTTTCTTTTTTTTTTTTTTTAATACTAACCTTTTTTCTTCTTTAATTTTTCCCCCTCCTTGGCAGGTGTCTTCTTCACACTTTTCTTCTCCCATACTCCACAGAGCCAGTATCTCCAGGAGGGAAGCTTTTACACACACCTGATGCCTGAGTTTTGTGGCTGCAGCCCAGGGGATGCCTTTGGATTGCCTGGCTCTGGAGGTCAAGGGAGCTTGCATCCCTGGATCCCATGGGATTGTAACAACTGGAGAGTCAGTTGGTAGTTCTTGGCAGATTACCACATGAAGGGCACTGCACAGAGAGCACATGGAAATATACCCTCAGTCTTTCTGAGAAAGAGGCTTTTTTGCTTTCCCTTGAGTGTTGGCCTGAGGGGCAGGCTTCTGGTCTGGCACACTTCCAGAAGCCTATGGAGGTCGTCTCAGGGAATGTAGGCTAGGGAGCCTCTCTCTCTGTCCTCTCCCTCTGCCTTGCTACAGCCCGCCAGTATCTTTTCGAAAGGATCTCATACACCGGTCTGGAGCCCAGATATTTGTAGCTATTTCCCAGGAGATGCCTCCATTGCCTGGGGAGAGATGAATTATTATAGTCTCTAGGAAAGCCATCTGATATTAAACTGAACGATGATATTCTACAAAATTGTTTTACTGAGGTAAAAGTACTGATATATCAAATACAGGCACAAAGAATTATGATTATTTTAACATTGCTTATAGTGGAAAATCTGGAAAAATAGTGAAGTTATACTAAGATGAAATGATTGGGTAAGTTATAATATCCACAGCAGAATATTGGGGAAATAGTAATGAATTAATGAAGTATCATCAAATGACAAAAACAAGAGATTTAAAATTATGTACCTTGGGGCAAGGTACATAAACTCCATGCAAATCCTGCTTGGGATTCTCTTTCTCTCTCTCTCCACTCTCTCTCTGCTCCCCCCCCCCCCCATTGACACTTGCTCTCTCTCTTGTTCTCTCTCTTTCAAAAATAAATAAAAAGAGAAAAATATATACTTTGTAATCATTTAAAAACGCTTAGAAACGTATTTGGTTATGTGAGCAAGTAGGAAAATATGGTAAGGTGTGTGCTAGGTTATACACAGGAATAACTGAGTGATGGAAGGAAGCCAAGACGGGAGAAGTGCTAAGAAAAAAAGGAAAATGAAGTGATTTGTTTTAAAACATGAATGATCCTGTGTGTCATAATGGGAAAATTACATATGTATAGGAGACTGTGTGTGCGCATGTAATATATTTTTTGAAAGGTATATCTTTTTTTAAATTTTTTGAACATTTTAATTTATTTTTTAGAGACAGACAGAGCACAAGCCGGGGAGGGGTAGAGAGAGAGAGGGAGACACAGAATCCGAAGCAGACTCCAGGCTCTGAGCTGTCAGCACAGAGCCCGACGTGGGGCTCGAACTCACAAACTGTGAGATCATGACCTGAGCCGAAGTCAGAAGCTTAACCAACTGAGCCACCCAGGCACCCCCAAAATGTTTTGATTACTTCTTTTCATCCTTTTTTTTTAAGGCTTAGTATTATCTTTCTGGTAGCAGCTTTATTGATGATTCACACATTTAAATTAAACAGTTTATGCTTTACTCGCAGAGTTGTGCAACCATTGCCACAACATATTTGGGGACCTTTCCACCATTCCCATAGCTACTGGTCTCCTATTCCTCACCCCAATCTAGGCAACCCCCAATCTAATTTCTGTCTCTATAGATTTTAAATGCCTTGGATAGTCCATGCAAACAGAATAATACAATACGTGGTCTTTTGTGACCAGCTTTTCTTACTTGGCTTACTCTTACCAAAGTGCTTCCATATTGTAAATTGTAAAGTCACTTTGTTTCTTTTCTTTTTTCGCTAAGTAATACTCCATTATGTGCATACACTTCATTTTGTGGTATAAATTTTGTTGAATTCCAACTCATCTATTTTTTTCTTTTGTCTCATGTGCTGTAGGTGTCATATTTAAGAAGCCACTGCCTTAATCCAAGGTCACAGAGACTTACTCAGATATTTTCTTCTGTGAGTTTTATGATACTACTTCTTACATTTATATCTATGATTTATTTGGAATTAATTTTGCTTCTTGTGTGAGACAGGAGTCCAATTTCATTTCTCTAAATGTCAACATCTACTTTGTTGAAGAGATTATTGGCTCTCCATAGAACATCTTGGCATCCATGTTGAAAATCAAGTGATCATCAGTGTGAGAGTTGTTTTTGCATTCTCTTCATGGAAATATATGTATATATGCACCTGTCATGAATTTAAATGAAATCAATTTATCTCTATACTCTAATTCTTTGGTTTTCCTTCACACGTCACTTGTCTGAGTTCTTTATTACATTTGCATTTAGGCCTTTTTATTTCACCTGTTTAATAGTTAAAAACAAAGGGATGGGTGGTCTTAGAATGCTTTCAAGCTACTATATGGATTAATTTTGATTACCCAGAGCCATAATATTGAAGATGGGGAGGAATAAGGAACAGCTTTAATTTTTTTCTCTCCTTGAATTAACTATACTTTGAACAACTGCTTCTTTTATCTCCTAACACTCCTCTAAAGAATTTAAATACTATCTATAATCACAGTGCCTTGCATTAGATTTCCAGAACTTGTTCATTTTCTCACTGAAAGTTTATCACTTTCAACAACAAGCCAGTTCCCCCCGACCCTTCCCAGCCCCTGGTAACCACCTCTCTACTCTTTCTATGAGTCTGGTTTTTTAATTTTTAAAATTATTTTTACATGTTTATTTATTTTGAGAGAGAGTGTGTGTGGATATGGGAAAGGAGCAGGGAGAGAGAGGGAGAGAAAGAATCTCAAGCAGGCTCTGAGCTGTCAGTGCAGAGCCTGACTTGGGGCTCCAACTCATGACCCTGAGATCATGAGCTGAAATCAAGAGTTGGATGCTTAACTGACAGAGCCACCCAGATGCCCCAAGTCTGGATTTTTTAGATTCCATATACAAGTGATATCACGTAGTATTTGTCTTTCTCTGCCTGAAATATTAAGTGAAATATCACTTAAGAAATTTCCTCTATAGAAAGCAGGAAAAGACCTCTCTGACCTCAGCCGTAGCAATCTCTTACTCGACACATCCCCAAAGGCAAGGGAATTAAAAGCAAAAGTGAATTACTGGGACCTTATGAAGATAAAAAGCTTCTGCACAGCAAAGGAAACAACCAACAAAACTAAAAGGCAACCAACGGAATGGGAAAAGATATTTGCAAATGACATATCGGACAAAGGGCTAGTATCCAAAATCTATAAAGAGCTCACCAAACTCCACACCCGAAAAACAAATAACCCAGTGAAGAAATGGGCAGAAAACATGAATAGACACTTCTCTAAAGAAGACATCCGGATGGCCAACAGGCACATGAAAAGATGTTCAACGTCGCTCCTTATCAGGGAAATACAAATCAAAACCACACTCAGATATCACCTCACGGCAGTCAGAGTGGCCAAAATGAACAAATCAGGAGACTACAGATGCTGGAGAGGATGTGGAGAAACGGGAACCCTCTTGCATTGTTGGTGGGAATGCAAATTGGTGCAGCCGCTCTGGAAAGCAGTGTGGAGGTTCCTCAGAAAATTAAAAATAGACCTACCCTATGACCCAGCAATAGCACTGCTAGGAATTTACCCAAGGGATACAGGAGTACTGATGCATAGGGGCACTTGTACCCCAATGTTTATAGCAGCACTCTCAACAATAGCCAAATTATGGAAAGAGCCTAAATGTCCATCAACTGATGAATGGATAAAGAAATTGTGGTTTATATACACAATGGAATACTACGTGGCAATGAGAAAGAATGAAATATGGCCTTTTGTAGCAACGTGGATGGAACTGGAGAGTGTGATGCTAAGTGAAATAAGCCATACAGAGAAAGACTGATACCATATGGTTTCACTCTTATGTGGATCCTGAGAAACGTAACAGAAACCCATGGGGGAGGGGAAGGAAAAAAAAAAAGAGGTTAGAGTGGGAGAGAGCCAAAGCATAAGAGACTGTTAAAAACTGAGAACAAACTGAGGTTTGATGGGGGGTGGGAGGGAGGGTAGGGTGGGTGATGGGTATTGAGGAGGGCACCTTTTGGGATGAGCACTGGGTGTTGTATGGAAACCAATTTGACAGTAAATTTCATATATTAAAAAATAAATAAATAAATAAATAAATACATACATAAAAAGAAATTTCCTCTAGGACCATCTATGGTGTTGTAAATGGCCGAGTTTTGTTATTTCTCATGGCTGAATAATATTCCATTATATGTATGCCACATACTTGCAATTTACTGAGAAAGTAGGTCTTAAAAGTTCTCACCACAAAAAGGATATGGTAATTATGTAACTTGATGGAGGTGTTAGTTAATACGGCTGTGGTAATCATATGGCAATATTCATTTATCAAATAAACACATTGTACACCTTAAAGTTACACAGTACTATATGTCAATTCCATCTCAATAAATCTTGAAATGAATTCAAATTCTTCTCACATTGAGATAAAGGGAAGTGAAAGGAGAATGCAAAATAGTTACCAAAATTTTCTTCCACCATATTAAAATGTATATAGTATTTTGTAGTTTTAAAAGTGAGACTAATATGTATATAGCAAGGATCTTAATTTGACTTTTATTTTTTTGAGTTTATCTAGTTATTTTGAGAGAAAGAGGGAGAGAGAGTGTGTGTGTGAACAGAGGAGGGGCAGAGAGAGAGGGAGAGAATCCCAAGCAGGCTCTGCACTATTAGCCTGATGGGGGGCTCGATCCCATGAACCATGAGATCATGACCTGAGCTGAAATCAAGAGTTGGAATCTCAACAGACTGAACCACCCAGGTGCTCCTTAATTTGACTTTTAAAAATATTCACTCATATGTGGAATTTAAGAAACAAAACAAATGAACTTAGCAGCAAAAAAAAAAAAAAAAAAAAAAAAAAAAAAAAAAAAAAGAGGACAACCAAGAAACAGATTCTTAATTACAGAGAACAAACTGATGGTTCCCAGAGGGGAGGTGAGCAGGGAGATTGGTTAGTTGATGGGGATTAAGGAGGGCACTTGTTGTGATAAGCACCAGGTGTTGTATGTAAGTATTGAGTCACTAAATTCTATACCTGAAACTAAATTTACTGTATGTTTACTGTGAGTAACTATATGTTAACTAACTGGAAATTAAATAAAAACTTGGAAAGAAAGAAGAAAAAATATTATTAAAGCCCTCCTAGGATATTCCTTACAGCATTTTTTTTCTTTTAAATTGATTTGAGTGTTCTCTAAGATAAAAGTCCCCATCAGAGGGAGCTGTTTACTTAGATTATTGCTCAAACATTAATTTCCAATTGATAGAGACGTACTTGGACCACCTAACTCTATACCCTAATTCATAGGGAGAAGTAAAACAGATTAATCTTTCAAAATGTTATAGTGTTGGTACAAAAGAAAATTCTTATTTTTAGGACAATTGTAATTGTAAGAAGTCTCTCCCCTAAAGACCCAGTGTGCCTTCTCTCTTTTACTATGATTTATGATCTAAATTGTGTGGAAAATTTGTGAACTAGAAAAATCTCAGAGGCAACACATCTTTCCCTAGAAGGGTCATTGATAGGAGAGTTGATACCCAAAATAGGGTAAACCCCAGATTGCTGCACTTCTCTTTGAATAATACACGTGGTGTCATGTTGTAGGGTTTGCTAGGACACATTTATGCATTCTATTATCCAGAAATGCAATTGTTCATTCCCTTTTCACCAGGATTTTTATACTTTTGATCTGCTCAGAAAATTTATATTGTCACAGTATTTGGGTACAGGAAAGAGCAGCTCTCGATCATGGCTACTTGGTTTGGAGCAGGGGGTGGGAATTAAATGCACTGGTCACACAAGTCATGGATTGGTAGGTCGTTTTTCTGGCTCTTCATTTTTACTCGGGATCCAAGAGAAAAACAAAGTCAGGCCATCCAGCTCTTAATAGTAACTTCCATTTTCAGTTTTATAGTTACACTGTCTTTGAGACGGGGAGCTTTTGTTTTTATAAGAATGCCCATGAAGAAAGCCTTATGTCTCCTTTTAATGCCACAGCTAGTGGAGTCTTCTAGTAGAATTTCTATCTAGCCTTATTTCATATAATTAATAATCTAATTTTTTTTACCTTGGATCCTTTTCCAAAACATTGCATCTTGAATTTCCTTCTCTCTCTCTTTTTTAAACCTAATTTTGTGAGTGTAAAAGTTTCAAAATCATATGTGTGATGTTGGAAAGATCCTAAACATGGACCTTAGATACAGATCTTAGATCATAGATTTAGAGAATGAAGAAAGACCTTTAAAGTGAAGTCTGCTATAGACTGAATGTGGCTTCCTCAAATTCCTATGTTGAAACTTAATCCTTAGTGTGATGGTATTAGGAGGTGAGAATTTGGTAGTTGATTAGGTCATAAGGGTGGAGCCTTCATGAATGGGAACAATGCCCTTATAGAAAAGATAGCAGAGAGTACCCTTTTTCCTTTGGTCATGTGAGGACAGAGCAAGAATACAGCGGCCTATGAACCAGGAAGAGGTACCTCACCAGAGATGGAATATCCTGGTGCCTTGATCTTGCACTTCCCTGATTCCAGAGCTGTGTGAAATAAATTTCTCTTATTTATAAGCCACCAATCCATGGATTTGTTATAGCAGCCAAAACAGGCTAGCACAATGCCTGAGTGATCTTTTCCATCTTTCTCCCTCTAGAATTGTCATGAAAAAAAATTCCATAATTGTGGGAGCACAAGTCATTGTTTTATGCTTGGAGCCACTTACTTTGAGCAGTTTACACATTTGAAGAAACTCAGAGTCCGATGCTTTTTTACTACTGAGAGAATCCCCTCTATATGAGTAAATAAATGATGCCCTTCTGCCCTTCTCCCCTACTAAATATAAGTGTGCGTGTAAATATATGCTTTTATGTATTCATCAGATGATAAGAATTCAGAATTCATCATACTAGCTTCTAATTTTCTTGTAGTGTCTTTGTCTGGACTTGATATCAAGGTAATGCTGGCCTCATAAAATGGATTTGAAAGTCTACCCTGTTCTTCAATGTTATGGGAGAGTTGAGAAGGACTGTGCTACTTCTTTAAATGTTTGGTAGAATTTCTACTTGAAGCTAGGATTTTCA
This sequence comes from Panthera tigris, assembly GCF_018350195.1. Taxonomy (NCBI): domain Eukaryota; kingdom Metazoa; phylum Chordata; class Mammalia; order Carnivora; family Felidae; genus Panthera; species Panthera tigris. The sequence goes on along the minus strand of NC_056669.1, from coordinate 21,208,980 downwards.
TTGTTGGGAAATTTTAGAGTATTGATTTAATCACATGTCAGTGACAGTTCTGTTCAGAAATTCTATGTATTCATGATTCATTTTTGGTAGGTTGTATGTTTCTACAAATTTATCCATTTCTTCGAGATTATCCACTTTTTGGTGAACAAATGTTCATATAATCTTCTTTTTCTTTTTCTTTCTGTGGCACCCGTTGTATTGTCTCCTCTTTCATTTCTTATTTTACTTACCAGAGTCTTCTGTCTTTTTTTTTTTTTTTTTTTTTAATGTTTGAAGGAGACAAAGAGAGAGAGAGAGAGAAAGTGGAGGGAGAGGCAGAGAGAGAGGGAGACACAGAATCCAAAGCAGGCTCCAGACTCAGCTGTCAGCACAGAGCCAGATGCGGGGCTCAAACCTACAAACCAGGAGATCATGACCTGAGCTGAAGTTGGACAGTTAACTGACTGAGCCACCAGGCGCCCCTCTCTTCTTTCTTATTTAGACTTGCTAAAGGCTTGTCAGTTTTACCTTTTAAAACTGCTCTCATTTTCAAGCTTTACTATGATTTTCTATTTTCTATTTGATATATTTCTGGTTTTGTTCTTTTCTTTCCAATTCCTTGAGGTATAAAGCCAGGTAATTTATTTGAGTCTCTCTTCTTTCATAATATAGGTGTTATCATAACAGAGTTCCCCTTTGGTATATATGTGTAAGCCTAACACACACCCTCACATATTTTCCTATTTATTCATATGCTCGAATACATTGATAGAGGCTGTAGACTTGATTTAAGGAAATATTTCTGACATCTTGCTTTTGTCATTTAAAGATACTTTATTGAATACATACATGTATTTTGTGTCTATTAACATTTTTAGTGATATCTATTTTTTGATACTTTTGTCTACTAACTTTTGTATCAAAACTGAAAGAACATTACCCCCCAAATGTTTTTTTAAACATTTTATTTATTTTTGAGAGACAGAGAGAGACAGAGTGCAAGTGAGGGAGGGGCAGAAAGAGAGGGAGACACGGAATCCAAAGCAGTACTCAGGCTCTGAGCTGTTAGCACAGAGCTGGATACAGGGCTCAAACCCACCAACTGTGAGATCATGACCTGAGCTGAAGTTGGGTGCTCAACCAACTGAGCCATAAGTCAGTCCATACCCACCACTTTTACAATACAATATTCTGTACTATGTGTTTACCTTTATCAATTTGTTTTAGACTTTCTTAGGCTAATGTGATGTTGTTTAGTGTCCTTTCTTTTCTCTTTTTTTTAAAAGGTGTTTATTTTGATATATATATGTATATACATATATATATAGATATAGATATAGATATGTATATACATATATATATACATATCTATATCTATATCTATATCTATATCTATATCTATATCTATATCTATATCTATATCTATATACACATAGGGAGAGAGAGAGAGAGAGAAAGAAAGATCAGGGAAGGGGCGGAAAGAGAAGGAGAGAATCCCAAGCAGACTCCACACTGTCCGTGCAGGGCTCGAACTCAGGAACTGTGAGATCATGACCTGAGCCAAAATCAAGAGTCAGATGCTTTAACTGACTGAGCCACTCAGACACCCCCAGTGTCCTTTCTTTTCAGCTTGAAGAATTCTCTTTCACATTTCTTATGAGGCAGGTTTAGTGGTGATGAATCTTTTCAGCTGTTGTTTGAGGAAAAATTTTCTCTCTCTTTCTTTTGGAAGGATACTTTTGCTATTTACAGTATTCTTGGTTGCCCACCCCCCCCCCGCCCCCCTTTTTTTTTCTTTCAGCACATTGAATAGATCTTCCCATTCCCTTCTGACCTGAAAGTTTTCTGCTGAAATCCATTGAACTCTGCTGGAAAATTCACGGATATTCTTATGGGGGGGTTCACTGTATGGGATAAGTTGCATTTCTCTTGCTGCTTTCAAAATTCTGTCTTTGATTTTTCAATAATTTTGAATGTAGTGTGTCCAGGTGTGGATTTCTTTGCAGTCATCTTTTTTTTGGTCAGGGGGATCCTTTTTGTTTCCTGGATCTGGATGTTCATTTCTTTCTATGGATTTGGGGGGTTTTAAGCCATTTTTACTTTGAGAAATCTTTCAGGTATTTCTCATCTCTTTTTTTTTTTTTTGGATCCCTAAAATACATATATTTGTCCAACTGGTACAGTCCAATAATTATCTTATTTTATTTGCTATTTTTAATTCTTTCTTCATTTGATACTTTGATGGCTAATTTCACATGACTTTTTTTTTTAATTCTGTGATATTTTCTTTTGTGTGACCTTGTCTGCTGTTTTAACCTCCTAGTAATTTTTCCAGTTCAGTGATTTTTTTCTTCAGCCTCATTATTTCTGCTTGGTATTCTTTAGAGTTTTCTGTCTCTTGGTTGACATTCTTACTTTTTTCACGTATTGCTCTCTGACTGCAGTGAGCATTTTTATGATAGCTGTTTTGAATTCTCTGTCAGATAAACGATGTATTTCCATTTCATTAGGGACAGTTTCTGGAGATTTATGTTGTTATTTCTGGGAAATACTTAGACTCTGTGGGCTTGTGTCTGGACATTAGACAAAATGTCCACCTATCCTAATCTTCATGGTCTAGCCTTGTGCTAGAGAAGACCCACACAAAAAGCCTGGCCAGATAGTGAGAGCCTCTTACAGTTCATGTCAGTCTATCCCACTTTCTTTGTTCTTTTTTGCTTCATCGCTTCTGGAGTATGTCAGTTCCCATCAGCACTCTAAAACAAGCAAGGCTGAAGTCGGTTCCTCAGGCAGCCCCCTAATAATTTGGGTCATTAGATACATGGTTAGAGGAAGAGTTCTTTACTGCTAGCTCTGGGCTGAGTCAGCAGGGCATGTGTATGTGGGGGCAGAGGGCTATTGTGAGTTCTAGCCCAAATTGCTGTCTCTGTCCTCTGTCACCTGTTTAGCTAAACTATGCCATGGCCCATGGCTCCTCACCTTTCTGAAACATGCCTAACATAAGCTAGTCTTATGGAAAGCTCCTAAAAAACTTGAGGCTTTGGATGTATGGTGCACCTCTTCCCTTTCCCAGGGAGTAGCTGGGAGCTGAGGGATTTTGTCAGAATCACATGTGCTATGCCAAGATAGGTATTATGACAAAAGGGTATCTTGAATTTCCCTAACAGCTTCAATATGCCTGGTTTCATGCATGAATTGGGTAAGGGACCTTCTTAACCAGTTTCTAGATTTTTTTACAAAGGGAATCTGTACATAAGTTGTTTTTTGAATCAGTGTGTCATGTGGAGAAGTAGAGATTAAGGCTTCCAGCTTGCATAATTGGAAATGGGAATTTATTTTTGGCTCTTTCTTGAGGGGTCATACAGTCTCTACAGGGAAGAGAAAACTTGAGCAGATTATTGAGTCCTTGAGGCACCGAAGATGGATTCTGGTCCAGGGTGTATATACAATCCCCATGGTTTCTGATTACACTTAGAAATTTTCCTTGGGGAACACACTGAGCAAGCTTCTGCCTTGTTTATAACTAACATTATATAGTTACACTCACATTAAATCTTCTGTGACTTACCAAGTGGCAAAAATGATAATAATAAAGACTGTTTTTGTCTTCTGTTTGAGGGAACTAAAAGTCATAATCAGAAATTAAGATCTAGAGTTCCAAAAGATTTCCAGGACATATCAGCAATTAAGTGTGGGCTGAATTCTCTTTGAATCAAAAGAACCAAATCCTCAGAGCCGGAAATTGCCCTTCCATGACAATGGGGATAATAACAATGATAAGGAAGCACCAATGTTTTCTGGCCTAAGGTGGGTGAGCTTCTGAATTTCAGCTTAATCATGTCCTCCTTTTTGGAGATGGAAACCTGAGGATCTAAGATATGCCACTATTTTTCCCAGTTTTGCAGTCCTGAGACTCAAGTGAAATTGGCAGAAAAATCTGTCCAAAGCAGGGAATGTTTAGAGATGTTGCAAGGGCTGGTCAAGGAATGTGTTCTGTGAGTCAGTAAGTTTCTTCTCCATGGGCAAAACTTGCTACTCCAGATTTGAGGCTTTTACTCTGTGACATTGGGCAGTAACTTCTTGTAGACTGGTCCCTTAGTTTCAGATTAGAAACAGTCTAGTTGGTTTCCACCACACCAAGTCTAATCCGCATTAGAGGCCAGCTCCAGGTTGCAGCTTCAAATTTTACTGGTGAAGAGAGGGCATATGTGAATGAAAATGAGAAGAAAGAAGGATAATTGTGTCCTCATGTAAACTTTTGCTCCATAAGGGAGAAGGTATTTCCCATAGTTATGTTTACATTTAGCAACATTGCTCTTCACACCATAGGCTAAGATTTGACATTCTTTGTTACTTAGCTTGCAAAGACTAATAAGGGGAAGCCTGAGTCACTCAGTATCATGATAATGGCAGTGGAGTCTTGGGTCCAGGTTGGGCTAGTCTCAGACCTTCTCCATGCATATACTGCATTTGGGAAAGGAGAGATGGTGGGAAAAGCTGAGTTTTTCTTTTGTAACTTTTTTCTTCTGTGCTCACAGATCCCTTTAGAGAAGATGGCTCCTGGAAATGGTTCTTTTGTGACTGAATTCATTCTGGTGGGGCTAACAGACCTACCAGATCTCCAGCTCCCCCTGTTCTGCCTGTTTATAGTCATGTATGTGGTCACTGTGTTAGGAAATTCGGGCTTGATAACTCTACTTGGACTGAATTCACACCTACACACCCCAATGTACCTTTTCCTTTTCAATTTGTCCTTCATAGACCTCTGCTATTCTTCTGTGTTTACACCCAAAATGCTGACTAACTTTGTATCAAAGAAAAATATTATCTCCTACAGGGGGTGCATGACCCAGCTTTACTTTTTCTGTTTTTTTGCTATTTCTGAATGCTATGTGTTGACATCAATGGCCTATGATCGCTATGTGGCCATCTGTAACCCACTTTTGTATAATGTTGTCATGTCCCCTAAAGTGTGTTCCAGCCTTATGCTTGGTTCATATTTGATGGCATTTTCAGGTGCTGTGGCTCACACAGGATGCATGCTGAGACTGACCTTCTGTGATGCAAACACCATCAACCATTATTTGTGTGACATCCTCCCCCTTCTCCAGCTCTCCTGCACAAGCACCTACGTGAATGAGCTGGTGGTTTTCATCGTGGTGGGCATCAACATCATTGTGCCCAGTGTCACCATCTTCGTGTCTTATGGTTGCATCCTCTCCAGCATCCTCCACAGCAGCTCCACTGAGGGCAGGTCCAAAGCGTTCAGCACCTGCAGTTCCCACATAATTGCTGTTTCCTTGTTCTTTGGATCATGTGCATTTATGTATCTTAAACCATCTTCTGCTGGGTCTATGGATGAGGGGAAAATCTCTTCTGTCTTTTATACCAATGTGGTTCCCATGATGAACCCTTTAATCTATAGTTTAAGAAACAAAGATGTTAAACTTGCCCTGAGGAAAGTCCTGAGTAGGAGATAGTTATAATCAGAAACTGTATCTCTCAGTGCAGTTAGTTACATAACGGGGAGATTTTATGTTTAATGAAAACGTTTTTTTGCAGTAGCCTTCTTAGTGTATTTTTTTCTTAACATGTTAAAGGAAATTTGAGTCTTCTCTCTATAATTTACTTCTGGTCTTTATCACTAGGTCTTTTTTTTTCTTCATCATTTGCACGATGTCTTTACTTTTTTCCTGTTTAGCAACAATATTAAATAAGAAATGTATTATCTGACTTTTTGAAGTTTTTCATTTTGAACTCCTTTTTTCCACTCGAAAAAGATGAATAGTCTCCAGATTATTGAATTGGAGAACAACAGACTGACACTGTACCATGGGGATTGTTCTTATCTGCCACATGCTATTAGAAGCATAAATCACTTACTGTGTATATACTCTTGTTTATTTCCTCTGATTGGCAAGAATATGTCTTTTTCAAATGGGAGAAATCGAAGGTTCCTGAAAGACTATTATATTTAATCTATTTTGCATCTGTAAACATTTTACAGCAGGTTTCTTTTGGCAGAGTTTGTTTTCTTTTTTCTTTTCTTTTCTTTTCTTTTTTTACTTTTATACGGTCAAAGTAGCACATACTGATCAACAAAAGATATTTACTCTATGAATGGGGAAGTGAAGCTCAGAATAGTTAATGATTCATCAAAAGTCACACAGCTTAACAAAGACAAGATCTAGAGTATCCTCATAGTCTTCTGATTTCAAGTCTAGAACTCTTTGTAGTATGCTTTGCTTCTACCTTATTATTTTCATTTCGGTGAACAAGGACTATGAGAAAAGATTTCTAGTTTGAAGGTTGATTCTGCTTTGTTCCATGCTGGGTATTACATGGATTTCTCTCATGCTGGGTATTACAGTTTTTGTTCTTTGTTTAGGTAAACAGGTTCTTGCTTCTTCTTGTTGAGAAAGAGAGGGCCCTTTGGGGAGATGATTGGCTCAAATAAGGATGTTACTTATGGACAAATTTAACCACTCTATTTGGTTACATCAAAAACCTGGCATCAAGCACTACAGAATAAGGTAGTTTGTACACAATACAGTATAGAATAAATTTTTCTTAAAAAACTGAATTTGGAATATTTGTAAGGTTTTATATTTCAGAAAAGAGGGCATGGAAGAGAAAAAAGCACAGAAATGTCTCATTAGGCCAGGATTCAACAAGACACTTGACCAGTAAATAAGCGATCCCACTGTGGCTATGGTCATGAGTGTTAGAAACCGCATTCTGAAATTATATCATTTCTGCACAGTACTGTGAATGTATTCCAGTGTCCATATCTAAAATGGAATTATAATACACAGTGACTAGATCAGTTGTCATTTTTCATAATGAAGACAGGAAAGCTGTAGTCACATTTGGCAGTAGGTAGACAGAGGACAGTAGCTTCAGGAGATAAAGAGTAATTGGAACTCAAGTTAGGAGAAAGGAATTTACAAAGTAAAATGATGGATAATTAAAGCCCTTGCTGTGACTCTCCTTTGCTTTCTGGAAAGCCCTAGAAATATTATTGAGTTCACATGATTTGTCTGGATAGGATAATAGCACAAGTCATTTGATATTTAAAAATGTGAACTCACAGGGTTGGAGGACCTGAGAATGATTAAATCACTTCTGGGTTTTTTGGCTTCCATATGCTACTCCTATATATATTTTAAGGTACAGAACTCAAATTTCAGCTGAGAGAGCAATGGCAACTTGAAGGAAACATTTGGTGAATAAGCCAAATTGTGGTAAAGTCTTTACTGGAAAGAATGTGGATTTTTTTAAGGGAAGAAAATGTCATTTTATTTTTTATTTTATTTTTAAAATTTATTTATTATTATTTTTTTACTTTATTTTGTTTTATTTTTTTAAGTGTAATTTATTGTTGAACTGGTTTTCATGCAACACCCAGCGCTCATCCCAACAGGTGCCCTCCTCAATGCCCATCACCCACTTTCCCCTCTCCCCCATCCCCCCATCAACACTCATTTTGTTCTCAGTATTTAAGAGTCTCTTATGGTTTGCATCCCTCCTTCTCTGTAACTTTTTTTCCCCTTCCCCTCCCCCATGGTCTTCTGTTAAGTTTCTCAGGATCCACATATGAGTGAAAACATGTCTTTCTCTGCCTGACTTATTTCACTTAGCATAACACTCTCCAGTTCTATCAACATTGCTACAAATGGCCAGATTTCATTCTTTCTCATTGCCAAGTAGTATTCCATTGTATATATAAACCACATCTTCTTTATCCATGAAAATGTCATTTTAAAGATCCTTCATATGATTTGTCAAGGTGCAATATATTTTCTAAGATGCTTCTAACAATTTTCATTATTTACCATTTTCCCATCTCCACTCAATATTTAAGTATTTTGAAATTTAGCTTAGGTGGTTTGTTGGCTTCTTGGGTGGCAATGTGCTCTACATGGCAAACAAAAATGGCACTATACCAGACTGATAAAGGTAGATTTTCATAATGCAACATAGTAGAGTTACATTCTACATGTGGATAGTTTCCAAAATTGGTCTCATATGGTCAATAGCATTACTCCCGAAATTTGATTAGGCTAAAAGCATAAGAGACTCCTAAAAACTGAGAACAAACTGAGGGCTGACGGGGGGGTGGGAGGGAGGGGAGGGTGGGTGATGGGCATTGAAGAGGGCATCTTTTGGGATGAGCACTGGGTGTTGTATGGAAACCAATTTGACAATAAATTTCATATATTTAAAAAAAATGAAAATGAAATTTGATTAGGCTAGCAAATATCCACACTGGGGACAGACATGATGTTTTTCTCTAAGAGTGGCACAGTTGGTTTTTCTCTCTGGCATTAGGACTTTCACTGTATGTTCAGCCCAGCCCTAGATGAAGTAGTTGGTTTATATAAAGGGCTTTGTTGCACCTTTAAATATTAAAATCTCACTCAGTCTGAGGCATAGACTCCCATCTTTCTCAGTGAGTAGGATAGCTGGTGGAATCACCTATGCTGTTTAAAGTGTCTCTCTGATGTAAGGTTGAATAGACACACTTAAAAAATGAAGATATATGCAGGTTTTACATTTGCTTTTAGGAAGAGTGTGCTATTGCTGTGTTCCCTGTGTGTTATATCTGTCAGTCTCTGTGTTCCTCAGGGAAGAACTTTGAGGCAGATGGGAAAGAGGATCCAGTTTCCATTTCATGGATGATGAGACTACCACTCAGAGATGTCGATGGCTTATTCCAAGTCACAATTAATACATGGTAGAAACAAGACTACGTATTTGGTGTTTTGATTCTGAATCTTGGGTGTTTTTATTATTATTATACAGAATGTACCATATTTTTTAAAATCAGGGAAACTTGAACAATGGTTTTAGTGAATAACGTGCCTCTAACAAAAACTAAAGGCAAAACACTTAAATAAGAAAAATGATCAGAAAGTATCATTCACATTTCATATTTGACAGTTCTATTGCCTAATTTAGAGAATGTGAGTATATTCTTATTTAATACAGGTCTACACAATAAATAGAAGCACAGGAAGCACATATAGCCTATAATAGTCATTGTAATTAGGTGTTTACCGAGTCCCAGGCTTAGCAGTAAGTTCACACATTCATTATCTTATTCAATCTTCACATCAGTGGTATCTGGTAGGCACTGCTGTGATTGGCCCAGTGTGGCAGAGATTGCCAGCTGTTCATCTCTTCTTTCAGAACATACAGTTCTCGATATGGATACAGCTTCCTTCTTGCAGTGAGAAGTGGCATGTACTGAGTTCTAGACATGATGAAAACCATTCTAGAGACAAACTGTACCTTTTCCATATTCTCCTGACCTTCTGTGGGCTGCGTGCAAATGATGGTGAGGCCCTATTCGATGATAAAGCTGTAAAGAAAAGCCAGAGAATGATTGGCACAAAATCAAGATAGAAAATGAAAGAAGAGACAGAGCTACTATCCAGTAGGGAGAATAGAGAGCTCTATTGTGCTGGCAATATTCTATTCTTACATCCGCTTGGTGGTTGTAAGCTCTTCATTTTATAATCGTTAGTGAAGTATAATTTTCTGAATCCCTAAGAGTAGAGTGAGGGTTCCGTTCCTTGGCTTGTATCCCATTGGTGTTTGGTTTATAGAATTTTTTATGTATTTAAGCTAAATTTTACAATTAAGATTACATAACTTTTATTAAAGCCCCTCTTAAACCAAACATTACAATAATCCATAAACAGAAAATGAGAATAAACTCTTGGGATGCCTTCTGAATACACAATGGCTACCATTGAAAAGAACCACCATATGTGGTATAGCACTTATAGAACAATGCAGACCACTTCAGGACAGAGACCGTTCCCCTTATAAGCCCAAGGAGGAATTTCAGTGTTTGTGGAATTAGGAAAGTCAATGTACAATCCCATTTTATGGGTTTTGTAGTAGGGTATGTGTCATTATACTGAGGTTAGTGGTGTGGTAAAGATAGTATAGCTCTCAATCCATATTATATAACTTCACTTTCTGAATCCTGTCTGCTTTCTTCATAAAGTCTTTCCTTAAAGAATTTCTTTAGGTATACCCGTAATGAAAACCATTTGAAAATACAGAAATATGGCAGCATTTAGGCATAGAGAAAAGACTGCCTCAGTCATTGGAAGTATTATAAACCATAGTGGTTGAATCAGAATTGGGTATCACAACTGTAATTTAAGTTCAGAGGTGATTCAACAGTAAGTAACTTTGTGTTGAGTATCAGCATGTTAGATGAGTGCATTTTGTAATCTCACCTGCCTAGATAAGCGCTGTTCTAGAGATCAAGGTAGACCTGAGTGTGAATGTGGAAGTAAAGTGGAGACTGAATAAGTCATTGACCCTTGGTCTTTGTATGTTATGCTCTAAGTGGGATTTATCTTTCTCAAAGTAAGTTGCTATTTGGACTCACCATGAACTCATTATTAATTATTTAATTTATAAAAGCGACAGTGACATGTGATGATGAAAAGATGGTTAAAATGAACAGTTTCGTAGTTACTGCTAGGAATGATAAAGGTAAAAGAAACATGAAAAACTAGCACCGAAGGGACAATCATGTAAAATAAGGGCCAAAAACAAGTGCTCACTCCCCACTGATATTGAGGTTACGAAATGTGAACAGATTAACATTACTTTAACAGAAATCTGTCTTGAGTATATGAATTAAATTTCCAAAATTAGCAAAAGTCTATTCAAACTGTGATTCAATGGTGTTTTTTTCATTTGCTCTTTCATTTAGTTAGGCAAGAATCTTCTAATACCCAGTCACACAAAAAAAGTCACTTAATTAGTCCCTAAATTTTGAAAATCCTTCCTACTCTTCAAAGAAAGCTTAAGTCGTAGGTATTTGTATCAATGAATTGTGGATCTTGTCTATTGAAACTGAAGTTGGGGATTGTAGCTCATAAAAACTAAATAGAATTCTAAATATTAGGTAAGTAATTACAGATTAAATTGTAGAGTGAAAACTTATCTTTCACATCTTGGAAGATTGGTATTGTAGCTGATGCACCTTTGACCTTTGACCCTTGACCCATACCTTTTCCCCTGCCCAAAATCACTACCTGTTTTTCCCTATCATATTACCCACTGGTCTTTCCTTTTCAGAGCATTTTCTGATTCCCTAAGACTAGGTGAAGGTACCCTTCTTTGGCTTGTTTCCCATTGGTGTTTGGTTCTACTGTAACATGTATTGCATTGTATTATAAATGCTTTTAAGATTCACTTGTCAATCTCAATAAAGTGGATTTTTTCCCCTTAAAACAAGTGGGTCTTTGCATACAGCACAGATTCCAAAAGTGTGGGTAAGACAAAACCGTGTTTTAATGCTCAGTTAACAACTGTGTTCCAGGCACAAGGAAGAAAATGTAGTTAAGTAGGACTTTACACTTTTTCACACCTCTGATACATTCTCAGTGAGAATGGTGGGGTGGAGGTGACCAAGCAATCTGAGGATCTCAAGAAACTAATCTGGTCTGTTCAATCAGGAAACTGACGGCTACCGGCCAGACTCATCAGATACCAATCTTGTTACATTAGATACTCTGGAAACAGATGTCCATTTTTATTCTTATGGGCTAGCTAGATGTAGTCCTGACATTTGCGGACAGTTTGCCAGACATGTGCTGACATGGCCACGCACAAGTCATATACACACATACATGTACATGCTTATATAGAAAAAGCTGCTTGACATACTTACATTTCCAAAATAGCACTGATGACTATACTCAGACCAATCTATAATAATCTTAATATTTTAGCTAGATTTATCTTTCAGTCAAGTGAGCTTCAGTGACTGGCTATTTGATTGAACAGTCCCGGGTTTTAGTGAAGAATATCCCGGGCATCTCTTCCCAGAAAATATCTCCATCCCTTACTAAAGTATAAGATCTCTAGAGGTAACAATTACTTTGTGAATTGTTAATTCTTCAGTTTCTAGTACCTCATAGGTGCTCATCTAGTTTATTTGAATAATTAGTGGCAGAACAATAGGTAGGGTATGTCTCATGCTTGTAGTCAGTTGCAAGATAGTGGTATTTGATGCCAGTTAACTAGAGATTTAATAAGGTGGCTTCCTGATTTAGTCTTTCATATTAATATTTTTTCTTTGCACATAGAGTTAATTGGAAGCTTTAAGTAAGTACTGAGATTCATGCTCCTTAATCAGAATATATGACTTTATTCAAACAGATAAGCATTAGTAAACTTTTAGCAGCTATGCAATGATAAAATTGAAAATATGACTTTAGTATTAAGTTTTACTTAGACACCACTTAATTTAACCATGTTCAGTTTTATTAATAAACTGGGTTTCCATATCTAAGCCATTGCTTCATTTCACCCTTTTCCCCTGCTTAACTTTGACTTAGAGCTGCTGTCAAAATTTTAAGTGAGAACTCTAAGGCTAGAACTGTATCTAAATTCAGAATTCTTTTTTTTAAATTAATGCCCTGGGGGCACTTGGGTGACTCAGTTAAGCGTCCAACTTTTGATCTCGGCTCAGGTCATGATCTCACAGTTCGTGACATGAGCCCCACGTCGGGCTCTGCCCTGATAGCACAGAGCCTGCATGGGATTCTCTCTCTTTGTCTCTCTGCCCCTCCCCTCCTAAAAATAAGTGAATACACATTTAAAACATTTTTTGAATAAAATTAATTTCCTGAGCTACAGTAGTTTACAAATAGTTCATCAAAATGAATGGGAAATTGAACAGGGAATTAAAAGAAAATAAATATTGAAGAGACAGCTCCCCTGAGTGGGAAATGAAGAGGCAGATGTGTTATAGTCCTCCATGAACTCTGCCAGTTTTATGGCCATAAATTTTCTCTCATTTTAAAATAAAAATGTTATTTATTTAAATAGTAGCTCTTAAGCAGCCTCTTCAAATAGAGTATTTTAGAGTCAGTCAAAATAAACTTGCATTTTAAGAGACTTACTCAGAGTAGCCATATCCCAGCTACCCAGAATATAAGAAGAGGCAGTCCAAAGGGAGGAAACATCCTATGCCAAGAAATGTGTCAAATATGGAAAATACAAAAGTAAATTGGACATGGATCCTAATTCATTGAGAAGGTGATGTTTAAAGTGAATATTTGGAAAAATATCTTTTTTAGGGAGCATTACCGGCCAATGCAAAACTCCTAAGGTGATACTTCTGGCATGTCTGAGAACACAGAAAAGGTTACTGTGCTGAATAAAAGGAGTAAGAGAGAACGTTGAAGGAGAGGAGGGCCAACATGTAACATGGGGCAAGATCCTGACGGAAGTTGTTGGTAATTGTGAAACTTGGGCTTTTACTAAGTGAAATGGAGTACAGGAAATTAAAACATTATACATAATATATGCATACACATATCATATAGACATAACTACCTCCTCATCTGTCACAACTATAACACTACCACTTTGATTTGAGAAACATTTGTCTCGTACTAGCATTAATACAAAGCCCTCCTAATTAAATGCCTGCTTTCCTAAAAGCAACCAGGGTCATTTTTTTCTGGCAAAAGATACCTTAAGTGAATCAGTGGACCCAGTGTTCCTCCTCTCCTTTATCATGAGTTATGTTCTAAGCTATTTAGAGAGTTTATGATCTAACAAATATCAGAGACAAAACAAAGGTTTCTTATTAGTGGGTCATCGGTAGGACAGTCAATATCCAAATAGCTTGAATTCCAGATTACTGAACCTCTCTTTAAATAATGCATGATTGTGACATTGTAGGACTTTCTAGGGCACATTGCTGAGTCCTATTTTCCAGAAGTGTAGTTGTTCATTGCCTTTACACATAGGATTTCCATTCTTTTGATCTGTTTTTAATATATCATAACTTCTACTTGAAGCTTTATTATTTATGATCAGACTCTTCAGATGGGAGCCAGGGTTGGTACAAGGATGTGCCTGAAGGGAGCCTAGTGTCTATTTATTAATAAGTAGTTGTGGAGTTTCTTAGCAAGATTTTAAACCTCAATTTATATAATTAATAGTTTTCTGTTTACCGCATATCCTTTTCCAAAATTCTGCGTAATGAAATTTCCCTTTTCTTACCTAGTTTAGCTAGTCTGTTTCAAATTTTATACAATATAGTGGAAAAATCTATAAACAAGAGATAGAAATCTATAAACAAGAGATAGAAAGCTAAGAAGATGCTTCAAAGAAACTTAAAATTTAAATTTCAACAGGTATAAATTAATTTTGATCCATCAGATATTTAGTGACTAGTGATCTGTTCCATTTCTTTTAGGAGATGCTGTGGCAAAAAAAACAAAAACAAAAACAAGAACAAAAAAAACCCAAAAACAAACAAAAAAATGAGACACACACACACACACACACACACACACACACACACACACAAAACCAATTGAAAAAACCATAATTGTGTTAGCCCAAGTTATTGTTTTCTGTTTGGAGACTCTTTATTTTACACATTTGAAACATTCAGGGTGTCTGATGCTTTTTTTACCAATAAGAGGACCCTCTCATGGAGTTAAACTCTTCCTCCCCTCCCCTACCATATACATATAAGTAATGTATGTATAAATATATACTTATATATGTATATTTTCCACACAAGCAAATACATATATGTTTATAACATGGGTTGAACACCCCAAGGCAACAGGGTTGATTTAAAGCTTAAAACAGTAAATTCACTTAAAAAAATAAGTATTTTCTGAATTTAAATTGAAAAACATAATTCCTATTACAAATATCTTTCACAAGCTTTTTGTTTGTGGCAGATTACATTGATGCTTTCTCCAATCAATAGTCATCCCTCCTCCAAGTACTCTTAATGCCAGAAACTTCCTTTTTTGATAGAGGCTGAAAATGGAAGATTCTCATTTTTATCAGTTTTCCTTGCAGCTAGGTTGGCCATGTGGCATAGCTACATGACTGAAGAGATGCAAAGAAAATAATCTCTTGAGACCTGGAGATGATTTACCTCATTCTATAGAGAGATATGGGAAAAGTTCTTTTGCCTTGTTGCTCGCTTTCTTCTTTGGATATATCGGTGTTTAGATGTGATTCTTGGAGCTGTAACAACCTTTTTGTGACCATGAGGTGACAAGCCTGAGAGTGAAAGTCAACAGACTGAGGACAGTGAAATGGAAGAGACTGAGTTCTTGATGAGAGTGATTTGTGGCTGAAACAAACCTAGGTTAATCTAGTCATAAGCTTATTGCTAGGTGAGAGAAACAAGCTCCTGTTTAAAATGAGTTATTAATTGAGCATTCTGTAACTTGAAGCTAGAAACTTTCTAACTAGTAACATAGGTTGAAGGTTACATTCCCAGGGTATTAAATAAAAAATATGTTACTTAAATAAATGAACATCTTTGTGAAACTCTTATACCTTTTTGGGGAACATTGAAGAAAGAAACTGTCATTTATCATGATGAGAAGGTGAGGTTGTGCAGATTTAAAGTTAAATTTTAACTATTATTTTTGGTTCATCTGAATTGTGATATTTGTTTACTATACCCTAATGGTATTTGAAATATGAACATTCTCCAATATTTTTTCTTATATTTGTGAAAAGGTAAAAGTTTGTACAGCACTTAATGTGTGCAGAATACTTAAATCAATCAAAATAGTTCTATCAAATCTTCCTATAAAATATAACTCTGACTCAATTTCTTCTTTAATTTTATCCAAGATTGAATCATAATTTTGAGACTTTTCCTTTTATTACAAAATTTCAGTTGCCCAATGGGTAATGGAAAACCACTGAAAGTTCTTTTTTTAAATTTTTATTGATTTAAAAAAATGTTTTTAATGTTTATTTATTTTTGAGAGAGACAGAGACAGAATGCGAGTGGTTTAGTGGCAGAGAGAGAGGGAGACACAGAATCTGAAGCCGGCTCCCGGCTCTGAGCTGTCAGCACAGAGCCTGATGCGGGGCTTGAACTCACAAGCTGTGAGATCATGACCTGAGCCGAAGTCGGACGCTCAACCGACTGAGCCACTCAGGTGCCCCAAAACCACTGAAAGTTGTTAAACTAAGGAGGGACAGAGCTTTGCTTTCAGTTTATTCTAGCAGTAGTGTGCATGGCTATATAAGAGGAATTACATGGGAAAAGGCTAGAATAATAAGAGTTACTACAATCAACAGTACAGTTCAGTTAAAATCTAGGAGTTTGTGTGGTGGCTGAGGGACAAGAGTGGAGGTCATTGTGAGTGTATACACTATTGCTTAGCATGTGATAAATGTGGAATGTTTCCTGAAGGTTCACAGCCAAAGAACCACATGATTTTCAGAAATACTTATTGAATTTTTTCCATGTATTCTGTACTGATCTTAACCCTAGGAGCAAACAAGAGAACTTATGGTTTGTAGGAGAACATAGAGTTAAGTAAAAAAAAAAAAAAAAAAAGTCTGATGAATATTATGATGTATTCATGAGAACATAAATAATGACAACTGACATTTTTTGATTATTATTATATTCCAAGCACTGTTATAACCATATTAATAAAGAGAGAGAAAGAGTTTTTGACTATTATTATATTCCAGGCACTGTTATAATCATATTAATAAAGACAGAGAGAGAGAGAGAGAGAGGCAAAGCAAGAAACAGACTCATAACTATAGAGAACAAATTGATGGTCACCAGAGGGAAGGTGGGTGGGAGGATTTTTTTTTTATTTAAGTAATCTCTACACCCCACATGGGGCTCGAAATCATGACCCCAAGGTCAAGAGTAGCTTGCTCCTCCACAACTTCGACAGAGTCAACCAGGAGCCCCTTTTTGGGACGGATTGGGTTAAATAGGTGATGGGGATTAAGGCATGCACTTGTCCTGAAGAGCACCAAGTGTTGTATGGAAATGTTAAATCACTATATTGTGCACCTGGAACTAATATTGCACTGGATGTTAACTGGAATTTAAATAAAAACTTTAAAAACATAAAATAAAAATTTCATTATCACCATAACACAGTGAAAGAGATGCTGTTTTTATCATTCTTATTTTACAATGAACAGAAATTAAGTAACTTGCCCCAGGTATTATTGTTAGTAAGAGTGGAAGTAGGAAGATAGCATTCATACACATACCCTCTAACTCCATAGCTCCCACTCTTTTCTATGTTGCAAAGAAATTGATAACCCCGGTTACTTAAATATTGCATAGAATGGTGGTAAGCAGGATAGTCAAGTAGAAATTTCCAGTGGGCGATTAAAGTATAAACTTCAGAAGGAATATGTGTTACCACAAATTATTTTAGAGATATTGCAGAAGAGAAGACAACTGAGTTATTGCAATATGAAAAATTTGAGATCAAGAAATAAGGAAGCCTGGAGGCAGAACCCTTGCAGAAAAAGTTTCCATTTAGGATATGGGGACAAAGGTGAAATGAAACAACACAGTAGATTTCCCTTCAGAGATGAAGGTATGGGGGAGATGTACAATCCCTGGAGTGAAGTGCAAATGAGTGAAATATTGAGTCCCTAAGGAACTAAAGACATATCATGGCCCAGGGTACACAATCTCCTTATTCCTTTACACATAAAATCTATTCTCTGAGGAAAAGACTGAGCAAGGTTCTACCCTGTTTATAACCAAGCGCATTATATCCTTAAACTCATTTTAACTCTATGTCCAATCAAGCAGCAAATGTGAGGATAATAATAAAGGCTTTATTTTTCTCTGCTTCTTAAGAGGACTCAAAGTCATAGTCAGAAATTAGGATCAGAAAGATTTTAAGGGTATATATGAATTCAAGTCTGGGCTGAATCCTCTTAGAATCAAAGCCTCAGAGCCTGAAATTGCCTTTCTAACGACCACGGGGGTAAATATAAAGGATAAAGGAACACTGAAGTTTTCTGACCTAAGGAGTGTGAGTATCAGAATCCCATTTGTAATAACACATTCCTTGCTTTGAGATGGAAGTTCAGAGACCTGAGATATGTCACTGTCTTTCCCGCTTTGTGCAGTATTGATATTCAGGTGAAGCTGGCAGGAGAATGTGTTCGAGGGAGATAAGACAATGTTCAGAGATCAGGGGATGTAGGGGATACAGTATCTCAGTAAGCTCCCTCTCCATAGATGGGACTCTCATTCTTCTGGATTTATGGCTTTTTCTCTGTGACATGGGGTAGTAACTCAACCTCCCCTAGATGCTCGTCCCTTATTTAGATTAGAAACTCTTCTTAATTCTCTCTCCATCAAGTACAGTCTGCATTTGAGGCCAATCTGCATTTGAGTTCCTAAGGATTCTGTTTCTAATCTTACTGGTGAGGAGAGGGTCAAGTGAATAAAGAAGTGGTGAGATCAGAGAAGGGCGATTCTGTCCTAGTCTCAATTTCTCCTTTCACCTTTAGTTTTTCCAGCAGTCATGTTTCTAGAGGTCAAGTTCACTGTACTTGCCTCTCTAAGCTAAGTTTGTGATGCCTTTTGCTATATTTGGCTTATATAGGCTTTCATAAAGGGAGACTCAGTATCCCTCAGTATCATGATAGTGGTAAAGATAGATTGTATGGGTCCAGGTTGGGCTAGTCTCAGACTTTCCCATTGTACACACTCTCTTTAGTACAAGATCTTGCATGAAGAGCTGAGTTGTTTCCTAATGTAACCCTATTTTTCTGTGCTCACAGATCCCCTTAGGGAAAGAAGAATGGCTCCTGGAAACAGTTCTTTTGTGGCTGCATTCATTCTGGTGGGGCTAACAGACCTACCAGATCTCCAGCTCCCCCTGTTCTGTCTGTTTCTAGTCATGTATGTGGTCACTGTGTTGGGAAATTTGGGCCTGATAACTCTAATTGGGCTGAATTCACACCTACATACTCCAATGTACTTTTTTCTCTTCAATTTGTCCTTCATAGACTTCTGTTATTCTTCTGTGTTTACACCCAAAATGCTGACTAACTTTGTATCAAAGAAAAATATTATCTCCTACAGGGGGTGCATGACCCAGCTTTACTTTTTCTGTTTTTTTGCTATTTCTGAATGCTATGTGTTGACATCAATGGCCTATGATCGCTATGTGGCCATCTGTAACCCACTCTTGTATAATGTTGTCATGTCTCCTAAAGTGTGTTCCAGCCTTATGCTTGGTTCATATTTGATGGCATTTTCGGGTGCTATGGCTCACACAGGAAGCATGCTGAGACTGACCTTCTGTGATGTAAACACCATCAACCATTATTTGTGTGACATCCTCCCCCTTCTCCAGCTCTCCTGCACAAGCACATACGTGAATGAGCTGGTGGTTTTCATCGTGGTGGGCATCAACATCATTGTGCCCAGTGTCACCATCTTTGTGTCTTATGGTTGCATCCTCTCCAGCATCCTCCACATCAGCTCCACTGAGGGCAGGTCCAAAGCATTCAGCACCTGCAGTTCCCACATAATTGCTGTTTCCTTGTTCTTTGGATCAGGTGCATTTATGTATCTTAAACCATCTTCTGCTGGGTCTATGGATGAGAGGAAAATATCATCTATCTTTTACACCAATACAGTTCCCATGATGAACCCTTTACTTTACAGCTTGAGAAACAAAGATGTTAAACTTGCTTTGAGAAAAACCCTAAGTAGAAGGTTTTGATCAGACAGTGTCTCTAGTTAATCATACAACAGGGAGTTTCTGTTTGTAATTACAATAATTTTATTGGCAACCTTCTTACCCTGTCTCTTTCTTATCACTTTGAAGGAGAGTTGAGTCTTCTCTCAATAATTTATTTTTACTTTTTGTAGGTTTCTCTTCACCATTTGCACACTTTCTTCTCCCCCTTTTCCACTTGGCCGTAATATTAAGGAAGAAATATATTATCTGTTTTTTTCTTTATCATTTTGAACTTTTATTTTTCTTTCTGGAAATAGAAGACTGGTCTACAAATGATCAAATCAAGGAACCATCAGGATGATATACTATCATTAAGGATGTCTCATCTGTCACTTGAGACTGGCAGCATGAAATGGACAATGTGTCTCTACTCCCATCTTTCCAGCATTAACTAAACAAGAATGTGTCTCCTTTAAACCTTAGATGGAAGGTTCCATATAGACTGTCAAATATAAATGACTTTGCATCTGTAACACTGTGTCTTGCTTCCTTCCACAAAGGGTTTTCTTATGTTGCATGCTCAACCCTGCACATAACAGATTCTCAAAATATTTCTATTACATGGATTGGAAAGTAAAGCTTGGCGTGGCTAATGTCTTACAGTTCCCTCTTCTCAATGAAAAAGTCTAGACTAAATTCTTAGCCTTCTGATTTCAAGTCTATTACTCTCTGTAGTATACTATGCTTCTACTTTATTGTATTACTTTTTGTTTCCATAACCATGGAAAATAAGAAAGCATTTCTAATTTGAAAATTGGTTGTTATTTGTTCCAGGACGATACGTGAATTTCTCTCGGGGTGGATATTGCTTTGTTTCATTTGTTTAGAAAAACAGTTTGATGAGATTTTTTTCATTGGGAAAGGGGAGGCTTTGCAGGCAGGTACAGTTGGGAAATGTTTGGCTCAAATGGAATGTTACTTCTACAAAATTAAGTAAAATGAATTTGGTGATGGGGGTTGGGGAGTGCACCTTTCGTGAACACCGGGTATTGTATGGAAGTGATTAATCACAATATCGTGTACCTGAAATGAATATTATATTGTATGTTAACTAACTGGAATTTAAATAAAAACTTAAAAAAAATGAAATGAATTTGGGATGTTAGCAAAAACTTGTAATTCACAGAGCAACGTATGGGAAAGAAAGGAGCCCAGAACATTAATTAGGCCAGGGCTCAACAAGAAACATAGCCAATAAATCAGAGCTCTCTGTGGAGAGTGGTCATCAGGACTTAGAAACCACATTTCAATTTCAATTTTAATCCTGCTTGATACAGTGCTGTAAAAATAAAGTCCATAAACCTTCCATAAAATTTATAATGCACAATGAGCATACATCAGTAGTGCTTGGGGAATGAAGGTGAAAAGGTAGGGAACCAAGGGGAGAGAGGGCATTTCAAAAGATAAAGCAGTGAGTAGTAATTAAAACTCAAATTGGGGTAAAAGAATCCAGAAAGCAAAATGATACATGATAAAATTCCATTCTTCTGATTCTCCTCTCCTTTCTGGAAAGCTCTAGCAACATTATGGAGAATACAGGATTTCTTTGGATAGGATAAAAGCTCAAGGTATTTGATATAAAAAAAAGTTAACTTCCCCCACCCCTGGATTTGAGGAATGGGAACAACTAAATAACTCCTGGTTTTTGTTGGCTTCTATATACTACTTCTTATGAATTTAAGGTATAAAACTCTCAAGTTGTAGTTAAGAGAGCAGTGATAATTTGAAAGAAATTTTTGGTCAATAGATCAAATTATGACAGTCTTTTCTGTAGTATGATGTTGAATTATTTTTCTTTTAAGAAAACAGGCAAAGAAGTTGTACTCTAAAACTCTTTGATCTTAACCAAGTGACAATATCAACATTTTTAAAAAGATAACTTTAATAATATTTTCAATTTTACTTGTTTTCCAATCTCCACTTAAGATTTAGACATTGTAAAAGTTGGCAAGACTGGCATGTTGTCTTGTTTGTTTGGTTTTAGATGTTTAGTGTTGCTAAACTTTAATATATGTTTTACGTGACCACTCATATCACCTTTCCTGACTGCAATATTAATATGCTTAATTTTTACTTAAGTTCTATTTATATAAAATGGTTGATCCAGGTCGGTATTTTCTTTTCTTTTCTTTTTTTCATTTATTTACTGTCCTTTTTGATAAAATTGTTCTCCTTATTGAGATTGAAGTGTATCTACATAAGTAAATATCTGTGCTCTTTGGGGATTTCTGTAGACATTGCAGAGGTGTGTTCACTCTGTTACATATGTTATCATATTTGATAAATTGAGGTGGCCCCAATTATATGTTAAACCTGGTCATAATCTTTCATTTGAGAAGTCTCAATATACAAATTAAATTTGTTTCATTTTTAGAGACAATAAACTTTCTTTCAAAATAGTTTCCATTTTTTTCAGATTATTTTTGAAAAATAACAAAAATTTAAATGAAGCTTGTAAAAGCTACGTTTGGCAAAGTTTCAAAGGTAGCAACTTAGCTATAACTTTTAGCTAGCAACTCAAGCTCCATGTGTCTATTTGGACTTCTCTCAAAGGAAGGGAATCAAGTTAGGGTGTTTTTACATGTAAAACATGGAGTGTCATTAACAGTTTTAGCTCTTTTTGGGTTATCTGAATGGCACTAATGAGAGGGCATATATATATATATATATATATATGTGTGTGTGTGTGTGTATATATATATATGTATATATATATACGTATATATGTGTATATATATGTATATATATACGTATATATACGTATATATATATACGTATATATACGTATATATACGTATATATACCTGTGCTGAAATTATACAGCTAATAATTAAACAGGTAAGCTATGGGATTCACCTGTGCCCATGAACTAGGACAGAGTTGCTTCTAAGTCAGTGTGCACACTTTGAGTTTCTATGCTTAATGGAACATGGTCCTTCTAGTTAAAGAAAGTTCTCTGATTACATCTTAATTTTGTTTAGCGGACACTTTCTCTAAGCAAGCTGCTATTTCTGCTCAGGATCAAATTTGGAATGATCAGGGTGTACTGTAGTTGAGGGCTGATAAAACCCAGAAGTGAAAGGGGTTTTGAGTTCTATATTCCTTTAATTTCTGAACCCCAAATTTATAGATTTCCATCATCCTTCTCTCTACACTGCCTTCCTACAAACACGCACACACACACACAAACACACACACACACACACAGTCTTCAAGTCTTGTATTTTATGAGATCACTGCGTAACAACTAAGGCATGGGATGCAACTCACTTTTTTTTAAAGTTTTTTATTTGGGGTGCTTGGTGGCTCAGTTGGTTAAGCATCTGACTCTTAATTTCAGTTCAAGTCATGGATTGAGCCCCACATTGGGCTCTGCACTGAGTCTCTCTCTCTCTCTCTCTCTCTATCTCTCTCTCTCTCTCTCTCACCTTAAGATTTCTCTCTCTCTTGGGGTACTTGGGTGGCTCAGCCGGTTAAGCTTCTGACTTCGGCTCAGGTCATTATCTCCTAGTTCACGATTTCGAGCCCCACATCGGGCTCTGTGCTGACAGCTCAGAGCCTGGAGCCTACCTCAGATTCTGTGTCTCCCTCTCTCTGTGCCCCTCCCTTGCTCATGCTCTCTCTCTCACAAATAAAAAGAAACATTAAAAAAAGATTTTCTCTTTCTGCTCTTCCTCCCCACTCATGCTCTTTTTCTCTCTTTCTCTAAAATAAAAAAATAAAAATGAATAAGTTTTTTATTTAAATTCCAGTTAGATACATACAACGTTATGTTAGTTTCAGATATACACTACAGTGGTTCAACACTTCCTTGCAATAACTGATGCTCATCACAAGTGCACTTCCTAATCCCTATCACTTACTTAACAAATCACTCCACCCATCTCTCTGGTAGCCATCAGTTAATATGTTGTTGGATACGGTTTGCTAGTGTTTTATTGAGAAATTTTGCATCTATTTTCATCAATGATATTGGCCTGTTGTTCTCTTTTTTAGTGGTGCCTTTATCTGGTTTTGGTATCAGGGTAATGCTGGCCTCATAGAATGAATTTGAAAGTTTTCCTTCCTTTTCCATATTTTGGGATAGTTTAAGAAAGATAGTATTAACTCCTCTTTAAATGTTTGGTTGAATCTGTCCATGAAGCCACCTGGCCCAGGACTTTTGTTTGTCAGGAGTTTTTTGATTACTGATTCAATTTCTTTGGTGGTTATGGGTCTGTTCAAGTTTTCAATTTCTACCTGTTTCAGTTTTGGTAGTTTTTATGTTTCTAGGAGTTTATCCATTTCTTCTAGGCTGTCAAATTTGTTGGCATATAATTTTTCATAATATTCTCTTATCATCCTTTGTATTTATTGGTTATTTCTCCTCTTTCATCTGTGATTTTATTTATTTGAGTCCTTTTGTTTTTCTCACTAAGTCTGGCTAGAGGTTTATCAATTTTATTGATTTGTTTTTTTTAAGAACCAACTTCCAGTTTCATTGAGTTATTGTTTCTCTTAGTTTTCATATTATTTATTTTGCTCTAATCTTTATTATTTCCTTGCTTCTGCTAGTTTTAGATCTTGTTTGTTGTTCTTTTTCTAGCTCCTTTAGGTGTCAGGTTAGGTTGTTCATTTGAGATTTTCCTTGCTTCTTGAGGTAGGCTTGTACTGATTTAAACTTCCCTCTTAGAACAAGTTGTGTTGCATCCAAAGGTTTTGGATCATTGTGTTTTCATTTGTTTCCATCTATTTTTAATTTCTTCTTTTATTTCCTGGTTGACCCATTCATTGTTTAGTAGGATGTTCTTTATTTTTAATGCTTATTTACTTATTTTGAGAGAGAGCAAGAGCGTGCATGTACAAATGGGGGGGGGGGGCAGAAAGGGAGGGAAAGAATCCCAAGCAGGCATCATGCTCAATGCAGAGCCCAATGAGGGACTCAATCTCATGAACTGTGAGATCATGACCTGAGCCAAAATCAAGAGTTGGACACTTAACCAACTGATCTATTGAGGACCCCCAGTAGGATGTTCTTTAAACTTCATGTATTTGTGGTCTTTCCAGATTTTTTTCTTGTGGTGGACTTCTAGTTTCATAGCATGTGGTCAGAAAAGACAGATAGTATGACTTTGATCTTGAATTTGTTGAAGATTGTTTTGTGGGCTAATATGTAATCTATTCTGGAGAATCTTTTGTGTGCACTTGAAAAGAAAGTGTATTCTGCTGTTTTAGGATGGAATGTTCTGAATATATCTGTTAAGTCCATTTGGTCCAGTGTGACATTCAAAGTGATTGTTTACTTGTCGATTTTCAGTTTAGATGTTCTGTCCATTGATGTAAGTGGAGAAGAAAAGATCGTTTTAGACATTGCTTGCAGAGATGTGAATTATTACGGTTTTTGGGAAAAACCATCTGATATAATTAAAAGACAACATTCTGGGAATTTATCCCATTGAAATAAAAGTACTGGTATATAAAGATGAATGCACAATGATGATTATCTTACCATTGCTGTTGATGGTAAAAGAATGGAAAAATTATGGATTTCTATGAATGTGGTATGGTTGGATAAGTTATGATTTGCCCAAACATAGAACTTTGGAGTGATTTTGATGAAGTATTATTAAATGACAAAGGCAAGAGGTAAAAAAAACTATGTAGTTTGGAATCAGTTGTAAAGCCCCTATAAACCTATTTGGATACATCGGCAATTAGGAAAATAAGTGAAGATGTTCCAGTAAGTTACAAACATGAATAACTGGATGTGATGGCTGAAGGAGTCTAAGACAAGAAAGAGAGTGCTAAGGAAAAGGAACAGGAAGTGATGTGTCTAAAAGCTACAAAGAATACATTATATGATCATGAATGCCATAATGTTAATCATATATATGTGTGGGAGGATATATATATATATATATATATATATATATATATATATGTGAAATTTTTATAGGTATTTAAAATATTATTAGCTATGGGTTAGCAGTTGTACCTAATAGCCAAAGAAGCACTAGGAGAAAGAAGAGAGAAATGGTCTCTACCTCATTTGTCCCAGAAGAATGTGCAATTTTGAGTAGAATATTGAGCTTCCAAAGACACCAGGGTATAAGCATCTTCATCTTTGTACAGTTTCATAAATCTGTCTTTCCCAAAGGGTTTGAGCTATGGAGAGCCTCCTGGGAAAGCCTCTAAACCAAATCCCTGAGACCTCCAAGCTAGAATAAGATCACATATGTGATGTTTCCAGTTTATTATGTTGAAACAGAGAACGCTGTTTATATTACTTTTTTTGTAGTTTAATGATCACCTCTGGGAAAACTAATTATTAAAAATAGTGATCTTTATCTGAATAACTCTCAGAGCAAGTCAAAGACTGAGATTTATAAGTGCTCTGAGCCCCTCCACACAAATGGAGGAGGAAGTGTTTGGCTCAGCTGTATTACCCCCCAGAGCAGCAGAACTTTCCTATTAGAGATCAGTGTTGGAAAGGAAACCACAGGAAGTTCTGATGTCACTAGGCAAAGAACAGTGAGCATTGAATCCTTTATCTTTTTATGTCTTTCAAAATCCAGAACCATAGAAAGTAATACGCTTTTCTGCTTTTACCAGCTCTGGCCCTGGGTGCAGATGATTACAGTGTCTGCATGGGAAGAAAGTAAAGATTAGAAGTAGTGCTGAGATTATGGGGTTTGCAGTGCCTCCAATCCTTCTGCCTCTTAGAGAATTTCTTATGACGGAAACCCAGGTTCCATTCCTGACTTAATTACTTTCTTGCTGTGTGTGCTTGTGAAACCAAAGAGTCTCTGTGAGTCTGTTTTCCCAACTCTACTATGGGCATGTGCTCCTGATTTCTACCCAACACAGTGTCCAGTCTGGATCCGTGGCAAGCATAGGTAGCTGAAGTGTGGTGATTAAAGATTAACAAGGACAAACTGGAATAAGTAAAGGGATAAAAAGTATTAGTGACAAACTGAAGCAGAGAAAGGATGAGAAATTTCTGCACTTCTTCCCCTCTTGAAATATTTCTCCCAGTGTTACCTGAAACTATGTTGATGCCTCCCATATCCTTGTCTTTCTTGTGTGAGCGAAGCCGTATGCAACTCCCTCTAGAATAGTTAAATCTCAGCAGAGTCTGTTGGCCCAGGGTAGACTGGGCATGGGATTGCATAGGAAATGTGGGTTCTGCCTCGAATATGATTCTACTCTCCTATCTTTCAGATCCTACCAGAAGAGAATGGATATGGGAAACAGTTCCTTAGTCACTGAGTTTTTCCTTGTGGGTTTAACCAAATATTCAGAGATCCAGCTGCCTCTGTTCTTTCTTTTCCTAGGAATCTACATTGTCACTGTGGCAGGAAACCTGGGCTTGGTCACTCTAATTGGACTGAATTCTCACCTTCACACCCCCATGTACTATTTCCTCTTTAATTTATCCTTTATTGACCTGTGTTACTCTTCTGTCATTACCCCAAAACTGCTGGTAAACTTTGTGTCAAAGCTGAACACCATCTCCTATGCAGGATGCATGACTCAGCTCTTTTTCTACTGTTTCTTTGTCAGTGCAGAGTGTTACGTGTTGACAGTAATGGCCTATGATCGCTATGTGGCCATTTGCAAGCCCTTGTTATACACGGTCACCATGTCCCCTCAGGTCTGTTCTCTGCTGGCTGTGATTGTATATGTGGGGGCGTTTATTGGTGCCTGGGCCCACACAGGATGCATGCTCAGGTTGACCTTCTGTGATGCCAACACCATCAACCACTACATGTGTGACATCCTCCCCCTTCTGGAGCTCTCCTGCACAAACACTCACATCAATGAACTGGTAGTTCTCATTGTTGTGGGCTTTGATGTGGGTGTGCCCAGCCTCACTATCATTATCTCTTACTCCTTCATCCTCACCAGCGTCCTTCGCATCCATTCCACTGAAGGAAGGTCAAAAGCTTTTAGCACTTGTAGCTCACATATAATTGTTGTTTCTGTTTTCTTTGGGTCGGGGGCATTCATGTATCTTCATCCTTCTTCTGTTTTGTCCATGGACCAGGGGAAAGTGTCCACTGTGTTCTATACTATTGTGGTGCCTATGCTCAATCCTCTGATCTATAGCTTCAGGAACAAGGAGGTTAAGGTTGCCCTGAAAGAAAGCTTGAATCGAAAAACATTTTCCTGAGCTGAAGCAGTACTAAGTATTATAAGAGAATACAGCTTTCTTTTAAGATTGTTTTTGTTCCTCTATAGAGTTTTTTTTTTCATGTAGAAAGAAATGCGGTATAATAGAAAGAGTGTTGGACTTGGAATTAGAATGCCCAAGTCAAAAATTCTGCAAAATAGGGGTATCTTATTACTTTATAGGGTTATTGGGATGAATAAGCTAATGCAAATGAACGTTTGTGGTGTAGTGTGAAGGGCTTAATACCATGTTCTCTCCTCTCCTTCTCCTTTCTGTTCTTCCTCCCTCTTCTTTTTCCTTCCCAGTGTTTTCCTCCTGTACTTGAGAGGGAACATTCACAGACTTTCTTCTCTTCCTGTGATCTCTGTCACCATGAATACTTAATTGCTCAAACCTCAAGCTAGTGTCCTCCTTGATTCCTCTCTCTTTGCTTTTCCTCCATCCCCAATTTATGAGGTGCTGACAATTCTTGTTCTCCTCATGGCACCATCATTTCTCATCTGGACACCAGCCTCCTGACTAGCCCCTTCCTCTCTTGTCTTTTAGCCTCGAAATTCATTCTCCCGATGACAACCAGCATGCTTTTTCCATACTTCCAGTAAGATCTCATTTACCTTAGTTTACTCTTTTCACTGCAATTGTCTTCAGTATAAAACAAAGCTCCACATTATGTCAAACAAGGATCACCTCTCCAGCCTGATCTTCTGCCACTGTAACTCCCTCCTCCCTGCCTTTTTTCTGTTAGTCTACTAAAGTCACACTTAACTCTCCCAAGTTTAATAAATTCTCATTCATTTACACACTTTCCCACAAGCCATTCTGTCCCCCTGGAACACCCTCATGCACCCTCTGTGTTGCTCAGGCCTGCCCATCCTTCAGGTATGAAGTTATCCAGAACCTCTAGGAAGTCTTTTCTGGACAGAAAGGCAGGGTTAGATGACTTTCAGATATACATTGGTACCATTCTGTGCCTACCCTTTTGAGGTACAGGTCCCATTCTACTACATGTTTTTTCCCCCTTTAAATGTACAATCTGATTCTATTTATTTAGTTATAAGAAAACTTTAAGAAACTCATTTGCAGGAAAATTTTCAGTTAACTACAAGGGAGTATGGTATGTAAGAAAGACATATATTTATCCAAGTTGAATTCATTAAAACGTTAAGAAAATCATTTGAGAAGTTATAGAGTATTTAGGGGATTTCTCTTGTTTTCCTTTGCTTACCTTTCCTTGAAAATACACTTTTGCTCATGCTTCCTCCATGGTTGGTTGGTTGGTTGGTTACTTATTTATTTATTTATTTAGCACACTTTTATTACTTGTTTCCAATCCTCTTTGTTTTCTGTTCATGCTTCAGATATCAGCTGAAGGGAAACAGCCATCTCACCCATCTTACAAAGTTTAAATTCTCTGTTTTGTATTTCCCAGAGTAGACTCATCAGGCCTGCCACAATTTTCATATGCTTTTGGAATTGCCTGATTATATGTCATCCCTGTGAAGAAAGGCACCATGTGTATTTATTCTCTGTTACACCTCCAGTGCTTAGCAGATTATCTAGCATACTTAGCAAAGGCTTAGCAAGTAATGGCGGAATAAATGAATGCTTGCTATATGACTTTAGATTTTGAGTCAAAAAGAGGGGGTGTTTGGGGAGAAGAGTCACTCAAAGAACGGTTAATACGTCTCCCTCCTAGAATGAGTTTTGTAATAATTTGCTTTCATATTGCCTTTCTTTTCCATCTTCTCTTAAAGCACAGTGATGGAAAACAGAGATTTATTTAGTTTATATAGATGGTTGTGTGTATTCATGAATTGGGGGAAGGAACACATGAGTTGGGCAGATTTCTAAGAGCAAAGTAGAGTTAGCTCACAGTTTCTGGTGTCAGACTACCTGGGTTTTAATTTCGGCTCTGTTATTTGCTCGTTGTGTTACTTTTACTAATAAAAGGAACTTTTTCAGCGTTTCCTCAACTCTAAAATGAGAAAAATAACAGTGTTTACTTAAAAGAATTGTTGTGAAGATTGTTATCTATGTTCTTGGGATTCAAGCTATAGTAAATGGGATATAGTTCAGGATTTGCCACCATATGGTAATGCCATTTCACTTCAGAAACTCAGATTAGTAACCTGCAAAATAAGAGGCTTGGCTGGATTATGCTAAGTGCTCCAGCTATTTAAAAAATCTTGTGATAGGGGTGCCTGGGTGGCTCGGTCGGTTAAGCGTCCGACTTCGGCTCAGGTCATGATCTCGCGGTCCGTGAGTTCGAGCCCCGCGTCGGGCTCTGTGCTGACCGCTCAGAGCCTGGGGCCTGTTTCAGATTCTGTGTCTCCCTCTCTCTCTGCCCCTCCCCTGTTCATGCTCTGTCTCTCTCTGTCTCAAAAATAAATAAACGTTAAAAAAATTTTTTTAAAAATCTTGTGATAATTATGTCTCAGTTATTGACTTATATACCAACAAGGTTGAACTGGATTAATGATTCACAACTTGGGTGGGTGTCAGAATCATTAAGGAAACATTTAAAATTATGATCTCCTGGTTCCATAAGACATACCTACTCAATCAGAGTATATCTGTGATCAGGGTTCAGGAATATGAACTTTTAAAATTCTTTTCAAGTGATTATGATATTGTGTAGATGCATGGTGATTTGGAACTTTCCACTAGTAACATTTTGTGATTCTAAAACTGTCTCTGGACAGGGGAATATGTGGCACTTAGAAACTTTACTGGACAGGAGATTTTGTGGTGTCAGGAAAGTTAATTAAATATTTCAAGAAGAAAAAAAGGTTTGGATGTGTTCATTATTGTTCAAAGGTTGGGAGAAGTAAGAATTAGGTCATGTCCTTTGTATTGAGAATTTACAAACTTGGCAAGAGAAGTTTATGGAAATAGTAGAAGCAGAAACCCAATTGCATTTGGTTAAAGAATAGAGGGAAAAAAGGAAGTAGAATATGCTTATCTTACTCACGTAAAACGTATTAGAATAATAGATCAGTGGGAAAACAGAAAACTCAGAAATAATCTCATGTACATATAAGTATTTAGAATATGATGAAAATAGTATTTCAAATCAGTAAGGAAATGTAGAGTTTTAATAAATAGTGGTAGAACAATGTATTTCCTATTTAGAAAAAAATAGACTTAGATATATACATTAGTCCACATACCAAAATAAATTCTATGTGTCCTAAAAAATTGAAAGTAAAAAATTTTAACTATAAAAGATCTAAAGAAAATATATGTGAATAATCATGTACTCTTAGGGTAAAAGCAGAAGAAACCATAAAAAAAACTTGTTTAACCCAATAGTGAAAACTTCTGTAAATATAACAATGACATGTAAAAGATATTAACTTTCACCTCCTGCTGTATGGTCAACTAGTTAGATATTCTGGAGGACCCCATTCCTACAAAGTGACTAGATCATGCATAAAATATAATACAACTTTTATATATGGTAGATATCATATAAAACCATTATTAACCCCCTTTTGTAAGTGAGGAAAGGGTGGAACAGAGAGCTTAACTAACAGTGCATGATTAGGCATCTAGTAAGGAGTGCACTCAACTTTGAACCCAAGATGTCTGGCTCCAGACCCTGCTATTTACCACTTTCCTATACTGAAGATTTTATAAAACATGAAAGGAGAAAAAGTAAGCAATATATTTCATGGCTTAAATACCTAAAAAGTATAACCCTTAAGAATACTAGGACATTAAACATAAAATTCTCTGTAGCAGTGATCTCTAGGGAGAGCAGAGGGGTAAGAGAGGGTAAAAGAGCACAGACATTCATTGATATTTGATTACATTTTAGTTATTTGTATGGATTATAGTTTCAAGGTTTTTATTTCATTAGTACACTTTATAATTTACATTTATCTTATGTATTGGAACTTTAATGTCTAATACTGAAAAATAATAAAAAGCAGGTTTAAAATTAGGAGAATATTGCAAAATATGAGCCAATGATAAATATTCTTACAAATCAATAAGAAAGAGGTAAATGTTCTCAGAATATAAATAAATGGGCAATTTATAAGAAAAGGCAATTAAGATAAAAGTACAAATGGTTAATAAATACATGAAAAAATTCAGCTTTAGTAGACACAAAAAATATAAATTTAAAACAACACTGAGATGTCATTTTATTTTATCAGGTTGACAAAAGGTTTGAAAAATAGATCCAGTGCTGGCTGGGATTATAGACAAAAGGCACCTCGGACACTTGTGATACTAATGAAATTTATGATTTATTTGGATGCCAGTATTAAAAAGACCTACTCATCTTCACTCCTTTGACCCAGCAATTGAGCATTAGGAATTTATTCCAAGGAGATCATCAGAGATGCAGACGAAGATTTACTTACTAAATGTGGGAGAACTTGACAGAATGTTATCTTGAAATGACTTTAAGTATGCAAACCAGACTGGCATTCTGGCACTCATTTGTAAAGAATTCATTTGTAATAGATTTCCAATGATTAAAATAATAAAACACAACTGTGTACTCATGACATTCACTGTTGACATCAATTTATGATTTTTGTTTATTAATAGGCATTTAAATATCTACTCACATAGATTTTATATTTTAACGAGACTTCTTTTCTTATTCTAGAACTTTCTTCAATTTTTCATTGGTCTGGCAATACACTAACCATTCCAAATTACTAGAAATATATTATAAAAGGAGGAAAGTGGAGGAAGGCATTTTTTTATTTAATATATATATGATAGCTAAAAGTTATTTCTACGTCTGTTCTTATTTATTTATTTATTTAAATTAAATTTAGTTAACATATATATAGTATTGGTTTCAGAAGTAGAATTTAGTGATTTATCATTTACATATAACACCCAGTACTCATCCCAACAACTGCCCTCCTTAATGCCCATCACCCATTTAGCCCATTCCCCCACCCATCCCCCCTCCAGCAACTCTAAGTTTGTTCTCTGTATTTAAAAGTCTTTAATGGTTTGCCTCCCTCTCTGTTTTTATCTTATGTTTCCTTTGCTTCCCTTATGTTCATCTGTTTTGTTTATTAAATTCCACATATGAGTGAAATCATGATATTTGTCTTTCTCTGACTGCCATATTTCATTAACATAATAACTTCTAGTTCCACCCACATTGTGACGAATGGCAAGATTTATTTCTTTTTGGATCACCTAGTAATATTCCATTATATATTTGTATATTTAATATATACACATATATATTATACACATATATTTAATACACACACATATATGTATATATACATATGTGTATATATATGTATATATACATATGTGTATATATATATATATATATATACACACATATATATATATATATATATCACATCTTATTTATCCATTCAGCAGTCGATGAACATGTGGACATTTGGGCTTTTTCCATAACTTGACTATTGTTGATAGCACTGCTATAAACATTGGGGTGCATGTGTCCCTTTAAATCAGCATTGTTTAATGCTTTGGATAAATTCCTAGTAGTGCAATTGCTGAGTCATAGGTAGTTCTATTTTTAAATTTTTTGAGGAACCTCCATACTGTTTTCCAGAGTGGTTGCACCAGTCTGCATTCCCACCAAGAGAGTAAAAATGTTCCTCTTTATCCGCATCCTTGC
This sequence comes from Panthera tigris, assembly GCF_018350195.1. Classification (NCBI taxonomy): domain Eukaryota; kingdom Metazoa; phylum Chordata; class Mammalia; order Carnivora; family Felidae; genus Panthera; species Panthera tigris. The sequence goes on along the minus strand of NC_056669.1, from coordinate 21,175,643 downwards.
CAACTTCTCTTGTTTCCTGAGTACTTAATTTTAGTCATTCTGACAGGTGTGAGGAGATTTTGTAGTCTTGATTTGTATTTCACTGACAATGAGTGATGTTGCACATCTTTTCATGTGTCTGTTAGCCAGCTGAATGTCTTCTTTGGAAAAGTGTCCATTCATGTCTTCTGCCCATTTCGTCACCGGGATTATTTGGTTTTTGGTTGTTGAGTTTGGTAAATTCTTTATGATTTTGGATACTGACCCTTTATTCAATATGTCACTTTCCAACATCTTTCATTTCATCAGTTGCCTTTTAGTTCTACCGTTAGTTTCCTTCGCTGTGCAGAAGTTTTTTTCTCTTGATGAAGTCCCAATAGTTCATTTTTGCTTTTGTTTCCCTTGCCTCCAGAGACGTGTGTAGTAAGAAGTTGCTGCAGCAAAGGTCAAAGAGGTTGTTGCTTGTTTTCTCCTCTAGAGTTTTGATGCTTTCCTGTCTCACATTTAGGTCTGTCATCCATTTTGAATTTATTTTTGTGTATGATGTAAGAAAGTGCTCCAGTTTCATTCTTCTGCATGTCGCTGTCCAGTTCTCCAAGCACCATTTGCTAAAGAGACTTTTTTCCATTGGATATTCTTTCCTGTTTTGTCAAAGATTAGTTGGCCATATGTTTGTGGGTCCATTTCTAAGTTCTCTATTATATTCCATTGATCTATGTGCCTGTTTTTGTGCAGGTACCATACTGTCTTGATGATTACAGCTTTGTAATACATCTTGAAGTCCGGGGTTGTGATGCCTCCAGCTTTGGTTTTCTTTTTCAACATTACTTTGTCTACATCTCTTTTCCTTCCAATTCTTTCTGAACTCTTCCAGGCATGGTGGCAAAATAAGTAAAATGTAATTCATTTGCCGGTAAGTATGTTGACTGTTTCCCCCTTTTATTTCTTTTATTTATTTATTTATTTATTCATTTATTTATTTATTTATTATTTTTTATTTTTTAATTTTTTGGAAATTTATTGTCAAATTGGTTTCCATACAATACCTAGTGCTCATCCCAAAAGGTGCCCTCCTCAATACCCATCACCCCTCCTCCCTCCCACCCCCCATCAACCCTCAGTTTGTTCTCAGTTTTTAAGAGTCTCTTATGTCCCCCTTTTATTTTTTAACTACTATAATAATTAAGTCTAAAACTTAGGCTGAATAGGGATGTACGTGTTAGACTGGGGTGTGTTCAAAAATTTTAAATGAATAAATTACAATACATATGGATATTCATCTACATTTTTTTGAAAAAAAAGACACATAAATGTTCAACAGTAGGCAATTGATTAAACAACGTGGTAAAAGCATTCAATTAGAAACCTTAAATTCTTAAATTTATATAGTAGAAAACATTAGCATGAAAAAATGTGTATCTACCATATACACTGCTTGGTAAAAAAGCAAAGTGCAAATATATAAAATATGATCTCAGTTTTCAAAATGTGCAATATATAGGCATGTATGAATGTAGATATACACACAGATATATAATGTTCACATATATATATCTGCATATTATTTCTTGGAAAATCTGTAGCTTTACATGCATCTGAGGTGCTGAGAATAACTGTTTCACTTTATATTATTTCTGTATTTTCCACAATGGCTATATATTAGTTTAAGAAACAGAAAAACTGTAAGAAGATAATGCACACTATAAAACTAGAAGGTAACATAGGAGAAAATCTAGATGACCTTGGGTTTGGCAATGACTTCTTAGATACAACACAAAAGGCATGATCTACAAAAAAAATTTGATATTAAAATTTTCTGCTCTGTGAAATGTACCATCAAGAGAATGAGAAGAGATGTCACAGACTGGGGGAAAATATTTGCAAAAGATGTATCCAATAAAAGGTTGTTATCCAAAATATGCAAACAATTTTTAAAACTTAACAATAGGAAAATGGACACATTAGTTTAAAAAAGTAGGCAAAAGATCTGAACGGACACCTCACAGAAAAGATATACAGATGGCAAGTAAGCATAAAACGATGCTCAACATCATATATCATTAGGGAATTGCAAATTAAAACAGCAGTTAGACACCTATAAGAATGGCCAAAATCCGAAACACTGACACCGCCAAATGCTGACAAGAACGGGGAGCAAAAAGAACTGATAAATATTTTTATCATTACTGATAAAAATAGAAAACGGTGCAGCAAGTTTGTAAGACAATTTGGTGGTTTCTTACAAAACTGAATATACTTGAACCATATGATTCAGCAATCACTCTCCTTGATATTTACATAAAGGAATTGAAAACTTATGTCTACATAAAAACCTGCATGCGATGTTTATAGAAGCTTTATTCATAATTGCCAAAACTTGGAAGAAATCAGGATGTCCTTCAAAGGCGAATGGATAAATACACTGTGGTACATCCATACGAAGGATAATTATTCAGCACCAAAAAGATATGGGCTATCATGTCACAAAGGAAATGGAAGAACCATAAATGCATATTACTAAGTGAAAGAAGCCAATCTGAAAAAGCTCCATCTAGATATTCCAAATATATAGCCATCTGGAAAAGGCAAAACTGTAGAGATAGTAAAAATAACAATAGTTGCCATAAGCATTTGGGAGGCGGGAGACATGAATAGGTGGAACACAGGAGATTTTTAGGACAGTGAAACTACTTTGTATAATACTATAATGTTAGTTACATGTACAAGGGTAGTTACACGTACATAGAATCACAGCATAAAATTACCCTAATGTAAGGATGGATTTGGGGTGATAAGGATGTGTCAGTATTAGTTCGTCCATTGTCATAAGTGCACTACTGTAGTGCAGCATGTTGATAGTGGAGGAGACTGCACGTGTATGGAAGGAGGTGTCTGGGTTCATAATTGGGTTGTACTTTACACTTGGCTTTGCTGTGAACCTAGAAGTGCTCTAAAAAATGAACTCTAGTAAACAACAAAAAACATTATTAAGAGAAGGAAAGATAAGGCAGATGGTAAGGATGAAAGAGTAAGAGAATACGTGAACTGTATTGAGGGACTTCGTTGAGCATGTTGATAAGCTGAGAGGAAGTAGCCTGTAGAGAAGGGAAAAGCTGAGCCTTGAGAAGCATAGGGGATGGAGCAACAGATCCTGCAAGCAGGGGAAATCACCCTGGAGGCTGGATTATCCTGGGATGGGAGGGGACATCTTTCACACTACTTTCAGCACCTCCAGGTTCTCTTTCTCCGTCAAATAAGAGAAAGGGATTGCCATCTGCCAGTGGTGGTAACAAAGACGGAACCTCAGGAGAGAGGGGAAGGTTTAAAATAAACCATAGTAGGTCGCTGAGGCTGACAGAGGGTTGGGTCAGCTGGGGTCAGAGGCTTTGTGGGCAGCGACTCGTAGTGTTCAGCAGCTGGGGTTGAATGACTGGAAAATTGAGAGCTGCAGTCCCACTCAGTTTACCGTGAAAGAGGTACTATGAAAGAGAGGTTGTCAGGAGAATTAGGAGAGAAAAGGGAAGTAGAAGCAAGTAGCCTTACAGCGAGGCCTGTATCTTTGCCCTAGTTGGGCATTCACATACTAATTTACACACTAATAATACAACTCAATGAAAATTCGTTTTGGACATCTTTCATGAAGCTCGTAAGTTCTCCTAAATCATTGTGCTTATACGATTTTACAAGGTTGTGTGATATTGGTTGACAGTAAATGTGTCCTAACTGTTGGATCTGTTTAATAGTGTTTATATTGAATCCATTTGTACACTTTAAGACTTACTGTGTTTAACCATGAGTGTGAGTAGCCTGTGATTCTCCCCTTACCCAGCATTTTTTAAAAAGGCACTCCTGGAAATTAGGTCTCCCAGGGGATTTTCTATTTTGTGATGTGAATTATTATCAAAGATTCACTCTTGATAAAAATAAAAGTCAAACAGTAGATAAGCAATGGGCTATACAATGCAATGCAATAAAAATAAATACCATACAGCTGTTACATATTTCTACAACTGTTTCAGGTATAAATATTATGCTGAAGGACTGGAAATAAACTCATAATGCACACAAAATATACTTACAGCACTTATTGTACAAGTCCATTCATTGTATTATAAGTATTTTTGTTTCACAGTACAATGGTTCTTTGTCTCCAGAGCATCATTAACCTATGATACATATTTATTCTAAAACCTAACATTTTAATCTCATTTTTAAGGGAGAACCTTTACAGGTCAATGAAAATAGAGAACTAGAAAAAGGGGACCAGGAACCAAGACGGGGTGGGGAAAGGGTATCTTATATAATGGAAGAAATTCTGAAAGATGAGAACTCAGCTACACCCCTCGTTAGCTATGCAGAATCAGCAAGTCATTCTACTTCTCTGAATCATGCTGTCATCATCATTCACAGCCTGAGGGTTTGTACCATGGCAGCTCTATTTCTTCGTAAACATTAAGTTGGCATTCACCTTAATTCATACGTTTCTTGTGATCCAAGTAACTGTGACTCTTCTGTGATTCTGGCGTAAGGACAAAAATTACATTTTGGTCCTGAAAATTGAGAGCCTTGAAATCTTGCTCACTATGAGAGTACTCTAGGGTGAAGCCTCCTGTAGGTAGGAAGAATCATCCTACCTCCCTAGCATTCCACTCTATCTTAGGGGAATCCCCTTTTAGAGAGGAGAAGGGATAGACATGGTGGAAGAATTCAATAAAGAACATAAAAATTTCAAAAGAGATCTCTCTCTAGGAATTAGAAAATAGAGGTGCTCACACTCATTTCACTTGAACATCAGAATGTGCAATTTCTTATTATTCGATTTAATTTCTTTGAGATGCAGCCCGTTTGGAAGTTGAAATGGAAAACGAATTCTCTCTGCATCTTGGATCACTTACAGAGGACCCCTCAAAAATTCCCTGTGGAAACAAAAACTTTTGTTAAATCCATGAGGCCTTCATCTCCTTCAGACACAAAGGGGACTTATCTCATGGCATTTTAAAATATTTATTTATTTAATTCTTTTTTTTTTGTTTATTTTTTACCGAAAAATTATGGATCTTCTGTTGTATGCAAGGGGATTGGGAATAAGCATAGGGACTCATTAGATTAACTGCATTTGGAGAGAAAATTCTAAATGAAAGGAACACAATCGAGGGTTGGGTATTAACACACTACTACTACTCTTTCTTGCCTCCTTCTCCATTATGTTTTTAAATCTTCTTATTGCCTGATGGTTATTTCATATTTAAAATTGATTTTATCCCCCCCCCCCTTCATTAATGATCCTGAACTGTAGCAAAACGTAACCAGATTGCCTATTAGTTTTTCTTGGGATTTCATGGCTACCAGTCTCTACACTATATTAAATTTTTAAAAAGTTTGGCTAAATAGGTAGACTTAAGGGATAATTAAACTATCATTACATTTACAAAAGAAGATTCAGAGCAAAATATACCAATAAATTAGCATGCAGAAATACTTTTCATTTCTTCACTCAAATAATAATTATTCAGCACTTCTTACTATTTATCACTATGTAACACTGTGTCCGTGTTCTAGGTTCTGGGATACAAAGGTATATGACGAAGTAGAGGGTCCTGGCCTTCCCAGAACTTACCAACTAGTCACTGTTTCTCTACCTTTCAAAGCTATGTCCCCTAAAATATTTTACGTTCTTCTTCATGTACCCAGAAGATAAGAACTTTCTGCAGAATCCAAATTTTTGTCATCTCTATTATGAAAACAAGAGGTCTATTAAATACGTGTTTTCTTATTTATTTATTCTTAATTTTAATATAAATTATTGTCAAGTTAGCTAACATACAGTGTATACAGTGTGCTCTTGGTTTTGCAAGTAGATTCCCATGATTCATCACTTACATACAACACCCATGCTCATCCCGGCAAGTGCCCTCCTCAATGCCCATCACCCTTTTTCCCCTCTAGACTGCCCCTGCCCATCAACCCTCAATTTGTTCTCTGTTTTTGAGTCTCTTATGGTTTGCCTCTCTCTGCGCTTGAAACTATTTTTCCCCCTTCCCTTCTCCAATGGTCGTCTGTTAAGTTTCTCAAGTTCCACATATGAGTGAAAACGCATGATATCTGTCTGACTGACTTATTTCACTTAGCATAATATCCTCCAGTTCCATCCACCTTGCTGCAAATGGCCAGATTTCATTCTTTCTCATTGCCAAGTAGTATTCCATTGTATATATAAACCACATCTTCTTTATCCATTTGTCAGTTGATGGACATTTAGGCTCTTTCCACAATTTGGCTATTGTTGAAAGTGCTGCTATAAACATTGGGGTACAAGTGCCCCTATGCATCAGCACTCCTGTATCCCTTGGGTAAATTCCTAGCAGTGCTATTGCTGGGTCATAGGATAGTTCTATTTTTAATTTTTTGAGGAACTTTCACACTGTTTTCCAGAGCGGCTGCACCAGTTTGCATTCCCACCAGAAGTGCAAGAGGGTTCCTGTTTCTCCACATCCTCGCCAACATCTGTTGTTCCCTGAGTTGTTAATTTTAGCCACTCTGACTGGTGTGAGGTGGTATCTGAGTGTGGTTTTGATTTGTATTTCATTAAGGAAAAAGAAATTATTATTACTGTGTCTTTTGCTATGTGTGGCATCTATCTCTGAAACAAATATTGTAGTTTCTATAAGTAATTAATGGAATATCACAAAATATTTATCTATACACCAAATGTCTGATAGCCTGAGGACTCTTTCCTTTGCTAAGTATGTCTTTGGTATGACTAGTGGAACTCATATAACACAGACACAATTCCAAATTCTCTCACGAAAGCAAAAACAGTGAACATGGGATTTTGTGATTTCCTACTTCCATCCTTTTTTTTGGTTTTGTTAACAATTGCAAAATTTTTACCAACTTCTGTTAGCCTTTAGATATTATTAAGAGAAAAATATAAAATGGCAGCCAATGCATACATGTATTGATAATAAATTCTGTGGTGAGGACTACCTTCCACAGTTTGCTCTTTTTCAACTTCTCTACCACCAATCTATATTTCTGCATAGTTCTAAGTATTTTTTGCTAACTCTGTTATACCCTTTGACACAATTCATCTTGGATAATAATTATTTCCCTGCTACCCCTGACAGACCATGTGTTCCTGGTAAGTATAGACTCAGTCTTTTTACTTTTGTATCCCTGGTGTCTGACAAAGTTTTTGCTTTGAAGTCATTAGATATTTGACGCTAATGTTGTAGTATTAAAAAAGTCATAATATTTCTCATTTCCAAAACATAAAGGTTAGTTTTTTTCTCTTTGAAAAATGCAGTATGGTGAAGATACCCAAGCTGCTTAATAAAAAAATATAAGAAATAACTAAAAGGCTTGTAAAATTCTTGCAATGTTTATCCTTGCATCTAATCTTAGTTCTTTTTAATTTAAATTTTTCAGAAAATCAAGGTAAATGATAACTGTATTTTTTATTTTTGTGGATTTACAGCATGAATTCATTAGAAATAATTTTAAAGTTGCTTCAGCTACATATCTTAAGGCACAAATGGAATATATGAAAGTATTTGCTGATGTATGACAAAAACAATTAGCTTTGGCAATGTGTTAGGTCAATGGTCTTTGTCTTAGAGGTTGATTTGAAATAAAAAGTTGATTTTCAAATATTAATGCATGGTTAGCATATTACTTTTCTCATTCCCAAGGGAAATTGTGTAGAGGAACAGAAAGCAAGGAACTTTACTAAGGGTAAATGAAAAAAGAGAAAGAAATTTAAAAAGTGTTAGAACTGCAGGAGATGTTTTATTAACACTTGTAACAATTTCCAGGAGATATATCTCTAAGGTAAATGTAACTGTTTATTTTAAAACATATGTTATATTTTACCGAGGACCTATCTTGGAAGTCCCAACACTTCTAAATCAATCATCCAGGGTATTGATATTTTATATTAAATCTAAGTCTTATATTTGTCCAAAGCAAGTCAACTAATATACCATGTAGAGATCTATAAGTTGGCAGAAGATGAAACAGAAAAAGTTAAAAATGTGTATATGTATTGGAAGTAAATATCATGAGGAATACTACCTTCGATAATTTGGGCTCTATCAAAAGTCTAGCATTTTCTCTTGGCCTATTAGCCCCTTCTATTCTCCTAACCCACCGCCTTCCTTTTCCCCTAATATTTCCAATATCTCTTACCTTTGTATATTTGCTTTATGTCATCCCATTCTTTGCAATTCTTTTGTTCCTTCACTCCAGGTAATAATCCTTGGGTGCCTTAAAAAAAAAAAAAATTGCAAAACTGCCCATCAGTCCCTCCTCTGTAATGTGTAGTGAACCTGGTGACCAGATCAGTAACTATTTAATCATGTATGAGAAAATGTTAGAAATTTCATTAGTTTTAAGTTATGTTACTACATTCAACACCAAATTTGTGGTTTAAAATATTCAATTTTTTCTCCAATATATTTTATTTCTTACCAGTTCGGAGCTCAGTGGAGAAGAGTGATGTTATGTATTATATTTTTGAACTTCTACTGGAGAATACAAAAACATTTTTTAAAACAATTAAAGCCATAAAAGAATATGGAACACTAAAGAGACCAAGATATTATTAAAAAATAACACATAGGGGTGCCTGGGTGGCTCAGTTGGTTAAGCATCCAACTTAAGCTCAGGTCATGATCTCATGGTTCATGGATTCAAGACCTGCATTGGGCTCTGCCCTGACAGCTCAGAGCCTGGAGCCTGCTTCAGATTCTGTGTCTCCCTCATTCTCTGCCCCTCCCCTGTTCACACTCTGTCTCTGTCTCTCAAAAATAAATAAATATTAAAAAAAAAAAGATATTTGGAAATGAATGACAATTAAAACAGAAATGCCAAAACATGTGAGGTAACTTCTAGAGTATAGGGACATTATGATCTCAAATTAATCTTGTTTTAAGAAGCCATTTTGGGGGCGCCTAGGTAGCTCAGTCGGTTGAGCTGCTGACTTCGGCTCAGGTCATGATCTCACAGTCCGTGAGTTTGAGCCCTGTGTCGGGCTTGTGCTGACAGCTCAGAGCCTGGAGCCTGTTTCAGATTCTGTGTCTCCCTCTCTCTGACCCTCCCCTGTTCATGCTTTCTCTCTCCCTGTCTCAAAAATAAGTAAAACGTTAAAAAAAAAAAAAAAAGAAGCCATTTCAAAATTAAGGGACTAAGGTTAGAATGTAGAAATTAACATAAAGACACAGAATAACAACACTTTAATAATAAGATAATATTAATAATATACTTTCATAGTAAATTTTAGAAAGGAGAACAATATAATAAGAAATGAGAACAGAGAGAAACAGCAAAATCAAATGCTGGTTATTTAAACGACTAATAAAATAGAAAAAAATTTCTGGCAAGGTCGGTCAATCAGCTCTTAATAATTAGAAGGTGCAAATAAATATTAGGAATGGAAAAAGGAGAAATAACTTAAAATGTCAGATACGGTAAAAAAAAAAACATGTTGGGAATACCATGAATTTTACATAAATTAGAAAACAGATGCAGTGGTTATCTGTGTAAAAACACAACTTATCGAAAAAGTCATTTAAAAAGAGGTCTGAATAAATATAACCAGTAAAGAAATCAAATCAGTAGTTTAAAATCTCTGTCCCCCCAAAAATGCTAAACTGGTTTTACATGTAAGTTCTCACATAAATACAAAAATTGATTATCTCTAACTTTTTTTTGCTATTTATTTATTTTTTTTCAATATATGAAATTTATTGTCAAATTGGTTTCCATACAACACCCAGTGCTCATCCCAAAAGATGCCCTCTTCAATGCCCATCACCTACCCTCCCCTCCCTCCCACCCCCCATCAACCCTCAGTTTGTTCTCAGTTTTTAAGAGTCTCTTATGCTTTGGCTCTCTCCCACTCTAACTTCTTTGATTATCTCTAACTTATGTGAACATTTTTGTGGAGCAGAAATAGAAGGATGGCTCTTTAAAATTGTTACAATACCATTGATATCTCAACCAAAAGAGGATAATATGAGAAAGGAATATTAATAAGGCAATCTCACATGTTTGGAAGGGTCAGAAATTTACTCTCACTTTTATGCTACAGAAATATTTAAATTATCTGGCATTTTTGTCACAAAGTATGAAGTTGAGATTTGAACAAGTGGCCTAAGCTAATTAAAATACTGAAGTATTACTCAAAAGGATAGTTTAATTAGATTTGTTCCAGAACCAGCTGTATTTGAGGCCCTATGTTCCCTTATTGATTTTATGACAGAAAAAAGATGGACTGTTTAATAGAAAAATTCAGGGACTTTCTCAGACAGTAAATCCTTTGGGGGGGTGTTTGAAAACAGCTAGAGTAGAGATTCAGACCAAAAACAAACAAAAAAAAAATTTTAATTTAGAAAAACCCATTGCCAAAAAGACTAATATTTGGCAAAACACTTTGTAAATTCTATGGTGTTGTAGAGAACAAAGTATATTTTATTATTGATTTTTGCTAACAGAGACCAATCCCTTGGTTGATGAGATCTTTTTGAGATCATACAGAGCTCTAATTTATTTGTTTTGGTTTGGTTTGTTTTCACCTAATTATGTAATGGGCACAGAGCCAAATCTTGAGAGATTTGTAAGCCTTTGGGAATTAGTTATATATTTCTAAGCCCCACCTCAACATTTGCAAATAATATCAGGGTCCAGTTTTTGAATGTCTTAAGGTAAGTGGATATCACCTTCTTGGTAGAGGAGAAAAAGGCTCTACATGTTTGGATTGGCGCTATTCAAATGCACTACTCATTTCTTCTTCAAGGTCATAGATTAATAATATCAGTTACATGGCACGAAATATGTACTGTTTTGGTTTTTGTTTTTTTACATAACCCCCATTAACTGAAAAAAACATTTCTATGAGATAGGTTTTACAGATGAGGACACTGAGTCATAGGTAATATAATTTGCCCAAAGTTACACCACTCCCAGTGGCAAAGCCAAGATATGATCCTAGGTGGACTGGCTCCAGAGTGGTATTAAAGCTCTAATCACTATGCTATTGTATTCACTTATTTTTTGAGGGTTATTCATTTACTTTTTAAATGACTGCAAAAAAAAAAAATTTACATTGCAAGACAGATTAACCTCTTTGAAAAGTTTGCCTGGTGAAGGTAATCCTGAATTTTACACATACTCATTTATTTACGTTCTGTCCATAGGTGCACTGGATGACCTAATTCCTTTGATTTGATTTCCCATTATCTGCATTTTGGTTTCAGTATTTCCTATCAGAACCTCCAATGTGCCAATTTCCACAGAGCCCAATATTTGAACGCCCCTTTTCCTGAAATCTATTATGTTGTCTTAACTGTAAGATCTTTCTTACGCAGGTGGAGTTTGCTAGTTCAGTGGTGTCCAATCAAAGGCATAACTGGCAAATGCATTACTCAATTGTCTAACTTAAGTTGCTGGGTTGGTAGCCATTATTAACGTTTAAGAAATTGGTGAGAATATTTAGATGTGGAAAGGTCTACAAGTTTGGTTGTATTGACAGCATTTAATGACCCCCAACTCGTGTTGCTCGCAGGGCTAATCTGGGCAGTTTACTTCCATAGCTGTTCCTAGGAGAGCAAAAAAAGAATTAGCATAATTGCCAGTACAGCTTCTTCTTAAATCTAAATCATAATGTTCTGTTATTCATAGCCACTAATATGCACCCAGCTCTTGACAGTTCTTCCAAAGTCACTGTAGGAACCCTAGGAATCTCCTGAACCCTTTGCTTCTTGAATCACAACGTTTAAAGTTTTCTGCTTTTCTAGTTGAAAGAGAGTACTCTTCTTGAGGAGACCCAAGAATAGACACTGCTTTTCTCATTGAATACACTCATTCACTCTGCCCCTCATCATGCTTCCTGGATAAGGGTGCCTGCTGCTTCGGGAATCTTGGGACTGATTCACAGAAAGTAAACTCAGAAAGTGTTTTATAAATAATTTTAAGAAACAATTAAAAAATAGTAACTGATAATTAGATAGTGACTTAAGGTTTTTTTGAGCTCAGTACAGATCCTTTTATCTTCATAATTACTTTTTTTTTCTAGAAGAGAGAAGAAAGATTCAGAGAGGGTAAATGACTTGCTCTAGTCACACAGACTCTACACCAAGTGCTTTAAAACCCTTTCTTCTGCCTCCAAATAAGATGCCTTTCTATTTATGTCACCATAGGATCATAGGGTATAAGATTTGAAATTAACAAAGATTATGTTCTGATGAAAGTCACACAGATATTTTGTAACAGTTGCTTTGGATAAAGTAATAACTACAGGAATGTCTCCTTTCCACAGTGTTTGATTCCGATGAAAAATTAAACTTTATTCTCTATCCAGAAGACTGAACTTTACGAATTCTACTGTCTTGATGAAAACATCCACTTTATCAGAGCGCAAAAGGATAGCTACATTCATTCCCAATAATATTTGAGATTCTGATATCTAGCCAATTTAATTATTGTCTCTTGAATGAAGTTACATTGTAGAAAGGAAACTTAACAGTGGGATTTCTCCAATAATATAACACTGTATTCTAGATCCTACAAAAAGTTATTTTGGTAAATGTTATTAAATGTTACCTTTCTAGTATGAGAAAACAACAAATTCACATCTGCCCTAGATAGTTCTGTGTAAAAAGTAGGAGTATGGGGGCACCTGGGTGGCTCAGTCCATTGTTTTCTGCTCAGGTTATGATTTTGTGGTTTCGTGAGTTTAGGCCCCAGGTTGGGCTCTGCGTTGAAAGCATGGAGGCTGCTCTCCCTTTCTCTCTCTCTCCCTCTCTCTCTTTCCCTCTCTCTCTCTCTGCCCCTCCCCTGCTTGCTCTCTCAAAATAAATAAACTTTAAAAATAATAAATAAATAAATAAATAAATAAATAAATGAATAAGTAGGAGTGTGCAGGAGGGACTGTCTTAGATTTAAAATCTCTGTTAAATAAAAGAAACAAAATTTTATTTTATTTATTTATTTATTTATTTATTTATTTATTTTAATTAGGTACACACTTGTATTTATAGTTATTTATGTTATATTATATTTACTTAATATATATTCATATTTCAATTCTGGATATTTTATGAGTAGCTTGATGAAGGATTTGTTGAGTAATATTCTTATATCTTTGGACCACCAGCTACTTTCCTTAGATATCCATTTATGCTTCCCAAAGATGGCAGCTGGCACCTGTCTACTCATGGTTGTCTTCTAAAACTTCAAAAACAGTATTATTGGAGGCCGCTAGCCCCAGGGGAGAAAAATTGGGAGGGAAACAAAGTAGTGTCTTGCTTTCTCTTTCATTTTGGTGCAATAACCTCTCATTTTCATTGAAATCTCACATACATAAATACCTTATTATTCTTGCCAAACTTTAAAGTGCTTCATTTATTGAATTACTTCGACAGGAAACGTAAATATTGCATTTCATGCTCCCTTGCCTTTTTTAGTTGCTGATATTGAAAATAAATAAATGTTCTCTTGGTGATTTAGGGCAATTGTTTTTATGCAGAGGAGCTATTTTGTGTTTTTATATGTTCATGTTTTCTGGAGTCTGCATAGATAACTATGAAGTTTGAGGAATGTTTTTTACTTTTATTTTTAAAAATAGTTTTCTGGAGGCTTCTGTTCCTGCTGTTAAACTGTTCTTCTTGCTATCTTCAGCTTTCTTTAACAGCTTTCTCACATTTCCCTTGTCCTTTTAAATTTGATGCCTTCTTTGTGATCTCGTCCAGGTTTGTCAAAATTATTTTTTTTATTTTTTATTAAAAAAAATTGTTTTAACATTTATTTATTTTTGAAAGAGAGAGAGAGTGAGTAGGGGAGAGAGAGGGAGGGAAACAGAATCCCTCCCGGGGTTCTGAGCCAGGCTCAGAGCCATCAGCACAGAGCCCGATGCAGGGCTTGAACCCACAAATCATGAAATCATGACCTGAGCCGAAGTTGGATGCTTAACCAACTGAGCCACCCAGGTACCCCTTGTTAAAATTATCTCTTAAGAAAAAGAATGATGTGGCACTAAGAGAGGACCAATGTGGACTTGTAAGTGAATAAACTTTAATAAATGGATATCATGACATTTATATTGATGTCTTCAACGTGCTTTTACTTATATTCAGCTTTTCAGCAACATTGAAGATTTTAAGTCACTAGAAAAATATTTCCAGGTAAGTGAAATATTGCTGCACATCAGTGAATTTCCTCCATCTGTTGAGCTACATCAAATCTATCATAGTAGGCTTTGTTTACCCTGACAGATCAGTCTCCAGATCAGCCGGGAATACCTCTACAGTCACAGAGAGATACATCTGTCCTGGCTCTGAATCTCTAAACAACCCTCCCTGGTGGTAATGATTTCAGCATTATTTTGGATTATAGAAGGAATTTTAGTCAATTTATGTGTGAGCCTATTAAAACACTGTGGTATCCACTACGTGAATCTCAACCCAAAATACACCCACCTCTCCCCTGGCTCACTTTCTTAGAATGTTGGCTTCTGTATGAATAATGAAAATGTCAGTCTTATTCCCATGGATTGTTGGATAAGTTCAGGGCATTTATCTGGTGATGGTTGAATCTCAGCGTCATCGCTAATTGGGCTGCTTAGGGATGTATCCTGGCAACTCTGCCTCTGTTTGTTTGAGGTTATTGTCTAATTTTCTGAATTCAGAAACATGGCTCTCTTCTCATGTGTTCTTGGAGATAATAACACCCTATACAATTAAGCCTTTAAGTCAACACATATTGGGGTGCCTGGGTGGCCCAGTTGGTTGAGTGTCTGACTTTGGCTCAGGTCACCATCTCATGGGTCATGGGTTCAAGTGCCGTGTCGGGCTCTGTGCTGACAGCTTGGGGCTCCGAGCCTGGAGCCTGCTTTGGATTCTGTGTCTCCTTCTCTCTCTGCCCTTCCCCTGACTACTCTCTGTCTCAATCTCTCTCTCTCTCTCTCAAAAATAAATAAACATTAAAAAATAAATAAATAAACACATATTGAGCACCCTTAATATGTTGTGGAAGGCATCGAGAGAAAAATAGAGTGCAGCAGAGTTTCATAATTTTTTGTTTGTGATCATGGAAAATGATCACATGTTGTATATTTTCCAGGTAAAATAAAAAGCAAGCTATGTATCACTCTGGAGTTTTTCCTCCATTGATATTTTTTCTCATTTTGGAAAAAGGAATTTAAAATCATATCAAGGTCTAGATACTGCATGTGTTCTCTCTTGAGTATCATGAATTAAAGGAACACTTTGTACCATGCAACAGAAGTCGGTGAAAAATTATCCTCAGATAATAAAAGTGTATCAAGTGAAAGCAGGAAATCTTTTTCCCTGAATCTTTTGGTTGGATTTAAGGGGAAACTAAGTCAGGAGAGGAGAAATCTTCCAGTTCTGAGGTATAACTGTAAGAGAAAGGCCAGTGAGAGTTTGGCCTCTAATTATGGACAACAGGGAAGAGTCAAGAGGGAAACACTGCTTTGTTGATTGCTCAGGTACTACAGGTGAAAGCCACTTCTTTGCTATTTCTTGAACAGGAAAAGTTTAAAATATAGTCTAATAGCCTTTGGCCCTACATTTCTGTCAACCTTATCTACATTAAAAAGAATTTCCTGGCCTACTGAAGTTTTCTATTCACAGGATGGAGTGGGAGAATGATTAGAGCCATTTCTATAATTTTGTTTTTTTGTATTCACAGTCTCTTTATAAAAGCCTTTTCCATTTCTAAGTTCTCAGTCTTAGAGAATATTCATTATGTTGGCTCATATAGATGGGCTGGAAAATTGAAACAGACTGCTTTAAATCATCAGAGCTAGACTCAAAGCCATGTTGCAACCAAGTCTGAAGGTTCTATCGGTATATTCCCAAAGAAAGGATGAACCATATTCTATTAATGATATTAATGAAAAATGAATTAGGTTTTGAAAGTTTGTGTTTTCTTTGCAAGTGAGGTCATTTAGGGGTGTAAGCCTGGGAGCAAAATGAAAGAGTTCTGACTTAAAGGGGTGCATTTGAGTATTTGGTGGAAACAAGTCTCTGGGTTACACTTGTGGTCTTTGTTCTTGACCTCTTAAATCCATGGAAAGGATCAAGTCATGAAACAGGTGAGGGAGGGAACCAATCAACACATAGCATGTCATTCTGCCTTGGGAATCATAAAAAACAAAAAACAACAACTCTAATTCACCTGTTTTCTCTTATTTCTGTCTGCAGATAATATCTTGTAAGAAATGGCTACTTCAAATCATTCGTCCATGACTGAGTTTATCCTTGAAGGGTTAACAAAACACCCAGAGCTTCAGTTGCCACTCTTTTTACTGTTCCTTGGAATATACGTGGTCACAGTGGTGGGGAACCTGGGCATGATGCTCTTAATTGCTATCAGTTCTCAACTTCACTCTCCAATGTATTATTTTCTCAGTCATCTGTCATTCATTGATCTCTGCTACTCCTCAGTCATTACCCCAAAAATGCTGGTGAACTTCATATCTGAGAAGAACATTATCTCCTTTTTGGCATGCATGACTCAGCTTTATTTCTTCCTTGTTTTTGTAATTGCAGAAGGCTACCTTCTGACTGCCATGGCATATGACCGTTATGTAGCCATCTGTAGCCCCCTGCTTTACAATATTCTCATGTCCCATAGGGTCTGCTCCATAATGATGGCTGTGGTATATTCACTGGGTTTGTTTGGGGCTACAGTCCATACGACCCACATGTCAGTATTGTCCTTCTGTGGGTCTCATGTTGTTAGGCATTATTTTTGTGATATTCTCCCCTTGTTGACTCTCTCTTGCTCCGGCACCCACATCAATGAGGTACTGCTGTTTATTATTGGAGGAGTTAATACCTTAGTACCTACACTGGCTGTACTCCTCTCTTATGCTTTCATCCTTTCGAGCATCCTCCATATTCACTCTGCTGAGGGACGGTCCAAAGCCTTTGGCACCTGTAGCTCTCATCTCATGGCTGTGGGTATCTTTTTTGGATCTATCACATTCATGTATTTCAAACCCCCTTCTAGCAATACTATGGAACAGAAGAAGGTGTCCTCAGTGTTTTACACCACGGTGATCCCCATGCTGAATCCCATGATCTACAGCCTGAGGAACAAAGATGTGAAGGACGCACTGAGAAAGGTGGTTGGGGGAAGGTGGTCATGCTGACTAAAGGCATTCTCTGAGGGAGCAAGAAAAAAATGAACCAGATGAAAAGTCATGGGCTCTGTGTAATTTCTTTCTCTCCGCCAGAGATAAAATTCACCATCACTTACAAAATATGCGTTTCATACTTGAGAATGATTGAGGCATTTTTGGAGATTTTTCAGACAATAAGATTTTCTGATAGTCAATATAATCTTTGGAAATTTTACATGTATCTGAGGAACAGGAGTTGGCAGAAGAGGAAGAACAAATAAACATAAAAAGAATATCTTGAAGATAGTAATTAATAATATGTTAGATTAAATATTAATTTTGAAAGTGCTTGATAACTAGAGAGTGAGTTAAGGGTTGTGTTTGAAGAAGGGTGATGTTAATTGATTGAGAACTACTGGAGGACAGGAAGAAAGGTGTCTCTAAACTTTCTGAGAGAGTTGTTTTCAATCCATAGGGCTTTATAGTGAGATGCTGAGAATATCAAGACAGAGCTGTGGGGCGGTAGTACTTAGAGTGAAGAACAATTTGTAGGTGGATTGTGGCCTATGTGGAGGGTGTCAGGGAGAGAGACAGAGGGAGAGAGAGAGAGAGAAGAGTAGGTTCAGCGTGAAGGTTAGGGGAAGAGATGACATTAGCTTAGTCTCATCAACAACTTATATACATTCAGTACATATCAATAATAGCTACCCTGAAGTCCTACCTTGCCTCCCTTGGAGGCCATCCCTTAGGCTATGACTATAGCATGGCTCCAATTTAGAGAGTTGAATTAATTTTTAACTTTGTATTAGAATAATA
The DNA here is from genome assembly GCF_018350195.1 of Panthera tigris. Classification (NCBI taxonomy): domain Eukaryota; kingdom Metazoa; phylum Chordata; class Mammalia; order Carnivora; family Felidae; genus Panthera; species Panthera tigris. The sequence goes on along the minus strand of NC_056669.1, from coordinate 21,157,702 downwards.
ATTTTAATGACAATGATCTTTCTTTCTGACTAAATTCTATAGTTCTTTCCTACCTTCTGTATCTCATATAGAGGTTTTGATCTTGTGATTTTGGGTATATCTACCATTTCTCTTTGGTTCAGGGACTTTGCTTCAGGGACCTCCTCAGAGAACAGAAACACAGTCTCCCTGGTGATTTCTTGCATTGGAACAGCATTCCAGACAACAATGCATAACCTCCAGCTCACTCTACTCTTAAGTGTAGAGCTCCTTCTTGGAAGTTATATGCTTGAGGTGGCTGGGAATCAAGCTATAATATTTTGCAGCTTTGGTTTTGTCCCTGACTTAAATGTGAATCTCAAAGAAGTTTTAACCAGACTTGCAGATGCTGTGAAGTTGTGAGAACAGTTAATGTAATGGACAACAAAACCATGATTCTTAAAGACCTCTAGAAGCTGGAGTGATGGATATATTCAATGAGCTTAAGAGGCAAATGTATAATGTAAGATTCATTACTTCTGCAGAAATGAAGACAGTGGGAGAGAATTAAGGATTTTGGGGGACAATAGAGTCAATATAAGTACACAGTATAGCTGTCTAAAAAGTTAATGTTATCTTGTTTGCATTAGATGCACTTCAGTATTTAAAATGGGAAAAGTTCCAGTCCTCATGAGCACCATAGTGATCAGACAACTTGCATTTGAACGCAGTTTATTCAGTGGCTACCAGTTTTCAAGGGCCACTGGCCCCTTGTATATTCTGAGGAATATGGCCATGATGAAAGACTTGAAATAATACATTCATTGATTTAGTCTTTCTTGCTCATTCATTTAATAAATATTTCTGAAAGCCTAGTACATGCCTGAGAATGTCCTCTCTTACCGGCAATAAAAGAATGAACAAAAAACACAAAGTCCTTTCCTTCGTTAGATTAAGGTTTTCATTTCAAAGAAAGATAGTAAACAAGGAGACAAATGTATAATATCGTGGAATACTTTCTAAAAATATAAAGTACAATAAGAGGATAGAGGTGTAAAACAGATATGGGGGTGGTTAGCCTACAAATAGAAGGACTGAGGTTTTTAGCTGTGGAACTTATTCTTGCCACAGGGCATAACCAGGTTAAATGGGAGTAAGTTACAGAGATGCACACTTTTTGTCAAATTGAGGGGCTTTTTCTCACATTTCACATTTGCATACCACCACCATTAGTATGTGGGACGAGATGCTATACTGCCTTTAGTCTGCTTGCTAAGTTCTTGGTCTGCGCACAGCTTTTAGCTAGGGATGTGAAATGTGTGAGAAAATCCTCACAAGGGGCTATTGACAGATCTTTGTGTTGGGCCCTGTATTCATTTCCTGTGGCTACTGCAAAAAAAACAAAATCACAACAGAAGTATATTGTCTCACAGTTCTGGAGATCTTACATCCAAATTAGTGTTGTCGGATCAAATCAAAGTGGATGGCAGAGCCTAGTTCCTTCTGAAAGCTCTAGGGGACAATCTGTTCTTTGCCTCCTCTGCCTTCTGGTGAAATGCCTTGGATTGTGGCTGCAGCACTTCGATCCCTACTTCTGTGGTCACATTGCCTCCTCTTCTAGTGCTTTCTTTTATAAGCATACATTTGATTGCATTTAGAGCCTGCCTGGATAATCCAGAATACTCCCCCTCTCTGAAGATCTTTAACTGAGTCACATCTGCAAAGTCCTTTTTGATATAAAAGGTAGTATTCACAAGCTTCAGGAATTAGGAGGTAAATATCCTTTGGGAGACATTTTTCAGCCTCCCGCAGAGCCCCTGGGAAACAAGGCCCTATGAGATTAGTTAAAAATTACATGTTCTAGGGTTCTGCATCGGGCTCCGTGCTGAGCTGGGAGCCTGCTTGGGATTCTGTCTCTCTACCCTCTCTCCCTGCCCCTCCCTCTCTCCACCCCTGCTCTCTCTCAAAATAAAAAAACATAAACTTTAAGTATGTAAAAAAATTAAAAATGTTTAAACATAAAAAAATAAAATTGTATGTGCTATCTGGGATTCTTAGAGGACTGGTTGAAGCAAGAGTGTGGAAAAAAAATGACTCAAACTCTACTAGTCATAAAACCACAAAATTTGAACTGTAAGTCTTTCGGGGTACATGTCTGAAAGCCTAGAAAAAGGTTATTCATTGAGAACCATTACTGGAGCCAGTCATGATGATCTCACTTCATCTCGCTCATGGAACCATTTGATTCCTTGGATTTTTTAAGAGTAGAGTCTCTTCTGGGGTGCCTGGGTGGGTCAGTACATTAAGTATCTGATGCTTGATTTTGGCTTGGGTCATGATCTCATCGTCATGAGACTGAGCCCTGCATCAGGCTCTGGGCTCCAGGCTACGCATGGAGCCTGCTTAAGGCTCTCTCTCTCTCTCTCTCTCTCTGTCTCTGTCTGTCTGTCTCTCTGTCTCTCAAAAAAAAAAAAAAGTAGAGTCTCTTCCATTTTATTTGCCTCTCTTGATTTTAGTCTGATAGTTTCTAAGATAGCAGGAATAGGTCCTATCTGCCATACTTGGCCAGCAATCCACCTCCACCACTGCTTCCGTATAGAATAATTTTGTCCGGGAAGATATCTGCATGGGTGAGAAGAGAGAAATTATATGAGTGGCAGAATATTAAGTATTCGTATGTTCTGGGTTATCTTTGAGGTTGGTTATAGAGTTTATTAGTTCCTTCTCATAGTGCTTCATAATTTACAAAACTAATTTTGTGTTGTATATTATTTCATTTTATGACTTCCCTATGAAGCATATAGGGTTATTTTACAGATGAGAAAATGAAACACAGATCATGGACCAGGACTGGAGATAGAGTCTCTTGAATGTCAACCCAGGGCTCTTTCTACCTTCTCATGATGAACAATTATTGGGATGAAAGTGGATGGGGGATGGGTTAAATAAATGATAGAGATAAAGGAGTGCACTTGTTACGATAAGCACCAGGTGCTGTGTGGAGGTATTGAATCACTATACTGTACACCTGAAACTAGTAATACACTGTATGTTAACCAGCTAGAATTTGAATAAAAGTGTTAAAAAAGAAAAGAAAATATTTTTAACATGATTTCTGAATAAAAGACTAGCTGGGTCGCAAAAAATAATGCCCTTCTGCTTTTGGTATAAGTCCTCCTTATTATAAAACTTATAGCATTAAGAAATTTGAGAAATAATTTACTTAAGTCCTGTTACCTCACTGATGAGAAACTGAGTCCCAGAGTCTCAACGATTTCCTCAGAGTAACATGGTTATTTTGGTCAAAAGAACATTATATGCGCCAATGCTCATAGCAACATTATTTACAATAGCCAAAAGGTAGAAAAGCAACCCAAGTTCCATTGGTGGATAAATGGCTAAACAAAATATGGTACATACATACAGTGGAAAATTATTCAGCCTTAAAAAAAATTCTGACAATGGCTACAACCTGGATGAATCTCGAAGACATTACGCTAAGTGAAATAAGCCAAACACAAAAAAAGAAATATTGTACGATTCCACTCATATGCAGTACCTAGAGTAATCAAATCCAAGGAGTCAAAAAGTAGAAAATCGGTTGCCAGGGGTGAGGGAGAGAGAGGATGGGGAATTATTGTTTAAGGAGTGCAGAGTCTCAGTTGAGGGAGATTAAAATGTTCTGGAGATAGATGGGGATGATGACTTCATTACAATGTGAATGTACTTAGTGCCATAAAACTAGACACTTAAAATGATTAAAATGGTAAATTTTATGTCATATATATGTTTACTACAATAAAAAAAGAAAAACAAAGGACAGTGTTTAGATTTAAGAAAAATTTTACATTTCATTATTTTTCTCCTTTTTTTTTTAAACTGACTGATGAAATAGTATTGAAGAACCAGCACCTGACTGCAGACTTTTGGGAATCATTGATCTAATTTCTTTGTGTTACTGAATCTCCACTGGTAACGTGAAAATATAAAATAAGAAACTTCTTTCAGGAAATGTACTACTCTTGGGAAATATAGCAATGGGAAGGGGAAAGAGGATGATATTATTTTTGCAAAGCCTTATTAAATACTGAAAACACCAGTAATCTCCAGGCTCAATAGGTCTTTGGGGACCTATGACTGCAGGGGAGTTAAGTATTTCTAATGATATGCTTATGCTTGATAAACCTCAAATAAAATTGCATGTCAGGTTACTCTCTTGCTTTTAAGACTAGGGAAACTAAGTATGATTTGCTGCAAGATCCAGAGAGTTAGTACTCCAGATGGATTTTAATGCTTTGCTTTTAGCCAACCAAATAATTCAATCATTGACATATAAACGTGCACATTAGGCAACAGAAGAGGCTTTGCTCTTTCTTGGCTATAGCAAGACTCTGGGTATAAGCAAACTAAACAATTCCTGAGAACTTCAGTCTCTGTTCAGTACCAGGTAAGTGTCCAGTTTCATTTATGGCAGTTGTACTCCCATCTAATAGAAGCCTGGTTGGTGACTGGCAACAACACTAACCATGTGCAATTCTTTGGCTTTACCAGGGGCACTTGCCCCACTATCCTTTCCACTTGGTTATGTCCTCCGTTCTCCTTTTCCATTGATGCTGCCTTGTCACTTCTTCATAAATTGGGTCAGAGCCTCCTGCAGCTGTGCTCATCCAGCTCTTGTGCAGAGAATGTCACTGGACTTTCCATACGACTCTGAAGCTTTTGCTTCCCTGAAGTGCTTCCTGTTTATGCATTTACTAGTTTTCCTCATCTTCTTGTACACCAGCCTACACAACAAGTCTCTAAGAGTTATAGATACAAGGGCAGACACAATTGCAGGTAGAGTATTAATTACTGGACAGAATATTAAACATAAATCCCTACCTCTCATCTACTTGAAGGAATATTCTCAGGCCACTAGGAGATAGAGTAAGAGTCCTTTCATCTTGTTTAGTTAATGCATTGTTTCCTCCTGGCTTCAGAAGCACTTGCCAAAAGGATTTACACCCTTTGAGATAAAGAAACTTCTATGCCCCAGCTCCTCCCAAATGGCTCAACACTTCCACCCCCTTTTGAAATTTCCAAATATAGAGACAAAAGTTTGAAACCCTAACCACCCCAAATGCTTAAAATATTTTCACCATTCATACCAAGGTGAAGAATCTAGAATGAATAAGAAACATACATATTTTTCTGCATACAAAGGGTATATTTCTGTTTCTTCATATTGTATTCCTTTCTATAGTGAATTTATTTCTTTTTAACATTATATTTTAATTAGTGTTTTTAGATCATGAACCTTTAAATATTGTTATCACAATGTTTCTTTGAAGCAGATATTATCATTCTCGCTTCATAGGTTATAACACTGAGGTTTATGTTAAATGACTTGCCCCATGTTGCAAAGTGGTCTGCAGGGAAGTCAGCTTAGAAATAAGCCTCCTTTGATATCAAAGCTTTTTCATTGGTTTTCTGAATTGGCTTTAAGTTCACTCTTGTTAAGCTCCTTTAACATTTTTGTTATCAAATAAATATAAGAAGTACTGAGTTCACAGAGTTGGATGGATTTCTTTCTTGTACAATTCAGAGCTTTTAATGAACAAGTGTTTACAGCAGACTTACAAGAGAGGCATATGGAAATACCTGGAAATGGAAACACGTCTGTTGGATTTTTTGTTTATTTGTGTTTTTTTTTTCCTTCACAGAGCATTATGAGCATTGTCTGGGAAATGCATAGCTGTAGGCTATGAACACACAGTGCTTCAGTGTGCCCATTTAAAGGTGCTATGGAAATGTTCTTTAAACAATTTTTAGTACATTCAATATTCTATTGGATAATAGGTTCTTTAAATGCCAAAAATATATACTTTTCCTTTCTGTATTTCCTCCAAGCCACAGTCAGCATTAGGTAAAATTCTGAGATCAAGAAGTTTGCACTGGATCTCTATTAGGCCTGTTTTAAACCGCTTCAGGGGGTGCACTGTCCCCATGTTGTTCACAAACCATGAACCCCCATCCCTGTCATGGCACATCATCAAGGTTTGTCCTTTCCTTGAAACATTTTGAAATCTGAACCATTCTACAACATCTCATAATTCCAAATTTCCTTGCAGTCTATCTCTTAGGGTTTCATAATGAGTTAGAAGGCAAAAGATGTTAATAATAGATTTAGTAATAGATGTTAATAATAGATTTAAGTAAAAGAAGAAGAGCCTAGTGGAAAAGAACATGGACTCTGGCACTAGATTCTCTAAATTTAAATCCTGATTTTACTCCTAAATTTTATGTGCCACAGTATCATCATCTGTAAAATAGGAATTAAAATAGTACCTACTATTTCAAGGGTTTTTGAAGACTTAAGTAAGATAATATATGTAAAGCACTTAGAAGGAATATTCAATCAATAAGGAAGAGGAATCATTATCATTTCTAGTCTCCTTTTCTATAGGTAGACCACCTCCTCTAGGTATTATAAATTCCTTAACAAAATTCAAACATGTGTCCTCAGTGGGTTTCAGTAGGAAGTCTATTTCATTCCCCTTGAAGAAGTGACAGCAAAGAATTTCAGGAGAGTCATCTTCTGTCTTTGCTGTTCAGTGATGACTAATGAACATCAGCCTGGGCTCATTTCAAGAGATCCTCTTTGAAATTTCCCACCAATAATCCTTTGACCCCAAGCCTGGTCTCTTTCCCTAGTCTTCCTATTGAATTATTCACATTCTTTGGTTCTCAGTTGATTTTGGATTGTTCTCACTTCATCCAAGACTCTCTCTTTCTTTGACCCCCCCCAAAAAGGAATTTGTGGCTCTCACACTGGGGAGGGAAATCAATAGGGTAATATTTTGAACAGACTTTTTTTTAATGCAGAACAATTGCACTTAGTGCCTTCCACGTTCCAGGGACAATATTAGGATGGTAATATTTCTTACCTAAGTTCATGGATTTGTTTTTCAAACCATACAAAAAATGATATAATATGTGATGTTGGTGGTTTCTCCAAGAGGACTAAAATATATATGATTTCATGCATATAATCAAGCTCTGACCATCCCATACCTCATGTTCTTATCCACATCTGCACATTCTGAAGCCACCATTGGAGCTTAATTTTAATCTTCAAGGGTTCTCTAAATTTCACTTATAGAAACATTTTTTAATCAAGACTGAAAATCTAGAATCTATAAATTAAAAACACCAAATATATGTGGTTATTTAAAGATTTTAAAATGTATATAGCAATGATACCCACAAATAAAATTAATTCATAAACAATACATTTGAAAAGAATATCACAATTCAGAGGAGAGGTCAATTTCTCTAATAGACAAATTATGAAGAAAGTGATAATACGACAGGAAATTTATAGAATAAATTCAAATGGCCAGTATCCTATGATACATTCATTAGAAGACAGAAAAGGACAAGTTAATGCAATAATGACTTACCATGGAACACTCAACACACTGGCAAAAACAGATAATACATATTGCTAGTGGGGATGCAGGAAAAAGGGCATTCATGTATTGCTATCAAAAATGTGTATTATTATAGTTTTCTGGAAATCGATGTTGTACCATTTATACCAAGTAAAAATGTATAAAACTTCTTGACCCATAAATATCTCTCCTGGGAAATTATTCTATGGAAATAAAATACTAATATGTGTATGTGTGTGTACACAAACTTTAATGTGTACACTTTTAAATGACAATGTATTTGATGGTAGCAATTTTTTAATCCAGAAAAAAAGTTAACACATCAATAAGAAGATATAATATATAGCGGTATATCTACATCACTGAATATTACACCACTATTTATAATCATCGGTTGCCTTGGAAGAATATTCTAAAAGTTTTTTTCTGAATGAGAAGGGAAGACTCAAAGATAAATTGTGTGTAATAATATTATCCTGCATTCTAAACAAATGACAAAACGTGTGTGTGTGCGTGTGTGTAAAATTATACAAGCACATAGCAAGTTAACTGGGGAGACGTTCATTAAAGGCTCTGTGAACGGAAGAGGGAAACAAAGGAAAAGGAAAAGTGTATACTAGTATAAAAATAGCACAGGGTGCTTTAGGGAGACAGGACCAACGATAATGAGAGCTAGATTCAGTCTGTGTACCTGTTAACTTTCCTTTTGCAAGTCTGGTTTTGTTTAGACCAGAAGTAAAAATCCGCGTTAATGGACTTCTGATTTTCCATTTCCACAGACATCTCTGGAGAAGAATGGTTGTCGGAAATCATTCCACAGCAACTAAGTTTGTGTTAGTGGGTTTAACACAGCGGCCAGAGCTCCAGCTGCCTCTCTTCCTCCTGTTCCTGGGAATCTATATAGTGACAGTGGTGGGGAACTTGGGCTTGATTCTCCTGATTACAGTAAGCCCTTGGCTTCACACCCCCATGTACTACTTCCTCAGCAGCTTGTCCTTCATCGATCTCTGCTATTCCTCTGTCATTACGCCCAAAATGCTGGTGAACTTCTTAGGGAAGAAGAATATGATCCTTTATTCTGAATGCATGGCACAGCTGTTTTTCTTTGTAGTTTTTGTAGTGGCTGAGGGTTACCTCCTGACTGTGATGGCATATGATCGCTACGTTGCTATCTGTAGCCCCCTGCTTTATGGTGTGATCATGTCCTCTCCGGTTTGCTCACTGCTGGTGCTGGTTGCCTTCATCCTGGGCTTTCTCTCTGCCGTGGCCCATACAAGTGCCATGATGAAACTGTCTTTCTGCAGATCCCACATCATCAGCCATTACTTCTGTGATGTCCTTCCTCTCCTCAATCTCTCCTGCTCCAATACACACCTCAATGAGCAGCTGCTTTTTATCATTGCGGGACTTAACACCTTGGTGCCCACGCTAGCTGTCTTCATTTCCTACGTCTTCATCTTCCATAGCATCCTTCACATCCAGTCCTCAGGGGGCCGGTCCAAAGCTTTTGGAACTTGCAGCTCTCATCTCGTGGCTGTGGGGATCTTCTTTGGGTCAATCACATTCATGTATTTCAAGCCCCCTTCCAGTAACTCCCTGGAACAGGAGAAGGTGTCCTCAGTGTTTTACACCACAGTGATCCCCATGCTGAACCCTTTAATATACAGTCTGAGAAACAAGGATGTAAAGAAAGCATTGAGGAAGGTTTTGGTGAGGAAATGAGTCTTGCTTTTGGAGATTTATAGATGGGAGAAATGAAGGTTCTAGTGAAGCATGTTATTTTTGTTCATTTTGCCCTGCTATTCTGTTATAATATGCATCCTATCTGGGTTGTTAAAATACTTCCCCATCTGTAATTTATTCCATTTTCTCAATGAAATAAAAAGGCATTTAGTAAAATGGGTATTAGTGTTCTTATTTTTGGACAAGAAAACTGAAGTTTAGATAGTTTTATTTTTTCTCACTTACTGTGGTAGAAGAGGAATAGAATTCATATTTTCTCCAGTGCTATTCTTTTATTCCTAACATCCTGTGTTTGCTTACTGAATACCTGCTGTGAAGAAGGTGGTAACTTGTCCCCTGATAAGAATGCTAAGAGGTATGTAACTCCATCCCAGATATCCATTATTCTTTTTTTTTGTTTGTTTCAAGTTTTTATTTAAATTCTAGTTAGTTAACTTAAAGGGCAATATTGGTTTCAGGAGTAGAATTTAGGGATCTCCATTAATTCTTTGTTTAAAAATTTTTTAATGTTTATTTATTTTTGAGAGACAGAGAGAGAGAGAGAGAGAGACAGAGCATGACTGGGGGAGGGGCAGAGAGAGAGAGGGAGACACAGAATCTGAAGCAGGCTCCAGGCTCTGAGCTGTCAGCACAAAGCCCGACACGGGGCTCGAACTCACAGACTGTGAGATCATGACCTGAGCTGAAGTCAGAAGCTTAACTGAGTGAGCCACCCAGGTGCCCCATGGATCTCCATTAATTCTTGAGGGAATGAGGCACACACACAAGAAAAAGAAGAAAGAAAGAAAGAAAGAAAGAAAGAAAGAAAGAAAGAAAAGAAAGAAAGAAAGAAAGAAAGAAAGAAAGAAAGAAAGAAAGAAAAAGAGGGAAGAAAGAAAGAGAAAGAAAGAAAGAAAGAAAGAAAGAAAGAAAGAAAGAAACAGTTTCAGAGCGAGAATGGCAAAATGCTTTTGCTCTTTTTTTTTATTCAGCATACTCAAAATCTCTTCATTTCTGTTCCATTTCTTTGTTGACTCTCTCTCCCTTTTTCTCTCCCCCCCACCCCCACTGTCTTTCTGTCTGTCTCTCATGACACAATGGTTCTGTACTAGGAGACCTCTGAGCAGACATTTTCAGGACTGTGTAGGGTTTACACTACTCATTACAATAATTTTGTGAAACCTGTCTCACAGGGAGGATATAACCCCCACATTTGTTTCAGTTGAGATTGCTCTCAGTGAATTCCTGAACTGAGGCTGTGGTCGATGTTTCCAAGCTTGTGCTCTTACTGTATGAATAAGTACCACACACTCTAGACAATGTTTTCCCGGGTTTTCCCACATCTTGAGTCTCATGTACCATTTCTTCTGTGTTTGTTTGTTTGTTTGTTGTTGTGGAGGGAGGTTGAAATGAGATATGCCTCTGATGTTTTGCATCCCTCAGCTGTTTACCTCTACTTCCAAAGAATGTTCTGTGGAATTTCTAGAGTTTTAACCTTCATCTCACATTGCTTCTTTTCACCCATAATAATGGGTTTAATAATATATTAAACCAGCAGTTGAAATGAGGTGGACTTCTCCAATTACTTTTTTCTTTTTTTGCCTTTGCCAGTATGGTTTTTATTTTTTATTTTTTTAATATGAAATTTATTGTCAAATTGGTTTCCATACAACACCCAGTGCTCATCCCAACAGGTGCCCTCCTCAATGCCTATCACCCACTTCTCTAGATTTTGTCTTGGGAAATTATTCCACTCAAGAAATATGAAATCAGTAGGTCTGGATCTGCCAAAATCCCACTGTTCTAACAAAGTTTATCTATCTTTAGCTCCATTCTTTTTGATAATCCCACCAAGAACACATCTTCCCACTGGTTTCTTTCACGAGGTCCTAGGCTTTCGTCATGGCCTTGACCACCTGCCCCTTAATGTGGCTTTTCTTCTCTATGTCTTGCTCCATATATTTCTTTCATATGTTTTCTCATGGTCCACGTAATATCTGTATCTTCTCACGCCTTCCATTCCCTGAAGATCTTTCTGTATTTAAGACAAACGTGTGCTATTTACTGTTTTTCAGTGACTTTAATATTGCAATGAGTAATTTCCTGGATCAAAGCTCCTGGCTTTCAAATTATTTTCCACCACATATTTATAGTGTCTTCCATTCCCTTCCCCACCCCACCCCACCCCCTGTCTCTTATTCTAGTTTAATTAACTTATTTTACTTTATTTTTCTTCCTTTTTTAATACTACTCCTGTTATGTAGGAGCAGCCTTTAGAAATCACTGATTTCCTGAACAGACTTGATTCCTAGAAATAGAATGTTTCAGGGGCACCTGGGTGGCTCAATTAGCTAAGCATCCAACTTTAGCTCAGGTCATGATCTTGCAGTTTGCGAGTTTGAGCCCCACATCAGGCTCTCTGCTATCAGTGCAGAACCTGCTTTGGATCTTCTGTCTCCCTCTCTCTGCCTCTCCTCTGCCTCGCACATGTGCTCTCTCTCTCTCAAAAGTAAATAAATATTAAAAAATTTTTTTGAATGTTTCAAGTGCAGATCTTTAGGCTACCTTCTTAGTCTTTAGGTTTGCAATAATTTCATTGAGCTGTTTTTCTTTCTCAATAAAAGATGGCATATTCTTTTTATGGTAAGTGCCCCCCCCATTTTTATTGGTTCATTAATGAAATCTACCACCCATTTAAAGGGAAGCTCCTGATTAGACGATGGGAAGCTAAAGCCCTGGTCAGAGCTTATGTATTTAAGAAACTTAGGGACAAGTTGAGCCCACTCAGTGGAAGCTAACTCTTGAGCCTGTGCATTAGCCACAAGAATTCGAGGTCAGGCTCTCTACAGTTCCATGTCTGGGTCACAAAGGCAGGTTAAGGCAACATAAAAGAGTGAAAAAATTGAAAGCAGCCTAACAACCCTGTCATATAAGTCTTGGAACTTAGTATTTCTTGAAGTCATGGCTGAAAAATAGAATGGAAACAATAACAATTGTCTCACCCCCCGCTGTTGTCTAACAAAAATTTGTATGAAAAGGTTCTCTTTTCCCTATAATGAAATCATTATGTGTTTGGGAGAAGCCCCTTCTTTTACGTACTGTATGCCCAAATTTAAACTGCAGCAATATTTGCTCACGCAATTATGAGACTCGCTCAATTTGCCAACCTATGTTTTCTGAGGACCATAAGACACATGGCTTTATGGAGGCGCACTAAGCTCAGTTTTCGAGGGACGTTACCTCTACTGAGACATTTGCCTTTGCTTAAGGCTCAGAACTAGCAGTGTGGCCTCTGGAGAAGTGAATGTACACCTGCATAAAATTATTCATTCACCTTTGAACAAATCTGCTGTGTATTGCATCTATGAAGGTTAGAATTCTACCTTGTGCAACTTTAGGCTCAGCCATTTTCTGGGATCTTATTAGTTAAAAGTTATGCATAAACTATAAACTATAAAAATATTGCAAAATAAGTGTGAATTCATGCCACTGAGTCAAAGTTCCTCTCTTTATCAAAACCCCAAAATTCCTAGGTACACTTTCTCTCCTAAATCTACTTCTCTTAACTTCCTCATAGCTCTGGTTCAATATACAAGGTACAGTAGTTTGAGAAAGTAAAATACAGACCCCTTGTTCTGCACTAATAGAAAGGGTAAATAAACAATATATTGAGTGAAGACCAAAATATATTTATTAAATCTTTATTACTGGGTAATGGTTTACTTTGGGGCAAACAAACCTTTTAAAATTAAGCTCTAGAATTAGGCAAGCAGGCAAACTTACTACTGTAATCACAGAGAATTTTGGATTTCTTCAGGTCTCTACCTAAAGGTAGGATTGCATGGGAAAGAGTAGCCAATTATATTTTCTTTCTGAAAGTATGCTAACTTTCAGAAAGCAAGTGAAAAAAAAAAAGGAATAGTTTGTCCTTTGAAACTCACCACTCAGATAAGTCATTCCACGTCCCCAGGAGGAGTGAATTAAGGAGTAGGAAGTGGGTCTGGAGGGTTAGGGTAATAGATGTTCCTCCCCCTGGATGGGAACATCAGGAATGGGGGAGGGGTGTCTCATTCCCCTTTCATGGACTCCTAGAATTTAGAAAAACAGATTCCTGTCAATTCAGGAAAAAGAAAAAGGCAAGTCTATGCTGAGTAACAATAGAATCAAGAAAGACAGAAGATTCAAAATTAAGTTATGACAAATTCTAAATAAGTCTTGTGGAAAATGACAGAAGACCTTTTTTATGCTTAAAAACCTTTATTTGTAAAATTCATTAGGATGATTCTTACTCCAGAAGGAAAAGTCAGAGCCAATGGAAAAGAGCAAAAGAATTTTAGCTGGTCAAAATAAGAATATATAAACTCTCATTATAAATTCATATAAAAAAGATTAGTACCCCATAGAAAAGTAGCCAAAAATTGTTCAGTGAACAAATATAAAAAATAATATAAATGCAAATGAGCACATTAAACTTGTCCAAATCTATTAGAAATAAAAATTCAAATATGCATACCTAAATATCCATATTAATTTTTGTAAGGTGGTTTGATAGTATATATTAAATATATTAAACTATAAATTCTTGTAAGCTTTTACCAAGTTATTGAATTTTTAGTCATGTATGCTTAAAAAATAAAAGTGATATTGACAAAAATAGAGCTACAATTGTATTTATTGCAGTGCTATTGAAATTGAAAAAAATGGATTGAATTAATTAACCCTCAGAGATATCGACTTAAATAAAATCTGGTATAGATATAACAATAGGAAAAAAAAGCAGGGGCACCTGGGTGATTCAGTCGGTTGGGCATCCAACTTCGGCTCAGGTCATGAACTCAGGGATTGTGAGTTTGAGCCCTGCATCAGGCTCTGTGCTGACAGCTCAGAGCCTGGAGCCTGCTTCAGATCCTGTGTCTCCTCTCTGTTGCCCCCCGCTTGCACTCTGTCTCTCTCTCTCTCTCTCTCTCTCTCTCAAAAATAAATAAAGATTAAGAAAAATTTTTCAAAGAAAAAAAGCAGGAATAGAACATTACTTTGTGATAGGGAATATATCCAATGTGTATTGAAATTTAAAAAGACATGCATGAAGAAATAAATAAATAAATAAATAAATAAATAAATAAAAATAAAAAGATGTGCATGGCAAATGGCATGCACATACATGAATCACTAGGATAAAAAAATCCCCAATGCATTAAGATTCTTTCTTTTTCCAGCTACAATAATCATAGAGCATGCAAATTAATAAGGATAATGTTATAGGTATGGTTTAAAGTTCTTTTTGTGCGTGAAGAGGTATTGTTGAGGGCAGAGGTATTGAAGTAGTCTTATTTATTACCAGAAACATTTGGAAGACATTTTTCCACTGCATCTCGTGAATTTTTATATATGTGTATACACAAAATGCTTAAGAATACAGCTCTTTGAATTTTTAATTATGTTTATACCCCTTTAGTGACTATCCAGATAAAGATATAAATAGAACATTAGCTTCACACTCAAAGGCTTTCTCATGCTTCTTCCCAGTCAGTGCCCACTTCCTACCAAGAGGTAACACTAGTACAATTAAATAGTTTTGCTTTATTTTGAACTTTGTATGAATGGAAACATACAGTATATACTCATCTGTGTCTAGCTTACATTACTCAAGAATTTTTCTATACGACTTAGTCATGTTGTAGCATGTTCGTATAGTCTCCCTTGTATAAATAATAAGCACATTTATTTATCCATTCTCCTGTTTAATGGATATTTGGAAATGTGTTCAGTTTGGAGCCATTATGATTGATGCTTCTATTAATATACTTTCATTTGTCTTTTGGTTGATATATATAATCATTTCTTTGGGGTATATACCCACTCCTGGGTATATGTCTATTGGGTTTATATAGTAGGTTACTTAGCTTTAGAAAATATTTACCCTTAGAAAATAATGTCAAACTATTTTCCAAGGTGGTTGGTAATGCCATACAGCCACCAGCCATGTATGAGAGCTCCAGCTACCCAAGATCCTTATCAGCACATAGTATTGTGAGTCTTTTCAACTTTGACTATTTGGCTATACCTTTTTCATTGCAAAGTATTTTGTCCAGAACTTTGGGGTAGCTGAGGTAATGATGTATTTTCTTGTCCGTAAAATACGTATGAAGATCTACCACAGGCAAAACTGACCTATGGTAAGAGAAATAAGAACAGTAGCAATTTGGTGGTTGTAATTCAACAGAAAATAATAATACTTGCTTAAATTTAAATCTCTCCATATGTCCTCCTAAAAGCTATATAGCTCAACTAGAAGAACAGGTAAAATGACATAAACACTACACCTTCAGCATAGCTAGATAATAGAGAACACTACCAACTTCACATTACCTAGATTCTAGCAAAGATATTGGTCCATGAAAACTAAAATGTCCATCTTAAATACAAAAAAATACTGAAAAAGTAGACCTGGTAAACCAGAACATTGACTATAGGGAAGAAATCTAACAGGTACACACAGTATTCAAGGATGTGATCTTAGAGAGGCAACACTTCCAGGAGAGAAGAGGATTAGATAAAAGAAGAGAAAGCTTTTGGAGTCTGGAAGGAAAGAGGAAAAGAAAAGCAAGCAGAGAAAGGTAAAGCCCTGAAATAAAATAAATATTAAAGAAAGCTTAAAGAAGGACACTCAATCTCTTTTCCTTTGCCTCTCCTGCAGAAAATAGAAACTACGTGTCTCTACACCTACAGAAGAGAACATGGATGAACTAAGATTACAGGAAATTATCTCAAAGAGTAAATCTTGTCCATAAAATACATATGAAGATCTATCATAGGCCAAACTCACCTAAGGTAAGAGAAATAAGAACAGTAACGATTTGGTGGGTGTAATTCAACAGAAAAGAAACACCAAAGGCACATAAAAAGAAGAAATTATTAGAGGGCAGAAAAACCATGATTTGAACATCAAAAGCCTATTGATTTTAGAAAAAAAATTTAAAAATATAAATCTATGACTGAATTAATCAAGATGAAAGAGAATAAATATGTGAAATAAGAAATGAGAAACAATAATAAACCCTTAAAACAGAAGCAATGAAAGCAAACCATGAGAAAAAATTTTGAGATTATGCAAATAAACTTTAAAACTTAGTTAAAAGGGCTAGTTTTCTAGAAAAACACAGTTTACCAAAATTGTATTATGAGCAATGGTGATAGAGATCAATTTCCATTAACAATTAAAGTTATCAATAAACTACTTCAGAGAAAAACACCAGACCCAGATTGTTTCAAAGGATAATTCTAGAAAAACTTCAAAAGTAAATAGTCCCAATGCTTTAAAAAATTTGGAGAATACAAATAAGGAAAATTTCCAAACTTTTTTATGAAGAAAGTAACACATGATACCTAAAACTAATAAGAACAAAAAAAAATATTATGAAGAAATAACATTTAAGAATATCAAAGCAAAACTACTAAACTATATTTCTCTTTTGTGAGAGCAAAAGAGAGAGAGAGTGCATGCTGATGCGTGCAGGTGAGGGGCAGAGAGAGATGGGGAGAGACTCTTAAACTGGCTCCACACAGAGCATGGAGCCCAACGTGGGGCCTGATCCCATGACCATGAAATCACCACCTGAGCTGAAATCAAGAGTCAGATGCTTAACAGACTAAGCCACCCAGGAGTCCCCTAAATATTATATTTCTAAACAGAATCCAGCACAATTAAGAAGATAATGTGCCCAGACCAAATAGGATTTATTACAACAATGACAGGTTTTTCAATAATAGGATTCTGTAATATAATACCTAATAAATGTCAGAATTGTTTAAGGCTTCCCCATGTTATATCAGGGGCAAGGACTTGCATTTGTGGAGTGGCTTCAGGATGAGAAGTCAATGGAGATGTTTCTTCCATCTTGAAAAATGGGAGTGGTGGCTGCTCATTCAGAGTCCTGGTTGATTGAAAGGTATCTGGGGTCTCCACCATGTCATGATACGGCTTCACCAACTGAGGGAATCCACAGAGGTCAGGAATCTGTAAGAACACAAGCATATAGAGGTTTTATCTGATTTTAAAGAATGTAGCTCGGCTGTGGTTAGTACTTGAGGGTCAAGATTTAAAAAGTTAAGAGTGATCACAGCACAATTGAGAAGTTGTGGTTGTAATGAAGACAGCCATGGGTAATTCCCCTTTTTTTGTTCTTTTAACACATT
This sequence comes from Panthera tigris, assembly GCF_018350195.1. Lineage (NCBI taxonomy): Eukaryota > Metazoa > Chordata > Mammalia > Carnivora > Felidae > Panthera > Panthera tigris. The sequence goes on along the minus strand of NC_056669.1, from coordinate 21,140,393 downwards.
TTTAAGTTTATTATGTGCTCATTCTACAATTGCATGGCCTTGTGGATTATAAGGAAATTTAATTTTATCTGCCATTTCCTTCTGCCTTTGTTTCCCATATCATTCCCCCCTCTGAACAGTTTTGACCCTTAAAATATTTAAGGTTGCTGAGGGTGGATGGTGTTCTTTTCTGTAACTTCTTCCTGCTGAATAGGAGCATAGAGAGGTCCCTACCTATGGGCCAACATTGCCCAGTTGGGGTTGGTATAGAGGAGTTACAAAAGGTAAAGACAGAGTTCAGGGGAAACAGAGCCTCCCTGAGTAGAAGGGATCACCTGTCTACTGAAAGGTATAGCAGTGAAGAAGTCTTCCAACAAGACTCACAGAACTATGACAAAAAGAGTAAAAAATGGACATAATTAAAAGATCTAATGCAATTGACAAGGAAATTCAGTCATTTCTGTGGCACATAACACTTCAGAATATCAAGTGATGACCTTATACCAAAAAAATATTAAAAGTAGGAATTGCATATAATCTCTAGAACAGTTAGAGCATTTACTCAATGTAACCTAAGACTTATTATTTGTTTGACAATACTTCTGAAGTAACAACATACCAAAGAAGCTTAATTGGTCAAAAAGACTTCATTTACAATTTAAATCTTGGGAAATTTGTTTTAAAACAAATTCAGAAAGATATAAAACACCAAGCTACTTTACCACCAGACCCAAATATCCTTAGTTTCTCTGCAATAAGGAGCCAAAAGCAGATAAGCCTTGTTTAGTAATCAATGCTTTAGCATCCCATCCTATTTAGAAAAGGCCTAGATGTCCAATGAATTCAATCCCAATTTGTCATGCAAGCAAAACTTTTTAGGTTACTAAAGCCTTTAAAAGCTATCTTAACAATTACCTATGAAAACTATGAGACAAAGTTAACCATTACTTTAAGTCATCCTTTTGCTAATGAATCGGAATAGAGATAACATGAGCTTATTTGACCTTTGATAAACAGGTCTATTTCAAACCAACAAACTTACGTTTGGGTCCGCCTGACAATTTGTTCCCATGGTTAACTTTTACCTGGAATACTGATGGGAAAATCTGAAGTGGGTGGTCTTTGCTCCTTGACATCTCAGAGACGATAAGGGTAGGGAAAATATTTCTATAGCTAATAATATGGCTCACAGTTCTGAATGTTGGGTAGAACTCAGTCCAGTGTATAATACATGTTTTCAGTTTTTTCCAGTTTTCCAAAGGCAAGAAGCCCTGTGAGTTTTCCCCAAGGCATCTGTAAACACTGTAAGGGCATTCTTAATAGGTTGTAGCATCGTGGTAAGGACATCATCAAAGGGAATCTTTTGTTCCTTTAAAAGGTTAGATTTTCCCCAATGACATAGGGGGAGCCAGCGTTCTCTGGGTGTAGGGGTGCCGAAGGGGCTGGCTGACAATAAGGAGGTTTAAGTTACTTGGAAAATTTTTTATTTACTTTGAGTGGGCCTATATCTTCATAAACATCATCTGCACTCAGGGGGAGAATAGCCAAATGGACAAGAGACCATGTAAGAATAACTTCAAGCAGTACATTGGTGCTTTCTCTATGGCGTGCCTTTATTGTTTTACCTATTTGTTCCCAAATGTCTAGGTTGAAGGTTCCTTGCTCGGGAAACCAAGGGTAGTGTAGCTGGATAATTATTAATAATTTAAGGAGTGCTATATGAATGTATTGTTCTTGTTCTAGAGATAGAATGATTCCCATAATGAATCCCATAATGATTCTTTCAAAAGTTCCATGGCAGCGAATCCTAATATAGTTTTGCTTTTCTCTTACCTGGTCAGGAGAGATTGTAGTCCGGTGCACTTTTTTCTTTTTTTACAAGCTCTAGTCATTCCACAGTGTTCTGCCATCCTTGAGTTACAGGGGCTTCTTAGCCACATCCACTTCTAGTCATGTAGGTTTCTTTAGCCATGTTGGCTCCTAGCCCCTTGTCCTCTAGCCATGGTCACCTTCTCAGCCACGTCAGCTTCTAATCACAACCCCTTCTGTCACATCAACTTCTTAGTCACGTTGGCATTTCTTCTAATGCTTCACGTTGCCTTCTATCACATTGGCTTTTCTTCTAATCACATTGGCTTCACGTTGCCTTCTGTCATGTTGCCTTCAATCACATTGGGGTCACCATCTGGCACAGACTATGAGTCTGGAGTTCTCTCTTGTCCAGCAAGAGAACAGATGCAGAATTGAATATGAGAGAGGCTAATGTCGGGGAGGAGACAAGAGTCCCAAACAAGGGTTTTGTGTCCGTATTTATTGAGCTCACAAGATATTACCCACGTGGTGAACGTGAAGAAAACAAGATCTTACACACATGAACGTGGAGAAAACAATCAGACAGTAATCGTTAACTTGTGTATGCAAGAAGCAAAGGGTCTAGGGAGCAAGTGGAGTTTGTACTCAAAGCACATTGGTATCAGATGGAAAGTGATTTTACTCATGATCCCATTACCTCACTACCAATATCTCGCTACCTAGCATGGGGCGCTTTTGCCCCGTGGTGGTAGCTTTCTGCCCTAAGCTTTTTTCTAACCCATTTATGTAAGTAGAATCTACCTACCCACAATGGGTATTTGGGTTGTTTCTAGTTTGGGACTATTACAGATAAAGCTTGTATGAATTTTTTTGTGTCATGTCTTTATCAGGGCATATATTTCATTTATTTTGAATAAATACCTTCTAGTGGAATCACTGGGTAGTATGACAGTCATATGCTTAATTTTTTTAAGTTTATTTATTTATTGAGAGAAAGAGAGAGAATGATTGGGGGTGGGGCAGAGAGAGAGGGAGAGAGATCATCTCAAGCACACTCCACCCTGTCAGCACAGAGACTACACGAGGGGCTCAATCCCACTAACCAGAGATCATGGCCCAAGCTGAGATCCAGAGTCGGGTGCTTAACAGACTAGCCACCCAGGCACTCCAGTTGTATTTAATTTTTAAGGACCTGCCAAACTGGGGTGTCTGGGTAGCTCACTCGGTTAAGTGTCCAACTCTTGATTTGAGCTCCGGTAATGGTCTCACAGGCATGAGACAGGGCCCCACAACCACTCTGTGCTGATAATGGAGCCTGCTTGGGACTCTTTCTCTCTTTCTCTCTCTCTGCCCCCTCCCTGCTCTCTCTCTCTCTTAATAAATAAATAAACATTAGAAAAAAAGGAAACTGCCAAGCTGTTTTCTAATATGGTTGTACATCTTACATTTTCAACAACTACCTATACATAAGACTCACAGCTGGTCCACATTTTAGCCAACACTTGGTTTCATACATTTTTGTTTTGTTTAAATTTTAGCTAGTTTCATTTGCTTTCTTTGGTGGCTGATGATGTTAAACATGTCTTCATGTGTTTACTGGTCATTCTTCTATCTTGTTTGTGAAGTGTCTTGTTAAAGCTTTTGCCATTTTTTTTTATTTGGGTTTTGAGTTTTTATTATTAAACTGTACTTATATATTTATTCTTGATATAATCTTGTCAAATCAGCAAAGTATACAATTATTTTAATAACTCAAGGAAAAATATTCTACCCCAGTTTTTCTCAATATATAAGGAGGACAATGAAAATTCACCTGAGAAGAATTTCAAAATAAACTTCATCAAGCCTCATCATGAGCCCACTGAATCATATCATGTAATAGTTTGCTCAAGGGCTGTGTGTGTGTGTGTGTGTGTGTGTGTGTGTGTGTGTTTTCATAGACTCCAACAAAAGGGTAACATCTGCCAGTTATAGTGGAAGGGATGAGAACAGAATGTTTATTTTTTTTTTTAAATGTTTATTTATTTATTTTGAGGGATAGAGAGAGAAAGCATGCACATGTGCGTGCAGAGCCTGATGTGGGGCTCAGTCCCATGTACCATGATATCATGACCTCAGCCAAAACAAAGAGTCAGACACTCAACCAACTGAGCCATCCAAGTGCCCCCCCAGGATGTTACTTTTAAGAAACTGAGAAGAAAGTTAGTTTCAGAGAAACAAAGAAACACACTATGACCATAACTAGTACCCTGCGATGCTACATACCTCTTCCCCATGACTTTTCTCAGCATATTCTTTACATCCTTACTTCTCAAGCTATAGATCAAGGGATTCAGCAATAGATCAATAAAGATCACAGAGATGTAAAATACAGAGGCCACCTTCCCCTGAGCCATGTTGCTGCTACTGGAGATTGGCTTAAAATGCACAAATATGATGGATCCATAAATTTCCAGAAGCTGTAAATGAGAGCTGCTGGTACTAAAAGCTTTGGACTTGCCTGCAGCTGAGGATTTTCGAAGAATGTTGGAGAATATGAAGGGGTAAGAGATGATGATGATAGCTGTTGCCAACAGATTGAATTTACCTACAGGTATCTTGAGGAGCTCATTTAAGTAGATGCTGGGGCAGGAGAGCTTTAAGAGAGGCAATATGACACAGAAGTAATGGTAAATGATATTTTCCCCCACAGAAGGAAAGCCTGATCATGGAGATCGTGTGGGCTATAAGTCCTAACGCTGTCACCATATAGACCCTAGTCACCAACACATTGCATACCTTTTGGTACATGGTGGCACTGTAGAGCCATGGACTACAGATAGCTATGTATCTGTCACGTGCTATGGCAGACAACATAAGGAGCTCAGCAAGCAAAATGAAACAAAAGGAAAAAGCACTATGCCATAGAACCAGGATAGGAGATAACATTTTGCTCCCATACAGAATTTCCCAGGAGTTTGGGGGGGTCACAAGTGAGTAATGAAAGAGATCTAAGAATGACAAATTATGGAGAAATAAGTACTTGGGATATTGGAGTTTGAAATAGAGATTTCAGGATCATATACTGAAATTCCCCACCACAGGGACCCCATAGATCCCCAGAAAGGATCTAAGGAGGAAGAAAGGCAGCTTGATTTTTGGTTCAATCTGTGACTCCTTCAAGGGCAAACTCAATCATCCTGGAATAATTGCACCTGGTCATTTGGTTCAGAAAGCAGGGGATATGAAACTCAAAAAAGAAAAATCACAGGATTTAAAAAATCTGTTTCTATGATTGGTAATTGCTTTGTGATTGTTGTGACAGGAAATACAACTCATCATCGAATTTAAATAGGTTGTCAAATATAAGCTAGCGAATTATTATAACTACATTTTAATTTAATCATGTTCAGAATTATGACTGTACTTTCCATGTCAGGATTATGTTACATTTAGGTAAAGAGGATCACAATGTTTGCAGAAACAAACAAACAAAAAAAAAACCCAATACAATCTGATCTTTAATATTATTGGCAAGTATCTGAGTAGGTCAAAGCTGTCAATAATATTTATACCTTCAAAGATTCCCCAGTGTCTGGAACAAATAGGTTCTCAGCAATTATGGATTGAGTGGAGACAGCATCTTCCAGTGCTGAAGCCCTCAGTGCTGGGACATCACATTTTATTAAGTGTTAGGAAAGCAGTGTCAATAATAACTACTCTCTCCCTCGATTTATCTACTGGTTGTTTTAATACCATCAATTCTGTTTTAATGCTGCACTTACTCTTCAGTTTAGCAAAAGTTAAGGAGACAATATATAGTGGTATTCTGTCGCATTTTTCAGCACAACCCTTTCCCGGCTCAACAATCTAAAACACACACACACACACACGCACACACACACCAAACAACAGCAACAGTTATTGAAAATGAAACAAAAATTTCTGGCATATTGCACAAGGAACAGATGACAGTGTTTTATTTTATCTGGTCAAACCTATAGATATTTTATTTTTTAGAATCACTTAAATATTTTTCAAAATGATTTATGCTAATTTCAAAGATGTTCAAATAAGATAAAGGTAAAATGGGAAAGGAGTAAAAGTCATCTCACATTTGCTTATACACACATACTAAGCAAAATACCAGTAAGTAATCATATATACAGAGACAAATGCACACCCAGATAGTTACACAGAAGTAACAGGTCAAAATCATTTTATTAAAATGGTTTTACACAATGCAAGCTTTCATAAACAAAAATATTTTATAAATTTTCATCATCATAGAAGAAACAAAGTAACCCAATTTTAAATGGAAGAAATTGCTTAGCTTCTGATTAGTATAACCCATAAGATATATATCTATGGTGTTAGGGGAGTTTCTTGTCTCCACTGAACAGGTACCTGCTGTCTCTTTAGAAAGAGAAGGGGTGTTCTTGGGTATGTGCCGTGGTCCTTCACAAAAACTTGTGTTTTCGTCTGGTTTGTTCACTTTTCTTATTTCCTTCCTTCCTTTATTTTCTGTGCAGTCACCTTTTGTGATCTTTTTCATTTGCTCATTGCCAATGCAGTCAGTTCTGTATATCTCGGATATATGTAGTGTGTGAATTCACATGGAATCCTCTCCCAGATTATCTGAGAACTATGCGTTCTCCCCTTTGAGGTATAATTTAAGGACTTATTATGTTTTTTGCACTTTTGTTTAACCTGGGAGTATGTGGGCAGATGGGGGAAAGAATTTTGTGTGTATCTCATATTTGATGAACTGGGTGTTTTGCTTTTCCCTGAGATTTTGTTTCATGCGTTGAATCCAAATTCACTCCACCTACGCAGGAGAGGAAGGTATGCCCACTGGGATAGTCTTAGAATTCACAGTCTCAGGTTTTATCACTAAGATAATTTAGTTGCTAAAACTGAGTATGGAGCCCTGGAGACTTTGCTTCCAGTAGAGAAACACTTCTTAAATTGGAGTGTACAGGTATGAAAACTTCAATAGGAAGTTTATTTTCACTAATCTCTAATTAAATGTTAACATTACCGTCAAGTCAGCATCTTAGTAACTGATCATGTTAAAATATGTAATTATCTATGACTTTGTCACCAACAGAATCACATCTATTTTTCTATCACATTGAGTTGCTGTACATATGTTATAAGGATGTTATAGGGGTCCTTAGGATGAAATGGAGTACTGATCATGACCATTTGTACCCACTGTTACCTCAAATTATAGTAATTATTTGATCTGCTACCAGCTCTTGTGATTTATTTCACTAATAAAGAAGCCACAAATTTATTTTAAATATTGTGATATCAGTGGTATAATTTTTTAACAAATGTATATTATACAGTTAGAAACATTATTCTAAGAAAGAAGCTGATTCTTCATCTGACCACCTAAATGGTCTTTGATCCCCCAAAGGAATTGGGAACCTCTATATTAGAGAGTCAGCACCGGTTTGATGTTGTATCTCTTCCTAATCTCATCCATATGTAATATCTCTTCCTAATGGTGATTAGGAAAGAGGAAAAGGAATATGGGTTTGTCCTCAGCATCAGTCTGTTTCTTTCTAAAATGATGGCATTAGTAAGAATTCTCACAATTTTGTGAGAACACCAATTTCCCTCACTGCCATATTTTGACATTCATTTCATGGATTTTTTAACTAGTTTTTTTTTTTTTTTTTTGTATTTCACTTTATATATGTCAGATTAGTATTCTGTAATTTGTGTTTATTTTATCATTCTTACTGGTAAGTCAGGTTCACATTTTTGTTTCTTTCAATATTATGTAAATGGATACTATGGAACTTAAACAGAAAGTGAACACATTCATACGTGTGGGGCTGGGAAGAGATGGGGGGAACTATAAGAGACTGAATATACAGAGTTCGAGAGACACAAATAGGAATAAAACAGAAGGGAAAATGGAGAGAAAAGAAGAACTTATCTCAGTCTCAGGTTTTATCACTAAGATAAGTTCAATTAGATATGCCTCACTGCCATTAGAGACTTGTGTTATTTTTCTAGAATTTTCTGCATTTTGCTAATATCAAGCTTATTTAATGAACAAGGTAGGACATTCTAAAGTGTTTAGGCACAAAGTAGAAACTTAGAAAACTTCATCTCCTTTATCCTCATAGAATCTAAGTGAAGAAAATTTTTAAAATCCCTTCAATTATTTACTAATACAAAAATTACCCAGACTTGACATAGAGTTTCTATTGATGATTCTTACCTAATTCAGTTATTAGCATGGTCGCTGTAATATTCTGTGTTTCTAATTATATAATGTCTTCTGAATTTATTAACTGGTGTTTTCAGTAAAGAGCTTTCCCTTTTCTAATACTTTTTATTTTATTGTCAGTATGTTTGTATCAGTAAGGAACCATAGATTCTCAGAAGCAATTCATTTTGATGTTCAAATTCTCCTAAATTTGTCCAGTAAATTTGTCTTCCCTTTTGACACATCTGTATAAACTTGGGGGCACTTATTTATTCTGTGCAATACTAAGATGTTCTAGGCTCATCTTGAATTTTAGGTACCCCACCCTGGAATTTACCATTTCTCCATGAAGTCCTTGTTTCTTTCAGTGGGTTGTGATAGAAACCAAATTATCATTGGATAATAGGCATGAACTTTGTTACTTGGATTTCATTGCTTCTAGGCCCATTCAATGGAAAGAGCAAGAATAATTTATTGATCAGATCAGATCATTCTTCTGTTCAAACCCATCAATGGCTTCCCATTTCACTTAGAGGAACAGTCAAACCTTTCAAACTTGTCTTCAGGCTCTACAGATTTTGTCTCCCTCCTCCACCATCCCTCTGATATTACTTTTCATGACTCTGCCCCCCATTCACTCTCTTTAAAGCACATTCTCCAAACTACAGTTACTTAAAAGTGCCCCAAGATGCTCCTCTTTCAAAGATTATATTCTCTTTGCCTGAAGTTTTCTTCTCTCAGTCACATAGCCTGATTCCCTACTTCCTTCAGGCTTCTAGGAAATATCATATTTCTCAGAGTCTGACCTCCGGGATTGAAAGAGCAAGCTTCTTCTCCTCCCAGTGCCCATCCCCCTTCTCTGCTTTAGTTTATCCTATAGCACTGATCATCACTGGATAATACATGTTTTCTTGTTCATGGGTTCGTTATTTGCTTCCAACAAGGATAGAAATTTTTGTTTGTCTGACACATAGTTATTCAGAAAATATTATTGATTGACTAAATGAATGAATTTTAATGGTGTATAGAGGCTCTGGGATTATTCTTAATAGTGGGAGAATAAATAGTGAATAATTAAGGGAGTCATCCAGAGGGAAGTCATCTTGAGATCTAACAGAAAGGAGTCAAAATATGGAATAATTTGGAAATAAAATATGTAAATTAAAATTATAGTGAAAATTGGGACACGTTTGTGGCTCAGTCAGTTGAGCGTCCCAACTTTGGCTCAGGTCATGATCTCATGGTCTGTGGGTCGAGCCCTACATCAGGCTCTGTGCTGACAGCTCAGAGCCTGGAGCCTGCTTCAGATTCTGTGTCTCCTTCTCTCTTCCCCATTCATGCTCTGTCTCTCTCTGTCTCTCAAAAGTAAATGTTAAAAATAAGTAAAATAAAATAAAATAAAATTTTAGTGAAAGTTAAGGGTGCCTGGGTGGCTGAGTCAGTTAAGTGACCGACTCTTGATTTTGGCTCAGGACATGATCTCACCATTCAGGAGATCTCTCGGTTCATGAGATTGAGTTCCATGTCAGTCTCTGTGCTGACCGTGGGAGCTTGCTTGGGATTCTCTCTCTACCTCTCTCTCCGTTCCCCCCCCCCTCTCTCTCTCTCATTTTCTCTCTCAAAATGAATAAACATTAAAGTTATAGTGAAAATTTAAAAATAACAAATCATTTTGTCCCTTTCTGCCATCCCCTCCCCAACCTTCACCTCATTTGACCCCTCCACAAGACAGACCCTATTTTCAGTGGTTATAACAACAGCTAGAAATCTTATGAAATTCCTATTTCTTCTTATTTACTAGCAACTATATTCCCTTAAAATTCTACCAACAAATGTCCATTGCTTCTGTAACCCTCTTGTGTATTAAAATGCCAGTTCCTGAGGGGATTTACACATTCAGCCATCATTAGACATTACAACTTTATAACAGGTTTGATTACGTGTTTGCTGTTTAGCAAGGACAATTACACAAAGGAAGGTTTCTGGTGTATATATATTTAGAGTGAGTAAGAACGTAGGCTAGGATGTCTGTTTCTTGAGTGGCTTGACTAGAGAGAGTAAAGGGGTCATTGGGTATTGGGACTAGGGGCACCTAAAGAGAAAGTGAGTGTCACGAAAATAAATCATTAGGACATTTTAGTTTAAGACAGCCCTTGATTTGCAACTAATCAGTTACTCTTAAAAAGAGAAGGAATAAGGGGCGCCTGGGTGGCTCAGTCGGTTGAGCGTCCGACTTCGGCTCAGGTCATGATCTCACAGTCTGTGAGTTCGAGCCCCGCATCGGGCTCTGTGCTGATGGCTCAGAGCCTGGAGCCTGCTTCCGATTCTGTGTCTCCCTCTCTCTTTGCCCCTTCCCTGCTCATGCTCTGTCTCTCTCTGTCTCAAAAATAAATAAAAACATTAAGAAAAAAAAATTTTTTTTAAAAAGAGAAGGAATAAAACATAAGGTAAGATCTATGTTCAAAGGTGCTTTTTCTTTTAAAAAGTGCTCTTTTCTACACAGACCCAGAAAGTTACCCACCATTAAGAACTCTTTTAAGGGATTCTTTGACATCCTTGTTCCTAAGGCTGTAGATAAGGGGATTAAGCATGGGAATCACTGTGGTATAAAACACAGAGGCCACCTTCTCCTGTATGATGTCACTGGTATATGGTTTAAAATACATGAAAATGATTGAGCCATAGAAAACCCCAACAGCTGCAAGGTGCGAGCTGCAGGTACTAAAAGCTTTGGACCTGCCTTCAGCTGAGCAGATGCATAAGATACTGGAAAGAATGAAGGCATAAGAGATGAAGATGGCTACAGCACATGCAAATACATTGACTCCAACCAAAATCATCACCAGGAGTTCCTTGGTGTAGTCTCTTGAGCAAGATATATTCAGAAGAGGGAGGATGTCACAGAAGTAATGGCGGATGATGTTCATTCCACAGAAGGATCGACTAGATATGTAGCTGGTGTGGACCAAGGCTCCAATGATCCCCACTGTATACACACTGGTGGCCAGTAGAAAACAGATTCTTGGGGACATTATGACATTGTAGAGCAAGGGGTTACAGATGGCAACATAACGATCATATGCCATTGCTGTCAGCATGTAGGAGTCATCAATACCAAAGAAGCAGAAGCAAAAGAGCTGGGTCATACACTCAGGAAAGGAGGTGAAATTCTTCTCTGACACAAAGTTCACCAACATCTTGGGAATTATGACGGTGGAGTAGCAGAGATCTATGAAGGACAAATTACTGAGAAAATAATACATGGGCGTGTGAAGCTGAGAACTGATCCTGATTAAAAAGATCAAACCCAAATTTCCCACCATGCAGACCATATAGATCAATAGAAACAGGAAAAAGAGAGGGAGCTGGAGTCCTGGCTGGTCTGTTAACCCCTCAAGGATAAATTCAGTTACTGAAGAATGGTTTCCTGTATCCATTCTTCTCCCCGTTGTGATAGGCTGAGTAACTCAGGAAAGAGGCTTTCATTAGACAAACACTGTCATCTGACAGAATTTAGTGATCCCAGATCTGATGAATTACATAATTTCTAACTGGCACAGAATTTCTGAAAAACAAGACTAAAATCTTAGTTGAAGCCCTTATCAAGACGTTGGTGGTGCATTTGGCTTCAGTTTTTATTGCTCCCACGTGACATAGTGAAGTAAAAATCCTTTTGTCTCCACAAATTGAATCTTAGACTCTCCTACAAATGAAAAATAATCCTTGTGTTATTCAGTAACCTTTAGAGAAACCGTACAGTGCTGTTGCCAGGTTTTGCTGCTTTTTAATCTGCAGCAGCCTGTGTCCTCTTCTCATGTCTCAGAGCTTAACCTCTCCCTTACTGGTATCCCTGGGATTCCCCTTTGGCTTTGGCATCTTCATTTTGCTCATTCAGTGTCTGACCCCGATCTCACAGAGCTTTGGTTCCCTCCAAGCTTTCCATCTCTTCTCTGAGTTGCTGGTTTTGACTTTCCTTTCTTTTGTGATATATATACACATATTCAGTGGAATATTATTCAGCCATAAAAAAGAATGAAATCTTGCCATTTGCAATGATATGGGTGAAGGTAGAGATTATGATGTAAAGTGAAATAAATCAGTCAAAAAAAGACACAGACCATATGATTTCACTCATATGTGGAATTTAAGAAACAAAACAAACAAGTAAATGGAAAAAAGAGAGAGAGATAGGCAAACCAAGAAATAGACTCAACTACAGAGAACAAACTGGTGGTTTCCAGAGGGGACGCAGGCAGGGGGATGGCTGAAATAGGTCATAGGTTATTATTATTTTTTTTAATATATGAAATTTACTGTCAAATTGGTTTCCATACAACACCCAGTGCTCATTCCAAAAGGTGCCCTCCTCAATACCCATCACCCACCCTGCCCTCCCTCCCACCCCCCATCAACCCTCAGTTTGTTCTCAGTTTTTAACAGTCTCTTATGCTTTGGCTCTCTCCCACTCTAACCTCTTTTTTTTTTTTTTCCCTTCCCCTCCCCCATGGGTTTCTGTCACGTTTCTCAGGATCCACATAAGAGTGAAAACATATGGTATCTGTCTTTCTCTGTATGGCTTATTTCACTTAGCATCACACTCTCCAGTTCCATCCACGTTGCTACAAAAGGCCATATTTCATTTTTTATCATTGCCACGTAGTATTCCATTGTGTATATAAACCACAATTTCTTTATCCACTCATCAGTCGATGGACATTTAGGCTCTTTCCATAATTTGGCTATTGTTGAGAGTGCTGCTATAAACATTGGGGTACAAGTGCCCCTATGCATCAGTACTCCTGTATCCCTTGGATAAATTCCTAGCAGTGCTATTGCTGGGTCATAGGGTAGGTCTATTTTTAATTTTCTGAGGAACCTTCACACTGCTTTCCAGAGCGGCTGCACCAATTTGCATTCCCAGCAACAGTGCAAGAGGGTTCCTGTTTCTCCACATCCTCTCCAGCATCTATAGGTCATAGGTATTAAGGAGTGCCCTTGTCATGATGAGCACTGGGTGCTGTATGGAAATGTTAAATTACAATATTGTACACCTGAAACTAAAATAACACTGTATATTAACTATACTAGAATTAAAGTTATACTATATTTAATTTAATTAAAAAATTTTTTAAATATTTGGTCTTATCAACTCATGTATTTTAAAGTTTTGTTATCATACAATTCATTAAACCTAACTTTACTACTTAAAAAAAGTATATTCCTCCATGAAACTGTTTCTAATTCCTCCATGAAACTTCTACTGCTCCAACTTCTTTCTCCCCAAAGGCACTCTGTGACTCTTTCAGAGAAAATAATGTAATTTCTTATAGTATAGTTATGGTTTCGTCATTGAGAGGTGCTGAGGAGCTGAGTGTATCACATCATATCAAACTAGATTAATTTTTACCCATGATTATCTCTTAGTTTTGTGACTCTAAGTTCCTTCTCCTATATAAACTCCAGTTTCTTCATCTTAAAACAGAAAATTCCTACTATATATGTTTTTTTGGAAATGGTTTATTCTTCATTCACTCAACAGCTATATTAACAGACTTCTGTGCATTGAATACGACAAGTTCCCACTCTCATGAAGTTTACATTCCAATGAGGGAAGTCAACAAACCAACAAAGAAGTAGATGTAGAATTTAGTCAAGTTATGAGAAATACTATGAAGAAAATAAAGTAGTGTAAGAGCAGAGGCTGGAAATTTAGAGAGCTATTCAAGGGAGGACTTTCTGAAGTGGTGACATTTAAGCTAAGTCCTGAATGAGCTGAGAGACTGTTAAAGGAGGTCATTGAAAGGATGTGACCACTGGTGGACACACAGCTGGACCCAGGTAATTGGTTGCCCCTCACCCCTTCCCATGTCCTTGGAATGTATTCTTTGCCCATCATTCCCACGTTAGAAGCCATTTTTAAGGATGCAGACTTGTTGTTGGGACCATCTGGAATGTATATGTAACTAAACCCAGTTAAGGTCCCTATATAAACTTAATTCTGCCAAGCAGGTGCAGAAATCTAGTGTCCTGAGGCTGCCCAAGACAAGCCCATTAGTAGACTCCTTTGCTTATTAAATTGCCATCTACCTATCTGGAATGGACTACCTCTTTCTACCATCCCTCCATGCCCTCTATGTAAGGGGCCAATTTGTGAACTAACAGGGGGACAGCCATGTCAGTATCTGCAGAAAAGCTTTTTTCTGGGTGGAATGGGTGAAAATTGTCTAAAGGTACAAACTTTCAGTTATAAGATAAATAAGTCCTCAGCATGTTAACTACAGCACAGAGGACCCTAGTTAATAATACTGTATTTTGTATATTTCAAAGTTGTTGAGAGTAGATATTAAAAGTTCTCATAATACACAATTTTGTAACTATGTGAGTTGATGAGTGCTATTCCAAATTTACACTTCAGATAAATGTTAAAAACATACTTGTGTGGCCTGTGACATTAACAGAAATGATTTGACCTCTCTTTCCTTGACAAAGTATTAGACACACACACACACACACACACACACACACACACGCACACCAGAAATAGTCTCATAAATAACAAACTGGTCATTACCAGAGGGGAGGGTGGGGGAATGAGCAAACTAGGTGAAGGGAACCAAGAAGTAGATTCAATTATTCTTCAAACGACTCCTAGTACAATAAGAACTCTGGGTGATGATGTCTCTAAGGAGTATGGGCATTTGAAGAAGTTTGAGGATTAGGATGGTTAAGCCTCAAAAAAAATTTTAATAATTTTTGTTAGAAATGTGTAATTTAATTAAAGTTCTGGAATAGGTTTCTCATGCTAGAATTATAACGAGTAGAGAAAAGTGGGCAGAATAAATAAAGAATCAGAGAAAATGCCAGGAGTTTCTTCCTTTCATTTTGAAGGTTAGACTTAGGGACTCTTGTGAATCCACTATTGAAAAAGCATTAAGTGGGGAAGGACATCATTTTTAAACCTGAGTATAGCACTTTATGAGGGGGGCTAGGAGTCAGGAGCTTGGGTTTTTATTCATAGGTTGGCCCATTGCTGGCTCAGAGATGTTGGATAGTAAGTCAAGTAATGGCAGTGTCCTTTTAATAAAAGAGGAATTCTTGAGTAAGCCCTGTAACACTACATTATTAATGCATGT
The DNA here is from genome assembly GCF_018350195.1 of Panthera tigris. Classification (NCBI taxonomy): domain Eukaryota; kingdom Metazoa; phylum Chordata; class Mammalia; order Carnivora; family Felidae; genus Panthera; species Panthera tigris. The sequence continues at coordinate 21,125,261 of NC_056669.1, read as the reverse complement.
ACAAATGCTCCATAAGCTTCAAAATTCAATATGAATGAGAAATATTAATATGACTGGACTTGTCATTGGGACAAAAAGTGAGTTTGAGGTCAGGAGAGCAAGCAAAGAATTATGGAGGAGAAATGATTTCCACGCATTGCACTCTTTGAGCTCATCTGCCTTGAAGGAGACAGTTCATGCCTGTGCATTCTTGTCCAAATAGCATGGGTAATGAGAATTTTTAACTGTCTTCCAAACTTCAGTTTCAATTATAATATCTTATAAAAGGCAGATAGAATTAGGGGTGCCTGGGTGGCTCAGTTGGTTAAGTGTCCAACTTCAGTTCAGGTCATGATCTCACGGCTCGTGAGTTGGAGCCCCGCGTTGGGCTCTGTGCTGACATCTCAGACTGGAGCCTCCTTCAGATTCTGTGTCTCCCTCTGTCTCTGCTCCCCACCTGCTCACACTCTTTCTCTCTCTCTTAAAAATATAGAAACATTTAAGAAAAGTCTTAGGGGCACCTGGGTGGCTCAGTCGGTTATAGGTCATGTCCTCATGGTTCGTGGTTCGAGCCCCGCTTGGGGCTCTGTGCTGACAGCTCAGAGCCTGGAATCTGTGTCTCCCTCTCTCTCTCTCTCTCTCTCTCTCTCTCTCGCCCTCCCCCACTCACACTCTGTCTCACTCTCTCTTTCAAAAATAAATAAACATCAATTTTTTTTTTAATTTTAAAAGGTAGATAGAATTTAATGACTTACCTGAATATTACCACCAGGTAAAGTGATGCTGGGCCTACATGAGTTTTTTTGTTTGGTCTCACACAGTGCACGCATGTGCACACACACACATTTGTAAGATATCAAACATTAATGGCCCAGAATCTCACTTATTCTGGCAAAATCATGGAGTTGATTTTGCATAAGAATCAAGAAGTATTGATGAAGGGTAATAGCTTGACACCCACTAAGCACAGCAAGAAAATAATCCCGTTGACCCTCAGTCCTCTATTATTGAAGGAAAGTTTTGTTTGGATCTATTTGGATCTGAAAGAGGGATGTGAGGCGAAATTTCCCCTTAGGGGCTTGTCATCCGCGTGGTTGGACTCTACAGGGAAGGAACAATTACAAAATACATATTTGTTGGCAGTGTAGTTGATCCCTGGGGTGTTTCAAATAAACATCAAACTTTTTTTCCCAAGTGTCAAGAAGATTAATAATGATTCCATAGCATCAGAGAATGACATATCTGATAAAGGGTTAGTATCCAAACATATACAAAGAAATTATAAAATTCAACACCCAAAAAACAAATCATCCAGTTAAAAAACCGGCAGAAGACATGAATAGACATTTTTCTGAAGAAGACATCCAGATGGCTAACAGACCCATGAAAAGATGCTCAAAATCGCTCATCACCAGGGAAATACAAATTAAAACTACAGTGAGATATCACCTCACACTTGTCAGAATGGATAAAGTTAATAACATAGGAAAAAACAGATGTTGGTGAGGATGCAGAAAAAGGGGAACCCTCTTACACTGTTGGTGGGAATGCAACCTGGTGCAGCCAGTCTGAAAAACAGTATGGAGGTTCCTCAAAAAATTTTAAATAGAACTACCCTAGGGGCGCCTGGGTGGCTCAGTCGGTTAAGCGTCCGACTTCGGCTCAGGTCATGATCTCACGGTTCGTGGGTTCGAGCCCCGCGTCAGGCTCTGTGCTGACAGCTCAGAGCCTGGAGCCTGTTTCAGATTCTGTGTCTCCTTCTCTCTGTGACCCTCCCCCGTTCATGCTCTGTCTCTCTCTGTCTCAAAAATAAATAAACATTAAAAAAAAAAAAATAGAACTACCCTACAATCCAGCAATTACACTGCTAGATATTTATCCAAAGGACACAAAACTGACTAGAAGGGATATATGCACCCTGATGTTTGTAGCAGCATTTTCAACAACAGCCAAATTATGGGGAAAAAAACCCACAAATATCCATCAACTGATGAACAGATAAAGAAGAGATTGGTATATACATATAATGGAACACCACTCGGCCATAAAAAAAAGAATGAAATATTTCCATTTGTCACAATGTGGATGGAGCTAGAGTGTATTATGTTGAACTAGAAGAGTCAGTCAGAGTAAGAAAAATGCCATATGATTTTACTCATATGTGGAATTTAAGAAACAAAACACATGAATATAGGGGAAGGAAAAAAGAGAGAGAGGCAAACCAAGAAACAAACTCTTACCTACAGAGAGTAAACTGAGGGTTACTGGAGTGGAGGTGGGGGATGGGCTAAGTGGGTGATGGGTACTAAGGAGCCCACTTGTGATGAGCACTGGGTGTTGTATGTAAGTGATGAATCACTAAATTCTAGGCCTGAAACTAATATTACACTGTATGTTGACTAAATGGAATTTAAATTAAAACATGGAAGAAAAATGATAATAATTCCATAGCAAATATTAACAATTAAATTGCTTTATCAAAACCACAGTTATTACATTTTCCTTAGCATTTTTGATCTATAATCCATCCAAACACATTTCATCATCTGCAAACACAGAAGAACTTTTTACTCTTATCTAAACGTTTTAGAGGATTATAAGTGGAGAAAAAGAGTAAGTGGCCCGTTTTCTTTCTGTGATTTCAAAAGGTATAGCCTGGGCTTCAAAGATGTGGGAAGCATGTGCCCATGCAATTTTCCAGGTCAGTCCTAATTTCAATTATGTGACATTATTGCCCATCTGAACTGTCATGAATGGTCTGTTCATTTCTTTATCAAAATGTTCACAGCTTTATTGGGGTAAAAATGACATACAATAAATTGCACATATTTAAAGCGTACGATTACGTAAATTCGGTATATATAACTATGAAAACATCACCAAAATTACAAAAATGAACACAGTCACCCCCTTTGTCATCCTTCCCTCTCAACCTTCTTCCACCCCTTCTCAAGGCAACTGGGAATCTATTTTCTGTCACTGTAGTTTGCATTTTTAAAAATATTTTATTTACAAAACCATACAATATATACTCTTTGCTTGACTTCTTTTATTTGGCATAATTATTTTGAGATTCACTCAGGATCTTATGTGTATTGATAGTTTCTTTTTTCTTTTTTTCTTTCTTTTTGCATAAGAATGCCTAATTATTTAAGTACTATCAGATTGCCTTGACATTTAACTTTGTCGAGATCAATTGACCCTCTATGTGTTCATCTATTTTTTAGCTCTTTATTTTACTCCATTAGCCTATCATCTATCTGGATGCCTGTATCACACTGTCTCGTTAATTGTAGCTTCAGAATATGCTTTGAAGTTTATAATGTAGAGCCTCCAGCCTTGTTCTTTATCAGAGTTGTTTTGTTCATCCCACACCTTTTGTATTTCCTTATGAATTTTAGAAACAGTTTATCAATCCTTACAAAATGCCTATTGGGCTTTTGAATAGGATTATAGTGAATCTATGAATCAATGTGAGGAAAACTAGTATCATGATAATTAGTCTTCTGATGCAGGAACACAGTATATTTAGGTTTCCTTCAACTTCTCTCAAAAAGGTTTTGCTTATAAGGATTTTGCACATATTTTTCCAGATATAGGATTTTGCACTAAGGATTTCACAGGTTTGGTGCTGTATGCAAATGATATTTTAAATTTTACTTTCCTTTTGTTCACTCGTAATTATTGAAGATGATGGATTTTTATATAATGATTCTGTTTCCTACAATCTAGCCAAACTCAATTGCCATTGACAATACCTTCTTTTTTTTTTTTTTTTCCTGTAGTTCTCATAGGATTTTCTACATAGGCTATCATGTATCATTAAAAAGTTTTACTTCTTTCTTTCTGAACTAGTTGAAGTGTACTAGTTTGTTGGTATCATTGTTGCTATCTGCCTTATTGCTCTGAAGTGTACTTTATCTAACATTGAAGCGTGTTTCTTGTAGACAGCATCGAGTTGAGTTTGTTTTTTAGCTTTTCAGTGGATAGTTGACAATTATAGACCGTTTGCGATTAAACTGATTATTGCTATGTTAGGGCTTAAGTTTGCCATTTTATTATTTTTGTGTTTTTTCTTCTGTTTTTCTTTCCTCTGACTCCCTTTCTTGACTTCCTATGGGTTAGTTTTTTTTGTTTTTTTTTTTTACAATTTTATATTAGGGGAGCCTGGGTGGTTCAGTCAGTTAAGCATCCGAGTTCAGCTCAGGTCATGATTTCACAGTTGATAGGTTCAAGCCCCTCATCTGGCTCTGAACTGGTGGCTCAGAGCCTAGAACCTATTTCGGGCTCTGTGTCTCCTCCCACCCCCTCTCCCACTTGTGCACGTGCTCCCTCTCTCTTTTTCTCACAAAAACTAATTAATTAATTAATTAATTAATTTTAAAAAACATTAAAAAAGAATTTTACTTTGGGGCGTCTGGGTGTCTCAGTCGGTTAAGCAGCCAACTTCGGTTCAGGTCATGATCTCATAGTTTGTGAGTTCAGGCCCCACCTTGGGCTCTGAGCTGTCAGCACAGAGTCTGGAGCCTGCTTCAGATTCTGTGTCTCTCTCTCTCTGCCCCTCCCCTGCTTGCACTCTGTCTCTCTCTGTCTCTGTCTCTCTCTCTCAAAAATAAACATTAAAAAAAATTTTTAATAAAAAAATTTTTTAAAGAATTTTATTTTAATTTATTTATAAAACTTTAATGTAAACATATTAACTGTTAAAATGTATAAAGACTAAATTTCCATTTAAAAAAAGGAAAAAATAAAAGAAATAAAAACTAGAAGAAATAAAACAAGTGGGCATAAAAATTATATACTTGGGCATAAAAATATAGTTATTGAAATAGAAATTAATTAATACTTGGATTAAACTCTGGACTGGATATAGTTGAAGATATATCTAGGGAACTAGACATTATCACTGAGGAATTAGAGAATCAGAAAAATAAGTCCTAAGGATTCACACAGAATGCATCAGGGAGAGAAAAAATGATTTAAAAAAGCAAAAAGGAAGTTAAGAGACAGAGAAGATAGCCTCTACTTTTGTTCTTCGGGTAAATATCTTGTAGGGCAATTTCTGGGTTGTAGGCTAATTTTATTTTAATTTTTGAGGAACCTACACACTGTTTTCCAGAGTGGCTGCACCTGTTTGCATTCCCACCAACAGTGCAAGAGGGTTCCTTCTTCTCCACATCCTCGCCAACATCTGTTGTTGCCTGAGTTGTTAATGTTAGCCATTCTGACCGGTGTGAGGTGGTATCACATTGTGGTTTTGATTTGTATTTCCCTGATGATGAGCAATGTTGAGCATCTTTTCATGTGTCTTTTTGCCATTTGGATGTCTTCTTTGGAAAAGTGTCTATTCATGTCTTTTTCCCATTTCTTCACTGGATAATTTGTTTTTTGGGTGTTGAGTTTGGTAAGTTCTTTATCGATTCTGGATACTAACCCTTTATCCGATATATCATTTGTAAATATCTTATCCCATTCTGTCAGTTGCCTTTTACTTTTATTGATGGTTTCCTTGGCTGTGCAGAAGATTTTATCTTGATGAGGTCCCAATATTTCATTTTTGCTTTTATTTCCCTTGCCTTTGGCGACATGTCAAGTAAGAAGTTGCTGAGGCTGAGGTCAAAGAGGTTGCTGCCTGTTTTTTCCTGTAGGATTTTGATGGTTCCCTGTCTCACATTTACCTCTTTCATCCATTTTGAATTTACTTTTGGGTATGGTGTAAGAAAGTGGTCTAGTTTCATTCTTCAGTGTGTTGCTGTCCAATTCTCCCAGCACCATTTGCTAAAGAGACTTTTTTCCATTGGATACTCTTTTCTGCTTTGTTGAAAATTAGTTGACCATCTATATGTGGGCCCATTTCTGGGTTCTCTATTCTATTCCATTGTTCTATGTGTCTGTTTTTGTGCCAATATCATACTGTCTTGATGATTACAGCTTTGTAGTAGAGGCTAAAGTCTAGGATTGTGATGCCTCCCGCTTTGGTTTTCTTTTTCAACATTACTTGGCTATTCGAGGTCTTTTGTGGTTCCATACAAATTTGAGGGTTGTTTGTTGCAGCTCTGAGAAGAATGCCGGTGCTATTTTGATTGGGATTGCATTGAATGTGAAGATTGTTTTGGGTACTATCAACATTTTAACAATGTTTGTTCTTCCAATCCATGAGCATGGAATGTTTTTCCATTTCTTTGTGCCTTCCTCAATTTCTCTCATGAGCTTTCTGTAGTTTTCCATGTACAGTCTTTTACTTCTTTGGTTAGGTTTAAGCCTAGGTATTTTATAGTTCTTGGTGCAATTGTGAACAGGATCGATTCCTTGATATCTCTTTCTATTTAACAATAAAGAGTGTAATGTCAATATATGCCATCACATAAATATACTTTGAAAACATTATGCCAAATGTAAGAAGCCAGACGCAAAAGGCCATATATAGTATGATTCAATTGACATAAAATATCCAGAATAGGCAACTCCACAGAGACAGAAAGCACATCAATGGTTGCCAGGAGCTGGGAAAAGAGGCAACAGGAAGTAACAACTTACTCTTCTTGGAGTGAAGAAATGTTCTGAAAACAGAGTAGTGACGGTTGCACAAATTTGTGAACGCACTAAATGCCAATGAATTGTTCACTTTAAAATGTTGAAAGTGTGTGTTTTTCCACAGTAAACCACACTATAGTTAAGGTGCATTCAAACTAAGTTTGTTCACAGAGATTGGTCTTTGAGCATTCCCCTTGTCCTGCTAAATTGGTAAGATTTAGCTGTACACATGATGTGATTGCCGGTGGGTTGAGTATAATAATTCAACTTGAAAAAAAATGTATAAGGGGCACCTGGGTGGCTCAGCCAGATAACATTTGACTTCAGCTCAGGTCATGATCTCATGGTTTGTGGTTCAGGCCCCGCATCGGGCTCTGTGCTGACAGATCAGAGCCTAGAGCCTGCTTGAGATTCTATGTCTTCCTCCTTCCCTCTCTTTCTGTCGCCCCGCTCGCACTCAATCTCTCTCTGTCTCTCAAAAATAAATAAATATTAAAATTTTTTTTAAATGTACAAAATGCATCAACTATGTTCAAGCCTTTGTTCTAACCATGTTAGGAAATACAGAGATAAAGCTAGTAGTAGGTATTAAGCCCATGATCCTCTTCTCAGAGCACTTTCAAACTATGAATTGAATAAGTATGAAATAAGTATTATCCATCATTTTCTTAAAACAGACAAGATCATTAGAATTCTTAACCTAAAGTTAAATGTTAATTTTTTATGAGGAATAACATTGGATGGCTGAAACGGGACCTCATTTTTATTTTTGCATTTATGCTGTTTTTCCATGTTGTCTTATAAAGGACACTTAGCCCCCCTGGGTCTTACAATTCCTTCTAGACACATATATACAGGGCTTACGTATATTTTAACATGCTCTTCTGTTGACAACAGAGGTCATTGCTTTGAGATCTTTCTTTTTTAGTGTGGTGATATAATTTCATGGTAAGAACTGTGTTAGGTGTACCCTATACATTTCTATTTTATTGTATTCATCTCAAAAACCTTTGTGTTTTCTCTTTCAGTTTCTTTTTTCAACCATTCCAGATATTTGGTTATTTTCCAGATTGATTTTTGTTGAATTTTTCATTCTCTTGACTTCTAGTTGCCCTCCTATTTTGAAAAACTGATCATTATTCCTCTGAGTATTTTTTTCCCTTCTCTTCCTCTCCTTCTTCCATTGAGGACTACAATTATACTTATATTATTAGGCTGCTTGAAATTGTCCCCTGCTTCACTGATGCTCTGCTCATACTGTTTTTCAATAGTTCTTCTCTCTGTATTTTGTTTAGGTTATTTCCATTGCTACGACAGAACTTGCAAATTTGCAGTGTCTAATTTGTTACCACTCTAATCCAGTGAATTTTTCATGTTAGACATTGTATTTTAATCTTTAGAATTTTGATTTAGGTGATTTTTTATCATCCATATATTTCTCATAATGTTTATGATTTTCTTTACCTTTTGAAAATATGGAATATTTCAATTTTTCATCATTTGAAAATATGAAATATTCAATATTTCATTAAAACAGTAACTTCTAATGTCTTTGTCTACTAATTCCATTATTTGTGACTCTTCTGGGTCTTTGAATATTGACTTTTTAAAAAATCCTAATTATGGGTCTTATGTTTGTCTCGATTTCTCTATATTTCTGGAATTTTTTAACTTTAAATTTAAAAATTTTTATCTTAATTCCAGTATAATTAACATACAGTGTTATAGTAGCTTCAGGTGTACAATATAGTGATTCAACAATTCCGTACATTACTCAGGGGTCATTGCAGTAAGTGTTACATGTCTGGAAATTTTTGATTCTACAGTGCTCTCAAGTTTTTTCTGAAAAATTTGTTTTCTTCAAGGCTTGCTTTTGTGTGTTTTGGGGTAGAACCCGAATAGCCTTATTTCTGCTGGTAGTTTTGTTTCACTACTGAGACAAAACCTTTGTAAAAACTCTGTTCAATGCCCTCGTAACACAAAAGTTTTCCACACTTGATGATGGAAATATCAAGTTATTCTTAGCTCTAGTGGTTTCTAGAGAGTGCTGTATTTTGCTATGTTCCTTTAGAGAGTTGGATCTTGTTCTGGCAGGCAGTTATGTTACTTCTGGTTCAGCTTGATCAATCAATGTCTTGTTTTCAGGCTTCTTTATTATGTCTCTAGATTAGCTTTACTTTAGGGCTAATTAAACCCCACACACTTAAATCATGACCTTTTTGGATCTCTATTAAATGTCCCATATCTTCTCTATTTAGAAGATCAGAACTTGAATGATTTCTAGCTCTAAGCAAATATTTGCAGTATTTTTACTTATAGCCCCTACTTGTAAATGCTTCAGAAATTTTTCTTTGCCTAGCCTTGTGGGATTTCACCCTATGCATGCATTCAGAAATTAGTGTTGAGGCATTCATGCAAGAGGGTCCCGTGTTGATTTCTGTGAATAGCTCTCTCCTCTCTAATGCTCTACCCCACAAATTCTTATCACTTTGACATTTAGGAACTCCGACTTCTACCTTACCAATTCAGCATGACTTCTATGCTGTTATTGGAATGACTTTTCTGAGCCACAGACTAGAAATTGCCCCAAAACAGAAAGCCAGAATGAGCATAAAGCTCATCTAATTGTTTTTTCTTCTCTCAGGTATCACAATCCTATGCCATTTTGAAGTGTGTATATGTATATATTCCATACATATATACATATATGACACTTAAATTTTCTGGTAGTTTACAGAGTGAGCAAGTTTTGTTAAGTTTTATAACAGTTATTTCTTTATGAATTGATACTTCATTTTCATTTGATTCCTTTGAGATTCCTTTGTGAACATCATTGACAATAGGGCTTGATCCCACAACCCTGGGATCATGATCTGAGAAGAAATCAAGAGTGGGATGCTCAACCGACTGAGCCACCAAGATGCCCCAGTGTCCTGTTCTCTTATATTTGAGTAGTAATAATTCTCACTCCATAGAGTATTTACAGGAATTAAATTAGAAAATCCAAGTGGAGTATTTGATATATGGCTAGCATACTGATAAGTACTTTTTAAGTATTTTTAAAATAACTTTAAATTAAATAACTTTTTAAAAATTATCTAATTATAAAATATCTCCCAGGTACGGATCAACTAAGATCTTGATGTAAATGTCAAGTAACCCTGTACTTTTATTTTGACATCTATATTGGCATTCACTTCACAACTCTCAAGAAACTTGACCTCATGGAATTACAGAAATAAAAAGTCATAGACAAAATTTATGGAATCCTTCCTAGTATCGGGAAGAATTTTATTTATGTTTATGTATTTTATTTATGTATTAGTGTTTTAGATAGAGTCGGCAAAATGTATGAGAAAAAATCTTAAATTTGGTGTGAGGTAAATCCTACCTTCAATTACAGTTCCTCTGATTTAATATGATGTTAGAGTGTTACTTTGATGAAACTGGAACTCAATTTCCACATCTGAAAAAACATGGACTATAATATATATTTTGAAGTGTTAATGTGAAGGTTTAATAAAATAATGTATATGAATTTCTTAAAGAGAACGTCTTGGCACATAGTCAGAAATTAAACAATATAGCTAATTTCTGCTTTCCCATTATACTGGTTCTAATATAATAGTCATGCCATTGTTCTGTTTCACAAAGTACTTTTAGAGTTTAATATGCCTCATTCAATAAGCTATGTTAAATGCCTCTGTTGCTATCAGAGTAAGAGCTACAAATAAGTAGAAAACCTACTAAAAGGTAAAGTGGAAATCTATTGTTTTGGAGCAGGTATTTTAGATAATCTTACGAACAAACAACTAAAGAAATTTCAAGCAAGTAGGTTATTAAAGACAGTGGTGGCTGATAGGTTCCAAATGCATGTCTGAAAGGTGAAAATAGGGTTTAAAAGGTTTGGCTTTCAAGCAAGGTGTAAGCAAGCAAGATTCAGTGTCAGGACAGAGAGTAAACGTAATGGAGAAGAATGGAACCTAGAGAAAAGGGGTAGGAGTCTAGCCCAGTCAAGTCCTGATGCAGAAGACAGAATTCCTGTTCTTGGAGCAATGCCGGGTGGAAATGAAGGCAAATGTTCTGGTCTAGGAAAACAAAATAGGAATGCAGCATTTAAAAGGAAGTGAGGGATGGGGGACCATCTGGGTCATAGGAACAAGACATACCATGAATTCAGAACTTTAAGTTCTTTAGGGCATCCATGTAAAAGGAACTGCTTTAGGTTGTAGAAGGACAGTAAGAAACAAATAAGAAAAATCCATGCCTTCATGGAGTTTATGTTTTAGTTAGAAAGACAAACAATAAGTAGAAATAAATGTGATGAAGTAGGTGACTTTTAACAGTATGCTCTCAGGAGTCCTCTCTGTGCTTGTGGCATTTGAGCATCAAAGACTTAACTGAAGTGAGGGAGTAAGCTATGGAAATAGCAAGAAGAGTAGAAAAAATATATATAATTAAGTTTCTGGAGCACCGCCAATAAGGCAGATGAATACTTTGCTTTTGTGTTGTTTAATATGTACAACAGCACTTGCAAGAAAAGTACTATCTTTATGTTACGGAGGAAGTAAACAAGGCTCACAACTAGTAAGGGGCAGTGAAAAACATAGGTGAATTATTCCTCTTACTTACTAAGTGCCATGCTTTCTTTCTTCTACATGGTTATTTAAAGTTTTCTTAAAGATTTGTAAAGATTTGTAAAGTCTGATACAAAGCATACAGATATGGGAGACTGATTTGCTTAGGATTAGGAAAATTTCACATAGAAAATTATATTTTAACTAAATGTTTGATGATAAGAATGAGTTTGACCGGCTGAAGACTCTGGAAGGAGCACATGTGATAGAAAGAATAAAAGGCACAGAGCTTAAGACATGTGAGTAGGAAAAACGTTCTCCCTTTCAAAAACATGAATCATCTTATCACCCTCACATGAGGCCCCAAACACTGGTTCAGTCTGGCAGATTCCCTGACTGCACTCTGATGCCAGAAAGAAGCAAGAGGAGAGAAGACTTGCCTTTGCCTCTGCCCCCTTCCCTCCCAATCTCCCTTCTCATCCCATCTCCCCCTTCCTTCCCATCACCCCCTTCTCATCCCATCACCCCCTTCTTTCCCATCACCCTCTTCCAATTGCCACTACACCATTTCCTTCCTATCATCCCCTCTCTTCCCTCCTCCCCTTCCCTTCCCATCATTCCCTTCTCTTCCAATCATTTTCTTTCCTTTCTTCAAATTATTGTTTGTATTAGAAAGGCGCATTTCACATGCTAAGCTCAGTAGGTAAAAGAACAAAAGAATGTTAGCAAAGAGAGCTAAAGTCACAGCCTTTTGGTAAGCAGAGAATCCAAAAGCACACAGCAGTAGCAGCTTGGACTTTTTGCATTGACCCCTGGCTGTGCTGCAGATTTCAAAGACCAACTCAAATTCCTGATACTGAAAACAACAGAATTAGTCACCCTTTCACAGATTCTCCCTGTCTAGCCTCTTCACATTCTCTAGCCTCTCATCCACTGCCCCACCTCCCAGCCAGTGGACTGTTTCTAGATCCAAGACTGACAGGCTTTGTAGGTGATCTCTGATTCACCCATAACAAGCCTGCCTCAGGTCTCATCCAGAGAAGCCCTTTTCCTTGACACAGCATCTTTACATTCCAGAAGTCACAGAATGTCACCAGGAGCAATGTGGTTGAAGCCCCCCCCCCGCCCTCCCGACTATCTCAAAAACTCCTAGACCATCAAATGGCAGCGTATCTGATGCAGGCATTTGAGAGAATAATTGGATAATCATGCCAAGATGAGGGAATGCTAGAGTAAGGGAAAAGGGAAAAGAAGGAGAGGATGTGGGAGGAGGAAAATAGGAAAAGAAAACAGAATGAGGAACAGCAGAACTAGGCTTTCTTGCAAAATGGGAAGAGATAATCCTTTGTAGGTAGCATAATTTATTAGTTATGTGGCTTTGAACAATCCACTTTATGACTTCAAACCTTAGCTTCTTTAAAAAAATTTTTTTTAATGTTTATTTTTGAGGGAGGGAGGAGACAGAAAGAGAGAGAGAGAGAGAGAGAGAGAGAGAGAATCCCAAGCAGTTCTCTCACTGTCAGTGCAGAGCTTGATGCAGGGCTCGAACCCACAAACCACGAGATCATGACCTGAGCTGAAATCCAAGAGCCGAACACTTCACCTACAGCCACCCACGTGCTCCAAACCTTAGCTTCTTTATCTATCCAAGGGCCATTGATAACATCTGTGTCCTAGCAGTGTGGTGCTATTGAAGTGTAGTCACTAATCTCTATCATTGCTCAGGAAGGAAGGCTACCTGCCATAGTACCTTCCTCAGAGAATATTTTACTTCTTTATTTCTCAAGCTGTAAATCAAGGGGTTCAGCATGGGGGTGACCAAGTTATTCAGGACCTGAACAGTTGCATTGAGCCAGGGATTGGGGGTGGGCTGCAGGTAGATGAGGACCACCGGCATAAAGGAGAGGAGGATGGCAGTAAGGTGGGCACTGCAGGTGGAGAAGGCACGGCGTCTGCCTTCAGTAGAGCGGATCTGCAGGATGGAGCAGACAATGCGGCTGTAGGAGGTGAGGATGAGAAGGAAGCAGCTGAGGGGCATGAGGCCCACGCTGACGAACCCCACCCTCTCCAGGGCTGAGGTGTCAGCACAAGCCAGCTTCAGCATCACCGGGATATCACAGAAGAAGTAATCCACCTCATTGGGGCCACAGTAGGGCAACTGGAAGGTGAGAGTGGTTAGGAAGGTGGCCTGAATGCAGCCAAAAAAAGAGGTCCCCACGGCCAGGATGGCACACACCCTGTGGCTCATGATTACCGTGTAGCGGAGAGGGTAACAGATGGCGACAAAGCGGTCGTAGGCCATCACCGTGTACAGGAAGCACTCGGTACAGCCCAGGAAGTGGTAGAAGAAGAGCTGGGACACGCAGCCCGCATAGAAGATGGCCCGGCTGTTCCCCGAGAGGTAGAAGAGCATCTTGGGGGAGCTCACAGAAGGGAAAAATATGTCACACACAGACAGTTGACACAGGAAGAAGTACATGGGGATGTGAAGCCGAGTGGAGGAGACAATCGCCAGTAGGAGGAGCAGGTTCCCCATAAGAGTGAAGACATAGCAGCCCAAAAACAGGACAAAGAGCGTAGTCTCCAGATCCTCCGTGTATGGGATGCCCAGCAGGATGAACTTGGTCACCACTGAAGCATTCCCCATCTTCGTCAGATGTTGGACTTCAAAACAGAACATAGGTGTCCAAAGTGTGAACACTGATGTAAAACTGAGAATCTCTCCAATGGATGGATGTGTAGGTTTCATGTTTTAACAATCAACAGTAAACCTTATGTAAGAGCATTTCTACATCAAAAGATAAAGAAAATAAAAATTTTTTACCGTATTCTGAAAACTTTGGTTTGGGCCAAGTTAGATTCAGTTCACTATATTCTATCTTCCCCAGAGACTACAATTAAAAACTCTGGAGGGACGCCTGGCTGGCTCAGTCAGAAGAGCAGGCGAGTCTTGATCTCAGGATTGAGACTTTAAAGCCCCATGTTGGGTCTAGAGGTTTCTAAAATAAATAAAACTTAAAAAAAAAAAACCACCAGACAAAACACAAAATGTATTTACCTAAAAACTTTTGAACATAAACAGAAGGAAGCAGATTGTGAAAAGGAAATAAAACCTGGAGGAGAGGCCCCCACAGCTGTGCTTCCACTTTTTCCTTCTTTCTCTTGTGCTTTTGAGCTGAGAGGGGTCACTATTGCAGAATTGTGTGGTGGCTCCTCTGGATGCTGAAATTCCAATAGAAAACCCATCTCTTTGACAGGACAACTTGATAAAGGGTGCTTCCCAACCAAAGACCATGAAGAATTAACTGGTGTCCACCCCCCTCTTTTTTGTTCCAGCCCTGCCCCAAAGAAATTCTGAAATTATGTGGCAGCAGTATGAGCAATAAACATTTGCAGACAAATTCCAATTTATGGACAGAGGATTCTCACACTGAGGAGACAGGAGAGAATATTTGTGTGAAAACACACTGGGCTCTATATTTGCCATGTAATTTGAATGTTTGTTGTACTTTAATAAAGCCATGAACTTAAGGAAAGAAAGAGAGAGAAAGAAAATCACCCAAAACCAACATGTAGTTACAATGCTAGATGCAGAGAAAAATGAAGACTCCAAAGAAAGAGTCCGTGACATCCTGAAAAAAAAATCACCTGTGTTTACCAGAAACTTGTTTCCTGTTACTCACTCTAGACATACTAGAAGATGGTCTGTGTGAAATTCTGACTTATCTGGATTCCGTCCTTGAAGAAGTTTCATCATAGCCTCGCCCTGGAAATCTTTCCTCTTTTGGTCAGTGAAGACTCAAGAGTTCTCTGACTGTAACCACGCGCAGTGATTAATACGCCATTCCATATTTAATGGCCACTAACTTGCCATTAAATATCCCATTCCAGGGATAATTTACGATCCCTAAGACAACAAATCTATGATCCTCTTGTTTTCTCAGTCCTTTTCAAGTAAGAGTCATCTTCAAGAATTAAAAACCTAACAACTCCCAACAACTGGATCCCCACACTTCGGTGAATAAGAAGCGAAAGATGTCTGTGAGAGGTGAGAAAAAATCTGAACACGCACCCTGTTCACAGGGAACATGGTGGAATTTTCTGTAGCACAGTAACAAGATAACCCAAGTCACACTCTCTGGTTCCCAGAAGAACACAAAGTGCCCCAGCCACAGGAACTGAGATTTAGGTGTTTATAAAATCAGGTACCAAGAGCATATACCCTCAAGACTTGAACACATTCATTCCCTCTGGGTCATCTCCTTCAGATCCCTTTGGACATTTCTCATGATTCACAGGGGTAGTTCTGAGGGAACAATTAGATTAAAATTAACCACATTTACCCCCAAGACAAAATAGTTATAGATGTTTTGAAATGGAAAACATCTACACCTCTTTCAAGTCTGCTGGCCTGGAGAATGGACTCCAATCTTGACTTCAAGGCTTCAGGCTGAGTTCCTTTTTTTTTGCCTCCTTTACTTGCCTGTCTTTACATGTGGTAATATTGCAACACCTTATTTTCAAGGACGCAAACATTTTTAGGACTATGTAGATATTTACAATGAGTATCACTGTTGCAGACAGGATATAATCAATAATAAGGAATTATTTAATTATCATCTTATGTGTTTTTTTCTAGTAAATGCACCTTACAAAAAAAAACATTAATAAGCTAAGTACTTTCAAAGGAAGATTATAAATCGGTAAAGTGTCTTTAAACCATCCTGTATGAAAAAGATTTAATAAAAATAACAGTAATATACATTGAGCATTTGCCAGGTACTATGCTAATTTGTTATTATTTTTTTGTTCTTTTATGTTTAAATTTAGGTCTCAAAACAATCTTATTAAATAGGAGAGGAAATAAAAGCACTGGGAGTTTTAGAACTTGATCATATAGCTGCAAAGTGAGCTGAGGTTAAATCTCAGATCTTTTCCAGATCTGATTCCAGACCAAAGCTTCAAACTTTTCCACTATGAAAGCTCCTGGGACGTTTTGCATACAAAAGCAGAGACATGACACTTATTTTCAAATTCATGAGCAGCTGCTAATTAGAATTATTACGTGCTTTTTTGCGGTGAATAACCAGTAAAAAAAAAATGGAACTAATAAAAAGTTAGATTTCGTTTCAGTATAGAAAGAAAAAAATTAATGGGATAAAATGACTTGTGAAGGATTGAGTTTCTATCACTATAAGGGTTTAAGTATGAGTAAGAGGGCATGCTTACAGGGCAGAGGAGGCCTTTGAACACAACTGGTCTGGACTCAAATGCAAAGTTAGGTGGAGACACACACACACACACACACACACACTCATGCATGCTTGTGTAGAAACACACACACACAGCAATATAAAGGAATATTACTCAGCAATATAAAGGATGAGATCTTGTCATTTAGGACAACACAGATAGACCTGGAGGGTATTATGCTAAGTGAAATAAGTCAGACAGAGAAAAACAAATACTATATGATTTCACTCATATGTGGAATCTTAAAAAGAAAAAAATGCAAAAACAAAAAAAAGCAAAAATAGACCCATAAATACAGAGAACAAACTGATAGTTGCTGGAGGGGAGGAGGCAGGGGATGTGAAAAATGAGCAAAAGGAAGATGGAGGTACAGGCATCCACTTATGAAATGAATAAATTACAGAAATTAAAGATCCAGTATAGGGAATATAGTCAATGGTATTGTCGCAGTGTTTTATGGCGAGACATGGTAGTTACGCTTGTGGTGAGCTTTGCATAATGTATAGAGTTGTCAGACCACTGCGTTATACACCTAAGACTAATGGAATGTGTGTCAACTATACTTAAATAAAAATAATAAAAATACATAAAAGGGGGAAAATCAAAGACCAAATTTTTAAAAAAGAGTATAATGTATCTCTACTGCTGGAAGCAATAACCAAGGCTTTATATTTAAATATTTAATGCCCTTTCTTCTTAAGTTTAAATAGCAAAGAATTTCCTCTATGCCAATAGGTGGAATTATTTGGGTACGGTGGCCAGATGGGGTTGTTTCGGCCCCAGACATCATTCTACCACATGATTTGCCATGTTGACCCATTTGATTTCAAATCTACTTAATTTTTTTGAGTCTCTAAGGCTGCATACTTAAATTCACGAATAATTAGACTTGCTTTAGGGACTCCTTGATTGTTGACAGGATTTAATGACATAAAAAATCAGGTATTTGCAGGTTACCATATCTGTGCTGGGATTTGCCACAGAAGAATCTCAGGACTAGTATTTCTTAGTTTTTTTTTTATTATTATTATTACATTTCTTTATTTTTGAGAAGCAGAGAGAGACAGGGCATGGGTGGGGGAGGGGCAGAGAGCAAGGGGGACACAGAATCTGAAGTAGGCTCCAGGCTCTGAGCGGTCAGCACAGAGCCCGATGTGGGACTTAAACTCACGAACCGTGAGATCATGACCTGAGCCAAAGTTGGATGCTCAACCGACTGAGCCACCCAGGCACCCCAGGACTAGTATTTCTTAGTCCTTGTACAGAAACAACTAGGGATGCTACAAGTTATCCTCGAGATCCTTAGAAAATTCTCCAAAGTTACACCTCATTGATTTAAACTGAAACCAGAAAGCCACATATATCACTTGAAGGGGTTAATGGGTGAAGACCTACGTTGGATAAATATTAGTTTTCATATGAATATTTTATAGGGGGAAAGTAATTACCAAGAAAATTATCAAGACCCTCTAGGTAGCAGGCATTCTGCTATTTGGAGATATGGCACTGAACTGCATGTACAGGGGTCTACCTTGATGGAGATTACAGTCTAGTGTGAACTTGGACAATACACAGATCATTGCAAACTAGATTAATGGATGCCAAAGCAGGAGGATATTGGATTGGGGACAATAACAACACCTACATGGGCCTGTAACTCAGATTTAACATTCTGTGCTTTTCCACAGTTAATAACCAGTAAAAAAAGAAAAAATGGAACTAATAAAAAGTTAGATTTCCCTTCAGCATAAAAAGAAAAAATGTTTCTTACGTATGAAAGAGAGGAAAAAAGTTTCTTAAGTTTCTTAAGTATGAAATAGAGGAAATAAGTCAGAAAAAGAAAGTACAGGGTAGGATATAGTGGGAAAGAGGTTTTCCCAGGTTAGAGGTGTGCAAAAACTAGAGATTACAGTCATTACATTACTATGATTTTTATATTTTTGACTGCATAGAAAAAAAGGATATGGCTAAGCACTTCTGGAAGATACTTTCATTATGGTTGCAAACTGAGTCTTTATCAGTTTACCGAAGACAAGGGGAGGAGGTGATGGCAGTGGCATTAGTGGGTCCATGTATCCAGGTCATCCTTAGCACTTCTAATCTGTGTCTCAGTGATACTCATGGGAAAAAAATCCAGAGAGCAGTGACATCAAAAGGCCATAGGAGTAAGAAATAATGTGAATAGAATCCCACTAACTGAGGATGTGTATTGACAAATGGGCTGAAATTAAACACATTGATCCATACAATGTAACAGACAATGACTGAGACTAATAAATGATCCTCATGTTATTTCTAATCACAAGAATATTCTTCTCTCTAGCATTTTCTTCAGTGCGACATTGACATCTTTATTCCTCAGGCTGTAGATCAGGGGATTCAACATAGGCACAACAATAGTATAAAACACAGAAGACACTTTTCCTTGGTCCAGGGAGCTCACGGATGATGGCTGCAGGTACATGAACGCAGCGGATCCAAAGAAAACGGCAACAGCGGAGATGTGGGAGCTGCAGGTGCTGAAGGCTTTGGCTCTGCCTTCGGTGGAGCGGATGCGGAGCATGCTGGCAATGATGAAGATGTAGGAGCTAAGAATCATGAGGCTGGGGGCGAGGATATTAATTGCACTAAAGACTAGAATCAGTAATTCATTGACGTGGGTGCTAGAACAGGAGAGCTTTAAGAGGGAAAGAAGATCACAGAAATAATGGTTGATCACAGCAAATTTGCAGAAGTGAACCCTAAACAAGCAGCCTGTATGAACAAATGCACAAACCAGAGCTATTATATACACTCCCCAAATCAGGGAGAAACAAGCCTGATGGGACATGTTAATATTATAAAGCAGGGGGCTACAGATGGCAACATAGCGGTCGTATGCCATTGCAGCTAACATGTAACACTCTGAGATAGCAAAAACAAGGAAGAAATAGAGCTGAGTTATGCATTCAGAGTAGGAGATGGTGTTCATCTCTGTCACAAAGTTCACTAGCATTCTGGGGGTAATGACAGTGGAATGGCAGAGATCAATGAAGGACAAATTACTGAGGAAGTAGTACATGGGGGTGTGTAGGTGAGCACTGAGCCCTATCAGTGTGATCATGACCAAGTTCCCCACCACTGTGACCACATAGACTCCTAGGAAGAGAAAGAAAAGGGGCAGCTGGAGTTCTGGCTGTTGTGTTAGCCCAGTGAGGATAAACGCAGTCACTGTGGAAAGATTTTCTGCTGCCATGTTCCTGTGAGTGGTTTCTGAAGGGGACAGAGAAAAACATGGTTGTTGGGAAAACTTCATTATTCTCTATTTAGAGTAGGATGCCCCATGTAGATGATTCTTGTTTTAGATATCCTCTTGGTCTATATGGTTATTTAACTCTAGGTCAATTTACATAAGTGAAATTCATCGTGATTTAATATTTATTAAGCCTCATTTTCAAATATAATAAATGTATGTATATAAAAATAACCATGTTTATAAATCATTAAAAATTGCCAGGTGTTTCCCATTTTGAACATTTCAACAATAATCAAGCCAATATTTCTAAGTTGAGACTCAGAAACCTAAATATTTAGAGAAGCCAGTGTAGATGAGTGAAACTGGCATCGTGACACCTTGAGGAGACCAAATACTGCTAAGCGCTAATAGCCTGCAATTAATTTCTGGCAGAAATGCATGAGATCTTATGATTTTCAGATCTTTACATTTTAAAAATAATTATCAGGAAATCTGAATCTCTACATAAAGTCTTCAGATGTTTAAATATTATTATTCAGATGAAACAACACCTACAGCTATCATTGTACAAATCTACCAAGTGGATTGGCCCACCATTAGTGGCTTTGTGGTCCTGGACCAAGTACTTCTGCCTTTGCTTGAAAGAAAGCAGTATGAGTAGTGGTTAAAAGGCAGGCCTTAAATTCTGATTCTGATACCATCCTTTAGTTAGTAGCTGATACCCTTGGGACAAGTCAATCAATCTCTTTGTGTCTTGCCTTCTAAATCTATAAAAGAGAAATAACAATATTATCCACTTTGTCATAAAATTGGGAGAGATTTATCAATCAGAAAGAGAGAATAATCAATTACTGTGTTGTTTTTAATGATTAACAGTTTATCATTTGCAAAATAAGCTGTAACTTACTTCAAATTACAGAAACAGAAATGTTAGTATCTCAGTCCTTCTTTCTGTTCCTTCATCTTTGATACAAAGCAGAGGCATAAAATTAGAAAACAGAATTACAAATGTCCTCCCTATTCAGTTAAATGGCAAAAAGATTATTTTACCATTACGTGCACCAAAGTAAACATTTCAAATGGATTAGAGTTGAATTTATGTAAATATAGAAAAGACAAAAAAATCTAAAAATTTCTATCTCGCCTCTGCTCCAATATAAACCTGCAATCAGATCTGAGCACAAAGACTAAAACATCAGAAAGAAGGGACTGAAGAAAATCTTTTAGATCATGGAGTAGTTTTAGATTTTTTTAAAAAAGGATATATATGTATGTATATATATATATATATATATATGTATATATATATACACACAAGAATAATAACAAAAGCAAAAGATATAAACAACAAAAAACTAACCATAAAAATTGTTTACTTGTACTTCATCAAAATTAGGAGGGCACCTGTTGGGAGAAGCACTGGGTATTGTATGGAAACCAATTTGACAATAAATTTCATATTAAAAAAAAATAAAAATAAAAATGACCATTAAGAAAATGAAAAGTGGGAAGACTGGGTGGCTCAGTGTCCGAATTTGGCTCAAGTCATGAACCCATGGTTCATGGGTTGAAGCCCTGCGTCATGCTCTGTGCTGACAGCTTGGAGTCCAGAGCCTGCTCTGGATTCTGTCTCTCCCTGTCTCTCTGACCCTCCCCTACTTGTGCTCTCTCTCTCGCTCTCTCTCTCTCTCTCAAAAATAAATAAATAAACATTAAAAAAAAAAAAGGAAAAGAAAAGAAAATGAACAGTTAACCCCAAAGCACAAGCTTTGAGTTGGTGGGGCTCGAACTCACCAATAGTGAGATCATGACTTGAGTGGAAATCAAGAGTCAGTTGCTTAACCAACTGAGCCACCCAGGTGTCCCAATATTTGCAATTTTAACGTAAATACAAGCAACTTTTAAAAGTTTAAAATATATGAACAGATTCCTCACAAAAATGCATTTGAATAGTCAAGAAGTATATGAAAATATACTCAATATCCTTAGTCACCAAGGACATGAAAATTTAAAACTAAACGAGACACGTCTATACACCTACATTGGATTGGGTGATGAACAACCACAAATACCCTGGCAATACCAGTTGTCGGTGAGCAGCAACTGGACTGATACAAAACTGGTGGGATACTAATATGGTTCAGCCACTTTGGGGAAGAAGTTGGCAATTTCTTGTAGATTGAAATAGACAATCCAACAATTAAAGTAAGTCCACATTAAAACAGATCTAGGGATGACAAGCGTGGAGCCTGCTTGGGATTCTCTCTCCCTCTATGCCCCTCCCCTGCTCTCACACACGCTCTCTCAAGCTCTCTCTCTCTCAAAATAAATAAATAAACTTAAAAAAAAAAGTTGTGCTCCCAACAATAGATAATAGCAAGTGGTCACGATATATATATATATATATATATATATATATATATATATATAATATAAATATATTTATTAGATATATAATATAATTATATATAAATATATATGCATATATAAATATAAAAATTACATATAAATATATTTATAAATATATATAAATGTAAATAATTATATATATAATTATATATACTATAATATAACATAAATATAAATATATATAAAATATTATATATATATAAATACATATATATATATATATATAAAATCAGGGGTGCCTGGGTGGCTCCCTTGTTAAGTGTCAGATTTCAGCCAGGTTATGATCTCGCAGTTCCTGGTTGGAGTCCTGTGTCAGGCTCTGTGCTGACAGCTCAGAGCCTGGAGCCTCTTTCAGATTCTGTGTTTCCTTCTCTCTCTGCCCCTCCCCTATTCATGCTCTGTCTCTGTCTCTGTCTCTGACTCTCTCTCTCTCTCTCTCTCAAAAATAAACATTAAAATAAGTAAAAAAATTAAAACAGATCTATTTAATCCAGTAATTCATTTATCCAAAACAAATGTAAGCATTTATATCTACAACAATTTGTACAAAAATGTGCATGCCAGCTTTGTTCATAACAACACCAAATTGGAAACAATTCAAATATATGTTCATCAACTGATGAATAGATGGATGAGTTGTAAAATACATTGCATATATACATACACACACACATATACATACATATATATATATATATACACACACACAGACACACACACACACACATATATATATATACACGTATATGTATACATACATACAGAGAATGGAATAGTACTCAGGTTTTCTTTGTGTGAGAATTTTTAGCAAAGGATTGGATTCATTTAATAGATACCACCTATTTTTTCTTTCTTCTGAGTTTTCCTAAAATGAAATTTCAACGCATTCATCCACTTTGAAAATGATCAAATGTGTGGTATTGGGTTTTTCATGATGGTTTCTTTAACATTGAAAAATATTTTTGATTATGCAGAGATTTCTGCTTATTCATTTCTAAAATCAGCAAAGTATGGTACTTCTCTTTTTCCTTGATTTCTCATTCTAGAAGTTTTCAATTTTATGAATTGATTTCAGTAAATCAACTTTTGGCTATGTTGATTTTATAAAATATATGTCTATTTTCTATTTAGTTTACTTTCTAATAACTATTTTTTTTATTCTTTGTTAATTTCTTCAGCATGATTTCCTGTTCTTTTCCTAACTTCTTAAAATGGAAGCTTAAATCAGTATCTTCAGCTTTTTTTTTTCTAGTGTGTACATATAAGTTATACATTTCTCTCTAAACTCCACCTCACTGAATCTCACATGTTTTGATACATCAAATGTACAATATCATTTACTTTAAAATATAATTTCTGTTTCGTTATTTTTACTGCTCCATGGATTACGTGGAAGTGAATTGTTACCTTTCCAGAAGTTGGGCTTTTTTCTTTCTTTTTTTTTTTTTTTAGGCAGTCCTGTTTTTAGATGTTTGCCTTAATTTCATTATGTCTGATGAACATACTGTGAATTATCTAAATTATTTAAAATTGCTTAGAATTCTTTATAATGAAGTATAAAGTCAGTTATTATAAGTATTCCCAGTGCATCTTAAGGCATGTTGTTCGTTTTTGAGGGTCTTGTGCTATATATTATTACAATTATTGAAATAAATCACATATTGAAATAATACACAGTCACTTATTAACAATGTTGTTTAGATTTTGCATATGCATAATGATTTTTTTTGTCTGTTATTCTAATAGTTATTGGGATTAGGTATGTCAGTGTCCCCTACCAAATTTCAGATTGTCTCTCTATCCCTTTTGTTGTTCAAGCCTTAAATTAAACCTTTTATTGTTATGGAATGGCCCCTTTTATATTTAGTAATGTCTTCTGGTTATAGTCTCCTTTGTCTGATATTAATACATCATCATGAAATTTATTTTTGGCTAGTGTTTGCAAAGCATTTAATTGTCCATCTATTTAATATTTTTGCATATTTTTTGAAAGAGGCAATAAGTTAAACAATTATTTTAAAATAGCATCGCATAAAATAACAACAGGTAAACTTGAAATACATCAAATCTAAGAAAATTTGTGCAATGTTTATACACTAAAACTTATAACTAATTCTGAGAGAAGCTAGAAAAAACCTTAATAAGGAGAGAAACTTGCCATATGCATGGATTAAAAAACTGAATAGTGTAAAGATATCCCTCTCAAGTATAGGGATAGTTTCAACATATTTCATTTCCTAGATATAATTTCCTTTTTTAATGTTTACTTGTATATTTTTGAGAGAGAAAGTGCGAGAGAAATAGAGGGAGACAGAGGATCCAAAGCAGGCTCACTAGCCAAAAATACATACACATATTTATATATATATAAGTACATATATATATACTTACATATATATAAGTATATAAGTACTTATATACTTATATAAGTATATAAGTATATACTTATATAAGTATATAAATATCCAAAGCAGGCTCACTAGCTAAAAATACATATATATATATATATATATATATATATATAAATAAATAAATATATATATATATATATATATATATATCGTGACCACTTGCCATTATCTATTGTTGGGAGCGCAACTTTTTTTTTTTAAGTTTATTTATTTATTTTGAGAGAGAGAGAGCTTGAGAGAGCGTGTGTGAGAGCAGGGGAGGGGCATAGAGGGAGAGAGAATCCCAAGCAGGCTCCACACTTGTCATCCCTAGATCTGTTTTAATGTGGACTTACTTTAATTGTTGGATTGTCTATTTCAATCTACAAGAAACTGCCAACTTCTTCCCCAAAGTGGCTGAACCATATTAGTATCCCACCAGTTTTGTATCAGTCCAGTTGCTGCTCACCAACATCTGGTATTGCCAGATGTTATATATATATAACTATAATATAATGTAAATATATATATTATATTTATTAGATATATAATATAATTATATATAAATATATATGCATATATAAATATAAAAATTACATTAATATATTTATAAATATATATAAATGTAAATAATTATATATAATATAATATAACATAAATATAAATATATATAAAATATAAAAAATATATATATTTGAGCTGTCAGCGCAGAGCCCAACGTGGGGCTGAAACTCACAAACAATGAGATCATGACCTGAGCCGAAGCTGGCTGCTTAACTGACTGAGCCACCCAGGCACTCTTTCTAGATAGAACTTCTAAACAGATAATCAGTATATTAACACACATGTAGGGTCCTGAAGGGATCATTTGGCTACTTCTGGTCATCTCATGGATTTATGGAAAATATCAACTTAGTATAATATCAGAGGAGAATCATGATATTGATTCTCAAAAGGTTTTAAATATTGTACTATAGAAACTCTAGCATATTTTCCTGTGCTAGACTTCATTCTCTATATCCCTTTCTCCTTATATCTGTTTTTACTTAATTTATACCTATTGGATCAGTAAATGCCTTTCTTTCTAGAATCCTATTTGTCCAAGTCAGAAGAATTTTATGTCAGTTGTTCAATATGAACACAGACACAATTTATTGTTATTTCATATAGGCAGGTGGCACAGGTAATAATACTAATAAGCTGTAGGTAATACAGAATTCCATGGGCTGGTTGCTCTACAGACTGTGCTAGACTTCAGCCAGACGTAGAAGACCATATCTGAACACAGAGTGGTCAGGGATTCCTCAATATGGTTGATCGGGGCTATCTAGGGAAATTACAGTATTTACAAAAATGATGACTGTAAACATAATTATAATGAAAAACAGAATTTCTTGAATCACCCTCCCTGTGCTGTTGGTCTGTTCCTGAGCAATAACATAATGTCTGCAGAATATCTCTGGTAAAGTTTTTTTTTTCCATTTTTTTCTGAAGGTTACCTCCAGAGTTCTAAATAATATGTTCATATTGCTATTTCTAGAATTATCAACTTTGAACATTAAACAAACTTTCCATGTCATAGGTAAAATTACTTTTTATTAAAAAGCTAAGGGGCGCCTGGGTGGCTCAGTCGGTTGAGCGGCCGACTTCCGCTTAGGTCATGATCTTGCGGTCCGTGAGTTCGAGCCCCGCGTCGGGCTCTGTGCTGACAGCTCGGAGCCTGGAGCCTGTTTTGGATTCTGTGTCTCCCTCTCTCTGACCCTCCCCCATTCATGCTCTGTCTCTCTCTGTCTCAAAAAATAAATAAACATTAAAAAAAAATTAAAAAAAAAAAGCTAAAGTGGTAACCATCACCTTCCCTCTCATTCCAATATCTAGTAGTTGGATTCTATTTTTGATATTTTCTTAATCACTTTTGCATATTTAAAAATATTCTCAAAACTCCTTTATTCATAACTTTCAAAATTCTCTCAACTCATCTGGAGAGAGTTTGTTTGTTTAATATAAAATTTCCACCCCTATTCTAGACATTGTGAATCAGAATCTCTGAGGGTGAGAAAGTTTATAGAACTGAACTTTCTAAAAATAAAATTAAAAGAAAACAAACAAAACTATCTGAGTAATTCTGGTGATTGTTGGGGAATAATTGGATTAAGAAATTAAAGTCAGTCTATTGGTTCAAATGGAAAACTTCTCTCTTTCTTTGGTTTAATTGAGCAAAAATTACTGAGAGACAACAGAGTGCCCGACACTGGGCTGAGGTATAGAGATATGAAAAGTAAAATGACATACTCCTTGCTCTAATAGAATTTAAAATCTAATTCCTATTTTGTTACATATTTTTCAATACCTTCTAAAGATTAAGATGTAAATGTTGTGATCATCTAACTTAGGGATTAAATGAATTTGGGAGGAATAGCCTAATAATCAATAGTGAAGTTGACTTTTAAAACAACCCAACAGACCTGTGCTAATAGCTAGAGAAAATATTGTGTAGAGATTTGATTTTAAGGAGGCCTAATATTCCTTATAATTAGACATAATGTGGCAATAAAATCAGAGTGAAGTCAGAGAGAAATAAAAATTTTGGATGGTTTCCTTAACTGATTCAGAGTTATGAACCTAAATGTATTTGAGTTTTTATTTATTTAAAAATGTATTTTCTAATCATTTCTCAGCCTTTTGACTAAGATCAAGTGTAAAAATGTATTTTCTATAATTTGTCATAACCTAATGTCCATAGGATCAATATAAGGCTCTGAAAAATATCTTTGCTTGTGAAAAAAACAATGCCCCCTATAAACATAAAGACAAATTAAGCATATAGGGGTCCCTGTCTATTACATTCAAGTTTGGTCATTAAAAATTCAGCATATATGATAATGGCAATAAAAAGTCCGGCCAGAGCCAGTTTAGAATATAAATCATGTAACATCAAAGAATGAGATAAGGTCACTGAACATTATAAATATTGAAGGCTTTTCCTTCTACCATTTACTTACTTGGACTGTAGTAGTCATGGTGGGGAGTACAGTTGTAAAAAGCATTGTGGAATCAAACTCTGTGGAGTTTTCCTTTTGTGAGTTCAGCTTGGTTTGAGAAATTGCCACTCCCTCGTCGTATGGTGTAAATCCTACCATCAACAATACCATCATACAACTATAACTTCTGGCCTAAAGGACTACCAGGAAAATGAACCCAGACACTGAAAATAGTTCAAGCAGTCATACAGAGAAAGACAGATACCATATGTTTTCACTCTTCCGTGGTTCCTGAGAAACTTAACAGAAGACCATGGGGGAGGGGAAGGGGAAAAAAAGTTACAGAGAGGGGAAGAGACAAACCATAAGAGACTCTTAAAAACTGAGAATAAACTGAGGGTTAATGGGGGGGGGGGGTGGGAGGGAGGGGAAAGTGGGTGATGGGCATTGAGGAGGGCACCTGTTGGGATGAACACTGGGTGTTGTATGGAAACCAATTTGGCAGTAAATTTCATATTAAAAAAAAAGAAAATAGTTAAAGCAAACAAGTTAGAACTCGGTGGAGAAAATAATTGTTAACTTCTAACGTAAGTTAAAAAAAATTCTTCCAGTACACAGTATGCGGTTTGAACGTAATTCTTATGAAAACATAAAATAAGCATATTCCTTATTAAATCAGTAAAGCCCATAGAATAGTGGGTGAAAGAAATGGCAATGGGAGATTTTGATTTCATTTATAAAAATGCTAGACTATGATGATGAATAATCCACATAAGATCGATAATATAGCTTCCCCCCAACTCAAGCGCTGAAGAATTGGAATATCATGAAATGATCACAATGGTGAAGTATTGTTTTTTAGCCCTCAGGATAGTGGGGGCAGCTTAGGACATACAGAGCCTCTTAGCTGGTCACCAACAGCCACAAACTATCTCATCCCCTTACCCCATTATGCCACATCAATATTAAATATTCCAGGTGTGCCATGAGGCTAGGGAGCACTGTGCTCCTCTTATATCCATTTATATCCATAGTTCTGTATTAGTTATGGATTTTTTTTGAGGAGGAGGGGCACTGACACTATAGAAAGCATGCAGAAGTATCAAGAGTTTGGAAAATATTTGAATGTAATGGGATAATTTGCACTATCAAACAGGAAAAGAGTTCATTGTGTGTATGTGCTGGAAACATTCATGAATATATATACCCTTTAACTAATGTAAGGAAAAATATTCTAACATTTATTAGAAATGGAATGAGCTATTTATTGTTAGTGATAAAATACACTCAACCATAAACCAGTTGATAATCCCCATTCAGGGACACTGGAGAAAAGATTTCCTTAATTGAATTTAGGATTAAGTACAAAAATCCACACTCTTGCCCTTCTCCACCCTTAGTTTTTGTATCGTCTTCCTCCACCACAAAACATTTGGCTTCTGTCAGCTCCTGGACTATGGCATGTTTTCTCAACTGTCTACCTTTTTTTATTTGTTATTTTTTCACATGAAATGGCTTTACCAATTCTTTGTCTCTCTGTTGTCTGTTAAATATCATTTTCCTTTTCAAATCTCATTTAAATTGAAGAAACTTTTGAAACATTATCCAATTCCTTGTAATTGATCAGACCTTTCAACTGCATTCTCAGAAAACTGTCATTTCTAAACAGCACATTTTCAGACTTGAACTACCCTAGAAGTCAGATGATGGACCAAACCAGACCTCTTCTCCTCTGTGTCCCAAGTGTGTAGCACAATGTTTGGGACATTAAGGAGAATTGCCAGAAGTATTTTATAGATCAATCAATCAATAAATGTGTTGAGGAATATTTGCCTGAATTCCAAGGTAATTACTTCCAGACTTAACCATCTCAAATCACAAAGGTAAGATGAGCACAGTCACCTCTCTTCTTCCTAGAAACCTCAATGCCAAATTGTATTTCTACATGCTCTCAGAGCAGAAAACACTCATGCTGGTACTGGGGACGCAACACTCCACTATCTTTAGTCCCAAGACGGCAGGCACAGCCAGTGGTCCCTGAGCCACTTTTTGAGCAGGTCTGTGACACAGGCCAGCGTCTCCAATTGTAGGTCTCCAGTTTGTGTTTCTCCAGCTTCAGAGTAGCAAACCCCTTACCTTCACAGTTCCCTGATCACTTCTGATCGCTGCTCTCTGAAAATTGGTCCTGGATTTAGGCATGCCAGACACCAAATAACGTGGGGACAAATACTCTTGAGGATTTCCTTGTCTCAGGCAAGCAGCTCTTGAGAAAAGAAGCAATTGCAGTTGGCATTCCCAGTTGTGTAATTTTTTCCTTCTAGAGAGATTCTTTTTCAATTCTGAATTTACCAGTTAGTGATAAAGATTTGCTCACAGGAGCACCTTAGGATTTTTTTTCTTAATGCAGAGAGTGATCCAGCAGGATCAGATTATGCATTTCTTACAAACTCTTAGCCAGTGCTTTTGGTTCACAGTCCACACTGTGAATAGCAGGTTTTAGAGGGTCAGGGCATATCCTGCCAAGGTGTCTTATGTGGAATAGGGTTACTAATTTTAAAATAATGGATGAAACCATCTATTTCCTCACACAAAATATGTGTAATTTATTTTATGCATAAGTAGGTAATATACTTACTTGATTCAAAAGTAAAATCTGTGTATAATTGAATTTTGAAGTTATGGGACAAGAACTCCGAATATTGATATAATATTTGCCTTTTTGAGGTCCTTGTTACCAATAATTCCATTTGCTAAATTGTGTATTTAAAGACAGTACAGTAAAACCTTGGATTGCGAGTAACTTGTTCTGTGAGTGTTCCGCAAGATGAGCAAACATTTCTAAAAAATTTTAACTTGATAAATTATCCATGTCTTGCAATACAAGTAGTACATGCGGTCGAATGTCACGTGATCACAACTGAGCCCATGGTTCTTGAAATTCGCTTTGATATACAAGCACTTTGGATTAAAAGTACGTTTCTGAAACGAATTATGTTCTCAAACCAAGGTTTTACTGTATTTTATTATCAGGCATCTATGTTTCATATTCCTTTCCTTTATTATATATTTTCAGACTTTTTTTTCATTAACAGGAATATTTGAAAGCATTCCAATCTGAATCAAGGTAAATTGGATGCTCACATCAGGGGAACTCTTATAAAATATGGTTAAATATATCAGGTTCAATTCTCTTTAAAGAAGTTTAAGGTTGGTTTCATCTTACTGTTTCTCAATTTTAGAATTTTAGATGCACATTTTAAAACATCAAAAAAAAGTTTTATTAATCTCAATACCAAGGGTGTATTCTATATCAATTAAATCAAAATTTTAAAGTCCAAGGTCAGATATCAATATTTGTTAAAAAGCTTCTCAAAATTTAGTGTGCATGAGCATAATCCAGGGATCTCATTCAAATGCAGATTCTGAATTAGTAAATCTAGTGTATGGCTAGAGATTGTGAATTTTTAACAAATTCTCAGGCTATTCCAATGCTGTTGGTCTATGGATCACCTTGAGAAACAAGATGTTAGATGATCTCTTGTTTGAATCCCTTCCAGTATAATTCTTTCAGATTCAAGCAAAGTCCCACATGTCCATGCATTACAAAGCTTCTTTTTAGCTTTGGAATAGCAGCGGCTGCAGGATTCTGGAATGTTTATGGAAGAACACTATGTGTCGGGAAAGCCACTTTACAAGTGAACAGACTAAGATGTGTCCTGAACGAAAGAAGTGGGTAAGGAGTTGGAACTTGGTTAAAGTCAGAAAAGGGAAGGGTAGGAACAGACCTTTCCATAAGTGATTGTACAATAATGAAAATTATTAAATTCATAGTAGCTATAGTGTTCATTCTGTCAGTGTATATGTACAGATTCAGGAGAGAATATAGAAAGAGAAACAAGGAGACAGAAATTTGAATGTTATCAGGACTTATGTGTCCCAGTTGCATCGCTATGAATTGTTACTTAGGTTTAGTGAGCTTAATCTTGAGAGTTAAACAATCGTCACCCTTCCATTTAGTAATCCAAATTAGAAATTTGTATCCATTCTCACAGTTTCCTGTGCCTTCAACTCACCTCGGTTCAGCCATGTCTGAACAATCCACTTTTCAAAAATCTCTTGAGACTTTCCTTCCTTTCTAGCTCCAATGTCACTGCATGAAGTGTCCTGTTTAGAACAATCAAATGGCTGCTGACCGGTCTTGATTCAGCCTTGTTGTCTTTCCATTATCTTCCAACCAGCGTAAGTGTGATACTACTAACATGCTAAGCTAATTGTTTCACTTCCCTGGTTAAAAAACGTGTAGCACCTCCCTTCACTAAAATAAGGAGATATGTCTGACAGTGACCCAGAGGTGATTCATGAACTGTCCTCTGTAACTTTTCTCTTTTCATAGCTTTGCCACATCACCCCAAATGTAACATGATTTTCTGGGTCTGCAGAGGCTTTTCCCTTCTTAGTGATGAGACCATTACCTTTCACATGGTCTGTATTTCATATAGAAGCTTAAGCCCAGGTAATTCAAAGGTCTACCTACCAGGACTCTTTTTGTTTGTCCTATGTGAGTCTTTCTGTGTCTGTTGGACAGAACACTGGACTAGGAATCACACCTAATGTGTGTGGTGCACTTGTAGCCTTTTTCCCTTGCTTCATACAACTGATGAAAATTAAGTCAAATAGTAAATATGACGGCTTTTTGAAAATAAATGTTTGCAATCAGTGAGTGGATACATAATACGTACAAGAGTGGTAAGATATTTATTTGTGTCCTATATTTGGAAACTATGTGTAAATACTGAAACTTTTTATATCAGGTTAATAACAGCACATTATCCTAAGGACATTGATCTGACAATAATGATGTGGATGGTGTGACCCAGGAAGAGACAAAAGACAACAGTTTAGACTATTATGTAAATGTATCGTTACAAGATCTTAAATGCCCAAAAACAGAAGAACAAAATATGAAAGGAAAGAAGAGTTGTCTCAAAGAGACAATTGTCATGAAACGGCAACTCTTTCTAAATTATTGGGGAAAAGAACATGAACCACAAGAAAATGATACAACTGAGCAGGACAAAACCGCTTGTTTTCAAGTATAATAACGTGAAACTCTGTAAAGAGATTCCACAATGAGTCTCCGTGTTTGCTCTGTTTTGGCTTTTATCTGTACAGGTTTGAAAGATTTTTATTATTTTCTTTGTATCATATGAAATAAAAGTGCAGTTCGCATTGAAATTATTTATAGGAAAGCATCAGTCACATAGGGAACTGGAGATGATATATGTGTAGAAAGAAATTCTCAAGGATGTCTCAGACCTATCCACCATCATCCGGGGCCACTTTGAATAAAATTGTGGGCCATGGAGTCAATTTTGTAGAAAGATCGTTATTATGTTTGGGACCAGGGCACCTACAAACCAAATAAGGTTCTATATCCTCATCTTTCAAAGGAAAATAGCACATTCTGTGACAGAATAAATATTAAATAAAGTTATTTACTTAAAATGCTTGACACAGTACTTCAAATTTCATAGGATATCATAACATATGTTATAATTATTATCTTCATCATCATCATCATCGTTATTATTGTTGTGTATGTTATTATTAAACATAAACCTGAGGCTCCTTTCATACTCAAGAGTCTTTGATTTCATTCTTAGTATTTCTCCACACATAAATACTGTAATAAGGTTTACAGGAGTGGCCTAGAGGGGAATTTAGGAATTGTGTTCTTTGGGGAAGTGTCATTGGATTTCCAAAAATTTGAACAATAAACCTAACACGTTACATATCTCAGCAAATCTGAAAGACCTGCTTCTGATATGACATTATGATATTGATTCTATTCATGAACATTTTCTACTGCCCTGAATTTTCTTCAGGGCAAATTTGACATCCTTATTCCGTAGACTATAGATCAAGGGGTTCAGCATGGGCACAATGGTGGTATAAAACACAGAGGACACTTTCCCTTGGTCCATGGAGCTCACGGATGATGGCTGCAGGTACATGAACGCAGCGGATCCAAAGAAAACGGCAACAGCGGAGATGTGGGAGCTGCAGGTCCTGAAGGCTTTGCACCTGCCCTCGGTGGAGCGGATGCGGAGGATGCTGGCAATGATGAAGATGTAGGAGGCAAGGATGGTGAAGGCAGGAGTCAGAATGTTAAATGCACTCAAGACTAGGACCAATAACTCATTGATGAAGATGCTGGAACAGGATATCTCCAGGAGTGGAACGAGATCACAGAAATAATGGTTAATCACATTGCGAGATCACAGAAATAATGGTTAATCACATTGCGCTTATGATGAGGCATCACAAGGAGCCTCATCATAAACAGCGTATGGATTGTAGATCCAACGATGCCCAAAATATAAACTCCCACTGTGAGCCGGAAACAGATGTGTGAAGACATGACAACATTGTAAAGCAAGGGGTTGCAGATGGCAGCATAGCGGTCATAAGCCATTGCAGCTAACATGTGACACTCTGCAATACCAAAAAGGAGGAAGAAGTAGAGCTGAGTCATGCATGCTGAGTAGGAAATTATGTTCTTCTCAGTCACAAAGTTCACTAGCATTTTGGGGGTAATGACAGTGGAATGGCAGAGATCAATGAAGGACAAATTGCTGAGGAAATAGTACATGGGGGTGTGCAGGTGAGCACTGAGCCCTATCAGTGTGATCATGGCCAGGTTCCCCACCACCGTGACCACATAGACTCCTAGGAAGAGGATGAGAAGAGGCAGCTGAAGTTGTGGTTTCTCTGTTAGTCCAGCAAGGATGAACTCAGTCACTGTGGAATGATTTCCAGAGTCCCTTATCTTTGCAGCAGGTTCTGATTCTAAAAGAGAAAAAAATGAATATTCCTCTGTATGTGTATTTGTGTGTACACATATATGTTTGTGTGAGTATATGTGAAGAGAAGAATAATTCCATGAAGATCATTATTCCTGATCAGAAGAGATTCACAATTCAGGGATCTATTGAGCCTTTCCTGCTGATCAATCAGTGATTCTGGTTGAACTGGAGAAGTAATTACAGACTTCAAGAACCTCATAAATTAGAAATTTCATAACCTTTTTGCGGCACCTGAGTGGTTCTGTCAGTTAAGCATCTGACTCTTGATTTCGACTCAGGTCATGATCTCACAGTTCGTGGGTTTGAGCCCTGCATCAGACTCTGCACTGAGAGTTTGGAGTCTGCTTGGGATTCTCTCTGTCTCTCCCTGTCTCTCTCTCTCTCTCTCTCTGCTCCTGCAGCTCTCTCTCCTTCTCTCAAAATGAAAAAATAAACTTAAAAAAAAAGATATCTCATAACTTTTTAAGAGAAAGCACCAATTTCCAGACTTTTAAAGTCAGCCAGAAGGGACATTACTACTGTTATTTGTGTGGCCTCTTTCTTCCTCCCATGTTCTATATGTATATATTAATATCATGCTAGTCAAATGACAAACAGTTTTGATTTATTCAGAATAAATAATAGTAGCATGTGCTTTCTATAATGAATAAACATAGGATTCATAAGTCCACAAAAAGTAATTATGTTAGTCTGAGCTTTTTTCCTTACTGTAACTCATCTCAAAATAGCTGAAGGATGGTCAATTACTGATATCTTTCCACTGGAGAATCTCTGCTTTATATGCACCAGCTCTCATTCCTCAGGCCGATCACCCCAAGCGCAGAAACATTACTGCTTGGCAGACATCAGGCTTATATCTCAACAGCTTTTCCCAGAACAAAGAGCCATTCTCCCTCATTCTAACTGGTTGATCCCAGGCTATCATATAATGGCTTAAATGTGGGTCTTGTTGTCCACCAATATGACCAGGGGTGCATATGATTGGTCTAAGCAACTTGGATTTCCTGCTTGAAGTGGTGGAGGTCAGAAAATGATTTATATTCTCAAAATATGAGAAGGGATTTTGAAGACAAACTGTAGGTGTTACTCTCCTGGTCTTGTTTTATAATCCTGTATTTTGTGTGTGGTTTTTACAGAGTTCCAAGACAGTGAAGATATGGATCACTAGTGCACACACACAAATACAATTAGAACTTGTAGGTTATGTTCAATGCCAATCTACAGTGTGATGTGTTGTTTTTGTTTTTTTTTTAAAGACCAATGTACCTTGAGTTTTGACTTGGAAAGAAAATGAGTACATTCTAGAAAAATGCAAATTCATATTCTTAATATTCAAGCAATTGTTAGATTAGTGTTTTTAGGTTAGGGTCAAATACTTTATGTGATATAGAAAAATTGGACAACTTCAGAAAACATGACCTAGAAATTTGTCATTTTAAGAGTGGGCAAATAACCAAAGATATTTTGCTGGCAAAGCAAAAATTCATGTGGCACGTGACAACATGACATGTTCAACAGTGTCATCTGTTCAATGTGTCACTGTTCAACAAATTGCTTTATTTAAGAAGTACTGGAAAGGTACCTGGGTGGCTCAGTCAGTTAAGCATCCAACTCTTGACTTTGGCTCAGGTCCTCAGCTCATGGTCTGGGCTGGACATGGAGCCTGCTTGAAATCTCTCCCTCCCTCTACCCCTCCCCACCTTAAAAAAATAGAAGAAGAAGGAGAAGGAGAAGGAGAAGGAGAAGGAGAAGGAGAAGGAGAAGGAGTACTGTACTCATTGCCTATGTCTCCAAGAGAGTGAAATAAAGCTAACTGCTTGAAACTCTGGAGAGAAATCTTTGGTTTCACAACAAAGATGAACAGTCTCAGAAAGATCCTTGATCTTACAGTCAGAAATGTTTGAGCACAGCCTGAATAACCATTTTCCAAGCTGATATTGTTCAAGGACACAAGCACCTAATGGGTGATGGGATTAAATCATCCTTATCACCTCATCCAGTTTCACTGGTTCATGATTCGCTAATTCTAGCGGGTCTTGATAATTAAGTTAGACCAGAATGCATTGAAATCTCAACTCAACCCCATACTTGCTGTGCAACCTTGGGATAATTACATCCAATCTCCAGACCTCTGAAAAACAAAAAATGCTATCATCTGTCTCCAATGAAAACTAAATTAAACGATGCCCACAAGGTGCTAAGCACAGTTCATGGTTCTTGGTAAGAACTTAATAATGTCAATGTTAATTTAATTTTAATCTTCTGAATTTGCTCTGTTTTATATTTTATATGACCAGCATTTTCTTTCCTTATTGATGGCCAGAGTTCATTTTTTTTCCTTAGCACATCTTCTTGTCCCTCCTTCCTACACTGACACATACAAAATAAAGAGAGTTGATATTTTGCACTGAATACTAACTTCCTATCATCATTCTTTTTCATAGTCTTCACATAAAGTCCAAACTAATTTCCTTGTCATTCAAAGATTTATATCATCTGGTAACAAAAAGAAAATTTTTCTTTTTCATTTCCCGGCAAGTATTACATGATTTAACCATTTCACAAAGAGCATTTTGTTGGCTCTCATCATATTCTTTTAGCTTTTTACTTTTTTCATTTATTCCCTGTGCCCTGTGAAATCTATTTAATAGTTAGGGCCCTTTAGTTAAGGGCTTTCATAGTGAAAGCTCCAATTAATAAGACCATTTTCTGCATGTTCACGAAGATGTTTCTTATGTTTACATTTAGCATGTATATAATTCTGCATTAATTATTATGAGTTATGTACTGGTTCTTTTCAACTAAGCTATAAATGCAACATAGTACTTGCCACATACAGCAAATATCAGTAAATACGTGTTTTTAATAAAAGTGTTAAAAGGATGTTAGACATAACCCAACATAGACTCAATATAAGTGAACAAAGTCTTCACACTGCCTGGTGTGAATAAAAAGAAGTGTTCGCCATAATTCTATTCAGTAGGGGACAAGGAGATGATAAGTCTACCTTTTTGTTCACCTGATAATGTGAATATTAGAGTAATAACAGGTAGAAATAAAGAATGAGTGCACTGGGAGGACGCTAGAGTAGAGGACTCTAAAACTTTTAAAGTCAAGGACTGGGACATACTCAGACATACCCCTCTTGCCCCCCAGAACTGCAGCCATGTATAATTCTCTCCTCCATTCTTCTGAAGGGAAAAATGATCTGATGATGCTGGTAGATAGTTCTGAGTACTAACCTGGCAGGACACCTTGGTGCTGAGGGGGCCTTGGACTAAAAGTCTTCATGGCAATAATTTGGGGTCACTGATCCTGATCTGTAATGAAGCTGATGGCCTTCTGCAAAGGTTGGTTGAGATGGTATGATGATTTTATACATTGGGCAGTGATGCCAAGAGTCTGATTAGGAACAAGGAATGATAATGGGCTCCCACTAGAATCTCATCCTATGGGTATCAACCTTTGGGAAAAGAAACACTCAGAATTTCCCTTTTCCCCATTGGTTCTCAAGTGTTTGATAGTGTCACAAAGGTGGGAATCATTGTTCTTGTTAAATTATGGATTGAAAACGAGGAAGTATTAGATTTTGTTAGAGCTTGAGTGAATATCATGCCAAGCTATTTAAAAGATCAAGAATTCATGTAACTTTTAAAACATACTCTAAAGGAATTTTCTGAACTTATTTCCAACAAGGGATAAATAGAAAATCAGGGAAAACACTTTTGTATGTAAGATTTGAAAGTTTTTGTGTTCATTGACCTCTACTAACTGTATTTAGATATCATAATGTGCTCATAGAATGGTATTACTTGGAATATTTCAACTTGGGGGCTGAATATAGAAGCATCTACTAGATATTGCCATAACCCCATGAGAAATTCCTAACATGCCTAACAAGGGAGAAGATGACTTATTTTCCTCTACAATTAAAAGAGATTTGTTGAGTAACAGTGTAGATACATTGTCCCTGAGACAATCCATATGTCTCCCCAGAATTTCAACATTTGACCATTTTGAAACTTGCATAAAACAAGACACAATGGACTTTCCATTTTCCTGTTGTGAATTCCTAAGAGACTCTTCAATTAGGAAGGTCTGCTTCCTTCCGGACCCAGCTATTCTCTGGTTATTCTTGCCACCAAATGGGCCCTGGATATAACATTTAAACTCAAAGAAGCAAGATCTTAAGGCAAAATGGAAAAGTACGGATGGGATCCTTTGGTTGTATCTGGGGTTCTCTCAGGATTCATGGAAAATACCAGCTCAGCTACCAGATCTATCCTGGAAAGTATGATTCTCAAGAGGTCACAATACTGGAGTCTAGAAGCTCAAGGTAGATATTTTAGTGGACTGTCCTTCATGGTCTATACCCCTTTCTCCTAGAATCTGTGTCCATTTAAAATCTACGTGTAGGATCAGAAAACACCTTTCTTTCTACAATCCAGCCTGTCTCACCTCACAGAAATTTTACATCAAGGCCAACATTTCAGTTGCTCAAGGTAGACATGACACAGAACCGTTCATCATCTCATACAGGCAAGAAGCATGATATGCTTGTAAGACAGAGTTCTGTGAGCTATTGCTTTACGATCAGATATAGAGCATATTTGAGTGTTGACTAATTCAGGATTTCTCCACCTGTTTGGTCATCAGACTCACCTAGGGAGACTACCGTATTTATAAAGCTTATGACTGTAGAAATATAAACATGATCAAATGAGAATCAGAACTTCCCGAAACATCTTCCCTACACTCATTACTCCAGGGACAATTTAATCTCGGTAGAGGAGCTCTGATAAACAGTTTCTCTTTCCATTTCTTCTCCCCAAGATTACCTCCACAGCTCTAAATAATTCATACATCCCGCTATTTTTAGATTGCCAATTTTGAATGTTATCTCAACTATTATATTACATATGCAGTTGCTTTACTTGTTATTGCCACTGCCTCCTTTCCATCCGCCTATTTGATACTGATAAAAATTCTTTTCGTAATGGTTTCTAGACCTTTAGAAATATTCTCAAAACTTTTAATTTGTCAACAGTCCAAATGCTCTCATCTGGAGAGATTTGTATTACAGACTTCTTATTCTAACGCCAGAATTAGTGAATCATAATCTTTGAGGTCACAGATCAGTGTCTCCAATTGTAGGTCTTCAGTCTGCATTTCTCCAGCTTCAGGGTAGCAAACTCCTCTGCTTCTCAGCCCCCTGAGCCGTTCTGACCAGTGCGCTCTGAAGGTTGGTCCTGGATTCAGGCATGCCAGGCACCAAACAACAAGGAGACAAATACTCTTGAGGATTTCCGTGTCTCAAGGAACAAGACTTTGAGAAAAGAAGCAATTGCTGTTAGCATTTCCCAGGTGTCTAACTTTTTCCTTCTAGATGTCCATTCTAGGGATTCTTTGTCAATTTTGGATTTATCAATTAGTGATAAGGATTTTTCACGGGATCACCTGAATTTTTTTTTTTTAATGCAGGTTCTGGTCCAGCAGGTCTGAATGGGGTTTGAGATTCTGCATTTCTTACAAGCTCCTAGCCAGTGGGTTTGGTTCACAGTCCATA
The DNA here is from genome assembly GCF_018350195.1 of Panthera tigris. Taxonomy (NCBI): domain Eukaryota; kingdom Metazoa; phylum Chordata; class Mammalia; order Carnivora; family Felidae; genus Panthera; species Panthera tigris. The sequence goes on along the minus strand of NC_056669.1, from coordinate 21,085,471 downwards.
CAGTGAATAGCAGGTTTAAGAGGATCAGGGCACATCCTGGCAGGGTATCTTTCTTTTAAGAGGGCCAGAATTTTTTTTAAGTTGATTTATCTATTTTGAGAGAGAGAGAAAGCATGAGTTGAGAAGGGGCAGAGAGGGAGGAGAGAGCGAGAATCCCAAGCAGGCTCCTTACCAGCGGCACGAAGCCCAGTGTGGGGCTCAGACTCACGAGCTGTGAGATCATGACCTGAGTGAAGTTAGACACTTAACCAACTGAGCCACCCACGTGCCCCAATAGGGCCAGAATTTTTAAATAATTGATTGAACCACTTTTCTTTTATAAAATATGTTTATTTTATGCATAAGTAGGTAATATACTTACTTGATTCAAAGTCAGATCTATACATAATTGGATAGGGTTACAGGGTAAGAATTCAGAATTCTCGTGTAATGTTTGCTTTTCTTGAGGTCCTCACTGAAAATAATTCCACTTGCTAAATTGTATATTTAAAGAAAATATTTTATTATAGCCACCAGTGTTCCATATTAATTCCTCTTCCTTACATATTTTTGCTTTTTCCCCCTAAGCTGGGATAATTGGAAGCACATTGAGTGCAGTATGATTTAAGGTAAATTGGACACTCATATCAGGGGAGCTCTTATAAAATAGCATTAAATGCATTAAGTTCAATCTTCAAAGGAGTTTAATTTTATATTAGTTTTGGGTTATATTAGTGTTTCTCACTTATGGAGGCACATTTAAAATAATCAAGGGTGTTTTTAAAAATCTCTATATCTAGATTGTACCCCATATCAATTAAATCAAAATCTTAGTATCTGTGGTCTGATGATAATATTTTCTAAAACCCCTAAACTTTAATGTGCGCAGGTATAACGAGGGAATCTTGTCGTTCAAAAGCAGATTGTTGATTTAATAAGGCCAGTGTAGGGCTTGAGATACTGCGTTTTAACATACTCTCAGCTTTTGCCCATGCCACTGGTCTGTGGGTGGAGCAACCTCAGGAACGAGGCATCAGAGGATCTCTTGTTTTGAATCCCTTTCACTATCTATGATCCTTTCAGTTTCAAGCAAGGTTTTACATTCCCACACATCCCAAAGCTTCTTTTAGCTTTGGAATAGCGGTGGCCACAGGATTCTGGGACATTTTTAGAAGAAACTATATGTCTGGAATGCCACTCTACAGGTGAGCAGACTAGAGCTGCCTTTTCCTCAGTGTGCTGAGTTAACGAAGTGGGAAGAGAGTTGGAGGTGAAGACAGGAGTGGGAAGGGTTTAAAGAACCATTTCCATAAATGATTATACAATAATGAAAGGTACTGAAATTCGCAAAGCCACGGTTTCCATTCTGTCAGGATATATGTAGTGATTCCGGAAATTTAAAAATATGTGTGTGTGCATGTGTCCATTTTTACATATACATAGATAGAGAAACTGACAGAGAGAAATAGAGAGGGAGAGTTGAATTTTACAGACTTATGTAACCCAATTGCTTTGCTGTGAAATGTTACCTAGAGCCCCATCTTGAGAGTTCTACCATCATTGTCCTTCATTTATGTATTCATTCATTCATTCATTATTTTATTTTATTTTATTTTATTTTATTATTTTATTTTATTTTTTTCAAGTTAGTTAACATAGAGTGTCGTATTGGTTTCAGGAGTAGAACCCAGTGGTTCATCACTTACATACAACACCCAGTGCTCATCCCAAGAAATGCCCTCCTTAATGCCCATCACCCATTTAGCCCATTCCCCCTTACCTACCCTCCTGCAACCCCCAGTTTCTTCTCTGTTTTGAAGAAGTCTCTTATGATTTGCCTCCTTCTCCGTTTTTTTCTTATCTTTCCCTCCCGTCCCCTATATTCATCTGTTGTGTTTCTTAAATTCCACATATGAGTGAAATCATATGATATTTGTCTTTCATCATCCTATTTAGTAATCCAAACTAGAAATTTGCATCCATCCTCAACAATTTCCTGTACCTTCAACTCACCTCGGTTCAGCCATGTCTGAACAATCCACTTTTCAAAAATCCCTTGACACTCTCCTTCCTTTCTGGCTCCACTGTCACTGCATGAAGTGTCCTGCTTAGAACAATCAAATGGCTGCTGACCCATCTTGATTCAGCCTTGTTGTCTTTCCATTATCTTCCAACCAGCATAAGTGTGATACTACTAACATGTGAAACTACTTTTTTCACTCCCCTGCCTAAAAAATATTCAGCACCTCCCTTCACTAAAATGAGTGATGTCTGACAGTGATCCAGAGGTGATTCATGAACTGTCCTCTGTCTACTTTTCTCTTTTGTAGCTTTTCCATATTACTCAAAATATGACATGATTTTCTGGGTCTGCAGATGCTTTCTTCCTCTTTCTTGATGTTGCCATTACCCTTCACTGAGTCTGCATCTCATATAAGAACTTAAGCCCCAGTAATTCAAGGGTCTACCCACCAGGTCTCTTTTTGTTTGTCCTGTGTGAGTGTTTTTGTGTCTGTTGGACAGAGCATTGGACTAGGAATCACACCTAAGAGTTGCAATTGTAACCATTTTTCTTATCCATTTTTGGACCGATGAAAATTAAGTCAAATAAAAATATGAGGGCTTTCTCATATGAACATTTGATATCAACGAATGAATGGTTAATGGAATACAAGAGTGGTAAGATTTTTTTTTTCTGTCTTTGGAAACTATATGTAAACACTGCAACTTTCATATCAGGTGAATAAAACAGCATACTCTCCTAGGAACATTGATCTGACAATGATGAGGTGGCAGGTTTGAACTGAGAAGAGAGAGAGAACAGTTGAATATTCAGAATTATCAAACAAGTCCTCAGTTACAAGATTTTAAATGTCCAGAAGCAGAAAAGCAAAATATGAAGGGAAATATGTTTTAAAGATAAAATTGACATGACATAGCAATTGTTTGTAAATTATGGGGGAAAGAGCATAACCACATGAAAATGATACAACTTAGCAAGATTTTTAGCTTTTGTAGCAGTTACTTCATAAATAGCTGCATGGTCACTGGTATAAAGACAACGCAGTGTCGGTTGAGCTACTATACAAATTATTGCTATCAAGAATAATAACTTTAGTTTCTGTAATGGGACTCCATAAGGAGTCTCCAATATTTTGCTTTGATCGACACAGGTTTGAAAGATTCTGATTATATCAAATGAAATAAAAGTGAAAATAGGATTGAAGATATCTATAGGAAAGCAGCACTGTCATATAAGGAACTAGGGAAGCTGTTTGTGTACAGGAATTTTCTAGGATGTCTTAGACCTGTCTACAGTTACTTGAGGCCAAAGTACCGTTTAAGTAAAATCATGGGTCCTGGAGCCAAACTGCCTAGGATTAATAACTTATTATGTTTGGGACATAGGGCATTTACTCAAACTAAATAAGGTTCTATTTCTTTTAAAGGGGAATAATACTAGGGCTTTTCCTCAGGGAAAACTAAATATTTGGTAAGTAAATGCTGTAAACAAAGTTGTCCATTTAAAGTGTTCGGCATATTGCTTGATATTTTATAAAATCTTAATAATATACATATTGCTATTATCTTCAAAATATTCATTGTCATCTTATTGTTGTATTATAATTAAAATAAAACTAAGGCTACTTTCATACTCCAGAGTCTTTGACTTTATTCTTTGTATTTCTCCACACATAATCACTTTAATAAGGTTCAAAGGAGTGGCCTGGAGGGGAATTTAGGAATTGTGTTCTTTGGGGAAGTGTCATTGGATTTCCAAAACTGTGTACAATAAACCTAACACATTACATATCTCAGCAAATCTGAAAGACCTGCTTCTGATATGACATTATGATATTGATTCTATTCATGAACATTTTCTACTGCCCTGAATTTTCTTCAGGGCAAATTTGACATCCTTATTCTGCAGACTATAGATCAGGGGGTTCAGCATGGGCACAATGGTGGTATAAAACACAGAGGACACTCTCCCTTGGTCCATGGAGCTCACGGATGATGGCTGCAGGTACATGAACGCAGCAGATCCAAAGAAAACGGCAACAGCGGAGATGTGGGAGCTGCAGGTCCTGAAGGCTTTGCACCTGCCCTCGGTGGAGCGGATGCGGAGGATGCTGGCAATGATGAAGATGTAGGAGGCAAGGATGGTGAAGGCAGGAGTCAGAATGTTAAATGCACTCAAGACTAGGACCAATAATTCATTGATGAAGATGCTGGAACAGGATATCTCCAGGAGTGGAAAGAGATCACAGAAATAATGGTTAATCACATTGCGCTGGCAGAAAAGGAGCCTCATCATAAAACCCGTATGGATTGTAGATCCAACGATGCCCAAAATATAAACTCCCACTGTGAGCCGGAAACAGATGTGTGAAGACATGACGACATTGTAAAGCAAGGGGTTGCAGATGGCAGCATAGCGGTCATAAGCCATTGCAGCTAACATGTGACACTCTGAGATAGCAAAAAGGAGGAAGAAATAGAGCTGAGTCATGCATGCTGAGTAGGAAATTATGTTCTTCTCAGTCACAAAGTTCACTAGCATTTTGGGGGTAATGACAGTGGAATGGCAGAGATCAATGAAGGACAAATTGCTGAGGAAATAGTACATGGGGGTGTGCAGGTGAGCACTGAGCCCTATCAGTGTGATCATGGCCAGGTTCCCCACCACCGTGACCACATAGACTCCTAGGAAGAAGAAGGAAAGGGGCAGCTGGAATCCGGTCTTCTCTGTTAGCCCAGCGAGGATGAACTCAGTTACTGTGGAAATATTTCCAGGGTCCATTATCCCCTCATCTGGTTCTAAGCTTAAAAAACAGAAAATGAGTGTACTTGTGGTGTGTGTGTGTGTGTGTGTATGAGACAGAATAATTTTATGGAGATCATTATTTTATTCCTCATCAAGGGACATTCATAATGTTGGTATCTCTTGAATCTCTTCCATCACTCTAGGGCAACCTATGATTCCAGCTGACCAGAGGAAAATTCAAGATACTTATAATTAAGATATTTCTAATTTTTAATAGAAAACACCAAGTTTTAGATTTTTTTTTGAGCTAGTTAGTAGGAAAGTTACTACCATTATTTCTTTTTTTTAAGTCTTTATTCAAATTCCAGTTAATTAACATGCAGTCTAATACTAGTTTCAGGTTACAATATGGTAATTCAACTACTGTTATTTCTAATGACTCTTTCCTATATCCTTTGGGATATCCTATATGTATACAGTAATGTCACACTTATCAAATGGCATAATGATTAAATTTTCATTTAATTCAAAATAAGAAAGAGTAACTTGTTTTATACAGTTAATAAACATAGGATTCACAAGTCTGTAAAAAGTTGTTATTTTGACCTGAATCATTTTCCTTACTAGAACTCGAACTCAGAATAAAAACCTGAAGAACTGGGCAACTACCAATACCATCCCACCTGGAATTCTGCTAGTCTGTTCGTCGAGGGTTCCTTCACCCAGGAAGAAAGCTGCTGCCTCATAAGGTAAGAACATAGTATACTTACACCTCAACAACTTCTCCCATAGTGAAAACTGTCTTCCTTTGTTTATAAATTCAACTAATCCCAGGGGAGTGACACAATGGCCAAAATTTAGGTAATATATTGCATCACTATGGCCAGAGAAGCAGAGGATTATAAATAATTTAAGTTAATTGGACTTCATGTTGGTGGTGGAGGCCAGAAAACTACACTTATTCCCAAAATATGAGCAAGGTTTTGGAAGAAAAACACCCTGGTGTCTTCTTATCATGTATTTCTCACGTACTCTCTACAGAATTGAAAGACGATAGAGGTATGGATTATTAGAACACGTGCAAAATACAACTACAAATTTTAGATTAAATTCAATACGAGACAACGATGTGATTTTAAAAAAAAAAGGCTAATATATATTTCATTTAGATTGCAAAGAAATTAAAGAGATTCTAGAAAATGGAAATTTATTTTCTTAATACTCAAGCAACAGTTGGAATATTGTTTTCAATTTGGGTTACAATGCTTTCTGTGATTTAGAAAAACTGGAAAATTTCAGAAAAACTATCAGAAATCTTGTCTTTTAAGGAATGGCTGAAGTAACTGAGGATATTTATTAGCAAAAAAAGATTTATGTGACACATAACAGTTACTGCCAAATGTTCAACATAATGCTACATTTAAAAGATGTTGGATTCATTTTTTTAAGTTTATTTATTTATTTTGATAGAGAAAGAGAGAATGCTAAAATTGGGAAAGGACAGAGAGAGAGGGAAAGAGAGAATCCCAAGCAGGCTCAGTGCTGTCAGCACGGACCCCCAATGCAGGGCTCAAACACATGAACTGTGAGATCATTACCTGAGCCAAGATCATGACCTAAGTCGAAATTAAGAGTCAGATGCTTAACTGACTGAGCCACCCAGGCTCCCCATTTTGATATTGGACTCATTTTATATGTCTCCAAGAGAATGAAGTCAAATGACCTGCTTGAAACTATTGGAAGAAATATCTGGTTTCACATCAGAGAACATTACAGTCACACATAATCTGATCTTATAGCCAGAAATGTTCGAGCACAGCCTAAAAGGCCACGGAGCAGATATTGTTGATGGATGCAAGGTTTAGATGGGTGGTTGGATTAAATCATCCTGAATATCTCTTTAAATTCCAACTTTCATGACTGTGTACTTCTAATAGGTCCTGATATTAGCATAGTAGCCATTGATGCAAAAAATTCAGTCCTACATTTGCTCTAATGTTCTGAAAAATGAAAACATTAATTTCTGTCCTGTGTGAAAATTAAATTAAATGATACCTGTAAAGTGAGGTCCCCAGCACAGTTCCTGGCTCTTGGTAAGAACTTAATCAATGTCAGTGTTGTTTCAATTGTAATCTATTTAAGTATCTCCCTGCTCTGTTTTTCATTCGCCCAACACTGTCATTCCCATAATGGCAGTAAGAGTTTCCAATTTCTTTCCTCAGCAGATCTTCTTGTTGTTTCTTTCCATGAACACATGATAATACAGAGATTTTCAACTTTTTTACTGAATACTAACCTCTTAAAATAATCAGTATTTTCCAAGGTCTCCAAATAAAGTTCAAACTAATTTGTCATTCAAAGATTTACAACAATAACAACAAAGTTTTCTTTTTTATATCCCAACAAATACCATGTTATTTAGTTATTTGGTAGACTGTTAGTTTTTACTCACCATATCCCTTTAGCTTTTCTCTTCTTCCATTCCATCTACCTTATGACGTTTATTCAGCATTTAGGATCATTTAGTTAAGAATTTAATATGAGAGAGGTACCTGGGTGGCTCAGTGGATTGAACGTCAGACTTCAGCTCAGGTCATGATTTCGGGGTTCATGAGTTCCAGCCCCACTTTGGGCTCTGTGCTGACAGTTTAGAGCCTGGAGCCTGCTTCAGATTTTGTGTCTCCCTTTCTCTCTGCCACACACACACACACACACACACACACATACTCTTTCTCTCTCTCTCTCTCTCTCTCTCTCTCTTTCAGTCTCTCAAAAATAAATAAACATTTAAAAAAATATTTGAAAAGTTTAGTAGGAGAGCCCCAGTTAACATGACCATTTTGTGTGTGTGCCTATGAATACATTTCTTGTGTTTTATATAAGCACTTACTTTATATTAATTAGGATGAGTTATTTACTGGTTTCCCTTCTCTACTAGACTGTAAAATCAATACAATACTTAGCACAGTGCTTTGCATCTAGTGACCCTCAATCGATATGTGTTTAATAAAATTATGAAGGAAGGTTAGAGATATATTAACATAGACTCAATCTAAGTCGGCAAAGCCCTCACACTGCCTGAGTTGAAATGAGTAAACAAAAAAGTTTCTGCCGTAATTTTATACTAGAGGGGACAGAGAGATAACAAAGGGGCCTGTGGTCATGAGAAAGCGTGAACAATAGAACAAGGACAAGTGAGGATGAAATGGCTGTGTACATCTCTGTGTGTGCTGGGAAAGGAGCCTGAGTGGAAAGCTAAGATTTTAAAATCCAAGGACTGTGATTCAGACATAGCTTTCCTTCTTCACAGAGAATTCAGTGCTGTGTACTTTTCTTCTTCATTGTTCTGAAGGGAAAAATGATCTGACAATGCTGGTGGATAGTTCGGAGTACCAACCTTGCAGGACTCTTTAGTGCTGAGGGAGTCATAGCCTATAAGTCTCCTTTGGCCATTGTTTTTAGTCACTGATCTTGATCTCTGGTGAAGCTGATGCCCAAAACTGTCTGTCTCCCTGCAAAGGTTGGTTGATATTATCTGAGGATTTTACACCCTGGGTATAGATGCTAAGGGTCTGATTAAGAGCAAACGATGATAATGGCCTCCCACTAGGATCTTATCCCACAAGTATCCACTCATGGGAAAAGAAACAATTAGAATTTCCCTTTCTCCGTTGGTACTCAAGGGCTTAATAGTGTCACAAAAGTGCTATTCATTGTTCTCATTAGGTTACACATTAGAACCAAGGATGTGAGAGATATTGTTAGAGCTCTGGTGGATTTCATGCCAGCCCATTTTTAAATGCAAATTTCAGGAAATTTATAAGACATACACTAAAGTTTTCTGAAGTCCCTTCCCACAAGGGCAAAGTAGAAAATCAGGGAAAACAACCTGGTTATGTAAGATCTGAAAGTTTTTTTCATTGGTCTCTGTTAACTGTATTTAGATTTCATAATGTACTCAGAAAACAGTGATGTTTGGAATATTTTAACTTGTGGCCTAAGTGAAAGCATATGCTAAATATTGCATAAATCCCTGGGAAGTTCCTAATTAGAGTAAGAAGGAGATATGGTAACTTTATTTTTTTCTAAAATAAAGAGAAATGATGAGGAGCAAAGAAATATGTGTGCTATACAAATTATTTTATTTCTGTATAAATACTGAATCATTTTATTTGTTTGGTAATAAAAACCGATGGTTTAATCCCATTAAAAATGGCCAGGGGACCTGAATAGACATTTTTCCAAAGAAGATGTATAGATGGCCAACAGCACATGAAAAGATACTCAACATCATTAATCATCAGGGAAATGCAAATCAAAACTACAATATCATCTTATACCTGTCAGAATGACTAAAATCAGAAAGACAAGAAATAAGTTTTGGTGAAGATGTGGAGAAAAGGAACACTTGTGTATTGTTTGTGGAAATGTAAATTGGTACAGCCACTGTGGAAAACAGTATAGAGGTTCCTCAAAAAGCTAAAAATAGAAATATCATATGATCCAATAATTCCACTACTGGATATTTACCCAAAGGAAACAAAACATTAATTCAGAAGGATACATGCACCTTTATGTGTAATGCAGAATTATTTACAATAGCCATTCAAGTGTCCATAGAAGCCATTCAAGTGTCCATCAATACATAAGTGGATAAAGATGATATAGCATATCTATACAATGGAATATTACACAGTCATAAAAAAAGGTCTTGCCATTTGTAACAACATAGATGGACCTAAAGGGTATTAGGCTAAGTGAAATAAGTCAGACCAAGAAAGACAAATACCACATGATTTCGCACATATGTGGAATCTAAAAACCAAAATGAATAAACAAAAAGTAGAATCAGACCTGTAAATACAGAGAACAAACTTTTGGTTGCCAGAGGGGAGATGGATGGGGTATGAGCAAAAAGGGATGAAGGGAAGAGGGAGGTACAGGCCTGCAGTCATGGAATGAGTAACTCACAAGAATAAAAGGCACAGCAAATGGAATGTAGTTAATGGTATTGTAATAGTATTGTATGGGGACAGATGGTAGCTACATTTGGGGCAAGCATAGAATAATGTACAGAGATGTTGAATCAGTATGTTCTATACCTGAAACTGAAGTAACATTGTGTGTCAACTATATTTGAATTTAAAAAAAAAAAAAAAAAAAAAAGAGGGAAAGGAAAGCTTACTGGTAAGACCTTGGCTGGCAGGTAGTGTATGTTACCTATTGTGGTTAGTCATAGTCTTCATGCCAAACATGTAAAATTAAAAGTTTATTAACCCTATATTTTAATAATGCTGATTTACAATATACCATCCTTTCCTATAACTAGTAGAAGTTAAGTCTTGAAAAACATATTAAAATATAAGGCAATAAGTATTATCAAAGGAATTGTACTTGACTTATTTCATCAATTTAAGTTAGCAAATAACCATTGTTATGCATCCTATATCTAGGAGATATCCTAATTCTGCAAATTTTGTTTGCATGCACTTTGCTTTCTAACTCTATGTCCAATACACTTGGTGTGCTATCGTGTCCACATGGTGCCCAGGTCAATGTCTAATATACCCTATCATATGGTGATGCTGTCCATGTGACTGGCATGAATCCTGTCCATGTGACTGACAGGACTATGAATCCAGTCCTCCCGCACTGTTCTTCAAAATTATCAAGTAGAATGAACAATTTCATTACTTGTGGACATACACTGTTGTCTCTGGATTGCTTCCTTATCAAACCTTCTCTGAGAATTACAAAGCTTTTCTCAAGCAAAATACCCATTTCCTTCTATTTTCAAGGATCTTATTCAGGACAACTCTGACATCTTTATTCCTCAGGCTATAGATCAGGGGGTTCAGCATAGGCACAATAATGGTGTAAAACACAGAAGACACTTTCCCTTGGTTCATGGAGCTCACGGATGATGGCTGCAGGTACATGAACGCAGCGGATCCAAAGAAAATGGCAACAGCGGAGATGTGGGAGCTGCAGGTGCTGAAGGCTTTGCACCTGCCCTCGGTGGAGCGGATGCGGAGGATGCTGGCAATGATGAAGATGTAGGAGCTGAGAATCATGAAGCTGGGGGCGAGGATATTAAGTGCACTGAAGCACAAAACTACCACCTCATTGATATAAGTACTGGAGCAGGAGAGCTCCAACAGTGGGAAAAGATCACAGAAGTAATGGTTGATTCTGTCAGCCTTACAGAAGAGCACTCTTAGCATGCAGCCTGTGTGAGCTGTGGCACCAGTCAAGCCCATGATATACACCCCAGCTACCAGCCGGGAGCAAACCTGATAAGACATGGTGACATTGTAAAGCAATGGGTTACAGATGGCAACATAGCGATCATATGCCATTATAGCCAACATATGACATTCCGATATAACAAAAACAAGGAAGAAGTAGAGTTGAGTCATGCATGCTTGGTAGGAGATGAAATTCCTCTCTGTCACAAAGTTCACTAGCATTTTAGGGGTAATGACGGTGGAATGGCAGAGATCAATGAAGGACAAATTGCTGAGGAAATAGTACATGGGGGTGTGCAGGTGAGCACTGAGCCCTATCAGTGTGATCATGGCCAGGTTCCCCACCACCGTGACCACATAGACTCCTAGGAAGAGGAAGAAAAGGGGCAGCTGGAGTTCTGGGCTCTCTGTTAACCCAGCAAGGATGAACTCAGTCACTGTGGAATGATTTCCTGCTGTCATTTTCCTCTGGGAATTTTATGTAGAAAGAGAAGAAGAAAAATTGTGGTAGATATTTATTGTCCCACCATGCAATGTAGTATGAAACAGAATTTGTCTTTTCAGCCATGTAGCTTCAGTTCTGTCTGTCCCTGATCTATGTTAGCGCTCAAAGACGCTGAGGTCTCCATAATGTGGGGCATGTAAATAAATATCAGTTAGAACTGTCCCTTTTTTGTTCTATGCTGTAAAAGTTTGTCTTATGCACTTCTATGTTTATGCAGCATTATTTACCCTAGCCAAATTGTGGAAGCACCCCAAGTGTCCATTGATAGATGAATGAATAAAAATGTAAAGATTTATATATATAACAGAATATAATTCAGCCATAAAAAAGAATGAAATCTTGCCATTTGCAATGACATGGATGGAGCTAGACAGTATTATTACACTAAGCAAAATCAGTCAGTCAGAGAAAGACAAATATCATATGATTTCACTTGTACATAGAATTTAAGAAACAAATGAGCAAAGGGAAAAAAGAGAGAGAGAGAGTAAACCAAGAAACAGACTCTTAACTATAGAGAACAAACTGATGGTTACCAGAGGGGAGGTGGGTTGGCGGGGGGGGATTGACTAAATAGGTGATGGGCATTAAGGAGTCCATGTGTGGTGATGATCACCGGGTGATGTATGGAATTGTTGAATCACTATATTGTACACCTGAAACTAATATTACAATGTGTTAACTAACTGGAATTTAAAAAGAAACTAAAAAAAAACAAAAATGAAAAGACTGGTGATATTACTGTGTATTAGGTACGTAACAGTTTGCTGTCCAGGCACTTTAGAAAAGGTATCTGATTTATTTTTCCCAGATGAGAAAACTAAAATTCAGGGACTTCAGTTACTTGGTAGTGGAGACTCTGTGGCTTTTCATTATAGGTGTGGATGATAGTTTCCTAATAGCACAGGTGAAAAATTCAAAATAGCCACGAGAAATAAAAGTGATAATAATGGGCTTGAGCTAATACTGATATCTGCCAGAAACACCATTCTTTCTAAAACCAAAGCATGTACAAAACACATGCTAGTTCAAAGAACATAAGAGATGGAGAAAAAAATCATAATAGTGATACTAACATTTATTGAGTGATTCTAAATAGAGCAGAGTCTAGGTAAGATTCTATTGAGATGAATCTGATACTGGTTACCTATCTATGCATGGATTGCCCAATGAATAGTGTATGAATAAAGGGAACCAACTGGGTTCACAGCATGAAATAAATAAAAACAAAAAGCCTTTGTCAGTTGCACATAAACTATTAGGAGCACGGTGCCATTCTGCCACTAAAATATCTGTCTGTAGTATTTATGTTTACACTGTGCAAGATATGGCTGGAAACAGATAAAGCCAAAATTTAATCTTCTATGTAGTACTCTGTCTTCCAGTTCCAACATTTTTTTGTATAATACTAATGATTGTTTCTATAGCAAAATAATCTCAGTCTTTGGAATTTACAGCTTTCACATGCTTACTATTTTGTTAACTATTGCTTAGTTATGTAAAAGTATATCTCAAATGTTTTTAAATAGGAAATGGTTTTCTGCCATTCTCTTACTGTTGACACTTTCATCTATAGGCATGGAATTCACTTATGATGGTGAAGACATCTTTAGGTAGCAGGCCACTGGTGATTTTGAAAAGTTATTTATCCAGATTTTAGTGATAGCACCATGTAAAACTGTTTGCCTTCTTAGATATAAATTTATTTAACTTAAAAAAAGTGAAATTTGTAATATATGTATTTGCTCCTATACTCCCTCCCCACCTGGATCATCATTCTTTTTTTTTTTTTTTTAAGTTTATTTATTTATTTTGAGAGAGAGAGAGAGAGCAGGGGAGGAGCAGAGAGAGAGGGAGAGAGAAGATCCCAAGCAGGATCCACACTGCCAGCACAAAGCCCAATGTGGGGCTTAAACTCACAAACTGTGAGATCATGACCCGAGCAGAAACCAAGAGTCGGACGTTAAACCAGCCACCCAGGTGCCACAGTGGGTCACCATTCTTGAAACTGTATTGGGAAAAGAGCTTTTGTCTTAAATCTTCCCGAGTCGGCTCACACTGCAGCCTGCCTCACTGCTGTCTCACTGCTGTACATTTTCCAACAATAACTCCTTGTTGGGCCTTTCCCATCTTTGCCACCCATTAGTGACTGGAAGTGATAAAACTGCCCACGATGTTCTTCCTTTTTTTTTTTAAAGCACCATTAACACATGACCATTGGATATAATACATTTTTACTAAAGGCTTAGTCGTAGTGTAGTGATTATACCTTTGGCAGAATACAACTTCAAACTGAATGTTACAAAGTCATGGTGTAAGGAATTTTTTTCTTGCAGCGGCCAGTGCTTGACTGCCACATTCTCCTCTCTTTCTAGAAAAGGAATAGCAAGTTAGGCAGAAGTAGTTCAGTAGCTATGTTTTATCTTGATAGCACAGCTTTAGAATATGTTACAGAACATGGAGTTTTCAAATCACCACTCTCTATAAACTTAAAACCTCTATATACTTCTGCTACCTACTTGACCCATGAAAGTATTTGAGTTTGTAAATCTTCTCTAAAACTTTCTCTCCTGTCCTCCTTTAGGAAACAGACTCTCCCTTGAGAGGAATAATGACAACTCTAAAATTCTCCTTTATTCAAATGATCAAAATTAAATTTTTTTTGATTTCCTCATTTGTTTGTGGTAAAAAAAAAAATCACATAACATAAAATTTACAATCTTGACCATTTTACGTATAGAGTTCAGTAGTGTCAAATATGTTCACATTGTTGTGAAACAGATCTCCAGAAATTTTTCATCTTGCAAATCTGAAACTCTGTACCCATTAAATAAATCCCTTTTCTCTCTCTCCCTTGGGCCCTGTTAAGTCCTATTCTGTATGTTTCTATAAATTTAACTACTTTACGTACCTCACATAAGTGAAATCATACAGTATTTGTATTTTTCTGACTGACTTATTTCACTTAACATAATGTCCTGAAGATTTCTCAAACTTAAATGACTCAAAGGACCGCCTTGATTTAAAAAAAAAAAATAAGATGTTGGGACACCTGGGTGACTCAGTTGGTTAAGCATCCAACTTCGGCTCATGTGATCTTGCCGTCAGTGAGTTCGAGCCCCCCGTCAGGCTCTGTGCTGACAGCTCAGAGCCTGGAGCCTGCTTCTGATTTTGTGACTCCACTCTCTCTGTCCCTCCCTTCCTCATGTTCTGTCTCTCTGTCTCTCAAAAATAAATAAATAAATAAATAAATAAATAAATAAATAAATATTAAAAAAATAAAAAAAATAAAATAAAAATTAAAATGTTATGATGCAATTTGAAGAGCATATGCCCTGTCAAAAAATATTGTTTTATATTTTAAATAACATCAACAGCATCCACAAAAAAACACAGCTAACGTTGTACTTAACGGAAAAAAGATTGAATATCATCCCCTCAGATGAGGAACATGGCAATGATGGCCATCCCTCTACTTCTACTCATCCTTATACTGGAGATTCTATCTATATCAATCAAGGAAGACAATGGAATAAAACACATCCACAATGGAAGGGAAGAAGTAGAACTATCTCTATTCACAACTTACATGATGTAACCTATAGAAAATGTTAAGGAATTTGCAAAAGAAATCTTAGAAGTAATTAACAAGTTCAACAAGGTTGACGAATACAAGATCAACATACAATGTTCAACTGTATTTCTATACACTTGCAATAAATAATCCAAAAAAAATTCCATGTTTAATAGCATCAAAAATAATAAAATACTTAGAAGTAAATTAAACAAAGAAACACAAGACATGTACACTGAAAATTACAAAACATTATTGAAAGAAATTAAGCAAGACCTACATGAATGAAAAGATATCCCATGTTTATGAATCAAAAGCTTTAACATTTTGGGGCACCTGGGTGGCTCAGTTGGTTGAGCATCTGACTTTGGCTCAGGTCATGATCTCATGGTTTGTGAGTTCAAGCCCCACGTTGGGCTCTGTGCTGATAGCTCAGAGCCTGGAGCCTGCTTCGGATTCTGTGTCTCCCTTTCTCTCTGCCCCTCCCCTGCTCATGCTCTGTCTCTCTCTGTCTCAAAAATAAATAAAACATTAAAAAAAATCTTTAACATTTTTAAGAAGGCAATTCTTCCCAAATTGAGCTACAGAGTCAATACAGTTTCTATCAAAATGTTAGTTGTTTTTGCAGATATTGAACAGCTCTTCCTAGAATTCATGTGGAGATATAAAGGATTCAGAATAGCCAAAATAAACTGGAAAGCGAACAAAGTTGGAAGACTCAGACTTCCTAATTTGAAAGCTTGCTATAAAGCTACAGTAATCAAGACAGTGTATCACTAACATAATGGACACATATATCAATGGAATTGAAATTAGAGTTTAGAAATGAACACATACATCTGTGGTGGATTGATTTTGACAAGGATTCCAGAACAATTGACGAGGAAAGAATAATATTTTCATTAAATGGTTCTGGAATAACTGGATAGCTACATACATAAGAATATAGTCAGATCCCTTCCTCACACCATACACAAAACTTACTTCAAAATGGGCCTTAGACCTAAACATAAGAGCTAAAACTACTACACTCTTTAAAAAATCTGTAAAAGTAAGTATTTGTGCCTTAGGAATAGGAGATGTCTTCTTAGATAAGATGTCAAAAGTACAAGAAACCATGTAAAAAATAAATGATATCATCAAAATTAAAAGCTTTTGTGTTTCAAAGAATATCATCCAGGAAGATGAAAAGACAACCAACAGATGAGAGAAAATATTTGCAGGTCATATATCTAGCAAAGAACCTGTATACAGAAAATATAAAAACTCTTACAACTCAACAATAAAAAGACAACCCAATTTTAAAATGGGTAGAGGATTTGAGTAGACATTTTTCCAAAGAAGATACACAAATGACCAATAAGCACCTGAACACCATCTTTTGTCACTAGGGAACTGCATATCAAAACTACAATGAGATACCACCTAATACACATTAGAATGGCTATAATCAAAAAGACAGACAATAACAAGTATAGGCAAGGATCTGGAGAGATTAGATCCCTCATAGAGTGCTGGTGGGATTGCAAAATGATACAGCTGCTTAGAGAACCAGTTCAGTAGCTCCTGAAAGTGTTAAACAAAAAGTTACCATATGACCCAGAAGTCCTACTCTTTTTTTTTTTAATTTTTTTTTTTAACGTTTATTTATTTTTGAGACAGAGAGAGACAGAGCATGAACGGGGGAGGGTCAGAGAGAGCGAGACACAGAATCTGAAACAGGCTCCAGGCTCTGAGCTGTGAGCACAGAGCCCAAACTGGGGCTCAAACTCACGGACGGCGAGATCATGACCTGAGCCAAAGTCGGCCACTTAACCGACTGAGCCACCCAGGCTCCCCCAGAAGTCCTACTCTTAAGTACATACAAGAATTGAAAATAAATGTCCGCATAAACGCTTATATATAAATGTTTAGCAATATTATTTATAATAGTCAAAAAAACGAAAACCATCCAAATGTCTATCAAATGATGAATGGATAAACAAAGGTATACCCATAAAATGGAATAGTATTCTGCCATAAAAAGTAATGAAGTATTGGGATGCCTGAGTGGCTCAGTCGGTTAAGTGTCCAACTTTGGCTCACAGTTTGTGGGTTAGAGCCCTGCATCGGGCTCTGTGCTGACAGCTCAGAGCCTGGAGCCTGTTTCAGATTCTGTGTCTCCCTCTCTCTCTCTGCCCCTCACCTGCTCGTGCTCTGTCTCTCTCAAAAATAAATAAACATTTAAAAAAAATTTTTTTAAGTAATGAAGTATTGAGGCATGCCACATCATGGATGAACCTTAAAACATTATGCTAAGTGAAAGAAACACAAAGGGCCACATATTGTATTATTCCGTTTATACAAAGTGTCCAGAAAAGATAAACTTATGTAGAGAGAAAGTCTCTTCCAGGGGCTGGGAGCAAGGGAGAATGGGAAGTGACTGCTGATGAGTACAGAGCTTTATTTTTGAGGGGAGGGAGGAAGTAATGAAAATGTTCTAAAATTAGGACGTGGTGATGATGGTCGTTCAATTCCACGAATATACTAAAAACACTGATTTGTACACATTGCATGGTTGAATTATATAGTGTGTGAATTACATCTCAATAAAACTGTTATAAACAAGTAAAACAACCACAACAAAATGATGGTGATAACATTCTGACTATACAAAACATTTCACCACCACCTGCGAATTTGCCATTGTCCTCCAAGCCTTCCCCATCTAGGTTATGCCGGTGTATACCTCTTTATTATGCCAAATTTCCCTACTAAATGTTTTCTTCAAACAATGAGATCTTCCCCAGCAAAAAATTATGCAACAGTGGCTCAAAAATTATAACCATATTTTACAATTATATTTTTTCTCTCTGGTAGATAAACAAGAAAAATATAGGATTTAACCATAAATTGTTAATAAGTTAAAGATATAAGAAATAAATATGCTCTATTTAAAATGTTTCTCCTTTGTCCTATGTCTTCATCAGAGAAAGAAAAATCAACAAGTACAAAACAAGTAAAGTAAACATAGTCAAGATGGCCTGAAAACACAGTACCTAGTACTGAAAAAACCCAGTAGTTTGCTGCTTGGTGTCTGTTTTCCTTTTACTCCTCGATAAGCAGAAAGCTTGCCATCTCCAGCAGAAACTAACCATCCTTGGTTCTGGGTCAATTCTATACTTTACTGTGAAGAATTTAAGTATGTCTAATGCACAAAACTGTCCGTTCATGATCAAGCCAAACCTGTTGCCAATTTTATAAACCCAAAATGGTAGTTTCCCCATTATCTTTTACAAAAATCCCAGTTATTTCTTTTAATCCATCCCCTAATTTTACCTTACCTGATATTAAAAAGACTGAGTTGCTACATCCTTCCATATTTCTCTGACTCTTTACAATGGCCACTGTTTCTCCTATACTCCTGGCCCTTCACAAAAGTGAGCCAGTAAATACTCCTGCCCATCACAGAAGTTCCATTATATCTTGTCCAGTCTTTGTAATTTTGACTGAAGATGTTGGGCTTTTATTCATTATGTGTGACCATCTCCCTCTGAAGTCTGACTCTCACACATGGTCACAGTTTCTATTATTTTCTGTTCTGTCCAGGTAACAATACCTGTCTGTTTGAATGCCCATTACTCGTACAACTGGATAATTACCAACATTGCATCCATGGTCTTTTCTTATCTTAGTTTGATCTATCTGACAGATGAATGAGTCCTGAGGAAAACACCAAAACAGATTAAAAAAGAAAAAAAATTTTGAGCTCTTATAAAAGAAATATTATGACTTATAACCCAGAATTTTTGTTTCTCTAGTTTTACTAGGTTAATAGACTAAAAGAATGTTCTAGTCCTATCTTGATTTCTAAAAAGTTTTTGCTAAATTTCTTGTGAGTCTATGGACATAAGTAATGTGTGGTAGGTAAAAATATAGAACAAACTTCATAGCTGCATGAATTCAATGAACATCTAAAGATAAATCATAAAATGAAAAAAATTAAGTTATTATCCCATAGGACTTGCATACTTAGTCTTGTCTTGAAAAACATTCTATCAGTAACTTGGATGATACCATGGAGGAAATCATTATGAAATTCAGAGACAACATTAACAAAGAAAAGAGTAATAAACACTTGTATGATGATAATGATTTAAGAAGAGAATGTTAGGTGAATGTAAACTGATATTAAAAAGAAGAATTTAGGGTCACATGGGTAGCTCAGAGGGTTAAGCATTCGACTCCTGATTTTGGCTCAGGTCATAATCTTGCAGTTTATGAGTTTGAGTCCCACATCAAGCTCTGTGCTGGCAGCACAGAGCCTGCTTGGGATTCTCTCTCTCCCTCTCTCTCTCCCCATCTCTCTCTCTCTCAAAATAAATATATAAACATTAAAAAAAGAATTTAGAAATCTTGCCATTTGCAATGACATGGATGGGTCTAGAGAGTACTACACTTAGCGAAATCAAATCTCTACACTCAGAGAAAGACAAATACCATATGATTTCACTCATATGTGGAATTTAAGAAACAAACATAGGGGAAAAGAGTGAGAGAGAGCGACAAACCAAAAAACAGACTTTTAACTATAGAGAACAGTTGGTTGGTTACCAGAGGGGTGGGGGGTGGGGGATGGCGGAAATGGGTGATGGGGATTAAGGAGGGCACTTGGCCCCAGGTGTATGGAAGTGTTGAATCACTAAATTGTACACCTGAAAATAATATTACACTTTATGTTAACTGATGGAAATTTAAATTAAAACTTTAAAAAGAGGGAAAATTTAACAGTTTTATAAGCATAAAATTTTTCATGAGCACTCAGGCTAGAGATGAATGAGAGAATCCCTGCTCTTCAGAATGTACAATCTAGGAGCGGGGAGGCAGACTAAGAGATGTGACACGTGATTGCGCAAGTCTTACAGGAACACAATAAATGTGGTGCTAACCCAGAATAGGCGTCAAGGAAGGCTTCCAAAAGAAATATGAATCTAGGACAAGTAGGGATAAGCCAGGTCTGCAACACATTCAAAACTGAGAGGCATTGGCCTCACAGCCCTCATGTTCAAAAGATCCGGATCAAGAGAAAAAAAACACTTAACGATGCTATTAAGTTCATTAAAAGAAACATACTAAGGTGATAGTCACACAAGATAAACTGCATCTGGTGAATTGTGCTTAGTTCTGGGGGCCGTATTT
The DNA here is from genome assembly GCF_018350195.1 of Panthera tigris. Taxonomy (NCBI): domain Eukaryota; kingdom Metazoa; phylum Chordata; class Mammalia; order Carnivora; family Felidae; genus Panthera; species Panthera tigris. The sequence goes on along the minus strand of NC_056669.1, from coordinate 21,065,219 downwards.
TATGATGACAATTTACAAACGATAATTATCCATGAAAACTGAAGATTTGGATCAAAATAATTTACATCAAGTGTCTACATGACTGGTAACAGGAATTGGAATTCAATTTTTTGTATGTTACTTCAAAGGGAGGAGCTATGGCCAATGAGCTGTTTCTTTTTTTTAATTAATTAGTTAATTAATTAATTAATTAATTAATTAATGTATTTATTTATTTATTTTTAATATGAAATTTATTGTCAAATTGGTTTCCATACAGCACCCAGTGCTCATCCCAACAGGTGCCCTCCTCAATACCTATCACCCACCCTCCCCTCCCTCCCACCCCCCCATCAACCCTCAGTTTATTCTCAGTTTTAAGAGTCTATTATGGTTTGGCTCCCTCCCTCTCTAACTTTTTTTTTCCTTCCCCTCCCCCATGGTCTTCTGTTAAGTTTCTCAGGATCCACATAAGTCATACAGAGAAAGACAGATACCATATGTTTTCACTCTTATGTGGATCCTGAGAAACTTAACCTGTTTCAAAATCAAATATCTAACCATTAAATATGTATGGGTTGAGTTATGAAAAAGATCATTTTCTGTGTCCAGATGCATTCTAGCAAAACATGAATAACCATCTTCTAAAAGCTTTAGGAAATTTTTTTAATGTTGTGAGGAAGCTAAACTCCTTTAACATTCTGAGATTAAAAATTCTAGAATAGAGAGAACTCAGATACTCACCCTTTACTTGGAAATTTTACTCTGGGTTAAATGTATTATTTAGACCATGTATCCTCCAAGGAAAATAGCTCTTGAGAATCACAGTAAAGGCTATTCAAAAATAGACATTTCTGGGCTCTCCTTTACTGAAGGAATCAAAGGCAGGTCTGGATTTCTGAGATGTTTACATAGATAATATGTATCAAAACCCATGATTCCCTATTGTAGTCTCATAATGCTACCAAAGTCACTTGCCAAAGTGATTTGTTTTTATCTAGGGTAATATACAAGAGGTATCATCATATAGTTTCATATATATATATATACATATATATATATATGTATATATATATATATACACTCCCTCAAGATTTCCTTTCACCAATTAAAATTTGATTTTTTTTTAATCCTCGGATGATACTCTCATTATCTCCCATGTGTATAATATTGTCAACATAGAAATAAATACATTGACATTAGGTTAAGAACTAGAAATTAAAGCTTTGCAGACATTGTTCTCGAAAGTCTTTATGACAATAGTTTTCTGGATATAATTTCTGAAATATTTAAAATCATGATTTCAATTTTTTTTCCTGTTGAAGTTTGGGGAAATAGTTAATTATATATAATTATTAGTGGTGATTGCTCTGTATAGTTTTCAAAACACTTCATTGTTGTGTACATAAACCATGGTTTATAATGATAATGGCAAGTGTTTATTGAACATTTAACTATATGCCATATATAATTCTAATCTTTTTACATTCACTAATTTATTTTATTTTATTTTAAATTTTTTTTCAACGTTTTTTTATTTATTTTTGGGACAGAGAGAGACAGAGCATGAACGGGGGAGGGGCAGAGAGAGAGGGAGACACAGAATCGGAAACAGGCTCCAGGCTCCCAGCCATCAGCCCAGAGCCTGACGCGGGGCTCGAACTCACGGACCGCGAGATCGTGACCTGGCTGAAGTCGGACGCTTAACCGACTGCGCCACCCAGGCGCCCCTCACTAATTTATTTTATTCTCACAATAGCTCGATGTAAAAGATAATATTAGGCTAAATCAGGTAACAATTTCATATGATTCAACCTAACAGTAATATATTTAATGTTTTAAAAATAAAGAATCTGAAGCAACAAAGATTAAGTAATTTGCCTAAGCTTACCAAGATAGTAAATTTGCTCATAAAATGATTACATCTGGTATATTACAAATATTTTAAAGTATTCAATCATTTATTCCTTCAATAGAAGTGCAAAACACCATAGTATGTGTTAGGACTGTCAGCACGAAATGGGCAAACCTTTTAGAATTTCTAAAAGAAAGGAAGAGCGTTTTATTTGAGCCAAATGAGGACCACTGCCCAGCATACACAATCTTCACAAAGAAAAGAGTGCTCCCGGGAAGGAATGTTTAATACAGGGTTTTATATATATATATATATATATATATATATATATATATATATGTATGTATATATGTATATATTAGAGGTGACCCCTTGGGTGATAGTCTTGAACCCTGAAGGTGAGTCCCAGGTTATGTTATATCCATCCATCTTGACAGTGAGGTGGAAAAGGCATGAAGAAATCCTGGCACCCACACCACTGAACTGAAATGGCTTCATCCACGAGATATTTCTCATGTATCATTTCAAGGAATAGTTCTCAAGCCTTCAGCATTCTGACTGCTTTGGCGGGCACTGACTTGACCATGTCAATTTCCTATTAAAAGGTGTCGCCCAGAAATTGTCACAATGTAACATATGTCACCTGACAAGCACTTCACAGTTTAACCTATAAATTGTTACCTTTAGGCTTTTCCTGACCTTAAACCCTCAGTCATGTATATCAATCATAGGATTTTCTCTAAAATTACTTTTCCATCTCTTGGGAAGGACCTATGGTACTGATTAAGCACATGAACTTTGGAGTCACATAATTGGGGTTCAAGCCTTTCTTCTACTTCTTACCACCTGTGTGACACAGAGAGTGATCGAATTTATGTAAAAGTCAGTTTCCTAATGGTTAAAGTGGTGCTTATTAACATGGCACATATATCATGAATTTATAGCTAGGATTGAATAACAGCATTGCAAACATTAAATAACACTGGAATATGATAAGTATGCAGAAAAATTTAGTTATTATCATATTTAAGCCCTTTGGCTAACACAGACTCAAAGGAATTTCTCAGAAAATTATTCTAAACATCTTTAATTTATTTGCTGCAGCTACACTAAACATTCTAATATTCACCAACCCCTTCTCTTGTTTCAAAGGTACTGTTAAGTCCCTGTCACTAGCCATTTTTCATCTGTTTCTGTCTAAACTATATAGAGATACTATATCAATGTGTAACAATGTTCTTATCAATCATGTCCTAGATGATGCCTCCTTTACTTTCTATGTTGAACTAGCCAACACCAGGTATCCAGACTTGCATGCTGACTAAGGGTTTGAATTACAACATGTAAAGAAACTGAGCGCTGTCATTCCTGTCTGTGCAAGAAAAAACTAGGCAAACTGAAAATTAATGGCTTTTCTTGGACCCATGAGAGAATAGAGGCTGTAAGGCAAACTGCCAGCCTGACATCTAGAAACGGATGTATCCAGACAGAGGCAGCCCTCATGATTTGCTTACCTGTAGCAGAAGTCACTGAACTCCATAAACTTGTAGGAGCTCTCAAATAATAATTGTGATGAACTTCTGGAGACTGACTGGAGACTAGCATGACTGTTAGAAACTCCTGGGGAACTCAGTCATAAGGGGACCCCATACTTACAGGCTTGCCCTTTAGGAATCCACCAGGTTCTCATGGTGGTGAGATGAAACAGATCATCTGTTGGTTCTGGCAAGGAATCAAGAGTCGCCATCTTGGAACGCCCCCAGTGTGTTCTCCCTAAGGGAAGACCCAACCCCCAGGGGGAAGGTATTTGATAGATGGCAAATCTGAAAGCTTTTCCCCAGTCAGGGACAGGAATGCAGCCCGAGCTTTGGACTTCCTTTCTTATCTTAAAAACAAAAACAAACAAACAAACAAAAAACATGGTAGAGGTCTTCCAAAATAGATTGCAAATGATGCCCCTAGGTAAGGGAGTAGCAGACAAGAGGAAAGAAAGTTATAGCCATTGGTGGAATAACAGAAACACTTGAAAAAACAAAATTGTTTTTTTAATGTTTATTTGTTTTTGAGAGAGACAGAGACAGAATGCGAGTGGGTTAGGGGCAGAGAGAGAGGAAGACACAGAATCCGAAGCAGGCTCCAGGCTCTGAGCTGTCAGCACAGAGCCCAATGCGGAGCTTGAACTCACGAGCTGTGAGATCATGACCTGAGCAGAAGTCCGTGGCTCAACCGACTGAGCCACCCAGGCGCCCCAACAGAAACACTTTTGAAGGCCACATCCCTGAAAGAGAGGCCCACTAAAGGACTAAGACTCAATTAGAAGGTTATAGAACACTCCCTCAACCTCCCTACCAATGCTGTGGCATAATTATACTCAGTTACATTTTAAAGAGCTTCAAGACAGCTTATCTCTAAGGAGCAGGACATAAAGACCCAAAGCTAAGAGAGCACACAAAAACAAGAGATAGAGAAATCTGAAGCCCAATACGTAGAACTACAAGCACTAAACACAGCCTCATTTCCAGCCATATTCATATAAATCTTCACACGTAAGAGCCTGTTTACCTCAGTCCATATTAAGAGATAGAACATGAGTGGTTTTCAACAAAAGTCACCAGACATGCCAGATGGCAGGGATAAAGCATTCTGAAGAGACCAAGCAACATGAGAACCAAACTCAGATATGATAAGGAGATTGGAGTTATCACAGCAAGAATTTTTTGTATTGGGATTATTTACTCTAGCCACAGCTGTTTGGTTTGGTTTTAATCTGTTTAATAAAGGTCTGAAACAGATGATTTCTTGAGGTCTCTTAATGCTAAGATCTGTGACTATGAATACATAGAAAACCATGGTTTATCTGAAGCCTAAATTAGATTTGTGGCATTCTTCTAATTGGCTTACACTGACGGGAGCCATAGAGATAATGATCAGTGAAGGTGAGTCAGGATAGTTCTTACAGACATCAACCCACAGCTTGGGGGTGTCTGGGCATTCCATTTTTTAAAAGATACAACTTGACATCTTTTTTTTTTTTTAATTTTTTTAATTTTTTTAATTTTTTAATTTTTTATTCTTTTTTAACGTTTATTTATTTTTGAGACAGAGAGAGACAGAGCATGAATGCGGGAGGGTCAGAGAGAGAGAGGGAGACACAGAATCTGAAACAGGCTCCAGGCTCTGAGCTGTCAGCACAGAGCCTGACGCGGGGCTCGAACTCATGGACGTGAGGTCATGACCTGGGCCAAAGTCAGACACTTAACCGACTGAGCCACCCAGGTGCCCCACAACTTGACATCTTGACAGTGAAGTTGATCCATGATTTTCTATTAACTCTTAGGTGGGTTTAAGAGTCTCACACGTGTGGCATAAAAAACTAGATTGTTCACAAAAATAATAGATCGATAAGGCAAGGTAGACATTTGCAATGGGAAGTGGTTGGTTCATGGAAAGCCTTGCAAAGCCCGGGGATCTAACCTGGGAAAGGGCATAGCAAAGCCAATCACTCCATTGTTCATAACTTTGCAATATGACCATAAGAAGAAGAAAAAGAAAAAACAAGATTTCAGTCTGGTTCAGTGTTCTTTATTAAATTTTTTATTGTATATTGCCATCAACATAGGAAAATGAACTATATTAGCTCCAAAGTTCTTTCCATTTTTTCCAAGCTTTGAGAAAATTGGAATATGCCAAAAAAGGGACTAAATTATACACTTATGGACTATCACATGCTGGTCTAGATGACTAACAGAGAATACAAAGGTTGTAGTTAATGACTGAGTTTTCATTTCTGCCTGGTCATAATGGACTGGTTGATGGCCTCTTGATTTTGTGTGGGTAAGGGTTTTTCTCATATTTCTAAGTTGGGATCTTTCCATCACCCCTGCTCTGTTTTTGCCATATCCAGTCTCAGCTCTGTTATTTCCTTGGGCTGAAAATGGACTCTACCCCAAACCCACAATTCACCTACAAGGCCTATGTCTCAAGGAGCTCACTGCCAAGCTTTGCCTTGCACTCTCAGAAGACAAGGAGCTGTGAGATTAATTATAAATGTGAGCTATCTCACCTGAACTTTTAGAGGGTGCTAAAAGAGTTCATCACTGAGGGAAAATAAATCTGGAACTTTTTTAGTCTCCAGACTTTAATTCTCTCAGGGTATGAGTTCAATTCAGGAAAGGGTTATTTAACCTGACTTAAATTATTCTCAGTGTCTATCATTATACAGCAAGATGTCTTTATTTTGACTTTTTTTCTGTTCTTGAGAGCTAATGTAAAGTTAGTTCCATTTGTGACCATCTATACTCTACATTTAGAACAAACATCAGCCTATCCATCCATAGAGATAGCGAATTCCCTTTCTTGCTGCTTGTTATGTCATGCTTTCATCTCCTTGTTATGTCTAGAGAGGGAGACTTCTTCATTCTCCGCTATTCCCTGTTTTAGTTGGGTGGTTACCCAGCTGAAGAAGCACAGAGTTTCCATTTCATGTCAGTTTCAGGTCACAGGCTGGCCTCCACCATCCTCTATATACTGAGCGACTGTGTTCGTGTGAGGAATGAAGAAAAGATATTACTGACACCAGTATATACTTCGAGGCTTTAAGTCGGTTCTACTTCTCCCAAAGGGCTGTTCTTTCCTCTCATTTGTGCAGAATTTGCCACTTATAAAAACACATTCTCATGCATTATCTAATATTAGTGACTCCCTGTGAAGGCATGGTGTGAATTGTGAGTCCTGTTCTACAGATGAAGAAAATTAAACTCAGGGAATATTAGTGGTTTTTTTTTTTTTTTTATAGTTGGTCTTGGAGTTATTTTTTGTGGATTTTGTTTTTGTTTTTGTTTTTTTGTTTTTTTGTTTTCAATTTAATTTCTTTGGTAGATACTCAGATTGTCTATCTCTTCTCAGGCGAATTTTGATAATTTACAAAACTGGTCTATTTCCATATAGGTTATTATAAGTTTAGGCTTGCCTTCCATGGGTTGTGGTTCTAATGTCAGTTCAGTTTTGGAACCATCTGCTATGTTATTTGGATCCTGTCCTGCGTGTGGGCCACCACGTGTAGGTTTGGGACCTGGCTAGTGTACCCCATATTTCAGTTATCCAAACATTTGACATGCTGTTTATGGTCAGATTCATGCATATACAGCAAAGGGATGAGCCCGAAGGGTCCGTATACAAATTTTATTTGATTACCATGTTTTAGTTTTCTACATGCTCAGAGAGCTATACTTTTAGCTCCAGTTAGAAAATTGGAACTTTAGTTTTCCAACTCTGCTGCACATTTCTGTGATGGTATCTGCCTTCAGGGAAAGTGGAAGAAAGAGAGAAAGTGCAAAAGAAATTATTCCCACATTCTTGAAACCAGAATTCTTCTCAGAGTTCTGTGTCCTTCATAGGCTGCCACTGCCTCACTACTGCCACCATCACTGATGCCTCAGTATCTTCTGGGAGCAGGGGGAGTAGGAGAGAATAGAAAACACACACACACACACACACACACACACACACACACCAGAATAAATCCAGGGACTTTCCACCCTCTCTCTGGCCCTTGGAGTTTCCCTTCCAGCTGTCCAAATCAGAAAGTGCTTCTCTAAGAGCTCTTTCTGTCTGTAAAATGGTGTGATTTGGGGATTCAATTTGCCTTTGAATCCAGGCTAGAGGACACTGAGGTGGGGGAAGGACAGGAAATTCACTGCTGTATCCGTCCTACTTTGAGTCCCAGTTTCTCTCCCCCATCTTCCTGCCACTATCTACTTTTCAGAGTCCTCAGATAGCAACTTCATGCATTCAGTTTGAGAGATTAGATGGAGTGTGGTTACCTCCTCTTAATCAGAATCTTTTAAGTGATTCTGATGAGCAGGAATGTTTAGCTTTCTAACTGCAATTTGTCTTTTCCAATAAATTTAACAACTTAGACAAAATTTACACATTTCCTAAAAAGCATAACTTTTTAAAACAGACATAGAATGATGGGGCGCCTGGGTGGCTCAGTCAGTTAAGAGTTGACTTCGGCTCAGGTCATGATCTCGCAGTCCATGAGTTCAAGCCCCGCGTTGGGCTCTGTGCTGACAGCTCTTAGCCTGGAGCCCGTTTCAGATTCTGTGTCTCCCTCTCTCTGACCCTCCCCCGTTCGTACTCTGTCTCTCTCTGTCTCAAAAAATAAATAAACGTTAAAAAAAAACTGACATAGGATGAAATAGAACATCACATTAGTTCTTTGACCATTTAATGCATTGAATTTATAATACAAAACTTTTTTTAAAGTTGCCGTAAAGGAAGCTCAAGGCTCAGTGTCTTAAAACTTTCAAGAAGAAATAATGTAAATCTTAAGCACACTTTTACAAAAGAGAACAGGAGAAAACACATTCTAATCTATTTTATGAGGAAAGTATAACTCTGACTCGAAAACCTGACAAAGACATTACAAGGAATAAAAATTAGAAGGCTTATGTCCTTAACAGTATTATTATTAGCAAGAGAATGCCAAAATACAACACAACAAAGTGGGATTTGTCCTATGAATGTTAGTTTGCTTTAACATTTGAAAATCAAGTAAATGATTCAATAAGTTATGAGACTAAGGAGAAAAACCAAATGATTATCTCAATAGATACAGGATTATAACATAATATTTAATGGTGAAATATTGCCTGTTATTCCCCTAAGATTGGGAGCAAGTCTAGGCTCCTTTCTTTGGTTAATGTTATTCAAGATTGCACCATAATTCTTAGCCAGTACAATAAGGTGATGACGGGAGAAGGCGGTATACAAATAGAGAGAAGATACAGGTAATTCTTTATTTGCAGATGACATGATTTTCTGTATAGCAAGTGCTGAGGCATCTATAAAGCAACTCTGATACCTAATACATAAATTTAGAAAAGTTACAGGATATAGTGTCATTATACAAATATCAAGTATATTCTTACATATAATCATAAAACAATTAGAAAATGTAATAAAATAATTATATTTATAATAACATCAAAACATATCAATTACTTCAAAGTAAACTTAAGGAAAGAAATGCAAGACCTCAATAATAAAAATTATAAAACATTGTTGAGAATAATTAAAGGAGACCTAAGTAAGTGCAGAGATATTCCATATTCATGGATATGAAAATTCAGTTAGATTTATTTTTGCTGGGGTGCTGGGGTGGCTCAATCAGTTAGGCATCCAACCCTTGATTTAAGCTCAGATCATGATCTCACAGTTCGTGGGTTCAAGTCCCACATCGGGCTCTGCACTAATATTGCAAAAGCTGCTTGAGATTTTCTTCTCCCTCTCTCTCTGCCCCTGCTTGTGCTCTTTCTCTCAAAATAGATAAATAAATTTAAAAAAATATTTTTTATTTTTGAAAATTCACCTATATATTCTAATTAATACCAATAATCATCCTAGCAAGTATTTCTTTTTTTAATGGAAATTGATGAGCTGATTTCAAAATTAATATGACACTGTAGAGAACCTAGAATAGATAAAACAATGTTGAAAAAGAACAATGTTGACAGATGGACTGCCCAACCCAGATTCTCTAGAATCAATGTAATGAGAAATGGGTATAAGGCTAGACAGCTATATCAAATAAATATGAAAAAAAGTCCAAAATAGACTCAAATTTCATTGTTTTACCATGACCTCATAGCAATTCAGTAGGAAAGAAAATCTCTTCAACAAATTATTCTGAAAATTAAATAGCAATATGGGGACAAAACAACCTCAATCTTTGCTCCAGGCCATGGAGCACAAAAACTAATTTAGGTCTAAATTAATCATAGATCTAAATAGAAAAGAAAGGCTCTAAAGCTTCTAGAAGAAAACATAAAAGATGATTTTAATGAGCTGGTATCCCAAATGTAGTGTTTTGCCATTTTTCCTTACATTATTTTGTAGTCTTTTTCTCATGCTGCTACATAATTTTAATAGTTGGCAATTTTGAGAACCATATAATATTATATTAACTCAATGTTACAATTTATCTAACACTTTCCACGTCTACACATTTAGGCTATTTCCTTTTTCTGTCGCTATTTGAAGTGAGCTGGCATTATAAAGTATTTTCCTTTGGAACATTTGGTATGATGGTTTCTCAACATTCACCTTGCTGTACTGAGAGGCTAAGAGAAAAATTACCAGGTGTACTCACAACTGCAAAGAAAAGATCTTTCCCTTCCCCCCCTGTTCCCGAAACCAGCCAGGGCGCGCCCGGTCGTAGTCTGACATAAAGGCGGGAACCAATCAAGTTCTGCTGAGCGTTCAAATTTAAATGTCAACCTATAACAACTCTGTAACCTCAAAAAAAATCCCTAACTTGTTTGTGCCTGTCTATAAAAGAAGCTGTAAGATCCTTGCTCGGGGCCTCTTGCGTCACCCGCAACGAGTGCGCGGAGGACCGGGTTCGAACCTGCAATAAACGACCCTTGCCGCTTGGCTTTGGCTCTGGACTCTGGTGGTTTGTTTTCGGGGGGTCTCTCGAATCGGGGCATATCAGTACCAAAGTATTTGAACACATATATTTATTTATCTTGATTTGGATTATAAAATTGCTTTTCTAAAGGATGCACCAATCTACCTTAAGCCCTTCCAGGAATCATGCTGCATTCCTTTGTGCTTTCATTAACCTTGCCCACTTGATCTCTTCACGACTACACTTGAAGAGTTAGCTCTTATTTTCTATTTACATTTAAGATTTCTTTTCTCACTGGAAATTTTTCTTGATATTTCTTCCATTTTTTATTTTTTTATTGTTTGAAATATTTTAAAATACATGTCCCTCTTCAGTGCTCTCATAAAATCCTACGTGTTCATGTATCATTGTAATAATCTTCTTCAGGACGGGATCAATGGCTTATTTAACTTATAAACCCAGCTCCTGTCACTATACAACATATAAAATTGATACTCAATAAGCACTTGTTGGGTGAATATATAAATCAATACAGGTTACCAATAATTTATGGGTGTTGCCAAGTTTCTGTAGCACCTTAATATATGTTTGATTCTTTTATATTATTTTGCTAATTGAATAGATGTAAAATGTCCCATTGACTATACTTTTTATAATTTTTTTTAAGTTTTAATTTATTTAATTTTGAGAGAGACAGAGACAGCTTGAGCGGGGGAGGGGCATAGAGGGTGGGATAGAGAGAACCCCAAGCAGGCTCTGCACTGTCAGTGAAGAGACCCATGGGGGGCTCGAACTCACAAAACCATGAGATCATGACCTGAGCTAAAACTGAGAGTCAGAACCTTAACTCACTGAGCCACCCAGGTGCCCCAACTTTTTAAAAATTAATAGTCATGGGGCTTTTGGGTGACTCAGTTGGTTAAGTATTGGACTTTGGCTCAGGTCATGATCTCACTGTTGGTGAGTTCCAGCCCTTATTGGACTCTGCTGTCCGCACAGAGCCGCTTCAGATCCTCTGTCCCCCTTTCTCTCTGCCCCTCCTCAGCTTGCACACACGTATGCTCTCTCTCTCAAAAATAAACAAATAAATTAAAATAAAAATTAATAGCCAAGTTAACAATCTATGCTTATTATTTTAGCTTCCTCTTATGTGAAATTTATTTCATTATATGTTTGAAATATATATACTTCTTATTCTTATTCTACTCAATTTTAACCTATTCTACTTCTTATTCTTATACTTCTTATTCTTATTCTACTGGTGTGGTACTTCTTATTCTACTCAATTTTAACCCATCTGTGATTTTTTTATTTAACCACGTGAAAGATTTGAAATATGCTGAATTATGTCTGCTTCTCCACTATTTGCTAATGTGTGTTCAATTCATCTTCCTTTAATTGAATTCCATCTGTGAACCCACCATATATGAAGCCATAACAAATGTAAAAATCAAAAACACAATCCAGACTTCCAAGAAGCTTAGAGAATACAATATAATGTGACAGGCAACATTATGGTACTTACCACCTAAAATTAGAGCAAAAAGGAAACACAGTCTATGTTTTTTGTAAGAACCAGGTCAGACTTTTTACAGAGAAATTTTGACACATGAAAAAAGAATAAGTTGTATTTCAGAGTGGTAACAGCATATCCAAAGGCACCTAATTTTGATAGAGTTTTAGAGAAATGACAAATAATTTCACAATTTTGGACTCAAGGTCGGTGGGGGAGGTGGGGGAGATAGACAATGAGGCTGGATATTTAGGTACAGCTAGATTATAAATATCATAGTGTTTATATTAAAAAGTGTATTTTATTCTGAAATTTATGAATGGGGAGACAAAAAATTTTAAGACATGGGGATAATACCATCAATTGTGCTTTCACATTGTTAACATTAAATACAAAATGAAATTCCTTGAGCAAACTGTTTCTAAGCCATGTAACCAAAACTAAAAGCTTATGTCATGAATTTAGGTTATTTCTTGTAAATGCCTCTGATAATCATAAAAGAAACTGAAACTATCTTCCTAAAAATTGTATGAAGTCACTTTTAACCAATCCCCTGCTGTCTGGAAATCCCCTTTGTAACTATCAGTCATTGTCAAAATTAAACAACTTCTTTATTTTCACTTTCTAAGACATCCTTTAACTTCATGCCCTTGAGCTTCATATCAGTCTTTGAAGCCCTTAGTTTGTGAACTGTTCTACATGCACAGTAAACTTTTGCTAACTGCTATTTATTGATTTGGTGGTTTTAATTTTTTCTATTTCTGGATTTTTCAGAATATAAACAGATAAAACAGATTTTTTTACATAGTTAATTTTATTCCACAGCCTTATTAGTTATAGAAAACATTTTTTATCAGGTTGCAACAATAATCACACATATTTATTGTAATTAAAGTAATTCATATCAGAGGTACTCAAAATCCAATTAATTGAGTCCCATCATTATTTTAACACCATCGTTCAATATTTCGATTGTTTCCAATTTTTAAAAAAGATCTTATAAATAATATGGTAGTGCACATCTTTGTACATAAATATTTATGCAGAGGTTGTTGTCTCCGCCAAATTATCAAGTAACTTATAAAACGCATTTCCTCCTCTATCCCTGTCCCTTCAATGTCAAACACCCTGATAAGCGCTAGTCAGGGAGAACCTTTAACTCAGTGATTGGGAAATGTTTCTACATCCACCAGAGGGCGACAGAGCACAGTTTGCAAAATATTACATTTCGGTAGTTTCCAGGCTGGAGTAATTTATGTCTAGAGTTGCTGACTTATTAGACTGCATCACACATCCAAGATACTGCCAGAACCCTTGTTATCTGTTATTTGTTCAAAAGGAGAAAGTGACCATAGCTTCTGTCTTCACACAGGGAGAAATCGGGGCATACAGATCAAAAGATCCAGGAATGACTTAAAGAATTGGAAGGGACTCTGGATGTCTCATTCTTTTTGAGCACCAGCCCAACATGCAAGGAGAGGACAAAAGTGAATTACCCATTCTTACACCTTTCAGAGTTTCAAATGGGGATTGAACCAATGATTTCCTTTCATTTTGATAAAGTAGGCCACAAGTGAGATCACTGTGACCTTGGACCTCCAACTTTTTTGCATTTCCTTGACTTTATAAAGCAGACTGTCTAAATACAGCCTGGAGGCACACAGCCTAATGCAGCCAGTCCTTTGCTCACATTACAGTAACTGGAGACTCAAAAGAGGGAGGGATTAAGTCCCATTACTTACATATTGGTCAAAGAGAATTTCCAGTTCTCCAGTTCCTGAGGTTGCTAAGAATCAAAACATAGGAAAACATTCTTATGACCAGGGCTTACAAATTAGCACAAATCTATCTCAGATTCATTATAGATTTAAAATGTACTATTTAACACACCCTGTATGTTTATTACTTCTCTTTTACTCAAATACACACACAATCATAAATATAACTTTAGGAAAACTTATGAAAGATGATCATTCCCTAAAATAAAACATTTAGTTGAGTCATACTGAATGTAAACACATTCAGATGGTGACTATTGTTTCCATAATTGTCATGACCACTATGGGTCAGTTACCAATAAATGTCTCTAATTTTTATGGCATCCTAAATGACGGGGTTTTGGAGTGATGGGGGTCCAGGGCCGACAGCCAAGAAAGAAGTCTTGAGAGGTCTTTGTTGCAAAAATGGTGACTTTATTAAAGCAGAGGGATAGGCACTGCGGGCAGAAAGAGCTGCATTATAAGTGTGAGGGGTAACCGTTTATATACTATGGAGTTGGGGGAGGTAAAGTCAAGAGGAAGTTTCTTAAAGGGATTTGCATATGCTAAAAAAAAGACTCACAAATTACTGGAAGCCTAGCTATTGCCAAGCTAAGGTTGTTTTTCCCTCTAGCAAAGCATTAGCATTAAGACAGTAGGGAGTTCCTGGAGGTTAGGCTATTGATAAGATTGCCTTTTTTTGTACTTTACTAAGATATTTGTAAGCTAATGGAGACTCAGCTCCTGTGACCTCTATCCTTTCAACCATTTGTTTTCTGTCCTTACCTTTGTTCTTGGGCAACCAGGAGTGCCTGAAGACTATCACCCATATCCCGTGGGCAGGTGGGGTTGGGGGTGGGGGGTGGGGGTTAGTTTCTGCTTTGCCCTCAGCTTGCCTTATGCTCCTTCATCACTGAATGTAACAGCTTATGAGAGTTTATGAGTGTATTTCAAACCTTTCTTATGATTTGCTAAAACTGAATCTCATTTATTCTACAATAAGGTCTGTGAAACTTTGTAGAACGTTGACATAATTATTTTGCTCCCTTGCTAAAAATTGCATTAGTATGTTTCCATTTTCTATTGAGTCCAAGGCTGGCGTGTTGTTTGATATTCAAAACCTTTCGGGATCTGCTCCAAAGTTGAATCACCAGTCTTGTTCGTATTTCCCTTTCACACATGACTTTTCCACGGGCCGACCTAAATTACTTCAGAATTCCTCAAAACAGAGCCGCAAACTTCTCCAGCACAACCCTTACTTACAATATTCTATTGCTGTATGAGGCCATGTTTCACACTATGCTGGGCCATAGATCGTGAATTTTAGTGCATTTCTCACCCGCGCCCTCCTTTGTTGACTCTTGAGTCTTGGTTTTGTTCCTTCTGTGTTATATCACTTTCATTCTTCTTTGTAGATCCAATTCATTCTCATCTTTCAGGACACTATCCAAACAAAACCTTCCTTGATATTCCAAGCTAAGGGTGTCTCTACTCTGAAGTTGTTACAGCAAATACTCAGTGCCCAGGAAGAGACGCATTTGGGGAATCAGAAAAGACTGCTGGCCCAGCAGAGTCACCTCCAAAGGCTGAGTCCCAAACCTTGGCATCGGCCTCCTTTTATGGCTGGGATGGTAGGGAGTTGAGAGACAAAAGAAAAAGGGGAGGGGGCACTTACTGGTGGTGCTCCAGGCAGTTGGTGGACACAGGGGACAAAGAAGATTACAGAAACCAGAAGCGTGCAATGGGAGCATCCAGCTTCGGGAATCTGGCCAGACCCTTTTATCTTGTTTTTACTAGCTTTTCTTCTCGAAGTCTCTTCCTTGGAAGTACAGATAGCACTCCTAACCACTACTACTAAGTTGAGGAAAAAGCATGAGGGGAGGGAAATAAGATGACAAAGGTTTTTTAAAATAAGCTGAATAACTGATGCATTGGAATGAATCCCTGCTAAGAATAAAGAAGTTTATATAAAAGAATAAAATCAGAGTGGATCGGTCAACCTTAAAAGTAAAACAGCCAGTTACTTTACCAGCAAAATGGCTTTATTCAGGAATAGGAGAGGAATTGCAATTTTGTTTTTTTTTTAATTTTTTTTTTTTAACGTTTATTTATTTTTGAGACAGAGAGAGACAGAGCATGAACGGGGGAGGGGCAGAGAGAGAGGGAGACACAGAATCAGAAACAGGCTCCAGGCTCTGAGCCATCTGCCCAGAGCCTGACGCGGGGCTCGAACTCACGGACCACGAGATCGTGACCTGAGCCGAAGTCGGACGCTTAACTGACTGAGCCACCCAGGCGCCCCACGAATTGCAATTTTGGACACACAAGCTATGACAAACCATAGGCAAGTCTGGAGATCAAAGGATAGGAAAGTTAGTTTATAGAGAAAAGGATGACGTTAGGAGGGGCTGCTTTGAATCAAAGTCCATTGGAGGAAAGCTAGAGATCAAGGGGGTGAGGGTTTCTCATGAAATGTGACAGTGGAGTTGTGGTATTTTCTGATTGGCTAAGCTTATTGCCAGGCGAGGAGAAATTCTCTCTTCCTCCTGCTGGAGTAGTATAGTAGGCTTCTTCCAGTTGGAATGCAAGGTCTGTTTCTTCCTGGGGGAGTCTGCAATTAATGAGGAGTGGTACGGAGTGAGAGCTCCCCTTTCCGGCCTCCCCCGACTCCATGCTAAATGAGATTTCCTTTATTTAATTTCATAGAAGCACTGAAAGATGAACTGAAAATACACACATGAAAGCATGATTGAATAATGTAAACAATTACTAACTCTTTTCAGAAAAACGCATTGGATAAAAGTGGCTTAAAAGTTAAAAATGTTGAAATCTCTTGATTGAAGAACAAAGTTGACTACCTTTAATCTGACTTAATTACTTAAGGGGGGGAAAATGGAATAGAATCCTGACTGGTCAAGCCCTTCTCTAATCTTGAATTATACTCAAAAGAAAATTATACTTATCTCAGTGAATTAGGTATGTACAAAGACTTCTTCCTCTGAGAATCTCTATCTCTGTATACATAGAGAGGCATATATGTCATAAATATTTATGATAGTCATTATATACAGATACATATATGTATATATGTGTATACAGTGGCTAAAAACTATACATATATGTTCGTCTTTATCTTTAATAAAGTTATACCTTTAATTTACATATATATATATATTTTATTCAATTATCCAAAAAATATTGGTTTTCAGAAGAGTCATTAGATTGGAAGTTTTTAGATATTTCATCTCTCAAAAGGAATGGTAAATAATGTGATATCATCAAATCTTAAAGCTACATATTTTAATAACCTGTTATGAAGAAAGTATCTTAGGATGGTGTGAGGCCAGCAGTAGCAAGCTTCCTTAGGAAATGAAATGTAATTCCTCCTTTTCAATTTTCTATAATTATAATCATGTCATCAAAAAAAAAACAAAAACGATGGATTTTGATTTTTCACCTAAGTACTTTCAAGAGTTGAGTTTTTGCTACCCTACTTGAATGGCATCCCAGTTTTCTTTAATAAGAGGATCATTCTCAAGATTATTTCTATAGTGATGGGGCTTCTGGGTGGCTCAGTCGGTTAAGCGTCAGACTTCGGTTCAGGTCATGATCTCGCGGTTCGTCAGTTCAAGCCCCGCGTGGGGCTCTGTGCTGGCAGAGCCTGGAGCCTGTTTCAGATTCTGTGTCTCCCTCTCTCTCTGCCCCTCCCCAACTTGCACTCTGTCTCTCTCTGTCTCAAAAATAAATAAACGTTAAAAATAAAAATAAAAATAAAAAAAAGATTATTTCTGTAGTGAATACTCAATGCCTAGGTCACAGCACATACATTTATAAGAAGTGCACTTAGAACCGATAGTGACACTTGCAACACGATCAGAGAGGCTACAGGAGAATTTGTGATTTAAAGAAAGAACTTTCTATGTGCCTGTGTCTGAGAGGGACCAGTCTACCTGATACTGTGGTTTCCTGGGCCTTCATTTGTGTTCTCTATTCTCAGTGCAACATTGAAGTTAATTTTTGCTACTATAGTTATTAATGGGTCTACAGTGGAAATGTGTTGGACTTCTATCGTATTTGGAGTCATTTCCTCCATCTTGAATTTAATGAACAAAGGCAGTTTGAGACAGAAATGCATTCCAAGCGTTCCACAGACTTAAATAAATTTTGTTCTCCAAAAATAGGAACAAAGTAATACAGTTTTATTACTATGTTATATAGTTATAAACAGTACCTACACCATTAAGGGGTCAAAACTCTCAATCAGGAAAGCTCTCAGAATGGGGTAAGTGGGATGAGTGGGGTCAGCTGCTCTCTGCTATATTCATTAGTGGCCACAAATAAAATAAAGTGGTTAGAAATTAAAATTTGTTGATGGAGTTCTTGGACCGCATTCTGAGTATCTTTGTTAAAAGAAATTTGGAACTAAGCCTGAAGTATTCAAAACTTACCACAGAACAAAATTACTCTATTTTCCCCAAATAAAGGCAAGGCAGATGGTATTTTGTGTTATGTATTTATATAACTGTAAACTGTGTTAATCCTAGAGGTGGTACAAATTTCCAGTCATGGATATTTCCACAATGAAATGTGTAGGATATTTAAGTATTGGGAATGTTGATGGTTTGGGTGAATTTGGCAACACATGGTAATTGGTTCCTTTTTACAGTGGGTTTTTTGAAAGTTTCCTTTTCTTCTTTAGCAGATGAGTAAAGATGTACAGATGAATTTTCTTCATCAGATTATGGGATTTTGTTTCCCTTTTACTGTTTAAGTCTTCCTCCATCTGATATTCATTTGGATACATATTGTAATTTTTTTAATGTTTCTTTATTTTTGAGAAAGAGAGAGTGGCAGAGAGAGAGGGACACACAGAATCTGAAACAGGCTGCAGGCTCTGATCTGTCTGCACAGAGTACGACGTGGGGCTCGAACTTGTGAACCGCAAGATCATGACCTGAGCCAAAGTCGGACGCTTAACTGACTGAGCCACCCAGGCGCACCCATTTGGGTACATATTGTGAGTTTAGATGTTTTCCTCCCAAAATCAATTTTCCACATTTTAAAAATAATAAGCCTTTCTTTTTCATTGTTTTTTTTGTTTGTTTGTTTTTTGAGAGAGAGAGAGAGAGAGAGAGCAGGGGAGGAGCAGGGAGAGGGGGAAGCAAGGATCTGAAGGGCGCTTGCACTGACAGCAGAGAGCCCAATGTGGGGCTGATGTGGGGCTCGAACTCACTAACCCCGGAACCCTGAGATCATGACCTAAACTGAAGTCAGATGCTTAACCGACTGGGCCACCCAGTGCATTGTTTTAAGGCAAGCACTCCTTTAAATATTAAGTTCTAACACATGTTTGTTCTTTGTTTTTTGTTTTTCTTTTTAATCGCTCTGAATCCTTTTTAAGGGATTGGTGTGCTGATTTCCAATCAGTAAATAGCTACCCCTGGTTTTAACGAATGATGCTGGAAATCTTCTGGGCCATGTGGAGGGTGCGATCATTCATTGTTAAATTTTTTTTCTTCATATTCTCTGAGAGCCAGGACCTCTAGCACTGAAACTACACTCGTCTTGTAAGGCTGAGGGACATCTGCTCAAGACCAACATACAATTGCAAGGCTTGGGTTTACCCAAGGTAAGGATTTACCCCAATGTCTTTCTAAGACCTGTCCCACTGAGTAGCTAGGGGTTTTGTCCTCCTGTGCGCTTCTAGTCTGACATGCCAATATTCTCTGCAAGGCAGACAGATTCACAAGAGCTTATCTGTCCGTACAGCCCTCGGAACAGCCTGTAAGAAATTACCACGAATGTAATGGCATAAAACCATGCCAATTTATTGTCTTAGAGCTTTGGAGGTTAAGGGTCCAAAATGAGTCTCCCTGTGCTAAAATCAAGGTGTTGACAGGGCTGGGCTCCTCCTCAGCCACCATTTCTCCATTTCCCTCTCCTACCTCCCTCTTGCACTCGTAAGAACATTTGTAATTACATTGCACTTACTGCCATCATCTAGGAGAATCTCCTAATCTAAACGTCAGCTAATTAGCGGGGTGCCTGGGTGGCTCAGTCAGATAAGCGTCTGACTTCGGCTCAGGTCGATCTCACGGTTCATGAGTCTGAGCCCCTGCGTCAGGCTCTCTGCTGACAGCTCGGAGCCTGGAGCCTGCTTCAGATTTTGTGTCTCCCTCTCTCTCTCTGCCCCTCCCCTGCTCACATTCTGTCTCTCCTTCAAAAATAAATAATATTTAAAAAAATTTTTTTAAAGTCAGCTAATTAGCAACCTTAACTCTATCTACATCCTTGATTCCCCTTTGCCACTAACCTAACATATGCACAGGATCTGGGGATTAGAACATGGATATCTTCGGGAAGCATTAATCTGCCTACCAGACCAGCTGATAGGTTTCTCCCCTGCTGAGCATTCTGATTCCATCATTAGTCAATTCTTCCTGGACAGGAATGTTAAACATGCTCCTAAGGATCATCAGGAACATTCAGTCTACCCAAGCAGGGTTTCTGGATTTCATAAGTAAATCCACCTGTCCTTCTATGTCCATCAAGAGTAGGTTGCCAAAAATGTCACCTTGAATGCTCATTCACAAATTGAGGGATCTGAAAGCCAATAAATTTCGTTAGCTGCTTAAAAATATTGGACAAGTCTTTCGGATTACTCCATTTTGTTTCAAAAATTGGTAGTTGAGTTGTTGCCAGAGGTGAAGTAGAGAACCTGAGAGTTTAAGTCTGGCTCTCTTGCTTGTTTTGAATCAGACAAGCATTTGTGTTTTACAGGTAATTGAAATTGACGCCTGAGCCTGTTGCCATGACAATTTGTGCCTGTTGCTATAACAACAGACATCTTCCCAGAAAATGGATTTGGTAAAAGCAAAGAAACAAAACAAACAAAAATGTTCACTCAACTAATCAAAGTCTACAAATTATCTTGACTACCTAGTCTTTGGCCCTGCACAAGGCCGTGGGGTTAGACTGATTTTAGAAAGACAGCTAAATGGGGATAGACTGATTTTAGAAAGACAGCTAAATTGTTCCTGCTTTTATGCAGCTTTGAGCCTGGCAGAGAACCTGATGTACTTCTGCGTTAAGCATTTTGCTCAAGACAGCAAAAAGCAATAGTCTCCAGTAAGACAAGTATGAGTTAAGTCTTTGGAGTGAGTCTAAAAGTCAGAGAGAGCAACAAGCAAAAAAAATTAATTCGAAGGGAATTTAAGTTTCGGTAAACAGAAAAACAGTCAAAAGGCTGGAGCCAGGCGATGGTAGGAACCGAATGGGAGCATTGGTATAGCAAGTAGAAATGGATCAAGGATGTGTGCCTGCTGTTTGCCTACTCGTTGTTCTGAACCCAATTTCCAAAAGGAGGTGGGGAGAGAATGATGTCCTCACACATCCAAGCAATTCTCTGACACTAGCCGGGTGTCCTACAAAATCCAGCTCAGTTCTGACACTATCTACCTGGAGATAACATCAGATCCCACAAGATAAGCTCTCCCACACACACATTTTGGAGGCCAATTGCAAGTCTGGGTTGTTACCTGGGCTTCTGACCAGCTGGCTACAGGTTGGAGGTTCCCATGGCCCCCCCCTTTTGGGGGTTCAATTCATTTATTAGAGCAGCTCACAGAACTCAGGGAAATATCTTACTTACTGGATGACCAGTTTGTTATAAAAGGACAGAACTCAGGAACATCCAGATGGAAAAGCTGCATAGGGCAAGGTGTGGGGATAGTGCACAGAGTGCCCATACCCTCTCCAGACATGCCACTTTCCTTGCAACTACAGGCGTTCAACAACCTGGAAGCTTTCCAAACCCCGTCCTTCTGGGGTTTTATGGAGGCTTCATCACTGAGCCACGATTGATGAAATCCTTGGCCAGTGCTGACTCACTCCACCTCTAAGTTCTCTTCTCTCTGTAGAAATCAGAGTGTAAGACTAAAAGTTGCAACCTTTTATTCATTGTTGGCTCCCTTGGCAACCAGCCCCCATCGTTAGGTGCTTTCCAAAAGTCAGCTCATTAACAGATATGGTGTGTGGAAAGGGGTTTGTTAGAAGTAACGAGACACCCATTTCACCTCTATGCTCTGAAGTGATCTCAGGAACTGTGGATGAGGGACCAGATATAACAAACGATGCCCCCATTGCTCTTATCTCTCAGGAAATTCCAAGAGTTTGGGGACCTGTGAGCCAGGAACTGGGGACAAAGTTCCTGATCATTCAGGAATATATTTGGTCATTCACATAAATTCACAGAAATCACATCAGAACTTGCTAAGTCATTTCGTAGGCAAGTCACAGGGCAAATGAGGGTATATTCAGATACATTTATTCAATGGAAATCTGTATAAACATTAAAAAAGCAAAAGTATTATTCAATAAGGAATTCGAAAACTGTGTCGAGATACAGAAAATGCATATAGTGTTACGTTAAGGGAAAAATAGGATTTCGTAGCTCGTCGATTATGAAACAATTCACATTAAAAGGATATGGGGGGAAATTGGAACCCTCGTGCTCTGTTGGTGGTAATGAATGTAAAATGGTACAGCCGTTGTGGAAAATGGTATGGAGAGTTCTTGAAAAATTAAAACCAGGACTAACCTATGACCCAGCAATTCCACTTCTGGGTACATATCCAAAAGAATTGAAAGCAGGGTCTCAAAGAGATAGTTGTACACCCATGTCTATAGTAGCATTATTCACAATAGTTACAATGTGGAAACAGTGTGTGTCCATCCATAGATCAACGACTGGCATATGCATACAATTGGATATTACGCAGCCTTAAAAAGAAAGTAAATTCTCAGTATGCTACAACACGGGCAGAAGGTCATGATGCTAAATGAATTAAGTTAGCCACAAAGAGACAAATACTACCTGATTCCACTTTACGTGAGGAAGTCAAAGTCATAAAGACAGAAAATGTAATAGTAGTTGCCAGGGTCTGAGGGGAGGAGTGAGTGGGGGTTATTTTTTAATAGGTGAGGAGTTTCATTTTACATGATAAAAAGAGTTGTGGGGTAGAGAGTGACAGCTGCACAATGTGAACGTATTTAATACTCCTGAACTGCACACTTAAAAAAAGAAAGGATACATGAAAGTTTTATTGGAGTGGGGGAGAGGAGGAAGAGGTTTTTCCTTCTCTTTTTCTTTCTTTCTTTCTTTTTTTTTTTTTTTTAATGTTTATTTTTGAGAGAGGCAGACAGAGTGAGAGCCGGGGAGGGGCAGAGAGAGGGAGACACAGAATCTGAAACAGGCTCCAGGCTCTGAGCTGTCAGCACACAGTACAATGCGGGGCTTGAATCCACAAACTGCGCGATCACGACCTGAGCCAAAGTCAAGATGCTTAACCGACTGAGCCACCCAGGCAGCCCTTCTCTTCTTCTCTTTCTCCAGTAATAGAATTATAAGCATTTCCGTTTTCTCCAAAACTGATTTTGTGTTTAAATAGCAACTTTTATTGTCTTCTTATGATTATGAAACTAATGCATGAAATAGGAAAATATAGAAAAATGCAAAGAAGAAAGCATTTTTTTCTGGTAATATCACATAAGCCATAATTAGTTTCAATAGTGTGTTTAGTGTTCTTTGTTTTGCAAATATGTGTATATATATCCTTTTTTTTTTTTTTTTTTTTCTTTTTTTTTTCATAACATTCAGAACTCATTCCAGGATATGAGCCAGAAAAACTTGCTCGGGACCAGTCGGTGAGAAGGGGATAGATCATGGGGAGTACGGTGCAGGACAAAACTTTTAACCATTTAAGTCCAGACTGGAGGTCCTGAATACTAGGTGAAGATAAGGAAGTGAGTAGGAGTATGCATGTAGAAAGAGAGAGAGAAAGAAAAGGAAAGAAGAAAAAGCGAATTTCTTTTAAAATGAACACATTTGGGGTGCCTGGGTGGCTCAGCTGGTTGAGCACCCAACTCTTGATTTTGGCTCAGGTCATGATCTCAGAGTCGTGGGATCGAGCCCTGCACTGGGCTCCATGCTGGGTGTGGAGCCTACTTGGGATTCTCTCTCTCCCTCTCCCTCTGCTCTCCCCTGCTCATGCTCACTCTCTCTTTCTCAAAAACTAAAATAATTAATTAATTAATTAATTAATTAAAATTAAAATAAATAAAGTGCAGAGTGACCACATTGAGAGGAAGGTAGAGCCCTGCCTTTCAAACTGATGTGGACAAGGATTAATCCAAGGTGAGCTTGGGTTCTTGATGCAGCAGAATTAATAGGGTTTATCTTTATGAAGTCGGAATGACTGGGAATTTTGAGGATGAAAAATAGAAATGATGTTACTATGGAAGAGAATAAAATATTCATTAATCAAACTTTTAAGTGAAATTAACATAAAATGGAAGCTTAGAAAATCTCTAAGATTAATGCAGATAATTTCAAGTTAACCATCTTCCCTCCTCATCCCATTCTACAGAATTTTTTCTTCCCACCCATTAGAATTGCTTCTATGTCTAAATGTCTAAACAGACATTTAACAAATACCGACTGAATTACTTCTCCAGGGTGTCTTGAGGGAGAGAGAGATTTGAGGGTATTGGGCTGATCTTCAGTCAAATCAAAATCTAGAGAACTGTTTCTATGTATCTTCTCATCTGCCTTTTTGTTTCTCTTTCCCTCAACCATAAACAGACACCTCTCATCTCCTTTCTGTTACTTCAGGGGGAAATTTGCATTTAAAAAGCGAATATAGAATTTGGGAAGAAATTCATTTTTTAATGGCAGAATTCCTGGCATGAAAAAGATGAAATACTTTGGAACAGGTGTTCTGACCAGCATGATTGAGACTATACTTTTACGGAGACTTTAAAGGTGGCTCAGTGTACACATTTTGTGTTCACCTTCCTTGTTTTATTATACTAGGAAGCATGTTAACGGGAGGGGGGAGCATGGGTGGCTCAGTTGGTTGAGCGTCAGACTCTTGATTTAGCTCCAGTCATGATCTCATGGTTTGTGAGTTCAAGCCCCACGACAGGGATCTGTGCTGACAGCACAGAGCCTGCTTAGGCTTCTCTGTCTCCCTCTCTCTGGCCCTCCCCTCACCGCCACACACCCTAGCTTTCTCTCTTTCAAAATAAATAAACATTAAAACAAATTTTTAATGAGTTCACAGGATCTGAATCCTCTTTAAGGAACATTAGTAGGCTGTATTTTATTGCTTCCATCATAGACTGGCAGGCGGCAGGTGTCCTGCCTCCCACTATCTCCTAATTGGGCATTCAGAGCTCAATACGTGAGTAGGCTCAATAAATGTATCTTATAAATATTTTGTTAACATGAATTTCAGTATCCCTAAAGTAAAAGTTGTTTTTACTTTAAAACCTTTCAGTTTGCTCCAGGGTATTGCGGGAGGGAACGGAAAAGATCTCTGGGAGTTGTGAGGTCTGGCTCTTCTTCCTGAAACTAATTATTGAATAAAGGGAACAGCTCAACTGAAAAGAGAGCCAAAGTGCTGGTTGACTCAGAAAAATTTGCTTCTAATTAACAAATAAAGAGGAAGGAGGAGTTAAAGCCTAGAGTGCCACTCACTCTGCCTTTGCTCCAGCAAAAGGGAACAACCAGGAACACAGAGGAGCTTTTCTGTTGTGATGGTGAACAGTCTCAGACAGATTTGTACAGGAAGCCTAGCTTTAGGGAATGTTGCAAGAAATGCGTGAATTAAATGTTTAAACAATAGTACTACCAAGCTACGAATTCATAATTCGCTAATAAGATCCCAAAGGCTTCTCCCATTAAAAATGGGGTCAAAATTAATTTACATAAACTGTGAGTAAAATCAGATTTGGTTAAGCAGTAACAGATAGCAAAAGAGAGGGGTGCCTGGGTGGCGCAGTTGGTCAAGCAGCAGACTCTTGATCTTGGCTCAGGGCATGATCTCACAGTCATGAGTTTGAGCCCCCAGTCGGATTCTGCATTGATGGCGCGGAGCCTCCTTGAGATTCTGTCCCTCCTTCTCTCTGCCCCTCCCCTGCACATGCTCTCTCTCTCTCTCTCAAAATAAATAAATTTTTAAAATTAAAAAAAAAAAAAGAAGAAAGCAAAAGAGTTATTGTGATGGGGCACCTGGGTGGTTCAGTCGGATAAGCTGCCGACTTCAGCTCAGGTCATGATCTCACAGTTTGTGGGTTGGAGCCCCGCATCAGGCTCTGTGCTGACAGCTCAGTCAGTCATATGCGCTCTCTCTCTCCCTCTCTCTCTAAAAAAAATAAATGAAATGAAATGAAATGAAATGAAATAAGTAAAATAAAATAGATAAAATAAAAATAAATTAAATAAAAAAATTTTTAAAAAGGGATATTGTGATGATGGCTTAGCATTCCTTTAAAAATGGATGCAGCATTTGTCTTCACTTTTAAATCATATACATATACTTATACATATACATATACATATACATATACATATACATATACATACATATGTATACATATACACTCAAAGATTCCAGTTCTTTCATTTATAGTCCTGTACTCTTTTATTCTGGAAAAAGATATGGAGAAAGATGTGAGACTTCTTATTGCTGTGTGGCCCTTCTTTCTTGCTTTTCTGTTGCTGTGTCCCAGCTGGTTCCTAGATGGTATGTCCCATCATATCTCACTATGGGACCAGAGCCCTCTGCCATGTATGTTGGTGTGCTAAACACAGCACTGACGGCCCTGGTTACTATTTCTTTCATTAAGGGTGAGAAAAAAATGTCCTTTTCCAGGATATTTTATTTTCATGGGTTGGCGTTAATAAAAGTAAGTGCTCTTACTTAGTACCTGTCTGTTCTTAACTGGAAGATTCCTAAGCATCTGAAAAGCAGTTTCTTAATATTTAACAACAAAAGCCTCAGCCTCATAACCTGGCCCCATCATGTTCCAGTTGTGAAATCTTGAATGAGAAACATGTTTTTTCTTCTAAGCCTTAGGAATTCATCAATAAAATGGGAATGATAACACAAAAAGCACAAGATTGTTTTGAGTATTAAATGGGATCATTTTGTATAGCATTTAGCATAGTATCTGACAAATAGTAAGGGCTATATAAATAATAATCTTCATACTATTGACCCAAAGATGGAAACTGGAGGAACAATCGGTAAAGAGGCTATTTAAAGCAATTATATACTTGGTATTTCCAAGGATTCAGAAAATTCTGGAAGGAAACATTGCTATTAGGAGTCATGTCTAGGGTTTCTTGGGAGGGGATTGTGGAGGTGAACTTGTGTAATATACCAATGAATCAAGACATTTTCGAGTATAGTGTTTAAGTCAGAGGTGCAAAGGGTCGAGGTGAAATTATGTGTACTTTAGGCAGTTAATATGACAGATCCAGCAAAATCCACCTTTGCCTTCTATAACACTTCAGATACAATCACCATGCTTCCGGGCAGCCATCTGTGAACCAAAGTAGGTATCTTTGATGTATATCAAATAAGGAAGATATCACATAAGACCAAGTATAATAATAAATATTTCATTTATAATTGTTTTTATTGAAAAAGCAGAATTGTTTGGCAGACTACGGAATGAACCTTGGAATTTTAACAAGTGTAGTAAGTCCAAGGGAATGTTGAAGAGAATCCACATCACGGTTTTTAGCTTCAGAAGGAACCATGCAGCTCACATACTCCAAAGGCTGTCAGACTTTTTCCAATGGAATTTTGCCCAGATATCTAATAGATAAAGTACGTAAAAGGGAAGTCCTCACTTTACTTAACTTGGAAGACTTAAAATAAATTCGCTGGAGACCTGGGGCTCTTTGAGTCTTCCTTGGAAAACCACTGGTTCAGTCTAATAACTTGCCTTATAAACCCACTGTTTTATCACACTTTTAATCACACTATGAGCTATGAGGTCGTGAAATGGAAACGTCTACTCTGGGACACTAGTCGCAAAGCTTTCACTTTCCTTGCATAGGTGGGAGCTAATCACATTTGCCTAAGTACCTACGAGTGGAGAAAATGGGAATGAGGACAATCATGGGATGGAGAGAAAAACATCTTTGTTGATAAATTCTAAGTTATTCCGCTTTTATACAGTTGAGAAAGAAAGAGAAAACATTTAGTCTGCTAACGCTGAAGGAGGCAAGATCCTATTATGCTCCCTCAATCAGTCACTTAAAATCCCGTTCTTCTATTTATTGTCTTTCCTCATAAGCTTCATCTGACACATAGTTTAGAGGGACATGACCTGGAAAAGGTAGACAAAATGCTGCAGTGGCAAAGACCAACTGTCTTCCTTGTAGTGGCAGAAGGTTCTCCACCGAAAAAAGGCAAAACCACAGCAACACAGACCAGGGAGACGGGACTTAGGTAATACAAGAAAATCAAATAGACAAAGCAATGAAGTATTGTGATAGAGTGAGCCATGCCATTCAGCATGTGCTGAAATTTCAGCAATCCATGTGAGGATTCCAGAAAAGTATTTCGCATGTTGGGCCAGGAAGAATTCCATGTCGTCAACCCATCCATCCACTCTTACTATCTCTCAGAAACGTGGTTTGTCCTGTGCAAAATTGTTTTCAGGGCTGTTTTAACCTCCTTATTCCTCAAGGTATAGATTAAAAGGTTCAGCATTGGTCCTACGAGATTCATCAGAATTTGAACCTCAGTTCCCAGCATGGGGTTGGGTGTGGGCCGCAGGTAGACAGTGATGATGGGCCCATAGGCACAAAGGATGGCAATGAGGTGGGCACTGCAAGTGGAGAAGGCCCGGCGGCGGCCCTCGGTTGAACAAATATGCAAGATGGAGATGGTGACGCGGGATAGAAGGATTAGAAAAAAGCAGAGGAGAGATACCAAGCCAACATTGGTGAAACTCACCCTCTGGGCTAAGGATGTATCAGCACAGGCCAATGGCAGGAGTGCTGGAATATCACAGAAGAAGTGGTCCACTTATTGGGACCACAGCACGGCAAAGTGAAGGTGAGCAAAGTCAAAATGCTGGAATGGATATACCCCAACACCCATGTGCCCACAGCCGGGGCCCCACAGAGTCTACGGTTCATGATGGCTGCGGACCACAGAGGGTAACAGACAGCAGCAAAGTGGCCATAGGCCATCACAGTATACAAGAAGCATTCAATGCTGCCAAGGAAATGGAAGAAGGAGACCTGGGAGACACAGTTCTTATACAAAATGAGGGGGCCAGTAAGGTACGGTGGCATTTTAGGACAGGTCACAGAAGAGAAACTCATGTCAAAAACAGACAAGTTCCCCAGGAAAAAATACATGGGCGCATGAAGGCGAGTGGAAGAAAGAACAGCCATGAGGATAGACACATTTCCCAGCAGGGTGCAGGCATAGAAGGGCAAGAACAAGACAAAAACTGTAGTCTCCAACCCCTCTGTGTGTGGAATTCCCAACAGGATGAATTCGGTCACCACCGAGCAATTCTTCTCCATGAGAGCCGGTTCTAGGGGAGTTTTTGAAAAGGAAGCAGAGGACATGATGTCAGCAAACATACTGGGGAAATGAAATAAGTAATTGAAATGATGGCATTTTGGTTCCAAATTAAGGGAAAATTGCTTATGGTCCATACTACAAGGCATTTTAACTAGAATATAGTTCCCATAGAAAACTTAATAGTTTCTGTACCAAAAATTTTTATTATGCTGATTCTAAATGTAAAGATCCCTTATTAAAACAATATTTAAAACACAAGCATCTTAGGAGTGCCTGGATGGCTCAGTTGGTTAAGCATCCAAACGTGGCTCAGGTCATGATTTCACAGTTTGTGGGTTCAAGCTCCATGTCGGGCTCTGTGTAGGCAGTGTGGAACCTGGAACCTGCTCAGATTCTGTGTGTTCCTCTCTCTCTGCCCCTCTCCCACTTGCTCTCTCTCTCTCTCTCTCTCTCAAAAATGAATAAAGATTAATTAAAAAAGCATCTTAGAGCAAAGATTTTCAAAGGGAAGGACAGGGCCCACACAGACGTGTGCTCCCTCAGAGATGTAAGAACCCTCAGAATCAACCAGGGGCATTTCGTATCTCGCGATATAAACTACAACTTGAGACTCGCTGTATTTATTGTCACTACTATAGGCAACATTATATTTTCTCTCCCTCTCTCTTTTTTTTTTTTTTTTTTTTGAGAGCCGTAAGGGTGGAACAATCACGGCTTTACAGCTGGAAATGCTGACACACCATGATCTCAGTTCATTGAACCCTCACTTTAAGTTTTTGACATGAATCTATAGAAAAGAAAACATCTGACCATAAACATCTCTTCTAAATTGAGGTTGTTAGAAATGGCAGAACTCGGGATCTAAATGTGTTTTTTCTCCTGACACCATCAGTCTTTCCACCAGATGCATCTGTGGTGGACTGTGACATCACTGGTCTTGTCAAATTTTGTCCCAGGGTTATTCACAGTTTTCCTGTGGATGTCACCAGGCTCTGAAAAAATGTTCCTGATCCTCCTTAGAAAGCAATGGAAAGCCAACCTGTCTCCCCGTCTTGCAACACCAACACCACCACCTAGGC
This sequence comes from Panthera tigris, assembly GCF_018350195.1. Classification (NCBI taxonomy): domain Eukaryota; kingdom Metazoa; phylum Chordata; class Mammalia; order Carnivora; family Felidae; genus Panthera; species Panthera tigris. The sequence continues at coordinate 21,035,225 of NC_056669.1, read as the reverse complement.
ACTAAGATACAAAGTCTGGGGAGTAAACACTTCTTGATGTGCACTGCTGTATCCTCAGTGCAGAAAACCATGCCTAGCACAGAGTAGGTTCTTAATAAACGCTTGATGAATGAAGCAGTGAACTGACTCACTCAATGATTGGTAAAATTGGATAACATTCAGTTATTTTGTCTTGTCTAAGGACTTACATGAAACCATCAGATATTAGTGCCCATACAACCTTGTAAAGAAGCACAATCATAGGGGCATCTGGGTGGCTCAGTCGGCTGAGTGTCCGACTTCAGCTCAGGTCATGATCTCACGGTTCATGAGTTCAAGCCCCACATCAGGCTCCGTGCTGACAGCTCAGAGCCTGGATCCCACTTTGGATTCTGTGTCTCCCTCTCTCTGCCCCTTTCCCACTCACACTCCGTCTCTCTCTCAAAAATAAATAAACATTAAAAAAAAATTTTTTAATAAAAAAAAGAAGCATGCTCATATACTTGTTCCTGCTTGGCCCTATTCTTCTGAATATTTAGAATTTCTCTGTTGACCTTCATGGCATCTGTACCCAGGAAGAAGTTCTGCACTGTACTCTAATAGGTGACCAGACCCGAGATAAGAGCTGCACATAATCTATACTACCTCCCCCAAAGTCCTGGATGTTTTGTCAAGAGGAGTCCTATATTACAGTGACTCCTCTTGACTGAAGGTGTCCAGGTCTAGGCTCATTTAGAATATCTAATCTTTTATAATCATTTTTGAATCAAGTCCAAATCATTGGCTATAAAGGCAATAACAAGGGTGGAGTTTTTGAGTTGGTGGGCCAACATGATGAGTTGAAAGACAAACCAAGCAAATAATGTCCTATTTTTGTGCTTAATAGCTCCATGTTCCTATTCATCCTGAACTCTGAGACCATTTGTAAAGCAAGGACTCCAAGTTCTTCTCTCCCCTGGACATATGAGAAAGTAAAGAGGAGTAGAAAGAATAAGATGAAGATAGCACTTATTAACGTTACTGACAAGGAGGAGATTTGATCCTTTCACCATCTGTCTCTCCAGGATCTTCTGCCCAAATTTGCCTTTGATGTCACATGGTAAACCTGGGTCAGGGATCTCCTCCCATTATCTGAGAATCCCTTTCTTCTTAGTGAAATAAACTCAGGTTAAATGACATAAAGCTGAAATGTACCTCTGTCTTCTTCAAAGATTTATTCCAAGACACTAGTAGCTACATTGTTTTCTCTTACGTGGAAATATAAATGCCCTTGGAGGCCCTTGGGATCCTATTTCCTGAGTGAATTCTGATTCAAGGGGGTTGTTGAATAAAAGGAGTAATTAGAAGTAAATAAATGACCTAGTTGAAACAGAATATGCTCATGTTTCCCCTTGTGAGATTACTGCAAGGTGAACAAGATAGAATCTTATCTGTACTTTCTATTTCTGTGGTTGACCTAAGGAAGTGAGAGAAAAGCAGAGGGGTACAGCTCAATATTAGGACAAATGTAGAAAGCATTTTCCCAGTTTCAGGGTATAGTAGTAGAATTAGAAGTAACAACTATATTATAGCTCAGGCTTTTAAATATCCAGTTTCAAGTACTTTCTCTTGAATTGTTCTCCATAGCTCTTCTCCTAACTTTCAGGTGTTGTTTTCTAGTATTTTGATTTAGAAATATAATGTCCATGATCAGACTCTCCAACAAGCAGCTCTGTCAATTGGCAAAGCTGGCTTCCCTCAACTAGGACTTGTTCTCCACATGGGTTTTCTGGAATGGTATTAACATATTAAACAACAAATATTTATTAGGAATTTTTACCACTATGCCCAAGACACGTTTGCAGAATCTGGAATTTCTCTTCTAGGAGGGGTAATCAAGAAACTTGCCACTTGAGACCAGATGCTTGAAATGTGAGAATTGTTCACCTTTCATGTACAAGAGCGTTATAGTTTTCAAAGAACCAAAAAAAATAAAATAAAATAATAAAATCAAATAAGCATAAATTGTAGAAGGAGAGAAAGCAAAAGGAAAAGGGATCAGCAATGCTAAAATCTGGCTCTCTGAAAAGACTAAGAGAAGAGATATACATCTGTAAAGATGATTACTGGAAAAAACAGAGAAGGCACATATAAACTTTATTTTGGGGGCACCTGGGTGGCTCAGTGGGTTGAACGGTCAACTTTGGCTCAGGTCATGATCTCACGGTTCGGGGGTTGAGCCCCGTGGCGGGCTCTGTGCTGACAGCTCCGAGCCTGGAGCTTGCTTTGGATTCTGTGTCTCCCTCTCTCCCTCTGCCCCTTCCCTGCTCATGTTCTGTGTGTGTCTCTCTCTCAAAAACAAATAAATATTTAAAAATAAAAAATACATTAAATTAACCTTTAAAATTATCAGTAGATTATGTTTACTAGTTAATTAATGAAATTTTAAAGTAACTATAATGATTAAATTTTGAAGAAAAGTCATCAATTCAAAGCAGTCTCTGTATTGGATGTCAATGTGGAAGCTGCTGGGGAACAAGATCAGAAAGCCCCCCACTGTCCCTTGCAAGATGACCAGCCACTGGGGCTCTGTGCTGGTACACTGCATCCCTGCCCCTAGAGGCACTGGCATTGTCTCAGGCCCTGTGCCCAAGAAGCTACTGATGATGGCCGGCGTTGACGACTGCCACAGCTTGGCCAGGGGCTGCACTGCCATCCTGGGCAGCTTCACCAAGGTCACTTCCGATTCCATTTTCAAGACATACAGCTGTCTCACCCCTCACCTCTGGAAAGAGACTGTATTCACCAAGTCTCCTTATCAGGAATTCACTGACCATCTTGTAAAGACCCACACCAGAGTCTCCGCATAGAGGACCCAGGCTCCAGCTGTGGCCACAACATAGTTTTATACAAGAAAAATAAAGTAAAGCCTGTTTAAAAAAAAAAAAATCATAAGAAGAATGGATCAATCCTAGTAGTTGTGGAGACAGATATAGATGACAACCACAGGGCATTGTGCATATCAAAGGAGACCAAGAGAAGGGGTATCAAAGTGGAGGAGTGGACCTTCCTCCCCACCAATGCTATAGTGTTAAGTAAGTCCCTTCCCGCCCCACCAAAAAAAAAAAAAAAAAAAAAAGTCCCAAAGTTTAGAATCAATTCTGAGAAAATGAAGGATGAGGGCAGAAAGTTTAAAATAGACTGGGTTTGGGGCACCTGGGTGGCTCAGTCAGTTGAGCGTCTGACTCTTGGTCAGACTTCAGCTGGGGTCATGATCCTAGGGCGGTGGGATTGAGCCCCGCATTGGGATCTGGGCTGAGTGTGGAGCCTGTTTAAGATCCTCTCTCTCTCTCTCTCTCTCTCTCTCTCTCTCCCTCTGCCCATCTCTCCGCTCACACGCTCTCTCTCTCTCTAAAAAAATTAATTTAAATAATAAATAGACTGGGTTTGTAACTTGAATATAACAACTTCGCAACTTGAATATAACAAATGCAACTTGAATGTCACTGGCTTGAATGTAACTAGAATATTTTTTCTAGCATTTGGTAGAAATGGAGGTTCAAGATAAAAATAAGCTTAGTTAAAGGAAAGTAAAGGAAGTGACATTTTGCACATTGTATACAGAATAGCAAAAAAGGAAGGAAGGAAGGAAGGGAGGGAGGGAGGAAGTTAGTTTGTAGCATAAACTACAGTTTATCCTCCATATAGCCTCTTAGTATGTTTGAAATCACCTTAAACTGTGGCTCCCCAAGAGACAGTGACATCAGTTATATGTGTATACCTAGTGATTCAAAGACCTGAGAACACGATGGCTGGGAGTAGAATTACAAGGGAAGATAATAGATCTAATTAAGTTTAATAAACTTTGAAAATTGTCTGACCAGTGTGTTATTTTACTTGCAACATTTTCACTGACCTAAAAGCTTATACCTCATTTCACAGGCTTGGGCAAACCAGCTTGGGTCTGTTGCTGACTCACTGGGTCCTCTCTAGATGGTCTCCATGGAAACCAAGGGTAGAAAGAGCACACAGAGAGATAGCCTAGCAATTAATTTTAAACCTGCTGTTTCTTTTTCCTTAGATTCTTACAACAGACCTAATGCTTTTAGCATATGGCTTCTGCCAAGTGAATATAAATATGTTACATAACACTATGCCATAAACATTTTAAATACTATAAAAATACCACACTATGTTTAGTATAAAATAAAAATAATGTATAATATTATTATATATGTATACATACATTGTATATACATACAATATGATATATAAGAATAATTCACATTATTTTGTAATAAGATACTTATTATAAATATATAATACAGTGTTAAATGTTATATATTACTGATTTTTTTAGCTAAAGAAAAAAAAGAATAGCATTTTTCTCATTTTCTTGACATTTCTATGCCTTACTTAGCCTCTCCTAAATTTTCCTCTAATGGTTACTCCATGCCCAAATTTTCAAATCCTATTAGCCAGTAAGACTCAGTTTATATGTTGTCCCCTCCTTCAGGCTCACCCTGATATTCCCACATCAAATTAACCTCTCTCATTTGAACCTACTTAATATTTAAACTTTATTTTTCTTGACAGGTAATATATAATTTGTTTTATAGTTAATATATAAAGTACATAAAGACCTCTGTCACTTTCATTTTTTATTCTCCATCGCATCTGGTAAAGTACTTAACAGAGTCTCAAAGAATGTTTGCTAAATTAATACCTAATTGAATTAAAATAGGAGAAAATCTACTTAGGCTTCAGATCCCTGGATGGAGAACAAAATTCCCAATTTAGTACACTCATTTCCATGTACTCATTTATCTACCTAGGTCTCTTTCCTCATTTTTGGGAGAAGTATTTATATAAGGATGCCTGAGTTCCCTTCCAGCTCAAAAGTTCGATTTAATAATTATGATATACAACTAAGATATAATTGTGATGCATTTAGACCACCTTTTCTTGTGTGGTCCAGTCTAAATTTTTCCCCATTAATTCTATTTGCCATTGGTTTCCAAGTAGATACACTTAACTCTGTAGACAATGAAATTGGCAGAGGACTGAGGCCCAGGCTACATAGGGATATCATTAACATGGGGATATCCAATTCAATATTACAAATAGTGATCGTCTTTCCACTGTGCTCAGGCCTGGGCCGAACCACTGCATGGAACCAGAGGTATAAGACATAGGAGGCATACAGAGCCTGTTCTCCGGGCATCAGCAGTCTATGGGGTGGATGAGACAAATACAGAGATCATTGTAAAAATTCATTCTAAGGCAGACAAGATCAATGGAAGATTTAAATCCTAAATCCATTAAATCCTATATCCCAATCCATTCCTTTGAGTGAAGTAACTCTAAATAGCAGAGCCCCTCACTTTGTTCTCACTGGTTGGTCCCACGTTGTTTTATGTATGTCGTTTGGCCTCTCTGGGTCCTACTGTTTCATCATACATAAAATAACATAATTACCTTATGTGATACTTAAGGTCTCATCCATCTCTAGCCTCTTAAAGGGACGTTAAGACCATCTCTTTATCTTGCTAGTGATAGTTTGTTTATTGGATTTTTATGATACTTAGTTAAAACTAACAGATTTCAGGGGTGCCTGGGTGGCTCAGTCGGTAAAGCATCTGACTCTTGAATTCAGCTCAGGTCATGATCTCAAGGTTTGTGAGTTTGAGCCCTGAGTGGGGCTCTGTGCTGATAGCACACGGGGCCTGCTTGGGATTCTGTCTCTCACTCTCTGTCCCTCCCCCCGCCTCCTCTCTATCTCTCTCTTTCAAAATGAACAAAAATAAACTTAAAAAAAAAAAGACAGATTTTGGGGAGCCTGGGTGGCTCAGTCAATTGAGTGCCCGACTCTTGGTTTCAGCTCAGGTCATGGTCTCAAGGTTCGGGAGATTGAGCCCCGCATCAGACTCTGTGCTGACCGCACGGAACCTGCTTGGGGTTCTCTCTCTCCCTTTCTCTCTGTTCCTCCCCAACTTGTGCACACGCTCTCTCTCAAAATAAATGCATAAACATTTAAAAACCACAGATTTCATTCAATCAGTATTTTATCAAAATTATCATTGTTCCCATTAATTATATGTGTGCGTGCAGATGTGTGTTTCTTTGTGTGTGTTTAAGGTAATGACATATTCCTTAGTGCCCTAAAAATAACTAAGAATGTAAAGTGCTCCTAAATCCGATTTCAAAATCGGCAGGGCAGAGACATGCGAGATGATGAACCCTCACAGTGCACGCTGATGGAAATAGTCAGCAAGGAGCCAGTTAATTCAAGCCGTGAGAACTGTCACAGTCGCTAAATTCAGCCTTCTGCATTCCCTCTTGAACTTCACTCAGAGTGTCAAATTGCTTACTCTGGCCCTGCTGTTCAGTCTAACTGCCTTGTTTTAATTCATGCTTTTCACCCTGCGCTGGGCAAAGCCAGCTCTGAGCACTGAAATGTGGTTGACAGATTCCACTGACGCTTCTTTAAGTAAGAAGATTCTGCACTTCGGATAGGTAGGCATTTAAAGCCTTGACATTAAAGAGCCCATGTTTTCACTGTCCGTGAAGACTGTTTAACTCATCCTAACTGGCAAGTGGCCTTTTATCGCTAACTCTCACAAGGAAGATAATGTCATATGGTCTCTCTCTCTCTCAATCAATCATTTCAGTGATTTAGGAGGAATCAGCCTCATCTTGGAGATGCTAGAAAAACTGATGTGAATGAAGTTGTGCGTGAGTACATGTTTAGCAAGGAGGCTGTGAGTTCTCTGTGTGTGTATGCATGTTATGTGTGTGGTGCTCACACTTAGTTTTTCCTTGGAATAATAATTGCAGAGGGGACCCAAGGCCATAAACACTCTAATAAGGCTTCTGCAGTTCCTAAGCCAGTTTCCTGTCTCATTAATTCACATTTCCCTATTACATCACTCACAAGTGGGAAACAAAAATTAGAGGGAAAAAAAAAAAAAAAGCCGAAGTCATAATGAGCATGAGAAGCATCTCATAGGAATGACTTCCTTGGAGATTAATTAGCTAAAATGTTCTCGTCTCAATAATTCCCTTCGAGAAATCTTGTAGTTTGAGGTAAGCATAAGAAAAGTTTTGAAAATGTGTTTCTTTTCTGGAACTTTCCATTACCTACTTTGAGAAATAAGGACCATTTTCTGAGTTTCAAACAATGATGTTAATAGGCATGAACACAAAAAGGACGTGTTTTTGTCAGTCACAAAACGATACATTGTACAAAAGGGGCATTAGAGCTGAGCTGGGCTTGAACGTGTATTGGGTTGCCAGAGCTATGGGAACCAAGCACTACAGACTGGGTGGCTTAAACAGCAGAAAATTTATTTTCTCACAGTTCTGAAGGATAGAAATCTAAGATCAAAGGGCTGGAAAGTTTGATTTCCACTGAGGGGACACAGAGGGATCAGTTCCTGCCTCTCTCCTTGGCTTGTAGGTGGCCATCCCTCCACTGTCCCTTCCTGTGGTCACTCCTCTGCAGGTATATCCCTGGGTGTCTCCGTGTCTCCAGCTTTTCTTGTGTCCTAAAGACACCAGTCACATTGGATTAGGGCTGACCCTAACAGCCTCATTAAACTGAGTCATCTCTGTAGAGGTCCTAACTCCAAACACAGTCACATTTTGAGGTACTCGGGGGTTAGCGCTGCAACATATTGAATTTTGGGAGAAGACAATTGAGCCCATAACGGAGAAGAGACACAGTTAGCTAGCTGGAGTATGCATACACGACACATATGATTTTGACCGGGCTGCTCAAGCTCTCCATCTCATTTTTCTGAACCATAGAATAGGGATAATAACGAGCTGTCACTTCATAGGTTACTGTACAAATGAAATGAGTTGGGCATGCAGAGGACCCAGCCCGGTGCTTAGCTCACCACAAAGGCTCTATAAATCTCAGCTAATCACAGCAAGCTTTTACGTTTTCTTGGTATCTCAAACATTTCCTGATGGAAGTTTCAGTTCATCCTTTCCATTGTATGGTTATAATGTAGTAAGTCTATCAGCTTTCTTCTTTCATCTAAGTCCCATTTAATCCATTGGGGCACCTGGGTGGCTCAGCTGGTGGAGCGTCCGACTTCAGCTCAGGTCATGATCTCGTGGTTCGTGGGTTCGAGCCCCGTGTCGGGCTCTGTGTTGACAGCTCAGAGCCCAGATCCTGCTTTGGATTCTGTGTCTCCCTCTCTCTCTGCCCCTCCCCTGCTCACGCTTTGTCTCTCTCTGTCTCAAAAATAAATAAAAACATTAAAAAAAATTAAGCTAATATAACCTTTGACCCTATATTTTTGGTTCTTTTAAATTGCTTCCACAGATTCTCAATTTCTGGGTAGTATTTAGAAGCAGCAGCGGCATTGCTGATATTTCCTGAGTGCTTTGTGTCTTGTTTACTTTTTTGGCAAATTGGGAACAGGATGTTTTGTTTCGTTTTGTTTTGTCTCCCTTCCTAAGTCTTTTGTTTATATCTGCCTACAATTTGTTAGCTGTAGCCAAAGCCCAAATAGCTATTAGATTGAGATAAACTGTGTAATTCTGATATTAATTCCGTTATCTACAGCTTTTTTGAGATCATATACTCAAGGGTCAACAGTTCAGTGACTTCAAATGAACAAAAAATAATTGTGAGAACCAGAATTGGAAACAAAAACCTCATCAATTTTGCCTCAATCCAAAATATTACATAACTGAAAATTAATGTATGAAATGAGTGTATTACATTAAATTAAAATGCCATATTATACACAGTATTGGCTTTTACCATGAACTTATTATACGCTAAGCCCTACACTAAGCCCTTTGCATGGATGACACCATTGAATCTTTACAGTGACCTTCTGAGTTGGGTACTTATATCTTTCTCACATTACATTTGAAGAGGGCTTGCCTGACACCGCACCAATGACAAGTGGCCAGCAGGGAAATTAAACCCTGATCTGCCTGGCTGCAAAGACCAGCACACTCTCAAACACTGTTCTTAAACACTGCTCTCTGCCATTAATAGTCTTGAAGAATTGTTTCCAAAGAAAAACCGTACACTGAACCCTGCTCTTTTATTTTTTTTATTTTTTTCCTATTTTTATTTAAAGAAAAATTTTTTCAATATATGAAATTTTTTGTCAAATTGGTTTCCATACCACACCCAGTGCTCATCCCAAAAGGTGTGAACCCTGCTCTTTTAAAGAAATGCATTTTTTAAGAGACAAAAAGGAGAAGGTAACATATTTATCATGTTCCAGATACAGTGTGAGGTGATTTGAAGACACATCCAAGTCAATCTTTACAATTCAGTGAAGTAGGCTTAAGTATCTCCACTTACCAATTAGAATCTAACAATTTAAGTTAGTTAAGTAACTTAAAAGACATGAAGTGCCTACATGGTAAGATAAAATTTAAACCATATCTGATTCCCTTACTTCTGTTGGCATAAACTGTTGCCATTTTTCTCAAAGTAGAACGTGAGTCTGTTCCTAGTAGATGCTTAATAACATCTAACCACATACATAGACTGAGGTCCTAGCCAATGACAAAATGTCATCTAGACGTCACACTTTGATTTATTAATGCAACAAATGAGGGGTTGGATAATTCTGAACTGTAAGTAGCCATCTGTCTCCCTTTCTTCACCTCTCTACATGTCGTTAGCTGTTAACCCTTTAGGGTCACTTTGCCAATCTTTTTTTTTCTACATGATGAAGTGATACTTTATGTCATAATCTAAAATTGAAACACAGAGAAATAGGAACTTAATTGCGTCTAAGATAAAGAAATTTCACAAAGAAAGTGATTATTCAGCTTGGGCTATGAAGGATGAGTAGAAGTTTTTTTAGCAGAGGAATCAGGGAAGGGCATCCCAAGACGGGAGAATATATTTATGAAAGCACAAAATTATGAATGAGTATATTTGAAATGTTTTTTTTGGAAGCTTCTTCAACATCTGTACAAGATTAATCATTTCTGTTTTCATTTTAGTAGTCTAGTTTATATTTTTCATTAAATATCTATTATATATTTTTTCAATTTTTCATTTAAATTCGTTAGTTTACATACAGTGCAATATTGGTTTCAGGAGTAGAATTCAGTGGTTCACCACTTACATACAACACCCAGAGCTCATCATAACAAGTGCCCTCCTTAGTACCCATCACCCGTCTAACCCATACCCCACCTCCCCCCTTCCATCAACCCTCAGTTTGTTCTCTATAATTAAGAGTCTCTTTCGGTTCGTTTCCCTCTCCCTTTTTACTATATTTTATTTTAATCATGTGTATATCTACCTCCCATGTTTAGCTATGAGCTTCTTAAGAATATGACTTAGAGATATTCATAATTCCAGTGCTTAGCATAGTAATTACTCAATACATATGTGTTTAAATGAACAAGACAATAAATAGATAATGTAAAGAAGTACCTTTAGGGGGTGACAAGGAAAGTTTAGCTAGAAAAGAGTGTGTATGAGAGAGAGAGATGTATATGTTACTGGATGAATGTATGGCTTTGAGGAGACTAAAGAGTTGGGTTGGATCTGATCGTTAATTCTACAGATACTTTACTAAATTATTAAAACTTAACCTATAAGCAATAAACAATTGTTGGAGGTCCTAACAGAAGCATAGTAATATTGGGGCACCAGGGTGTTTCAGTCAGTTAATTGTCTGACCTGTTCAGGTCATGATCTCACGGTCCGTGAGTTTGAGCCCTGCATCAGGCTGTGGGCACAGCTGACACTTTGGACCCTCCGTCCCTTCCTTCCTCCCTTCTTTCTCCCTCTCTCACTCAAAAATAAACATTAATTTTTTTCTTTTTTTGAAAAAAGCAGGGTAGTATTGTGTGGTTTGCATTTTGGAAAGATGCTAGTTTAGAAGTGAAATAATTATGACCATAACATTTCTAGCACCTTGGTCCACATTCCCTCACCCCACTCCAGAGGCCTCCTTCAGATAGTGCCCTTAGGTTTTGTGGACTCCCCATGCCTTCTCCCTGGGAATAGTCTCTGGCCAAGGAACTTTATTCAATCAACATACATGGGGCGGACCAGACACGTGCGATAATTAATCCACCAACAAAAGTGGGGCAGGAATTGGCATAAAAATACTCCAGATTCCTTTGCAACTCAGTAGGACAATTCAGAGGTTGCTAAACACCATTTTTGAGAGGATCCCTTGTGCTGTTGAGCCACAGTTCCTCACAGGGGTAACCCATTCATTGACACTTGCTTGATTGGCTGTCCTTTCCCTGTGTTACTTTCCCTCTCTTTTATCATGTTTTCTGGAATCATCTTCCAGATAAATTGTTTATCTTCAAACCTTTGTCTCAGGGTCTGCTATTGGGAAAATCCCAACTAAATAAAATTTTCATTTTCTCTTTTCCCTGATAGAAGGAAATCATAAAGGGAGGCTGGTGATGGTATCTTTGTGTCATATCTATATGTACTGAAAGGTATAAAGAACCCACCAAACACTGTGGCTGTTTAAAAGAAAAGCTTTCTTATATTCTGGAAATTCACGTTTAAGTTATATGTAAAAAACAACAACAGAGAATAAATGTTGATATATTCATACAATGGAATTCTGCACCTTGGCGGTAATGAATTAACTTCCCATGCAAAGCCATTAATGTCAAAAGAGTGACATTAAATGAAAAATAGCAAATTTCAGTAGAATTAAGTTAATATAAAGTTCAAATATTGCCATAGGCTGTTGAGAGACACAAATATAGGGGTGAAACCTAAAGAAAAACAAAGGAATAATAACCACAAAACTCAAGAGAGTGATGACTTCTAGAGGGAGTGAGGGTAAGGAATCAGGCTGGGGTCTACTGAGAACATTCAAGGCACTGACACTGCTCTCTGCCTTAAACTAGGTAGTAGGACCCAGGTGTTCATTGTATCAGAGTTCCTTATACTTTACATATTTTTAATTATTTTCTAAATTTTTACTATTTAATAAAAACATGTTAAAAATAGTTCCAACGAGATGATGATGTCTTTTTGATGTTGTCATTGATGATGATGTCATTTGATGTCAACAGGTTATTTCTCACCAATTTATAAGTCCAATAACCACAGGCACTAATGTTCTTCTTACCCCAGATGAACTAGCAAAACATAAATACTCTTTTAGCTTGAATGATTATTTTTGTAAAGGTAAAGCCAGTGTTTTTGACATACCAAAAATTGCAAGTCAAGTATTGAAAGCATTAATTTCTGACTTTTTTTTTTATTTCAATCAATTTGATTTACAACAAATCAGCAGGGGCCCAGGGAGAGCAAGGAACACACAGAACAGGACTACTCCTGTGAACATGCCCTTGAACACCTGTCTTCACATCCCCCCAGTGCTGGTAAGAGCCATCAGCTCAGCTCCACTGTTAATGTCCATATCATAGGTGTCCACTTGTGATGCCCACATCGTAGTTTCTCTCGCCAGGAACTGTAGGTAAAACAAAATACGTAAGTGAAATTCACGATGGGCATCGGTTATATGTAAAACAAATTTAGAAAGGAGCCAAAAGTGACTGGAGACTATAATGGTGTGTTGCAAAAAGGGTTGAGATGAACAGGGACACCTTTCAAGAATCTAGAATCCACCTGGAGTCAGGTCTTGGGTGCCACTCCTGGCCCATGCTTGGGTCCAGTGTTTCACATGATCTTGCTGCTGTAGCCCACTCTGCTCAAAACATTCTCTGGACCTCTGCTTTAAAATTCTTGTTCTTCTCTGGCCTCGCTCTCTTGGATCTTGATTCTCTGTCTTTGCCCCTGTGGATTAAATATTTTGCTAAGTGGCCTACCTGATTTGGGGTTTCTCAAATTGATATTTTTTCTCAAGTTCTCCTTACATTGTCCCTTTAATCATAGAATACAGAAAAGTCTCTTTCTACTATCAAACTTACCCTGGGCCTCCACACCCCAGGCTGGGCCCTGCTCAGGCGGAAAGATGTTAGACATTACCTAGAGACACAAGAGCTGCCAGAAATATCAGGGGATGTTCTAATTAATTGAAATCTGTTTATTTTCTCTAGTGGACTCTAAATTCTTTCAGGTAGAATCGTGTCTTGTTCAGCTCTGCATTCCCCACCCCTGGCACAGAGTTAGTCCTCGAATGACATCTGAATGAGTGAAAATGAAACAGCATTGTGTCTCATCTTTTATTCTTACAAATTATTCTACTTTGATGATCTGAGCAGCTACAACCAGGAAACTGAGGAAAGGGAAGAGATCTTCAAATGGACTCAGAGAGGCTTGAAAAGGCTTTGGGATACACTAGATTTGAAATTACTTCAGATGTATTTTCGCCTTCCCTTTTAAGCTTTTGTTTGCTGAGAAACAAGGGAGAAAACAGCACTGAGAGGGATTTTAGGAGCCTACGAGAAGAGAGTAGGCAAGAGTTTACTCTGCCATGGGAGCCTGTACTGGCTCAGCCACAGGTAGAGGGCACACAGAGTGGCACTGATCTGGTCTGGCAAGTTCCGTGGCTGCTCTCTGATTCTGAGAAGTACAGATAGGAGAAGAGAACTGGTCTCTGCCTCTGTCCCTCCTCTTCCATTGCCCTCCGCCCAGTGGTCTTCTCTCTCTACATCACCGTTAGAATAAACATCAAAGCAACTGTATTCCCCAAGTGGAATCCTGTTCTCATTGCATCCAGTCATACAAACAATAGTCTACTATATTGAAATAGCGCATTTTTCATTCTTAGCATATTTCAGCCACCAAATGAAGAATTGTAGGAATGGGGACCAAAGTCCAAACTTCTCGGTAAACAGAAAAGCCAAAGACACCACACAATGACAGTGTGGACCCAGCATGGCCCCCTGGTGGTGGTGAGCAATACAAAGCCAAGTTCAAAGGGAATCACAGCACAGTCACCCCTCCATGGATTCCCCGTCTTTCTTTTCCAAATCCTCATCCCATCAAAATGCTGCTCCGGGTCTAAGCCTGACAGATAGGGTTTGTAGGGGACGGTACACCAGTAAGTACCTCTGCTTCGCACAGAGACCTGCCTCAGCCCCCAGACGGAAGACTTTCTCTTTGCACAACGTGTTTATGTTTTCTTACGGTGTTACTTGAAACCTTGGGCATGCACCCCTCCCATTTTGTTTCAACAACTCCTAGACCAATAAAGCGAGGGCTTAACCAATGTGGCATTTGAGGAGACAATCACCGCAGCCAGGAGGAAGAAGTGCCAGGGTGAGGGGGAAAGAAGAGGAGGAGGAAGTGTAGGAGGAGGCAGAAGATAAATAATGGGAAGCAGAAGGTCCAGGTTGTTCGGCCTCCTGGGGAGAGTTGCCTCCTTCCTTCATCAGCAGTATGAACTCCTCAAGACAGTAAAAGTCCCAGGGTCAGGAAACCAGCCCTAGAGTCTCATTCTGCCATTCAGTCTTTATGGGTCCTTCGAGAAGTCACTTTAAGGCCTCAGAATCTTAGTCCCCACACTGTAAAATGGAGACAATCCATTTTATATAAATGGTATAATGCCTGTCTTTTCAGATTCAAAAATATGTGTGTCAACTACGTAAAATTGTTATATACGCTACAAAGTTCAGCTGAAGCCTTAACTAGTGTTCTCTCTGTACAATTGGTCAGCAAGGAAGCCCAAGTGATGTAGCACCTTCCCCAGAGAGGATTTTACTTCCTTGTTCCTGAGGCTGTAAATCAAGGGGTTCAGCATGGGGGTGACCAGGTTATTCAGGATCTGAACGGTTGCATCCAGCCAGGGGCTTGGGGTGGGCCTGAGGTAGATGAGGACCACCGGCATGTAGAAAAGCAGGATGGCGGTGAGGTGGGCACTGCAGGTGGAGAAGGCACGGCGTCTGCCTTCACTAGAGCGGATCTGCAGGATGGAGCAGACAATGCGGCTGTAGGAGGTGAGGATGAGAAGGAAGCAGCTGAGGGGCATGAGGCCCACGCTGACGAACCCCACCCTCTCCAGGGCTGAGGTGTCAGCACAAGCCAGCTTCAGCATCACCGGGATATCACAGAAGAAGTAATCCACCTCATTGGGGCCACAGTAGGGCAACTGGAAGGTGAGAGTGGTTAGGAAGGTGGCCTGAATGCAGCCAAAAAAAGAGGTCCCCACGGCCAGGATGGCACACACCCTGTGGCTCATGATTACCGTGTAGCGGAGAGGGTAACAGATGGCGACAAAGCGGTCGTAGGCCATCACCGTGTACAGGAAGCACTCGGTACAGCCCAGGAAGTGGTAGAAGAAGAGCTGGGACACGCAGCCCGCATAGGAGATGGCCCGGCTGCTCCCCGAGAGGTAGAAGAGCATCTTGGGGGAGCTCACAGAAGGGAAAAATATGTCACACACAGACAGTTGACACAGGAAGAAGTACATGGGGGTGTGAAGCCGAGTGGAGGAGACAATCGCCAGTAGGATGAGCAGGTTCCCCATAAGAGTGAAGACGTAGCAGCCCAAAAACAGGACAAAGAGCATGGTCTCCAGGTCCTCCGTGTGTGGGATGCCCAGCAGGATGAACTCAGTCACTGCTGAGAGATTCTTCATAGCTGTGAGAAAGGCAGACCTCTGAACGGAACCCACAACACCAAAGTCTGAACACCAACATCAAATTATCAAGCTTTTCACTGATGAATGCTTTGATTGTGTTTTTAACAGGCAACACCAGCCTTCTTATGAATGGCAAGATGTATATCAAAATATCAGGTAGTAAGAAATGCCAATTTCAGCACCACACTCCATCCCACTCCTGGAAGGAGTGTTTTAGAGAGGCTGATGGTTGTTCTCTATGATGAGATCAGAGGTTTAGAGTATATACAAAATATTCTCCTGCTGAGAAAACTTTTTCAGTTTGTTCAGTTCTCTCGTTAGTATTTCCTCTCCTTAGGCGTCTTTGTATTTTTATAGTCTCATGATATCTTTGAGTAACAAACTTCCACTATTCATTATCCTTTAGAAAAATCAGCAGGTGGGGAGGGGGAGGGGGAAATGTGTTAGAAATCAGAGCATTTCATTTAAATCCTGGCTGTCTTAGTAAAGTTTATGAGATGTCTGTGAGGGCATCTGGCAAAAACATAAACCCTAATAATAAGTGTTCATTTTATGTATCTTTTTTATTTTTAATAAAATTTTTTAACATTTGTTTATTATTGAGAGACAGAGAGACACAGAATGTGAGCAGGGGAGGGGCAGAGAGAGGGGGAGACAGAGAATCCGAAGCAGGCTCTAGGGTCTGAGCTGCCGGCACAGAGCCCTACGTGGGACTCACACCCACAAACCGCGAGATCATGACCTGAACTGAAGCTGAGCTGACGCCCAACCGACTGAGCCACCCAGGCGCCCCGTATGTATCTTAAACTTCCTTCTTTAAGTGCTTTCCTTTGGTGATGGCATTCTGTAACTATTTGTAAATAAATGTTTTATGAAACAAATTATTGAAAAGACTTAGACCATATCCTCTTCAGATTACATCCCTCCCGACTTGAAAGGTCTTATAACCCCATATCTTTTGGGTGATACTGCTCTGGTTCTTCTGGTGCTTTAACTTTTCCTAAGGAGACTTGAGGCAACTCTGAAATACTAAACAAAAGAAATAGTAACGGCAAGAAAGCATCAATTTCATGTTACCGTGATGAAGAAATACAGGGACCCTTACAGTGGAAAGTCAAAGAACAGCTCAAACAATTCAAGAGCAGGGTATGGTGCCTGGAAGACACAGAGACTTCTTCCTGCCACTACTCATTTAATAACAACAACAATAATAATACACAGACACATGCATATACATACATACCATTTAATGAATATTTACTGTGCTCCAAGGACTGTGCCCAACACTTTCCAAATGTGACTCATTTAAGTAAACCTATAAGAAGAAGCTATTACTACTATCCTCATCTACAAATCAAGGAACTGAAGCTTGGAAAAGTTCAGCAAGTTGCCGAAGGTTACTAAGCTAATATGTGACAGAGCTGAGACCCAGACGGGTTTCATTTCACTCAGGCTGCTTCGTACTCCTAATCACTAGGAAAACTGCCTTCTGCCTCTGCTTTTAAGACAGCCTGATCCACTGCAAGCAATGACACTCTTCTAGATGGGTTCACATCATTTTATAGTAAGATAGGACAAGCCTTCTTGTCTTCCTTCTTCCTGGTTATTTCCAGCCTTGACTTTACAGCACACCTAGTTAAAATAGAATTCAGTTTTAGAGATCAGACAACAGACTTTTTCTATCCTTTTGACCCTAGAACTTAATATCAGCCCCACTACAAGAGCTTTCAACCTGAGAAACTTAACAGAAACCCATGGGGGAAGAGAAGGAAAAAAAAAAAAAAAAGAGGTTAGAGTGGGAGAGAGCCAAAGCATAAGAGACTCTTAAAAACTGAGAACAGAGGATTGATGGGGGGTGGGAGGGAGGGGAGGGTAGGTGATGAGTATTGAGGAGGGCACCTGTTGGGATGAGCACTGGGTGTTGTATGGAAGCCAATTTGACAATAAACTTCATATATTGAAAAAAAAAAAAAGAGCTTTCAAGTGATAGAGTCACATGCAACATGGGGATTCCAATCATAAACTGTGGCAAGTGACACTGAAAAACACGCCAAAGAGAATGACCAAACCAAAATGAGTCATTCATATACCACCCTGCAACTGAGACAAAATTGAAGATAGCAGAGAGGGAAACAGTGACATCCTGGGGGAGAGAGGCTATTGACAACCTGCTTCTTATTACACATTCTAGTCATACCTGAAGAGTGTCTCCTAGCAATGCCGAATTTTTATGAGCTCTGGATCACCTGTTCTTGGTCAAAAAAAGGCTCTCAGAGGTCTTTGGTCCTTACTTACAGTTGGATATTCTATAATTCTATAATCCTGTTTGATTTATAAGTCTATTTTAGGAAAAAGATGTTCCCAGAGACCAGAAAAGCTCCTGTGTGTGGACCCGCTCATGTGTGAGGGGCAGAGGTGAGCAGTCAGATACATTCTGGAGCAGTCTGGACATTCACATAGTCCACCTGAGAACACAGTCAAGTTTGCCAAAGTGTCATAACAAGACCTCACCTTTACTGTCTCTGAGCAGAACACAGAGTGCTCTAACCAAAGGAGCTTCAGTTCTCCTCCTTATAAAGAACCGAGTCTCATAGGGTTTGTACAATCAAGATCTACACTCACTCACTCTCCCTGGATTGCTTCCTTGGAAATTTTTTTAGATTCCCTTATGTCGTACTTGAGGTATAGAGATAGCTCTGAGGGAGCAATTAGTTTTTTAACCTTATTTATCATCCAGCTATGAAATAATAGCAATAAAATCATCAGAAAGAGATGCTGTAAAGTGGGAAATAACAATGTTCCTTCAAGATCACTTACATGGTAGAATGAGCTTCAATTCTATCATTTTTTTGGGTTGTCTTTTACACTCTCAAGGCTTTATTATATTACCTGTCAGTTGCTTTTGAGGTTATCTGTACATTCATGTGACTATACAGTTATCTCTAATAAACATTACTATTAAAGACAGAAACCTCATCAGTTAATGATTATTTATTATGCATCTCCTATCATGATGTGTCCTTCAGGTCAGTACTCCTAAAGAGAAATATTTACATACTAGATGCATCCATAGCAGAGGACCCGTATAAATAAAGGGGTTGGCTATAGGGCATCTGGGTGGCTCAGTTGGTCAAGCGTCTGACTTTGGCTCAGGTCATGATCTCACCATTCATGAGTTCAAGCCCCACATGGGGCTACGTGCTGACAGCTCAGAGCCTGTAGCCTGTGTTGAATTCTGTGTCTCCTTCTCTCTGTCTCTCTGCCCCTTGCTCAGTCATATTCTGTCTCTCTTTCTCTCAAAAATTAATAAACATTAAAAAAATTTTATATAAAGGAGCAGGCTATAAACCTTCTCAAAATGATTGAGAAAAATGATTGAATAGCTAATACTCAGTTAATCCATAGTAAACATTTACCTCAAGCTAAGTGCTATGCTAAATTTTACATTCATTATTACTTTTAATCTCCAATAGAAACCTTATAAAGTAGGTGGCATTTGACAAAGAAACTGAAAAGTAGATGAAATATCTTGAAGATTACACAGCTAGAAAGAAACTGAATTGAGATTCTAATTGCAAAGCCAATGCTTTCAAGCATTATGCTTTGATGAATGCCAGAGATCTGAGTTTTGTACTGAAACAGAAACAGATATAATGTGGTCCTCAAGTGCTTGCATGGCTGGTGGTCTTTATACGCTGTTCCATGTGATGACTCAGGAATCATAGGCAGATATGGTAGGAAGATTTATTTTCAGAATAGAAAGTGTTTAATTATTAGAAAATGTACATAGGTGAAATACACAAGCTTATGAGATGATTAGCTCCTTGTCGCTAGAAATATCCAAGGTGTGGAGAGAATCATCTTGTAGGTGTGCCATTAAGAACATTGTCAATTTGGGGGCACCTGGGTGGCTCAGTCGGCTAAGTGTCCGACTTCGGCTCAGGTCGTGATCTCGCGGTCTGTGAGTTCGAGCCCCGCGTCGGGCTCTGTGCTGACGGCTCAGAGCCTGGAGCCTGTTTCAGGTTCTGTGTCTCCCTCTTTCTCTGACCCTCCCCTGTTCATGCTCTCTCTCTGTGTCAAAAATAAATAAATGTTAAAAAAAAATTTAAAAAAAAAGAATATTGTCAATTTGGATGAATAACTTGAATCAATGTTCTTACTAATTATGAAATTATTTGGTTTTGTTTATACTGTAAAACTTTTCAATGATACTGACCTAACACAATAAAAGTGGAATGTTTATTTAATGATGGTAATTCTACTAACCCCTATACAAAAGAAATGACAAATATGCCCGTAGTGGTTACAAAAGTAACTATTGTAATACCAAGACTGCTGTGAAAACATTTTTTTGAAAGGAGAAACATAGGTCATGGAGCGAGTTCAGATGCTACTCAGGCAGGGTCTCACAAGATGAGAGTGGCCTGTTGAGATGTCATAGTGAACAGACCACAGATTTTTTTATTTTTAGACTACAGTTTTAATAAAAGCTAACATTTATTGTGCGTATGTGCTAGAATTGTGTTGACTGGTCTACATGTATTATCTCTTTCAGTTCTCCCTAGAACTCTATTAGGCACGTAGTATTATTTCCCCCATTTCTAGTAGGAGATTTAGCCTCATAGGGTTTAAGCAATTTAATCAAGGTAATGAAGTTGGTCAGTGGTAGAGCTGCATCTCAAATCCAAGATAACATGACTCTTTCCTTTCGGTTATCAAGAAAAATGTTCAGAACTAATTCTGACTTTCAAATACTTATTCATAACTAATATCACTTTCCTTGTGTGATTGTTTCAGTTTTCTGGTGCACTTTTATGTCATTTTAATTAATTCTCTCAAGAACTTTGTAAGGTGGCCCTTATGAGCCCTGTTTTACAAATGAGGAGGTTGGAACTCAGAGCATCTGTGACTTTCCAAAAGTTAGACCACAAAGGAATCCAGGCATTCCCAGGCTGAGCCGTCTTTCCACTACATCATTACTGCTTCCAAAAATGACTCCATACAGACAGCAGCTGTCCCTGTGTAAGAGGAGAGCTAACAGTAGATTCATTCTCGAGATTTAGAGGAGGCTTATGTATACCCTCACAGTCATTACTGTTTTTATGTAGTGTTTTCTGACAAGATTATGGCCGTACACTATGGGAGAAAGTGAGAGAGTGACAGAGAGCAGCTTGTTCAGCTCGTGTCCTATTTCATAGGGTAGGAGTCCCAGAAAGTTCAGTAGATATTCCACAAGAGAGATGTCTTGCTATGGTATATTTGCAGGGAAATTTCCCTTATATTGAAAGCCTCCTTGTTTAAATCAGAGAAAACCTTGTTTAACTCCTTTTTTTCCTCTACTCCAGGAATTTAAGTAAGTCACTGGCATATTCCAGAAACAACTGGTTTCTCAACTAATCATTCAGCAGAACTTTCTGATTATAAATAGCAAGGCTAAGTCTAGGCATTCTTGGTCCAGTGACAGGTGCTTTATTGTTTGTTGGCAGGACTGGGGTCTGGGGGAAATGGCCAAGTGAAAATTTCTTCCCTTACTGCAAAAACTCTGGGGAAGAATTGAACTATGAGCCAAAAATGGAAAAGAGTAGGATGATGGCTAAAGGGTGATACATTTCTTAAGGCTGATATTTTTTTCCTTTCCTTTCTTTCTTTCATTCTTTCTTTTCTTTCCTTCTCTTTTTTCTTCTAGTAGGAAAGTGCTCAGTTTCTTTGTTTGACCTCTTGACAATTTAATGGTTTCTATGAAAGAGATGTGATCCACCTAATAGAGGAGTTAAAGTAATAAATGTAGGAATAAAACTCATAGTTTCTACATCTTTGGTGGTGGAGAGATGGGAATGATAGAAATATCAGGGACTTGAATACATGGAACTTTCTTGAATGATTTGGTGTCCTCAGTCATTACCAATTCCTAAGTGATTTCACATGCTTGTATCTGGTCCCCACTCCCATTATCAAAGCCTATGAACTCCTGGGACATGGTTCAGGTAGCCACACCAGGCTAGAATACTGGAACAGCTTCTGGACCAGAGATAGCAGACAGATATTAGTGGAATTATCACTAATCTAGCAGGGTCTGAGATATAGCCCCATCTGCCAAGCAAACTACAGTATCCAATTTCCATGGGATAAGCATATAAGTAGGTCAAGGTTCAAGAAAAGTAAACTTTCTAGTAAACAACATGTATCCTAGAAGAGACAGTATAGCATCCTTACAAAAGGGGGAATAAATAAAATATATATATATTAAAATATATACATATGTATATATATATACATATGTACATATGTACAAATAAATATATATTAAAATATATTAAAAATAAATAATATATTAAAATTATATAATTATATATATATAATTAAAAAAATAAATAATATATTAAAAATAAAAACATATTAAAATATATACATATGTATATGTATATATATACATATGTACATATGTACAAATAAATATATATTATATATATAAAGAAAACCCAAAGACGAAGAAACAACTTGAAAGAAGCCTGAGTGGGGGAGAAACACCTTACCCATTAAAAAAAAGAAGAAGAATTATGGTAGATTTCTTATCAAAAACTACACAAGCAAGACAAGAGTGGGGTGAAATATTTAAAGTGTTAAAATGTTTGAAGAGCATAGGATATACTGAAACCAATATTGCACTGTAAACTAACTAAAATTTAAATTAAAAAAATAAGGTATAGGATATAAAATTCTTCCAGTAAACTTTCCCTTCAAAAGTGAAGAAATAAAAACTTTCCCAAACAAAAATTGAAGGAACCCATTTCCGGCACACCTGTTCTGCAAGGAATGTTACAAGGGATCCTTCAGGAAGAAGGAAAAGGATCTAGGTCAGAAATTCAGATCAACATAAAAAAAAAAAAAAAAAAGAGTGTTGGAGAATAAATAAATAAAAGTGGAATAAATGTTTTCTCTTAATTGATTTAGAAGATCAATTTAAAACAATAACAATAACAAAGCATTGGGTAATCATTAACATTTATTTATTTTTTGAGAGTCAGAGAGAGACAGAGCATGAGCAGGGGAGGGGCAGAGAGAGGGAGACACAGAATCAGAAGAAGGCTCTAGGCTCTGAGCTGTCAGCACAGAGCCCGATGCGGGGCTTGAACCCATGAACCGTGAGATCGTGACCCAAGCCGAAGTCAGTCACCCAACCAACTGAGCCACCCAGGTGTCCCGGGTAATCATTATATATATATGGGTAAGAGAAATGAATAGCAGCTATACCATAGTGGTGGGAGTGGAGGTTAAGAAAATTCTGTTATAAGGTGCCTACACTACACAGAAAGTGGTATAGTGCTATTCGAAGATGAACTTCAAGTTAGTTTCAAATGTATATTGCAAGTTCCAGGGCAACAATTTTAAAAAACAAGAAATATAATTGATGTTAAGAGTAGAGATAAAAGGAAGTCACATAAAATGCTTAATTCAAACCAGAGAAAGCAAAATAAAAAGGGGGAGGGGAGAATGCAACATATAGAAAACAGTTAAACACGATAGATATAAATCCAATTATATTAATAATTACTTTAAATATGGTAAGTATGTCAATTAAAAGATAAAGATTGTCAGAGCAAATTAAAAAAAAACGAGCTCCAAGTATATATGCTGTCTACAGGAAACCTACTTTGAACATAAAGATGTACATAGATTAAAGGGGTGAAGAAACACACACCATGCTAATGCTAATCAAAAGAAAGCTGGCACAGGGTGCCTGGGTGGCTCAGTTAAGCTTCCAACTCTTGGTTTCAGCTCAGGTCATGATCTCACGGGTTCATGAGATCAGTCAGTTAAGCATCTGACTCTTGGTTTCAGCTGAGGTCATGATCTCACGGCTTCGTGAGATCAAGCCCCACGTTGGGCTCTGTGCTGACAGCACAGAGCCTGCTTGGCATTATCTCTTTCCCTCTCTCTCTGCCCCTACCCAGCTCACTCTCTCTCTCTCTCTCTCTCTCTCTCTCTCAAAAATAAACACTACAAAAAAAGTTTAAAAGAAAGAAAGAAACCTGATGCGGCTATACTCATTTCAAACAAAGCAGATTTCAGAACCAGGAAACCCATCAGGGATATAGGTGTTACATAACGACGAAAGGGTGAATTCTCCAAGAAGATGCAATAATCTTAAATGTGTACACAATCTAACAAGAGATCATCGAAATACCTGAGGCAAAAACTGATGAAACTGGTAGGAGAAACAGTACATGGGCTTAGCTCATTGCATGAGATTTTTCTTGGTTTTCTTCTAGTCAATCAGATGCTAGAAGCACATGGACTGTTTTTGAGGAAGCAACGGCTCAATTGGGAGAGGAACGGCACACGCTACATGATCCCAGCGTGACTATGCTGCAACTGGGGAAAAGAGGCACTGGGTTTCATTAAGTCTATGCGCAGTAG
Source organism: Panthera tigris (assembly GCF_018350195.1). NCBI lineage: Eukaryota > Metazoa > Chordata > Mammalia > Carnivora > Felidae > Panthera > Panthera tigris. Next base: position 21,011,325 of record NC_056669.1, on the reverse strand, counting down.
GGTACCCTGCTCTGGAAGGTACTGGGCTCAGTGTGAGTGGAGAATCTCGAGGTAGTCCTATCTGCCATCCTCCTGTGGCCAAGTCTCTGCAGCCCGGAAAGAGCTGCAGGGTGAGGACGCCCAATGGGAGTTGAGCTCAGTTTCTCTCCTGGGCTCCTTGCCCAGATCATCAGTTCCTGAAAGTACAGATGGTGCTTTATATTTTCCAAAAACATGAGGCACCAGCCTTGAAAGTGGGCTTCGATAAATGTGCCAAAACATACTTGTTGATTATGAAGACCGACACTTGTTTAAATTTGAGGAATTTACAGTTGGCACAACATGTTACTGCATGAGCTCGAATGGAAAAATAAAACCATACTACTTTAAAACTACAGTCAGTTCTGTATGTTAAAGAAGACACATGGAAGATTGCTTTTGTTGTTATTGTTATTGTTTTGTTTTTCGCTCTAGCCTAGTCCACAAGCTGAAGGGTAAGAAAAAGGGAAGGTAATAATACATGTAATTAAAAAAAAAAAAATGATCTGTACAATAAATGTAAAGGGCCATGTTTTTATGAGCACAGGGTAGTTCTACAAGTTGCATGGTCTTTAGGAAGCTGTCTCTTGTCACAACATCAATAGGACCTATCTAGATGGCAGTCATGGATATAAACAAGCTATTTTATAAAGACTAAGCCCTCACTTCTGAAACTCTAATGTCCACGTGAATTACCTGGAGACCTTGTTAAAAGGCAGACTTTAATATGGTAGTTCTTGGGGTTGCCTAAAACTCTGCATTTCTAGCAAGCTTCCAGGTGATGCCACAGCCCTATTCCACAGGTGACATTCAGCCATAAGCAGACTTGTGAGAAAATCCTGGGAGATCGGTCTCCACTATGCAAGTCAGGCTAATGTTCCTGAGGTTCACTCAACAGCTCAACAGAACTCCGGTCTAGGCCATTCTCTACATAAGTGAACAGATACTGAGGTCCTCCTCAGTATTCTTGAATATTCAAGATGAAAGTGACAATGGAATTCGAGTGTCATCCCACTTTTGCATAGAGGGATACTGAGCTCCTGGGGGTTGAATCATTTGTCCATTATCACATAACTATTTAAGTGTTTTGTCAGGATTCTACTAGTGGTTCTCTGATCAGTGTCCTTTCCTTGCCTCATGTGAGTCAGGAAATCAGCCTACAACGGAAGATGAGGGGACAGGACCCAGTGCAGGCATCAGCAACGTTGAGAGGGAAAATAAGGGATAATAAAACCAAGGCAGGTCCAAAAAATAAGTCCACAAAAGATCAGACCCAAGAAAGTGCAGTGTAGAGACAGCCATTTTAATATTGATACAATAGTATCGTAGGGGACACCACGTCAAATAGGGTCATTCCCACTAGGACAGAGTATGTGGGACATGAAGGTCAGAAACAAGCATGGGGAGCCCCTTTCTTCCTCATGGGCTGAGTGATCCAGTCTCAGGTCTCAGGCAAAGGTACCTTTAAACCCACTTTTTCCTTTATTGTAGATTATAGAGCCTGACTTTAGGCCTCGTGGGTTCAGGCCAAGACGAAAGATTCCATTATTAGCTTCTTACTAAGATGTTTAACAATTAAGGGGTGCCTGGGTGGCTCAGTCAGTGAAGCATCCGACTCTTTATTTTGGCTCAGGATCTCATGGCTCATGAGATCAAGTCCTGTGTCAGGCCCCACAGTGACAGCACAGAGCCTGCGTGGGATCTCTCTCTCCCTCTCTCTCTCGCCCTCCCTAGCTCACCCTCTCACCCTCTCTCTTTCAAAATAAAGAAACTTAAAAAAAAAAAAGTTTAACAATTAAGGAGAAACATCTGTCCCCAAAAGGTATGATTCAGTCCCGTCTCTTAGGCAGTGGGAGGGAAGGCATGTGATACTGGTTAGCAAAATCCAAGTGGAATCAACCGGGAAGGCCACCAGCAGTGCCGCCTCTCACAGAGGACCCGTGGAGTCTCTCTCTTTGTGATCTTGAGGTTATACTGATCCCGATGCTGGCTTTCAACCTCCCTTCCAACTCTTTGTCCTATCTTAGAATAGAAAATTGGATAGCTCAGCAGTCTGGTCGTGATGAGTATGTAAGATCGAAGGGAATAGGGGTGCCTGGGTGGCTCGGTCATTAAGCATCTGACTTCGGCTCAGATCATGATCTCACAGTTCCCACACTGGGAGTCCCCAGTTCAGGTGAGCTCGAGCCCCAGTTCGGGTGAGCCCCACTTCTCTCTCTCTCTCCCCTGCCCTTTGCCCCTTGTGGGATTCTCTCTCTCTGCCCCTTGCTCAGTTGCACCATCTCTCTCTCTCTAAAAAAAAAAAAAAAAAAAAAAAAGACCAAAGGGAACAGGCGAATATAATGCACTGGATTCTCTTATTTAGGGATCTCCTACATCAGTGCTGTACCCGTTAGTGGAGTCTGTGTCACCTGTTGTTCATGTGGTCATGCTGGAAAACCCAGAAGGAATGTAAATATCTAAATATCTAAATGCTTTAAATTCCTCCAAAGAAAGGGAACAGGTTCTGGGACCATTGGCACTTGGCTGAGGGTACATGTTGGGGGGGCAGCGGATCGCCCTACCCAAAGGGAACAGGGAACAGAGAGGCAGGGTGGGATGGGCATCCTTCACTTGTATGTCAAGAAACTGACAGGCCAGGTGTAAAAGACAAAAACACACCACAGCAGGAGAGCGTAAAGGAAAGGGCAGCAGCAGGGGAGAGGCACTTGTTTCTCTGGACAGTCTCCTCAGACGCCAAAGACAGCAGGGTCCACGGAGGACTTGGTAAAAGCAATAGCAGCTTTCACAAGCTTTTTCTTGATGGAGCCTGTCAGGAGGAGAAAACAAGAATTAGGCTGAGGAATCACAATGAGTGAACGCTCTTCCCCGAGTCTCCCCTAAACTGGCCTGCTCATCTCCCCGGAGTCCGGCTCCTGTCTTTCTTTAACATCCCTGACTTTTCTCTTCCTACTGCCCGGATTCCCTTTCATCTTCTCAGACCCCGGAAATACTGAGCAGCAGTGAGCTAATAAACCCCCGAGGGGTGAGAGCTCCAGCCCAGCCTTATACTCGGTACAGTACCGAGATGGTGAGGAGAATAAACACCACGCCATCTCCTTCTCACAATTCACAGTCCCCATCCTTGTCCCTTTCCCTCTTTACTTACCTCCCCCTCCCCCATTTAAGACTGCACTCTCAGACCCCCCAAGGAAAGAACTATGGGGGAGTCCAGAAAAGGTCTGAACTGGGAGAGGACCACGGGGCCTCCCTCTCGGTCACCTTCTAGCAGGCTTGGAGGCTCAGCACCTGGCAAGATGGCCAGCTTCCGACGGAGGGAAGGAGATGGGGTCTTAGGACTGAACTCCTACCTGCATTACTGTTAATCCAGGTTCTGGCCTTCTTTTCCAGAAGTTCCCACTCACACTTCTGGTGCTTAGCCTTGGCATGTAGCCAAACCACCGCCAGGACTGTGGCCCAGCTTGAGGAATCTGCATCCTGTACAACACACGGAGACTTCCCTGAAACCTCCAAGTTGGAGCAGGAGGCCCCTCGAGGGGACGCAAACACCTCCTCACTCACTTTGCTCCAAACTGCTGTTAAATGTGACGACCTGTTCTCTCGGAACCTCATCTGCTACTTGCAAGGCGTAAAGCCAGGCCCTGAACCTCAGGGCAAATATTGTGAGTCTTAAGGGCGGTGCTGAAAACTCCTACAAAATCCCCAACAAGCATTCCCAAGCTATGATAAGAGAATACGTGCATAATTTCTTTATATTTTTATAAAGTATTGAATGTTTTATTTGAATATTTGCCAAACCAAAAAAAAAAAAAGAGGAATTACCCATAATGACATTTTTCAATTAAAAAAAAAACAATTTTAAGTTTATTTATTTATTTTGAGAGACAGAGATAGCGTGAGTGGGGGAGGGGCAGAGAGCTAGAGAGAGAGACAAAAAGAGAGAGAGGGAATCCCAAGCAGTCTCTGGGCTGCCAGTGCAGAGCCCCATGTGGGGCTTGAACTCACAAAACCGTGAGATTATGACCTGAGCCAACACCAAGAGTCAGCCACTTAACCACTGAGCCACCCAAGCGTCCCACCAATAATGACATTTTTGAGACAGAAAACTGATTCATAAGAAAGTGAAATGATTTGCCCAAAGTTGGCCTTCTAGCAAATGACACAGCTGGGACTGGAGTCACACTGTTCACTCAAGAGAGAGTCTCAGGCAGAGAACAGAAAATGAGTTTTAGGGATGCCTGGGTTGGTCAGTCGGTTAAGGGTCCGACTTTGGCTCAGATCATGACCTCACCAACAGTGAGGTCAAGCCCCACGTCGGGCTCTGTGCTGACAGCTCAGATCCTGGAGCCTGCTTCAGATTCTTCCTCCCTCTCTCTCTCTTCCCCTCCCCTGCTCACACTCTGTGTCTCTCTCAAAAATAAATAAACATTAAAAAAATCTTTTTTTAAAAAAGAAAGAAAATGAGTTTTCACCCAGGGTCCCACCTTCAGTTTATAGATGCAACAGATCAAGAAAAATTGTTCTTTTAGATCATGAGCCTTAAAATTTGGAAACAGCTATCAGGTCCTCTGTGAGGAGTCCTGTCAATCAAAATTCTCAATTCCTTTCATTCTTCTTTAAAAGAACTGCTAATGTCAAAGCAATAAGAATCCCCATGCTTGATCTAGTCTAGAAACAAACATCACAGTGATGTTTAAAATATACCTCCTTAGGGGCACTTGGGTGGCTCAGTTGGTTAAGCATCCGACTCTTGATTTTGACTCAGGTCATGAAGTCACGGTTCATAGGTTCGAGGCCTGCATCAGGCTTTGTGCACTGACAGTGTAAAGCCTACTTGGGATTCTCCCTGTCTCCCTCTCTCTCTGCCCCTTCGCTACTCTCTCTCTCTCTCAAAATAAATCAACTTAAAAAATAAAAATAAAAACTAAAATACACTTCCTTAAGTGGTCACATCTGGAGGTCGGTGAACTTATGAAATTCTATGACCACAGCCCCAAATACATAACACACACAGCTCTTCTGAAAATCCTGTGCCTTCCACTGATCACATATCACATGCGTTGGTTCACATGAAGTTTGCAGTCACCCCAAGTCTCCATGTTGTAACAGGTCTTAAGTCATTTTGCTTCTATTCTCTGCTTACAAAATTGAAGATTTAGAAGCAAAAAGAGTATTTTGATTCCTAGTAAGTTTTTTCTTCCCCCCCAGGAAAAGTTACAAGTCATTCATTTTTCAAGGTCTTTTGGGATCTCAATTTTGTTACTGTTCTATCTCCCAGTTTTGGCAAATTTACAAACAGGAAAGCACTGGATCTAAATTTTCATTGAAAATATAAACCTCCAGAGAATTCAGAGCCTGGTGGCTCCAAAAATCTGTTGTAAGTTTGAAAAAATTCATTATTCAGTGCAATGAATTTTCAGTGAGTTTGTTCTCAGTCCATATACTCATCATTTAAAAAATTCAAATTCCTTAATGAAATTCAGATACTCCAGGGTTCCTGACTCCCTGGATTGGTTGGCCCAGTTACCATGTCAAAGAAGGAAATGTTAGTCTGACATGTCATTGGTTTCCCAATAAAACCGAGTTAGAACATCATGATTCTTATATCTTTTTCCAATGGTTTAAAAATTATCCTTTTAATTATTTGTTCTAGAACAATTTTTTTTAATAGAAATATAATGTCACACACACATATAGTCCTAAATGTCCTAGTAGCCATATGTAAAAATATAAAAATACACAGGTACAATTATTTTACTAATATGTTTTATTTAACCTAACACATTAAAAATATCATTTTAACATCAATATAAAAATAATTATTAATGAATATTTGCATTTTTTACAGTAAGTCTTAAAATCAGCATGTGTTTCACAATTACATCCCATTTTAATTCAATTAAGAATTTGGTTCCTCATTTGCATTAGCCATATTTCAATTGCTCAATAGCCATTGGACAAGTGGATACTGTATTAGTTGATGCAGGTACAGGATTTTTGAGGGTTTTTTTTTAATCATTTAAAAAATTTCTTTTAAGCTTATTTATTTTGAGAGAGAGAGAGCACGAGTGGGGTATGGGCAGAAAGAGAGGGGAGAGAGAATCCCAAGCAGGCTCTACGCTGTTAGTGCAGAGACCCGTGTGGGGCTTGAACTCATGAACCATGAGATCATGACCTGAGCCAAAGTCAAGAGCCCAATGCTCAACCAACTGAGCCACCCAGGTGTCCCTGAGGTTTATTTAACCACCTTTCCCATTTTGAAAATTCAGAACAACACCTGTCCTTCAGGCTTTTGGTCTTTGTCCATATTTAACAATTTCTCAGAAGATTTGGTAAGTTGCCTTGAAATTCTGGAATGAAATTTGTCCTCATTGGCAGACTTAGACACATTTGAAATAACTAGGTTATTCCCTATTAATACCTGTCCTGACTTCAGTGAAATTTTGCTGATTTGTGGGCCACATGCACAAATTAGTAGCAATGTAGATTCTGAAGACAGTTCTAGAACTGAATCCAGCTCTGCCACTGACTGGCTGGGAAAACTCAGACACAGTATTATGGTTCTATATAAAATAGCAATAATGTGAATAGGATTTACTTTAATTATTATGATGAATAAGTCAGTGGATGTTAAGTGCTTAGCATGGTGCCTGGCAGAGAGTAATTGCTCAAAAAATGTTAGTTATTCTAACTAAGATGACTGACGGGGAATATGAAGTGAAAGAAGATGTTTGCTTTCCCTTTGTCATCTGTCAACTCCCACCAACTAGGCTCTTAGTTCCTTGTTCGTTCTTCTCTAACATACCAAGAAAAATCTTCAACATCTATTTATTAGAAATCAATTTAGTCTATGGCCTCCTACAGTCTCCTTTCTCAGATGAGTCATGAATCACCCCAATCTCATGACCGACCCCAACCCCTCAAAAACATACATACTCCTTTTTCTTCTCTGAATCTTACCTTGACAGGGAGTGCAGACCATAGGTCTTTCAAACTTATACCTAGGATCCTGGCCAGATCTTCATCTAGATCCCAGGAACCATCTGCATTTTGGAGGGATATCAGCTGCACCAGGTAAGTCTCTCCAAAGACTTTGGGGAACAAAAAAAGAGCATGACAAATTATAGAGCTACGATCCCTTAGTATACCTGAGAAAGACAGGTCTTAGCATACCTGAGAAAGACAGGCTATAGTGACAGCGCAGAGCTAAGCAGATCCTACCAAGATACCTGTCATAGTCCTTCCCCTGGGAGGCAGGTATTTTCTCTGTGACAATGTAGGCCACCTGAATGATATACTACATCTAGGGGAGCTACACTTAAAAATTTAGCAACAAGGAAAAGATACGAGGAACTAAAGAACCCACATGATAATGCTGCTTAAACTTTTATCCAGTCCTATTTAAATGGGCCTTAAAACTTGATGTATATTAAAGAAAATTCTACACCAGTGTAGCCTGAATTTTAATTATAAAAATTTTCAAAAGAAAGCAGATATAAAGGAAGCACCTAGCAACGTACCTCAAAGTGTAGTCTAGTGTCTTATCTGGGTGCTACAACAGTTGCTTAAAGACCACACAGAAAGTATCTCACATCTGGCTACCTATCATATGTGATGGTGTACTTAGAGCAACTTGGAAATTAGCAGGCGAGAAAAACTATAACTAGAAAACAATTCTACTCTAATGGGGGAAAACATCTATAGCTCTGAATTTCAACAGTCTTAGTTTGAACCTCAGCTTTGCTAACACTCAAAATGTACAAAAAGTATGGAAGGCCCTTCCTTGGCTCCATACAAAAAGTAGTTGCTAAATAGCTCACAAAATAGCTATTTAGTAGTTGCTAAATAGCTCACCACTGCTAGGTAACATTTCTTTCATCTTTGCTAAGAAGATGGTCAGAGCTGGAATATTCTAAGTGAGGAAGGCCTAGGAAACCAACACAAAGTAAAGCTACTCTGTGGCTACCATGAAGAATTTTCTCAAAGTGGCCAAGATGGCAGAACAGCATGGAAGTTCTTTTGCATCTCTCATCCCTGAAATGGAGCCAGATCAACACTAAACCATCTTGCACACCTAGAAAACTGACTTGAGGACTAACACAATAATCTGCACAACCTGAACCACAGAACTTGGCAGGTACGCAGTGCAGAGAGGTGAACTGGTGGAGAGAGAAGCTATGGAGGGCAGAGAGCTGTTTTTGCTTGCAGAGAGAAGACGGAGATTGGGGGGTGGGGAGAGTATGGGAAAGCACCCCCCGCCAAAAGCGGCTGGAGAGAAAAGGAAGAGTATGCAAGGGACTGAACAAAAAAGGGAGAAAGGAGGAAGGAGAAAGGAGAGTGTTTAAATTCCATTAAGACACTATAAACAGGGAAGCATAGAGTCTGAAACTCTACAGCTCGATACCTGGCGGTGCTCTGGTGGGAAGGTCAAATCCCCAGGAGCCAGATTCAAGGTCCTTCAAGTCCTCGGGCATTATGTCTTGGACAGGCAGTTCCCTTGCTTGGAAGATATTTGGTGGAGGCTGTGAACCATACCTACAGCCAAAGATCCTAGCAGACCCTGGAGAACAACCACATTCACTGGTGTTGGAACAAGGATGTTAAGAGGGAAGCCTGGTGCCAGATGTGTTTTGTGATTTGCCATAATCCCTGAAATGCTGCTGCTACACAACTGCATGAAATTTTTCATGGGTGGACTGGTGCCTAGTCACAGTCTCTGAGCATCAGCAGCGGCAGAGTCTCATGAACATTCCTTGAGGAGGGCTGGCACCAGGCCATTGCTCAGCCAGACCCTCCTCCAGAAGGCCAGAATGGGTCAAAGCCACAGTCTCTCAGAAGTGAGGGGCTGGGAAACACAGCCCCATCTGAAATAAAACTCAGGAGGGAGGTGCCACCTGGCAGCCTGACAGCTTCGTCACAGACAGTGTAAAAGCGAGAAGTGAACAGAAGCCGGAGACAAAGGAGGGGTGCTTGATTGCTAGTCGGGGAGAGCACAGAGCTCCAATACTAGAGACTAGGTAGCTGGGCAACGCCATTTTCATCCCTCCCGCACATGGGCATAAACGCCTCTATGTGCCACAACAATCCACCCCTGTGAGGTAAGCAGCGCCATCTACTGGAGAATGGAGCTGTTATACTAAGCCCCGCCCAACTGGGCCAACAGAGCTCTTGAGGAACACCAAGAGCTAACACAATGTGCTTAGTCTATAGACTATAAAGTGATTCACAGTTCGACTTCTAGGGGAGACTGATGTAATTTCAATCGTATTTCAGTCTGTTTGCTGGTCAATCTATTCAATTTTTTTTCTTTTTCTTTTCTTTTCTTGAATACAGAAAGAGAAAAAAATTATTTTTATTTTCCATTTTTATTAAAAATATATCTTTAATTTTTTTCTAAATTTTTAACTTTTTTGTAAATTCTTAAAATTATTACTTCCATCGTCTCGTTTTATTCTATTTTATTGTATTCATTTTCTCAAATTTTCAAACATTTTCCTTTTTTCTTTTTTTTTCTTATATTTCCCTTTTTTCTCTAATTTATCAAGCTCCTTTCAACAACCAGACCAAAACACACCTAATTTCTAGCATCCTTTATTTGATTTCTTTGTGTTGTTTTTAATTGTACTTTTTTTTTAGTTTATTAATTCCTTTTCTTCCTTCAAAATGACAAAACGAAGTAATTCACCTCAAAAGGAACAACAGGAAGAAATGACAGCCATGGGTTTAATCAACACAGATACAAGCAAGATGTCTAGACAAGAATTTAGAATCACAATAATAATATTAGCTGGGGTTGAAAATAGATTAGAATCCCTTTCTGTGGAGATAAAAGAAGTAAAAGCTAGTCAGGATGAAATAAAAAATGCTATAACTGAGCTGCAATCTCGAATGGTTGCCACGGCAGCAAGAATGGAAGAGTAGATAAAGCAGAACAGTGAAGCGGCGATATAGAGGACAAACTTATGGAGAACAATGAAGCAGAAAGACGGAGACTAAGGCAAAAGACCACGATTTAAGAATTAGAGAACTCAGTGACTCATTAAAAAGGAGTAACATCAGAATCATAGGAGTCCCAGAAGATAAAGAGAGAGAAAAAGGGGTAGAAGGTTTATGTGAGCAAATCACAGCAGAAAACTTTCCTAACCTTGGGAAGGACACAGACATCAAAATCCAGGAAGCACAGAGGACTCCCGTTAGATTCAACAAAAACCAACCCTCAACAAGACATATCATTGTCAAATTCACAAAATACTTAGGCAAGGAAAGAATCATGAAAGCAGCAAGGGGAAAAAAAGTCTTTAACGTACAAGGGAAGACACAGCAGGTTCGCAACAGACCTATCCACAAGAAACTTGGCAGGTCAGAAAGGAGTGGCAGGATATATTCAATGTGCTGAATCAGAAAAATATGCAGCAAAGAATTATTTATCCAGAAAGGCTGCCATTCAAAAACAGAAGCAGAAATAAAGAGTTTCCAAGACAAACAAAAATTAGTTTGTGACCACTAAACCAGCCCTGCAAGAAATTTTAAGGGGGACTCTCTGAGGGGAGAAAAGATGAAAACAAATAAATAAACAACCAAAGAAAAAAAAAAGACCAAAAGTGACAAAGACTAGAAAGGACCAGGGAACACCACCAGAAATTCCAACTCTACAGGCAACATAAGGCAATAAATTCATACCTTTCAGTACTCACTCTAAATATCAGTGGACTAAATGCTGCAATCAAAAGACATAGGGTAACAGAATGGATAAGAAAACTATATCCATCTATATGCTGTTTACAAGAGACCCATTTTAGACCTAAAGACACCTTCTGATAGAAAGTAAAGGTATGGAGAACCATCTATCATGCTAATGGTCACCAAAAGAAAGCCAGAGTAGCCATACTTATATCAGACAATCTAGATTTTAAAATAAAGACTGTAGTAAGAGATGAAGAAGGGCATTATATCATAAGTAAGGGGTCCATCCACCAAGAATATCTACCAATTGTAAACATGTATACTCCAAACATGAGGCACCCAAATATATAAATCAATTAACACAAACATAAAGAAACTCTTTGATAATAATACCATAGTAGGGGACTTCAACACCCCACTTACAACAATGGACAGATCATCTAAACAGAAGATCAACAAGGAAACAATGGCTTTGAATGACACTGGACCAGATGGACTTAACAGATATATTAAGAACATTTTATCCTAAAGCAGCGGAATACACATTCTTCTCCAGTGCACATGGAACATTCTCCAGAATAGATCACATACGGGGACACAAATCAGCCCTCAACAATTTCAACAAAGATCAAGATCACACTGTGCATATTTTCAGACCACAATGCTATGAAACTCAAAATCAACCACAAGAAAAAAAATATGGAAAGATAACAGATACTTGGAGACTAAAGACCATCCAACTAAAACATGAATGGGCTAACCAAGAAGTTAAAGAATAAATTAAAAAGTACATGGAAGTCAATGAAAATGGTAACACCACAGCCCCAAACCTCTGGGACACAGCAAAGGCAGTCATAGGAGGGAAGTATATAGCAATACTTCAGGCCTTCCTGAAGTAGGAAGATGGTCTCAGATACATAACCTAACCTTACACCTTAAAGAGCTGGAAAAAGAACACCAAATAAAACCCAAAACCAGCAGAAGACAGGAAATAATGAAGATTGTAGCAGAAACCAATGCTATCAAAACCAAAAAAAAAACCAAAAAAAGAAAACAGTAGAACAGATCAATGAAACCATAAGCTGGTTTTTTGAAAGGATTAACAAAATTGATAAACCCCTAGCCAGTTTGATCAAAAATAAAAAGGAAAGGACCCAAATAAATAAAATCAAGAATGAAAGAGGAGAGATTACAACCAACACAGCAGAAATACAAAAATAATAAGAGAATATTATGAGCAATTATAAACCAATAAGATGGGCAATATGAAGAAATGAACAAATTCCTGGAGACATATAAACTACCAAAATTGAAACAGGAAGAAATAGAAAATTTGAACAGACCCATAACCAGTAAAGAAATCAAATCAGTAATCAAAAATCTCCCAAAAACAAGAGTCCAGGGCCGGATGGCTTTCCAGGGGAATTCTACCAAACATTTAAGGAAGAGTTACACCTATTCTCTTGAAGCTGTTCCAAAAAATAGAAATGGAAGGAAAACTTCCACTCTTTCTATGAAGCCAGCATTACCTTGATTCTAAAACCAAAGACCTCCCTAAAAAGGAGAACTACAGACTAATTTCCCTGATGAACATGGATGCAAAAATCCTCAACAAGATACTAGCCAACTGGATCCAACAATACATTAAAAGAATTATTCACCACGACCAAGCTGGATTTATACCTGTGATGCAGGGCTGGTTCAATATTCACAAAACAATCAATGTGATACATCACATCAATCAAAGAAAGGACAGAAACCACATGATCCTCTCAATAGATGCAGAGAAAGCATCTGACAAAATACAGCATCCTTTCTTGATAAAAACCCTCAAAAAAGTAGGGATAGAAGGATCCTACCTCAAGATCATTAAAACCACATATGAAAGAACCACTGCTAATATCATTGTCAATGGGGAAAAACTTAGAGCTTTCCCCCTAAGGTCAGGAACAAGACAGGGATGTCCACTCTCACCACTGTTATTCAACATACTATTGGAAGTCTTAGCCCCAGCAATCACACAATACAAAGGATTAAAGGCATCCAAATCAGCCAAGAGGAAGTCAAACCTTCACTCTTCGCAGATGACATGATACTCTATATGGAAAACCCAAAAGATTCCACCAAAAAACTGCTAGAACCGATCCATGAATTCAGCAGTCACTGGGTATAAAATCAATGCACAGAAATCGGTCGCATTCCTATACACCAATGAAGCAACAGAAAATCAAGGAACCAATCCCATTTACAATTGCATCAAAAACCATAAAATACCTCGGAATAAATCTAACCAAAGAGGTGAAAAATCTATACACCAAAAACTACAGAAAGCTTATGAAAGAAAGTGAAGACACAAAATAATGGAAAAAATATTCCATGCTCCTGAATAGGAAGAACAAATATCGTTAAAATGTCAATACTATCCAAAGCAGTCTACATATTCAATGCATTACCTATCAAAATAACACCAGCATTCTTCACAGAGCGAGAACAAACAATCCTAAAATTTGAATGGAACCAGAAAAGACCCCAAATAGCCAAAGCAATCTTGAAAAAGAAAACCAAAGCTGGAGGCATCATAATCCGAGACTTCAAGCTATATTACAAAGCTGTAACCATAAAGACAGTATGGTACCAGCCCCAAAACAGAAACTCAGATCAATGGAACAGAATAGAGAATCCAGAAAGGGAACCACAAATGTATGGCCAACTAATCTTTGACAAGGCAGGAAAGGATATCCAATGGAATAAAGACAGTCCACATCCGGATGGCCAACAGGCACATGAAAAGATGCTCAATGTCGCTCCTCATCAGGGAAATACAAATCAAAACCACACTCAGATATCACCTCATGCTAGCAAGAGTGGCCAAAATGAACAAATCAGGAGACTACAGATGCTGGAGAGGATATGGAGAAACGGGAACCCTCTTGCACTGTTGGTGGGAATGCAAATTGGTACAGCAGCTCTGGAAAACAGTGTGGAGGTTCTTCAAAAAATTAAAAATAGAACTACCCTATGACCCAGCAATAGCACTGCTAGGAATTTACCCAAGGGATACAGGAGTACTGATGCATAGGGACACTTGTACCCCAATGTTTATAGCAGCACTCTCAACAATAGCCAAATTATGGAAAGAGCCTAAATGTCCATCAACTGATGAATGGATAAAGAAATTGTGGTTTATATACACAATGGAGTACTATGTGGCAATGAGAAAGGATGAAATATGGCCTTTTGTAGCAACGTGGATGGAACTGGAGAGTGTGATGCTAAGTGAAATAAGCCATACAGAGAAAGACAGATACCATATGTTTTCTTTTTGTTTTTTAATTTTTTTTTAACGTTTATTTATTTTTGAGACAGAGAGAGACAGAGCATGAACGGGGGAGGGTCAGAGAGAGGGAAGACACAGAATCTGAAACAGGCTCCAGGCTCTGAGCTGTCAGCACAGAGCCCGACGCGGGGCTCGAACTCACGGACCGCGAGATCATGACCTGAGACAAGTTGGCCGCTTAACCGACTGAGCCACCCAGGCGCCCCAGATACCGTATGTTTTCACTCTTATGTGGATCCTGAGAAACTTAACAGAAACCCATGGGGGGAGGGGGGGGAAGAGGTTAGAGTGGGAGAGAGCCAAAGCATAAGAGACTCTTAAAAACTGAGAACAAACTGAGGGTTGATGGGGGTGGGAGGGAGGGGAGGGTGGGTGATGGGTATTGAGGAGGGCACCTTTTGGGATGAGCACTGGGTGTTTTATGGAAACCAATCTGACAATAAATTTCATATATTGAAAAAAAAAAGACAGTCTCTTCAGCAAGTGGTGCTGGGAAAACTGGACAGCAACATGCAGAAAAATGAACCTGGACCACTTTCTTATACCGTACACAAAAATAAACTCAAAATGGATGAAAGACCTAAGTGTAAGACAGGAATCTATCAAAATCCTAGAGCAGAAAGCAAGCAAAAACCTCTTTGATCTCAGCTGCAGCAACTTCTTATTCAACATGTCTCTGGAGGCAAGGGAAACCAAAGCAGAAGTGAACTATTGGGACCTCATCAAAATAAAAAGTTTCTGCACAGTGAAGGAAACAATCTGCAAAACTAAAAGGCAACCGATGGAATGGGAGTAGATATTTGCAAACGACATATCAGATAAAGGGTTAGTATCCAAAATCTATAAAGAACTTATCAAAAGCCAGTGAAGAAATGGGCAAAAGACATGAATAGACACTTCTCCAAAGAAGACATCCAGATGGCCAACCGACACATGAACAAATGCTCCACATCAATCATCCTCAGGGAAATACAAACCAAAACCACAATGAGATACCTACCACCTCACACCTGTCAGAATGGCTAATATTGACAACTCAGGCAACAATTGATGTTGGCGAGGATGCGGAGAAAGAGGATCTCTTTTGCGCTGCTGGTGGGAATGCAAACTGATGCAGCCACTCTGGAAAACAGTATGGAGGTTCCTCAAAAAATTAAAAATAGAACTACCCTACAACCCAGAAATTGAACTACTAGGTATTTATCCAAGGGACACAGGTGTGTTATTTCGAAGGGGCACATGCATCCCAATGTTTATAGCAGTGCTATTGACAATAGCCAAAGTACAGAAAGAGCCCAAATGTCCATTGATGGATGAATGGATAAAGATGTGGTGTATATATACAATGGAGTATTACTTGGCAATCAAAAAGAATGAAATCATGCCATTTGCAACTACTTGGATGGAACTGGAGGGTATTATGCGAAGCGAAATTAGTCAGATAAAGACAGATATCATATGACTCCACTCATATGAGAGATTTAAGATACAAAACAGATGAACATACGTGAAGAGAAACAAAAATAATATAAAAACGGAGGGGGACAAAACATAAGAGACATACAGAGAACATATGGAGAACAAACTGAGGGTTGCTTAGAGGGGTTGTGGGAGGGGAATGGGCTAAATGGGTAAGGGGCATTAAGGAATCTACTCTTGAAATCATTGTTGCACTATCTGCTAACTAACTTGGATGTAAATAAATAAATAAACAAACAAACAAACAAATAAATAAAAGAATTTTCTCATGACAACCCTGTGAGGTCAGTAGTTGCGCAGCTAAAGGAACTAAGGCTCTGGGAAGTGAATTTAATTTGCCTACAACCCCACAGTAGTTGGGAGGACAGGGATCTGACTCCACCTGAGACCGTAAAGTCCTCTCTTTAACTAGCAGCCTAAAGGGAATGAATAAGTAGAGGGTAAATGGCAATGAAGATGTTTCAACAATTAAACAACTGTATACCACAAATTCTTGCTACAAGAATGAGAGACTAGAAAGAAGTTGCCTTTAAGCCTATTTTAGTAGAAAAGACACGTCTTAGTGGCAAAATGTACTTTGACTCAGTTTGTCCTGTACGTGAGAAGTCCGGCTGCTTGGAACACAGCTGGTGTTCCGAGGAACACCCTTTGGTGACAGAAAGAAAGTGAGTGGCCAGCATCAGGAAGATCTACTCTCAAATCCAACTTGCAAAAGACTGACCAGTACAGCGGGGACCCAAACGGGGTGGCAGCAGAGTTCTGCAGCGGGAGGGTGGGAGAGTTCTGCAGGCAAGCTGGATGAGCTGAGATGGCAAAGGGGGTGCGTTCAGCGAGGCCTTAACCCACACTCTGCTGGGTAGTTTCAGGGTCCTGTATTGCAGAGTAGTGAAGGTGGGCTGACCCTAGCAAGGATAGGGACGGGACAAATCTCATCCTCTGCCTGCCACTTTTCAAACAGATTACCTCCCGGCTAGAGAAAGCCAGGGAAGCAGAAGCGTTGAAGATTAGTTCTTTGGTCCCCATAGATCAGAGCAGAGCAATGAGTCCCATCTCACCTGTAGGGTGAGTCTCCAAGTTGGTCCTATTGGTGGGACAATGAGCTCTTTCCATCTCAGGAGAAGTCTCTTTGAGAAACATGCATTTCTTCTCTGATCTATGACCCAGAGCGCTGAGTGTGTCTAGTCTTATACATGTGATAGACAAACATGGGTGAGGAAAAGTCCCTGGAAACATGCTCACCTGGAGAGCACAGGCCCTCATTAACCATGGGCTTACGGAGGCTTTTGTAAACATTCAGCTGACATGACATGCTCAAGTACTGATTGGTCCGTGTGGGCCGAGATGCACGAGGCGGGTAGGAGGACGAGGCCTTTAAACGAGCTGAAAACCACCAGTATAGACATTGAGACTGAGGCACCGTCTGCTCTCTGCTATATAGGCAAAGGGCACTGAGAAAGTGGGACACATGTCCTCCTATGCATGCCTGCCTCAGCCACCATCTTTTTTCCTTCTCCTGTGAGCCCACCTCCTGCACATACCCTTACCTCCTGAGCCCTTCCTGCTGTGTCCTCTGAACACTCGATACCCGACAATGATCTTTCCTGCATCTTTCATTTCATTACAGGAGGCTTCTTCCAACTACTTATCTTAACTTAAAACTAATCTTCTTCTTCCCAGAACTGTTCTCTCTCTGTCCCTCTCACATGGCGCTCTCCTGAGGTACCATAGTCTAAGTACCCAGGTTGGGGAGGCGGGACTGGCCACCTCGTTAGTCACAAAGGTGGCTTCCAGCTCATTACTCCTCCACCCTCACCTGGATTACCTTCCTCATACTCTTCCTGCTGTCAACCTCCAACCTTCTCTGTCACTTCCCATTATTCACAAAAGCATCTGAATGCTAGTTTCTAGACTCCCACTTCACTGCACAGCCTGCCATCATCTTGAGATTTCAGTACCCTTGTAGATAACCTATCCAGCAGCCTCATTCAAAGCGTCTTAACTTTCTCAAATCAAATGGCTTCAACCTCAGCCACTCCCTCCCAAGCCAGAATCTTGCTATCTGGCAGAATTGTTCCACCTGTACAAAAAAAAAAAGCAAATTGAAAAAAAAAATCCCACTTTTTAAATACAGTATCCAATCTTTGGAGCCTTCTAACTCAGAGATCTCTATTTTGCCTGGTCTTTGACTTCATCTGGACCTCTAAATCTGTGTCTCCTCTGCTCTTTCCCTATAGTCCCCTTCCTTTTATCTTCAGTCTCTCTCCTATTTAGCTTCGGTTCCAGGTCCAACACCTAACCACTCTCTTCAACGCCATGTCCCTGATTTCCTTTTCATGACACCCATCTGGTAATACCCCAACCTTGAAAGTACATCAACACTCTGCTGCCTTTGTTCTTACACCAAAGCTGCTGAGTCCTGCCAAAATGAATCACATGGACTGTGCTCCTCTCTGCTAGTTTGGTGCCACTAAAAAAGGCAAAGAATCAAAACTAAACTGGACCCTCAACACTCCTGGGCAAAGGCTTTATTTTCCCCTGGGAATTGCACTAATTGTCCACAGAGCTACTTGAAACCCTTTCCTCAAACTCTCTCTTCTACCTCTTTTTGTCTCAGACTCAGTAGCTAGTCTTGCTGTCTCTTTCACTAAAACTATAGAAAACCTATCAGACGGAAACTCTAAGCACTTGCCTCTCAGTTTGTGAACTGGAATCAAGTTCCACCACCTTTCCTCTCCTTCCTGGCAACAGTAGGCGAGTGTCCTAATACTTGTCCTTCCTGGATTTCACTGCTGCTCTAGAAGTCATCGTCTCCCACTTCCTCAGACACCCGTCTCAGTTAGCTACCCCATTCCCCCCGCCTCAAAGGTGTCAGCCCTCCCTGCTGACACTCTGACTTGGGCATTACAGCATCCTCAAATCTCCCCCATTCTGAAACTTTAAAGAGATAATAACACACAAAATTCCACCTCAACTCTACAACTTCTGTAGACACCACTCTCTATTCCATTCCCTTTCCAGCTTCATGTTTATCAAAAGTGTCTATACATTCATTTCCTACCTCTCTTTACTCTTTAACTTCCTGTAATATGGATTCTTTCCTGACCGAAGCCAATGAAATCGCCCTTGATTACAGCAGCAAGAACTTCTCTGATAGTAACCCAATAGTCCCCCTTCAGTTTCTACTTTGACTTGTCTGCAGTATCTTACACTTTGATAATTCCACTTTTTAAAATCATATTTCATTTGTTTTGGATGTGCACTCACTTCTTCTCATCCTACTTCATTCCTTTTCATTCTGGTGTGGGGAATCCTCTTACTACCCATCCCTAGATACTGGGTTTTCTTCCGTGTTTCCATTTCGTCCCCCTTTCGTCTCACTCTGTACATGCCTTCTGATAATCTCATCTCTTCTCATGACTTTAGTTATTACTTACATGTTAAATATTGCCAAATGTGTATCTTCATCCCTGAGCTTTCCTCTGAATGGCAGAACCATCTATCTATCTTTCTACTGGACATCTTCATATGAATATGCCATAGGGATCTCAAGTTCAAAGTACTCAAAAACAATTCAACATACTACCCTCTACACTGGCTCCTGTTTTTTTAGTTACTCTATTTAAATAAATGGTACCACTAAAACAAAAATCTGGGGGCAACTTGAAGCCTGCCTCCACAACCAACATCACACATTCCCCTCTGGCCACAGAATCCTGCCCAGGGAATTTCTCTACCTGACCCTAACCCTCAAGCCCCTAATATCTGTACTCAAGCCCACCTGACTGACGCTTGAGACACCCATTCCCTAACACTACCAAATCACTACCATCAGCCACCTGTATAATCATTACCCATCTAATTCTCCATAGGCTACATCAGCCTCAGATTTAGACTGTGTGAATACTCAATGTGTATGTGTACTTTCTGTTTTCATTTTTCTTGTTTTTTTTCCCCCTTGGATTATTTAAAATCTCCTTGCCGGTGGGATATTTTCTAGTCCCCTAGAAAGGGACCACAGCAGCCAGAAATCCTAGATGTGGAGAGGCAAGGAAAAAAAATTCAAGTTCACAAGCTTTTACTTCAAATGACGTGTTTACGTATCTAGGGCCCCTTGTGTCACATGAGTTCAAATGGGGTAAAACCCACTCACCAACTCTTTTGCATTGTGGCATCTGCGCAGCAGCACCCAGCAGAACCGGCCTTGGAATGTCCCTACAAGCCAGGGGCCCCTGAACTGGCTTGTTGACATCCTTGTTGATGGCAATGAAAGCTGTGTGGGAGCTTATGACTCCACAGTCAATGCTGACTTTCAGCACATCTTTTTTAGTTTTTGCTGGAGTCTCCCCGAAGCCTATGTCCATGCTCTGGAGAAAGGCCTTGGCAGCAAGGCGGTGAATAGTGAAGCTAGAAGAAAAGAACCCCTGTGACTTAGGGAAGAGCACACACATACCAGTTCCTCAGGGCCCTCAAAAGTTAGCCTTGGCAAAGGGACGAAAAAGCCAGATAAAGGGAAAGAGAAGACTTGAATGGGTCGGAAAGGAGAAGTGTTTGTAGGGACACAACTGAGGCCCAAATTAAGAGAGAGAAGTCAACCCTCAAGGATGGCAGAGACCCTCCCCCCCCCAAAACAAAACAAAACAAAATAAAATAGTGAAGGAAAACTGGATTCTCACTTGTCATCAAGCTTGGGTTGTAGGGAAAATGTCACCTTATTCTCACATCTCTTGCCCTGGAGTGTGTAGTTGAGGCAAACTTCTCCTGTTCCCTCTTCTGGCTGCAAAGTAGAGAAGAGTAGATGTGATGAAAGGGAGAGGTCACCAAGAGAAAGGTCACAACTGGGGCCGCTCCCAACCCAACACATTAAAATTTCTGACTAGGACCCAGGTAGCTCAGGGAATCAGAAACTGAAATCATGGAGAAGGGGGTAGGTGGGCTCCACCCGACAAGTGTGATCATTTGATGAGACTCCACCAGTTTTAAGAAAATCGTCTAGAGCAGAGGTCGGGGCCGTAACTACCCTGACTAGAGGAACAAACAAGAATTGGAACTCACCGGCATGGTCCCAGTCAACTGGGCATAGACAATTAACCTCTGACCCTTATAGAGGACAGTCTGTTCTGGTGAAAGCGTTTTAGCAGACAGACCACGAGGCAAATCCCAGTTCACAGAAACGTCCTCTACTGCGGGCTGTAGAGCATGTTTCAGGGCCCTAAGTGCCTGGTGGAAGACAGAGAACAGACTAAGCAAAAAAATAATAACGGCAATAATAACTACTATCAGCTGAATACTTATTATGCACCAGGTGCTATGCAACACTGTATATGTTATGCCTATTCCGTAATATTGTCCTAGGAGGCGGCAGGAGTAAGGGAGGATAAAGTAAAGGATGGCAGCACCCCGGAAAGAGGAACTTACAAACATAAGCAGAGGAAGAAGATGCCTTCCCTTGTGTGCACTGATCAAATGGGAATATGAATTGACTGCCTCTGGCAATCTACCAGACATACTACATTTCGCCCTTGTTCTCTTCGTCTCATTTGCATGGAGGATATGATAGAGCACCAAAGTGTTCCTTGAGCACACATCTAGAATCCGGATCATGATGGTCACAATCCTTAGTTTCTTTCTGGTCTTAAACACAAAGCCCTGAACTCCTCTGGCATCTTGTCTCTGGGCTTCCAACTACTAGGACCAGATGCCATTTCTCCAGAAACTGCAGTAGGCCCCATTTACATCAGGTCAAAAGGAGCCCCACTATGTATTATAGCCCAAGGCGTTACGGATGTAAGAAAATGAATTCTGGCGTCAAGATGTCGCCTCTGCCCTTGCGGCAGTGTCTCGCCCCGACCCCCGCTCCACACTCCCTCTGGATCACAAGGCCCTCTGAACACAAGGCCTGTCCTCACCTTGGCCTGCATCCTGTCCTTGCCTGTGATAAATTCTGAAGTGCCACCTCCTACCCGGGCAATGCCTTTTATGAGGCTGGTGGAGGCTCCTTCTCCAATCCCAAAGGAGAAACATCTGCAATTGTACAAGGATGAGAGGTTAGAGACAGACACTACAGAGGGAAATTATAAATTAACACATAATAGTCAAAAATACATAAAGAGATAAATAGCTGGTCTAGTTCCTTGACCCAAATCAGGAGACCAAATGCCTTAAATTAATGATGCAATTTAATCATCACAAGACGCCTAAGAGGCAGACTTATGCTTCATTTTGCAGATAAGAAACTGAGGGCCAACAAATTGAAGAAATATGCCCAAGATCACACACATACCAAATGGGAGAGATGACATTTGATCACTGGTCTATGTGACCATAAGATCCCCCTGGCAAAACAATATATATTACGCTGATTCTAGAAGCAGAAAAAAAAAAAATCTTCGGACCATATCCTCATCAATTATTTTAATAATAAATCCAAAGAACGGTAGGAGAAAGTGGGAGAGGTAAGATCAAAGAGACACTATCATCAGCGCCTTGCTAACATTGTACTAGAGCCATATCTGCCCTGGAAAGACCAGTCCTAGGGTGGGAAAGGGTACCTCCTGCTCTTCTAGCTGGAGAGTTCTCTCCCTGCCATAATCCATGTGCACTAAATAGCTTTTTACTTACAATTTGGCTTCCCAACTAAACTGCCTATTAGTGGCAACACTAATATAAGCATTTTTAGAAGGCATGACAAGGAGACGTCTCATTGTAAATTAATGCACTGAAATTTTGGCTTATGCATCAGTCTGTTTTGAATTGGGTTAGTGTGAGTCATCAACCCCAATTCTAGTGACATCATAACATTCTGAACTTGTAGGGCTAAGAACCAGACTTCTAATTAGAGTGACCGACCTGTGACAATGCCCCTAGAGACCACAGCCTGCCAGCATCTTGATATTATCATCTTTAAATTTCCAATTTAGCATTGCAACAGTAGCCTACATTCCTTATGGCTTATGAAGGGCTTTTATGTGCATGTTTAAGTGTTGTATGTGTAAAACTAAAGCTAAACAATAGTTATGGATGGCTAACAACATGCCCAGGACTTACTTAAGTGCTTCCTATGGGTGACAATAATAAGGATAGTAATTACAATAATGGCAACAATTTGTCTAGCACATGTTGTATGTGAAGCACAGTTCCTAATGCTTTACTTAGGTATACCCTTTTAACCCTCACAGCAAACCCATAAGAAAAATACTGCTATTGTCTTTATTTTCAAATGAGGAAACTGAGATAGGGAGTTTAGCTGATTTATCCAAACAGCTAGCAAGCAGGTGAAATGGAACTTAAATATATGATATGGACCTAAAGGAGAACACCATAGGACAGTACTGCTCGCAGCAAAGCCAAAGTTGTTTCAGCCAGTAGAGAACTGGAAAAGCTGTATACAATATTCTTAACCATCTTTTTGAAAACATCAAATGGCTTCAAAGACAATAGGAATGTATGGGCCATGACCTGGGAGAGGAGAGAGGCCAAGAGAGGTGGGACTGGTATCTGGTTACCTGTTACCCTTGAAGATAGTGCCAAGTACAAAATAGATGGCTCAAAAGACTGAAGAACTAAGCGGTTTCAGACTTGGACTTTCCAAAGAGAAGTTGCCCTTACAGACACCTCAGGGCTTTTTTTTAAACACAACCCTGCAGAACTACTCCCCAGAGGTAGAGATGACTCTGAAAGGAACCAGCTGTCAAATGTCTGAAGCTCATTTGGCTCTAATTGGACTAGGATGCTCTGCTTCTAGTCTCCCAACCTGTTAGAAGGAAAGAGTCAATCCTCGCAGAGGGAAGAGAACATCATCTAGAGGCTCAGAGGAGTTCTAGAACTTTTCATATAGAATATCTGACACCTAACAAAGGAATAGAAAATCCCCAAATATTGGGGAATTACACATGATACTTCTGAATAATCTAGGCTTTAAAAAATTGCAATGATACTACTCTTACATGGATGCCAATGGAAAATGACAGATCCCTTGGGGCACCTGGGTGGCTCAGTCGGTTAAGCGGCCGACTTCGGCTCAGGTCATGATCTCGCGGCCCGTGAGTTCGAGCCCCGCGTCGGGCTCTGTGCTGACAGCTCAGAGCCTGGAGCCTGTTTCAGATTCTGTGTCTCCCTCTCTCTGACCCTCCCCGTTCATGCTCTGTCTCTCTCTGTCTCAAAAATAAATAAACGTTAAAAAAAAATTAAAAAAAAAAAAAAAGAAAAGAAAATGACAGATCCCAATTTAGGATTCAGATAGATATGTTTAAATGTATACATCTAAACGCATGCATTAGAAAAGAAAAGTCTAAAACTCAACTGCCTGAGCATCCATCCCCAGATGTTAGAAAAAGAACGGCCAATAAACCCAAAGAATTTAAAGGGAAATGAAAATAATAAAGATTGGAGTGACATTATTGATAGAAAAAACTACCATACAATAGAGAGGGTTAAAAAAAAAAAAAACCACCTCAAAAGTGCTCTGAAAGGATTATTAAAATTGACAAACATTTAGGGCGAGGAAAAAAAACAAAGAAGACACAATACCCAACATCAGGAATGAAAAGGTAATATATCACAGATTCTACAAAATTTAACAACAGCATAAGGCAATATAGCATAAGAGAATTTTATCCAAAGACATTTAAAATTCAGATAAAATATACAAATTCCCATAAAAAGCAAAAATGTATAAAAGTAGGAATAGTGCATTTCAAAAAAAAGATATTTTAAAAATTTCCCACAAAAAAGGCCTCCTGACAACTTCTCGTAAACATTTAATAAAGAGCGGTGCCTGGGTGGTACAGTGGGTTAAGCATCTGACTCTTGATTTTAGGTCAGTCATGATCTCATGGTTCATGGGTTTGAGCCCCACATTGGGCTTTGCACTGACAGTATGGCGCCTGCTTGGGATTCTCCTTCTCTCTCCCTCTCTCTCTGCCAAAGCAAATAAATAAACTTAAAAAATTGTTTTTTAAAAACATTTCAAAAAGAAAATCTTTCAGATAATAGAAAAATAGACAATAGCTCATTTTCTGATGCCAGAATAACAATGACATCAAAACCTGACAAGAATAGTATAAGAAAATATATGTTGACGTTTCTCATGAAAATATATGTAAAAATCTTAAAGTTGAAAAAAAATCCTGAAGTTACCAACCAACTGAATCCAAAAATACATAAAAAAAAAAATGTTAATAGATCACAACTAATTTGGGTTTATTTCAGAAAGGCAAGTTTGGTCTAACACTAGTCATTATAATTCACACATGAAAAGAAAAAAGGATAAAATCATACACTCATCTCAACAGATACATAAAATGCATTTGATGTAATTCAACAATCATTCATGGTTTTTGTTAGAAAAAAAAGAAAGAAAAAATAACTCTCAAAACAAATAAAATTTCCTTAATCTGATAAAGGATATCTACAAAAAAGCCTATAGCCAACAATCATACTTATTGATGCAGTGTTGAACATGTTCCCTCTGAAGTCCAAAACAAGGAAAGAATGCCAGCTATGACCACATCTATTCAGGTTTATACTAAAGTTCTTTTCCATGGCAACAGGGAAGGGAAGAAAAATAAAATCTATAAGAATCTGCAAATATACTATTAGAATTCATATTTAAATAAGGCAAAGTCACTGAATAAAAGGTCCATGTAAATTTTAAAAGCTATTATAATCAATTTCTATTTAGAAATAAATGCCCAGTAAATAAAATGATTTTAAAAATACTATTTAAAATAGTATCTAGGGCACCTGGGTGGTTCAGTCAGTTAAGTGTTCAACTCTGGATTTCGGCTTAGGTCATGATCTCACAGATTGTGGGATCAAGGCCCATGTCTGGATCTTTGCTGGCCGTGTGGGGCCTGCTTGGGATTCTCTCTCCCCTTCTCTCTCTCTGCCCCTCCCCTCCCCTCAAAATAAATAAATAAACATTTAAAAATCAAAAGAGTATCAAACACTTAGGGAAAAATCTAATAACAAACGCATGAAGACCTCTACACAGAGAATTATAAAACATTACAGAGAGATTTTGTATGTATTGTTGGATTAAGGAAATGAGTACATTTACTAATTTTATGGGAAACCAGGTTTGTTACCATAGAGGAAAAAAGGCACAAATATGGAATAGAAGAAAAAAGAGAAAGAATGTTATGTTATTACCTTGGAAGTAGGGGTATCAGTTAAAACAAATTCTTTTAATAGTTGCTAGTTCTGTCTGCCAAAAATGGCTACAATCAAGAACAGCCCCGTAACAGAGTTATGCCTGATACTCAAATATTGACCTCTATTTGTCATTTTCACTGAAAGAAACTAGGCTTCTTGTAGAAATAACTGGCGATAGGGATGGAAAAGTATAGATGAGTCTGTACTCTTTTATAAGAAAGAAAGGAAATATTCAAACACCAAAGAGACACATGAAAAAGACATAGGAATAAGTGAAACGCAGCTCCCACTGGCCAAAACAGGAATTTTTGAAAATCTAAATGAAAACTGAAAATAATGAACCTTAAAAAATTGAAAAACAATCCAAAATTTTGGAAGAATCCCAAAGTATATATTCGCACAACAAAAGGAAGGGAGGGAGGGAGGGGGAAGGAAAATCTTTTTTTTTTTTTAATGTTTATTTATTTTTGAGAGAGCACAAGAAGGGGAGGGGCAGAGAGAGGGCAACAGAGGATCCGAAGCAGCCTCTGCACTGAGAGCAGTGAGTCTGATGTGGGGCTCAAACTCATGAACCGCAAGATCATGACCTGAGCTGAAGTCAGATGCTCAACCGATTGAGCCACCCAGGCACCCCAAGAAACGCTTCTTTACAGTAAGATGCCAACTAATCTGGAAAAGTTGACAGGACTTAAAAATCACCATTTGTAACCACTGACAATAATAACGTTTGGGTAATAATCATCAATGAATGCTGGATCTACAGAGTAAACATCTGTTGAGAACAAGATGTTTAACAAAATTTCCAAGTTTTCTGTCAGATACCACCTTTTAACGAAGTGGTCAAACCTATCAGCAGACTCAATGTTACTTTTGGAATATTTCTTCCCAAAATATTTAATATTAACCTAAGCGTGAATTTAAGTAATCAAACACAAACATAAATTGAGTCTCTACAAAAATAACTAGATAGTCCTCTTTAAAAATATCAGTGTCATGAAAAACAATGAAAGGCTGAGGATCTCTCCCGGAGTAAAGAAGATTAAGGAAACATAACAATGAAATAAAATGTTTGGTCTTAGATTTCCTCTGGGAACAAAAGCAAAGACAAACAAAGAAAAATCTGTAAAGGACAGTATTAGAAAGCTTGGCAAAATATGGCCTGTATTTAGATAGTATCATCTCAACATTAGATATCCTGAGTTTAATAGTTTCATTGTGGTTATTCATCAGGATGTCCCTGTTCTTAGAAGATAAGGTGTGTTATTATTTGCATATGAAGAATTACAGTATCTGTGGTTTGCTCTCAAATATTTCAGACAAAAAATAGGTGAGGCAAATGTGCTAAAACACGGACCTCTGGTAGAAGGGTATATGAGTGTCTATTGTTCTATTCCTCCAACTTCTCTACAGGTTTCAATTTTTAAATAAAATATTGGAAACACACATTCAGAAGAATCAAGAAAGACCTAAATAAATGGATGGACACACCATCTAAATAGATTAGACTACTCAATATAACAAACACTAACTTGTCCCAAAACTGATCTATAAAATCAATGCAATTCTCTCTCCTTTTTTTAAGTAATCTCTATGCCCAAGATGGGGCTTGAACTCATAGCCCCGAGATCAAGAGTCACATGCTCTACTGACTGAGCCAGCCAGGCACCCCTAAAGTCAATGTAATTCTAATCAGTATCTCAACAGCCTCCTTTTTTTGGTAAAAACTGACAAATGAATTCTAAAATACAAATATAAAGAGTCATGAACAGCTGAGACAATCTTGAAAAAAAAAAAAACAAAGTTGAAGACTTACTCTATTGGAAATCAATTATTTATCAGAGAGCTACGTAAATATATCTGGTATAGTACTGGCACATGTCTAGATAAATAGACTAATGGGATGGAACAAAGGATCCAAGAACAATTACTACATGTGTAGATGCTTATCTGTGACAAAAATGACACTGTACATCAGTGAGAACTTTTCAATAAATGGTACAGGGTCAATATGATATCAACATGAGAAGATAATGAAAATTGGCCCCTACTTCACACAACACACACATACAAAATCCATGTGAACTACAGATCTAACTCTCTCTCTCTCTCTCTCTCTCTATATATATATATACATACATACACATATAACTATCTATTATTCTATGGAATACTACACACCAATGAAAATTAACCACGGCTCCATGCAAAATAGGTGCGAATATCAACATACTACTGAGGGCAAGAAGTAAAATACACAGAAACAAAAACATATTGTATAACCCACTTATTTTTACTTGAAAACAAGCAAAAATAATCCATGGTGTTACAGGTCAGGAAAGCTATTTCCTTTGGAGAGGTAAAAGTTGGTAGTGATCAACTCTGTGATTCACCCAGCTGTATACTTAGGATTTGTGTAGTTTTGTGTATGTTTTACTTTGATAAAAATGGTTATAGTTTTAAAAAAAAAACTGTCTTGGGGCACCTGAGTGGCTCAGTTGGTTAAGTGTCCAACTTCGGCTCAGGTCATGATCTCACTGCTCGTGAGTTCGAGCCCTACATCGGGCTCTGTGCTAACAGCTCAGAGCCTGGAGCCTGCTTCAGATTCTGTCTCCGTCTCTCTGCCCCTTCCCCACTCCCTCTCTGTCTCTTTCTCTCTCAAATATGAATAAAACATTAAAAAAATTTTTTAAACTGTCTTACTATTCAATTTTTGTTTCCATATGGTTTAGACATTATTTAGAAAATGACTTTTATCTTTTACTAGAGAGGGGAAAACGATATAGAAAAAGCTTGTTAGCTAGTAAAACTAAAATTCTTGAATCACTCTCTCCTCTGAAAGGAATGTCAACCCTGGTAGCAATTGGCAGTAAACCACATGTGCCACTACCCGGGTCAGTCACCCAGAACTCACATTCTCTTCCTACCTGTGCCTCAGTCTGTGGTTCCGAACTTCTTTAATTATACTGAACGTGTCAGTAACTTCTCCATCTGTGAAGACAAAAAGCTGTAGATAGAAAGAAGACATTCGTCAAATCTCTGTGAAGATCATTTTTTAAGACGCCAGAATTTGCCCTTGGGAAAAATCAACTGTTTCATTCCAGAGACTACAGCCCCTTCAGACGGGTGTGAGGTCCCTAACGTTCCATGGTCACTTGCACCATATTCTTACACGGCTTGTTCGGGACCTGGGATTTTCATCACCTCCCCCTTCTCGTCTCATCTAAAACTTTTGTGGGACTCCACAAAATAACTTCCACCACCCACCGCCCACAGCACGGAGCTAAGGAAAGGAATTCTATTAAACGCTTCTTGTCTCTTGTCTTATTCTCTTCACCGCATGATAGAAGACTCTGAATTTTATGTCCTATTTTAACAAACCTACAACCAAGCTCAGGGGGATGGATTCTTGAACAGAGATTTCATTCTCTCTGTTGCCTTCTGCTGGCTCTGTTGCAGTTGTTCCTACCTGTAGGGGGTGGCCCGGGATGGAAGGTTCTCTGTAAACGACCTGGAGTGGTGTCAAGATTTCCGTGCCCCCTAGGTCCGCCCGCATAAGTTTAACTCTCCTCAGTGCCTCTTCCATGGTATCCTGAGTGTATTTCACACTATTCCTGAGAAAAACAAACACGCCCAGTGATACGCCAGCTGCTCAACACCACCCACTATCAAGTCCCTGAACTGACATACCCCCACTATAAACAACCTCACCTGAAACACCCGACGCCAAAGTCAACTGTGCAAGGAACCCCTCTAACAATCTACTTCTGTCTTTGAAGTTTCCTTTTGGACTCTCTGTAGGCTTTCTAGAAACTTACGGAAAGAATGCCTCGAAGGAAGATCCAAATGCGTAGATATTGAAATAACAGTTTACAGGCAAACTCTTCAGCAGCAAAATCAGTGTTTCCTGAAGGAAGAGAGTACAAGGAGACAGTGAGACAGGCTCCTCCCAGACACACAGACCCTCCCAGTGTAATTCTTACAGGGGTGGGCCTTCCCACATTTCATGACTCCAGGCCCTTATATCCCAAGGCTATTCTCAGAGTGGTCATGTTAGATGTAGCTCAGAAGGGGAAAGTTCCAGATGGACCCCAATTTAACTCTTGCGATTCATCCTCCTTTGTGCCCGTGACCAGAAAAAGAAAGTAACTGGCTTTACCTTGGCTGCCTCTATGCGCAACTGTGATTTATCCTGTTTACTTATGGGGCACTGCATACTCCCTGAGCAGTCCATGAGGAAGACGAATTCTCCACAGATAGCTGATGGCTCAACTTCTGGGATATTTGGGTAGAAACACACCATCGCAGATGGATCTTTCATCAAACCATCTAATTTGAAAAGATAAGGACACCAGAACATGAAAAGGAACCCAAGAATACCGAAGACCCCAAGAATCGGTGTAGTCAGTTACATAGGGAGCTGAGAAAATCCAAATCTAAAATGCTATTTGCTCTTCATACTGTATATCCTGGCAGAGGGTTTGGGGTGAGTTATAAACATATAAAAGATAGAGAAGCAGAAAAGATATGGAAGAAAAAAAGAAGGCAGAGGTCACAGGTACAACCAATAATTAAAATATATAATTGGATGCCAGTTTCCTAGCAGGGAGGTAATTGAGTGAAATGCCTGAAGTTAAAATGTTCTGGAATTTGCCAGAAGAATCGAGCTAATTTATTGGCAGGGACACCTTCTCTTCAGATCAAATCAATAGGAAATTTATTATGTGGGTCCTTGTTTAAGTCTTTAATTATACTTTTGAAATAATGAAGGCTCACGGGCAACTCCTATGTTGGCAGTTTGCAAGAGCTGAAAGTGTCATACACACCAAGGAAAGTCCTCTGCTTTGGGGATGAAACATTTAATGATAATCTCCAGAAGTGGGATGTGTGTTAGACTCTAACAGCATCATCCAAGCAACACTGTGAAGGAAACCATGGGAGTCTGACCCATGTTACCAGGCTGTCACAGCTTTGGTTTTATTTTGAGGAACAAGTGAACACTGATGCAAGAATTGAAATGTTAGTATTGAGACAGAGATGAAATGAGAATGGCTGGGTGATTAGATCCACTCCAGTTTTACAGTTCAGAGAATATAAGAGGACAAAGAATTACATTCCCGTACCTTGCTGTTATAAAGTGATTCCAGGATTTATAGGTTTAAATACTCAGTAGCCTTGGGATTCGATACGACTACAGGATGTGGCTCGTTTTAATCTCTTACCCTTGGGATACCCCAATGACCAAACTGGCTTCCAAATGAAATGGGCGCAGCTCATCAAATATTTGCTTGAATGCTAGTTCAAGAATAACTTCTAAAAAATCCAAATCGCTGCATACAGAATGGAAGGGTAGCTTTTTTTTTTTTTTAATGGGCAAGGTAAATTCCATTCTATTTAAAGAGGCAACTTATTATAGTGGGATTGGCACCGGACTGGTAAATCAGACAATCTGCCATGACAATGAAACAGGTGCGTATGTTTAATGTGTTTAGAACAGTGCCAGATATACAGTATGCACTATCTAGGTATTTCTGCTATAATTCCTTTGGCTTGGCTCAAATTATTTTCACCTTTATGAGTCTCTGCTTCCGCATTTTTAAATAAGACATTGCAAGCCCTAGCTCTTCTGCTTGCTGGCCTCAGTTTCTTCATCTGAACAATCCAAGTAATAATACCTGACTCCAGATTATGTTAAGGGTTCAGTGATACACCTTTAAGGAACTGAATCGAGGCCTTAACTCAGGTTAAGCTCTTAATAACAATTTTGGAAAATTATTTACCAACTTTTTATGCTATTTTTATTAAATTATACATATAACTTTTTAAAAATCATGTTCTTAATGTGGTCAAGTATATTCTAAGTTTAAATATATATTGGGGGGTGCCTGGGTGGCTCAGTCGGTTGAGCGTCCGACTCGTGATTTCAGTTCAGGTCATAAACTCACAGTTCCTGGGTTCGAGCCCCACACTGGACTTAGCACTGACAGTGCAGCTGGGGGTTCTCTCTCTCCCTCTCTCTCTGCCTGTCCCCAGATCATGCGTCTCTCTTTCTCAAAATAAATACACTTTAAAATATGTGTGTACATATGTACATATGTATGTAAAGTACTTTCATCATGTAGTAGTATGCTTCATTTTGTAGAACTGTCAGTGGGTTTAGTGAGCCAAGCTGCCAGTTGTCATTTTCTTCCTTGGATGAATGGGAACAGAAAGTCATCTTGACCAGATATATGATCTAGAAAGTGAGATTTGAGCGTCCCTGCTAGAAGGGGATTCACAAGATCATAAAGGCTTCCCCTGATATCCCGCTCTGGCCCACAGAGCCCGTCATAGAGAACAGATGAGGAATTCTGCCTAGGGGCCAAGGGAACTTCTTGGAAGGAAAGGAACTGAGATCCTAATCCATACCTTTTAAGATTCAGCACTATAAAACTTTCTCTGGTGGACTAGAATAATCCTGACTGAAGACCAGGTCACTACTGTGGGCATATTTCATGGGCACCCAAGGGGGAGCCACCAAAGGGAAAGGACAAAAACAGTACAAAAGGACAAAACTAAAGTACAAAGACAGGGCATGGAGCTTAGTGGAAGAAGAGCTGGAGCAAATCTGGTTGAGGCTGGGAGCCCCTCTACCGGCTTTAGCATGGACAACTGGCCCAGAGAAAAAATGGTTGAACAAGTGAGGGCAAACTAAGGAGCTCTAAATCGACCTTGGCCAAACATTAACAATGGGAGAGAAGGATGGCCTCTGGAGGACCAACTACAGGAAACTGTCTTCATAGCAGTGTAGTTACAGAAGTAAGAACCTAACCCAAGCTATAGCATTGTGACTATGACTGTCCCCAAACATCCTTCCATTCCACCAATGTGAAAAAAGCTTCAGAGGTGGCAGTACCTCCAGTTAGACTTTGGTCCCTGCAATCCAGGGACATGGCTGCCCAGGAAGGCCCAAGACAGCAATAGACTCCTATGGGTTATACCAGTTATAGTTATAAGGAACAGTACACACATGGTAAGGAAAATTTAGAAAATAAGGGAAATTAAAGAAATTAAAAAACTATTAAGAGACTATATCCAGTTTTTAACATACTTAGAAATTAAGATACTAGGGTGAGATGAAAAATCTCTGGAGATGAATGATCAGGCATTATCGGATTTGGAAATCTTTGATAATTTGAAAAGTGAAAATGTCACATCATTATTTTCATTTTATTTTTTCCCCACAAATGAATATTTACTTTTTCATTGAAGTATAATTAACACGCCGTGTTATATTAGTTTCAGGTACCCGACATAATGATTCAATAATTCTATACATTACTCAGTGCTCACTACAATAAGTCTATTTGCCATCTGCCACCAAACGTTATTACAATCTTATTGACTATATTTCCTATATTTCCTGTGCTCTACTTTTCATCACTGTGACTTACTTATTTGGAAACTGAAAGTTTGTACCTCTTAGTACCGTAGATAATAGATAAGGGGATATATAAAAGAAATAAAATAGACTAGAAATAGATAAAAGGGATTCAGAGGTACACGTTTCCAGTTATTTTTATTTTATTTTATTTTTATTTGCACTTGTAGAGACTGATCATTGTCATCTATGTTTGTAAACTAGTTGTGTTTCCTCTCGTGAATTATTTGTCCATGTCCTTGATCCCGTTATCTACTGATTCACTTAAATTTGCCTCTAAGACACAACCACATGATACTCATTGTATCTAACCGTAATGTAAGCTCTTTGAATGTTTTACCTACTACTGGACAGAAGAAAAGTAAAGTGAGGGTAATCTGAGGGAAATTCCGAGACAAGAGTTACCCTTTAGGAGGTAACTACCAAGGGAGAAAGAAAATACCTGGGTTGTTTTTAGGATTCCCCAACTCCACAGCTACACTGGGGGTATGCACCTCCCTGTAGTAAATCAGGAGTTCCACATCTCGATCAAATTTGTGTCCATCAGCCAAGGAAATCTGAGTTGGGAACAAGCAAAAGAGCCATGTTAGAACTATCACTGCTTGCTGCCTGGGGCTGAGGTCAGAGCTGCGGGCTACAGGCTTCTTCCTTGAGTGAGCATGATCAGAGGCAGGGGCAAGAATGTAGAGAAGGCTCTGGATAAAGAAGGAACAAAGTAGGATTCCCTCTACTTAGTAGGGAAAAGTAAGGAACATTTTGGAAAGACTGAGTGAGGAACAAGGTCAGAACCCAAAGAACAGGGGTGCTGGCAACAACATTACTCTCTTATGAATTACCTGGGCAGAAGTCTTCTTATCTCCAAGGTACTCAATAGGACTCAAGGGGCAGTTGGACTGGATCGTCTCAATGCCATGCTGGGAACTGACAGTGGCAGTCATGCTGAACGAATAGGGCAAGTCATCCAAAGGGACTATGGGAGTCTTCAAATCAAGGCAACTGTCCTCAGGCGATCCTACAAGAAGTTACCTTAGTTCCGTTTTCCCTTCTCACATTTCTTAGCACCCCTACGACACTTGAGGGGGTTTCCCAAATTATATAACCCACCACCAGTATTCAAAAGGAAAGGATACTCACCAGAGCAACGGTATCGAGGATTCAAGACAGCTGGGAGCACATAGCGCAGGGCCCCATCCGCTTCCAGGGGCAGCTCCTGCACGTACTTCAGGGTGAGTGCCACCTTTGACCCAGGTTGCAAGTTCCCCACATTGCAACAGAAGACGTCCCTGGAGCACTTGTCCTCTTCCAGGAGGAAAGCTTGGTGGCGGTGGCTGATGGCACTCTCATAGATGATGTGGGCCTACGGATAACAGGGAAAGGAAGGTGATACCAAGGGTAGCACGGCTAAATGAAGAGACGAGCGGTACGGAAAACAGAGA
Organism: Panthera tigris; assembly: GCF_018350195.1. Taxonomy (NCBI): domain Eukaryota; kingdom Metazoa; phylum Chordata; class Mammalia; order Carnivora; family Felidae; genus Panthera; species Panthera tigris. The sequence goes on along the minus strand of NC_056669.1, from coordinate 20,976,803 downwards.
CTGATGGAGAAGCCCTGCGATTGGTCTTGCCAAGGTCACAGCTCTACTGTGAATGCCTGATGGACTATTCCCCCCAGATGATTTTAGGAAAATAGCAGCTAGAGGGGAATAGCAGAAAGAGCATTCAACATCAGCATTTTTTGTGAAGTTGCATATGCTAGAGGTCCTAAGAGTATGCATTAAGGAAATAAGAAGGGAGGAGATAATCTACTCATCCCTACTACCTTCTTCTTATCCTTTAATTCTGCTTTAATTGTCTTCCCATCCACCATGGCCTCAAAGCTGTAGACAGCTGAATCTTCATCCATGGGGAACACAAAGAAGGTCTCCAAAGGAAATTTCTCTTCATTTTCATAGTTTAAGGTAGCGGCCACACCAGCCACAAACTCACGAACGGACAAGGTCACACAGATGCTCTTCAATGGCACTAGAGATAGACCAGAGTTCAAGTGGTGAACAAACTTTACCAGAAGGCCTCCTGCATGCCAGGCATTGGGCTAGATGCCAAAGATACAATGGCAGGTTAGGGTCATGAATCATGCCTACCTGGTTCCTCTTGGCGGGTTAGTAGGCCAGAAGGGCGCACCATGGTGATGCGGGGTTACTGTGGAAAAGACACATCAGAAATACAGTGATATGTTGGGGATTATCTATTCAAAGACCAGACCTCATGTGCTCCTGTCTGGCACGAGAATACATTCAGAGGATTAATGGGAGGGAGAAAGAAGCTGTGAAGAAGGGGACACAGATGCCAATAGTAATACTCCTTCTAAATGCCAGACCCAAGTGGTAAACTGTAAGATTCACTAAGTACCCAATAAACAGGAAGTCTCTGAAACACCCTGAAGCTGGTTCAAATACCAGTTCCACTTTTTCAAATATACCATTCCTTAGATACTGTATGTGGAATAACTAAAATTATCTTAACCCCTTTGAACCTCAGTATTCTCTTTCCACAATGAAAACCATATACTATTTGTCATATATGCATATATGGATTTCTATATATGAAGTCCTTAGAATAGTGCCTGGCCTACAGGAAGCATTTAATCGATGATAATAGACTTGTATTGCTCCTGCTGTAATTGTTACAGTTGTTAAATAGACCTTGCCTGTTACTTTGGATCATGCTAAACAGAGACCTGCACTGAAGAAGCGTCTTGATCCATAATGGTCCCCTGCAACTAAGATCACTTACCTTGTGACTTTTCTTTTGGGACGCACAATTGAAACCACTGTTTCCTCCATCCAAAGTATTCTAAGATATACATATAAATATCACATATGCAACATGACCTCCATTTTATTTTATTTTTTATTTTTTTTTAAATGTTTATTTATTTTTGAAAGAGACAGAGACAGAATGCAAGTGAGTTTGGGGCAGAGACAGAGGGAGACACAGAATCCGAAGCAGGCTCCAGGCTCCCGGCTGTCAGCACAGAGCCTGACGCAGGGCTGGAACTCACCAGCTGTGAGATCATGACCTGAGCCAAAGTCGGATGCTCAACTGACTGAACCACCCAGGTGCCCCAACATGACCTCTATTTGAAATCATGCCATCCTAACCACATATTCCAAATTTTATTATAATCTTAGACACCTATTTCATGTGATATGGTAACAAGAAGATAAATTTACATATCTAGATTATGATTTACACGATGATTCTTTTATCCAGAGAGTCAGTGGGTGGGTCTGGTCCTAGTCATTGGCCCTAGTACCCCTGGAAGCTGCCCTCTGACCATTCTGAACAGAATCACTGGTCACCTTGCCTCTCCCTGCTCTGTCAAAGGGTGACATGAGCTACAATCTCCAGCACCAGTTAGGGGGCCTTTCACTGAAAACACAACTTAAGGAGCTAAAATGGAAGTGTCTGGTGTACAGAGAATGCCGAAAAAAACAGAAACTTGTGTACTTATCCAGAGTCCCAGAAGCAGACGAGGCTCTGGGAAGCCCAACCTTCATTGAGGAACCCACAGGCCAGAAAAACATGCAGGCTCATGAGAAAGGCAACTTTCCTTCCTAGAACAACATCCCCCTCAAGGATTCTGAAGCTTCTGGAGGACTACTTCTAGGCCCTCTATGCCCATCCCAATCACCATTTAAAACCTCACCCTACTCCCATCCAGAGCAATGTCCACGTCGCTCATCCATCTGATGGCAATGGTGCATCTTGTACACCATGCCCCATGTCCACAGATCAGCACCAATAAATCAGGCTCTTCATTCTGTGTTTGGTATTTTGAAGAACTGGATAAAAACTGAGTGTGGCGGGGTGCCTGGGGGGCTCAGTCGGTTAAGTATCCAACCTCAGCTCAGGTCATGATCTCACCATTCGTGGGTTCAAGCCCCACGTCAGGCTCTGTGCTGACAGCTCAGAGCCTGGAGCCTGCTTAGGAGTCTGTCTCCCTTTCCTTCTGCCCCTGCCCCACTCATGATCTCCCTCTCTCTCTCTCTCTCTCTCTCTCTCTCTCTCTCTGTCTCTCTCTCTCAAAAATAAATAAACATTAAAAAATTTAAAAAAACTGAGTGTGGCAAAATGGCTCCCATTTGATAGAAACACAGAGGGCAGTAGCAGCTGTGGGGAGAGGAAAGAATGGTCAGGAAAAGGATTTCCATGCAGATGCTTGACTGAGGTAAGATCTGGTAGGACAGGCTGGGGTTAGGGGAGGGAAAAATTTCTAAAAATATCAGTAGGAAGCTTACAACAGGAGAAAGACCCAGGACCCTCGACAACTGAAGAAATGTGTCAAGTAACCCAATCTCTGAGGCTTGGCAATACTCACCAAGGATGGCTTCCAGGTGAAGGGACAGAAGCAGAGGGGTATCTCCTACAAAGAAACAGTCTTATTTCCCAATTCTAACCCCAGAACAAATCCTTCATTGAGGGGAATTTGCTTTTCTGCACCTTCTCCCCCACCCTTCTCCGTACAAACTATGGTGGTTCAGAACTAGTTCTCTGCCCCCCCCCCATGCCATTTCAGAAATGCACCTGGCAACGGTAGGCAAAGACTGACCACAGCAGCTGACCAAGGTCAAAGCGTTGAATCTGAGGCGGCTGGGAGAATAGAGGGGGGGCCCAGTGAGCCGGAGGGCTGCGTGTTAAGGTGGACCCTCAGGAATCCAAGAGTCCAGGCACCTAGCGGTTCAGCCACCCACCTAAGAGAGGGAGGAGCCAGCGCGCTCGTGGCGCAGCGGGCCACACCCCTGCAGCCTGTTGCAGGGGACAAGAGGGGAGTGGAGCTCAGATAGAAACAGAAAGTGACTTAATCTTTAAAATTTCAGTCCTAGATTTGCAGCCAGAGTATTAACAGAAGGGACCAGAGTCGCTTCCTTAAATTTCTATAGGGAAGGGTTTAGAGGCTGCAGTCCTACTAGGGTCGGGGGTGGGGGGAGGTTTGAAACTCCATTTCCACAGCAGAAAATTCGATAAAATTGAGAAAACATCAATCTTCTACAAGAAAGAAAGAGAGAGAGAGAGAGAGAGAGAGAGATAAGTTAAAGAGAAAGTAAAAAGAAGAGGGACCTTGAGAAAATCAGCAGATGCCTAAATCCCCTTTCCAGCCCTCACCCCCACCCCCACCCCCACAAGATTCCCCTAAACTGCCAAACCTGCAGAAAACCCCCGGGGAGCGAACACCAGGATTAAATTCCCCCACCCCTTGGGTTTGCAGTTAAAACAAGCCCCAGCGGGTTTGGAGATGGGGAAAGGGAGCTGGAAAGGGCGCGTCTTGGCCGTCAGGATTAAGGGGTGTGATCCAGCCCCAGCGCGGGCTGCGGGATCCCCTACCTTCTCCCGCAGTCTGGGCGCTCTGAGTCACAGCCGGGGGAAAACAGCTGCAGTCAAAATTTCCAGGAAGACCCGCCCCTTCTAGGGACCGGTTACAAAGTGGCGACTACTTGATTAAGGGATCAATGGAAAATTCTTCAACCCTCGAACGTTTGCTGTTTTTCCAACGCCTAGTCTCTGCTAAGGACCAATCAGAAGACAGGCAAAGGGAAGAGACTGTTTTACCAGTGAAGTGCTTTCACAGTAACATCAACAATCACATCAAATCACATCATATACCTGTAACAGATTGAATTACCCAGGACTTACTGTGCACTAGGCCCTACTAATAATGCTGTATGGTAGGCCCTGAACTTTATGGGCATTATCATTGACTTCTAATCTCTAGTTTGAGTTATTTGTCCCAAGATTGCATCCTTCCTAACAGCACAGGGGGGAGGGCCCGGAGACAGGACAATGCTCACAGGGACCAAGTCTTCCAGTCATGGATCACTTATGGATTTTTCATCAGGATCATAAAATTAAGGTGTTTGGTTTTTGTTTTTTGGGTTATTGTGGGTTTTGTTTTGTTGTTGTTGTTTTTTTTTTTTTTTTTTTTTTTGGTGCTGGGGCTAACAACATAAGTAAGTTAGACTATCTATGCTCATTTTGCTGGCTAAGGGACACTAGAAGTGATGAAGTTTCCTATGTCTTCTTTATTTCAAAATGATCTGTTAAATCTGAGGCTTAAAAAAAGAATTGTATTGCTATTGAGAATATGTAGAGGGTAAAGAAACATAATACATATGAAAACTCAGGTTCATTTTGGTCTCTGCAATGTATTCATATTTACTTTCTCTGAGTTTGTTGTCTTATCTGTAAAATGGAAATAATGGCACACTTCCCTCCCTGGGTTGTTTTTAAAGATTCGGTGGATCTTGACGTGATGTGATGTGTGTATATACACATGTAGGGTAAAGCACAATATAAGCACAAATTCTATTTTATCAGTTTTAGGCTCTAGGACTATGTTCTTTACATGTATCAAACTAATTGTGAGAGGGAATGATCCTTTTCTCTTGGTAGAAATCACATCTGGTATTGTTTCTCCTGACTATAACTTCTGTTGGCCGAAGTGTCTGGTCAACAAAAGGAAGAGGCTGGAAGAATGGGCAGAGTTCATCTTCTGACCCAGTTGGACTAGAGAGGTTAAAAAAAAAAAACAGTTTGCTACAGACGGTATATGGCAGCTGGGTTGAAGGAACTGAATCAGGAAACATATAGATGATGCTGGTTATTGGAAGGACACTTATATGAAAAGCCTCTGAATCTGGCACAATGTACATAATTAAGTAGACCTTAATAGCTGTTAAAAATATGAATGTATTTTATTGATCTGTTTATTCATACTTCTTGTAAGCCCGATGAATAATTCACTGTTTGCATATAGGCAGTTTAATAAATCCAATGATCAAGTTTTGAAAGAGAACATGCAATTCATTCTTTTTAAAAAAAATTTTTTTAATGTTTATTTATTTTTGAGAGAGAGAGACAGAGCGTGAGTGAGGGAGGTACAGAGAGAGGGAGGGACATAGAATCCAAAGCAGTCTCCAGGCTCTGAGCTGTCAGCACAGAACCGTGAGATCATGACCCAAGCCGAAGTCGGATGCTTAACTGACTGAGCCGCCCAGGCGCCCCTTGTAATTCACTCTTTTAGTCAACATATAATTACTGGGCTTCTACTGTATGCAAGGCATTGTTCTAGACATTGGCATTGTGGCAATAACAAGACACAAAGACCCTTCCCTATCTGGAGCTTACATTGCAGGGGGAGGAAATAGTCAATAAACAAATAAGCAAGTAAGTAAAGAAGAAAATATCTGGTAGTGTGAGTGCTTAAGGAAAACACGTTTGTAGTGTAATAGAGAATGAATACAAGCCACCTTAGATTAGGTGTCTCCACCCAAAATTCTGTCCTTGTGACTTTAGGTTGCTTAGGAATCTCTAATATCAATTCTCAAGTTTAGCCCAAGTTTAACCAAGCCTATGGTCTTTCAGAATAAAGACATTTCCTAGCCTCCCTTAAAGCTAGGTATGACATTATGACCGAGTTCTGGCCGATGGGAAACAAAAAATGATGTGTGCAACATCACACCGTTCCCTTTCAAAGCAAAGAGTATGGGGCGCCTGGGTGGCTCAGCTGGTCAAGTGTCTGACTTTGGCTCAGGTTGGTGGGTTTCAGCCCCATCTCAGGCTCTGTGCTGACAACTCAGAGCCTGGAGCCTGATTTGGATTCTGTGTCCCACCCTCTCTCTGCCCCTACCCCACTCATTCTCTGTCTCTTCCTCTCAAAAATAAGCAATAAACATTAAAAAATTTCAAAGAAAAGAGTATGGCCACCTCCTCACTTTCCCCTCTTCCTATTCACTGATAGAAATGCACAACCAATCATGACTTATTCCTTTTCCTTCTCTTCAGGAAGGTCCATTCTTCCTTAGCTCTCCCTTCCACCTGTCATGTACATGCTTTCCCCCCCAACAAGAGACAATAATGAGTCACCAGCAATTATGAAGATATTCAAGGCTCATCTTATCTCTTCTAGTTCAGGAATTAGATACCCTACATTTTGATGTGCACCTAAATTCCTTTCATTAGGCATGGACTCTCAAGCTAACAGGAGGCTCACTTATAGCTATTGCTTTCCAGGATTAATAAAAAAAGGCCTAAAGTAGTCTAAAAACAAAAGGAATCATTTCAGAGCATTCCAAAATCCTATTCAAATAAACACACTTCCTGGATGCTACTATTTTCTAAGTTCTAGAGATATAGTGCTGAACAAGAATAGACACAATCTCTTCATGGAACTTATACTCGAAGTATGTCTGTAAAATAATTTCCAACTTTTCACTCAGTTACTTATCTAACAAATATTTAAATGCCAACTCTTTACTAGCACTGTGATAAGTATTGTGGATTTAATGACAAATTATGATGCTTACTCTCAGGGGATTTACAGCCTAATAGAACCTAAATTCAGTTCCTTTGGAATTTCCTTTGTATATATGAATAGTATTAACCTATCTTACCACTTCCAATTTTTTTAGAAGATAAAATTATCAATTAGTAACTATTAATTATAGAAGAGGATTGAAAAAATCAATCAGGAATTATAATTGGAAGTCAGGAAATTATAATTAAACAATTTTCATATGCTTCGGAACTCCATTGAATCATGAAAGTCAAAACTGAAAGTGAGAATATCATGCATGCCTTTATGGACAATTCACAGGCACCTTTGAATCCTAGCCTTGTAACAGACAGCTGACAACAGCACACCCTGGTGGCAATTCCTATTCTCAACATATTCTGTTTTGTGACTTTTTCCTTTAAAATAAAACAAATAGTTAAACACATAGAAGCAGAGTGCAGAATGGTGGTTGCCAGGGGTAAGGATGAGAGAGAAAATGGGGACAGAACCAAGGGTATAGAGTTTCAGTAAGGCAAAATGAATAAACTCTAGATATCTGCTGTACAACATCGTGCTTACAGTTAATAATACTGTATTGTACACTTAAAAATCTGTTAAGAAAGTAGATCCCATTGTAAGTTTTCTTACCAGAAAAAAATAAAAATTAAAAATTTTAAAAAGCAGAAAACACAAAACAGTTGCGGAATTGAAATCCTTTTATTGCACTAAGGAGTCAAAAATTCCGGTTGTTAGCAAAGATTAAATATCCGTATCTACATCTTTATGGGTGATATAACTTTACTAAAACCTACCTTCTACATAATACAACTTAGCTACTAATCTTTAGACAATTTAAAACCCCAGGATCACATCCAGATTTATCACTGATAGTTTCTTTTCAGTCAAATGAACATTGCCAAATAAGAAAATTCTCAAGCTACGGAATGTATTCAATTAGAATAATACTAATACAATTCAAATTCTAATGCACATTGTACTGAATTGCAATCGATTATTGTCGTCAAAGGTGTGGGTGCCCACATTAACCTTTGATGAATATTTAGGGTATTTGACCGTGTCTTTGATTAACTGTAGACGTGTTCTGAAAAGAAATCAGGAGGAAGTGGCTTCCAGGTTAGTCTATTTTAGGGCATGCATTATTGTATAATTGACTGTGGATGTTAGTTAAATTATGTTCATCTGTTCAATATTGAGCTCTTTGTTCTCTAAGCCCATCCAGTATTTCACCATAGTAATGTTTCGTATCGCATTGTATCCATGTTCATTAAGGAAGATGACATCCCGTGACATAAAAGCATACATTCTATTTGCTTCACTGTCCTCTAAATGTCTTTGGCAGAAGCCTAATTCTTAATTTCAGCATCATATTTATGTTTAAACAAAGCTTGGGGCACCTGGCTGGCTCAGTCAGTTAAGTATGTGAGTCTTGATCTCGGGGTTGTAAGTTTGAGCCCCATATTAGGTGTAGAGATTACTTAAAAATGAAATCCTTTAAAAAATTTTTTAAATAAACAAAGATTGATGGTGATGAATGTCCTGGTATCGTGTCTGCCTCGAGTCATTCTCCACATTCATGCTTTCACCGTCTTATCTCTATCCAGACCTCTGCTCCGGGAACATGAGGAATCACACAGAGTTCCATGAGTTTATTCTACTGGGAATACCTCAGACAGAGGGACTGGAGACTGTGCTATTTGTCATCTTCTCATTTGCTTACCTCTTCACCCTGCTTGGCAATTTACTCATCCTTACAGCAATTGTTTCTTCCTCTACCCTTCACTCCCCCATGTATTTCTTTCTGGGACGCCTATCTATTTTCAACACGTTGTTCCCATCTATAACCTGTCCCAAGATGCTATATTATCTCTCTGGCCAGAGCCAAGCCCTTTCTTATAAGGGCTGTGCTGCACAGCTCTTCTTCTACCATTTCCTGGGGTCTAGCGAAGGTTGTCTCTATTCTGTGATGGCCTATGACCGCTTTGTGGCCATCTGTCACCCACTGAGGTATATGCTCACTATGAGATCTGGGGTCTGTGTCAGCTTAGTCATGGCAGCCTGGCTGGCGGATTGTCTCCACGCCACCATCCTGACCTCCTTCACCTTTCGGTTCACCTACTGTGGCTCCAACCGGGTGGAGTACTTCTTCTGTGACATTCCTGCTGTCTTACCCCTGGCTTGTACTGACAGCTCCCTGGCCCAGAAAGTGGGCTCCACTAATGTTGGGTTTCTGGCTTTAATGCTTTGGTTCAGTGTCTGTATCTCCTACACACGCATTGGGATTGCCATTCTGAGAATCCGATCAGCAGAGGGCGGGCAGAAAGCTTTCTCTACCTGCAGTGCCCACCTCACTGCAATCCTCTGTGCCTATGGACCTGTAATCATCATCTACCTGCAGCCCTCACCCAACCCCTTGCTTGGTGCTGTGGTGCAAATATTAAATAATATTGTCTCACCTATGCTGAACTCGTTAATCGATTCCTTAAGAAACAGGGAAGTGAAAAGATCCCTGAGAAGAGTGTTCTACAATGCAGTATTTATTTCTCTGGCATAAACTATGGGTTTCTTAAATGGATTTTGGAAATTTTTGTCTCAACATCATCTACTTATTTCCTCCTCTTAAATAAATAAGAAGATAATAGAAAATGCTTCCTCGAAAGTGTTATATTTTGTTTCCCTAATAAGATTTTCTGTGCATGTCTCTGTAACACTTGGGGCCCCCAAAATTATCCCCCTAATATTATCCTCAGTGCCTTATTCCTGGGTAAGGAATCCATGGGGCATAGCAAGCAGCTGGAGACAGACTTCTTATCTTCATAATGCAACCAAGTTTGTCTTGTTGAGGATAGTGAGGATCAGCGGTGGTCCAAGAAGCACCCTCAATAGTCCATCTCCAGGCTAAATCACCCTTCACTTAATTTCTCTTGCTGCATTTGGAACGTTCCTCTTTTCTGCCTATAAACATTTCAGTTCCTCCATGTTGCTAAGAATAGTATTGACACATATAGAGCATGATCTGCTCTGCAGGCACCGTGATGAGCATTTCACAGTATTATCTAATCTTTGCATCACCCCATACAGTAAACTTCCCATTTTATAGAAAGAAAAACAAAAAGGTTTTGAGGATTAGAGACCTCAAGTAGTGGACTCAAGTTTGCACAATAAGCAGTAAAGCAGACCTCGAACTCAGATCCAGGTAACTCAAAGCCCCTACTCTTAATCCCTTTTTTACATGACTCCCTAAAAGTCCTGCTTGGCAATTTGCTCATCCTTATTACCTCTCTCCAGTGTTCATGATGCACAGAAAATGTTCGATAAATAACTGGGAAAATATTCCCTGGCATAGGTCATGTTCGCATGTTGACTTTACTATTATCTCTCTTTGTTCTGTCACTATCCATTCTCCCGTATGCAGATGGTGGCGCTGAGAAATAGCAATCGTTGTCTTGCCCTTTGTAACACATCTAGTTACGTGGTAAAGCCAGGCCTAGACCCTAGCCGGGCTTGGGTCTATTAACTCCTATTAACTATTAACTCCTAGCAACTCCTATTGTTCTGGTTTTCCTTCTACCCCATCCTGCCAATGTTACTCCTTAGTATGAAAAGGTGGGGAAAGCCTTCTTCCTGTCCTGTGTTGTTTGAGGAGAAGAAGGCCTAATTATGAGGTTCAATCACCAAGATCATCTGGTTCTCCCACCAAGTTCCATTTTCCAGTTTGGTCTCCAATAATACTGGAGTTGATCATTATTTTTCAATTTTTTTTCCAGAATCTAAGGAGAAAGAAGGGTGTTATTTGCTGGAGATCTCACAGACACAACAGCCCTTAGTTTTCATGACATTTTGGTGCTTTGAAGTTTTTATATTCCATTCTTATTCACAAAGCTTCCCATCCTACTTGAAAGCATTAAAACAAAGCAAAAAAAAAAAAGTGAAAATCCTAAATAAAAAAATATATTACTGCCCTTACAAAAGGCATAAAACAAAAAGGACAAAATGAAGCCCATTTAAGTGTAGATAAATGACTTAAGGTGCGGTATAAGGATTCCGATGGTGAGTGGATAAACACAACGTGATATATACATACATGGAATATTGTTCAGACTGAACAAGCAAGGAAATTCTGACATGTGCTACAGCCTGGATAAACTTTGAGAACATTATTTTAAGTGAAATATGCCGGTCACAGAAAGGCAAATACCATGTGATTCCAGTTATACGAGGTATTTAGAGTAGTCAAATCAATAGAAAAAGAAAAGAGAATGGTGGTTTCCAAAGGCTGGGAGAGGGGAAAATGAGTAGTTGTTTAATGGATATAGAGTCTCAGGTTGACAACAAGTTTTGCAAAAAGTTCTGGAGATTGATGGCGCACCAGTACAAAAATACTTAGCACTACCGAACTGCACTTAAAAACGGTAAAGATGGGGCGCCTGGGAATCTCAGTCAGTAAAGCGTCGGACTTCAGCTCAGGTCATGATCTCACAGTTCACGAGTTCAAGCCCCATGTTGGGCTCTGTGCCGACAGCTCACAGCCTGGAGCCTCCTTTGGATTCTGTATCTCCCTCTCTCTCTGCCCCTGCCCTACTCATACTCTCTCTCTCTCTCTCTCTCTCTCTCTCAAAAATAAATAAAACATTTTTTAAAATTTTAAAAAGGGTAAAGATAGCAAATTTTATGCAGTGTGTAGTTTACCACAATTGAAAAATACATCTGCTTATCCTTTTTTCACATTTCCTGTGGTTTTTGAGTTTGCTAGTTCTCTCCCTTGTCTTGTAACTACATACACTTCTGAACCCTCTCAAATCACAGTTTGTTTAACATCTCAGTTTGGTGTGGGCAGAGAAGACATGTAGCCTAAGTTGTCCTTCAGGGGATGTGCCTGTAGTCGCTATTCCCTGAGTCCTTAACCCTTACCTAGCACTATGCAATTGCTTTATATACATTCTCTACCTTATCTATGTTAAGAATGTGGAGACCATTTTACAGAAGATGAAACAAGGTTTAGGGATGTCAAGTAAGTTTCCCTAAGTCACACAGTTTGCTTGTGGATAAAACTAGGATTCTAGCTCACATCCTCACACAGCTGTACACAATCTAGCAATTTTGCAGAAACTTGGAAAATAAATGTTTGACCTTGTACACACACACACACACATCCCCCCAAAAATCTTATTCTTGCTTTTTTCCTTTTAATATTTCTGATGTATGAGAGCTACCCCACATCATTTCTTATTCCTGTCTTCAAGCCCCCCGAAAATCCCTTCTCTTAGCCACCTGTGACTCTTCCTTTTATTTTCCATAAGTCACGTTGTGCCTTTTCTTTCATGAATCTTTCCTTCCTAGCTTCTCTAGCCCTCCCCTTACCCAATACACTGGTTTTATAAAACAAAGGCTCAAGAAATATGACAAAGGCTTCCATATAGCAGATGGAAGCAACAAACAGATTGTGAATACTTACACCTTATTTTTTTATCTTCATATAAATTATCTGTGTGTAAATGGATGACTGAGTGTTCACCCAAGCATTAAAAATGGGTAATCCAATTTTGAGTTATTTCCACTTTCTTCTTTATGCTTCTGCATCACTCTCATGATTTTGCAATGAGATTGTGACATTTATTTTTTAAAAGAGCTATTTTCAAGAGAAAACAGATAAAAAAAAAAAAAGACCTCATTATGGGATCAAGGGAGGTTAATTATCCAAGCCAGAAATTTTAAGGGGAAAAAAAAGAACAATTACTTTTGAGGAAAAACTAGACATTCATTTCTAAAACCAATGGTGTCATGTGTATTATGTTGTTTATAAATTGTGCCCCAACTAATTTGTAATAAAATGTTCTAATCCCATAGAGTGTGGTTCTATTTTTCTCATCCTCATTAGTTACTATCCTCTGTTGATTGTAATCTTCTGAGTGTTCCCAGAAGATACCTATGGTGGGGGGCGGGGGGGGGGAGGGGGGCTTTACCTGATGATGATCAGAATCAAAGTCTGGTTCTCAGGGTACATTCAGGTACAGGCAAAAAATGAAGTTCTGCTTTAACGTCATCAGATTAGGCTAAAGCAGGGCATTAATCCACATACGTTCTCAGTAGCATCTCTCTGACTTTGTGACTGGCTTTTCTCCTTTTTTCCTGACCAAGTGTCTCAAATTCTGTAGTGCAAGGATCTTCCTTATTTATCTTCCTCAGTGTATTCTAGCTCCCTGTGACAGCTAGATCTCTTCTTATTCCCTCTCTCCCATAATATACTCAAATGTAATGCTGCTGAAGACCCTCTTTGGGTTTTTGTTTTTAATGTTTTATTTATTTTCTGAGATAGAGAGAATGTGAGGTGGGGGAGGCAGAGAAAGAGGAGGGCAGAGGATCTGAAGCAGGCTCCATGCTGACAGGCTGACAGCAGCAAGCCCCACTCGGGGCTCGAACTCATGAACCGTGAGATCACTACCTCAGCTGAAGTCTGACTCTCAACTGACTGAACCACCCAGGTGCCCCCATCTTAGCATTTCTTAAAGCTCCTCATAGAGAGACCATTACCTTTACAGTGACCGGCTGGGCCCTGAGTAATTGCTGTTTGGCTTCTCAAGCTTTACCTCACAATTATTTTCCTCTTTCCTTGAGTTCTTCAAATGGGCTGTGTCCCCCTTCCAAAGCTTTTGCACATGCTCTATCCCGGCCTCCACCATGCTGTGCCTTCCCCTTCCTGCACTCTTAGTTTCTCTTCAGGCGGAAGATCAGATAACATTTTCCCAGGGACATCTATCTGGACCTTCAGGGAACAGCACCTAGCTACAAATCATGATGTGCACACCCATTTACTGACAGGAAGGAGGGACATGGGTGAACACAAACCCTCTCCTTTAGAACTTTTCAACCCATTGAACTTTTCTTCCTAGAATTTGCCACCTTAAATATTTATAACTTATATGTATGATTGTTTGATTAATGCCTTTCTTCTTTTACTAGACTGTAAGCTCTTTGAGGGCAGAGACCAAGGCCAATTCCTGTTCACCCGAACATAGCGATTTTAGCACATCATGGCAGCTGCTTCTTAATTTTTCAGGAGTCAGTAAATGACTTCATTGAAACTTCTAATTTTTTTACATGGCTTTGTTTCCTCTGTCAACCCTTTCTTGTCTCAGCTTCTTGTTTAGATTTTTTTTACTATTATTTTTGCTTGCTTTTTTTTTTCATTGTAGAGAAAGAGCACACAAGCGGTGGAGAGGGGCAAAGGGAGAGAGAGAGAGAGAGTCTTTCTTATTTTAATGTTTGTTTGTTTGTTTGTTTGTTTGTTTTGAGAGAGAGAGAGCATACAAGTGGAGGAGAGGCAGAGAGAGAGAGAGAAACAGAATCCCAAGTAGACTCCACACTGCCAGGACAGAGGCGGACACCGGGCTTGAGAACCATGAGATCAAGACCTGAGCCAAAATCAAGAGTTGGATGCTTACTGGACTGAGCCACCAAGGTGCCCCAATGAGATGAAGAAGTTCTAGAAATGTATTGTACAGCATAATGACTATAATTAACAATCCTGTATTGAATACTTGAAATTTGCTAAGAAGTAGGTTTTAAATGTTCTTGCCACAGAAAGAAAGAAAGAAAGAAAGAAAGAAAGAAAGAAAGAACAGAGAGAGAGAAAAGAGGAAAGGAAGAAAGAGAGAGGTGATGGATATGTTGATTAGCTTTGTGGTGATCATTTTACAATGTATATGTACATCAAAACATCCAATCATACAACTTAAATATATACAATTTTTATTTGTCGATTGCAGCTCAGTGAAGATTTTTTTTAAAAAAAAGAATGACTGACCCTTGTGTTCATAGCAGCTTTATTTACAATAACCAAGATATGGAAGCAATCCAAGTGTCCATTAATAAATAATTGGTAAAGAAGATGTGAGATACACACACACACACACACACACACACACACACACACAAATGGAATATTACTCAGCCATAAAAAAGAGTGAAATCTTGCTATTTGCAATGACATGGATGGAGCTAGAGAATATAATGCTAAGTGAAATAAGCCAGTCAGAGAAATACAAGTACCATATGATCTCACTCATATGTGGAATTTAAGAAAAAAATAAATAAGAAAAGGGAAAAAATAAAAGAGAGAGACAAATCAAGGAACAGACTCTTAACTATAGAGAACACACTGATGTTTACCAGAGGGGAGGTGGGTGGGGAGATGGGTTAAATTGGTAATGGGGATTAAAGAGGACACTTGCGATGAACACAGGATGATGTATAGAAGTGCTGAATTACTATACTGTACATCTGAAACTAACTGGAATTCAAATAAAAATTTAAAAAACAAAAAACAAAACAAACAAAGACTGAATGAAAGCTGCCTTTACAGGTTCAGTCTCAATGCCAAAAATTAATGTTTCCGTTATTTATTGCTACCCAAAATACAACCACTAAACTTAGTGGCTTAAATGACAATTTATTATTATAAAAACCAAACCATTTGCTTAACAATGCAGATAAAAATAACTTGCAATTGTACCTTTGTTGCTTATGATAATTCTGGAACATCTTTGCAGTTTCTGGAGGAAAGTGTAAACAAAAATAAGAAAACTTTCAGAGTTATTTTATTAAAGTCTACCCTACTGAGATCTCATCACTGTCCTGTAATAAGTATCATAGCTGAAAATGGCTGACTTTTTGGGAATGTAGACCATTTGTATTTTCACTGTGACCATGATATTAATGTAGCACATGTCACCTTAATTCTCAATCAGGTTGGATATCAAAGATGGTCCGTGACACGTATCTTCCCTGAATAAATTGTTACCAGACCAAGGTAAATGTAACGGTATTTCACTTTCTACTCAAAAGTGTATTTACCATCTTTTTTATTTGTACAGACTATTTTGTCTTCAAAACATTAAAGACAAGAACAAATAAAATGGTAGAATTATGAACTTTTACATCTTTTTATCATGTGCAACAAAAACATTAAGTTTACTTTTTATATCAAAATTCCAGAGGTGTAGTAGATGTACCTAAACACTCCTAAAACACTGAAATCTCTATGGCCAAAAGTCCTAGAGAATAGGCCAAATCCCAGTTCCTTTCAAAATGTGTGTATTTATTTTGAGAGACAGAAAGAGAGAGCAGAGGAGAGGCAGAGAGAGAGAGAGAGAGAGAATTCTAAGCAGGCTCTGCATTGTCAGCGCAGACAGAGCCTGACGTGGGGCTTAATCTCATGAACCATGAAGGGCTAGTATCCAAAATCTATAAAGAGCTCACCAAACTCCGCACCCAAAAAACAAATAATCCAGTGAAGAAATGGGAAGAAAACATGAACAGACACTTCTCTAAAGAAGATATCCGGATGGCCAACAGGCACATGAAAAGACGCTCAATGTCGCTCCTCATCAGGGAAATACAAGTCAAAACCACACTCAGATATCACCTCACGCCAGTCAGAGTGGCCAAAATGAACAAATCAGGAGACTACAGATGCTGGAGAGGATGTGGAGAAACGGGAACCCTCTTGCACTGTTGGTGGGCATGCAAACTGGTGCAGCCACTCTGGAAAACAGTGTGGAGGTTCCTCAGAAAATTAAAAATAGACCTACCCTATGACCCAGCAATAGCACTGCTAGGAATTTACCCAAGGGATACAGGAGTACTGATGCATAGGGGCACTTGTACCCCAATGTTTATAGCAGCACTCTCAACAATAGCCAAATTATGGAAAGAGCCTAAATGTCCATCAACTGATGAATGGATAAAGAAATTGTGGTTTATATACACAATGGAGTACTACGTGGCAATGAGAAAGAATGAAATATGGCCCTTTGTAGCAATGTGGGTGGAAGTGGAGAGTGTTATGCTAAGTGAAATAAGCCATACAGAGAAAGACAGATACCATATGTTTTCACTCTTAGGTGGATCCTGAGAAACTTAACAGAAACCCATGGGGGAGGGGAAGGGAAAAAAAAAAAAGAGGTTAGAGTGGGAGAGAGCCAAAGCATAAGAGACTGTTAAAAACTGAGAACAAACTGAGGGTTGATGGGGGGTGGGAGGGAGGGGAGGGTGGGTGATGGGTATTGAGGAGGGCACCTTTTGGGATGAGCACTGGGTGTTGTATGGAAACCAATTTGACAATAAATTTCAATAAATAAATTAATTAATTAATTTTAAAAAAAATCTCATGAACCATGAGATTGTGACTTGAGCTGAAACCAAGAGTCAGACACTTAACTGAATGAGCCACCCAGGTGCCCCCCAGTTCCTTTCAGAGTAAGCTCCATGAGTTGTTCTTGGATCTTCATTTTCTTCATGAAGATCCAAGACTTCATCAGAGTTTTATGAGGTTAAAATAAGACTCTTTGCCTCTCAGACTCTTAAGTATTTTGAGCAGAGGGGCTATGTCTAGCCACCCCTTCCCTGACCTTTCTGGATCTTCTGGCAAATAATTGATGCCCTTCCTGTCATAATTGGTATTTGTTGGAACAAATGAATCCATGTATGCACAAATAAGCAAATGAATGAGTGCATTTAACAAAGAATTTGATAAGCCATCCCCCGCCCCCCCCCCAAAAAAAATACTCTTAAGAACACAAGGAATTTAACTTGGAAGCTTAAACAGATGCCAAGTGATATAAGACAGATGCTTCCAGTAATAGCTGAACTTTTCTTGGCCTCTTACATTCTTCTTCCCCCTTTTTCCTGGCAATAAGCTTTTCACTACCCTTTGGAGAACTGCCCAATTCCACTGTACCCTGTACCGTGACCCCAGAGCTAGGCGTGTGACCCAACCAAGAAAATCAGACTTGAATCTGGAGCTGAGGCACGTGGAAGCAAAAGGCAGCTGAGGCTGAGTCATCTGGTGGCGGTGCCCCGGGACTGCTCCAAAATTCTTACTGCTGTGGGCCCCGGAGCTGCCCTAGTTCCCAACCTTCCGTGAGCTACATTTTTTACTCATTTGTTTAATTCTCTGGGCTACCCCAGTTCATGTTGCATTCAATAAGTCAATCCTATCAGGCAGTGCAGTAAAATAACAGAATTTGTGTATTAAAATAACACATACATATAAAAGAATGGTAAGTACATAAATATGCATACAAAATATGTGATATTGGCACCAAATGAATTTAATTATTATTCCACTGAAGTATATTTTACAACAGAAATCATAAAAGATTTCCTCTTTAATCACTTTTCTTCCCTCCCCACCCCCTCTCTGTCATTTCTAAGGTCCAATTAGACCAAGTAATTAACTGCTCTCTTACTCAATAGGATCCCTGACTTGGGGGGCTAATACCCAAAGGAAGACAAAGGTATTTAAAATCTCCTGCATTTGGGAATGATCGCAGTTTCTGGAGTCAGAGAGGAAATTTCTGTGAGGGAGTTAAAGTGCATTTAGATTTGTGACTTTCTTTTAAAAAGTGACTGAAAAGAGAAGAATTCAGGATAGCCACCTGAAGACTACAGAAAGATGGGAATTTAGCAGGGGAGGGCTCTTTCCTTCTGCTGGAGAAGGAAAGGGAAACAGCATTCAATAGAACCAGCCAGTTTTGTTCCCTGTTTGCCATGTAAGTGCCCAAAGTTTGCCCTTCACTTCTCTTATTTTAGACCTCACTGTCTCCTTCCCTTCACAATCATCAAAAAAAAAAAAATTTTTTTGAGTGATTGATAGATAGATAAAGATCTTAGGGAATAGCATTCATGAGTCGATCTATAATTTAAGGATATCACTGTATTGGAAAAGTTAAAACAAGTTGAAAAGATATAAGTTGTTTTTTTTAAACATGGAAGTTGGAGAGGAACCTCTACTACCCCTGTGTCTTCTACTGCCATGAAACCAGGCTATTGCTTAGCTTGGGTCTGGTTAGATGAGATAGACTTTGGAGACTGAAATGGAGGCTACCAGTTACTCGATTGCTCTAAAATCCAGAGGATGTGAACCCTGTTAAATATAATCTTTTGTTCATTAAGAGCTATCTCAGGCCCTTCTTTTGGAGAGTTTCCCATTGTTGACCTTATACCTAGGGAGACCATGTAAGAAAGACTCTGTATCTTTTGTATGTATGGCTTATAAATGATTTTGGGGAGAGTTAATGTAACCAGATTGTCTTAGATCAATGTAAGAACCTTGAATTGGACCTTGTTTGTCATAAAGACATTGAGCCTTCATATTTGTCCTTTTAGAATCGCAAAGTAGCACCGGTATCAATGCAATTTAGTAGTGTGCATAAAGAATGGAAGATAGGAGACCGGTCATGTAAGTCTTCTTGGTGATATTGTAATAAGGGGCACCTTTAAATAGAAACCGCACTGCAGAGAGATGCCCAGTTTGGAGAGAAGTGAGCAGATGAAGACAATTCCAGCACTACTCTTCTAGACCATTGGGCTCCTTTTCCAGTTCACTGACTTAAACACAGCTCATTTATATACATATTAAATTTAACCACAGGTTTCTTTCCACAGACACCCAAGAGTTGATTCTTCCATAAAAATGAGAAATCACACAACAGTAACTGAATTCATCCTGCTTGGAATCCCGGAGACAGAGGGCCTAGAGACTGTCCTTTTTTTCCTTTTCTTGTCATTATATTTGTGTACTCTCTTGGGAAATGTGCTCATCCTCACAGCTACCATCTCCTCCTCTCGGCTGCACACTCCTATGTATTTTTTCTTGGGAAATCTCTCCATGTTTGACCTGGGCTTCTCTTCAACCACGGTTCCCAAGATGCTGTTATACCTTTCAGGGCAGAGTCAGGGTATCTCTTTTCAGGGGTGTGTGTCCCAGGTCTTCTTCTACCACTTCCTGGGCTGCACCGAGTGTTTCCTGTACACAGTGATGGCCTGTGACCGCTTTGTTGCCATATGTTATCCTTTGAGATACATGGTCATCATGAACCGCAGGGTGTGTTCCATCTTGGCCACAGGGACCTGGACGGGTGGCTGTGTTCACGCCATTATTCTAACCTCCCTCACCTTCCAGTTGCCCTACTGTGACTCTAACCAGGTGGGCTACTACTCCTGTGATATACCTGCCGTCTTACCTCTGGCCTGTGGTGATATAGCTCTAGCCCAGAGGGTTGGTTTTACAAATGTTGGTCTTTTGTCTCTCTTTTGCTTTTTTCTCATCCTTGTTTCTTACACTCGCATTGGGATCTCCGTATCAAAAATTCGCTCAGCAGAGGGCAGGCAAAGAGCCTTCTCCACCTGCAGTGCCCACCTCACTGCAATTCTTTGTGCTTATGGACCGGTAATCATCATCTACCTACAGCCCAATCCCAGCGCCTTGCTTGGCACAATAGTTCAGATAGTGAACAATCTTGTTACCCCCACGCTGAACCCACTAATCTACAGCCTGAGGAATAAGGATGTAAAATCAGCCCTTTGGAATATATTTCACAAGAGAGGCTTCTCTGTGAAGAATAAATGAGAAAATCTAAAGTTTTGCTGGGCAAAGTTTGATTCTCCATTTCTTAGAACAGATTCTCATTTGCAGCTTCCAAGATATTGAAATTAAAGGTACTCTGAATTGACCTACCACTTAACCTCACTAGATTTTTAAATACATTGTATGTCTGTTTTCATGTTTCCTCTGTTTTATAATGAAAGATAATAAATAGAGCCACTTAGCAGACATTGAACTGATTCTTATGCTGCATGAATTCTCCCCCAACCACCATCCTTCCTAAAGCATTTCTTAGTTGTTTAAATCTCCGAAAGTTTCTTTCTCATAATATCAGTTAAAATCATGTTCATAAAAATCTAGGGGCACCTGGGTGGCTCAGTCAGTTGAGCTTCGGACTTCGGCTCAGGTCATGATCTCACGGTGTGTGGGTTCGAGCCCCGCGTCAGGCTCTGTGCTGACAGCTCGGAGCCTGGGAGCCTGCTTCTGATTCTGTGTCCCCCTCCCTCCCTGCCCCTCCCCCACTCACGTTCTCTCTTTCTCTCTCTCAAAAATAAACATTAAAAAAATTTTAATTATGTTCATAAAAATCTAGAGAGAAGGGAGAATGGAAAAAATTCAAGAAAGTCCAGATTAATGTAGAATATCAGAACTCAATACCCTTTCTTTTTGTAGAGTACAGCCTCCAATTTTCTGCCAATCAACGCCAAAACTCACACTAAATTGGGTAATGTTTAAAGTAATATCTTTCTCATGTGTAGTCAAGTGTAGTTATAAGGTTTTTCTAGTGTACACATTCCTTCAGGATCTGGCCATTCTTCTTGCATTATTAGCTGTCTGGAAGACTATGAACTTGAATCATTTATTAGCTCCTGAAAAGAATCAACTTCAGTTTTGTAAAAGATAGTATAAAACAACCAACCCAATCAAGTTTAAATAGTTACTTCGTGTTTTCTCCAAAACAAGGAATACTGATTTATCTTTGTCTCTTATAGAAAGCCCATGTTAGAATTTTCACTCAGATTCAGGTGGCAGTAATAAGTTTTCCTCTCTGTTGAAAAGAACATATTTCTTCTTTTCTCATAATAAGATCAATGTAACTTGTTTTGACACCTTTAATCTCTATGCTTTATCATGTTAAGGAAAAAACAGGTAAATTTTACTTATAGAATACGTTACTTAAGAATACGTTACTTATAGAATACGTTAATTAAAGAATACGGTAGTTACAAAATTGAACACTGTTTCTATAACAGTGTTCAATTTTGTAACTAACGTATTCTTTTCTTGATTTTGTTTTTTCTTTGTGTATTTTACATACCATTTGTTTATGGCTTTTCTTGTAAGTCACCTTATATCCTTTTTGGAAGGAAGCAGAGAATAAATAATGCACTGAAACAGAAAGAGAGAAAGAGAGAAAGAAGAAAGAAAGAAAGAAAGAAAGAAAGAAAGAAAGAAAGAAGCAGGGAGGGAAGGAGGGAGAGAGGAAGGGAGGTGAGGGAGGGAGGGAGGGAGGGAGGAGGGAAGGGACAGAGGGAGGAAAGGGATGGAAGAAGAAAAAGAAAGCAAGCAGTATTTTAGGAGTAAAACAATATTTTTCATAATGCAATGATTCTTTTCTTCCTTTTCTTACCTACAGTTCCTGTCTATCAGCAGGTAATTGAAAATAAGTTCCCCAGATAGAAACTATAACCATCACACTGGGTGTGGAATGAGCTATTAGAAAATATTAAACGGGCTCCAGTGACAGATGCCAATCACCAATGCTTTGTGGTTTGCTGTATAGAAACCTCTAATGTGAGGTTGTAATTATACCTTACAAGCAATGAAGTAGTCACTCTGGCTAAAAATCCAAAGGACACTAATCCAGTTTCAAGCAAGCTTTGTTACACTGAAGGCATTTCCAGATGAGCAACAATTGATCTGAAATAATAAGCATGTCAAATGTTAAAGGATAAAATGTAAACAACGGCTCGATTTTCCCTTATCTTTTTAATATAAATGTCTCCAAACTTAATAACTTCTATTATAGCAAGGTTGCTATCATCTTAAATATTCTGCTAACTGGGAAACACGAGAGCTACCCCCAACTCTTTAAGCCCTGCCCATGATGTCGTCAGCCTTCTTCATACCCATTCGCCTCTTTCTTTCTCCAGGCTTCAAGGATTCATACTCATTGCTTCCCATCTTCCCAAATGTAAACCCCCTCACTTTCTTGCGTGAAATCCCCCTTTGGCAGGCAAGGGCTCAAATAGGCATATGTTTTACAATTTCCACCCTTATGCTCTTATTTTATTTTATTTTTTAAATGTTTATTTATTTTTGAGAGAGAGAGAGACAGAGAGAGAGTGGGAAAGGGTCAGAGAGAGAGGGAGACACAAAATCTGAAGCAGGCTCCAGGCTCTGAGCTGTCTGCACAGAGCCCCATGCAGAGCTCGAACTCATGGACCATGAGATCATGACTTGAGCCCAACTTGAACACTTAACCGATTGAGCCACTCAGGAGCCCCAATCCACTCTTATGCTCTTTAAACTCACACACACACACACACACACACACACACACACACACACATTGTTTTAAGCACTTTATCACTTTTACTGGGAAGAAACACGTGACAATACTAAAAGATAATAAACACTTGTTTCTTTATAATGGCTGAGTTTTCCCACAATGTGTATTAACATTTAATTCCAGCCAGTCCTGAATCTCTTCTCTCTTCCAATTTGTTCACCTTGAAGGGCCAGGTTTATAGGCTAAGGGCCTGGTTTCAGAAGTTTCTTTGGCAGGACCAAAAGTAGAATCCAGCCCTTCTGATTTGCAGGTCAGCTTCTTTCTGTGTCACAAATGTATAAATGCTAACCGAGAAATCTATAGGTGACCTTGATGCTTCAGAACCTTGGTTCATTTCCAGACAAGAAGTCGTCACCACAATAAAAATACTAAATAAAAATAATCTATCATTTTGTTGCAAGAGGACATCTCTATTGAATCTGAAATTTTATTTCTAACACAAAGCGTAGAAAAGCTTTGGAACATGAAACAAATTATACTACAGGGGTGCCTGGGTGGCTCAGTTGGTTAAGCGTCTGAGTTGGGCTCTGGTCGCAATCTCACAGTTCATGGGTTTGAGCCCCACATCGGGCTCTGGGCTGACAGCTCAGAGCCTGGAGCCTGCTTCAGATTCTGTGTCCCCCTCTCTCTGCCCCTCCCCACTTGTACTCTCTCTCTCTCTCTCTCTCAAAAATAAGTTTTTTTTTTCTATTAAAAAAATAGAAAGATCTATCGGTGAATCCTTCCCCAGGATATGGCAACCTAATATTATAATAAACCTTCCAGTAAGATATTTCTCACAATTGAATATTAAGTCCACATTCACAGTGTGTGGGTTCCAGGCAACCCCCACAGGCTGACTGGCATTCTGACAGAGCTAACATGAAGATTTACTCCCTTTGCTTGTATTTCTCTGTCTACCCTCCTACTCCCTAGAACCACGAGCTTTTGTTTCAAGTAGCAACTGGGTTGAAGTTATATCATGTACTAGGTCCTGGGAATATTATTTTGCTTGGCATGTTACTATATGGCTAGGAATGTGCTTTTGTTTTTAATATTTCAAATACTGGGCTGGTCTTGTGAAAATGACAGATTTCCATGTGGGAAAATAGAAATTAATTGAGAGCCTCAGGGTAGGCCGATTCAAATTGGGAAGTATTAAAGGAGCCTCACCCCATTCCATCAGAACAGAGCCCGGAAATAAGCCACAGGAGGAGGAACCACGACCCCAAACCTTCGAATAAGATGGATATGAAACTGTGGAGGAAAGAATTTTGTACGCTTAATTCTTTGCATTTTAACACACAACAAAAGGGCGTTTCATATTTATATTTTCATTTCTTTCTGAAATTTTAATAAGAAGATTCATATTCAGAACCGATACTCGTATGCAGGTTAATTTTGTTGGCATTATATTATTTGGCACAGCGTGAACACTGTTATCAGTGCTCACTTTACAGCTTCTTCTGCTGAGCTATATTGAAAAACGTGGCTAGACATAATTTATGACGAGAGATAAATTAGAGAATGCATTGTTGGCCGACGGTGTAGCGTGTCCTTGATGTTAAATAAATTTATGTTCTGTTCTGAAGAGGCCAGCAGGAGAGTCCGCAGGAGGATCCAGGCAGATCCCTATAGGTTGCCAGGCAACGTAGGTGTCCTGCCTGCCCCAGCAGAAGAGGGAGGGCGAACCAAGATGCCGTTTTTGCTAAGGTTTTAGAGGGAGAAAGACAGACTATTCTCTTGCGTTCACAATCTAGCTTTATTATTAATAAGACCAACATTTTGTTTTGACCCTCAAACGTATCCTTAGATTTACTCATCAATTGTAGCACTCAGACATGAGGAAGTAGACAGATGCTTGATTAGGCTCCCTCAATATATATATTATTAGATCATTCTCTCCTCAGGTTGTTGCAATACTTCATACAGCCCAAGCTGCTTATAGATGAATTCATGAATTTATGAAATATGGTTCAATAACTGTCTAAAATTCTAACCTCAGCCTCATATGTATAAAGAAGCATCATGCTTTCCAAGCGCCTGCCAAGCTAAGCTTTATACTGAGCGCAAGACAAAGAAAGTAATTCTTTATCAGGCATAGAGTCTTTTTTTAATATAATTTTTCTTAAGCTTGTTTCTTTTGAGAAAGAGAGAGAGACAGAGTGTGAGCAGGGGAGGGGCAGAGAGATAGGGGGACAGAGAATCTGAAACGGGCTCAGCAGAGATCCTGATGTGGGGCTTGAACTCACAAACCGTGAGATCATAACCTGCACTTAAGTTGGATGCTTAACCGACTGAAACCCAGGTGCCCTGATCATCAGAACCTCTTTAAGTGATTAGAGAGTACACAAGAGAAATTAGCAGCTCCCCTGCCTCCCTTCCATCTTTTGAGTGATGACCTTACAACATATACCCAAATCCCCAAGTCACAGAGAGCACACCTTTACTTTTTCATATTCTCACTAGGAATCGCCCACAAAGTTCCACTACTCAATTTCTTAACTATTTTCCCCCTAGTTATCATCGTCTCTCCTTCCTAATTACCACCACCTCTTTTCACACCCCCATCGCAGCCTGATGACCTCCCACATGGAATCCTGACCACCACGCTAACCTGAGTCCAGCCTCCTGTCCATGCTGATCCATATTCCCCTTTTAGAACTCTATCAGATCACATCATTCACAGACAGCGCTCCAGAGCCTGCCGTATGAAGTATAGACTTTATAGCACATCATGTGAGGCCCGTCCCAGCCTGACTCTCCCACAGAACTTTCTATTTGCATGCATGACCATGTGTGGAACGGAGTTGTGGTTTTCTCGAACACATCATACTGTGGGTCCAGGAATGTTTGATGAACCGCCACTAACCTCTTCAACCTAGACTTCTCTCAGACGGTTATCTCTTCCATGATGCCAACTTGGAGAAGCAGATTCCTCCTCTGTTCGTGTAGATTGTATGCACTTTCACTGACAGGCTTCCTTCAGCAGCGTGCTTTAGCGATAGTGAGAAATACAGGCTTGGGTTGAATTCCCACACTTCCTGTGGGACACTAGGCTTATTACGTTTTCTGGGCTTTAGTTTCTTCCCGTTCAGCTGTGAATAATGACACCCCCCTCGTGTGGACATTGGCAAGATTAGATAACATTCTCAGCACCTATCATAATCCTGGCTCGTAGAACTAGCACAGTAATTTTTAATTAGTTTTTCGCCTTCCTTCTCCTTCTCACCTAAGTTGTAAGGTTCCTTGATGCAACTGTAAATCTGAGGCACCTAGCACAATGCTTTCACATATGGATACTCAGAAAATGTTCAGTAATGAAATATATCATTAATAAATACACTTATAAACCAGAGTCAATTAACAAACATTTATTGATTAACTATGATATTCAAGGAATTAATTTGTGTGCTTCCAAAGATCCAAAGCAACTTAAAATTAGCCTCAGACAAACAAGAAAGAATACGAAAAATGATCCATCCGTGTTATATTATGCCACACACAAACTAAATGGCTCTGACAGCCGCAGTCATCTTTAATTAAAACTGGTTTTACAAGCAATTTGTTATCTGTTTTCACCCCAGAATTAAGTGTTTTATTATTACCAAAGTCTATAATAAAGAACTACTTAATCAATCTTTTCATAGTAAGTCTAAGAAAAACATCTCAAAGGAAGATCAAAACCAAGTATATTTAAATTTTCATAGATTAGGAGAGATTGGTTTCTTTCCCATCAAAATAAGTAGAAACCGGGATATCTATCAAAATCTGGATCAGATGTTCTGTGAGAGACCTTCTGCTTTGTGGATCTTAAAAGTGACACTTCCCACCACCCCATGTTTTATTGGAGACAGTGTTCTTGTCTCTTCCATCAGCTTTGATACTCCCATGTAATAAATGAGATGACTTTAGAGGTAGGATTTAAGAAAAGCATCTTGTCCTTATGTGAAGATTTTTAAATTATTCTTAGAGAAGGGTCCATAGTTTTAATGAAACCAGATAAGCACAGAGATGAGATCAGTGCTGGAGTGGAGGCAGGAGCTAATAGACTGGGGTGACCTGGGCGGCAAAAGGAGGGAGAACGGGGAAGAATGCTATTTGTCGGTTCTATGAAGATTTATAAGATGAAAATGGATGGAAAAATGAATCCAAGACTATTCAGAGCTTCCCTTTTAGAAAAGTGCTAGTAAAGATTTCCTGAAATTATATTATATTATATTATATTATATTATATTATATTATGTATTAAGCAAAACTTTTTTCATTGATATTCTTCTGTTGACTCTTCTCTAAAATGCAAACTCACTGGGTGCCTGGGTGGCTTAGTCAGTTCAGTGTCCCATCCTTGGTTTCAGCTCAGGTCTTGATTTCATGGGTTCGTGGGTTTGAGCCCCATATGGAGCTCCAAGCTAACAGCAGAGAGCCTGTTTGGGATTCCCTCTCTCTCTGTCTCTCTCTGCCCCTCCTCTGCTCACTCTCTCTCTCTCAAAAGAAAATGAACTTAGAATATATATATATATATATATATATATTAAAATATATAAATAAATGAATAAACAAATAAATAAATAAATAAATAAATAAAATGCAAACTCTCACAGTGAAGTTTGAGTTTATCCTAGTGGGCATCATTAAGGGCTGGCAAGTGTATTTTATTATCCTGCTCCTATCATTTTCATTATGTATCCCCTCGGAAAATGTTATATTCTGAGTTATTGTTTGCTCCTTTCAACTTCACACCGCCCTCTTTCCTTGGCCTTGAAAAATGTCTCTAGTGTTTGACATGTTTATTTTCTTTTTCTTTTTTTTTTAACATTTATTCATTTTTGAGACACAGAACATGAGTGGGGAAGGGATAGAGAGAGGGAGACATAGAATCCCAAGCAGGCTTCAGGCTCCGAGCTGTCGGCACAGAGCCTGGCCCGGGGCTTGAACTCATGAACTGCGAGATCCTGACCTGAACCAAAGTCGGACACTCAACCGACTGAGCCACCCAGGCACCCCGACATGAGTTAGTTTTCAAACGATTGGCTTGCCTTTTGAGCAGAGACAGGTCATCCGTTTCAGAGGTTCTGTGGCCTAATCTTTCTCTTCTTGGGTACGGAGACTTTCCTGTCCCCAGTGATGCAGTGCCATCAACTACAATGTATAATCACCATGCGGCACGAGCTGTATATACTACCTGTCACAGGGACCTGGGTGGAAGGCTGGTTACGCGTAAATCTCCTCACTCTTCACCCTACAGTTAACCTAATCCAGTGCCAAACAGGTGGGCTACCATTGCCAGAACATTCCGAAAGTTAAACTGGGACCCGTGCAAACAAGCCTAGAGGGTAGGCTTTCCTAATGTTGGTCTTTTTCCCCCTCTCTCTCTCTCCTGTTTCCATTATTCTTATATTTGCAGTGGAATTGTAATACCAAAAATTATCTCAGCAGAGAAGCCTTCTCAGCCCGCATCGCCCACCAAACCGCAATTCTTTGTGGCCGTGGACAAAAGCCCAGAACCAGAGCCCTCCTTTATTCCGTGATTTGGCCTGAATTTGTGTGACCATCCTGTTGAGCTCCCTGATCTCTAGCCTGAGAAACAAAAGTGTGAAACAAGTTCCGAATAAAACAGTTAAAAGACAAACTTTATTCATAAAAAAAAAAAAAGAACAATGATTTCAGGAGTAGATTCCTTAATGCCCCTTACCCATTTAGCCCATGCCCCCCCCCAACACAACCACTACAGCAACCCTCTGTTTGTTCCCTATATTTAAGAAAGAGTCTTTATGTTTTGTTCCCCTCCCTGTTTTTATATTATTTTTGCTTCCCTTACCTTAGGTTCATCTGTTTTGTATCTTAAATTTCTCATATGAGTGAAGTCATATGATATTTGTCTTTCTGATTAATTTCGCTCAGCATAATACCCTCTAGTTCTATCCACATAGTTGCAAATGGAAAAAAAGAACTTCTAGAGGAATCTTTATTCTTTTCTTAGCCACTTTCAAGGAACTGTGGTTTAACCAGTGCTATGTCTTTCTAAATCCTATTCTTCTAAATCCTTCCTAAATCCTATTTTTCAGTGTGGATAGTTACTGGAACTCGTGCTTTAAACGTAATGCAGCTCATTATGAGAATCTCAGATATTCAATTGCTATCCATTATTTGATGTCCCCAAACTAAACAATTTTCTATTCTTTTCTCATTTCTGTGGAGAAAGCAGGAAAGGAGACAATGTCACTGCAAACCATTCACTAAATTGCGTATCTCCCTTATTTCAGAACATTGGTTTTTAAACTTTTTTTAGAAGACACCACTAAAAATTAAATATTTTCCAATTCCTATATACGAAACAAAAATAGATGATTCTTTTTTCTATATAAAGCCACACTTATCTAGAAAATAGCTTGCCTCAATTGGCACAAAAGGGTAGTATCTCAATATGTTCAGGTGGGTGAGAATTATACTATCTCCTATCTAGTTCTTTATCTATTAAAAAGAGCAAAATTCAAGGACTCTTGATTGTTGAAAGTAAATTATATTTTCTCACACACTAACTCTATTACTGAAATAATTTAGCCACTGATGCCTGAGAATTTAATCATGTACTTTCCAAGCAGGCAGTATGAGGCAATTGAAAATTGTATGACTCACTCTTAAGCCTGTTGCTGATTTTTATGAAAACAGGGAGGCAGAACTGAAATGGGAAATGTAGGGAAAAAACTGCTGGTGTTCCGCCTAATAAAGCAAAATGTTAAGATCATTCTGAAAGAGACAATCTTGCAAGTTGTCACAGTTTGAAAATATATATTCCTTCTCTCTCATCACAATAGAATACGTTGAGCCCGAAAATTAATGTTTTCACACGGGAGGTTTGTCAGGCTTGAATTCAACAGTTCGTTTATAGACATCAAGATAAGCAAAGAGAAATATTTGAAACAAGTGCGAGATAGTAATGCTGGAGGTGGGGTGATGGAGGTTAGGTAAGAATTAGGCTTGTAGACATTTGGTTACTAGTTAGATGACAGAGTTAGCAGAAAAATTTTCAGAAGGATGGGGATCTGAAGGGTCTGAAGCAAGATTGCAAAGTGGGAGCATCCAAAAGGAGGTGACCCCTCTGCAAAGGGTTTACCTTCTTCGGTGAATGTCCCTTGTCCTATGAAAACACTAATCTTGAAGTGTAGGTTTCTATGCTGTAAATCTTTTAAATGTCTGGCATAGCTTCACAACTCGGTGGGGGGGGGGGGGGGGAGGAATACCATAAAGAATAAGGAGAAGAAACAAGAAGTGTGGCCTGCCCCACTGGAAGGAGGGTGCTTCCCGGCTGGACTCTCCAACTCGCCTCCAGACCCAGAGGTGAAAATGGGTCACACTCACGAAAAGAACAACATTGACTGATCATACATGAGGCACATTTCTAAAGCTGCCTGCTTCTTTGCAGTGCGTCTCACGGCGACCAGAAGCTGGCTATTGAGATTCTCCATTGCAGAATATAATTCATGTGATCCAGCTGCAGGAAAACTGAGACCAGGGGTCCACGTGACTAACAAGAGATGCTAAGTAAGGAATGCTCATACATGTTGCCTCACCTCTTATATACACGCACAGCCCACGCAGTGGTGGGGCCCGGAAGCCGTGCCTGGGGTATTTTGTGAATTCTCACTAAGAATGCTGTGCTTCCTCTCCCGCATCAGTGTCGAAAGCCAGATGAGCTCGGTCCTGTTAGTTTATCAGATTATAAAGTCCTTGAAGCTCTACGGGTGGCAGCTCATTCGCATTCTCTCCTCTGCGGATACCCAAGTTGGAAGAGAAACAGTCTCTCTAGGGACTCTGTCCAAGAGTGGCAAGTGTTGAAATGATCAGACGCCATCACAGAGCTCAGAAGCTGCAGAAAGGACACATAGTCCTGGGGGAACAACTTCCAGGGGGACGACTGAGACGAGATACTAGGAAGAGTCTCCCCTTGCTAGTACGTCCTGATGATCCAACAAGAGAGAGGGGAAGTTGATGCACAGGCTGAGCGGTGGGCTAAAGAACTCAGAGCTACAACACAGTGAAAGAACTTCAAGATTACACTTTCTGTGCCCTTACCCCTCCCTTATTTCTCTTCTTAGCCCCCCAGTCAAAAGACTCAGTGGAGTTCCTCAGTGGAAACAAGGTCGCTTCCACTGAAGGAAGAGTAAAAGACCAGATGTCATCAAGGACAGCTATTGTGTCACTAGCAATTCACCAAAGAACTCTTAACTATTATAGCAAAGTCTATATAGGAACAAGATAACCAGAGAGATGGTCAGAAGTGAATATTTACCTAATCATAAGTGACAAAAGTCCTCAGAGATAAATGATAATCTGATGGGAAGTGAGATAATTATGTCAAATGGTGCAGGCTGATTTGACATGCAGGTCCATTTCCTCTTATCTCTTGGGGACACACACCAGATTATCTCACAGTGGTGTGATGGAGCACAGTTGTGACGTTTTCCAGCACACGCCCTCGGAGGCCCACACTGGCCTCCAGCTCATTAGTACTGTCTTGTACCCACCTCTTTATACTGATATTACTCACTATACATCTCCTTTAAATCAGTTAAAAGCCCTATAGAATCAGCCTGCTGTCCACTTTTATTCCCAACTTTCACTCTTCACTTTTTCCCATCTGGGTTTTATTCCCGTTAGGCAGAGAATGTGAAAAGACACAGATTTCCCCAGTGTAGTTATGTTCCAGTGAGTTATGGGCACTACCTCCTTTTAATTCCAGGGTCATTGCAGGGCGTTGAAAAAGCAGACGTATCAAAAGCTTATGAAGTTATAATGTAAAAAAAAAAAAGAAAAGAAAATTAAATCTTGGGCATCTGACTCCAGAAGAAAGAGTTAGCATATACTGAAACTTTGATCTCTTTCTCTAAACACAAAGAAATTATAGAAAAATACAATAAAGAATTGCAGATGAAGGGGCACCTGGGTGGCTCAGTCAGTTAAGCATCTGACTTCAGCTCAGGTCATGACCTCATTGTTCATGAGTTGGAATCCCACATCAAGCTCTTTGCTCTCAACACAGAGCATGCTTTGGATCCTCTCTCTCTCTCCCTCTCTCTCTCTCTCTCTCTCTCTCTCTGCCTCTGCCCACTCATGCTACACTCCCCCCAAAATTAAAAAAAAAAAAAAACCTGCAGGTGAAAACAAGTAAAAAGAATTCTCTAGGAACGAAAAATTGAAAATGTTCAGCCAGGACACCCATAGCACCCATCTGAGGCTGGGGGCCAGAGCTCCTCGGCCCAAATTAGGCTCAGACCAGAGCTGTACGACCCAAGCCAGCTCCAGGCCAGAGCCACACCCACAAAATAATCGCCACCCAGTGGGGACTCACAGCCGTGAACTGTTTTATAAGAGTTTACATCAACTACTCAAGGAAACCAGTACGCTGAAAAAACATACAAAAAAACTTAAAACTCAGAATAAGTTATAGGTTAGGACATTTTAAAATGAGACATTTAAAATAATTTATTTTTTTTTATATACATTTTGTCATTTATTCTTTATCTTTTGACATTTTTGTTTATTTTTCCTTACATTCATCAATGTTAAGCAAATCTTAATTCCTTTCCTCTATTTGCTCACACAATATCATGCTCAGCAGGATATAGTCTGTTTTATCATTTCAATAAGATGACTTTTGCTAAAGAGACAGTCAAGTGTTAAAATACCATTTTTCAGAGGCAAGTGCTCAGTGAGAGAGAACACATAATTATGAAAGCATAGAAATGGATGGAAATAAAAGCACTAAAATATTTAGATTTTTATCTTTACAGTATCTAGTGCAGTGCTCTTCATACTGTAGGCACTCAAAAATGCTTATTAACTCCACGGTAAGCCATAATGTACTTTTTTAAAGCAAAGCTTAGATTTCATGATTACCTACATTATAATAGGGCAGCAAAAAGCAGAAAGAAAAGAAAAAGTAAGGGGGGAAAAGCTCATTGTTTCCTTTAGCTCAATATTTTCAATTCTGTTACTGTATTCAAAATTGTAATCATCATAATTACTTTTTATTCATTTTTGTGAAGCCAAGTGAAGCCATTTGTGTGATTCAGAGAGATATGTTTTATCCAAAATATGTGTATTCTAGGATTGTGACAGTGCCTCTTTCCCTGTGTGTCTTCAGCACCTAGGACATTTCTTTAAAAAAAGCAGGTGCTCAGTCAGTGATTGTTGAATGAATTAACCGTAGTCCCTTTGGAGATGAGGAATTCTTCATGTGGATTTCAGATGGTTAGAAGACCTCTTGGCACTGTAACTACAACTTTGTGTATTACACACAGCAGTGGAGCAGTAAGAATTGGTTTTCATTTGATTCCCAAAGGAATGTGACCTCCCTAAATTTATGACCCCCCCTTCTTGAGAAAGAAGTTCTTTGAATGATACTTTAATAAACAGTTGGCAAATAAAGAAACTATTTATTGAGCCAGCAACTCAAGTAAATTTTTTCTATTATAAAGTTAAGCCTAATGAAACATGGAATTTAGGAAACTGGGAAAAGCTTCACTTGATCTTATAAAAAACGCTCTTCCATTGTTTAATTGTTGCTCCCCAGAGCCAGAGACTATGATCCTCAACCTGCATTGTGACACAGATGGATATTTTTAATGATGCCCAAACTCGTACTCTCTGTAAGCTCTTTATAGTTTTAAAAGTGCTTTCTCATTTAAAAGACAACCAAAGTCCATTTTACTAGAGTATTGATTCACCAATATCCCTGGGAATAGGTAAGGCCAGTTCTATTTTGGGGGATTTCCAAGTATAGCGTGTGTCTAAATCTCTGTGATGTCTAACTCAATTTTTAAAAAAAGTTAGTAATCCTACATTTATGAGGCACATATCTCCTAAGAATTTTAATGAGCTGCATGATATTCACACAAATCATTTAAAATAATTTAAAATATAAGTATAAAAGAGACAATTAAAGTGATACTATTTATTATAGGGGCGCCTGGGTGGCTTAGTCGGTTGAGCGTCTGACTTCGGCTCAGTCATGATCTCCCAGTTCGTGGGTTCGAGCCCCACGTCCGGCTCTGTGCTGACAGCTCAGAGCCTGGAGGCTGCTTCGGATTCTGTGTCTCCCTCTCTCTCTGCCCCTCCCTGGCTCACGCTCCATCTCTCTCTGTCTCTCAAAAATAAATAAATGTTAAAATAAATAAATAAATAAATAGATAAGTAAATAAATAAAGTGATAGTATTATAATGACATAAGAACAAGAAATTGAGATAAGGCCAAGAAAAGTTATGAAAAGAAACCAGTAGAAATCTTATGTAAATAATATTATTGAATTAAAAAATTCAATACGGTCTATGTCTGAATAGCAGACAAAAGAGAATAAATTGCTGAACCAGAAGATTTAACTCTGAAAATTACCCAGAACGCAGCACACACACAAAAATTCTTTTAACAGAAGACACAAAATTGATCATTTTTAGGGTTTTTCTCTCAGAGGTTATTTTCTGGCTTTTTCTGAAAGTCTAGAATTAGTTATATTATTGTTCCCCATCCTTTGATTCCTACTTTACATCCTTCCCTGGAAGTCTTTTTTTTTGGTTTTAATCATTTTTTCACTTTTGAGTATATACTTAGAGTTCATTGAACTTCCTTCCCTTTAATCTAGCTTTATCTAGTGGGCTCAGTAGATTCCAGTCACATTAGGTGAGAACAATTACTAGAAGATTCATTCAAGAGGACTTTTAAAAAAAAAAACTACATAATTTTTATTAGTAATATGCTAATGATGCTTTAGTAAAGAAACCCCCCTCCATATTTTTTATCCATTAAAAATCTCATTACCCATTAAGAACCACTGATAATAATTTGGTGGACAACTTTCCACCAAACACACATATATGAGCCCACATAGATACAAATTTACACAAGTGACATAATATTGTAGTTATTACTTTGTACTCTAATTTTCCTATTGCCTGAACATTTTCCACATCAATAAATATAGATAACAAGCAGCACTCTCAACAATAGCCAAATTGTGGAAAGAGCCTAAATGTCCATCAACTGATGAATGGATAAAGAAATTGTGGTTTATATACACAATGGAGTACTACGTGGCAATGAGAAAGAATGAAATATGGCCCTTTGTAGCAACGTGGATGGAACTGGAGAGTGTGATGCTAAGTGAAATAAGCCCTACAGAGAAAGACAGATACCATATGTTTTCACTCTTATGTGGATCCTGAGAAACGTAACAGAAGACCATGGGGGAGGGGAAGGAAAAAAAAAAAAAAAAAGAGGTTAGAGTGGGAGAGAGCCAAAGCATAAGAGACTCTGAAAAACTGAGAACAAACTGAGGGTTGATGGGGGGTGGGAGGGAGGGGAGGGTGGGTGATGGGTATTGAGGAGGGCACCTTTTGGGATGAGCACTGGGTGTTGTATGGAAACCAATTTGACAATAAATTTCATGTATTGAAAAAATAAATAAATAAATATAGATAACCACCTCAATTAAAGTAGTGACCAAAAAAATCCATGTTACAGCCTCAGAATGCACTTAACCTACAGGTGGAAATACTGTTTCTTAAGTGTTCACTATCATAACTATCATGTTTTATTTATTTATTTATTTATTTATTTATTTTGAGAGAGAGAGTGGTGGCGGGGGGGAAGGACAGAGAAAGAGGAGGAGAGAGAGACAGAGAGAGAGAGAGAGAGAATCCCAAGCAGGCTCCACACTGTCAGTGCAGAGCCTGATGCAACGCTCAAAGCCACAAACCACGTGGCCGTGACCCAAGACGAAATCAAGGGTTGGACACTTAACTGACTGAGCCACCCAGATGCCCCTAAACTGTCATGTTTAATCCTTTCACTTACTTCATAAGGCCATTTCATCCATACCTATATAACTACATGGGTGGTACCAGTCACCGAACCCAGTTAAGGCCTCTGTACAAACATTTCAGATGTAGGGAGCAGGCATGGAGATGTACTGGCCTTGCTATCACCTAGGACAAGCCTTGTATGTTAAGTTCCCTTGCAATCTGGAGTGGGCAGGCTCTTCCTTCTCTCTCCCAGTTTCAGATTATACCAGGAAGTTTCTGAGGTTTTGAACTAAGAAGAGGAAAACAATTCTGCCCAAAAATAAAATTTTCAAATAGTGATACTTTCAAAAAAATACAAATTTATGTTTAAGTACTATAACTCATGCCACCAATTCTCAACCAAAGTAACCAAGTAGGAAACCATTTTAGGCAGCAAAGGTTACATTTCAGAGGACATAGAACAATTTCCCCAGTACAAGTGGGTGTCCTAAAAGTTCCCATTATTAAAGGAACATTTACCGGGGTAAATTTATTTTTTAAAAAAATCAAAGACAGAGAAATATGACACTACACATTCTCTCAAGACTCAGAATTTTGTGAATGTTTTCATTTATCGTTTTATCAGAAGGGACTTTGCAATACCCAACAGTATCTATTGCTATATGTTGATCAAAGAATGGTGATAATATCCTGTAGCTAAGAAATTCCCTGGATTGTTTCCTTTTGCTGAAACTAAAACTTGGTAACATGTTACCACCACACAATTTCTAGGCTAAAATTAGTCCCTGGGGCTTCTTGATAAAGGAGATGTAGACTCTTTCTATGATAAAGGAAATGTCCAATTCCCTTCCTTCTTTGGTGGCTAATGGGGGGAATAACGAAGTTATGGGCTAAGGCAGGTGTGTGCATTAGCATCACAGTATTTCTTTTGCATTCTGTAAATGCAGTGTGGGGTCTTGTAACCTTTGCCAGCCATATTCCCGTTAAGGGTTTCTCTCTTCTTACCTAAATTACTTCTGTGGCACACAGAACAATGCACATAGTGGCACCAACATGTAAAAATAATAGTGATTTGAAGCTGCTTCTCTAGAAAGAGAATACATGGTGGTATTATCAGAAAACCATTTTGCTTCCCAGGCCTCTCTCACATGGTACTAATCATCATTTCAACCATTCTTCATCCTCTCGGTTCAGTTCCAGGATCTTTATTGCTGCCTGTCAGTGCAAAATGAACCTAGCTTATCGATGTCCCAATGGTGCCATCTGCTGACCGATCAGGGCATTTCACCTGGATTCAGAGGTCAATCTCCAAGGCAGGATTCAAAAAATCAAGTGCCTTCATTTAATTTTTCTGCATGATGCATCATCTACTCTGAATAGAACTTAAATCAGTTTATTAAGTGGAAATGCAGAACATGAGGAATGAGTATTATGTAGGAATCTGCAATCGGTAGAAAGAAATGGTACTAGAATTATTTTATACCCTGAAATATTTGATAACATTTTTACAAGCTTTTTGTTAGTATAATAATCAGTTCCTCCTTTCTTCTTATGCAAAATCATGAAGATATATCATCTTGGCACACTGTGGAACTATTCCATCCTTTTTACCTCTTCTCTAGACTTATCACATGTAACTATCTCTGATAGGTGATTCTTCTTTTTTTTTTTTTTAATGTTTATCTTTATTTTTGAGACAGATAGAGACAGAGCATGAGCGGGGAAGAGGCAGAGAGAGAGGGAGACACAGAATCCGAAGCAGGCTCCAGGCTCTGAGCTGTCAGCACAGAGCCCAGCGTGGGGCTCGAACTTGTCAACTGCGAGATCATGACGTGAGCTGAAGTCGGATGCTCAACTGACTGATCCACCCAGGCGCCCCTGATAGGTGATTCTTCTTTGTGTTGATTGTCAAGACAGCTCTGTGATTTTAAATAATATCCAGATCGCAGTCTCTGAATTAGCCTTTACTAATTTCTTATAAAGTATTTATGAAAAATCAGAAATCAAAAAAATTCCTAAGAAGACCGAAAAGGTTTTGCAGAACAGGAGTAATGAACTAAAGAAGTTCAAACCTGACTTTGTGGGTAGGTTTTTGATAATAAATTTATTGGGCTTTTTTTTCTATCACTTTAGCTGCAACATTTAAAAATTGGTAAGCTTCACATACATACCTGCATTTCTGGGTTACTTAAACAATCAGAGGCAATTAACAATTAACTTAATTACCAACATGTCAACTAACACAGCTGGTTTTTGGTTTCCTGTGGAATTTTAAGATGAAACAAATACAAATTCCCCTGAAAGAAAGAATCTCCTTTCAGTTAGTACAGGAAATGTAAGTAACATTCTAAAGAAGGTTTTTGCAGAAGACAATACGAAGAGTTAAGGAAGAGGTCAGTAGTGCATGGAGAATCACTGTGGAGGAAGCATAGCACAGTTTGACTACATGAACAAGGCACGGAACTTATGGGTGGAGTTAGGGGAGAGCTTGCCTGTATGATGATTCGGAATAACTAGGATGAGAGTCACGGTAGGATTGAAGGGACCCAAGGCTTTATGCAGATGCAAACTAGTGGTACTGGAGGCTTGGTACAACTAGGAGAAAATAGCCCATCTGTGAAGGACTGAAGTTAAGAGAAGCTAATACTATGTATTATACTGTATACTAAGTAGTAAGTAGTATACTATTTAGTATACTAAATACTATGAGTTTTCAAATACCATTGCCTTAAGAAAACACATTTGCTTTTATATACAGTATCTGGTTTTGTTTATGATTATTTTTTAAAGGAAGCAAATAAGACATTTTTATGGAGTTGCTAAAGAGCGAGAAATGGTTGAGATTCTAATTTATCTCATAAGTGAAATTTACAAATTGAGAGAGGGTAGCTAACTCAGCTTACAACATGTGACTCCTCCAATGTCATTTCAATCAAAATGGATCAACCATTTATAGCGAGTTTGATTTGTTTATTGTGTTTAATTCATTGGTAAGTAGATGCAATCAAAACACAAATAATGCAAAAATATTATTTTATTAAAGAAACAGATTAAGGAGGGTTTCTTTCATTTTATTCGAGTGAACATACATATATGTATATATACATATATAAAATCTAGTAATGTGCTCAGGAAGGCTACTTTCTAAATATTAATAAGAAGCTTTCTATACTCTGCCATAGAAATTCACAAGTTCCCCCACCAAAACCAATATGGAATAAGTCCAAAATTGTTAAGACAGGCAGTATAAGTAACAACTATAAGTCCAAAACCAGTATGGAAGGGGTGTCTGGGTGGCTCAGTCAGTTGAGTGTCGGACTTCAGCTCAGGTCATGATCTCACAGTTCACAAGTTCAAGCCCCAGGCTCTGTACTTACAGCTTCAGATTCTGTGTCTCCCTCTCTACCTGCCCCTCCCCGACTCATGCTCTGTCTCTCTCTGTCTCAAAAATAAATAAATGTTAAATATATATATGTATATATATGGAATAAGTCCAGGAAGATGAAGTACATTTTATAATAACATGTTTCCACTTGGGGGGGTTATAAGATGAAGTACATTTTATAATAACATGTTTCCATTTGGGGAGGTTATGAGTTGACATGGTGCCATTACCCACGTCTTATACAATATCTCCTAAATAAAATCCGCAGAAGGATATTCAAAACTTGAAATCATGCCAGAAATCAATAACATAAAATAATTTGGGGAAAAAAAATCTCAGAATCTGGGGAAATTTCCCAATAGTAGGAATACAGATAGGTATTATTTGGAACAGCAAAAAAAGAAAATTAGAGAGAGATTGGAAATCATGACTGAATCCATGAACTGACCTCTAATAAAAACAAAAAAAAATCAGGTTAAGGAATAAGAAAGAATGAGGAAGAGTAAGTCTGGAGTCTGGTCCCAAATCCATCACTTTCTGACTCTGACTATGCCATCTTCCCATATATGCTCTCCTCCATCAATTCTCCTTTCTACAGCCCTTGGCAAATAGCAATTTTTCCATGCAACATAGCCGGAGAACTGCAGTTAGAGGGAGAAAGGAGGCAGTTCCTTGGGCATGTGGACAAATAAGGAGAAAACTCTGTAATGCGCTGTAGGTGACAAAAGTGAGAGACACGTGGTCTCTAGTAAGAGGAGTCAAGGGAGTGCCAAGTTTAGATGAAGAGAAACTTGATTAAGATTTTTTGTAAAAGTAAGAAAAATCCCCACTCACAAATCCAATGGTAAAATTTAAAGGCTTTTCCCCTGTTCAATTACAATCTGAGTATTAATAATTTCTATGCCCCAAGTTACATATTATCATAACTTTGTGTGCTATAGCCCTTAAAGAGTACAGTATCAGAAAATATTAAAACAAAAACGAATTGTGAAGTTTAAGAAAATCTAATGCTTAAATTGGTTTTAAAATTTCGGTACAGTGCAAGCCTGTTTTTGATGCTGGTGTATATGGACAATGACACAACTTGATCATGTTAGAATACAAAAATATCTTTAATCAAGTCCAAAATGTAAAAAATGTATCACTCATTTTTTTTCTAACAACTAAGGTATAAAACAATAATTTAAAAAGCAAAGTTTTAAAAATTCTACAGCTCTTGGAGCATCTGGGTGGCTCAGCTGGTTAAGCGTCTGACTTTTGGTTTTGGCTCAGGTCACGATCGCACAGTTCATGAGTTCACGAGCCCTGCATCGGACTCAGTGCTGAGAACGTGGGGCCTGCTTAGGATTCTCTCTCTCCCTCTCTTTGCCCCTCCCTGGCTCACGTGTGTGCTCTCTCTCTCTCTCTCTCTTCTCTCTCAAAACAAATAAACTTAAAAAAAATCTACAGCTCTTTATAGTTAACCATGTGGGTAAAAACATCATACATATACTTACAATTTTATACAAAACAAGAGAAAAGACCCAAATTTTTTAAAAAGACAGATATTAACGATATTGGAATCAATGAGTAACCAAGATACAGCATAGCATCTTCCACCTCAAAACCAAATGTCAAGATAGCTAATAAATGGATTTAAAAGTTTTTCTTTCAGGAAGTAACTGAATAAAAGACAAACTTTTGGCAAATCTAATTATGTAGACAGTGAGAAAGTGCAAAATAAATAACAGTAGATTGAGCATGAGAATATAATAACAGATACAAAGAAAAAAGTCGAGGTAGTTATTCTGATGAATTAATCCCAAATTAATCCCTGGAGTGTGCTTGTTAAAAATAGGGATTTCTGGTCCTCTCTTCAGACTTTATGAATCACAATCTCTAGAGGATGAAACAGAGGAACTGTATTTTAAAATTGCAATCTCCAATCCCAGACTCAAGGTGATTTAAACTAGCTAAAGTGTGAAAGTCACTGACTTAAATAAAATAAAAATTTTCAGTAGGAAAGTATTCATCAAAAGAACAACTCAAGGGAAAAGTCGAAAATCAGAATAAATTGATGGTTATGAAAAAAAGAAAAGCATTTTTTAAGAATTGCTTATAAAAATCACCTTACAGCTAGAAGACATTATAGACTATTTGAAGAAACAGATAATCCTCCTGTGTTCTCTTTTCCAGAGCACAAAAATTTAATCAGTATGTTTATCTGATTTATTTTATAAAGGTAACAGATGGAACTAAAAATTGATTTTAAAAACATGCCATCAAATCCATAATTCAAATAGATGTGAATCTCTGAATAAAGTTCAAATGAGTGAATTTTAAGCAAATACTAAAACACACAATATCAATGACTAGTTTATTCTAAAAGTCCACAGACAGATTAATATTGGGAATGCATTAAATATTAAATAACAAGACAACAGGTTAGGTATCATAAAGTTAAACAGAAATTAAATTCCCAACTTTTAATCAAGTAAGTTCCAGGTAGAATAATGAGTTTATTGTTTAAAGTGGATGAAAGACCTAAATGGAAGACAAAAAAAAATCAGAATCTGAAAGGAGAAACAGGCTGCAACCTCTTTTGCCACAGCAACTTCTTTTTTTTTTTTAAGTTTTTTTAATGTTTTTTTTAAATTTATTTCTGACAGAGAGAGAAAGAGAGAGAGAGAGCATGAGCAGGGAAGGGGCAGAGAGAGACAGAAACACAGAATTCGAAGCAGGCTCCAGGCTCTGAGCTGTTGGCACAGAGCCTGCTTGGGATGCTCTCTCTCTCTCTGTCTCTGTCTCTCTCTCTCCCTCCCCCCCACCCCACTCACGCTTTCTCTCTCAAAATAAATAAATAAACATTTTAAAATAATGTGTTTATTATAGTGAAGGTCCTTGTCAATGGAGAGCCTTCTTTTTCCTAAAAAATAGGAATACCAAGTTACTGGTCACCATGGTGTGTAAAGCATTTTTAAAGTATTTTCAACAATATTCATCAAAATCCATTTTTTAAAGTGCTGTTCCATTCATTTCAAGGGTGCCATTTCAATTTATTTCACAGTGCCAGCTAGGAGGAGTGATAGTGTTCAAGTTAGCCAAGTTCAGGAACAGAAATTGAATAATATATAATAATATATTTGATGCGTCTTGTCTCCGGGTAAGTGCTATGGGTTTCCATTTTTGCTGATTTTTCTGTTTTTCTTTCTTCCTTCGTCTTGATACTTTCATCTAGAACTAGTTTTCACAGTCTGTTCTATTTTCATTCAAAGTCTTTGTCCCAATCATGTATTGGGTATTTGTTCCCTGTCTGTCTTCTCCAATATGTTTTGTACTCCATAAAGACAGAGACAGTATCTATCTTTCTCACTACTCCATCCCCTTTGGATAGCACTATATAAATACATAAATAGTAAACTGAAAATACATATTTGATGTTACCCTAAAAGCTGTCCTTCTGACTTAATTGTATTCTAGGTTAGTCACTGATTAAAATGTTAAATAGTAACCTACAAATCATGTAACTATCTGAAATGATGACGTAAGAACACTTATAATTTGTATTTCTTAATGACAAGTGAATAATTTAAGCAATAAGAGCTATCTGCTGGTAGAAGAAAGGGATCACTGTGGAATGGGGTGTTTGGAGAAAGTATTATGGAAATGGTTGAGGATGAACAAAAACCCAAAAGACACACGGTTCTCATAAAGGTAGAAAGGATTATAGCGGATGCTCTAAATCAAGAAGACCATGCAAAGAAGTATGTAGTGCAAGATATGTCTTTAGCATATGAAGTAATTCTAAATGAAGAATTACAACAAGAAAGAAAAAAATTAAATAAGGTGGACATATACCTGCGATGGAGTAGTTAGAAATACAATGATAAATTTTTTGACACTCTCTTCAAAAGGTGGAGCCTAATTACTGTCCCACTGAGTGTGGGCTAAATGTAGTGATTCACTTTTAACAGAAAGAAAATAAAAGTAGGAATGATGCTACATGACTTTGGAGACTTGGTCATAAAAGGCATTTGCCTCTTCCTGTTTAGACTCTCTCTTGGATCACTCACTTTGGTAGAAGCCAGTTGCCATTTTGTGAAAACATGTAGGGACTATATGTAGCAGAAGCCCAGGTAGTGATTGA
The DNA here is from genome assembly GCF_018350195.1 of Panthera tigris. Lineage (NCBI taxonomy): Eukaryota > Metazoa > Chordata > Mammalia > Carnivora > Felidae > Panthera > Panthera tigris. Next base: position 20,933,798 of record NC_056669.1, on the reverse strand, counting down.
GGACTGAGGCCTCCTGCCAACAGCAATGTAATGAGCCATCTTGGAAGCATATCCCCCAGCCCCAATCGTGCCTTCAAGTGACTGCTGCCCTGGCCAACAGTGTGACTACAAACTCATGATAGATCCCAAGACAAGACTGTACACCTAAGCTACCCCAGGATTCTTGCCCCTCAGAAACTGTGTGAGACAATAAATGTTTTAAACTGCTAAATCTCAGAGTGATCTGTGGTGTCATAATACAAACAAATGCAATAGCACAGGTTGTGCCGGAGATTCAAGAACATTCAAATGAGGTAAATAAGGTGACCCTTGAATGATAAAGTAGTGATATTAGCAACCATTATACGAAATCAACTAGTTGTACGTAAATGCTTGACTTATATCATAGGCAGGTAGATGTTCCCACAAACAGTTTTTCCTTCTACTCTTTTTATAGGTAATTTAGTGGATACTCTGTTCTGATCCCATCTGACACCAGTCAGGTATACAGTTTTAAGTTAATCAGTCAGTGACTGACTGACTGACTGACTGACTGAATGGATATTACTGTAGAGTGAAAAGAGTTGAGGTATTTATCTTCCCATCATTTCTCATTTCTACTTATGTCATTCAGAGTGCTTCCCTTATTATGGCCAATGTCTCACTATTTTACTATTCTGCAGTTACTTAATACCTTCGTGCCTCAGTTTTCTCATATATAATTTAGGAGAGTAATTATATCTGCCAAATAGAGATGCTGTTCATATTATATTAGTTAATATGTGCAAAATATTATACGTTAATGTGCAAAATATTAGAACAGTAAGTGGTATATAAAAAACAAGATATAAGGATAACTGTGACTGTACAGAAATTTATGGTTTTTCACTTCTTCTTATAAGGCAGTAAAAGTCTAGTTCTAGATCCAAATTCCCTTGTGTGAATACTTCTCTGACCATAGTTTCTTTGTCTATAAAAGAAGGATATCACAGTATCCACCCATTAGGATTTTGTGAATTAACTTAGCCAACACATGGAAAGTACTTATAACACCATCATACAAATAGTAAGATTTTAAATGTTAGCTATTGTTTTAGGTGTTTGAGTGGATGACTCTGAACAGAATTGATAATTTCCCTGAAATTCATTTGATTAAATGTTAAAATTTAAATGTTGAAAGATAAATAATAAATTTTGTTACTGGTTCAATTTTAATTAATTGCAGATATATTCTATTTTTTTAGATACATTATATTTTTAAGAAACAGAAAATATATACAGTGTATAGAGAATTCTGGCTCAAAACTGCTCTCCTCTACAAATTTAAAGGACTCCATTCTCTTATCTTGTAAGAATAGATTCATGACCAGCTTCTCGCTTGAGATATAATGAGTCAAGTCCAATGCCAGCCTTCTCTGAGGGCCAAAGGAATAAAGCTCCAGATGGAATTATTTTCCAATGGGAAGATATGCTAAAAGCCCATGTTATAAACTAAGTTTACACTTAAATTTAGCCAATTGTGCAATCTTATGTTTTAATTTATAATGTGTCGACCATAAAACCTAGTTTTGTTGAATGGCCAGGGAGAGACTGTAATAGAATAGAGTGAGGCATACATTTTGGAAGGAAGGGAGGGAGCAGAGAAGGAAAGGAGGAAGCAAGAAAGGGAGGAAGGGGTGAGGATGCAGGGATGGAAGACAGTCCATAGCCTCTAAAACCTTGAAGCTTTATGGTAACTGGTCAAACCAGAGTTCCAACAAGGACAGATTGTGCCCGGTGGAAAAGATACATTGTTTTGGCAAATTAAAAAAAGAAAAGGCAGGGGCACCTGGGTGGCTCAGTTGGTTAAGCTGCAACCCTTAACTTTGGATCAGGTCATGATCCTTTGGTTTGTGAGTTCAAGCCCCACGTCGGGCTTGCACTGACAGTGCAGAGCCTGCTTGGGATTCTCTCTCTCTGCCCCTTCCCCATTCTCTTTATTTCTCTGTCTCAAAATAAATACATAAACTTTTTTTTTTAAGTTTTTTTTTTTGTTTTTTTTTTTTTGTTTTTTTTTTTTTTTTTTAGAGAAAAGCCTGGGTTAATCTGGAAAGTTTCCATGTGGGACTGAAGTAGAGGCTCAGCTGACCCCTACCATGTTGGCTGTCAGGACTCCTGAGAAACGACTGGTAGTAACTTTGCCCAGCTCGCTATTTGGCAACAGTCTGGTTCTTGGAGTAGTGGATCCGAAGCAACTCCCCAAAGAATTTCAGAGAGGAGTTTCCCCTCTACCTTCTTTCTATCCCAGAAATATGGACCACTTGAGTGAATACTTGCCTCAAGGCCAATTTCACATCCTTGTTTCTCAAGGTGTAAATCAAAGGGTTAAGAGAAGGAGTGACAACGTTATTTAACGCCTGAATAACAGAATCTAGCCAGGGGCTGGAAGCGGGCCTGAGATAGATGAGCATCACTGGACCGTAAAACAAGAAGATTGATATCAGGTGGGCACTGCAGGTTGAAAAAGCTCGGCGCCTGCCTGCAGAGGTGCCGATTTTCAGTATGGAAATGACGATGTGGCCATAGGAAGTAAGGATAAGGAAAAAGCATGTCAGAGTCACAACATCCACGTTAGTAAAACTCACGGTCTGGGCTAGAGAGGTGTCTGCACAGGCCAGCGGCAGCAGCCCTGGGATATCACAGAAGAAATTATCCACCTCATTGGGGCCACAGAAGGGTAACTTAAAGACCAGAAACGTGAGGATACTTCCATGTAGACAGCCGCCCAGCCAAGTGCCCAACATCAAGCCGGTACACACCCTGTGGCTCATGATGACTGTGTATCGCAAAGGGTGACAAATAGCCACGAAGCGGTCATAGGCCATCACCGTGTACAGGAAGCACTCAGTGCCACCCAGGAAGTGGTAGAAGAAGAGCTGACAGGCACAGCCCTGGTAAGAGATGGTCTGGCTTGGGCCCATTAGGTAGAGCATCATTTTGGGGGAACTCACTGAAGGGAAAAATATGTCAAACACAGACAGGTTTCCCAGGAAGAAATACATGGGGGTGTGCAGGTTAGAGGAAACCAGAATGGTGAGGAAGATGAGCAGGTTCCCCAGCAAGGTGAAGAGGTAGAAGGCCAGAAAGAGGACAAACAGCATATTCTCCAGCCCTTCAGTATTTGGAATTCCCAACAGGGTGAACTCCGTCACAGAAGTGTAGTTCTGCATGTTTGTGCCTCGGGGGGTCCTGGAAAAGTACAGTGATAATCGTGATGTGAGACCACAAATAACTGTGAAAATCTCTTCCTAATAGAATTCTTTCTGAAGCGGTGGCTACAAGCAAAGGGAGGTCAAAAAGGGAAAAGAGACCCACACTAAATCTGGCCTTGGAGCTAAGTCATATGTCACATTTGGCCTCAGTTTTTTCATATATTAGATTAAGTAGCAGAATAATTTATCTTTATAGTTGGCAACCTCTCGCAGGAATCAACTCTTTCTAAATTTATTTATTTATACTGAGAGAGAGAGAGAGAGAGAGAGAGAGAAAGAGAGAGAATGAGAATCCCAAGCAGGCTCTTCACTGTAAGCCTGGAGTCTGACATGGGGCTCAAACCCATGAACCATGAGATCATGACCTGAGCCAAAATCAAGAGTCAGACACTCAATGGACTGAGCCACCCAGGAATCAGCTCTTACTACCATTTTTATATAGTTTCTCCCAATCTGATTTGTTGTCATACAAACTGGCATGTTTCAGAATCCTCTTCTCCATGGAAAATTTGTCATCAGATGACAATCTTATTTTAATATCAGGATGTCATAATTAGTTGGTGGTAAATAGGCCAAACTGTGCATAATTGTGGTAAATAGGCCAAACACATGCACATAAAAATGTGAATCTACATAGAAATGATACACACTTGCCTGTTATTACTTTCCACAACACTCTTTCCATTCTCCACTGTTTATATTCAAGGAAAAAGTATACAAATCATATTTATTACTTACCCACACACATACAAAAATTGGACTGAATCTAGAAGAAGGCATTAGGTAACAGAAGATAATAGAAATGGGGCGCCTGGGTGGCGCAGTCGGTTAAGCGTCCGACTTCAGCCAGGTCACGATCTCGCGGTCTGTGAGTTCGAGCCCCGCGTCAGGCTCTGGGCTGATGGCTCGGAGCCTGGAGCCTGTTTCCGATTCTGTGTCTCCCTCTCTCTCTGCCCCTCCCCCGTTCATGCTCTCTCTCTGTCCCAAAAATAAATAAAAAACGTTGAAAAAAAAATTAAAAAAAAAAAAAAGAAGATAATAGAAATAACTACTTCATCTCACTAGAAATGTATCTCTCTACAGCTAGACTTTATTTCTATACTACAGATCTCACAAATCTAAATTTCAATGACATTAATATCATTTAGCTTTATTAATTAATGTCAGTAGATAAACCTTTAAAAAAAAACCCAAAGTTATATTTTCAAAAGGACAGTATCTCCTGTTCACTTGTGTCCCATTTTATGTTAGGCTTCCATATCTGTCATTGGATATAACTGATTTCCCTCTGTGACCAATACTTGTTCATAGAAGATAATCTGATAAGTCCATTCATACCAGTTTATAAATTGCTGATCTGTTACTGTTTCCTACATTATTTCCATTTCACAAGGATCAAGTCTTATGTTATGGATAAAAATCTCAGTAAGTAGAATTTCTGGAAAGATTAGAGAAATAGAGGAAACAGGACCTCTTCAGACCATTCTTGAAATCAATCTTTGTAGCCAGGACCCTGTAGAAAGCTTGTCCTGCTCCAAATGCTTGAATGGGTTTTTATTCCAGCAAAAATAGAGAGACAAAAAGACTCTTTTGCAGCCCAGAGTGCAATTTAAACATTGAGCTTGGGCCATGGCAATCAATCTAATCTCACAAACATTCATTTTTTATCAACATGCTAGAAATATACAGATAAATAAAATAAAGTATTCTCCCTGTGAAAGTTCATCTAGAGTTATATAAAATTGGTTTATAACCCTCACTCTATCTCTACCACTTGCTAATGCTGGGGTCATAAGCAATTTACTTAACATCTCTGGGCCTCATCTCCTGCAAAAGAGTAATGAATCATAATATTGTCTGCCTTATAAGGTCTTTGTGAGGATTGAATGAGATAATGAGCATGAAATGTTTAGCTCAGTGCTTGGCACTTAGTGGTAAATGTTCAATATTAGTTTAACAACTAATTTCATCCATATAAGACGGTGATAGTGTAGGTGATACTATGGTTATAACAAAAGCAGATGTGATGAATATATAAAGTGGGCTTAAAAAAGGATCTGTGAGAGGGGCGCCTGGGTGGCTCAGTCGTTGAGTGTCTGACTTCAGCTCAGGTCATGATCTCGAGGTTTGTGAGTTCGAGCCCCACGTCAGGCTCTGTGCTGACAGCTCAGAGTCTGGAGCCTGCTTCGGATTCTGTGTCTTGCTCTCTCTCTGCCCCTCCCCTGCTCATGCTCTGTCTCTCTCTGTCTCAAAAGTAAATAAAACATTAAAAAAATTTTTTAAAAAAAGGATCTGTGAGATTTCAAAAAGCAGAGAAAACATAAATATAGTCAACTGATCTTTGAAAAAGGAGCAAAGGCAATACAATGGAGAAAAGGTGGTCTTTTAAACGAATGTATCTGGAACAAGAGGGCATCCATATGCAAACAAATAAATCTAGACACAGACTTTATATCCTTGACAAAAATTAACTCAAAATGACCCATGGACATGAATGTGAAATGCAAAACTATTAAATTCTTAGAAGATAACATAGAAGAAAATCTGGATGACCTTGGGTGTGTACCTTTTAGATACAAAACCAAAGGTACCACCCATGAAAGAAAACGAGGATAAGCTGAACTTTCATTATCATTTTTTTAAAGTCTGTTTTGCAAAAGGGCACTGTCAAGATAATGAGAAGAGTAGCCACAGACTGGGAGAAAATATTTTACAAAAGACACATCTGATAAAGGGTCAACATCCGAATTGTATGAAGGACTGTTAAAAATAAAAAATAAGGGGCACCTGGGTGGCTCAGTCGGTTAAGTGGCCGGCTTCGGCTCAGGTCATGATCTCACGGTCAGTGACTTCGAGCCCCGCGTCAGGCTCTGTGCTGACAGCTCAGAGCCTGGAGCCTGTTTCCGATTCTGTGTCTCCCTCTCTCTCTCTCTCTGACCCTCCCCCGTTCATGCTCTGTCTCTCTCTGTCTCAAAAATAAATAAACGTTAAAAAAAAAATCAAAAAAAAATCAAAAATAAGAAAACCAACAACCCAATTATTAATTGGGCCAAAGACCTTAATAGATGCCTCATCAAAGAAGAGGTACAGATGTCAAATAAGCATATGAAAAGGTGTTTTGCATCATATGCCATCAGGAGAATGCAGATTAAAACAACAATGAGATATTACTACAAACCTATTAGAATTGGCCAGAATCCAAAATACTGGCAACACCCAATACTGGTAAGAATGTGAAGCAACAGGAACTTTCCCTCATTTCTGATAGACATGTAAATTGGTGCAGCCACTTTAGAAGACGGTTTGGCAGTTTTTTACAAAACGAAATGTACTCAGGGCTCCTGGGTAGCTCAGTCAGTTGAGCGTCCAACTTCGGCTCAGGTCATGATCTCATGGCTCGTGGGTTCGAGTCCCATGTTGGGCTCTGTGCTGACCGCTCAGAGCCTGGAGGCTGCTTTGGATTCTGTGTCTCCTTCTCTCTCTCTGTTCCTCCCCCACTTGCATTCTGTCTCTCTTTCTCTCTCAAATATTAATAAAAGATCTTTAAAAATTAAAAAAAAAAAACCTTAAATGTACTCTTACCATATGATCCAGCAGTCATTCTCATTGGTATTTATTCAAAGGAGTTGAAAATGTATGTCTACACAAAACCCGGCACATGGTTGTTTATAGAAGCTTTAGTCATAAGTGCCAAAACTTGGAAACAGCTAAGATGTCCTTCAGTAGGTGAATGAGTAAATAAATAATGCTATATCCAGAATTGGAATATTATTCACCACTAAAAAGAAATGAGCTGTCAAGCCATGTAAAGATATGGAGGAATCTGGGGCGCCTGGTTGGCTCAGTGAGTTAAGCACCCCACTCTTGATTTAGGCTCAGGGCATGGTCTCACAGTTCATGAGATGGATCCCCGCATCGGGCTCCGTGCTGACAGTGCAGAGCCTGCTGGAGATCCTCTCTCCTTCTCTCTCTTCCCTTCCCCTGCTTATTTGCATGCAAGCTCTCTCTCTCTCTCTCCCTCTCTCAAAATAAATAAGATAAGCTTCAAAAGAAGATATGGAGGAATCTTAAATGCATACTACTAAGTGGAAGAATCCAAGCTGAAAAGGCTACATACTGTATAATTCCAATTACGTGACATTCTGGAGACAGTAAAAAAAAAAGTCAGTGGTCACTAGGGTTTGAGGACAGGGAAGGGATGAACAGGTAGAGCACAGATTTTCAGGGCAGTGAAAATACTCTGTGTGATACTATAATGGTGGATAGATGTCATTATATATTTTCAAAACCCATGGGATGTACAGAACTGAGTGTGGACCCCAGCGTAAACTAGGGGCTTTGAGTAGTCAAGATGTGTCACTATAAAGGTTTATCACTTCACAAATGTACCACCTGGTGGGGAATGTTTGATAATCGAGCAGGCTGTACATGTGCAGGGGACTGTGGTAGATGGAAAATCTCTGTATTTTCTATGCAGCTGTGCTGTGAACCTAAATTTCCTCTAAAAAAAATAAAGTCTTTCTAGGGGCACCTAGGTGGCTCAGTCGGTTGAGCATCCGACTTGAGCTCAGGTCATGATCTCACAGCTCGTGAGTTCGAGCCCCATGTCGGGCTCCGCGCTGACAGCGCGGAGCCTGGAGCCTGCTTCAGATTCTGTGTCTCCCTCTCTGTTTTGCCCCTAACCCACTCGCATTCTGTCTCTGTCTCTCTCAAAAAAAAAAAAAAAAAAATTAAAAAAAATTTTTTAAATAGTGTCTTTCTTTAAAAAAGAAAAGAGAGAGACACCCAGATCAGGAAAATGCTATTTTCATTAGATCCACAACAGAGTATTATGTAAATATACTGGCAAAATTAAAAGATCTCTCTATAGGCTGGAAGTGCATAAATTCTCCCTTTAATTTGAACCCTTCCGTTTCTAGATCAGCAACCAAATTCACAAAGATATCTGGTCCAAGCTTTGCCCTAGGCAAAAGCGTAAATTTCACAAATTACCTTATATCCACTTTCAAAATGCTTCTCAGTCCTCCCCTGCAATCCGCACTCAATGCCTCCTCTCCATCCAAACCTATTCTCAAGAAAGAATGTGACATCAGTCCAAAAAAAAATTTCTAAGGATAGATGTTGCATAATCATAAAGTCATTTGGAAAAGTACTGAATTCCCATCACAGAAGATTTTTAAGCAGAATCTATAGGCTCATCTCTTGGGGAAATGAACAGAGGAATTATTCTCCTGCTGCAAAGGAAAGCAGACAACATGTTTTCTTCCAACTTGAATTTCTACAATTTTATATTATTAACTTTTTATAAATTTTGTGTTGCACTATCACCACATTTGCATTTTAAGCCTTCGTCTTAAATGAAGGAATGAAAATATGCCTGTTGAAGGAAGTTCTCTTACCGATAAAAGAGTGGGCTGATATTGATAAGCTGTTGCAAGTGGAGATAATTTCTAATTTTTATACTCTCTGTAAAGCAGAATTCACAAAGATTCTATCCCCTTCAATATCCCACCGTCCCTGCACACACCATTCTCTGCCTTCTCCCCTTCATTTCTTTCAGTGCAGACTTACTAATGGGTCATTGAACTCAGCCACATATAAGAATTTTCTTAAGTTCTGTGATTCTCCTTCTTCAGTTGAGCAGGGGAAATGACCGGGACAAGTACAAAGTAGAAATAAGACACAGAGAATGGAAAGAGTCATAAAAGAAGAACATATGTTAAATAGAAGCAGGTAAAGTTTTAGACACACGCCAGCTGATGGAAAACCCATCTAACATGATAGAGACGTTTTTCTGGCCTCTAGGCAAGAAGAATGTGATCCTAAAGCAAACATTCTATTTTAGCGTAAGATGCCTTGAACCCAAAACATTGCAAGAACAGAGCTACTGATTAATATCCTTTAGAAACAGATGCAAAACTTCTTAACAAAATTTTATCAAATCAGGTCCTTTATATATGAAAAATAACTATACCTCATGATCAGGTGGGGTTGATCCCAGGAATGTAGGTTTGGTTTAACATTAAAATTCAAGCAATATATTTCACCATATTAACAAACTGAAAAAAGAAAACTATAGTATCATCACAACAGATGCAGAAAATGCATTTGACAAATCCCCAAATGCATCCCAGATAAAAACTGCAGCAAATTAGGAATGGATGGGTCAACTTATTAAAGAGAAAAACAAAAACAAAAAATTACAAAAAACCTTACACCTACCATCATACTTAATTTTTAAAAAGCAACATCTTCTGCCTAAGATCAGGACCAATACAAGGAAGTCCACACTCACCATTTCTCTTCAACATTATATTAGTTTCTAGAGGACAATTACGTAAGAAAAAGAAATAAAAGTCATCCAGATTATAAAGAAGAAGTAAACTATATGTGTAGACAACATGATCATCTATCTATATAAAAAATCTGATGGAATATCTAAAAAAGCTATCAGATCAAATGAATGAGTTTAGCCAAGTTGTAGGATATAACTATTATAAAAAATCAATTGTATTTCTATTTATTCACAATGAATAATTACCATTTAAATTAACATCAAGAAGGGGCGCCTGGGTGACTTTCGACTTTGACTCAGGTCAAGATCTCACGGTCCATGAATTCGAGCCCCGCATCAGGCTCTGTGCTGACAGCTCAGAGCCTGGAGCCTGCTTTGGATTCTGTGTCTCCCTCTCTCTCTGCCTCTCTGCCACTCGTGCTCTGTCTCTCTCTGTCTCTCAAAAATGAATAAACATTTTTTAAAAATGTTAAATAGTGTCAAAATAAAAAATAGTGATAAATCTGACAAAAGATGTGCTAGAACCTGAACATGGAAATTATACAACGTTATTGAGAAAAAAGAGATACCCAGTATTCGTGGTCAGATATTGTTAAGATGCCAGTTCCCCCAAATTGATGTATAGATTCAATGCAATTCTAATGAAACTGTCAGTGGGCCTTTTTGGTATGATTCTAAAATTTACACAGGCATATAAAAGACCTTGAATAGCAAAAACAATTTTTTAGGAACAATGACGTTGGAGAAGTGGTCCATTGGTAGCACAAGTTCAGGCCCAATGATGAACTTGTGTTTGTCACAAGTGCATGGGGCTCCGCCCTTCTCTAGTCTTTGTTAAAATATTACCAGAAGTCCCAAGAATGTGGGACCAAGAATGGGTGGCCTTAGCTTGCCTTTACCCGTGTGCAAACAACAATCAGCACAGAATTCTTGATGGTTTCAAGTTCTGGCTCATTCATCACCTAGAACGCCACTGGGTTTTAGTGAAATAAAAGGCTAAAAAGCTGAATCACTCCTTTCTTGTTCCTGAAGAGGATGAAAGTTAGCAAATGTCATTATCTCCTAAAGGAAAAAGGGAGAGAGCAAGTTGTGCAGTATTCTTAACACACTTTGCTAAGTAATCCCTGAACACTAGCTGGGCAACAATAGGGGTTTGGGCCAAAGTGCTAATATAGGAGAGAAAATTAATGGGTGTCTACTTTTGGAAAGGAAAAGAAAATTCCTATGTTATGAAGATGACATGAGTCTATATAGTCAAAGAGAACAAAATGGAAGTTAATAGCTTTCGTAAGAGTATATAAAAGAAATTGGGTAAGAGTTTAAATTACCAAAATTGTTATCATGTATTTTATAGCAGCATTTTGAAATATATGAACTGGAGTTAAATTGCAAGTAATTCTTGAAGTAGCCATTCAAGACAGCATTATGATTTTACCTTGATTATACATATACGCCTCATTCTAAATGGATAGCCCACGTGAGAAAATTGTGTACTATGATAGGCTAATTGGTAGAAATATTAATGTGGAAAGCTTCAATTCCTCAAAATCCATCCTATAGAGTCATACAGGTGAACACTTCTCTCAGCAAAAGGCTAGTAAGGCTAGCATTTTCTTTCCCCCAAACCAACAGTGCTGTGGGCTTCTGCTGGTGTTAGATCAGGTTTTCTTGGTTTCACAAAGCCCTTTTCCTGATAACTAAGACACACATGAATTCTAGAAGAAAAGTGTATTTTCCCTCTCTTGAGTTATATTAATTCAAGATTTTAAAAAACCCACTTTCACAGAAAATGTGAATATATTCTAAGAAGATACAAAGGCAGGAGACCCTGAAAAGAGAGAGAAAGAAAGAAAGAAAGAAAGAAAGAAAGAAAGAAAGAAAGAAAGAGGAAGGAAGGGAGGGAAGAATAAAGGGGAAGAAAGGAAGGAAAGAAGGAAGGAAGGAAGGAAGGAAGGAAGGAAGGAAGGAAGGAAGGAAGGAACTTACAGTCTGAGCCCTGGAATAATAGAAATCCTAGAAATAATAAAAATGATTTCAGACTACATATTTTCCTTTATTTTTCAAAGAGCATTGGTGTCTGTTTTATAGTGAGTATCTACATTCAGTTCTGGAACTCAAACCTCAAACATGCCATTTGGTCCTTCTAAGTAAGCAGATCTAATTCTTCATGGAAGCTCAAAATATATTCTGAGATGACTTGATTACAATTCAGAAGGAGGATGATTGATTGCCTAGAGGGAGATATAATAAAAATTTATAAATAGAAATAAATATAGGATAAGAGGAGGTGAGGAAAGTGATAGTACTCTGACCATTACTGACTGCATTAGTTCGGTGTCAGATTTCACATAGGATGAGGAGAGTATGATCATGGTTTACTGTAGGACAGATGAACTGGTTCACTGAGATGCTAAATCCTAGGAGTTCTTCCCTAACACATCAGCTGGCTGCTGACCAGGGAATTTTAGGAAGGCAGCTTTCTCAGCCATTATGGATGAAGCTTTCTTTATAAATGTATATTTATAGTGGAAATTCTCTGATGATCAAAGAGACTGAATCTGTATATATGGCAGTGTGTGGCTGTGTGTGTGTGTCTTTTGTGGGGGGTGTGGGGTAGGGGGATGGTTGGAGAGAAAAAAAGAAAGAGAGATGCTTGGATAAAGGCTCATCCATGGGAGAGCGTGCCAAAGGTGCTGGCTTGGGTATAACTTTTCTAATTCTACAGAAAACAATACCCAATTTACCCCTCTTCTCTATTTGGTTGATTTGGGTAAAGCAATAAGGAAGTGGATAACCCCCCTCAAAGCCCCACGTAAAGCAAAAATGTCATGTAACATTTACATGACAATTTACATCTTGTGTTTCCATTCAGTGAAAACAAAGTTGCCACAATATGATCTCAGTAAATGTTGAACTTTCTTTGCTTTTGGTAGGGACAGAGCTCCATATATGAGAAGAAATGAGAAACATGAGCGTAGTGACAACGTTCATCCTCACGGGTCTTCCCCATGCACCAGCACTGGACATCCCCCTCTTCGGAATCTTCTTGGTGATTTATGTACTCACTGTGGTGGGGAACCTCCTCATCCTGCTGGTGATCACGGTGGATTCCCACCTCCACACTCCCATGTACTATTTCCTGGCCAACTTGTCCTTCATTGACATGTGGTTCTCCACCGTCACGGTGCCCAAAATGCTGATGCCCTTGGTCTCCCCGGGAGGCGGGGCCATCTCCTTTCACAGCTGTGTGGCCCAGCTCTACTCCTTTCACTTCCTGGGGAGCACCGAGTGTTTCCTCTACACAGTCATGTCCTACGACCGCTACCTGGCCATCAGTCGGCCGCTCAGGTATGCCAGCCTGATGGGTGGGAGAGCGTGTGCCCTCCTGGCCACCGCCACGTGGCTCAGCGGCTCTCTGCACTCTGCCGTCCAGACCACACTGACCTTCCGCTTGCCCTACTGTGGGCCCAGCCAGATCCAGCATTATTTCTGTGACGGACCACCCATCCTCAGACTGGCCTGTGCAGACACGTCCATGAACGAGATGGTGATCTTTGTCAACATCGGGGTAGTGGCTTCAGGCTGCTTTCTCCTGATAGTGCTGTCCTATGTGTCCATCGTCTGTTCCATCCTGAAGATCCGCACCTCCGAGGGGAGATGCAGAGCCTTTCAGACCTGTACCTCCCACTGCATTGTGGTCCTTTGTTTCTTTGTTCCCTGTGTTTTTGTTTACCTGAGGCCAGGCTCCAAGGATGCTGTGGACGGGATTGTGGCAGTTTTCTACACTGTGCTGACTCCCCTTCTAAACCCTGTGGTGTACACCCTGAGGAACAAGGAAGTGAAGAAAGCTCTGTTCAAGGTGAGAAGTAAGTCAGTATTCACCGAATAATGAAGAAAGGCCACATATGACTGGCTCCTTTTTTATTTATTTTTTAATATTTATGTATTTATTTTGAAAGAGAGAGAGAGAGAACATGCACGCAGGTGAGGAGCAGAGAGGGAGAGAGAGAATCCCAAGCAAGCTACATACTGTCAGTGCAGAGCCCGAACAGTGAGATCGTGACCTGAGTCCAATGAAGAGTCCGTCGCTTAACTGGTGCCCCAGGTGCCCCCTTTTTTATTTATTTAGAATTAAATTAAACCACCAACATGAACATTACACTTGTAAGGACTATTTCAATTATTCGATCTTAATTTTTTAATTAAAATTTAATGCAGTTTAATATTTCTTTCTACATTATTTGCCAGAATCCCAGTATAAACAGCCATTTAATGATGATAATCTGGCAGGAAGGATGATTGCCTATTCTTCTCTTTTATATTCTACAAAGTAGATTGTCAGAAAAGTAGTTTACTTCCATCCCCTGTACAAATATTTTCCAGAATTGCTCTCCAGGATAATTCACTTACATTTTATTTTGTGCAATTTAAATCAAAGCTTACTAAAGATCCCTTTTTTCCATTTTTAAACCTTTATATTGAAAAATAATCACATATAATATTTCCAATTCATTAATATAGTACATATATGATGAAATTTTTACATTACAAAAGATCACACCAAAAATACTTAATTCTTAATAATGGCTTTATTTATATTTATGAGTTAATTAAAACTGTATAACTCTTTAATTTCTTCACTTTGAGTGATTTTTTAAAGTAAATATTTGTCTACTTATGCAATCCATGCACTATTTGTACTGAATCGGTCATGGATACAACTACCTAGATTTTTGTTCTGTATTTACAGAGTTACTGTCTTTTCTCTCAAATGCAAAGCTTCTATTTTTAGCAATCTTAAAATTATTTCTGTGAGTAAACAAGGGACAGATAACAAATATGTGAAAAAGAAGAAAATAATCTTAGAGACACGAGGATACTACCAAAGAATATTGAGAGTACCTCACAATTTTAAAAGCAGACCCTAGGTGGTACTTCCCATGTAATTATATTGTCTTTAGTTCACATTTGTTTGACTTAAAGTGTAAAATGGACTTTGGACGCCATCTGGGAGCTAAGACTTGAGCCATGAAGCTTGAAAGCAGTCATTCAAATACACACCTCAATTGATAGCATAAATCAATTTTTCAGAAAATAAATCCTTCATTTAAATGCCGCCTGAATCCTGTTAATGCCAACACTGCCTGGCATACCGAAAGGGAAGAAGAGAAAACTGATAGGCAGCTGTTAGAACTAGGGATCACTTCTGAGACAACTCAGACTTGGGGCACCTGTCTTCCAGAGACGCTTTAGCAAGACAACCCATCTGTGCTCGTTTGTATATCTGGTTCTAAATAAGCTCCACATCTATGACGAGAAGAAAACCATACTATCTATAAAGGCATGACCTATATAAACCAATGCAAGAGGTTAATTACTAGTGTTCATTCCAATAAACCAGACTGATATGGCCTATTCTATAGCCCTACTAAATTTGCAAAGGAGAAAACTGACGACGAGTTAGATCAAAATTCCTTAGCCACTGGGTTCACTTGGATGCTTTCCAGTTTCTTATAATGTCTTACTATTTTACTTAACTCACAATAGCACAAATGTTATAGGACATTTACTGAGCATTATGTGTGTCTGTATTGATGAAGGTCATCATCCAGTGAGAGAGAAAAACAAGTGTAGTATCATCCAGGGAACAGTGTACTAAATATAATGGGTGTTTAAGGAAAGACCCATTAATAGTTTTCACTTGGAAATATGATGAAAGATTTAAAATTCCTTTTTTTTTTATTTTAAAAAATTTTTTTTAATGTTTATTTATTTTTGAGACAGAGAGAGACAGAGCATGAACAGGGGAGGGGCAGAGAGAGAGGGAGACACAGAATCTGAAACAGGCTCCAGGCTCTGAGCTATCAGCACAGAGCCCGACGCAGGGCTTGAACTCACGGACCGTGAGATCATGACCTGAGCCAAAGTCGGCCACTTAACCGACTGAGCCACCCAGGCGCCCCGAAAGATTTAAAATTCTATAATGTGTAGTAAACACAAGCATGTTGAAAGTGATTTAAATTTTTAATGATTTATAAGATAAATATCAGCATCATTTTTTAGCTGAAATTGTTATTGAAATAATTGTAGAATCACATAAGTTGTATGAAATAATATGAAGAGATCTGTTGTATAACTTTGCTCAGTTTCCCCCAATGGCAACAATTTGTAAAACTACAGCATAGTATCACAACCAGGATACTGACATTGATTTAATCCACAGATCTCATTCGCATTTTCCCAGTTTCATTTGTATGTGTGTCTGTGTGTGTGAGTAGATGTGTGCTAATAGCATACAATTATAACACCTGAGTAGTTTTGAGTGTCTACGACCACAGTAAAGATACTGAACAGTTCCAAGACTGTAAGGATGTCTCATGTGAGGAATTTTAGCTAATATAAAAATTGACCACTGAATAAAGTTACCAAATGTTAGTAGTTTAATGGTTAGAGGGTTGGATAAAACAAATTAAAAAAAAAACTTTTTTATGTTCTTTTTTCTCTTTCCTGCTTGAATCTACCTACTTATCCATTCAATGTATAAATATGTGTTAAGTGGCAATTGTGTGCTATGTTCCACGAGCACCAAGATTAGACAGACACAGACCTCCTTCTCAAGGAGCTTATAGTCCCAATATAAGAGAATCATGGGTGGGGGGCGGGAGGTGTCTGGGTGGGTCAGTTGGTTAAGCGTCCAACTCTTGGTTTCGACTGAGGTAATGATCTCACAGTTTGTGAGTTCAAGCCTCCCATTGGGCCCTGTGCTGATGGTGTGGAGCGTGCTTAGGATTCTCTCTCTCTCCCTCTCTCTCTATGCCCCTCCCTTGCTCTCTCTCAAAATAAATAAATAAATCAACTTAAAAAAATAATAAACTAAAAGAAGCATAGGGGCATAAGAAGATGAGTCAGAAAATTTAGACAAAGTCATTTAGAGGAACTCATACACAACCTAGGAAAAAGGAATTTTCATTTTGCAAATTTTGGAAAGGTATTGAAATACAACAGATGTAACAGTAATGTGATAGCATTTACACTTAGAGATTATAATTAGTAGCAACATGGAAGATAGTTTGCAGGAAGGCAGGCTTTAGGGGAGAAGGATCAACTAAAGAGGCTTTTCAACTGTATCTCAGAAAAGAAAGAAAAACACATTCATGACAACCCAGGTCAGGCAGAAGCAGCAGGAATCGAGAGTGGTGCGGTGGATGGCAAATGGTAACTAATTGCGTGAGGAGGTCAAGTCGATGGAGAAGTTAGGATGCTTTGGAAGTTGTGACATAACACAGTAGAGGAAGTAATAAAAGTGCGTTCTGAGGGTAGAATGAAAAAGTCTAATTTTGGAAGTATTTGGGTTAAGTACCTGACGAACTTTCAGGTAAAAGTATCTGGTTGACAGTGTAATTGAAGGTAAAGCCTACAAGGTTAAGTAAGTAGAAGGGTTGTTCACTACATTCTGTGGTTTGTGCTGGCCTTAAACATCCATTCCCTATACGTGGAGAAGGAATCGCCTCCCATTCAACGGGCAACATAAGGAGGGGCCAGATCAGGAAAGGGTAACCGCCACCTTTCTTACTTTTCCAAAGCAAACCCAAGAAAGATAGCCTGGGAGATCTGTACAAATCTGTTGTTGAAGCTTACAGAGTTATCTCACACAAAGACCTTTATAGAGATTGTAAATTTAAAGAGAACTGGAGATAGTACTTATAAGAGCAGCTGCTTCTTGATGGCATGGTCCTGGGAGATACCAGAGGATAAAAGGCCAAACTGTGTTCTTCCAGTTCCCAAATGCTATTGAACTATTCCGCTATGGAAATTACATTTACATCGCATCAAGAGCATATTTGAAGGAGATTAGAAAGAAATGAAGTCAAAAGCTGTAATTTGAATCATGAAGGGGGAGCTGGAAGGTTTGCAGGATGAAGGTGCACATAGTAGGCACATAGTGCACATAGTAGCCACAGAAACATACAACCTGTGTGTTTAAAGGTATAATGATAAGCATTGTAAATCATAGTAATCTAGAGTGTGCACAATTGGCATAAGTATTGACATGCAAATCAACGGAGAAGAAAAGGACTCCAGACCCATACATATCACTCAGTTGATTTTTTAAAACACTTTTTAATTTAAATTCTACGTAGTTAATATACAATGCAATATTGATTTCAGGAGTAGAATTCAGTGATTCATCACTTACGTACAGCACCCAGCGCTCATCACATCAAGTGCCCTCCTTAATACCCATCATTCATCTAGCCCATCTCCCACCCACCTCCCTCCACCAACCCCCAGTTTGTTCTCTATCATTAAGAGTCTCTTGTGGTTTATTTCCCTCTTTTCTTTTCCCCCCACCTTTCCCACATGTTCATCTGTTTTGTTTCTTAAATTTCACATATGAGCAAAATCATATAGTATCTATCTTTCTCTGATTGATTTATTTTGCTTATTATGATACATTCCAGATCCATCCACATTGTTGCAAATGGCAAGATTCCATTCATTCTTTTTTGATGGCTGAGTAATAGTCCAGTAATATTCCATTGTGTGTGTGTGTGTGTGTGTGTGTGTGTGTGTATATATGTATATACACCACATCTCCTTTTCCATTCATCATTTGATGGACATTTAGGCTCTTTCCATAGTTTGGCTATTGTTGATAATGCTGCTATAAACATTGGAGTGCATGTGCCCCTTCAAATCTGTATTTTTGTATCCTTCAGATAAATTCCTAGTAGTGCAATTGCTGGGTCATAGGGTGGTTCTAATTTTAGTTTTTTTGAGGAACCTCCATACTGTTCTTCAGAGTGGCTGCACCAGTTTGCATTCCCACCAACAGTGCAAGACATTCTCCTTTCTCTGCATCCTCACCAACACCTGTAGTTTCTTGTGATACTCAACATCACTCACTATAAGGGAAATCAAAATCAAAATCAAAATCATGATGAGATACAACCTTACGTCTGTCAGAATGGCTAAATTAACATCACTCAGATGATCTCAAATCAAATCTGCCAAAACACTTAAAAAGGGATAAAGTAGTGCTTTCAACAAATGATGCTATCTACCCATCAATAAATACTGACCTTTGACTACTACTTTCCTGTATATACAACAGTTATCTTAAATTGGATTATTAGCTTTAATGTCAATGCTACAACTATTACATTTGTAGGGTAAAAATCATGAGAAAACCTTTGTAAATATGAAGCACTTATAAATTACTTAGAAAAGACATAAAAGCATGCACCATAAAAGTAAATAAAAATTAGATTTATTAAAATTAAATAAAAACTGTGTTCTCCAGATGATATTAAAAGGGCATGAGTAGGCAAGATACACACTGATATGCATATTAGTAATGCATATGTCAAAGAAAAAATTTATATCCAAAATGTGTAAAGATATCTCACAAATCAATTAGCAAAAACAAATAACCCAATGAGAAACAGGCATAAGATTCAGCCACACACTTTGCAAATGAAATACGTGAGTGGCCAATAGAAAGATGAAAAAGTACTCAACATTATTAATCAGCAGTGATATCTAAATTAAACCATAATAAGATACTACCACACTTAATCAAATGGATAAATTTTTTAAAAACCTGACAATGTCAAATATCAGAAATGCTAGTGGATATATAAAATGATATAATCAGTTTGCAGAACAATCAGTTTCTTAAGGTATTAAACATCCACTTGTAATTTGACTTGCCTTTTTACTTAGCAATTCCACAATCTGATGTTTACTCAAGAGAATTGAAAACTTATGTCCACACAAATACTTGAAAATGAATCTATATAGCATTTTTATAAATAATATGCCCAAACTGGAAGCAATACAAATGTTAAACAATAGGTGATAAATTGTGACATATTTACACAATAGACTACCATTCAGCAAGGAATGAATTATTAATAGGCACAAACACACCAATGAGTGAGGAAAAGAAGGATGAGCGGAAGAAGCCGGTCACAAAAGTGTATGTACTATATGATTACATTGTAGGAAACTCAAAAAAACAGATCTAACCTGTAGTGAGAGAAAGCAAATCAATTGGTCTCAGGTTGGAACAACAGAAAGGACACAGGTATTCCACTGTGGTGATGGGAAGGTTTTTTATCTTGATTGTGGAAGTAACCAACATTTGTTAAAACATCAAACCGGGTGCCTAAAATGGATACATTTGACATATGCAAATTATACCTTTATATCATTTTTTTTTCCAAAGCAGGCAAGGAGAAAAGTTAAATTACAAATTAAAAACAAAAAAGAGGAACCATTATTTCTACACAGCCATGACAAAGTAGCTGCCAGACTTAAGCTCCCTCTGTAAGGAGTATGAACTGCATAAAATATAACTGTGCACTATAAAAATTACTAAAGAAAGATCCAAAATTGAATAAAATGATCCCAGATCGGGGCGCCTGGGTGGCTCAGTCGGTTGAGCGTCCGACTTTGGCCCAGGTCATGATCTCACGTCCGTGGGTTCAAGCCCCGCGTCGGGCTCTGTGCTGACAGTGCAGAGCCTGGAGCCTGTTTCAGATTCTGTGTCTCCCTCTCTCTCTCTGACCCTCCCGCATTCATGCTCTGTCTCTCTCTGTCTCAAAAATAAATAAACGTTAAAAAAAATTAAAAAAAAAAAATGATCCCAGATCAAAGTATAAGAAGGAATAAAAAACACTGGAAAGGGAAAATATAAATAAATATAAAACACTGTTGACTATTTAAAGCACCATAATAATACAAATCAATTAATTAATAAAGCACCAATAATAATGTCATGTAAGGCCTATAATATATTTAGAAATAAAATATAGGACAAAATATAAAAGTATGTAAGATGCTACATGGAATCAAATGACTGTAAGGGACTTGGGTTATATAGGATGTGGTAAAAGTGCTAATTTAAGTAAATTATAAAATTAAATATTATATTAAATATCATAAAAAGATAATAGAAAAAGAAAATACTTAAATAACAAAAAAGCAAATAAAATAATGAAAAAACTTGATTAATACATTAAATACTTTGATTTATACAAAGGAAGACAGAAAAAGTACAGGAATAAAGAAAAAAGAATTTAAGGTATGAACTGAAAACAAGTAGCAAAATGTTCGACTTAAACCTAACTATATCAGTAATTACAGAAACAGTAACCACGGCAAATAAAATAAAAATGTCACAGACAGCCTTAAAATTCTTAATCATATCTAGTTCATAAGAAACTGCATTAAATACAAACAATGGAAATTAAAAAATGGAAAGCAACAGAGTAGGAAAAAAAGGATATTTTTTAAAATTTTTATTAAATGTAGTTGACATACAATATTAGTTATAAGTGATTTGGCAATGATCTGCAATAGGAAATGCTCACCAGGGTAAGTTGAGTCACCATCTGTCACTATACAAAATTATGCATATGCTCTACTTCTAATCCCCATGACTTACTATTTTATAACTGGAAGTTTTTACTTCTTTATCCCCTTCACCTACTTTGCTCATCCCCGCACTCTCCAGCTGCCCGCCCCCCACTCTGACACCACCAGCTTGTTCTCTATTTGAGCCTGTTTGCTACTGGTAGAGCCTGTTTCTGTTTTACTGTTTGCTTGTTGGTTTGTGCTGTTTGCTTTGTTTTTTAGATTTCACACATAAGTGAAATCGCATGTTATTTGTCTTTCTCTGTCTGACCTGTATCACTTAGCATAATACCCTCTAGGTCCATCCATGTTGTCACGAATACAAGATTTCATTCATTTTGTGGCTGAGTATGAAAGGCATTTTATAAAGATAAAAGAGTCAATTTAACAGGAAAATATTAAAAATCCCAAATTCTTATGAACTTGGCAAAAGAGCTTCAAAATATATTTCTTGTGAAAATTGCTATTAGTAAGTTATTCTTCAATGAAATAATATTTTAACAGCTGACTGAGCCTCAGCAATGATACAAATCAACAAATATTGAAATAAAGTGCCAAGATTGCAAGGAAGTGTCTGTGAAGAGCGTGAGGAGGTAACAATCAAGAATTATATGCTAATAAATACAGAGAACAAACTGATAGTTGCCAGAGGGGCTGGGGGGTGGGTAAAGTTGATGAAGGGGAATGGGAGGTGAGGGCTTCCAGAACAAACTGATAGTTGCCAGAGGGGCTGGGGGGTGGGTAAAGTTGATGAAGGGGAATGGGAGGTGAGGGCTTCCAGGGATGGAATGAGGAAGTCAGGGGATGAAAGGTGCAACATAGGAAATATAGTGAGTGTGATATTGTAATAGCCTGTGTGATGGTAGATGGTAGCTACACTTATGGTGAGCAGACAATAATGTGTAAACATACAGAATCACTAGGTTGTACACCTGAAACCAATACAACATTGTGTATCAACTGTATTTCAATAAAAAATAAACATAATTGAATGCTAAGCAATTATCAAGAATGAGTGTGAAATACTAGACTCCACACCCGAAAAACAAATAACCCAGTGAAGAAATGGGCAGAAAACATGAATAGACACTTCTCTAAAGAAGACATCCAGATGGCCAACAGGCACATGAAAAGATGCTCAACGTTGCTCCTCATCAGGGAAATACAAATCAAAACCACACTCAGATATCACCTCACGCTAGTCAGAGTGGCCAAAATGAACAAATCAGGAGACTACGGATGCTGGAGAGGATGTGGAGAAACGGGAACCCTTTTGCACTGTTGGTGGGAATGCAAATTGGTGCAGCCACTCTGGAAAATAGTGTGGAGGTTCCTCAAAAAATTAAAAACAGACCTACCCTGTGACCCAGCAATAGCACTGCTAGGAATTTACCCAAGGGATACAGGAGTGCTGACGCATAGGGGCACTTGTACCCCAATGTTTATAGCAGCACTCTCAACAATAGCCAAATTATGGAAAGAGCCTAAATGTCCATCAACTGATGAATGGATAAAGAAATTGTGGTTTATATACACAATGGAGTACTACGTGGCAATGAGAAAGAATGAAATATGGCCCTTTGTAGCAACGTGGATAGAACTGGAGAGTGTTATGCTAAGTGAAATAAGTCATACAGACAGAGACAGATACCGTATGTTTTCACTCTTATGTGGATCCTGAGAAACTTAAGAGAAACTCATGGGGGAGGGGAAGGGAAAAAAAGAGGTTAGAGTGGGAGAGAGCCAAAGCATAAAACTGAGAACAAACTGAGGGTTGATGGGGGGTGGGAGGGAGGGAAGGGTGGGTGATGGGTATTGAGGAGGGCACCTTTTGGGATGAGCACTGGGTGTTGTATGGAAACCAATTTGACAATAAATTTCATATATTGAAAAAAAAGAATGAGTGTGAAATAATGATATTTGGAGACATTAAGAAATGGAAAGTTTTTACCACTACTAGAACCATAAGTAACTTAAAAATATACAACACAATAATAACTTATCCTGAAAGGACTATTTGAGAGATAGGAAGGAATAGAAAGCTTGTATTATTCATACATTGTATGTAGTAATTATTATGAGTTGTGTGGTTGAAGCAAGCTTTTGTTACCTGTACACGTAATTTTCTTTATTTTCACCTGGTAATTCAATCTACTACCTAATTTGTGTTAGATGCATGTAGTTTACTGTAGCACCTCATATATACTTTAGGACACTAAGATTCATTTGTTTACTTATGTGTTTCCCATTGGACTCTGGAGTTCTGGAGCACAGATTCTGTCTTAACACTGTATTCCCTGTGCCTTAAATATAGAAATCACTTAAATTGTCGAAGGACTTATGGCATTGATTAATTATTTGAAAAAGCATGACTGAATGAACAAGTATCAGCATTGGAATAATTTTAAAAAGTCACCTGGGGCACCCGGCTGGCTCAGTCGGTTAAGCATCTGACTTCTGCTCAGGTCAAAATCTTGTGTTTCATGAGTTCGAGCCCCACATCGGGTTCCACACTGACAGTGTGGAGCCTCTCTCTCTCTGCCCCTCCCCCACTCGTGCTTTTCTCCCTCTCTCTCTCTCAAAATTAATTGATTGATTGATTGATTAAAAAGTCACCCTGTTTATTCCAGATTTGAGCAAGATTCTTTCTGTATTAGTTATTTACTTCTTCCAACTGAGCTATTACTTCTATAATAGAGACCATGTTCAACTACCAGTAAACTCAGAAAATATAGCTTCAAGGAATCAACCAGACACATCATGCTATTACCAAACAATATTTTAAAAATTCAGGTTAGCAGTGCAATGGCATCACTAAGAACGAGCCTCAATACACAAGTTCAATACTGCAGAGCTGCTATTTTGAAGAAAAACCTAAGAGGATACATCAGAATGTGGCTCAATGTGATGAGAAATTTGCTCAGATTTCATCATTCGTTATGTGGAACACAAACACCAATTTTCCAGTATTTTATTCTTTTTTTCATTTCCCCCCTTTTAAAAACAGTCCTAATAGCTCTTGGGGCATAATCACAAAACAATGAAATATTTACAAAATAAGGTTGTCCCAATTATTATTTGATAATGTAAAGGATTCATTATTGAATATTAAAATTATCCAACATTTTTTATTTTTCAGAGCTTTCTCTTGCCCTCTTTCCTCCATCATCTTTCTCCATTTCTTCTCTTACCCCTTTTTCAATTTCATGAATAAATATACGAGTAGAGACTATGGGAAAACCTTCGAGTTTCGGGGTAGCTTTTA
This sequence comes from Panthera tigris, assembly GCF_018350195.1. Classification (NCBI taxonomy): domain Eukaryota; kingdom Metazoa; phylum Chordata; class Mammalia; order Carnivora; family Felidae; genus Panthera; species Panthera tigris. The sequence continues at coordinate 20,909,587 of NC_056669.1, read as the reverse complement.
TGTTGCCAATCATACCACAGAGAGACAAATGTTGAAGAAGAGGCAAAAAAAAAAGTTTTGGTTTGGACATGCGAAGTTTGATGTAGTAGCTTTAACTCCAGATGGAAAGATCAAATGAACTAAAGTTATCAGGGACTTGAACAAAGAAGGTAGAACTGCATGGAGGGAAAGAACGCATCTGTTTAGGGATGATGTCTAATATTATGAGTGTAGATCAGAAGCTGGGTCCCTCAAAAAGTAAATATTTGGAAATAGAACAGGTCTGTAGCAGGGAGAACATGCTAAAGAAAACAGACCAAGATTTATGTCAACAGATTACTACAGAGCTATGACAGTATTTTTCCTAGAGGAATCCACAGCTTAATGTGGAATATGTAAATAAACAGATGGAATGATACCAAGCGATGAAGCACTTACAACCTCAGTTAGGTGGAGGTAGGGTAGATAATACACTTTTCATAGTCTATGAGGGAAAATGTAGCTTCTTAAAAAATCCTACATTGGATATAGAAAAGGTACATAACTATTCAAAAATCTGTTTTGTTATTCCAGTAATTATTGATGTTCATTGACATTGCTCTGCTCCTCACAAAATGGAAAGTTCCTGAAATTAGCGATCATAATGTATAGTAGAATTTAACACCAATGGGCTTTAGTGCCAGATAGTCTGAAATTAAACCATATGCCTTCACCATATTCCTTACTAGTGTGTGAATTTTACCAAGTAATTTAACCTTCTTCATTTTCTCAATGTATATAATAATGGAACCTATCTCATAGATGCTGAGAATATTTTGGGGTGACAGTGGGGTTTGTGGGGTCCGGAGGCAATTGCCAAGAAGGAATTCTTGAAGATGTCTTTGGTGCAAAAAGGTGATTTTATTAAAGCACAGGGACAGGACCCGTGGTCAGAAAGAGCTGCCCAGGGACCATCAGGAGACACTGGTTATATACTATGGAGTTGGGGGAAGTAAAGTCCAAGGGAAGTTTCCAGTGAGATTTGCATACGCTAAAGAAGGCTCACAGGATCCTGGAGGCCCAGATATTGTCAAGCTAAGGCTGTTTGTCCCTCTAGCAAAGAATTAGCATCAAGACAGTAGGGAGTTCTGGAGAAATGTTTTACTGTGTCTGCCTCAAGTATTTGTCAATGGGCTGCAGGTTATACAGAAATTTAATTTTATCTGCAATTTCTGCCTTTGTTTCCCACATCAATAGAGTTCATTTAATAAATTAAATGATTAATTTATGAAGTATCTAGTATATCCCAAGCTCAATATTGTTTACTATTTCTGCCTCTGAATTATTCTAGAATAATTTCATTTATTATATATATTTTTTCATTTTTTATAATTTTAACCCTTTAAGTATTTTCCTACAGTTAAATTCCTTAAAAATAGTAAACATAGGAGTACCACATTTATCAAAATAGTTAATTAATCAGAATGATTATGTATCATTCTGTATGTATGTATGTATTATGCATCTTCAAAAATACTATTTCAGTGGCTGGGAATCATGAAAACAATTTGTGTAGAGAATAATTCTGAGAATCAGGCTATCTGACTGGTGGCCCCAGGATTGAATTTGAGGACTTTAGTTAAGATTTTTTAATGAATCAGGAGTACCTGGGTGGCTCAGCTGGCTAAGTGTCCCACTCTTGATTTTGGCTCAGGTCATGATCTCACGGTTCATGAGATTGAGCCCACATCAGCCTCTGTGCTGACAGCATGGAGCCTGCTTGGGATTCCCTCTCTCTCTCTCTCTCTCTCTCTCTCTCTCTCTCTCTCTCTTTCTCTCTCTCAATTCCCTTCCCCCACCCTCTTTCAAAATAAATAAATAAACACTTAAAAAAAGAATTTATTATGAATCAGTGTCACTCAAGCCACTTCTATTTAATCTCATTTAATCCTCATAACAGTATTTTGAAGTCTTTATTATTATTATGTTAATTTTATTTTTGAGAGAGAGAGAGAGAGAGAGCACCCATGGGAAGGCTCAGAGAGAGAGGGAGAGAGAATCCCAAACAGGCTCCATGCTATCAGCATAGAGCTCAACTCTGTGCTCATGCTCAACTCATGAACCATGAGATTATGACCTGAGCTGAAATCAAGAGTCAGACGCTTAACCAACTGAGCCACCCAGGTTCCCCGAGAGAGAGTCTTTTTTTTTTTGAGATAGAAAATTGAGGTACACAGCATAAAATTATTTCCAAACTCATGTGAGCCAATATTTGTTTTTGTTTGGATGCAAATACAGCATTTCATCCATTATATGTGGAAGCCCACAGGTATGAACTATGTAGCTCGACATTAAGTATTTTTACAGTGTTTTGTCCTCACTAGACTTTTTTCCTGATTTGGAAAAGAAATATGTTGAAACCCCATGATGACACGTTCCTTAAATACATTTTCACTTTTCTACCTTTTACACGGGAAACATCACTGACCCCAGCCTGCAGTGTGGGGTGCTCCTGTCCTAAAGCAGTTTGTAGTTTGGTGCAGCTAACTTTCCAAGACCCTGGGATGGTAGGAGAGGCAGCTACCCGGGCAGATGACCAGCAGCCACCAGCTGTAGCAAAAGAATCCAGCATCAAATGGTTCGATCTATCTGCTATCCAATACTATCTGGTCAGCTAGCACGGGAATTCAAGGTCAGAGTATGTGACGGAGACGAGTGGTTTCTGCCCTCAACTTCATCCTCATCTGCCTCACCCAACCAGGGAAACTGCAGGGCTCTCACAAGGTGAAGACTGTTCGCAGTCACTGAGAAGAGCACGTCAGCACCACAGCCTGTCCTGGCAGACCCGCCTAGGGAGATAATGAGCTGCTCTGAGCTTAGAACTCTTGTAGTATGGGCATGGTTAGCACGGTTGTGATGTACCAGGAAGAGGGGTGGTCACACTGGGACACCCTCACACCACACACACACACACACACAGCCACTAACAAGACTGAGAAAGCAGTCCGTTGCGCCCTTGCAACCATGAGTAAGTGATGCTGATATTTGTTGCTGTCCTTGAATGGTATGCCCAGGATTGTAAATTGTTGTATACATAAGACTTCAGCAAAAAAAAAAAAAAAAAGCATATTATAGACTTAGGCATGTGACCTAACGCAACCCTGTGTGTCCAACATCCAACCAGAATACTTAACTTTTTTTAAGAAGGCAAAAACAATGGTATATGGATTGTATCTCAATGAAATGGAAAAAAAAAAGATAAACCTTTTACAGAGACATGCATTGATAGATCAAAATTTAAGCAAGTTCATCACAAACAAAAATTTAATTGTGATTTTTGAAAATTCCTCAGACAAATCCATGAAACAAATATTGCTGAGTAGATGGTTTTGGACAACATTTAACACTGAGCTACACATGTAATAAATTTCATGGTGATGACTAAATTATGCCACTACTTTTTTCAACAGGCATATCTACTTTCCAGTGTTTATTTTCTCTGAGACTACGTTACTTTGTCTTTAAGCTTCAATAGAGCTTTCTTCACTTCCTTGTTCCTCAGGGTGTACACCACAGGGTTTAGAAGGGGAGTCAGCACAGTGTAGAAAACTGCCACAATCCTGTCCACAGCATCCTTGGAGCCTGGCCTCAGGTAAACAAAAACACAGGGAACAAAGAAACAAAGGACCACAATGCAGTGGGAGGTACAGGTCTGAAAGGCTCTGCATCTCCCCTCGGAGGTGCGGATCTTCAGGATGGAACAGACGATGGACACATAGGACACCACTATCAGGAGAAAGCAGCTCAAGGCCACTACTCCGATGTTGACAAAGATCACCATCTCGTTCATGGACGTGTCTGCACAGGCCAGTCTGAGGATGGGTGGTCCGTCACAGAAATAATGCTGGATCTGGCTGGGCCCACAGTAGGGCAAGCGGAAGGTCAGTGTGGTCTGGACGGCAGAGTGCAGAGAGCCGCTGAGCCACGTGGCGGTGGCCAGGAGGGCACACGCTCTCCCACCCATCAGGCTGGCATACCTGAGCGGCCGACTGATGGCCAGGTAGCGGTCGTAGGACATGACTGTGTAGAGGAAACACTCGGTGCTCCCCAGGAAGTGAAAGGAGTAGAGCTGGGCCACACAGCTGTGAAAGGAGATGGCCCCGCCTCCCGGGGAGACCAAGGGCATCAGCATTTTGGGCACCGTGACGGTGGAGAACCACATGTCGATGAAGGACAAGTTGGCCAGGAAATAGTACATGGGAGTGTGGAGGTGGGAATCCACCGTGATCACCAGCAGGATGAGGAGGTTCCCCACCACAGTGAGTACATAAATCACCAAGAAGATTCCGAAGAGGGGGATGTCCAGTGCTGGTGCATGGGGAAGACCCGTGAGGATGAACGTTGTCACTACGCTCATGTTTCTCATTTTCCACGCCTTTGGCACCTCTCCCTAAAGAAGAGAGAGAGAGAGCACCCAGCATTTCACTGAAAACTGAAAACCCATTTTCATGTGGCAACTGCATCATCCATAGTAGATCATCCTAAAGTTAACCTCAACTTTGCCTGTTACAAAACTTATTTGGTAAAAATGATAGAATGATCCATCATCATCCTCTCCCCCCCCCACACACGCACACAAAGGAAGGTGCACACAGATGTATGCAGTAGAAAGTCAGAGAAACCCATTGTATCAATCTCTATTTATGTATCATAAATGACCACACATTTAGTAGCACAAAACAATGCAAATGTCCATTCTTACAGTGTTTTAGTCAGGTGAGTGGGGTGTTCTGCTCAAGGTTGAAATCGAGATGTCAGCTGAGTCTGGAATCTCATGAGAGGCTTGGGATCCGCTTCCAAGCTTATGGAAGTTGTTGGCAGAATTCTGTTCCTTGCACATTTAGGACTGAGGTCTCTGTCTTTCCTGCTGCCCATTAGCAGGGATCATTACTCTCAGCCTTAGAGTCCAACCTCAAGTCCTAACCACCTGGCCATCTGATAACCCCCTGGCAGCCTACTTCTTCAAAGCCAGGAGAAGTTCTCTTGAGTTTGCTGTGACAAAAGTGTGAGGTAACAGAATGCATCAAGAGTGATATGGCATCACAGCCTTGGGTCTCACCCACACTCAAAGGGAGGCAATTTAGCAGGGAATGTACACAGGGGACAGCAATCTGGGCAGCCTTTCGGAATTCTGTTTTCTCTCCAGAGTCCATGGGGAAACTTAAAGAACCAAGAATTTAACATTGATAGCAGGCACGCTTCAAAATCTACGTTCGGTACGGCCGAACAAATCTCTGGGATCCTTATAGGTAATCTGGCAATAGTAATCCCAGCTGAGAAATTACAAGTATTAAATAAGACAATAGACGCGAAGTCATTAATAAAGTGTCTGACACTTGATACCTGCTCAAAAAATGATAATGAATCATACAAAATTGTTGCCTTGTAAGGCAGAATTACCTATCTCTATCTATCTATCATCTATCTATCTGTGGAGAGGGAGGAATAGGAGGGAGAATAAATTCTCTTTCTACTGTAGAGATTTCTCAATTTCAAAACTAGGTCTTTGAGGAATATTTCATGGCTAGTATTGGGACTGGTGTCTCACTACCACCATCACCTGCTTGTAAAGGGACTTTCCTCAGAAGAGGCTGAGAAACTCAACTCCATGACATGGACATCCCTACAATCTTCCATACTATCCAAAGGTACCAAGCCTTGTACACTGCTGGCTCAACACTTCTCTTACACTAGACGATCCTTTATGAGGCTCTAAGAAGATAAAATTCATATGTGTTCTCCCAAACAGAATCCACTGGCAGTTTTTCTTTTTCTTTTTCTTTTTCTTTTTCTTTTTCTTTTTTTTTAATTTAAATCCAAGTTAGTTAACATGTAGTGCAATAATGGTTTCAGGAGTAGAATTTAGTGATTCATCACTTACATATAACTCCCAGTGCTCATCCCAACAAGTGTCCTCCTTAATGCTCATTACCCATTTAGTCCATCCTCCACCCCACTTCTCTCCATCAACCCTCAGTTTCTTCTCTGTATTTAAATGTTTCTTATGGTTTGCCTCCCTCTCTATTTTTATCTTATTTTTCCTTCCTTTCCCCTATGTTCATCTGTTTTGTTTCTTAAATTCCACATATGAGTGAAATCATAGGATATTTGTCTTTCTCTGACCAACTTATTTCTCTTAGCATAATACACTCTAGTTCCATCCACGTTGTTGCAAATGGCCAGATTTCATTCTTTTTGATCACTGAGTAATATTCCACTGTATGTATATACCACATCTTCTTAATTCATTCATCAGTCGATGGACATGTGGGCTTTTCCCATAATTTGGTTATTGTTGATGGTACTGCTTTAAACTTTGGCATACACAATCGCTTCTCAGCCTTTTGGCTAAGATCAAGTGTAAACTTTGGGATACACATCCTCCTTCAAATCAGCATTTTTGTATCTTTTGGATAAATACCTGGTAGTGCAATTGTTGGGTCATAGGGTAGCTCTATTTTCAATTTTTTGAGGAACCTCCAGACTGTCCTCCAGAGTGGCTGTACTAGTTTGCATTCCCACAAACAGTGCAAAAATGTTCCCCTCTTTCCGTATCCTCGCCAACATCTGTTGTTTCCTGAGTTTTCATTTTAGCCATTCTGACAAGTGTGAGGTGGTATCTCACTGTGGTTTTGATTTGTATTTCCCTGATGATGAGTGATGTTGAGCATTTTTTCATGTGTCTCTTAGCCATCTGGATGTCTTCTTTGGAAAAGTGTCTGTTCATGTCTTTTGCCACTGGCAGTTTTCTAACATATATCCTTTCATCCTAAATATCCAGATATTTTCTAATTTGGTTTTGTTAGAGATAATATCCCTCCCTCCATCTTCCACTCCTCATACCCATAAATTCAGGCAACACGCTTATAAGAGAAGACATCTCCATCAAGTATATGATTCTTACTTAAGAACTACTACCTGAAAGAGGAAGAACAGAACAAACACCAGAGGAAATGATATGTCAGCTTGATGTCAAGAAAAGTTGGGATTCTGTACAATGAAAAGTGAGGCATAAATGATGTTTTTTATTTAGCCCAAATTAGTGTCGAGTTCAGGATTATTTTCAATCATTCTTAAGAAAAGACTAGGAGGGACACCTGGGTGGCTCAGTCAGCTATGCGTCTGACTTCAGCTCAGGTCATGATCTCATGGTTGGTGAGTTTGAGCCTCACATTAGGCTCTGTGCTGATGGCCTGGAACCTGACTCAGATTCTCTGTCTCCTTCTCTCTCTCTCTGCCCATCCCCTGCTCACTCGCTCGCTCTCTTGCTTTCTCTCCCTCTCCCAAAAATAAATAAATAGGGGCACCTGGGTGGCTCAGTTGGCTAAGCATCCAACTTTGGCTGAGATCATGATCTCACAGTTGTGGGTTCAAGCCCCATGTTGGGCTCCGTGCTGATAGCTCAAAGTCTGGAGCCTGCTTCGAATTCTGTGTCTCCCTCTCTCCCTGCCCCTCTCCCACTCGCACTCTGCTTCTCTCTCTTTCTCTCTCTCTCAAAAATAAATAAACATTTAAAAATAAAAATAAATAAATAAACATTTTTTAAAAGACTATGAAACTGGCTCTACTATATGAAAGAAGCCAGGATCTCTGTTCTCAGCAAAGCTTAGACAAAACGTATCCTGTGTCTAGACAACGTGGCTTAAGCTACATCAAAGCTATAATTTTCGTGGATGAACGGGAGTGGGAGTGGGAGGGAGGTTCAAGCTTCCAGGTATGGAATGAATAAGTCATGGGAATAAAATAAAATACAGTCGATGGTATTGTAATAGTGTTGTATGGTGACAGGTGGTAGCCACACTTGTGAACATAGCACAAAGTATAGAGAAGCTGAATCCTGATGTTGTCCACCTGAAAACACTGTGACACTGTGTGTCAACCATACACACAAAACAAACTTGGAAACATATTTTTCAAATAAAAGAATAAATAACAGGGCGCCTGAGTGGCTCAGTCGGTGAAGCGTCCGACTTCGGCTCAGGTCATGATCTCACGGCTCGTGAGTTCGAGCCCCGCGTCGGGCTCTGTGCTGACAGCTCAGAGCCTGGAGCCCGCTTCAGATTCTGTGTCTCCCTCTGTCTGCCCCTCCGCTGCTTGCACTCTGTCTCTCTCATTGTCTCAAGAATAAATAAACATTAAAAAAAAAGAATAAATAACAGTGACAGAATTATCATAATCATCTATATGGATATCAGAATTTAAAAATGGTACTAATAGATCTGACACTTCTACTTTACCAGTGGGATCCCGTAACCTGGGTAACTCCACATTCAGATTAGATGAAATATGAACCTTTTCATCAGGTGAATTGCAGAGTAGCCTGAGATTTAAGGCATGACTATCGATTAGAGGTGTCAATATTGACTTTTCGTCCATGCTGCAGCAATTTGGTTCCTATTTGTAGGCCTTTAATTAGTAATTGTTTGTGTGTGTAGAGAGAGACAGACAGGGAAAGGGGAAACAGAGAGACAGAGAGACATAGAGAGAGATTGTGACAAAGTGAGACTTGATAATCCAATGTAGAAGGTTGTCTAACCATCCCCAAGCATCTTATCTCTCAGCAGAAGTTCACGAGGGAAGGCAGGGAGACTAAGAGAAATCTGCTTTTTTAAGAACTCACCTTACAGTATGTGATTCATTTCAGTACAAAACTCACCTGTGTTTTTTCTTCAAGTTTTTCACTATCTGTGTCAAGGAAGTAGTTTGCAAGCCATTACTCAAAGAACAGAGGTACCTGTGATTCCTTGGTGAGAAAGAGTGGCTCGTTTCTATTCAAGGACCCAACTGGTTCAAGCACAGGGAATGGAAACTAACAAAGCTAGATGGGTAGGGACTTAACTGGATTCAAGATCTCCGGGGCGGGGACTCCTCTTGGGTCTTCAGGTTCCCTTGATGAGCAGAAAAACAAGAAACTAATCAAAGGTTTTTAACAATTGTTTTTAATATATTTCCCACTGTGTTTGCTTTTTGAACCCTCCTGAGATGAGTTCATGTCTCTCTGAAACTAGTATTTATAATTAAGAGGAAGGGAAGAGGACCCAGTTACCTTTTTCCCTCAATAGTGATGCAGATAAACACACAATTGCTGACTCTCAACTTAAAATTGTCCAGAACCCATAAATGGTCACCACCTGTCCCTACACTCTCCATCTGAATGCAACTCTCTCTTCCACTATCTTTTTGAGGTGTGTTTAAAATATATCAATTTCTAAACTTGTTTTATTGTTTCAAGTTTTAGAGTGACTTTGCCAAGGAAATACCTAAGGATACGTAACTATTTCCCACTTGTGTAACTAATAGATTGCATTGCTATCATAACTTTTATTGTCTCTATAAGCATGTGTAAACACACGGTATATTGAAGTGTATCTTCTTTTGTAAATTAGCTTTTCTTGAACTTTACTGATTTCTTTCTTTTAAGGTAATAGTCTTTTTCTTATTGTTTTGTCTGAACTTTTACAAATTAAGATAGCGAATTCAAGTTACTAATATCAACATCTACTGCTGGCTCAGACAAAAGAAAAAGCTTCATTACACATAGAGTTGGCACAAATCTGTATAATTATAGTACCTTCTTTAGGAAAGCAATACGACAATAGTTATTGAATGTAAGATTATATATACTCTTAATTCTAGTAATTCCACTCCAGGAGTCTATTCATGATTATAAAAGCACCAGTATATAAGGGTCTTTATTCAAACACGTGTGTTGATACATGGTTTGTAGTGGTGACACAATTGAAAACCAAAGTATCCCTAAAGAGAATAAATCATGACAATGCTGCATCATGAAACATTAAGCAGCTACTAAAAGACTGAATTTCAACCACACCAGTTAACTCTGAGGAACTTGCAAGGGACATTTTGAATGGGGAGGGGGAACACGAGGCACAGAGTACGGTTAGCATCATGCAGCTTTGGTAAAGCAAATAATCACATTGTATAATACGGGGACATGCAGAAGGGAGTGGAAGGATATAAGTGAGGTTATTAATCTGGAGTTGAGAAGTTGAGAGTTTGTTGAAAAACACACAAAAAAATTAAAAATAAGAATAATAATATGGCATATCTGATGTAATCTAATTACTTTAAAGTTATATTCATTATTATCTTCATAAAAAACAGAAAATAGGGGCACCTGGGCAGCTCAGTCAGTTGAGCGTCTGACTTCTGCTCCAGTCATGATGTCCCAGTTCAAAGGTTCAAGCCCCACATTGGGCTCTCTGCTGTCAGCACAGAGACTACTTTGGATCCTCTGTCTCCGTCTCTCTCTGCCCCTCCCCCACTTGTGTGTGTGCCCGCTCTCTCTCTCTCTCTCTCTCAAAAATAAATAAACATTAAAAAAAACAGAAAATAAAAGAATTGGATTTTAATCTACTGACCTGTAGGGATGTCAACATTATATATTTTAAGTAAAAAAGGCAAGCTAAACAAAAATTTATATTTCTATAAATTTATGAATTTATAATAATATTTTACATTAAAACACATTCTCCTCCCCACCCACACTCATGTAACTAATGCCTAGAAAGCCAAAGAATCAAACTTGAAAGTGGAACAAGAGACAGGAAGGCCAGGCAGAATTATTTCAAATTCATGCCTAATAAACATGTGGTGACAGTCCACTGACATTTCCATGGGGGAGTTCGTCCACAGGACCTTACCATCACCATAGACGTAAACCCCTTGACACACTGTGGGATGCTGTCACCCTGCCTTTCAAAATTCTACGTTGCTAATCCTGTCATGCCCATCATCTGAATCATCCTCTCTTGTATGTGCCTTTTGTTGCCCTTGCTTCTGACCCAACTCTAGGTTGATATATCTCATTGGTCAAGTCTACATCCCATGTCCATGTTCCATATCTGCTAGAAGGAATGGGAAAGCCTCTGGTAATTTCTGTTTCTATAGCAAAATGCAGGCCCACTTCCAGGAAGAGAGTTTAAATGATACACAGCCAAAATATATGAACAAGTAAGTATTCCAAAAAAGATCCATGACTGTCCACCACACTGACCGCACGCCATTTGTGTACCTCTTTCCCTTCCTATTTTACACACACACAATGTCAGCACTTAATACAGTGCAACTGTATTCCTAAGGTCACTCCCTTCACAGAGGGAGCCATTTTGATATATCGCCATTTATTTCATCCAGATCCAAATCTGAAATCTCTGAGTGATGTCACTTCCAACTCTGGTCTGAGGCAATCCTAACTCAACGTGGTGTGCCCTATGGGCAAAATGGTAAAATCGCCACGAATACGTCTTAAATATAATAATGGAGTAATAATATAATATAAAAATAGAGGGGAGGAAAGTAAAACATGGAAATAAACACACACAAAAGCATTGTAGAAATACATGTAGAAGGTACCAGACTTACTTTGCAACTGACTGTGAGGTAGTAGCTAACATTAGGACTTCTGTCTTCTTCGACACATTTTCTTATCAGGAAACTCAGCATGTCAATGCTGCCAATGGGGTGAATCACACCGTTATTTCCGCAAGACACGAACAGGTATTGATCTTGCCAATTAATGCTGCAGTCGTTTATGATTAATTTTTACCTCCTACTGTTGTTATATGCAGAGGCATTCCTTAGAATTATCGAGATTCACTGTCTGAGTGAGGAAGAAGGCAAAGTAGAAAATTACCGCCCTATGCGTTAGTGCAAATATTTTTTCAGCGGGGGGGGGAAAGCCAGTAATTCCACAATTTTGTATGACACGCCAAATATTATTCATCATGCAATGTGTCAAGAAAATGAAACCCTCCATGTGGAAATAAGAAGACCAGGGAACTCATATCCTTCATCCTATGTCATTACATCATACAGAGGCTTTGAACTACCTATTTGGTACTTCCGGAGTAACATGAAATAAAAAACGTGAGCACAGTACAAGCTGACTTTCCTGAACGTTGTCAAAACTGGAACAGATTTTGTAGACTAGCCTAACTCACCCCAAGGCAACTAGATGGCCAGAAATGTCACTGACGTGGCAGTTTGTTTCCATAGGTTTTCCTCTCACGGTGTGGTACACATACAAATTTGCAGGGCATCTGGATTTTATCTTCTATTTCCCACTCACCAGCTCCTATTGGCACGATGTTACCGACACAGTAGCCTCTGAGTCTGTGAGCGCACAGCCACTAAAGTTAAATTGTTACCCAATAACCGTGATCCAAAACAGTACCTGTCCCCTGATAAAAGTTAACTTGGAATAAATAAATTCATGGTGTAGAAAAAATTCTTTTTAAAAGACACAAAAATATCATTCTTTTTTATGGCTGAATATATTTATTTATAAATTTATAAATTTATTTATAAATTTATATAAATATAAATTTTGTATATATTTATTCCACCTCTTCTTTTCTCCACTCACCAGGCGACGGACATTAGGGCTCTTTCCATAAGTTAGCTATTATAGATAATGCTACCATAAACATCAACGTGCATGTTTCCCCTCGGATTAGCATTTTTTTGTATTCTTTGGGTAAATACCTAGTAATGAAACTGCTGGATAGTAAGGTGATGGGGAATAAGAAGGGCACTTGTGATAAGTGCCGTGTGTTGTACGTAAGTGATGAATCACTAAATTGTACATCTGAAACCAACATTACACTGTTTATTAACCATTACACTGTTTATTAACTAACTGGAATTTAGATAAACACTTAAAAAAGACACAACAAGAACTAAGTAAAAATTCTTAATTTTGTTATTGTTGAATTATCGAAAACATCCTAAAGACAGAGAAGGGGTAAATTACATCTTAAGAGAAAATACTACACATAAACTAAGGAGAAAATAAAAAGTATTAGTAGTTGTAATACAGAAAAATATATACAGCAAGAAGTAAAAATAAATACAAATAAATATAATAGACAAAAGGCACATAGGCTTTCCAGAAAAATGGAAAATTAGAAAGGTTGAAAAAAAAACAAGGAAAGCATGCTCAACCTCCTTAGTAATCAGGGAAATGCATGTTAAAGCTACGATAACATATAATTTCATACTTTCAAGATTAGATTTTAAAATGTGTCAACGGTGGGGCACCTGGGCGGATCAGTCAGTTAAGCCTCTGGCTTCTGCTCAGGTCATGATCTCACGGTTCATGAGTTCGAGTCCCACATCCGGCTCACCGCTGTCAGCACAGAGCCTGCTTCAGACCCCCTGTCCCCTCCCCCGACCCTTCCCCCCTCTCAAAATTAAATAAGGATTTTTTTTTAAATGTGACAACTGTGTATATACCAAGTACTAGCAAGAATGTGGACCGCAAGAGCCCTCTTACTCTCCTAGTTAACGTGCATATTGGTATGAATGCTAGATTTTCAATACAGTTACAAATCTGTATACTGTGTGGCCCAGCAGTGCCTCTCCAGCGACCTACATAGATTTGTACATATGTGTTTCCTATCACATATCCAGCTCTGCTTACGTGTAGAAAAAAAAAAATATTCACAACTCAAGCGCTGTTTGGAAAGAGAAGAGTGTGAATGGAGAGGGAGAAGAAAAATGTGCTTTGTTCATAAAAGAAATACCACAGAAGTAAGAAAAAAAAGGCAGATAAAGCAAGTCATGAAAATCAGTGAGTCTCAAAAGCATCATTTTTAAGTAAGAATACTGCTGGATGATTCCACTGATACAAAGTTCAAAATAGGAATGAACACATATTTGGTAAGCTTACAAAAGAAAATCAAGGAAAGGAATCACAGAAGTTTCAGGAGAGAGGCGCCTGGGTGGCTCAGTGGGTTAAGTGTCCAACTCTTAATTTTGCCTCGGGTCATGACCTCATGGTTCCTGAGTTCAAGCCCCACATCAGGATGTGTGCTGATGGTGTGGAGCCTACTTGGGATTCTGTCTCCCTCTCTCTCTGCCCCTCCCCTGCTCGCTTTCTATCTCTTTCTCCAAATAAATAAAAATAAACTTTAAACCAATTATTAAAACAAAGAAAATATGCAGATTCCAACTTCTTAGACCCTTCCCATAAGTTGTTACTTATATTAGAATTTGCCACCACCACCCCCCCCTCCCCTGCAGAGATCTTCTATGACCCCATCCATAAAGAAAATCAGTTGTGAAGAAAAGGAGTTGTGGAGTGCGAAAACCACCACGTAGGCTCCCTAATATACATAAAATATCTTTCCTGACATTCCAAGGCCAAGGATCCACACCAGAATTTAGAACCAAAGCCCCAATTTGCAATCAAGTATTCTTTTGCCTCGTATTATTCTATGTAACTATTTATTCCTATCAGGAATATCACAGAACTTAAAAAGTTCCCTTTGACAGGGGGACAAAGAAGTGTTTGGATTCCTAAATTCCTTCCACTTTCTCTCTATATGTCGAATTCTCCCTTAGCAGAACCCCAAATATGACTTAAAATCTGTATCATGAAGAAGTATAGGAAAACTAGGAAATCGTATCCTTATAATAGGAAAAGGTACTGATAAGTACAAGCTGAAATACCTGATACTGATTTTATGTAATTTTTAAAAATTTTTTTAATGTTTATTTATTTTTTAAGGGAGAGACAGAGCATGAGTGGGGGAGGAACAGAGAGAGAGGGAGACACAGAATCCGAAGCAGGCTTCAGGCTCTGAGCTGTCAGCACAGAGCCCAAGGCAGGTCTCGAACCCATGAACCGTGAGATCATGACCTGAGCTGAAGTCAGACGCCCAACCGACTGAGCCGCCCAGGCGCCCCTGAGTTTATGTAATTTTTAAAATGGAGAATGGCTCGTGCAAAAAACAGACCAAGTGCAAAGTGGTGTCTCACAACACATTACTTAAAATTTCCACACCAACAGTGGTTCAAAGTAAATAATTAAAACATACTAAAAAAACAAAAACTTTTACAACAGATATTTATTGATCTATAGTTTGCCCAGCAGTATTCCAGAACTAAAGCTCCTCTATTCTCATACATGGGGGATTCTTTGTCATAGATCTACCTAGACTTGTAGGGGATTTTTATCTGCTACCTACACAGTACAATCTCACCTTGGAAAGAGTCCTTATTCTCTTTAGAATTCAGTTTTTTTTAAGTGTATACGGGGGTGTGCTCTAGACCATTTCTCTAAAAGTCCTTCCTGGTCTAATCTAAGTGTGTTTGACTTTTAAGGGATTGCCAAAATTTTATACTCCATCTAGCTTATTTGCATATTGGGTGATCAAGACATTTCTGCCTGAAACAGTGTTGCCTCTCCTAGAGATGTACTTTTTCAATCTGAGTGAAATTCAAAGGGCACTTGTAAGTAATTAACATATGGCATTCATGTAGCATCTTTGGCTTTAAAGTTCTTTCAGATTCCATCCCCACATCTTTATGGCATAAACAGATAAGGCAACATTATCTCCAATTTACAGGTGAGAAATAGAAGGAGTGATCCTTCCTGACTCCTAATCAAGTGTGTGCTCCTAGCAGAATCCCAAGCTACAGAGACACTACTAGCAACTAGGTCAACTTCCTGGAATAGACTTAGCAAACATTTTGCTCTTAACAAAGCCCACTGCAACTTGTTTTCATGCAAGTTAATTGCCCCTGAAGGGTGAAGCAGAAGTGATGTCAGCCCAACCCCTACCCCATGGGGACTACAGGAAGGAAGGAAGAAGCTGCTTGACAGAAAGTTGAGACTCCAGAGATCAAAGCCCGGGGACATCGCTGCCAACACTTTCAAAAAGGCTACGCAGAGGAGGGATGAGCCCAGAGAACTGCACAGAAAAAAAAACACAGTGACAAAACCAAGTAGGGGCATGTCAGAGGAGCCCTGGGAATCTGTCCAGCTCAAAAAGGTGCTTCCACAGGAACAGCAAAGAGCAAGAAGCTGAAGCAAGCGACAGACCATGACCTCATAGCAGATTCACAGCCAGGTGGTGGCCTTCAGAAGAGAAGACTCCAGAAGGGAGGCAGAGGTGTAGTAATGGAAATTCTTCTGACATACATATTTATTAAAAGTATGTGAGAGGTTTTGGGAAAACAGAAGACAGCCAAGATTTCCTAACGGCATGTGCTTTACACATACATGGTGGGGAGGGAAGGACCTTCACACTCTACTCACCAAAGACCAGTTCACCTCTCAGAGTTTTCTGACCCAGATGAGCTTCAGGGTCTACCTTAAGCCTAGTTCAGCTCATACAGGGTTTGAAATGGCCAGAGAAAGCTAGTATATGGGTTCTAATGTCCTTTTCCCCAAGACCGCTTATGGAGACTACTTTTTTTCCCCATCACATAGATGAAAATATCATATATTGATAATATCATGTGATCCTGACTAAATAGTCTACACCACGTAACGGTGGCAGTTTTCGTTTCTAATAGGTAAAGGCGGGCATTTTTTTGTTTTCCCAGGGGAGACATTATTTCTGTGTAGAGAGAACAAGAAACTATAAAAATGAAAGAGGATAGAGATGGCAGGGAAGCAGGGAGACAATAAAAAAAAGTAGAGTACAAAAGAGGATTGAAGCTAGCAGGAAAGTTGATCTTCTCTGTGTAAGAACCAAATTTAAAAACTAAATTTGAAAGGTGAGTTGATATGGATGCAGGAGAGATTGTAATTCCTCGTTTGGGATGGGAATCTAAGCCAGCTCTCAATCTCTCTCTCTTTCTCTCTCTCTCTCTCTCTCTCTCTCTCTCTCTCTCTGTCCCCAAAGGAGAAACTGAAACTAAGAATATTAAAAGACTTGTTCAAAACATTGTAACTCATAAGTAGTGACAGTCTCAGTAATGGAATTCTTATGATTTCAGGAGCTAGATTTAACACCTAACTGATATTATCCTGGATTCAGTGCCGAGCTAACAGGAGCATCCAGACAGAAGGCAATGCATTTATTCAATAAGATTTAAGCATTGAGGAGGGCACCTTTTGGGAGGAGCACTGGGTGTTGTATGGAAAGCAATTTGACAATAAATTTCATTAAAAAAAAAAAAGATTTAAGAGTCTTCCAGTGCTAGATATGCCACAAACATGGGATGAAAAACAAATGAGACTGAGTTCATTTGGAGCTCGCAGTCTAATGGCGGAAATCAGGTACTCAGAAGGGTAAATTGCAGCCTATAGACACACGAAGGACTGTGGAAGCTACAAGGAACGTGTGACCATTTGGGAGAAATTGAGAAAAGGCTTTACTCAGTGGATCACCAATGAATGGGATCTTGAAAGATTAGTGGAAATTTTTCAGGCATCTGAAGAACAAGGTCATTCTAGAGTAAAGGGACTGATGTATAAAGAAATAGGAAAGAATATCTGGGGACAGCACACATTTGTGGGATGGAGCACAGAGAGAGGAGGCTAAGGAAGGAGAGGAGTAAACACGTATTATAAAATTCCTTGTTCTAGGGACGCCTGGGTAGCTCAGTCGGTTGAGCAACCGACTTCGGCTCAGATCATGATACCACGGTTGGTGGGTTCGAGCCCTGCGTCGGGCTCTGTGCTGACAGCTTGGAGCCTGGAGCCTGCTTCAGATTCTGTGTCTCCCTCTCTCTCTGCTCCTCCCCCACTCACGCTCCGTTTCTGTCTCAAAAACGAATAGATGTTAAAGAAAATAATTTTAATAAAAAAATAAAATTCCTTGTTCTAGAGGCCATGCCAGTAATTTTGCACTTTCCCCTTGGCTACTGTGGTGCTAATAAAGGTTGGTAATCAAGAAAGCATCTAGGAAATCTCTCCGAATTTTCTCCAAAATTCTTTCAGAATAGATTCTGTACTTCTATGGTGAGCGATTATCCAGTTTCTATGTGGTTTAGACCCTTCCTTGGGGTGACCACCTGTCTCAGTCTGCCCTGAACTCTCCTAGGTTTAACAAGGAAAGTCTCATGACCAGGAAATTGTTTAGTCCCCAGAAAGCTTGTTTTCACTGATAAGAGTAGTCTCTGTGGCACTGAAGAATATTGGAAGGGATAAGTTTACAGATTCATGGTGTAGAAGGAGAAAGGAAGAGCCAGATGGCAGTGTTTCGTCTTTTGCCCTGCAGAAGGTCCAACTAGAAATCAAATTTCATGCCACATCCCTGAAGCCTTCTGAGGGATTCTGGGAGGACCCTGCGTCCTCAGGAAGGTGACACGCCATTTTGGATGCTTGACTCCACTTGGTAAACGGACCATAAAAGCAAAACTGGGTGGAAGGAAGGTGACATTAGGAAAGATCTCCTCACATGGGCCCTCAGTGTCTGGAAGAGCTCTGGCCATGTCCCTGGTTTCTCCCTTTCACGTGGCTGATGCCAGTCACCTGTAGTCCTGGGACAAAAGGCTCTTTGTGTTGTTGCTTCAAATCTGGGGACTTAGATGTGCTGTGGGACAACTTACAGGAAACTACATAGATTCACTTCAGACCTGAGGCACAAATGCAATGACTGAATTTGCCTCATACGGAGAACCACACCACATAGCGGATGGAAAATAATAACTAATGTTGACTGAGTGCTGCTGTGGATTATGTGAATTTATTCAATCCTTACAATGATTCCATGAAGTGGACACTATGATTGTCCCCACTTATACAATTAGGCAAGGAAAGGGGAAATGGTTTTCCAAGTTTGCCAATGAGTATAAACGGAAGAGCTAGGATTTTTAATTCTGGTCTGACCTCTGAGGCCATGCTCTTAGGATATAACGCATGCTTCCTTAGTGAATGAACAGATAGACGGATGCATGGATGGGTGGATTGACAGATGGGCTGCACTTATCCAGAAGCAGAGAGAAGAGATGACAACAGGTCCCCTTTGGTTGAGATTTGGTATTTCTTCACTATCCTGAAAGATTTTTAAATGGCATGTGTATTTTTGAGGTACAGTTTATGAACATAGTTATTTATAGCTCCCATGCCATTCGATGTGTAGCCCATACAATGCATGTTTAAAAATCTATGCTGATTTTTATTGCACACACCTACATTAGGAGCTGTTGTTAAAAAATAAATAAGCTGTGGGGCGCCTGGGTGGCTCAGCCAGTTGAGCGTCCGGCTTCGGCTCAGGTCATGATCTCACGGTTTGTGAGTTCTAGCCCCGAGTCGGGCTTTGTGCTGACAGCTCAGAGCCTGGATTCTGAAGCCTGTTTGGGATTCTGTGTCTCCCTCTCTCTCTGTTCCTCCCCCACTCATGCTCTCTCGCGCTCTCTCTCTCTCTCAAAAATAAATAAACATTAAAAAATAAAATTAAATACATAAATAAATAAATAAGCTGTTACTTACCTCTCTGGTATACAGAGCAGAGATCAAAGTTAGGAACACCATGGAATAGCCATTTCTTCATGAATCGATTTAGGGTTTATGTGACTGTACTACTTCCTTGCATAAAAGGCTCTGTGTATGGTCTTTCCTTCCTTCACTCTCCCGAATTACATACAGATAATCTGTTACATAGGTTTTAAACTTGGACAAAACAGTTACTCCATGGAACCCAGCAGAATCCCAAAATCAAGGGTTGGGCAGGTAGGTGGGCGTGAGGGGTGGTTGGGGGTGGGATTACAGAATGATTGAGAACAAGAGCTAGGGCATAATCTCTCTTTCTGAGATGTCTCTCTGAGACCCTTCTCTGTCCGTGTTTGGGAACAGCACAGGATATGTGTTCCATGCCTAGAGAATCTAAAGGGCCTTGAGCTCTCCTTTCTGCTACTTCTTCTAGCAGATGTGAACAGCAAGGAAATGCACAGTGGAAACCAGACTTCTGTGTCTCACTTCATTTTGGTGGGCCTGCACCACCCACCGCAGCTGGGGGTGCCGCTCTTCCTGGCTTTCCTGGTCATCTATGCCCTCACTGTCTCTGGCAATGGGCTCATCATCTTCACCATCTTGGTGGACACCCGGCTCCACCGCCCCATGTACTGGTTCCTGTGTCATCTCTCCTTCTTGGACGTGACCGTTTCCTCTGCCATTGTCCCCAAGATGCTAGCTGGCTTTGTCTTGGATAGCAGGGTCATCTCCTTTGGAGGCTGTGTAATCCAACTCTTTTCTTTCCATTTCCTGGGCTGTACTGAATGCTTCCTTTACACGCTCATGGCTTATGATCGCTTTTTGGCCATCTGTAAGCCTTTACATTATGCCACCATCATGACCCGGAACGTCTGTAATTACCTGGCTTTGGGCACCTGGCTGGGAGGTACCCTCCACTCACTTTTCCAAACAAGCTTCATATTCCGGCTGCCCTTCTGTGGCCCAAACCAGGTAGACTACTTCTTCTGTGACATTCCCGCCATGCTGCGTCTAGCCTGTGCTGACATCACCATCAATGAGCTGGTCACCTTTGTGGACATTGGGTTCTTGGCCCTCACCTGCTTCATGCTCATCCTCACTTCCTATGGGTATATAGTGGTTGCCATCCTGCAAATCCAGTCCACTGATGGACGCCGCAACGCCTTCTCCACCTGTGCTGCCCACCTCACTGTTGTCATTGTTTACTATGTGCCCTGCACCTTCATTTACCTTCGCCCTGGCTCTCAGGAACCCCTGGATGGAGTGGTCGCCGTCTTCTACACTGTCATCACCCCCTTGCTTAACCCCATCGTCTACACGCTCCGCAACAAAGAGATGAAGGCAGCATTGTGGAGGCTGGGAGGTCGCAAGGATGTGCTGCCTCACTGACTCAGGCATTGCAGACATGCAGAAGACACTAGAATTTAGGGCACCAGATGGGACATCCGTAACCGGGGAGTTTTTTTTTTTTTTTTTTTTTTTTTTTTTTTTTTTTTTAATTTTTTTTTTTTTCAACATTTATTTATTTTTGGGACAGAGAGAGACAGAGCATGAACGGGGGAGGGGCAGAGAGAGAGGGAGACACAGAATCGGAAACAGGCTCCAGGCTCTGAGCCATCAGCCCAGAGCCTGACGCGGGGCTCAAACTCACGGACTGCGAGATCGTGACCTGGCTGAAGTCGGACGCCCAACCGACTGCGCCACCCAGGCGCCCCAACCGGGGAGTTTTTAAGACAGAGAGGAAAGAAGGATCCATGCAGAGAGTAGAAACTCCTAGGTGCAGAGGTGGAAACTCAAGAAAGTTTCCTGCTTTCAGACATGATTTTTCCATATTTCTTCTTTCAATTCCAATGGAGATCGGGCAAAACAACTCAGCAAGGATGGCAGCTTGTGGAGAAGATCCAAGATAAGTAAAATATCCACATGAAAAGCCTATTTCTCTGTGGCATCAACCTACATGTTATTGCTTCTAAGCCTTGAGCTGATACCCATATTGCTTTTTACATGTTACAAATAACCTTCATGCAAAACTTGAATTCAAGTTTCTCCAATGTTAAAAATAGTAACTAAGGGGGCACCTGGGTGGTTTAGTCAGTTAAGCTTCCACCTTTGGCCCAGGTCATGACCACACAGTTCATGGGTTCAATCCCCACGTGGGGCTCTGGGCGGACGGCTCAGATCCTGGAGCCTGCTTCGGATTCTGTGTCTCCCTCTCTCTCTGCCCCTCCCCTGGTTGTGTGTTCTCTTTCTCTCAAAAATGAATAAATGTTTAAAAAAATCTCTAAAAAATATGCTACTTCAAAAAAACTTTTTTAATGTTTATTTATTTTTTGACAGAAAGAGCCAGAGTGCCAGTGGGGGAGGGGCAGAGAAAGAGGGAGACATAGGATCTGAAGCAGGCTCCAGGCTCTGGGCTGTTATGACAGCACAGAGCCCAACACGGGGCTCAAACTCACAGACCACGAGATCATGACCTGAGCCGAAGTCAGACACGTAACCAACTGAGCCACCCAGGCGCCCCCTCTACCTTTTAAATATATTAAATTCTTACATGTACTTGATCTTATTTCAGAATATCATATATATATGTATATGATATACATATATCTATATACACACTATATATGTGTATATATATATCTTATATATATGTGTATATATATCTTATATATCTATCTTATATATATACACATATATAAAATATAGGTTCCATTAATATATGTCTGTTAGCACAAATTTTTTGAATAGCTGCATTAAAAAAATACTTTTAAATACCCAGTAAGGCTACTCTCCCATCTTTTCTATTCATATTTAGATTATTTCCAGCTATTATATTTATTTAGGTGCATTTATTTATTATATTTATTTAGGTGCATATACAAATGCACCTATATTTTACAAACCTATATTTTATAGGTTATTTGTATGCTGTATATCATAGTGTATCATATATTATGTTATTATAAATGTCTTGATTTATATGTTTTGCTGTCATGACCTAATAGTCATTCTAAGTTAATGTTTTTATATATCTGCTCAGATTACTTATGTGTTATTTTTTTTAAACTTTAGTATTCAGCAAAAAATCTGATTATCCTTATTTCTGAATTCTTAGAGAACATTTCAATTTACCTCTCCTTCACTTAACCTCTCTAGGACTCATTTTCTTTACCTGTAAAATAAAGTTAAGCAAGATGATCTCTAAGCTACCTTTTATTTTAATATTCGAAAGCTCTATAATTGTTCTATTCCCACTGCTTCCATGAAATTTTCTTAAAATTGGCGTGTGCAGGCAAACTTCTTAAGAGAGAAATAGGAAAAGAGGAGTCACAGAAAAATATCAAAGATCGATAGCCAGTAGCCAGATTTTTTCATCCATCACTTACGTGCCAGAAGTGATAAAATATAGTATGGACAATTTTATCAAAAATTTGTTTTCTATTTGCACTTGTTGCCTAGTTTGACAATTCCATTATATTCCAAGGGCCAGGATAGAACTAAGTGATAGAAGTTAGATATCATTATTTAAACTGCATGTAAAGAATATTCTAATATAGATGAACTGTCCAATAGTGTAATAGTCTTTTCTGCAAAACAGTAGTATTGTCACACTGAAAGAGTCATGGGGAAATTGGTGGGTTGGG
This sequence comes from Panthera tigris, assembly GCF_018350195.1. Lineage (NCBI taxonomy): Eukaryota > Metazoa > Chordata > Mammalia > Carnivora > Felidae > Panthera > Panthera tigris. Next base: position 20,886,733 of record NC_056669.1, on the reverse strand, counting down.
TAACTAGTTGAGAAAAAGTGAGGATGTTGTACTCTGTCCCATGTCCCAGGGTTAATGGCCACTGTTAACAGATCACTCATCATGTATCGTTATTTCCATTTTAAAAATGTGGAGTTGCAGGGCGCCTGGGTGGCTCAGTCGATTAAGCTTCTGACTCTTGATGTCAGCTCAGGTCTTGATCTCAGGGTCATGAGTTCAAGCCCCGCATTGGGCTCCGCACCAGGTGTGAAGCTTACTTTAAAAAAAAAAACAAAAACATTTTTTAATGCGGAGTTGACATACTGAGCATGAGATGAGGAGTTGAGCCTTCCTGCCAATAAGTGATGATGATAAGATATCAGCCCAAGTCCATCTGACTCCAAAGTTCATGCCCTTTTCTCTGTGCTCTTTCAAAGATGCTTCTGGAAAGCACAAACATAGGTAGCACAGTCCTTCTTCCTGGGGGTATGATACACACACGGAGAAGAATGACGTAGTACATTTGACAGTTTGGGAATGGGACACCTAACAGAATACACTGTAAATACCGCTGGATTTCCAGAGGAGCTAAAACACTCTTAGAGTAGAAAGACCTCCTAGAGGAGAAAAACTTGATCTTAATTTCAAATAGTGGCTTAGATTCTTGCGTCTCAAAGTGCAACCTATGAAATAGCAGCATGGGCATCACAGGGAGCTGTTCAGAAAGGCGGAACCCCAGGCCCTCCTCCAGACCTGCCGACTTAAGACTTGTATCCGAAGATTCTCATATGCACAACAGCGTCTAAGAAGCTTTTTGAAGCTAATGAAGACATTAGTAGATAAAAAATGAAGATTGAGAGGCGCCTACGTGGCTCAGTCAGTGAAGCGTCTGACTCTTGATTTTCACCCAGATCTTGATCTCAGCGTTGTGAGTTCAAGCCCCATGTTGGGCTCCATGCTGGGTGTTGAGCCTACTTTAAAAAAAAAAAAAATGAGGGTTGATTTCTTCAAGGCAAAATAGAGCAGAGTGAGAAGAATGGGAGGAAGTTATGGTAAATTTAAGAGAGGGTGAGAAAATCTACTTGAATAGAGAAACGTACTGAATAGAGGAAGGGTGTAGGAAAGAAGAATAAATAGATAACAAGTAGTCAGGTTTTAGATAGTCTTGAATTATTAAGTGAAAATGTTATGCAGCATAGTAAGGAAGCGTGTGAGGTTGGGTGGTTAGCATTTCTGGGAGGGGGGCCGTTTGAGATAACCCAGTGGGGATTGAATCAGGCAGTGATGTGCAGGATGGAGTGAATCATTAAAGGAGAGAGATGAGAACTGAGGAAACCTTATAGTGAAAGGGTGGGCCTACGCCGGCCGACTCCATCTTGTTCTGTGTCCTTCACCTTGACCACACCTCCTCCCCTTGAGTAACCCCCCCCCCTCACCTGCCTAACAGGACTCGGACCCTTCCCCAGGACCCTTCCCCAGCCAATCGGCTGAGGCCATAGCCATTACCTCACCAACTGCCCCTAGGCCCCAATAAAACCTTTGTCCTTTTGAAACTCGCTCTCTTTCCCTGGTATCTCACTGCTGCATCGGTGCAGGTAGGGGATTGAGCTCGAGCTAGCTCGAATAAAGGCTCTTTGCTTTTGCATCGGACTCGGCTCCCTAGTGGTCTTTGGGGATCACGAATTCTGGGCATAACAATAGGAGGCTATTTTTCTAATCATCCAACTGTGATGAAATAAGAGAATAATGGTAACGGTTATAAAAATTAAGATGCAGATACGGGGGGGGGGGCGCCTGGGTGACTCAGTGGGTGAAGCATCCAACTTCAGTTCAGGTCATGATCTCATGGTTTGTGGATTCGAGTCCCACATTGGACTCTGTGCTGACAGCTCAGAGCCTGGAGCCTGCTTCAGATTCGGTCTCCCTCTCTCTCTCTCTCTCTCTCTCTCTCTGCCCTTCCCCTGCTCACACTCTGTCTCTCTCTCTCTTTCTCAAAAATAAACATTTGAAAAAAATTCTTTTAATTTAAAAAAAGAAGCAGATACAAATGGAGCTGTATCTCAGAACTGAAGTCTAGTTGGATTGAAATGAAAAAGAAAAATTCAAACAGAACTTTGGTGTTGAACTTGATCCATTGAAAAGATTGGAAAGGGTGTGTGCTGAAGACATTTCCTAAAAATTCAAGGAGACAAAATCTGTGGAAGATCATGCCATAAACCACAGGAATATCCCTTTCTGACTATTCAGTGAATACACAATCCAAAGCTTTGGAAGAATCTATAAAGCTCGGACTATAAAAAGCTCGCTCTGGATGTGTGGAGGATGGGACTACTGTGTTCCTACCAATGTAATGAAATAGGGACTCCACGCAATAGTTTATACAGGTTTGATAAACTTTTCCACACCCCCTAGAAATAAGGCCTTGCCCATCAACATCTGCAGCTCTAAAAACCCTTTAAAAAGCAGGATAGGAAAAGTCTGGGAGAAATCAAGCTTTGCAAGACCTTCAGTGGGATTTTCCAGGCTCTCTTGGAGATAACGTATTTACTCAGATAGGACATTACGTATACCCCATGTGCCTAATGCAGTGAGCAATCTCTCTACTGAGAGATTCATTGAGAAAGGAAGTAGGCAATGATAAAAGTCAGTGACTTTTGAGGACCTGCAGAGTAATCTTCTATGTCTTTAAATGTTCCATGAGGCAAATCGCACTTGGAGGTGACCACGTAGAAAAAGAAACCATTAAAATGTAAAGATTGGACTCAGGTAAGTAAAAAAAAAGGGCACTATTCAGCTACTCTAAGTGAAAAGATGGTCATGGGGACAAATGGTCCAACTACAAGCAGGTAAATCACTTCCTCCTGAGTAGCACATCCAGTATCCCTTTGAGAATCTCTTGTCCTAACAACTGTGGGTTCCAGAACTCACCTCTCCCCTCTGAATCTCTTCTTGTATCACTGCTCTAGGGACAGCATCTGTTAGTCTTCGCCCACCTATTTTTATTGAGTATCTAAAATATAAAAGACATATCTAGGCCCTTCAGGAGATACGCATATAACCCAATGAAGCATCAAGCACTACTAAGAGGAATTGGCTATTTACACGGAAGGAGAGTGTTCAGATAACAGAGAGGAAACCAACCTGCCTCGAAAAGTTTTGATTGTGCCTCAGATGGTGGAATCTCTATTTGCTAAGTGGAGAATGAAGAACGGTCAATGCGAAAGCATCATATGGAAAAATTGAGAGGTGTGGCAGACATTAGCGTGACCAATTAACAGCAATCAAAATGTATCAACTGTGAATGTCTAGGTTATTAACTATAGTGATTGCAGAGAAAATACAAAGGTGTATGGTGGAGCTACTTCAAAGATGGGCGCGAAGTCGTAGAATATTAGACGTGGAATTATAAAAAGTGACCAGTTAGCGAGCAGATGATTCAGCAGTTCCTATAGCACACCTGGAATCCTCGCAAAACCTTATGGCTTAAGTATTTTTTTATCCACTTACATATGTGAGGAAAGTAAGGCTCAGAAATTTCAAGGGACTCCACTTTCATGGAGCCTGGATTGGAATAGAAGTCTCCCTCTTTCCAGAGCCCATACTGGGGCGCCTGGGTGGCTCAGTCAGTTAAGCGTCTGACTTTGGCTCAGGTCATGATCTCACGGTTTGTGGGTTTGAGCCCCGTGTCGGGCTCTGTGCTGACAGCTCAGAGCCTGCTTGAGATTCTCTCTCTCTCTCTTCTTTCTCTGACCCTCCCCTGCTTGTTCTCTCTCTCTCTCTCAAAAAATAAATGAATAAATTTTTTTTAAAAAGAACCCATATTCATTTACTTCTTTCACTGTATCTTAGTGCCTTGAGACCATCACCCACAATCCCTTGGTTACACGGGATACCACCTCATACAGAGGATTTCAAGTTGTGTTTGGCTTTTTTAAAACCAGATTTATTGAAGGAAAATTTACTCATTTAAAGCATACAGTTCCATTTTTTTAAGTTTACACAAGGTGTGCATATTCTAATTTTATAGCATTTCTATCACTTTATGCCTATTTGCAGTGAGTCCCTGTCCCCACCCTGAGCCTCGGGTATGCACTAATCTACTTTCTGCCTCTGTCCATTTCACACGCATGTAGGTAATCATATATGTGATCTTTTGTGTTTGACTTCTTTCATTTAGCATGCTTTTGAGGTTTATTTACAGTCACATGATATTCACAGTCATGCTCTTTTTTGAAGTTCATTATTTTAATCATACTCACTATTCACATGTGTAGCATATCAGTACTTAATTCTTTTCTATAGCTGAAAAGTATTACATAATATGCATATATCATGTTTTCTTTATCCGTGCACCAGTTGGACATTTGAATTGTGTCTATATTTCAGCTATTATGAATAGTATATTTGTATATACGTTCTCATGAGAACATGTCTTCAATTCTCTCATGTGTATAAATAGGAGTGGAATTATTGTGTCATATGATAACCCAGGTACAATTTTTGAAGAAATTCCAAACTGTTTTCCATAATGGCTGTACCACTTTGCATTCCCACCAGCATGTTCCAATTTGTCTACCATTTTTGCCAATATTTGTTCTTTCTTTCTTTCTTTCTTTCTTTCTTTCTTTCTTTCTTTCTTTCTCTCTTTCTTAATACAAGAGGAGCTTGAAACATCTTGTTGTGCCAGGAAATGAGGAAGTATATGAAATAGATGGAACCTGTCAATAAGACAAGGTGACACATTGAAGGAGCTCCAAATGGCCAAAGCTAGCATAATTTGAATAACAAAATAAATAGTTATCATATTGGATTATATTTAATCTCACAATAAAAAAAATATATCCATGAGTCCCTACTGATGTAAACAATTGAATAAATAAATAATGGGGAAGAAGAAACAGCTCTTCCTTACAGAAATTCCAATTAATGATGTAGAAGATCGAGGGAAATTTTTTTAAAAATCACCATTAGGCAGGGTGCCTGGGTGGCTCAGCAGTTAAGCTTCCGACTTTGGCTCAGGTCATGATCTCACAGCTCATGAGTTGAGCCCCGTGTCGGACTCTGTGCTGACAGCTCAGAGCCTGGAGCCTGCTTCGGATTCTGTGTCTTCCTCTCTCTCTGCCCCTACCCCACTCGTGCTCTGTCTCTCTGTCTCTCAAAAATATATAAATACTGAAAAAAAAATCACCATAGGCAAACAACAGAGTAATAATATTTTCAGGCAAAATACACAAATGTATGCTAAAATCAGTGAGTGACAGTTTGACGAGATACAGAATTTAAGCATAGTGTAAAAGTATCTCCTCCACAAGACAGTTAACATAACCAATAACAAGATATAGTGGCACCATGTATAACTCTGAAATGATGCCCGGAAAAGGATATAACATCGTTTCTGTGGTATTATTGTCAAAAATGCATAAGCTCTACCTACTCAGGAGAAAGCATCATCCCTACCCAAATTGAGAGACATTGTATGAAATAATTGACCATTACTCACCCAAAAAATAAAGGTCATTAACCACAATGAAAGAATAAGGACTGGGGCATCTTGATGGCAGTTAAACATCCAATTCTTGATTTCAGCTCAGGTCATGATCTCAGGGTTCATGGAATTGAGCCCCATGTGGGCCTCTGCACTTAACTGCATGGAACCTGCTTGGGATTCTCTTTCTCCCTCTCTCTCTCTCTGAAAATAAATAACTAAACGTAAAAAAAAAAAAAAAAAAAAAAAAAGAATAAGGACTAACACAGGTTGGAGAAGACTAAGATCCTGTGCTGGATCCTGAGTAGGAAAAGGAAATTGATGAAACACCGGTGCCATTTTAATATAGTCTGTAGTTGAGTTTATAGTATGATACTGTCAATTTCCTGACTTTTATAATTTTACTACAGCTTATAAATTGGTAACATTAGGAGAAGGTGGCTCAAAGAATATGTTAACTTTATTCTAGTTTTTATTTGAGTATAGTTTATACATAACATTATATTAGTTTCAGGTGTACAACATAGTGATTCAATAAGTTTATCCATTATGCTGTGCTCCCAAGTCTGGCTACCATCTGTCACCATACAACACCATTACAGCACCGTTGACTATATTCTCTATGCTATGCCTTTTATTTCTGTGACTTATTCATTTTTTAACTTTCCTGTAAATGTAATATTTCAAAATAAACTCTTTTAAATTTTAGAAGGAATTTAAATATTTTTTATACCCAGATTGAGCAAACGGTATCTTTCTTTCCATTTAAGTCATGTTTTGTGTCAATCAGCACATTTTCCTTCTTTAGGTTTCTTTCTTTTTAACAGCTCATTAAAATGTACATTGCAACCATTCAATTAACCTGGTTAAATATACGATTCAATGGTGATTATTAAATTTACAAAGTGGTACAACTATTATCACAATCCAATTTTAGAACATTTCCATCACTTCAGAAAAATCTGTCCGACCATTTGTGGTCATTCCCTGTCTCAGCCCGGTCCTAGACAACCACTAATCTTCTTTCTCTCTTTATAGACTTGTCTTTACGGGACATTTCATCAGAATGGAAGCATACAATATGTGACCTTTGTGTCTGGCTTCTCTCACTTAGCACACTGTTTTTTATTTCTATCCATTTTTGTGCATTAATACTTTGTTCCTTTTTGTTGCTAAGTGATAGTTCATTGCATGACTATACTCTTTTTTCTTAAATCCATTCAACAATGAACAATAAACATGATTGTTTCCAGGCTTTGGCTATTACGAGTAATTCCATAAACATTCAAGGTTATTTGGACACAAGTCCTCTCTCTTCTGTAGATTCCTAAAAATGGAAATGCTAGATCATTAGGTAAATTCATGTTTAACTTTTTTTAAATTTTTTTTTAAATTTACATCCATGGGGCGCCTGGGTGGCTCAGTCGGTTGGGCGTCCGACTTTGGCTCAGGTCACGATCTCGCGGTCCGTGAGTTCGAGCCCCGCGTCGGGCTCTGGGCTGATGGCTCAGAGCCTGGAGCCTGTTTCAGATTCTGTCTCCCTCTCTCTCTGACCCTCCCCCATTCATGCTCTGTCTCTCTCTGTCTCAAAAATAAATAAACGTTAAAAAAAAAATAAAATAAAATAAATTTACATCCAAATTAGTTAGCATATAGTGCAACAGTGATTTCAGGAGTAGATTCCTTAATGTCCCTTACCCATTTAGCCCATCCCCCCTCCCACAACCCCTCCAGTAACCCTCAGTTTGTTCTCCATATTTATGAGTCTCTTCTGTTTTGTCCCCCTCCCTGTTTTTATGTTATTTTTGTTTCCCTTCCCTTATGTTCACCTGTTTTGTCTCTTAAAGTCCTCATATGAGTGAAGTCATATGATATTTGTTTTTCTCTGATTGGCTAATTTTGCTTAGTGTAATACCCTCCAGTTCCATCCACATAGTTGCAAATGGCAAGATTTCATTCTTTTTGATTGCCGAGTAGTACTCCATTGTATACATATATCACATCTTCTTTATCTATTCATCCATCCATGGACATTTGGGCTCTTTCCACACTTGTCGATAGTGCTGCTATAAACATTGAGGTGCATATGTCCCTTCAAAACAGCACACCTGTATCCCTTAGATAAATAATTAGTAGTGCAACTGCTGGGTCCTAGGGTCATGTTTAACTTTTTAAGAAACTGCCAAGCTGTTTTCCAAAGTGGCTATACTATTTTGCATTTTCACTAGCAATATATACAAGTTTTAGTTTCTCTACATTCAGTAACACTTGTTACCTCTTATCTTTTTTTTAAATCATATCCATTTCAATGAATATGGAGAGAGAAAATCGCAACTAAATTGGTTGAAATATCAGGGATCCCTATCTACCACTGATATAAAGGACATTATATATATTGATCTACCCAACATTGGAATGGACTTTCTTGCAAAATAATGATTGCTTCATCACTGAATTCATTCAAACAGAAACTATATAATTGCAGGGGGGGGGGGGGGTGTTTAGGAGCATAATGGGAAAAATTACTACATTGAATAAACTAGTGAGTATAAAGAAACATAGGTCATATGTTATGTGTCCTACTGCATTCTAAGTAAAATAATAATTATCTAAGTAAATAATAATGATATCGCCATTGTTAAATAATAATTTATTTAAGTAAAATAATAATGATATCCCCATGGTTAATTTGACAACTGGAAGAACAGAGAAATTAAGTACCATGATCCCTCTCTCTCAGCTAATAACTGCCTGACCAGGGAGTTAAACTTAAGTTTATAAAAATCAAACTAAAGTTGGCTCCTTAACATTTCCACTGTTTAATCCCCAAAATGCTCATGGGAAACTGGAGAAGGCGTGTTTCTCTTAGGAAGACATGACATATGCTCATGGAACATCCAAGTAGTCCAAGGCACCACATGCTTGGGTGTTTATGCATAATTACCATGAACACTAGGGATTTCAGGTATGAATAAATCAGTGTGAGATAAAATATTCATAAAGGGCTTGTAGAGGAATTAATGTCCCAACTTCACTACAGAGAGTAAATTTGTGAGAGATTAAAGGAATTTCATTCATGTTCAAAAATGGAAGGCAGTGAGGAGATCAGGGAGAGATTAGAGCAAATTGCAGAGAAGATGAGGCAAACAGCATCCCTAGATAAGAGAGGTTTCTTCAGGGGATTGAAGGAGATAAAGATTTTCTGATACTGGTGGAAGCAATGTATAGATAATTTTGAATATCAGACAGATATATATTTTATGCCTGACGCAGCGGGGAGGAGAGATAAATTAAACAGTGTTGCTGTAAGAAGACTGACAAAGAAGCTGAATACAGACCATTTGCTACATTCCAGACCTGAGAGAGATGGGGCAAAAAATCATTGGGAACATCTAGGTAGAAAATAGCCATATGCAGGGTTAGATCCATGGGAATTGAAGATACCATAGAAATCAGGAGTTCAGAAAAAAATCATCAGGGGCGCCTGAGTGGCTCAGTTGGTTGAGCGTCTGACTTCAGCTCAGGTCATGATCTCACAGTTCGCAAGTTCAAGCCCCTCATCGGGGGTCACTGCTGTCAGCGCAGAGCTCACTTTGGATCTTATGTCCCCTCTCTCTCTGCCTCTCCCCCACTCACACATGCATGCTCTCTCTCACTCTGAAAAATAAATATAAAACATTTCTTTTTAAATAAAGAAAATCTTCATAGAAAGTAACACTTAATTAGGTTTAGGAGGTTAAAGGATGGAAAGAAGAAACTCTTAGATTTCAATCCAGACTCAACAATAAAGTCACAGGAAAACATTTCCCAAAAGGCCGAAACAACTTACAGGAATAACGAGAAATGTACTTAACAATTTGTCCTTATAATTATTCAGCCAATTCTCTAAGGCTTCGTTGCCACACACTTGAGAATTGGCCGTGGGTACCTATAATTCAAAGAGCTCTCTTTGGGTGAGGAACGGATTGAACCAGTAGGCCCCCATCTGACGTAACAGCACCTAAACTCTAAGCAAGTATCCCCAGAAGATGGGACACAACTCCCTGATGGCAACGGCAGTAAGATCCTGCTTATCTATTTCCACAATATGGCAGAGAAAATGAGGAGAGTGAGGGCATCTCAGTTCCGGAATATTTGCGAAAAAGATATGGTCCACAAGAGTAAGATTTGCGAATCCATATTTATATTGGTGTTATTTAGGGAATGCACTTCGCCAAATAATTGTTACAGTCCTTTATGTGCCTCAAAAAGATTGGGGGTCCCCTACTGAAATATGCAGCAGCAAAAAAACACTAGAACAGGTCCAAAGGACAAAATGAACCTGTCTGTCTCTCATTTATGGGGCAAGACCAAGCTGACATAGCCCAGGGGCTAATGACATTTCAGGAAGGAGGAATGGTTGTTGATTATGTCTGTTGGTGACAGTTGTGTCACAAAGGGGATAAGTAGCCACTCCGTGTGTGAGGAGAGGGCCATGGAGACAGAGGTCCCCAACCAGACTGTGCTGAGCCACTTCTTCCTGGAGGGTCTCAGGTATACAGCTGAACATCCTGGCCTCTTCTTCCTTCTCTTCCTCCTCATCTACAGCATCACCTTGACTGGGAATCTCCTCATTCTCATAACTATGAACTCTGAGCCTCACCTCTGCTCCCCTATGTACCACTTCCTGGGGCATCTCTCCTCCCTGGATGCCTGTCTGTCCACAGTGACAGTGCTCAAGGTCATGGCAGGTTTCCTGACGGTGCATGGGAAGGTGATCTCCTTTGAGGGCTGTGCGGTTCAGCTTTACTGCTTCCATTTCCTGGCCAGCACTGAGTGCTTTCTGTACGCCCTCACGGCCTACGACCGCTGCCTAGCTATCTGCCAACCCCTGCACTACCCAGGGGGACATGAACAGACGGATGTGTGCAGGGCTGGCTGGGATCACTTGGGCCATAGGTGCTGGGCACTCTGCCGTCCACACCGCCCTCACCTTTCGCCTGCTCTACTGTGGTCCTCACCACATCGCCCGCTTCTTCTGTGACATGCCCCCCGTGCTGAAGCTGGCCTGCGCAGACACCACCATCAGTGAGCTCGTCACGCTTGCCAACATGGGCCTTGTGGCGGCAGGTGTCTTCCTTTCATCATCATACCGGACGAGTTTATTGCGGCGGCCGTGCTGCGGGTCCGCCCTGCCCAGGGCCGGCAGCGTGCCTTCTCCACCTGCACCTCCCACCTCTCCGTGGTGCTGCTGAACTACATGCCACCTGTATGCATCTATCTGCAGCCTCGCTCCTCGGGGGCAGGGGCTGGGGCCCCTGCTGTCTTCTACACAATCATCACCCCCACGCGCAACCCTTTCATTTACACTCCGCGGAACGAGGAGGTCAAGCGGGCTCTGCAAAGACTTCTGCGCGGAGGCTGCCGAGAGTCCCCAGCCCACCCCCTGACCTGCGTAGTGACTCTTAATGTGCCCGCCAAGAAAACGACTAGCCCGGGAGCAAAATGGGGAGGGGAAATCATTCAAGTGAAAATCAGCACCACTGAGTTTCAGCTTAGCCATTGAACTTTCCCCCCTCCCTTTGGCCAAGCGACATTTATCAAGGTCTCAGTCACAAACTCTTCATCTATACATGGAAAGATTGCTTAGGTGATGTCTAACCTCCAAGATCTAGGTTCCATGGCTCAGAGGTATGTGGAATGCTCATTTGTTTTAGTAAGTGATTCTTTTTTATTTCATATGCAACAATTTGATTAAATTAGTAGCACATATTAAAGAATACTGATAATGGGGCACCTGGGTGGCTCAATCTGTTAAGCATCTGACTTCAGCTCAGGTCATGATCTCACTGCTCATGGGTTCGAGTCCTGCGTCGGGCTCTGTGCTGACAGCTCAGAGCCTGGAGCCTGCTTTGTATTCTGTGTCCCCCTCTCTCTCTGCCCCTCCCCTGCTCATGCTCTGCCTCTGTCTCTCAAAAATAATAAACGTTGAAAAAAAATTTGTTTAAAGAATACTGATAATGAAGATGTAATCAACAAATAAGAAATGAAAATGTACCTGTGTATCACCTAGCTTAAGAGAACAAACCACATTTTTAAGATAATAAAATACAATTACAAAGAGAAAAATGACTTGCTCAAGGTCACCTAGAAAGTGTCATCATCTTTATTTTCCCACTCAGGATGTATAATGAAATAGTAGAAATAACGTGGATTTTGAAGTCAGTTAGACCTACCAGTATTCTAATCCTGATCCCACCAGTAGTAGATGTAGAATCTTGTGCAAACTTTTTAATAATACACAATGTCTTCTATTAATAGTAATGTTGGGGTGCATGGGTGGCTCAGTCGGTTAAGCCTCCCACTTCAGCTCAGGTCATGATCTCACAGCTGGTGAGTTTGAGCCCCATGTTGGGCTCTGTGCTGACAGCTCAGAGCCTGGAGCCTGCTTTGGATTCTGTGTCTCCCTGTCTCTCTGCCCTTACCTCACTAGTGTTCTTTCTCTCTCTGTCTCTCAAAAATGAATTTTGAAAATGTTTAAAAAAAATAGTAATGTTAAAAATAACTACTTTGTAGGCTTTTATAATGAGTAAATGATATAATTATGTTAAGTGCCTGTGCAAAATAAATGTTCCCATTTCTTACCAAGCAGGCTAAAGATGTCAAAGAGAACTTATTATACTAGCTAAGGTTCAAAGTATCTCTGAAGAACTGGCAGGGTTTTGATATCTCTGTCGAACATGGAGGAAGCAACTACAAAAATATATGTACTTCTAGACTTTGAGGTGACAAATAATAACTCAAGGCTCTAGTTAGAGCAGCTTGCCATATGAATGGGTGGAGCCGTGCTGTATTCAAAAAAGGGTATGAATGACCCTGAACTACTCTATGGACTGAAAAAGGGCTTTGAATGTCAGACTAAAGAGTTTGGATTATGCACCAGGCAATCTGCCTCTTTATTGCTCCTGTCCTTTAGGAAGAAGAAGTCACATTCATAAATGCTAAAACATGGGATACGTGGAAGAGAGAGGAAAAGACAAATGGTGGAATGACCAGTTAATAGACTATTATAACATCCTAGACATGAGAGAAAACATTGTCTAACTTGCGTAATAACATTGGAGATGGGGAGGCATTTTACAGAATTGTGTTACAGGTGTTTTAAAGGGAACAGACTGATAGAGTGTCAGAACTGGAACAGTAATCATAATCATTTTGGGCACACACATGTGCAAGGGACTGTACCTATTACTTTATATTATTTCTCCTTAGAACTATATTTGAGACAATGTTATTGATCACATTATACAGACAAGGAAACTGAGACTGAGGGAGGTGATGTAATTTTTCCAAGGTCATGCAGCCAGTAATAACTGGAGCCAGGATTTCAACTCACATCTCTGTGGCTTCAGAGCCCTCACATTCCGATTATACCATAATATCTTAGACAGTTGAATCTAGCCTTTGCTGTTAATAAACTCCCAATTACCTTAGAGGTCTCAATGTCATGGTAGACCTTTAACTAAAGGAAGTCTTCTTTGAGATAATTATTCCTTGACCTTTAAATAGCTCCTTAAACTCTTGGGTAAATCAATGGCAGATGGTGGGAGACAAGTATCTTACTGTGAGAATGGCAGCTTACAAACAAGCAAGGAAAGAAAGAAGGTGATAAGGGATTAGATTTGGAGTCATCAGTATGAACTCATGTTTAACGTAACATAGCTACAGATGATTGCATATGGACATATTTCGAGAAATGTACACACACACACACACACACACACACACACCCTTGTTCTGTCAGCTTAGAGGGCCTAGAAGCAATGATACCCTAGTAACAGCAAATAAATCTAATGCCCAGACATTGGTTTCTAATGGTGTTCTCCAAAAAAAAAAAAAAGAACAAGAAGAAAAAGAAACCAGGAAAGGAACTTGGGCAGAAAAGATCAGCCTGGAGCATTTTGTAGTGGCACAAAGCAAAAAAGTACTAAACTATACACACACACACACACACACACACACACAGATAGGGTTATGTCAGAGACACAAGAACCAATTGAAAGGGTTCTCAATGGCCAAAATTTGAATAATGTGAGCAACAGAATAAATAAAGCAGTAATGGATTATAATTTAAATGTGAAATAGGGGCTCCTGGGTGGCTCAGTTGGTTAAGCCTCTGACTCTTGATTTGGCTCAGGTCATGGTCTTGGGGTTCCTGAGTTTGAGCCCTGCAATGAGCTTTTCACTGACAACCTGCTCGGGATTCTCTCTCTCCCTCTCTCTCTGCCCCTCCCCCACTTGTATTCACAGTCTCTGAAAATAAATAAATAAACTTAAAAAATAATAAAAATTTAAATATAAAATAAAAAATAAATGTCTCAGTCCTCTGTGATATAAATGACTGGCTGAATGAATGAATGAATAAGTAAATAAATAAATAAGGAGCACAGACAAATCCCCACCGCAGAAGCCCAAAGAACACAGAAGAAAAGAAATAAAAATGACAAGAGCAAAATTATATAAGCCAGAGACAATGTCTATAATCCACATGCCCAACAATTGACTTCCTGGAACAAATCTAGAATGTATTTAAGAAGAAAAAACTAGGGGTGCCTGGGTAGCTCAGTCGGTTGAGCGTCCAACTTTGGCTCAGGTCATGATCTCACTGCTCATGAGTTCAAGCCCCACATCAGGCTCTGTGCTGACAGCTCAGAGCCTGGAGCCTGCTTCGGATTCTGTGTCTCCCTCTCTCCCTGCCCTCCCCCACTTGTGCATGCTCTGCCTTTCTCTCTCAAAAATAACTAAACATTTTTAAAGTTTTTTTTTTTTTAATTTTTTTTTTCAACGTTTTTTATTTATTTTTGGGACAGAGAGAGACAGAGCATGAACGGGGGAGGGGCAGAGAGAGAGGGAGACACAGAATCGGAAACAGGCTCCAGGCTCCGAGCCATCAGCCCAGAGCCTGACGCGGGGCTCGAACTCACGGACGGCGAGATCGTGACCTGGCTGAAGTCGGACGCTTAACCGACTGCGCCACCCAGGCGCCCCTAAACATTTTTAAAAAAGGAAAAAAGAAAAAGAAAAACTCTCAAAACTCAATAGTAAAAACAACAACAGCAATGCCAAAACAGAAAATGGGCAAAAGATATGAAGAGACCAGTCACTGAAGAGGACATATGCCTACCAAATAAGCACATGAAAATATGTTCAATATCATCGGGGATTTAGAGTAATAAAAATTAAAACCACAATGATATATCAGTTCACACCCATCAGAATGACCAAAATGAAATATAGTCGCAATACCAAATGATGGCATAGATGTGGAAGAACTGGATCCTTCGTATATTACTGGAAGGAATGGAAAGTTGTACCATAGCAACTCTGGAAAGATTTTGGCGGTTTCTTTTTCTCTCTGTCTCTCTTTTTTCCCTCAATCTAAATTCACTTTCTTTTTCTTTTTTTTTACTGAGATATAGTTGACATATAATACTGTGAAAATTTATGGTGTATAATGTGTTTATTTGATATATTTATATACTGCAATATGATTACCACCATAGCATTAGCTAATACCTCCATCACATCATGTAGTTCTTTTTTTGCGGTGAGAACAATTAAAAGCTAGTCTTTTAGCAAACTTGAAGTTTATAATCGTGTTGCTGACTATAATCCCTATGCTGTGTGTTAGATCTCAAAGATTTATCTACTAGTTGCAAGTTCGTACCCCTAAACAATGTCTCCCCAGCCCCTGGTAACCACCATTTTACTGTTTTTCCAAGCTTGTTTTTTTTGTTTTTTTTTTTAGATTCTACATGTAAATCGTGTCATATGGTATTTGTCTTTCTTCTTCCGATTTATTTCACTTAACATAATGCCCTCAGGGTCCATCCATATTGTCAAAATAGCAGAATTTTCTTCTTTCTCAAAACACTTAAACATGCAACTACCACTCAACCCAGCAATTGCACTCCAGGGCATTGATCCTAGAAATATTTACACAAAAAATATACGCATAAATGTTTTAGCAGCTTTATCCATAACAGTCAAAACCTGGAAAGAACTGGGATTTCCTTCCAAGTGTGAGTGGTTAAATTATCATACTTCCATATCATAAAATACAACCCAGTAATAAAAAGACAACTATTAATACATGCAACAATTTTAATAAATATTCAGAGAATTAAACAGAGTGAAAAAAAATGTCAAAATGTTATGTACTGTATGATTCCATGTGTGGAACATTCTGGAAATGGCAAAATTGTAGAAATAATGAGCAAATTAGTGACTGCCAGGTGTCAAGGAGGGGGTGGGATTGAAAGAGAAGTGAGTTTGGCTATAAAAGCGTAATGTCAAGATCCTGGTTGTTTGATACTATCGTTTTGCAAGATGTCACATGGGGAGGAAATCGGGTAGATGATACACAGGACCTCTCTTTATTACTTCTTACAGTTGCATATGTATCTACAATTATATCAAAATAAAAACCTTAATCAAAAAAGACTAAGCAAAAAAAAAAGGAAGAAAAAAAGAAAACAGAAAACAGGACAACGTAACTCCAATAATGTACCAATATCATATTTAAAACAATTGATTAAATATGTTAACATAATAAACTTTAGCTAGTGTCACTAACGTTTTGAACTTGACATGAAAATTTTTTCTTTAAAAACAAATTAGGCACTCCTGGGGTGCTCAGTCAGTTACGTGTCCGACTCTTGACTTCAGCTCAGGTCATGGTCTCATGGTTTGTGAGTTCGAGCCCTGCATCTGGCTCTGCACTGACAGTGTGGAACCTTCTTGGGTTGGGATTCTCTCTCTCTCTCTCTCTCTCTCTCTGTCTCTCAATAAATAAATAAATAAATAAACTTAATAAAAAATTAAAAACAAATTATATTTTAATTTTTTTTTAAAAAGTACCAAAGAGAAATTTTACAGCTAAAATTTACAATAAATGAAATAAACTCACAGAATGGGCTTCAGAGTAGATTAAAGACAACAGAGGAAAGAAACAGTGGACTCAGAAGTAAATCAAGAGAAACTATATAATGTGAATAACAGAAAAAAAAAAAAGACTAGATGAAAGTAAACAGGGCCTCAGAGACCTAAGGAACAGTAACAAAACCCCTAATATTTATATCTTTGGAGTCACAGAAAGCAAAGGGAAGGTGAGTAATGCTAAAAACAACATGCAAAGACATAGCAGCTAAAATGTTCTCAAAATCGGTGGAAGACAGATTCAAGAGCTGTGCAAACCTCAGACAGAATAAATTCAAAGAAAGCCATGTCATGGCTCATCATAATCAAACCTTTGGAAACCAAAGCCAAACAAAATCTTCCATGAAGGTAGAGAGAAGTGACAAATTACCCACAGAGATACAATGACTAAGAGGACAGTGGATTCCCCATATAAAATAATGAAGGAAAGGGGCTTCCAGTGAAAGGAAAGAACTGCCAATTTTGACTTCTATATCCACTGGCAATATCCTTCAGGAATGAAGAAGAAATAAATACATTTTCAGAGGAAGGAAACCTAAGATTATTTGTCCTCAATATACTGATCCTTACAGAATGTAAGGTATACTTTACCTTACAGAATGTAAGGTATACTTTACCTTACAGAATGTAAGGTATACTTTAAAAAGTATACCAAACAGAAAGGAAATGATCACAGGAGGAAGCTTGGAACTCCAGGAAGGAAGACCTTGTGACAGTGTAAAAATAGAGGTAAATATAACAGACTATCTTGAAGATTTTTTAAAACTATTTTTTGACATTTGAAGCAAAAGTACACCATCTGATATGACACTCAATGCTTGTAGAGGAAATACTAAAGACAGTTCTTTTTAATGGAATGGCATAAAAGGAAGTAAGTAGAAGCAAGTGTTCTCCACTTTAAGGCAAGTCATAAAATGTCAATGCCAACAATGTAAGTTACATATGTATGTTGTGATACCTACAGTATACAGACAGATATACTTCAAATTACCAAGTATAAATCAAAGCTGAATTCTAAGAAAGATCAAGTAATCAATAAGAAGGCAAGAAAAGGGGAAACAGAGGAATAAGAAACAGTGGAAACAAATAGAAAACTAATAACACAATGGTAGGGGAAGCCCCTCAGACATCAAAAGATCAATAATGGTCTAAATAACGTAAATGGAGAGGCCAATTAAAAAGCAAAGATTTTAAAGGTCCATTTAAAAATGACCCAACCACAGGCTACCTGCAAGAAGCTTGCTTCAAATATAACAACATAGGTAGGTTGAAAGTAAAAGAATGGAAAATAATAAACCATACAAACATGATAAGTTGTAAAGGTTGTTTATATTTTCTTAACACAAGTCCATTATCAGATATATATTTTCTTGGTATATGATTTGACTTTTCATTTCCTTAATTGCATCTTACAATTTAATATTGAGTAGAGAAATAACCAAATCCGAAAAAGTCATGGACATGAAAAGTACAGCATAGGGAGTATAGTCAATAATATTGTAACAACATTGTATGCTTGCAGATGGTAATTACATTTATCATGATGATCATTGCATCATGCATAGAATTGTCAATTCACTATGATGTACACCTAAAACTAATATAACAATGTATGTCCCCTATACTTCAATTAGAAAAAAGAAAGTAGGTACACTTTTCAAACAGGTATCTCAAGGAAGATATACAATTGGCTAATAAACATATGAAAAAATGTTCAGTATCAGTATGCATTAAGAATGTGCAAATTAAAACCAAAATGAGATACCACTGTACACCCACCAGAATGGCTATGATTAAAAAGAAAGACATTATTAAGTGTTGGCAAAAAACATGCGGGAAAAATTGTCATGTATTGCCGGTGGGAATATAATAGTAAGGCCTCTTTGTTTTTGTTTTGTTTTGAATTTTTTTAACATTTATTTATTTTTGAGACAGAGAGAGACAGTATGAGCAGGGGAGGGGCAGAGAGAGAGAGGGAGACACAGAAGCTGAAGCAGGCTCCAGACTCTGAACTGTCAGCACAGAGCCCGACATGTGACTCGAACCTGTGAACTGCGAGATCATGACCTGAGCTGAAGTCGGAGGCTTAACGGACTGATCCACCCAGTAGAGCCTCTTTTGAAAGCAGTAGGGCAGGTTCATAAAAAGTTAAACATAGACTTTCCATTTCACCCAGTAATTCTCCTCCCCACACTTTCATATAACCCTCTGAGAAGCACAGGGGCATTCATCAGTGACCAGCACTGCCAGATCCACACATCTCCCCTCCTCCTCGACCACTACCTCTGGGTCCAGATATCTTTGCTGACCTATCTTGAGTCTGAACTACTTTTCAACAAAGGGTTGAGGAATAATTAGATATCCATATGCAAAAACATTTACTCAGATCAACAGCCCACACCATATAGAAAAAGTAATTCAAAATGATCATGGGTTTAAACATCATGATACATAGAGAAGAAAACATAAGCAAAAAATCCTTGGGACTTTGGGATAAGCAAATATGACACCAAAAGTTCAATCCATTATTAAAAAATTGAGACATTAGAATTCATTAAAATTAATATTTTCTGCTCTTTGAGAGACACTATCAAGAGAATGAAAAGAGAAGATGGATTAGTGGAAAATATTTATGAATCATATGTCTGATACAGTTTGCATTCAGAAGACATAAAAAAATCCCAAATCTCAAGACTACGAAAACAACCCTATGTGCCCTAAGAGAGCACAGACACTGTGTGTCTTTTACTTCTGTGTCTGCGATGTTTAAAAACAGAGCCTGGTATAGGATAGGTGCTCAGCATCTGTTTACTCATTAAATAACTACATTGTTTGTGCCAGTAAACCTCTGAGACAAAAGGCGGAGTGAAAATAATAAAGGGAAAATGCTGATTGCTATGGGATTAGAGATTATTAGATCTATTTGAGAAAAGGACAAACATTCTCCTACCAATAATTGGTAAATGTTTCTAGTAAAATTAATATAGCCTCTCCTAGTACCTATATTTCCTGCCCTGAAGTCCCAAGAGGTAAAACCCAGTATAGGTTCCCTTTAATTCTAATGGCTCTATAAAGTTACCTCAGTTTCTTGTCCTTAGGATCCAGCATCAGGAGTAAATCTCCATTTACCACAGTCCTTTGAGACCAGAGACCAGAGGCAGAAGAACATCTTCCTATTTTTATCTTCATTTGGGAAATGAAGGAATCTCCCCGAACAAAATGCCCTACAGCACTCAAATAGACCACTCTCATGGCCACCATAATCTTTCCATACAGGTTTATTGAACAAATGAATACAAGGCCAAATCCAAAGTCCACCAAAGTCCACATATCCAAGACAAAGCTTCACAGGAATTCCAGACATGCCTCAGTCAAAAATCCAAATGTT
Organism: Panthera tigris; assembly: GCF_018350195.1. Lineage (NCBI taxonomy): Eukaryota > Metazoa > Chordata > Mammalia > Carnivora > Felidae > Panthera > Panthera tigris. Next base: position 20,866,925 of record NC_056669.1, on the reverse strand, counting down.
ACCATTTTTGGATTTACCATCATTCAACCTTTTATACTTAAAACTTTATAACTTCTAAAAATAAGCTGGAGAATGGCAAATGAACTGTTTTTTTACTTCCTATGAAAAGATAAAGGACTGATCCTCCTCCTCCTTGTATTGTCTTTGTGAAATAACTTATAATTAGCTTAATTTACCCTATATTTGAATCATTTGCATTTCTACTTTGATTTCTTACTGTTCTCTCCATAGCTTCATACACTGTCTGCCTTTACTAGGAGTTGGCATCTGTAACTAATACCGTTTCTACTCAAGAGAACACCCTTTTCTTAAAAGTCTTACTCAGTGCAATTTTGACATCTTTGTTCCTCAGACTATAGATAAAAGGATTCAACATTGGCCCCACAATGGTATAAAAAACTGTGGATACCTTATCTTGATCCAAATACCCAGTAGAAAAAGGCCTTAGATACATGAATGCCGATGCTCCAAAGAAGAGAGAAACAGTAACTATGTGGGAGGTGCAGGTACTGAAGGCTTTGGACCTGCCCCCTGTAGAACGGATACGGAGGATGTTGGAGACGATCAAGGTGTAAGAAATGGTGATGGTGAGACTGGGCATTATTACATTGATTCCCACCACAATGAAAACCACCAGCTCGTTGACATAGGTGCTTGTGCAGGAGAGCTGAAGGAGAGGAGGTATGTCACACATGTAATGATGAATGATGTTGCCATCACAGAACGTGAGCCTCAGCATGCACCCGGTGTGGGCCATGGCACCCACAAACCCCATTGCATATGTTCCTGCCATCAGCATGAGGCAGACCCGGTGGGACATGATGGCCTTGTAAAGCAGGGGCTTACAGATGGCCACATACCGGTCATAGGCCATCGATGTCAAAATATAGCACTCATCAATGACAAAGAAGGAGAAGAAACAGAGCTGAGCCACGCACTCCTCGTAAGAGATGGTGTTTTGCTTTACAAAACCTATCAGCATTCTAGGCATTATGACAGACGAGTAGCAGAGATCAATGAAGGAAAGGTTGAAGAGAAAGTAGTACATGGGAGTGTGCAGGTGAGGCTTCAGACCAATCAGAATAATCAAGCCCATGTTCCCCATCACGGTGACCACGTAGATTCCTAAGAAAATGAAGAAGAGAGGCAGCTGGAGTTCTGGCTGTTGTGTTAAACCCAGCAGGATAAACTGGGTCACTGAAGAGTCATTGCCTGCTGCCATTGTTCCCTAGGGTGTATCTGTGAGAACAGGACAGAGGGTGACATTAAAATGAGCACCTAGCTCTCTTCCCCCAATCCCTCCGTGATGAGACAGAGTCCCAGAATAAGAAGGAACTCACACCCACCCTCCTGTGTGTCACTGCTGTCTCCATTGGATAAAGGCTGAGATTGTTTAAGGATGTCTATCAAAAACACCAGCAGGCAAGTGCTGTAGGGGTAAGACTGAGTACCCCTGTGAGGAATCAGGACTCCATCATCTCTGCTCTACTTCAGCTTTCAGTCCCTCAGCACCCCCTAATGCTCAATGGCTGTCTTAGCAGACAGGAGATCATGGCATTTCAGATCTTCAGCCTCATAGCTGAGGTTTGGAAAAATAAGGGGATACATAAAATTCATCACTCACCCTTCTGCATCGGGATTTCACTGTTGGGCTGTGCTAACCTTTCTCCCTTATTTTCAAGGGGGCACAAGTGGCTCTGATGAATTTTCCAGGCAAGTAGCCCAAAACGGAGATTCTTCTTTGTTACTGGGTTTGTTCTGAGCGAATTTTGTATGAAAGGAACGAGAGCAGAGACTTCTGAGAAGCCGTGAGTTATAGATCATGATATCTAATGATGGCTTTGCCCAGAGTATTTTTCTCCAGGCTAGCGGGTAGTAAATAGTATCTACTCATGCCCAAAGAGGGCCCTGCTAATATGACCTCAAGGGTTTTCATGAGTTAGGAAATCCTAGAGACCTGATTAAATATTGGAAGACATTTCTCCCAGTGTTTTCCCCAGAGATCAGGCTTTGTAGCAAAATTACCTACTCTGCATTTGTAGCCTAGTTCATTATAATAACACTACATTATTGGAATTTACCCTTTTACATACATTTTGGTCCGTTGCCAAATAGGGCATATCCCCAAGCAGAAAAGCAGATGATCTTTCCTGCATCCACAGCACCTCTTGCTACATGAAATACTATACATTATTTGTTGGTTTGTTGTGTCTTTTCACAATCCATACACACATACCTTCATACACTCACATCCATGTTAATTTAAGTTTCAAAGGGGGCAGGATTTTGTCTGTTTTCTTCAGTACTCTTTCCGTAGCAACTTAAAGTATTACCAAGTATATATAGTACTGAATAAATATTTGTTTAATTAAATGAATGAATGAGAATCCCTTTTTTCCATCCTTCCTGGATACTAACTACAACAGAATTCTTGCCCCACAGGCAAAGGCTTACGTGGTGTCAACTCTTTTCTTTGCACACCTGGGTGCAGAACAGGAAAAACACTAGAATGGTAAGTGAAGGCCACTGCGGAACTCTTAGTGGTCATGTAGAAGCACTTCAGATCAAAAGTATTGAACTCAAAGAAAGAATATAATCTTCCTCCTCTCTGAATGTCACATAGAGGACTTCCACAGGCTCTCAGAGAGGTCCCGATGTCTCTCCCCAGGGACTACAGCATACACTCAGATCAAAAGACAGATTTGGATTAGTATACGAAGCTCTAAAATGCCAAAATCCAGGTCAGCTCATGATGGGAGGGCATTAGGATTTGTATTTCTTTTTTGGCACAGGATTGAAATAATCAAAATGCAGACCCGAGAAGATTAACACAGTGTGCACCAGCAAGATGGACTGGTATAAGAAACACAAGAGGCAGGGTCAGCTTTGGGGGGCAATCACAATAACCAGTGAATGATTTTTAAGTGCCCTGAATTAATAGTGCTACTGTGAGTAATTCCAAGAAACAAACATACTCTTAGAGATGTTGCAAAGGAAGATCCATTAGGGCTCTTACAAAGAAAGTAGAAATAGACAAAAAAAAAAAAAAAAAAAATCCAAAAGATACTAGCCTAGGTGTTTGGATAAACTATGCTATTATCCTACAAACCAAAATAACTCAAAAATATTGGAGATATTTGTAACAATCATACATTCAGTGTTGAACATGATGAGTGCCAGCTGCTAACAGGACATTCAAGCATAAGTGCATGTTAGGAAAATGCTCAACTAAGGTCAAATAAATGTAAGAAGGAAAAGGAGGAAGGTTGGTACATGAGAAAAAGATTTGGGCATGGTTTCCCTGGAGGCTAAAGCCACGGGATCAGGTAAAACCCAGTGAGAGAAAATAAAGAGAAAAAGATTAGAAGGGCAAGAAGAAAATTTGAGAAATCCTCCGATTGTGGGTTTTATGCTCAGGATAATTTAAAACCAAACAGTGACTGAAATGAGTCCCAATTATCATTCTCAGACCCCTCAAAATTACTAGGGGACTAAATATTCCTCAGACCAAACTTGAACAGTGTCCCACTGGACAGACATGCCTTGGACTGCAGCAGTGATGAAGAAAAACTTCTTTTTTTTTTAAGTTGTTTTTTAAAGTTTATTTTTTTTAATCTTGAGAGAGAGAGTGCGCAAGCAGGGGAGGGGCAGAGAGAAGGGGAGAAAGAGAGAGAATGTCGAGCAGGATCCGCGCTGCCAGGACTCGAACTCATGAACCATGAGATTATGACTTGAGCGGAAATCAAGAATCAGACGCTTAATTGACTGAGCCACCCAGGCACCTGGTAAAAATGCATTTTCTATGGAAAGTTACAAACTCTTTTTTAACTGATACAATAACCAGAAATGCTCCCTCCAAACTCTATCAAATCACATTAATAAGAAAAATCTTGGGCTAAGGTTCTAAGCTAGAGCTGAAAGTATTTTTTCATGTTTAATACACACCATGTAAATATGGGCAAGTGTGGAGTGATTATAGGAGATTCTGGGCTTAGCCTTATGTCACAAAACTCTCATTTCCTCCCTTCCTTTCTCCCACCTGCATAATGGTCACCTTAGCCTAATTCAGTTATAACAATGCTAAATGGTCATCTTTTCCCTGAAATGTATCATAGCACCTCTTGCCCACGCCTGACTCCTTTTTAAGTAACTCAAGCCCGATATGCTCTAACCTGTCAAAGTCAGGGGTAATTAAACCTTTATGTGATGCTATATTTTCTAAGGGTGCAGAAAATGAAACCATGTATTTTAACATGGAGCATGATGTTTCGATATATGTATACATTATAAAATGATAATCACAACCAAGCCATGTGACATATTCATTACCTCATGTAATTACGAATTTTTTGTAGTGAGAACACTTAAGGTCAACTCTCTTAGCAAATTTCAAGTATATAATACAGTATTGTTAACTATAGTTGCAAGGTTGTACATGATCTCCATAATTTATACATCTTATATAACTGAAACTTTGTCCCCTTTGAAGAGAAGCGCCCCCTTTTGGCCACTCCCCAGCCCCTGACAACCATCATTCTACTCTCTGCTTTCATGAGTTTGACATGTTTAGACTACATATATACGTGAAATCATGCAATATTTGTCTTTTCATAGCTGCCTTACTTCATGGAGCATAATGTCCTCCAGGTCCATCTATATTGTTTCAAAAGCAGCCATCTGGAAAAACAGTATGGAGGTTTTTCAAAGAGTTAAAATTACAACTACCTTATGACCCAGCAATTGCACTACTAGGTATTTATCCAAAGGAGGCAAAAATGCTGATTCGAAGGGGCACATGCACCCCAATGTTTATAGCAGTGCTATCAACAATGGCCAAATTATGGAAAGAGCCCTAATGTTCATCAACTGATGAATGGATACAGAATTTCTTTCTTTTTTTTAAGGCTGAATAAATCATAAACATTTTTTTAAGTTAGCTCATCCTAAGATTAATTCTTCTCTAAAATCTAATCAGTAAAGAAATGCATGAAGGCCTGTAGTCAAATAAGATAAATGAATCAGCTGAAGCAATGGGCAGGTGGACCATTATCTGTAGAAAGCAGAACTCTCTAGTAAATATTGGACTGGAAAAGTACACCTTAATCTTAAAACCAAATGAAGCCTCTTGCCTATTCCCTCTTGTCTGATCCACTGTAAACAAAAGGAAATTGTGGACATTCCCTACAGATAGAAAAGGGATTCCATGTACCAATTACGTTGCAGGAGTAAGGGTGGTGAGATAGTGCCAAAAAGTGTCATTTTTCTGTTTATAAATGAACTGGTCCAAAGAGGAGGAGGGAGAGGTCTTCTTGCCTTTTGAAGCACAATAGCTCCACCTAGTGGTAAAGGTATGGCTCAAAGAATTTTAGACCCTTCATATTAGCTATTTCTCTTCTCTCATGAAATCGGGTAAAAAGTAGAAAAAACCAAAATTTCCAGTATGTGGAGAAGAAAGGAAGTCCTTTCCTCCATGGAAATGTTGAGAGGAAAGAATAAGTATTTCTGAAATGCTAGGAAACAGGATCTGGCACAGACCAGGTGCTCAATAAATGTTTGTCATTTGATGGCAAATGATGTCAATGATGGCGAGGGACAAAGAATAGATGCTGCCATCAGATTATATTTGTGAAATAATCACACATATGAGGAAAACAGTGTAATAAAGTGGGAAGTGGGTAAGAGCCTAGCTCCTAAGGCAAATGACCATATTTTTTTTTTCAAATTTTTATTTAAATTCTAGTTAGTTATCATACCATGCAATATTGGTTTCAGGAGTAGAATTCAGTGGTTCATTCATCACTTACACACAACACCCAGTGCTCATCATAACAAGTGCCCTCCTTAATGCCCATCACCCATCTAGCCCATCCCCCCACCCACCTCCCTCCATCAACCCTCAGTTAGTTCTCTATTGTTAGGAGTCTCTTATGGTTTGTTTCCCTCTCTCTTTTTCCCCTCCCATATATTCATCTCTTTTGTTTCCTAAATTCCACATGAGTGAAATCATATGGTATTTGTTTTTTTTCTGACTGATTTCTTTTGCTTAGCATAATACACTCTAGCTGCATCCGTATCATTGCAAATGGCAAGATTTCATTCTTTTTGATGGCTAAGTAATATTGCATTGTAATATATACACGTGTGTGTGTGTATATATATATATATATATATACCACATATTCTTTAAAATGGCTGTATTTAAATTTTACATCATCTTCTTGTTAGCTGCCTGATCTTAGGCAAGCTGCTTTCTCTAAAACTCAATTTCCTAATGTTTAGAATAGGGACAAAATGGTTCCTGCTTCATAGCATTGTCGAAGATTAAATAAGATTCTGCTTGCAAAGTACTTGGTATACAAAGAAAGCACTCATTGTCAAGTGTCATTATCACCATATTGAGCTGTTGTGAGATCTGAGTATGCTAATGAATGTAAAGAATGTAGCATATTAACTGAAACAGCCAAATAAATATGCACTGGTGTAATAATGTTATTACTATTATATTAATAATACCGATGTTCCCAATATTATCGTTGTTACTAAATTACTATTCTATGCATCACCTTCATGTTTTCCTCAAAATATAAAAGCACAATTCAATAATTCATCTCTAGATGACATGTTCTACCATAATTCAAATTCAGTCTCTCTCAGTTTCTACTTGGAATCAAACTGAAGTTTTGTTAATAACTTCAGATAAAATACGTATTACCTGAGTTGTTGGTTTTGAGGGAGAACCCTACCATCACACAGATGTCCCCACACTGAAAGATATTTTTTCATTCATTTTTGGAACTGCCTGCCTGAAATTTTACCAATCTGGTACTCTTCTTTGCTAAACTATGAATTTTTTTATGCTAGTGCCTTTGGGAGTGTTATGGCACAGTCAGTAATCCACCCCTTTCTTGTATATACCCAACTTGGATGACAAGTGAGGGTAAATTTTGATGGCGAGGGACAAAGAATAAGAAGTACTTGCCGTGAGTATTTAAATAGCCAATAAATGATCTTGTTTAGGAAGAAGATGATCAGATTCCAGAAAAGGATCTAGAAGGCATCGAGGACAACCTTCACATACTTCAACACATATTCTCAACCTGGACAGTATCCCATATGATAATTTAATGTTATTATAGAGTACTTTCTGAGCTAACTCAGCCAGTAGAGAGTTCAATTTTCCCTAACATTTTCATTGATTATCCAAAGCAAACAGGCATAAAGAAAAAAAAAAGAAAAGAGAAGGGGGGAAATGTCTTGGAAAAGATAACAATAATACCAATATCCCCTCAGATTGACATTCCTTCTTTAGTCTAAGGTGAAATTTTCTCAGAATTGTCTATGGCCATACCACCCTGTGAATGCTCCCCATCTCATCTGATCTTGGAAGCTAAGTAGGGTCAGGCCTGCTTAGTACTTGGAGAGGAGAATGAATGTAGATATCACAAGGTGTGTATTGAACAACCCATTTGGACTCATTTCTTGTTTCTTGGCCTGTTGCTGTGAGAGAAAGTTTTGGGGTCAAGTATAGCACCAAAACATCCTCAGGGTAAGGTGATTATCTGGCACACTTTATAGAAGTCTCACTCTAATTGGAATTTGTATCAGTTAGATTTCAGTGAAGGAAACAAACTATTCTAGGAATTTTAAGCAAAGAGGATTACAGGGAATTAAGTGCTTAGAAAATCACCAGCTGCACTTAGGAAATGGATTCTAGACTGGAACTCCAGGATTGACTCCTCGTCCTCTGCAAATCTGACCCACTGGAGAGGTGAGAATCAAAGTGGGCAGAACTCACCCTCAGCAACTTTTCACTAGACCAATAATTCTAATCAGTGCAAAATTATCTTTTAGCTAGTGTGTATTTCAAACCATAATTTATTTAGCCTATGAGCCCCTAAGAGTATCATAGATTTATCTTCTCATTTTCAAGGAGAGAGGGGGAAAAGACATAATTAGCTACAAATAAAAATCGCCAATACACGGTCTGACATGACTGTATTTCCTAATTCTAACTAAGTTTGGACGACCATCAATGGAACTTTTAAAATTGTTCTTTTGATTTTATTATATCTCTGCTAAGCCAATAGCATTCACAATCCACTTCACGCTCCAGAGTGTGCAGAATTTTTTAGGAGAGTGGCATCTAACAAAGTTCAGGCTCCTAACAGTTCACAGTGTTGCCTTAAAGGACTGTAAGTTCAATATTTATTCAAGGGATGGGAGGTGGAGCAAACAGAGAAAAAAATGGGCACTCCGAGCTTGTAGAATTCATGTATGTGAGAAGAGAATTTTTATTCTGCTTGACAATGAAAAACATTTAAATATTTTTTTTAAAGTCTATTTACTTATTTTGAGACAGAGAGAGTGTGTGGGGGGAGGGGCAGAGAGAGAGGGCAAGAGAGAATCCCAAGCAGGATTCTCCCCCCCCCATGGGCGGGGCTCCATTCCACAAACCAGGAGCTCATGACCTGAGCCAAAATCAAGAGTCGGATGCTTAACTGATGCCACCTGGGCACCCCTTAAATGATTTTTCTAATCTTTATTGATTATCTTAGTGCAAACTATACACAACCCATTCTCTTAAAAGCCCTATGAAACACATTTTGCCAATGTAAGTATATTCTCTGAAGCTCAGAAAATTTAAGTAATATATTCAAGTTCATGCAGCTAGTTGTGTCATAACTAGTATGTAATTCAATATCCAGTATTTTTAAAATAGGATTTATTTTCTTATTAGTGCTGTGAATATATAGATTTAATTTTTATAATTTTATTACACTATCAAGATCCCCAAAGTCTCACTGAGTCACTACCAAGTTTAGAAGAATTTCCCAAAGGTTGGATATAGTAGCAAATTTTCTTCTACCCTCTACTCAAGAAATAGCTCTATTTTTTTTTTTATTAAAAGAGTATGACTGCCAGTCTATGACAAATCTCAAATACTGTACTTCCTATAACCTCAAAGGACTAATTACATTGTTTATTTTCAATAAAGTTGGGCCAAAGTTGTTCCCTTTTGGGATTTCAAAGCAAGTTAAAGTAAATTTTAATTGATTGGGTATAGGAAGAAATAATCATGCAAGTTATAAGAACTTTTCTTTCAACACCACAGAGGGGTTTTTCTTGGTATCATTTGAAGCACACAGGTATTGATAACAAGAAGCCTTCTGTGTGCTTCATTGACCATAAACAGGAGTCATAAGTCCTCTGACTGCACGTTCTTCAAATTGGCCAGGGGAAGAAGCCTCAGGAATGCAGTATTAGAACAGGTACAAGCCAATTTCTATCAGCTTCCAATCTCAGACAACTTTGTACGCTCAAAATTTATTCTTACTCCTGAATTAGAAAGGAACTTGGTGGAATTAAGTCTCGTTAAGGCTTCTAGTTTTAGAGTACTAAAAATACGGTATATTTCATTGCATATTGTAATACAATTTCTGTTTTTCTAAAGGAAGATAGGAATGAGAACTCTTCATTCCTACTTTTGGCCGTTGAGTTCTACACACATAGATCCATACTTGAGCCAATATCGTGCTCACTACAGGAAGCTCTGATTTTTATGTTCTGAATACCCAGATAATGAGACTAACAAATTTCTCTTTCATTAAGGGCTCAAGCACCGCATCTCCAGCTTTTGGAAAACTTTGTCCTTATTCTTCTCACTAACATTTCATGTGAGAATCAAGTGCTGCATGTATAGAAGTAACTGGTAACCTACTGTATTTGAAAGAGCCCAAAGTACGCTGCCCCAAATAATACAATTTCGGGGACAATTTTTATTCTACAGTTACTGTGTCAATCATCCCAACTTCAAGCCTTTAAGAGCTAAATTATTTCTATTAAGAAGTAAATAAGTCAAAATGGTCGCATCTCTTTTTAAATTAACACATTAATGATTATTCAACAATTCGAATGATTATTCGACAAACCTAAAAGCAAAAATCCATGTAATAGGTATACAAAGACACCACTAGAAGAAATGGCAAGGATCCAAAGGTTAAAATTAAGTTCCATCTGTCTGTCTCAAGAGCCAATCCAGTTTTTGTTCCTATGAGCCTTTAAGCCCCATCAGGTTTCAATCATTCTTCATCCAACAAATAGTATGTGCTTGTCTTGGCTATCTTTAAAGAGGAATATACTTACATAATAATTCTAAGAGTATTTTATGCAGTAGTTTGATAATAAAAAACGAGTAATCTTTATCATCTCATTTTCCTATTGAAAAGCTCAAAAGTTTTGATACTTTGGGTTACTTAAAACCTGAAAGTCTCCTATCCCTTCTTGATCTGCAAATATTCATCCTTAACGGCTCAGTTAAATGCTATCAACCTTATGAAGTATTCCACGCTGCCCCCAAACAAACGTTGTACCTTTTTTTTCTCCCACACGACTTTGATTTTACATTTTACATTTACCAGAGCCTTCAATGAATTCTAATGGAACTTATCACTTGCAATCAATATATCTAACCCTTACAACACTATGGCTCCTTAGCAATTTACGCAACTTTGTGTCTCCAGTATCGGGGAGAACTCCCGGCAGGAAGTGTTCAAGATTGTATCTGATCTTGTATGTATGGGGAATACTCAGCTGGCCCATTCCCTATTCACGGGCACACTGGGGCATGAGCCAGCCATCTGGAATGTTGTGAGAATTACAAGTGTGGATTTATCGCTTCTCTGGTCGTCTGTAAAGTTAGCTGTACTACCACATTACAAAGTTGGTGATGGTTTTAGTTTAGAAAACTAGGTTTCCCATTTGTGGACTCTTCTGTATCCAACCTTCCACTTAGCCTTTATACCTCAGTTCCTATTTCCTAATCACATTCAAACTGCCCGACTCTCCCTGTCTTCTTTCTCTCTAAACCCAGTATTTCTCAAACTTTAAGGTAAATAAGATTAACCCAGAGAAATTGTCAGAAACCTGTATTCTTGGGCCCTAACCCCAGAGAATTATTGCATTTTTATAGGTAGAGCCTAGAAGTCAGCATTTTTAATAGACAAACTAAATGTCTTTTTAATAGACAAACTAAACTTCTGATGCAGGTTCTCCATGCTCTTAGGAAATATTCAATAAACCTAGATTCACCCTTGGTTAATAAGGCATAAAATTTATTCAAGGGGCGCCTGGGTGGCTCAGTCAATTAGGCACCTGACTCTTGATTTTGGCTCAGGTCATGATCTCACGGTTGTGCGATCAAGCCCCACATTGGGCTCTGCACTGGGTGTGGAGCCTGCTTGAAATCCTCTCCTCCCTCTGCTCCTCTCCTGCTTGTGTGCTCTCTCTTAATAATAATAATAATAATAATAATAAATAAAAATTTAAAAATTACTCAAACTTCAAGATGCCAAGATCATACCTAAAGAGGAGAAAAGAGAAAATGGAGAAGGGAAGCATAAGAGGAGCACTGGGTGGAAGATAAGGAGCTTGGAGGACTAAACGGACACGTGGACATACATCATGGAAACTGGAAATTTACAAGACCAAATGGTCCATGTGGGTGAAGACACTGAGAGAAGGGTCTCATAAGCATAGGTTTATGGTAAGTCCTGGCAGGAAGGTCCTATCTTTCAAAAAGGAGATGGGAGGGCTTTGATGATTCCAACCAGATTTAGGATAAGAAGCCCAATGTGTAATGCCATGAGGGAGTACCTATTGGGAATGATAAAGTAGGTAGGTACCTGTGTGTGATTCTAGATCTATAAGCTCCAAGCAGAATGCTCCACTTTCTACATGAGAGAGATCCAGAATATCCTGTGATAGAACTTGAAAGACAAGGAGCACAAATTTCTGCAATGTACTCAGGTAAGGGAGGCCATCTTCTTCAGGAGTGATTGGGGTCCAAATACCTACCTGTTATTGCTCTGTAAGGGGAGCTGAAATCCTCTGAGATAAGGCTCAGTCTAGCACGCATTCTGAGGAGTATTTTCATTTTTTCAAGATCAAAGCTTTAAACTACATTAACTAATTTCTAGACGCAGAATTCTTATCATTAGCCCACAAAGGAAGCAGGATAACAATTGGAAGCGGACATCAAATCAAATTCATAGTCACAAACTCTCTCTCACCTAAGATATGATGGCTGAGCAGTTACAAGTGAAGCCTCCAAAGTCAGACTTTCTAAAATTCCAATCCCTAACTCAGTAGATATGGGTCCTTAATTTCTAACTAATTCCCTTGCCTGTAGGGTGGAAGTAATGCTTAAGTAATGCTTATCTTGCAGTTTCTGAGAGATTGAAAAATGAAATGAATGAAAAGTTCCTTTCCTGACACATAATAGCTACTGAGTAAATGCTAGCTGTTGTTATATTATGAGGCATTATTATATTGTGCTATTCCAAATCAATGCCCTTTTTCCCTCTGGCAGGTTCAAGTTTCAAGCAAAAATAGCCATACTTACTAGTGCCACCGTCTGACATCAGGGTTGGATAACCTTAAATGTTCATCTTAGCTCTACCTCTGAGGTTTTTTAAACCTGCTCTGTTCCCGTTTGCTCAGTTGTAAAGTGGACAGCAAGAGTAGCTATGTAACTGTGTGGGTTAAGTCATGGTGCAGAGCAAATGGGAAATGTGTGTATGTAGTGTATGTGTTTTATAATAGTAGATAAAAGATAATATTAAACATTTGACAGCTAGGCTTTATAAGCTATTTTTAATCATAATATTTACCTGATCCTTTGGAAAAAGCCACAGTTAGCACATTTTCCTTATCTGAAATGACTATGTCATCCTGAAATAGTGCTCTAGTCTCCTACACTGGGTTGTATTGAGGTATTTCATTGATTTGGGAGATATAATCTCTAGGCTAACAGAATAAAGCTTTATTATTAGCTAGCTACTCGACCCCAGGACTATTCCTTATTGACACAACCAGAACTTGCCCTGAGTGCCTTTCTCTTTTGGCCTTGTAACCAAGATTCCCTCCCTTGGCTGATCATTTTTCTTAAGGCTGCTTCAGACAGAATACAGAAAATACTTATGCTCCCCATCTTTAATGCTGGAAGTCTAGACTAATGGATGATCTGGGATTAAACTATGCCAAAACTCTCAACGTTTCATTCCTTGTCAATTAACTAAAGTAATTTGGCGGTAACTTGTATTCTTTCTGTCTTAGAATGTTTTCAACATTTTCCTGAACTGACAGGCAGGAGCTGTGAAGTTCAGAGTATTTGATGCTGGACGTGAGAAAAAGAGCCTAGAACCAAGATTTCTAGTGAAACCCAACCCTTCAAAATCTATGGATAATCCAAATTTCACGTGGCACCCAAAGCTCCAAGGACAAGATGAGGTTGTCTCCAAAGTAAAGCAAAAGTTGAAGAGGCAAGTTGATACATACTATGTCCTTTGGTACGTTTCCCTCTCCCTTCTCACCTTATGCCATGAACATGTTGGGAAAGCTGAGGAGGAGGGAAGATTGGTCAATGTCAACCCAGGAAGAGGGATTTCCTGTAACCTACAGAAGGAAGTCTTGGTCACACACACACACACACACACACACACACACACACACACAATCAGAACTGGGGGTCTGCATGTTTTCATGCCCTGTGGCTCTCTGGCTGATTAAGGAAACTAAGATCTCTAAAGTCACTGAAAGCCCTGACTTTTATTGTTGTTTTATGCTAAGCCAGGAAACAGAAGGACCACAAACATTCAGAGTTCTTGATCCTAGTAAGATTTTTTCATAGTACATTTGTTCTCTGACCCCTTCCTTCTTCTGGATTCTTCTAAGTTCACACTACTCAAGTGGTACCCAGCCTAAGTGAAACAGGGAAAGCAGTATGTGCGTGAGAGCCACAGAAAGTTGGCAGGAAATTCTGCCTCTACTGCTCTCTATTTGATCATAGAAAATTTCCCTAAACTTCTTCAGTCTTCCTTCCCTTATCTGTAAGATGAGAACAGTTATATCTATCTCTGAGAGCTGCCATGAGAGGAGATAATGCATCCAAAATTTCCCAATACATAGTGTTCAATATCATCTGTGTTATTATTAGTATGCTGCTTGCTATCATAATTTTGTGTAAGTCACCTGTAAGCAGACAGATTAATATATTCTCAGAATGTAATCAAGAGTTAGGTGCCTATTATTTTATTGATTGATTAATTGATGACTTGTGGCTGTAGATCCAGTTATAAAGTTCTGTTTCGTTTCTCCTGCCGATGACCAGAGATGAGTCCTGAAAACTGGACTCACGTGACAGGGTTTGTCCTTCTGGGTTTCCCCAGAAGCCACATCCTGCAGTTCCTGCTGTTCCTGGCTTTGATGGCAGCCTACGCTGTAACGGCCACAGGCAACCTGCTCATCATTGGGCTCAGTTGGACGAATCGACACCTGCACACACAGATGTACTTCTTCCTGAGGCATCTGTCCTTCCTGGAGCTGTTGCTCGTGTCTGTTGTGGTTCCCAAGATGCTTGTCGTCATTCTTACGGGGGACCACTCCATCTCATTCGCCACCTGCATCATCCAGTCTTACTTCTACTTCCTCCTAGGCACCACCGACTTCCTCTTAGCTGTCATGTCTCTAGATCGTTACTTGGCAATCTGCCAACCTCTCCACTATGAGACTCTAATGAATGGCCGTGTCTGTTCCCAACTGGTTCTGGCCTCCTGGTTAGCTGGATTCCTCTGGGTCCTGTGCCCCACCATCCTCGTGGCCAACTTACCTTTCTGTGGCCCCAATGGTATTGACCACTTTTTCTGTGACAGTTGGCCCTTGCTGAGGCTCTCTTGCGGAGACACCCGCTTACTGGAGCTGGTGGCTTTCGTGCTCTCCACGTCAGTGTTACTGGGCTCGCTGGCACTGACCTCGGTTTCCTACGCCTGCATTCTTGCCACTGTTTTCAGGGCCCCCACACCTGTGGAGCGAAAAAAAGCGTTCTCCACTTGTGCCTCACACCTTACAGTGGTCATCATTGTCTATGGCAGCTCCATTTTTCTCTACATCCGTATGTCAGAGGCTCAGTCCACGCTGCTCCACAAAGGGGCCTCCGTCCTGAGCTGTATCATCACACCCCTCCTGAACCCATTCATCTTCAGTCTCCGCAACAATAAGGTGAAGCAGGCCCTAAGAGATGCCCTGATGTGGCACAGAACCATGGCTGCGAGAGACTATGAGGGTCACAAGTAAAAGGAAATATTGGATTAAGAGGTTAAAAATGTATGCAATTTGTAAAAATGTATTTGAAGTTCAAATCAGTCCAACAACACCCTGCACTTTTCTCAGACAATTAAAAACTAGCCTCCAGAATGACGCATCAGGAAAGAGAGAGAGAGCCTTCGTTTTCCTCTCTCCTCTCTTCCTGATGCCCTCCCCTCCCCATAGAGAAGGCTGATCCAGTTGGCCACACTTCAGAATTCTGGTTAGGACACATTTCCCTTGGGGAAGGTAAGTGTGTGGACTTCCTTCAGGGAGGCCGTTCCTCTTCCTCCGTATGTGTATGCTCAAGCGTACTTACTATTGCTTCAGGGTCCTGTCATGCAAAGCCAATCAGAGAATGCTAAAAATACGGAGACTCAGATCTGGAGCTTAGAGGAGAGTAAGAAGAAGGCTTCTGATGACTTCCATCTAGACTATTACAAACAAGATTAACCAGAACCCGAACATTGGGAAATCCCATTTGGGCTGCGGTAATAACTATTTCTTTGATCTTCACTTGCCATTGCTGTTTAGGTGACCAGCAGCTCCTATAGGAATCTCCCGAAGGAAAAACACTGTGACCAGTGAAATAGTTAGATATCCCAAATTCCCAAGTCAACTTCTGCCTGATAGACTCTAAACACAAAGCCAATCATCCAATCACTTATTTAAGAAATATCATTAAATACCCAGTAGGATTAAGGCACTGAGCTAGGCAGGGATGGAACTAGGGTGATGTCTAGGGCCAAGGGAGATGTTTAGGGCACAAATTTTAAAGAGACACACACCCACGTGGTTGTGCAAGTACAGGGTCAGGCTGTGCACAAACCTGAGAGTATATGCTTCCCAGGTGCTGCATCAAGGCCCCTCCGTTGCTGCTCTTGAATCTAGGCTGTGGAGCTAGACTGTGGGGAATAAGTTTAAGAGCTTCCATGGGGCGCCTGGGTGGCTCAGTCGGTTGGGCGTCCGACTTCGGCTCAGGTCATCATCTCACAGTCCGTGAGTTCGAGCCCCGCGTCAGGCTCTGTGCTGACAGCTCAGAGCCTGGAGCCTGCTTCAAATTCTGTGTCTCCCTCTCTCTCTCTCTCTGCCCCTCCCTTGCTCATGCTCTGTCTCTGTCTCAAAAATAAATAAAAACATTAAAAAAATGTTTTAATAAAATAAATAGAGAAATAAATAAAAAGAGCTTCCTGAGCTTGCACCAATGGGTTAACAAGACTCAGGGCGGAAAGCCACCACAGGGTGAAAGCACCCAGCGTAGAACAAAGCATAGAGCAGAAAGCCGCTTCCACAGGACAAAATCGTCCAAGAACAGGTAGAGGCAGAAAGCCGCCACAGCAGGGTGAAAACGCCCAGGATTTATCATTAAGTAAAACAAGCATAGAGTGGAAAGCCGCTACAGGGCCAACACGCCCAGAGCTAATTAGCAAGAAAAATGCCTTTTTAACCCTGAGATAGCATGCTCTATCTGTCTTAGCCCCTAGAAAAGTTAAGATAAACAGACCTGGTGCCTGGTGCCTGCAGTAAACAGCCACCTGCTCAGCGCCAGGACTTTGATTTATATTTACCCTAACCCCTAACACTGCGTACCTTCGAAACCCCCTTTCTCTCACACACATGAGTTAATGGCCACTGTTTTACTGTCTCTTTCTGCACGTGTATCACATTTATAAGCCTTCTGATCCTAATAAATACGGAGCAAGGATCTTTACTCAGGGTTCTTGTCTCTTCCCAGACATTAGCCTCTCTCGTATTCAATTCTGCATCCACTTTCTTGCTGGACAAGAGAGAACTCCAGACTCAGAGTCTGCAACGCTAGACCTTGAGTATGTAGTAGTAAACAAGATAGACAAGGCCCTCACTTTTATACAATTTATAGTGTAGTTGGCATGGCTGGCAAAAAAAAAAAAAAAAAAAAACATACAGACAAACAAACAAGAAAACCTAAATACACACATTACTATGTAGTTGCAATTTATGACAAATGCTTTTGAGAAAAGAGCCGAGTTTCGTTAGAGGGACTAGTAAGGAAAATTAATCTGGATTAAAGACCAGGGAACATACCTCCGAGGAAATGAGCTCTATACTGAGGCCTCAGACTGAGCAGCAATTATCCAGGAAGAAAGTAGGGGAGCAGCATTCCGGAGAGAACGAGTAGTATTTGCAAGGACCCACAGTCAGATGAGGGAATAAGAGAAACAAATGCACATGAGGACTGGAGAAGGAGAGGTGGGCTGAGGTCCGTTCAGATAGGACCTTATCTATAAGGTTTATGGGGATCTTTCTTCCTTCATAAGGCAATGTAAAGCCTTTGAAGGGTTTTAAGCAAGGAAGTGATCAAATCATATTTTAAAAAATCAATTGGCTGCTGTGGGGACAACAGATTAGAGGGAAACAAAGTGGATTTTAGAGGATCGAGTAGGAAGCTATTGCATGGATTTGGAGACAGATGTGCTAGTTATGACTTTACAACTGGCAGTGGGGTTCTCTCTCCCTCTCTCTTGGCCCTCCCCTGCTTATGCATTCTCTCTCTCTGTTTCTCTCTCTCTCTCTCTCAAAATAAATAAATAAAAACTTGTTAAAAAATAACTGTTTTGAGCTCCTCGGATATATTTTGTGTCCTAGAAGAAATGTCAGAAAAGAAACACCAGATGTACGACCTTCATGCCTACTTCAGCTGGAACTTTCTCAACAGGGCCAACAGCATCATAGGAGCAAGTGCCATCTGACCCAAACATCAAGCCTGCATAGCAGCTGAGACTTTTTCTCTAGGAGGCACTTGGGAGAAGTTCTAGGGTACTCATTCCATTTTCTAGCTGTGTTAAAAGTTCAGGTCACCAGAACTCGACTGAGGTTGAGAACAGCGCAGAAGTAAGTCATAGTCCAGGTAAGTAATAGAGTAGACAAGTGGTTTTAGCTACTCTGTAGGTCTTCTTCAGCAGGCTGCCCCAGAGAAACAGCTCTCAGATTCTCAGGTCTCTGCTTCTGCTAATCTGGAGGGCGGGGGGGGGGGGGGGGGGGGGGGGGGTTAGTGCTCCAGGGGGCCCAGAAGGTCTTTCTGCCTCCTCCACAGTTTCTTTATGGCCACGATCACTTCCTTGTTTCTCAGGGTATAGATGGCAGGATTCAGCATGGGAGTGACCATTGTGTACAGAACAGAGACCGCCTTGTCCATAGGGAATGTCCGAAATGGCCTCGCATAGATGTAGACACAAGGCACAAAAATTAAGGTCACCACAGCAATGTGAGAGGCACAAGTGGATAGGGCTTTGCTCCGGCCCTCCCATGAGTGGCCTCGGAGCATGACTAGCAGTGCCGTGTAGGATCCCAGGAGCACCAGAAAACACATCAAAGTCACCAGGCCATTGTTAGACACCATCAGAAGCTCTAAGACAAAGGTATCCGTGCAGGCTAATTTGATCAGCTGAGGCACGTCACAGTAAAAGTTGTCCAGCTTGTCGGGCCCACAGAATGGCAGCTGGATAGTCAGTCCAATCTGCACAATGGAGTGGATGAAGCCCCCCACCCAGGAGGCTACCATGAGGAGCCCACAGACTGCCCGGTTCATCACAAGCATGTAGCGCAATGGCTGGGAGATGGCAACATAGCGGTCATATGCCATCACTGTCAGCAGGAAGATCTTGATGCCTCCAATGAAGTGGAAGAAGAAGAGCTGAGTCAGGCAGCTGCCGAAGGAAATGATGGGGTTGTCTGAGAGCAAGTCAAACAGCATCCTAGGTGCTGTGATGGAAGAGTAGCAAAGGTCTAGGAAAGAAAGGTTGCCTAAGAGAAAGTACATGGTTGTGTGGAGGCGTGAGTCACAGGTCACTATGGCCACAATAAGGAGATTTCCAGCTACGGTCATAAGATACACAGCAGAGAAGATAATAAAGAAGAGGAACCGAAGCCCCCATACCTGAGAGAGCCCCAGGAGGACAAAGCCTGTCACCTGGGAATGATTTGCTGGATTCATCTGCTCGGTATAACCTGGTAAGCGAACCTGCTGAAGAAAATGCACGTACTCGTCACGGGATCCACCAGCTTCTCTGCGATAATTTCCTCTGCCCTCTCTGGGGAATCCTCCCCTGTCTCATTTACTATAAGACGACTATCCTAAGAAGTTCTATAGGAAACCATGCATTGGAACATCCCATATTGGTATAATCAAGCACAGGAGCGTAAAACTCAGGGTAACACTGCTACTATTTATAGTTCATGAAATCAAAAATAATCAGCCCTCAAAACTTGAGAAGTGATACACAGAGAAAAAACTGCAGCCCCGGAAGTAAATGTCACTTCTCCCAGTACCTAGTGGTCTAAAACAGGAACGATCTTCCAAAATTCTGTCTCACTCCCCTCATCCATGATGTCAATTAGCCAAAATACCTGCACGCTCTCCTGCAGTCTAATATCTCATAGCTATAGGTAGCCTTTATTTAGAAAACCCGAAAAATTCCCACAGGCCAAATATTTAGACCTATAAAGGTCGTGAACTGCTGTCTTCTTAAAGTTAGATAAGAAAACATGTGGCAGAAGAAGCTTCCTGTCCAGTGGCTCTGGGAAACCCAGAGAAACTATAGTCCCCGGGGAAACACAGGGAAAAGCAACCAGAATACTGAACTGCCCCCCAAAAATGTGTGTGTCAGTGTTAATTTCAGAGACATCATCCAAAGAATAATTGCTTTTTCATATGAGAAGCAGCAAGAGAAGGCCACAAATATTATCTGAAGGTAAAAAGTCACCATCTACGTGCAAAGCTGCCTCAACGTTTGAAACCCTTAAAAATAAAAAGGGTGTTTTATATATTTAAGTATGTTTACAAGCTGGCTATTGGTTAGACTTCTAGAATTAATGTCTTCATACTCTTCAACGGAAGTGTGACGTGTCATTCTGCCCTTAATTTTAATTATGACTTTTCAATTATATTTTCCTGCCTTTGTTCTTTCTTTACTCGATAAACATGTACTAAGCATCTTCTATTTACTAAGCACTATATTAAACACTGAGAAAGTTTCGAAAATAAGACCTATGACACATTTTGCATAGAACTTTCACCTTCTGACACCTATCCACCCCTCCAGCTTCATCATTTTATACATAGTCTCCTCACACATACACAATGATATATACAGAGCTACCCGAAGTTCCTTGAACTTGCCATGCTCACCCCATGCTTCCCTGGTTTTCTTTATTAATCTCTATGTATTTATTTCATCTTAATTTTATTTTATTTTAGTTTTTTTAATGTTTATTTTTGAGACAGAGAGAGACAGAGCATGAGCGGGGGAGGGGCGGAGAGAGGGGAGACAGAATCCGAGGCAAGCTCCAGGCTCTGAGCTGTCAGCACGGAGCCCGACGCAGGGCTCAAACTCATGGACCACGAGATCATGACCTGAGCTGAAGTCAGATGCTCAACCGACTGAGCCACCCAGGCGCCCCCCACCTTAATTTTAAATTTTTATTTATTTATTTTGAGAGAGAGACAGACAAAAAGAGTGAACAAGGGAGGGGCAGAGAAAGAGAGAGAGAGAGAGGGATAGAGAATCCCAAGCAGACTCTGCCCTGTCAGCTCAGAGCCCAATGTGGGGCTTGATCCCATGAACCGTGAGATGACCTGAGCCAAGGTCAAGAGCTGGGCGCTTAAACCACCTGAGCCACCCAGGCACTCTTATTTCATCTTCATTTCAAGGAAATGTTTCGAATACACAACATTGGGCTTTCCAGTCAGTTTCCAGTGGGAAGAACTTGGAAGTCGAGACTTTCATCTTTGAAATAAGAAAAAGCTAAACAGCGTGACAGGCAATGACTTTTCTCGGAGCCATCAGAGACTGGAGGTTACAGGGCAAAATGCTACCTCAAACCCTGGAGGGCCAAGGGAAGCAAGAGGAAGTCGTAGTGGAGACCGGCTTACCTGGCACAGAACACTGGAGTCATACACAGATAGGAGCACTTCACTAGCAATTCTGACAAATTGCTGGAGGCTGAGTGTGGACTAGCATGCCGGTGGGAAACTCCTGGGGGTTGCCATCTTAGGGAACCCCTACACTTTCAATGGTTCGATCTCCACAGTGAAGAATGATGGAAGATACTCTCCTAGCACTGGAAGAGTGTGAGGAGAAGTAAAGTATCTATTGTCTAGGATGAAAAGCTTTTGCTAGAGCCGTATCCCACCTGGGAGAAGGACATTTTCCCCCCTTCAGCGCCCTACAGCCTTGTGGTATCACCTATGGGGGTGAGTGTAGGGAGGCAGGCTGACTGAAGACTGAAGTTTAATCACAAGATTGTAGAAAGCTTCTCTCCTTCAAGGACCTTGTCTCCACACCAGCAGGGCTCCAGCGTGAAAACAGTGGGTTACAACTGAAACAACCACAAGACACAGACTCTAAGGACAAGTACTTAAGGATGCCTGAAGGCAACGCAAGAGGTGGCAGAATAAACGTGAAACCTCTGCCTTCTCCAACTAGGGCAACTACCAGGCAGATTCACAACAATTCTCACGCTAAAGTTTCTTCACCTCAGTTCCCGTGACCTGACGGTTCTTATTATTTTATGTTGGGCTATTCAACAAAAACATCACGAGTCGTGCTAAAAGGCAAGCAGAAACACAATCTGAAGACACAAAGTAAACAAGAGAACTAAACTCCTGTATCATACAGATGTTAGGATTATCAAGCAAGGAAGTTGAGACAGCTTTCATTACTGTGTTAAGGACTCCCACAGAGAAAGTGACCAACTTGCATTGGTACTGTAAGGAGAGCGATGGAAACTTTATGAACGTATAAAAATGAAATACTAGAAGTCCAAAACACTGTAACAGAAATAAAGAATGCTTTGATGGGGTCCTCAGTAGGCTGGACACAGCCAAGGAAAGAATAAGTAAGCTTAAATTCCCAAACTGAAATGCAAAGGCTAGAAACAAAAAAGAAAAACAGAATAAAGCATCCAAGAATTTGGGGATAGTTTTTTTTTTTTTTAAGTTTTTATTTATTTATTTTGAGAGGGACAGAGACAGCGGGAGTGAAGGAGGGGCAAAGGAGAGGAAATCCCAAGCAGACTCCATGCTGTGAGCACAGAGACGACGTGGGGTTGTAACTCACAAAACCTCGAGATCATGACCTGAACCAAAACCAAGAGCCCTAAGCTGAACCAACTGAGCTGAGCCACCCAAGCGCCCCTGGGATAGTTTTAAAAGATGCAACATAATGTAATCGGAAGACCAGAAGGAACAACAGAATGAAGTAAAAGTACCTGAAATAATAATCACTGACAATGTTCTGAAAATAATGATATACATGAAACCACAGATCCAGGAAGGCCAAAGCATACCAAACAGAATACCAAAAATAAAGAAATATATATAATATACACCTAGGTATGTCATATTCAACAACAGAAAACCAAAGACAAGGAGAAAAATCTCGAAAGAAGTTAGAGGAAAAAAACTGTCAACAATAGAGGAACAAAAATAAGAATTACAAGGCAAGTCTTGTCTGAAACCAAGAAAACAGGAAATAAGTGGACTGATACGTTTCAAGTGTTGAAAGAGAGAAAAAGAACACCAGCCTAGGGGCGCTTGGGTAGTTCAGTTGGTTAAGCGTCCGACTCTTGGTTTTGGCTCAGGTCATGATCTCACAGTTCCTGACTTCGAGCCCCCCATCCGGGAGGCTGTGCTGAGAGCACAGAGCCTGCTTCAGATTCTCTCTCTGCCCCAACCCTGCTCATGCTGTGTCCATCTCTCTCAAATAAATAAATAAACTTAAAAAAAAAAAACAAAAAAACACCAGTCTAGAACTCTAAATCCAGCAAAATTATTTTCTAAGCATTAAAGGGAAATAAAGAATTTCTCAGGCAAATAACAGCTGAAAGAATTTGTTGCTAGCAGACTTGCCCTGCAAGACATGTTAAAAAGGAGTTATTATAGAGAGAAAGAACATGATATAGATCAGAAACTTGGATTACATTGTGAGAAGTAAGGGAGATGATTCATTTTCAGACATACCAAGGGCGCCTGGGTGGTTCAGTCCGTTGAAGCTTCCAACTTCAGCTCAGGTCATGATCTCACTGTTCCTGAGTTCAGTCCCTACATTGGGCTCTCTGCTGTCCCACAGCGTGAAGCCCGTTTAGAACCTCTGTCTCCCCCTCTCTGCCCGTCCTCTGCCCCTCTTCTGCAGGTGCGCGTTTGCACACACACTCTCTCTCAAAACTAAATAAACCTTTAAAAATTTAAAAAACAAAGAAAAGCTGTGTTGCCTAGCTAACAGTAGGTTTACAGCTTATTGGAAACAGATATGAAACTGCTCCTCACAATGGAGTCCCAAGCCCTTGGACACTTCACTTCCTGGTTCTCCTTCCCCTCGCTGTTTCTCAGGCTTATTATCCCAAGCTTTGCAATGAGCATGCGCCAAAGAACAAAGGAGGGACCGAAAGCCTCTACCTCACCCCCGGAAATGTTCGTTTGATCCAATCAGAATATTTTTGGCCTTACGTGAGCATCGGCGACTTCTGGGTAAGGCTGTAGCCTCTGTAGCATTCAGCCAATGAGGAATCGGGGGAGGGATTTGCACGCTAGGAGATAAATTGTCTGCCGTAACCACCCTGAGTGTGCCTGTCCATCAGACACCCGCTTTTGCCAGAACCTTGACTACAGCCTGACTTCACTGCGCTCCCAGGCTCTGTGTCCCTCCTTTATCTGGGTCAGAGGGCTTACTCCTCACAGACATAAAGCAAGGAAGAGTGTCAGAGAAAGAATAAGTGAAGAGAAGATAACTTTTTAACTTTTTCTTATTCTTAAAAGAAAAATAACAATACATTAGGTTACGGATAAATAAATAAGTTATGAGTAAGTGAAAGGATGACAGCAATGTCATAGGGACGGGAGTGCATTCGTTTGCTAGGGCTGCCATAACAAAGCACCCCGAATTAAGTGATCTAGCAGCAAAAATGTATTGTCCCAGTTCTGGAGGGTAAAGGTTCAAGCTCAAGTTGTTGTCAGAACTGGTTCTTTCTGGGAGCTGCCAGTGAATCTGTTCCTTGTTTCCGGTTCCCCTTCTGGTGGTTTGCTGGCAATGCTTGGCATTCCTTAGCTTGTAAAAGCATCACCTACATCTGTGCCTTCATCTTCACATGGCGTGTGACTTCAAATATTCCCTTTTGTAAGGACACCAGTCACATTGCATTAACGCCAATTCTAAGGACCTCATTTTAGCTCAATTACCACTGTAAAGGAGCTGTCTTAAAATAGAGTCACATTCTGAGACACTAGGGGTAGAACTTTAACATATGAATGTGGGGAGGGTACAAAATTCAATCCAGTCAGGGAGGGAGGAAATGAGAAGACTCTTGATCTGGAGAACAAAGGCAAAGGAAATGTAGACACAATTAAATTTCCTTACAACTTGCAGCCCACTGATAAATACCTGAGGCAGAGCTCGGCTATTTCTCAAGGAACTCACTAGCTACCTTAATGATTTGCTAGAGGCAAAGGCCACCTTAGCTTAATGCGAGCCAGACCTCCAGGATCCTGTAAGTGTTCTTTAATATAGGAAAATCTCTTTAGAGACTTCCTTTATCTCTACCACCCCCCAACTTAAAAGTATATAAACAATCACTGCCCAAGATCACAGTGCAGCTTTTTCTGCCCATGAGTCCTGCCCCTGTAGTTTAATCAAAACATCTTTTTGCACCAAAAATGTCTCAGGAACATTCTTTATTGACTGTTCACTCAGCAGCCCCACATCACTCTGACCTATAAATGTAACAAAATCTCAATCAACATCCCAGCAAGCTATATTGTAGATGTCAGTAAGCTGGTTCTAAAATTTATATGAAAAAGCAAAAAACCAAAACAGCTAACACAATAGTGAAGACAATGTTGGGTGACTCACACTAAGTGATCTCATTACTTGCTATAAAGTTACCATAATCAAAGCAGCATGATACTAAATAGAGAAAAATAGAAACATAGACCAATGGAATATAATATACAGTCCAGAAAGAAAAAAAAAAAAAAAAAACATGCACAAATATGAACAACTGATATTTGCCAAAGAAGCAAAGGAAATTCAATGGGGAAAAGATTGTCTCTTCCACAAATGTGCTGGAACCATTGGACATCCGTATACAAAAAAGAAATTGTACATAGATTTTATACCGTTCATGAAAATTAACTCAAAATGAAACCTAGACCTAAATGTAAAATTCAAGCTATAATATTTCTACAAAAAAATAGGAGAAAGTTTATATAATTTTGGGTGTGGTGATCAGTTTTTATACGCAACAGCAAAAGCATAATCCAGAAAAGAAAAAAATTATAAACTGGACTTTCTTAAAATTAAAGACTTCTGGGGCACATGGGTGGCTCAGTTGGTTAAGCATCTGACTCTTGATTTTGGCTCAGGTCATGATCTCAAGGTTTGTGAGATCGAGTCCACCGTCAGGCTCAGCACCAACAGTATGGAGCCTGCTTAGGATTCTTTCTTTCCCTCTCTCTCTGCCCCTCCCTTGCTCATGCTGTCTCTCTTTCTTTCTCTAAATAAATAAATAAATAAATAAACAAACAAACAAGAAAACATTTTTAATAGAAAATTAAAAACAATTAAAGGCTCTTTTCTGCAAAAGACACTATGAAGAAAATCAAAAGATAAGCTCCAGCTGGGATAAAATATTTGCAAAATATATCTGGTAAAAGATTCCAACCCAAAATATACAAAGACCTCACACCTCAACAGCAAGAAAGCAAACAATCCAATTACATGAGTAAAAGATCTGAACAGATATCTCACCAAAGAAGATCTCTGGATGGCAAATAAGCATATTAAAAGATGCTAAACATCATTTGTCATTAGGAAATTGCAAACTAAAACAGCAATGAAAAAATACACCTGATACACCTGTTAAAATGACTACAGTTTTTTTTTTTTTTTTTTAAGCTGACAATATCAGTTGCTGGTTATGACAGCCACAGGAACTCTCATTCATTGCTGGTGGGAATGCAAAAAGGATACAGCTACTTTGGAAGACGGTTTGGCATTTTCTTCCCAAGCCAAACATTGTCTTGCCATTCAATTCAAGGGTCGCACTCTTAGGTATTTATCAAACTGGTTAGAAAACTTACACCCACACAAAAACCTTTGCGTAAATGTCTATAGCAGATGTACTCATCATCACCAAACTCTGGAAGCAAACAAGATGTCCTTCAATAGATGAATAGATAAACACACGGGGGTACATCTGTATGATGGAATATTATTCAGTGATAAAATGAAATGAGCTGTCAAACCACACACACAAAAATGAAACACAAAAAACATGGATGAATCTTAAGTGCGTATTATTAAGTGAAAAAAGTTAGTCTGAAAAAGCCAGAGAATATGATTCCAATTATATGATATTCTGGAAAAGGTAAAAATGTAAATAGAGATGATAAAATGCTCAGTGGTTGTCATGTTTATGGAAAAAGAATGTTCAATAGGTAAAACACAAGGTGGGTATTTAGGGCAGTGAAACCACTGTTTCATACTGTAAGGGTGGATACAGGACACTCTGCATTTGTTAAAACCCATAGACTTTCACATTACAAAAATTGAACCTTAATGTATGTGAATATTTTTTAATGTATGCAAATGTTTTTTTTTAAATCACTGTAGGGGAGAGGCACCTGGTTGAGCCAGCTTTGGTTCTGGTCATGATCACACAGTTCATGAGTTCAAGCCCCACACATCAGGCTCCCTGCTGTCAGCACAGAGCCCACTTTGATCCTCTGTCGCCCTCTCTCTGCCCCTCCCCTGCTTGCAGTCTCTCAAATATAAATAAACATTCAAAAAAAAAATCGTTTAACAGGTCATGAGATCCCAGGATGAAATGCACAATGTTACAAAACAATCTAATTGTATTACAAATGTATGAAACAACCTCGCTGAGGAGGGGGAGGGACAAAGGAACTGACCTAAGTAATTTTGGAAATGAGTTCAGTCAGTAAGACTAAAAAGCAGGTAACTATACAAAGGCATTGCACTGTAGGTTATAAAGTAGTTTTCCCTGGAGCTATAGGATAACAATTCTGGCCCCACTCTACATGTATACAGGAATTGAACAATTAAGTGAATGGCTATGGTAAAGTGTCAGGTTTCTCACTGTTGGGAAAGTGTAAACGAGAAAAAAAAGGCTAGAATGACCCATGTTGTAATGGACTAGAGCTGGAGTCACCAGTAGGATCTGGTGTTCATCTTAATAAAGATACAGATGGTTACATATTGAAATATTTATAGACATGTGTACCTACATGGATAAGTAAACACTCTTATATTCCCTTGCTCGGTCCCAGTAGTAAAAACACATAGCACTCGGACCTTGGTTTCTAATGCAGTCTCTAATAAGAGGAACCAAGAC
This sequence comes from Panthera tigris, assembly GCF_018350195.1. NCBI lineage: Eukaryota > Metazoa > Chordata > Mammalia > Carnivora > Felidae > Panthera > Panthera tigris. The sequence goes on along the minus strand of NC_056669.1, from coordinate 20,839,400 downwards.
TTCTTGGAAAAATAGTGGATTCTAGGATTTACTCACAGGCACTTGACCGTGGTCCCTCTGATGCCTTGTCCCTGTGAAGATAAGTGGTCTGGGCAAGAGTCTAAAGATAATACTATATCCAACCAACTGAGTGCCTACTTTATAGAAAACTGTGCTCTCTATTATATGATTTGTAGTAAATGTATTTCAATAACACCTGAAGAAAAGTTAAAGGAAATGTTATAATAAAAAAAGTAAAATGAAACACCAGAAAATGGAGGATATAGGGGAAAACTAGAAAAAAAATTAGTTGGGAGGCTTTTTACTATCTACTCAAATCCCCACCTTTCTGAAACAGTTCAGCTCCAATGAGGATAATCTTCTAAATATGTGCTGCCCGATACAGGAGCCCTTGGCCGCATGTGACAATTTAAAATTAAATTAATTAAAACTAAATTGAAAGATCAGTTTTTAAGATGCACTAGACACATTTCAAGCACTGTCAATAGCTCCATGTGGCTAGGGGCCACCATACTGAACAGTACAGATACAGAATGGTTCTATCGTCACAGAAAGTTCTACTGAACAGCACTTAAAAAAGATTTTTTTTTAATCTTTATTTTTGAGAGAGAGACAGAGTGTGAGCAGGGGAGGAGCAGAGAGGGAGGGAGACACAGAATCCGAAGCAGGCTCCAGGCCCCGAGCTGTCAGCACAGAGCCCGACGCAGGGCTCAAACTCACGAACCGAACCGTGAGATCATGACCTGAGCCGAAGTCGGACGCTCAACCGACTGAGCCACCCAGGCACTCCACTGAACAACACTGTTAAAACAAAGAAAGGTGAGGTGCCTGAGTGGCCCAGTCAGTTAAACATCTAAAATAATAACCTTTGGCTCAGGTCATGACCTTTTGGCTCAGGTCATGAACTCAGAGTTGTGAGATAGGAGCCCCCTGTCTGCTCTGCACTGGGCAGAGTCTGCTTAAGATTCTCTCTCTCCCTCTACCTCTCACATACTCTCTGTCTCTTAAAAGAAAAAAAGCAAAACAAAGAGAAAGAAAGAAAGAAAGAAAGAAAGAAAGAAAGAAAGAAAGAAAGAAAGGAAGGAAGAAAGGAAGGAAGAAAGAAAAAGGATAAAGCCCTAGTTTGACCTCAAAATGAACTTGATCAACGACATGTATGAAAATCGAGCAATAACCTTCAAGGCTAATTGTATTACAATGATATGGTGCTGCTTTCAAATTCCCTATCAATATCTCCCTGACACCAAATAGTTATTTAGGAAATTGTAAGCAATGACTGCAAAAAAATCTTGTTCCTGATACAAAACACTTTGTAAGATCAGCCACAAAATCTTGAAGCATTAGAGACGTTCTGCCTGGACCAACGGAGAATACATTAGTTTGAATCCAAGGTCCTGTAAAGAGTCTGACAAAAGCCTGTATTCCTGTGCAAACTGTATCAGAGAGCCTGGCTCCTAGTTCTACTGTCTTGCTGACATATGTATGTGACCTTGGGAAAGTTTCTTAACCTCTCTCAACTTGAGTTTTCTTGTCAGTACAATGAAAATGGTAAAAAGTATACTCAGTTTGCCTCACTGAGGCATCATAAGTATGGTATCTACATAAACAAGATATGATTAATGTCCTAAATAAGGTAAGATTTTTTTCCCCAAACTGATTTTAAGCAGATTTACTATTACATATAGGACAGGATGGAGAAGATTTTACTCTAATTCATCATATCTGAAACCTTTCCTTAGATTCTATGGGATCTTCACTGTAATAAATTTTATAACTAGAAATGTCAAGGTAGATTTCAGATTTTTGACTGGCACGGGAGGCTTTTCTTCAACACACATTGTTAGGTACAATTCTATACATACATGTGAGAATTTTCTATTCCATCCAATTCGGTGATGATTTGTTCTCAGAATGTTTTGTTTGAAGCAGAGAGAGCCAGCAACTAAAACGTAATGGTTCAGTTGTTTATTATAGTGTGCAAGTTATGTATATTATTTTAGATGGAAAGACAAGGAAATAACCACTTTGTGAATTGAAAATAAGATATAAATTAAGAGTAAATTTGGGGCACCTCGCTGGCTCAGTCAATACAGCATGTGACTCTTGATCTCAGAGTCATAAGTTCGAGCCCCACGTGTTGTGTAGAATTTATTTAAAAAATAAAAAAATGTTTTAAAACAAAGAATAAATTTCAAATGTGATAAATGTCTCCAAAAGATTATAGATCTAGCCTTATTAGGAGGAAAATATCCCTTCTCCTTGGAGGACCAAAGAACTGTGACTCCTCAAGGACAGGAGTATGTTTCATTCATTTGGGGATCTCGGCAGGTGCTCAGTAACTAACATTTGCCAACACTATACCATCAACTTTTGACAGAGGAGATAGCAGGTATCCAGCACCATCTGTAATGACCCTTGCTTTGGTGCCCATTAACTGTGAACACCTGGGCAAAGTCTCTTGTTCTGAGTCTAATCTGTATAATGGGAGCAACGATGCCTACCTTGTACTTTTCTATAGTGTAAAATGAACATCATAACACTTACCTTGTAGGATCAGGTTAAGTGTGAAGTCAGATAACATACAGAAAGCTTTTAGCCCAAAGCCTAGTGGAAGACTGCTAGATAGCACTATCTTGCATGTAAGTAAATGGTAGCTAGGTCTTGAAATTCGGAAAGGATTTTTAAGTGACCGAAATAGGGTAGAACAGAAATGATACACTTCAGAGGTAAAGGGACAGATGGAGAAAATATGTAGAGATGTGACAGTGGAAGGAATGTCTGAGTAAAGTGAAAATGTCTAACTTAAAATAGAAATAGTGATAAGAGATAATATTGGAAAAGGTAAATGTCAGGTTAAAGAGTTCCTGTTTTAGAGTTTATGAGCGGGGGGATGGGGGAATCAAACGTAGGCTTATTACTGCCCAGCTGTGGCATTTGAACATTCAATTTATTTTTTTTTTAAGTTTATTTATTTACTTTGAAAGAGAGAGAGAGCACAAGCAGGGGAGGGGCAGAGAGAGAGAGGAAGAGAGGATCACAGGCAGCCTCCATGAAGCCAGCACAGAGCCTGATGTGGGGCTCAAACACACAAACTGTGAGATCATGACCTGAGCCTAAATCAAGAGTCCAATGCTTAACCAACTGAGCCACCCAGACACCCCTGAACATTCAAATTAAGTAATGACTCAAAGCTTGTGAATTTTCCCTGGCTAAGAGAATCACGAATGCGTAAACTTTTTGTTCAGTTACTCTATTTAAGCCAACGTGTGTTGCTGATTAAAAAGGAACTCCTGGATGGCTCAGTCGGTTAAGCGTCTGACTACAGCTTGCCTCAGGTCATGATCCCACAGTTCATGGGTTCCAGCCCCACATCCAGTTCCGTGCTCACAGGGTGGAGCTTATTTGGGATTCTCTCTCTCCCTCCCTCTCTCTCTGCCCCTCCCCAGCTCATGTTTTCTCTGTCTCAAAATCAATAAACTACAACAACAACAACAACAAAAAGGAACTACTTAGTCTAATCATAAATCTTATTCTTCCTCCTAAAAGTGGGGAGACCATAGCAAGAAAATGGTCTTAGATTTTAATACAAGGTCATTCGGTTAGACTTGAGGGACAGAGAAATCAAATGACTTGCTAAGTTCTCCACGACTAAATTCTGTTCCGTGTTTCTCCAATGGATAATTTCAGGCTTGAATATCCCTAAAGAATGAGAAAAAGCCCAAGAAATACATGAAATAGCTGTGGCTCACTTACCTGGAGCTTCCCACTTAAGATATCCCAATCATCGATATATAAATTCAGGCCAAAATGTTTAATACTGCCAAGATTCCATCAGGCCTTTGAGACGGCTTTGGGGAACAGAAGTTGCTAGTTTTAGTGCAAAGGGATTATTGACAGAGCAAGACATAAAATACCAGGCGTTAGGTAAGCAAACCTGCCAGGTGCTCTCCCAAGCCAAAAGTCACAGGGGACCACATAAAGGACCAGACCATGGGAAGGGCAATGACTTTAGTAAACCATCCCTGTAGGATAAATTAACTGCTCTCCCTCTAGTTTGGAGATGTTTCTATATCACATCACAGCCCCGTAATTCAAAGATTAAATTTGCAATTATTTGTTTGCAAATTCTCTTTTCCCATCTTTCTCTTGCATCTTATTTTACAGCCATGCCAAATTACTATACAGATCAAAGATTTAAATGCAAAAAAATAAACCAATGACAAAGTTCACTGAAAAAGAAAGAGTTCAACTACCTTGAACCAATACCTTAATCAGACTTTATTATCCTCTACCAACTAGTTTTTGCACAATTATTCTTGTTAAAGATTTAAAAGACCATTTGTATATTTGATAATATTTATGCATATTCATGAGGAAAATTATATACTGCACAAAATCCTCAAATTTGTAGACAACTTAGAACATATTCTTCAGAGATATGCAAAGTCCACTGAATGCTTGTTGTATATTGATTTCCAGAAAATTTATTTCAATTCAGTTATGTGAGATATCCAAGCTCATCACTTTCTTGCCACTAAGAGATATTATCAATTTTTACACCATATTCAATAGAATTTCTAAAAATATAATTTTAATATATTTTTAAATTATTATTGAGGGTAGTATTTCTTTTGTCATTTCAAAATTCTTCCAAGACTTTCATATTGATATTAGTATTTTTTCTGTTCCTTTCCCAGACTTCCCATGCGTTGTTTTTGTATACTTTTTCTTATTTTTGTGCTATTTTAAGAAGAGAAGCTGTATTTACATATAAATAAACACACATTTACATATTCATGTGCATGAATATTTATATGTAACTAGGCATGTATATATTTAAATATATGTGTTTATATGTGTTTATAATTTATATAAACTATTATGTTCTTGACTATTCAATGGTCAAGACCCCGTGTTTTAAATTTTTTTTAAATGTTTATTTATTTATTTTGAGAGAGAGAGCACGTGCAACCAGGGGAGGGACAGAGAGAGAAGGAGAGAGAGAATTCCAACCAGGCTCTGTGCTGTCAGCACAGAGTTCCATGCAGGGCTCAATCTCATGAACCATGAGATCATGACCTGAGCCAAAATAGTCAGATGCTTAACCCACTGGGCCACCCAGGTGCCCCCACTTTTTTGTGCTTTAAATATTATTTCATAATTTGTTTTTTATGTTTAGAAAGGCCTTTCCCAGTTAATATGCATCCTAGATTACCTAGATTTTATTCAGTTTTGTTCCTTTATTTAGTTTCCATTTAAATTTATAGAGAGTCTGGAAGTTTAAGTGAAGCATTAATGTTTTTCTAAGAAGCTAAATTTCCAAACTCTATTTTTTATGTAACTTATACCTTTGCTATTGGTTTGTGATATACTTGTTGTCATACACTAAGTTTTTTTATATGTATCAAGATTTGTTTCAACATTTGATTTTATTTCATTGAAAAGTCTTATCAATTCTCATACCAGTATATCCTAGCTTTACTTGTTTTTAAACTAATACATTTATGTATATTTCACTGATTTGAATTTAGCGATAAATCCAGAAAGATATTAGGTAATGGTGAGAGCAAAAAGCTTTGTCTTCTTTCACTTATTTTAATACCTATGGTTTTTATTTTTCCTTGTGAGGGAAGATCACTTTATTACTAGATTACTAAATATTTTGAAATGTTTTAAAATATTTTTAACGTTTATTTATTTTTGAGAGAGAGGGAGAAACAGAGCGTGAACAGGGGAGGAATAGAGAGAGAGGGAGACAGAATCAGAAGCAGGCTCCAGGCTCTGAGCTGTCAGCACAGAGCCTGATGTGGGGTTTGAACTCACAAGCCCCAAGATCATGACCTGAGTTGAAGTCAGATGCTTTACTGACTGAGCCACCCAGGCGCCCCTGAAATTTTTTTGATGATTGCTTTATTTTATTGAGGTTATCAATATTTATAATTGGATCAGTTTACATGAAATGAATTTACGTACAGTTTTTAGTATAAATAGATTCTAAAATTTCTGGGTGAAACTTTAAGGTGCTTTGTTTTTGTTTGTTGGTATTAATGTTAGGACTTTTACATATGTATCCAGTGGTGAAATCAGTCTAAAGACTACATTTCATGCTGTCTTGGTAGGTCTTGATATCCAGATAACATCTAATGAATTGGGGACTATCTCAAGTTTTCCTGGATTCTGGAAAATTACTTGTTTTTTTTTTAATGCTTACTTATTTTTTAGAGAGAGAGAGACAGAGTGCAAGCAGGGTAGGGGCACAGAGAAGGACACAGAATCCAAAGCAGACTCCAGGCTCTGGGCTGTCAGCACAGAGCCCGTCACAGGACTCGAACACACAAACTGTGAGATCATGACATGAGCCAAAGTTGGATGCTTAACCGATTGAGTCACCCAGGCCCCCTGGAAAATTACTTTTTGATGCTTTTTATAAAATTGACCAAAAGTGTTTCCTAGGGTTGTATCTAATTTTGAAAAATAATTTTTTTAACTTAATGATATATGTAAAATGGTATTTCATTATGGTTTTAATTTTCATTTCCTCTATCATTGGTAAGATTGAACATCAGGAACTATTTTGGAATATCTTTGTGAATTTTTTTTCATAAGTTTTCCCACTTTTCTTCTACGTTTTGAACATTTTTTTCCAAATTTTAAGAATTCTTTATATATTGGGGAGATTATCACTTTTTCTGTGATATATGTTGTAAATATTTTGTTTTGTTTATGGTGTTTTCTAATGCAAAATTTTTTTTTGCTTTTATTGAGTCAAATATGTCAATCTATTCTTCTGTTGCATATGAATTTTGAGTTATAGTTGAAAAATATTCCATAAATCCATCTTAAAGAAAAATCACCTCTTTTCATCTGATGCTTGTACATTTTTATTTCTTACATTTAGTTATCCTTATAAATGATATGAAGTCTAATTTTAAACCTAATTTTATGTTTTTCCACAGACATAACTAGTTGTACCAACACTATGTATTAAAAATTTCAAATTTGCCCTAATTATTTGAGATTCTATCTTTATCATATATTAACCTTTGCATGTACTTTGGTCTATTTCTAGAATTTCTATTCTATTTCACTAGTCTTCTTACCTGTTCAAGTCAGTATCACACTTTCTAAATATAAAGGCTTAGAGTCTGTTTTGATATCTCATGAGGCTAGTTTCCCCTCTTATATATTTATTACTTTTATTTTTTAAGGTTTTATTTTAACTCCAGTCAGTTAACACACAGTATTATATTAGTTTCAGGTGTACAATGTAGTAATTCAACACTTCCATACATCACCCAGTGCTCATCACAACAGGTGCACTCTTTAATACACATCACCTATTTTACCCATCTGCCTACCCACATCCCCTCTGGTAACCACCAAGTTTGCTCTTTATAATTAAAAGTCTGTTTCTTGATTTGTTTCTCTTTCTTATTTTCCCCCCTTTGCTTGTGTGTTTTACTTCTTAAACTCCACAGATGGGTGAAATCATATGGCATTTGTCTTTCTCTGACTGACTTATTTGGCTTAGCATACTTTCTAGCCCTATCCATGACGTTGCAAATGGCAAGATATCATTCTTTTTTGTGGTTGAATAACATTGCATTGTATATACATCTTCTTTATCCACTCATCAATCAGTGGACACTTGGGCTGCTTCCATATCTTGACTATTGTAACAAATGAATTCAGTAAAGTCTCAAGATACAAAATCAACTGTGCAGAAATCTGCCTCATTTCTATACACCAATAATGAAGCAGCAGAAAGAGAAATTTAAAAAATAATCCTGTTTACACTTGCACCCAAAATAATAAGATACCCAGGATGGAAAGACATTACATGCTTATGGATAGGAAGAACAGATATTGTTGAAATGTTATACTACCCAAAGCGATCTACACATTTAATGCAATCCCTATCATAATACTAACAGAATTTTTCACAGAACTAGAACAAAGAATCCTAAAATTTGTATGGAACCACAAAAGACCCCAACCAGCCAAAGCAATCTTGAAAAAGAAAAGCAAAGCTGGAGGCATGACAATTAGGGACTTCAAGTTACGTTACAAAGCTGTAGTTATCAAAATAATGTGGTGCTGGCACAAAACGGAGCATCAATCAATAGAACAGAATAAAAAATGCAGAAATAAACCCACAATTATATGATCAAATTAATCTTCGATAAAGCAGGAAAGAATATTTAACAGGAAGAAGTTTCTTCAGCAAATGGTGCTGGGAAAACTGGACAGGAAGATGCAAAAGAATGAAACTATACCACTTTCTATCTTTATCTATCTATCCACACCACACACAAAAATAAACTCAAAATGGGTTAAAGACCTAACTGTGAGACGTGAGACCACAAAAATCCTAGAAGAGAACACAGGCAATAACTTCTTTGACATGGGCTTCAGCCACTTCTCTCTAGATATGTCTCCTGAGGCAAGGGAAACAAAAGCAAAAATAAACTATTGGGACAAAATAAATAAACTGCTGCACAGCAAAGGAAATAATCAACAAAACTAAAGGCAACCTATAGAATGGGAGGAAGATATTTGCAAATGACATATCTGATACAGGGTTACTATCCAAAAACTATAAAGAACTTATAAAACTCAACACCCCAAAAACAAATAATCCTATTAGAAAATGGGCAGAAGACATGAACAGACATTTCTCCAAAGAAGACATACCGACAGCCAGCAGACACATGGACAGATGTTCATCATCACTTATCATTAGCGATATACAAATCAAAACTACAATGAGGGGCAGGGGTGCCTGGGTGGCTGAGTCAGCTAAGCATCTGACTTCGGCTCAGGTCATTATCTCATGAGTTTGAGCCCTGCATCAGGCTCTGTGCTGACAGCTCAGAGCCTGGATCCTGCTCCAGATTCTGAGTCTCCCTCTCTCTCTGCCCCTCCCCCCACTCGTGCTCTGTCTCTCTGTCTCTCAAAAATGAATAAGCATTAAAAAGGAAAAACACTACCACGAGGGGCACCTGGGTGGCTCAGTTGGTTAAGCATCTGACTGTTGATTTCAGCTCAGGTCATGATCTCATGGTTCATGAGTCTGGGCCCCACATTGGGCTCTGTGCTGACATCGTGGAACCTGCTTGGGATTCTTTCTCTTCTCTCTCTGCCACTTCTCTGCTCATGCTCTAGCATGCTCTGTCTCTCTCAAAATAAATAAATAAACCTAAATACATATATTTATAATAAAAATTTACAACAATAATATGAAATATTATATTCAAATGGCATGAGGGAGACTTCTAGAGTGCTGTTCAGATTCTGTTTCTTTATTTGAGAACACAGGTGTGTTCTCTTTGTGAACATTTAAAGAGCTATACACTTACCATTTGCAAACTTGTATATATGCATGTCATATGTCAAAAAAGGTTACTCAAACTTTCTTCCAAAACCAAAACAAAATAACACATGAAAATAAAATAAAGGGGGCAAAGAGAGTACAAGAAGAGAAATCATAGCCAAATTTGACTTACGTAGATTCAAGAATTCTAAAATAATTAGAAAATTTATTTCAGCAATTTATTAAGAGAAATATGACTAAACGGGAATTTTCCCAGGTATGCAAACTGTTTAACAATGAGAAACAAGAGAGGAAAGTTGGTGTGGTAAAATTTGTACAGGCACATCAGATGAGTCTGCAAATTTAATTTAAAACAATCTAAAACAAATGGGGCACAGAGTTAAAGTTTTAAAAAGTTAGGCAATAGGTACATAAGTGGTTATCACATTGCTTTCTACTTTGTTCTGTATGTTTAAAATATTTCACAATAAAATACAGAGAAAATTTTCACAAATTATAATTTATATAAAAGATACATCCTATTATTGGAATAGGAAAAAAATCAACTGATCTCAATAGACACATAGAAATTTTCAATAAAATTAATTATTTACTTTTGGTAAACTCACTCTGCAAATTAGATATAGAAGAAGTCCTTTATTTTTTTTTTAATTTTTTAAATGCTTATTCATTTTTGAGAGACAGAGAGAGACAGAGCATGAGAGGGGGAGGGACAGAGAGAGAGGAAGACACAGAATCTGAAGCAGGCTCCAGGCTCTGAGCTGTCAGCACAGAGCCTGGCACAGGGCTTGAACCCACGAACCATGAGATCATGACCTGAGCCGAAGTCAGATGCTTAACCCACTGAGCCACCCAGGTGCCCCAAGAAGTCCTTTAATTTGATGAGGCAAATATGACAAATTCTACAGTGCATATAATATCGACTATTAGGATTATGGAGGCATTCTTATTAAAATAAAGAACATAGAAAGGATGCTTACTATCTTTTTTCCCATTCAACCTTATCTTGGAGATCTGAGCCAATGAATAAGACAACACAAAAGAGGTAAGTGATATAAGTATTGGAATGAAGTGAACATCTTTTCTTTGGACAATATGTTTTCCTCCAAGGATAACCTAAGAGAGCATACAGGTAAAATTATAAGTACTAAAATAAGAATTCAGTAAAGTTTCTAGAGACAAAAAATCAACAAATTTACACCAGTAATAGGCAACTAGAAAATGTTATAAAATATTTCAATTCAGAAAAGCATAAAACTGCAGGTTACCTATGAATCAACCTTAACAAAAAGATCTGTCTGGAAAAAATAAATCACAAAACATTATTGAAGGACGTGAAAGAAGACCTAAATAAATAGTGTCACATTTTGGCATTGGATGAAAAAATATTATTAGCATTGTTAAATATCCCCAAATTAGTTAATAAATTAATATGATTCTGAATCGAATCATAAGTAGGATTTTTCTGGAACTATACAAGCTAATCTTGCTATTTATATGAAGACCAAAGACCAAGAACAAGTCAAGATAATTTTGAACAAGAATAAGGACTTGGGCATATTGAACATCAACACTTTCTTTCTCTACATAGTAATTAAGATCGTTGTGCCATGCAGGGATATAAAAATAGACCAATGGAATACGCTATGGAGATCAGAAACAGACTGACTTTTATGTATATTTGGTATATATAGGAGATTATGTTACAACTCAGTATGATAAGGAATTAAGCCATAAAAATATTCTGAATAGATAGTTATCCACATGGAAAGTAGGTAAAATTGGATCTTTACCTTATATGATACGCAGAGATTATTCCCAATAAGACAGCAAGGAAGGAATTGTTAAATAAGACACAATAAAGCACCAACTAAAAGGGAAAGGTTGATCTATTGTATTACATTTCATTTGAATACCTCTGTAAAACAAAAAAACCTCATAAACAAGGTTAAAAGCCAAGGCACAACCAGTTAGTATTAGTTTCCAATATATAAGAACTACAAATCAATAAGAAATAGACAAATCATTCATTTTAAAAATGGTCAAACACAGTAATTCAGAGAAGAGGAAATCCAAAAGCTCAATAATGAAATGAAAAGGAGAGTTGCTGATAGGGAACGTTTATTGATGTGGCAAGGGACAGTATACCCTGAGTGTCCAGTGTAGTGTTGAGGCACTTGGAGGTCAGAGACAAGCAATATCTGATGTTACGTGGTCACCTGACAACCCTGGAGACCCTCATTTTCTTAAAAAGTGAGCAAACTCAGTGATAGTTCAGAGATTAAAAAGACTGATCACTGAAGGACTGGCAAGGTACAAAGAAACTAGAATTTTCATACATTGCTGGCAGAAGTATAAATTAGAACAGCCATTTTTTTCATCACTTTGTCAATATTTAGTTAACTTGAAAATGAAGATACTTTCTTTTTTTTAATGTTTATTTTTGAGAGAGAGCGAGTGTGTGCGCATGCAAATGGGGGAGGGGCAGAGGGGGGAGGGGCAGAAGGGGGGAGGGACAGAGGATCCAAAGTGGGCTCTGTGCTGACAGCAGAGAGCCCAATGCGGTGCTCAAACTCACAAATCCCGAGTCGAAGTCCAACACCCAACTGATTGAGCCACCCAGGCACCCCAATAAAGATAGTTTCTGCTATTCTAGTCCTAGATAAACACCCTAAGAGAAACTCTAGCTCATGGACAGAGGGAGTTGTGTATAAGAAAGTTCATAACAGCACTATTTATAACAGAATAAAAGAAAACAACTAGATTTTCATCAACTGGAGAATGAATATTTTACATTATATGTCTACAATGGAAAACTTAGCAGTAGTTTCAATGAATGAAGTCAAACAAAACGTAATGAATCCCAAAACCATACACGCAGTTGAGTGAAAAAAACAAGCTGCAAAAATGATCTGTACAGTCTGACTTTTAATGATCTTTGAACATTTGGAAAGCTAATCTATATAATTTTTAAAGATGCATTAAGTTCTAAAAAATGACAATGTGAATGTAAAATGATCAGCGATGCATCATTAAAAGTGTTTTGTGACAAGCAGCAAGGGAGGGAAATGAGATTAGGGAACTTTTTAGAGGAACATCCGTTTTGTCTATAAATTTAATTTGAAAACATCTAAAGCAAATAGGGCATAATTGTAAAATTTCATAAGGCTGAGTGATGTGTGCACAGGTGTTTATCATGTTTTGTATTCTTTCTGAATGTCTGAAATATTTCACAATAAAATAAGTGTGATGTACAGAGTTAACAATACAGCAAGTATTAGTTAATGATAATATTTATTAAATGAATAACAAATGTTATTAAATGGTGAGAACAAATAAAAGAAACCGTTCAGCAGGTCAGGATCGAAAAAAAATAAATAAAAATAAAAAAACCACCTTCCGGATCTTCTTACAGACCCTAACCCAGTCACATGCATTAAATAATGCCAAACAAAGACACCACGGCTGTAGAGACACAATGCACATACACACAACGTTGTTTCTATTAAGACAAGCACACACTGAAAGATACATTGTCAAATCATACAGCCCAGGTTACACGACGTGTTTGGATGTGTGCTCTGTTTGGAAAATCTTCCTTTGTGTGAACAATACTACGAAGCATTGTGGGCTGTTCTGGTAAGGAAATAACTTTGATAGAACTCTCAGACTCCTGTCTGTCCTTAATTTCTCTGCTGGATGTACGGAGGATGGTCAGGCAGGCAAAGCTCTTGATGGATTGTTTGTACTGTAGGAGAGAGAGGACTCCTGGGGAAAAGAGAAGCCAGGGAAGGGTGATGAGGGGTCAATGGAGAGTTACAGAAATACTTCCCTCTATGTCAGCAGAGATACTCCAACCCAAAGCCCTGTGGGTCCCTTTGAACTGCCCCAGGCCACTGGAGAGGAGGATGCTTTAGTGGACGAGACCAGAAGTGTATACACAATAGCTTAAATGCTGTTCATGTCATTTTGAAAGAAGACATGCTTCTGGGTTGTGAGTGCAATTCCAAATGAAATTTTCAAGACTTTTTAAGAAAATGAGGGTCTCCAGGGTTGTCAGGTGACCACGTAACATCAGATATTGCTTATCTCTGACCTCCAAGTGCCTCAACACTACACTGGACACCCAGGGTATACTGTCCCTTGCCACATCAATAAACATTCCCTATCAGCAACTCTCCTTAGTCATGACTTGGATGGTTATCTCTGTCCTGAAGTGGGGATGGTGTGAAAGACAGTAGAAAGGGCAGAAATGAGAGCTGCCCTTGAGGCAAGCTTATTGAATATTTCACACAGCCCTCATCTCCAACTCTGCCCTTGAAGGAACTGCCCTCAGAGAGTGAGTCACCTGAACTTTCGCCCTTTAAAATGTAAGGATTGGCACTTTTCCCCATCTCGCTTTCCCATCCTTTTACTCTCCTCTAACGGGGATAGACTGGTTCTGATCACCTATCAGGGGCCCTGAAAACACTCACCAGAGGCCACAAAGAGGGAGACATTTAAGTAGGCAGTGAAAATGATCCAGGTGATCTTGTAACTGGAGTAGTACACGGTTTTACCTTGACTTAGCTTTTGGTGATACATTAGGAGTGCACAGAGCAGAAGGAGACCTAATGTCCAGACAAAAGAAGGCGGGGGGGGGGGGGGGGGGGGGGAGGGGGCGGAATCCCTTCTAAGGAAATTTGGCTCTTCTACTCAAGTCTTAACCCAAGATATGCCTGACTTCCAAACCTCCTACATACAACTGCACTATGTTCAAAAATCGGGGCCCTGGGTAGCTTGGTTGGTTAAGCGTCTGACTTCAGCTCAGGTCATGATCTCATGGTTTGTGAGTTCAAGCCTCACCTTGCACTCTGCTGACAGTTCAGAGCCTGGAGCCTGCTTTGGATTCTGTGTCTCCCTCTCTCTTTGCCCCTCCCCAATTTGTGCTCTCTCTCTCTCTCTCAAAAATAAATAAACATTAAAAAAAAAAAAAAACCCAACCTTGCTAAGTGGTACATTCAATTCAGAAGCTGCGTGTCTGAGCCAAAGAACTAGGATGGTTGCAGCCTAGATCCTTAAACCAAATTTATCTCCAAGCCTGTGTTAGGGGAGCCAAGAGGTTACCTGTGAAGAAACTGAGGAAGACAGCGATGAAGAGGGTATGTTTAGTTTGAGGAATCAGGTAGGTGGATTCCAAACCCAGGAACAAGTTATGGATGAAGGAAAGGATGAGAACCAAAATCATCATGGTCCTGACCACTTCCAGGCCATCTGTTGGAAAGCAGAAGCTATGCTGAAAGAGGGACAGATATTTTTTCTAGGCTCATTTCCACCTGGAAATTTCCACAATTCTCTAGGTAAAAATCAGAATGAGGTAAAAATATTTCTTTAAATAATAAAGAGGAACAAGGGGAAAGAATAAAGAGGTAGGGGGCCTTAAGCTGAGTGGGAAAGAGAACCAGAAGAAACTGTTCTCTTAGTGTTTCTGTAAGTTTCTTTCTCTTCTATTCTTTTCACAGAACAGATTTCTTGTTAAATATAATTCATCCTGCCCTCCTCCAGTGGCAAAACAAGCTATTTTCCTTGTTGCCAGTTACCTTTCTTTTGTTCCCTCATGTTCTAGATGTGCTGACCACCCTGCTGCTACTGCCAATGTCTCTTAAATGTCCAGCAGTGAAGTCTGTGAGCTTCTAAACTTTTCTCCAAAATATTCAAAATGGCGAGATTTTAGAGTCAGTCTTGACTCTTGATTATGGAGCTGGGTGCAATGCAGCCAGCAGAAGTTGCCCCAGAGAATAATAATGAGTAAGCCGGTGAGATAAATGGAAGTCAAGGAAAGATGAACCCTCCCTCTCCACCCGTCTCTTTCCATAGTGCAGTTCTGACCTTCTGGCCAAAGAGTAGTGCAACATATCCAGGGACTGTGGCTTACTGTATTTTTCTTTGTTTCCAATGTCAGTTCAACCCATTCTTCCATGATGATTCCTATGGCCAAGAAGACTAAGGCCCAGGAAGAGAAGACCATGTTGGTGGCCTGGATACCTCTGGGTGATATGTTCCCCATTGTGAGTGGGGATTTCAAGCCGAGACCACCACCAATATCTCAGATGGCTCTTCTCTGATTTGATTATTTCTTCACAAGAGGAAGAGTAAAATCTAAACTTTTAGTGATTGCTGAGGTATTGGCAGGGGCAGAGCTCATAAAGCCTGTGGACCAAAGAAGATAAATCCCACCCCTCACTACTCCTATATGTGGGCCTGCCTTGCTGTCAGGGCTGCTAACTGCCATGGAATCATCTATTGACTTGACCCTTGACCCTGATGGCTGGTGCAGTAGGAGGACCATGGCTGACTACAGGTCATGAGAGAGCTACCCAATATAGAGGGAGATAAAATATCACATAGTAGAGAGAGCTGCCAGCTTTAGTGATAACTAGAGGCCTTGAAAGAGGTTAGGCATGCCTGACTAAAGAGGTCCAATTTTAGAGCTAGGATTATATGTTCCAGGATTACTTGACATTAGGTAGGGATCAGTGAAGAGAAAAAGGCATTCAAGATCGTTGACAGGAATAGTCAGCCAGCTAGTACCACAAAAGGGAATGACCATTCAGAATATAGGATGTTTTAGAGAAACTTGTGTCCTCATTTGGAACGCCTAAAGAAGTTTAGTTAGGTAGGCATCTGGGAAGTAGACCAGCACCTTGAAACCACAAAAGCTGGCTTGATACACCAAAGCATTGCACTCCAATATCATTTATAAGGCCAGACCATTATTTCTTGACAATTGTCTTTGTAACTTGGCAGAGAAAACATTTATGGATCCTTGAGTAGGCCACTATGGTATTCAGTAAGCTCAGAGTCAGAGGACTTGTATTAAAATCCTCCCCCTGCCCCGAAAAAAAGCCTTGTACTGAACTAAGATAAAAGTCATATCTAATGGCCTCTCTCTGCCTATTTCTTTGACCTTTCCATGGGCCAACTGGATTTCTTTCATTGCTTCAAACATGCTGTGCTTTCTTTCTTCCAGACCTCTGTACATATCTTGATATATTTTATTCTAAATTTTTTTTTAAAAAACAATGCTCAATATATTTAATCTCACAAGGGAGACTCCGTGGTTAAGAAAAAGGACTCACGATCCTGGCTTTACATCCTGGCTCTACCGCTGAGCAGTTTTGTGATCTTAGAGATAATAATGCTTCCTACTACACAAGAATTTTGTAAAAAGATTGCATGAGTTTAGGAATGTAAAGCACTTAAAAAGCGTTCTTGGCACATAACAAATAACATGTAGGCAATTACCATAGTATTAATTTGGACTCCTTGGAAAAGCACCTCTGAGGCAGAGAATTGTGTGTGGAGAGTTTATTGGGGACTACTTAGCCAAGAGTCACATCTGCCAGTGTTTAAGGAAGCAGATTTGAGGAGAGGTTGAGCTGAGATGTAGTTGCAAGAAAAGAAATGTTAGCCAACACCACCAGGAGATTTGGACCTGGTGTGGCTTTTGGAGTTATCCTGAGTGCAGCAAGAGAGCTCAGTTTGCCCTGGAATGCAGGCTGTTCCTGGGCTGGTAACTCCCTTCTTCTGCGTCTAGGGCAATTCCTTTATCTCTCAGGAACTTCAAGTCTCAGCAGCCAGCACCTCGGGTAGTCTTGAAAATGAGCTCCCCCCTTCCCCTTTCCTTTCTTTATCAGGGCCAGTTTGCTGTTAGGGCTGCCAACTGCCATAGAATCACCTATTTGTTTGACCCTTGACCCTTGGGGACTAGTGTAGTGGAAGAACCAAGAGGGTCATAGCATAAGAGCACACTATGGCAACTTATATTATTATGCTCTTACGTATTGATGCTTTTATTTCTATGCAATAGATGCTTAAGAGTAGGATTCCTGGGCTGAAAGACTTAAGCCTCCTTTAAACTTATACATGATGGCACTAAGGATATAAAGATGTAGCCAGAGTAGAGAAACTGGTAGGATGTGAGGGATTTGCGAGAGACGGGTCAAGGAGGAAATCATGTTTTCAGCTAGGGAGAACAGTAGTCAACGATGCCATTAAGTAAGATGTAACATATGGCTGGAAACACAAGCCTGTTGAAGAAGCTAGTAAATACTGGTTTGGGTTCAGTTTAAGGTGTCTACAGGGCACACGATAGACAGAATTTTGTTCTGGAACTTGACAACAGATTAAGGGTCATCAATCAGTCTAGGGACGGCAGTTGAAACATGTGTGCATATCCTTATGTAGGGATGTAACAAGAGACAGAGAAGGAAATTCTGGAGAACGTCAATATTTATGATAAAGAGCAAAGGAGGACCAGTTAGAGAGAAGGTAGAGAAATACAAGTGTTGCTGAGGAAGTAAAAAGAGGCTGGAGTTTTGAGGAGAGATTGGGCAATGATAGCTAATGCTGTAAGGAAATCACATTTTGTAGGAGCTGAACAAAAATCACTTTATGGACAATCAGAATGCCATTGGTGGTTTGGGTCACAGCATCTTCAGTAAAATGAGGGCGGGAGTGGAGGCAGAAGAGAGACAGGCAGTTTTTGTTGTTGTTTTGTTTTTAACAGGCAACTAGATGAAATAAATAACAAAAAAGGGGAAAAGAAAAGTAGAATTGTAGTTTCAAGAGGGAAATGTGCAATATTGGAAAAAATAGAGAATAACATAATGATTCCCAGGTACCCTTCATCCAATTTCAATGGCCCTCCCCTGAATTATTCTGAAACAATCGCAGACAATTTCATCTTGAAATATTTGTTTGTGTCACAAAAAGATAAGGATTGATTTTTTTCCTGTAGATATACTTCCTCCCTCTCCCTCCCCACCTTAATCTGGTTTATTAGGAGGTTATCACTTTTGTTCATCATTTCAACAGGTCCTTGTGTATTTATCCATTTGAAAACATTATTTTTATTTTTTAAAAGGTAATTTCACTTTTTTATTTTATTTATTTTACAGGTTGTAGCTTTTTATTTATTTATTTTTAATTTATTTAAAGTCAAGTTAGTTCACATAAAGTGTAGGATTGGTTTCAGGAGTAGAGCCCAGTGATTCATCACTTGCATAGAACACCCACTGTTCAACCCAACAAGTGCCCTACTTAATGCCCATCACCCACAAAGCCCATCCCCTCCCAAAACCCCTCCAGCAACCCTCAGTTTGTTCTCTGTATTTGAGACTCTTATGGTTTGCCTCTATCTCCATTTTCATCTTGTTTTTCCTTCCCTTCCCCTGTGTTCATCTGTTGTGTTTCTTAAATTCCACATATAAGTGAAATCGTAGGATATTTGTCTTTTATTTTCATTTTTTAGAGTTTATTTATTTATTTTGAGAGAGAGCGTGCAAACAGGGTACAGACCAAGAGAGAGGGAGAGAAAGAATCCCAAGTAGGCTCCACGATGCCAGAGCAGAGCCCAATTCAGGGCTCAAACCCACAAAATGTGAGATCATGCATGACCTAAGCCAAAAATAAGACCCAGACACGTAACTGACTGAGCCACCCAGGTATCCCGAAAACATTATTTTTAATATATTCACTACTTTAGGCTGTTACCTTATTCCCCCTCCCCTTTTTTTTTGCTTTTATCCCCTTGAATTTCTTAAGATAGCTTAAAATTCTTTTTTAATATGCCAGGATTTAAGGTTATTTTTTTTCTCTCTGCACTGCTGTCTATGTCTTAGGAATTTTTTCTACATTTTTTAAAATAGACGTTTTAAGAGTATTTTAGAGTCACATCAAAATTGAGCACAGACAATTCTCTGCCCCCACACATGCACAGCCTCATCCATTATCAATATCCCCCACCAGAGTGGTACATTTGTTAACAATTAATAAACCCTCATTGATACAACGTTTTAACCCCCAGTCTATAGTTTACATTAGGGTTCACTGATGGTTATGTTTGACATTTTCATATGACTTTTTCTCCATCAGACCTCTTCTCAGGATTGCTTGCTCAGAAGGAGATTCTTCCCTTCTAATGGGGAGCGCTAACATCTATCATCCATGTTCCTCGAAGAGGATTGATTGCTAATGAAGAAACCCAGCATCACAAGGCAATATGCTTCACCATTGGTGTAATAAGTTGCAATAGGGGCATATTACATCCTGTAATATTGGTAAGTATTACCAAACTTAAAGCACTCATATAAAAGTGTATCCATTGATCGACCCCAGGTCCACTGGAATCTATGGAACGTACTCTAGACCTGAAACCAGGCTTCTCAGAATTGGTGAGGAGAAAAGAGGAAGCAAAGATTTGCAAAATTGAGTATATAATCCACTTCATGTGACAGAGACCTAGTTTCAGAATTTTGCCTCATTTGATATGGTCTTTCCTTTGGCCTATGTAGAGCCCTTTCAGTTTCTGCTTCGCGGGATCTAAGTACTCAAACCTGAGTGTTAAGGCTTTTTTTTCACCATCTTTGTAATAAATTTCACTTTCTATTAGACTGCTATATTGTTATTTCCTTCTGACAAGACCACAGTAGGATTCTGCTCCTGCATTTGTGGACTATGTGGTAAGGAGGTGCCCTTCATGACCTCCAGAAGTATTCACTAGATTGTTCCAGTAAAGAGCTTTAGTTTCACCAGAGAGCCTTAGTTGTATTTATGTCAAAGGGAAAGCCTATAGTTGGGTAAAAGAATACATTTGAAATACACATCTCTGACATAGGGCTGGTATCCAGAATATATAGGAACTGCTATAAATAAATAAGAGAGAAAAATTTTCTAGTAGAAAAATGTGCAAAACACATGAACCAGACACATCACAAGAGAATATCCAAATGGTAAATAAAAACATATTGTAAAGGTTCTCTGCCTCATTTGTCATCAAGAAATTGAAGAAAGTACAGAAATGTTGAGCAGTGTCATAGGAAACAGTCTCAAAATGAAGAATTATGGAACAAAGATGATTTATTACTACCTATAATACTTAAGCAATTTCCAAATGCTCAGAGCAGTTTTAGGGCCTTTGAGAATAGAATATCCTCTAAGATATAGCTATGAATAGTTATGAAGAATGTAAAACATTTCCATGCATATCCAAGAGGAATCTCTTTAACAATCTGTGTGAATCGATGTAAAGGGTGCTATCAAGCAGGAAAAAAAAAAAAAAAAACAACCCTGCACTCTAGTCCCCATTCTGCCACTAACTGGCCTTTTGGTTAGTGGGCAAGTGATTTCCTTCTTTTGAACTTTAAGTTTAAATGAGGTGATTTTATTTAACCTTGCTCACTGTCTCAAGCAATAACTTTAATATGTGGGGTATTAAACCTCTGTGTGGGTATTAAATCTCTGTAGAAAAGGGAAATGAGATGTCTTTGTTTTCATTCAGTGTTTGGAATTTGCGTAGCTGAAATCCGACTGAAGAGTAGGTCAAGTACCTTTTTTCTCGCTATGACTGGACAATGTCTTTGTGGTTTTGGTATTGGAAAAGGAATCTAATTATTCATTCAATCATTCACTTTCAGGTTGCATTTTTTTTTTAATTTTTAATTTTAGAGAAAGAGCCTGCAAGTGGGAGAGAGGGATTAAGGAAGAGAGGGAGAATCTTAAGCAATCTCCACGCTCAGCACAGAGCCTCCTACAGGGCTCCATCCCACAACCTGAGCCAAAATCATGGCCTGATCATGACCTGAACCGAAATCAGAGTTGGATGCTCAACCGACTGAGCCACCCAGGCACCCCAAGTCTCATTTTTTGATAGGAACAAACCTTTCAACACATACATAACAATAAATGTCTCCTTTCTGTACTTCTGCTTCACCCTATGCATACTTCTGGAATTATTTGTTACAAAATGTTAAAATATTTTGTAGGCATGTGTATTTTCATAGACCATATGCTCTTAGAAGGCATATTTTTTGGTTTATAATTGTATCCTCAGTGTCTGAAATAGTGCCTGTCACCCCTTATACAACATTTGTTGGGGAGATGAATTTCCACCGCCCTGACATTGACCACACACCCTAGCATCCACCTTTCCCCACCCCAAAATGCAGTAGGAGGGGACATGTGAATAAGGGAAGCAGTACCTCAAGGATCTGACCTATGGTGTTAGAAAAGTGTTGGAAAAGGAGGGCTTAGCGATTTATGTTCCTCATCTCTACCCCCAGGTATAGGATTTCTATGTATATAGTCACCAGAGTATTTCATGTTTTACCTGTGAGATGTTTTCTCCCTCAGTTATTAGTACACATGCTTTCTTTATTTCATCCATTTTGTCTTCTGTCCTCCATTCCAATCCCTGTACTGTGATTTTTTTTGCCCCATCATTTGGTTCTCTTGAGGGTTAAAGAACTCCGGGCTTTCTTTCCCAGGTTGTTGCTGCAGAGGAAATGTAGAAGAGGCCGCAAGGGTGATATAATTTTCTCTCACCACGGACTTGTATTGCAATGAAGTTTCATTCCCTTCTACCTCTCTAACAGCAAGAGCGAAAGAGAGAGATCTTGAAAAGGCAGAAGCTTTTAGTCTCTGATGACTTAGAAACTGACAAAGTTAGAAAATATCTGTTTAAAAAAAGGCAAAGAGAGATCTAACTGATGAGAAACAAAGCATTTTTGCATCATTATTAAAAAGAAAAGAGGGGCGCCTGGGTGGCTCAGTCGGTTGAGCGTCCGACTTCGGCTCAGGTCACGATCTCGCGGTGGGTGAGTTCGAGCCCCACGTCAGGCTCTGGGCTGATGGCTCAGAGCCTGGAGACTGCTTCCGATTCTGTGTCTCCCTCTCTCTCTGCCCCTCCCCTGTTCATGCTCTGTCTCTCTCTGTCTCAAAAATAAATAAACATTAAAAAAAAATTTTTTTTTAGAAAAAAAGAAAAGAAAAGAAAAGTGACGCCTGGGTGGCTCTGTCAGATAAGCATCCGACTTCAGCTCAGATCATGATCTCACAGTTTGTGAGTTCAAGCCCCCATCAGTGTCTGGGCTGACAGCCCCGGAGCCTGGAGCCTGCTTCGGATTCTGTGTCTCCCTCTCTCTCTGCTCCTCTTTCGCTCATGCTCTGTCTCTCAAAAATAAATAAATGTTAAAAAAAAAATTTTTTTTTAAGAAAAGAAAAAAATCAAAATCAAAAAAGAAGAAAGGAGAACAACACGTGACAGAATATTTAGGAAAAAAGTCATAAATCCTACTATCCTACACCAACAGCTAATTTCCTTTTGCTTGTTACCCTCCAGTATCTGGTTATGTGACACATGTTCATGGTTCTACATGGTTGCAACCAAAGGTACTATATGCAGCTAATAGCATGGGCAGTTAGAAACTCTAAAATAACTTCAATGAGCACACAAAAGTCCATTGGGTTGATATACAAAAGTATAACATTCTCCTGAAATAGTTTGCTTTTTTTTTTTTTTTTTTTTTTTGTAAAAGTTGGTTTTCATGAATTGTACAGGCACCTGTCCAGAAAAATGGGTGGAATCAGAGGAGTCAGGTGGTCACATCAGTGACTCCCTCACTGTGTCTTCCCTGCTCCCCTTCTTCCTCCCCAAGTACTCCATAGATACATTAGTATAATCTCTTTATATTTTTTAATTTTTTTTAATGTTTATTATTTTTGAGACAGAGAGAGACAGAGAGCAAGCAGGGGAGGGGCAGAGAGGGAGGGAGACACAGAATCGAAAGCCGGCTCCAGGCTCTGAGCTGCCAGCACAGAGCCCGACGCGGGGCTCAAACTCACAGACTGCAAGATTATGACCTGAAATGAAGTTGGCCACTTAACCGACTGAGCCACTCAGGCACCCCAAATCTCTTTATATCTTATAAAACACTTCTGCGTGTATTTCTTATTTGACCTTCAAAAAACATTAACGTTCAGTTAGAACACGTTGGAATTATATCTATCTTATCAATGAGAAACTTTACTTAGAAAGAGGAGATAATTCGCCCAAAGGCCACACAATAGCTAGTAAATAGCAGGAAAGGATCTCAAAATATCTTCAAAATGAGAAACCCATGTGTGTTCTCTCTTTCTCTCTCTCTGAATATCCACTCCATGCACACATTTAGCCATTTACTAGGATCTGAAAAAGAACTGTAGACCACAAATCATGAATCATGTCACTCCTAAGACAGATAACCATGGAAAGTCCAGTTATAAACATTGGAATCCACTGAGGACTGTGTACATACGTACGAATGTTCTCTCGCCTGAAAGTATCGTGGAAAGTAGAAACTGTAATACTGTAGCATCCCCAATTACAAGATTCCCTTGTACACAATTGAATATAGTCCCATCTGGGGCAATTAAAACTTTTCCTAAATGAAACAAACTACAGAGACCATAAAGGAAAATGGAATAACTATTCACCTAAATCAGTGTCTCCATCACTTATTCGCTTGATTAGGTACCTCCATGATCTCAACAATTATTTCAAGAATGAGGGCGTTGTGAGGCTCTGTCTCCAAGGGCTGGGAATTAACAGGCAATTCATTAACTGTACTGTTCTGGGACTCTCGCCTGGATAAAGTGTTTTCCTTCACTTTAAAGGGAAAGGTGGAGGGGCACCTGGGTGGCTCAGTCGGTTGAGCGTCCGACTTCGGCTCAGGTCATGATCTCGCGGTCCGTGAGTTCAAGCCCCGTGTCGGGCTCTGTGCTGACTGCTCAGAGCCTGGAACCTGTTTCGGATTCTGTGTCTCCCTCTCTCTCTGCCCCTCCCCCGTTCATGCTTTGTCTCTCTCTGTCTCAAAAATAAATAAGCATTAAAAAAACTTAAAAATAAATAAAAAAATAAAAAAATAAAGGGAAAGGTGGCTACCTCCCTGTGCTCCCCCAGAAATACTCCAGTTTGGGATTAAGAGACCATCCGCTAACAGACCTCACAATCTGAGACCTGGCTTGTCTGATTCCTGCCCGAGGAACATGTATTCGAGGCAAGACTGTATCATAGGAACATGTATTCAAGGCAAGACTGTATCATATTCCCTGTGCTGAAACAGCTATTCCTGACATTTCCTGAAGAGAAAGACATAAAGAATCAACATGAAACCTGGGGCACGTACATAAAACCGGCATTTCCCCTTCCACCTGTTGGCCTCAGTGACGGTGGTTAACTGTGGTGTTTATGGGCAGATAGTGTCTAACACAGCATGTGTTTGTGGTCTGTGTCTAAACCTCCATCCAGATGATTTCTCCTGTCACTTGGCTGCCCTGTTCTCTTCTTCATCGGGATGCCTTCCTGAGGTTGGGCCTGGGCTTGCAGAAAGGATTCCCTGAAGGACAAAACTGAGTGACGACATTTTGCTACACCCAGGATTTCTTGATTCAGTACCTCTCTGGAATGCTTACGGAAGTTGAAGATTGTTTTTTCCAACCCCAGATTTATGGAATCAGAACTTTGCGGGTGGGTGGGGGGGACCAACTTTTTCCAGATGTGCTGAAAGATTTTTCAGCACACTAACATTTAAGAATCTCTTGCAGTCATAGCACTGACCACCTGGGAATGTTGTGGTGCTTGGTCTTTGGATGTGTTCCTTATTCTCTAGGCCCCTTTCCACAGTGCCCAGGGTCTTTGAGATGGAGTCCAAGAATCCTGAAACAAGAGGGGCCTTACTTCCGGGGCTTCTTTTCATGAATCACCTGAATACCTATGCGGATTATGAGTCTGGTGCATTTTTTGGAGAGGTCAGTGAGAAAAAGATTAGCAGATACTTCTCTAGCCAAGTTCACCGGCTCTATTATTGGGGAAAATATTTGCTCCAAATCGGTTTGCTTTTCAGATTTGGTGATGTGGGCTAAATCCCCTAGGAGACACTAAACGTCCTCTTTCTCTCTCCAAATATAAGCAGCCATCTTCTTGCTCACTCTCCTCTTGGGGCGGCAGGGCATGGGCTCTGGTCTGAGGCTTTGTGGATTCGCTTCTTTGAGGATCTGCCACTTGCCCGCTGTGTGGCCTTGAGTAGATTTTGCAATCACTCCGAGCTTGGGTAATCTCAAGGGTAAAATGGAGTCCCATGTTTAGCTCATTGAGTAGTTATTGCTAGCAACTGGGATAATGTTTTCCAAATGTCTGGATCAGTACTCAACAAATATCAAGTCCTTTCCCCTTATCTTCCGTGTGTGTGTGTGTGTGTGTGTGTGTGTGTGTGTGTGTACATGGTGTGTCTGTGGGCAGTGGGCAGTACAGACACATCTGGACATATCAGATGATATAATGGGGGCCACCTTCAAGTTTCCATTTACATCAAGGCCAAGAATTCTTGAAGAATTTAAATGAAGACAAAGCAGGAACTTGATCTGATGAGTTTGAACTAGTAAAATAAACAATATCCACCCTCAGAGAGGTATAGAATCTGAGAACAGTACGGAGCTGTCACTGAGATTTGACTATGCACCTTCTCTCTTTGCCTTTTCGTGGTATTGGAGGGAACAAAAAACAAAAATCTAACTTTAGTGGAAGTCTCTGTAAGCTGTGGCTGCACCATTAGCATTTCTTGGATCAACACCTAGCAAAATACAACACGTAGGCCAAATGTAAAAACGTGTCTCCACTTACGACCCTCAGTGGTGGACCTCTACTCTGTTAGAGCTAGAATGGCTAGCAACGTCTGGTGGAGGCTGCCCCACACTCTTGGGTAGACTCTCCCGAAGGGGGTGTTTCTAGTACTGATGGCAGTGACAATGACGCTGTGTGTGGATCCTACGGTTTGGCCCAAACCTAAGTGCGCTAACTAAAAGCCTCGGAAGGCTCTGGGTCTTAAAGGGGTTAAAAAGCAGAACAACAAACAAACAAAACCATACAACAACAAAAGCAAAGACAAAAACAAAAACACAAAACCACCTCTAGCATCCTGGCCTTATACCAGTTCACCTGACTTTATAATTTTCTCGTTTCTCTGCCTAGTGACAGCATCCTGAATCTTTGTGTTTGAGTGTAGACGAGTAAGACAAGGAAGAAGAGAACTTCATCCAAACCATTCTCTATCTTTCTATTTCTATCTCTGCGTGACTTCTTGATCTCCATGTTCAATTTCATTATAGAAACTTCCCCAGATGAGGCATGGGAGAGTAACTGGGTGTAAAGTCAGATCAATGTTCTATAATTTTATCTCCAAAGTAGTATCTAAGTTGGTTTTCATATTAGTTATTTCACTTGATCCAACATCTCAAATCCTATACCCTTTGCCTAAGAATTAAAGAGAATGCCCTCTTAGGCAACATATACCCTAGCATTTTTTCAGTTGATTCTACCATGCCAGTGGTGGAAAATAAATCACGTAATTATGTGCGTGGGAATGAAGATCAATGACTTACGGGGGTCATCAGAGAAAGGGTTTGATCTATCAAGAATGATTACTCTAAGTCAAACAACACATTAACAGTTATATATAGGGTCTCCGCTCACCTTCGATTCAATAGTAACAAAGTAGAACACAGAATAACATTGCACATTGGAAGGAACTCTGGCTATAACTATTAAGACATTGCTTTTGTTGACTCAACTTTGACTTATCCATATTACAATGAAGCATACCAGATAATCTGAACATTTCTCTTAGCCTTTGGATCATATTGCATTTTACAATCAGACAACCCCACATATTTACATAACAAATTACAAATTGCTTTTTCAAAATATGATTTCTTATTTAAGTAATCTCTACACCCAATGCGGGGCTGGAAGTTACAACCCTGAGATCAGGAGTCACAGGCTCTAGTGACTGAGCCAGCCAAGCACCCCACAAATAGCTTTTTGTTCCGAAATAAACTACTTTCATGGCAAGGCAGTCACACACACACACACACACACACACACACACACACACACACACACACCATAATAGGGCGATCTGAGATTTATTTTACTAAACATTATTCACAATATGTATGATTCATGGGCTGTCAGTGGGTATCTTTACTACACTTAAAGTGTTGTGTTTAAAATACACTTCCAGTAGACCCCTATGAAATAATATTGCTAGAACAAGTATAAATAAAATAGATAATATTTGATTTTAAGAATAAGGAAGAATATTGTGTAATAAGTATCTGCTTTTCTAATACCATAAAATTTATCATTCATGACTGATTTCTTTTGGTTAAGAGTTGATCTCATACCAAATTTTGAGTATACGATATGATATTCTGAACTAGAGGCACCAACCTGTGTATTAGATCCCCAAAACTTACTCATCTTAAAAATGAAAGCTTTTTAAAATTGTGAGTATGTGAGGTTTTGGATGCATTAATTAGCTTGATTGTGGAAACCATTCACAATGTGTGTGTGCATGGGTGTATATCAAATCATAACATTATACAACTTAAATATATGCCATTTTTATTTGCCAACTATATCTCAATAAAGCTGGATGAAAAAGTTGATCTCATTTGGCAATTTTTCTGGTAAATGGAAATCCTCCCCTCTAAGTTGGCCTATTTTCAGGTTTCTCAGATCATGATTTTCTAGATAGGAGAAAACAAAGTTTTTTTTAACTTTATTCATTTGTTTTGACACAGAGAGAGAGAGAGAATAAGCGTGTGAGATTCGAAGAGAGACAGAGAGCTAGCAGCGAGAGCCGAACCAAGAGTCAGATGCTTAACCTACTGAGCTACCCAGGCACCCAAAAACAAAGTATATTGATTGAATTAGATGCCTGGTGGGGATAAGATGGTGAAAAGAGCAAATTCAACTATATTCCAGGCATTGTGTTAGGTTCTAGGAACACAGTGATGAATGAGAAATTATCCCTCTTTCAACAAGTTCCCAAACGGTAAGGAGGCCTGCGTACATGTGCATACGTGTGATGGAAGAAGGTGCCAAAGTGGTGGTCAGCACAGAAGAAAGATAGTTGGGGGGAGTGGGGGTGCTTGGGTGGCACAGTGAGTTAAATGTGTGGCTTTTGGTTTTGGCTTGGGTCATGATCTCATGGTTTGTGGGTTCAAGCCCCGCATCAGGCTCCGTGCTGACAGCGCAGAGCCTGCCTGGGATTCTCTCTCTCCCTCTCTCTCTGCTCCTCCCCTGCTCTCTCTCTCTCTCTCTCTCTTTCTCAAATAAATAAATAAATAAATAAACAAAACAAACACACTTCAAAAAAAATTTAAAAACAAGAAAAATAGGGGTGCCTGGGTGGCTCAGTCGGTTAAGCGGCCGACTTCGGCTCAGGTCATGATCTCGCGGTCGTGAGTTCGAGCCCCGCGTCGGGCTCTGTGCTGACAGCTCAGAGCCTGGAGCCTGTTTCCGATTCTGTGTCTCCCTCTCTCTCTCTGCCCCTCCCCCGTTCATGCTCTGTCTCTCTCTGTCTCAAAAATAAATAAACATTAAAAAAAATAAAATAAAATAAATAAAATAAAGTAAAAACAAGAAAAATAGCTGGGGAAATATGACTGGTACCAAAAGCGCTTTTACCTAAGAACAGAAATTGTTTCACAGCAAGTACTAGGTTTGATCCACCTTTTTGCCACTTCCAAAAATTTAGCATATGTCTTACTGTAGCAGATACTAATTAACTGTGAAGTCATTGAAAACAAATAATGTCATAATTTCTGCCACAGTTGGACCTGAGTCCAGTAGTTTGTTCTGAAAGTTTGGAGTTCTCAAGTGCATTTGTCAGTTAAGGGCGCCACTAGGGGCTCGTCCGGAGGTCACCAAGCACATGGTGCTCACCGTCCCGGAAAGCCACTGCTAGGGACTGCCTGGCTGGCCCCAGAGCCATCCCTGACATGAGTTGCCCATAATCAAAAAGAGGAAGCATTGACTCTGCTGCCTTTATCCCCAGGTTCTTTCCATACTCCTTCCACTTTCTGCTTCTTAGACTTTTTCTGCTCAGGACCTTTCTACTCCTTGAATATCCTTTTGTATTCACTCAGTTTGAGCAAATTGTCCCCACTTCTGAAGGCTCAGTGTAAAATCTACCCTCCCAGCCATGCCTGGGTGGCTCAGTCAGTTGAGTGTCTGACTTCAGTTCAGGTCACGATCTCATGGTTCATGGGCTCGAGCCCCACATCAAGCTCTGTGCTGACAGCTCAGAGCCTGGAGCCTGCTTCAGATTCTGTGTCTCCCTCTCTTTCTGCCCCTTCTCCACTCATGTTCTCTCTTTCTGTCTCTCAAAAATGAATAAACATTTTTTAAAAGTTTAATCTACCCTTCCATAAAGATTATCTTTATCACTATAGACAGTAGTGCTCTGCTACTCTCTGAGCTCAAACACTACCCACTGCTTAGTACACGGAGGACTGTATACGATCCTTCCTGCATACAATCATTTGTCAGGCTAGTCGTGTGTTGAACAATATACTCTGCCTCACTAGATTGCAAAGTTCTGAAGGGATTCATGTTAAATCCTCTTTCAGTATGCCTAATCTATGATAGAGGGTTTAAGTATGCTTAATAAACAAATCAAAAAGATTTCATCATGTGATGAACACCAGGTGTTGTATGGAAATGTTGAATAATGTACAGCTGAAACAAATATTACACTGTATGTGAATTAATGGGAATTTAAATAAAAATTTAAATTTATTTTAACTTAGAAAAATTTTTTAATGTTTTTGTTTATTTTCAAGAGACAGAGAGAGAGACAGGGACAAAGACAGAGCATGAGTGGAGGAGGGGCAGAGAGAGAGGGAGACACAGAATTCGAAGCAGGCTCCAGTCTCTGAGCTGTCAGCACAGAGCCCCACGCGGGGCTCAAACTCATTAACTGCTAGATCATGACCTGAGCCAAAGTCAGACACTTAACCGACTGAGCCACCCAGGTGCCCCTAAAATTTTTAATTAAAAAAAATAAAAAGGCTTCATCATTTGTCATTTAAAAATGTACAACTAGGGGCGCCTAGGTGGCTCAGTTGGTTAAGCAGCCAACTTGATTTCAGCTCAGGTCATGATCCCACAGTTCATGAGTTCAAGCCCCACATCAAGCTCTGCACTGATAGTGTGGAACCTGCTTGGGATTCTCTCTCTCTCCCTCTCTCTTTGCCCCTCCCCAACTCATTCTCTCTCTCTCTCTCTCTCTCTCTCTCTCTCTCTCACTTTTTCCCTCAAAATAAATAAACTTTAAAATATATACATAAAACTAGAAATCTACTTCTATAGTTTAAAAGAATTTCTATGAGAAAATTATACACTTTTTTTAAATCCATTCCGTTTCTTTAGCATTGTGTCCTAAATAATTCCTAATGTTGGGTTATATTAATTGCATGACTCTAGAAACATGACCACATTAAATCGGCTAAGTTTACTTATGTAAAAAGAGGATGATAGGGACAGTTCTTACAAATATACAAATACGGTAAACCCCAGGAGATAAGAAACTCTTGAGAATTACTGATCTTTATTTTTCCAGACATACAATACGTAAACTGAGACTAGAAGTCACAGATTCATTTAAATCTGCTCTTCATTTTCGCTGTGGTCTTGTAGACACCTAAGGATGAAAAGGTATAATTAACCCGACTTTATTCCTAACGTAAAAAGGATAGGAAGAGGAAGAGGCACTCAGCAAGCATGTCCCGAGGAGGAAAGGGAGTTTCACACTCACAATGCTCATATTGGAGAAGTATTGCAACAGATTCGAACATCAACTCCTGATTATCCACCGGAGCTCTGGAGGTTCCAACATTTGCAGTCCACTGAACCACAGCAGTAGCTGTCAGAGGCCGTGGACACTCATCTTGGACACAGCTGTGTGTTACCCCCTCATCCAAAAAGGGGCAAATAGAGTCGAATCTGTGAATAAAGCTGTGAGATCACAACACCTAAAGTAGGAATTTTACAAATACATTTATATAGACCTTGCAATGCACAGAATGTGTTTATACTTATTGTCTTGTTTAATTGGCACGAAAAGATTAAAGTATTTATTGTCTTTTACAGGTTAAAACATGAACCTCTGAGAGAATTTACGAGGAGTCCAATATTATATAGTAAGTCTTAGAGCCGTGGTTGAGCTAAATCTTATGACTCATAGTTCAGTGCTCTTTTTGCACCTCTGTGCTGATGGTTTCCTTCTTGAGCCTGGGGTGGCTCAGTCAGTTAAGCATCCAACTCTTGATTTCGGCTCAGGTCGTGATCTCACTGTTGGTGAGTTCGAGCCCCACGTCGCGCTCCACACTGATGGTGCAGAGCCCGCTTGGTCTTCTCTTTCTCCCTCTATCTCTACCTCTTCCCCACTCATGCTCTCTGTCTTTCAAAACAATTTTTTTTAAAAAGGTGGGGGTCACGGGGATTTGACAATTAGGTCAGATTTAAAAATATATATATTCTGGACCTGTGCTGTCCAATATCGTAGCCACCGGCCATATGCAGCCACTAAGCGTTTAAAATGTGGCTAATTTGATTTGAGAAGTGCTGTAGGTATAAAATCCATTAACAACTTTAAAGATCTGCACCAAAAACACAAAACCATGAAATAGTTCATTAGGATTTTTATATCTTAACATGTTGAAATGAGAAAATTTTGGATGTATCAAGTTAAGTAAACTGAAGTATTACAATTGACTTCAGCTGCTTGTTTTTACTTTTGGAAAAAAATGGACTTCTAAAATTTTAAATTACCCATATGCCTGCATATTTTTCTACTCGGCAATGCTAATCTGGACTCCACCTTTGTAAAATAGTTTCAATTGTCATAGTTTTAACAGTACTGTGTGGTGCTTTAAAATGTTTAAAAACACCTTTTACATGAGCAGATTACTTTCGAGTTCCTGAAATTATGTGAGAATCTGAATCAGGTCTGGGTCAGTGTAAACAGATCACTTTGGAAAGTGTTCCAAAACAACACAAAAAGTTTTAACCCCGGAATGGTGGAACTTACTGTTTAGTAGATGGTTAAATAAAGTATTTTTCTGCAATGTGCTAGCTCACATTGCTAACATTGTTAACAATGCTAACGTGTAACATTGCTAGCATTGTTCTGTGTGGATTAAGGTATCATTTTATAACATGTCTTCCCTGCAAACACAAAAGCGTAATACAATTTGTCATAATAAGCTATTGGACATGCACATTTCACTGCCATGAAGTCTCTGAGTCTGCATACAGATGGCAAAATACTGAAATGTAAAATACAGTTTTTTATCCTTCATCCAAGAAAGCTGTTCTTAAGAAGCTGTTCTCAGGGGCGCCTGGGTGGCTCAGTCAGTTGAGCATCTGGCTTCAGCTCAGGTCATGACTCTCATGGTTTTTGGGTTCAGGCCCTGCGTTGGGCTCTCTGCTATCAGCCCAGAGCCCACCTCAGATACCCTCCCCTCCTCCCCTGCCCCTCCCCCACCAAATGAATAAATAAGCAAGCAAAAAAGACTAAAGAAACCTCTTCATTAAAAAAACAAAAAACTGTTCTTCAAAGCTGGGCTTTTCATGATGGCGTGATGCTTTCTGGCACAGCAAAAAAGCAGAAAAAAGAGATACAGAGGAAGAAACAACAAAGAAAGGTGATTTCAGCTCCGGGAGAGAATAACCTCCAACAGTGCTTCTCACACGTTAATGTGCACACCGATCCTGTGGGGAACCTTGCTAAAATCTAGATCCTGATGCAGTCGGTATGGTTGAGGTTTTGAGATGGTGCCTTTCTTACAAATTTCCAAATGATGCTGGTGCTGGGTTTGTTGACTCTGCAACGAGTAGCTAGGACCTAAATCACTGAAATGGGTGAAGGGTAGGAAAGACACGGGAGAGAGAATCCTCACCTGAATAAAGGGCAGATGGGTTCAGGGCCCCCGAACAGAGCAACGAACAGGAACAGGATGGAGGACAAGTTACTTCGATAGAGGCCAGTAGGAGGTAGGGGAAGTGTGGGAGAATTAGACATGTGGCCAGACCGGTTGGTGTGTTTGCGATGCTCAGGAAGGTCTGAAGGCACACATGGGAAGAGATTAAAAGCCAAAACTGAGCAAATGTGTCTTCTTGAGCATTCTTTGACATTTCTCTCTGTGTTGTCTCTGAGACTAGACTACACCTGTGCCTGCTGATTGGTAAGAGCTAAAGGGGAAGGAAGACTCCGGGGTATTTCAACATCAGACTAAGAGCAATTGGACAATCTCTTTTGCCCATGGTTCTCCTATTTGCATCCCTCATGATGGGAGAAGAAGAGGGGCGCCTGGGTGTCTCCGTTGGTTAAGTGTTTGACTTCGCTCAGGTCATGATCTCACAGTTCGAGCCCCGCACCGGGCTCTCTGCTGTCAGCACAGAGCCTGCTTCGGATCCTCTGTCTGCCTCTATCTCTGCCCCCTCCTCTGCTCACTCTCGCTGTCCTTCAAGCTTAAGTAAAAACCTTTAAAAAAATAATTAAATTAATTTAGAAAGATGGGAGAAGGACAGCTGCAAAAGTCATGTGTTCTGCAGAATTTGGAAACCTCAGAAAACAGCTATCCAGTGTTATGAAGCTTCTTTGTTTTTAGTTAGTTTGGGAAATCAGAAGGAGGCACCTGCATCCCCGGGAAGGCCAGTGGCCACGGGAGCTGTGCCTTGTCCTCATGTGTCCTCGGATTGAAAGTAAGACGGCGTGAAGAACTTCTTGAAGAGCCAAGCAGAAAGGTAGGTGCTGGGCCAAGCAGGTTCAGAAAATGCTAAACCAGATGTCTGAGCAGAGTTATGTATAAACTGTAAACATGAGAGAGTCTAGATAGGGCTTTATGACAGCCCAACACTAAAGAAAAATGGTCAGTTTTTCAGAGATGAGGCCTTGGCTGGCCCCAGAGCAGGCAGCGTCAGACCATGTGCCATCCCGTCCCCTCATGGAAAAAGTGTGAGTGGAAGATAGCATGCACTACCTGGGAACTTCCAGTGGAAGGACCACTATCTGGTTGTTGGCATTGCCAGAAGCATCAGCACCAGCCGTAGGGCATTAAATCATGCTCAGGGGGCCTTGATGAGAAAGGTGGGCTTAGCCCACAGGATGGCCAGAGAGTCAAGGCAAAAACCGTTTGGGAAGTCTGCTGTTCTGCCATCATTCCGCTTTACTGAAGTATATGAAGAATGAACTTCCTACCTGAAAATTAGCTTGGGACCAGATTAAAAATGGAACACACATGCAAATGAAACCAGTTTCTTAAAAGGTTCTGAGCCAAAATAGGTTTTCGGAGTCTAAAATAGGTTTTGTTAAACAGTGGGTGGGGGACTCTATCATCAGATAAGTTTGGAAAGTACTGTATGTTACAGAGCTCACTAGGAGATTCTGAAAATCCCTCAGTTAAGAAACCTCTTCAACTTTCTGTAGCTCTGTGTGTCTGAAATCATGGGCTGCTTATTTCATGTAAGACCTATGAATAGCTCCTGAGAATTCTGTTGAACATCCTTGGAAACCTTGACATGGAAACTATAGTTGACCGAACAATGGACATCTTCTCTGTGGGAAATCCTAGGGGCAGGCCAGTCCTAGGCAAATGTGTCATTCACAAAAGTATTTTCTCAGTCCACGGCCCTTTTTTTACGAACACCTTTGGCTGATTTGCTTTAGAAAGCCTCTCCTATGTCTTTTGTCTTCTCTCTGACTCTAGAGTTAAAGGCTTTATACTTGGCTAAAAGAATTTGAGACACTGGAGAGATTGCTAAAGTTTATTTATAGCATAGTTAAATAGATGCTTACTTACTATGTTATCGGAGTGCTGGCTTTGGGCAGGTGGGTGGGGTGGGGGTGTCAAAGTCCCTGAACATCAATGAAGGTACAAGCTCGGTGTCAAGGGGATAAGATAACCTTTGTTGCATGTTTCCATACTAGAAACACCTGGGCTACAGGGAATCAGAGGCAAGCTGGGATTTCTTGTCTTCCTCTCATTTCCACAGATTTCTCAGGAGAGAATGGGCACAAGAAATCATTCCACAGTGACTGAGTTTCTTCTTTTGGGACTAACTGACCAACCAGAGCTTCAGCTGCCTCTTTTCTGCCTCTTTTTAGGGATTTATACAGTCACAGTGGTAGGAAATCTCGGCATGATCTCAATAATTAGATTGAGTTCCCAACTTCATACCCCTATGTACCATTTCCTCAGTAGTCTGTCTTTGGTAGATTTGTGCTATTCTTCTGTTATTACTCCCAAGTTGCTGGCAGAGCTTTTATGCAGGGATACAGCTATCTCCTATTCTGGATGCATGACTCAGCTATTTTTTTTCTGTATGTTTGTCATTTCTGAGTGCTACATGTTAGCTGCAATGGCCTATGACCGCTATGTCGCCATCTGCAGCCCCCTGCTCTACAATGTCATCATGTCCCCTCGAGTCTGTTCTCTGCTGGTGGCTTCTGGCTTCTCAGTAGGATCTACCGATGCTATGATTCATGGCGGTTGTATACTAAGGCTGAATTTCTGTGGCTCGAACATCATTAAACATTATTTCTGTGACATCATCCCACTTATTAAACTCTCTTGTTCAAGCACTTACATTGATGAGCTTTTGATTTTTGTCATCGGTGGATTTAACATGATAGCCACCAGCCTGACAATCATCATTTCTTATGTCTTTATTCTCTCCAGCATCCTCCGCATGCGCTCGACAGAGGGCAGGTCCAAAGCCTTCAGCACCTGCAGTTCCCACTTGACAGCTGTTCTTACATTTTATGGGACTCTCATGTCCATGTATCTCAAACCTGCTTCCCGCAGCTCACTCATCCAGGAGAAAGTATCCTCAGTATTTTACACCACCGTGATTCCCATGTTGAATCCCCTGATATATAGTCTGAGGAACAAGGAAGTGAAAGATGCACTGATAAAACTCTTAAAAAGAAAAATACCTTTATAAAGAATGTGCTCTTTAGTAAGGCTTATTTATGTATTTATAATCATAGTATGCGTGTGTTTGCATGTATACCCTGACTCTTTAAAAGTAATATGAAGTGGGGCCGCCTGGGTGGCTCAGTCGGTTGAGCATCCGACTTCAGCTCAGGTCACGATCTCGCGGTCCGCGAGTTCGAGCCCCGCGTTGGGCTCTGGGCGGATGGCTCAGAGCCTGGAGCCTGCTTCCGATTCTGTGTCTCCCTCTCTCTCTGCCCCTCCCCCGTTCATGCTGTGTCTCTCTCTGGCTCAAAAATAAATAAAAACGTTAAAAAAAAATTAAAAAAAAAAAAGTAATATGAAGTGAAGTGAAAATATATACCTAATATTATAAATTAGTATATACATATATATATATATATATATATATATATATTTAGTATGTTGATAATATTTAAAATGTAATTAATATAGGGGCGCCTGGGTGGCTTAGTCAGTTCAGCGTCTGACTCTTGATTTTGGCTCAGGTCATTATCTCATGGTTGGTGAGTTTGATCCCCACATTGTGCCCTGTGCTAATAGTGTGGAACTTGCTTGGGACTCTATCTCTTTCTTTCTGACCCTCAACTGGGCTCTCTCTCTCTCTCTCAAAAGTAAATAAATAAACATTTAAACTAATATCTGTTTATTAAAATTTGTACTCTCCTGAGAATATCTCTTCATTTCAATCCATGATGTATAAAGCAGATATAATTTTATGGAGGAAGAGTCAATAAATTCAAGTAGCAGAGAAGACATTAACCACAACACAATAAAGCTGAAATTAGTAGGTGCTGTTTGAGCACAACAAGTCTTATATTTGGACATTTAAAAACAACCAAACTCCTTGGAATAATTCCTGAGTCAAAAGAAAACAAAACTCTAATAAATGAGAAGCTTCTACACTCTGTGATAAAATCATTGAGATCAGAGTAAATTTCCTGCCATAAACAACTAGAAAAACAAAATACTTTTAAAAACTGTTTTGTTAGAGTTTACATAGTGTGTCTTTTTCAATTCTTTCACCTTTAACATGTCTGTGCTCTTACATTTAAGGTCTTTATATGGTTGGGATTTGCACCTAGTCTGGTGATGTAGCTCTTTTAATTTGAAATTTTAACACATTTACGTGTAGTATACACTGACATATTTGTGTACATATTTTCCATCTCATTGTTTTTTCTACTTAATCAACCAGTTTTATTTGTTTTTCTTTCATTGACTGCTTTCTTTTGGATTGAGAAAGTTTTTTAATTATTCTATTTTTCTGTTAATTTTTAGTCATACATGGGATTTTTAGCGGTTACACCAGAAATTAAAAATACATCTTCAAATTATTAAAATTGTGTACAAATGACTCTTTTATTAGTTCCCCAATTGTGTTAGAAATTTAGGATCCTGAACTCCATTGTACTTTATTATCATGAATTTTTATTATAAATATATTTTAAACTTCATAAAATCATTGTATTTTTTTGTAAAGTCAAGATTAATTCTTATTATCCATGTATTTACCTTCTATGTTATTCTTAGTTTCTTTCTTTATAATTTCTCCTTGGGATTATTTTTTTTCCACTTTAATAACTACCTTTAGTATTTTGTGTGTGTGCAAATGTGTTGATAATGGTCACTCTTGGGTGTCCATTTTTTTTACCTAAAAGTTACTTTATTTTGTGTGTTTTTAATTTTTTTAAATGTTTATTTATTCTTGAGAGAGACAGACAGAGCATGGGTGGGGAAGGGGCAGAGAGAGAGGAGACACAGAATATGAAACAGGCTCCAGGCTCTGAACTGTCAGCATAGAGCCTGACGCAGGGCTCAAACTCAGGAACGGTGAGATCGTGACCTACGCCAAAGTCGGAGGCTTGACCCATTGAGCCACCCAGGCACCCCTGTTTTTACAGCAAATAGTCTGCGCCCAGGAAGAGACAAGCAACACGCACTTGAGGAATCAGAAAACTGTTTATTTAGCACTGGTGCCAGCCCAATGGAGTCACCTCCAAAGGCTGAGCCCAGAACCCTGGTGTTGGCCTTCTTTTATGCCTGGTTAGCTTCCAGGTAATTGGAAATAGTCTATTGGCTGCACAGGGTGGGGGTGGAGGGGCACTATCAGTTGTGCTATGTGGGCAATTGGCTAATGCAAGAGGCAAGCAAGATTACAGAAGCCAAAAGCATGCAAGGGGAGTATCCAGCCTCAGATATCTGGCTGGCCTCCTTCATCTGCTCTTACTGGCTTACCTTCTCATTCCCCACTCTTGATTCTCAAGCTGCTATAGCAGCCTTAGAGAAAATCAGTTTGTAGGGGCTGGAGAACCCCTTGCTATCACAAGAGGAGGAGCAAAGACCATTCTGGCTTTTTCCTGCTGGACAAGGATGTCAAAGGGAGGGGCATGACATCTAGGGTTTTTCACCATCCAAAGGAGAGTAGTGATAGCTAGAATGGGCCAGCTGGAGCATCACCTGGAGTTTTATAGCTTCTAGGCAAGAGGAAACAAGGCTGTCTAGCATATTAAGAATACAAAGACCAAACAGTAGGGTTTTGAAAAGCATTAGGAGAGGACCAGCTAAAGGGAGGAGCCAGGATGCCCAATTCCATATGTTGCTCCAAGAGTTCCATGAGTCTGCTAATTCTTGCCTCCGTTTGATGATCCGTTCCTTTAGTTGTTGGGCCATATCTCTAACTATCCCTGATTGGTTAACATAGAAGCGGCATTCCTCATTTAGGAAGAGACATATTCCCCCCTCTTCTCAGCAGTTAACAGGTCTAACCCTCTTCTATTTCATAACAGTATGCTGCTAAAGTGTCCACCTGGTCTTATAGGGTTACCAGGGAGTTTGCCATGGCTGATTTAAGGGCCCGGTTCATATGTTCCACTTTACCAGACAGCTTCCTGGCCAACGCCCCCAAAATGTTACAGCAAATACTCAGTGCCCAGGAAGAGACAAGAGACACACACTCAGGGAATCAGAAAAGATTGTTTATTTCACACCAATGCTGGCCCAGCAAAGTCACCTCCAAAGGCTGAACCCAGAGCCCTGGTGCTGGCCTTCTTTTATGCTTGGCTAACTTCCACGTACTTGGAAACATTCCGTTGGCTCCACAAGGGGGAGGACACTATCATTTGTGCTTCACGGGCAGTTGCCTGATGCAAGAGGCAAGCAAGATTACAGAAGCCCAAAGCATGTAAGGGGAGTATCTAGCCTCGGACATCTGGCTGGCCTCCTTTATTTGCTCTTGCCAGATTCCCTTCTCACGGTGTTTATTTTTGATGGATTTTTTTTTCTGGACTTAGAGTCTAGGTTATGTTATATTATGTCTTGGTTACGTTATCTGCATTAACAAGCAATCTCCCAAATTTCAATAGCTAACAAAAATTTTGGAGGATTTTTTTCCCCTCACATTGCATGTTGGTAGATCCCAAACTGCTCAGTCTCTGTTCCACGTATATTTTCATTTTAAATTCAAACTAAAGACACCCCCTACCAGCAACATCCCATTCTTGTGACAGAGGGAATAAAACAATGCCGCAAATTTTAGCTCAAACATTGTTCACGTTAGGCATGTCACATAGTCAGTGAAACAATGGGATGTGTAAGTGGAAATACGTAATCATCTTATAGAGAAAGGGGGGAAGGGAGTAGGGGAGATGGGCAAAATGTGTGAAGGGGAGAGGGTGATAAAGACTTCCAGGGATCGAGGGGCGCCTGGGTGGCTCAGTCAGCTGGGCGCCTGACTTCAGCTCAGGTCACGATCTCACAGTTCGTGGGTTCGAGCCCCACGTCAGGCTCTGTGCTGACAGCTCAGAGCCTGGAACCTGCTTTGGATTCTGTGTCTTCCTCTCTCTCTGCCCCTCCCCTGCTCACGCTTTGTCTCTCTCTGTCTCTCAAAAATAAATAAATGTAAAAAATATATAAAAAAAAAAAAAAGACTTCCAGGGATCGAATGAATAAGTCAAGGGAGCAGAAGGCACAACACAGGGAATACAGGCAATGGTATTGCAATAGTGTCGTATGGTGACAGATAGTAGCTACACTTGCAGTCAGCATAGCAATAACACATAGATTTGT
Source organism: Panthera tigris (assembly GCF_018350195.1). NCBI lineage: Eukaryota > Metazoa > Chordata > Mammalia > Carnivora > Felidae > Panthera > Panthera tigris. The sequence continues at coordinate 20,799,337 of NC_056669.1, read as the reverse complement.
TGAATCGCTGTATTGTACACCTGAAACTAAGGTAATATTGTGTGTTAACTATATTTCAGTCAAAAAATTTTTTTTGAAGAAGAAAAGTACATAAGAGTTGGAAACAATAATACAATCTACCAAAGTTGGTTAATGTTTGCCCTGTATATCCCTTTTGTATCTTTTTCTTTATCCACCGTTATTTCTGCTTCTGTTTTAGATGTGTCTCCAGTAACCAGAATATAGTTGGATTTTTTAATCTAATCCAAATTTCTGGCTTTTAATGGATATGTCAAAGTTTCAAGGCTTTGATAGAAGGAATTGATGGGCCCCAGAAACTAAGGGATGTTGTGTTGTAGAATTAAATAGACAAGAGCCACCATGGAAGCAATATGCACAGGAGGTCCCTGCCAGAGAGTAGTGTCAATTGGACCCTTCTCCATTATACGTCTGGCTGCTTGGGAAGGTGTCTACCCCATATTTTTGGAGATTGCCTTCAGTCAATTTAGAAAATGTCTGTATTCACTTCCTGGAGCTTAACCATTACCCCAATTCACCAGCCTAAGGATTTTTAGGCTACTATAAGGATTAGGTATAGCCTAGTGTAATAAATGAAGAGAAAGTCACCTTTTATAGGTTTTGGCAATAGGAGAATTTTTCTTCATTTTGACAGAGGAAAAATAGGAAAATTTATCATTTTCAGAGCATTGGAAGGATTGTTACTGCCAGCATTCCTGGGAAAGGAAAACCAACATCATTTTGTCAGTTATTGGGGAACATCAAAAGTTTTCTGTTTTGCTACCCTAAAGCTTGAAAGCAGGCCACCAAGCTTTGATTAACAGAATGAAACAACACCCCTGGGATAATTGCCCTGGAGTCCTGAATATGTCTATTTGGCATCTCCAACTAAACTTTGTGATTGTGATTGGTTTTTCATGATTAAGATTCTTTAATTACAAAATAGTAATTAACCTCTTTCACCTCATATTCCCAAGAGCTACTCTCAATTAAATCCTTGAGAGCAAGCAAGAGCTTCAAACATTACTGTTGATTCGTGGCCTATTTTCACAGAGGAAAGGACTCACCACAACCCAGATACAGAAAAAAAGAGGTAGAGATTCAAAGTTCCATTTAACTTATAAAGGATTCCGAGTTTTCAGAATTAACGCAGAAAACAAGAGGTAATCAGCTTCCACGCCAATGTGATGATGGATTTTGTGCAGAACTGTACAAAGTTACAACAGGCCATCTATATATAGTAAGTCTCTCAGGGGACAGAACTATTTGGGAAGGATATTGACATTTAGACTTTGATAGTACTGCACGATCCTAAAAATCTCTTCCAATCCTGAGATTTTTCTGAATCTAAAACATTCTGACTATTCAATTACTCAACATAGCAAGGCTAGCATTTCCAGACTTGTAATGTGAGGTGACAGTAACATTTCTGTTCTGGCTGAACTAGAGAGCTGAGCCTTAATTCAGCTTTATGTGTCTTACCACTCATTTAAACCACTCTGACCTTGTTTTTTCTCTCTACAAAAGTTGGGTAAGAGTCTATATTATGCTTATCTCTGAAGAACACAGGCTTTGGAGTCAGGCAGAACTATATTTGAATCTGGCTCTGTGAACACATTAGCTATGGGACTTTGGGTAAGTTATTCAACCTCTGTAAATTTCAGTTTTTTCATGTGCAAAATGTAGATCACAGCCACACCTACTTCCTACTTCAGAAGGTTTTTGAATTTATACATATGAAAGAGCAGAGCCTTGAATAAATTAAAACAACTACCAGGAGAATATGACAAACTCAAAATCAATCATTGAGATGATTTAATATTCATCTATCAGAAACAGCTCAAACCAAAAAGGTTGTATGGAACCAAAAGCTGCAAATCTAAAAATTAGCAACAAAATACTGCATTTAAGGAATAGATGATACACATTTTTTCTGATGCCACTTAAAGTTTTTAAGTGGCTAACAGAGTTCTTGGAACAAAATGTCAAGAACTCAGTGTATGTTAGCCAGTATCACAGTATGACTTGAACCCTAAAACTAGAAATCAAGGCGTCTTGAGGAGATGATGAGAAAAGTAACTTTGCCTGAATAAGCCTCAGTCCAGTACTAGGAACAACAGGTGGCAGTAAATGGGAAAAAAGGTACTACCCCAAGTTAATAAAGGATTTTCAAAGGGTCAGAAACAATAAAATATGAAATAAGATACATGAATTAGCAGTGAGTTTCCCACAACTACAGATTCTAAGCATAGATGGTTTGACTTTTGCTGTAGAAGAAGCAGTAAGTTTGTACAATGACCCCTGGGCAACCAATACTGTGAAATTTTCCAAGAAATCCAAGTCAGAGGAGGGAAAATTTTTTTCATCATACAACATTTAGAGGGAATCAAACAAATGCAATTCTGAAAAATTAAGGTTCTTTTTATAGTTTTTTGTTTATTTATTTCGAAAGACAGCATGAGAGGGGAAGGTACAGAGAGAAGAAGAAGAAGAAGAAGAAGAAGAAGAAGAAGAGAGAGACAGAGAGAGAGAGAGAGAGAGAGAATCCCAAGCAGGCTGCACGCTGTCAGCGCAGAGCCCAATGTGGAGCTCAAACTCACCAACCGTGAGATCATGACCCCAGCCGAAATCAAGAGTCAGCGCTTAATGGACTGAGTCACCCGTGGGCCCCATCTTTTTATGTTTAAATGTAAAAAACAGATGCTGAGAATTGTGGGGTCAGTTTTTAGTTGTCTTCAGGGTATAAGAATATCTTCCATTTTATTGTTATGATGGAAGCATATGCTAAAAACACATGCATATGCAGGAAGAAGTGTGGTTTACAAGGTCAAGTAGTTTTAGGATCTTCACACAAATTTTATTGTGGACAGAAGTCAAGCAGGTTTAGTAGAGATCTGTGTTATCACATATCCACTGCATATTAATATTTTTACATGTTGGGGCACCTGAGTAGCTCAGTCTGTTAAGCGTCCGACTCTTGGTTTCAGCTCAGGTCACGAGCTCGCGGTTTGTGAGTTCGAGTCCCACATCGGCCTCTGTGCCGACAGCATGGAGTCTGCTTGGGATTCTCTGTCTCCCTGTCTCTCTACCCCTCCCCCACTTGCTCTCTCTGTCTCTCTCTCAAAATAAATAAACTTAAAAATATTTTGGGGCACCTGGGTGGCTCAGCCGGGTAAGCGTCCGACTTCGGCCCAGGTCATGATCTCACGGTTCGTGAGTTCGAGCCCCGCATCGGGCTCTGTGCTGACAGCTCGGAGCCTGGAACATGCTTCAGATTCTGTGTCTCCCTCTCTCACTCTGCACCTCCCCAGCTCATGCTTGCACTCTGTCTCTGTCAAAAATAAATACACCTAAAAAAAAATTTTTTACATTTTTATTACTCATGGAGATGGAATTGTCAATATTTTTCTCTTCGTGTTTTATCCTTAGAGGTGCCTCCTTCACTTCCATCCACTACTCCCAGTCCTCTGTTTTGTTTGCTTGTTAGCAAGACATTTATTGAACATTTGTATCAAGTACTGTTAGTTGCTTGCTGATAAGAACCTTATGTCGTTCCAGCCCTTACTATCATCCTAAACAGAAGATATTTAAGGCATTTCCATTTACAAGTGAGAATACTAAAGCCACACCTAGAAATCATGGCACCAGAGCTCATACTACAGTCTCAAACCGCAAACACACTTACCGCTGCCACGTATCGCTCAGCTTATACATAAAACTTGAAGTGAGAAATTATTTGCCTTTTTAAAGACTCATCCACAATCTCGGATGTTTAGGGTTTGTGAAAGGATTTCAGAGTAATTTGTATTTATATGAAGTGACCCACATAAATGAAGGGAAATATAAACATTAGGAAGGAGACTGAGACCCGGAATTTAAAAGAGATGGTTAAACGATAAAATACGTAATTATTTTTGGATTTTAGTTCAAGTTCAGTGACCTGTTTTGTTTATAGTCCAGTCAGCAGGGAACAAATTTATTTGGCTAGAAGGAATACTGACACATGCACAGGAACCTTGGCTAACCTTTGAAAGAGGTATGCCTTAGTAAGTAGCAAAAGAGGTCATATAAAATTCTTTGTGTCTTTGATGAATTGTTCACGTAAACAGTGATTTGTTGAGCTTGTTACACACACACACACACACACACACACACACAAATATTTTAGAATTTAAAATGTTACAAAATAGGGGCGCATGGGTGGCTCAATTGGTTAAGCATCTGACTTGATTTCAGCTCAAGTCATGATATCACAGTTCATAAGTTCGAGACCCACATGGAGCTCTGTGCTGACAGCATGAAGCCTGTTTGGGATTCTCTGTCTCTGCCCCTCCCCCGCTCACTCACGCTCTCTCTCTCAAAATAAATAAACCTTTAAAAGTATGATAAAATACGTTTATGTACTGAATTCTTCCACTATGATGATACTTTGATCTTACAGTTCTGTGATTTTTTTTCTTTATATGTGTTGAAGCTGGTTATTAGGTATATACATATTTAGACGATAATGATGAATTGAAATTTTTAAAATCCAACAGCGGCCCTGTCAATCCCTAATGATTTTGTCTTACTGTCTGCTTTACCAGTTATTAATACAGATTTCTTTACTATGCAGAAATAGAACATTCCTATGAAACGTTTCGTAAGCCAAAATGGCAGAAAATGAAGACGCGATTGCCATTAATTTATACGGAAAACTTTTTGAGCATTCCAGGACGCCAAAAATAACCTCTCTTAGGGTTCTTTGATGCCTTCAGGACACATCTTGCTGATAGATGCACAAAATAAATCAAGATAAAAAACAGATACTGGCAGACCTATTTCAAAGCTGAGCTCAATGCGAACATACTGAGCATAGTTCCTTGGGAAAAAACGCTCTGCTAGGGCTGGGTGCAGCCTCTGCAATGGCTTGGCTCCCTGCAAAACACACACGGAAATTCTCACGGGATTTCTTGGCTCCTCTAAGACAGCAAAAACAGGTAACAATACATTGTCCGTGAAAATGAAGTGGCAAAATGGGAACTTTCAAACAGCAGGGGTTACTTGCACAGCCACATTAACTTTCTTGGGGATTAGTATATGTTTGGCATATACTTTTTTAAAAATCCTTTTATTTTCAATTTTTCCATGTTCTTGCCTTTTATATCTCTTATAAATAGAATACACCAGGAATTGTTTTTTAGTACAATATTACAAATGTATGTCTTTAAAGAATTTAGTTTTTCTTTATTATGAAAATTGATATATTAGAACTGATTTATACAGCTTTTTATTTTTATTTGTCCCAATTTCCTATTTTTCTGTTTCTTTTTCCACAATTTCTTATTCTTTCTTTCTTTCTTTCTTCCTTCCTTTCTTTCTTTTTTTTTTTTTTTTTTGGAATTGATGGACTGCTTTGACTGTTGGTATTTATTTATATCTTTGTTATAGTTGAGTTTTGCTTCCCTTATATCACATTTTCCCTTCTATAAATTTGAAAATTATCTATTCTATTACTATCCTTTCAGTGAGTATCCTAGAAAATTTATTGGGGTTTTTTAACTTCAAACCTAAAAGACAGGTGCCTGAGTGGCTCAGTGGTTAAGCGTCCAACTCTTGATCTCAGCTCAGACCCTGAGCTGAGAGTGGTGAATTCGAGCCCTTCTTTGGGATCAGCACTGGGCATGGAGCCTACTAAAACAAAACAAACAAACAAACAAAAACTAAAGAAAACAATGTTTCCTCCCCTCACAAATGATACAAGAAGTCTTTGGCTCCAATTTCCTTCTCCACATTTTTTTCCTGTCATCATCCATGTGCCAATTCTAGATTAACTCCAGAAATTCAACAGTTATTACATTTTTAAAATTTTTTTACATGTTTATTTATTTTTGAGAGAGAGAGAGAGAGAAAATGAGAACAAGCAGGGGGGGGGAGCAGACAGAGACAGAGACACAGAATCTGAAGCAGGCTCCAAACCCTGAGCTGTCAGCGCAGAGCCCAATGCGGGACTCAAACCTGCGAACCACAAGCAGAGCAGAAGTCGGACGCTTAACCCACTGAACCACCCAGGCACCCCAACACTGTTAGTATCTTTTACAGAGAATTTCTACTTAGATTTATGTACATGTTTACCATTTCATTTCTTTATTATTCCTCTTCATGTCTTAAATGATCTCCATTATTTTCTTTATTCTTGAATTATATTTAGAAATTACTTTATCATCTGTCCCTTGATAGTAAATTCCTGAAGTTTTTATCTGAACTATATTTATTTTACGATGGAAGAGAATTTTACTGGATATCTAATTCTGCGTTGGCAGTTACTTTCTTGCCACACTTTAGAGATATTATTTAACTAATTCTTGGCTTTCATTGCTGCTGTGGAGAAGCCAATGGGTCATTCTCACTGCTGTTCCCGTAAAAGTGATCTATGCTTTCTTGCTGTTTTTCATATCCTCCCTTTGGTGCTCTGTTTCTCTGTAAATACCATCCAGCATCACTTCCTGTGTTCTCTCCTGCAGGACACAGAATACACATATAAATGTTCCCGTTCCATCGTTTCTATTTTTTTAACAAAATTCCATTCCTTTGAACACTCTTCCATACTTTGCAAGCTTATCTCTGTTTCATTAAAGAGGAATTCTTTAGATATATCTTCCTATTTACTAATCCGGTTTTTTTTAATTTTAGGGTGCAGGAGATAACCTAGTAAGAAGGGTTTTTGTTTTGTTTTGTTCTATTTTGAGTGCAGTTGGCACACAATGTTATGTTAGTTTCAGGTGTATAACATGGTGTTTTAAATTCTTTCTAATCCCTTGTTTATCCCCTCTCACCTCACTTGAAACAACTGAGTTGTTACTTCAACAATAATCTTTTTTTTTAGTTCTCTAAGTTCCACTGGGCTTTTTTATTTTTATTATTTATTTATTTATTCATTCATTTAATGTTTATTTTTGAGAGAGAGAGAGAGACAGAGACAGAGAGTGAATGGAGGAGGGGCAGAGAGAGAGAGAGAAAGACACAGAATCTGAAGCAGGTTGATGCCCAGGCTCGATCCCACAACCGTGGGAGCTGAAATCGAGAGTCAGATGCTCAGTGGACTGAGCCACCCAGGCTCCCAACACTGGGTCTTTTTAAAAGTCAATTTGGTAGTTTTTAAAAGACCTGATTTTTGTGGCATTCTCACTTTTAAAATTGCATCCTTTACTTCTTGAAATATTCCATATATAAGTGTACTATATAACACCTCTAACCATTCCAAATTCTGTTGTCCTTGTGCTAAATCTCTTATTGCATCATTTCTTTTCTTCCACTCCCGTTTATAGCAGCACAATTGTTATCATGTTTGGAAATCTTTGTCCAAAAGTTCTTTGTTTCTTCTTAATACCTGGGAGTTCTTGGTGCCTAAGTTGGGGAATTTTTCTTCTGGAAGGGATTTGTTTCTCTTATTCAGCATGCCTCACCCAGGACCACTTCACCTTGTCAAAGATTTGGTTCAGAGAGAAAGTCTCAGGATTTGCTTTTCCAGCTTCATTGATATTCCAGTCCTGGATGTCCCGTAGAAATGTCTCCATAAAGGTATGATCACAGGGCAACCCTTCTCACTGACGCTCGTTGGTACAAATCTTCTGCTTTGGTTCCCTGCCCCTTCAGTTCTCTGTGTTTCCCTTACCAATTCTCTGTTTTGGCTGATTCTGATGCCAGCCACCCTGATCTTGGCTACCGGCTCTTTGCGCTCCAACTCCAGCCCCTGAAGCTTTGACACCTGACTGCCTGGCCTCGGCCCCTCCTACTGTTTCTTTATTTGTTATTTATCAAATGGATCCAGATACCTCTCCTAACTTTTGATGCAACCAGCAATGTCTCAGAGAGTGTGTCTTATCCAATTCTCGTTGTGGCTTAAGAGGATTCTTCATTTCAGATCATAATATGTTGGTCAGCCTTGATACAGGATAATAGAATTTTTGTCTGATGACTTCTCTTTCCCCAATAAAGTATGATATGACGTTATCAGCCAAGATACCCAAATTATTAAAGATTAAAGTATAACATGATCAAAATGACTTGAGTGAATTTCAGTTAATTATACACTTCAGTTAACTTGAACAGATTTGGATTTAAGGAAGGAAAGAGAAGAAATATATGCATGTCATAGAAGTTGAAAAGTTAAAGTTTAAAGGAACCATAGACATTTTTTTTCCAACCCATCAACTATGAAGAGGAGAACTGAGGCCAAGAGGCTCATTTGATTTGCCTGAGGCCACATGATATGGTCAGAGAAAACACTAGGACCACACCCTCTATATTTAATATTTATATTAAATCTATATTTAATAAGATCATAGAAAAACGTGAAAGATGTCTTCAACTATTCTGCTTTTCTTTGTTTCTTCCCCCTTCCAGTTGAAATGGCTATGAGAAACCAGAGTACATTGAGTGAATTCACATTGGTCTCCTTTCCCGTCATCCAGGAGCTTCAAGTCCTGCTGTTTGTCATTCTCCTGCTGGTTTATATGCTCATCATAACAGGAAACATTGTCATCATTTCCTTAATATGGACTGATAATCGTCTCCAGACACCAATGTATTTCTTCCTTAGTAATTTGTCATTTTTGGACATTTTGTTCACAACTACTATTGCCCCAAAGTTGCTAGCTTGTCTCTTAGAAAAGAAGAAAACCATATCCTTTGCTGGCTGCATCACTCAAGTTTATTTCTACTTCTTTCTGGGGACTGTGGAGTTTATCCTCCTAGCGGTGATGTTCTTTGACCGCTATGTGGCCATCTGTAACCCCCTGCGCTATACCATCATCATGAGCAGTAGGCTCTGTCTCCTGCTGGTTCTGGGCTGCTGGGCGGGAGCCTTTCTCTCAGTGCTATGCCCAACTATTGTGGTGTCCAGATTGCCCTACTGTCATAGAGAAATTAGTCATTTCTTCTGTGACATTGCCCCTTTACTGCAGGTGGCCTGCATTGATACCCACTTCATTGAGATGATAAACTTCCTCTTATCATCCCTTGTGGTCCTGAGTTCACTGGTGCTCACCACCACATCCTACACCTACATCATTTCTACCATCATGCGCATCCCCTCAGCCCAAGGACGTCAGAAGGCCTTTTCCACCTGTGCTTCTCACATCACAGTCGTCTCCATTGCCTATGGAAGCTCCATCTTCACGTACGTGAGACCCAACCAGAGCCATTCACTGGATTTTGATAAAGCGACAGCTGTCCTCACTACAATGGTGACCCCTCTTCTGAATCCTTTCATTTATAGCTTGAGGAATGAAAAGGTAAAGGAAGTCTTGAAAGAGTCAGTTAGCAGGATAGTTCCACCACATTCCAAGGGAACATAACACTAAGCAATTTCAGAACATGTAAGCTATGCTTTCTCTCTATAGCACCTTGTGCTGTATGAAGACTGACACCAAAGTACAAATGAAGTCTCAGAATCTGTCAACAGGATGATTAACCATCACACATCATCAACAGTGAAGTATGGAAAACCAGAAGGAAAAAAAAAGAATTCTATGTCTGTTCAGTCTTTGAGATATTTTTCAAATAGTAACATAGGATCATGGAAACACTCCAGGCCCTGAGTCACAAGAGCTAATGTCTAATATTTGTTTAGGCACTAACTTCAATGGACTTGGGAACTTAGTTACTTAGGTTACATGATTTCTCCAAGATTCCACCTGCCCATCTGCAAAATGGTAGCAGGAATGTCTGCTCTGATTATTTTCCAGGGCACTTGTGGCTATAAAATGAGATCATTAAGGGGCGCCTGGGTGGCTCAGTCGGTTAAGCGTCCGACTTTGGCTCAGGTCATGATCTCACGTTTTGAGAGTTCAAGCCCCACGTTGGGCTCTGTGCTGACTGCTTGGAGCCTGGAGCCTGCTTCGGATTCTGTGTCTCCCTCTCTCTCTGCGCCTCCCCCCACTCGCACTTTGTCTCTCTCTTTCTCTCAAAAATAAATAAACATAAAAAAGAAAAAACTTAAAATAAATAAATAAAATGAGATCATCTGTATGAAAGTAATATTGTCATCACACATAGATATTGGCAAGTAGAAAGTGAGACATTTTCACCAGCCCGCCCCCACCGAGATGCTTCTCCTTTGATGATCTTGACTAGATTAAGAGGCAAGAGTTTTAATTCTGTTAGTCAATATGGATGAAAAAAGTTTAAAAGACTGGCAAATGCAAAGACTATCAAATGTTGCTCTAGGAAGAAGGTCTATCCTGCACAGAAATTAGTATTGTGCCTGCTGTGGCACTGGCAGAGTCAGGTTACCTTTATCTTTATCTGATCCCATTAAGCATTTTATTTGAATTACTAACTTTTCCTTGTTCTGACTCTAAGTTCACCAAGCACCTTTGTATCTTTTTGCCTTCCCATATAGCTTGCCTAGTTGGAGAAAATACTCATGGCAAAGGTTGTCTAGCCATGAAATACTGTCTTTGTTCTTGTAAATTAATTACTATTATCTTTTTGATTAATGTGAATCTCATCTCAGATTCATTGTGATGATAAATAGAAATGTGCTAAATTTATCAACATAATATGACCCTACAAGGTATATATCTAGAAGGCAGAATCACCTTTTATTCTTATTTACTTATTTATTTGTTTGTTTGTTTATTTTAGAGAGACAGCATGAGCACAGGAGGAGGAGGTGGGGGAGTGAGAGAGAGAGAAAGAAAGAGAGAACCTTAGGCAGGCTCCACGCTCAATGCAGAGCCCAATTCAAGGCTCGATCCTACCACCCTGGGATCATGACCTGAGATGAAATCAGGAGTTGGACACCATCCATCCAGGGGCCCTAGAATCTCTTAGTGTTATTATCATTTCTATAACTATATGCATAGCACAGTTCTTCAAACTTTTATATTCTGCTGGGTCTTCCCAGGTGACAAAGGACAACCGAACTCTATGCCCAGCATATCCAGGAAGAGGTAGGAAGGAGAGGGTTATTAGGAAGCAAGATTACAAAGAGGGAAGTAACCATGGAAATTCAGATCTTGTTGCCTGAGAGAATAAGAAAGCCTGATTTACATCAAAGGGGGATGAGGTGTTCAACAATGAACTATAATCTTAAGAAATAAAGCAGGATTCAGCCCAAAGAAGGGAGCCCCTAACATCCAGAATGGATATGGTGTTCACAGATATTTCTTGGTATTATTACAAACTGATGTGATACTTACAGATAAGTCATGTTTTTCTCCCATTGGACGTAAACAGTTTCACTGAACATCCATTTCATACAGGATCACTGTGCAACACAAAATACCAAACAATCCCCTGCCTTACCAAATTGAATGGCTGTTACCTCTTTACTAATTACAGCTTTACCTTACTCTGTCCCCATCCTTCTGAGAGCACTCAATCCAGAACAGGCTGCTGCTTCCATAAACCCTCCCCAAAAGTTCCCAAAGAAAGCCTAAATCCTGTAATAAGTACACTTAGTGAGACATTTCACTCTCTCCACAGTTTGGGTTTTCCCTCACTGCAATGAATGATAAACCCAATTTCTTCAACTATAGTTATACTCCTGGTAGACTTTGGGGTAAGGGCAATGACGCAGAGTGGGTCATAAGGCCCTGATGAAAAGCAGAACGATCCAGTTTCCAGGATATCTGAGAAACCCAAAAATAAGAAACAGTGGGCAAAAACAGTAAGATGCAAAAAGGGACCAGGAAAAGGACCAAGAATGTACCTCAGGCACTTCATCACCCAATGAGTCTAACAGTCCCTGACGAGAAGAGATAGATGATTAAATGAGACCAGAGTTAGATTTTGTTATGTCTTTGCATGCCTAAATAAAGGGTATACAAAGCTGGGTTTTGTTTACCCATAAAATTGGTTTTGTGCTATCAGTTATCAATAATACCTTTGTTATTAAATCCCTGGGTTAAAGAACTCCATTCAGGTGTTGTTCATGCGAAACATCCAAATATAAGTGAGCACAACCAGGATTCATTTATGGTTTTTGTGCCAGATGCCTATGAAGGCGTCAGGTACAGGAACACTTGCAACCCAGACAATTTGCAAAACAAATGGCCCCATATACAACTGCAGACAGATCTGTCTGAGTCACACTTTGTAATCAGAAGAGCCATCTTTTCATTATATCTTCCCCAAACCCTATTTTGATTTTGATTTTTTTACTTTGGAACAGCCCACTTTTTAAACCCTATTGTCTTTTGCTCATGGGTCCAGACCCTACACCGAAAGAGATCTGTTTGAATTCATTTATGAATCCAACTTACTAAATTGCTTTCATTCACTAGATCTTCTCATACAATTTTGCGACAATTGTAAGGTACCGTTACCTAAACTTGCCAGTTATAAAATCAGTTACTACTTTTTGAATGTCTTTTTCATTCTGTTTTCTTTTCCCCATTATCATTGGTCTAAGAGGAAGCAGACTGACAACCACCCCCAAATCCCTTGGAGAACTGTTCTTTAAACACAAGCTTATAGCCTATAAACTAAAAGGCTAAGTTGAAATTATTTATATGTTAATAATGTTTTTTCTATTTATGCACACATTTTTGACATCCTGGTAAAGATTGGATTTAAGTAGCGGTAACTGATTTCAGCCAAGTATTTAAATTTCCAGGATGGTTTTATTTGCTTTAAGAAGACCTACATTCTATTCAGCTTACACAGTGGAGGTCTGGAGGAGGCAAAATTATGTTCACATGAGAAGTGAAACGCTTTCACTGGTATACAAAGGAAAGTCTATATAAGGTAAATATGTAAGTGTTTAGAAAAGGGATTTTCAAAAATTCTGAATTTATACATAGTTATTTTACACTTCAGAATCTCTTAAAAGGCTATAAGGAAATGTCCCAAATAGTTAATGCTGATTAACTGACTGGTATTTTAAATGACTTTTATTTTAATTGAAATACAGTTGACATACAATGTTACCTTAGTTTCAAGTCTATACAAACACAATATATAATACATAAGCAAAATGTGCATTAAATGGCTTTATGCTAATGGTAAGGCTTCTGGTCAACTGTGGGCTATTAGTAGTTAAGTTTTGGGGAAGTCAAAAGTTTTACATAAATTTTCAACTGTGCGGGAGGTCAGCACCCCCAACTGCCACATTGTTCAAGGGTCAACTGTCCATTGTGACATCAAAACCATAAAATATCAGGGAGGAGGTAGGGAATAAAAGGGGAGAGTTTCTGTATGTGATCAAAGTGAAGTTGTTATCAGCATAAAATAGTTGGATCTAACTATGAGACATTTTACATACACTTCATTGTAACCACCAAGCAAAAACCAACAGTGGATTATCCAAAACACAAAGAGAAGGAAATCAAAGCATACCGCTATGGAAAACCATCAGTTCACAAAGTAAGACACCAAGGGAGGAAGAAAGGCATAAGGGAACCATAAAAAGCCAAAAACAGAGAAGCCTGGGTGGCTCGGTCAGATGAGCATCCTACTTCAGCTCAGGTCATGATCTCATGGTTTGTGAGTTTGAGTCCCGTGTGGGGCTCTGTGCTAACAGCTCAGAGCCTAGAGCCTGCTTCAGATTCTGTGTCTCCTCTCTCTCTGTCCCTCCCCGCTTGCAGTCTGTCTCTCAGAAAAATAAATAAATGTTAAAAAATGTTTTTTAGAAAGCCGAAACTAATAAGATGAAAAAGAAATGACAATAAAATTGGAAAACACCATGGCAGTTTCTTATATGGTTAAACATATACTTACCATAAAACATAGCAATTCTACTCCCAGGAATGTTTCCAAGAAAAATGAAAATAAATATTCACATAAAAACATGGACCCACTGCTCAGAGGGGCTTGATTCAAAATGGACAAATACTGAAAACCACCCAAGTGTCCATCATCTGGTGACTAGGTAAACAAACTGTGATATATCTACACAATCTATATAATAGATAATCCTCCAGGAATACAAAAAAAGAAACTCTTGATACCAGAAACACATGGATGAATCTCAAAGCATCTGATTAAGTGAAGGAAAGAAACACAAAAGACTATACACAGTAAGACTGCATTTAGATAAGATTCTAGAAAATTCAAAATTACATTGACAGGAAATGCGTTGGTAGTTATCAGGGGCAGAGGTGAGGAGGGGAACATTTTTGCTGCAAAAGGGTGCAGGAGTTTCTAAGATAATGGAAATATTGTAAACCATCAGAATGGCACTGGTGGCTGTCTGCTGGTCAAGATGTGCCAAACCTCAACCACTGTAACCTTAAACTGGTTATTATTTGTACATCACGCATCAATTGAAATATGTACATAGACATAAAATTTACGTAAATAATCTATGTTTGGAAAGCAACCGCAAGCTTTTTTGTCAATTTCATTTTATTTTTGTTGCATAATCTTTATTTTTTAAATATAATTTATTCTCATATTGGCTAACACACAGTGAGTAAAATGTACTCTTGGCTGTTAGGGTAGATTCCAATGGTTCATCGCTCTTACAGCTTATTTTAATACACTACGATCATTTCAGAAAAAAAAAATGTGTTCTAAGTTTTCCAAGTTTCTAGTTCCCTGAGGTTTTAAAGCAGCTGTAGAAGTTTCTCTTTAAATAAATAAAATAAACAACCAAGAGATTCTCCCAGGAGACCTTAACTTTATAACTGATTCGTTACTTCAATTCTCATGTTCTGTGATTGCAGTAGTCATAATTAACCTTTTTTATGCCATAATCCCAGGTGCCATTGTAAACCAAATCTCTGAAGGTGAACACAGAATCTCATTAACTATCAAAGTTCATATTCAATAGAGGCAGAGTAATGTTATTTTCTGGAGAGAGTAAATAAAGACGGTTACATTTACAATCAAGTCACAAAATCCCCAATGAATGAACAGGGGTGACCTAACAAAGGGTGACGGTTCAGAGAGATGTTTCAGTGAAAGCAAATATGAATTCTCCTGACAATCAGGCCCATGAGGGTAGAATGAGTTGCCTCAAGAAACAGTGAGTTTAGCATCACTGGGCAGTACCTTGGTGGAGACATTGCAGGATATTTGGGGGCCGGCTGACTCATCCGCCTGTGGAGTTCTCTTCTGCTCTAACGTCCTGTGTTTGAATAATTCCACGTTTCTGGGTGCATCCACAGAAGAAAGAGAAATTCACGAAATAGAGAAGAAATTACATTCCTGCCACGAAAAACAAACAAAGAAACAAAAACCCAACTGAAATTTGAGAAGCTTTTGGTCACTTTTGCCAGAGATCCAAAATAGGAGTCAGAGGACCTGCTCGTGATTCGGTTGTGTGGGACTCCCCCATTCATCGCCAAACCTCACTCTTCTGCTCTTCTTGGCAAAAATGTGCTTCAGAATCCACATTGCTTGAAACTCAGAGGAATACCTGAGATGGAGACTCACTGGACGTGTAACATGAAAGATTAAATGATAATATACCACTTGGATTCATCCTGGTGTAAGTCAAGATTTAAATTTTTCTGTGGAAATACAAAAAAGAACTGAAAAAAACTGAGAGAAATTACTAAAAAGGACTCTTTTCCATTCAGAGGAAGACGGATGGAACACTTCAGCAAACAGCGAATAACCATTTGGTGTGGTTCTGAAAGGGCGGTTAAGTACCACGTGGGAAAACAGACTCAGGCTAAGACTGAGATTTACACGGAATCCAACACTGAAGCAATAACAGAATTTAAAGAAAAACGGATGGGATGCAGGAGGAAAAACATACCCAGATTTCTAGTTTGTTAACATACTTGAATGGAGAAAATACCGACTGTGCGACAATCGGCGTGATGTAAGTATCCTATAATATGCAATTATCCGTATTTATATGATAAGCAGTTTGGGTCTCACTACACTTGTTTACATGTATATTTGACGAATTAAAGTGTAATTACTGCTTTCCCAAAAACTTCTACTGTCAGCAGACGTCAAGTATTAGAGCTCTACCCTAAGTCTGAAGATGAAAGTTTTTAATGTACTTCAGTTACAATTAAACTTTGTCACATGTTACTGACAGCAGCAAAGATCCCAAATTATCTCTCACCCCCATTCCCCACTACATCTTAGTTCTTTTCTGTTTCTGCTTCCCCATCCCCATGTTCTTAACAAACATGTACCGAACGCCAAGTATATAAACATTACTGGGCTGGGCCCTAGCTGAGGACCGGAACCTGGAGTGTCATCATCCTCACGTTAGAGAGAAAACAGTCAACACAGGGTACTTACGAGTCTCATTAAAGGCCACTCACTCAAGTGGCCACGAGAGAAAAAAGTAAACAACACAGGTTCTCTGACTGAAAATCTGCTATGATTTTTCCATTAGTCCACATTTATCTCACTAAATCCGGCATCTTGAAACATGCAAATATGCGATTCAATGCCATTTTTTAAGGATCCACAAATGGTAATGAAGAAAAAAATCTCCCCTCCACCAATGAAAGCCTTAAGTTGGCAAACTTATAATTAAATTGTCAGACACAGATGGTCTAATCCACAACCATTTCCCCTTGGACATGATGGGCTCTGGAGAGCACAGAGGTCATCTAGAGACCAACACAAAGCCAAGTTCTTTTCCACTATCATGAACTGAAGAGACTCCCCAAAGGAGAGCAATGCTACAGCTTTAGTTCGTCTCAGAGAAGTTTATTTGACCCTTATTCAGCAGAACAGAAAGCTCTCCATGCCCCTTTTTTCCATTCCTATATGGCCCAATGACAACCACGGCAAAGAGCAATTCTATTTGTGTTCAACCATCCCAGATTCTTGTTATTAAAACCTGGCACGGTGTTTTTGAAGATCCCAAACTGTCTGACTCTTACAATACCAGACAGGAATCAAGCTCCCATCAGGCTCATCAAAGACTACAGAGGCAAGAAGGGAAACGATGACAGTACAGTTGTTGTGAAACAATTGGCTAGATGAATGGAAGGAACAATGGAGTAGATGACAGGCAGTTCGTGAGAATGCACATCAGTGTGTCTTAACACCCACTCATCTCTGGTGTTGTCAGTAAGGAGGGCGGGAAGGGGGAAATGAGAGGGAAATTCAAAGCATTTCTACTTATACACATACCATGCTCTATTCTGTCTTTGTATTAGATCTTAGTAACATTAACACATGTCCACCCAGATATGGTTATGCCTCCTTGTGCTGTAGAAATCAGTCTGGAAGTTTGTTACCTGGATGCAGCAGCAGTGGGGGGAGGGATCAATATTATCGTATTAGTGGTGGAAGCACACCGGCTGGTACCAAGACCCTATTTCAATAGATCAGACCCTTTAAGGTCCTGTGATTACTTAAAAGCAGTTTGGTCTTGAAATAAATGAATGGTGAATACAAATAATGAGCAACTACAAGGACCAGAAAAGTCACAGCAAACTTTTCAAATGGAAATCCACTCCCCCAAAAAAGTCTTTAAGGCAAAGGAAGACTCCTAGGAATTACTTTTCAGAGAGAGAGCGCCTGAGGAAAAAGACCTTCTTTCAAGAGGAACTCAGTGGGTTCCAAACCTAGAGACAACCTAGCTCAGTTAATAAATTGGTCATTTTAACATAAAACTAAAGGATTAGCTACAAAATAAAACACCAAAAGGCAGAGCTTCACTGAAGGATACAGACATGCAGTACATGTTCAGCAAACCTGAGCCGTATTCCAAGATGAGCGTTGCAAACTCCATCGTCTCTCTTTCACTACTGTTAACAAGCTGATTGTCCAAATTGCCGAAAAGAATGTGAGGTATAAGAGACCTATTTAAGACAACCTGTAAGAATTCCCAGTCAAGGAATGGAAGGGAAAAGCTTTGGTATTTTTTTGGATCCTGCCATACCCATGGCATTGCAGGGAACAAAAAAGAAACACACTGATCATTTTCCCAGTAGAGGTTTTTCAAATGTCTGAAATAGGTTATGCAAATGATGAACCATATATATGCACTTACTTGTTCTTTAACAGTGTAGACATCAAAACCTTCATATCAGTATAAGAATAAAAACAAAGAAAGCAAGGCAGCCTTATGGAGATCAATTATTATCACATCAGAACAACTCAGGGACAACCAGAGATCACCTTAAGACTCATGCGATACCAATCACAAATGTGAGGAGAGACCAAAACAGGTTCTCTTTCATTTGATGTTCTTGGTCAGTTTCGTAGTTTCTGCTCCTTTATGTAGATGATACCTGAAGGGTTGAAATGACTTGGAGAAAAGTAACTCAACTTTCCTTAACATTCCCTTTTACCATTTTGCAAATGGACTGACGGGATTCTCAGTTAAGGATTCTCTCTTCTCAAGCACAGAACTTAGCCAGGGAAACGGTAGATCAGGAAAAATGAAAGAGAGAAGGGAAGGAGCACGGGGTCCAAGAGATGACCATCGTAAAGGCTAGAGCTTAATGAGACCATGGAGAAAATGCCATTCAACCAAAAATGCCAAATATGAGAATACCAAGGTTAGAAGATGTCATGTAACTTATCCAAGGTTCTATATTTATTAGAGTGAGTGGCAGGATGAAATCACTCTTGACTCTTGGTTCAAAGCTTTTACTACTTTACATTTATCACTGATACTGAGAATTGAAACTCATTTAAGCTGATTTTCATCTCTATAATTTTTTTTTTCCAGAGATGTGCTGCCCACTAAGTATTGCATGCCATGGATATGCAAAATCAGACCACAGTGACTGAATTCACCCTGACTGCCTTCCCTGTTATCCGGAAGCTTCAGATCTCCCTCTTTGTGGTCCTCTTGTTTATTTACCTGTTAACTCTCACAGGAAATATTGTCATCATTTCCCTAATATGGGCTGATAATCGCCTCCAAACCCCAATGTACTTCTTCCTCAGTAATTTGTCATTTCTGGACATTTTATACACTACCTCAGTTACCCCAAAGCTATTAGCTTGTCTTCTAGAGGACAGGAAGACCATATCTTTTGCTGGCTGCATGATTCAAATATACTTCTTCTTTTTCTTGGGGACAGTGGAGTTTATCCTCCTAGCGGTGATGTCCTTTGACCGCTACGTGGCCATCTGTAACCCCCTGCGCTATACCATCATCATGAACAGCAACGTCTGTCTCCTACTGGTTCTGGGATGCTGGGTAGGAGCCTTCTTCTCAGTGCTATGCCCAATTATTGTGGTGTCCAGACTGCCCTACTGTTATAAAGAAATCAGTCATTTTTTCTGTGACATTGCCCCTCTGCTACAGGTGGCCTGCATAGACACTCATTTCATTGAGATGATAAACTTCCTCTTATCTTCCCTCGTCCTCCTGACCTCGTTGGTACTCACCATTGTGTCTTACACCTACATCATTTCCACCATTTTGCGCATCCCCTCAGCCCAAGGACGTCAGAAGGCATTTTCCACCTGTGCTTCTCACATCACGGTCGTCTCCATTGCCTATGGGAGCAACATCTTCATGTATGTGAGGCCCAGCCAGAGCCGTTCGCTGGATTTTGACAAAGTGACTGCTGTCATGACCGTAATGGTGACCCCTCTTCTGAACCCTTTCATTTACAGTCTGAGAAATGAAAAGGTAAAAGAAGTTTTGAGAGAAGCAATCAACAAAATTATATCTTTATTACACAAGAGAACCTGAACGTTCGTTTGCTAAGAATGGCTTTTTTTTCAACTCTTGGACTCTATGTGGAGAAAAGCATGCTTGAAGACCATAAAATCACAGATTTGTGGGAAGATATAAAAAGGTTTCATGTCACATCAGATACAAAGTATTGTAGTCAAGGTGCAGAGCAGACAATTCGAGCATAGAGAAAATAATATGTTTGAGCCCTTTTTGGGCAATTCATGCACAGGATAACATAAATTAATGACAAATACTTATGTCAAAAATCTGAAATTTAAGCCTGGCTCTATTATTTTTTTATCCCGTGAAACTTAGCCTATCTGAACCTTAGTTTACTCATCGGTAAAGTAGGAAATAGTTTATGCTTTTCCTTTCTCTTTTTTTTTTACTTTTTACTATAGGCTTAACCAAGATAGCCTAAGGAAATCAAACACAGGTAAATATAAAATAATGCTCCCTCTCAGTATTTAAGATGATGAAAGATGATTGGCTTCATCTTGACAGCTAAATACTATAGAAAAATATAGTAGGAATAGTAATACAAAAATAAGGAAGAGCTGTAACATATCCCAGGGTTTCTATAGCGTGCCTAAATAGGAACTTATGTATCGATATACATGGAATTTATAAGAATATATATTATAACTCCTCTCAGTTCAAAATCCAAATTCTTGGAAACAGGATGCAATTGGCCCAATCGAAGTGAGATGTCCTCCCCTGATTCGGTTCTTTATAAGAGGAAAGATTGGCAACGAGTTACATTGCCTTCTGTTCTTACCATCACTGAATAGGTGTTATGGGACAAGTACTCTGAAAGACAGTGTAAATATAGGAATAAGACAATAAGCATCTGTAAGATCAAAATAGGTTATGACTGGAGTGGTCATTAACCTTCTAGCTGCATGAACAATGACTGACACCTTAAGAATTGACGTGACTCTATCTTGGGAAAACAGGCAGAGAAAGTGCTGTCTTAAGGATGGATTCAGAATATCATAAAGGAACACCATCCATCCTAAGATATTGCGGCAAACGAATGTCTAAAGATCAGAAGAAACTAGAACAATATCACCAGGAATGAAGCACTCATATAGGATCTTCTCTGCCCTCATTTTCAGACACTAAAGAAAATAAGATTTGGGACGTTAGTATATTAGCTTCCTAATGCTGCCATAACAAAGTTAGCAGCTTAAAATAACACAGATTTATCATCTGACTGTTCTGTGGGTCACAAGTTCAATACAAGCCTCCCCAGCCCAAATTCAGCAGGCTGCATTCCTTTCCAGGGGCTCTAGGGGAAAATCCATTCCCTATCCATCTGACTTGTTGACAGAATTCCCTTCCTTGAAGCTGTGGGACCAAGGTCCTGTTTTCTTGCTTGCTGGCTATCACCCAAGGGCCGTTCCCAGTTTCTAGAAGATGCTTCAGTCCTTGACTCATGGCCCCCCTTCCTCTACCTTCAAAGCCAACAATAGCAGGACATGTATCTCTCAAGTCTCAAATCTCTCCTTCTTCCATCTCCCCTATGACTTGGCTGACAAAGCTCTCCACTTTTAAGGACTCATTGGATAGGAGTGGGCCCACCCTGATATCCAGAATAATATCACCAACTCAAGGTCCTTTTCCTGCATTACATTTACAAAATCCTTTCTGCCAAGTAAAGTAACATATTCACAGATTCTGGGAATTAGGACATGAATATCTTTAGGTGTCTTTATTCTGCTTGCCAGCATTATGTTGCTAGTGGTCATGATCCAAGAAAGGAAAAATAAAGAACAGAGCACAGTAGGATTTTTTAAAGCCAATATTAAATCCTAAACTCTCTCATTGTCATCACTTAAAACCAGAAGTATTTATAAACCCCAGATAATGACAGACTAGAAAAAAATCAGCAAAATATCTGGGCAATGCATATTTTAAATTAACCATGTTTGTTTTTCTTTAAATTATTGTTAGGCAGAGATGATATAGTGTCCCTTTGTGCTGTTTTCCTGTTTTTCATGAGTTCCCATGTTACTCAATACCCCTATTCTAGTATCATTAATACAGAAAAGAAAAACTGGAGTGCATAAGGGAAATGAAGCATAATTTTGGTCCCCACCTGGGGCTGGCCCCAGGTTGGCCAGGCTTGCAGCTGCAAATATAAAAAGACTTCATAAACTCTGAAAAATAACACAAATATACAGTTTTACTTTGATGTTGATTATTATTCTCATGATCAACACTTCTTTAATGTTTATTTATTTTGAGAGAGAGAGAGAGCATCCATGGGGAGGCGGGGGGGGGGACAGAGAAAGAGGGAGAGAGAGAATCCCAAGCAGACTCACCACTGTCAGCACAGAGACTGATTCAGGGTCCAATCCCACAAACGGTGAGATCATGACCTGAGTCAAAACCAGAGCTGGACACTTAACCAACTGAGCCACCCAAGCACCCCATGATCAATATTGTTATAAGAGAGGATAATAATAGCAGTTTCTACATTGATTCTAATAAGTTAAGTTAGTACAAAGATGACTGAGAAGTAGTCTAGTTTAAAACTTAGTGATAGTTTAAGAGTTTGGATTGACAGTCAATGTCAGTTTGAGATAATTGTTTCTTATCGGGTAACTGAATGTTTCCTTTTACTGTCTAATATTAGTTGAATTTATGGTTGTTTGGGTTAGTTTTGGCTCAAGATCTGTCCCAAATTTTGGGACACCTGTAAAGCCCCTTACTTTTCCCATATTCAACCATGACAAGGCATTTTACCTTTTTCAACATGAGAGAAGGAGGAGGAATAGACCAAAAGAGCCAGTAGAAAATTCAAAGCACATCCACTTGCTGGATAAGCTAGATAACTTCCTCCAACTAAGGATGAAGGGCATCCCAACCAGGGAAACACTGTCAAATGTAATGAGTTTAATGAATTCACTGATCCTTCCACTTGCCAGGTAATTCTCACGTGCTCCTTCCTCCTGACTCAGTTGTAATATAGTATTCAGTAACAACAACTATGAACATACACCTCAATAACACCACAAAAATGCGGTAAAACATACCAAATTATTTGTCATCGGTAGTCAAGAGTTTAGCTAACCTACTCCATGGTGTTGCTGCCTTGGCACCCATTTGGCCAAGCAGCCTGCTGTGACTTTAAACTGACACTAGTCCCCTCATGTAAGCACACACCCCAGATAGCAGTCTGCAGAGTCACAGACATAGGTCACTTTCTGACACGACCTCCCCCACGGTCCTTGTGCTCAACCATCTTCCCCATCCACCAGCACCTTCCCTTTATGCGCCCCTTCAATAAGGCCCCAGTGTAACTTACCAAAACTCACTCTTTTGGTTACAATTGACCAATGTGGCTTTAGCCGGGGAACCCCAAAGCCCTCCAGGTTCTAATGAAGGCATATGCCCCGGGTGATTCCTCTCTGTCTGCATTCTGCCTCCAAGAGAAGCCCCCCCAAGGTATGCCAGGTGCCTCCTCCAAGACCTGTGAGTAATAAACTCTATCATAACTCCTCTTGTGGTCTGTTCGACTGCAGCTCACCCTCGGCAGGCACCCTCTTCTCCACTTAAGAAATGTTAACTTGACAAATTAATAACAGGGGGTACAACCACAGATGAGTGTTTGCTTCATTCTTGAAATATACTAAAATGTGTGTGTGTGTGTGTGTGTGTACATGTGGTACATTTCAGAGTTGTGTATTTTGTCTGATATCTTTAAAAACTCTTTATTATTTATAAAAAAACAATTGTTTATTGTTTATAAAAAACAATTATTTATCATCTAGAATTGCTGGCTTATCCCAAGGATGTTCTTTAACATTAACAAGGGATTCATTCAGTAACACACTTTCTTTTTTTAATGTTTTATTTATTTATTATTTATTTATTTATTTTTGAGAAAATCAGAGAGACAGAGAGAGTGAGCGTAAGTGGGAGAGGGGCAGAGAGAGGGAGACACAGAATCTGAAGCAGGCTCCAGGCTCCGAGCTGTCAGCACAGAGCCCCACACAGGACTCAAACTCATGAACCGTGAGATCATGACCTGAGCCAAAGTCAGACTCTTAACCTACTGAGCCACCCTCGGGCCCCAAGATGCTTTCTGATTTTCAGCATTTGGCACTAAATAAGGCTCCTCTTTTTAAAATATGATAATGTCAAAAATAATAATGTGTAAGTTCTTTCTGGCTACAAAATTTATAGTAATGAATAGTTTTTTAAATCTTACCTTCTTTTAGGTTTTTTAGCCATTCTGAGCACAGACCTTGAAAAGAAACGACCATCATATAACCATGTAATTATTGGGTTTTTTGGTTTATTTTCTTTAATGTTCATTTATTTAGTTTTGAGAGAGAGAGAGAGAGAGAGAGAGACCAAAAGCAGAGGAGATGCGGAGAGAGAGGGAGACACAGAATCTGAAGCAGGCTCCAGGCTCCGAGCTGTCAGCACAGAGCCCGACGCGGGGCCCAAACCCACGGACCATGAGATCATGACCTGAGCTTAAGTCGGACGCTTAACCAACTGAGCCACCCAGGCTCCCCAACCATCAATTATTGTAAAAAAGAGGAACTTGAAATAACACGGTAAATAAGAGAACACTATATATGACCAGTAGATAAAATACCAAGTTATTCTATTGCTATTAATAATTATATAGTCTCTTCATGTGCTGAAATGCATGCATATGCCCTCCTGATGTAGAACTGAATTCTGAGTCATCACCTAACTTTAGGAGAGTATATAAAAAGTGCAGTGTATCATTTCACTTGTGTAGGCAAACACGTCTCATCCCATGTAGGCCACAGAGAATACGACTGATTTGGGCAAGGCCATATTCTGCATGAATCCTGGAAATTAGTTTCCCCTCATTAGCACTTACACTTACAACGTTCATCCCATTAAATCCAAGAAAGAGGTTATTCTGCTATGGTTATAGCAATGAATTAAGAGGTGGAAATGAAATGATAAAAAACAAGAAACAGCTTGGTGGAAAAAGTTGTCTGGGATTGCTAGACCCTGGCATACAGTATACCCTCACTGCCCCCTTTTCTTGAGTAGGTAATACAAGCTATAGCAACTTGTCCCTGTATTCTCTTGTCATGCAGGGGCAAACTGCAAATCAATGATAAAAGGTGACTAAACAAAATCTCCTAGGCTTGAAGTAAATAATGTTAAATCATCTTTTTATTTAAAATGGTATTTCAGGGCACCTGGGTGGATCAGTAGGTTGAGCGTCTGACTTCAGCTCAGGTCACGGTCTCATGGCTTGTGGGTTCAAGCCCTGCGTCGGGCTCTATGCTGACAGCTCAGAGCCTGGAGCCTGCTTCGGATTCCGTGTCTTCCTCTCTCTCTCTGCCCCTCCCCTGCTCATGTTCTGTCTAAATTTGTCTCTCAAAGATAAACTTTAAAAGAAATTTTTTTACTGATATTTCAAAGGGAAGTATGAAATATTTTAAATTGAGTAACAATGAAAATATAACACAGCTAATTACTGCCTGTGGAATAATTTCCACATTTAAATTCATTTATCAACAATTTTTTATAAACTTTAAAATAAAACAACTGAACATTAAACTCAACAGAATAGGAAAAGAGGGATAGAACAAATAAACAACAACAAAAAAGTGGAAATTATAAAGATAATTTCAGATATAAATGAAATAGGACTATATATAAATGACAACAACAACAACAAAAACCCACAAACCAAAACCCAGTTCTGAGAAAAGCTTTCTAACATAAGTACACCCCTGTCAAGATTTATCAGTGGGAGAGAGAAAGTAAAGAGAGAAAAGATAAAAAAATAAATGAAATATAGAATAAAAAGTAGAAAATACAGATATAAGCATGGAATAAATTTTAAAATCCAGATGAGTTTTAAATAAAGATATTAAAACCTGAGATTCAATACATGAATTCCCAAAAGAATACCAAATGTCAAAAGGTGTACAGAGAGAAATAGAAAACATAAACAGGCAAATTAGCGTTTATGTATATTAAAATAATCATTTAAAACTGCCAGCAAATGAGGAGCAGAAAACCGTATAGATGACTTTTGACAAATTTGGGTAAGCAAATAATTCCTATCTTATAGAAAATATTCCAGATAATAGAATTTTAAAACGTCTATTGACAAAATCAGGGCACCTGGGAGGCTCAGTCAGTTAAGCTTCTGATTTCAGTTCAGCTCATGATCTCCTGGTTTACGAGTTTGAGCCTGCATCAGGCTCTGTACTGACAGCTCAGAGCCTGGAGCCTGCTTCAGATTCTGTCTCCCTCTCTCTCTCTCTGCCCCTCCCCTGCTCATGTTCTCTCTCTCTCTCTCTCTCTCTCTCTCTCTCTCTCTCTCTCAAAAATAAATAAAACCATTAAAAAATAAATTAATTAAATAAAACCGACAAAATCATCAAAAAGAAAGAATAAAGTTGAGGGCATTTACAACTGATTTCAAGATTTCCAGATTTTTTATAAATACGGAGTACATGGGATCAGCATAAGGATAGGTTAAAATCAGTGGAACAAAACAGAAAATTGAGAGATAAACCCACAGATATTCTTGCAAAGATGACAAGCTTAATCAAAAATCCAAGCTTTTCCGAGAAATGGTGCTATAACAACCAAATATTCATATAAAAAAATCACAGTTGCATCCGTCCATACATAAACTAAGCTAAAACCACAAAGTTCATAGGAGAAGACACAGGAAAAAAACCCTGTGACCTTGGAGTAACAAACTTCTTAGAAAAGCAAAAAAAGAAAAAAAAATCAATGCTAACCCTCAAAAAACAATTTATAAAATAGATTCCATCAACATTAAAATGTCCTTCTAGTCCAAATACAAAGTTAAGTAAATGAATCAGTAAGATAGAGACTTAGAAAAATATTTGCAATACACACATTTAACAAAGAATATGTATCTTGATTATATGGAAAACTCCTACAAATCAACAATAAAAACACAATTTTTAAAACCAATCTCGTTTTCAATACAAAGAACTCCTACAAATCAACAATAAAAAAGTTTTTTAAATGTACAATAAACTTGAACAGGAACTGTAGAGAAGACTTATTTTTGACCACTAGTAACATGAAAAGAATCTCCGCATTATTGGGCATCAGGAAAATGCATATTCACATCATATGGAGACATTTTACATCTACTAAATTAGCTAAAACTTTTTTTTTTTGAAGCAGGCAACATTAAGTGCTGGCAACGAGAATCTGAAATATAAAATTCTGGCATGAGTATAAAATAGTACAATCACTTTTGGAAATTCAGCATTTTTTTTGGTAAAGTTAAACATATCTCTCTACCCTATGAGCTGACAATACTATATGTAGTACTGTATCCAATTTAACCAAGAGAAATGAAAACATAGGTCTATAAAAAAAATACTTAAGTGTGCAAAACATATTTATTCATAATAGCTAAACACTAAACATAACCCAAATGTCTATCCACAGGATACTGAGTAGACAGATGTGGTATGTTTTGGCAATGGAATATTATTCAACATTAATATGGAGGAAGCTACTGAGACATACAATAACCTGCATGAATTTTGAAAAATATTATGTTGAACAAAATCACCCAAATGCAAAAGAACCATATGATTACATTTTGTGAAGTCCACAAACAGGCAATTCTGACCTATGCTAATAGAAATCAGAAAATTATTGCAGGCAATGAGAGGTATACAATGACTGGGAAGGATGTGAAGGAACTTTCTAGGACAAATAAAATGTTCTATATCTTATTTGAACAGGTAGGTGGTTTATGGTCATATACCATCATCAAAGCTTTCAAACTAAATTTTTTTAAATTTTTTTTAATTTATTTATTTTTGAAGGAGAGAAAGACAGAGCATGAGTAGGGGAAGACCAGAGAGAGAAGAAGACACAGAATTCGAAGCAGGCTCCAGGCTCCGAGCTATCAGCATAGAGCCCTATGCAGGGCTCAAACTCATGAACTGTGAGATCATGACCTGAGCCAAAGTTGGCTGCTTAACCGACTGAACCACCCAGGTGCCCCTCAAACTAAATTTTAAATTATGGTGCCTTTTATGTAATTTTCTCATATCCCCACATAAGGAAAATTCCAGGCTCAGATAAATTTACAAGTGAATTTATCAAATATATAACTCACCAAGAGAACTTTTTAATGTAAAAACTCTTACTAATTTTTAATATAATTTATTGTTAACTTGACTAACAAAGCAGTATGTAAAGTTTTAAAGGCTACTTTAACTTAGATCCCAACATCAGATTATATAAGAAAGAAAAAGTATGGGCTAATTTCACCCATGAATCCAGATGAAAAAATCTTCAAGAAAATACTAGCAAACAGGATTCAGATATGTGCAAGAGTTGGGTGTATGCCAGGAATGCAAAAATAGTTTGACATCAAAAAATCAAAAGCCACAATTTACCATGCCAACACAAACTATTTTTCTTTGTAAGAGATGCAAAATATAGCTGATAATATTCAACCTCCATTAATTATAAAACTTCTTTGCAAACTAAGTCTACAGGAAAATTGTCTTAATCTGATAAACAGTATCTATATCTAACACATTCAAAAATTATCGTTTTGGGGGCGCCGGGTGGCTCAGTCTGTTGGGCGTCCAACTTCCGCTCAGGTCATGATCTCATGGTCTGTGAGTTCGAGCCCCACATCGGGCTCTGTGCTGACAGCTCAGAGCCTGGAGCCTGTTTCGGATTCTGTGTCTCCCTCTCTCTCTGACCCTCCCCCGTTCATGCTCTGTCTCTCTCTGTCTCAAAAATAAATAAATGTAAAAATAAAAAAATTTTAAAAATTATCGTTTTTAATAATGATACATATTCCCCCTTAAAATAACAAATGAAGGGTGCCTGAGTGGCTCAGTTGGTTAAGCATCCAACTCTTGATCTCAGCTCAGGTCTTGATATCAGGGTTGTGAGTTCAAGTCCTGAATTGGGCTCCTTGTTGGGCATGGAGCCTACTTAATAAAATAAAATAAATATAAATAAATAAACAAACAAACAAAATAACAAATGAGAAAACATATCACCATTTCTATTAAATATTAAATATCACCCATTAAAGCCTAGCCTATGGAGTAAGAAAAAAGAAAAATTAAAAGGTATAAGGAATGAAGAAAAAGTAAGGCTGTTTTGCAAGATTCAAGCGTAACATGAATGGAAAACTCTTATCTTTTTGCTCTGTCACCCTTACAAACCACTTCCATCCTCAAGGTCAACTTGTGGTCCTGAATGATTGTTGGCACTCTAGCTATTATATGTTAACCTCCAAACATGCAAGAAGGAATAAAGGAGAAAAGGATTATTCCCTCTCTTTTAAGAAACCTTAGTAGTAGACCCACTCAAAAATTCTATTTGCATCTGTTAGGCTAGAATTAGTCACATAGTTTCACCTATGTGAAAAAAATTAAAGATTAAGGAAATAGTCTCTTTTTTTCAGGCAGCAATACACTCAACTTAAAATAGCAATAGTCATACTAAAAAGGAGAAAGATCATATATTCAAAATGGTGCAAAATATATTCTCCGACCAAAACAGAGTTAAACTAGTAAAAGGGGTATGTATGAAATCCCAAAATATTTGGAAATTATAAAACAAAGACATTAAATGATCTATGGTCCAAAGAGGGGGTCAGGTGGGAAATTTTAAAATATTTGGAATTGAATGAAAATAAAAACACAGGGGCACCTGGCTGGCTCAGTCAGGGGAGCCTGTGACTCTTGATCTCGGGGTTGTGATTTCAATACCCACGTTGGGTGTAGAGATTACTTTAAAAACAAAATCTTAAAAAAGACAAAGGAAAAGACAAAGAAAATAAAAACACAATATAACAAAATTAGTAGCACACAACGAAGGGAAAGTTTAAAGAGAAAAATATAGCATTAAAAGCCTAGATTGGTACGATCATTTTTGCACTGCTGGTGGGAATGCAAACTGGTGCAGCCACTCTGGAAAACAGTATGGACATTCCTCAAAAAATTAAAAATAGAACTACCCTACAACTCAGCAATCACATTACTAGGTATTTATCCAAGGGATACAGGTGTGCTGTTTCAAAGGGACACATGCACCACAATGTTTATAGCAGCACATTGTATCAACAATAGCCAAAGTATGGAAAGAGCACAAATTTCCATCAATGGATGAATGAATAAAGAAGATGTGGTATATATATATATAAGAAGACGTGTGGTATACACACACACACACACACACACACACACACACAATGGAGTACTAGCCTGCAATCAAAAAGAATGAAATCTTGCCATTTGAACAATGCGGATGGAACTAGAGGGTATTATGCTAAATGAAATTAGTCAGTCAGAGAAAGAAAAATATCATATAACTTCATTCATATGAGGAATTTAAGATACAAAACAGATGAACACAAGGGAAGGGAAGCAAAAATAATATAGAAACAGGGAGGGGGACAAAACATGAGAGACTCTTAAATACAGAGAACAGAGGGTTGCTGGAGGGATTGTGATGGTGGGATGGTCTAAATGGGTCAGGGGCATTAAGGAAGACACTTGTTGGGATGAATGAGCACTGGGTGTCATACATAGGGGATGAATCACTAGAATCTACTCCTGAAATCATTATTGCACTATATGCTAACGAACTTGGATGTAAATTAAAATAATTAATCAATTAATTTTTTATATAAAGCTTAGATTCAAAAAGAAGTGAAGTCTCATATAAATGATCTAAGCTTGCACCTTAATAATCTGGCAAAAGAAGAACAAATTAATTCAAAAGGAAAGAAATAGCAAAAACGAGGAACCAATAAAATTAATAGAGGAAAATCACAAAGAAAATCAATAAACCAGAAGTCTTTCCTGGTGACCTGACAGAAAGGAAAATGGTCTTTTTTGGATACATGTGATCTACTTTGGTCTGTCATGATCTTTTATCATAACGTTGAACATAAAATGTTCAAGTATGAGATATGCAAATAAGCAAGAAAATAATCCCAAATTGAGAGAAAAGATCAGTCAATGAGAGCATACTCCCAGATGCTAGAATTTGTAGACAAGAACTTCAAACTCACTACAGTTCATCTGTTAAAGAAATTAGTGAAAAGGGTGGAAAACAACCATGAAAAGATGTAAAATTTACTCAGAGATATGGGCAGTATTAAAATGAATTTAATGGGAGCACCTGGGTGTCTCCATTGGTTAAGCATCCAGCTCTCGGTTTCTGCTCAGGTCATGATCCCGAGGTTTGTGAGTTCGAGCCCCTGGTCAGGCTCAAGTGTGGAGCCTGCTCGAAATTCTCTCTCTGCCCCCCACCCCACTCACACACTCTCTCTCTCAAGATAAATAAACTTTTAAAAAAGAATATAAAATGAATTTAATGAAAGGCTGGAAGCAAAAGCTATACTATGAAAAATAACAAATCCATTCAATGGCGGTTTTTAACATCATTTATTGACAAATTGGTTTCCATACAACACCCAATGCTCATCCCAACAAGTCATTCCATGGTGTTAACAGAAGAAGAAAGGATCAGTAACCTTAAATAGCACTTAGTATAAACTATTCAAACTACAATACAAAGAAAAAGAAGAGTTTTTAAAGGTATCCAAGACATATGGGCTAATAGCAAAAGGTCTTACACATGTGTAAGTGGAGTTCCAGAATGGAATAGAGAAAAAACAGGACAGAAGACTATTAAAAGAGAGAAGAGAAAGCATTTTCCAAAAGTAATGAAACATATCAGCCCAAAGGTCTAAGAACCTTAGGAAGCCCAATTAGGATAAATTCAAAAAAAAGAAATCACTAGAAATTGCTGAAATGCAAAAACAAAGAGACAGTATTTAAAAATAGACAACAAAAAGCATTATGCTTCACTTCTCATCAGAAATAACGGAGGCCATGGGGCGCCTGGGTGGCTCAGGCATCAACTTCGGTTCAGGTCATAATCTCACAGCTTGTGAGTTCGAGCCCCACATCAGGCTCAGTGCTGACAGCTCAGAGCCTGGAGCCTGCTTTGTATTCACACAGAATCCACACTACCTCTCTCTCTGCCCCTCCCCTGCTTTTTCTCTCTCTCTCTCAAATACAAATCAACATTAAAAATTTTTTTTAAAAAGAGACAATGGAGGCCAGTATATGATGCAATGGCTTCTTTAAAGTAATAAGAGATTATAACAATATTTAGAGGAGAAAGAACTGTTTACTATTGTCTCAGAGCTAAGCTAAGCTAAGATGTAAGTGTTCAGAGACAGAGATCTCCGTGAGAAGCAAGACAACTTACCCTGATCAACTCAGATAATCTCAAAATATAAAGACAATAACCAGTGTTGACATGGTTGGAGGAGGGAAATTAGAAAGAGTGGCTGATAATAGTGATAAAGGTGTCAATTCATCAAGAGGATATAACAATTATAAGTATAAATGGACCCAATATCAGAGTACTTAAATAAATTAAGCAAATACTAGCAGATCTGAAGGAAGAAGTAGACAACAATACAGTAAAATAATAGAGGGTTTCAATTTCCCACTTTCAACAATGGAAAGATCATTCAGACAGAAAATCAGTAAGAAAACATTGGACTTGAACTATACGTTAGACTGAACAGAACTAGCACCTTCAAAACATCGCATCCAACAGCAACAGAACACATCTTATTCTCCAGCACACATAGAACATTCTCAGGACAGAGACTATGTCAGGTCACGATACAAGTCTTAAGAAATTCAAGGAGATTGAAATCATACCAGGCACCAGAATTTCCTAACCACAATGGTATGAAACTGGAAATCAATCACAAGAAGAGAACTGGAAAAACTACAAATATGTGGAAATCAGTGACGAGAGGAAAGCTGTTTATGGATTAGAAGAATGTATATTGCAAACATGTTCATGCTAACCAAAGTGATCTGCAGATTCGATGCAATCTTTCTTAAAATTCTTCAGGCATTTTTCACAAACATAGGAAAACAATCATGTGAAACCATAAAAGATCCCAAATAGCCAAAGAAATTTTAAGAAAGAAGAACAAATTTGGAGGCATTGCACTTCCTGATTTCAAGCTATCTTATAAATATAGCTCTAGTAATCAAAACAATATAGTACTGACATAAAAATAGACACATAGACCAGTGGAAGAGAATTCAAAGCCCAGATATAAACCCATGCATATGTCATCAATCCATCCTTTGCAAGACTGCCCAGAACACACAAAGGGGAGAGCTTCTTCAAAAAAATGATAATAGGAAAACTGGACATCGACATGCAAAAGAATGAAACTGGACCCTTACCTTACACCAATCACAAAAAGTACCTCAAAATTGATTAAAGATTTCAATGTAAGACTTGAAATCATCAAACTCCTGGAAAAAAAAAAAAAAAAAAACATAGAGAAAAAGCCCTTTGACATTGGCCTTGGCAGTGTTTTTTTTTGTTTTTGGTTTTTGGTTTTTTTGTTTGTTTTTTGTCTTGTTTTGTTTTGTTTTGTTTTTTTGGATATGACATCAGAAGCACAGGCAAAAAATAAATAAATAAACAAACGAGACTACCATCAGACTACAAAGCTTCTTCACAGCAAAGGAAACAACCAACAGAGTGACAAGGCAACCTACAGAATGGGAAAAATCTTTGAAAATTATATATCTTGATAGGGGTTCAATATTTAAAATACATAAGGAACTTATACAACTCAAATAGCGAAGCAAACAAATAACAAACAAAACAAAACAAAAACATATAACCCATTGAAAAATGGGCAAAGTATTTGAATAGACATTTCTCCAAAGAAGACCTGCAAATGGTCAATACACTAAAAAGTGTTCAATATCACTAATCAGGGAAATGCAAATCACAACACAATGAGAAATCACCCACACCTGTGAGAATGGCTGTCATCAAGGGCCTCCTGGTGGCTCAGTAGGTTGAGCATCTGACTCTTGATTTCGGCTCGGGTCATAATCTCATGGTTCGTGGGATCCAACCCCACAACTCCCTCAAAATAAAATACTCTCCCTCAAAATAAAAATAAACATTAAAAAAAAAAAGAATGGCTGTCATCAAAAAGACAACAGGTAACATGGCGGCAAGGATGTGGGAAAATGGCATTTTTGAGCATTATTGTTGGTGATATGAATCGTTCAGGTACTATGGAATACACTGTGGAGGTTCCTCAAACACATAAAAATAGAAAGCCCATAAGATTCAGCAATTCCGCTGCTGGGTATATATCCAAAGGAAACAAAATCGGTGTCTCAAAGAGATATCTGCACTCTCAAGTTCATCACATCATGATTCACAATAGCCAAGATAGGGAAACATCCTCAGTGTCCATTGATGGATGAGTAGATAAAGAAGATGCAGTATATATACAATAAAATATTATTCTGCCTAAAAAAGAAGAGAATCCTGCCACTTACAGTAACATGGATGAGCCTAGAGGATATTATGCTAAGTGAAAATAGAACATGTAAAAAAATACTATATATGCTCTCACCTTTTCATGCAATAAAAAAAGTCAAACTTGCAGAAACAGAGAGTAGAATGGTGGTTATCAGAGGCTAAGGAATAAAGGAAGATGGAGAGGTGCTAGGCAGAGACACAAAACCCTCAGTTATAAAATGAATAAGCTCTGTATATCTAACATATAGCATGAGGACCACAGTTAGTAATGCTGTACAATGTGCTTGAAATTTGCTAACACAGTAGACCTTAAACATGCTCACCAAAAAGAAGCAGAAAGAAGAAAGAAAGAAAGAAAGAAAGAAAGAAAGAAAGAAAGAAAGAAAGAAAAGAGAGAGGAAGGAAGGAAGGAAGGAAGGAAGGAAGGAAGGAAGGAAGGAAGAAGGAAGGAAAGAAAAAAGAAAGGAAAGGAAAGGAAACTATATGTGGTGAAGGATGTGACAATAATTTTCCAAAATATATATTTACGTCAAATCTTCATGATGTACACTTCAAATAGATGCATTTCATTTATCAATCATACATCAATAAAGCTTAAAAATTTTTTTAATGTAATACATTAGATTATGCCACCAAATGTGCACTAAAATGGCTGAAATGTAAAAGACTGACACCAACACGCAAGGGTATGGGACTAGGAGAGTCTGATAGATTACCAGTACAAATGAAAATGGCACAATGACTTTGGAGAACATCTTGACAGTTTCTTATAAATAAACGTTTACTTACCATGAAACATAGGAATCCTACTTCTAGGATGTATCTAACAGAAGTGAAAGCAGATGCTCAGATAATGCACGAACTGTTCTGGGCAGCTGGGTGTCTCAGTCAGTTAAACTTCCAATCCTTGATTTCGGCTTAGGTCATGATCTCACTGTTCAAGGGGTCGAACCTCAAATTGGGTGGTCTGTGAGCTGACAGCAGGGACCCTGCTTGAGATTCTCTCTCTCCCTCTCTCATTCTGCCCCTCCCCTGCTCTTGTGTGTGTGCTTACTCTCTCTCACTCTCTCTCTCTCTCTCTGAAAATACATAGACATTAAAAAATGAACTCTTTATAGATGTTTTATTCATAATAGCCAAATACTGAAAAAAACTCAAGTATCCATCATCTAGTGACTAGAGAAACAAACTGTGATATATCTACACAATCTATATTATAGATAATCCTCAGTTATACAAAGAAAGAAACTTCTGATACCAGAAACACTTGGATTAATCGCAAAGCATCTGATTGAGTGAAAGAAAACAAACGCAAAAAACTACATGCAGTAAGACTGCATTCAGAGAAATTTCCAGAAAATTCAACATTACATCGACAGAAAATGCATCAGTGGTTATCAGGAGCAAAGGTGGGGAGGGGAGTGCATTTACTAAGGGCACAGGGAACTGTCTAGGAGAATGAAATACTGTTAACCATCATAAAGTTACTGGTGGCTAAATGAGTGTATCTACGTGTCAAAACTCAACCAACTGTACACTTGAATTTTCTATTATGTGTACATCACACAGCAATAAAATAGATTTAAAGTATGTACATAGACATAAAAATCTATGTAAATGATCTGTTTGGAAAGCAACTTAAAGCTTATTTCAGTACATTATGGCCATTTCAGAAAAAACATGCTTTAAGTTTTCCAAGTTTCTAGTTCCCTAAGGCTTTAAACCAGCTCTATAAATTTCTCTTTAAATAAATAAAATAAACAACCAAGAGATTCTCCCAGGAGACCTTAACTTTATAACTGATTCGTTACTTCAATTCTCATGTTCTGTGATTGCAGTAGTCATAATTAACCTTTTTTTATGCCATAATCCCAGGTGCCATTGTAAACCAAATCTCTGAAGGTGAACACAGAATCTCATTAACTATCAAAGTTCATATTCAATAGAGGCAGAGTAATGTTATTTTCTGGAGAGAGTAAATAAAGACGGTTACATTTACAATCAAGTCACAAAATCCCCAATGAATGAACAGGGGTGACCTAACAACGGGTGACAGTTCAGAGAGATGTTTCAGTGAAAGCAAATATGAATTCTCCTGACAATCAGGCCCATGAGGTAGAATGAGTTGCCTCAAGAAACAGTGAGTTTAGCATCACTGGGCAGTACCTTGGTGGAGACATTGCAGGATATTTGGGGGCCGGCTGACTCATCCGCCTGTGGAGTTCTCTTCTGCTCTAAAGTCCTGTGTTTGAATAATTCCACGTTTCTGGGTGCATCCACAGAAGAAAGAGAAATTCACGAAATAGAGAGGAAATTACATTCCTGCCACTAAAAACAGACAAAGAAACAAAAACCCAACTGAAATTTGAGAAGCTTTTGGTCACTTTTGCCAGAGATCCAAAATAGGAGTCAGAGGACCTGCTCGTGATTCGGCTGTGTGGGACTCCCCCATTCATCGCCAAACCTCACTCTTCTGCTCTTCTTGGCAAAAATGTGCTTCAGAATCCACATTGCTTGAAACTCAGAGGAATACCTGACATGGAGACTCACTGGACGTGTAACATGAAAGATTAAATGATAATATACCACTTGGATTCATCCTGGTGTAAGTCAAGATTTAAATTTTTCTGTGGAAATACAAAAAAGAACTGAAAAAAAACTGAGAGAAATTACTAAAAAGGACTCTTTTCCATTCAGAGGAAGACGGATGGAACACTTCAGCAAACAGCGAATAACCATTTGGTGTGGTTCTGAAAGGGCGGTTAAGTACCACGTGGGAAAACAGACTCAGGCTAAGACTGAGATTTACACGGAATCCAACACTGAAGCAATAAAAGAATATAAAGAAAAACGGATGGGATGCAGTAGGAAAAACATACCCAGATTTCTAGTTTGTTAACATACTTGAATGGAGAAAATACCGACTGTGCGACAATCGGCGTGATGTAAGTATCCTATAATATGCAATTATCCGTATTTATATGATAAGCAGTTTGGGTCTCACTACACTTGTTTACATGTATATTTGACGAATTAAAGTGTAATTACTGCTTTCCCAAAAACTTCTACTGTCAGCAGACGTCAAGTATTAGAGCTCTACCCTAAGTCTGAAGATGAAAGTTTTTAATGTACTTCAGTTACAATTAAACTTTGTCACATGTTACTGACAGCAGCAAAGATCCCAAATTATCTCTCACCCCCATTCCCCACTACATCTTAGTTCTTTTCTGTTTCTGCTTCCCCATCCCCATGTTCTTAACAAACATGTACCGAACGCCAAGTATATAAACATTACTGGGCTGGGCCCTAGCTGAGGACCGGAACCTGGAGTGTCATCATCCTCACGTTAGAGAGAAAACAGTCAACACAGGGTACTTACGAGTCTCATTAAAGGCCACTCACTCAAGTGGCCACGAGAGAAAAAAGTAAACAACACAGGTTCTCTGACTGAAAATCTGCTATGATTTTTCCATTAGTCCACATCTATCTCACTAAATCCGGCATCTTGAAACATGCAAATATGCGATTCAATGCCATTTTTTAAGGATCCACAAATGGTAATGAAGAAAAAAATCTCCCCTCCACCAATGAAAGCCTTAAGTTGGCAAACTTATAATTAAATTGTCAGACACAGATGGTCTAATCCACAACCATTTCCCCTTGGACATGATGGGCTCTGGAGAGCACAGAGGTCATCTAGAGACCAACACAAAGCCAAGTTCTTTTCCACTATCATGAACTGAAGAGACTCCCCAAAGGAGAGCAATGCTACAGCTTTAGTTCGTCTCAGAGAAGTTTATTTGACCCTTATTCAGCAGAACAGAAAGCTCTCCATGCCCCTTTTTTCCATTCCTATATGGCCCAATGACAACCACGGCAAAGAGCAATTCTATTTGTGTTCAACCATCCCAGATTCTTGTTATTAAAACCTGGCACGGTGTTTTTGAAGATCCCAAACTGTCTGACTCTTACAATACCAGACAGGAATCAAGCTCCCATCAGGCTCATCAAAGACTACAGAGGCAAGAAGGGAAACGATGACAGTACAGATGTTGTGAAACAATTGGCTAGATGAATGGAAGGAACAATGGAGTAGATGACAGGCAGTTCGTGAGAATGCACATCAGTGTGTCTTAACACCCACTCATCTCTGGTGTTGTCAGTAAGGAGGGCGGGAAGGGGGAAATGAGAGGGAAATTCAAAGCATTTCTACTTGTACACATACCATGCTCTATTCTGTCTTTGTATTAGATCTTAGTAACATTAACACATGTCCACCCAGATATGGTTATGCCTCCTTGTGCTGTAGAAATCAGTCTGGAAGTTTGTTACCTGGATGCAGCAGCAGTGGGGGGAGGGATCAATATTATCGTATTAGTGGTGGAAGCACACCGGCTGGTACCAAGACCCTATTTCAATAGATCAGACCCTTTAAGGTCCTGTGATTACTTAAAAGCAGTTTGGTCTTGAAATAAATGAATGGTGAATACAAATAATGAGCAACTACAAGGACCAGAAAAGTCACAGCAAACTTTTCAAATGGAAATCCACTCCCCCAAAAAAGTCTTTAAGGCAAAGGAAGACTCCTAGGAATTACTTTTCAGAGAGAGAGCGCCTGAGGAAAAAGACCTTCTTTCAAGAGGAACTCAGTGGGTTCCAAACCTAGAGACAACCTAGCTCAGTTAATAAATTGGTCATTTTAACATAAAACTAAAGGATTAGCTACAAAATAAAACACCAAAAGGCAGAGCTTCACTGAAGGATACAGACATGCAGTACATGTTCAGCAAACCTGAGCCGTATTCCAAGATGAGCGTTGCAAACTCCATCGTCTCTCTTTCACTACTGTTAACAAGCTGATTGTCCAAATTGCCGAAAAGAATGTGAGGTATAAGAGACCTATTTAAGACAACCTGTAAGAATTCCCAGTCAAGGAATGGAAGGGAAAAGCTTTGGTATTTTTTTGGATCCTGCCATACCCATGGCATTGCAGGGAACAAAAAAGAAACACACTGATCATTTTCCCAGTAGAGGTTTTTCAAATGTCTGAAATAGGTTATGCAAATGATGAACCATATATATGCACTTACTTGTTCTTTAACAGTGTAGACATCAAAACCTTCATATCAGTATAAGAATAAAAACAAAGAAAGCAAGGCAGCCTTATGGAGATCAATTATTATCACATCAGAACAACTCAGGGACAACCAGAGATCACCTTAAGACTCATGCGATACCAATCACAAATGTGAGGAGAGACCAAAACAGGTTCTCTTTCATTTGATGTTCTTGGTCAGTTTCGTAGTTTCTGCTCCTTTATGTAGATGATACCTGAAGGGCTGAAATGACTTGGAGAAAAGTAACTCAACTTTCCTTAACATTCCCTTTTACCATTTTGCAAATGGACTGACGGGATTCTCAGTTAAGGATTCTCTCTTCTCAAGCACAGAACTTAGCCAGGGAAACGGTAGATCAGGAAAAATGAAAGAGAGAAGGGAAGGAGCACGGGGTCCAAGAGATGACCATCGTAAAGGCTAGAGCTTAATGAGACCATGGAGAAAATGTCATTCAACCAAAAATGCCAAATATGAGAATACCAAGGTTAGAAGATGTCATGTAACTTATCCAAGGTTCTATATTTATTAGAGTGAGTGGCAGGATGAAATCACTCTTGACTCTTGGTTCAAAGCTTTTACTACTTTACATTTATCACTGATACTGAGAATTGAAACTCATTTAAGCTGATTTTCATCTCTATAATTTTTTTTTCAGAGATGTGCTGCCCACTAAGTATTGCATGCCATGGATATGCAAAATCAGACCAGAGTGACTGAATTCACCCTGACTGCCTTCCCTGTTATCCGGAAGCTTCAGATCTCCCTCTTTGTGGTCCTCTTGTTTATTTACCTGTTAACTCTCACAGGAAATATTGTCATCATTTCCCTAATATGGGCTGATAATCGCCTCCAAACCCCAATGTACTTCTTCCTCAGTAATTTGTCATTTCTGGACATTTTATACACTACCTCAGTTACCCCAAAGCTATTAGCTTGTCTTCTAGAGGACAGGAAGACCATATCTTTTGCTGGCTGCATAACCCAAACATACTTCTTCTTTTTCTTGGGGACAGTGGAGTTTATCCTCCTAGCGGTGATGTCCTTTGACCGCTACGTGGCCATCTGTAACCCCCTGCGCTATACCATCATCATGAACAGCAACGTCTGTCTCCTACTGGTTCTGGGATGCTGGGTAGGAGCCTTCTTCTCAGTGTTGTGCCCAACTATTGTGGTGTCCAGACTGCCCTACTGTTATAAAGAAATCAGTCATTTTTTCTGTGACATTGCCCCTCTGCTACAGGTGGCCTGCATAGACACTCATTTCATTGAGATGATAAACTTCCTCTTATCTTCCCTCGTCCTCCTGACCTCGCTGGTACTCACCATTGTGTCTTACACCTACATCATTTCTACCATTTTGCGCATCCCCTCAGCCCAAGGACGTCAGAAGGCATTTTCCACCTGTGCTTCTCACATCACGGTCGTCTCCATTGCCTATGGGAGCAACATCTTCATGTATGTGAGGCCCAGCCAGAGCCGTTCGCTGGATTTTGACAAAGTGACTGCTGTTCTCACCACTATGGTGACGCCTCTTCTGAACCCCTTCATTTATAGTCTAAGGAATGCAAAGGTAAAAAAAGTTTTGAGAGAAGCAATCAGCAAAATCATGTCCTTATTACACAGGAGAACTTGAACTCTCTTGCCTAGGCGAACTTGTAAGTTCGTTTGCTAAGAATGGCTATTTTCAACCCTTGGACTCTATATGGAGATATGCATGCTTGAAACCACAAAATCAAAGATATGTGGGAAGATATAAAAAGGCTTCATGTCACATCAGATACAAAGTATTGTAGTCAAGATCCAAGGGAGGCAATTCAAGCATAGAGAAAATAACACATTTTGAATTCTATTATTAGACCATCTCACACACAGAATATCATGAATCAATGAAAAATACTTAACTGAAGTCAGAAAACCCTGAATTTTAAGCCTGAATCTATTGCTTTTTTTTAATCATGTGGCACTTAGCATATCTGAACCTTAGCTTTTTCAACAGTAATGTGGGAAATACATTTGGTGATTTTCCTTTTTCTCTTTGTTATTGTAGGCCCAACCAAGATAGTCTAAGAAATACAGCCATGGGTAACTAATAGTGAGCACTTCTAACTGGTTCTTTTCAGATGTTTGAGATGCCTGGCTTCATCCCTGACAGCTAAAGACTGTAGATACTAACAGAAACAAGGAAGAAGAATATCCCAGGTTTGTACAGCATACTTAAATATGTACATCTGTATATCTCACCTCATCCTCTTAACCTTGAGAAGCTGATACTATTATCTCCAAAACCGAGGTCCACAGAGGTTAAGCCTCTTGCCCCAAACCATACCCTGGAGGGTGGCACAAATTTAAAGAATGCAGACTTCAGTCTACTGTACACCTCACTGTACCAGGAAGAAACTTTAGAGGGAAAAGAGTTAACCCGGAAGTTATCCACTTTTTTCTGAAACCAGGGCATTGCCTGCCTGCCCTAACTGTCTGGCAGACCTGCAGATAAGGGCAGACCAAGATACAGTTAGAATAGACCATGAGAGGGGCACCTGCACGGCTGTCGGTTGAGCATCCGACTTAGGCTCAGGTTGTGATCTCGGGGGTTTGTGGGTTTGAGCCCCGTGTTGGGTTCTGTGCTGACGGCTCAGAGCCTGGAGCCTGCTTCGGATTCTGTGTCTCCCTCTCTCTGCCCCTCTCCTGCTTATGATCTGTCTGTCTCATTCTCAAAAATAAACATTAAAAAAATTAAAAAAAAAAAATAATAGACTGTGAGAGGCAACTGGCTTGGAAGGAAAACCAATTATCTTGAGACCACAATGGACCAGGGAGTCTAGACTAATCAACTGTGGCAGCTGGCTGATGTGGCAACCATATCCAGAAAAAATAAGCATCCTAGAATTCCTCTGGTTCGGAGAAAACAAAAGCAAAAAACTAATCATGCTCGCTTTAGTAAGATTGTGTTTATGATAATAATAATCAAGATATATAGAATCCCACAAGATAAGGAACAGGAAGACCTGGTAAGGGATGAGAATCAGGAATTAAAAAACCTTGAGGAACCAAGGCAGGTGCCCTCTTCGCCTCAGAATCTCTGATCCTTCTCTTGCTCTCTCTGGAGTTATATGATCTCTATATTACTATTT
The DNA here is from genome assembly GCF_018350195.1 of Panthera tigris. NCBI lineage: Eukaryota > Metazoa > Chordata > Mammalia > Carnivora > Felidae > Panthera > Panthera tigris. Next base: position 20,757,152 of record NC_056669.1, on the reverse strand, counting down.
TTCTCCACGTATCTTGAGGTACGCTGAATAATGGACCCCCAAAGTATTCAGGTCCTAATCTCTAAAACCCGTGAACGTAAGTAACAAATAAGGTACACAAGGCAAAGGGATCTCACAGGGGTGATTAAATTAAAGATCTTGAGAGAGGGAGGTCATCCTGGATTATCTAGATGGGTCCTCATTATAATCATAAGTGTCATTATGTGAGAGACAATAGAGGGAGATTTTACCACACAAGAGATGGTAATTTGATAACAGAAGCAGAGAGAAATTTGAAGATGCTGTGCTACCGCCTGGAAGACAGAGGAAGGGGCCACGAGCTAAGGAATGCACTTCTAGAAGCTGGAAAAGGCAAGAAAATGAGTTCTTTCCTCTGGCACAGCCCACTAACACCTGTTCAGGCCCGTGGAAGCCGATTTTGGACTTCTGGTCTCCAGACTGGGATAAAATATCTCAGTGCTGTTTTAAGACCCCCAACTTTGTGGTAATTTGTTACAGCACCCACGTTCCTCTCTACACCAACTATTTTACTTCACTTCTCCGTGCACACAGAAGGTAATGGCTGCTTCAGTCATTTGTAAATAATGCCTATAGGCAGTCATAGATATATATTCATACAAGCATATATATTGAATGCACTTAAATATGTTGATATACATGTAGACAGAGAATTTATTTGGATATATATTTAAAATGATCTCAGGTCAAAAGCCAAGTTCCTGGAAGGAAGATCCTATTGGTCGATTGGAGGTGAGATGCCCTCTCCTGATTCACTGATTGGTGACAGGAAAGGTTCACAAGGAGTTAAATTGCCTTCTATTCATGCAGCCACTGAGCAGGTGCCATGGAGACAAGCACAGCATAAGAACAGGGAGAAAACAGTAGGTATCTCTAAGATCAAAAAGAGTCCCTACCAGTGTGGTCATTAACCTTCTAGCTGCATGAACAATGACTGACACTTTAAGAATTGACGCGACTCTATCTTGAGAAAATAGGCAGAGAAAGTGCTGCCTTAAGGATGGATTCAGAATATCATAAAGGAACACCATCCATCCTAAGATATTGCGGCAAACAAATGTCTAAAGATCAGAAGAAACTAGAACAATATCACCAGGAATGAAGCACTCATATAATGATCTGCTATGCACTCATTACCAGACACTAAATGTGACAGGATTTAGATACTATCTAAAGTATCTATATAAATATAGATACTTTATAAAGTATATATCTACTATATAAAGTAACTATACTAGTTACTATATTAGCTTCCTAATGCTGCCATAACAAAGTTAGCAGCTTAAAATAACACAGATTTATCATCTGACTGTTCTGTGGGTCACAAGTTCAATACAAGCCTCCCCAGCCCAAATTCAGCAGGCTGCATTCCTTTCCAGGGGCTCTAGGGGAAAATCCATTCCCTATCCATCTGACTTGTTGACAGAATTCCCTTCCTTGAAGCTGTGGGACCAAGGTCCTGTTTTCTTGCTTGCTGGCTATCACCCAAGGGCCGTTCCCAGTTTCTAGAAGATGCTTCAGTTCTTGACTCATGGCCCCCCTTCCTCTACCTTCAAAGCCAACAATAGCAGGACATGTATCTCTCAAGTCTCAAATCTCTCCTTCTTCCATCTCCCCTATGACTTGGCTGACAAAGTTCTCCACTTTTAAAGACTCATTTGACTGGAGTGGGCCCACCTTAATATCCAGGATAATATCACCAATTCAAGTGGATCAGTCGGTCAAGCATCCCACTTCAGCTCAGGTCATGATCTCATGATTTGTGAGTTTGAGCCCCATGTCAGGCTCTGTGCTGACGGCTCAGAGCCTGGAGCCTGCTTTGGATTCTGTGTCTCACTCTCTCTGCCCTTCCCCCACTCGTTCTCTGTCTCTGTCTCTGTCTCTCTCTCTCTCTTTCTCTCTCAAAAATAAACATTAATTTTTTTAATAAATAAACATTAAAAAATTATATATATATATATATATATATATATATATATATATATATATATCACCAACTCAAGGAACTCAAGGTCCTTTTCTTGAACTACATTTACAAAGTCCTTTCTGCCAAGTAAAGTAACATATTCACAGATTCTGGGGATTAGGACATGAATATCTTTAGGTGCCATTATTCTACTTGCCAGCATTATGTTGCTAGTGGTAATGATCCAAGAAAGGAAGAATAAAGAACAGAGCACAGCAGGATTTCTTAAAGCCATTATTACATCCTTAACTTTATCTTTCATCACTTAAAACCAGAAGAATTTACAAATTCCAGAATACGAAAGACTAGTGAAAAGCAGCAATGTTCAAAAATACATATATGAATTAGCTATGTTTGTTTTTATGTAAATCATGGTTTGCTAAAAATGAATATAGTCTTCCCTTTCTGCTGTTTTAATTTTTTAATGAATTCCCATGTTACTCAAAGCCCCTATTCTGGTATCATTAGCACAGAAAAGAAAAACCCAAGCAAATAGTGAATTTAAGCATGATTTTGGTACCCAGCTGGGGCTGGCCCCAGGTTGAGCCAGGCTTAAAACTGCAAATATCTTAAAAAGTTCATAAACTCTGAAAAATAACATAAATATACTGTTTTACTTTGATGTCGATTATTATGCTTATGATCAATATTGTTATAATAAAAGATAATCATAGCAGTTTCTACATTGATTCAAATTAGTTGAGTTACTTTTCCCAAATTTCGGGACATCTGGAAGGTTCCTTACTTTTCCCATCTGCAACTATGACTAGATATTTTAAACTACTCTCTTTTTCAATATGGAGGAAAGAGGAGGAACAAACCAAAGCACATCCACTTGCTAGATGAATTCTATTCCTCCAACTAAGGATGAAGGGCATCCCAACCAGGGAAACACTGTCAAATGTAATGAGTTTAATGAATTCATTGATCCTTCCACTTGCCAGGTAATTCTCACGTGCTCCTTCCTCCTGACTCAGTTGTAATACAATATTCAGCAACAACAACCATGAACATACACCTCAATCACATCACAAGAATGCGATAAAACATACCAAATTATTGTCATCGGTAGTCAAGAGTTTAGCTAAGCTACTCCGTTTGGCACCCATTTGGCCAACCATTTGGCCAACCAGCACCCATTTGGCCAACCCATTTGGCCAAGCAGCCTGCTGTGACTTAAACTGACACTAGTCCCCTCATGCAAGCACACACCCTAGATAGCAGTCTGCAGAGTCACAGACATAGGTCACTTTCTGACACGACCTCCCCCACGGTTCTTGTGCCCAACCATCTTCCCCATCCACCAGCACCTTCCCTTTGTGCGCCCCTTCAATAAGGCCCCAGTGTAACTTACCAAAACTCACTCTTTTGGTTACAATTGACCAATGTGGCTTTAGCCGGGGAACCCCAAAGCCCTCCAGGTTCTAATGAAGGCATATGCCCCGGGTGATTCCTCTCTGTCTGCATTCTGCCTCCAAGAGAAGCCCCCCCCAAGGTATGCCAGGTGCCTCCTCCAAGACCTGTGAGTAATAAACTCTATCATAACTCCTCTTGTGGTCTGTTCGACTGCAGCTCACCCTCGGCAGGCACCGTCTTCTCCACTTAAGAAATGTTAACTTGACAAATTAATAACGGGGGTACAACTACATGACTGTTGGCTTCATTCTTAAAATGCACTGAAAAATAATTTGTGTTTGTGCATGTGTGCATGTGTGGTACATTTCAGAAGTGGGCATTTCTTCTGTGAACTTTAAAAACCTCTTATTAAAAACATCTTTTATCATCTAGGATCGCTGGCCCTCCCCAAGAATGTTGTTTAAAGTTAACTAGGGATTCCTTCATTAATATGCTTTCTTACTTTCAGTATTTAGCAGAAAGTAAGGTCCCCTTTTTAAGAGATGATAATGTCGGGGCACCTGGGCGGCTCGGTCGGTTGAGCGTCCGACTTCAGCTCAGGTCATGATCCCACGGTCCGTGAATTCGAGCCCCACATCGGGCTCTGTGCTGACAGCTCGGAGCCTGGAGCCTGCTTCGGATTCTGTGTCTCCCTCTCTCTCTGTCCCTCTCCCACTCACACTCTGTCTCTCAACAATGAATAAATTTTTTTTTTAAATAATAATAATAATTAAAAGATGATAATGTTGAGGGGCACCTGGGTAGCTGTGTCGGTTAAGCATCTGACTTCAGTTCAGATCATGATCTCGAGGTTTGTGGGTTCAAGCCCTGTGTGGGGCTCTGTGCTGACAGCTCAGAGCCTGGAGCCTTCTTTGGATTCTGTGACTCCCTCTTTTCTGCCCTTCCCCCACTCATGCTCTGTCTCTGTCTCTCAAAAAATAAATATTAAAAAACATAAAAAACAATAAAAGATGACAGTGTTGAAAATGATTATGTATAAACTCTAGCTATAAAATTGTCAGTAATTATTTTTTAATCTTAACCTATTTTTTAAAATTTTTTAATGTTTATTTATTTTTGAGAGAGACAGACAGACAGAGCACCAGCAAGGGAGGGGCAGAGAGGAAGACACAGAATCCAAAGCAGGGTCCAGGCTCTGAGCTGTCAGCACAGAGCCCAATGCAGGGCTCCAACTCACGAACCGTGAGATCATGACCTGAGCCGAAGTCGGACGCTTCACCGACTGAGCCACCCAGATGCCCCATACTCTTAACCTATTTTAGATTTTTTAGCCATTCTGAGATCTCGAAAAGAATTGACCATCTTATAACCACACAATCAGTGTAAAAGAGAAGAGCTTGAAATAACACGTCAAATGAGAGAATACTATCTATGACCAATAAACAAAATATCAAGTTATTCTAATACTATTAGTAGTTATATAGTCTCTTCATGTGCAGAAATGCATGTATATGCCCTCCTGACACTGTACTGAAATCAGAGACATCACCTGACTTGAGGAGAGTGTATAAAAAATGCAGTGTATCATTTTACTTGTTTAGGCAAACGCATCTCATCTTGTTTGGGCAGCAGTCACGACACCGACTCTGAAAAAAACCTATACTTACATGTACAAAACCATTTCATTCATCATATCCCAAAATTAAAAATAACCCGAATGACTATTTGCAGGATAATGGATAAGCAGATATAGTATTTTTTTAAGTTTATTTATTTATTTTTGAGGAGAGAGAGATAAAGCCAGGGCAGAGAGCTAGAGAGAGACAGATGGATATGGAGAATCCCAAGCAGGCTCCACGCTGTCAGCTCAGAGCCTGACATGGGGCTCAAACTCTTGAACCATGAGATCGTGACCTGAGCCAGAATCAAGAGTCAAATGCTCAAGCAACTGAGCCACCCAGGCACCCCAGATATAGTATGTTTTTACAGTGGGATATTATTCAACATTAAATGGAAGGACCCAACGATGCAATAAGCTAGATGAATTTTGAGAAACATTATGTTGAGTGAAATAACCCCAATGTAAAAGAACTACATGATTACATTTGTGAAGTCCATGAACAGGCAAATCTGACCTATGCTCATAGAAATCAGAAAATCATTGCAGGTATGTAACGACTGGGAAGGACATGAGGGAACTTTCTGGGGTAATTAAAATTTTCTGCATCTTGTTTGAACTGGTGGTTTATGGCCATGCACCATCAACAAAACTTTTTGAACCAAATTTTAAATTTTAGTGCCTGTTATATACAAATTAAACCTCAATAAACAATTTTCTTACATCTCTACACAAGGTAAACTCAGGCTCAAATTTACAAGTGAATTCACCAACTACCAAAGAACAAGTCATTTCAACCTTATAACTCACCAAAAGATTTTTAATATTCAATTCTCTCTTACTGGTTTTAAGGGTTACTTTAACATAGATCCCACCACCAGATTTTATGAGAAAGTAAGAGTATAGGCTAATCTCACCCATGAATCTAGATGGAAAAATTCTCAAGAAAATACCAGCAAACAAAATATATGAGAGTTGAGTGTATCCCAGGAATGCAAAAATGGCTCGACATTAAAATATCAAGAATTATAATTTACCACATCAGCATAAACTATTTTTTTTCAGCAGAAGACAGCTGAATGGATACAATACAATACAATACAATAAATAAAAAACTGTGGTATCTCCAGACAATGGAATATTACTCAGGATTAAAAAGCAATGAGTTGTCAAGCTATGAAAAAACATGGAGAGAAATGCCAATGCATATTATCAAACAAAATAATCAACTTGAAAAGTTACTTCTCTATGATTCCAACTCTACGACATTCTGGAAAAAGCAAAAGTATGGAGCCTGTAAAAAGATCAGTGGTGGTGTGAATGGAGGGACATCACCAGGAAAAGCAGAGAGGATTTTTAGAGCCGTGAAATACTCTGTGTGGCATATACTGATGGATACATATTATATATTTGTCTAAACCCATAGAAGATACAACACCAAGAATGAGCCCTAAAATAAACTATGGGCTGTTTGTGATGTGACAGTGTAGGTTCATCAGTGGCAACAAATGTACCATTTTGGTGAGAGATGTTGATAATGGGGGAGGCCCACACGCAGAGGGGAGCGGGTATATGGGAAATCTTTGCACTCTCCTCACACTGTTGCTGAAAACCTAAAACCGCTCTGAGAAAATAAAGTCCTTCAAATAAATAAGGGAATTAGCATTAAGAAAAAGTATCTTTCAAAGAAAAAGAAATACTTAAAATATCCTCCCTGTATCAACAGTGAACAGTATTAATATAACACAATAGTATAGAAAGTCAGTTTGGGGGCACCTGGTGGTTCAGTCAGTTAAGTGTCCCACTCTTGATTCCAGCTCAGGTCATGACCTCACAGTTGTGGGATCAAGCCCTGCATCAGGCTCTGCACTGACAGCGTGAAGCCTGCTTGGGATTTTCTCACTACCTCTCTCTCTGCCCCTCTCCTCCCCTCTCTGGCTCTCAAGATAAATGAATGAATGAATGAATGAATGAATAAATAAATAAATAAAATATTTTAAAAAGTCAGTTCGTTCAATCAGAAGTTACGATATCTTGGTGCGGGAGATATAGGAAGAAGAAAAATGACCAAAGAACTTAACACTCATCTTCATAACAGGAATTTAATAGACAATGTGTAAATCTGATAGATTCGGAAAGAAAAATATAAGCATTCATTTTAAAATATGAAGGTAACATTAGAAGAGACAAAAGCCTTTAAAGGACTAAGAGAAGGGAAGGAGTAAGTGACTTCTCTTTTTCTAGACCAAAGTTTTAATATTCATTAATTTTTAACTATGTAATCTGTTTAGGTTTTTTTTTTAAGTTTATTTATTTATTTTGAGAGAGAGTGCATGCGTGTGCATGAGGGAGGGGCAGAGAGAGAGAGAGAGAGAATACCAAGCAAGCTGGGAGCTGTCAGCACAGAGCCCCATGCAGGGCTGGAACTCACAAACTGCAAGATCATGACCTGAGCCGAAATTGAGAGTCAGATGCTTAACCAACTGAGCCACCTAGGCGCCCCCTGTAATCTGTTTAGTTTTTAAAATGAAAATCAATTTTAAAACAATGGGAGGAAAGTGTATCGGTTCAGAATGAGGGGAAAATGAGACCAGAGGAAAGAACAGCTTAGTTCCCAACCAGGAGAGCATGGAAGTAAAGATGCCGAGCACTCCCAGAAATTCTCAGCTCACAGTGATGGAGCACAAGGTGCTTAGAGAGCCAGAGTTCATCTCGGGGTAGATGGAAAAGACATTCGAGTGTCTGAGTTGCTGGCGGTTAACACACTTGAGATAAGCAGCAGGGACATTGGACTTGTGGCTAAAACAGTGAATGTGAAGGCTGGTGCTGAAGAGTCAAAGCAGGGAGACCAAGAATCCCCATCGCCAAAGCACAAGCTACGGATTCACCCAGCATGTTCCTCCACCATGGAAACGGACTTCTGCAGCAATACCCGTATCATGTACATGTAGAAAGAGGAACACCAGTCCACAAGGACCCACCTGAAAACACGCCAAGTTGAGTGGCAATTCTCCCCGAGGGTAGAGCACAGAGGAGAGAAACAGAGTGACTGTATCAGTATGTTAACACTGATTATCTCCGTAAAAGGTTTTTAATTGAGGGGCGCCTGGGTGGCTCAGTCGGTTAAGCGGCCGACTTTGGCTCAGGTCATGATCTCCCGGTCAGTGAGTTCAAGCCCCGCGTCGGGCTCTGTGCTGACAGCTCAGAGCCTGAAGCCTGTTTCAGATTCTGTGTCTCCCTCTCTCTGACCCTCCCCTGTTCATGCTTTGTCTCTTTCTGTCTCAAAAATAAATAAACGTTAAAAAAAAAAAAAAGGATTTTAATTGATTGTATTTTTCCCTTCATAGTTTCAAAGTTATCTTCCTGTGTTTATGTATTATGCAAAGTGTTTAAATTTTTCAAAAGGGCCACTGCTGTTCAGATGAATCATTGCCCATCTGACCTTAGGGCAAGATTCAACTTGAATCAAACTTGGTCCTTGCCTCTAACTTGAGAAAGGGTTGGGAACTTCCTAAAATGTTCTATTTTATCAAAATAGCGTCTAGTTAGTCCTTCCCCAAACAAATTCAATATACTCCCCAAACAAGTTCAATATACGCAATCCATCTATCTGTCTGTTTCATTAAAAAAAGACGGAAAATCTATTCAAGGATAATGATGTATTTAAAGAGTCACAGAAAGTCCAATGTCTGTAGCCAGAAGATACCAGAAGATACCATAGAAACAGTCCATTTTGGGTAATGTCTGACACCAAAAAAAGACCCAATACACAATGAATGCATGAATGGCAAATGAGTGGATAAACAAAAAGAATGAAATAAACTATCTTAAAATTATTGGCTAGAAATCTTAAGGGAACTAAGAATATTTAAGGCAGCACGCTCAGAGACAAAATAGCATGACCTAAGTTGCAAAATTCTTCACAGGTTCTATTTCCTGACTGTTCTGAATTTGTTATAGCAGAATTATGTAGAACTTCTTCTTCGTTAGACTCTGCTCCTCTGGATTCCCTTTCCTTTTTGCTCTCAGCCTTCTTCCCTTGGTAATTATTTCCATACTTACTGTTCTCCGGCTCACTTCCCAAATCCACAAGGAATAGCCTGGAAAGTTTGAAGAGTTCAAGAATTCAAAATGTGGTGTTTGGGTTCTTGAAGTTTCAGAGTTAGAATACAAGATACCAACAAGGTAATTAAAACAACAGCATCAGAAACAAAAATAAAATAAGTCCTGCTGGGAAAATCTTATTGTCAGAAGAAAATGAACTAATATTCATAAATTTAAATTTTTTCATGTAGGTACAGGTTCATAGACTCCTTTAATAGGTAGGAGCAGTCTATAAACTTGGGACTAAGTAGCCTAATTCTAGACAGAAATGTATTTCTCCATCCACCTCTGTAGATTGAGACTTATCACAAGCTCTGTTAAAATCCAACAGCAGTCCATCCTAGACGAGTGATTCGAGAACAAAGCTACCACATTTTAGGGAACATAGGAAGCATTGCTACTTCCCCCTTCAAGCACTGGTCCTCAGGGACTTGATGAGCTTCACTCCTCGGCACAGCTGAGCCCTTAACCATGGGCACATGCAGGGCAACCTTCCATGCCTCGTTGTGTCTCACTTTTAGATAACCCTACAGTGGTAATGTTATCCCCACTTTACAGATGAGTTAACTGAGGAGCTGAGCTAACTGTCCCAAAGGCACTCAGCTGGTAAGTGAAATCAAACCAAGAACTGTCTGACTTCAAAACCCATGCTCTTAACTTCCCACACCATCCTGTTTCCCCTCTGTGGTTAAAAAAAACTGCAGGAAAGGCGTTTGTAGTGACTATCTCCCACAGATACAGTTGTAAAATCAAAGACATGGAATGAGAGGACTTTAAAGAGCATCCTGCTCAAACATTTCACGTTACAGAAGAGAGAACTGAGACCCAAATGGGGTAGAATTTTCTAGAGCTAAGTGATAAGAAAGGCAGGACCAGAATCTGTCATTCTGGTTGCCGGTTTAATATTATTTCCTTTATGGCATCAAGCCACCTATTCAGTCCACATTTCTTAAACACATATTAAATGTTAGAAGAGAGTCCTATAAAGAAAAAATAGAAGAGAACAGATTATAACAAATCTGTAATGGTGTGGACATAGGAGAAGGAAAATTCAGGAAAACGCTACAGAAAATTTGCGTTCAAGTCAAATGTGTTTGTTCTAAAATAACACTCTTGGTGAGGGGCCTGGGGTGGCTCAGTTGGTTGAGTGTCTGAGTCTTGATTTCGACTCAGATCATGATCCCAGGGTCATGGGACTGAGCCCCACATGGGGCTCCTCACTGGACATGAAGCCTGTTTGGGATTCTCTCTCTCCCTCTCTCTTCCTCTGCCCCTTCCTCATTTCTGCTCTCTTTCTCAAAATAAATAAACTTAAAAACAATTTTTTAATAAAAATAAAAAATAAATTAAAAGAACAGCCTTGGCTTGCTAGTTAAAGGTCTGTTCCACCACAGAGCACCCCTTCCACGTTTTATCCCCATTACACTGGGCTCCTTAAAAACAAATTGTTTTGTTTTTCTAAAGGGTAAGAATAAGGAATTTGGGGGTGCCTGGGTGGCTCAGTAGGTTAAGCCTCCAACTTGGGCTTAGGTCACAATCTCACAGTTTGTGGGTTGGAGCCCCTCATCGGGCTCTGTGCTGACAGCTCAGAGCCTGGCACCTGCTTCCGATTCTGTGTCTCCCTCTCTCTCTGCCCCTTCCCTGATTGCTCTCTCTCTCTGTCTCTCAAAAATAATAAACATTAATATATATATTTTAAAATCTTGCCCTCAGGCTCTTTTTTTCATGTCAGCTTCCATTTTATGTATCTTCCGCTGAAAGAAACTATATATTCTCAGGGCGCGTGGGTGGCTCAGTTGGTTGGGCATCTGACTTTGGCTCTAATCACGATCTTAACAGTTCATCAGGCTCTCTTCTCTCAGCATGAATCCTGCTTGGAATCCTCTGTCCCCCCCTCTCTGCGTCCCTCTCTCTCTCTAAAATAAATAAACATTTAAAAAAAGAAAATATATGTCCTCTTTCACTCTCTCTTCCCTCTCTCTCTCTCTCCTTTGCAGAAACATAGATTTGCAGCAAAATATATTTTATAAATATATATTTGAAAAAACATATATACACACACACATTTTTACAAATATACATATATCAGGCAGAAAAGCTGATAAGGAAAAATGGGATCTTCCATAGGCTGGAGATCTAGGTGAGGCCATGGAGTACGTGTTTAGGAAATAAAACTATAGAATTGGGAAATTATGGTCCAAGACTGATACCTTGGAGTTTGGGACTTCGGAGATTGAGTAATTCTACATAATGGCAATACTCGTGTTAAAATAATGGAGTTGATGATTTAAAGGGGAATGCAGGTGACACTCACTGGAAGTAAGATTAAGAAATTCAAATTTTAGTATATTTTATTAGCTTTTCACATGGAAATTAAGGTTTCCCACAACAATAGCAACCCTTAGGATGAAGTGCAAGACCAGGAACCACTAAAAAAGCTTTTACTCAATGTGTCACCCATGGTTTTCCTGTTTTGAAATTCGATTTAAAAGACTCCTCCCTCATTGTCTTAACTGAACACTCGTGGAAGTTCTTCGCTTCTTTCTTGAAACTCAGGCAATATACCGCAGAAACAAAGAAAGCTTACAGGATTGTATAATGTGAGCCTTGGAGAAGTTTTACCAAAAACCAGAGGAATGGTGATTTGAAAGTGGAAATTGGGAGCCAAAAAATACCACCAACAATAGCAACAATAATACGGAGCCCGTCCTCCAGCCCTGCACCCCTTGCCCTCTGGTACAAGGAAGGGACGAGAGCGCACACGCTTGTAGGAGCCACAGGGCAATCAGTATCCTCCAGTGAAAGTCAGATTTGTGTTATGATAAAAAGGTGCTAGGTTTTTGGGTAAGAGGGGAATGTTTAAAGGAATTTTCATTGAAAAAATATAGGTATTAGGGAATACAGTGGATACTTTTGGCAAGCTTGCAGCTGGGGATAAAGTCAGGAGGTTGGGAGAACAGAGTCGAGCTGGGCTGACTCCAGCTCCAAGGGCTTCTCTTTCTGAACAGGAACATGACAGGAATGAAAAGCATAATGGCATTTGCTACGTCTCTCTGGAATTTGAAATAAAAACATTTTAAAAACATCCTACGCTGATAAGAGACAGAGGTATTGGATGGCATCTGAAACTCTAGAATATTTATTACTGGAAGACATTTTCTATTTTATCAATCACTTAAAAAAGACAAAAAGTTTTTTTAAGTATTCATTCTCCTTTAAGTAGATAGAGCAAAACCCCTGGGGAAATCCCTGAGGAGCCACTAACAGGACTATTTGGCACCTTCTAAAACTTTGTAATTGTGATTAGGTAGTTCAAAACCACCATTCTTTTATAACAATATTAATTAACTTCCTTTGACCCATATCCCCAAGAGCTGTTTTCATCTAAGTCTCTAAGGCAAATGAGCCTGTGAAAACACACAGTTCATCCACTTATGAAAAAAAAGTTCATAGAATAAAGGAAACTTTATAGAGAAAAGGAACAAGGTGACTTTAAAAAAAAATACTCATTCAAATACTTGAATTTGGCGATTTAGAGTATTCAAGACCATTTAGCAAAATAAATCTTCAGTGGAAAACTTAATATTCTAGTAACCATGAAGGTGGAATGAGATACCAAAATCTATAGTAAGTTCCCCTCCCTAGGCTGTCACTTAGCAAGGATGCCATAAGGATTCTGAGTCAGCCACATCTAAGTCAGTTAGTTGTAGGAGTCTCTCTCTTCAAAACAGCCCAGTTACTAAATAATTCGAATGACTGAGAATTAACCAGAGCCAAAAATAGCCTTCTTGCAAGGGGAAAAAATACCTGTGAACTGAGAATCAATGATTTTCTGGGCTAATTTGTTTTAATGGAGTCAGGGAGGATCTACTCCAGTAGAGCTGATTCATTCCTGCAAGATTTTCAAGACTCTTAACGCTTTACTACCACATTCTCTATCTGCAAAACCAGACTCTAGAATCATGTTGTGCGGATCTCACCAGGAAGTTGTAGGGCAAGGAAGAGACCTAGATCGTTGAGGTGTTTAAGACCTGCCATGGCGAAAAGGGGCAGTATTTGGTTGGAAAGGTCAGAACATGAACGTGTGTTTGGAAGTTACAGTTTTCCATTCAAGACAGGAGTTTTTCATTCAGCCAGGGCTAAAGCAAGACAGTGACTTCCAAGTCACTGAAGGCATCCAAGCCGTGACTGGATGGGCACGTGGTTAGGACGCTAATCAGCAGGACACATATTGGGTTAGATGGTTCACTGACTTAGTCAATTTTATCTTATCTTTAAGAGGTATTTCTATGAGCTAGAAATGGAATTGGCAAAAGAAAAGTTTCAAAGTGCAATATTTGGAGTAAATCATTCACACATAATAATCGAAGTTTGAACTTCTTACTATGTCTGCACGTACAAAACATGTTGGGAGAATCTTACATCATCTATACAATCAGGGAAATGTAAGTATACTTTTCCACATATCTTTTAATTACTAATGTATTACTTCTGTTAAACATATCTTCTTGTGTGTGGCCTCTCTGATCTGTCATATTCTTAGTGGGGTCGTATGCAGATCTGGGGGCTTCCGATTAAGTATGCATTAAAAATATCCCTCAGTCCCAATTAAACTTTCCATAATTTATCGTTATTTATTCAAGAAACAGTTTGCTGTAATTATTCATCTCCTTTAAGTTTATCCCAATCCTTTCTGAACAAAACCATATTTTTAGCAAGAATCTGTTATCGTCATGTTTATGATTTAATTTAAATCTCACAGTAGCTCATTTTGAATGTTGTAATTATCTAACACTTGAATCTGAAAGTGTGAACTATCATTTGCCTGTTGAACAACCTCATGGAAATAATAATACAACACACACACAAAACAGAAAACACAGTACCTCCGACAGAAAGTTCACTCAAGATTTCACATGCTATAATGTTGGTATAGGTATTCATAATTATCCACTTCTGTGTGGTAATTTATAGAATCATTCGAGAGCTTGTTTACTGGAGAATGAGTTAGAATCTTTGAGGTGGGGAAGGAAATTGAAAAGTAACTGGAAATAAGACTTGAAGACACTGAATGGATCTTATAAATGTATGGTCCAACATTTTAATTTTTCTGATAAGAATACTGACGTCCAGGGACACTGGGCTGGCTCAGTCAGTGGAACATGCGATTCTTGATCTCGGGGTATGAAGTTCAAGCTCCACGCTGGGTGTTGAGATTACTTAAAAATTAAAATTAAAATTAAAAAAATAAAGAGTACTGAAGTCCAGAACACAAAAGGAGGCTTTGAAAAAAAGAGCAAGAGAGAGCACAGCAGCTTACCCTCGCTGAGGCATCAGCTACCCAGAGTTAGGTTTACGTACTGAGATTACCTCAGAAAAAGAACCCAGGAAAGAGATCTATAAGTGATTTTACAGGCCCTGCTACTCCAGTAAGCTGGTAAAATCTAATATTATAGGAATAAATCTTTTTTGGATTCTTTAATATTATGATAGATATAGAACAAGTATCTTATTAGAAAATAACAGTATTCTACGGAGTAGAAACAGCTGCACAAGGGGCACCTGGGTGGCTCAGTCGGTTAAGCGGCCGACTTCGGCTCAGGTCATGATCTCGCGGTCCGTGAGTTCGAGCCCCACGTCGGGCTCTGTGCTGACAGCTCAGAGCCTGGAGCCTGTTTCGGATTCTGTGTCTCCCTCTCTCTGACCCTCCCCGTTCATGCTCTGTCTCTCTCTGTCTCAAAAATAAATAAACGTTAAAAAAAATTTTTTTAAATAAAAAAGAAACAGCTGCACAAAGATTTATGTGCAAGAATATTTATTCAGTCATTATCTATGTGGGAACGAAATGCTGATCACCTAAATTACCAAAGCTAAGCAAACGGCTAAATATCTCACAGTCCCATCCATAGAATCAAACACTACACGACCCTTAAAAATGTGTTGTGTGAAGGAAGCTCTGGTAGGTGTTGGATGTGTCTGTTACCTTAATTGTCGTGATGATATTATGGGTGTTTGTATATGTCCAAACTCATAAAATTATGCATATTAAATATGTGCAGTTCTTTGCGGTTGTTGTTTTTAGGATTTTCTTTCTAAGCGATCTTTACACTCAGTGTAGGGATCGGTCTCCCAACCCTGAGGATCAAGAGTCACATGCTTTTCTGACTGAGCCAGCCAGGCACCCCTATGGGTAGGTCTTTGTGTATCAATTGTCCCTCGAAAAAATCTGATTTTAGAAAGTGATTTTATAGAGGGGCACCTGGGTGGCTCAGTAGGTTGAGTGTCCGACTTTAGTTCAGGTCGTGATCTCACAGTTCATGGGTTCAAGCCCCACATGGGGCTCTCTGCTGTCAGCGCAGAGCCTGCTTCTGATCCTCTGTCCCCCTCTCTCTCTCTCTCTGCCCCTACCCCACTCACACTCTCTCTCTCAAAAATAAAGATAGACATTTAGAAAATGATTTTGTAGAGTTCTAGTAATTGACATGGAAAGATGGTTTTTTTTTGAGAGAGAGAGAGAGAGAGAGACAGAGACAGACAGAGAGAGAGAATCCCAACCAGGCTCCACACTCATCACAGAGCCCGTTGTGGGGCTCAATCTCATGACTAGTGAGATCATGACCTAAGCCGAAATCAAGAGCTGGACACTCAACCGGCTGAGCCACTCAGGTGCCCCAAAAGATGAATGATTATTATTAAAAAAGAAAAATAGAAAAGCTAGCTACAAAATAGTATGTCAGCATCAATTATTTTAGATATATATGTATATGATGTAATTTTGAAACGTCCCGGAAATACATTTGCCAAAATCTGGTCATTGTATCCCTAACAGGTTTGATTGCAGATTATAATTTTTTTTTTTTGCATTTGCATGCTCTAATTATTTGCATTGGGAAAAAATGTGAGGGTTTTTTTGTCATGGGAAAGACTTCAAATAAAAAATGAAATAGGAACTTTTTTATCTCGGAGATGGGGTAGGAGGGGAGGTGGGAAAAGGAAAATGAGGGGAATGGCTCTAACCTATCTGTTAAGGAAGAGCTAAGTAAAATCTAGACAAGGAAAGCATTAAACTTAAAGAATGGGTGCTTTTAACCTGAAATGGGATACCGTGCCAAAGAACACATCTCAGATACTGGGATAAAGAACAACTGTATGATCTTGATGTACACTTTGATGATTTCAACTGATCAAGTAAATGAAGTAAGCTAAATTACCTCCATTTTGCCATCCTGTGTATAATGTGTACCTCTCTGGTTTTATCACATTGTATAACATCCTCTTAAATAATCAGCCAGAAATAAGTCAGACAAAGACAAAAACCATATGATTTCGCTTATATATGGGATCTAAAAGTAAATAGATAGATAGAGAGAGAGAGAGAGAGAGAGAGATGATAGATAGATAGGATTAAGAGAACCAAACTTCCACTCATAAAATAAGTCATGAGGATGAAAAGTACAGCATAGGGAATATGGTCAATAATACTGCAATAACATATAGTGACAGTAACTACACTTATCATGGTGAAACTGAGTAATATATAGGATTGTTGAACCAATGTCTTGTAAACCTGAAACTGATATAACATTGTATATTCATTATACTTCAATAAAAAAATAATAATCAGCCAGATATTTGATGTATATATTATTACATACTTCACAGAATTTGTAGAAGGTAGGTTTTGGATACAGGATATAACCTAAAGATAAAATATCCAGTATTCCCTTCTGATGTGTCATCTAAAGTGATTAGCAGGAAGCCTGAACCATTGTCCATTTCAGATATTTCTTGTCTGTTTCCATAAATCTACTTGTGTAAGGAAAAGACTTTCAAAAATGAGAGACTCTGGAAATCACCAAGTATCGGAGGCAGGGAGAGTCAATCTTTATCTCTTACTCATGGCAGGTCATCATTATCAACTGTCAAAGTGAAAGAAAATTTGTCATAGAAAAAGCTGGAAAGTATTTTAAAGGATTTCTCTCTCAGTGACTGTATACTTCAGAAAAAATAGTTCTAGCTAAAGTGTGAGTCAGTACTTTATAGCATATTTTTAACTGGGAACATGAAGCTGGCTGCACTGAAGAGAAGTTTCATTTAATGAGACTAAATAGAATTTCATTACTGGAAGGAAGCTTAGAGGTTTTTTTAATCCAGTCTTCTCCCTTCATTTTATGGAAAAAGTTGTGTCTAAATGGTATTTTGACTTTCCCTAAGATGCACAAGAATGATTTTCTGATCAAGGGCTAAACCCCTGACCCATCTCCCAATGTAAGGCACTCTCTCCAACACATTTTCAACAGATATTTATAAAATTATCTCCCAAGCTGATCTTCCTTTTCTTGTTTCTTAAGGGAGATGCTGCCTGCTGTGTAGCCATGCCCATGGGAAATTGGAGCACAGTGACTGAATTCACCCTGATCGCCTTTCCCACTCTCCTGGAGCTTCGAATACTCCTCTTTGTGGTTCTTTTGCTGACTTACACATTAACAGCAGTAGGAAACATTGTCATCATCTTCCTAATATGGACTGATAATCACCTGCAAACCCCAATGTACATTTTCCTCAGTAATTTGTCTTTTCTGGATATTTTATACACCACTGTCGTTACACCAAAGTTGCTAGCCTGCCTCCTAGGAGAGAAGAAAACCATATCCTTTGCTGGCTGTATCACTCAAACATATTTCTACTTCTTTCTGGGGACAGTGGAGTTTATCCTCCTAGCAGTGATGTCCTTTGACCGCTACATGGCCATCTGTAACCCCCTGCGCTATACCATCATCATGAACAGCAGGACCTGCCTCCTGCTGGTTCTGAGCTGCTGGGTAGGAGCCTTCCTGTCTGTGTTGGTACCAACCATTGTAGTGACAAGGCTACCTTACTGTGGAAAAGAAATCAAGCATTTTTTCTGTGACATTGCCCCTCTTCTGCAGGTGGCCTGTGTAGATACTCACCTCATTGAGCAGATCAACTTTCTCCTATCTGCCCTTGTCATCCTGAGCTCCCTGGCATTCACTACTGCATCCTATACCTACATCATCTCCACCATCCTGTGCATCCCCTCGGCCCAAGGCCGTCAAAAAGCTTTTTCTACCTGTGCCTCTCACATCACAGTCATTTCCATTGCTTACGGGAGCAATATCTTTGTGTATGTGAGACCCAATCAGAACTATTCCCTGAATTTTGACAAGGTAGCTGCTGTCCTCATTACAGTGGTGACCCCTCTCCTGAATCCTTTCATTTATAGTTTGAGAAATGAAAAGGTGAAAGAAGCATTGAGAGAGACAATAAACAGAATCATGTCCTTGATACTAAGGATAACCTGACATTAGTGCTTAGTACATCACACATTTCTTATCTTCAACACATTCATTCTGCATGAGTACTGTGCCATGTTGGCATTCCAGAAACATGAGACTGTGTCAACAGGATGAACAATGACCATACCGAACTGAAAAAACTTCTTCTTACATTTAGAAAAAAAAATTGAATCCATAAACCCTTGTACATTCATAGCTTTAAACCATGAAACATTACCTAAGTAGGATCCAGAGGTTTCCAACTCTAGTCTTGACTAAGTCAGTTTATTTTCCAGGTGATTTTGACCACGTCACAACTTATCTGAGACTTGCTGTCTCCATCTCTACATGAAATAATAGGTAATAAAGTATCACTATTTGTAATAAGACATTTAAAGTTAGAGCATTTTAACTTCTTGTTAGGCATGCTTGAAAATTTCAAGAGATTCAGTTTCCACCTCTTTTATTTACCTAGATCTCATGTGGTACGAGAAGTGAGGAAAAAAGAGGGAAGACTCAGGATGCCATCAAGCCTGTGTCTATAAACCTGAGTGAGTGCTCTCTTTGGCAGCACATATACTTTTTTAAAACAATGTTTAATGTTTATTTCATTTTTGAGAGAGACAGACAGACAGAGCATGAGTGGGGAGGGGCAGAGAGAGAGGGAGACACAGAATCCGAAGCAGGCTCCGGGCTCCGAGCTGTCAGCACAGAGACCGATGCGGGACTCAGACTTACACACCATTAGATCATGACCTGAGCCAAAGTCAGACGCTCAACCGATGGAGTCACCCAGGTGCCCCTACAGTACATATGTTAAAACTGGAACAATGCAAAGAGGATCTGCGTGGCCCCTGAACGAGGGTGACATCCAAGTTCATGAAGCCTTCCATGTTGCTCAGTGGCAGATGGTAACTAGACTTGTCATGAGGATCATTTCATAATGTATAAAAACATTGAATCACTATGATGTACTCTTAAAACTAATTTGTGTATCAATTACATTTCAATAAAAAAAAAAGTCACTGAAAAAGAAAACCCAAGTGAAAGGTAGAGATGTTGGCCGAGAAAAGGAACATAAGAAGGGCAGGTCATGAATAACTTTGGTAAAATGTTTAATGGAAATTGGGGGGTAAAAGCCAAAATAAAGCAGGTGAAATAGTGTGCATACATAAAGAAAATATAAACATAGTGAACACTTTCAAGAAGGTTAGTGGATCATCAACAATAGCCAAATTATGGAAAAGCCCAAATGCCCATTGACTGATGAATGAAGTATATGTATATATATATATATATATATATATATATATATACACACACACACATACAATAAGGAAGATTTTCAAATCAGAGCTCCCAGCTGTTGTGTTAAAAGTCAGATTTATTAGTTCTTTTCTCAGTCACTTAAATCGTTTGTGATCTAAATATCTCTTGCCTTTTTCTGACTCTAAAAGAAAAAAGAAAAAAAAACAGAAAAGGACTGCCTGGGTGACTCAGTCAGTTAAATATCTGACTCTTGATTTTGGATCAGGTCATGATCTCATGGTTCATGGGATCAAGCCCTGCGTGGAACTCTGCTCTGTTGGCAAGAAGCCTGCTGGGGATTCTCTCTCTCCCTCTCTCAAACTAAATAAACATTTTAAAAAAGGAAGGGAAGGGAAGGAAAAAAAGCCTTAAATTGTACAGTCCACAGAGGTGCCTGGGTGGCTCAGTCAGTTGAGCCTCTGACCTAGGCTCAAGTCATGATCTCATGGTTCATGAGTTCAAGCCCAGCATCGGGCTCACCGCTGTTAGTGCGGATCCTCTGTCCCCCTCTCTCTCTGCACCTCCCCTACTCATGCTCGCTCTCTCTCTCTCTCTCTCTCAAAAATAAATAAACCTATAAAAGAACATTTATTGTAGAAGTACTCTCAAACAGTGGTCACCATTATAATCATTATCACTTATGACCATTCTCTTTGTCCTACACTTTCACAGCTTAAAAAAAAAAAAAAAAAAAAAACCTTTGTATTATTTTATGTTTTGTTAACAACCATTATTCTTAGACAGAGTTGGCCATGATGATATCATACTCTCAGGATATTAGACAAAGAGCCTTGTAGAAAATGGGGGTTTTTTTTGCCTGAAATGCAATATGCACGAACTATAGACAAAGTGTCCATAAAAAGGGTTTCCACTAGTTTTTCTACCCTTTCTCTTTCAGGCAGTATCACATGTAGGAGTTGGGACCCAATTTCCTCTTGACCTCACCAGTCTGTGGACACAAAGCAGGTCACAATAAAATTCCAAATGTCACTGGCACTTGCCTTTCTCACCCAGACACATACCATAAACTCTCACTCTCCTATGCAATTACTACAAAGTGTTTCTTGGATTCCCCAAGAGATGTTTCATGTGTAGGTATGAACTTCCACCTAATACTATCTGGTTCTGGCTGCCCTTTGCTGATTTACGCCTTTTTTGAAGAGGCTCGAAAGCACAACTTTCTCATTGTCACTGCAGACTATTCCCTCTGTAAGAAAGTGGATGTAAGTGACGAAGAAGCTTTTGGTGTCTTTCCATGATCCCAAAACAGCAGACTACTGAGATGCTGGATATGCTGCTCTGTGCTCTGATGTATCTGCTATAGGGACATGAAGCCATATCCCAAGTAGAAGTTAGGAGAATCCCCATTATCCTGCTTCACTACCTGGGCACAGATGTAACATGGCTTATGCCCTGTATCTCAAAGAGCCCTTCACCTTCTTCATATGGCCCCTCTGCTTATAAGATTTAAAAATGAATCCATGTGACGTGGGTAGGTAATCAGTATCTGAAACAGATGCCCTGTTATCTTCACCACCATGATGCTACCCACACGTGCCCACCATCTCCAGCCAATATTCTGATATAAATTGACTCAGAATTTCTTTGCCCACCAGCATGTCACATATCCTAGTCTCCATCTGGGACCCCTAAGGCACATAAGTCAGACACAATTCCGACATAGTATATTTGAATATCTGAGACAACTTTATAAGAACTCTCACATCCCATCCAATTCACACAACTGTTCTCTGAGTAAAGTGAAGAAACTAGAGCACTGTTGTACATGCTCCGTACTGCCCTACATAAAACAGAGACAAAGAAGAGTAAGATATTAGGGGGCGCTGGGTGGCTCAGTTGGTTGAGCGTCCAGCTTCGCTCAGGTCATGATCTCGTGGTCTGTGAGTTCGAGCCCCGCGTCGGACTCTGTGCTGAGAGTTCGGAGCCTGGAGCCTACTTCAGATTCTGTGTCTCACTCTCTGCCCCTCTTCTGCTCACACTGTCCATCTCTCTCTCTCTCTCTCTCCCTCAAAATGAATAAACGTTAAAAAAAATTTTTTTAAAGAAGAGTAAGATATTAAAATCCTTGCAAAAGGAGTGCTCATGAATGCCTTAGGAGTTTGAAAGTGATTAGCAAATACAAGAAAAATTCTCTGGATACTGTTATATTTAGAAATTAAACCCTAGTGTTTTAATATAATCAAACAACAACAAAAAGATTCAATAATAAACCCATCTTAGTAGCAAACTGAAAATCCACAAAAATCCATTCTTTGAATTTAGTAATTTACCAGGTTTAGCCCTGACTGATAGAAATTTTATGCTCTGCCTTTTTTTTTTTTTTACTGTTTACTTATTTTTGACAGAGAGAGAGAGACAGAACATGAGCGGGGGAGGGGCAGAGAGAGAGGAAGACACAGAATCCAAAGCCGGCTCCAGGCTCCGTCCGAGCGGTCAGCACAGAGCCCGACGCGGGGCTCGAACTCACAGACCGCGAAATCATGACCTGAGCTGAAGTCGGACGTTCAACCGACTGAGCCTCCCAGGCGCCCCTATGCTCTGCCTTTTTAATACCTAATCACGTTTTTGTTTGTTTTCATAAATACCATAAGGATGTTCTTCATCTTCTTGGGGTTAAAGTTGAGCATTAAGCTTCATTAGTAACACACTCTAACCACCAGGGGGAGTGCAAGACACATGTCACCTGCCACCCACCTCTCCCCCACCACCCCTCCACACACACACACACACACACACACACACACAAAACCCCCAGACAATTTACCTCCTCCGGTCAGAGGAGGAGTAATTAACAAGTCCAATGAATTGCACTATACCAGGGGGTCACTTGCGCACATTGTACTCTATGACATATTTCAAATTCAGGATCTATTAGATCCAAAGTGTTTTGGTGCTTTAGATGTGATAAGTGAACCAGTTCAAATGTTTATGAATCTTCGGAATCCTCTTTCACATATACATGGCTGAGATATACATATACTGAAATATATACATACATATATATGGTGCAGTAAGAGAAACTTGAAATCTCCTACTGCTGGTTGTCCTTTCCCTATTGTAATTCCCACATTACCCATTGGTATAGGGCAGAGAGGCATGACCGCCTCTTTACTGAAGGCCTGTGGCTTTAGGTCTTATGGGCAAATTCTTTTTCTTCTCCCTGGTGTGTTTTCCCTTGGACCCTTGGATTCTTTCCATGCTTCTGCTTTTTTTTTTCTTTAATCTTCAAGTGTTTTTGAAATATTTATTTTTTATAAGCAAACTTTAAACACAAAATGTTTCCATCTGAAAATTCATATGCAAAAAGTAATTTTAGGAGTGCCTGGGTGGCTCAGTCGGTTAAGCATCCGACTTCAGCTCAGGTCATGATCTCACGGTTCGTGGGTTCCAGCCCTGTGTCCAGCTCTGTGCTGACAGCTCAGAGCCTGGAGCCTGCTCCAGATTCTGTGTCTCCCTTTCTATCTACCCCTCCCCTGCTTGCTCTCTGTCTCTCTTTCTCAAAAATAAACATTTTTTGGAAAAAAATAATAAAAATGTAAAATATATTATGCCCATGTCCATTAAAATAACCTGTTATCTAAATATTGACAACTAACATAAATAGAATACTTTTCATATACACGCATGTACTTTAATCAGATTTTCCAAGAATGCATCTTTCTGAGTTCAGTGTTACTTCTTAAACGTTTCAACAAACAAAAAAACTACAATTTTTTTTCAAGGTTGCGTTCTTCTTAATTAAAATATATACCCAGGGAGAGTTACCGAAATTCCATTGTTTTCATCATGAGCTAATAGTGAATATAACAAAATTCAGTGGAATTATTATCTTTGTTTCTGTAGCCAGTTTGATTTTATACTGTTTGAGAACCTTTAAGTTTTGGTTGCGTTTGGTTCAAAATTAATCAGCAATATTCAACCAAGCTGTTAACAGATAGTGCCAAATAGCTCCACGTTTTAAGATTTAGAAAACAGCAATTATTGAAAACGGAGCTTGCAACCATTAATACATTGAAATGTATACATACTAAACCAAGGGAAGAATTGAGCAAACCATAAAATGAAAACTCCAAAGGTATACAATACTTAATTTTGAAATCCTTTTCATTTTTTAGAGTAACTTTGTGCATAGAGTAGTTTGTTTTTCAGGGACAAATTTAGAATGTCTAGAATTAAAACTAGCTAGTCTTGGAAAATATGAACTTTTCTAGAATTAAAACTAGTTAGTCTTGGAACACATGAACTTTTCTAAAAATGAAAATTGCCCTCTAAAAATTTTATATTAATTTTTATTACCAAACACTGTTTATAGGAACTACCTGAGTTAAAAAGTACCCCTGAAAGAATATATTGGGCCCATCAAGATAAAATCTCAGAAAACGAAGGCAGACTGATAGACAATAATATTAGTGAATAATTAATGCAATTGTTGTGCCAAATTACATTACTTCAAGAGTAATATGTTTTTATTATAGCAAGAACACTTCATATTAGATCTTCCCTCTTAACAAATTTAAAGTCTACAATACAGGATTGTAATCTATAAGCACAGCATTGTACAGCGGATCTGGAGGACTTATTTATCTTACAGAACTCAGAC
This sequence comes from Panthera tigris, assembly GCF_018350195.1. Lineage (NCBI taxonomy): Eukaryota > Metazoa > Chordata > Mammalia > Carnivora > Felidae > Panthera > Panthera tigris. The sequence goes on along the minus strand of NC_056669.1, from coordinate 20,732,865 downwards.
TTTAGATCTTTGAAGAGTAACTTCGCCCAGCCTCTGGCAACCACCATCCTACTCTCTGTTTCTATTAATCTATTTTAGATTTCTCATATAGGTTGGAATCATGCACTATTTGTCCTTCTGTAACTGGCTTTTCCATAATGTACTCCAAGTTCATCCATGTTGTCACGTGTGGCAGGATTTCCTTCATTTTTAGGGCTGAATAGCATTCCATTGGATGTATATGGCGCCATTTTCTTTATCCATTTATACATCGGTGGACATTGGGTTGTTCCCGTATTTTGGCTATTGTGAATAGTGCTACAATGAACAGAAGTGTGTTATGGGAAAACTTTTCCTCTCCTCTTCTAGGTTCTTTGCCTGGCCTGATAATTAAATTGGCACAAGATGGACTAACAGAAATGAACTAAATTTAATTCCATACATACTGAAGCCACACAAAGACAGGAGAGGCTCTCCAATAATCAGGCAATTGAGGTTTGCCTGAGCTAAAGACAAGGTGGGAGGGGTCTGGGACCTTAAAGGGAAGGAAGACACTTCACAGAAAATGGGAAAAGCCAATGTTTAGTAAAGAAATGTTTGTCGTGCCACATGAAGTCTTCTTATGTTAAAAAAAAAAAAAAAAAAAAAAAAAAACTGTGGTGCCTGGGTGGCTCAGTCCGTTACGCATCTGTCTTTGGCTCAGGTCATGATCTCACAGTTCATGGACTCGAGCCCTGCATCAGGCTCTATGCTAACAGCTCAGAGAGCCTGCTTCAGACTCTGTGTCTCACTCTCTCTCTGCCCCTCCCCTGCTCATGCTCTTTTGTGTTCATGCTCTCTCTCTCTCTCCCAAAAATAAATAAAAACATTAAAAAAATTTTTTAATAGATTATCTTTGGTAATAGCTCTCTTCCTGGAACAGCCTCCCTATCTAAATTCTTTTAGGCAATTTAGGAGGAGATAAAAAGATCTTTTTGAGCCTATTGGACCTTGAGTGTCTTCAGCTAAAAATAATTGACATGCCAAAGTGGCACATTCTGGGGAAGCTTGCCTTGAACCCCACCAAAGTGCAGCAATCTTTTCAAAATCCTGATTTCAAATATTTTGGGTATATACCCAGAAGTGGAATATTTTTTAATTTTCTGAGGGATCTCCATACAATTTTCCATAATGGCTGCACCATTTTACATCCCATCAATGGTGTACCCAGGTCCCAGCATTTTCACATTGTTGCCAACACTTGTTGTCTTTTGTTTTTTTATATCCATTCTGACAAGGGGTAAGATGATATCTCATTATGTTTTTGAGTTGCATTTCCCTGATGATTAATAATGGTGAGCACCTTTTCATATACCTATTGCCCTTTTTTTATGTCTTCTTTGGAGAAATGTTTATTCAAGTCTTTTGCCTACTTTAATCAGTTGCTTGGGGGGCTCTTTTCTGACTTGTAGGAGTTCCATATATTTTTTTGGAAATAACCTCTTATTACATATATGGTTTGCAAATTTTTCTCCCATCCTGTTGTCTTTTCACTCTTGATTTTGTCTTCCACTATGCAGAAGCTTCTTAAGTTAGATGTTGGTCCGCTTGTTTATTTTTGTTTTTGTTGTCTGTGCCTTTAGTGTCACATTCATGAAATCATGGCCAATCCCACATCATGAAGTTTTTCCTCTATGTTTTCTCCTAGCAGTTTTACAATTTTAAGTCTTACGTTTATTTTTGTCTTATGTTGAAACCTTTAATCCATTTTGAGCTCATTTTTGTGTATGGTGTGAGCCCAGTTTCATTCTTTTTCGCATAGATATCCAGTTTTCTCAACATCATTAGCTGAAGAGACTGTCCTTTCCCCATGGTGTGTTCTTAGCTCCCTCATCAGATACCAGTTGAGTGTGAATGCATGGGTCCATTTCTGGGCTTTCTATTTGTATGTTAAAAAGAAAAGAGCCACAGGCCCAAAATGGGGTCACTTAGACCAAGTTACCAAACTGGGGCTTGATATCTAAACTAACTGCAGTTTCAACATCCCCCAGAAATGTAGTCTTAACTGATCAGTCAGGAAGTTTCTGGTCAGCACCAAAGAGGTAATCTGTTACATGGGCCCTCTCCATCCGCCCCGCCCCCGCAAGGAAGATGAGGGAATCTGCATGATAAGATCCACTACTCTTCCCCCAAGGGAAAGAAATCTTGCCTGAAATAATCCTTTCTTTTTTCCTTTTGCTAATTATCTCACCCTGTTTCTGCCTATAAAATCCTTCCTTTTCGTACAGCTCCTTGGAGCTCTTTTTTGATTGCTAGATGGGATGCTGCCTGATGCATGAATCACTTAACAAAGCCAACTAAATGTTCAAATTTACTCAGTTGAAGTTTGTTTTTTAACAGGCTCCGTTGGTCTATGTGACTGTTTTTATGCCAGGGGCATACCGTTTTGATTACTGTAGCTTTTTAATACATTTTAAAATCAAGAAATGTGAAGAGGTGCCAGGGTGACTCGGTGGGTTAAGTGTCCAACTCTTGATTTTGGCTCAGGTCGTGATCTCACAGTTCGTGAGCTCGAGGCCTGAGTCAGGTTCTGCACTGACAACACTTTCTCTGTCTCTCCCTCAAAATAAACTTGAAAGAAAGAAAGAGAGAAAGAAAGAAGAAAGAAAGGAAGAAAGACAAAAAGAAAGAGAAAGAAAAACATGTGATGCTTCCAGCTTTGCTCTTTCTCAAGATTGTTTTAGCTATTCTGGGATCTTTTGTGATCCCATATGACTTTTTCAATTTTTTTCTATTTCTATAAAATATATATATATATATATATATATATATATATATATATATTTACCATTAAGACTTTTATAGGGATTACATTGAATCTGTAGATCACTTTGAGTAGGATGGACACTTGAACAATATTAAGCCTTCCAATCCATAACCATAGATGTCTCTCCTTCTATTTGCATTTTCTTCAATTTTGTCATGAGTGATTTATAGTTTTCAGTGAACAAGTCTTCCACCTCCTTGGTTAAGTTTATTCCTAAGTATTTTATTATTTTTTGCACTGTGATAAATGGGATTTTTATTTAATTTTTTGGATCATTTATTGTTAATGAATAGAAATGTGACGGATTTTTGTACGTTGACTCCTTTCTAAGCTTCTTTATGCCGTCAAAGGGGGAAGATGTTAAGGACCAATATTAGAGTGTGACCCTGAGGGATGAACCGAATCTACTTTTAGTCAAAACTCTACCTCCTCTACCAGGCAAGAGAAATCGTGGCATATCCCACATCAAAAAAATACGTCGAGATTGGGCTCCAAGACTAGTAACAAAGAGCCTTGCTTTTCTTGGCCTGACCCTCTAGGAACTCATGGGAGAAGCTGCAGCTGTTATAGACAGCTGGTCACGAAATGGAGACTTTGGTAGCCTGGGTCCCAGGCATCTCTCTCTCTCGACTGATTTTCACCTTAGACGCAAATCTTAAAATTTAGAGAGAAGTCTGTGGCGCACACAGGAGAAGAATTAAGGTTTTTGCTATTTGCAGATTACATTCCAGATAACAGAAATTAGCAATGAAGGCTCTGGAGACAAAATGCGTAACGTCGGCATTTGAAAAATTCAGTAACTCACACAGCAATGGACTTCCAACTTGCAACCCAGAAGGGTCCCCGTTTTGGAGCAGAATCGGGTTCACGGAATGGAAAACTCAAATTTCATTTCACGCAGAATAATATTTTAAGGAAGTGAGAAACAAAAGTCTCTTACATCAAGTGTGCCAAGGAGGTCACGAAGGAGCCAACTCTATAAACTTGGAAAAGCAGCCTCGTTGCCATAAATGTCACTAAGGCGTAGGTGACGCACACTTGCAATCTGGGCCCGGGTCGCATGGCATATTGACAGAGAGCCCAACCGCGCTCTCTTCTGCGCATGCGTGAGAACATACCACAACCACACAGTGCCCGAAGGCGACTGGCAGGGGAACCATACAGCTGTCTCCTGCATGTGGACCAAGACCGGACTCAGAAAGAACAGCTGACAGGAGCAGCTGAGGCTGACCGCACACTGACACAGATTAGAGAGGGGGGGAAAACCTGACCAGGGATGACCTCTGTGAAACCTGGAAATGCCAGACTACTCTGTGGTGTAGAAAGAAGCCTTCAGTGAGAAGCAGAGGTTCTGGGTTCCAGTCAGCGGCCCGGCCACAAACTAGATCGGTAACTTCGTGCAAGTCGCTCCGTTTCTGAGTTGCTCCAAGGATAAAAGGTGTGGTTGTGCTGTGTGCGATGTCAGGGCTTCGGCCAAACCTGTCACGGTGCTTCTCAAACTTGAATATCATGGCAAGTTACCTGAAGATCTTGGTAAAAACTGTAGATTCGCATTTGCTTGATCCGAAGCGGAGCTCAATGTTTTGCATCTCCAATAAGCTCCTGTGAGATGCAGTGTTGTGGTGTGTAGTAAGGCATGAGAATTTGGTGGTTCAGTATTCCTAGGCAGGATCAATCAGTAAGTGAATCCTGTCTAATCGGCCCTTGTGAACGAAGGGTCGAAGAAGGAAAGTGAGTAGAACAGAGATTAGGCCAGGAAATTTGGGGTTTTTTGTTTGTTTGTTTTTGTTTTTTTTTTTTTAGGCCAGGAAATTTGACAAGGACCAAAGCACAACTCCAAACCACAAAGAACTGAGACCAGGGCTTACCATGCGTGTAGGTGTTCAATAGTTTTGTCAAAAACCAAAAGATAAAAGTGTTGCTAAGAACTTTTGAAACAGTAAGAAACAGCAGCCTTAGGGGAATTTCATTTGTCAGTGGGTTAGGCTGCTAATGTTTTGGGTTTTTTTTTTTTTAAGTTTATTTCTTTATTTTCAAAGAGAGAACGAGGGAGGGACAGGGAAAGAGGGAGAGAGAGAGGATCCGAAGCAGGCTCCACACCAGCAATGCAGAGCCCAATGCGCGGCTCAAAGTCAGGAACCGTGAGATCATGACCTGAGCTGAAGTCAGCCACTTAACTGACTGAGCCAACCAGGCACTCTGCTAATGGTTCAAAAGTACTTACGAAAGCATTCTTCCAGTTGGTCATGTGTATATTAAACTTGTCCATGGTGTACCTTGTTGGGAAAAAAAAAAAAAAAAGTCCTGGTTTTGAGATAACTCAAATTTATCAATTCTTGGAGTTATAATTTATGAGTTTGAACCCATCCCAAATTACAAAATCATTTTCCTACATTTTCTTTTTTCTTTTCTTTTTTCTTTCTTTCTTTCTTTCTTTCTTTCTTTCTTTCTTTCTTTCTTTCTTCTTTTTTAAAGGCTTCAGACCCAGCACAGAGTCCAACACAGGGCTTGAACTCACAACCCTGAGATCAAGACAGGAGCTGAGATCAAGAATTAGATGCTCAACTGACTGAGCCACCCAGGCACCCCTCCTACATTTTCTTCTTTACAGTTTTGTTTGTTTTATGTCTTTTACATTTGAAAACCTTCATCTCTCTGGAGACTTCCTTTTCATGAGATGTTTCATACAGATAAAGCTTCAGTTTTCTCTTCTGTTTTAAGCCTTTTCTTTTTGTAATCTTTTTCTTGTTTATTTATTTTTGAAAGAGAGAGAGAGACAGAGCATGAGCAGGGGAGGGGCAGAGAGAGAGGGAGACACAGAATCTGAAGCACGCTCCAGGCTCTAAGCTGTAAGCACAGAGTGTGATGCCAGGCTCGAACTCACAAGTGGTGAGATTATGACCTGAGCCGAAGTTGGACACTTAACCAACTAAGCCACCCAGGTGCCCCTATAAGCCTTTTCAATTAGAGACTTTTCTTTTTCTAATTCTGGGAAATGTGTCTCTATTATTTCCTCGAATATGACCTCTCCATTTTTTTTCTTTCCTACTGGAACTCTTCTGTATCTCTTAGCTGTTTGGTTTTTTAAAAGAGGTTTTATCTTATCCTTCTTTCCTATTACATTCTACAGAGTCCGCAACGTGATGTTCCAACTCACTAGTAAGATTCTCATTTATATCCATGCTACAGTTTATTGTGTTTTAATTATTACATTTTGCATACCAACATTTCCTGTTGGGTTCACGCTTGACTTCCCATTCTTTTTTATTTTTCTGGTATCTTCCCTGATCTCCTTGAATATTCTTATTTTGCATATTTAAATTCTGTTCTCTCAGTAACTCAGCTGGTAGGTGTCTGTTTTGTCTTTTTTTTTTTTAATAGAAATTTCATTCCTTTTTGTCTGTTGCGTGCCTGTGAATTCATGTACCCTTGGAGACACCAAATGCTGGTTTTGGTAATGCCTGTTGGCAAGGAGCCAAAGGCCATGTATTAGTCTGCATCAATCTGATTAGTGTAAGAATAGTCTGAAAATTATGGCCCATGGGCCAAATTGGACCCATTGCCTGTTTTTATAAACACAGTTTATTAAAGTGCAGAAATTTCCATTTGTTTACATATTATTTATGGTCGTGTTAGCACGACAGGGACAAAGTTAAGTAGTTGCAGAGAGACCAGATGGCTCACAAAGCCTAAAATATTTACTATCTGGCACTAGTTGGGGGGCACCTGGGTGGCTCAGTGGGTTAAGCGTCTGACTTCAGCTCAGGTAATGATCTCACGGTTCATGAGTTCGAGCCCCGCATTGGGCTCTGAGCAGACAGCTCAGAGCCTGGAAGCTGTCTTCGGATTCTGTGTCTCCCTCTCTCTCTGCCCCTCCCCTGCTTGTGCTCTCTCTCTCTTCCTTTCTCAAAAAAGTTAGTTGACCTCTGATCTAAGAAGTGGATAGAGTTAAGAGCCCGGGTGACGAGGAACAACTACGACAAGGCCTTGTCATCACTTCCAGCTGTGGCTCCTCTGTCAGGCAACACCTCTGGTCTGATGGAGGTGGCCACCTGGAGGTGGCTCCCCTGGGCCTTGGCGGTTTGCAGGGGAGCCGTGAGGGTGTGAAGGTTTGTGTGTGGCTGGCCGCTTCACACCTGTTTTCATCAGTTCCTCACTCGGTCCAGAGTTTTGCACGGCCCTGATATTTCATGGTTGGACTGTTTCTACTTATTTCTGTGATGAGAGGGCAGGCCAGGATTGGTTCAAGGCATTGCAGATGAAAAGCAATCTAGTCCCCCAATGCTTCTTCTTGCTGCCAGGGACTAAGTGGCCACTATCCACCCAGTTAAAAAAGACCACCTTCTGTCTCCTTGGAGTTTCTTATGCTTTGTTTTTTGGTTTCATCGTCATTATCATTCGGTTCTGGAAACCATGCTTCCCTCTTGTTTCTTTGGTTTCTCCCAGATTGTTTTTTTTGTGAGGAAGCCAACAACACATGTTGCTTCACTCTTTGACAGAAACCAGAAGTCTCCAATGTTTATATAGATTAAGCCCATCTCCATGGCAACATCTTTTCCAAGCCCTTCATTCATTCCTAATCCTTCCCAACACAGAAACCAATACAGGCATGCCTCTTCATTTTATTGTGTTTCACTTTATTGCACCTTGCAGATACTGTATGTTTTAGGAATTTGAAGGTTTGTGGCAACCTGGCCTCGAATAAATCTAGTGGTGCCATTTTCCAACAGAACTTGCTCACTTCATGTCTCTGTGTCACATTTCAGTAATTCTCGAAACATTTCAAGCTTTTTCATTATTATATTTGTTATGGTGATCTGTGACTTGCTGGTTAGCATTTTTTAGCAACAAAGTATTTTTTTAATATTTATTTATTTTTCAGAGAAAGAGAGTGTGATCGAGGAAGGGGCAGAGAGCGGGGACAGAGGATTCAAAGCAGATTCTGTGCTGACAGCAGCAAGCCCAATGCAGGGCTCAAACTTATGAACCGTGAGGTCATTACCTGAGCCAAAGTCAGACACTCAACTGACTGAGCCACCCAGGCACCCCAGCAACAAAGTATTTTTAATTAAGGTAATCACATCGTTTTTTAGACATAATGCTATTGCACACTTAAAAGACTACAGTATGATGTAACTTTTATATGCACTGGGAAACCAAAAACTTTGACTCGCTGTATTGCAACATTTGCTTTATTACAGTGGTCTGGAACCAAACCTACAATATCTCCAAGGTACACCTGAAACCCAGAGGCACTGGGGAGCCAAGAGATAAGGAAGAGTCAGACTTCCAGGATTTTCTCCAGGAGTCTTATCTAGTGGTCCTTCCTTCTCATGGACTCCACACAGCTTATTATATACTGTTATGGACCAAAATTCATAAGTCGAAGCTCGAATCCTCAGTGTGACAATATTTAGAGATAGGACATTTATGGAGGTAATTAAGGTTATTAAATGAGGTCATCAGGGAGAGACCTAATCCAATATGACTTGTGTCCTTAGAAAAAGAGATACCAAGAGTATGCATACAAAGGAAAGGTCATGTGGGAAATTCACAGGAATAAGATGGCTCTATACAAGGGCGGGGGGGGGGGGGGGAGGAGAAATGGCCTCACCAGAGACCAAGACTACCAGCACCTTGACCTTGGACTTCCAGCCTCCAGGACTATGAGAAAATACATTTTTGTTGTTTAAGATACCTATTCTGTGGTATTGCATTATGGCAGCCTGAGCAGACCAATACACTTGCCAATTAACACTAAAAAAATGCCCAGAGGACTATAGGCTCTTATAACATCCTGATGGCAGGGTTGCTGCTTATAAAACATGCCCTCCCCAATATACTATATATATATACATATACATATATATATGTATATATATATGTGTGTGTGTGTGTGTGTATACACACACACATATATATATGTACATCTCACACCAGATCTCATACATCTTATCCCACAAATGCAGAAAAGGAAAAGAACCCAAGTTGTAACCATCGAACTGTATCCCAAATGGATATCATAAAAATATGCTAGATGAAGAAAAATACTTCTCTGGTAGAGAAAGTAGATGCTGAATCTCTACTCCCACATATCATGATTCCACCTTACCAAATAAGGGATGTCTTTTTTTTTAAATTTTTTTTAGTGTCTATTTATTTTTGAGACAGAGTATGAACGGGGGAGGGTCACAGAGAGAGGGAGACACAGAATCTGAAACAGACTCCAAGCTCTGAGCTGTCAACACAGAGTCCGACGCAGGGCTCGAACCCAAGGACTGTGAGATCATGACCTGAGCCGAAGTCAGCACTCAACCAACTGTGCCACCCAGACGCCCCATGAGGGATGTCTTAAACATGCATGAGGAAAGACTGTTAATAGAAAAAGAATGAAACATCATCCAAGCACATCTGGGACTACCATAGAGTTTGTGAGGCACTTGGGAGATACTTCTTATGCTAATCACAGAAAAAAAGGGCAAAACATTTAACAGTCTGGAAAGAACACATACTGCCCAAAGCAATCTAGAGATTCAAAGCAATCCTTATGAAAATACCAACAGTATTTTTCACAGAACTAGAACAAACAATCCTAAAATTTGTATGGTACCCAAAAGACCCAAAATAGCCAAAGCAATCTCGAAAAAGAAAAAAAAAACAAAAACCTGGAGGTATCACAATTCCAGATTCCAAATTATACTACAAAGCTGTAGTAATCAAAAGAGTATAATGCTGGCGCAAAAATAGACACATAGGTCAATGAAACAGAATAGAAAGCCCAGAAATAAACCACAATTATATGGTCAATGAATCTTTGACTAAGGAGGCAAGAATATGCAATGGGAAAAAGACAGCCTCAACAAATGGTATTGGGAAAACTGAACAGCAACACGCAGAAGAATGAAATTAGACCACTTTCCCATACCATACACAAAAATAAACTCAAAATGTATTAAGGACTTAAATGTAAGACTCAAAACCATAAAAATCCTAGAAGAGAGCACAGTAATTTCTCTGACATCAACCATAGCAACATTTTTCTAGATATGTCTCCTGAGGCAAAGGAAACAAAAACAAAAATAAACTATTGAGACCACATCAAATAAAATATGCACAGGGTAGTTCTATTTTTAATTTTCTGAGGAACCCCCATAATGTTTGCCAAAGTGGCTATACCATAAAAGACTTTTTTTTTAATGAAATTTATTGTCAAATTGGTTTCCATACAACACCCAGTGCTCATCCCAACTGGTGCCCTCCTCAAAAAGACTCTTAAATAAAGAGAACAAACTGAAGTTCCTGGCAGGAAGGTGGATGGGGGGGATGGGCTAACTGGGTGATGGGCATTAAGGAGGGTACTTGTTGGGATGAGCACTGGGTTTGTTTGGTTTTTTTTAACATTTATTTATTATCAAGAGACAGAGTATGAGCATGAGCATGGGAGGGGCAGAGAGAGGGGGAGACACAGAATCTGAAGCAGGGTCCAGGCTCTGAGCTGTTAGCACAGAGACCGACGTGGGGCTTGAACTCACAAACCGCGAGATCATGGCCTGAGCCGTCGGATACTCAATTGACTGAGCCACCCAGGCACCCCGATCACTGGGTCTTATACGTAAGTGATGAATCACTGTGTTCTACTCCTGAAACCAATACTACACTGTATGTTACATAACTTGAATTTAAATAAATAAATAAATAAATAAATAAATAAAATATGCACATCAAAGGAAACAATCCAGAAAACTAAAAGATAGCCTACTGAATGGGAGAAGATATTTGCAAATGACATATCTGATAAAGTGTTAGTACCCAAAATATATAAAGAACTTCTACAACTCAACACCAAAGAAACTCCCAAATAATCCAATTTAAAAATGGGCAGAAGACATAGACAGACATTTCTCCAAAGAAGACATACAACTGGCCAATAGACACATGAAAAGATTCTCAACATCACTCATCATCAAGGAAATGCAAATCAAAACCACAATCAGATATCACCTCATACCTGTCAGAATGGCTAAAATCAAAAACAGAAGAAACAACAAGGGTTGGCGAGGATGTGGAGAAAAAGGGACGGGATTCTCCGTGCACTGCTGGTGGGAATGCAAACTGGTGCAGCCACTGTGGAAAACAGTACGGAAGTTTCTCAAAAAATTAAAAGTAGAATTACTATATGATCTAGTAATCACACTACTGGGTATTTACCCAAGGAATATGAAAATACTGGTTCAAAGGGATACATGCACCCCTCTGTTTATTGCAGCATTATTTACAATAGTCCAGTTATGGAAGCATCCCAAGTGTCCAACAAGAGATGAACAGATCAAAAAGATGTGATATGCATACACAATGGGATATTATTCAGCCATAAAAAAGAATGAGATCTTGCCATTTGCAACAACACAGATGGATCTAGAGAGTATAATGCTAAGCAAAGTCAGAGAAAGACAAGTACCGTGTGATTTCACTCATATGTGGAATTTAAGAAACAAAACAAATGAACAAAGGAAAAAAAAAAAAAGAGAGACAAACCAAAAAGCAGACTTTTAACGATAGAAACAAACAGATGGTTACCAGAGGGAAGGTAAGCGGAGGGGATGGGTGAGACAAGTGAAGGGGTTTAAGAGTATACCTACTTTGATGAGCACTGAGTAATGTATAGAGTTGTCGAATCACTATCTTGTACGCCTGAAATTAATATAACACTGTATGTTGACTATATGGGAATTAAAATTTTTTTAATTAAAAGATCTAAATAAATAAATAAATGCCTGGGAAGACCAAAAATATGAAGAATATAATGAAGAGAGACTTACATATTCCACTTACATGTGGGTATCCCCTTTCCAGCCCTCTCAACATACTGCAGATAAGGGGATTGTGGGGATGCTCCAATCAGATATGGGACCACTAAATGTGGGGCATCCCAGTTGGGTGGGGGCCGGTGGTGCAGGCAGTAAAAGAATTCACCCAAGGCAGAACAAAAGAGCTAGAAGTGTATTGAATACACTGCAAGGGAGCAGCGGGCAGGACAGGAAAGGAAAGACCATATTTGCGGTGGTGAGGGGCCTCAGTTACAGGGTAGGGTGCGGAGGTATGGGAACCTATGGAATGTTCCCTTTTCCAGTAACTGTGCCTGGTTGTAAGTAGCCCATTGGTCAGTTAAGGCCTATGGCTATTTGGAGGTGGGTCACTTAATGAGTCTGTTTGTATTCAGCTCAGCAGTCACTATGGGCCCTTTGCCTGGCTCAAGTTTCCATTGTTCAAGCCTGTTGCCTAAAACCTGCCTTTCCAGGGACCATTTCCATGAATCATCTTGAATTTTCTAAAATCCTAAATGGAGAGGGTATTCATTAATGTGGGCCCCCTAAATATATAAGATGTGATTGCAACATAAAGAAAAAAAATTTTTCATTTTCTTGCGTGGAGAAAAGTCGGCATACGAAGTACCAACATTGCATCATACTACACCCATTCATTCTCTTTACAGGTTTCCATTTATGTGACCATTGAAATCAGAACTCCTCCTCTGGTAGAGAGAGTGGCTTGCTAAATGGTGAGCTCCACCTGGCATGAGCTCACCCTTCAGGCTAAGGCTAACCAACAGTGCAAAGCAAATGGAAAGGAGTGTCCCTGAGAAGGAAAGCTGGTAAAAAAAAAAAAGCAGATAAAAAGGGGCAGCCAGATGTCCGAGGCCAGATACTCCCCTTGCATGCTTTTGGCTTCCTGCAAGCTGTGGATGCCAGGGTTCAGAAAATAGCTCGCCCGATATATCAATTATTAAAGGAGACTCAATCCCACCTACTCACTCAAGTAAATAAACTGGGGTCTGACTGATGGACATTGTCTCCAGCACTCGGACGGTTACAAACAGAGCAGGGGCAATTACCATTGCCGAGCTCACAGAGCTAAAAGATCATTAAAGCACTGCATCAGAGCCTTCATTTAGGGAGGGATAAGACTTATCAAACAGCCCAAAGGATGTTGACTGAAAAAATTTGTCAAGGACAGTTCAGCAAACAGTATCGGCCTGTAAGATATGGTAAACGGCTGCCTTGACTCTTTCTCTAATAGGACTCCCAATTCTTGGAAAAGTTTTACACCTTGAAATAAAACAAACTGCTTATACTCAACAAAACTATAACACCGCACAAACACTAAATGCTTTTAAAAAATTAAGTAAAGTTAGGGTTAAACTCTTGGAGAAGAGAGCCTCCATTGATAACTAAACAAAAATAGGTGATCTAACCCTAAGGCAACAGTTGGGGGAGGTGTGGTGGGGGGGGAGGTGCTTGGTTCTACCCTAAACCTTACACCACTGGGTAAGGGAATGAATCAACAAACAGAGGCAGAAATCAGCAGACTCAATGGAACTCTTGAAGCAGCATATGGAATCGGGCATCCTGGCTCCTCCCTTTAGCTGGTCCTCTCCTAATGCTTTTCATAGCCCTCCTGTTTGGTCCTTGTATTCTTAATATGCCAACCAGGTTTGTTTCCTCTCCCCTAGAAGCTATAAAACTCCAGGTGATGCTCCAATTGGGCCATTCTGGTTGTCGCTGCTCTCCTTTGGATGGCGAAGAACCCTAACTGTCAAGAACCCTGTCACATTCCTCCCTTCAATGTCCCTGCCCAGCAGGAAGAAGCCAGATTGGTCTTCATCCCTCCCCCTGGCAGCAAAGGGCTCCCTGCCCCCACAAACTGATTTTCTCTAAGTCTGCTAAAGCAGCTTGAGGATCAAGCAGGAGGAATGAGAAGGAAAGCTGATCAAAAAGCAGATAAAAAAGGGCAGCCAGAGGTCCGAGGCTAGATACTTCCCTTGCATGCTTTTGGCTTCTTCAAATCTCACTTGCCTCTTGTATCAGCCTGTAGCCAGGAACCAGAATCTTGACTGTACTAGCCCTACCCATTCCAGAAGCACATATATAAGACCAGTACAAAAGACCAGTAAAACCCAAACCGGATGCTCAACCTTTGGAGGTGACTCCGCTGGGCTGGCACCAGTGTGAAATAAACAGTCTTTTCTGATTCCCCGAGTGCTTGTCGCTTGTCTCTTCCTGGGTGCCGAGTATTTGCTATAACATCCCCTTGCCTCAAAGTGCTCCCACCGCATCTAAAACAATTCCCTGCACATAATTTGCATATCAGAAGTACTTGCCCAATGAAAAAAGTAAAGAAGACTAATGATGGCATGAGACAGACGAAAATGGCAATGTCACCATTTCTGCTGATTGAATTGATAGAACGTGTCTCTGGTTCACCTGTACTTCATGCAGGAATCACAGGTCACACGCTCCGGTCAAGAGCAGTGCCCTAAACAGACGAGCACGTTATCTGAGGTGGCACTTGCTCAAATAAGCCTACACATGGCGAGAGAACAGACTGAATACAGCACACCCTCTCAGAAGGTGGCAAGGTCTGAAAAACAGAGCTCCAAAAGGCAGGTAGGTCAAAGGTACTCAATTCTTTCTCCCAAACTTGCCGAAGAGATAAATCTGTTCTCCTTCGAATGAGTGTGGGTGGAGGTGTCAAAATATCCCCACAAGATAACATGCCTCCAGCTCCAGGCATCTTTGTTCTTTATTTTCCCACAACTTCTTAAGTTGGATGTTAGCCATGGTAATTTTCAGTCTTTCTCTTTTTCTTAGATGCATTTCTAAGCACTTTAAAGGTATAAAATGCCTTTTATATACCAATTTATCTATGTTGCATATATTTTGATATTTAATATTTTCATTATCAGGCAGGTCCAAGCATTTTCTAATATACATGGTGATTTTTTTCTATCAATTTCTTAGAAGTGTGATTTCAAAATTTCCGAGAGAGGAGATGTCTTTAATTATCTGGGGGTTTTTCTAATACGTTAATTTCCATCTAATTTAATTTCATCATAGTCTGAGGTATGATCAGGTATGATCTTGATTTTTTAAATATTTTTTAGGACTTGATTTATGATCTATGTAAACGTCCTGTGAGTTTCTAAAAAGAATATATATTGTCTAAGGGAGCCTGGCTGGCTCAGTTGGTACCTTGATCTCGGTCGGGGTCATGAGTTCAAGCCACATGTTGGGGACACAAACTACTTAAAAAAATAAAATAAAATATTTTTTTAAAGAAAGAATTCATATTGTCTAATATGTAAAGAGTTTTACATATATGTTCATTAGTTCAAGCACATTGTTATGATTCCAGTGTTCTATAATCTTATAACTTTAGTCATCCTGATCTATAAATTATTGAGAGAGATGTGTTAACATCTCCCACCAAATTGATCAATTTATCAATATCCCTTTGTACTCTCTCAAGTTTTATTCCTATAGTTTGGAACTGTTTCATTTGGTACATGAAAGTTTAGATTCCTGTTGTGTCTATGTTTTGGTGAATTAAACGTCATTAATAGGGTCATTCTTTAGCTATAATAATACATTTTGTCTTAAATTTTATTTACTCTCTTATAAGTAAGGCTACACTTGCTTTCCTTTGCCTGGTCTATCATTGTTAATGCTTTTGCCTTTAACTTTTTTTTTGTCCTTATATTTTAGGTGCATATCTTGGAAATGGCATACAGTATGTTCCTTTTTTCAAATCTAATCTGATATTCTATGTCTCTTACCTGAAGAGTTTAATTCAGTTACACTTATTTTTATTATTGACATATTTGCACTTATGTTTACTTGCAGCTTTTTTTTCCATTTGTCCATTTTAGTGTTTCTTTTTATTTTTCCTTCTTTGTGGGGGCGGTTGTTGTTTTGTTTTGTTTTTATTTTTTTAAAGTTTATTTTTGAGAGAGAGAGAGAGACGGCGCATGAGCAGGGGAGGGGCAGGGAGAGAGGGAGACACAGAACGCTGAGCTGTCAGCACAGAGCCTGACACAGGGCTCAAACCCACGAACTGTGAGATCGTGACCTGAGCCAACTTTGGCCGCCTAACCAACTGAGCCACCCAGGCGCCCGGAAATTCCTGAGATTTTTAAGTGCACGTTTAAAATGTCTAAATTGACCAATATCCTTCCCCTCCTTAATAATAAAAGACATTTTTATCTCCACTATCTCTCTCCTGGCTCATGTACTATTGCCATCCTGACAGCTTTGTCTTTTTGACGCTCTCAAATTAGATGTTTTATTAGAATTTCTTTCATTGAGAGCTTCTTGGTGACAAACGCTTTCAACTTTTGTTCATCTGAAAGTGTCTCTTTTCTTCTTCTTCTTCTTCTTCTTCTTCTTCTTCTTCTTCTTCTTCTTCAAGTATGCTGGGTGTGAAATTCCACGATGGCAGTAATTTCCTCCCCTACCTAGTTACCACTGTACTGTACCAATAGTCTATTTCATGTTCCTTCATGTGTAATGTCTTCCCTGGCTCATTTTATGACCTGTTCTCTTTGGTATCCTGTGATTTCACTCTGATATGTCTGTGTGTTGGTTTCCTTTTACTTAATCCACTTGGGATTCACTGGGATTCCTGAATCTGAGAATTGGTATCATTCATGTTTCAGTGATTAACAGATTCATTTTTTGAATCTTGCCTTTCCCCATTATCTTGAATCTGTCATTTTTTTATGTGCAATTAATTGGTTGTTAGAACACTCTAGTCCAAGGGTCAGCGAGCACTTGTATTCACTGGAAGCCACCTGGTGTTCGAAAAATTACAACTGGAACACAGCCACATAAATTTATGAATTGACTATGGATGCTTCCAGGCTACAACAGCAGACTTGGGTAGTTGTAACAGAAACCAGAGGCCCACAAAGCCTAAAATATTTATCATCTGACTCCTGAAAAGAGAGTTATCCGATCTCTGCTTCTAGCCTTCATGTCTTTTATTTACTCTTTCATGGTTTCCATGTTTTTGTCTCTGCATATGAGTAATTTCTTCCTATCTTCCAATTCACTATTCACCTCTATGAATTTCTTATTGAACTCAACCATTAATTTGCTAAATTTAATTGCTTTTCTATAAGCCTCACCTAAGTCTTTTTCACCTCTTACTTGAACATTTTTTCATTGTCTCTAGCTCTTAACTCATTTTTGATTCCTTCTCACTTTAAAAACACATTAAATACACTTTTTTCTGGATCCAGTAATTCTGCTGCTTTAATACTGAAGTCTTTACAGGCGTAGTTCTGCTGTTTATTGTTTCTGCCCATTGCTGTCAATGACCTTGTACCCTTGTGAGTTTTGTACCTTTTTTGACCTATAGGTTATGTTTCTTATCTCTCTGGAGGGTTTTTCAGGCCTCGTTTCACGATGCCTTCCTCTACAAAAGACTTGCATTCACTCCTGCCAATTGCCTGGAAAGCACTATACTATCTACCCAGGTCTACTTTAAATTAACATTTACTGCTTATAGTTTTCAAAGAATAATGGTGTAAGGGTCATTAAATCACAAAATGACTATTTTCCCTCAATTTATAGCCAAGGTCAAAATAGAAAATTAGGATGGATTTCTTTTTTAGTTCACTCTTTTTCTGAAAGTGTAGCTCATCTTTGGTCTGTTTGTGGGGGGTTTAATCCTACCTCCGTGCCCTTCACAGGTGCAAGGCTTTGTTTCCCGTACCTGAGGGTACTCCCATCACACCAAAGCTCAAGTCCACCTGGTGTCAAAAGGTTCCACATACAGCTGGTTTGGTGCCCCCACTTTGTTCTGGCTTGAGAGAGTGCCCCTACTCTCAGGCAAGTTCACTTACGTAATTAAAAGAGTGGGATTTGGGGGCACCTGGATGGCTTAGTTGCTTGAACATCTGACTTCGGCTAACGTCACGATCTCACGATTCTGGAGTCCCGACCCCACATGGAGCTTGCTGCTGTCAGCACAGAACCCGCTTTGGATCCTCTGTCCGCCTTTCTCTGTGTCCCTCCCCCGCTTGAGCTCTCTCTCTCCAAAATAAATAAACATTTTAAAAAAAGATTAAAAGTGTGGGGTTTTATTTTAATATTTTATCCAGAATTACAAAGGTGGTATAGAAGGAGACTTTTAAAATATGTAATCTGTAATATTTCCAGGAGTAAGTCAAGGTTAATTATATCTAATTATTTTAAAATTAAAACTTCTGCATCATAGAAAACTTCCATTAGTTACGTGTGAGGTGGAGGGAGATGTTGAGACAGGGAGACGATATTTGCACCACAAGAAATAATGTGTATGCAGATTATACAAAGGATTAGTTTTTTAATGGTTGAACAATCTCAGAAAAATAGGCAATTTTATATAGGCAAATATAGGCAAATTTATATAATATATATTATATATAATTATATAAATATATATAATATATATATTTATATAAAATATAATTATATAAATTATATAATTTATATAAATATATAATTATATAAAATAAAATTATATAAATATAATTTATATAAATATATAATATATATATTTATATAAAATATATAAAATATAAATATATAATATTTATAAATATATAAATAAATAAATATATAAATATATAATATATAAAATATAAATATAAATATATAAAAACACAAAATCACTTATTTCTCATAGTTCTGAAGGCTATCAGGTCTAAGTCAAGGTATCATCAGATTCAATGTCTGATGAGAACCCCCCAAAGGTCTCATCTCCTAATACCATCACACTGGGGGTTAGAATTTCAACATATGAACAAACATTCAGTGTGTAGCTACCTAAGATCAGGCAAATTCACTTGAGAGGTATATTACCTATAGAAACACTGCACAAGGCATGGGCAAGAAAATGGACACAATAATTTTCATTATATGAGTTACAATACTGAAAAATTGAAAACAGTATCTGTTCAACAGGAATCAACTCCAGTTTATACCTACATGAAATATTATGCAATAGTTAACAAGAATGAATACAATTTTTCGGTGTCAACTTGGACAAATCTAAAAAAAACAATTTACTGAGAAGAAAAAAGCAAGGTATAAAATAACAGTTGCACTATAATATCATTTATTTACATTTTAAACACACAAAACAACACTTTATATTATTTATGGACACTTAAATATCTACAAAAATGTAAAAACATGTATGGGATCAATACCCTTTGACTTTGGGGAAATAGTTCCTCTAGCAAGACAAGCAGGAAGAGAAAAGAGTGGTATTTTAGCACTATCTGCAATGTTCTTTTTGATAGAAACGTATCTAAAGCAAATATAATAAAATATTAACACCTCTTAAATTTGGTGATATATATATATATATCTCACCAATATATATAAATTTTGTAATGTTTATTTTTGAGAGAGCCAGAGAGTGAGCGGGAGAGGGGCAGAGAGAAAGGGAGACACAGAATCTGAAGCAGGCTCCAGGCTCTGAGCTGTCAGCACAGAGCTGAACGCAGAGCTTGAATTCATGAGCCATGAGATTGTGACCTGAGCTGAAGTTGGAGGCTCAACCAACCAAGCCACTCAGGTGCCCAATATAGCATGTATGTGTGTGTGTGTGTGTGTGTGTGTGTGTGTGTGTGCCTGTATTATTTTCTGTGCACTTCGGAATGTCTAAACCACCTTATAACTATTTTTTTAAAGGAATAAAAGAAGAAGGACAAAATTAATGAGTGTAAAAATTGCCAAATGATTTTTGACAAGAACACTTATGAACAGGGATTTGAACATAAAAATACTGCCACAGGAAAATAAAATAATTAATCAGGGTTTCAGAATTTAGTCCAGAAACCAGTCCAAGTATTGACTGGATTGTAAATTCCATAAGACCAAGAATTTTAACTGTTTTCTTTTCCCTGAACTGCCAGCGCCTAAACAGAGTCTAGCACATATTAGCACCATAAAAATGTAAAACTTCTACATGGAAAAAGAAAGTACAATCAAAGTCAAAATGATAGAGTGGGGAAAATATTTGCAACAATCATAATGGGAAAAGGTTAATATCGCTAATATTTTGAAGGCACCTACAAATGAATTAAATATAAAGGACCACCTAATAGAAAAAAATGTCTTAGATATTGAAAGGGCGGGCCTACGCCGGCCGACTCCATCTTGTTCTGTGTCCTTTACCTTGACCACACCTCCTCCCCTTGAGTAACCCCCCCCCCCCCCCCCCCCCCCCCCCCGCCCCACCTGCCTAACAGGACTCAGACCCTTCCCCAGCCAACCGGCTGAGGCCATAGCCATTACCTCACCAACTGCCCCTAGGCCCCAATAAAACCTTTGTCCTTTTGAAACTCGCTCTCTCTCCCTGGTATCTCACCGCTTCGTCGGTGCAGGTAGGGGATTGAGCTCGAGCTAGCTCGAATAAAGGCTCTTTTGCTTTTGCATCGGACTCGGCTCCCTAGTGGTCTTTGGGGATCACGAATTCTGGGCATAACAATATATGAACCAGCATGTCACGAAAGAGAAATTGCAAATGGCCAACAAACACGAAAAGACAGGCACCCTAATTATTAATTAGGGAGATATCAATTGAAACAATAACTTCTCTGCATATCTAATTGGCAAAAATTTCAAAAGATGGATAACATCCAAAATCGGCACTGGTACAGGGAAACTGACACATTTACAAACAGTTCATAAAAATGTAACAGCGAAGATGCAAACTATGCAGATAAATTTCCCTCAAGTCATTGTCTGACTCCTAAAATGTTCAAGATAGCCAGAGAAAAGCAACATCTGGAAGGCTGAGAAAGTGGAATTTCAGTTCCTGCTCAGGACAAAAGAGAGAAAGCTTGAAGCTTGAATTCCATCAATTTAGGAGGGATGGTGAGCAACTTGGAGTTTCCGCTGAAATTGCTGAGAACTAAAAGCTGTGCTTCAAGACTAAGGAGTTGTTCTAAGAATAAAGGCAAAACCAAAACAGACCAGCTTTTAAAAAGTATAGGAACAGGGGCACCTAGGTGGCTCAGTCGGTTAAGTAGCCAACTTTGGCTCAGGTCGTAATCTCACAGTTCATGAGTTCGAGCCCCACGTCAGGCTCTGCACTGACAGCATGGAGCCTGCTTGAGAGTCTCTGTATCCCTCACTTTCCGCCCCTCCTCCACTCTCTCTCTCTCAAAATGAATAAACATTTTTAAAATGTTAAAAAAAGAAGTATAAAAACAAAGCTCTACAGGTTCAAAGTGAGTGATCAATAATTTGTCTTCCTGAATATAAATGCTCTCCAAAGAAACCTTATAGAACCGAGTCTATACAAATTATCATTCTCCAGAACACAGTGTATATGGAAACAATACAAGCAAAACTCACCATATCTGTGAAACATGTGACCCATAATCAAAAGAAAACGTAGTCAATAGAAACGGACTCATGGATGATCCAAAC
Source organism: Panthera tigris (assembly GCF_018350195.1). Taxonomy (NCBI): domain Eukaryota; kingdom Metazoa; phylum Chordata; class Mammalia; order Carnivora; family Felidae; genus Panthera; species Panthera tigris. The sequence continues at coordinate 20,711,814 of NC_056669.1, read as the reverse complement.
ACGGGAGTCACGAAGAGCTTTAAAACAGATACTATAAATACACTTTAATTTAAGGCAAAATATGGTCATAAGGGGCACCTGTGTGGCTCAGTTGGTTAAGCATCAGACTCTAGATTTTGGTTCAGGTCACAATCTCTTGGTTTGTGAGTTCGAGCCCTGTGTCAGGCTCTGTGCAGACAGTGCAGAGCCTGATTGGGATTCTCTCTCTCTCTCCCTCTGTCTATGCCCCTCCCCTCCACTATCTCTCTCTCAAAATAAATAAATAAGCTTAAAAAGAAAGAAAAGATGAATATGGTCATAATTAATGAACAAATGGCGAAATCTCTGCAGAGGAACGAAAATATAAAGAAAAAAATAGAAACTCAAGAACTGGGAAGCAAATTATCTGGAATGAAAAAGCCATTGGTTGGGTTCAAAGGTAGAATGAAATGGTAAAATAAGGGATCAGTGACCACAAGGACAGAGCAGTAAAAATTGTTCTATTTAGTGAAATTGATTTTTTAATGAAAAAAAGTACAGAACTTCAGTGACCTCTAGAATAATATCAAGGAAACACGCGTGAGAATTATCCCAGTTCTATTTGAATTCCAATATAGATGGACATTCATTATAAATATGCCAAACTATTTTGGGTCATTAAATTTTGTTTAAATAACTGCATTGCCAAATGTGACATTTTTATTCCACGAGATCTGAGGGTTGAAAAATATTTTCAAAGAGAATTTCACTTATTCTGTAAACAATGAGAAAGTATACAGAAGTGAATTGAAGAAATGAGACACCTGCTCGCAAGCCCCGCCTCTTTCCCAGTCCTTCCTTTTTCTTAAATTTTTGGCCATTAAATCATTGCATGACTCGCTTTAGGATTATAAAAATTAATGTGAGATTTGTCTAATTCAGAATAATAAAGTGTTTTTGGTGAGGGGATGTAGAGGATAGAGGAGTTTAAGCTGATCGCTACCCAAAAACCAATTACCATCTTTGATGGCGCCCTGCCATTGAGGTCCTTTACCTCCATTCCACTCCTCCTCCCCCAATTCTTTTCCTCCTCCAATATATTTCCTCTGAACTTGACCACAGCCTAAAATACTTCTGTGCAAACACACACAATTGAATATACATAAATAAACATTGATAAATCTATGTGGTCATTAAAATATTTATTCTGGGGGCGCCTGTGTGGCTCAGTCGGTTAAGCGTCCGACTTCAGCTCGGGTCATGATCTCACGGTCTGTGAGTTCAAGTCCCACATCAGGCTCTGTGCTGACAGCTCAGAGCCTGGAGCCTGCTTCAGATTCTGTGTCTCCCTCTTTCTCTGCCCCTTCCCTGCTCGTGCTCTCTCTCTGTCTCAAGAAATAAATTTTAAAAATCCAAAAAAAATTAAATAAATAAATAAATAAATAAATAAGATATTTATTCTGCCCAGGGCCTCATAGCTTACCTTCTATAACCTTCTTGGGCTCATCACCCTCCTCACAAGAGCTCTAGGGCCCTCTCTTCCTTTTCTAACAGATGCCTATTGTATACGTTGGAAGAAATGTTTGCTTTAAGTGAAAAATGCTCTTCCAAAGCTATTTGCTTGTTCCATTTTATTTCCTGGGAAATTCAACCCAATCACATCTTGTTTGATCTCTTACACAAGACCTGAAAATGTAGATTTGAAGAAATCCAGTCTCCAGGACCCCATCACCCACAAAGTCTGCAGGATAAGCTGGACAAGCTTGACTAAGGCGGGCCTGCCTGCAGCTGTTGGAGAACTATTCCCCGGAGTTTCTAGGGTTAGAGCTTCTTCGTGCCAAGTTCTCAGGATGTGTGTGACTCCTCTCCTGCCAGAATGCAAATTCATCTGAAATGTCCTCTCCCCTTTCCCCAAACCAGCTACTCTTCCCTTCCGTGCATGGTGATTCCTTTCTCTTAATGCTTTTGCAAAGTTTCACAATGAGACTCACTTTTTTTTTCTTTTTTTTTCAACTTTTTTCTAAGTGTAAATTAAATTAATGCATGGTCATCATAAAAATAGTTGTAAAATTGAAAAGGCATGTAAAAGCACTTCACCTCTCTCACCCAAATACAACTGACTTTAATTTTTTACTGAGTGATTCTTTTTGGGTCCAAGGCCATTGGAAAATATAACCTCAAAAAGTGTGCGTGCATTAGACAGCCAACAATAACTTCATATTCGGCATGTAGAGCCCTATAGGGAGACATTGCAATGAAAGGTATGAGAGATACTATAGAGAGAGATCTGGAAAGTTCTAGAAAACCAAGATCCTGTCCATAGGTTCATTCACTCTGCAACAGTGACTACAATTGCTTTATCCCCCTGAGATCAGTTTCATTATCTATATAATAAAGGGGTTTGGGCTCCTGGTCGGCTCAGTCAGTTAAGCGTATGACTCTTGATTTCAGCTCAGGTCATGATTTCAAGGTTCCTGTGGTTGAGCCCCAACTTGGGCCCTGTGCTGACAGCCTGGAACCTAGTTGGGATTCTCTCTCTTTTCTCTCTCTGCCTCTCCCCTGCTGGCCTCCTCTCTCTCAAAATAAACTTTAAAATAAAGGGGTTAAACTTGGTACCTTTAGGTTTACTTCCACCTGGTATTGTTATATATTTTTTTGCTGTCCCACCCCAATTTGCATTTGACTTTCCTGTGCATTTGAGTTTTATGATTATTTGTTTGTATCTGTGCTCCTCTGTTAAATTAGTAAATTAGTCTTGTGGGGACAAGGCCAGCCAAACATGCCACTTTTAGCATATTGATTATTTTGAATTAAAGTTACGACAGAAACGGCCAATGCAAAAAGGACATTCTGTTTGTCCTTTGCCTCTCCGAAAGCAGGAAATAAATCTTGCAGAAGGAGCCCTCCCTGTATCAGGAGGAAGAGAGACATCCTTATCACCAGAGACAGAGAATTTAGGGCCAGGAAGGTTGTATAAACAAACCTTGTTACTTTACTGATTTATACCCAAGGCCAACTTCTTTGTCTTGGAAATTCCTCACACATGTATCCTTTCTTTACCTAAAAGATACAAAAGCTGCCTGATTTGATCACTTATTTACTATTTTGGTCTCAAATTTCTAAGCACTCCTGCACCTGTGAATTAAATTCTTTTCTCCTGTTAATCAGTTTCATGTCAATTTAATTATTAGACCAGCCAAAGAAACTAAAAGAGAAGAAAGAAAGATTTTCCCACCCCTTACAGTCTTATCCTTTGCATCTGCCCAAATACAGTGTTGGTTAAAAAAAAAAAAAAAAAAAAAAAAAAAAAAAAAAAAAGGAGAGAAAGAAAGAAAGAAAAAAGAAAAGAGAAGAAAAGAAAAGAAAAGAAAAGAAAACTCAAAATGAAGACATCCCACCCCCACCCCCGCCTGCCATGGAAGCAAACAATGTCTGAATTACACGTTAGATGGAAATGTGACCTTTTAATAAAAAGCTTCTGCTCTGCAAAGGAAACAACCAACAAAACTAAGGCAACCAACAGAATGGAAAAAGATATTTGCAAATGACATATCAGACAAAGGGCTAGTATCCAAAATCTATAAAGAATTCACCAAACTCCACACCCGAAAAACAAATAACCCAGTGAAGAAATGGGCAGAAAACATGAATAGACACTTCTCTAAAGAAGACATCCGGATGGCCAACAGGCACATGAAAAGATGCTCAACGTTGCTCCTCATCAGGGATATACAAATCAAAACCACACTCAGGTATCACCTCACGCCAGTCAGAGTGGTCAAAATGAACAAATCGGGAGACTATAGATGCTGGTGAGGATGTGGAGAAACGGGAACCCTCTTGCACTGTTGGTGGGAATGCCAACTGGTGCAGCCACTCTGGAAAACAGTGTGGAGGTTCCTCAGAAAATTAAAAACAGATCTACCCTATGACCCAGCAATAGCACTTCTAGGAATTTACCCAAGGAATACAGGAGTGCTGACGCATACCCCAAGTATGCTGACGCATACCCCAAGTATGGTGACGCATACCCCAAGTATGCTGACGCAAACTTGTACCCCAATGTTTATAGCAGTGCTTTCAACAATAGCCAAATTATAGAAAGAGCCTAAATGTCCATCAACTGATGAATAGATAAAGAAATCGTGGTTTATATACACAATGGAATACTACATGGCAATGAGAAAGAATGAAATATGGCCCTTTGTAGCCATGTGGATGGAACTGGAGAGTGTTATGCTAAGTGAAATAAGTCATACAGAGAAAGACAGATACCATATGTTTTCACTCTTATGTGGATCCTGAGAAACTTAACAGAAGACCATGGGGGAGGGGAAGGAAAAAAAAAAAAAAGAGAGGGAGGGAGGCAAACCATAAGAGACTCTTGGGTACTGAGAACAAACTGAAGGTTGATGGCGGGGGGTGGGCGGGGGGGGGAGAGGGGAAAGTGGGTGATGGGCATTGAGGAGGGCACCTGTTGGGATGAGCACTGGGTGTTGTAAGGAAACCAATTTGACAATAAATTTCGTATTAAAAAATAAATAAATAAATAAATAAATATGTGACCTTTTAAAAGTCAATCTGAAATTTCCTGATCAGCACTAGAGAAGTAATCTACATGATAAAAACCCTTCTGTTTTCTCCCCCCTCATCCCTCACCTCTCCCCGCATCCCCCTGCAAAAGATTATGTCCTGGCCTGAAACAATCCTTCCTTTTCTTTTGCTAATAACAACTTGCCCCACCCTCCTTCCTATAAAAACCTTCCGGTTTGTACAACTCAGAGCATCTCAGTACTTGCTTAGGCAGGATGCTCCCTGAATCATGAATTGCTTAATAAAGCCAATTTAGATCTCCCAATTTGCTTGGTTGAATTTTGATTAACAACAGTGTATAGCATCTAATAGGCGCTCAGTTAAGGGAGGGAGGATAGAAGGAAGGGTGCTCTTAATACTGAAGACAGTTTTTACCCTTTCAAAGACTCAGATAAGAGCTTTTGGAAAATAAAACAGATCTACTTGCAAATTTTTATTAGATAGTCTAGACTTTTGGAGAATTGGCTTACCAAACAGAATGAAAGAAAATAAGCTACCAAGTGTACGGTTAAATCTTTGTAGTGGAAAATGAGAATATTGTGAATGTTTTGTTTTTATTTTTGAGGAAGACCGAGCACAAGCCGGGTAGGGGCAGAGAGAAAGGGACAGTCAATCCCTAGCAGGCTCCACACTGTCAGCGCGGAGCCCTCTGCGGGGCTTGAATCCCACCATGAGATCACAACCTGAACCTACATCAAGCGTTGGCCACTTACCCGACTGGAAAATGAGAATATTCTAAAAGAGTGGTTACGGCCACAAGGCCACAATGTCGTTACGTATCTTTACGTATCAACATTGCAAAGGCTTGGAGCAAGGTTGTTTTTGTTAGACAGTCGGTAATTCATAGGAATTGCTCAAGGTTTCATTTATTTTAGGGACTAGAACCAGACAGGATGACCTTGCTTGTTTTCTTGGAGGGCTTGGGGGTAGGGATTGTTTATTTATCTCAGTACAAGGTGGTGGTACAGCTGCCAGTGTCCTTGTTACCGACCTTGCTCTTAACCATGGAGGTGATGTGCACCTTTACCCCTCATTCAACAGGGAAGGTAACAGCTTAATTCTCACAGCCCTCGAAAACAATAAAATCAAAAAGGGGGTTAAGTGAGCCAGAACAAGTATTATGAGGCAGATTTTTCCTATAAAGATATGACAAGGAACACTTTCAGTAAAGATAGATCTCCCAGGTCATTCCAATTTCTTTTTCCTTTGTTTGAAAAAAGCTGAAAATATCAGGCTGGAAAGGAATCCTTCTGTCATGTAAATAATTTTGCTCCCAAATTCATTGGTTTGCAAATGACAAATTAAAAAAAAAAGTTTTAATGTTTATTTCTTTTTGAGAGAGACAGAGTGTGAGCAGGGGAAGGGCAGAGAGAGAAAGAGAGGGAAACATACACAGAGTCCAAAGCAGGCTCCAGGCTCCAAGCTGTCAGCACAGAACCCGACGTGGGGCTCGAACCCAAGAACTGCGAGATCATGACCTGAGCCAAAGTTGGACACTTAACCAACTGAGCCACCAAGGTACTCTAGCAAATGACAAATTAGATGTCAAGATCATAATGTGAAGTATTCTGTGGAATAATGTAAGGGGCTGTCCCATTGGGAAGGACCTGAGAATTTGGGGTGAGGGAGGGGGCAGAGCAGTTGTCCCTACAACGGTAAGAATTTTTCCTCACCCTCAAAGACACTTTCACCCCCATACATCTTCATCCCCCACCCCCACCATAGTCTGGCCTTTTTTTTTTTTTTTTTTTTTTTAATCTTATCTTATTCTACTTATTTATTTATTTTATTTGGACACTCGAAAGGCTTAACTTGAGCTAACTCAAGGCTTGTGTCCTCTAGAAACCAGGTTTGTTCTGTCATATCTTGAGGCCTGGAAGGGATGGTGGAACCAGGGATTTATTTGCCTGAAAATATTTGGAAGGAATGTGAGAGGAGCTGAAGATTTTGTAGAGCAGATGTTTGCTGGACCACAAAACGGTTGTTTTTAGTGACCATTTCCATGACCCTATGTCTGTCCAGGATTGCAATCACACGAAGCACTTGGCTTAGAAGATCTTTATGCCTATTTCCTAAGTCATGAGGATTAATGTACAAATGGTGTACTTGGGAAATTTTTGAGAAGAAAATGAATATTGAGTAGAGACTTCGAGTTTGTAGACTTCATACCGGGGAGAGATAATGGCTCGATAAAGAGGAAGGTGGCATTTCAAGCAGGGAGTATACTGTGTACCAAAGCTAAATGATGAAGTATAAAGATATTTTACACATCCAGTAAAATTGACTTCGATTGTGGTTAAACATGGGCTTTGAAGCTAGTAAAAGTAATTTACTCGCTTGATGTTGCGTTTCTAGGAAGTTAGGGCTGATGTCCAATATACTCGCTTATCTAATAGCAATATATAATCAAAGCTAGTATAGCCAAGAGCAGTTCCTCAAAAATTTCCCCTGAATTTGAAAAACTATTTGAAGTTCATGTTGCCATAACTTTTTGGATCACTCTCACGGCTCCTGATACACACTGCACTGTCGTCAATTCCCCTTGCGTAACTAATCCTTAGTTAGGAAAATCCTTAGTTAACTGAACATCCTCATTGATATACTTGGAAAGAATAACTTTTTTTTTTCAATATATGAAGTTTATCATCAAATTGGTTTCCATACAACACCCAGTGCTCATCCCAAAAGGTGCCCTCCTCAATACCCATCACCCACCCTCCCCTTCCTCCCACCCCCCATCAACCCTCAGTTTGTTCTCAGTTTTTAAGAGTCTCTTATGCTTTGGCTCTCTCCCACTCTAACCTCTTTTTTTTTTTTTCCTTCCCCTCCCCCATGGGTTTCTGTTAAGTTTCTCAGGATCCACATAAGAGTGAAAACATATGGTATCTGTCTTTCTCTGTATGGCTTATTTCACTTAGCATCACACTCTCCAGTTCCATCCACGTTGCTACAAAGGGCCATATTTCATTCTTTCTCATTGCCACGTAGTACTCCATTGTGTATATAAACCACAATTTTTTTATCCATTCATCAGTTGATGGACATTTAGGCTCTTTCCATAATTTGGCTATTGTTGAGAGTGCTGCTATAAACATTGGGGTACAAGTGCCCCTATGCGTCAGCACTCCTGTATCCCTTGGGCAAATTCCTAGCAGTGCTATTGCTGGGTCATAGGGTAGATCTGTTTTTAATTTTTTGAGGAACCTCCACACTGTTTTCCAGAGTGGCTGCACCAGTTGGCATTCCCACCAACAGTGCAAGAGGGTTCCTGTTTCTCCACATCCTCACCAGCAACTATAGTCTCCCGATTTGTTCATTTTGGCCACTCTGACTGGTGTGAGGTGATACCTGAGTGTGGTTTTGATTTGTATTTCCCTGATGAGGAGCGACGTTGAGCATCTTTTCATGTGCCTGTTGGCCATCCGGATGTCTTCTTTAGAGAAGTGTCTATTCATGTTTTCTGCCCATTTCTTCACTGGGTTATTTGTTTTTCAGGTATGGAATTTGGTGAGCTCTTTATAGATTTTGGATACTAGCCCTTTGTCTGATATGTCATTTGCAAATATCTTTTTCCATTCTGTTGGTTGCCTTTTAGTTTTGTTGGTTGTTTCCTTTGCTGTGCAGAAGCTTTTTATCTTCATAGGGTCCCAGTAGTTCATTTTTGCTTTTAATTCCCTTGCCTTTGGGGATGTGTCGAGTAAGAGATTGCTACGGCTGAGGTCAGAGAGGTCTTTTCCTGCTTTCTCCTCTAGGGTTTTGATGGTTTCCTGTCTCACATTCAGGTCCTTTATCCATTTTGAGTTTATTTTTGTGAATGGTGTGAGAAAGTGGTCTAGTTTCAATCTTCTGCATGTTGCTGTCCAGTTCTCCCAGCACCATTTGTTAAAGAGACTGTCTTTTTTCCATTGGATATTCGGAAAGAATAACCTTAAATGTTATCCTACCAATTTGGATGTTTGAATTTAAAGGGGGACTATAGAAGACTCAGAATAATCCAAGGTCAAAAATAATTACTCTCCAATGGTGATTTTCGGGTAGATAACAGGGTGGATGATTTGGGACAGTTTACCACCTTGCTACTGCTAAACTTCTATAATGTAGCCTGACTTCATGTAAGGTAATCCCTGGGTATCCCTACAGTGGAAAAGAGTGGTATCCTCAACCATTAAAGGTTTATGAATGCTGATTTCTATCATTTATACCGAATTTGACAAAGACTACCTGTGCCCCAACTTATAGCACAAGCAAGTTCCAAAACACAAGAAATGATGATTCAGTACAAAAATGCAATGAGATCACTTGTGCTTAGTGGTTACATATCATAGAACTGCACTAGATTTCTCTCATAAAAATATTCACTTAGGGCCTTGTTTACCTCACAAATTTGTTGTGAGATTAACTAGAGTTATATAACTTGGAAAATGGGAAATTAAAATCACTGTGTAAATGTTATCAGTGTTCCGTCTACTTTATGTAGATTACTGTGATTCCAAGCTATTATACCATATATGTGCTAGCTCGTATTTATTTTATCTACTTTTTCTGCCAGACCCCAGGAAATAATAGTGATCTGTGGTTATTTACAGCAGAAAGAGACACTGGGAAGAATGTGAAGTTGGCAATGTGAAGTTCCACAGATGGAACAAAATAAAATTTCAGAGGATCCCAAAAGATGAAAATAAACCATCACAGAGAATCTGGGGCCGGTGATAGTCAGGAGCCAAGCAGGTAGGCATGTAGCATCCATGTAGATAATCAACCAGTAGGAAATGTTCCAGCTACCAGGATGATGTTGGGACAAAACTCCAATCCTGGGAGGAGATCTGGCGAAGGCCCAGTTATTACAGATTTAAGTTTGAGTTGGTGGAAGGTTGGGGACTGAAGAAAAAATCTGGACCTCAGGATGCAGGCCAAAGTTCAGTCCTCAGAACTTACTGAGATTGGAAACTGAACCACTTGATCTTAGGAGCTTACCTTCTGCTATAGGTCAGGTTTGGTCATGGGAATGGGATGAAGAATGGCATTTGGAGTGCCTGGGTGGCTCAGCCGGTTAAGCATCCGACTTTGGCTCAGGTCATGATCTCAAGGTTCATGGATTTCAGCCCTATGTCGGGCTCTGTGTTAATAGCTCAGAACCTACAGCCTGCATCAGATTCTGTGTCTCCCTCTGTCTCTCTGCTCCTCCCTCACTCACACTCTGCCTCTCTCTCTCAAAAATAAAATAAACATTAAAGAAAATTTTAAAAAAGAAGAAGAAGAAGAAGAAGAAGAAGGGCATCTGAAAAGGATTATCTAGCTATGGCAAAGAGGCATGCAGAAGCCAGGCCTATATTTGGACCAAACCCTTCCTTGGACGTCATAGCCCTCCTTTGTGGTTCTCTTTGTACTTCTATAAATCTTTCCTCTTCTTTCAGAAATGCTATTTTCTCAAACTCAATCTCTGAAACCATATTTCCTGGGTTGAAATTTTCATTTAGTATCGATATGGCTTTGGTCAAGTTTCTTCACCATTCTGTGTCCCAGTTTCATTGTCTATAAAATAGAAATAATAATAATAATATTATTACTGCCCAGGGCTCTTGTAAAAATAACAAAGATACATAAGCACACTGAGAATAGTGCCTGGCACACAGTGAGCGCTATGCAAATGTTTGCCTTGATTGTTATTATCTTTATTTTTAATTTGATTTTTATTTTTTGATAATTTAAAAAATATTGTTCATCTTTTTTATTTTGAGAAATTCATACTTTTTTCTGACTTGGGTCAACCACAAATTTCATACTTGAATTTGTAATCTCAGCTGAAGCTTTGGAGAACAGAAAACCGACACATCAGAATAATGTTCTGAATCTATAAATGTGGTGATAACCTAAGACTCTTTAAAAAGCAATGGGAGAGGCGCCTGGGTGGCTCAGTCGGTTGGGCGGCTGACTTCGGCTCAGGTCATGATCTCGCGGTATGTGAGTTCGAGCCCCGCGTCGGGCTCTGTGCTGACAGCTCGGAGCCTGGAGCCTGTTTCAGATTCTGTGTCTCCCTCTCTCTGACCCTCCCGTGTTCATGCTCTGTCTCTCCCTGTCTCAAAAATAAATAAATAAATAAATAAACATTAAAAAGCAATGGGAGATTTCCTAACACTCTTCTGAATCTGTATACTAGTTCTCAGTTTTGTACCTAGTAATTTTTTTTCAAAGCCCAGAAATTTCACCAGCAGTTCTGAGGCACCTGAGTTTTGAAACAAAAGATGGCATTTAATGTTTTGAGAACCAGAAAGAAACAATTTGTTTTGTTTTGTTTTGTTTTTGGTGATGGCTGCCCACTCAGAGAAGATGCTAACATAGGTAATTGTCCTTGTAGCTGATGGTTTAATCTTTTTAATGTTTGTGATAATGGATCCAGAATTGTGGTAGCTAAAGCAATACACTTTAAGAATACTAAAGGCCATCTTTAAGAATACTAAATTGAAAATACAGAATAGGTGGAAAAATTAATGTGCATTATATATATATATAGATATATAGATAGATAGATATATAGATAGATATTTAAGTTTATTTTGAGAGAGAGAGAGCACACATGTGTGAGCAGGGGAGGGGCAGAGAGAGAGAGGGAGAGAGAGGATCCCAAGCAGGCTCCTTGCTGTCAGCATGGAGCCCGATGCAGGGCTCAATCTCACAAACTGTGAGATCATGACCTGAGTCAAAGTCAAGAATCAGATGTTTAATTGACTGAGCCTCCCAGGTCCCCCGTAATATGTATTTTAAATGAGAGGGGAAAATAACGATCCACAATTTTAAAAAGCAGCAAAATAATGTATATATCACACAACCCAAGAAAACAACACAATATTTCATTAGCTGATAGCTTCTCTTGTTAGTGGAAGTTTATGGTTCTTTAGTTTAAGAAACTATCTTTAACATATGTTTGATCATACAACAGTGACTTTGTATCACTTTCTGTAGAGAAAATGGTAAGTTAATTGAGATTTTTTTTTCCGAACATGGTTAACAAATATTTTTAATGTGTTTATGTTAGAGAAATCACTTTTAGCTTCACAATATATTACTTATAATATATAAATGGATACAGTTTTGTATTGTATGTATTGTATTGTATGATAAACCTCTACAGTGCATTTATGTACATTACAGAGTATACACCTGCCAGTAGAGAATTTCTGCTTTGAGTAAGCACTGATGATACTGTCTGCTTACAGTTTCACATGACCAATAACGGGAAGAATCTTTCACAGACTCACTTCTCATTCTGTACCCTTCTGGTTCTAAACATTCTAAAGCTTGCGTCTCCTCCATTACCCACCGTTGGGGAAATATAACTAGAAACAAAATCTTCCAACCCACAAAGGTTCTCTCCACAAAGGTGGTAGAGAAAGAAAATACTTTTATTATTAAGTAAGCGTTAAACCAGAGTGTGATGCCTGTCACAGGCAACCCACCAAGAGCTTGCAAAGACGGAGAGAAATCTCACCCTTCTATGTGACCAAGCGAACACAATCCATTACATACACACTCTGAAGATAAACAATAACTGGTTCTCAAGTAAGAAGACTTGACAACACCATTTGTAACACAGAGTTCCTCCTAGGCTCATCTGGTGATTGGAATGACCATCTGTGTTAGCTAATTGGCTTTATCCAGAGGAAAAACAATCTTCTTATATCTTTTTGACGGGAGATGGTTTTGTAACTTAGAGTAAGGCACCCAAGGAAGTTAGGCTCCTACCCTCCCACAGAAACTGTGAGATAGAGTACGATTACCCTTGCAGTTTAAGTTTCAAAGAGATGGTTCTCAGGGCCTTGAGAAAGACATTTCTGAGTCATAAAGCCAGCAAAAGGTTTATTTAGCTTCTAAAAAATTTATACACATTTCAAAGAGACAAAGAAAGAAATTATAATTAGATGTGTTCTATAGGAAATGCTCCATAAAAGGGAAAAGAGAGAAGTTCCTTCCCTTATTTTTGATAGGGAGAATTAAGTCTCTTATATTTTATTTGTATTTATCCCTACACCACATATTCCAGTGCTTGCCAGGAAAATCTCTAGTCCTGTTCTTTCGGGTCATGACATCCAAGTGAGTCAACCTGGTGGGCATCCTTGGAAAAGAATTCCTATGGCTATTTTGTTCCCTCATAACAAAATTCTTCATTTGACCCTGGTCTTCTCATTCCCAGAGCACAAAGGCACTCTAGGACAGAGGACAGATCAAGAGAGTGGGCAGCCATGGCTTCTCCTGTATTGGGAACCTCACTGTCTTCTCAAAAATTATCCCACTCATAAGCCAACCCTACCTACCAGATTTCTCACATATGGTGATTTTTTTCCTTCAGAGTTTAGAATGCTTATCTGTAATACACTTCACTCAGGGGTCATCTCAATTTGCAAATGTATAAATATTCCAATTGTGAATGGGCTTTAAATTTGTGCCATCAAGATATATGATCTAACGATCTGATTTAAACATCCAAATATTACAAGATAGATGAGAAGTTTGCTGAGTATTACATAACAAAAGGTTGGTGTAATCAAAACGTATGGATGAGTTCAGTAGGGTGTTATTATATTATTGCAGGGACCTAAAGTGTTCTCATTTAATCAAGATGTCTAACTTAATGTTAAGATGTCTAACTTTTAGTTATTATTGGGGCTGGACTGGTTTTATACAAGAGAAAAAATAAGTTATGAAAAACTGAGACCTTCCCCTCAGAAATAAAAGACAAGGGGAAGGAGAGAGAAGGAGACAGAGAGGACAAGAATGTGTAGTCCTAAAAGGCAGGAGAGAGGAGAGTTCCAAAAAGGAAGTAGTTAGTGGTATTGACTACTACAGATTGATTTAAGGGGAAAAAAAAAAGCACTAAGAAAATCTGTTTGGATTTGAAAGATAATTTAAAAATTTAAGAATAATCTTAGGTATATAAATTCAATAAATTATTAAGTGGAAACTAAATCTCAAGAATCGAAATACGGGCAAAGAAATAGAGGTGAAGTTACATATTATTTAAGAAATTTTGCAGTAAAATGAATCCAAGACACCTAAAGCAGTCAAAATTTTGTTTTGTTTTGTTTTAAGACAGGGAATTATGCCTTCTTTTTAAATTTTTTTTTAATTTTTTAATGTTTATTTATTCTTGACACAGAGAGAGAGAGAAAGGGCCAGCAGGTGAGTGTCAGAGAGAGGGGGAGACACAAAATCCAAAGCAGGCTCCAGGATCTGAGCTGTCAGCACAGAACCCAACACGGGGCTCGAACCCACCAATCGTGGGATCATGATCTGAGCCGAAGTTGGACACACAACAGATTGAGCTTCCCCGGGCACTCCGGGAATTGTGCCTTCTTAAGGAAGAAGAAAAGGAGTCAATTTGGTATGGGAAGGGAGGTGCAGTTGCCAAAGAAAGTAGAAGAGAGATGATAAGAATATCAATAATACAAACAATAAAGCTAACACTAATAATTACACACATAAGTAGGATATGTGATTCTTCTTTCAACTTCTGCTAGAGAAAATCTTCCTTCTCTAGGATTATCATCTTTCCCCTTCCTTATGCTGCTTTCCTTGCTTTTGAACAATCTCATGTCTCTTTAGTTATGAATAGATCATCTGTTGGGTACCACTGCACCTTCCAATTTCCATGTCATTATTTTGGAAGAATCCAATAAACAGCCATGACAAAGTAATCCTACCAGACTAACCTTCCGATCACAAACACATAAGAAAAACTAGACAAAATATATGAAACAACAATTTTCAGGCACTGGACAAGAAGTCAAGGATGGAGATCCATGAGAGAAGGGAAACAAATTAGTTGAGCCCGAGAATAGCCAGGGCTCTCCACCTGGAGGCTTCTACTAGACAATAGTGGAGGGCAAACCCAAGCAAGGCACGGCAGGTGCAGAGACAGAGTTCGGGGTTCAAGGAGGCTGAAGCAACTGAGGGACAGAATACAAAAAAGAAAAACCTTCAGAAATCTGCAAAGGACTAGACAGGGGATTTCAAATAGCGATGGTAAATATGTTCTAAGATTTTTTTTTAATTTATTTATTTTGAGAAAGAAAGAAGGAATGGGTGAGGGGCAAAGAGAGGATCCCAAGCAGGCTCCAGGCTGTCAGCACCGAGCCCGACACAGGGCTCAATTTCACAAACCACGAGATCACGGCCCGAGCTGAAACCAAGAGTGAGACGCTTAACCCACTGAGCCACCTAGGTTCCCCTGAGATTCTTTTTTTTTAATGTGAACATAATGAGGAAAAAAAAAATGGGAGATTAAAAAATAAGTAAATGTAACTGAAGATCACAAAGAAATGAAGTGAAAACTTTACTGGATGTATTTAACAGCTCATTAGGCACTTCAAAATAAAATAATTTGAAGATTAAGTGTGAAACTATCTAAATTACATGTCAGAGAGGGAATAAAAACTAAAAACAAGGGGTGTCTGGGTGGCTCAGTCACATGAGCATCTGACTTCAGATTAGGTCATGATCTCATGGTTCCTGAGTTCAAGCCCTGCATTGGGCTTGCTGCTGTCATCCCCAGAGCTCACTTTAGATTCTCTGTCCCCTTCTCTCTCTGCCCCTCCCCGCTCATGCTTTCTCTCTCAAAAATAAATAGAACATAAAAAAAAAAAAACTAAAAACAATGAACAGAACTTCTGTGGCTTTTGGGACACCATCCAACAATCTAATGTATGTATAACTGGAGGGCAGAAAAAAAATTTTGAAGAAAAAATTCAAAGACATAATGACAAAGAATTTTCAAAATTGGATAGAAAACAAATTCACATGTTCACAAAGCTTGATAAATAGCAAGCAAGACAAGTAAAAGAAAATTACACCTACACGTATCATAATCATATTTCTAAAAATCAATGATAAAAGTTAAGACAATAGGAAATTAAAATAACCCCCCCATACACACACGTTACAATTCATGTTCTATAAATACAGAAGTATACATAATACACTGATGATGTCTCATAAGAAACCATGCCAGCCAGAAGACAATGGAACAAAATCTTTAAACTGCTTGGGGTGAGGGGTGGAGTGGGATAAACTACCTGGAATTCTTTATGCAGTAAATATATCCCTCAAAACGAAGGACATGTAAATATTTTGCACAAAAACTGACAAAAATTTTTTGCCACCAGACCTTCACTGCATGTTAAAAATTGCCTCAAAATGGAACCTACACTTCAACATCTAAGAGAAAGCATGGACAAATCTTTGCAATCTTGCGGTATGCAAATATTTCTTAGATAAGATGCAAAAAAAAAAAAAAAGAACCATAAGAAAAAAAAAGAATAAATTAGGTTTCAAAAATTGTAAATGCTTACATATCAAAATATATTATTAAAAATTATTAGTAAGCCATAAACTGGTAAACAATATTCTCAATATTTTTTCTGACAAAGGACCCATATATAGAATAAAGAACTTTTGTGACAATAATGAAAGGAAAATTAATCTAATTTTTAGGGGACAAAATATTTAAACTAATTCTCTACAAGAATTAAATATATGAAGTCAGTAAACATATAAAAATTTTCTCAGTATCACTAGTCATTACAGAAATGCAAATTAAATTAGCAACAAGAAAGCCCTACCTCTACAATAATGCCTTTTTAAAAAACTGACAATAACAAATGTTGGCAAAGTATGGAGCGGCTAGAACTCTCCTATGTTGGTTGATGGGACTGTAAAATCTCACTGGAGAATAGTTTGGCTCTTTCTTTTTTAATTTTTTTTTTTAACATTTATTTATTTTTGAGACAGGGAGAGACAGAGCATGAACGGGGGAGGGTCAGAGAGAGAGGGAGACACAGAATTTGAAGCAGGCTCCAGGCTCCGAGCTGTCAGCACAGAGCCCGACGCGGGGCTCGAACTCACGGACCGTGAGATCATGACCTGAGCCGAAGCTGGCCGCCTAACTGACTGAGCCACCCAGGCGCCCCTGTTTGGCTCTTTCTTAAAAAATTAAACCTACCCTTACTTCACACTCAGAAAATTCATCTAAAATCTGTTCACCTAAAACAAATAAAAACATATGCTCACAAAAAGATTCCCACATGAGTGCTCACCACAGCTGTATTCATATCATCAAAAGTGAACCAACTCAAAAGCTCATCAATCATTAAATGAATAAATAAGGTGTGGTTTGTTCCTAGAATATGGAATATGTAGGGAAGGAAAACTTTTCCTCTCTTCCCTTCTAGTTTCTTTGGCTCGTCTAATAATTGAATTGATATTAAGACAGATCAAGGGGAGGAAAAAAACAAATTTCAATTTTGTATGTCCAAGAACTCATAGAAATATAAGACTCAAAGAAGTGACCAAACCAGGCAGCTTTTAGATCTTTTAGACAAAGAAACAATAAATTTGTGAGGAACTGACAAGACAGAAAAGTTTGGGCTTCGGGAAGTAAACTGGTAAAGTAACAAGGTTTGTTTATAAAGCTTTCTTGGCCCTAATTTCTCTATCTCTGGTAGTTAGGATGTCTCTCTTCCTCCTGGTTCAAAGAGGGTACACTTCTCATGGGAGATTTCTTTCCTGCTTTCAGGGAGACCAAGAAAGGTCAGAGTTTCCTTCACACATTGGTTGCTTCTTAAGTAACTTTAATTTAAAATAATCAATATGCCAAAGTATTGTATTTTGGGTCAACTGCCCTGAACCTTATCAAATACTACTCAGCAGTAAGAAGGAATGAACTTTTGGGGCTCCTGGGTGACTCAGTTGATTAAGGATCCGACTCTTGATTTCAGCTCAGGTCATGATCTCATGGTTTGCAAGATCGAGCCCCATGTCAGGCTCTGTGCTAATAGCAAGGAGCCTGCTTGGGATTCTCTCTCTCCCTCTCTCTCTAACCCCTCCCCTGCTCATGCACATGAATGCACGTGCTTGCTCTCCCTAAATAAATAAATAAATAAATGGAAAAAACATTTTTTAAAGGAATGAACTTTAAATTTTTTTTTTATTTTTTACATTTATTCATTTTTGAGAAACAGAGTGAGACAAAGCGTGAGCAGGGGAGGGGCAGAGAGAGAAGAAGGAGACACAGAATCTGAAGCAGGCTCCAGGCTCTGAGCAAGCGGTCAGCACAGAGCCTGACGTGGGGCTCGAACCCACAAACTGTGAGATCGTGACCTGATCCAAAGTCGGACGCTCAACCGACTGGGCCACCCAGCCGCCCCAGGAATGAACTTTTCATATTTGACAATATGGATGAATTTCAAAAATAGTTTGCCAAGCGAAAGTATCCGGATACAAAAAAGTATACCTACTGTATGATTTCATCCATATAAAATCATACAAAAGTCAAGACTAATCTGTAGACGTAGAAATCAGATCAGTGGTTGTTGGGATGGGAGAGAAGGTGTTGAGGTAGACCAACAGAAAGTGTGCACAAAAGAACTTTTTGGAGTGCTGAGGACGTTCTAAATCTTAATTTAAGGTGTGGTTCCATGGGTATACACATCTGTCAAAACTCGCTGAACTATATACTTAAAATGTCTGCATTTTCTTCTATGTAAGTCCACCTCATTAAAGTCTTTCTAAATTACAATTCCAGCTCTATTTTCCTGTTTTGTAGAGTGTCCCCCAACAATGAGCGGCGCTTGCTATCTCCATCAACTGTCTGCTGACCCTCAAGAGTTCAAAACCCCATCTTTTCACTTATCACCATAAGATTCTATGCTGTTCACTCTTGCATTTCTGCATACCTGGCTACTTTTCACGTTACTAATCAAATTTCCTACCCTTAAGCCAACTTAGTTCATTAGAGGATCCCATTTAATTATTAAGAAACCACTGATTTTTCTCCTGGCAGAAACTAAGAAATTCAAGATCTCAACCCCATGGATTCTCAGATTTTGGTGAATTATTTCAGGAGTGGAGGCATGACTGGTACCAATGAGAATTTAGAAAGCTGCAATGTCTCACCCTGACTTGTGAATAAACTTTTAGCGAGACTTTCTTTTCTCCTGGGAGTCTCGGGAGCACTTCCATGGAGACTAATGTCCCAGAGGAAGCTAGGAAAGTGCCCCACTAACAAATCATTATTTTGAGAGAAGAAACCTTGACCTAGTGTGAACTGATCTATGAATCACTTTCAAAACAATTCTCTTAAACACTGAAGCAATCTTGCCATTTCTTGAAAGCTTTATGAATAGAAGTCGGCAATGCATGACAGCACTTACCTTAAATTCTAGAAAGAGAGATGCATTTTCCTAATGCAAAAAAGAAGGAACTTTTCTGTTTCAATTCTGTGGCCTTATAAGAGTCTCCTTTTCTTTCAGTCCACATGTGGGCAAGCATGCACCTCAGGACCAGAAGTGTTTCCTCGGGAATCATTAGTGCTTGTGAGTATTTCTTTGCTACAGAGAAGCAAAGAGTACTGTTTGGGGTGAAGTTTTGCTTTTCTCTAGAATGAAAAGCTACGGCTAGCCTTGCTGCCTTGAAGCCTTCAAATGAATTCCAATAAATGAATCTCAGTCTCATACAGAAAAGTCATAACCCTGACTTGGACCAGCACACAGTCTTAATTTACTGCATTTTACCCAGAACCATAAATCCTTGGAATGAATTTCAGACTGGCTATCTTTATTTGCATCTCAGTATTGCACAGAATCACAGTAGTGATTCTTTTTTTTTTTTTATGTTTATGTATTTATTTTTGAGAGAGGGGTGGGGAGCAGAGAGAAAGGGAGACAGAGAATCCCAAGCAAGCTCCATGCTGTCAGCACAGAGCTCGATGCAGGGCTCGAACTCACCAACGGTGAGATCATGACCTGAGCCAAAATCAGGAGTCAGACACTTAACTGACTGAGCCACCCAGGTGCCCCACTCCAAGTAGTGATTCTTGATGCGTTTGCCTTTGTGGAACTGATAGAGTATAATCCAGGTTCCTCTGCTGGAAGGTCACACACTACTGGGCATCTTCACATTGACTACATGATCAAAGTTGAAAAATTCAAGAAATTGCCCCCTATCAAAAGTTAAAAAGACAAAATGAATAAGCAAACAAACGATGAGGCTTGGGACACATTGCCCTTAGCCCAAATCAAGAAAAGATACATGTTAATATTTTTGTACTTTTTGGGGCGCCTGGGTGGCTCAGTCGGTTAAGCATCTGACTTCAGCTCAGGTCGTGATCTCACGATTTGTGGGTTTGAGCCCCACATCGGTTCTGTGCTGACAGATCAGAGCCTGGAGCCTGCTTTGGATTCTGTGTCTCCCTCTCTCTTTCTCTGCCTGTCCCCTGCTCATGCTCTGTCTCTCTCTTCCAAAATAACTAAACATTAAAAAAAATTTTTTTAATATTTTTGTACTTTTTTTCTTTTGAGACTATGAAAAGTTTGAGAAAAATGAAGGATGCTTGATTGCAACAACATAGCTCAGAAAAAATGATTCAACTGTGCCTCAAACCCTTGAGCATTAAGTGGGTTAAGAAAGCTCTCTGTGCTCACTCTGGAGATCTGGGAGAATAATTAGAATGCAGTAAGAAACTCATATCCCTGATTAGGGATAGACAGAAGAGCAGAAAGGTTTACATGCAGCAAAATTTACATAAAAGCTGGAAGCCGAAGCGGACTTGGAGACAAATTATTTAGCCAACAGTCCTTGTTATGTGTCTAGCCTTTGAAATAGAGCAGTAGCATTTCATAAACATACGCATGTATCAGTCTATGTAAACTCATAGGTACCTGGGGATACAATGTCAACAAACTATCCATTTATATAATCCTCCAGAAAATATCTCTTGAGGGCTTATTTTATGACAAGCCCATACTTAAGCCCTACAGATATTATTGCCCTACAGATATATATCGCTTACAACCTTAAAGTTTATGGAGGAAGCCAAACAAACTATAAATAAAATTTTGTAAGCGTTCAGATATGGAAATGTCCAGGGGGTCACGGAGGGTAGGAGTAGCACTGGAACTAGATTGGAGATGGGAAGTCAGGGAAGGCTTCCCATGACATGGGTCCTTAGCTGAGGTCTAGACTTCACATAGGACTTAGCCAAATGCTGGAAGAGATTGGGGGAGGGTATTCTAGGCCAAGGGAACAGCACACAGTGATTAGGTGATGAGAGAGCTGATGACACCTTCAGGGAACCAGAGCAGGGATCAGCAAACTGTTGCTGTAAAGGGCCTGATTCTGAGTAGTTTAGGCTTTGGGGGCCCTATAGTCTCTGCTGCAACTATTCAACTCTGCCATTGCAGCACCAACGAATTAGTGTAGTTCCAGTGAGATTTTATGTACAGATAGTTAGCCAAACTCTAAACTTGGGTAAGTCAATAAGCACAGAGCATGGAATGGGGAAAGAAAAAGGAAAACGGCAGATCAGTCTGGAAGATTGGGTAGGGTAAGACCAGATCATCAACGGTCTTGAATGTCACACCAAGGATTTTGGATGCTACCCTCAAGGTTCTGAGAAGTGCCCTACCTGTTAGCTTATCAGAAGTGCCTGAACAGGCCTGACTCCCAGCTTCAGCTCAAGCTAGATTCTATGCTTTAGTTCTATTTCACAAACTTCGGGCCTTGTCTGGAATGCATTCTTCCTCCCTGTCCCACTCTCTTTTCCTATTGAACTCCTTTAGACTCGGCTGAGGCACCTCCTTCTCTGGAAAACCTTCCCTAACGTCTGCCAGGCTGGGTAAGGGGTCTCTGCTGGCTGTTCCTAAAACAACCTGCGCACAACTCCATAGGATCACTCCCTGCACTATATTGTAATTATTATACATGGTCTCTCTCTCCCTATCAAATGATAAACTCCTTAATCCTCTAGTAGGACTTGGAACATAAGAAGCTCTCAACAAATGCCTATGCTATTTATAGGTCCAATTCTCCAAATTGTGGAATGTTTAGCGCTTAGAAAATTTGTATTAACCGGGAGAGAATGCCATTCTCCTCTGAGTGCAAAATGAAGATAAATCTATATCTACCCTATTTGGAGGGACCAGGCTCATGGCCGGTTATACTGGCCATTAGTACACATTCAAATGCTTCTCCGTCTCTTACAGCCTTCATGGGAAATAACCGAAGCTTGTGACATTATAGGCAAAAAAAATAATCCTTTCCTGGTGTAGAAAAGAGGTGGGAGGAAATGGGAGTATTTTTCTCCCTTAGGCTCTCAGAGAATTCTTGTTCTCTAATATGGGGATAGAATTAATCCTCATATCAATGAACTGTGAGCTTCTTCTCTCAGGCTAAGTTTCTCATACTTTGAAAATGGGGCAATTCATTTCATAGCAATGTACCCTACCCATTGCAAAAAAGAACCACGTAGAAGAATATCCTCAATAGGATAGGAAGTAGATTTACTGTTTTCTAGTGAATTTTAATAGAACAGGAAGAAAAAATTCTCAGCTTATAAATTTTCATATGCAAATAGGAATGCTTCGGTTAGTATGGACAGATACTTAGTCATAAAGGAAGGTTTTGGTAGGAATGTACTTGCCAGGATCCAGTTTGTTATCCTAAGCATTTGCTAGCCTTTTTACTTTTTTAGGTTCGTGTTTAGGTTTGTGGGTATTTGTGTGTGTGTGTGTGTGTGTGTGTGTGTGTGTGTGTATCTTTATCCAGTGTACATTTATTAGGTACTTCTGCATATTAGGCCCTAATTCAGCTGGTCTTGGCATTTTGGTTTTTTTTTTTAATTTTTTTTTTAATGTTTATTTATTTTTGAGACAGAGTGTGCATGGGGGAGGGGCAGAGAGAGGGGGAGACAGAGAGTCCGAAGCAGGCTCCAGGCTCTGAGCTGTCAGCACAGAGCCCGACGTGGGGCTCCAACTCACGCACCGTGAGATCCTGACCTGAGCCGAAGTCAGGTGCTCAACCGACTGAGCCACCCAGGTGCCCCAAGGCATTTTGAATTAAAGCTTAGTGCATTTTCCTACTTGCTAAGCAGTTCTCTTCATTTAGTTTGAATATTTTTTTAGTCTCCTTTGTTACAAGTCTGAACTAGAATTTGGAAGTGGATTCCTGAGAAAACATCTGTTCTATTATCTAAGTTGTATTTCACCACTAATATATAACAGCAAGGATTTTTAGTTGTATAAATACACACACAGAGACATGGGGGGAGCTGCAAAATCAGCTTTCTTAAACATATTTGTAATATAAATGGATAGTTTCTTTTCAAATATAATAGGAAAGTGTGGATTCACTTCTTATGAACCCACAGCTCAGTTTATGCAGACATACCGTTATGTATACTTTTTTTTTTAATTTTTTTAATGTTTATTTATCTTTGGCACAAAGAGAGAGACAGAGCATGAGCGGGGGAGGGGCAGAGAGAGAGGGAGACACACAATCTAAAGCAGGCTACAGGCTCCGAACTGTCAGCACAGAGCCCGACGTGAGGCTCAAACCCACAGACTGAGAGATCATGACCTGAGCCGAAGTCAGACGCTCAACAGACTGAGCCACCCAGGTGCCACTCGTTATGCATACTTTAAATAATAATTTGGGGTGTTCTATGTAAGTGATGAATCACTAAATTCTAGTCCTGAAACCATTATTACGCTGTAAATTCACTAAATTGGATTTAAATAGAATAAAAAATAACAATAATATGGATTATTGACAGCTAAAGCACATTGCAACGGTTATTCTCATAGCTATACATGGATGGAAAACTACTTTTCCACTCATCAAGTATACTAAGTACTTTCAAAGTCCATTAGGTGCTGGTTTAGTCGACCAAAGGATAAACCAAATCATGAGTAAGGAAGGAGGGCTTAGGGTGTATATGTGTATGTGAAGGAGGGGGAGTGTCCTGAAGGATCTTAAATGGAATCAGAGTCCTCCTTTTCTTTCTTTTTCTTTTTTTTGTCCAAATTAGTATGAGATTCTAAAGAGCTACTTTCTTGCCTGTCTTTCTAGAGAATCAAGGGACATGACAAATGGTACGACCATCACAGAGTTCATCCTTCTAGGCTTTCCTGATACCCAAGGACTACAAATCCCTCTCTTTCTCGTGATCTTTTGCAGCTACATATTAACCCTTGCAGGCAATGGGCTCAAAATCGCCATTGTCTGGGCCGAGCCCAGGCTACAAATACCAATGTGCTTCTTCCTTTGCACCTTGTCCTTCCTAGAGATCTGGTTCCCTACCACGGTCATTCCCAAACTATCAGAAACGTTTGTGGTGGCAAGAACAGCTATCTGCATCCCCTGCTGTCTTCTTCCACTTTTTCCTGGGAACCGCCGAGTTATCTTCATTGTCATGTCTTTTGACCATTACCTGGCCATCTGCAAGCCCCTTCGCTATCCCACCACTATGACCAGCAACCTCTGCCTGCAACTTGCCCTGAGCTCCTGGGTGGTAGGCTTTACCATTGTCTTTTGTCAGATGCTACTGCTTATCCAGTTGCCATTCTGTGGCGACAATGTCATCAATCATTTCTACTGTGATGTTGGTCCCATTTTGAAAGCAGCCTGCACAGACACAAGCATTTTGGAGCTCCTGGGTCTTTTGGCGACGGTCCTGGTGATCCCAGGGTCACTCCTCTTCACAGCGATTTCTTATATCTGTATCCTGTCCACCATCCTACAGATCCCTTCAGCCACTGGCCAACAGAAGATTTTCTCGACCTGTGCCTCCCACCTGACAGCAGTCTCCCTGCTCTATGGTGCCGTTTTGTTCATGTACCTGAGACCCACAGCACACTCTTCCTTGAAGATTAATAAGGTGGTGTCAGTGCTAAATACTATCCTGACACCCCTTCTGAATCCCTTCATTTATACAATTAAAAATGAGGAGGTGAAAGCAGCCCTAAGGAAGGCAATGGCTTGTCCAAAGACTCATCATCCAGAGGAAAACATGCGACACATCAAATGAACTTAAGGCAGATACAAAAATTAAATGTGAAAGAGGACTGTGGAGAAGATGAGGATGTGAAAGCAAACTATGATGGTAAACCTTCCGTGTAAGGATTTGTTCCATATAAATGAACCACGAGTCCTCCTTCAAAAGAAGGGACCGAATTCTCCAACAAGGAAATCCCAGAATACCTTCTGATGCATGAAGTGCCACTAAGGACTTTCTCAATTGTAAGCTGAAAGTAGAAACCACAGAAGTCAAGGACAAGTGTCAGTAACTTTTTTAAAAAATGTAAGGAATCCCGTCTCCCTCTTTGTTTACAGTAACTCCCTTCGCCTCATCTCCTTGTCAAAGGCATGAAGCATTCTCAGTACTGATCTTCTTCATAGTAGAAGTCTCACGTAGTCTCCTAATCAATTGTAATGGTCTTTCAAAAATGTTTCAAATAAACCACGGTTTTGTTTGACAATGTCTCAAAAAGGGGACTTTCATCTTGATATAATACAAATGTTTACATACACCTAAGGGTGTTTATTCCTAGATAATACCAAAACTTGAGGGCATGATATGAAAATTTCACTTTGGATTAGGTCAGTTCCTATGCTTCAGTAGGGGTAGGCCGAGTGCCTAGGAAACCAAAAGAAGTCTGAGAGACAATATACTATGAAGGCTTTCCTGCTGGAAAATTCAGCCCCAAGGTTCCATTAAATACAGAGTTTGCATGTGAGGTTTTCACAGAAGGTCCTCAAGGTAAATGATACACCTATAATTGTTTTAACCATTTTCTTGGGCAAGACATTTGACAGAAAAGTTTTTTATAGAATGACGACGCAGGTAAGTCACAGTTCATAATAATGAGTGTCACAGATGCTTCTCTTCCGACAGCAAAGAAAGACTATCATTAAAAGCCCATTAAAGTGTGATTTTTAAAAACAAGGATTATTGCACATTTCTTTTAGTACTGAATTGAAAATTGCAAAGCAAAATAAAGTGTAATGAGGTGAAAATGCTATTATCTCAACTGCCTGATCTGATTTTATCTTACAGAGGAGCTGTCTTGGGGCTGGGCAGGTGAAATTGGTCATTTGAAGGCGAAGAGAGAGATCCTAAGGACGAATATTATCAAGAGCCCTATCGTCAAAAGAATGGTTTAAATGGCCCTGAGTGAGAAAATCCGGGTAATGACTAAGTGCTCCTCAGAGAGGAAAATGGCACAGAAAGTAAAGAGAGGAGAAATGAGGCAGAAAGATGAACGTAGCTGAAAAGTCTGTGGGAAGAAGCCAGTGGAAATTCTCCACAGTTGAGGAGCCTACAGAACATTTGAAAGATGGAGATGCTTATACTCAATCTGAGGCCACATTTCTGTGCTGTTAAACTGTTTTCCCCTTCAACCTTCAGTAAAGTCTTCTACGTTAGCTAATGTATTATAAAACGGGATGTGTATGTCACACGCACTGGTGTATGGGTGTGCTGTATGTGTAAGGAAGAATTGAGTTTCTTGTCTGGAATGATGTGGTTTGAATTAGAGACAGCCCATAGACAAGCTCACAGCAATGGCCCCAGAATATGTAGAAATTTCAGGAAGAACTCCAGACTTTCATTGGCTTGGGTATGGCTCTAGGTAACCTAGATCTAGGGGAACTGAGACGCAGGGCTCATGTTATTAGTTTAAAACCTGTTTAAAAAACTGCTTTTAAGTTGCACAAATATTAGTTTTCCTGGGTCTGGCCTATTGCTTTAAGAGTTACCTGCGTGACGGCCAGACAGAGGGTAACATAAAACACCTTGACAAATATTTTTTTTTTTAATTTTTTAGCGTTTATTTATGAGAGAGTTAGAGACAGGGCGTGAGTGGGGGAGGGGCAGAGAGAGAGGGAGACACAGAATCTGAAATAGGCTCCAGGGTCTGAGCTGTCAGCACAGACCCTGACTCGGGGCTTGAACCCACGAACGGTGAGATCATGACCCGAGCCAAAATCCAGAGTCTATCCGACTGAGCCACCCAGGCTCCCCAAAACCCAGATTCCTTTGTAAAAAAAATCTTTTTAATGTTTATTTATTCTTGAGGGAGAGAGACAACACAAACAGGGGAGGGGCAGAGCAAGAGGGAGACACAGAATCTGAAGCAGGCCCCAGGCTCTGAGCTGTCAGCACAGAGCCCGATGTGGGGCTTGAACTCGGTTCATGACCTGAGCCGAAGTCGGAGGCTTAACGGACTGAGCCATCCAGGTGCCCCTAGACAGATCCTATAAAGGAGACAAGAACAAGTGTGAGAGTGCCACCTGGCTCCAATTCAGGAAATGCAAAATAGACACCATTTATTCACGCATGATGATCACGTTCTATGGATGTATTGGTATCATGTACTAAGTGATGTGCCAGGTACTGATTCTGTTGAAAAAAACCATTTTTTGTAGTCTGCCAGAAAATCAGTTCTAGGAATTGGAAATACCAAGAGTTGGAGAAGCCTATCCAACAAAGAAGCTCCAACAACCTGAACATCAAGAATGAAATGAGCTGCGAGACTTCTAGGCAGCCCTGCCTTAGATCTTCACCAACATGGTCCCACCAAAGCCCCCAAGGAGTGTGTTGTGTACGTCTATTGCCTGCAGCAGCTGGAGTGTTGTTCTGAGGAAAAGGAGCCACGGCCGCAAAGACAACATGCCAGAACTTGACCTTCACATTGTCCCTTGTTTCTTAAGGCTCTAGAGCCCAAATCTCTTCCCCAAATATACATACCCCAGCTTTCTCCAACAGAATAAGAATTCATCCAAACAATATCATAAACAACCTCTTACTCAGATCCCTGGGTATTAATTATTTTTCTACTGCTGGTAACTCTAATGACAAGGTTGAGCTCATGCATACATCTGAGCCAAATCCTTGACAATGAGCCCTTGAGTTCATTTGTTCCCGAAAACGTACACACTTAATTTAAGCAGTTGTTTCCATGATGCGTTCCATAATACATTCGTTATTAAAAGCAGGGCTCAAGTATTCAAACTGGGGGAGATACAGAGTTAGACAAGGTTGAGCAGTTTCCTTCACCACTCAATTTCTCAGAATTTTTAACACTATGTTGAAAAAAAAATTCTAACTCCCAAGCTTATGCATATAAAACTGACTGTTAGATCATCTCGGTTTTACTAAAAACTGTGCCCACTGTTTACTGATGTAAACCAGAGCAATGACCACTTTAAAAGGAGACTTTACAATCCTCTCCTTAACCAATCAAATGGTGGCCTCACGATCCTGCTTTATCTGGGCAAAACTTCCGTTCCTTACCCAATGTAGCCCTTCCCTTTTAACTCAGAAAGACCAAAGTCACTTTTGAGCAATACAGCTCTCCCTTACCTGTCAAGTAATAAATTCAGCCTTACTTTTCCAGTTCTAACGATTTTCACATGCAGTAGAAACCCCCACGAGGAAGACATGCCTTTCCAAAGCTTACCCAGCTACAGACCACTTTTTTTCAATGTGCCTTAGACGAAAGATTTCCCACTATCTCTGTTAAAGTGCATCTAACGTCATTTATGTTTTTATCAGGCTGTTATAATTCCATTACATTCATAAGTGACCAACCTACTTAGATGTAAAATTTTATTTTTTTTTAATTTTTTTTTAACGTTTATTTATTTTTGAGACAGAGAGAGACAGAGCATGAACAGGGGAGGGGCAGAGAGAGAGAGGGGGACACAGAATCCGAAGCAGGCTCCAGGCTCCGAGCCGTCAGCACAGAGCCCGACGCGGGGCTCGAACTCACGGATTGTGAGATAGTGACCTGAGCCGAAGTCGGCCGCCCAACCGACTGAGCCACCCAGGCGCCCCAAAATTTTAAAACTCCCATACAAGAAAAGCTGAAGTACAATAACACAAAGAATTGGAGATAATCACGTATTTACCTAAGTATCTAGTTCCTGACCAAGTGGCTCACCACCGCTTTAAACCACATATTCTCCTTGCAAGTTTAAATGACTCCAATTATAAAAGTCCCATTTACACATAACCCTTCCAGAACTATCCGATTTCTGTACCTGGTATTCAGCTAGTCTTGGCCCGAACAATTCAAAGAGTAGAGCTACGCACACTCTCAGATGAGCCCACTCTACTAACTACTCCTACCATTTCTTTGATTTTTGGAAAATGGGCTCTCTCTTCCAAGTGCAGAAACAACCCAAATTCTTAGTTTTCCTAAGAATTAGTTCTTTACTCTTCATCAGATATTGTTTAAAAAAAAAAGAAAAAGAAAAGAAATAATAACCGAATGCCCCCATCTCCACATTATGGCTTTAGTCCAAGCACTTGACCTATAATAATAACTCTGTAAATCCACCTTTCCACATCCAGTCTTGGACCCCTTCATTCTCATCAGAGGCCGAAAGGATTTTATAAAAATGTATATCTAATCATGTCACTTAATTAAAATCCTTCAGTGGCTTCCCATTAACTATAGCAGGCAATGCTTACATTAGTCCATAAGACTAAATATATAAGAGACAATATACTATGAAGGCTTTCTTGCTGGAAAATTCAGCCCCAAGTTTACATTAAACACAGAGTTTGCATGTGAGGTTTTCACATAAGGTGAATGACCTTTGGCCCATCAGATCTGATCCCTCTTCACAATATTAGGTCCATCTTACACATTTCTCTATTGTTCTCTGGCCCTAGACACACTATCTTTCTTTCAATTTCTCCAAGCTCTTCCCCAAGCTCTTTCCCACCTCGGGACCCTTGCTTACACCCTATTTCCCATTACTTCAAACATTCTTTCTTGCTCATCCCACTTCTCACTCCCATCCCCAATCTCAGCCTGCCCACTCATCCTTCAGAATTCTGCTCAAACGTTACTACTCCAGAAGGCCTCCCCTGACTGCTTCTCTACCAGCACCACCATCAGGATGAGGACCTCCAGTTACAAGCTCTCATAACATGCCGTACCTCTCCTTGGTAGAAAGTCTCACAATCACAAGTAAGTTATTTAAAACTCTGTTTCTTTCCTCCCAAACACACATACCACATGAAAGTCAGCTCCATGAAGACAGATATTACAACATTTCTGTTGCCCATTATATTCCACACACCTATCACAGTGCCCTGCAATCGTAATTCCTCACTAAATAAGTCACTGATGAAGGAAGGACCAGACTGAACAGTTTGAGCCGCGCGTCAGGCTCTGTGCTGACAGCTCAGAGCCTGGAGCATATATTAAATGATTAGTATCAAGAATATGTAACATCTAACGATAAGAAAAAAATCCATCTGCGAAACAGGCAAACTCAGAGGAAGACTACAAATCACCAATAAACGTACAAAGAATGTTCATCTTCATTCTTAATCACGGAAAGGAAAGGTAAAACAATGAGACATCACTTCTTACCCATTTTGCAAGTTTAGCAAGCAGTGGCATGGAAACAGGAGGAAACTATTCTTATATATGGCTGTTAAGATTACAAACTGATATAGTCTCTGGGAAGTTAATTTGGTAGTATCAATTGAATACATACAACCTATGACCCAGCAATACTTTTTCTCTGTCCCCAAGTAACATTTGCATATATGCACCAAGATGTTTATTATGGCATTGTTTATGACAGCAGCAATTATGAACAACATATATTATCCATAGGCAAATGGCTATTCACACTAAAGGATGTTATGCAAAAAGCAGAAGGAATAAAGGATACCTGTATGTGCTATGAACAGGCCCAATACTAGGAGAAAATAGCAAATTGAGGAATCCAACATGAGTCCACACATATACGCATATGCGAACAAAATAATATTATGTGATTTCTATGAATACGTATGTGTATTGTATGTAAAAGCACAGAAAAAAGTCTGGAATGTAAATGCATAAGAATAAAGATTTGGTGAGAGAGATGAGGAGGCCAGGATTAGTAAAAGGTCATTAGCTTTATCTGCAATGTTTGAAATGGTTAGAAAAACATTTATGTATCATTTATGACCTGAATATTAATACTTAAAAATATTAAATGAAATATAGACTGAAAACACGTGGCACACAGTAGGCCTTCATGAATTGTACATTCCTGTCCCTCCACCACAGGTAATGAATACCTTGGGTTCAAACACGGTAGACTGATCCCAGCGCCGTGTCCCATGAAATGCAATGTGTAAGACATAGTAGGGAGAGAGAAGGTCCTCCCGTGGCACATGGAGAGTGGTGACTTGGGGGCTAAAGGGACAGATAGTAAAAAGGAAAATAGATGCAGGCAGAAACGTCACTGACAGAGACAACCTGAGCAAAGGAGATCGGGGAAGTCAGTCTTAAAGAAACACAAAGACGTGTCCAAGGAAACCAGAAAAGAACAGGATGCCACAACTATTCTCAGCAAGCTTCTGCTGCGTTCCAAAGAGTTCACGTGCAATATTTCCCTTCGCTCTCGGAGCAAGGGAATGGTTACACCCATTTTAGATGGACCCTGAGCTTCGGAGAGGTTGGAAGGGTTCGCCGGAGGCCCCACAAATGGTGGCCAGCGCAGGAGCCAAACTCAAAACTGCTGTTAGCAACCGTGCTTCGCGGACAATCAAGAAAAACGAGTAGACGCATAGACGCCAAAATCAAAGCAAAGATCAAAAACAGAGAAAAGCCTGCGTGTGTGCAAACCGAGGGCTGCGGGCCGCAGGAGCGGGGCGCGCGGGCGGAAGGGGTCCGGCCCCGGGCTTTCCCCCGCGACTCTCTGGGTCTCTTCCTGCGCGGCGCCCACAGAGACACCAAACCTCCCGGCGCCTAGAAGGGCTCCAGCCGCGAGGAGGCGGGGCCAAGCGCAGCTTCCGGTTCCGGGCGCAAAGGCCCCACGTGTTCCGACCCGCCAGGCCCCGCGCGGCTCGGATCCGGCGGCGCTGCTTCGGCCGGGAGTGGGTGGGGGAGAAGCCGGGGCAGGGGAGGAGCCGCCGGAGCAGTCGGAGCCGTGAGTGCTGAGGGGCTGGGCCGGGCCGGGCCGGGCCCGATCGCGCTGAGCCGGGCTGGGCAGGGCGGGGAAGAGAGGGAGAGGTCGGAGACCCCGCCCCCCCCCCCCCCCCCCCCCAGAGTCTGGGGAAATCGCACTGTCCTGGAGAAGGGGCGGCGGCAGTATAGTGAGGGGGCCGAGGCGTAGTGGTCCCCGGGGCTCCTGGTGGCAGGAGCGAGAACCTCCGGGGACGCGGATGGCGCTTTGGGCTTCTTTCGGTGCAGCCACCGCCCTCCGCCCCCTCCTGAGGCCTGCAGAAACGCAGTTAGTTCGTACCTCCCATTGCTTCCGCGCCAACTGGCCCCCCGGAACCGAGGGAGGAGTGGTCTAGGCCCCTTTAGTTCCCGTAGCTTTTTCTCACCCAGTCTTTCAGATTGTTAGAGGCCCCCCCACAGCACCCCCCGGCAGGCTCCTGGCCCGGGCAAGCCCCATCTCTTTCCACCACCAACCCCCCCCCCCACACACACACACATACACACACACACACACACACACACACACACTCACCCATGATCTTATCACCCTTGGACATCGTCTGGCTTGTGGCTTTTCAGCCCCCACTGTGACCGACCCCAAGCTTCCCCTCAAGCTAGTAGCTTCTGTCTCCACTTGCAACTTCCCTGCCCCCAACCCCTAACAGCCAGTTTTGACACTTCTGAACACCACCGTTACCCTCCGCAGGAGTACATAGGCCTCTGCTGCTTGTCCGGTTTGACCAAAAGTTTGTTAGTTTGTATGCCATGGATCCGCCCTCTCAGGTGTAAGGCGAATTTTTGTTTTTCTGGGCGTTAGATATTCTTGTGTCCCAGGCGCTTTGATTTCCTTGTCTGTCATGGGTAGGCTCCTAACCTTAGCGGTTTTTTGACCACCTGGGTCCTGGAGAGCACTGCCACATCCAGGCTTTCCCTTGGAAGTTAGGGTTAGAACTGTTACTCTTTCTCTGTCCACACTTGGCAGGTGACACTCAGGGCAGCCTTACTCAGGAGCCACAGAAAGCTAGTGGAGTCCTCCTTCTCCCCCCACCTTCTCTCCCAAGTTGCCCCATGGGCCTTGATCCAGAAAGCCACTTCAGAAAGGCTGTGAGGAAGGCACTGGGAGGCATGTTGGTGGGAAGTATGTGTCAGCCAAGCAGTTAGGGTTTAGGGTTTGGGGCCATTTGTTTTGGGTGACTTTCTGCTGGGACTCTTCTAGCGTCAGAGGGAGGAAGGGGATATTTCCTCTTTGGACCAGATACCTGGGATTCATCATCTTTCCCCCACTTTCTCCTCCAGCTATACCCCTTTTGCACTCTTAAGCACTATTTTGCAGTAGACAGTCATTTCAAGGGCACAGCAAGGTTTACATGATGTGAGGGACTCTTGGGTGTTACAAGCGGTACAGATGAGGTAAGTTACAGGTTTACAACATTTTTTCCCAGTTAATTTGGCACAGGCAGAAAACAACAGTCCTAGGCTCTTTTGGCTTTTGCAAACCCTCCTTTAAATTTGGCCAGCACTGGAAAAGTTGGATCCTTTCTGCTTGAACCTCAGCTTTACTTCCTTTGCCTTAGGTACCGGCTCTCAAACCTATCAGGCGTCTTAAGCACCTGAAGGGAGGGTCTGTTGAACAGATGGCCCCCACAGTTTCTGATCATAGGGCGGGGCCAGGGCTTGAAAATTTGCACAGTTCGGACAAGTTTTTAGGTGTTTGTGCTGCTGGTTTGGGTTTCTCAAACTGAGCACCGCTGCCCTTGGCCAATCTTCACATAAGCGGTGCAGTGGTTTGGGCGATCAAAAGACCTGTGTGTTTACCTTCTGCACTAGAAGCTAGTAATATGATCTTGTGTGGATAACTTAACCACTGAGTTCTTTCGTTTTTAAAATTAAGAATGTGAGCTTAAAAAAAAAAAAAAAACCCTCCAAATGCTAGTTATCTTATGCCAACTGGAAGATGAAATATTGATGAGTTTTTCCCTTGATTTTCTTAATTCTCTTGTTAGGAGCTTCCATATAGCTTGTATCCATATTTAGGTTTTTGCTGTGAGTCGCTAGTGCGCTGAAGTCCTGCTATACCTTAACTACTTATTAAATTCTTTAAGGTCAGAGCCAGTGTTTTGCTCGTCTTTCTCTGCCCTGCACCTTGAGTTGTGTGGGATGCACCATTGATGCTCAGTAGATACTTGGAGAATGGATAACCCCATCCCCTACTCTCTTTTCCCTTTGAAGAGGTTTCTCTCCACTAGTCCTGTGCCACATAGTAAAGCAGTATATGGCTATGCCACCTGATTCGCCCAGGAGATTGGGATTAATGTCAATGCCAAATTCCTGTAACTGTCCCTATGAGTGGTTTATTACTCAGAAGCCCCGGCACCCGTTGATTCTGAATTTTAGTGCATCTGTATCCATGTTGGAGTAAGAGAAATAGCTTAATAAAATTCAGCAGCTGTTTATTGAGTACCTTTTCTACCAAGCCTTTGACAAAGTGTTAGGCACTTGGAATATAAAAAGGAATAAAGAGGTCCTTGCCCTCTGGGACAGGGCTCACAGCGGGGAGGTAAAGACACTAAACTGTGTCCACAGCAAGAATGCCATTCTGGGATTCCTTCTACTTTGGACCTTCTACTTTGATTTAATCTGCGGTGGAAGCCTGCTACTCCTCCAGTTCCTCTGGTCTGGCAGGCGTGGGTCCCATCTTTCACCATCTCGTCATAAGCAAGGGAGCCTTGGGCAATGCCAGAAGGAAGTCCTCTAGATACAAAGCAAAGGGTCTTTTGACAGTATCAGTTACAAAACTAAAAGCATAATACATGATTTTTGAATTGACTGTTCTGAATTACCCATATTTACTCCTCAGGCCAAAAGCCCTATTTATAAAATATATTATCCTGTTATTTTTCATTAAATAATGGTTCCTCTCACTGCCTGTGTGATGGGCATTGACCATGTTTATTATAGGAATGAATTGGATACAGCTAGTTTAACCCTGGCTGCCCCCCCTCATCAGGGTGGGTGTCAGGTATGATGACTGCCCTTTTCCCACTTCAGATTAGTTTGTGATTTTTTTATTTTTAGATTTATTTGTTTATTTATTTATTTATTTATTTTTGAGAGAGGCAGAGACGGGGGGAGGGGTAGAGAGAGAGAATCCCAAGCAGGCACTGCACTGTTAGTACAGAGCCTGTGGGGCTTGAACCCACAAAACGGAGATCGTGACCTGAGCCAAAACCAAGAGTCAGATGCTTAACTGACTGAGCCACCCAGGCGCCCTCGTGATGTTCTGTTTTAAACCGAAGCATATAGATTGACCTGCATTATTAAAGCCACTAACCACCTCTAGGTAACCCTTAAGGTTAAAAAGCCTCGGGGTGCCTGGGTGGCTCAGTCAGTTGATCGTCTGACTTCGGCTCAGGTCATGATCTTGCAGTCCGTGAGTTCGAGCCCCGCGTCTGGCCCTGTGCTGACAGCTTGGAGCCTGGAGCCTGCTTTGAATTCTGTGTCTCCCTCTCTCTCCACCCCTCTCCCACTTATGCCCTGTCTCTCTCTCTCTTTCTCTGTGTGTCAAAAATAAATAAACATTAAGAAAAATTTAAATATAAAAGCTTAGCTTCATGGTGGAGGCTCACCACTGTCATGATGGCCAGCTCCTCAATTGTGGACTCTTAAAATCTGTTTTTGGCCTCTAGCCCATCTTAACTCTTGAATAAATCCCTTTCACCATCTTAGGCTAATACTCTATGGCCCACATATTCAATAAAGAAGCCGTATATCCTCGTTCTTCTCCAAGCCCCTCTGTCACCATCAGGAAGCATGATGGTTTCTCAAAAGATGACCCAGCTCTCTGCCCTTAGGTGGAGAATCATTCCCATTTTCAGGATGACGCATCTTGAGGAGGTGGAACACAGATCACCCACCTCCAAAGACAGAGCAGCCAGCGGCCCAACACTGCCCCTGGGCCTGTAGGAAACATTTTCATTAAAAATAAAGTGAATTGCTATGGTATTTATAGCTATATTTTACATTATTTGTGTTTACATCCATCGACTCTCGATGACATGTTTCTACCCACTCTATACCTTGATCCTAACTAACCACAAGGTCTGTAGAATTTCAGGGCAGAAGATGTTCACATCTTAGCTTCCACTGGTTTCCCTGTACCACCCACTGCCACTGACTTGTTTGGCTTTGTTTCTTCCTATCTTCTCCTTCACTCCGACTCATGCTGTATCTTTGAAACCCATTGCAGTAAGCTTTGAGCCACTTCTCTCCTTGCTACTCAGATATATTATGCTGAAGGAAAGAAATATTTAAATGGGAAAAATATTAAAAATTTTTAATGTTTATTTTTGAGAGCGAGAGAAACGGAACACAAGCAGGGGAGGGGCAGAGATAGGGAGACACAGAATCTGAAGCAGGCTCCAGGCTCTGAGCTGTCAGCACAGAGCCCGATGCGGGGCTCGAACCCACAAACCGTGAGATCATGACCTGAGCCAAAGTCGGGCACTTAGCCAACTGAGCCACCCAGGCACCCCTAAATGGCAAAAATATTTAAAAAGAAATCGTTTTTAAACGTGGTTTGAAGCATATTGCTCACGATGCATTAGAAGGCCAAAAGTCCATGAATGCGTTCCCTTTCATTACTTTGGCCTTCTGGGTTAAATTTTCAAGGAACTTAGTAGGTGTATTAACTGGGCTTGCCCCAAATTGCCTCCTCCCAGTTACAGGGAGGAGACAGGACTGTGACATTGGTAAGTAGAAGCACTGAGAACCTGTCTTTGAGTTTCCATCCCATCTGTGTTCCAAGGATTTTATTTAATCTTAGCTTGTAAGTCTTTCAAAACAAGGACTCCTTATAATACTTTACTTTTTATTTATTTATTTTTTTTGTTCGTTTATTTTGGAGAGAGAGACAGCGCAAGTGGGGAAGGGGCAGAGAGAGAGGGAGACAACACAATCTGAAGCAGGCTCCGGGCTCAGCTGTCAGCACAGAGCCCGACGCAGGGCTCGAACCCCTGAACCATGAGATCATGAGCCAAGCTGAAGTCGGACGCTTAACCGACTGAGCCACCCAGGCGCCCCTATAACACCTTACTTTTGATATAATGGTAAACAGACCAAGATTTTTCCTGTGCATTTAAAAATTTTTTTGGAATTATGAAATAAAGGACTGTTTGCTTGTTCAACGTTTAAATCTTGCCTTCTTCACAAAATGATTTAAAGCAATTTGAAGGAAAGAGAACAAAATATATTGAACATTTACTCTGTCCTGGGCTCTGTGCTGAAGTGATTCTATATGTAACTTCATTTACTCCTTAAAACAACCATGTAAAGTAGATAGTATTAGCCACATTTTGAAATTGAGACCAAGACTTAGGGAGTATCACATGGCCAGTAAGTGAGGAGAGGGATCCAAACCCAGGGCTCCAGAGTCTCGAACCCTTATATGGAAAGCACGGATAATTGTATATGGGACAATTGGCAATAAAAGATCATCTTTTCAGTAGAAGGATCATACTAGATAATCTTTAGTTTTAAACAAGAATACAGCATTAGCACAGGGCAGTTAACAAATGTTATTAGTTGATTTCTATTCTAGAACAATAGGAGCAGTGGCATGGTCTGGCTCGGCCCAGAGAGCAGACATAACCAGTTTTCCAGGTTATAGGCCAGCATTAGGGTAAAAAATAAGAATGGCAACAGGAGGGGAAATAGGGGTCTGCTAAATGCGATCATTTGAACCTCTCTGATCACTACTTCTGAAGACTATTTGCCGATAAATGAGTATTTCTCTATTAAGTAGATACTATATGACCACAAGCCTTGTCATTTAGGGTCCAGAAAGATCTCCTGAAGCAGTAACATTGTAAGGTAGGGAACCAGATGTCCCTTCATTGCCTACCGTTTTCTGTTGTCAGTAGAATGGAGTTAAAGCCTTCAGTGGCATGTGACTCATTTAGATAAGGGACATAGGTATTGTACCAAAGATTGGAGAGAGCGCTTTCCTTTTCCACGTCTCCCCAGTCCCACTCCCTATACCCTAAAAACGTACTCAAGAGACTATGTCATGGAGCCTGCCCAGCCCTAGGCTTGTGAAGCTCTTCTGCAGACATTGTTTCAGAGCCTTCAGGAACCAAGCTTTGCTCTTCCTGGTCTGGCTTCTGTCTATATAGTCCTGTTCGCTTTTTATAGGTCGTCGCGGAGCCCTTCCAAGGACAGACTTTGAGGGAAGGTATTAGAAAAGCAAGGGCAATAAACTGCAAGGCCGACTGGGCAGTGTAGCATATCCTACGAACTGCAGAATAAAATAGTGTCCATTTTCTGTTTGTGATAAGGACACTTGACATTTGCACAGCACATTTTAGTTCATAAGCTCCCAGAGCTCAGCTAATCCTGGGAGTTAGGAAAGCAGTTCCTGCAGCAGGCTCTCCCCTTTACGAGGGCCCTTGTGTGTGTCATCTCACGAAGCCCTCAGAGCTGCTCCAGTCACTTGACCATGTGGGGCTGGGACGCGCATCTTTCCACAGCACCGCCTGCCTCCCATTCCTTCCCATCCCTTGCCCCTTGACTTCTCTTCCTTCATCCCGCTGTTGCCGATCCGTTTGCCTTCATCGATTTCTAAGCTGCCAAAGTAAATCCAAAACAAGCAATGGAAACATCAATTCCTGATTTCTGAAGAGCATTTAAAGACAGGTTTTATGTGGCGCTGTTCCGTTCCTTTTTCTTGGTGGAGAGTACCGCCCTGTGAGAGCAGGAATGCTGCTTTCCATGCGGACTTGGTAGAATCCATAGACAATCTGTTGTAGCTAGTGCCACGTGGAAACAAGGAGAGCTTCCTAGTCTGCCTCCCTGGGCGTGGATTCTTGGACTCTGAAGATAATAGAGATCCCTTCGTTAAGCCAAAGACCGTCAATTCCATCTTCTCTCAGGACTCCCAAAGAAAATAATCTTACTGAAGAGGGGCATAGAATTTTAAAAAACTACAAGCCCCGTAGAGAACCGACCACCGTGAGGTAGACAGATTCAATTGGTAGGAAAATTACCACGTAAAGATGTAGAAATTATGGGTCTGCCTAGAACAGGCTATGAAAATCTGTAGTGGATGTTTGAAGATCATGGACGTGAAGTAAAAGCACAAATGAATGAAAAGCTATTTGAGCCTGAGATAATAAGTAATGTAATTGAAATGAAACTCCATTTAATGGGCAGCATGACATTAGACCCAGCTCTTAACAGTGGATTGTTCGCTGAAACTTGTAATGAAGCCCAAAAGACTAGAAAATGAAGAATCCCTCAGGTTGCATGTGGAGAGTGGTCTGGAGGGGGCAGGACCAGGAACACTGGTAAAACTTGAAGCAAGTTGTTCATTGCTTAACAAGTGCGTGTTAAGTGCCAGTGTGGTGTAGGAGAGGGTCATGTTCAGAAGGTCCTGTTAATACTTTTTTCAGTGGCTCAGAATGGCTCAACCAGGGGAGTGACAGTGGAGGGGAGATGGATGAATTTGAAAGGCATTTAGAAGGTGGGATTAGCGAGATTGATGAATAAGAAAGTGGAGGGGAAGGTGGACTCTTCCTGACAAAAAGTAGGACGAAAAGTTTGTGAGGTGGAGGTTTATTTCTTTAAATGCACTTACTGAGCGCTTCGTTACGTGTGTTGGAGACTGATGGAGAACAGTCCCTGACTTCAAGGCGTGACATGGGGAGGACAGACACTGGCTGTATGATACCACCGCCAGCGTGTTAGAGCTGTGCCCAGGTTGCTGTAGAAGCACAGTGGTTTCCACCTGTTTTCAGGGTAGGGGGGATGGGGCCAAAGGAAACCTCTCAGAACGCATGAAGCATGAGCTGTCTCCTAAGCGGTTTAACCCAATGAAGGGTAAAGAATCGCAAGGAACATGTTCTCAAGCCAAAGCGCAGAGGGCTTTTGGTGCTTCCCACGCACGCACAAAGTGTGTGTCTGTGTGAGGAGGGCAGAAGGAATAACAAGATGAAAGTCAGCCTGATACGTAATACTTAGAAGTCTGTCTGTCACTTACAAGGCAAGGAAGAATGACTAAAGATTTTAAATAGGGAGGGGACGGGACCACGTTTGTCAAGAGTGCCAGTCACTCTTGAGAGCCCGTCAGTGCTAACTTGAAGGTAACCAATCCGGAGGCGGTTGGAGCAATGCAGACAAGAACCGGTAAGTACCCAAAGTGTGAATCACGGGAGTGAGGAAGAGGGGAGCGCACCCTGCAGCCCCAGGGGAGCAGCCTTCCTGCAGACATGGTGGCCTGAAGAGACCCCCCCCCCCTTTCAGGAGATGAGCGGTGCACCCTTTTCAGTCCGTGAGACACAGAAAAGGGTAGGATAGGAGGCTTGAAAAACCAGCTGAGGGCCGGCGGTGAAGAGCTTCACGTGCCGTGCCAAGGATTGTAGAGCTGATCTACCCGACAGAAGTGTTTTCAAATGTGAGCAGTGCGGTTGGGACTACAATTTAGAAAGATAATAGTTAACATTGGGGTGCCTCCGCTCATCCAAGCCCTTCACAGCTTGGGATACGTCTAACCCTCGTCGTCGCGCTGTCGGATGGATGCCATTCTTCCCTCCGAGCCGTGAATGGAAACAGGCAGAAGGAACGTAGGAACTGAACGGTGGCCTCACCCCTGGGAAACGGTAGAGCCCGGATTTAAACCCTGGCAGTCTGACGCCAGGGCCCTCGCTCCTCACCTTACACACCCTAGATGTTTTCTCGGCCGCGAGGCACATCAGAACTTCGTGTGCCGTTTCTAAAGATAACGGTTGCCTCAGTCGACTAAATCGAAGTATCCAGAAGAGTGATGGTGTGATACTTGTCTTGCAAAAAGCTCCACCATAATTACGCTGCACTTTACTCCTGGTCCAGCACTGCAGGGATCCCAGTTGGGGAGTTCTGGCGGGAGTCCAGGGGAGAGCGGAGGGCCCAAACCAAAGCAGTCTGTGGGAAAGAGGAGGAGGAAATAGATCTAAGAGGCTTAAGAGGGAGAACTGGTTTAATGAGCTGTAAGCAATGGGGAAGGGTCAGAGTGGAGTCCAAAGGTCACAAAGTTGAGTGTTTACCTTAAGAAGTGACGATCGCAGCCGAGACAGGATCCCGGCAGGAGAGGTAGATTTGGGAGCACGCGTGACAAATTCAGTTTCGAACACCTGGGTCTGGAGGTCTTCCATGAAGACGCCTTGATAAGGGGAAGGTTGCTTTTGGGAGTGCCTCTGTGCCAGCCACTGGGCAAGTGGCTTTCCTCGCTGTTGCCTCATGCGGTCTGCCCCTCTAGTCGCCGAGAGTCCCCCCACTGTTCAGCGGCATTAATACCAAGTGAGTCCGTGCAAAATGAACCTTCATAAAGGCCTCCCCATCTGTTTTAGCCTGGCTGAGGTGTCTCTTCTCAGACTATACATCCTGGTGCGTACGTAAACGTGTGTGTAACACGGATGGTGGGCAGTATACCTGTTCCAGCGGGTGATTAACCGTGTCCTTTGTCCTCGCCGGCTCACGGGTTTCATGAAGTAGAGATGCCTTTTTTTCTATTTCTCTGTGGGGTGTGAGCCTGGCCTGGGAAAAGGGGTAAGAGAACATACCTTCAGGCATAGATCGTCTTATTTCAACCAAATCTATTTAGGGCTGATGGCTGTGAAGACGAGGGGCAGGGGATTTAATAGTTTGAGGAGGTGTGGTGCGTGCAGGGTTATGGTTGAATTCAGAAGCGTTGTCCCTGTGTGTGATCTCATGCTTATATGGTTGTCTGTCTCTCCTTCTCTGCCCCAGGTCCCTTGGGAGAAACTCCTTGAGGTGCCCAGGCTGAGACGGGGGGGTAATGACACTGTGAGCTCTAGATGGTGTGAGACCCCTCCCCACCCCCAGAGCCGAACAATGGCTACAGCCTTGGAACCAGAGGACCAGGATCTTTGGGAAGAAGAGGGAATCCTGATGGTGAAATTGGAGGATGATTTCACCTGTAGGCCAGAGTCTGTCTTACAGAGAGATGACCCTGTGCTTGAGACCTCACACCAGAACTTCCGGCGCTTCCGCTACCAGGAGGCAGCAAGCCCTCGAGAAGCTCTCATTCGGCTGCGAGAACTTTGTCATCAGTGGCTGAGGCCGGAAAGGCGGACGAAGGAGCAGATCTTAGAGCTGCTTGTGCTGGAACAGTTCCTTACCGTCCTGCCCGGAGAACTACAGAGCTGGGTGCGGGGCCAGCGGCCAGAGAGTGGCGAGGAGGCCGTGACGCTGGTGGAGGGTTTGCAGAAACAACCCAGGAGACCAAGGCGGTGGGTGAGGAGGGGGAGTCCTGATCTGTGTGATGTGGAGGGGGACTTTTGCTGGAAGGATGGATTTGGGGGCAGGGCATACAGGGCCCCCATAATTTACCCTTTAAAATTAATTGGCTCTGCTTGTGGGTTGCACCTGCATCTGTATGGGGCAGAGTGTGTGTATGCTGTGTGTGTTTGTGTGTTTGTGTGTGTGAGTGAGTGAGTG
Source organism: Panthera tigris (assembly GCF_018350195.1). Taxonomy (NCBI): domain Eukaryota; kingdom Metazoa; phylum Chordata; class Mammalia; order Carnivora; family Felidae; genus Panthera; species Panthera tigris. The sequence goes on along the minus strand of NC_056669.1, from coordinate 20,669,992 downwards.
AGTGAGTGAGTGTGACTTTCTGGTTTTTGAAACGCCTGCCTTGGGACCACCTTAGAGACCTCAGCACCCAAGGATCGTAAGGCTTTGGTTTTCCTTCCTGTGAATGTCAAACCTCCAGTTCCTGAGGAGGCCAATTTTGTGACTTCCTCAGAGGTTCTCCTAGGTGCTCGGTCACAGGGGCCCCCTCTCTTCCCAGGACAATAAGAGAGGGAAACAAACGGCAAGAAAGCTGCAGGTGGGAGAGGTGGGGATGGGAAGGACGGGCACCTCAGCGCCCTGGGTGACAAAGGCAGGCTTGAGGGAACTGAGCAAGCGGTGCAGTGTCCAAATGTCCCTGCTTTGTCCTGGTGAGGGTAGCCTTCGACAGCCCTTGCATGCCCCAGCGGGACTGGAGCGTCTCCTCCTCCTCTGGGACCCTCTGGGAGTTTTTCTGTTGGCAGCTTCTCCTAAAATAAGCCCTGATGACAACTGAGACTTTCCTCTGGACTCCATGCTGACTGGAAATTGGAATCCTTCCCAGGTGACTGTCCATGTTCATGGGCAGGAAGTCCTGTCAGAGGAGACGGTGCATCCAGGAGCAGAGCCCGAATCACCTAACGAGCTGCAGAACGCTGTGCAGACCTCAACTCCTGAGGAGTCCCACGAGGAGACCACGCAGAGCCCAGACCTGGGGCCACCGGAAGAGCCGAGCGTGTGCCACGAACTGGAATTTCAGCCCCTGCAGCAGAGCGGTGGGAAGCCTCAGCAGAAAGGGGGCATTGTGGCGGGCAGAGTGCGGGAAGGGCGCTATTTCCCCTCTACTGAGGAGGCTAGGTAGAGCATCGTGGGAATAAATCACAGAATCCGGGGCATTGAGGGGAGACCGTACTAGTTAGAGTCCCCCAGAAACAGAGCCGAGCTGAAATGGCAGTATTCTTGGTGGTTCTCTTGGCCTGCCAGTGGTGTTCTAGGTGGCGGCATTGGGATGACCCGAGCTGCCCTTAGGCCAGTTTCTGGATTCCCACCAGAGATGATGAGAGCTGCCTGCCAGTTATTGGGAGGGGGGCGGTGGGGGGGCTGCCTATTGCTGATCGCTGCCGCCTTTTCTTCTCAGAGGTTCCAGTGCCGCAGGGCCCAGACCTTCCTGAAGAGAGGAGCCCTGGAAACCCAGAGATGGTTGCCTTTCTTACTGCTCTCTCACAGGTGTGCTCTCGTTTCCCTCTGTGCCACACAGAATTTGAAGAAGCAGCAGGCATTAGCTCACACCTCAGCACCCTCAGGTCAGGCAGGACGCCAGTTCCCGCTCTCCTCCTTGTCAGTTTAAGCTCTCGGTTCTAGACGTGTCTGCGGCGGGAGGAGCTGCACGTGACGAGATAAATCATAATTGTCGCGGCCAGCCCGTCAGGCTCCAGAGCCTCTTTATTTGCCGCCGCCCAGAGAGAGGGACTAACCGAATGCGATTATTTTGGAATACTCCAGCACACCTTGAGTGAGTTGCTGACTGAGGGCTTGTTTTTGTTTTCTCAGGAGTAAACTTGGTAGTCGTTTGTCAGAATGGCCACTGTGCTGCAGAAATGATTTCTGAACTTGTGTGGAATCCCCTTCCTGGGACCGCATTCGGTCAGGCCGTGGCCTGTGCGGAGCTGTCACCGTGGCCACGCTGTGAGGCTGGAGAGAAGCCGTAGCGTTCACCTGTGGTCGCAGATCGTAGCCTAGCTGCAGGAAGGGGTCCCGCGTGTGCTGGGTCGACTGTGTGAACGATAGGGGTGCCCGGAGAAGGTCGGTCAGGGAAAGCTTTCTAGAAAAGGTGAATTCTTGCAGAAATGTAGGTGGCACGAAAGCCTCAAATAGGGAGTTAATGACGACTTTGAAGACTTCTCCTGTATTTTAACCAATATGCTCCAGAAGAAGAGCAGAGGCTGGCCCTTAGAGAAAGCAGGGGGACCGGAGGGCACAGAGCAGGGCCCATGCAAAAGTAGGAAGTCGGGGAGCAGCAGCCGAGGGTGACACGGATTTCCTGAAAGGGAGCCCAGAGTCCCGCGAGAGTCCCTTTTGTCTCCTGGCATAACCTTCACCCCAGGAATGAAATAGGAGGCTCCAGGAAGCGTCCCGTTTTCACTGAAGCCTGTGTCATTTCAGGGATTGGTAACTTTCAAGGACGTGGCTGTGTGCTTCTCCCAGGACCAGTGGAGCGATATGGATCCAACACAGAAAGAGTTCTATGGAGAATATGTCTTGGAGGAAGACTGTGGAATTGTGGTCTCTTTGTGTAAGGAATTTCAAGTGTTTCTAGAGGGTTCTGAGCACAGAAGTCTTTCCCTGTTGGAAATTACAAGGAGGAGGGTGCGGGGGGACGGGGTGGGTCTTAGACCCTAGACCGGATGCATCACTTTTCTCTTACGCCTCCCCCACCGATGAGATTGAAGGATTAGCTAAGGAAGATGGTATCTTTCAAGTTCAAGGGAGGAGAAGAGGCTTAGAAAGTGGTTGGAAACTTGTAACAAGAAAATAAAATGACAACATGACAGCTCTAGTCTATTTGAGGCAGCGTGTGAGTTTTGAAGCCAGCAGTAGAAGGGTGATCTGCTAACTTGAATGCGGGGAAGGAGAGAGCATTAGCAGTCGTACGACTATTGAGTTGCAGGTGAAGGGCAAGAAATGTGCAGGATTTGGTGAGAGGTGCTCAAGCTAAAAGACCAGCTGTGGCCCACTGATCAGGCTGTACGCTTGTTCTATAGTCTACCCAGCAGAAGAGGTCTGCTCTTAGCGCAGGGCATCGCTGAACCGATCGTAATGTCCCGCTTTCCCTCTCTTGAGCAGCGTTTCCAATCCCCAGACTAGATGAGATCTCCCACGTTAGAGAGGAAGAGCCTTTGGTCCCAGATATCCCAGAGCCTCAAGAGCCTCAAGAGCCAGAAATCCTGAGTTTTACCTACACAGGTGAGGAACGACAAAAGGAATCTCTCCCTGCAGAGCTGGCAGTCCCCTTCCCCCTCTGGGGCGCCCCCCTCCATTGGTTCTTCCAACCTGTTGGCCATTCCCCCCGTCTGCCTCTGAATGCCAGATTCTGTCCTCACCCTCCTCTTTCCCCTCCCGTCATTCGTGTGAGGGATATGTCGTGCAACGTGGTGAAAGATAAAAAAAAAAAACACGGAACTTTGGAACTGCAGCTCTCGTCATTTACTAAGCAGGTCACTTAAATTCTCGGTCCTCACGTTTCTGAAACGAGGATAATAATCTTTGTCCATACTAAGGCTTGTTGACAGCACGAGATAATCTATCAGAAAGTGCCTGGCACATGACAGAATTCAGCTGACTGGTCATTTCCTTCTTTCCCAGCCTCTACGGTGTGAAATGTGGGCTTCTCTCTATCCGGTCTCGCCTTCCCAAGACTTTAAAAACCCCGCCATTGCGTAGAAAGCATCGTTAACCTCTGTAATTTCCCCTTTTCGCCTCTCACCCTCTCTACAGGAGACAGGAGTGAAGACGAGGAAGAGTACCTTGAGCAAGAAGATGTAAGTTTGGAGGATATACACAGATCTATTTTGGGAGATCCAGAAATCCACCAGACTCCAGACTGGGAAATAGTCTTTGAGGATGATCCAAGTAGACCTAACGAGAGAAGCTTTGGTACAAATACTTCTCAAGTCAATAGTTTATCGAATCTTCGGGAAACCATGCCTATCTGCCCCCTGTTAGGGAGACACCACGACTGCCCTGTATGTGGAAAAAGTTTCACTTGCAACTCCCACCTTGTTAGACACCTGAGAACTCACACGGGAGAGAAACCATATAAGTGTATGGAGTGTGGGAAAAGTTACACGCGGAGCTCACATCTTGCCAGGCACCAGAAGGTTCACAAAATGGGCACTGCTTATAAATTTCCCCTAAACCGGAAGAATTTGGATGAGACCTCCCCTCTGGTCCAGCCTGAGAGAACTCCTCCCGTTGAGAAACCCTTTAGATGTGACGATTGCGGAAAACACTTCCGCTGGACTTCGGACCTTGTCCGGCATCAGAGGACACACACGGGGGAAAAACCCTTCTTCTGTACAATTTGTGGCAAGAGCTTCAGCCAGAAATCCGTGCTGACGACACACCAAAGAATCCACCTTGGGGGCAAACCCTACCTGTGTGGAGAGTGTGGAGAGGACTTCAGTGACCACAGGCGGTACCTGGCGCACCGGAAGACGCACGCGGCAGAGGAGCTCTACCTCTGTAGCGAGTGCGGGCGGTGCTTCAACCACAGCGCCGCGTTCGCCAAGCACCTCAGGGGACACGCCTCGGTGAGGCCCTGCCGGTGCAACGAATGTGGGAAAAGCTTCAGTCGGAGGGACCACCTCGTCCGGCATCAAAGAACACACACTGGCGAGAAACCATTCACGTGCTCTACCTGCGGAAAGAGCTTCAGCAGGGGCTATCACTTAATCAGGCATCAGAGGACCCACTCAGAAAAGACCTCCTAGCTCGGTTCCCGTGGGAGGAGATGTGCGTTCAGCCCTTCCCCGGGGACGGGCTAGGAGAAGCCCTCTCGTCAGCTCGGGGAGACCTCTTCCAGGGAGTCTCCCTGACTTGCCCAGACCTCCATCACCTCTTCCCACAGCTAAATGAAATCCCCCAGGCAGAACCTGTCAACCTTCTTCTACACCTGGAGGAGAGCTTTTGCCCAAAGTACAACCCGGGTGGAGGCTTCTCCTTGACTGGAGGCTCTTGCCTCTACCTCATGGGTATGAAGTAGGAGATTTAGAAGACTTAAGAGGTCGTGGCTATTCTGTTTTACCCAAAATAGGCTGTTGCGTATCCTAAAGACTGCTTAACAGCCTCAAGTGTGAAGTTGCCCGGGACAACCCTTTAGGTTTGGCAAGGGACCAGCCTCTGGGATTGTGTCCTCACTGGGCTCAAATCTTAAAAGCACACAGCCCGGAACTCAAGGCAGGAGATTTGCATCCTGACGGCTTGGCCACACGCTCACGGGATGACCGTTCAAATATCTCACTGGTTCACTCCTTCACCATGCACTTTCCTTCGATCCTGGGGAGAGCGGGGAGGAGTGTCTGATGGGGGAAAACCTTGAGGCTGTTCCACGTGGACCTTGTCAGGCTGCTCCCTTCCCCAGTGCCAAAACGGTGCCAGGTGCCAGACCCTGCTAGAAAGGAGGACCTGGTCAGAAGCCTCTTTCCCTGTGGGGTGTTTTCCTGTTAGGATTCTCATGCCCAGCCTTACCTACTGTTCTACCAGCCTCGGTCTTGCCCCCAGCACTTCTGCTACAAGTGAGGTGTAACAGTTGGGTGCTGGGGGATTCAGTAAAGCGTAATGAAATCATGAAATCATTTACATTCCCACCCGTGTACAGGCCCACGCGTCCTGCCCGCTCTGCGTGGGCTTGTGAAGGGATTTTGGAACAGTTGTCAGCTTACATAGATATTACAATCATTCTAGAATCATGGTTGACTGGGTCACTTCATTTACATGAAGAAAACAAGAAGATCTGAGACCAAATTATGGGGGGAGAAAAGTTTTTTTTAAAGCTGTTGCCGTTGGCTAAGGCCATCAAGACTATTCTGACACCCAGCCCCTACTATCCTGCCTTGGTTCTCTGATATCAGGGAAAATTATGAACCCCAGCACCTGGGACCCTGAAGAATTTGCCAGGAGTAAATGGCTTTCATGTATTTGCGTTGTTTGCTTTTTCTTAATGTGATTTCATTTTTATGTGATTAAGAACTAAATAGTCGTATCTCATGGCCTAATGGTAGGATCTCTGTTGCCTGATAAAGGTTCCACAGAGATGAGGCTGAATAATTAGGAACCTCACCTGCTCTGCTTGTGGGAATGGCAAGGACCAGATAAGCGTCCTCCATAAATGGAGCACAGGGTATGGGATTAAAGCATGAGAAGGGCGATTTGTCTTTTGTGCCTGGTTTCTTCAGCTGTCTCTCAGTCCGTTATGTGCCAGTGCGTACAGAGAATACGGGTGTCATAACAAGGCCATTCTCGTTTAGGTCAGTCATGGTATTCCACCTGACCCGTCTGGTTTTAATACCAGTCAGCCGTTGTCCTGGAACTACACACAAATAAATAAATAAAAGTAACACTGGCAGCCATGTTCCCTGGTTTCTGGAACTTCCCATTTTATTCACTTTCCAAAGCTTCAGGTTCCAGATTGTTCTGAATGTCATACATACAAAGAGATCAGGGAGTACAGAATAGTTCTCCATAAGGCTAGAGAAGGCTTGGCGTGGTTCGCAGAACCCCAGGTGGAGTCGGTGCATACTGAGGTAAGATCTGTGCCTGTGGTTTGCAGAAGGCACTCCTATCATGTGCAGACATTTCTGAGCCATAGAGCATTGAAGCACAATTTGTCCTGGGTGAAAAGTCCTAGCTTCCAAAGATAATCTCTCCTAGCTCATACCAGTTATGGGAGTTAATAAAATTCTAGAGACAACAGAACACATTTGTTTGAACAGAACAGCGGCTTTATTCACTGATTTACCTGAGAAGCCGTCAAGAGAATCTACAGGAGGGAGAGTTCTAGAGACCGGTCCAGTCTTTTGGAACATCAAATAGTTTTCGTTGCCAATCCCCCTGCAAAGTTTTCATGTCCCGATGCTGAATTTCTGCTTTCTTATAAGACATATTTTCTGAGGTTCGTGGAGGGGCATGCTGTGTCCTGAACCTGAGCGTGAGCAGAACTGCAGTCTATAGCAGAAGAGAAGAACCTGCAGTGAGCGAGAAGTGGTATAGCGGAACGTGGACGCGTGCTGGGGCACGGGTTACCCTTCCTGCTCTGAAGGGGCTCCCTAGAGAACTTTGTAAACAGTTGAATAGCGGTGCTCTGAACTCCTGTACTAAATTAGTTTCTGGAAAATAAAGAGGCAAGATTTTAATGATAATATTTGGAAGAAGCTCCAAAATAAACCAACAACTTAAGAAATTTGCTAGATGGCTGGAAATGAAGTGCCATGCTAATGATGTTATGAAATTAAAGTGATAGTATCTGAGCTTTTGGCCATTCTTTTAGGGATAACCAAGGAATGTTCAGCCTCTTCTCCATCCCAGTTACCCCAGAGAAATAAGTGGAAAAAGATAAAGGCAGAATATAATTTTGTTATCTCGATCTTAGGCCTCAAGGTCTAGAGCCGAATCTAGTGATCTCAGATGAACTCCATGGAGAGTTTCATTGACTGTATTAACATCAACGTGCAAGAAACGAAGCAAGCTAAAAAAAAAACGTGCCTCTTTCGCCAAAGCCCAACCCAACCGAAGGATCTACTACGACGTGCATTCTTTCCACTAACCAGCAAAATAGGAGACAAGAAAATGCCCCACTGACACCTGCAAAGTTGGCAGAGATCATTTGCTCCAATCCTTGCATGTCAGAACAGTGACCTCCAGATCACCCCCTTGCCTAAGGAGAAGCCAACGTGCACCCCTTCCTAAGTCATTGTGATTCACCAAGCTCCCATGAAGGACGCCATTCCAGAGGAGCGTTAATCTGAGCCTATGGTGGTTTTGTACAATGAAAGCTGTACTGAGAAACAGTAAATTATGATATGCCATGCATGTTAGTAATTTGGTAGTCTAGTCTTCCACACTGGTATCTTTGGTTAGTTTTGTCTCTAACATCTCCCTCAGCTGACCAAAGTATTCCTTCTAGCCACAATAACTCCCCTGAGAGAAATATACATGTAATTTTTTTTCTGTCTCTTTAAATTTCTAGTGGTGTTGGCCAACTGACCTATTAATCTGATTTATGGGAAAGGAACAAACTAAAAGTAAGCCAAAAAAAATGCGTGCCCTACCCATGTACTCACTAACCTTTGTTTTGGCAGAATACAGTGTTAAACGTGGAGCCTGTCTCCTTGTAGGTAGAATAACTTGATTCCTCCTTGGGGAAGCCCTGAGAAGGAGGCAAGGACAAGCTTTGCACTCTCTTTAGATATCAATTGTTGTAAATTATCCTTAAGAAGAAATGGGGAATTCTGGCCAGGGCAGCAAAAGTAAGGATATCCTGTAATGTATAGTTCCTGTTTTTACGGTGTGTGTATGCTCATGGGGGTTTCAGGTAAAAAGGAAGAAGAAGGAATGCAATTTGATTTAAAAAAAAAAAAAAAAAAGCACAGACTAACCTATTTGGAGATCTGTAAGGATGGGGCTCTTCAGTGGAGAGTGGGAGGCAAAGAACAGAACTTCAACAAAGACTTCCACCCACAAACAAGTAGTAGGTAGCTGGAGTAAGGAGACCCAGCCCTCTGCAGAGGTGTGTGAAAAATAACAATCTTCATTTAAGTAGAGTATAAATCTTAGTAATGATCTGCACAGACTATGACAAGGCTTCACAGGCCATTTGTACAGGAAGGTAATGGCAATTAAATTCCCAGGATTTCCCATAAGACTACTGCTCTGGGCTCTTATCTGTGCTTCCTCCATTAGTTGTACATCTTATGATCCCTTAGAAGAATTTAAAAGGCTAATCAAGGGAGGATCTCAGGAAGAGGACCATGGCAACATTTTGGTGCTTCAGTTTGCTTACTGAATCTCTGCAAAAGCTCTACCGAGAAGCAGTTCAAGGCTAAAGACCTTGGGGGGGAGTTGGAAGAAAGTACCCAGTGAGTTAACCTTGAGCCAGGAAACATTGATACTAAAACAGAAAACTGGATCCGTGAAACACAGGAAGAAGATCTCTGCTTCCTTCTTTACCTCTGAGGAGATATTCTAAGAGGCCCTCTACTACAAAGAAACTATATTTTGGATAAACTATTAAAGTAGAGAACAGAAATATCACGTAAGTTGGGGTAGGGTGTTCAGAATGTAAGTGTTTTAGCATTCACCAATTATTCAGCACAAGCTAGAAGATGTTGGTTAACCTTGGATATTAAGTGTGCACTATTAAGTTCTTAAATTAAGTATGCACTATACAGTTTCAAGGATACTCATTCCAAGAAGTGGAATAAATAACGTCCTAAATAGTGGAGGGAAAATTGGAAATAAGAATTTAAAAACAAAAAGTAGGAAACTAACTCATATTGTCCAAAGGCAAAAAATAAGCATCTGAAGATGGGGCAAAAAGAACTAAAAGATGCAGAAAGCCCAAGTACAGGAAGAAAACAGACAAAATATTGGTTAAGTGATAGAGATTATTAAGGTGGGCTCAAAAGTCAATTAGAACAATAGGCTACATACCAGAGATACAGAAAAATACAGGAATAATGAACAATTAAAAGAATGGAAAGAATATATATACCAGGAGAATACTAACCTAAAGAAGCTAAGGGAATTATTTTAATATTGACAAAAGGTTTTTTTAATATAAAAAGTCTAATTAGAAGTAAGACATCTACATACTTAAAAGTTTAATCCACCACAAAAGTATAACAAGTCTATATTTCTATGTTGTTAATGGAGTAACCTCAGATCACATACCAAAAATTGGTAGAAATACGTAGGAGAATTGACAAACCCATCACCTTAGTGAACCATTTGAATACACCTCCTCCAGTTATTGCTAGAGCAAATGGAAAAAACCAGTGAGGATATATATTTGTACAACACAATTTAGTAATTATGGGCAGTAAAAATCCATGCCTCACAATTATAGAATATATGGATATAGGATATATGGATATAGAATATAGGATATAGAAAGGAGATAACTACAGAAAGTAATGACCAAAAAGACATTAACAAAGTAAAAAAGCTGATTCTATGAAACAATGACTAAAACTTCTGACAATATTGACTAAGAGATGGAAATATATGCAGTAAATAATAAGCTACAGAGAGGTAAACATGTAGATAAATATAAATCAATACTGATTGATATGAAAATAACATCTTATGAAAATCAAAATATGTGTCAATAACGTGTAAGATGGGGAGAGTGGGTGTAGTTAAATGTTCTAAGGTTCTAGCATTATTGGGAAAGTGGTGAAGTACTGTTTTTTTAGACAGTAATAAAGGAGATATGTTGTGATCTCTGGGTAACCACTAAAAGAATAGGAAAGGGAATATAATGAACTTGTAAAAGATTAACACAAATGAAGGCAGCAAAAGATAGCACAATGAATACCACAATGAATAGCTAAAAACCCAAATATATAAATATTATATTAAATATAAATGGATTAAATCTCCCAATTAAAGACCAAGCTAACATTATGTACACACACACACACACACACACACACAGAGGAGACAGATCTTAGAGACCACAAGAAAGCTGAACATAGAAAGCACTCTTTATAATGAATTGTCCCTGGAGAATGGATGTAGCCAAGAAGGGAATGAGAAAGACCATCTTTATCACAGTACTGGAAGCAAAGAGGACACGCTATGAGAAGACCCGTTCTGAGCCAAAGAAGAATAGCAAGTTTGAGGGGAAAGAAATGGGATGGGAGGGGCAGGGGCAGGAAGTTGAATGAGCAAAGAATCACCTGTCCTCCCTCAGTTTGTGATTCCTGCCCTTCAGTTACCACTCATTTGTTGAGTATAATCCACTCATTATATGCTAGATGCTTAACATAGCTTACTTAATCATGAAAACGTGTTACAGGTATTTTTATTCTTATTTCACAGATTAAAAACACCAAGTCTGAAAGGAGCAAAGTCGCTTATTCAGTGTATAGTCATTAGTGGAATGGGTTCAAAATCAGAACTTTGACTCCAAAGCCAGTCATTTTTACATGAGCCTACTGTCTCGAATAGAGCCAAGGAGAAGGGATGCATAAAGTCGAAAGAACGAAGAAGGAAGGGAGTAAAAGAAGATGGTGGTATTTCTATCCATCAGTATTTCTATCACTCCTGTATAATAACACAAAACGTTGGTGACTTTCAACAATAAGCACGACAGTCTAGATTTCCAGAAGCTGATCTTGTCTGGATTTGGCTGAGTGGCTTTGCTTCTCCCTGGTGATGTGTGGGGCAGCAGGGGCAGTTGGGGCTCCACATGTCTTCCATTCTCCTCCTGGGCCCAGTGGTGCTAGCCATGGTATATGATCCCGATAGTGATTGCAAAAGTGTGAGATGGCCAAGCCCAACTGCCAGGAGCAAGCCACACCTAATGTCTCAAGTCAGCTAACACCTGTTGGTGAAAGCAAGTCTCATGGCAGAGCCCAAAGTCAAAGGGTGGAGACTTTCCCTGTGTCTTTAGTGGGAGACTGCTAAGTTCTATGGCAAAGTGAAATGTGGGGTGAAAATTAGATAAGCAAGTAAGAATGGAGAAAGAGACAAATTACAGAATGTTGAGACAGAAAGAAAGCTAAAGATGGAAAGAAAGCATGTGGCAGTTTGGGGAGATTCAGTGTCAACGTGGTGAGCTTTTGGGGTGCCTGGGTGGCTCAGTTGGCTGAGCGTCTGACTTCGGCTCAGGTCACGATCTCATGGTTTGTGAGTTTGAGCCCCACGTCGGGCTCTGTGCTGGCAGCTCGGAGCCCGGAGCCTGCTTCAGATTCTGTGTCTCCCTCTCTCTGCCCCTCCCCCGCTCATGCTCTGTCTCTCTCTCTCTCTCTCTCTGTCAAAAATAAAGAAACATTAAAAAAAATTTTTTAAAGAAACTTAAAAAGAAAAAAAGTGGTGAGCTTTTCTTGGTGTAAGGGAGACTCCAAGCAGAAGACGAGGCAAACTAACACATATCCACTACCTGCTATTTTCCAGACACCATGCTAGCTGTGCCAATACATATTGTCAAGCTAAACAACCTGAGGAGAAGGAACAGGGGAGCCAGAAACATTAAAAATACAAAAGGGGGGATAGTGGAGGAAGCAAATCCTTAAGAGGATGGGATCAAAAGTACAGGTGCACAGATTAACATTTAAAAATAGCTCACTTTGAGACAAAAAGGACAAAATGTTCAGGTGAATACAAAATGTGATCATATTTGTATACGGGGGCAGGGGAGGAAAATCAAGGGAATAACTGAGGGTTTCTATCTTCTCCTGCGATAAGTGCTGTGTTCATCATCTGAAAATGGACAATGTAGAAGTAGAGAAATGGGCTCAGAAAGAGTAGGAAAGAGTCGTGCTTATTATGGAGAAGACTGTTACATGAACACAGAGAAAGTAATTGTATGTAATTAATTGTTAGTTGTAGAAAGTTGTTACTGAACTGACCAACAAAAAGTTACTCTGTGTAATTACTGCTCTATAGAAATAATTCTTATGATGGATTTTCACTTTTTTTTCTTTCTAAATTATTGTACTTTCTAAATTATTAGAACTTATTGTTCTAAATTATTGTGGGGAGGACAAACAGGAGACTGACCTGAGCCCTGAGTCCCTTGTGCTGAATTTTCTTAGTGAATATCTATCTGCCTGTAGATGAGTAAGGAAGCATCTCAATTAGAAGTCCACGGTCATGGGATCACAGAGCTGGAAACACACGTACAGCACGCCCAATCCAGTAGATCAGAACGTACAGTTCCTGAACTACATGATGAGTTTCTTTGCCTTTTCTTTCATATACTCAGAGAGCATTTAGTAAATACTTATCATGTAACAGATCCTGTTCTAGGTATTAGGGAAGTGGCAGTCAACAAGAGACAAGAATCCCATCTTCACGGAGCTTATATTATGGTGACGGGAAACAAACAGTGAACCAGATAAGTTACTGTTTAAGTGAGGTAGCATACTAAAAGGTGACAAATGCCAAGAAAAAGAATTAAGCGGGGGGAGTGTAGAGAGTGCTCCTGGGATAGGTCAGAGAGCCGGGAAGGAAGGCTCACTGAGAAGGAGATATTTGGACAAAGACTTCAAAGAGTTGATGGAGCAAGTCATGCGTATTACAGGGAAGAGCATTCTAGAGTGTATACTAAGTGCAAAGTCCCTGAGACAAGGTTGGTGCTTGGCTTACTTGAGAAGCAGAAAGCAGTTCCTGAGAGCCTGGAGCAGGGAGAGCGAGAGTGAGGGTAGTAGGAGGTGTGATTCGGGGGATATGAGGAGACAAATCATGGAGATCTTTATAAGCCACTGGGACAACTTGGGCTTTTCTTCTGAATTCAGTGGGGATCCACGAGTGAGTCTGTCATTCAAAAAACCGACATATGATCTCACTACAATTATAGAAACGTGCAGAGAATGAGAATGGAGTGTAGGGGACAAAGATGGAAGACAACCGGGCAGGCTGATACGGTTGCCCAGGCGACAGATGGCCGTAGTTTGGACAAGAACAGTAGCAGTGAAAGCGGTAAGTGGTAGGGTTCAAACTATATCCTGAAAGTAGAATTTGTAGGATTTACTGGTGGATGAGAGACTTGAGGCAAAGACAAGTTAAGAAACACTCTAAGGTTTTGGCCTGAGTAAATGGGAGAGAGTAGATACCATTTGGCTAGGATGGGAAGGATGTCAGGGAAAGCACATCCTGCCAGGAATAGGAGGAGCATGGTTTGAACACGGTAACTTTGAGAAGTCTACTAGACAGAGCAGCGGAGGTGCCGCCTAAGTGGCTAGTTTTAAGAGTCTGGAGAACAGAATAATAATAACCACCCATTCATTAGACATTTATGTGCACCTGCTCTGTGCCAAGCATCGTGTTAGATACAACGATGAGTAAGAGCTTTGCTTCCGAGGAATTCATGAACTGGTGGGAAAGACTAGCCGCTAACCTGATATATGAGGTGGGCTAAGTAGATAGAGAGCATAGAAAGGGGGTGGTCAACTTTGCTGGAAGAGATGATTCAATTCAGACAGAGACTGACCAGGGCAGTGGTTAAGAGCACAGACTCTGGATAAGTAGACCTGTATATAAGGACCTGGATTTGCATCCCACCTCCATCATCTATAAGCTATACGACCTGGGCATGTAAGTTACTTAACACCTCTAAGGCTTCTCCTCTGTAAACCGAGGATATTAATAGATCCCTTAGAAGCCAATATTTCTATGAGTTGTCATATTAATCCAAGTTACTTAATGGCTGGACATGTGGCCAGCCAGGCTCTACCTCCTCTGTGTGAGACAGGATGTGTGTATCAGAAAAGTCCCACCTATGTTTTCACGATGGCCTGACTCTGATTACCACTCCTAGGATCAACGAGAAAACCAATTTGGTGCCTCAGGACCATTATGAATGCCTCTGTTTTTATAATTCCAGAAGCCACTGAGGTGAAAATGTTACTTCACATCCACCTTCTCTATGGCACAGAATACACTGAGGGGGAGGCAGGGAATCTCTTGACTCAGATTCATTTGATATATCTACCCAAACTTGCCAGAAAAGGTTATCTAATGAGAACCAGATGATAGTCCTATAATAACCAGTGTATCACCTTAAAATACCTTAAAATTTAAGCCATCTTATAAAATTGAATAATATGAACTCCCTCCATTTTCAAGTAAATCTTCTTTTGTAAGTAAATTACAAAAAGTAAGTTAAATCCTCCCCCCCCCCCAATAATCTTAAGTTTGTCTTTTACCATAAGGAAAACCTAATATCCCAACTGTGTGTTGAGTCTTTTCATTCTGGTCCCTGAATGGCGCCCAGTTCTCTTCTCCAACCATGGGTCAGACTGCCTGCTGTTTAGGACTCAAAGTGGCTCCAAACTATATCACACATTTGTCTTACTCTTCCAAGAATCCAAAGTTCAAGGATAAAGGATTGTCCTAGCACCAGCCCCACACCCACCAAGTTTAGGAAACTCAAGGACGTCTCATTAAAAAAATTTTTTTTAATTTGTATTTGAGAGAGAGAGAGAGAGAAGAGAGAGAGTGAATCTCAAGCAGGATCCATGCTCAGCACAGAGCCAACATGAGGCTCAATCCCACGACCCTGGGATCATGACCTGAGTCAAAATCAAGGGTCAGACGCTCAACCAACTGGGCCACCCAGGCGTCCCTAGGAAACTCAAGGATGTCTCAGAACCTATGACATCAGCAGCCTTGCCAATTCCATAATACAAACCTGGTTCCCAACAAAAACTATGGATCTATGTTCTTAGGTCCATATTGTCTCCTAAATCCACATTGCTATTTCCAGCAGTTTTCCAGCTATTTCCACAGATGTTTGCAGATGCAAATAATGGCAGACATTTAAGTAACTGAGGAGAAGAAATTTAAAAAAAAAAAAAAAAAAAGAGTGATAAAAAGACTATGGTTTTTGCTTCTATTAAGTATAAAGCAATTCATGTCCATTGTTTACACTGAGAGAGAAATCCCCCCTTAAGAAGCTTCCTATGTCCTAGGGAAAAACTCATCTCTCTTGCAAACCCTCTCCTCTCCTGAAGAGTAGCTTTTGGAATCCTTCTCTGGCATGATTGGGAAGTTTCTGGCCGGTTTGTGGGTGTTTCTCAGAGGAATCCCTTCACTTAGCATCCACAATATGTTTTTCACATTTCTTAATTTCCCTTCCCAATTCTCACTTAATTCCGGAATATCTGGCTTCCCATTGTTGAATTCTTCAGAGAGGTAGTGAGGGTCTGTCTACCTTGATTGACAGCCTCCACTTCCCTGTGTTGCGGAGTCAAACAAGCAAAGTTCATAGGCTTGTACCCCTGCCCCACCCAAATCCCAGTCTCCTGCTCTTATCTCTGTATTTTTCCAATTTCAACAAAATCCTAAATCTTTCCTAGCCCTGTGATGCTGCTGGTGGTTCTTTCCAGTCTTGTACCTCAGGGACCTCCCCCCAACTCCACACCAAAAAATAAATAAATAAAACCCCCCAAAAACAATAGGGTGGATACTTGCTTATCTACTGTGATTGAGATCAGTAACTTGTCAGTTAATCTACAAAGCTGTTAAATCATTTTACAAAGATAGATTCATCCTATACATTTCTTTTTAATTTCAAACCTGCAAATCTGTTTATTCCCCATTTTGCAAGGCCAGTATTACATGGTGAGTAGTCTGAGTTTAAATCTGGTCACATTATTTACCACTTATGTGACTCTAGTGATTAATGAGAACAAACACTTAGGGAGCACTTACCTTGTGGCAGTCAATTTCCTAAATGCTTTACTATGTTCACTAATTTGCTCTTTACAAGAACCCTAGCGTATTAGTTTTCTAGGGAATGCCCTACCACTGACCATAAACTAAGTGGCTTAAAACAACAGAAATTTATTCTCCCAAAGTTCTAGAGGCGAGAGGTCCAAAATCAAGCTGTCAGCAGAACCAGACTCCTTCTGAAGGGAAGAATTCTTCCTTGCCTCTTCCCTGATTTTGGTGGTTGCTGGCAATCCTTGGCATTTTTTGGTTTATAGCTGCATCACTCCAACATCTGCCTTTGACTTCCCACGGCAATCTTGCCTCTGTGTGTGTCTGCAAGTCTCCAAACTCTCTCTCCTTATCAGGACACCAGCAATTGGATTTAGGGCCCACCCTATTGCAGTATGACCTCATCTTAACTGATGAGATAGGCAAAGGCCCCATTTCCAAAAAAAAGTGACAGGTACCAGGGATTAGGACTTCAGCAAATCTTTTGGGGGATCCGAATCATACACCTAAGAAGAAAGAATTGCTGGTTAACTAATTTCACACATAAGGAAAGCGAGGCACCAAACGGGTAAATAACTTGCTTCAGGTCACACAGCTCGAGATTAGTAGAACCGACATTGAAATCCAGATTCCAATCTGGCTCACAATTCTCCCTCCTCACCACTGTGTAAGACTCCTTCTAGTCAGAAGAAACCCGAGGGTAGTGAGGGCTGTGCGTGACACCACCAAAACCGAAGCTGGAACTCCGAGCTGCCAGCGGGGCAAGCAATGGAATCCGGATCCTGATCTCCAAGGTCAGGTTCTGCTCCCTTGCAGATCTGCAGTTGCAGTTTAAGGAATTACCACTAGAGGTCGACACCCAACGCTGGAGGCTTGGCTCCTCCACAGAGACTCCAGATCTGCAAAACCAAATGTTGGAAGGAAAGAAATAGGGATACGTCCGGGACCTCAATATTTTGAAAGCTCCCTACTACTGCCTCAAAGTTTAAAGAGGTATCTGTACAAAAACTGGACTGCCTGTGACCACCCAGATCTTTGGACCTCAAGCCTTCATATGCTGTCAAGCTGAGAGGCGATACATTCGCCTTCTGGCACTCTGACCCTGAACGGTGTAAACAGGCAAGTGATCAAGGTGCCTAAGGAATTCAGTACAAAAATACATCACGATGCCCATGGACCTTTTTCCTTATTACACCAAAAATGGTAAGTCCTCCCCCAAAACAAAAAGAAGTTGGGGTAAGGAGTGGGGACAGAATTGTAACTAAAGCCAGCATCCCCAAATCTATTACCCTTCTTGAAAGTGGCCGTCATCTACCTCAGGCAGAAACCTGTGATTTGTCCCAGATTCCTTCCTGTCCCTTTCTCTCTGTATCCCATTAATGATGCTACTCTTAAATTATCTTTACCGACTGCATCTGTGTCTTGCTCTCTTTTCCCTCTGCCCCCCTCCCCCACTGCAATGGTTCAGGCCTCATCGTGTGAGTTATTACAATGGCCTTCTGATATATTCGATTGCTTCCAATGTTGCTCCTTCTGAACTCCTCCTCTGCATGATTGCCAGCAAACTTTCTAAATATCAAATTCCATCCTTTTACTTCTATTCTATCCAATTGTTCAATGGTTGCACAGCACATTCAAGGTGGAATATCAACACCTTAGCTTTGCCAACAGGCCATTTGCTGAGGTAGCTTCTTCCGTCCATCCCCCACTCTGTCCATGGCTCCCTTCCTACTCTTACCTGCTAATTCCTTTTTATTTTGAAAACTCAACTCTTGGCGCACATCCTCCAAGAAGTGTGCTCTTATTTTCCCTTCATCTGCTTCTTACGTGGCCCTTTGATCATTGAGTTGTGATCATCTGTTAACTTTTCCCTTGAAGTTAACACTTAGCACAATTCCTGATCCATAATAGCAGGAAATCAATAAGTGTTTATTGAATACTAATCTAATGTCTGAAAAAGTGTAAGAGGATGTGTAGAAGTTGACTGATGCCGTCATAGGCACTATTTGGGAACCGGTCTAATGGAAGATAAAAAGAGGAGCTACCAACTTAATGAAGATGTTATTGTAGGGAGAGGACCAGGGAATACTTCCTTTGACCAGCTACCCTATACCCCAAGCTCCCCAGAGGAGATATAAGCAGAGAAGAAAGTAAGATAATTAGTTGAGACTTTAGTCCCAGAATCCCATCCCAGAACTTGAGTGGTTCGGGCCGAACCCCATGTTCTACTTTCACCCCAAAGCCCAAATCTGCGTCTCAGGTCTTAGCACTCCAACATGAGAAATTCCAGAATATATCTGCTCACCAGAAGTACAAGAGGAAAAGCATGCTAGGATAAGTGTCCCAGGGCTTAGAATAAAGCAAGTCTAAGACACCCCCAGTGGCCTTTCTCAGAAGGGAATTGCTATGCAGGCCTATGCTACCTGAAAACATGGCAGTGTCTGAGAGGCCACACCATGTGAGCTCTCGCCATCACCCTTGGCAGAGACTTTACCTATGGGTAAAGGAGAACTATTATGTTTCTTTTCCTTTTTTTTTTTTTTAAGAGACAGAGAGAGCATGTGTGAATAGTAGAGGGAGGAGCAGAGGGGGAAAGAGAGAGAGAGAGAGAGAGAGAGAGAGAGAGAGAATCTTAAGCAGACTCCACGCTCAACACAGAGACCAATGTGGGGCTCTATCCCATGACCTTGGGATCATGACCTAAGCTAAAATCAAGGGTTGGATGCTCATCTGACTGGGCCGCCCAGGTGCCCCATGAGTACTATTATGTTTTAAAGCCTGATCAGTCCTTTGCAAACTTTCTTCTCCTTGGCCGTGGATTGATTCAGAAGTAGTGAGTAGAGGAGACAAATAACTGAGAACTGTGAATTTCGCCACCTCCCATCCACCTCAGTATGCCTCACGGAAAAGCATTTTTTACCTATGACCACCTTGCTCTATGTGTGATTTTTTTTTAATGTTTTAAGTTTTTATTTAAATTCTAGTTAGTTAACATATAATGTAATATTAGTTCTGTGTGTAATCTTAATAAAGACTGGAGTCTCACATGGCCCACTGTCTGCAGGGATTTACATTGGAAAGACAAACATGTAAATTCAGAATCATTGAAAAATAATATGTACTTTTACTGTTAAGTTTTCTTAGAGTAGTCAGGTTTTAGACCACACACCTTTGGATTGCTATTACCTACATAGTACTTGGTGCTTGGTAAGTGCTTAATAAATATCTGTTGAATAATGAATGAATGAATGAATGAATACCTACATCAGGCATTTATTACAATACTTCACTCTGATTTTTTGTGTTTCTCCCTTCCTTACCTATAAACCCCTCAAATCTCTTGAATATACTTCAGAGTACATGTTGGCACCTACCACAGGGCTAGAATATAGTAAGCACTGATTGTTTTATCTATAAATATCACACTCGGCTTTTGAAAATGTAATCACCCCAAGAAAAAGTTCTCCAAGTCCAAACTCTAAATAGATTTGAAGAAATTAAAGTACATTTGGCAAACTAAAAAAAAAAAACCAACAAGTATTCAGAGCCAATGCAAAAAAATAATTAAAAAGAAAAATCACATCTAAGGGAAAGCTCAAATAGAAAGCCTAATGAATTGTCTACAGCAGGCCTCGCATTCTTCCATTTCTCATTCACCCCATTGACACCAGATGGCGACATTTCATCATGATTGACTGCGTCCTGGACATTTGCTAATTTATTCAGCAAATGTATAGTGGGACGCTTATGCTAGGCCCCGAGAATTCATACCTGAATGACATCTAGACCTTGATGTCAACAAGTATCATTTAGGGGCGCCTGGGTGGCTCAGTCCGTTGAGCGTCCGACTCTTTGTTTCAGCTGGGGTCATGATCCCAGGCTCGTGAGATGGAGCCCCATGTGGGCCTCCACGCCGGGCATGGAGTCTGTTTAAGATTTTCTCTCTCTCCCTCTGCTCCTCTTCCTAGCTCATGCTCTCTCTCTCTCTCTCTCTCTCTCAAAAAAAAAAAAATTTTAAGTATAATCTATTGGAGAGTAGATAGCTATATTGTCTGATCATTAAAAAGTACAATAGTAATGATACAAAATAATAGCTAACATTTTTTAAGGGACAAAAGACCTAAAGCAACACTTCATCAGCAAGAATTTCCAAATGGACAAAATGCACACAAACGTGGTCAAATTATTAGTCATCAGGAAAATGAAAATTACAAGCTCTGTGAGATGCTATATCCCCCTTACAATGACTAAAATGAAAAGGACTCAGAAAACCAAACGATGCAGAGGCTGTGGAACATCCGGAAATCCTACACACTGCTGTGGGAAACAGAAACTGGCACATCTTTTGCAGAACTGCTTGGTATATCCACCAAGGCTAACCTTGTGACCTAGCAATTCCCCTTTTGGGTATATGACAAAAGAAATGAATGTTTATGTGCACCAAAGTCATACACAAGTATGTTCATAGCAGATTATTTATAATAGCAAAAAAAGGAAACACCTCAAATGTTGATCAATAATGTAGCATATAAGTCAACTATGGTATATGTGTAATATATTCAATAAGTGGAATGCTATACAGCCATGAAGAACAAAATACTGTTATTTATGGCAACATGGATGAATATCACTAAATATAATGTTAATTGAAAGAAGCCAGACCCTAAAGAACTATATGAGTAATGTGAAGTTCAAGAACAGGCAAAAATTAATCTGTAATAATAAAGGTTAGAATATTGGTTATTTGGGGGAGCAGGGTGGATACTGATGGGAAGAGGACAAAAATGAGCTTTCTATTGTGCTAGAAATGTTCCATATCTTGATGTAAGGGTTGCCACATACGGATACAGAGGTGCAGAAATATACAGAGCTAAAAAAAAGAAATTTACAGGGCTATCTAAGATTTGTGCACCTCACCACATGTAAGTTATTTCTTAGTAAGCAAGTTAATAAAAATAAAGCAACAGCTAACATCATTGAGTGTTTATTAGGTACCAGACATTTTGTCGCTGGTGATATAATGTGAGATATATAATCTCACTGAGTCATCATAATAATTCTTTTTCAACTAGCTCTTTGAGATATAATCAGCACACAGCATTGTGTGAATTTAAGGCGTACAAGGTCATACTCTGATACACGTATATGTTGCGAAACGGTTACCACAATAAGGTTAGCTAACTGATCCATCATCTCACATAGTTACCGTGTGTGTGTGTGTGTGTGTGTGTGTGTCTGTGTGTGTGTCTGTGTGTGTGCGTGTGTGTCTGTGTCTGTTGAGAGCATTTAAGATCTACTCTCATGGCAACTTTCACATTTCAAATATACAGTAAAATATCGTTAACTATTGTCACCATGCTCTACATTAGATCCTCAGAACTTATTCATCCTATAATAACAGTTTATAAACTTTGACTGCCTTCACCCATCCTCCCCATCTCCCCGCTCCTGCCTGCCTTAGGCAAGCACCAATCTAGTCTGTTTCTCTGAGTTCACTTTCTTTTTAGATTGCACGGGTAAGTGAGATCACACAGCATGTATCTTTCTCTGTCCGTCTCATGTATCTTTTTCTATCTTTCCATTTTACTTAGCACAATGCCCTCAAGGTTCATCCATGTTATTTCTAGTGGTAGGATTTCCTTTTTTTGGCTGAATAATATTCCATTTTGCATATATATCACATTATCTTTAGCCACTCGTCCACTGACAGACATTTAGAGTGTTCTCGTGTCTTGGCTGTTGTGAATAATGCTGCAGTGAACACAAAGGTGAAGATATCCCATCAAGACACTGATTTCATTTTTATCCCACAATAGAAGTGGGTATATACCCAGAAGTGCAACTGCTGGGTCAGATGGTAGTCCAGTATTTCATTCTTTTCAATGTTTATTTATTTTTGAGAAAGAGAGAGAGAGCGTGCACGCAAGCAGGATAGAGGCAGAGAGAGAGGGAGACAGAGGATCGATCCGAAGTGGGCTCTGTACTGACAGCAGAGAGCCCAATGCAGGGCTTGAACTCACGAACCATGAGATCATGACCTGAGCAGAAGTCAGATGTCCAGCCAACTGAGCCACCGAGGTGCACATAACATGCATGTGACAGAGGAAAAACCTAGATCAGGCTGGATATAAAGCCCAAGCTACTATTTAATTCTTTCCCCATTTTACAAGGCCTGGTAGGAATGATGAATTCTGTCTTACAAGGAAGTAGGTTATGAAAGACTTCGAAGAAAAGGATGCCACACTTTGAATCAAAAAAGTGAACCAAAATGTTATTAGTCTCCTTGTCTTCTAGCAGAACTTTGGAATCCGGGATTTGAAGGAGGTAGAGAGATCATCTAGTCTAGTCCAGTCCTTTGTTTTATTTGTGAAAGAAATAAAGCTCAGAGTGGCCACAACACTCACTTAAGGCTCGCAAAGAACAGAGAGAAGGCAGTTGGAAAATGCTGACCTTAACCAGAGAGGTTAAGTAATTGCCCATGGCCATCTGGAAATCAGTGATGGCAACAATATCTGAATCCAGCCAGCGTGACTGTAGAGACTCTTAATCACTGTGCCAAACAGGGTCCTTCCTCCCAGCTCCGAGCTCCGAGCTCCGACCGGTGCCCCAGCCTACCTCCTTACACTGCACTGAAATGTCAGTCCATTAGGAGAGCC
Organism: Panthera tigris; assembly: GCF_018350195.1. Classification (NCBI taxonomy): domain Eukaryota; kingdom Metazoa; phylum Chordata; class Mammalia; order Carnivora; family Felidae; genus Panthera; species Panthera tigris. Next base: position 20,647,436 of record NC_056669.1, on the reverse strand, counting down.
CCCAGGGGTTCCAGTCCGCTGGAGGTGGGGAGGCAGACAGGGAGACTGGTGTGCTTGCCATGTTCAAGCGGGCCAAATCCAAATGCAAGCAAATTGGGCAGGTAATTGGGAACGGTTGGCCAAAGTCAACTTTGAGCAGAAAGAAAGCAGGCATTGGGAAACCACCTAATCTAAACCAAGGGATCATTTCAAGACTCGAATTTAGACGAGGCGGAAACAAAGCTCGGTTTCAGCAAAGTTCAATTAAGGCATAAAAAATCCAATTTGGCTGGAATGGGGAGGTCTGTCTCAGCCCAGGGTATGACGCTTATCTGGCCAAGGAACCTCAGCCTGGAGTCAACAGCTCACCCCTCCCTCCCTCTGTCTCCACGCTGTCTGTCCCCCCACCCCACCTCCCCAGCAGGAATTCTTCCTAGTATCTCCTGGGACTTCTGCCATCCTTGCCCACTTCTCAATGTTCCCTTCCATGTATCAGTGGTCTAACAGACTGGGGGGCTTTGTCTTGGTACACTTGGCTTTCCTGAGCCTTCCCTGCCTTATGTCAGATGACTGTGGTGGTTGTAACAAATACCACTATCTTGGCAGCTGAAAACAACAGCAATTTATTGTCATAGTTCCGTAGACCCAAAGTCCAAAACCAGTGTCACCGGGCCAAAATCATCCCATTAGCATAGGGGCAGTCCCTCTGGGGGAGCTAGCGGGGAATCTGCTCCTGGCCTCTGGCAGTGTTAGCTAGCTGCCCGCCCTTGTGGCATCCCCGGGCTTGTGACTGCTTCACTCCAGTGTCTGCCTCCCTCTCTCCACTTGTGTGTGTGTGTGTGTGTGTGTGTGTGTGTGTCATCTGCCTCAGCCTCTCTCTTACAAAGACTCACCTGGATAAGCCTGGATCGCCTCCTCATTACAAGACCCTTAATTTAATCACAGTTATGACCATATAAGATAGTATTCACTCTTTTTCCAAATAAGGTAATAGTTACAAGTTCCGGGGATTAGGATTCAATCTCTTTGGGTGGCCCTCATTCAGCCTGCTAGTTTTCAAGCTGTAGAACTCCAGAAAGACAGACTTGTAAAAATAAGGAAAACCTCTCTACCAGCCCACTAAAGCTGTCACCATCAGGAAGGCCTCTCTTGAGCCCTCTTCAATCTGACTTTTCTTCCTCACTGTCCTCTGAAAGCACAGGGACTAGGTTTGACTAGGTTGCCAAATCCCATGATGATTTCTCAACCCCTATGCTCTTCTAGCAGCATTTGACATAGGAGAGCACTTCCTCCTAGAAATTACCCTCCTCTTCTCCCTCCTCCTCTACTGGCTACTTCTTTACAGTCTGGTCTCCTGGATCATCATCTTCATACAAGTTCTGAGCATCAACATGCCCGTGGCCCTGCCCTTAGACCTCTTTCTGTCCTTGCCTGTTCTTATCCTCTGAATGGTGTAATCCGGCCCCCGACCAGCGGACATCACCAGTACCCTGATGGTCCTGCGTCCCCATCCCAGTCTCTCCTATAAATACCCAACTTTTTTTTTTTTTAAGTTTGGGGTTTTTTTAGTAGTCCCCACACCCAACATGGGGCTCGAATTCACAATCCTGAGATCAAGAGTCGCACACTCTTCCAACTCAGGTGCCCCTAAGCATCCAACTTTAATAAAGAGCAGCTTACTTGACATCTCCATTTGAATGTCTAACAGGGATCTCAATCCTAACATGTCCCAAACTCCCGTCCCCAAACCTGTTCTTTCTCCAGTGTTTCCCATCTCAGCAGAAGACTCTATTTGCCCCGCCGCTCGGCCCCCAAATCCTGGGGTCATCTTTGGCCTCTCTTTCTCACAAATCCTACAGCCACTCTAACAGCAAATGTTGTTAGTTTCATCTTATCAAAAGTTTTCGAATCCTACTACTTCTGTCCACCTTGACCACTACCACCCCATCCAAGCCATCATCACGTCGTGCCCGGACTGCCACAGTAACCTCCCAACTGGTCTCCCTGCTTGCCCTCTTGCCTCCTTGCAATCTGTGGAACCAGGGAGATTATTTTAAACACAAATCCCATCATGCATTGCCCTTCTCAAAATGTTCTAATAGCTTCCTGTTATATTTAAAATAAAATCCAAAGTCTTTACCATGGTCCATCATGCTTCTCCAACTTCATTCCTTATTGTTTCTCACCCTGTCCCTTGTACCCCAGGCCCATTGGCCTCCTACTATTCTTCAGCATAGGAAATATTGGCCACTCTCACTCCTGCCTCAGGACCCTGAACTTTTGGTACCCTCCCTTAGACCAATTTTTCCCAACTATTTCCCCAGCTTGCTCCTTGACTACATCCAAGTCTCTGTTCATTGTCATTTCCCCAGGGAGACCTGTCCCCTCACCCCCACTTAAGAGCATTTCCATTACCCGCCCCGCCCCACCCCATGCCATCACTTACTCTCTTTAAGACATCCATCACTACCTAGCATTATAATATGTATTTATTTGTCTAACTGATTGATTTCTATCCCCCCAACTAAAATATTGGTATTCCGAGAGCTGGAATCATGTCTGTTTCTGTTCATCACATGATCTCTGGTGCCTAGAACAGTGCCTGACACAGAACATGTCAGACATTTTTTTAAATGAATGACTGCATGAATAGTTAAAGATTTCAGAGGGTGGCTGGCCGGGGATATAAAAAGGAAGCTCTTGGAAGCGAACTCCCTCCACTGCCCCCCCCCCCCCACCACCACCGCAGACTCTGATCCTTGGAGCTCTGCTTCCCCGCCCCCTTGAACAGCCCTCCGACTGCAGTGAATGTCAGCTCAGCAGAGGCAGCAACAGCCTCCACCCCCATCTCAGCTTTCCGCCCAGCCTCCCCTGGGAAGTGGGTAGGCAGAAAAGCCACCTAGGACAGCGCAGCTCTTGTGTGCTTGTGTTACAGCAACTGCTATGACATGCAAATGCTGTGTGTTTTAAAAATAATAATAATAAAAGTAACCTAGCAGGATTCTTTGCAAGCTCCCAGCAGAAACAGCCTCACGCGGTGCACCACTTGGGGCCGCAGCTGAAATAGACAGCAGCCACAGTGTAAGTGCCCTCCGTGTCCTGACAGGGGCCTCTGTGGGTCACAGCCCCAAACAGGAGGCAGACACCGCTCCCCCCTCCACTCCGCCCCCATGGAAAAATCACTATGTGCTCAGTGGCCAGGAGGAACCCACGGAAAGTACAGAAGCCGTGTAACGCAATGCACAGCCCAAGGGTTGGAGGCAAGCCCCAGTCTGAATTCCCAAATTATACTGGTAGCGCTGTCCTTGGGGAAGTCACCGATTGAGCCTCTGTTCTCTCAACCGTAAAACCAAAATCACGCCTCTCACTCGGTTAAGCGTCTGACTTCAGCTCAGGTCATGATCTCATGGTTCATGGGTTCGAGCCCCGTGTGGGGCTCTGTGCTGACAGCTCGGAGCCTGGAGCCTGCTTCCCATTCTGTGTCTCCCTCTCTCTCTGCCCCTCCCCCACTCATGGTCACTCGCTCTCTCACCCTCTCTCTCAAAAATAAATAAATACACATTAAAAAGAATTATGACTCTCAGGGCCCTCGTGAGGATGGAACGGTCAAGCCCTGGGTCTCAGTGACTGGTGGTTGGTGGGTAGGAAGGCAGGGAGGAGGAAGGGGAGGGTGGGGAGGGCTAGGGCACCAACATCCCACCACACGATTGGCACTAGAGTGTGGCCAGCCTGCTCTGTGGAAGCCAGAGAATCACAGAATGACGCGGTCACAGAAAATTTCACAGACATTAAAACAAGTAAACAAAAAAAACCTTGCGTTTGACAAAAACGGAAATGGGCACCCACCCAGATCTCCGCTGTTGGTGTCACGCTCTTACCAGAGCTTCTGGGTGTTTCCAACAGCCTGGGTGATTCGTGAGCTCCCCTGCCGCCCAGACTCCCTGGCCTCAAACCGCACGGCAGGCCCAGCCGCTGTAGCCCGTGTGCCCCAGCTCAGCCACAGCCTTGCCAGCCCGCCGGTCCTGCGGGGCTCTCTGCCCCCGTGTCCCCATCCCCACTCTCTTATCTCCCTTTCTTCTGACCCTGAACTCCCTGCTTCCCACTCCCTCCGGGCCAGGAGGCCCGCTGGCCTGTTGCAGAGTAGGACATTTCCTGGAGGTGAGGGTAGGGGAACTGCAAAGTCACTCTGAGGCCCCCCGTGCTTGTGTGGCATCTAAAGCCCTCAGGGTGCCATGTTTCCCAGGCCAGGCCTTTGTGGGGCCTTTCCTGTCCTCACAGCCAGTCTGTAAGCTGGTTGGTGATGCCATGGTGCCAGTTTCCCTAAATTAAAAAGGAAGGCAACCCCCGCAGATCTCTCAGGCCAAAGACCACGTGCCTGGGTGCCCCTTTCATCTCTCTGTTCCTTTTGAAATCTCATCTCTTCTGCTGAGCCCTTCAAATGGAGGAATCACTCTGAACCAGGGCTCAAGTCCTCAGTTCCTCCTCAATAGCAGTGTGACCTCTCTGTGCCTCAGTTTCCTCATCTGAAACGCAGGAATCACAGTATTCTCTCTCTCCCAGGGTTGTTGTGAGATTGTGAATTGATACGCATAAAACACTTACATAAATGCCCGGAACCAAGGAAACCCTCAATAAATATTGTCTATGATTATTATTGTCATTATTATTATTATATGACCATGGAAACTGGCCTTTCCCATTTCAAACGGGAATTTACCTGGGACTCCAAAAGCCCCATCATGTGTATTTCTCCCTCTTTCTGTCCATAACTAAGTATATATCAGTGCCTCACCTAATGTAGTCCCTCTTCATTATTGGTTGTCTTGTGTAGGTGCCAGTGTCTGAAGTAGGGAGAAGTTCCCAGCTGGGCTGGGACCAGACCTGGTTAACCGTCCTCTTCTGCCAAATGGATCTAATCCCACGTGCCTTGTGCTGCTAAAGGCATTAACCGAAATGACATCAGAGAGTAACAGGTAGATAATGCGATCACCCTTATTCCTGGTTATCTATGTAACCTGACTTGTCTTAGGTTTATTATAAGAAAGCGTCCATTTAAAAACAATTTTTTAAATGTTTGTTTATTTTTGAGAGAGAGACAGAGCACAAGCAGGGGAGGGGCAAAGAAAGAGGGAGACACAGAATCTGAAGCAGACTCCAGGCTCTGAGCTGTCAGCACAGAGCCCGATGCAGGGCTCGAACTCATGAAGTGCAAGATCATGACCTGAGCCAAAGTTGGATGCTTAACCAGCTGAGCCACCCAGGTGCCCCAAAAACATCCATTTTTAGTCGAATATCAGCAATTTCATATGGTTCAATCTTAGAACAGTAACAATAATTACAATAGCGCCCTATGTTTATTTCATGAGACTGTATGCCAAGTACTATCCTTTTCAGTTCACACGGATTAAGCCATTTGATGTCCATGGCCCGTGAGGTATGCGTCATTATCATTCCCATATGTCAGATGAGGAAACTGAGGCAGCAGTTTAGTAAATGTCCAATGATAATATAGCTAGTAGTGGGATGCAAACCTTGGGGACTTAATTCTGAGCTCACACACCCGACAGACACTCTACCACAGGGCTTTCTGAATCCAAGCCTCTGCCTTGTTCTTGTAAATTCATCATTCAAGCCTCAAGGATGAGAACTCTATCTTTGACACCCGGCTGGTGGCTAAGCTCCTGCCACCTGATGAGAAAATGCTCTGATTCTTCCTTTTGTCTGCTTGAGTCCTTAAATATTGCTTACTCCTAGTTTCTCTGTCACTATGTTCTGTCTGTCCAAGGAACATTCGCCCATTTTTCATGTTGGACCTTCCTGGTGCAAAGTGCTTTACTGAATAGCTCCCATTATGTATGTAGTGCTGTTCATCACATGCCATGTCTACATAGCAGCCATTACTTGTTCCTTCAACTTCAGCTAAGCCTTCCTTCCTTCCTCCTCTCCCTCTTCAGCCCCTTCCCCATTCCTAGGAGGGTTCTAATGTCACCTCCGTGCCCATGCCCTCTGTCATTTCCTGCCAGTTCAGGCATTCATACCCAGCCCTGCTCAGGCATATGACACTATGGGGGAGTATCCTGGGGGTGCAGAGACCATGAGACTGGTCCCTGCATGCAAAAGGCTTGCAATCCCATTGGCAGAAGGGATACAGAAAAAGAAATGCAAGCGAGTGCATACTGAGTGATGATTAAGTGGCACGAACATTTATTATGCAGTAAAGGTCTAGCAATAGGAAGAGAATGAAGAATCGTGAGCAGGATACAGTCCAAACAGTTCCTGTCTAATACCCGCACCGAGCCCGGTTTCCCAGTATTAAAGGCAGCCCAGAAAGGGTACAAAGGGAGCTCACCTAAAAAGCTAAGGTGGCAAAGAAGCTCTCTACGTAATGCAGTAGTTGAATCTCGTTTCTGCGCCTCACTAGAGATATCCTAAGCCTTCCTCCACAAATCAGAAGCCCAGTAACCATAATTTGAATTCTCCCCAGGGCCTGGCCTGGCAGGGCCACAGTGAATTGCAGCCTAAAAGCCGCATTTATTTTTTGTTTGGACCCGCACAAACCATGCATTTTTTGGCAATTTTTTCCAGCCTCCCTTCTGCTAGCTGAACAAGCCTCATTTATCTGCAGCCATTAAGTCTGTCCACTGGCAGGTATCAGGCATGACCAAGAAATCAATACGAGCCAGTGAAACAAGATATTTCCTCCCTGTTTTGCTCATCTAAATGAGGAAAGCTTCCAGCGGTGATCAGGGAGCAGCCGGCTGCTCCGTGCCCTTTCCCTCTCTCCTTGCGTGGCAGACACAGGAATTATTTTCTGCCAAGAATATGGGCCAATGCTAAATTCAAAGACTTTAATGGTGTGAAGAAGCCAGGCTCAAATATTCTTCACGTCTTGGAAGCTATTACAGAATCTGTTCGGGAAAGGGGTAGGAAAGGGGGATCAGAGCGTCATCGGGTGGAGATGTATGAGATGATTAGGCTCTCTATTTCCAGATGGAACCACTCACATTCACCTCTAAAATTCTCAGAAACCTTTGTTTCTGGCCCCCATCGTAAAGACTTGTATCTTTACACACTGGGATTTGTTTACTACATCCAGCTTTTATTCATCTCAGGTAATTTATTATTGATGACAGCCATTTTTTTTCCTGAGCCTCTGTTGTTCACTAAGATTTTGGAACTTAAGCTTTCTGACAAAACATCAGGCTCCAGTCACCGTCAACTGGTAGAGGTAGACACTGGGTGCGTTTGAGGAGGAAACCAACAGATAAGGTACACATCTTGGGGCAACAGATGAGGTACACATCTTGGGCTGCTTGGAGATGCCTGAACAAAATACCATGCCCTGGGTGGCTTAAACAATTTATTTTCTCACAGTTCTGGAGCCTAGAAGCCCAAGACCAAAATGCCAGCATGGGTGATTTCTGGCGAGAGCTCTCAACTTGGGTTACAGATGGCCACCTTCTCACTATGTGCTCATTTGACCTCTTCACTGCAAAGGAGAGAAAACAAGCAAGCTCTGGTGTCTCTTTCATAAGGACATGAATCTCATCATGAGAGCCCCACCTTTATGACTTCATCTAAATCTATTCCCTCCCGAAGGCTGCATCTCTAAAACCCTCACCACATTAGGGATTAGGGCTTCCACACACTAGGGCTTCGACGCAAAATGGCGGGGGCGGGGGGAGAGAAAGAGGGGCACAAGTCAGTCTATAGCAGCATTGTGTCATAGATGCTCTCTGTTACTATGTGAACTAACTTGATCAGGGGCTGAAAGGTGCATTAGACACACGACCACGTATTTCCCTGATGGCTTCTTCCGTGTTTCCTTGTGCACCTGTTGTTGTGTGACGTGATGTGATGTAGTTTTGTGTTGCGGTAGGATCTGCACTGGATTTGCAGTCAAAAGACAAGGTTTCAATGACCTCACACCCATTTGGATGGCTACTATTAAAAATACAGAAAATTGGGGCACCTGGGTGACTCAGTTAAGCATCTGATTTCGGCTCAGGTTAATGGGTTAATGGGACCTCACGGTTGATGGGTTCGAGCCCCACATCGGGCTCCGTGCTGACATCACAGAGCCTGCTTGGGATTCTTTCTCTCCCTCTCTCTGTGCCCCTCCCCCACTCTCTAAATAAATAAATAAATAACTTTTTAAAAAGTCCAGAAAATAGTAAGGGTTGGCGAGGATGCAGAGGCATTGAAATACTCATGCCCTGTCACTGGGATTGTTAAATGGTGCAACTACCATAAAAACCAGTATGGCGGTCCCTCAAAAAATTCAAAACAAAACTACCAGCAATTCCACTTCTAGACATATATACAAAAGAATCGAAAGCAGGACCTTGAAGAGATATTTGAACACCCACGTTCCAGGCAGCATTATCCACGATAGCCAAGAGGTAGAAGCCACCCAAATGTCCACCAAAGGATGAGTGGAAAAACAAAACGTTTTGTTTGTTTATATACATACAATAGGATATTATTCCCCCTTAGAAGGAAACCTTGTCACATGCTGTAACACGGATGAACCTGGAGGACACTGGGCTAAGTGAAATGAGCCAGTCGCAAGAAGCAAATACTGCATGGTTCCACGTATACGAGGTATCTGAGGTAGTCAAAATCATAGAAACAGAAAGTAGAATGGTGTTTTCCAGGGGCTATGGGTGTGGGGGTGGGGGGGATGAGGAGTTGTTTAGTGAGTAGAGTTTCTGTTTTGCAAGGTGATTCTGGAGATCTGCCGTACAACAATATGAATATACTTAACGTGACTGAACCACTTATAAATTGTAAAGATCGTGAATTTTCAGTTATGTGGTTTTTACCACAATTACACACACATACACACATGTTCTAAGTCCAACCTCAAACAGGTGCCGGCAATGAGAGAACCATTTAAACTTTCTAAGCTTCAATCCCTTCATCTGTAAAATGGGGTACTAGTGTCTATCTCAGAGTTATGGTGACATCAAAATAAGACAAAGGGGAACAGGAGGGTTGTGGACAACTAAGCACGATACCAAAGCAGTGCGCTAGTCTGGAAATTGCTCAGCCACAATCCTAATTGTATTAAATGCATTAGTTACCTAGAAGTGTTTTGATTCTGGCCTCTGTTAAGAGCCTTAGGCAATGTAGGCACAGGAACTGCCCGCCAGATCAATTCCCAGTTTTGGAGAATGGTGTACATTTTAAATGAAAATTTAAGATTGACAACAAATCACTCAGCAGGAAAGAGAACAAATTACCCAGGTCTGAAAGCATTCAGCTAGGATTGGTAAATGGTAACCTGGACTCATTAATGATTTCTATTTGTTAGAGAATGGTCCAGAGGACTGGTTTTATGCGATTCATTCTCCAACTGCCATTCAGGAAAGGGCAAGCCAGTCAAATCCATTTGTGGGCTGTGAAACACTTAATGCTCATTTGTACTGATGTTCTATCATCAAGAAAAAAGCTCATTTATAAAGGGACAGCAGGAATTAGGAAGTAGCACATATTCATACTGACCTGCCTGTGCATCTTCGAGAAGCTCTATTCCGAGGTTCCTGGGTTTTAGATAAAAGATAGGGACCACACATAAGCTCCCTGCCACCCCCTCAGACTAGAAAGCCAGGGTCCTTTCTCCTGTTAGCAGAACTCAGTGGTCTCCTTTGGGCGTCTTCAAAAGAGGCAAGAAAATATTTGAAGGGAGACTTTTAGTATTTTTTCATCCATAGACCTTTCCCAGAGGGAATGGTCACAAAACCAGCAGATGTCTGTTCAGACGGCCCTGCTGCTCACTGTGGGTCTTCAAGGAGGATCGGCACCAGGGTGGGTCCTGGAGTGTCAGCGACAGGGGGTGACATGTCTGCAGTGCAGTTGACCATCACCGACCCCGACAACACAAGGGAGCAATGAGCAGCGACGGGACCAACCCCAACGAGTACTAATATCTTTCAAACATTGACTATGACTTCTGTGTTGCTATTTCTTTTAGAAAGCTGATTGGGAGTGTGTAATTTAAAGGAGCTTTTCTCTTTGTTTAGGACCATAGTCTCAGTGTCTGAGAGGCCCGATCAAAAGCATTTTTGCTGTTTCTCTAAGACAGACTTGTATTGTCGTTCCAATTCCTATCTTAGCAGTCTGCCTGTTATGTCAAGAATCCTGAAACAGACCAACCCATGAGGGACCCAGCCAAAATATTGTTACAAATGCATACAAACTACACACCCAGACCTCACGAGAGTGTCAGCTCAGCGAGGAAAGAGATTTTTATGTGTTTGGATTGCTGTTCTAGCCCCATCACTTGGCAGAGTGCTGAGCACAGAGTGGTGCTCAACAAACTATTTTTCAAACTGCACACACGCACGCACACACTCACAGAGGTGGTGAGAGAGCACAGCAAACAGTGTCTCGTGCAAGGGAAACACAGGCATGCCACATAGGATGGAAGATGGCCAATTTTTCCAACATGATGGTGAGGTCTAATACATCTATAACTGGAAAGAAAATATGTAATGACGCTTGTGCTTAAATCCAAAAACCATGTCCAGGACGCTAAGAATGTATTAAGCTCGGGGAATCTTTTTTTAATTTTCTTTTACGTTTATTCATTTTTGAAAGAGAGGGAGAGACAGAGCATGAGCGGGGGTGGGGGGTGGGGGCAGATTGAGAGGGAGACACAGAATCCGAAGCTGGCTCCAGGCTCTGAGCTGTGAGCACAGAGCCCAACACAGGGCTCAAACCCACGAACTGTGAGATCAGGACCTGAGCTGAAGTTGGATGCCCAACCAACTGAGCCACCCAGACGCCCCTCTCTTTTTTCTTTAAATGTTTATTTATTTTTGAGAGAGAGAGAGGAGAGAGAGAGGGCCAGAGAGGGGGACAGAGGATCCGAAGTGGGCTCTGTGCTGACAGCAGCAAGCCCGATCCGGGGCTTGAATTCAAGAACCGTGAGATCATGACCTGAGCTGGAGTCAGATGCTCAACCAACTGAGTCACCCAGGTGACCCGGCATCTTAAAATTTGAGAAAACAGCATGTAAGTAATGAGAACTATAAAAACAACCGATGTGGTCCTTTGAGCAGCCAAAAGATGTCAAACTCTTAAAAATTAATCGTATCATGATTATGGACATCAGGTGTCGGGGTCTAGTTACTGCTTTATTATTTTCTTTCTTAGACATAATTTATAAAGATTTTATCTGACTTGACTGTTAATCTGTGACCTTAATAATGAGTCCTTGTAATGCGACACACTTCAGATTTGTAAAAAATAGCTTCTAGCACATTACACCTTCCAAAGAATCTTCACATACGTTTTCAAATTTAGGACATCTAGGGGCTCCTGGATGGCTCAGATGGTTAAACATCTGACTCTTGACTTTGGCTCAGGTCATGATCTCATGGTTTGTGAGTTTGAGCCCCACCTCAGGCTCTGAACTTACAGCGCACTTACACTTACAGTGCAGAGCCTGCTTGGGATTCTCTCTCTCTCCCTCTGTCTCCTCCTCCTGTGTGCTCTCTCCTTCTTTCTCTCAAAATAAATAAAATAAACTTTAAAAATTTTTCAAGGCACCTGGGTGGCTCAGTCGGTTACGTGTCTGACTCTCGGTTTTAGCTCAGATCATGATCTCACAGTTTTGTGAGTTCGAGCCCTGCATGGGTGCTGTGTTGGCTTCTCTCTCTCTCTCTCTCTCTCTCTCTCTCCCCCTTTCTCTCTACCCCTCCCCCACTCACACTGTCTCTGTCTCTCTCAAAATAAATAAATAAACTTAATTTAAAAAAAAAGACACACAAAGACTAAGACCAAATTTCTGAAATTCAGAAAGCCTGAGATCATCCAGTTTATATTTTAGTTTTTCCTCTGCAACTTGCCTTCAGTTACTAATCTCGACTCTCTGTGGCTTCCCTTTAGCACAGACTAAGGGAAATGGAGAAGGAGAGGTAGAATTGAGATTTATTAGCCCCTAAGTAATTGAAATTAGAGTTCTGGATATGTGTGCCCCCTGGGTGTCTGTGAGGTCTGTAACGGTTCAGAACACAACAGGGAAGTGAAAATCAGGGTAAGTAGCAACAGCTCCCAGCTAGGCGTGGACAACTTTGCATAGAAGGCCAATGAGAAAGTGTGTGTGTGCATGTGTGTGCGTGTGCATGTATGTATGAGTGTGTATTTTGCAGGAGTCATCAGACTTTGGAGTCAAATGTCACCCCAGCATCAACAATTCCCCGTAGTCTGCCAAAGTACTGATTCTCAACCCTGGCTACACATTAGAAAAACCTAGTATTGACTGCACGTACCCACTTTGGAGATTCTCGTTAATTTCATCTCGGTGGGGTACAGGCATCAGCATTTTTCAGAGCTACCCAGATCATTGTTATATACAGCTGGAGTTGAGATCCACTGGGTCATGCCTTGCAGCGGGTTGGATTGACATTGGAATTTACCATTGATGAGGTTGTTTGATCTTGAACCTAGGAAATTTATAAATACCATCTTGTGGGCTTTGGAAAAGGAAAAAAAAAAGGCTTTGAGTTATATATAGTGAATTAAATATGAGTTGGTCTATGTTCCCTCCTGAGTTTCCACTAAAGTGAGAGTACAAGTTGCAAACCCACAAGGACAGACAGAACAGAGAGGAGGACACAACAGACAAGAGACATCAACAAAATGTGGGGAAATGGAATGCAAATAGAAAAATAGAAGCTGACTTCATGGAGCTAGAAAAAGCGAAAGCCTAAGTGTTTGTGGAGGGGATGGTTGATGAGAGTCAAGCTGATTTGTGTTCAAGAATCCTTGAAAGGCTCAGGAATTGGAGGCCCCAGCTGCAAAGGTGGGAAGAGGGGATAGGATTGAAAACAGGAGGGCCAGGTCCCTTGGGAGTCTGTATAATGGGCAGTAAGTCCCCTAAGTCTTCGCCCCATCATGAGATGCCAGGTGACTCTCCTCCCTCTAGTGTAGAAGGAGCTAGGTTATTCCCTGGAAAAACCTAATCAAGTCTGCGGACAAGATAGGGAGGAGACACAGCCCTGGGCAAGCTAGATCATCACCTTTGGGCCTCCAGCCCCTTCCAGCCTCTTGGCCTCGAGACTGTTGACTGTTGACAAACAAATTCTTCCCCAGGCAAAGACCTGGAAAATCTTTCTTTGGAGAAACTGAAAAGCCTTAAGGGGGGAAAAAAAAAAAAACCCTCTGAAGAATGACATTTAGAAGACCCGCAGTAAAACGACCGCTTCTCTGCCACATGACCACAGAGTAAAGGCAATGATTTGACAAGCCACACCCATTATCCCTGAGATTCTAATCAGCTTTTTAGAGGCGCACTCTGAATGGATAACGCAGGATCTCCAGATCCTTGAAGAAAGCTCCCGTCTAGTGCAAAGAAATACACAAAAAGAAATGGAAGTCAAAGCAAAGAGAGACAAAAGGGATATTCAATTTATAATTGGTATTCTCAGAGAAAAGAGAGGATACTGCAGTCAGGAAGCAAGAACAGAAGGGCTGCAAAAAATATATAAAGCTTCCAAGAGCAAAGAGTTCTCAGGAAACAAAAGTCCGGTAGCTCTGGTAGCTAGTCCCCAAAGATGGACCCCAGTGAACCACGCTACCCAATACCCATGCCCTTGCACAGTCCCCTTCCACATGGAATCCTTGTTGGCCTTGTGGCGCACTCTAACCAACAAAATGGGAGAAAGGTGATGCTATGCCCACTTTGGGCCTAAGCCTTAGGAATCTAGCACCTTCTGTTTTCGTGCTTTTGGAAGCTGACCTGCCATGTAAGAAGTCTGGGCACCCCACTGGAGAGACCCCATGGAGAGCTCACGTGGAGAGAGAAAGATCCTCGGACTACATGAAAATGGGAGGCTCTGCCCTCCCAGGGTCGTCGCAGAGCCTCCTCCAGCCATCTGGCCAAGGCAGATACATGAATGTGTTGGACATTCCAGCCCCATCTGCCCTCTGAGAGGAAGACCACATGAGAGTGCCCAAGCGAAACAGATGAGTCCCAATCAACCCGCAGAATCATTTAAAAAAAAACAATAAAATGGCTGTTGTTTTAAGTTACAGATGGTGTGTTATGCAACCAATGATATCTAAAATAATTGCCAAAATAAAATGATGCATCTGAAGGGGATCAGACTTCTTTTTTTGTTTAATGTTTATTTTTATCTTTGAGGGAGAGAGAGAGCACACGAGCGTGATCGGGAGAGGGGCACAGAGGGGCACAGAGGATCCGAAGTGGGCTCTGTGCTAACAGCAGTGAGCCCCATGTGGGGCTCAGACTCACGAATCTTGAGATCATGACCTGAGCCAAAGTCAGATGCTCAACTGACTGAGCCGCCCAGGTGCCCCTGAGTGGATCAGACTTCTTAACAATAATCCTGAGAGCAATAGCTTGAAAAGCCAGTGGGGAGGATAGGAGGTACATTATTTCAATCTACAATTCTACACTCGGTAAAATTAGCAATCAATCATAAGGTTGGATTAAAGATTTCTTTCAAGGCCTCAAAAAAGGTACAGTTTGGGGTGCCTGGATGGCTCAGTTGGTTAAGTGTCTGACTTGATTTCTGCTCAGGTCATGATCTCATGGTTTGTGAGATCGATCCCCACATCAGGCTCTGTGCTGATGGTGTGGCGCTTACTTGAGATTCTCTCTCCCTCCCTCTGCCCCTCCTCGGCTCACTCTTTCTTGCCCTCTCAAAATTAATAAATAAAACTTTTAAAAAGTGTATAACTTATGCAACCCTTCTCCTGAAGCTATTGTCAGATGTAAGTCAGTCGAATGAAGGATTAAACCACAAGTTCTCAGCTGGGGGCAATTTGGCCTTCCAGGGATATTTAGCAATGTTAGGAGACATCTGGGTTGTGGAAGGGGGTGGTGTTACTGGCATATAGTGGGTTAAGGCCAGGGATGTTGCTGAATAGCCTGTAACACGCAGGACAGACCTCCACAGTAAGGAATTATCTGGCTCAAAATGTCTAGTGCAGAGGCGGAGAAACCCTCGATTAAGCCAAGAGAGAAGACATGATATCAGGGATAAGGTTTTCAACACAGTAGATCTGCAGAAGCAAGTCCCAAGTCTGTAGCTGTCTTACAGGCTTAGAGAACAGCCAGTCCAAATTGGAAAGGGATCATAAAGGATTCCAGGAGGAATATAGAGATACATCCAGGAGGAAAAAAAAGAGGAGAATGGAACTGGAATAACACCTGATTATTTGACTATATGGAAAGAGTATTGGGTGGAAAGTTTATAATCCTTTAGTGATATTTAGTGATAGGGACATGAAAAAGTAAAAAAATTTAAAAACGAGGCAATTACTAACCACAAAAGAAATGACAAATTATACAAGAAGGGACATATAGTAGGGCGCCTGGGTGGCTCAATCATTTAAGCATCTGACTTCGGCTTAGGTCATGATCTCACAGTCCATGAGTTCAAGCTTTGCGTCGGGCTCTGTGCTGACAGTTCAGAGCCTGGAGCCTGTTTCAGATTCTGTCTCTCTCTCTCTCACTCTCTCTCTCTCTCTCTCTCTGCCCCCTCCCTGGCTCGTACTGTCTCTCTCTCAAAAATAAATAAACGCTAAAAAAATTTAAAAAATAAAAGAAATATAGTTATATTCTCTTGGCTTAGCAAGTTGGTCTTACATAGTAGTAATAATGTAATCATACGTTAATGATAATAACAGACATATATATGGCTTATTATAGCACTGTTCTAAGTGCTTGACATATATTTACTCATTTAACTGCCACAAAGTTTTTGCAAGGTATCTTCAGCAAAGGCACAGAAGAATCAAGCCATTTGCCGGAGATCGCCCAGCTCTACGTAGTAGAAGCAGGATTTGAACTTAGGAAGTCTGGTTCCAGAATTTTGACATTTTTCTACTATCCTCGGCTGTTTTACTAATTTAAACAAAAAATGTGATATTCGTCTTCTATGCATTGGTGTGGCCAGGCAGCTTGCAACTGTTTTGCTGTTCTCCAGCAGTTACTAAGTGTCTGGAATATCACTCCTGGAACCAGAGCGGAAGGACAGACGGTGGCGGGGCAGGGAGGGGGGCGGACAGAGTGTGAATGTACTAAACCTTCATCCACTGTAATAGGATATTGATATATACACATCTAAAATTGACAAGTAAAGATACAGCAGCACAAGCATGCTGTTTTGATACATGGAAGAAAGCATCAGAAGAGAAGCTAAGAGATTAAAGCGGTTGCCCTAAGGGGATGGGACTTAGGAGCAGAGAGGGGAGAGCTTTTATTTTTATAAGGCTTGTAATACAATTTGGCTTTAAAATTATGTCTACTACTATATAAGACAGAGAGTGAGTGGGGGAGGGGCAGAGAGAGAGGGAGACAGAATTCAAAGCAGGCTCCAGGCTCTGAGCTGTCAGCACAGAGCCTGACGCGGGCTCAAACTCACAGACCGAGAGATCATGACTGAGCTGAAGTCAGACGCCCAACCGACTGAGCCACCAGGTGCCCCTGAATGCTCTCCTTCTGTGATGAGGAATAAAGCAAGGATGTCCACTCTCATTACTCCTATTCACATAACAGCAGAAGTTCTAGTCAGAGCAATATGCCAAGAAAAAGAAAGAAAAGGCATACCAATTAGAAAGGAAGAAATTAGACCGTCCAAATCTGCAGACGACATATTAGAAAATCCCAAGGAACCAACGAGAAAGTTCTCAGTGAGTTCTAATGAGTGAGTTTAGCAGGTTCACAGGATACATGATCAACTGCAAAAACCATTGTATTCCTACGTACTAGCAACCAATATGTGGAAAACAAAAACTAAAAACACAATACCATTTATACCTGGTCCCTCAAAATGAAATACCGTGAGACAAATCTAATAAAAAACATGTAGATCTATATGCTAACAAAACACAAAATGCTGGTGTGCCTGGCTGGCTCAGCTGCTAGAACATGCGACTGTTGACCTCGGGGTCATGAGCTCAAGCCCCATGTTGAGTGTAGAGATGACTAAAAAAAAAAATTTTTTTAAACACAAAATTCTAATGAAGGACATCAAAGAAGATCTAAACAAATGGAGAGATGTACCATGTTCAAAGATTGGAAGACTCAATATGGTGAAGACAGTCCATTGGACCTACAGATTTAATGCAATTCCCATCAAAATCCAAACAGGAATTTTTGTGGATATAGAAAAACTTATTATAAAATTTGTACGGAAAGGCAAAGGAATAGAATAGCTTGAATAATTCTGGAAAAGGCAAAAAAAAAGTAAAAGGAACAACTGTACCTGATGCTAAAATGTTATGCAGTGACAGTAGTCAAGAAAGTGTGGTATTGGTGGGGGGATAGGCACGTATATCAATGGAACAGAATAAAGAACCCAGAAAGTGACCAACACAAATATGCCCATTTAATTGCTGACAAGATGCAAAAGCAATCCAATGGAGAAGGATCGTCTTTTCAACAAAGGGCGATGGAACAATTGGACGTCTGTGGGCAAACGTAATGAATCTTGACACAAACCTTGTAACATAGACACAAATTAATTCAAAATGCATCACGGGGTTGACTGTAGTGTGAATCTACAAAACTTTTAGAAAAAAAAAACCGTCAGAGAAAATCTTTAGGCTAGGCAAAGGCTTACTAGACGGGACGCCGAAAGGACAATACATAAAAAGAAAATTTGGTAAATTGGACCTCATCAGGATTGAAAACTTGCATCCCATGAAACACCTCATTTAAAGGATTAAAATAAAGTCTACCACGAGGAGAAGATATTTGCAAACCATATATCTGACAAGGACTCATATCTAGACCATATAAAGAGCTCTTGAAAATCAACATTAAAAAACAAACAAAACAGCAATAAAACATGCAGAAGACATGTGCAGACATCTCACTTAGAAGGAGATAAGGATGGCAAATGAGCACAGGAAACGTTGCTCAACGTCATAGCCATTGGCAAATTAGAATCACAATGAGATACCATTATGCATCTTCTAGAACAGCTAAAATAAAAAAAAAAAATAGTGGCAACGCTAAAGCTGGCAACGATGTAGAGAAAACTGGCTCACTCATAGCTTGCTGGTGGGAGTGAAAATGTTACAACCACTCCAGAAAACAGTTTGGCAGTTGCTTATACGACTGAACATGCAACTGCCATATGACCCAGCAATTTCATTCTTGGGCATTTATACCAGAGAAAGAAAACTTAGGTTCACCCAAAAACCTATATACATGAATGTTCATAGCAGTTTTCTTCATAATGGAAGAATACTGGTACCAACCTTAAACTCTTCTTTGAACAAACGGTTAAAAAAACTCTGGTATATCCACACAACTGAATACCACTTTCAATCAAATATTCCAATATTTAAAAAAAATTTTTTTTAACATTTATTATTGAGAGACAGAGAGACACAGAGTGTGAGCAGGGGAGGGGTAGACAGAGTGGGAGACACAGAACCCAAAGTAGGCTCCAGGCTCTGAGCTATCAGCACAGAGCCCGACGCGGGGCTCGAACTCACAAACTGCGAGATCATGACCTGAGACGAAGTCGGTCACTTAACCAACTGAGCCACCCAGGCGCCCCTCAAATATTCCAATATTTTTAAATAAAAGGCATACCAATTAGGAAGAAATAAAACTGTCCAAATGTGCAGATGACATGATTAGAAAATCCCAAGGAATCAATGAGAAAGTTCTCAGAACTAATGAGTGAGTTCAGCAAGTTCACAGGATACATAATCAACTGCAAAAACCATTGTATTCCTATGTATTAGCAACAAATACATAGAAAACAAAAACTAAAAACACAATGCCATTTATAATTACTCCCGTGAAATGAAATACCTTGGTACAAATCTAATAAAACGCATGTAGATCTCTATGCTAAAAAACACAAAATGCTGGCACGCCTGGCTGGCTCAGTTGGTTTCGGTATTTTACTGAAAAATATTTCAATAGAAATAAATAAACTACTAATACATGCAACAACGTGAACAGATTTTAAGGGGATGAAGCTTACTGAAAAAAAAAAAATCAATCTCAAAAAATGACATGTATGATGCTATTACTAGACTAGAACATTCTAGAAGTGACCAAATAAATAGAGCTAGCAAACAGATTAACAGTTGCTAGGGGACAGGAATGGGAATAGAATGGGGTGGGGGTAGGTGTTCATCCAAAGATGTAGCATGAGAGTGGTCTTTTGTGGTGACCCAATAGTCCTGGATCTTAATTATAGGGATGGTTATACAAATCTATACATGGGATTAACTTGCTTAGAACTATACACACACAAACACATCAATGAATGCAACTTTCTGTTTATGTGTTTATTTGTTTATTAAAATTTATTTATTTTGAAAGAGAGAGAGAAGAGAGAGAGAAGGAGAAAGTGTGAGCAGGGGAAGGGAAGAGAGAAAGAAAGGGACAGAGAGAAAATTCTAAGCAGGCTCCATATTGTCAGCTTGGAGCCCAACAAGGGGCTCAAACTCACAAATTGCAAGATCATGACCTGAGCCAAAATCAAGAGTCAGATGCTTAACTAACTGAGCCACCCAGGCACCCCTGAATGCAAGTTTTTTAAATGGTGAAAACTGAATAAGGTTTGTAGTCTGGTAAACACTAATGTACCAATGTCATTCTGGCTTTGATGTTGTGCTACAGCTATATAGTGTCACCACTGGAAGCTGTCCAAAATGTGCACAGGACTATTTGTACTGTCTTTGCAACTTCTTAAGGGTCTATAATTGTTTCAAAACAAAACGTTAAAACAAGGGGGAAACTTAAAAAATGAAAAATAAAAATATTTTTTTATTTTATCTAAAAAAATTTGTTTAAATTTCTTTAATGTGTTTATTTATTTTTGAGACAGAGAGAGACAGAGCAGGAGCAGGGGAGGGGCAGAGAGAGAGGGGGACACAGAATCCGAAGCAGGCTCCAGGCTCCCAGCTGTCAGCACAGAGCCTGATGCGGAGCTTGAACTCCTGAACTTCAAGGCCATGACCTGAGCTGAAGTCAGGCACTTAACCAGATGAGCCACCCAGGCGCCCATAAAAATATATTTTTAGAAAACAACCTACCTCCTTAACATTTCAAAGGCCTCTTGGTCTGTCAAAGCAGTCTAAAATAACTGTAAGAGAGCCTTTTCCTTATGCTGAAGACAGATGTGGTCATGGCAAGAAAGCCCAACAGGAAAGCAATTACTAAAGCGAACAAAGGTAAGTAGGCCAAATCTCTGGAACCTACAGGAGACACATTATATGCCTGGAGCAAAGAAGTGAGCTACCGAGTTTAAATTAGAAGGAAGCTGTGTGTTCACTGACACCCAGGCACAGAGAAAGTAACAGTGACAGACGGGCTGGAGCAAATCTGGGTTTGGGAAGCTGGAGGGGGAGGAGAACATCTCTGTGAGGGTAGACGGATGATAACACAGAGTCTATGCTTTGGGTGCAGTGGGCGTGAGCGTCCAACCTTGTGAGCGCTGAGACCCAAACCATCCCCTGTCCGTGGACACCTGCAGTCCTGCCTGCCTCCACAGCGGGAGCTCTGCTCACCTCCTCTCTTCTTCCCTCCACCTAAACCCAAGGCCTGTTAATAATAGTCATCATCACAGCCCACATTTGCATAGAACCTGTGCAGTTTTTCAAAAACGTTCCATATCTTTGACCTCATTTTAGCCTCACTGTTCACTTGTGAGATAGTCAGGAAAGGTGTTTTTTGTTTTGGGGGTTTTGTTTGTTTGTTTGTTAAGGGAAGACAGTTAAGCAATACAGAGGTTTCACTGATTCATGTGGATACGGTGCTACATTTTGGGTCTCTGGGCCGTGAGAGTCAACACCACAGTGGCGAATTGTGACCCCTGTTTTCCTACTGGACCATGTCAAGTTCTGGAACGCAGACTATTTTGCAGCGTGCTGTGCCGGGAGTGAGAAATTCAGAGAGAAAAGCTACCAGCAAAATTCAGCCTCGTAGAAAGAGCTCTGCTTTTCAAGGAGCCATAATAACAGAAAAAAAAAAAACCATCAGTTCGTTTCTTCGTGGGTTTTATTTTTCTTGCGAAAATAAAGGAAATTATGAGAATTCCATCCTGACTGGTTTTATGTTTTCAGGTAATTCCTGAGTCTTAGTCATACGTGGGTCTTGGATTAATCAGAATTTATTTTTATCTTCCAACCTTCCGGCTGACGCTTAGAGTGCTGTTCTTTGCTTGCTGGGTGAGGTTGCCATAGAAACTCTTTCAGGGAAAGCAGTGTTTCTCTTTACAATGTTGTGACTGCAAGCAGGGGCTGAGGCCGACCAACCACTCCCAGATGAAGGAGAGTACTCTGGGGCTCAGAAAGTGATGCATCCCCTCTACTCCAAGATTCCTGGGCCCTGAGATGTGAAGTGCTTCCCCATCAGTGTCCATGCACACAAAAGAAAATATCCTTGGGAATGCAAGCTGGTGCAGCCACTCTGGAAAACAGTATGGAGGTTCCTCAAAAAACTAAAAATAGAACTACCTTACGACCCAGCAATTGCACTACTAGGCATTTATCCAAGGGATACAGGTGTGCTGTTTCGAAGGGACACAGGCACCCCCATGTTTATAGCAGCACTATCCACAATGGCCAAAGTATGGAAAGAGTCCAAATGTCCATCGATGGACGAATGGATAAAGAAGATGTGGTATATACATACAATGGAGTATTACTCGACCATCAAAAAGAATGAAATCTTGCCATTTGCGACTACGTGGATGGCACTGGAGGGTACTATGCTAAGCGAAATTAGTCACAGAGAGAAAGACAAAAATCCTATGACTTCATTCATATGAGGACTTTAAGAGACAAAACAGATGAACACAAGGGAAGGGAAACAAAAAGGATATAAACACAGGGAGGGGGACAAAACAGAAGAGACTCATAAATATGGAGAACAAACTGAGGGTTACTGGAGGGGTTGTGGGAGGGGGGATGGGTAAGGGGCTTAAGGAATCTATTCCTGAAATCATTGTGGCACTATATGCTAACTGATTTGGATGTTAAATAAATAAATA
Organism: Panthera tigris; assembly: GCF_018350195.1. Lineage (NCBI taxonomy): Eukaryota > Metazoa > Chordata > Mammalia > Carnivora > Felidae > Panthera > Panthera tigris. The sequence goes on along the minus strand of NC_056669.1, from coordinate 20,625,456 downwards.
AATAAATAAATAAATAGAAAATGTCTTTTGTCCCCTGAAGCCTGATTAGGAAGCACCACCATGCTGGAGCTGGCTTGCATGGGATCCCAAGCCTGATGTGTGCATTTCTCCCCAACTCCGTGTTCGGAGATGTCATCTTGGTAGCTTGAAAATGCTTGAAAATTAGCCCCGGCGGGAATATTTATACCACAGAAACTGGTAAATCCTGAAGATTAGGGCTTCCAGCTTTTCTGCCAGCCCGCTAGTGAGAACCTGTCTTTCTCAGAAACTCTAAGAAGCTTTAAATAATCTGATTCTGAAGACTTTGTCTTTCAAATATTCCTTGGTTGTAGGTATCCCTGAGTCCAAAAGAGAGAAAGTGATTCAGATTTCCACCGGAGACTAGAACCCAGGTCTCTTCAACTTGCCCCACTTGCCTCATATGTGCCTCGGTTATCACACTGCGCAGTTTTATTTCAAACGCGGTCAGCTTCATTCAACTACTGGAGAGCAAATATTCCTTTTTATACATCTTTATATCCCTCGTGCCCAGCATAGTGCGTGATATGCAGTACGTGCTCATCAGATGCCTGGTGAATGAGTTACTGAATCAATAAATGTGTGTTAGAGCTGGAGGGGCCACGAACTAATCTAACACAGTCATTATACTGGTAGGAAACCCCTCCCAGGAAAGTAATAGTCAATTGCCCGAAGACGCAATCATGTTGATGGTAGAGACAAGATGGGGATTTATGTGATACCTTTTTATTTTTATTTTTTTATTTTTTTTTATGTGATACCTTTTTAAACTCTACCGTGTTGTCCCCTCGTTCCAAACGTCCAGTACTTGTGACAAACACCACATTTGCTCCGTAGCCTCAGCTTTTCCTATTACACCCGAACGTTACTTCCTATCATCTTGTTAGACAAGGAGCCCCCTGCACTGGAATTTCTTCATCCTTGTCTAGATGTTTCCACCATCTCTAACACCCCCTCTTCCTGCTCCAGTAAGAGATGTGACACTAAGGGAAGCAGCTCCAGGGCACTTGCGTCAGATCATGTGCCCTACTGTCTTCCTCTCTTCCCTTCCCTTTTCTCTCCTTCTCTCCTTCCCTCCCTACCCCTAGTCCTGGATAGGCTTCTTTACTTGAAGGGTAGGAACCTTTCATAAATCATACCTTGAGTTCTTTCCCTACAAATTCTTAATGTACAATTCTAAATCTCATCAATGTTCCAAATATACAGGAGGATGTCACATACAAGGAAGGGTGAGAAAGGAAATCACATCAATAGATGTGTTTTAATGTCATCCCTGCAAATGTCAATATTCCTAATATGGTGTCTCACTAAATGTTGCTTTTCTCCCCTGCTTCCCCCCTATGATCTTGACCTAAAGCTCTTCTTTCTCTCCTCCTCCTCTTGATTGTTCTTCTCTTCCTTCTCATCTTCCACCTCCTTCATCTTCTTCATAAAATAAAATGTAAGTGTTAAAATTATGGAATAATGTACTGAGCGCCCAATGAGATCTTAGTTTGTCAAAATGGTAATATGTTTGGGGTAGTTTTTACTAACAAGTACTAAAAACAAAAAGCAAAGCAAAGCAAACAAATAAAAGGAAAGAAAAAAAAGAAAAGAAAAGAAAAGAAAAAGCTTTTGCCAGAACTATAGCTGCATACCAGGTTCTTGATGATATGTTGATTTGCTCCAGTAAAAAAAAAAGCACATCTCAAACAGCAACTGCTACTGAAGTCACCACCTGATGGAATGCCCAGGAATCCACTAGCATTCTTCAAGATTCAGCTGTCTTCTGAGGCGCCTGGGTGGCTCAGTCAGTTAAGCCTCTGACTCCCACTCAGGTCATGATCTCATGGTTCATGAGTTCTAGCCCTGTGTCGGGCTCTGTGCTGACAGCTTGGAGCCTGGAGCCTGCTTTGGATTCTGTGTCTCCCTCTCTCTCTGCCCCTGCCCTGCTCACACATACTCACTCTCTCTCTCTCTCTCTCTCTCTCTCTCTCAAATAAAAAAAATTAAAAAAAAAAGATTCAACTATCTTCTGTGCAGGTGAAAAAGTCAGCCATCAAAGCAAACTGTTAGAGCTACTCCCAGTCATTCAGGCTAAAACGCTGAATACAGAATCTCTGGTCAGTGCACCCGTATCAATAAGTTAACCCTGATCCAACCATTCTCATACATATTCCTCAGATTATTTTTCAATGGAAATTGTCAAAATCTTACAACTTGGTTATGTATCTTCTCATTGGTCACACTTGTACCTGATCCCCAGGGTCTGCCAGAACTTGTGCTTTGATCTGTAAACAGAGATTTAGAAGCAATGAGAGGTGGGGAAGGTGAGTCTTGAGGGTGATCAGTGCTCCCCTTCAGGACAGTGACCTCTGGAGTGATCATTAAAGCTTCCTCAGGCAAGGCAAGCTAACTTCCTCAGACAGGGAAGGTGAAGCAATGCCACAAATAAAACAGGGTCGGCAGAATTTTTGGTTTTACGGACCTCAGTGTTATCAGAATCTGCCCATTTGTTCCCAGCCTGATTTTTAGGGTCCCTGGTCTTCCCTATCAATACTCTAGCTTTATCAGGAGAGGCCCTGTGAGGCTGTAAATGCAATTTGTGTTGTCATTCAGCTTTTGAAAAATTCAATTTTGCATTTGTTTTTCAAATATCTCAATGTCTAGGCTATAGGAGATAAAGGTTTATTTCAGGGGAGTTACAGAAACTCTCTGGTTCTTTATCTGGACCTTGAGCTGGGAATTTAAGCTCTGATGTCACCAGTTTCTTTCTCCAAGTCCTCCAGTGAACTTGGAAGAATCCATTTAACACCACAGCCCTTTACTTACACTTAATCATTCTATGGCAACATCTTCTTGAGCATTCAGAGCCTTTCCTTCTATAAACACTTGAGATAACATCGGGTGATGACCAACTAATAACTTTGCCGTTATTTGTCCTTGACTGCTGGTATCCTATTTACTAGTGACAACGTAGTCATTGATGTCTTTAAATTTAGCCAAATCAGAGAAGCAACTCAAATGCTCATCCTTCAAATTCTTCTCATCTAGAACTACATTTGGTTCCGAAAAAGTAGTAGAGAAAGAGAACTACAATGAGTATTACAAATATAACAGATTTATGGTAAGAATTAGCCCTCTCTCTTTATTTAATTTTTAAAACAAATTTTTTTAACCTTTATTTATTTTTGAGACAGAGAGAGACAGAGCATGAACAGGGGAAGGTCAGAGAGAGGGAGACAGAGAATCTGAAACAGGCTCCAGGCTCTGAGCTGTCAGCACAGACCCCGACGCGGGGCTCGAAATCACGGACCGCGAGATCACGACCGAGCCGAAGTCGGACGCTCAACCAACTGAGCCACCCAGTCACCCCTCTTTTTTTTAATTTTTAAGAAATCTCTACACCCATCGCGGGGCTCAAACTTACAAGCCCAAGATCAAGAACAATGGAAGCCATTGTCCTTAGTCCCTGCTTCCGTGGGTACACAGCCAAGCCGAGGGTTGCTGTCTAGGAGACAAGCTGGTTACAGACAGAGGAGGATAGGAAGGTACCTCTGTGTCTGTCTATGATGAACTTCTGAGAGTAATGGCTACTGCTTCACTTCGGCCTTCTAGATCTCATGTAAGTCTGGCTTTTGGCCAACTCTAAACTAGAGCCGTACATGGTAGATGATTCTGAGAAATACAGTCCCCGGTTGGACCAAGTCGATGCAGCACAGCCTAACACAACCTAACCTTCTAGGGGTGCGCAGGCAGAAGCAAGTGACCTTAAGTGAAAAGCCAGAGCAGAATGTGCAAATACACAAAGAGCCATAGGATGTGCTGAGGGACGAGCAAACTTGTGATGGCAATTGCATTGTGGTCAACTTTATCAGGCTGATGCTGAGAGGTGTCAAAAGCTGGGAATTGAAAAGAAGAGAATTATCACTTTGCACCCTTTTTACTCTGACAGACTTTGAAGTTAAATGTTTCCCTCCTCTATATTTTCAATATTTATGAATCAAAAAGCAAGGAGGATGGAAATTTACAACTCAGCTAATCCTCCAAAGAATCTACTCCTGGGGGGATATATTCACCGAACTTGTCATTCTAATCCTATTGTCTATAAAATTCCGCGGTTCTTTTTACTGTAAAAAAACATGTAGTATTAAGAAATTTTCCTCACTTGATTCATTAAAGCATTGTCCTGATTACATGCTGTTTCCTTTTTGGATTGGTTTTGGTAAATCTTCACGGAATCATAGAGATAGGTAAACGAAATTATTTGTCATTGTCCCTTCCATGCCTCATTCTGTAATGCCATGAAACACTTTCATTGCTATTTCCTAATAGGCACACGCAAGGTGACTTTAGGTGATATCTGGAAAATTAGATCGCAGTCCTAACAATTTGTGTCAACAAGGAATTTTGAAAATTACAAGGCACTTTCAAATGTTTTGACATTTGAGCCTCAGAACAATCCAGTGAAGTGAGCAAGGCAGATGTCCTATCACCATGTTTACAGATGTGGAAACTTGGTCTCTGGGCTTGTAAACAACTCGCTGTTGCCAGAGCTGTTTTGGTTCATCGTGAGTGAGCTAACAGAACTTACACAACTGATTGTGCTTACCGGGCCAGATGCTTTTCTTTTTCCCCAGGAGTGATGATGGATTGCGCTCCATTTCATCCATACTGTGTCGCCTGGTAGGTTGTATGATCAGTGCACACATTTCAAGGTAGAAGAAAATGTGTTTTGGTAAGAGGACAGCCTGGATCTGAAAAATGGCTCCATCCCTTACTAGTTTTTGTGGCTGTGGACAAGCTACCTCATCTCTCTGAGCTTCGGTTTCTCCTCTTTTAAAAACTGAAATAATTGTTGCAAGGGTGTAAAGATGACGTTATAAAATGCACGTTGTCGGGATGCTTGACGAACGCCATTTTTCATCTACAAATCCTACTTACTCCTCAGGGCTGAGTGCAGTTCCACACAAAGCCCTCCCTACTTAACCTGTCATTTTCCCACTTTCACTGTACCCCAAACCACTCAGAGCCCTGCTTAATTGTTCTCAAATTGCTTCATAACGTTCTACACATTTTCATTCATTCAACACATCTGTAGTGAGTGCCAACTATTTTCAGGCACTGTACTAAACTCTGGATATAAAATAGTGAAGAAAGCAGACGTGTTCCAGCTCTCTGGGAGCTCACGGTCAAGGAGGAAGCAGACCTCTTACCGGTAAACACACAGGTAGATAAATGGTAACAAACAGTGATCAGTGTTGTAAATGCAAACACCAAGTGGCAGTGGGGAAGACTGAGTTTAGCTTGGGTGGTGGACGACCTTCTTGGAGTGACATTTAAGCAGAGACATGAGGGATAAGAAAAAGCCAATCATGTAAAGATCAAAAACTAGCGTCTCATAGAGAAGAGTAGATGTGGACACCCTGAATGGGGGAGGAAAACACTTGAAAATCAGCTTGGTTGGAGCAGAGTGGATGAAAGGGGTGTGGCCTGAAACGAAGTCAGGAGGCAGGCAGGGGCCGGACCACACAGAGCCTTTACCTTCAGTTGGCCTCTCCCAGAAGCAAATCCCAAAACCAGATTTTGAGCACCCACAGTTTACTTAGGAGATTGGGGAGCGGGGAAGTGAGGGGGGGAGAAAAGGAAGGCGATAAAGGGTGCCTTAGTGGACGGGTTACCATTGGGTGCCCCTGGATCTCCACTCCCTGAGAAAACTCCAAGAGAGGATATATTGAACACCCACCCAGAAAGCCAGGAAGTTGGGCGCTTAATCAACCAGAGTCCCATGTTCCTTCTGGCATTCATTCTCTGGCACTTCCAGCTGGCCATGTGCAGGCCTACCACGCTCATGGCCAGGGAAGGAAGCCCAGGAACAGAGAGCTTTAGATATCTACTGAAAACAGCCCTCAGTGTGTACAGATGCGTGCTGAGTAGCGGGGGTGGGAAATGAAGGAAGCCTTCCCGGACACACCGTTTATAATGAGGAACAATGGAAGGATTTTTAAAAATATTTTTTTTATACATTTATTTATTTTTGAGAGACAGAGACAGAGCACAAGTGGGGGAGAGGCAGAGAGAGCAGAAGACACAGAACCCGAAGCAGGCTCTGGGCTCCGAGCTGTCAGCGCAGAGCCCCACGTGGGGCTCGAACTCACGGACCGCGAGATCGTGACCTGAGCCGAAGTCGGTCGCTCAACGGACTAGCCACCCAGGTGCCCCACAATGGAAGGATTTTTGCAGTTTAATATGATAGAGTTTAGGTTGTTAGTTTTGTTTGTCCAGGTGCATTGTAAGATCCTTCAGAACAAAGAACGCACTTCACGGTCCTTCAGCACCAGCCACACTGATGCCACCACACCGTTTGCATACCAAGTGCTAAGTCAATACGTTTGATTCACCGTCCACGAGTAAGAAGTATTGATGGCTCCGAGGTAACCGGACCACAAACGATCAGATGAAAAGTTTTTCATAAGCGTGTTTGGCATCACTTTTTACAAAGTCTTTTCAAGTGGCCAAAGGGCACATGGGCCACCTTGGTATCCAGGGAGTTCATTATAGTTTGGATTTTTCATAGGAAATATTCCAGAGAGAGTTCAACCATCAGACGAGAGACTCTAGCCCGCTTGTAACCCTGAGACAGGCGGAGTAGAGTCGTGGTCGAAGGTACTGGTTTTGGAGGTCCACCCGGATCAGACGGGGTCTGTGCTGTAATCCTTACCAACAGCGGGCCCATGAACAAATCCCTTCATCTTGTTAGCCCTCAGCGGCTTCATCTCTAAAATGGACATAGTGAGAGTTACATTACCTCACAGGGTTAGTATAAAGGCAAGACAAAATAATATTCTATGCTCAGAATGTGATGAACATTCAATGAAGGTTATCATTACTAGTATTTTGACTTTCCTTAGGGTTATTCTTACAGGTTTTCAGGAACACAGATAAAAATTGACTCTCAAGTTTAAGCCAGACACAGAGTCAGGAGAAGACTCTGGTCTGCTTGCACTTCAAGCCAATACTTTAGGGGGGGCAAAAATCCCCAAACCCTCATTTCCAGTGGATACTTTTTCCCCAGAAACAGACTCCACCTCCCTCCAGGAATTAAAGGACATATTTATAGAATGAACAGAAGTGTGGGGGAGGCCGAGTGTGGACTCACACCCTCCCCTTCCTGGAGAACACAGAGGGTATCCTCTCTATATATAGATGTACATATATATAATTTATTTTTGAGAGAGCATGAGTAGGGGAGGGGCAGAGAGAGAAGGGAGCGGAGGATCCTAAGCAGGCTGTGCACTGACAACAGTGAGCCCGATGTGGAGCTTGAACCCATGAACTGTGAGATCATGACCTGAGCCCAAGTGGGGCACTCTCAACTGACTGAGCTGCCCAGGCGCCCCACGACCTTGAAGTATCTTTATGCCAAAGGCCCGACCAGCTGAGACTGCATTGGCCTGCACATTAGTACTCATCTTTTCCCATTTGCATTTTTTTTTTCTGATTTCAAAAAAGATATGTTCTCCTCCTGGAAATTCTAGAAAATGTAAAAAAGCATAAAATAGTAGGAAATAAGTTCTGTAAAGTTTCTCTAGGATATGACTGTATTCCCACAGGGCATGTTAGCTGAATTTTTTTTAATAACCTTAGAGTCACACGCTTTATTTTATTTTATTTTATTTTACTTTATTTTTAAATGTGTATTTGTTTTTGAAGGAGAGAGAGACAGAGTGTGAACAGGGGAGGGGCAGAGAGAGAGAGAGAGAGAGGGACACAGAATCCAAAGCAGGCTCCAGGCTTTGAGCTGTCAGCACAGAGCCTGACGTGGGGCTCGAACCCACGAACCGTCAGATCGTGACCAGAGCCAAAGTCGGATGGATGCTCAACTGACTGAGCCACCCAGGCGCCCGAGTCACATGCTTTAAATGGTGCCTGACCTAAAGTCTTTTACAGCTTTCTTCCCTTTCTTCTTGCTCTGGTCTATGTGAAAACATACATTTCTCTGCCTCTGGGTGCCAGCAATTGTCCACTCTTGTGCCTCCAGCCCCTGGAAGAGCATTGGCCGCCAGGAGTAGCAATGCCCAGATCAAAGTCAAAATGACATTAGTTCAGGGGGGCAAACCCAGAGCGGGGCAACGACCAACGGCCAGGCGTGCCTAGCTCAGGTGAGGAGTCCCCACACTGCACGATCTGCTACTGTAGTCTTCCGGCCACAATTTTGAATCCAGCCCCGGGAAAGCGACTCCGTCTCCGGCCTCATCTCCCCGGAACAGATACTCACCCAAATGGAGAGCAGAAGGTGACTTTTTCAGGGAATCTAAATAAAGCTCTCGGATTCGGCAACTGTTCAGAATACCCGTCTTAACTCACTAGAGGAGAATGACTTTCGTGCTGCCGGCACTGGAATTTCTAGAAAAGTTGTGGATCTGGCACCGCTCATTCCACAGGGGGTGTTGACTCAGTGGGGTCTGGCTGGTGACGAGTGGAAGTTGGGGCTTCTCCAGTCCATGTCATGAAACCAAATAAGTGACAAGCTGTTGCTCTGTCCCTGTCCTGCCAGCCAAGAAAAAGAAAGAAGAAAGAAAAGAAAAAGAGAGAAAGAGAAAAAAAGAAAGAGAGAGAGAGAAAGGAAAATACCTAAATCACCCCAGGAAGATGTCTCTATCCTTGATTCCCACTGTGTGTTAAGCACTCAGGAAGTTCTTCTTGAGCTCAAACCCAAGTTTCTCTTATTGCCATTTAACCTCATCTCATGTTTACTTCCTCTGAGAGATAAAGGAGAGATAAAAGTACCAAGAAAGGAGGTATAGGTGGGACTGGGGTCAGACAAGCGTGGATCTGAGCCCCATGTTCTCTAACCTATTAGCCCTGTGACTTCGCAGACTTTTCTTGGCCATGCTGTACATCAGTCTCCTTCTACGGAAAATGGGCGTAATGATAACACATGCCCATTAGTGTTGTTGTAAGGATTAAATGAGATAATACATATGATGTTCCACAATGACAAACGCAGTAAGCATCATGTATAAAGATGATAGTAACAGCAAACACTTACGTGGCATTTGCAACGTCTTTGGTACTGTGATACAATTTTTTAGCTGAGTATGAATTACCTATAGTTCTCTTGGTTTTTTTCTTCCCTTTTTAAAATTTTATTTTAAAGAAAGAGAGAGACCAAATGCGCACGAGCAGGGGAGAGGGGCAGAGAGGGAGAGAGAAAGACAGAGACTCTTAAGCAGTCTCCACGCTCAGCATGGAGCTCAACATGGGGCTTGATCCCACGACCCTGGGATCATGACCTGAGTCGAAATCAAGAGTTGGATACTCAACCAACTGACCCACCCAGGAGCCCCTCTTCCTTTTTTTTTTAAACCAACTTTGTTTCATCCTTGTTTTTTAGAATCACTTGGATTTCTTTTTTTAATTTAAATCCAAGTTAGTTAACATATCGTGTAATAATGATTTCAGGAACAGAATTTAGTGATTCATCACTTACGTAGAACACCCAGTGCTCATCCCACAAGTGCCCAGCTACACATAACAAAGGGCCCAGGGCGTGTCTCTTCCCTCAGGCCCCAATCTAAGAGGCATTTCTCCTCCCTCTGAGATTTGACTCCACCCTCAGGGTCTTCAAGGCCCTTGGAAACTGCTGGCAAACCATAGTTGCTTATTTATTGGGGTTAGATTTACACATCATACATGCCAGTTGTAGAGGAACTGAGGTGTTCTTAAGAACTCAGCTTTGTCCTTTTATTAACAAATATCCACCCCCCCATTTGACTTTTATGTTCTTCACTTCTATTAACTGAGTCTATTCTTACCCAACCCTCCCCGCCCCAACCCTCAACAATACTAAGTCTTTTATAATCCTTTCAAAGGACTGTATGTTTCCTTCTGATCCCCTGGAAGAGAAGCATTCATTACCCCTGCTCCCCGTTGCCCCATTGCTGTATTGAGACTGTAGTTTTGTCCGGGTGACTCAACTCTTCCTTTACGGAGTTCATAGAAGTCACTGTGTCATGCTTGCTACACCCCTCCTCAAAGTTCTCAACCAACCTCTCTGTAATTTGCTCATCTTACCCAATGGCTTCTTCATCTAAAGAACGGTTGTTCTCTCTCTTCGTCCTCATCATCACCTTCGGGAATGCCCACAATCCATGCCGATAATGCTCCTCATATTCTGGCCTCACATTTTCTCTTTCTTTCTTTTTAATTCCAGAGATGGGCAAACATCCACCAGCTTTTGATCCAGTCCAGAAGAACAGTTACCGAGTTCAGAAAAGAATTGTTGACTTACTGGCCTGCATATGAGCCTGAAAATCACCCCCCTTCCGTTTTATTTCTTTGAATGTTATAAGTTTGTTTTGATTTTACTGTTTAAACAAAATTCTGGGAGCAATATTTGCTCATTGGAAACATAATTGCAATTTTTGCAGAAGTGTATGCATGGAAGAATTACATATTGCTGATCACCTCAACTCCAATGTGTTCTTCTGCAATGTATTCAGGCGGCACTTCACAAGACGTCCACAATACAGACTTGCTTATCCCTCAGTGGGTCCACACTGGAGATGTAAGTCCCCCAGATATCCCGTGTGATAATAATCTCCTGCTCTTCCCTCTCTCTCAACTACTTTCAGTCCCTAAAATTGCTTCTTAGTCTTCCTGTCACCACCAGGTACTCTATTCTCCTATTCTATCACAACTGTTGGCATTTAATGAACCATTCAGCAACTACTCCAGGAGGCTTCAACACCTTGAACTTCTCCGGTTCCATCTTGCCACTCTCCAGCCTTCAGGAATGGTTGGCAATGTTACTGGAGAAAGCCTTGAAGCCATTTGGAATGGATCCACCACAATCCACGCTTTGTTGGGTCTACTGATCCTCCCATCTGCGTTCATTCATTTGTACTGATTAATCACTCCACTTCCTAGAGACTGTTCGATCTCTCTCACTCTCCGCAAGGCCCCAGTTCTGTCCAGCTTCCCACTTATAGCAGATAACTTGATTGCCCATTTTACTGACATACAATCTCTCTCATTTGGGCAACTTCAAGGTCTTTTCTTGCTATGTCCACATCTGTGTATCTTCCTCTTTTTCCTCCTCCCCTCTCCCCTAAAGCTGAGGTTAACTACAGCCAACGCTCTTGGGCCAAACCCCTCCTCATTACCAACCTCATGCATCAATGATTTCCCTTCTCCTGCAAATTTGATCTTTCCTTCTGAGTTGACTTCTAAGCTTTTGCCTATATACACCTTCCCAGAAAAATCTTTACTTATCCTGAAGTTTCCTATCAACACTTTCCTAACCCAATCAACGTTCTCACTTCCATCATCAAATGTTTTGAAAATCAAACCAATCAAACCCACTAGTTTTGCACCAGTACTTTTTGCTTCCTTCTTCCATAGTATTTCCTCTTCTTGCTCCTCTGCTGAAACTCCTCATAAGGTCATCAGTGACTTTCTGATCACCCAGTCTCCCAGCCAATTTCTATCTCACCTAAGTCTCTGCTACAGCATTCACTGTAGGTATGGAACATCCCCACCTTTCCTCCCTGATGCAGCACTATCTTGATCTCCTATCCCTTTGATCACTCTTTTTCCAACTCTGTTACTGGCTTGACTGCTTCCTCCTACCCTCCTAAATTTAGGTACCCTTAGATCTCCTAACACTTTATAGTCTCTCTTTCAAATATTATCCATTTCCATTACTTCAGTTATCACTCTATAAGAATGACTCTCATATCTTGATCACAGAGGAGAGCCATTATCTCCTCTGAGGACTGGTGCATCCACACAATTCCTGAAACAGAATGCTACAGGCACCAGTGACAGTCACAACAAGGTTTATTGCAATGAGAGCAAGGCCGACCGATCGGGACTGACACTCTTGATCAGAGTGCAGCCTCGGACAGCTGGGGGTACAGAGTTTTTATAGCCGACCAAATAGTCTTACCATCACCTGGGAACAGAACAAAGAAATAGTTCCCAGATGGGGGTGGAAACAGTTCAGACATGCCCTTGCCCCAATCCAATCAAACTCTAATCCAGTTGATTTTCCTTGAACTTTTGTTCCCTTGATTGATAGGACAAGGCTGTGATCTCTTAACCTACAGTATCAAAACAAAGCTGTTATTTCTCAAGGCTACAGGTTAGCCCTACACTACAATTTAACCCTTACAAGGACAGATTTAAATTTCCAGGCAATCTAGCCAAATCTGCAACACAAAATACACCAAATAAAATCCAAAGTGCATTAGTTTTCTCCCCCAAATCAACACGGCTGCTATCTTTTCTATAACTTTGAATGACATCAAAGTTGTTCCCTCTACCATGACCAGAGTGAACTTTCCTCCCTTGCCCCACACGTGGTCATTTGCCAAATCGAAAGTATGACACCTTCACATCTTCTTGGGAATCAGGTATCTCCCACTCACACTACCCTACATCAGCTCCTTTCCCCTTCTTACTACGGCTACCACAATCATTTCTCCCATCTTTCCTAGTCCATATTTCCAATTCTGCCAGATTAGCTTTCCTAAACCCTATTTTATATCACCTCACTCACATGCTTTAAAATCTCCAATGACTTCCAATTATCTCTCAGACTAAGTCTAGGCTCCTTAATGGGCATTAAAGACTATTTCCTTAACTTATGTGTCCAGCATTATTTCTCTATCTAATAGAGAAACTTTATCTAATTTATCTAACAGAGGTCTGAAACTTTTCTGCTTCTATGCTTTTGTTCATGTTGATTTACCTGCTAAGGACGTCATGCTTTTCAATCACTTCCTGTCAAAATCCTATCTTTATCTCAGGAAGGTTTTTAAATGTACCTTTTAGGTCTACCTTTTCCTGTTTGAGATGTAGCGGCCTTTTTATCTGATCCTCTATATCTTATTCTTATTCTGTTTTGTAGCATATCCATTTGTAAATGTGCCACCTTCTCACCCCTGATGTCTTACCCTCACTATAGATTGTCTTTAATGCTGTCTTCCAAGAAATTTGCTAATTTCTGCAGATTCAAAGATGAATAAAAATTTTCCTAATTTCCCTGGGAAATTCAGATTTTCCTTACCCAAAGGAAGCCTGTATTTATGTTTTTCATCCTCATTGCCCAATACAGGTTTCTCATTCATCCGAAAGGTGAGTGAGTTCCTACTGCCACTCCTTAAAGGCGGGAGAACACAGAGAAGGCGGGACCATGTTTACCTCCATGGCAAGGGAGCGTGTATTCTCAAATCCCCCTCTTGGAATTCAGAATGCAAATCTTTGCCCTAGAAGGGAGAGTGCCCCTAGTGATGGAAACAGACCCCAAAGCACCCAGCTACAAGGTTATTTGACAAACACTGTGGTAGAAATGTGTGCTGTGGGAGCCTTATCCATCATGGTGTGGGAGCAACGAAATCTGAGGGCAGCGTGAAAGACCTGGGCAGCTACTCAGCTCAGTAAGGTTTTCTCAGTGTGGCTTCATGAATCATTCTGAGACACAAAGTCCAGAACTGTGCCTTTCCCAAACACTAGGCATAGTCACATGCTCTTCCAAGTATTTACAGAAATGCAATTATTTTTTAAAAGCTATGTTCTTGTTTCGTATGGTCTGGATATCAAGGCTCTTCCCTTTCCTTCTCCAAGTCCTGGAGTTGAGCCCCTCCTGGCAACACACAGCTGCTGGTGGGAATCTGAGTCCTACCACTAGTGGGAGAGGTGCCTGAGGGACATCAGAGAGTAGAAAACAAAGAATTGGTTCCCCACAAAGAAGTTGAATGGCCAAGCCATTGAACTTCTCTTGAATTTAATTTCCTTAAAAACAAACAAAAAAAAAAAAAAATGCAGGGGCACCTGGATGGCTCAGTCTGTTAAGCAGCTGACTTCAGCTCAGGTCAGGATCTCGCGGTTTGCAGGTTTGAGCCCTGAGTCCGGCTCTGTGCTAACAGCCCAGAGCCTGGAGCCTGCTTCGGATTCTGTGTCTCCCTCTCTATTCTCTCTCCACTTGCACTTTGTCTCTCTCCCTCAAAAATAAATAAACATTAAAAAAATTTAAAAAACCGCATACTCTTTATTTATGAAGAAAGGGGGAAAATAATATTTGTTAAGTTTATGTCAAGGGGCATCTGCCTGGTTCAGTTGGTAGGGCATATGACTCTTGATCTCAAGGTTGTGAGATGAAGCCCCATGTTGGGCATAGAGTTTATTAAAAAAAAAAAAAAAAAAGTTTATGCTAAGGGCCAGGCATTGCTTCAGGTGATTTATATGTTTAATTTATTCAATTGTTATAAATAGCTACAAAGTAGGTCGTAGTAGTATTATTCTCATTTTATGACAGAAGAAACTAAGGCTCAGGGGAATTAAATAGCCTGCCCAAGGGGCGCCTGGGTGGCTCAGTCGGTTAAGCGTCCGACTTCAGCTCAGGTCACGATCTCACGGTCTGTGAGTTCGAGCCCCGCGTCAGGCTCTGGGCTGACGGCTCAGAGCCTGGAGCCTACTTCCGATTCTGTGTCTCCCTCTCTCTCTGCCCCTCCCCTGTTCATGCTCTGTCTCTCTCTGTCTCAAAAATAAATAAACGTTAAGAAAAATTAAAAAAAAAAAAATAGCCTGCTCAAGATTACAGAAGTAACAAGCAGAGTGTCCAGGATAAACTTGTCTGATCCCAAAGATATCATTCTTTTCCATTACTCCATTCAGCCACAACAAATCACGGCCTTACCTGAAAATGGCAGTGTTATTCGGTGATACATGCCCCAGATTAAGAAGTAGGAGAGTGCATCCACAAGATAAGTCCCTCAGAACATCCCTTAACCCCCAATCTACCATTTCCTTCCTTTGGGGAATTTTACTCATCTACTCAAATATTACTTCTTTCAAAACCTTCCCAGCTGTCTCCCTGCTCCCCAGGCTCAAAGCATAATCTGTGACCCCATCTTCCAGGCTACCTGTGTACCATAACCACACCATTTCACAGGTTTTTTTCTTTTAAATTTTTAAAAATGTCTATTATTTTTGAGAGAGACAGAGTGCGAGCAGGGGAGGGGCAGAGAGAGGGAGACACAGAATCCCAAGCAGTCTCCAGGCTCTGAGCTGTCAGCACAGAGCCCGATGCGGGCCTCAAACCCACGAACTCACAGTTGTTTTTTAAAGCCAGACACTAATTCAATACCCAGCATGGAGTAAGCACTCAGTCAGCCCAGAGCCGAACATTGGGCTCGAACTCACAAACTGCGAGATCATGACCTGGGCCAAAGTTGGGGCTTAATCGACTGGGCCACCCAGGTGCCCCTCAGTTAGAGTTTTATAAGTGAATGAATAAGTGAAGTTTAACAGTACACAAGTAATTTAATCTCTCTAGGTATCAATTTTTCCCATCTTTAAAATAGATGACTAGTCTCTCATATGTCACAGGTATATCATGAGAATTCAAAGAAATAAGTTGTGTTCGTAAAATAAAACTATAGGCTGAGGCGAAGCAGTTGTTGCTCTTGCAAATAGAGAAAGAATTCTCCCTCCCCCACCAATACACAAACAGACCAACAACAAGGAGGTTTTCATTCACATTAATCCATGTGAGCTCTCTTTTTTTTTTTTTAACTTTTTAATGTGTGAGTAGAGGAAGGGAGACACAGAATCCAAAGCAGGCTCCAGGCTCTGAGCTGTCAGTCCAGAGCCTGATGCGGGTCTTGAACTCACAAACTATGAGATCATGACCTGAGCTGAAGTCAGACACTTAGCCGACTGAGCCACCCAGGTGCCCCAGCCATGTGAGCTCTCTTAAATGATAAGGGATTATAAGCCCTCCCTTACTCTGCAAGAAAGAAAGAACAAAGAAAGAAGGAAGGAAGGATGGAAGAAAGGGAGGGAGAGGGGGAGGTAGGGAGAGAAGGAGGAAGGGAAGGAGAGAGGGAGGGAGGGAGGGAGGGAGGAAGGAAGGAAGGAAGGAAGGAGAGCCTGACTGGCTCAGTCAGTTGGAGGATATGACTCTTGATCTTGGAGTTGTGGGTCCAAGCTCCATGTTGGATGTAAAGATTAATTAAAAGTAAAATCTTAAAAAGGAAAGAAAAGAAAAGAAAAGAAAGAACAAACACAAATTATACTGGTTTATTTTGTTGTTGTTATTGTTGTTGTTGTTGTTGTTGTTTTGTCTACTGGAGAAGAAAAGCTAGTAAAAACAAGACAAAAGGGGCCAGCCAGATGCCTGAGGCTGGATACTCCCCTTGCACACTTTTGGCTTCTGTAATCTTGTTTGCCTCCTGTGTCCACCAACTGCCCAGGAGCACCACTGATAAGAGCCCCCTCCCCTTTTTCTTTTGTCTCTCAACCCCCTCCTATCCCAGCCATAAAAGGAGGCCAATGCCAATGCCTTTGGAGGTGATTCCATGGGGCCAGCACCGATGCACAATAGTCTTTTCCTGATTCCCCGACTGCATGTGGCTTGTCTCTTCCTGGGCGCCGAGTCTTTGCTGTAACATACTTACTTAGATTCCATACTTTTCTAGAATACTTGAAGTTTTGTTTGTTAAGGGGTTATACCTAGCTTTCCTCACATATAAATACACACACACACACACACACACAGCACTCATCTTAGAACTTCACACTGCGGGGGCACCTGGCTGGCTCAGCCAAAGGAGCGTGTGGCTCTTGATCTCGGAGTTGTGAGTTCGAGCCCTATGTTGGGTGAGGATTACTTACATAAACTTAAAAAAAAAAACTTTTTAGTAAAAAAATAAAAATTAAAAAAAAAAAGAACTTCACGTCGCATAAGGAGTCGTTAACTTTCTGACTGATTTGCAGTCTTCACTTTCGATGGTGAAGATCTTATAGGAAGAAGTTAAGTCCTTAAGACTTGAAAGACAAAGAGCTTTGGGTCTGAGCAATAGCTCTGCCATATGCAAGTTGAATGAACAAGTTATTTAACTTCTCTTGTACTTATTTCCTCAAAAAGAGAAAGAGTAATAATGTCTACTCGTTATAATCGGTTTGAGGATTAAATGAGTTAATCTAATCAAAGAGCAAAGCACTGTTCTGGGGCCAAAGCAGGCTCTCAAATATGATGATGATGATGAAGATAATGATGTTGGCGATGAAAATGATAACAAATGTGTTGACAAATCATGAAAAGTTGATTATTCCTCGTCATGCTGAAGTTAACAGCTGAGTACACCTCTGGAAAGATTAAAGAAATAATCTAAACAGCAACCTAACACCTCTTGGTTTTATGAGACTTTACCAAGTCCAAAACACATCCACACATTAGTTCATTTGTGCTTCCAGTAACTCTGGGAGGCAGACAACTAGAGAGAGAAAATTGGTTCAGAGTGGTCAGGTGAAAATGTCAGTACTATCTCAGAGTTGAAAGAGGCCCGAGACAGGCTTCCTGTCCCCCACCTGGGGGTCATTTTGTGGTTTCTTTTTTCTCCTTCTTCTCTATCGTTTCTGGTGAGCATTTAGGCAACCGGGGCTCAGGTGTTGGCTCCTGCACCACACATCAGAATAATCATTTAGTTCAGCAGCAAAGGCAATAATGACACTTACTTCTCCAAAAGACTTTTTCCATCTGTCCAGCCTAAGAGCCCCAGCCAGAAATGCATAAGAAATTATGCCAGGCTAACAGCAATACTTGAAATATAGCTTTTCTTCTGAGGAGCTTGCAGTACCTTATCACCAATTATATTTTCTTTTTTTCCCCATTCGAATGTTTAGATTATTATAACTACCTAGCAACAGCTTTCTCGTGAATGTGTACCAGGGGCTTCCTGAAGATGGGATAGGAACAGTGTGACACTGGCTTCTCTTGCACACAGAGTGTGTTATGAGAGTTTGTGGGCACTCCTGGGTGTCAGGAAAGTTCTGGCCTTGCTGACCATTCAGATGAAATTCAATTCAATTCAACAAACATTTTTGGCCTCTTTTTACCTGCCAGGCTGTCTGCCATGTGCAGATCCAGGAAGGGATTGCATAGTCTGGTCATCATGTCACTATTTCCTGTCCTAATCCCCAACTTCCCTTGGCTGGTGACAGTAACCACACAGCTGGCAGTCAGGATGAGGGAATGATCTGGAGGAGCCTGAATCTCCCAGTCCCACATGTGCACTTTGGCCATAGCTTAAACATGTTTTTTTACTCTCCTTGTCCCCTGGGTTATGTACTATTTTTCAAAATCCATTTAGAATAGCAAAGCAGGTCACTTGACTTGTCTACCCTGGGCTCTGATTCCTGCATCTTGACTCTTAGCTCAGGTATATGTTGATCTTGAAATGCATCAAGAAGGGGCCCACACCATCTCTCTTGTCTGTAGCTCCCCCTGTTCCTCCCCACCCCCTACTTTCAGTAGATACTCTTGCTTCTTGCTTTGAGAAGACCCAGATGTGTATCTTAAAGTATCTACTTTATCTTTACTCACAGGGTCACTGCTCCTACTGCTGTCTCTAATTTCTGCCCCCCCCCAACCCCATAATCTTAGTGAAATGGGTTTCTTTCCTCAGGAAAAGCAATGTCTCCATCCATATCTCAGATGTCATTCTTCTTATTTACCTATCAGAGTCATCCTTCCCCCTCCACCTCAAAATCTTTAAATACCTTCGGCCCCATACTCTCCTCTCCTTTTTCTCAATCTCTGAGCCCAGTTGGCTGCAGTCCCCTCTAAGGAGCAGTGTCCCTCAAGTCGTAATATTCTCTTTCCTCATCTATTGTGGCATTGTGTCTTTCTGGTCTCCCATTTCTCTGATTATTTTTTGTTTCTGTTCCCTCTTGATTATGGCCTGGGCTTGTCACTCTTCCCACACTATTCTCACTCATTCATCCATCCATATACTCATTCATTTAGGATTCATAGAGGATCTAATAATCTGCCTGGTACCAACCCCAGCATAGGAGTACAGTAGCACACAGAACAAACAGGATTGCTTTCATGAAGCTTACATCCTGATAGGAGGAAACAGAAAATAAGCAAGTGTGTTAAATTTCAAATAAAATCATTTTGGAGGGTAAGAGAAGATATAAAGGACAAGAAACTGGATAATGACATAGAGAGTAGCTTCAGGTGGGGAAAGTGGGCAGGAAACCAGTTTAGAAAGTGTGACCAGGAGTGCCATCACAGGAGAAGTCATTTGAGGCAAGACCATAATGATAAGAAACCAGACCTAGGATGAAGAGTATTCTGGGAAGAGAGGACATCTGGCACAAAGACTCTATGATGGGGAAAAGCTTAATACATTTGAAGTACATTTAAAAAACAATAAATGTGGTGGAACATTGTGGACAAGACAGGGAATGGTAGCATGGGTGTGAAGAGATAGCCAGGGTTCAGGGCGTGTCTTGTTAGGCCATGGTGAGGAGTCTAGATTGTATTAAGTGCAATGAAATGTTACTGAAGGGCTTTGAGCAAGGAAGGTACATGACCTTATAAAATATAAAGAGTGCTCTGGCTACTGTTTGTAGACCTTGAATGGCTAGTTTCATCCATCAACTGTAAGGGGAAGAGGACCATCAAATTGGAAAAGATTAAAAAACAAAGCAGCAAAATGGATTGAAGCCAAAATGGCAGAAAGGAGGAAGGCATAGCTTAAACAATTAAAATGAGTTAAAAACTCTTGGAGAAAGGCAGAATGTACTTCAGGGAACTTAAGGTACTTATGAAAGTGACTGAGAGCCACTGCCAAAAATCAAAGGAAATGTCAGAAAACTGAGAAGACCACATGCTCCTATTTTCAATAGAGGAAAGACAAGGGAAATGTCATATGCCTACTAGAGGCAAATACATTGTTCCTAAAATCTCATGTAAAATCCTCAGAGTGACTAAAATGGTATTGGTAAGCATTTAGAAAAGAACATTGTGATTATTTCCTAATAGCACAAATGGATGTGACAAAAATGTAAAATTAAGCCAATTCCCACTGTGGTAGTGGTGGTGTTGGCGGGGGGGAGAGGGGGGAGGGTGGCGGTTGACAGATTTATCAGACTGAAAGTATCTCAGTTGCTCTATGTATTTGGGTGGGGCTTTCAGAAAAATTATAGAATCTCAAAGGCTGTTGGAACTTTATCAATAATCTATTCCAAACTTCAAATCTAGAAGATATTTTTCCCCTGCAACATCCCAGTAATTCTTTGGATAACAACTGCTTGAACATAACAAAAGGTAATTCATTCCACTTTGGAATGGTTTGAAACATATTGCCGAAAATCTATTTCCATGGAGAGATGAATAGGTCAAGCCTATTCATCAGGAACGTTCTTGGGGGATTCATGAATTGGAAAGATTGAATTAAGTCAACTTTAACTTCTCTTCCAAGTATAATGCACTGTGCTTCAAGGGTTGGCCTTCAAAAACAACATAGAGTTTATGGCCTGGTGGCTCCCTGCCCAGGAAGAAGATCCTATCTCGGAGACCTTCTGTTGTTCTGTCATATGTTAGGGAAGAGAATTTCCTGCCTATGGTTCGTTTACAGTCAGCTGTCACTCTGCGGTTCTTTTTTGGAATATCAGTGTCAAGTTTCCCCTTTTGGAAAGGGAATAGGAGGGGATAAGAAGGGGGAGGGGCAGATTTTTGTGTTAATCTTTCATTTCAGCTCCAGGCATTCCTAATCTGTTACGTCAATTTGAGTTTATAACAAATCTGAGTTTGAATTTAAAGTTTCAGGTTTCCCTTTCAGAGATGGGGCGGGGGCACTGACACAGCTGAGAAGCCTAGGGAGTGGCTAATAGAAGAGGCCAAACCACAATCTGCTTTTAAACTAAACTAAATAAATCATAATCATAATGATAATAAAGAAAATAAAGAAAGAACAGGGAAAAAAGCGATTAGAGCAAGAGGGAGCTGCCCCCACCCCCAGTGCTACTCTCGCGCTGACATTTGGATCGCCTCACTGGATGAGGAGGTGACCATGGGAACAGGTGCGCCTCACTCCTACCCCATGTCTCCTAACCAGGGATTATCTTGCTGGGTTTGGTGTGCCCGGAACTAATTAATCAAGGATAGACAAAGAAGAGTCTAGAAGAAGAGAAGGGGATGGGGTCGGGGAAGAGAAGCCGCGAGCTTCTCGTGTACAGTGTGCACGGCAGATGACATCATTGCCTGAAAGAGATTTGGCCCTCCCCTTCCCGGAGCTGGAGGCTAGCTTGCCTGTGCTGTAGCAGGAGTGGGGTTGCCTGGAGGGTGTGAATTGGTGGGAGGAAGTGTGCCCGCGCTGGGAGAGGTGTGGAGATGTGAAAGGGAGACCTGGAGACAGCCAGCGAGAGCAGAAACCGCGGGGTCTGGAGGTGTTTGCGCAGCTCCAAGCTCCGCCCCGCGCTGGGCAGCCTCGCTCGGCCACGGAGGGACACGCCTGTTTGGGGGTGGGGAGTGTGTGCACGAGGGGTGGGTCCGTGGTGGCGGTGGGGGTGGACAGCCGCCTGCGCATGTCAAGGCTGACTGAACACACACGGTCAAGAAGGACCCGGAGAAGGGCAGTTGGTCACCCGCCACCCAGAATCGGGGCCCCGGCACTATCTGGGGGCGAGCTCCTGAGAAGCGGCCCACCCTCCCTGCCCCTCCCCAGAGATCTGCGGCCGACGGGAGCTCCCGCCTCTTGCCCCGCCCCTCCGGACCTTCTTGCGGAGCAGAGGGCGGGCGTGGACGGGACCGAGGTGGAACGAATTTTGGAGCTCAGACGGGAGGCCCCGGTGGCTTTGGGTGTGGGTGGCACGCCCAGCTGGAGAAGCCGGTGCAGGCTGATGAAGCCGAAGCTCCCGGGTCTTGGTGGATCCTGGTCGGAGCGTAGCTGTTCCCAGGGGAGGTGAGAGGTGGATCAACATGGACCCCTTCGACAGCCCAGCTGCCTAGAGCCAGCCGCCTAGAGCCAGCCGTGCTGCTCGCCTCCGAGCTGAGCTGTCACCGAGGCGCAAACCCGAGAAGCAGCTGAGCAACTGGAATTTGTGAAGTTCCGGGGTGGGCGGGGAAGGTACTGTCCGTGGTGCTGAGCCGGATCCCAGCAACGGGCTCCGGGGAGAGCGCGCGAAGCTGCTGATCGGCTCCCTCGAACTGGGGCGGTGCACTAGGGTGGTTTGGAGCTGAAACCCCCGCCCGGCTCGAAAACCCCTGAAAGCCTCCCCAGTCGCCGGCGCTTGGCCCTTATTTCAGTCCGAAAGTCGCCCCCTTGGGGCAGTTCGTCCCAAAGGGTTTCCTCGAAAGTATCTGAGAGGGCGAGTTCTTGACCGAGGGAATCTCTCTGTTTAGCCCCAGAAGCCACCCGCCAGAGAAAAGATGCCTGCCTTCAACAGATTGTTTCCCCTGGTTTCCCTCGTGCTCATCTTCTGGGGTAAGTACCAGCACCCTGCCATGCGAGATGCAGATAACAGTAATAATGCCAACAATAATAACACTAATTGATGTCGTTTGTAACAAAAGGAGCCTTGGTTGGCTTCTCTCTATGCATGTCTGCCAGACATGGAGATCCATAAGGGTTACATGACAGCTGGGATTTTGAGACTGGAAAAACACCTCACTCCCCTGCTGTTATATTCCAGAACCACCCTAGTGGGTTTTCCACCCCTCCTCCTGTTTCCGATTAATTCCAAAGTATTTTTTCCCTTTTCCTTTTGTTGAAAGGGAATGCAGTCACGTTCATTATGAAAAATCTCGGTTGCATTTACCTTTCATTTTTCAATGAAAAATCATTGGGTCTTCAAATTAATTCCCACGTATTTTTTTA
Source organism: Panthera tigris (assembly GCF_018350195.1). NCBI lineage: Eukaryota > Metazoa > Chordata > Mammalia > Carnivora > Felidae > Panthera > Panthera tigris. Next base: position 20,602,780 of record NC_056669.1, on the reverse strand, counting down.
AAAAGCTAAATGCATGCATTTTGAGAATGAAAACACGTTGTTGAGCCATTTATTTAATTTTAATAAGGAAAATAGGCTTCAGCCATTTGCAGCTACGTCTTTGATAAATAGGCACCTGGGCATTGCATCTTTATTCTTTTTCATGAACATGTGAAGCTAAGGTGCTTTGGTGTTTGGGGAGCTATGTTTTTTGCTTTCAAAAACGAATAGGTTCTTGTTTGCTGTGAGGAAATAAGGTGACCTTCTCCCTCCAAATAAGGAAGACCTTCACTTGCAACACTAAGGCTAAGCAGAGTGGTGTCAGAGTAGGGTACCTGCATGGGTGTAGAGAGAGCTAATGAGTCTACGTGATAACATCTGTATATGTGATTGAGAGAATGCTTTACTGTGTCGTTTATGCCTCAGTGTTTGAATGTGTGTTAGTGTATGTCTGAGCATGTTAGTATGGGCATCTGAATGGATTGGTGAAGATGTGTGTGTGTGTGTGTGTGTGTGTGTGTGTGTGCATGCGCACGTGTGTGTGATTGCTGTATAGTTCTAGGCATCCCTCTCTTGGTGACTCTGATTAGATCCTCAGGTCAAATACAGGTGCTGTTCAGTTGATATATTGCTTCACATGATCGTCTACATTTCTACTTTTTACATGCTTTTACCTTTATGCTAAAAGTCAATAACCAGGATAATTGTGCCCACTTGCTTTATTGAAACTAGGCGTGTGGGATTTATTCTCCCGTGGTTGGCATGAAACTCATTCTACTTGTGCAGTGGCAAATATGCTGATGGGAATTGCCTCTTTGCCTTAGTATCACTTTATTAAACCTCCAGGACTTATTGGCTGCCAGCATTATCTGGATTTTACATGTGACCAAAAGCAGAGCCAAGCTTCATGTTGAACAAAATGCCTGATGAGACAGTCTGGGAAGGACAAAGAGGGAGAGTAATGCCAGTCCCAAGGGCAGATTCATCACCATCCATCCCCAGTAGAGTGACTAGACCTGAAGATGAAGCAGACATAATGGGTTGCCAATGATCTCACCTGCCTTGACGATTTAAGGCTAGGATTTCCTCAGGGGAGGCTAAGACTAGGGAAATGAGCCTTAGGAGAGGTTAGTCTGGCTGGAAAAGAAAGAGTATTGATAAATCAATGGAAGATAAAGTTGCAGAGAAGGACTGGGGTGAGATTCTACAGAGCTTTTCTTCCCAAACCTTAATTTAAATTTTTAGCATCCCTGCCTGAATTCCAGTGGAAGGGTTGAGGGTGCCACATGCTAAGCCCTTTTTAGGACTTATAAAGCCTGGCTTGGAGTCTTAGCTGTGCCATTAGCTTGCTATGTAACAACCTTAGAGTATCTGGTTCCTCACATGGAAAGGTCGGAAGTTGGGGCAGATAACATCTAAGACTGAAGAGTAAGGAAATATTTACAAAATATTGCTCGACTTGGTAGCATCCACCCCTCTCCTCACCTCCACTTTCCACCCCATCCCCAAAATAAAACCTTTGGAAGAAGCATGCACATCACACCCATCATGTGCTCATTCTCAGCTTCTTTGGCTCATGAAGCTTAAAAGCTGCAGAAGGAAAGAGGGATGGTTCAGGAAACCTGGTCATCAAATGTAAGAGAAGGGCCTCATTTCACAAATGCAATTTCATTTTATTTGAATGTAATTCTAGGACTGGAAACCACTTTGACTAGATGCATTCTCCCTTCCCAAGTTGCTTTATCACATGATGCAAATATAAATGGAAAGAATATTTTCCATTGTATTATTTTCTGCATATATTGAAAAAAAGTTCCCTTATTTCCTTTAATAAAGTATATAATAATAATTAAAAAAAACCCTACACTTCCCTGGTGCTTTATGGTTTGCGAAGCACTTTTCAATCTGTTACTTCTTTTTGGTCACCATATCAATCCTTGGGGGTAGCTAGGGAAAGTAATATTACTTCCAGTTTAGATGTGAGAAAATGAGCTCAGGGAGGGGGAAGGACTTGCCAGAGAGCTCTTGTCTCCTGATTTCAGTCTTCCAGTGCTTGTTCTGGCACTTCTAATGAACACATGTACTGCTATGCAGGATTGCCGGATGGGCTCTGTCCTCACATCCCTCTTCAGAGCCACCACCCTCCCACCCCTCCCGCCATGCCTTTCCTTTGCCCTCCCCATCCAGGCCCTAGTGTCTTCTCTGCTCTTCCTCTCTGGGTCTAGTCCCCCACATGTGTGCTCTGTTGGGGATGCTTTCCTCTCGTCCCCCAGAAGCTCATCATGCACCCCATTCTTTTCAAGGCTCTGCTAAGTGACTGGCTAACCTGATAGACAAATCATTTCAGGTTGTTAATGCCTACAGATAACTTCATTTATTACCCCTTTTGGCAAATATTTACATTCTAATAAAAGCCTGCATTATCTTAGCACAAAGGAATGCATTCTAGAGCAAGCTCAGGAGGGGCAAGCTAGTAATGGCCAAAGAAGAAAAAGATTTGAGGGTATTAGAGGAGTTGGTTCAACACATATTACTCTTCACCTCATGATAGATTGATACTATTCCTTAGTTAAATATAATCATTAGTAATATATCTACCTAGTCTACCTTCTCATAAGTTTCCTCATTTATTACTATAGAAATTGGAGAAGAGACCAGAAGTCAAATGATTTGGCCAAGATTATTCCAGGAGTTTATCATTTACAGTCAGCAATGTGGATTGAATATCTACCATATGTACGACCTTTTCTTGGGTATCTAGAGGATTTCACAGAGAGGCAGTGGTGTACTAGAGACTCATGGGGTGGGGAAACAGATTTCACCTCTTGATGGAAGAAACATCACGTCATATGGCAAAGGGCAAGCAAAGAGACAGGAGAGAATTTTGTGACCATTTTGCAATGTACTATCCAGGACTTCATGAGCAGAATTCTTATGCCTTGAAACTGGACTTTGGCCATGAGAAGGGAATCAGTAGTGCTTGTTCTCTGATGGTACACTGGGTTGCTGTCATCTCAGGAGCAACTCAGGAAAAAGAGAGATTGCTGTGCAAGCCACAGCCATCCTCCTGATTGCATATATTTTGCCCTCCCTCCTTTAAATGAACTAAATGTGCTCCTATTTAAGACCAATTCATCTACTTGCTCACTAAAGCACATCAGCTGGCACGTATTCGAGGATGTTGGTCCAACAAATTGTTCTTTTTCAAAGCCCAGCAGCTCTGCTACCGCCTTCATCCAAGCCAAACCACTGAGCCATCTCTCAATGTGATCAGTGTACCAGCCTCTTAACTATCCTGTTTGCTTCCACATTGTCCTTCGTCACCTCTTCCGTTTATTCTCAACATAGCCAGGTCATGTCAGTTTGTACCAATCGTGTTATTCTTCCACTCAGAACACTCCAATGGTCCCCATGTCACTCCAAGCAGAAGTCCAAGTTCTAATCAAGACCAGCCATGATCTGGCCCTGGCTTATGTCTCCTTTCTCACTTTGTTCCCTGGGCTTCATTGTGCTCTGCTTTCGACAGACACTCCCACCCTAGGACCCTTGAAATGCTATTTCCTCTGTTTGCACACTTCCATGGAGATATTCATATATCTCCTTTCTTGCCCTCATTTCTTTCCTTCAGTGCCTGCTCGATGTCACCGTCTCAGTGAGGCTGTCTCCGATGTTCCCATGCGCCTCTACTCTGTTTTACTTTTTCTCATTAGTACATACTACAATGTCATGTTTCTTATTTTTATCACCCTCCTCTGGAATGCAGGCTCCATGAGAGCAGGAATGGTTTCTGTCTTGTCCCCTGTTGCATTGTCAGTGCCTAGAACAGTGCCTGGCATACAATAAGCACGCAATATATTTGTTGAATAAGTGGGCAGATAAATGAAGGAGAAAATACATTAACAGGTGATGTATGTCCAAAGCACATTCATATAGATCATTCCATAGAATTCCCATGATGATGCTATTAGATGTTATTTTCAGCATTCTGTTGATGAATAAACTGAGTCTCAGAGGTTAAAGAGTAGATACACACAGGCCTTCAGTTGCCAAATTCATTTTCTTCCTGCCTCTGTATTTGTAACTGTGCATTCCTTGGTACATCTTCCTATGCTACTTTCGAAGTCATCATCACTGAACTAACCTATCTTTACCATGTCTCATTAAATATGAATGTGCCTCAAAGCTGCCTGCCACACAGATTTCTCAGTGCACATTCTCTGCACCTGTATTCGTTCCCAAACTTTTACACAGACCACACCTTCTTTTCTTTTCTTTTCAACCAGGCTTACAATCGAGACTTCAAACACATCACATATTGAAAGTGTTTCTGATCAGTTCTCTCTAGATATAGATCCTCTCTAGCCCAGTGGCCAGCTCACCGTCTTCCTCATCTGCTGTTCCAGCCTCCACCAAGCGTCGGAATTACCTACTTTTTAAAATAAAATTCAGACGCAATGATTATCTCTCCATGGCTTGCCAACATCTGACCCCTCATGTTGTGAAGGCCACACAAAGGTCTTCACAACGTGGTCCCCGCTCCCTTTCTAGACCCCTGCCTCATCTTCCTTCTCTTCCTCTCTCCCCAGCCCAACCAGGAATAACTGGCCCTCCTCTGGGAACAGAACACGTCACCAGCATGGCACTCGCCATGGTCCCGTTTGATGATACTTAGAAGTATGCGTTCCCTGCTAGATTATAAATGCCTTCAGGGTGTGGTTGGTGTTTTATTCATCTTTGTGTCAGCCTCGCACCAGGCCTGGCACAGAGTAGATTTCGGTGAATGGTGGTTGAATGAAGGGTGCATGGATGGGTGGGTATGTGTGCCCCCGGTTTCCCACCGAGACTCTAAGTCTTTGAGGGCAGGGCTCAGGGCTGCACCCCGGGAGGCTTTCAGTCAACTCAGAGTCATCCGGGGCTCCTGCAGCCCACGCCCTGCCTGTTCTGAGCGCGCATCCTGGGGGAGCCCAGGTGAAGACGTACACGCAGGTACATGCGATCTTCAGGTTTGTCTCATGATTCTTCCTTCTCTGTCTCTTCTCCCTCCCTCTTGTTCTCCAATGCCGCTCTCCTGGTGCCCTCCTCCCCAACACCTCCCTGTCCCTTCCCTGTCACTGGGCCCCTCTCCAGTCAGTGTCTGCTTCCCTGTGTGTGTGGAAGTGCCCTCGGAGACGGAGGCCGTTCAGGGCAACCCCATGAAGCTGCGCTGCATCTCCTGCATGAAGAGAGAGGAGGTGGAGGCCACCACGGTGGTGGAGTGGTTCTACAGGCCCGAGGGCGGTAAAGATTTCCTTGTATGTCTGGCTGCTGACTCCGGCCTTTCTTTTGCTTGCCTCTGCTGTTATGTGCCTGGCTCCCGAGAGTCTGGGGAACGAGGCTCTGACAAACCCTGGCTCTTTCTTTTCAAAGCGTTGACAGCTCCCCAGCAGATAACTGACGGCCTTAGTGTAGCCCAGCCTCTGTGATGGGAAGGGCACTTGGCCAGCCGCAGGCATTCCTGGTTACCAGCGGGGGAAGGGGGAGAAGAGAGAAATGGCATGTAGAGTCTACCGTGTGCTAGCCACCCCACAAGGCACTTTGCAGGTGCTTTCACGGGCTCTTGTGCACCATCACGTCGGACGGATTAAATTAGTAGAAAGATGGAAATAACACTCAGCCTCATTCTATGGGAGAGCATAGGTTAGCTCATTGAAATCTCGCAATCCCAGTGAAAAAAGAATGGCAGGGATGACCCAGGCTGATGTTCAACTGGTATACCCAGTACAGCCGCATCTGTGAGTGAACTATTCGAATAGGTCTATAATGGGCACTCGCCGTGCTAAGCTTCCCAAGCGGCCTCACCATCATCGGTCCCACTGGGAACCTCCAGACCTCCCCCACGCAACTACGGGATCATCCTGACGGAACGGGGCGCCTCCGAGACTCCGCTCTGTGCTGTGGCTGGTGTCAGCTCGGCCTGGTTCGTGCCACGGCCAGTACCGTTACATGCTTTGAATATCACCTTGGGGATGACCCTTATTCACACTTTCACGGACTCTGGAACCCACGCCGCCTGGGTTTGATTCTCCACTCTACAGCTTGTTAGTTCTGTGCCGTATGACAACTGGCTTCACCTCTCTGTGCCTCCGTTTCCTCATCTCTAAAATGGGGATGCAAACCATAGCTACCTCATACAATTGTTACCTTCAAAGTTGTTAGCTTTCATTTTTTTTTTAATTTTTTTTCTTTAACATTTATTTATTTTTGAGACAGAGAGAGACAGAGCATGAACGGGGGAGGGGCAGAGAGAGAGGGAGACACAGAATCGGAAGCAGGCTCCGGGCTCCGAGCCATCAGCCCAGAGCCCGACGCGGGGCTCGAACTCACGGACCGCGAGATCGTGACCTGAGCTGAAGTTGGAGGCTTAACCGACTGAGCCACCCAGGCGCCCCATTAGCTTTCATTTTTAAGGCATTTAGAATAGCCCTGGAATATAGGAAGCATGATACACGTGTTTGCTAGAGAAAAGGTATACGTACGTGAGTGAGGTACACGGAGGCCCAAAGAAGTTAATAAGAGACCTTAGATTCGAACCAGGTTGTCTGACAGCAGATACAAAGCCCTTTTTACTGAGCTATCTCACCTTCTTGAAGGCGAGTTTCTTCTGTACAAAGACTTAATGGAGACGATAGCAGGGTGAAATTGAGTGCTCCAATCAAGTGTTTGTTCCAGAACTGGAACCAGTAAATTTCCCTGAAATCTCGGGCTTCCCTCAGAGTTGACTGTGACTGAGGCCGGTCCCCAGGGGACAGGAATCTGGATGTCTAGGCCCGATGCAAAGGCCCCCATTGGCCTCAGGCCTGGTTGTGTGTCAGCCACCTACTCTGCTTCCGCGTCTGCCCAGAATGAGTAGAAGCTGACTCAGAAGGAGGAAAAGAAACTTTAAAAATTGTAGTGGACAAAGCGATGCTGTCTGCTAGAAATTCCTGTGAAAATGGAAATGTTCCATATTTGTGCTGTCCAATACAGTAGCCACTAGCCACGTGTGGCCACTGAACCCTTGAAATGTGGCTAGTGCAAATGAGGAAGTGAATTTTACATTTTCACTTCTAGTCATTTAATTTTTTTTTTAATTTTGTTATGTTTATTTTTGAGAGAGAAAGACACACAGACAGACAGAGTGCAAGTAGGGGAGGGGCAGAGAGAGAGGGAGACACAGAATCCGAAGCAGGCTCCAGGCTCTGAGCTGTCAGCACAGAGCCCGACGCGGGGATCGAACTCACAAACCGTGATATCGTGACCCGAGCTGAGGTCAGATGGCCAACCGACTGAGCCACCCAAGCACCCCATCTAGTCATTTGTTTTTTTGTTGTTTTTTTTTCTAGTCATTTAATTGTTAGCGTGAGTAGTCTCCATACGGCAAGTGGAGACTAGAATGGGCAGCACAGCTGTAGAGAATAAAAAGGTGTGCCAGAAGGTGGAAGTGCTTGAGAAAAGAAATTTCGAGACCACATTTCAGTTATAATTCAGCCCAAAGTGAAAAACCTGAAGTGTGCATATCTTTTGGCAGCTCTCTGCTCAACCATGACACTTTGGCGCCCAGGGTCCCCTTCCTGTGGCCTGGCCCAGACTGACCACATCCCCTCAGTGGCAACCAGATCAGAGAGTCCAGTCTTGAGGCCAAGGCTTTACGATGTCTTCGTGACTCGTGAAGCTGCCTCTCTCGGTCTCTATGCTCTGTTCTCCCACTGGCTGCCCTCGTGACACAGCTTACTCTCTTGCTCTGTCTGTCTCCTTCCAATTCTTTCTTTCAGTTTCCCCCTCCTGGTCTATCTGCTTTACTCACCTTCTTTTGTTCTCTTTCTCTGTACCTCTTTTTTCCTGCCAGCCTTCTTCCTGTCTACTCCTGTCTGCGTCTTCCTTTGCTGTGTCTATACGCCCTGATACCTGTTTACCTTTGCTCATCTTTCCCTGCCTCTCTCTCTCTCTCTTCCCTGCCCTCCCCTGAGCCTCCTCATCACACTCCCAAACTTGGGATCTCCTTGCAACTTTGCCCGCTCCCTCCCCTGTCCATGCACGACTCTGCTCCTTTTCTCTGCCCTGTCCCCATCCCGGCCCCCCTACCCTGTTTTCTCTCCTGGCCCTACTCTCTTCTGCTTCTCTACCTGCAGATCTATGAGTATCGAAACGGCCAGCAGGAGGTGGAGAGCCCCTTCCAGGGGCGCCTGCAGTGGAATGGGAGCAAGGACTTGCAGGATGTGTCCATCACCGTGCTGAACGTCACCCTGAATGACTCTGGCCTCTACACCTGCAACGTGTCCCGGGAGTTCGCCTTTGAGGCACATCGCCCCTTTGTGAAGACTACACGGCTGATCCCCCTCCGAGTCACCGAAGAGGGTGAGGCTGGGACGCAGGGTCGCGGGGGTGCCCTCCTCTTAGGGGAGGGAGGACAGTGGGTTTCCACACAAATGAGACCTCTGCAGAGTGCAAAGCCCATATACCTGGAGGGGTGACATCTAAAAATGTCACCATTGATTTAACTTCCTTGAGTGGCCAGCTTCCTGCAAACTGCCTGACAGCTTGCCTGTCTGTGCCTTTCCTCAAAGCAGAAAGGCTCAGAGATGACGGGAGAAATACCTGTTCCCTGATCCCCTGACTTCTCATCCTTAGAGAAAGAAGTCAGCCTCCATGAAGCCTAAAACTGTCAACTCAGCTACACCTTCTTCTCTGATCTGTGTTGAATCCCTGACTCAATGGGCAGGGGAAATCTCATGAGCTTATCTAGAAGTCTTCTAACCCTCCTGTGTGGAAGCCATACATACCTCTGAACCAGTGGTGCTCAAATTTCAGCAAGCCTCAAAATCCTCTGCAGGACTTAAAATGCAGACTTCCTGCTTCTGTGGATAGAGTCTGAGAGTTTACATGTCTAACAAATTGCCTGGAGATGCCCATGCTGCCTGGGACCGCACTTTGAGAACCACTGCTCTAAACCAAGTCTTCTGTCTTCCCCAAAATGACCACACAAGCAATCCCTTTCCCATCCCCTGGCATCTATCAGTGCAAAACCTCATTCTCAACTGGAAGAAAAAAAACTTTCTAGTCTTTGGCTTAAAATCTTCAGATTTCCCACAGCCAATTTCTTATGAGGGTGGGAGGTGGGGGGATCCTTCCATCAACCCAATTCAAATGTTTCTGTTTTAATCCAGTCCAGAATCTTGAGGGTAAAGTTAGAATGTGCTCACACACTGCTCTGTTCTGGTTTCAAGGGACTCAGAAAACTGTGGTTTCCAGCCGCTTGCAAACACTCCCTCATGTGTCAAAAGACCGATATATGCCATCTCCTTTTGTGTCTTCTCATCCAGGCTACGTGATGGCTCCATTTTTCTTAGACTGTTCCCAGGCAATCTATTTCCAGCATACTCTTAGCATTATCACTGCCCCAAGAGGCAGGATGGTGAGCAGGTAAAAGGTGCGGGGCATGAAATAAGACGTCAAATTCATGATAGCGTTCTTCCTAGGATTCCCAAGAATCCCGACTTCCAGGCCACAAACTTCCTCATTTTTTCCTCCTGTTATTGCGATAGAATTCATGAAGCAAACTTGAGAGTGCACGGCAGGGCAAGAGATGTCATGATTTTGTCCTGATGTGGACAACATGACTAAAACGAAAGGTAGGTCAATTTTTTTGAACGTGCAGAAGCACTCTCAGACCACTGGCTTTTAGACCTGATAAGCCATTCTCCCTCTCTGAACCCATCACCTCTTGTGTACAGCGCGTGCGTTGGGCTAGAAGCTCTCTAAGGTATTTTTCTGTTTTGAAGTTCCATTTTCCCTTCTGTTTACACACCTCTCCTCCCCGGGGGAAAAGAGGCTGGCGCCCTCTACTGGTCACTGCCGGAACTGTTGGCTGGTGACGCCGATACTAGGAAGGCGCCGCCGGTCTCTCTCAGGCTCTTGCCTCCAGAGTCCCTGGCGCAGCCCGTGGAAAGTGTGGCAAAGCTGAACCTGTCCGCCTCCGGGGCACCAGAGCCAGGCTTGGGTAAGAATAGAAGGAAGACGAGTTTGTTATCAGAACCACAAAGCCTCTTGGGATGTGAGGGCTGGAAGGAAGCTTGGCTCTCATTTCCTGCAGAGGTTCTGAACAAAGAGCAGGCAGGCCTCAGAATTGCCCAGGGGGCTTTCCTCGCGTGTAGCAGTCTCCCTACCGCTCTTAGGAGCCTGAGCTCTGTGGCCTGGAGTGAGGTCTTGCGTATGTAAGTAGAAATGACCCCCCAGGTGATTGATCGGAGGGTGCAGCTCTGGTGCCCCTCATTTTGCGGCGGGGAGATCGGTGAGGCGCTTGCCCGGAGATAGGAAGCGAGTTAGCGCCAGACGCGGGCCTACGGACCAGATCTTTTGGCTACCGGGCTAGCTCTATTTCCAGTACCTCTTTCCCTTCGACCACCATCCCTCTTTCTGCTACTCCTTTCTTTTCCTTCTTTTCATATCTTTTCCTTTCTCCTCCCCCCCTTCTTTTCCCTCCCCTTTTTTCCTTCCTTCTTTCCTTCCTCTCTTTCTTTCTCTCTTTTCCTCTGTGACCCGTGGCCGCCTCTGAGAATACCCACCTCCCCGCAGCCAAGATCTGCTTTCATAAGGCTCAGAGCGACAGGCGCCACCACAAGGCAACGTGCTACATCTCCTCCAGTCCTGTGGTCCCACAGAATCTCCCTAGTTCTTGGCTCGAACTGAACGTATCCTGTCCTAAGCTCTGACCTCCTGGCTCTAAGACAGAAATCTGAGATCTAGAAGCGACTAAAAATACTGAGCATGGATAGCTTCCTGTGTTCCTACTTCTGGGCTATTGCATTTAAAAAGAGCGTGCTTTAAGCCAAGAACATCACAAATCAGGTATTACCCAGCCCACAAAAAAGATACTTTATGTGCATGGCGTTCTTCTGTGCCGCACGCTGTATTTATGACCTTCAGCTCCAGTCAGGAAACCTGGATGATCGTGGAAGCTTTGGATTGCTTCTCTGAGCTGAAGGTCATGGCTATGGCTATTCTGTGCTTTTAAGCAGTGAGGCCTGATGGATGACTGGGGCCTATGAATAACCAAGGACCATGAATCTAATTTGCTGGAGCAGTTAGCAACAGGAAATGTGGCTACAAACTTCTTTCCCACTAGAAAGGACGATGTGGACCAGGACCTTTGCCTTATATCATCTTTTAATTGTCATTCTGGTTGGCTGTGAAACAAAGATCAATATTTATTTGCATTCATTCACTCAACAAATACTTATTGAGTACTGCAAATATTCCAGGATTAGACAACAGGCTGATAATGTAGAAATAAGTGAAATATGTTCTTAATAAGCACACCGTCAGTGGAGAAGAGAGAGAAACACATCACAGCACAACCCGAGAGGTATTAGAATGCGCGGATGAGAAAAGTGCACAGAGAAGTACATGAATAGCTCCGCACGAGAGGCCGAAGAAGGTTCCACAGAGGAAGGGACTTTGGTGGAGTCTGGAAGAATGGTCGGGACACTGAAAAGCAGGAGGGGATGTTGGGACAGAGGTAGCTGAGGGGTGTGCAATACAATTGAGGAAGAGGAAATGGGGATGAATAAACGTCTACAGATCCCCAAAGAGCCCACAGTGTAAATGAGAAGTGAAGTTTTGCTGGTCCACTGAATGGAAATGAGGAGAAAAGGGCTGGATTGTGAATCTTGCTTGCCACGTTCGTGGTCTGGTCTTTATCCTGAGGGCGGGATGGAACACAGAAAGGTTTAAAGCGTGAAAATAGCAGGGTCAGATTTGTGTTTCAGAAAGCCTGGGTAATATGTGGAATGCTCCAATACTCATTTTTGTTTGGGTTTGGGATGGCCTGGAAGAAAGATGAACTGGGAAGGACCCTGTTTCCAGTCCAGACTTGTAGAGGCTATGCCCAGATCACTGGGTGGGCCGACCGCACTGGCCCCGTACACGTTTCCCATGCTCACTCGCTCTGCCACTCTATGCTCAGTGGTTGAACTAGACCTGTCCCTCACATGTGTGTAGACTTTCACATCTCACCGGATATTCCTGAATACACTAGGTAGGGTAAGGTTGTGAACTGTCACCCTTAATTTACAAGTTAAGAAAGAGAGTTTCCAATAAGGGAAGTGACTGTCCACACAAAATTGGGACCCGGTTCTTCCATCTCACCCCGTTCCAGGATTCCTTCCACGGCTCCCTTTTCCCCTCCACTCCTCATTCTTTCTCACCCCCATCCCCGCCCCCACTCCCACTCCTGAAAAAAGTCAGCGAGGAAGCTGACAGACAGGAGAGTCAGAGTCATTGAATCTCTTTGACACCTTCTCAAGTTCCTTAGAGCCAGGGCTAATTTAAGCCATACTTAAAAAAAAAAAAAAAAAAAAAAAAAAGGTCTCCTATATCTCCGACCCAATGACAGTTCCGGGTTTGTCGCACATGCACGTTCTGAGCCTCACTGTCCCCCTTGCAGCTGGAGAGGACTTCACCTCTGTGGTCTCAGAGATCATGATGTACATCCTCCTGGTCTTCCTCACCTTGTGGCTGCTCGTTGAAATGATCTATTGCTACAGGAAGGTCTCAAAGGCCGAAGAGGCAGCTCAAGAAAACGCGTAAGTTCCAAGATGCCAAAGTGATGGTAGCTAGCACCTTCAGAGTGTTCGCCCTCACGGACGAGGTGCTGAGCGATTGACACACTCCTCCACTTGCCTCACAACCACCTTTGAGGTAGGCAGCGTTCATATACCCATTTTACGGATAAGAAAACCGAACCTGGGAGAGTGTGCCCGGGACCGTGATAAGAGGCAAAGCAAGGTCTGGATTCATGCCTGCTAACTCTTACCCTGTACTCTTAACCACTGATGGAAAGCCCATAGCTACCATCACAATCCCATGAAATTAGCATTATTATGACCATTTTATGAAGCGGGCTTACAGAGGGTTGTGTGGCTTGCTGAGGCCATGCGGATGATGAACGGAGAGGCTGGGATTTACCTCTCTGTTCCGAAAGTCCGTGCCCTCTCTGTCGCGCTCAGCTGTTTGTTGTACACTGTGGAGCTCATCGGGCCATCTGGGCCCTGCCTTTTATCAGCTAAGGAGCTCCGAGCCACATGTTCTTGCCCCTGGAGCCTGGCAGCAATTGGATACGCGGAGTAGAGGCTCTCATCCTCCAATGTCCAGACTGCACCTCGGCCATTTTCACCAAGGCCCTAGTCACTCGGGAGTGAGCACATCTGAGAAAAAGATGGGGTCTGAGGGCCCAGGGGGCCCCTCTGGCCTGTTATTTGGGGAGAAGAAAAAACAGAACTCTCATAGATTTACAAGGCTGGCAACATGGCCGAGGGGATAACCTAAAAGCTGTAGACTATTATCACCTAAAAATGTTCGATATTTTGCATGATATCTATGATCCCAGGCAAGTAAAAATTACAACTGATACAAGGTTAGAAAGTATTGATATACAAGGGAGGCTGTCATTCCTGGCGGAACCTAGGGTGCTTGGGTTTTAGTGCTCTGACAGGAAGTGCCCACTCTTGGACAGGAAGTGTCTACAATGGGGCCTGCACAGAAAATAGAGTCATATACCCACTTTATGGATGAGAAAACTGAACCTGGGAGAGTGTGCCCCGGACCATGTGGCCCGAGGCCCCCAGCAGAGCCCGGATCCTCAAAGAGCTACAACACATGCAAAGGACAGATCAGAAAATCAGTCCACCCGCCTAGGGCAAAGCCAAGGAAACATATCCATCTTGGCCTGACTCCCAAGTAGAAACCTAAAAGATTCTTGAGAATTAGTAACCGCAAGCCCACTCTCACAATGTTTGGGATTTAAATTTTATACTACTTACATGATCCAGAAAGCTTCAAGCTGAGAAAGTCAATTAAAAGATTAATCCTCAGACAGCGATCACCACGTAGAAGCAAATGAAAAACCATTCTGAAGGGACCTACCCCACAGCTGAGGCTTAACAGGATTCCCTACATAAAGCATTGCTGAATCTGATTTCACAATCTGATCCAAAGCTAAAAGACACAGCAGCAAACAATCCAGCACAAGCAAGAGAAGTAACAAATGGCAAGATTACATCCCAGGAACTTCAGACACAAAAAGGACCTGGTAGAAGTTAGAAAATAAGTTTATTTAAAAGAGTGAAAGCAAGGGGCACCTGGGTGGTTCAGTTGGTTAAGTGTCTGACTTTGGCTGAGGTCATGATCTCACAGTCCATGAGCTCGAGCCCCATCCACATTGGGCTCTGCGTTGACAGCTCGGAGCCTAGACCCTGCTTTGGATTCTGTGTCTCCCTCTCTCTCCGCTCTCCCCCACTCACGCTCTGCACTCTGTCTCTTTCTCTCTCAAAAATAAATAAACATTTAAAAAAAGTTTTTTAAAAAGAGTGAAAGCAATTAAAAGAGGAACCAAAAGCCTAAGAACAGAATAAGTTGCGAAGAAAAAAAGAACAGGCAGATTTTAAATTGGAAGCTTAAAATCTGGAAATGAAAAATAAAGTCAATAAATTTTAAAACTTGATGGATTGGTTCACCAGAACAGTAGATAACAGACACGCTGGAAACAAAGGTAAGGAAGTTATAGAGAATGAAGCACAGAGATATAAAAGGCTGGAATATCAGACTGAAACATGAAGAAAGAAAATGAGAATATCTCTTAGAATAGAACAGAGAAGGGGGAGAGGAGCCAAGATGGCGGAACAGCATGGAAGTTTTTTGTGTGCCTCGCGTCCCTGAGACACAGCCAGACCAACACTAACCCATCCTGCACACCTAGAAAACTGATCTGAGGATTAACACAACAGTTTGCACAACCTGAACCACAGAATTCAGCAGGTACCCGGTGCGGAGAGGTGAACTGGGGGAGACAGAAGCCACGGAGGGCAGGGAGCTGCTTTTGCATGCGGAGAGAGGACAGAGGCCGCAGTCTCTGGGCGCAGTCTCTGGGTGTCAGCAGCAGCACGGTCCCGCAAATGTTCCCGGGTGCGGCCGGCACCTGGCCATTGCTCAGTGAGACCCTCTGCAGAAAGGGCTAAAGCCGCAGTCCCTCAGAAGTAAGGAGTCGGGAAACACAGCCGCGTCTAAGGCAAAACTCGGGAGGGTGGTGCTGCCTGGGGCTTGGTCACGAACCGTGTAAAAGCGGGAAGTAGATGGAATCCAAAGACAAAGGACGGGTGTGCGATTGCTGATCGGGGAGAACAGAATTCAGATACTAGAGACCGGGTGGCTGGGTGATGCCATGGCATCGCTCCCGCGCACGCGCATACGCACCTACAAGCGCCACAAAGATCTGCCCCAGTAAGCTAAGCACCGCCATCTAGTGGAGAACGGAGCCATTACACTAAGCCCCGCCCAACTGGGCCAACCTCGAGCTACAGGAACACCAATCTCTCCGCCAGCTTAGTTTATGGACTATAAAGGGCTTCATAGTTTGACTTCTAAGGGAAAATGAAGTAATTTCAGTCGTATTTTTGTTCCACTGGCTGTTTGCCAGTCCATCTATTCAGTTTTCTTTTTTTTTTCTTTTTCGTTTCTTTTCTTTTTCTTGAATACAGAAAGAGAAAAAAATTCATCTTTATTTTCAATTTTTATTAAAAATATTTTTCAATTTTTTTCTACTATATTTACTTTTTTTGGTGTGAAAAAGATGATTTTTTTTAATTAATTTTTTTAACGTTTTTTATTTATTTTTGAGACAGAGAGAGACAGAGCATGAACAGGGGAGGGTCAGAGAGAGGGAGACACAGAATCTGAAACAGGCTTCAGGCTCTGTGCACTGTCAGCACAGAGCCCAACGCGGGCCTTGAACCCATGGACTGCGAGATCATGACCTGGGCCGAAGTCGGCCACCTAACCAACTGAGCCACCCAGGTGCCCCAAAGATGATTTTATTAAGGCATGGGGACAGGACCCATGGGCAGGAAGAGCTGCCTATATTTTTTACTTTTGTGTAAATTTTTTCAAATTCTATTTTACTTCCATCATTTCATTTTAGTCTACTTCAGTGTATTAATTTTTTCAAATTTTCAAATGATTTCCTTTTTTTTTTTCTTTCCTCTTTTTTCTCTAATCTGTCAAGCCCCTTTTAACATCCAGACCAAAACACACCTAGGATCTAGATCTAGCATCATTTACCCGATTTTGTGTGTGTGTTTGTTTTTAATTTTTTAATTTTTATTTTACCTCATTAATTCCTTTTCTCCCTCCAAAATGATGAAATGAAGGAATTCACCCCAAAAGAAAGGGCAGGAAGAAACAACAGCCAGGGAATTAACCAACACAGATACAAGCAAGATGTCTGAACCAGAATTTAGAATCAGGATAATAAGAATACTAGCGGGAGTCGAAAATAGATTAGAATCCCTTTCTGCTGAGATAAAAGAAGTAAAAGCTAGTCAGGATGAAATAAAAAATGTTATAACTGAGCTGCAGTTGTGAATGGAGGCCACGGCAGCAAGAATGGATGAGGCAGAACAGAGAATCAGCAATATAGAGGACAAACTTATGGAGAATAATGAAGCAGAAAAAAGGAGGGAGATTAAGGCAAAAGAGCACGATTTAAGAATTAGAGAAATCAGTGACTCATTAAAAAGGAACATCATCAAAATCATAGAGGTCCCAGAAGAGGAAGAGAGAGAAATAGGGGTAGAAGGATTACGTGAGCAAATCATAGAGAAAAACTTTCCTAACCTGGGGAAAGACACAAACATTAAAATTCAGGAAGCACATAGGACTCCCATTAGATTCAACAAAAACCAACCATCAACAAGACATATCATAGTCAAATTCACAAAATATTCAGGCAAGGAGAGAATCATGAAAGCAGCAAGGGAAAATAAAGTCCTTAACCTACAAGGGAAGACAGATCAGGTTTGCAGCAGACCTATCCACAGAAACTTGGCAGGCCAGAAAGGAGTAGCAGGATATATTCCATGTGCTGAATCAGAAAAATATGCAGCCAAGAATTCTTTATCCAGCAAGGCCGTCATTCAAAATAGAAAGAGAGGTAAAATGTTTCCCAGACAAACAAAAATTAAAGGAGTTTGTGATCACTAAACCAGCCCTGCAAGAAATTAAAAAAATTTTTTTAACTGTTATTCATTTTTGAAAGGCAGAGAGAGACAGGGTGTGAATGGGGGAGGGGCAGAGAGAGAGGGAGACACAGATTTCTAAGCAGGCTCCAGGCTCCAAGCTGTCAGCACGGAGCCCGATGTGGGGGCTTCAACTCATGGACTGCAAGATCATGACCTGAGTCAAAGTCAGCCGCCTAACTGGCTAAGCCACCCAGGTGCCACCCAGGTGCCCCATCTACAAGAAATTTTAAGGGGAACTCTCTGAGGGGAGAAAAGATGAAAAAAATAATAATAATAAAGACCAAAAGCAACAAAGACTAGAAAGGACCAGCGAACACCACCAGAAACTCCAACTCTACAAGCAACATAATGGCAATAAATTCATATCTTTCAGTACTCACTCTAAACATCAATGAGTCCATGCTCCAATCAAAAGACCTAGGGTAACAGAATGGATAAGAAAACAAGATCTATCTATATGCTGTTTGTAAGAGACCCACTTTAGACCTAATGACACCTTCAGATTGAAAGTAAGGGGATGGAGAACCATCTATCATGCTAACGGTCAACAAAAGAAACCAGAGTAGCCATACTTACATCGGGCAATCTAGACTTTAAAATAAGGACTGTATCAAGAGATGAAGAAGGGCATTATATCATTATGATAATTAATTATAATTTATATTATTATTAATTATCATAATTAAGAATTATGATAATTATATCATAATTAAAGGGTCTATCCACCAAGAAGACCTAACAATTGTTAACATTTATGCACCAAATGTGGAAACACCCAAATATATAAATCAATTAATCACAAACATAAAGAAACTCATTGGTAGTAATACCATAATAGTAAGGGACTTCAATACCCCACTCACAGCAGTAGACAGATCATCTAATCAAAAAATCAACAAAGAAACAATGGCTTTGAATGACACACTGGACCAGATGGATTTAACAGATATATTCAGAACATTTCATCCTAAAGCAGCAGAATATACATTCTTCTCCAGTGCACATGGAGCGTTCTCCAGAACAGACCACATACTGGGTCTCAACAGCCCTCAACAAGTACAGAAAGACTGAGATCATACCATGCATATTTTCAGACCACAATGCTATGAAACTCGAAATCAACCACAGGAAAAAATTTGGAAAGGTAAGAAACACTTGGAGACTAAAGAACATCCTACTAAAGAATGAATGAGCTAACCAAGAAGTTAAAGAGGAAATTAAAAAGTTCATGAAACCAATGAAAATGATAACACCACAACCCAAAACCTCTGGGATGCAGCAAAGGCAGTCATACGAGGAAAGTTTATAGCAATCCAGGCCTTCCTAAAGAAGGAAGAAAGATCTCAGATACACAACCTAACCTTACACCTTAAAGAGCTGGAAAAAGAACAGCAAATAAAACCCCAAAACAGCAGAAGGCAGGAAATAATAAAGATCAGAGCAGAAATTAATGCTATCAAAACCAAAAAAAAAAACCAGTAGAACAGATCAATGAAACCAGAAGCTGGTTCTTTGAAAGAATTAACAAAATTGATAAACCATTAGCCAATTTGATCAAAAAGAAAAAAGAAAGGACCCAAATAAATAAAATCAAGAATGAAAGAGGAGATTGGGGCGCCTGGGTGTCTCAGTTGGTTGAGCGTCCGACTTTGGCTCAGGTCATGATCTTGTGGTCCATCCGTGAGTTCAAGCCCCGCTTTGGGCTCTGTGCTGACAGCTCGGAGCCTGGAGTCTGCTTCACATTCTGTGTCTCCCTCGCTCTCTGCCCCTCCCCCACTCATGCTCTGTCTCTCTCTCAAAAATGAATAAACATTAAAAGAAAAAAAAAGAGTGAAAGAGGAGAGATTGCAACCAACACAGCAGAAATAAAAATAATAAGAGAATATTATGAGCAATTATATGCCAATAAAATGGGCAATATGGAAGAAATGGATAAACTCCTAGAAACATATACACTACCAAAACTGAAACAGGAAGAAATAGAAAATTTGAACAGACCCATAACCAGTAAGGAAATTGAATTAGTAATCAAAAATCTCCCAAAAAAGAAGAGTCCAGGGCCAGATGACTTTCCAGGGGAATTCTACCAAACATTTAAGGAAGAGTTAACACCCATTCTCTTGAAGCTGTTCCAAAAAATAGAAATGGAAGGAAAACTTCCAAACTCTTTCTATGAAGCCAGCATTACCTTGATTCCAAAACCAGAGACCCTGCTAAAAGGGTGAACTATAGACCAATTTCTCTGATGAACATGGATGCAAAAATCCTCAGCAAGATATTCGCCAACCAGATCCACCAATACATTAAAAAAATTATTCACCACATCCAAGTGGGTTTTATACCCGGGATGCAGGGCTGGTTCAATATCCACAAAACAATCAATGTGATTCATCACATCAATAAAAGAAAGGACAAGAACCATATGATCCTCTCAATAGATGCAGAGAAAGCATTTGACAAAATACACCATCCTTTCTTGATAAAAACCCTCAAGAAAGTAGGGATAGAAGGATCCTACCTCAAGATCATAAAAACCATATAAGAAAGACCCAACGCTAATGTCATCCTCAATGGGGAAAAACTGAGAGCTTTCCCCTTAAGGTCAGGAACAAGGCAGGGATGTCCACTCTTGTCCCTGTTATTCAACATAGTATTGGAAGTCTTAGCCTCTGCAATAAGACAACACAAAGAAATAAAAGGCATCCAAACCAGCCAGGAGGAGGTCAAACTTTCAGTCTTCACAGATGACATGATACTCTATATGGAAAACCCAAAAGATTCCACCAAAAACCTGCTAGAACTGATTGATGAATTCAGCAAAGTTGCAAGATATAAAATCATTGCACAGATATCAGTTGCATTCCTATACACCAACAATGAAGCAACAGAAAGAGAAATGAAGGAATTGATCCCATTTATACTTGCACCAAAAACCATAAAATACCTAGGAATAAATCTAACCAAAGAGGTGAAAAATCTATACACTGAAAACTATAAAAAGCTTATGAAAGAAATTGAAGAAGACATACAAAAAAAATGGAAAAAGATTCCATGCTCCTGGATAGGAAGAACAAATATTGTTAAAATGTCAATACTACCCAAAGCAATCTACGTATTCAATGCGATCCCTATCAAAATAACACCAGCATTCTTCATAGAGCTAGAAGAAATAACCCTAAGATTTGTTTGGAATCAGAAAAAAAACCCGAACAGCCAAAGCAATCTTGAAAAAGAAAACCAAAGCAGGAGGCATCACAATCCCGGACTTCAAGCTACACTACAAAGCTGTAATCATCAAGACAGTGTGGTACTGGCACAAAAACAGACACGCAGATCAATGGAACAGAACAGAGAACCCAGAAATAGACTCACAAACGTATGGCCAACTAATCTTTGACAAAGCAGGAAAGAATATCCAATGGAAAAAAGACAGTCTCCTCAGTAAGTGGTGCTGGGAAAACTGGACAGCGACATGTAGAAAAATGAACCTGGCCCACTTTCTTACACCATGCACAAAAATAAATGCAAAATGGATGAAAGACCTAAATGTAAGACAGGAAGCCATCAAAATCCGAGGAGAAAGCAGGCAAAAACCTCTTTGATCTTGGCCGCAGCAACTTCTTATTCAACATGTCTCTGGAGGCAAGGGAAACAAAAGCAAAAATGAACTACTGGAACCTCATCAAAATAAAAAGCTTCTGCACAGCGAAGGAAACAATCAGCAAAACTAAAAGGCAACTGACAGAATGGGAGAAGATGTTTGCAAATGACATATCATATAAAGGGTTAGTATCCAAAATCTATAAAGAACTTACAACTCAACACCCAAAAAAATAATCCAGTGAAGAAATGGGCAAAAGTCACGAATAGACACTTCTCCAAAAAAGACATCCAGATGGCCAACCGACACAGGAAAAAATCCTCAACATCACTCATCACCAGGGAAATACAAATCAAAACCACAATGAGATACCACCTCACACCTGTCCGAATGGCTAACATGAACAACTCAGGCAACAACAGATGTTGGTGAGGATGTGGAGAAAGAGGATCTCTTTTGCATTGTTGGTGGCAATGCAAGCTGGTGCAGCCACTCTGGAAAACAGTATGGAGGTTCCCCAAAAAACTAAAATTAGAACTACCCTACGACCCAGCAATTGCACTACTAGGTATTTATCCAAGGGATACGGATGTGCTGTTTCGAAGGGACACATGCACCCCAATGTTTATAACAGCACTATCCACAATAGCCAAAGTATGGAAGGAGCCCAAATGTCTATCAATGGATGAATGGATAAAGAAGATGTGGTATACATATACAATGGAGTATTACTCGGCAATCAAAAAGAATGAAATCTTGCCATTTGCAATTACGTGGATGGAACTGGAGGGTATTATGCTAAGCAAAATTAGTCAGAGAAAGACAAATATCATATGACTTCACTCATATGAGGACTTTAAGACACAGAACAGATGAACACAAGGGAAGGGAAGCAAAAATAATATTAAAACAGAGAGGGGGACAAAATATAAGAGACTCAAATATGGAGAACAAACAGAGGGCTATTGGAGGGGGGATGGGCTAAATGGGTAACACCTAACAGAGGGTGTGTGTGGGGGGGATGGGCTAAATGGGTAAGGGGCATTAAGGAATCTACTTCTGAAATCACTGTTGCACTATATGCTAACTAATTTGGATGTAAATTAAAAAAAATAAAATTAAAGATTAAAAAAAAAGAATAGAATAGAGAAAATGGAGGAGAAACAATATTCGGAGATACAATGGCTAAACAGAGCATGACTTCTCAGATTCAGGAAGCACGCATGTCCTGAGCAGGATAAATATTAAATGTAAACACCAATCAGGGTTGCTTGGGTGGCTCAGTTGGTTGAGTTTCCAACTTCAGCTCAGGTCATGATCTCATAGTTTGTGAGTTCGAGCCCTGCATGGGGCTCTGTGCTGACAGCTCAGAGCCTGGAACATGCTTTGGATAATGTGTCTCCCCCTCTCTCTGCCCCTCCCCTGCTCACGCTCTGTCTCTCTCTCTCAAAAATAAACATTAAAAAAAAAAATCAAACACCAATCATCTTTAAAGTGATAAATGGCAGCCACTGAGATAACCTCCAGCAAATACCATCTGTGTTATAATATTAGACACGTCTCCCTGCTTCTATTAATATTATATTGCAGTTTGTGGGTAGTGTACTAAGTAAATACAAAGGGGGAAAAAAGAGTAACAATTGTAAGGGAAGAAACTAAAGAATCATGATTCACACCCAGTATAATTATCTACTGTTGGTTTGAAACCTCCTATGGAGCTCCCCGGCTGTCACCTGAAACCTGCCCCCATACACGGAAGGCAGGGAGAGACTGAAGGAAGACACAGGCCACCCCGGATTGGGAGCTGGCAGGCTGAGTGAGCCAGGGTGCGAACGGAAGGCTTTTCTAGGGCAGCCACAAGATAAGCCTGCCAGAATCTTAGAGGTTTATGTAGAGAGGCCTTAGCTGGGTTCGGACATGTATATTGTCCAGATAGTCTTAACACTACATCCGTGTCCTAAGATGTGGCCTTGGGGCAGCTTCTGGCAGTGGGGAAGGCACTGGAAGGGACACCCCAAGGAAAGTGGAAGGGGGAGCCCCTGATTGCTGGGGTCCAGCTTACAGGTCACCTGGCAGCCACATCCTTTCCATGACCCCCTCTACCACCTACATAGAAAGTACAATGGAATCTACAGACAAACCATTAGAGTGAGTGAGAATGTTCCACAAGACTGTTGATACAAATCACAACATAAAAGTATAAAAACCACCTATGGTTCCAGCCACAAAAATTTAGAAAAACATTTAAATATTGAAAACATTGGAAAACATTTCCGTTACAGTAGCAACAAACAGTCTCCAGTACCTGGGAATACATTTGATAAAAACGTGCAAGACCTTTGAGGAGAAAAGCACAAAACTTTACTGAAAGACTTAAGACCTAAATAAATGGAGAATAAAAGCTCGCTGTTGTAAACACGGCAACTGTCTCCTAAATTAGTCTGCAAATTCAATGGCATTTCAATCAAAATACCCATTAGATTGTTCAAGGAACTCAATTAGCTGATCTTAAAAGTCACATGGAAGAGCAAAGGGCCAAAACTAGTCTAAACCAAGCGATGGCCAGATAGTGAATATTTTAGGCTTTGCAGGCTACACAGGGTCTCTGTTGTATATTGTTCTTTGGTTTCTCTTCTTTGTTCGTAACCCTTACAACTGTTCTTAGTTCACGAGCCATAGTTTGCCTATTTCAAAAAAAGAACAATACTTAAGGAAGGTGGCTGGTAGGACTTT
This sequence comes from Panthera tigris, assembly GCF_018350195.1. Taxonomy (NCBI): domain Eukaryota; kingdom Metazoa; phylum Chordata; class Mammalia; order Carnivora; family Felidae; genus Panthera; species Panthera tigris. The sequence continues at coordinate 20,579,380 of NC_056669.1, read as the reverse complement.
TCCTATCAGATATGTAGATTTCTTATAGAGAAATTAAAGAATTTGTTGATACTGTCTTAAGCATACAGCACAAAGAGAATAAAACAGAGAGCCCCCAAATAGATAAATGTGTACATACAATTTTATATAATATATGACAGAAGTGGCACCACAATCGCTTCGGGAAGAATGAACTCTCCAATATATGGTAGAAGGACAATTCCTTATCCATATGGAAAAGAAAGTAAGAGTCCCCATCTCTCACAGTAAACAAAAATAAGTTGTAAGTGGATGTAGAGATGAGATAAAACGTAAAACTTGAAAATTCTATTAAGGGAATAGAAGACAGTATCTTCATTACACACAGAGAGGAAAAATGGATAATTTTCATGACACTATATCTAAAAATCTTTTGTTCATTACAAGAATCCATAAACAAAGGTTAGAGAGAAACCACAGACTGGGAGAAGATTATTTTCAAGACACAAAACCATCAAAGAAAAATCCATGAGAGAGACATCTTAGAAGGAAAGCTGCCAAAGCAAATGAACAGTCTAATTACAGAAGCAGTAATCCAAGTAGCCTATAATCTTATGAAAAATGTACATCAGCAGTGATCAGGGAAATAAATATTAAAGCAACTATAAAATATAATTTCACATCCATCAGTTTGGCCAACATTTTAATCTAACAATAAGAAGTCCCGAGACCCATGTGGATAAATGGGAAGATTCACACACTGCTAGTGGAGGGAAAAAATAAAAACGCCTATTATTCTAGTTCCCTATGAAAGGACCATTCTAGTTTTCTCTTGGGACACACAGGAAGAAGGAAACGCAGAGCTATTCTATAGATGTCCTTGTTCCTGTGCCCTTGTTCTTTCCCTTTTCTTGTGTTCCCACCCCTGGGTACTAAAGTATTGATTCTCTCCCCCCATCTGCCCTCCTCCAGGTCTGACTACCTTGCCATCCCATCAGAGAACAAAGAGAACTCTGCGGTACCAGTGGAGGAATAGAAGGGTGTGACTGAGGTGATGTACAGGGAAGGGCAGGCGAAGGTGGATAAGGATGGCAGCTTGTACAAGTGACTTGGTCACCCACACCCAAGTGACTTTAAATTTGACCCCGTAGATTTCTACCCTACCCAGAGTTCCCACCCCCGGGGTACTTCTTAAAGTCGATATCCAGGTCACAAAGCTCTGTGTGACGTCAAGCCCTTCAGAAAGTGAATTGCTTTGGCCTGAGCAATGTGAACTTCCTACCCACAGCGACAAAAAGTAGTTCCCCCACTCCCTCCTTTGTAAGGATTGTGGATTTGGTCAGTGTCTTTGGCTGGCCTGGACTGGGCCAGGCTGGAAATTCTCAGTGAGTTGTTTTATTGTTGGTAGGTGGGCTGAACACTGAGGGACTGGATATTCCAGGTTCAGCGATGTTAACAGCATCAGGAGGGTGCCCCAGGGGCCAGATCACTTCCCTTCATGCATCCATCCTTCTATTCATTCATCATGCATCCACTCACCTCTGAACTTTCACCTCTGACTTCTAACTCCATCAGACCTCTACACACCATAAGACTTGGCCAGTACTGAGGAGTAAACATTTCTACACGGACTCAACCTCACCCTGTTCCAGCTTTCAAGCAAGGAGCTCCCATGCCAACTGGACTTCCCTGTGCTCCAAATGACTTTGTACAAATGCTGAAGATGGCACACCCCTCTGTCCCTAACTGGTTGGAACTGGCTCATTCTTCTTTGTTGCAAGTGAATGGATGTCTTAATGGAAGGAAATAAGAATGATTAATTTGGGATTCCTTGAAATCAGTCCCTCCACCCCCACCCCCCGCCAAGTTCCTGGCCCACTTGACTAGAGCATCAGAGCAAAGCATGCCTTTCTAGGATCTTCAGTGATAGAAAGTTTAAGCATGGACCAAGATGTTCTCTGGAACTTGGTACTCTGGGGCTAGATCCCGATAGGTCTCTAAGGACTAGGTTGGCCTCAGCCCTTCAAGAAGCCAAAGACAGAAGTGGCCCTCAAAACTCATACAACATGTTCATCACCCTATTAGGGTAATGTATGTGTGCCCTCCAAGTGGAGCACACCATCTGAGATGGCTGGGAAGCATTATATTCTTGTGGGCATTGAAACTGAAATTTCTAAATTCTTTTCCTCAAAATTCCTGTAGGTCAGTATTATCCCTCCTTTTACAGGAGGCAACTGAGACTCAGGGCTCAACTAAGAGATTTCAGAGGATAAACTGGAACGTAGTAAGCCTTAGGCGCTTCCCACTTGACACTTTCAGAGATGGGATAATTTTGGTTTTAAAAAGACCTTGAAACTGAGTTTGGCTACAGCCATGCCTCTTTCACAAGCACAGGGGTGGACTGTCTGGCTGAGGTTAACTCTGATAGACCCACACACCTGGAAACTAGCCAAAAGGCAGAGAGGAGGTCATGGGGTAGACATGAAGAGTTTCCTTAGCGAAAAGATTTGTGACTCTGAAAAATCCTCCAGAGACCGCATCTGGGAATATTTAAACTAAGAAACGTGCTTTTTAGTCTGAGAAGGATGATGAGAGAATGAGTGAAGTGATAGGGGCAGGATGGGCTAGGTGAATCCATGATGTCTAGTTGTTGAGGGTTTCTTTCCTTTCTAGATTTTGGGAGAGCACAGGGACACTGGAAAACGTTCAGTCAGTATCTCGTTTCGTTTTGAGTGGCTGGTCCAAATGTGATGTCCTTCAGCACCTAGTGACCGAGGGGAAGGCTGCTTCATGGGTTCTGAGAACATGCAAGTGTCTGGGACTCAATGACAGGTGTCCCTCAGATCTGGGGGAATTCATGGGGAAAGATCACACTCCTCTGTCTTTGGGCCTCACCCGACGAACTCATTTTTTTTTTCCAACTCTTCCATTCTTGGGGAAGTACTTGACACAAGTCCTTGTTCACACGTTCAAGAGTCCAATTTTATTGAAGAAAATACTTGCAGTAAACTTACGGCCTTTCTCATCGGTAACTTTGCACATGATTCCTCCGATATCGGGGACAGAATACAGATCATTTTTCGTACTTTATAGAGAATAGGCGTGGATTACTGTGCGGTTCTCCTGATCCCGTGGCTGGTGGATGGCTGAGCTTTCAGTAGGAGTGAGCTACTTCCTGTCACCCCACCTTCCTCTTGCTTCCAGTAGACAATGCATCTAAGCATCGAACTCAAAATCAAGTCATATGCATGATGGCTGCCTTTTTGTTTTCTTTTTAAAAAAGCCCACCCCAGATATTTCCTGAGTGGTTTTTAATGAACTGAATGGCACCTACCATCTCCCCCCCACCCCCCCCCCCGCCCTTATTTACGTTTTACAGGTAATCTTTTTTTTTTTTTTCTTAACTTTTCAACCCTTCTCATTCTCAATTCTGTCATTAGAGCAATATGGTTTACAAAGTGCTTTCGTTTCTGTTACCTTAGTTCTCCACAGCTAGCCCTGTGGGGTGGGTATTACTGATACCCACATCACAAGTGAGCAAGCACACTGAGGCTGCTGGAGGCTAAGAAGCCTTACCACATGCTAAGGTCATACAGCCGGTAAGTGGAGAGCTCAGTTCCTTTTTCCACTTTGATCACAGCTGCATCGTTTCCTCTCATTGATGAGCTTTTGCCTCATCTTTGCCTCTCCTGCTTGTCCTGAGATGTCTGACGTCTTCTCTCACCCCTAGTGCCACCCGACGGCTCCTCTACCGCTTTGCTTCTTAGCCCAGTGCTCCTAATGTGCTTTGAGAGTCTATCTCGTTTTGGTTTTCTCTTTCTAGTTGGTTTCCACGTCACTCTTTCTCCCTTAGCGTAATTCAACTCCTTCTTGGGAGACTTGATCAGGACTACAGAACTAAGGGTAGTGTGACCCCCCCAACCTGCTTCAAATCCTCCCCGCTCCCCATATTCCTAGAGGACCCAGACCAAATGTGCATTGCTCTGGAAACTTCATCTGGCATGCTGTTCCTATAAAGGGCTTAGAAATGTTCTCAAGGGCTATTATCACTTTAGGAACCCCATCTGTTATCTTGGTGCTGGATATTTTCCATGACCAATCCTCAATAACACAATTCACTAAAGACCAGGCCAGGCTTAGGTCTTATTTTCCTTTTCCTACTGCTTAACAGCCAAGAACTTGACCCTGCTCAAATCAGTTGGCACTGTATACACCCTGTCCTACTGACCTTTACTGCTAGCTCAGTCTTATATCACAGCCCTGACTCCTGTGTGGACGTACTGTGACAGACACTGCCTGTACCTACTCCCACCTTTATTTTGTTTGTTTAAAAGCATTTTCCCTTATTTTCTCCATCCCCCAACATCCACACACCCAGATTTCTGATACTCTTGAGTTTCTGGTTTCTCCTTCGACGCCCGACTAGATGTTAGTAGGAAAGGAATTTTTCAAAGCAGGAACATGCTGGATACATGTGTATAGCAACGAATGGTTAAGACAAGAGACAGTAGCTCCCTCCTCTTCCTAGGAAACTACTAGATCAAAAAGGAAAGTATACCCAACTCAGAATCTGTGAACCTGACATCAATCGGAGGGGAAAGGCTGTGTAACTGGCATCTTTGTAGGAAGAAGCAAAAGCTAGACACATTTCAGAATAGATCTTGGTTCTCCTTTCCCAAATGAACAAAGAAATAGAAAAGTACAGTAAAATGAAGCCTTCCTCACCCCTCCTTTTGTAAATGAAAGATCCCTAAGCCAGTGAATTCACCTAGTCACTGTGAGTGTATCTGAGTAGTACTGTGTTCATCCTCCAATCATCCATCCATTCTGCATTTCAGCACCCACTCTGCCTGGAGCACCAATCTAGAGCCTCAGTGTGCCCCGTGGTCTTAGGTCTGAAAAATATCATCATACAAACTTGTCCTAATCTCTGAGACTCCACCATAGCAGAGAACTCATGTTGAGTTATCTTACTTGAGTCTAGTAGGACCCAGTAGATAAGGACGTGCAGCAAGTCTGAGTCGTAGTAATCAAACTCAATCCCGATCACAGGCCAGATAAGCCTCAACGCTGGTAATACGTCTCCCTTACAGACCCCGAGTCACCCTCAGGCAAGAGCTGCATCTGATGTCAGCGTGTGTGATGGGGAGGGAGGCCACGGAAGCACCATGCTTGTAGGTTTGGGAAACACCATCAGATACCATTAGTAAACTCCTGAGGTCTTTCAACTGATGGATCTCCTTGCCACATTGTCACCCTCATAGTGCTTTTTCTTCATTTTCCACAGCCAATCTTTTTCTGAACTCTAGCAATGTCGTTCCCGACCACCCAAGCTCTCGACAACCTAATGGCAGTATGTAGTGTTTTTCAGGAAATACCCTGTTCATGTCAATAAAGCGTCTCTACACACAGCTTGCTCTGGTTTTGCTCTACAATGTGCGTCTGCCACGAATACTATGGCCTCCACCTCCCCCTCCAGCCTGCATCAATTCCTGACCTCACCATCAGTGGACATTTTCCCAGGCAATGAAAAATGCATTTAACAGTCTGAATTAAACACCATAAATGTGTGATCTGGCTGTTCTTTCCCTCTTCTCCTGCCCCCCCCTCCCCCCCCCCCCCCCAATAAAAGAGTCAATAGTCCTCTCCTGCCTGACACCAAGAAAGTTTCCCACCAGGTGGCAAGGGGCTAACTCCCTTACCGGTCTAGGTTAAGGAAATAGAGCAAAGCTGTCTCTCAATGTCCACCTTCCTGGAAATGCCAAGGCACAAAAGGGAAAAGTTACATAAGAAATTGTTGTTGGGACTCAGTCTACCATATGCTCCTATCATAATAGTACTGGCTAATAATGGAATAAAAATTATCTCAGTATGGTACCAGGCACTATACTAACACACACACACACACACACACACACACACACACACACACACGATTTTGTATTATCTCTAAACAACTGAGGCTTGGAATAATGGCTGGGGACCAAGGTCACACAGCTGATAAACAGTGATGCTAAAATCTCTACTCAGGTATGATTCCAAAACTCATCCATTCACCTTTATCAGGCTGCCTCCCTCCCCAGGAAAGGGCGTCCTAGATGTTGGGCGGATGGCTGTCCATATGTGTATGAGCATGCCTACACACACACACGTCTTTGGGCCTTGCCCTCATCACATCTGGGAGAACCAAAAACATTTGGGACAATGAGTGCTGATGAGTCCAGCAATAAACACACACACCATTTATTATTTGTAGTTCAATACTTTTTTCTTTTAATTCATACTGTACTTCCATGGCTCTAGCTACTTTACATTAAGATTTGGCTGGGAAGCCGTGTATGGTTTCTAGGTAATAGCAGTTAAGTTTTCAGACCTTGCGCACAGCGCCAGGCAAAGTACAGTTACAGATCCAAATACAGATGGCCAGACAACTCGACTGCAATCAACCTGTGTTCTTTCCCATATATGGCCCAGTGCAGGTGTTGGGGGCTGCTCCCTCTGCCTCACCCCACTCCACCCCTTGTCAGGATTATCCAGGGGCCGCTATGGCCTCTGACCCATCCTCCCCACCTTGAAGTCTAGGCTGAGTGGGGGGAAAAGCACCATGGGTTTGGGAAGATGATCTGGTCCATGCAGAGAGTGGTCTGGCCCTAGAGTGCAGGATAGGGAAATGTGGGGAGCCACACACTACCGTTGGCAAATATGGTTGCTTTTGTTACGCGATCTCAGCACGTGGCATCCAAGCCCAGGGCCAACTCCCCAGACAGCCAGCTGTCTTGCCTGGAGCAGAGGCCGCCATTTTGCTTCTGCAGCGTCTCACTGTGTCGAGAGAAGCAAGGGGGCCAAGGGGCAGAGATGACAATATTCTTTATGCTTTCACATGTCGGGTAGATCGTCTGGCATCAGCTCCTCTTGGCAGGCAAGGTGCTTCTCGCCAGCAGCCAAGGCTCCAATCCAGGCTCCCAGGCCTGCTGAGGACCTCAAGTCACAACAGAAAACAATGCCCAAGACCCCTGAGCTGTCGTACAGAACACCAAGACAGGGAGCTGGCTGGGCCCATTGCAGCCATGGCTGGAGCAGGAGTGAGGTAACAAGGCTGGGCAGAGAGGTGGGGAGGGAGCTCTCTACACCTTGTGCAAATCCCTGCTCCACATCAGGGAAGCAGGGGCGTTAAAAAGACGGCCTTCCAGAAAATCGCTCCACTCGGACCCAAAACGCATCTTCTGGAAGAAAACATAGAGGTGGAGGGAGTGGGGATAGCCTGCTGGAGGCTAGGGGACGAGGGTCAAGGATGTCAAGTGGTGGATGGGATGATTGTCCCACAGCCTAGAGACAAAGGGTGGGGGAGGAGAGAGTTAGGAAGCCTGGTTCTCAAGTTTCCGACTGGAGTGGGGAGGTGGGGTCCGGGGGTGTGGGGAGGGAGACCACAGCCCTGCCACCTGGGGGTCCTAGAGAGGAAGGGCTGGCTTTGGCTGCCCTGCAGAGCTAAAGCAACAGCACAGTATGGCACAGAAAGCATACTTCTGGGACCACAAATAGTCTAGAAAGAGTCTTCCCCTAGTCCTTTCTGCAAGATTTCACCCTAGAAATGCTGTCCACAAATGATTTAGACATGGTTCGAGCATGGATCAGGGAGAGGGACACAGAGGGAAGCCATTTCTAGCAAAGCATTCCTCTTTGAGGTTTCTTGATCCCCCTCCCCCTTCCTAAAATCCCAGATTCTTAGGGTCAGTGCTCTAAAGCAACCCAAAGATTTTAGCCAAAGGTTCACAATTAATCTAAAACCCAACAAGGTTTGGATTGAGCCAAAAGAGAAGTGCTAGGGCCAGGAATGGCTTCTCTCCAGTGTTTCTTCTAGCAAAGAGGAGGAAGGATGGACAGATGAAAGGCTTTATAGCCTAGAGACGAAAGATGAGCTCAATCCAAGATGGTGCCATTCTTGCCATTATCCTCCTCCCAACTTAGAGAAAGTCCCTTCCCAAACAAAGACTAAGCCAACAAAGGAAGAACCACCCTCCTAGGTTAATACTGGGAAGTACGACAAACTTTATCTCCCCTTCCCTACCTCACTAGGCCTCCCTAGTCCTGCCAGCCCATAAAGAAGAAAGTTAACTACCCTGGATTTCTTGGGAACCCTGATGCTGTCCTACTACCCCTCTAAACACCAGGGAAGCTCTAGCCCAGACGCTTGTTCTCTTCTGGCAGAGCACCTTCCACGTTTGAGAAAGCCCTGCCTTGCCAGTCTCTGACCCAGCCTCCAAGACAATGCTCAGCTAGAACCTATCTTCGAGACAGTCTAGCCTACCCCCCTTCCTGTTACAAACGAGGATACTGATGTTCAGAAAGGGGAAGGGACTTGTCTAAGAGCAGAGCCAGGCCTCGGGCCCAGGTCTCCTGACTCAGCCCAGTGCCCTTACAGACAGCTTCAGGTTGCCGGTCTTGTTGCCCCTGTGCCAGGGAGGTGGACGGGGGACGGACGAGTTGTAGACACGAGTGGATTCTCCAAGGCCAATCTTAATCCCTTCAAGTACACTGCAGTTGGAAGTATAGACCCAGTAGTTGTTTGCCACCTGGTTAGAAACTTTGCAAAATCTTTGAGCGCAAGCTCTCAATTGTTACAACAGGAATCCTCACATAAAGACTCCTATGTGACCAGAGTTCTTACATGAACAAAAACAAAGCACTGGCTGGAAGAAGTAACAGAAAGGGTGGTAGTTTGGATGCTCCCAGGTAGACAGCTACAATCAAAGCTGCTGGATTTGAGTTGCAATGTTATGTATCAGTTTCACTCCCAGACTTATCTGCAAGGGCAAGATAAATCCCTTTTCTTCGACAGGCTATTGAATAAGGGTGGGGGGGGGGGAGCTTTTGTTTGGGAGTCAACAGAGGTGCTGAGCTTTCTCCTGGTTTGAAGATTTAAAACGTTATTATATCAGAGAGGGCCCACCAGAGAGATCATGATTCCTAGGAAAGAGGCAGGTGGAGGGACGTTCCCTGTGTGTAGACCCTGTCTCCCGGGCTCACACCCCCAGCAATCATGATGATTCCTTGGACATACTAAATGCGTCCCTCCCTGTTACCTACTCCTCCCTGGAATGGCCGAAGAGGTAAAGCAAAAGCTGAGCAACTCTGCGTAGCCAGGCCCACTTGTATTGCTTTACTGCCGGCAGAGAACCCTTTGTAAGTCACCCCAAAGGTCCCACCATGGGACCTTCAACAATTGAATGGATTTAGATAAATAATTGTACATGGATTAAGTTAGAGAATTTATCATTTTTGCTTTCAAAAGTTTCTGACACTAATTTTGGCTTCTGGCCACTGCACCAGGAAAATTTCTAGCAGTCTGCACTATTCCTCCTTTGGCCCAGGGCCCACGAGCCCTGACCCTCACCAGGGTGTCTCCCATTCAGAGCCCCGGACAAGAATGAGTGGTGACCCACTGACCCGTGGGCCTATGCACCCTTCCCAAGGATTATGTTCAACTCCATCCCTCACATCTCCTTTTCTAGAGGAGGGATATCAATTCTAGCTGATTCTGTGGAGCCTTCTCAGCCTACTCCCCTGGGGCATGTATTCCTGCTCTTAGGGCAATAATAAGGCCATATTCTCAGACTAAAAAGTCAAAAACTTGTCTTTGATTATAAAAGTGGGATGTTCCGGCCGTTCCAAGAGAAGAACACAACTTGCCCTTCTTCTGGGCCACATCAGTGAGAAGCCCTGCGTTTCTTCTGTCCCTCGCATCAAGAGGCCCACTGGAATAACGAGCAATCTAAAAGAACTTTCCTTGCCAAACTGGTACGATCCTTTCCTGACTGAGCACTGTGAGCTCTGCCTGGGGCTGGCAGGATCCCTCTGGTCATTATATGTTAGAATAGCAGTTAGTGAATAAAAAATGGTAATCGTGGCTACAAGGGCCCGACGAGGTCAGATGGAGGTCAGATAAGTGCACGAATCCTAGTGAACCAACTCCAAAATGGATCTGGATGACTCACTTTCTCCTCCTTAGTGCTCTCCTACCTCCCTGGGGCCAGAGACCAGAGAAGGCTTTGCCCCCTTTACCAGAATTCTCCTAAGTCTTAGAAACAGGTTTTGGAATGGCCTCCAAAGGGCAGAGACTCCATCAGGCCTTTTCCTTCACAAATGCACGCATGTTTCTCAAATGTATTCCTTCCAAAAGCCTAGGTCTCCTTCCTTGTGCAGAAGGTCTCCAGTGTCTCCCTTGACTAAAGTTGGCTCTTCTCTTAGAGTAAACGATGCTGGCAGCCAAGTGAGCACTCACCAAGTTGCTCACTACTTACACAGCGTTCCGTGTGAACCCACAATATGTACAATGTGAGGGCACTCGCTCTCCCAAACCCCGGACGTCCCTAGGGCACCCTGGATCGTCCCAGAAATCAAATGGACAGCTCAAAATGAGGGAATTAGAGCCATAGGCCCGCCTTGCTTATAACCACTTAAAAAGGGGTTTAACAAGATCAAAAATGCTCCATCCTGGCTAATAAACAATGTGTGCTCTTAGGGCACAGAGAAAAAATAGGGCTTTAGGCACTAAAAAGTGACACTTCACCCAGATCCAGCCTGGGAGAAGACCAGAGAGAAGGGGGGTGGGAAGGTCAGAAATTCCCAGCCCTTATTGGGTCCACACCCTACACGGGTTAGGGGAAGGTGCAGGGGTGATGGAGGAGAACACCGTTAGGTACACAAGTCCCCAGGGGAGCCTTCAGCTACAAAGCCCAATCACGCAGGCACAGCCTTCCCAGCCCTCCAACCCCCCAACTGGGTTGGGGGCGTGGCGTCCACAGAAAGGGGCGTGGCCACAGGTGGCAGACTTTTGATTGGGCTCCGGCCCTGGATGCTTCCTGTTCACAAGAGAGCACCTGGGGAAGAGCGGTGAGGGGGGGCGGGAGATTCTCTTTTATTTTGGAGACAAATCAAAAGAGGATTGGGGAATGAAGCACCTTAAGCAATGCCCCCTTGAGACTTCGAGACCCCAGGGTCTTCACAGGCATAACTTTGGCTCAACAACATTTCCCTTCTCAGAGCCAAGGACGGCCAGTGAGGGAAAGGGTTGGGGGTGGGGGAAGGGATGGGGAGGAGGAGGATCAGGGGAGGTCGGTGCTGAGAGGTGGTCCCTGCCCTCCTCGGCCCCTCGGCCCGGCCAACACAGGAGGCCGTCCGGCTCCTTCTCCCTGGTACATAGGCATTATCTCTTTTTAAAATCTGTATATAATATATATATATTTATATTCTGTATATATATATATTTATATATATATATTTATATGGTCTATGTACACGTATTGCACAGGCCTCTTGCAGCCACCCCTGCTCCTGCCTGGTCAGTGATAGCGGTTCCTCTTCTCTTCACTTCCTGATGTGTAGTCGCGGGACCTGATGCCGTTCTGAAGATTGATGAGAGAGTCCTTCATCTGGAAGACAGGGAACCCCACCCAGCTACGGGTTTGCACCCCCAGTGGGCTTCTTTGTCCAGCAGCACCCACCACGCCCACCTAGGGCAAGTCCCCTATCATGCCAGCAAGTTCAAGGGAGCCGGGCTCCTAGGACAAGGTAGGACATCGTCTCAGGCAGAAAGGGGACAGCCAGTCTAGCACTGGGAACCCCTAGGGTGAGGTTCACTGTGTCTCAGTGATTTGTAGTCCTTCTGTTGCTGAATGAAGAATTCTCTCAGGGTTAGGGCATGTGGGTGGCTCAGTCAGTTAAGCATCCTACTAGTTGGTTTCAGCTCAGGTCATGATCTCAGGGTTTGTGGGTTCAAGCCCTTTCCGTACTGACAGTGTGGAGCCTGCTTGGGATTCGCTCTCTCCCTCTCTCTCTCTGCCCCTCCCCTGCTCGCTTTGTCGCTCTCTCTCAAAAAATGAATTAAAAAAAAAGAATTCCCTCAAGGTGCCTGGGTGGCTCAGTGGGTTAAGCATCCGACTTTGGCTCAGGTCATGATCTCACCGTTCGTGAGTTCGAGCCCCGCGGGCTCTTGTGCTGACAGCTTGGAGCCTGCAGCATGCTTCAGATTCTGGGTCTCCTTCTCTCTCTACTCCTCATGCTCTCTCTCTCTCTCCCCTCTCTCAAAAATAAACATTAAAAAAAAAAAAATTCCCTCAAAGCATTCAATTGCTGTAAGGAACCACACTAGGCGGTCTTCTACTCATTGGATTTGGTTTCCCCATTGACCCTAACACTCGGTATTTCTACCTTTGTACGTTTTGCCACGTTGTTCCCCCCGCCTAGGACTCGTCTCTCTTGCCCATTCCAGTCTCACCCATTGTAAGACCCAGAACAAATCCAAACTTTCTCTGGCGCATAATCCTCTTTCTTATTCCTGGCCACCTGGAAAGCACTCACTAGGACTCTGCAGTGGACTCCTCTGTAATCGCTTTGTTTCATGTGTGTCTGGACAGCATATACACCCCGCATGTCAAGCAGAGAATGGACAGCTGAGTAGGCTTCTAGTTGTACCCATATCACGGAATTAACCTTGACTGAATTTCTTCCTCTTAACCTCCTTTAAGAAACAGGCACACTAATATGGTTAGGTCAGCGGCAGAACCCAACTGGCTTGTCCTACCACGACACATTTCAATACGGCCCCTGAATAAGCCGCTCTATGACAACACAATGCAATTAACATTTCGTGGCACACGGTCATGGATTTTCAGATCCTCTGATCTCTGCCTAATCTACAGCTTTCTTCTCTCCGGGTCTTCTGTACCCCCCTCTGCTCCTCGGGGATAGGGGGTTTGTTATTAATTCTTTTACAAGCTACTCTTAAAGGGAATGAAACAAAACACCTATCCTGTTTTCCTCACCCCCGTCTTTCCTTCTCCCGGGCATATCTTTAATTCTATCAACCCTTCTTGATAGGACAGGTCTTTTGAAACGCCTGCTATGCTGTTTACCCTTAAAAAAAAAAAAAAAATCCATGGCTTTAAAGCTAAACATGATATCCTGAAACACCTTCAACTGGATCCTGACAGCTGCATTAAAACTCTCTCTCCTTAATTTAGAGCAAAGACCACACCATGAAGGGGAAATAAGATTTACTATTAAGGAGTGTCTCCCATGGACCATCAAATCCCGACAGCAATTTCATGAAGTTACAATTATAATCATTTTATAAATGAAGAAACTGTAAGTCAGTAACGTTATGTCCCTTGCTCAAGGTCTAGTTGGTGGCAAGGTCGGGATTCCACCTCAAGTCTGGCTGGTCACCAAACATAAGGAACGCCTTAGGAACAGAAATTTTAATGGGAACAAGACAAAGCCTTAGTCTCTTATCTTCTTAACTGTCTTTAGAGCAAAGGTAGCTTCTTGCTGTCTTGGCAACTACATGGCAGTTTTGTATAAGATGTTAACTTCTTCTGGGGGAAGTCAGACGCTCCTGCCCTTGATAAAACTAAACTTATTATTGGTTTTGCCCCAGGATTTTCTGAAACAGATGCATCTAGTTTTTGGAAGGAATACAGGCACCTGTACTAGAAGATGTTATGGAAAGATGACTTAGTTCAACAACCATTTTCCCAGACTAGCAGCGCAGCCTCGGGGGAAGAATGACGTATTAGGGGTTGTGTGTTGGCTATGTGGTGTTCAGGGCGGGGGAGGGGGGATGGCATACATCAAAAGGAACTAGAAAATTAGGCCCTCTGGGAAGACAAATCTTTGTGAAATGGAGGTTCTCTCTTCAAATGCCTGTCAGATGGCTGTGAGTTGCCAAAAAAGAAAAAAGATTGGTCCTTCCGTGCAACCTACAACTTTCCCGCAAACTTCATTGTTATTATTTGGGGGAGTGCACCTGTGTTTCCAACAGCCCATTCCAGGATGGCTTTAAAATCAGAACATCGGATGGCCCAGGGTAAGAATGAAATGGGAGAGTGAGGTCCGGTGGGTGGGGATGGGGATGGTGATCTTTCCCAGAGCGCAGGGAAGGAGCTCCATCTCTGGAAGACGGGGGCAAGGAGAGAAGGTGGGGACATCTCACCTGGTCAAGAAGCATCACTGAGGATTTGATGATCTCCCTCCATTTTTGGAGCTCAGTATCGTGGTACTTTTGTTGGGACTCCAAGAGCTGGGCCCATTCTGTCTGAGACTGGGGTAACCTGTGGGGTAGAAGAAGGGGTACCCTGGCAGCTGGAGTTATGCTCAGTGGACTCTCCTGTGCTCCCAGACCCCTAGAGGACAGAGAGTCACATCAGACTGCTTTGTCCTCTGCTCAATGCCCCCCGGTTCCCCTGTGCCCCCGATCTGAAGCAGACTAAAGCTATGCGGACAGTTTTCATAGCTTGCCAACGGATGCATCCCCAAGGGTTACCCACTGGCCAAGGGCAGCAGGGCAGTCCCAAGGAGACTGGGCGGCAGGAGCTGGGGCACGGTACCAGGTGGGGTGAACGTGGTGGCAAAGGGAAGAGGCGAGGATTACCTTTCTTGGAGCCTCAGACCCTGCCAGGCAGTGAGGGTCTGGGTGGTGTATTCCAACATCCAGAGTTTATAGAAGAGCATCATGTTAAGGATGACCAGCAGCACCAGACTAGGGAAGAGACGAGGGGGGAGGGGGAAGCAACGGCCATGAGACGTCATCGAGAATGCATGCTCCCTCTAAAAGCCAGGGATGTCCCCCACCCCAGAGGCAGCTGCTGTCCTTAACCACTGGTCACCTGAAGCATTGCAGTGAGTGAGGTGGAAGGATGCAGCAAGGGAGAGGAAGGGGGGTGAAGAGAGAGAGAGAGAGAGAGAGATAGAGAGAGACTCTCATCTGGAGGGGCCGGGACACAGCAGGAGAGCCATGGGGAGGTATGTGGGTGAAGGCATTGGGAAAGAGAGACACGCAAGAGCCACCCAGAGTCTAGGCGCCTGGGGGAAGAGGTAAGATGGAGAGGAAAAGAGATGAAGGGTAAAGGAAGCGATCAGAGAGCCAGTACCTGAAACAGATCCTAATGGGAGCAAGGAGGAAAAACGGGGAGGAGGCAGAGGTTAGAACAGACCAGTGCAGGGGGAGAGCGGGGAGAGCTGCACTGTAACCAAGCCAGAGAGCAACTGAGAGGCTGGGGGAAGGAAACACCGGAAGCAAGCATCCCTGGATGAGGAGACCCAGCAAGCAAGGAGCCAGAGAGAGCAGCTGCAAACAGATCTTCGGTGACAAATCGAGGCAAGTCCTCCCACCCACCCAACTTGAGGCACAACAGAAGGTCAAACTGTGGAGCATCTGCCTGATCCACGTCACAGGTGTTAGCGGGATGCCTTAAAAAGGGCAGTCTCCTCCTGGTACCTGCCCAGTCCCAGCTGGGGTCACGAGGCTCCCCGGTCTGGGCCGGAACTGGTCAGAGACAGGGAGGTGGTAAGGAGGATCCGGGGGGACAGAGAGCCACCGAGAGAATGGGGACATTCTCTCCTTCCCTCGATGTCATTGGCTGCCATCAAGATCATCTTAGGACACAAGTCACGGAATAGAGGGATGAAGACCTGGGTAGCAAGGGGACCGAGAGACGCACGGAACTGGGAACGATCCCGGCTTGCCGCTTCAAGGTTCTTAACTTCTGATGAAGTTCCCTAGCTTCTCCGAACCCCCTTCCTCAACAGGGACGGTGCCTACCGTGCTAGAGCTGTGACACGCATGGGTCGAAGTGGACATAAAGCACCCAGCACCCAGGAAGCCCTCGACGAAGGGCGGTTTTATCGTTAGAGGAGGTACAGGCCCAGATCAGGATACACACAGGAAAAGGGAAGATGGCACCCCGGGAAGACAGAGTGAGAGACGGAAAAGGACCAACAAAGAAAGTCCGACACTATGCCTTTGACCTTTCGAAGTGTGTGTGTGTGTGTGTGTGCACGTGAGTGATAGAGAGAGAGAGACAGAGAGAGAGAGAGAGAGAGATACTGTGTTGTTCTTTGCATGCAAGGTAGTATTCCTGGAGCTGGCAGCTGCAAATGCCTGACCCTACCGGGCCGTGTTCTCAGGGCTCTGTGAGTTCTCCAGAAGAATCTCTAAATACTGCGTTGACTTTCAGTGGATACGGTCTTTAATTTTATCAGCACACGCCAGAGGAGATCGGAATGGCCGCCTCTTCGGCATGTGCCGCACACAATCTCAGCTCCTGCATTTGGGTCTGTGTTTATTATAATCCTGCCTGTGCTCAGTGAAGGTCCAGGGACACCCCTGCATGCTGAGGGAGGGTCCTGCGGTGGTCTAAACAGAGAAAAGAGGAGGGAGAGCCGAGCTGCCTCGAGGCAGGCGGACGGCGGTGCGGGCCTGCCAGACGCAGGGCGGTCTGTGCCACACAGGTCCATTCCACACGCACACGGTCAGCAGATCCCTCGCCTGAGTGCCCTGGTGTTGAAAGGCGAGGTCTGATTATCCCAAACTAATAAAGCCCCAGAGTTAGTTAATGCCATGCTATACCACTGACTCAGGAGAGCAGGCCTACTTAATAAGTACTTAATTAAGAGCAGGCCTGCTTAAATAAGTCAACATGCAGAAAAAGCTCAGGGAACTTACCTGAGGTTAAAGTTTTCTATCTCCCAAACCCAACCAGGAGAGACTTTACAGAACAGTACGAATCACATCAGATGGATGCTGCTAAATGCGAATTTTACTGGTCTTACAGCTGTCTTTGCATTTGACTTTTTCTAGGATTTATTTATTTATTTTGAGAGAGAGAGAGAGAGAGACAGAGAGAGACAGAGAGAGAACATGAACAAGCAGGGAGGGACAGAGACAGATGGAGAGAGAATCCCAAGCAGGTTCCGCATTGTCAGTGCAGAGCCTGACATGGGGCTCGAACTCATAAACCATGAGACCATGTCCTGAGCCGAAACCAACAGACGGCTGCGTAACTGATCTGAGCCACCCGGACACATCCCTGCATTTGATTTTGTGAAAATAACTTGGCTTCTGAGGCCACTCACAGAAGAATTTTCCATCTACTTTTGTTACATACTCAGTTAAGGTTAGCAGAGAGCCTGCCTCACGTTCCTCACAGGGGCCTTGTCTGCAGCCCTGCTCTTTCTCGCCCCCACCCACCCCGCTGTCCTCAGAGGATGGTCTCATCTGCACCCACGGCTTTCATGCTACTGTTGACTAAACCAGCATCCGCGACCCATGCTTCTCTGCCTCGCTCCAGGTCCGCATCAGCAAGTACCTGTCACCTCCGCCTGGATATAACCTTCGGCAGCTCAAGACACACGCGGAATGGAGCAGCTTCTCTGACCACCCTGTGCCCGTTCTGTTAATGACACAACCATCTACGGGTGCTCGCTGCGGTCATTCCTCTTCTTCGGCTACCCAACCGCGTGGCTAACGGGTCTTCCCCCTGCAGGACCTGTCAGCCCCAATCGCTCGCCTGCCGGACAGTCACGCTCGCCTACGTCACTGCCACTTACTCTGACTGGCCTGCCCGCCTCCAGCCCTTCCTTCTCTAGGCTTCCGCGCATGGCTGTCACAGTGACTTTTTTAACTAATGCAAAAGTGGGGCATCTGGGTGGCTCAGTCGGTTAGCGTCTGACTCTCGATTTTAGCTCAGGTCATGATCTCACGGTTGTGGGACTGATCCCCACGTCGGGCTCTACGCTGACAGTGCGGTGGCTGCTTGGGATTCTCTCTCTTGCTCTCTCTGCCCCTCCCCTGCTTGTTCTCTCTCTTTCTCTAAAATAAACAAATAAACATTTTGGGGGGGAAAAAAAAAGGCAAAACAAACCATGTCACCCCAGGGCCTCCTTCAGTGCTCCCTCATGGCTGGGCTGTGCCCCTGCTTCTGCCTCTCTGAAAACACTTTAGTGGGGGTTGAAGGAGGGAGGAGGGGGTGTCACAAAAGGAAGATCTGGAGGCAGGCTAGTGCCTGGTGCACGACTGTCAGGGCCTGCGTCTAGGCAGCCCCCACGCCCTTCACCAGCTGTGCCCCCATAAGCTCACGGCACAGCCCAACCCCCAGGAAAGGCGGGGGTAGAGGCACCAGGTGAACAGAGCGCGAGCGGTCAGCACTCGGCTGTCTCAGGCACCCCCAGCTCACAGGGATGCAGGGGCGTCCGGGGCGGGCTGCGGGCTTACTAAGCTGCAGACAGCTGTGCTCTCCCCACCCTACACCCGCATTCTTTCCATGCCCTCTCTCCCTGCCCGGCATCCTTCTGTGAATGGCACTGAGCCTACCGTTTTATAACATTATGGCACTATTATAAATTATTTACATGAATATAAGCATATGCCTTTCTGGACTGTAGTCATTGATTTTGTCTGGCTCTCCCGCCAAAGTGGGGGCCCAGGAGTGCATGGTCCTTGCACCTGGCACACAGCAGAGCCACAGAACATCCCTCCCAAATGAACGAATGGGCTCCGAAGATGCTGTGTAGCATCTCTATGTTAGCATTTTCCCAACGGTGTGGTAATTCTGAATTTGCTGCCTGTCCTATCCCCTTGAAACTGAGTTCCTAAGGGCATGGATGCAGAGAATCCCCTTCTCAATCCCGAAGGCCTAGCTTACAGCAAATGCTAAATAAAACAGAGAAAAAGAAGCAAAGAGGCAAGGAATGACGGACAGAGCGACTGATCTGAAGGAAGAAGCCTAGAGGACAAAGAAGAAGCAGGGCTGTGGTGTGGGGGTGCTCATACGCCTGAGGGGCCAGCAGGCAGGGAGGGCAGGTTGGGGAAGAGCCTGGAATCCCTTACACACAGCTGATAACCAGCAGCAGCTTGGACACACTCTGCAGGTGGAAGCCGTTAGGGGTGTCCTCGGGGACATGCCGTGTCTGCGTGGAACCTGTGGGGGAGAGTAAAGACGCTGTCACCATTGTGGCGCTCAGGTCCGCTGGCTGCTCTGACGGCGGTCACGCACAGAGCCTCAGGGGATGAAGGACAACCGTCCGTGGCGCTGTCATGATGACAGGATAGATACACCCGGCCTCCACAAAAGTACAAGGGAAACTCCTCGAGGGCAAGGTCTGGGGTGGGCCCAGCAACGTGGACATTAAAGTCACCAAACGCACGGGAGACTCAACAGCCTTATGTAACTGGGACACGCAGGGGCGGGACAAAGTGCCCACAGCTTAGCCATGGCTCAGGCAACAGCCCGCGGCGAGGACTAGAGACCGCTCTCCGCCCTCGCTTTATTTATAACCCACTACGAGATGCTGACCAAGTCTCAATGCCGGAGACTCAGTTTATTCAAACGCCGTGCTGGTCAGAAATCCTACGTATAAAACACCTAAGGCGGGGTGCTCTGGTTGAGACTGAGGGGAGGGACGTGGAAGGCTGGCTCTTTCCTCCTCTCCTGTCCCCATCCTGAGGAACGCCTACGGCTGTGCGAAGCATAGCCTAAAAACTGCCGGATTAGCCGTCTCTAAGGCTTCTTATGGCTGCATGTCGCCATGACTGAGAAGACATGAGGCTGTGCACGCTGGATGCAAGGGGGAGACAGGTCAAGGGAGTCCACTGTCCGGTAGGGCAGGTCCTCAGTGGGCCTGTGGGGGCCAGGGGAGGGGGGCTGCCTTGGGCTCTCTGACATTCAGGTTATGAGGTCATCTCTGGCGTCTGCACCGGGGCTTGTCCCTGGTGCATTTGCCCCAGGTTTGGAAGTTGCACATTTGAGTCTATCCACAGGGACACGGAGTTCAGGTCACGTCTATTCAGCAGACCCCACACGTGGGTTCAGCAGGGACTGAGGACATTAAAGGGCAAAGGGAAATAGGTAGAGGATCCGGAGGCTGAAATTTAAGGAGTCGTGTGCAAATCATACACAATCTATACCCGAGGATGCAAAATGAGCGTGTGCACGCATACGCCTCGGCCTGGGCACACGGCTCTGGGTCAAAGCCCTGAGCCACGCCCCCACTCCCACCTGGCACGCACCTGCCACGTGTTTGATCCTGTGGCCCACATCTTCATCAGTGGGTGTGGTGACGGGGCTCATCACCTCTTCCAGGTGAGGCACCCGCAGGTGAGCATGGGGGCGCTTCCTCCTCCGTACCGTTGGGGGCTTGCTGGCCTTCTCTTTGGGAGACTGTCTGTGCATCTCAGCCAGGTAGGTGCTCTCCGTTTTGGTCAGCTCGCTCTCTGTCACAGACGAAAGGCCATCTGCCTATACCTCCAGCTCGACACACTGGCCTCCAGAAACAGCTGTCTGCTCCTAGCTGAGACAGCCATCTTCCCGTACTGTACTCTGGGACACTGAATGCGAGGGCGGGGGTCCCTCGGGGATGGCCACGGGCCTCAGGAAGCTGGGATTCAGCCCCACCCCAACCCCTCTTCAGGGTTGCTCAACATTTTGTAGACCTAGGTTCCCAGGATCTGCACCCTCATGCACACAGCTTGGGGCATACCCTATTTCCTAATGGAAGCATTCACAGGCCTTTATTTCCTCTCCATAACTGAATTACCACCAGTGTGATCAGATGGGAAAGTCACAGATCCCGTAAAAGTTACAGGCAGAACCTCTTGGAAAATGCACACGTTCCCATACATGCCCAATTCTGTATCCATTTCTGGGGCGGACTTAGGGACCCCATGATACTCCTTCCCCATCTCGGTCTGCGCCCCCCTCCACTCTCCATGTCTCCTGGTCCCCTGGATGGTGGCGGCCGGATGCAGTTCAAGCAGCACCGATGGCTACAGCGCATGCTCACCCAGGTGGCGGAAGTAGTCCTCCAACCCACTCCAGAAGTTCTTCTCGATGAAAGTCTTCACTAACCCCCAGGGCTGTTTTCGATAGCGCAGCTCTGTGGAGACCCTGAGGGAAAAGCCAGAAACACGATCAGCCATTTCCTGGGCAGACCCTCCCCTGCCGCGCAAAAAGAATTCAGGTTTAAGTCCACACTTGATCTTAGCCAAAAGGCCGAGAAGCGATTTCAGGTTTAAGTCCAAAGCGGCTTCGCATTTGTGCCGCACTTTACGAGGTGAAAAGTCCCTTCACACCACACCCACCACGCCATCTGGTCTCCCTGGCTGCCTTTGGAGATCAGTGGAACTGGTGGCTTTATCCTCACTTTGCAGGTGAGACAACGGGAGTTCTAGACTAGTCTAGCGGACCAAAGGCTAACAACAGGGCTCTCGACTCCAAGCCCATGGCTCTATTGTGACACCACGCTCTCCTCCAGATGGTGCCAGCCAGCCGGCCAGCCATGGGGGTCCTTTTTGCCTTCTGCAGACACTTTCAAGTCCAAATCAGGCTCTAGGGTTCCATCATTCCCACCTTTCAGAGCATGATCTGCTACCAGCCCTGGCTCTGGCCTCCCCACCTTGACACTGCCAGCTCTTGCTTTTTTCCAAATATTCTCTCTCCCAGTCATGGGTCTCTCTGCTTGCATACTATATCCCCTTCCACTCCTACACAGCGGCTCTGAAACAGGGCTCCCGTCTTTTTAATGTTTATTTATCTTGAAAGAGAGAGAGAGCGCACACACACGGGAGGGGCAGAGAGAGAGAGGGAGAGAGAGAATCTCAAGCAGGCTCCAGGCTATCAGCACAGAGCCTGACACGGCAGGGCTTGATCCCACAAACTGTGAAATCATGACCTGAGCTGAAATCAAGAGTTGGACGCTTAACTGACTGAGCCACCTGGGCACCCCTATGCTCCTATTTTTACGGCTGCCTGCCCTGCTCTCTCCCCAACCGTCCTCAGGGACGCCCTGGCCTGATGTCAGCATGCCTACGCTTGCGAGCCACCTCACCCTGTCCCCCGAGAAGTGTTCAGGGGGTTACAGGTGGGCGCCTTTCTACAGAGGTTTATCTGAGGTCAACAAGCTGCCTCTGTGTGAACTGAATAGAAAGAACGTCTAGTCAGGAAACTCTCCAAAGAAGCTGGAAGGGAGAAGCCTAGACACTGTGCGGGGGCGAAGGATGGAGGGGACAGGAGGTACGAGGGGGCGGCGGGGGGGGGGGGGGTGATAAAGGAAGGAAGGAGGGAGGTTTAGATAAACGCAGACAGCAGCACAGACACCCCCCCAAAAACTGTTTTTTAAAGCAGAGGATGAGAAAGGTGCAGGCCCCTTTGAGATGTGGGTGTGCAGAATGTCCCGATTCCCAAGAGGGCTCCCTGTAGCCTTTCACCAAACACCCGTTTTATTGCCACTGCATGAGCGAGGACATCCGTGCACACCAGGGACTTCCTGTGAACCCGCTCAGGCCCTCCAGACGCCACACCTGAGTCGACTCTTGTTCCGAGCCACGCGGGTGAGGGTGTAGCGATTGATGGTGTAGAAGTAGTCGTGGTAGGGCACGTCGTGCGTGAGGACCTCGGCGTCTATCACGTAACATTCACTCTCCTGGCTCGCCTTGTACATGGTCTGTGGGGAGAAGGGTCCACCGGACATCGCTAAAGAGAAGCAAGGAAGGGAAGCATCTCCCCTGCCCACCGCACACTTCTAGGCGGAGGACCCAGAAACACTGGGAATGGGAGGACGTTAGGTGTTCCCACCTCGGGGCTAGACGATGCTTGCAACCCGGAAACTTCTTCCTGGCGTACTAGCCCTGATCCTTCTTCCTGCCGCTCTTCGGTGCCCCTGCCCTCAACTCACCTGTGTCTCCCTGACAGTGGCAGTTTTAGGAGCCAGAGGGTTGGTGAGGGTGATGGTATAGAGAATCACTCGGCTCTGGTTGCCATTCTCTTCCTTCTTCCATGGATGGAAGATGATATCTGAGGGTGGAGAAGAGCCCTGGGATGAGGGAGGGAAAGAGGCATGCCCTCACCATATCCGAATTTCCCCTCCAAGTGAACTCTTGACTGTACTGACTGCTGACTGACCCCCAAAAGGAAGCAAGTGGGAGCCTGAGGCCCCGGAGAGGAGGAGGGGAGGAGGGGGAGTCGAAGCAGAAAGAGGCTCATTGTAGCATTGCCGAAATTCTGCATAGGGCTCCGGAATGCTGATTGTTCCTGGGGCTGGGACAGGCAGTCTCGGGGCCACCTGCGGGGGTGCCGGCAACACTGGAGCCACTGTGACGAGGGCCTGGGATCCTTGGGAACAAGCCCTCTCCTCTAAGGCGTGTCCTCCCCGTGCCCACAGCATGCCCTCTCCTCCTGGCAGAGGGCTACGCTCTAGATGGTCTTTCACAGACTCAGATGCCTAGTAGCTCTGCTGGGCCAGAGCCACACGCCTGCTGGGGAGCAGAACAGGGGCAAGGGGAGGAGACAGGAGCACGCAGGTACAAAGCAGGAACGCAGAGAGTCCTAGGTTTGAATCCTGGCTCGGGCTCTACTTGGCTGCGTGGCCCCGGGCAAGCAAGAACGGTCTGAATTCTGGTTTCCTCCTCGGTACCCTGGGGATCGCAGTGCTCGCACACGTGGCAGATCCGAGGGTCACATGAGATAACGTCATGTGCCTGGCACACCACGGGTGCCCACTGAGAAAGGGTCGCGGCTACTCTTTGTTAGACGGTGGACTCCGGGAGGTCTTGCCCGCTGGTGAGCCTCCGGGGCCTGGCACTGAGTGCTGGGGAGGGGGAGGAGCAACCAGCAGGGCCCTGGGGGAGCCGGAAAGGGGGTGCCCCGGGCCATTGGGTGGCCTGGAACAGGAGGGAGCTTGGGGAGAAAAGGAAGAAGTGTGGCCAAGAGGGAAGGGACGGGAGGCACCAGCCCCGGAAGGACTGACCGGAGAACCGCCGTTGCTCCATGAAGTCCCGCTGGAAGGGCGAGTCGGTGAACAGCAGGTCATAGAGCTTGTCCACACTGAAGTTGAAGACTTCATTCACGTACTGCCGGCCACTCAGGTCCTCGTAGAAGGCCTGGACCTCCCCTGCACCGAAGAGCCACGGAGAGTGAAGGCAGAGGGGCGGACGGCCCCAGGGACGCCCCCAGAGCAGTTACGTCTCTGTGGCTTATGTGGCCTTACCAAGGGTCAAGGGCGGCCGGGGTGGGTAGTGGGTAATGACCTCACCTCTGCCCTGTCTCCTCCTTCGCCTGCGCGCACAAACTTACTCTAACTGGCATTCTATTCAGCCTCGCTTGACAAAGAGTATGGAAATGTGCTATCGGCTCTTCTGTTTTCAAGGCTTCCTTCCTAATCAAGGTGATCTTAGACTAACACTCAGATCTCAGTTCCTGAGCTGAACTGGTAACCTCAAAGTTATCAGTTATCCAGAGCTTATAAGTTAACCACGACAGACGACAAAAGGCATTTCAATCATGGCACAAGTGCGTTAAAGGGACATGGAATCATCTGGAATAACCTGTTTATATAAAAGCTTCTAAGGCTGGGCTGGTCTGCAGGGCCGTGATCCCTTAACCATACAAGCCCTGCTCCGCTTCCATAAGGCACTGCGATGTTTCGCCCAGGATTTCCACACCCTCCACCTTTCTCCGGTCTCTATTTGCTCCGGGAGAATGTTCCTGAGGGTACAGGCGTGCTGCTAAAACCCCAGCGCCCCTCCCAAGCCCTCGGCACCCCACAGTCCCTAACTGCCGCACCTACGGAGGCTGGTATGTGATCTCAGGCACGATGCCGCCATTGCTGGCACCTCTGTGGCTCAGAAGCGTCACACAGGGCCCATGACTGCACAAGGCAAGCACTATGGGAGCGGTCATGTCTGAGTTTACGTGACTGGCGACCTTGCTGCTATGCGGTACCCAACCCGTGCAGTCATTTGCACTGGCCCTGCATCCTAGATGGAGTAGGGAAACCAGGCAGGGGGGAGAAAGACACTCGAGGTGACCACAGGAGGGACTGTCCACAGATGTTCAAATGAGCACCGTCCACATGCACTTACTAGTCAAGCCTACCACCAGTTCAGTGGATCAGCCAATTTCATGAAGACTGACAATTTGGCTTCTAGCCCTGGAATGTCAGAAGCAAAACATTCCCAAGCTAGGTCCTAGAAGCTAACCCTGTGCAGGAATGAGGTACGAAATACTACCTAGAAGTACTGGAGAGAAAGGCAGACTCTGGAGTCCGAGTGACCCAGCAATACCTTTCCTTGTAGCCTGGTCTGAAAGCCCAATGCTGGAGTCACTAAAGCAAGGTTCTAATAAAATCTGATTATTTCCAGGGGCGCCTGGGTGGCTCAGTCGGTTAAGCGTCCGACTTCAGCTCAGGTCACGGTCTCGTGGTTTGTGAGTTCGAGTTCGAGCACCGCATCGGGGTCTATGCCGACAGCTCGGAGCCTGGAGCCTGCTTCGGATTCTGTGTCTCCCTTTCTCTCTGCCCTCCCCCGCTCGTGTTCTGTCTCGCTCAAAAATAAACAAACATTAAAAAAAAAAAAATCTGATTATTTCCAGGAAGCAGCTGACTGGCACTTTCCTGTGGCATATACACTGCCCTGCATCGCATCTCTATGGGGAACGAACAAGGCAACGGGGGGGTACACTCAGTGACGAGACGGGATGGCAGGACAAAACATTATCCATCGAGTGAAGAAAGACAAATATGGCATAACATGGATCCTGCAATGACTACCCTGAAAAATGTATGTTAAAAACAAATGAAATTAAAAAAAAAAAAAAAAAAAAGGCTCTGTTACCCACCCGCCCTTCCACTGGAAGCCCAGACACGGACTCCAGCCTTCCTACACAACACCCCATTAGCCTTCAAAATGGAGAGAGGAAGGGCCACGCTGCACACCCATTTTCCAATGCCCACCTTCATCATGGGTGTCGGAAGAGTCACTGAGCTCGGTGGGGATGTCCTCGTTGTCATTGAAGTCCAGCGAAGGGGAGGTCACGGGTGCGATGATCTCCATCTTCTCCCCGATGATGTTGTCAATGGCAAGCTCCTTCTCCAGGGACCCATCGCCATCCAGCACCTCCTCCTCCAGGGGCAAGCCATCAAACTAGAGTGGGGACGAAGCCGTCACCCGACAGGGGCAACCTGCTGGGGGGGGTCTCCAAAGGGAGATTTCCCCAGCCTGGGGAGCGCTCACGTTCACAACACAGCTGCTCAGGAGCTGGGCTGGAGTCACACTCTAGGGGTTTTCCCCAGCTCCACCGTGGAAGATGGGAGAACACAGAAGAAGGTTCTGCCCTTGTCTCGCTCACCATGGAAGAACACACCAAGCCCCAGCAGTGAGCAGAGTTAGTGCCTTCAGGCACAGCTCTGTCCCTGGAGCCAGGCGACAACACGTCAGCCTGCCTCTGGCTATGACCCGTCTGCTCAGAAGCTCAAAAGCTTCATCGGCGGTTTTAAAATAATTCTCCCCTTAGCCTTGGAAGGGAAGAGATACAGGTCTTTCCGTTTTTGAGATAACCCCAGAGACAGAAAATGGAGATTCGGCACCAAACGAGTAACGTTTTCACTCCAAGGCCAGGCGGTCTGCCTGACCCTTACGCCAGTGGAATAGGAGGCCCCCCTCTCGGGGAATCCTTTCCAAAAAACCCACCCATTCTTCTACCTGCCAGCCACCTGACGCTTCCTTCATCAGGTTTCCATCCCCTCTGTAACCAAGTCTCAGAGAATAAAGGTCTTTCTTCTGAACACATTTTTCTCTCTTTCACAAAGTCTAGCTACAGCGGGAAAATAAATCGGGAGTGTATACACACTAGGAACTCAAAACCTAATTCTTGAATGAACAGGGAAGAGGTATACAGTCCCAGATTCATCCATGATTTTGACCTCAGATCAAGGCAGTAAACACACACACACACACACACACACATAAAACCCTGGGATAATTCTCCACAGAGGGGCTGATCTGGAACACTCCACCGGGAGTGAAGCCCACGTCAGTGAACTTGGAATGGTTTTCATCCACTCAGAAAGCAAACAAAATCTTATATTCAAGGCACCGAGAACCCGGCTCTGGATCCTGGGACTATGCTGTTAGAACAGAGAGCCCACCGGCTCTAGGATGCCTCCGTGAACAAACTGACCACAGGGTAACCAACCTCCCTTCTGCCCACTCCCCGGGCTGGGGTCCTGTGAAGTTAGCTCGGCTGGGAAACACCGGCCACTGGATTGGGGGAGGAAGAAAGGTCTTACTGCCCATACCGACACGGGGGCTTCGCTGCTCCCTGTGGATGTCAGCGTGCTGTTGGTGATGGATTTCTTGGGTAGCTGAGGACTGGCATCTGGCTTGGTCTCGATGCTGCTTTTCGACGAGCTGTCATTCACTTCATTCTCTTCCACGGGGATCTCCTCACAATAGCTGAGAGAGGACACCATACATTCCTGTTAACCTTGTTGCCAAGACTATTGACTAGCTGAGAGAGGACACCATACATTCCTGTTAACCTTGTTGCCAAGACTATAGACTATTCTAAGAGCCCCAGATCTGTCCACCCCATCCCAAACTATCGGCTTTCTTGCTTCTTTGCTTTGTGAATGATCTTCCTCAAAACACCACCCCCCTGCTACACTGTTCTCCTGACGCCTTCTCTCCACCCTGCACCCCCAGCCCCATGTGCAATGTCTGGCTCCAAAGTCACCTTTTCTTAGATTTAACCATGCCTAAATACAACTATTATGTGTCTTAAACTATCTTTTGCCCGCTGGCATCCCATCCCATCCCATCCCAACCTGACCCTTTGAATGAAATAACCGGTCTCTGAACACACATTTTATTTCCCACACAGTGATGAGGATGAGACCCCGGACACGAGGGCCTTTTGTTGATAATGCCCAGATTCTGTATCCTAACTAGTGAACTTCTTTGCCTTGGACGCCTGAAGGGAAACCCTCCTTGAGGTAGAGGCGGGTGTCCTTGTAGGGACACTTCAGGGACGTCACTGTAGCCTTTCCTAAGGGAGCAATCATCACCGTCACCAACATCTTAAACTTTACCTATCGCCCCATCTGGATGCATGACAACTCTTGAGTAATCTATTATGTGCCTCCCAAATAGACAGATGTTCACAGAGATTAAGTGATAACTACCACTAAATGTCGGAAATCCTACCTGAGCCCGGGTCTACCTACGACACATTCGGTGCTCTTTCCTGGCCTTCTACTGCTCTGTGCCTCACACACCACCGCTGGGCCCCCACCTACCCACATTCCCATCTTTCTCAATCCATCGACAGTATGAGATACAACGATGCTTCCTTCTCCCTAGAGCCTCCTTCCCTTGGCCTCTAGGATGCCAGGTCTCCCAGTCTTCCTCCTGCCTGGTTGGCTGTTCTTCCAGGATTTCTTTTGTTGCTTCTCCTTCTTGTTGAGTGTCCCCAAGCTGAGTCCCTGAACTTCTTTTCTTATGTTCATTCAGCCACTTGGTGGCTTCAGCCAATCTCACGGCTATCTACTCATAATTCCCTAATTTATGTCCCTCGCCCAGACTTCCCTCGTGACCTCCACACTCACAAACACAAATGTCTATGTGACATCTCCACCTGGCTAACAGTCCTCTGAGACCCAACCTGCCTGATCTTCTCCCCCAAATCTGGTCTATAGTATTGTCCATCTCGGTTTGGAACTTCTCTAGTCTTCCAGTTGGTAAATCCAAGAAAACCTTAAAGCCATTTTTGGTTCCTTTCCAATCTATCAGCAAATCCTTCAAAATGTATCTGGTTCTACTTTCAAAAATATATTCAGAAACTAACCACTTGCTGCCATTTTTACTGCTACCCTCCTGGTCCAAACCACCTTCACCTCTCATCTAAATGATCTAAATTATTCAAGCCTCTTAGCCTGTCTGCTCTTGCTCCTCCCTGATCTATTTTCAACCCAGGAGCCAGAGTGATCCTATTAAAATGTTAAGTCAGTTATCAATTACCTACTCAAAGCCTTCCCAGGGCTTCCTGTCCCACTCTGAGTGAGAGCCAATCATCATGTTGGCCAAAAGGCCTTCAGAATCTGGCCCCTGGCCTCACCTCTTCCCGCTTGTGCTTTGTCCATTCCACCCACCCCCTTGCTTTTGTCTCTGCCTGGGAAAGTCTCCTATAGGTAAGCTCATGGTTGACCCCCTCACTTCCTTCAGGGCCTCACTTAGACATCACTCCCCGGGAAGGCTGTCCCCACCATCCCAGTCCCTCTTGGAGAAGCTGCCCTCTGCCTTCTCACCCCATAGTGTTGAAGTCGTCATCGGGGGGCACGTAGTCCTCGTCATCACTGGTGAGGCCCAATTCATTCCCATAGCACTGGTGAACAAAGTGCCAGAGCTCCTTGGGACAGAGGGGCTGCAGGAGACAACAGAGTGACTGTGACCCTTCCTTCCTCAGGACCCCACTCTACACGGAGGCACTGAGTTGAGCTGGACTCCCTTGAGGGAAGGAGAAGCTGGCCTCCATGCTCCCTTGCTGGACGAAGAGGAGAGTAACGCCTCTGTGACAGCTTCCTCCACCTCTTCTTCCCTTTTCCAAGCCCATCGTCAGACACCTATCTTCTGCCAACAATATGGCTTTCAGTAGAGCCAGGAACTTGACCTGTCCCCACAACTCAGGTTTGCATAATGGAATCAACTGGCCCCTTAAGGACGGTAACTAGCCATCTTTTGCTCCTATGGATGAGGTCGAGCATTAGGCGTCATAAGCCAGTGTTACTCTGGGGCCAAGGTGATCACAGAGCGTCTGATTCGGACTCAGTCCCTTGAGCCAGTCTCCCCAACACCTCAGAAATCTCCTTATACTAATGCTGGCCACGTAGGCCCTACTGCCTCATGTTCAAGAATGAGGTGTGACCTCAGAGGCCCATTCCATAGTTGGACAGTTCTTGTGGTTGGAAAGAAACCTATATTCTCATAGTTCAAGGGACCTCAAAGGTCATCACATCCAACCCTCTCTTGGCTACCTGAACACTTCCTTCTTTATTGTCACGCAGAATCAGTTTGCCTACAGTTCTATGTATTAGTTCTAGTTTCTTATTTCACTGGGTGTCTACAGGTCCTCAAAAGTACTGTCCTCAGAAAAGTGAGCTCGCACGGGGTTCAGATTTTTGGGAAAGAGGCAACAAGAATGTGGAAGAACTAAGACTGGAGGGACCATGAATGAGTCTTAAACTGGAAGGAGGGGGAGCAGGTGGTAAGGGAAGTATGTGAAAAAGAGAGCAAGAGAATTAAGAAAAAGAGAAGCAGTCAAAATACAAAGATAGATTTTTAAGTCAAACATAAAGAATGTTTCCCATCAATAGATTTGATGAAGAATCTGAGAATTCTCCGAGTCCATCCTTTCAAGGTTATGGTTTAAGAAGCAGGTGCTGGGGCGCCTGGGTGGTTCTGTCGGTTGAGCGTCTGACTCTTGATTTTGGCTCAGGTCATGATCCCAGGGTCATGGGATCGAGTCCCACATCGGGCTCCGTGCTATCAGCACAGAGCCCGCTTGAAATTCTCTCTCCCCTTTCTCTGCCACTCCCCCCACAAATAAAATTAAAAATTAAGGGAAAAAAAAAAGCAGCAGGTGCTGGCAGATTGCCAGGAGCCAGGGTTCTAGGTTTCCACCTAAGGAGAAATGCCTAGAATAGCATAGTCAGGGCTCTCCCTGAGCTGGCGGGTGCTGGCCCTCACAGAGCCAGAGGGAAACATCTCCTTTTCCTTTATCTGGACCTCCTGCCTCCTATCTTTGGCCCTTATGTATAGCATTCACCCCACCTGGGACGCCTTTGCCATTCTATATTCTCCCCTTCTCCATTCACCCTTCCCTGACCATTCCATTTGGCTTGGCTTGATTGACCACAACCAGGTCAAGGACAATCGGCACACATCTATTTTGTGAGAGTTCCTGTGAACCGTATGGACGTCCCTCTGTCTTATCCAGCAATGACAGTGGTTGTGAACTGAAGATCCAAACAGGCCAGTGGACGTTAAAACACATTATCATGTTACTACTGTTGATAGCTACTTAAGGCAGAACATCTCAGCTCAAATAAGTTACCTGGATTTATGCCAGGGCTGTAGATCTTCAGGTTAGAAGAAATTCTAAAATTTTTTTTTTTTAACGTTTATTTTATTTTTGAGACAGAGAGAGACAGAGCATGAACGGGGGAGGGGCAGAGAGAGAGGGAGACACAGAATCTGAAGCAGGCTCCAGGCTCTGAGCCGTCAGCCCAGAACCCGACGCGGGGCTCGAACTCACGGACCGCGAGATAGTGACCTGAGTTGAAGTCAGACACTTAACCGACTGAGCCACCCAAGCGCCCCATGAAATTCTAAATAATAAATCTACCCAGTTTATTTCAGATTGTTCAGGATAGAATCAGGGCAGATACATACATGTCATATATATAATAACTAATTATAACTATGTAACTTCTTCCTATGTCTCTTTCCCTGGCTTGGGGGCTATTTATCAACACACCCTCCGCCCTGACATCTGAGTGTGAGTTTTCTAAGGAATGTGGCCATGATATCACATTTATCTGTGTCCCCTCAGTGTCCTTCAGACACTCAAGCAGTCAAACTTGTGGCTGTATTAACTCTATTTCCCTATTTTCTGTATTTTTTTTTTTTAACGTTTATTTATTTTTGAGACAGAGAGAGACAAAGCATGAACGGGGGAGGGTCAGAGAGAGGGAGACACAGAATCCGAAACAGGCTCCAGGCTCTGAGCTGTCAGCACAGAGCCCGACGCGGGGCTCAAACTCACGGACCGCGAGATCATGACCTGAGCCGAAGTCGCTTAACTGACTGAGCCACCCAGGCGCCCCCTATTTTCTGTATTTTTGATGCTCCGGGATCTGAGGCCTTGCTCACTGGGGAGGGACTGCCCCTCCTGGGGTTAGGTAATTCCCGCAGATAGAAAACCACGTGCCTGAAGTGCATCTTTCACACGCGACTGACCAATCCGAGGTGGATACCACCTTCTTTTCCAGCTCTTACAGTCCAGGTCCCTAGTATGCAGCTTTACGTACCCCAGGGACAGGTACCAGGCACCCAGAGACAGTCTCTGTGCCCTGAAGCCAGATGGAATTATTCAAAGTAGCTGATCCTCAACCTGTCCGCCTGCTTACCCTGCCTCACCTATTGCTTCCTGCAAAAACAAAAAATCACAACAGAAGCTCTGGCATGCTTTCCCCCTCGCTCTCTCTGCCTCCTGGCTGACGCCGGCTGGCACTTCCCCGTGTGTTTCTGCACGGTGGGATGCACCTCTGCCTCTAGGCCCCCGTAAGCCTGAAAACTGATCCTTTCCTAACAGTCACCTCCACCTCTGTGTGTCTCACCATTCCTGACTAAAACAAACGCTGGCACATTTTACAACAGTGGGACTGGAGTGTCTGAGGTCCAGGAAGGCCTCGGTGCAGACAGCGACGAGGCTGCTCACACGGCACCACGTGTGGGAGAAGACGGAACTCACCCCGAGTCTGGGGGGCTTTCCCGAATCACGTGGGCGGCTTTGGAGCAAGCCAATGTCCCAGTAAGAGCAATCTCTCCGTGGGGCCCCCACCTCAGGGGAAGGAGCATTCCGGATGGATGTGGATGCTGAGGCTGAAGGAAGGAGCTGGGCGGCACTCACCTTTTCGAGGAGTGCATTCTGCCAGAGCCGGAACATCATCATGTACGTCCTATCCCGGGCTCCGAATGAAGTGAAAAAGTGCTAGATTTGGGGAAAACAGCAAGAAACATCTGGTAAGACTCACGATATAACGAATGGAGGAGACAGGGTGCTTCATCCTTTAAAAAAAAAAAAAAAAAAGAAGCTGCTGGGGCACCTGGGTGGCTTAGTCGGTTAAGTGTCCGACCGTTCAGCTCAGGTCACGATCTGATGGTTGCTGAGTTCAAGCCCCGCGTCAGGCTCTGTGCTGACAGCTCAAAGCTGGAGGGTGTTTCAGATTCTGTGTCTCCCTCTCTCTCTCTCTGCCCCTCCCCCATTCACACTCTGTCTCTCTCAAAAACAAACATTAAAATTAATTAATTAAAATAAAATAAAACAAAAATAAACAAAGAAGCTGCTGAATTCATCCCTAAATGCTACAGTTATCGGTGACCATGACACCAGGGTACTCTCGCGATGGGGATGAATCCTCGGGGTCTGTGTACCTGGGACCCCCTAAGTCCTCACTGTCACCAAGTCCTTCAGTCACCCATGTTAAATGCTAAATGCTAAGTGCTTCTCTCTCTGGGTGGAGGTTTTCACCTCCATAAAAGCTTCTTTTTCTTTCCACCTCCAAAGAAGCTTCTTTCACCTACTGGCTAGAACTGGGTTATTAAGTGGTGAGCTGTGAACTGGCCCTTGAGAAGACAAACCCACTAACCCACTCACCCTTTCAATATTAAGTCAACAAATAACTGAATGTGGTACGTGCTGGGTACGATTTTACACATTTGGGATACAACAGCAATCAGGACAGGGAGGGAGGGACTCCTGCTCTTTGTGCTTACACATTAGTGGGGACCCTGTGTAACGCGCGGGACGGAAATGATGGAAAACCAGATGGTACTGAACACGATCCAGGCGCTTCCCAAATGCTGCTGCTTCATTTTAATCACACAAAAGCCTGGGAAAATAAACATAACTGCTAACACCTAATAAACAGGCTGGTGGGGATCAGGTGACGTCTGTAATCACAAAGCTGATTCGTGAGGAAAAACAGAATTCAAACCAAACGCTATCTGACCCCGAAGTCTCATGGTTGCTGCCACTGAACTGCCTCAGTCCAAGGGCATGGTGGACCTGTGTTCAGCAGAAGCCTGGTCCACCCCTACCCCTGAAGCTATCAGTCTTCAGGCTCTGGTTAAAGATCAAAGATCACAGTGTTTTCTCTGCCCTAAATGTTACCTACCACATTTTCCCCATCCTGATGTGCTGAATCCATTTCCTACCAGACTCTCATCCCTTTTTTATTTATTTTTTTAAATCTTTTTTTTTTTTTAATGCTTATATTTATTTTTGAGACAGAGAGAGACACAGCATGAGCAGGGGAGGGGCAGACAGAGAGGGAGACGCAGAATCCGAAGCCGGCTCCAGGCTCTGAGCGGTCAGCACAGAGCCCGACGCGGGGCTCGAACTCGCCAACGGCGAGATCGTGACCTGAGCCGAAGTCGGACACTCAACCGACTGAGCCACCCAGGCGCCCCTGACTCTCATCCCTTTTGATGAGCGCTACACGGATATATAATAACATCTTACATGTGTACAACGCTTTACGATTTAGTGTTTCCAAATATGTGATGTCATTTCAAGAGTGTTATAGGAATGGCTGGCTCCACTTTATACACGGGAAAACTGAGGTTGAGAGAGGCAACGGCACACACCTACGGTTACGGGACTCAAATTTAAGTGTTCCGGCTCCAAGGGCAACGTTCAGCCGTTCCATCTTCACCCCTGCTCAGAATCCAAACACCCTGACCCAGTGGAGGCGACCCCCACGATCTGCATCACCTGACCATCCCCCACTGCCATACTACTGGCTTCCATATTCATGCAACCGAGGGACAGAAGCGGGAGGCTTGGGGCCAGGGGCAGCGGGGAGCAGGAAGTCCAAGGTCAGACTCCACTTACCTTTTCTGAGTCAGTGCAAACTTGGATGGCATTGGGAATGAGGCGGGCTGTTTTTTCTTTAGTCATGGAGCAGATGTCTTTCAAACGGACAGTCAGCTGGCACCCCACAGGGAAGGGAGGGTGGATAACGAGAGGAGACATTAACTGAGTCGGCAGTGAGCATTCGCATGGCCCCAGTTCAGAGAGGGGAGATCACGTGTCAGTCTACGTATTTCTAAACCTAGAAGGGACCTCCTCGGAGATCACCTGGTGTAGCCCCCTACTTCACGGAGGCCACAGGGCGACGTGGTGGCTGAGCCTCGCCTAGAGCCCAAGGGTGCCTCAGCTCCTGGCGCAGGGAGCCTTCTTTCTCAAGTCTACACGGTCCGATTAACGTGCAGAGGCCCCGTGCTACTTGCCACTTACAGAGACACAGAACACCGGCACTGGATGCAACCATAAAAGTCACCCAGTTTACCTCTTCCCACTTGATCTCCTAAGATAAGGAAATAGAGAAAGAGCAAAGGACCAGCCTAGTAGCACACAGCTCACTAGGTGGAGAACGCAGATAACGTACAAGCCAGTTCTGAGGCCAATGTTCCTTTTACTCAACTATCCTACGCCTTGCAGGATACTTAACTGCATTTGCCGAAAGCAGATGCTCCCACACTCTCTTCCACACCCAAGAGGGAGGGAGGGAGGGAGGGGAAGACGTGGTAGAGGAGGTCTATCCCTCAAGACTCGGCCTGTACATTTAGGAATTGTGCAAAGGTGTGGGTGGAGCACGAAGTCAACAAAAAGGGGCAGGTGGGGGGCAGCTCGTTCAGTCACAGCCAAGGGGACAACCCCGGAGGCAAGCCCCAGGTCTTTACCAGAGTTTCCCAGCGGAAGATGTTGCTGTAGAAGCAGATCCAATTTTCAGAGAGGTAGAGTCGGCCCTGAAGAAGAATGTCTCTTTGGAGTGCACATGAGTAATCTGTGGTAGGATGGGGGGCAGAGAGCTCAGAGACGGGACGCATCTTCAGCGAACCACGAGTTAAGCATGCGCGCCCTGCACCAGCACTGGGGGAGCCCAACTGCCTCCCACTCACTAGGCTCACTAGGTGGGTGAGACCCTTGAACTCGTGGCCAAGGGAGTCCCTGGTGTCTCACGTGATTTGAAATATCACCGTGCTTCCGCCTGGAGGCAGAGGAATGGATGAGATGGCAGAGGCGGGGCAAAGACGTCGGAGGTAGAAAAGGCCACGGGGGGGGGGGGGGGGGCGCCTGGGTGGCGCAGTCGGTTAAGCGTCCGACTTCAGCCAGGTCACGATCTCACGGTCCGTGAGTTCGAGCCCCGCGTCAGGCTCTGGGCTGATGGCTCGGAGCCTGGAGCCTGTTTCCGATTCTGTGTCTCCCTCTCTCTCTGTCCCTCCCCCGTTCATACTCTGTCTCTCTCTGTCCCAAAAGTAAATAAAAAACGTTGAAAAAAAAATTTTTTTTAAATAAATAAATAAATAAATAAATAAATAAATAAAAGGCCACGGGGCGCCTGGGTGGCTCAGTCGGTTAAGTGTCCGACTCTTGATTTCAGCTCAGGTCATGACCTCACGCTTTATGAGACTGAGCCCTGCATGGGGCTCTGCACTGACAGCATGGAGCCTTCTTGGGATTCTCTCGCTCTGCCCCTCCCCTGCTCATGCTCTCTCTCAAAATAAACACTAAAAAAAAAATTTTTTTTTTTAAAGTCAACGAACACCCCTCCCCTACACAGTTACCCCAACCCTTCACCGCTGGGCCATCTACAGAGGTTAAGAATGGCAGAGACTCCTTCCAGGTTGGGCTTTCTGTCAAGGCCACCACACACATGGTACTTAGCCCTGAGCCACAACCACCGGGGTCGGCGCTCTAGACATCTTCTCTCCCTGCTCCCGGACAGATGTTCTCGCTTGGGCTGGCTTTTATGTGGGCAACCTCGAGACAGAAGCAGCCTGAGTGCTGTCCTTGGGATCCCAGACTTCCTTCTTGCCCCCTGCCCTCCATCCCCAGGTCTCCCAGCTCACCAACAATGAGGCGCTCCGTGTCTGGAAGTTGCTTAAAGAGCTTTCTGAAGTCTTCATTTCTCTGCTTGTAAGTTGGGCTTAATACCTGCACGACAACGGCCAAGGTTAGCAGGATGCTTCCAGGTTCCGTGGGGCTGGGGAGGCAGATGCAGGAAAAGTACCTGCTTGCGTGTTTAAAAGGTAAAGATGAGGCCCTGTTATCCCACAGACCCTAAGCGGCCAGGTTAGGCAAAGGGAGCTTCGGTATTATGGAAAAACACCGCGGAGAGAATCTGCCACTGAAAAAGTGGCCATCGACGCAAAAACGTCAAACAGACGAAGCAGGGCCCAGATTACATCCCAAGAAGAGAAAAGAAGGAGGGACACGTCCAGGGAGCTTCCTGGGACCCACCATGAGAGCTATTGCTGTCCTGCCTTCTGCCAGCAGGAAGTACCACCTTGACAGTGAAACAGGGGCTCAGAAGGGCTCCCTCAGCCCCCCGGGAGGACCCAGAATATGACGGTACTCAGTGCATCCCTCAGAAGTGGTTATCATGACTAATACAGTAAGTACTTGGCCGTGTATGAAATTCACAACAAGGAAAAAAAAAGAAAACAAAATGGAGGACTATATCAATGTGACATCTCAATTATATCTCAGGAAAACGGGGCAGGGAGAAGACCTGCACTTTACCAAGACTGGATTTTAAAAAACCCATAAAGCTAGTACTAGAGTAAGCACACAGGTAGAGAATTTAAAAGCACACCTGGCAACTAGAGGCACGCAGCCTTCATTCCCTCCCCACCCTTTATAAGACTATCCACTCCAACACTTACATTACTGATGAGGAAACAAAGGCCAGAGAGGAGACCCCTCCCCAAGGTTTCTCCAGCTGGTCAGGGGCAGCTTTCTGGATTCCTGGTCCTGAGCTCACCTCCCATCACTGGTGCCACCAGGTGACCCTGTGCCCACCTAGCTTTTTGGGTGCCTCCGTGCAGACTCGTACCCATAAACTACCTTAGCAAATCCTCCATGGAAATTCCATCAGCCAGTTGAATAGACAGGAATCCTGATCTTTCCAAACTTACAATCTTAAAATTAAAATGAAAAATTAAAAAAAAAAGGTACCCGAGGATGATACAGGAAGACAGGTGCACGACCCAGGAAGAGCCATGCATTGCGACAGAGAAACATGTGTACTCCACCCAGGAGGTTCACTGACCTACTTATGCCAGGAGTGCACGGGTGCACACAGATTGTCCTGATGATGGCGACAGATAGATCTTGGCCATTTACACTCTCTCAGCCACTTCCCTGGGAATGCACTGACATACAGCTGGGTGCAATGAATTGCAATGAAATGCACCTTAGACTGTTCGTTTTTGGCTTTCTGTGAAGCTCGCTGGCCTATGAGCAAACTCAGGCTGTGGCCCGACCACATTCAGAGCCTGCAGTTGACTACCTGAGCTAAGTGGCTCGATGGCTTTTGTGCCAGAGGGAAGAGGAATATCACAGGAAGTTGAAGGAGACGTAATGACAGGACTTCAGTTTGGGGAGGATTTCTGGAAGAGATTTCCAGTGGATGCCGTGCTACCTCCCACCCCCCAGGCAATGCTATGCTGCAGAAGCCCAAACTGCAAAAATCACCTGCCGTGTGTTTGAACCAAGTATCAGGGCCATTGGGAGTGAGTATCTAGAAGCCAACCTCTCCTGTGGCTAGAAAAGACCTCCCAATATAACACTCCTCTGGCCTATATGATAGCTCCAAACCGATACTGAGATATCCAATCTAACTGGCTGCCTGGCCTTGCAGAACAGAGCCTGCACAATGAAAACCCCTGCTTGACCACCTGATCATCAGTAAGTTCCTAATTATGTCTGACCTTCTTTTTTTTTTAAGTGTATTCATCTATTTTGAGAGAGAGAGAACGCACAAGCTCATGCATGAGTGTGGGAGGGGAAGAGAGAGAGAGAGAGGGAAAGAGAGAATCCCAATCAGGCTCCAGCTGTCAGTGTGGGGCCGGGCGCAGGGCTTGAACCAAAAACTGAGTCAGATGCTTCACCGACTGAGCCACCCAGGCGCCCCTTCTAGAGCTATAGTTAAGTTAATACAAAATGAGTTATTACCATGTACCAAGCATTGTCATTGTTAGCCCTTCATATACATCATTTCATTTGGCCACAGATTGTTTTCATTATCCCATTTTACACACTAGGAAGTTGAGGCACAGAGAGGTTAAGCAACTTGTCCAAAGTGTGTGGTTACCAAGCGGGAGAGGAGAGCATGAACCAAGGTGGTCCAGAGCCCCTGGTCGGAGTCACGGCTCCATGTTGCCTCAGGATCTCGGTGCCAAGAAGGAAACGACAGGATGCCCCAGCAGAGCACGCTCTCTTGCGGATGAGATGTTCACCTGCTTTGGGGCCCCCGCTAGACTTTCAGGCCCACGAGTGGGTCTTTTTGTCCAGGGGCGTGGTAATAAAGTTTCAGTTTTTCAAGGGGAAGAAGTTCTGGAAATTGGTGGCAGTACAGTGTGAATGCACTTAATGCTACTGAACTGAGAAATACTTAAGATGGAACATTTTATGTTCCTTACCACGATTGTTTTTATTTTTTTATTATTTTTTAAAAAAATTTTTTAACGTTTATTTATTTTTGAGACAGAGAGAGACAGAGCATGAATGGGGGAGGGTCAGAGAGGGAGACACAGAATCCAAAACAGGCTCCAGGCTCGGAGCTGTCAGCACAGAGCCGGACGCGGGGCTTGAACTCTCGGACTGCGAGATCATGACCTGAGCCAAAGTCGGCCGCTCAACTGACTGAGCCACTCAAGTGCCCCCGATTAATTGTTTATAAATGAATGCAACGATCAAGTGGGTCTTCATTACCACACTCCAGTTATCAGCCTGAGGACCAGCCTACCAGATGGCCCCGAGCCCCCTGCAGGTGAAAGCGGGCATCAGGCATCCAGTTACCTGAAGCCCAGAAGTGTTCCTCTTCCTAATGGGCTTTCCATAGTGCTCCCTCACCCGGATTTCCACTGGGAACTCGGGCATTTTACAGAGGTGCACAGTGCATGGTGTCTGGCCATAATCTCCACACCAAACCTCTGGCAAAGGGAGGGAGCCACTCCTCCCCTCTCCTCAGAACAAAGCTGCAGCTGTACGGAGGGGGAGGGCAAATCCCGCCTTGACCTCTGACCTCGGCCAGTTCTACAACAAGTGGCTTGGGTGTAGGGACTCCTCAACTTGGTCTTGCATATAAATGCTCTGATTTCTTCCCGGCTGGCTGCCGGTGTGGATGGCGGCCGCCTTTGCTTCCTAGACTCTAAGTAAATACACGGTAGGACGACCTGCCACCATAGATCCTTGTGACACAAGAGACCTGACCCTCTGCTCCCCGCCACCCCCGCCCCCCCAGCCCGCTCTTAAAGCAATCTTCTCCAAAAGTGAGCCATGGCTCACCTATTTTAATTTAAAATCGTCAAAGAACTTTGGCTCAAGGATTATCAAGATCTGGGGCCCCTGGGTGATCTGGGGCCAAGTGACGAATTACAAAGGCCCAGCGGAATGTCACTCAGGCCCGGAGGGGTTGGGAGGCACACTCACGGCTGGGATTTCCTCAGATCCGTGCCCAAAGCAGAGCTCTGCACCAGCAGGTGTATCTGGAAACTTCTTCAGGTACCACTGCAAAGGCTGGCTGTCCTGCTCCAGCAGGAGGCTCCAGAGGACCCCAGACTCCGTCAGAGATTCCATTGCTCCCCACGGCTCCGCCTCCCAGTGGAGCCCCGCTCCTTGAGCTCTGATCCCCTCAGGATGAAAACAGTCCGTCTTGTCTGGGCTGGACACAGATGGGCAACCTCTGGTGGCTTGGCAGAGAGCCTTCGTGACCCTGCCCGGCCTCCTTTTCCCTCCTAGAGCTCTGCTCTCAGCACGGAACCTCACGAGTGGGAGGGTGTCGTCCGCATGGTTCCTGGGACAGGCTGGCCAGCCAGTCTCCCATGGCCAGGTTTTGCTTTGTCCCACTTTGGCTCCCACAGTGTGGCCGGTTGTTGGGCTGAGGGTGACCCAGAGGGGATGTGGTGAAGCCCCTCCTCTAGTCAATGTGGACAGCCACTTCAAGAGGCAGGCAGGGGCCAGACGACGCAGACACACGGCAGGTGCACAGGGCCGGCTGAGGGCTCTGAACAAGCAGGCTCCTGGAGGACAGACCGACTGCACGGGAAGAGGATGACCCCACAGCCAGGTGCACAGGTGCACCCCGCCGGTTACTCACACACAGCTCACAGTTGGTCAGAAACTCCCAGGAGAGAATGAACTCCCAGCTTCCCAGCTCTGTCTGGCCTGTCCCATAAGGCGGGCTGTTCACCGTGCAATCTCTTCCCTGGGCGGGCGCCGGTCCCTATGACTCACGGCCCTCTCCCAGGCAGAGCGGCCACCACTGGCTGTGGCAACAAGGCCTGCTCTCACCCCCACCCCTACACACACCCCTTTCCTCCCAGACCGTGCTCTGCTTAGCTGCCCAGCAAACAACTTCTTTGTTAGAGTTGCCCGCCCGTGGCAGGAGGGAGGCAGGGTGGGTGGGCGGGCAGGGCCAGAGCCCTCCACATGCTTCAAGTTACAGGATCTGGGTGACGGTACTGGCCAACGTCCTCCAGTAACCCCCCGGCCTAGCCTGGCCTCCCCAGCAGATGTTTCCTGCAATGGAAAGTAGCTGGCCGGGGCTCCTGGTGGGGGAGGGGGTGGGGGAGGTGCCAGGAGCACTGCTGCTGTGGTGAAATCTGAAATCGGAGACTCTAACGGCCGGGGACTTTGGGGGCACACTCTCCCCTCACTGACCCACCGGTCCACCAACTACCCTGTGCGCAGGGGCAGCAGGAGGTCGGGAAGCTGGACTCTTCGCACTGTAGATATGCCAGGGGGGAGAAGTCGGGCAGATCGCCTGGAGAAGCTGACGTCAACAGCTCCGGGGACCCTGCCCTGCCTCCAGCACTGGCAGGAGGGGGACCGAAGGCCAAAAGGATTCCCAGGCAGCTCCTCAGACCTTGAGGGCCAAGTAGCAATGCTAAGAGCAGAGAATCTGACCCCGGGGTCAAAAGGAGACATGGCTCACCTATTTTAATTTAAAATAGTCAAAGAACTTTAGCTCAAGGATTATCAAGATCCTTGGGATCTTGGGAGCTGAAGCCAATGGGGCCAGGAAGGGGTCCAGGCAGAAGCGGGGGCAGCGAAGAGATAGCCCTGGGACTGGGAAGACTGGACTTGGGACCCCAGAAAAAGTCAGACCTCTGAAACAAATGGGGCACTTGCCCCACGCCCCACAGCTATGCCCACTGTGTCTGCCTCAGGGGTCCCAAGTCTGCACATGATGAAGGAGGGGCCTCTGGCCTAGGAGTTTCCGAGGTTAGAGCCAGCGGCACTCAAACATGAGCATGCTTTAGAAGGACTACAGGAATGCATTACAGATGGAGATCCTTGACTCCCAAACTCCCAGATTCTGACTCTGAGGAGCCCAGGGTTTCCCGGTTAAAAGGTTTTAGAGAAAGTAGAGCTTGACTCCTTTCCCAAACTCCTATCTCCCTGTCTTTAGCATCTGCACACCGGACACAGCCCCACGGCCTCCACCCGTCACAAGCGCAGGCAGGTAGCTTCATCAAACCGCTGTCCTCCCCAGGAGGGGTCTAAACCTCAAACAGCCCTCTATCTTCTACAGCACCGAGCATGACGTGTTCCAGATGTCTGCTGCTCCAAATCTGTTTACCAAACGATCGCATTCCTCATACACTTCTAGAACTGTTCCTGTTTACGTCGCATCTCCTGTGTGCACAGCCACACAGATCCAGTAATACGTGCATGGCTTCCTGGTGCCCAGTCCCTGTCTACGCTCTTCAAACCATACACCTGAGCTTCTCTCTGGCCTGTGTGTGTCAGCCCTACCCTCTGCAGTATAGCAGGAGAACCGAGTAGTTCCATTTTGCAGGGTGACCAGAATGCCTCCCTCCTGGGCCATACCAGACCCCAAGATCTAGGCAGTACCTACACCCACGAAAGCTGCATCCTTACAGTAATTGCCCAGAAACGTTTGTTTATTGCTGCAGGCCAAACAAAGGGATGACCTCGGTGGGTCGGGTGAGGCATAGGCAGGATACACCCAGAGAGATAACTCTTAAGAGACAAGTCTCAGCGCTCAGCCTTTGTCTCCTACACCCCCGACAATGGGCTGGGCTGGGCTGGGCAAGGCAGGACGTCAGGCAGCTTGGGGCTGAGACGAGGGAAATGACCCCGAGCTAAACATTAACTCTATGGCAAACACTGGGAGCTGGGACCAAGTGGTACCCCCTCCCTGGGTATGACACGGGGAGGGAAGGGGTGGAGGAGCCCAGGAAAAAAAACAGATGGATTTTGGAGGAGTCCTGGCCTCACCTGAGCAGAATTCAATTAAGACCCTCAAAGGAAATCCTGGCCCTTCAGCCAAGTCCAGGTAGGGAGAAACCAGATGTAGGAGACAGGGGGAGGCAATGAACAGAGAGGAGAGAGATGGGGGCAGGACGGCATCGTGCAGAAAGTCAAGGAGGGGGTAGGACTGGGAGGGGTTCTCATCAGGAGAGACGGGACCATTCTAGAGAAGGTGAAGGGTGGGGGTCGGGGGGCAGAGGTCAGGAAGACTCTTGGAGACCATGGGTAAACAGGTGCGGACAGACGGGCAGAGCTGAAGGAAGGACAGGAGGCCCCACCTGGAAAGAACAGGCTGCCGAGGCTGTCAGCAGGTCGTCTCTCAGACCCTCCATTTTCTACACTGTCCCCCTAATGTCCCCGGTTTCATGCCCACAGAGCTTTGTTCTCTTGCTCTCAATCTCGTGCCTGCCAGGCCTCCTTGGTCAGTCATTCTGTAGGATTGGCGCGATCGCTTTCCTCGCCACCAAAAAGCCAGCATCCCCGACCAGGGGCATGGGGCAACTTGGGCACTGAGTCTCTCCCAGCCACCAGGGTCTAGGCTCCTGACCTCTGACCTCAGACAAGCTCCTTCCCTGGGTTGCCATGACCACTGACCGCCACGAAAGGGGTGACGCAGAAGAGGACGGTACCTGTGCCCACGCGAGGCATCGGACAGGAGAGCTGTGACTGCTTCCTCCAAGAAGCGAGCCCACTGTACCCAGCAGGCGCCATCTTTTGGGGGGCAGACTACACCCCTTCCACTCCCAACTCTACCCTTGGCTCCCTCCACAAACTAAAGCCCTGTTTCTGCTCATCCCTCTGGCTCAGGTCTGCCAGGGGCTGTGCCTCCCAGGCTGGGGGCCTTGGTGAATAAAGCTGGTATGGTCAAGTAAGTAGAGGGTGAAGGGTTGAGGGGAAGAAGCGTAGATATAAACAGGTCTGGGAGGGCCTTAGGGCAGTTGTGAATTGCACTGCCTTCATATCCCACTCTTGACCTTCATGTCACATCCCTGGCTAGAGACCAGAAGGCCTCACACCTCAGCCTTTCCACGTGTCTCAGGACCTAGCCACCTCTTGCCATGGACCCACTCTTTTGGCCCGGTTGGTCTGCCATCATGCTGACAGGTCTTCCCTGGCTAGACAGTAAAATGTGTAAGGGAGGCAGGTAAGGAGGGAGCTGGGAGTGGGCGGGGA
The DNA here is from genome assembly GCF_018350195.1 of Panthera tigris. Classification (NCBI taxonomy): domain Eukaryota; kingdom Metazoa; phylum Chordata; class Mammalia; order Carnivora; family Felidae; genus Panthera; species Panthera tigris. Next base: position 20,535,515 of record NC_056669.1, on the reverse strand, counting down.
GCTGCACACCCAAGCTACTCTGACAACCTGAGATGTTCTCTCGGTGGTCAGCAGCTCTGCGATGACCCCCCCTCTCCCCCCCCCCCCCCGCTCCTGAATCTGACCAGGACATTTGTGACTGTCTCCAGAGCTGGGATTACAGAGCCTTTGCCCAACCCGTCAATGATGGCACATCAGCCACCACCACGAGTGTCAGGGGACAGATTACAAAGAGAGTTGTCAGTAGAGATAAGCAGGGGGGATGGGGCAACACAGTAAGTGTCTTCTGGAAAACCATGAATGGACTATCAGGGGGCAGTGCAGAGGAGGGGAGCGGTTTGAACTGAAGTTTCCTGATGGGGCCTCTGCACGCGAGAGCACAGCCACATGCGTGGCACACAGCAGGGGGGTGTCCAGCCACCCAAGGACGCAGGCACTAGGGGTATGAGGGCACCCCACACCCGTGTGCATCGATCCAGGTGGCTCTGGGGAAACACCCAGGTGGTGGCTTCTTCCTGATCGAGGCAGGGCAACGGTGACTCGGGGAACGGTCACGCTCAAGTCCGTGCTACAGATAATGAGCACACTGGTACCATCAGAGTGGGCAGAGACGGGGTGGGGGGAGGGGGGGCAGGGGATGACACCTGCTGTGTGGAACAGGCAGCATCTGGCTTCCCCCCCAGACACCCAGAAGTGGGCCAGGCACCAGCCTCGGCCTCAGAAGGAAAGCAGGGTTTTCACCCCAGGTTATCTGAAGCCAGCCTTTCTAGGGCTCTACCCACTATGCTAGCCGCTGATCTCCCTCCTGGTGTAAAAACACACGGAGGCAAAGTGGAAAGGTCACCTAGATACAGCTCCTCACACCTCTGGCTCGGGCCGGCTGGAGGTCCCTCGTCACCTCTCCGCGTCCGAGCCTTTGCTCGGCTCTGCCTCGTCCTCCCAGCGTCCACCTAGCCCTTCTCTGTCCTTCTGACACATCATCCCATTCTGTGGCCTGTCCCTGTCCCGTGTCAGACCTCCACAGAGGAAGCCGGGGAGGAAGGCAGACAAGGAACCGCATCTGCCTGGCAATGCGGGATCAGGGGGGAGAGGAAAGGGGAGCCACAGGAAAACATTTCTGGAGGGGGCTCGTGGGTTCTGGAAGAAGCCCCAGAGTGGAAGCACGCGTCCAAGAGAGCGGTCATCGGGAGGAACGCTAAATGCCGCTCCGCAAAGAGACCCCCTGTGCACTTGGCCTCTGTGAGCTAATGACTCGTGCCAAGGGGAGAGTCGATAGATAATGTTTCTGGGATTCATGCGGGGTGAGGGGTGGAGGCCGGAGGAGACACGGACCATCTGTGGGCCCCAGGGAGGCCCGGGAGACGAGACGGAGTGGAGGCCCGTTTTAGAGGGAGACGTGCGGTCAGCGAGGCCCCCCAACCTCTGCCTTGGCTGTGCCAGGCCAGAGGGGCACAGCTCCCCACGGAGCAGCAGGAGGTACCTGACCTGGGGGAATCACTGAGCCCCGTGGGAACGCAGCCCGCACGTACACACAAGCGATCCTGACCCAAGTCCCTACGTGAAACCCAAGCCTCCCCACCCCCGCCCCCGTGTCCACAAGCTCTGTCACTCACGGCCACCTTCTCCCACACTTGCTGCCCCCCCCCCCCCCCGAAGCCTGCTGAGGCCCGGCCCGGTGTTGGGGAAGGTGGTACCTGCATGATCAATCAGACTCGAGTGTGGGGAACAGCAGACTCAGAGCAGGAAAGACAGCTGACCTGAGGCCAGGCTCTCCACTAGGCAGTTCCAGAGGGCAGAGTACAATTTGGTGGCAGGGGCCAGCTGAGAGACTTCAACCGGCTGCTCTCCAGGGGGAAAAGTTCAAACTGCTGCAGCCCAGTCTACGCGATGGGGGTTGGGGTCTCGGAAGGGACTGTTTACCCCACAAAACAGTTTCTGGGTCTGCAGCAGCTGGCTGAGCCACCACCGTGGACGACATCAGGCTACGCCTCCACCACAGACCCAGGAGCAGTGGGCGTCTTCTAGAAGGAAGATGCCCCTCGGGACTACTGAGGTGTGCCTTGAGGCAGAAGTCAAATTCTCCTAGATGGGACAGCCTCTCTACTTAACGGGGGAAAGTTTTCTGGCTGCGCTGCCCCCAAAATGTCTTGGCTGAAGGAAGGAAACTTTGCCCCTACGTTCAGGCCCCGGGGCTGTCCGAGTCCCAGAATTCTGTCTGGTCTCTGGACGCCTCCCCCAGCTGGGCCCCTCCACCGGGGCTGGAAGAGCCCCGTCCAGGAGTCGAGGGGAGGGCCATCCTTCCCAGGTCTCCCTGAATCAAATCCTCCCTCACCAGCAGTCCTGTCCTCCTGCACAGGAAAACCAGTCTATCTGGTGTTTCAGGGAGGGGGCTGGTCAGGGGCCCCTGAGCTTGCTTGAGCAAGCCCACGGGGCGGCCAAACCTCTCCTCGCCACCTCTCCGTTCCCCAACCACCTCCATCCACCACCCGCTTCCCACGTGCCCGGACAAGAAGAGAAACAGGGATACTTACGTTATACCAACTCTGGCTTTTCTGAAAGGACAAAATAAGAGAAAGCACAATTAGTCTGGGACGAGATGGTGGGAATGGCCAGGGTATTCCTGGCTCCAGAGGGAAGGTTACACAGACAGCAGAGGGCGGGCAGGGAGGAGGAATCCAAATGCAGCCGGATGCTTCCCATGTGGCTGCTCGAGACGGGTCCTCCTTTCTCAAGACAGCTCCAGAAAGGAGGCCCAGGGAGCAGTCCATGCTGGAAACCTCACCGAGGTCGGGGCGGCAGGCAGCGGCAGCACCAGCCAGAGCTCAGCTGGAAGGGAGTCGGAGCCCCATCATGAGGTTTTCTGATGGGGGTGAGGGGTGCGCTGCAGGCATCCGAGACCCAGTCCCCAAATGGGCCCTGACCAGAAGCAAAGTGCAGAGAGAGAGACCAACCCAGCCTTCCGCTCCAAGTCAGCCCCTCTGGAGAAGGCAAGATGGGACCTTCGGGTAAAGGAAGCAAAGGGGCTGCCTGGAAACTTCCTCCCACTACGCTCTCGGCGAGCAGAGGCGTGAATTCCTCCTTCTGCTCAATAGCTGGCTGATGACCCAGGTGGCAAAGGGGTCCTGGGGAGGTTCTGCGCTGAGAGGAGAGTTGAAGCACATGATTGCCGGTTGTCCCTCCCCACTCTGTGCTGCTGTAACTCGGTTCCCAACAAAATCAAGACTCCGTCCCAGCTCTAGACTTCAGGAGCTGGTTCATTTCCTGCCCTGGGCAAAGGTTACTCGTTTTCATGGCAACTGAAAGTTCTTTAGAGCAAGAGGGATGGCTAACATTGTGCTTTGTCTACCTCCAGTCTCTAATCCCACCTGAAAGCTAGACAGGTGGACAGGAACACACACGCATACCTGCCTGGGCCCCAAAACCGTGAGGTGCTGATGCAACGGTTTTAGATTGGGGATGGGGTATTTCAGGTTGTAAAAAACTTGTCAAGGGTGTAATTCCAGCCAAGAATCACTGCATCAGGGAAACTGCTGGTCAACAGCTGTACACACAGGAGTGGATCCTGGGCACAAGTGGCAACTTTTACCCTCCCACCTCGTTGAAGGGGCCCCGACTCATAAGGGGAGGAAAAGGGCAGCCACTGTCTCAGAATGTCCACCGGGAGCAGGTCTGGCTGGGAGGAGGGTGGTCATGTGACCACCACCCCCCTCCTCACCAGCTCCCCCATTCCACCAGAACTCTCTAGATGCTCTCTGTAGTCATTTCCCAACAAAGGCTATCACTATGGCCCATCTGGAAGCCACACACTCGAACCACGGCCTTACCTTCTCCTCTATTCCAGAGGTCTTAGCAGGTAAAGGGGCCAAATCTGAATATTTAAAACCAACTATTTCACTGTTGAGGGAGCTGTTGCCCCATGGGAATCCTGGACCTCGATCTGAACATGAGCCTGTAATCATTTGGCGAGAGCCACCCATTTCTGGAGGCGAGTGGATGGGGCAAAGAGGCTGTGTCTGACCTTACTTGTACCTTGCGAGGTCTTCATTCCTGGGTCCTGTCTCTGAGATCACAGGGCATGAGGCTGTGCAGGTATCCACTGAACCACATCTCCCAACAGCGGAGAGGAACCTTCTAGGATGTGCCAGCCTCGCCTGCCCCATGGTTTCTGGCATTTCACCAAACCGAAGCCGGGCCCTCAGATATCCGCTTCACAGCTGAGAGAACTCTCCGTCACCCGCCCCCTAGCTTCTCACCCCACTGTCCTGGCCTTCATGTTAGACCCTGGGAGAAAAGGGGACAGCAGGAATGAAATCGGGCTGGGTGCGGGGGACCCAAGATCCTTCATGATTACTCTTACGTGCTGTTCCCACTCCTGCCTTAGGTATTCCTGTACTGCCACACAGATAGATGTCCCTTTGGAATCCGTTCAGAGTGACAAAGAGCCTCAACCAGGGAACCGGTGTCCCATTTCTGTGTGATACTTTTGTGTAATACTTGCTCGTTCCTAAAGGGGGGGAGGGGGTAACAATTTGTGTTCCCAAGTACTGAAACGTGTGAAATGAACCAGCCAGAGCGAGGGCTTCTGTCCTGTCCCTCAGCATGACACTCTACCCTCATCAGCCATCTCCAGGCAGCTTCTCATCTGTCACCGCTAAGAAAAAGGCCCCCCACCCCACCCCCCTGTCAAACCCATAGTAGCTCCTAGGAACACCCACTGCGGGCACGAGTCCCTCAACTCTGACCGGCCTCCTGGAGGCAAATTTCATCCTCTGGCTTCACTCTCCCAGGGCTGAGGCCCCAGCTCACGGGGGCAGGGAAACCAGAGGGGCTGCGGGCGTGGGAAGGGAGGAGGGAGCGAGAGCGGAGGCGTCCAGGGACACAAGTTAGGGTGTCTGCTATTGCAGCTTCTTTAAAATGCCCCTCCTTCGCAGAGAGGGCCAGAGGCATGGAAAAAACAGAACTAGGGGGTGGGGGTCGAGGCTTCTCTGACAGGTCATGAATGGATTCGGCTAAAAGGGGAGCGGGGGAGTCAGGAAAAGTACTCAGAGCTGCCCAGGACAGGGAACTGAGCAGAGGATGGTTCCACTGCCTCCTAGAAGGGGTCTAAAGAACAAGCACTAAAGGAATACGAGGCCTCTGGAAACAGACCCACCTTCCCTAGAGACATCTCCCCAGTGCAAAGGCTCCTGGGGTCGGGAAGGTGGGGGCTGGGGGGCCAGAGGAGGGGAAGAGAGGAGCTCTACTTATAGGAGGTACGAAATAAAAGAAACTTCTTACTTTGATCAGGTTAAGTCTGTCATACTGGAAAGAAAAAAACCACAAAAATTAGGGTTGGAAAACAAGGAGAAAGGTCAAGGGGAAAAGCTGCAGCGAAGCCACGGGCTGGGTGACAGAGCACACCCAACGCAGGAGGACTCCCCTACCGGGGTCATCGCAGCGGCTATCCTAGAGCAGGAGCTGGCCAGAGCGGGGGGGGGGGGGGGGGGGGGGGGGGGGGAACGGCCGCTGGCTCCCCCTAGTGGCCGCAAGCCAGTACTACAGAGCAGAAGCTGGGTGGCCGCACAAACTCCAGGGGTCTGGGGAAGAGGAAGGAAAGGACGCCTTGAGATCTTCTAGCTCGCTGCTCTGGGCAGGGCTGCACCCAGAAGGGTCAGCCTCAGCAGTACAGTTACACACTCACAGGAGAGGGGCCTTACGGATCACCTGGTCTGACCCCTCCATATTAATACGAGGAAATGGAGGCCCTGAGAAGGCAAGGCAGACACCGCCCATGCCTGGCTCCAGGGAGAAGTGGAAGTACTTTCCAGGCGGCCTGGAAAATATACGAGGTCGTCTCCTCTAGGAGGTGGATGAGAGACGGGGTGAGGTGGCCTGGTGGCCATAATAGCAACAATAGCTCTGGCGACCAGAGCCCTTTGCCACGGATACGTCTGGTCAATCTGAGACCACGTTCCAACTGGGGGAGGGGGTATCCTAAGCACAGGAGCACACGCTCCACCTCTCCTCACCTCACCTCACCTCTGCGGCTCTCCCTCACTTTCCGCTCCAGGCCCCTGACCTGTGTAGCACCTAATTCCTGAAGTCTGTGTGTCCCTCACACACAATGGTTTCCCAGACCGACCTCAGCTGCCACCATTTCCCGCTGAGCTGGCAAGGCACCCCCGTCACCCACAAGTCAGTCCTGTTCTAATGGCGTTTGGAGGATGGTGGTGGCAGTGGTGACAGCTGTGACTGGTGGGAGAATGGGGCCGAGGGGAGGCATCCACCCAAACCAGGGACTCGAGGACTATGTGTCTGCCTCACCGAAGCCCATCAAAGGGAAAGAAAACCTAGACCCCCCCCCCTTTCCCAGCACCTCCCTCTTCAGCTCATGAGAGGGGGACCAAGGCTAACTTTGAATTCAGCTCTTGGCCCCTTCACAACGCCTCATTCTGACTCTCAGAGTCCCAGCCTGGCTCAGCGGACCAGCTCCATGAAACACGCCCGTCACCCCACTCATTTACGAGTCCTCCGGCCTCTGACGTGTAACGTCCCCAACTACACACGAGCCCCTACGAGTCGGGTCTGGTTTCCGGACAATCTAGGCACGTTTCTTAAGGTTTCTTATTTCCCTTCCTAGCCTGTAGGCTGCCGGGGGGCAGGCACGGGCCCGTTACTCGTTTCCCGAGGAAGACCTACCATTTAGGAGATTTTTAAAAAATCCTCCTTACGGACTACTCGCCTCAACCCAGCACCCGACTAAAAGAGGCTCCTCTGTGGGTGGTGGCTGACGGCCATCAGTAACGTGCTCACCGAGCGCCCTGCTGGCATAGGGGCGAGAGGAGACGAAGCCCGCAGCTTCCGCTCAGACACAGCCAGAGAGACGGAATAACCCGATGCCTGGGTCTAGCGACACGTGTCCTCTCGCCAGCCAGAGCTGTGAGGGGCTGGGAGCGGGTGCTGACCCCACGGAGCACTCCTCACTCCCCACAGGTAGAGCTCCTCCTTCCCTGCCCACAGCGAGCAACCACCATGTGAAGTCTTCAGAGCCAAGATGTGCTTTGAGCCTGAAAGGTCACAGACTCTGGGCTCAGCTCCGTAGTCTCTTGCTCTTCCCTCAGGAATGAGAACAGCTGTTCGCCCTCCTCCTCCCCAAGACACTTACAGAGGCTCAAGACTATTATTAAGTCATCCCTCTCTTTTTCTTCTCCAGGCGACATCCCACCTCCTTTTCCCCTGTGGGGGTTATTTCCTGAGCCCTGCCGTTCTAAAATACCTACTGCTCACGCTGGACTCCCTCCAAGTTCTCTTCGGACCTCTGAGATCCTGGGGGCCAGGGCAGACTCTGGAACTGCCCCCTGACCTCGTCGCATTTCTACAGGGCCTGGCAGGGGCTACTATCGATGTCCATCGACCTCCAGATCCTGGTACCACGCCCTTCTGGAAGAATAGCTCCGATCTGATCACACTTCAGGATCCTAAGAATACCACAAGCCCCCGGGCTGGGCAGTGGGTGGAAGCCGTGAGGGATGCCCAGGCTGAGCAGCTGTCAGTGGGCAGGCAGAGGGAAGAAGGTGCCAGGTAGAGCTCCTGAGGTCACTTTCCCACACCGGGGAACTCACCTATGGGAATCTGTGACCCTCAATCATCACGTCCGGGGACTCTGGTCTCACCCACCAAAGCAGGTGTAAGCGGGTATATCAGGACCCAAAGCCCAGCTGGATGGGGCTTCCCTTCCCCCAGAGCAATGAAACTAAGCCCCGGCAGGACTCTGCTTCTAGATGGCTCCATGTAAGGAGGGAACAGATTCCCAACCCAAGGCGGTGTTTGGGGAGCAGGCAGAGACAGGGGAGGATGGGGGACGGGTCCGTTCTCCGACTTTGGGTGCAATAGGAATGGTCCCTCTGTAACTTCAAGCCAGCCTGCCAGGGGGCAGTGGGGCCGGCCCTTCTGGGAAAGGGACCAAGCAAGACATGGGCCAGAGTGGGCGGGGGCAGAGGGAGGGGTGCGGAGCGCTACAGACAATTCAACACCGGAGGGGAGACCAAAGACAGAGACAAAAGATGGCTTACTTTTGAGAGGCGCTTGTGAGACTAAGACCATGCATGCAAAGGAGGTATTTGGGAAATGGTGGGGAAGAAGAGGAAGAACAAGAAAATCAAAAGACAAATCAGGTGGGAAGCCAGCTCCCGTGCCTCCCAGGGGCCCCTTCCCCTCCCCGGGGCCTAGGAGTCCAGCAGTAACGAGAAGCTTTCTGAAGGAGCATCTAGGCAAAGACCACCTCCTGCTTCCCAAAGGACTGAGGAGGGGACAAGAAAATCTCTGGGGACCCATAAGTAGTCCGGGCCCCCCTGGGGCTCATTTTACGTCTTTCCTTAGGCAAAGGCCCAGGCCCTCGGCAGGTGGCACTGACACTTGCAGGGGATGGAGAGGCCCTGTCACCGTCCTCCTGGCCCAATGAGTACCAAGTGGGTTATTACCAAAGGTGAGGCAGAGTGATAGCCAGGGCGGAGGTTAAAAACCCCTCTCTTCCCTGAGGACTCTCTCTTCCCGGCACTACGCTCCTCCCAGATAATGCTCCCCTCTACCCCGAATTTGAAAAAAGGAAGCAGGACTAAACGGATGACCCCCTCCTGGTCCCCAGAGCACCCTTTCTCCAAATCTCAAGGCACGTGAGGCTCCCTACCCCAAAAGGAGACAACAGTCACCGTGGAACCATTTAACTAGTGCTTGGGGCACTCTGAGTGTTCCGCTGAGAAGATAAACTAGGGTCTCCCCCGCCTGTCCTACCCTCGCTTCACTGACACAAGGGCCCTCGAGGAAGGGGTTGTCTACCTCGCTGACCCCCAACACTGGCTTCCCCGCAGCCAGCTGACGAGCAAGTAGAGAGTCCCGGCAGCGCCCGACTCACCTTGGAATTTTTGCCGCCACTCCGGCCGGACTGCGAGGAGCAGCTGCGCTGGACGCCCTGCTCCGGCGTGGACGGGGACTTGTCCGAGGAGTGGTCTGAGCCCTTCTCCACCATGGTGTCTCCGTCCGGGCTCTGCGGGGTTGGCGAGCGAGACCGTTTCCGGAGGATGGGGGAGCAGGCCGGCGTGCTGCGGTTTGAGTTACTGGCAGTGCTGCAGGGGCAGATGGAGAGCGGGAGTGGGGTGGAAAGGGGGGAGGAGGAGGAAAGACAGGCAGTCAGTGACTGAAGGCCAAAGACGGGTCCCAAGGAGCCAGCTCAGGGAGCCAGGGTCAGGGGCTGGGGAGAAACGGAGAAAAGGGCCCAGCTATGATCTCACTGCACCGTAATACTGCTGCTGGCCAGGAGGGGGCGGTGGTGCCGATGTGAAATGGAAACAACGTGAAGTGACATAGAAGGGGCAAGTAGGGCAGTTAGACATTTAGATATTCATCCATCCATCCGACCATCTGTCTGTCCATCCATCCAAATATCGTTCGAGCCCCTATTACATGCCAAGAACTGTCTAGGGAAAACAGAATTTAAGAGCTGAAAGGCTCATTACAGATCATCCAATACCACGAGCTCCTTTTATGCACACTGCATAACTAGTTCCGACATTTTGTTTTGCAGATATGTGCCCATAAAAATAGTTAAGAATAATCCTACTTTCAAAGCAGTCACATGCATATTATTTCACTGAGGCATTATTTCTTAAGGCATTCCTAACGGCAAGTGCCATAATCCCTATTTTTAAGGTCTTCCGACTTGCAACTCAAGCACAGCATAGTATTTCCTTGTAAGCCATGTTACTCTCTGCTTCCCCTGCCCAGGGGAAAGATGAACACAGCAGAAGTTCTCACATTCCATAGCCCCCTCCACCCAAATTCGTTTCCAACAGGCACCGTATACATCCCACAGTACCAAATCCGCTCACGCCAAGGCTTACAGGCTGTTAATTATTTACTATTGGACACTTAGCGTGTGCTCTTGATGGAACAGGATGGGCGTAAAGAAAGAGGGGAGGGGAAATGAAGTTAAGTTCTAACAAGTGTTTGCTTTGCCCTGAGAGAATGGAAGGACAAACATGGAAAAGGACATGGTTAAGTGGGAAAGAGACAGGGGGAATGGGAAGGGAAGCATGGACGAAACTGCAAAGGCAAAGAAAGAAGCACAAGGGTAGGGGGATGAGAAGCCGAGGGCCCCCTCACCCACTCCGGTCAGAGAGCAGGGTCAGGCTTCAGGGACAGCCCAGATCTGAGGCTGTGAGGGCCCCTCCATCCCAGCCTTCCCTAAGTGAGTGGCACGCAGGGTAGGGAACACTGTCATTTGCATGAAGATCCAGCTGTGACCTCCGATGTCCCATCGGACCCATTTGCAATGAAAACCATGCCCCTCTCAGCAGAACCTTGCACCTGGGGATCCTCAGCAGAGAAGGAAGGAAGCCCAAAGCCCAAACCGGCAAATGGGGAAGGAGGGCGGCAGGGGGTGAGTGCAATGCTCTAACTTTTGAAGGAAACTGATGGAGAGAAGACAAAAAGGAGGCCAGACAGAGAAAAGGAAGACAAAGGTGAGCAGAGGACGTATGGAGCCACGTTAAGACCCAATGTTTTGCTTCCCCCTAAAACAGAATTCAGATAGATATTGCTTACAAAACTAATAATAACTGTGCTTTTGAAAAAGAAGCTCTTGGAGCACCTGGATGGCTCAGTCGGTTGAGCGTCTGACTCTTGATTTTGGCTCAGGTCATGATCCCAGGGTCATGGGCTCAAGCCCCACATCAGGCTGCAGGCTCAGTGTGGAGCCTGCTTAAGATTCTCTCTTTTTCCCTCTGCCCCTCTCCCTCTCTCATTCTAAGATAAATTTAAAAAAGAAGTATTTCTTCAAGTTCTCACTCCCCCCCCCCCCCACTCATTCACTACTGCACACCGAGGAGAGGGGAAATTATGTTCCTTTTCTTCACTTGGAAAAGCAGAGTCTTGGAATGGTGGTGAGGAGGTTCTCGGGACATGGTCCCTGGGGGGAAGCCTCCGAAAGCTCCTGAAGGGTAAACTCGGGTGCTCATCGTTCTGGGGTAGCTGCCTCTCACTCAGGCCAACGTCAACCCACAGCCAAGTACTCCAAGGATTAAACTGTCTTCTAGGATTACTTTGCTGGAAGAACGGTCGGGAACTCTACCCCTAACCTCAACTAGTTTGCTCACAGACATACCAGAGTGTGGACGATGCCTAGCACACGTCCATCTCGGTCACAACAGCTCGGCTCCTGTCTTTCCCTTCAGTCAGGGACATCTTGACACATGGCGAGTCCGGGTGCGAGAATGGAAAGCAGGTCTCCTTATCCTTCTCCAAACTCTCCATCCCCACTGGTAACAGGCTGTTGAGGAGGGCTTCATTCAGCAAGGGCTGGGCACAAAATTCTAACCTGGAGGAAACTCGCTCCAACTACCCAAAACCACATGAATCTCCCACTCAGTGATCAAAATGCCCATGAGATTCCCTCAACCACTGAGTGGCCCCGTATCAGCTGACCTGACTGACACGTGCCACCCAATGGATACCTAAATTCCTACTTTCAACACATCCGTAAGCTTATCCTGTCATTTGTCGTGTCAGTCTCTGTGCTTTGAAGGCCACTGATGATCCGCGTTGTTCCTGAAGCGCTCTTCTCCGCTCCGTGATGCCACACAACTCTTTCTATTCCTCTTCTGGCCTCAAACGCTGGTTTCTCTCTTGCTGACTCCGCCTGAAGGCTGGTCCTCCCCCACGGCCCGAACCATCGCCTGCATAACTTCAACTGTACCTCGCAGCAGAAGACTCACTCCCCTGCCTGTTTCTGGCTCCGATCGCACTTGCTCCCTTCAGCTCAACAGTCTGCGGCCGAGTGGACAACCCCTCCGAAGAGAGGTCTCAGTTCAGACTGAGAACCGAGCTCACCATCCTTCCTCCCGAAACTCCTCCCACTACCACCCCTCGTCAGCGGCATTACCATTCCTCGTCTCCCAGCCTGCAAATCCACGTCTTCTGTGTCACTCCGCAAAAAGCGAGTCACCGGCTCACATCGATTCTATCTGCGGAAAGCTTCTTAACCCATCCTTCCTTCCCTCCCCTCCCCCACCCGGGCTCTCTTGCCTAGATGCTTCCACTGCAGGGAAAGGAAAGACAGACCTTTCCCTGTCTCGTACTCATTCCCATCTCTGTCATTCGATCTATTTTTTTAATTAATTAATTAATTAAAATTATTTATTTTTGAGAAAAAGAGACAGGCACAGAGTACAAGCAGGGCAAGGGCAGAAAGAGAGGGAGAGACAGAATCTGAAGCAGGCTCCAGGTTCAAGCTGTCAGCACAGAGCCCAACAAGGGGGATCATGACCCGAGCCAAAGTCGGACACTTAACCAACTGAGTCACCCAGGTGCCCTTGTCATCAATCTTTCTAAGTACAAGCCTGATACGATCTTTCTGCCCGCCCCCCCACCACAGGCATGCATCTTAAAGTCTCAAATCCTCAGAATGGAAGTCAAAGTTCTCTACCGAAAATGATGTTGACACTTGCCTGTATTCCAATACTTTATCTCTCCTTATACAGTCTTTGAGGGTTTCCGTATCTTAGTCCCATGTATCTTCCACTGGTGTTAATACGCACTCGCTTCCTCCTGTCTCCAGGCTTCCATACCTACCACTACTTGCACGTGAAGGGCTCTTCCCGCCCTGTATCTATCTACCTACTGGAGTCCTATTCAGCTTTTAAGAGCCATCTCAAACCTCACCTTCCCCACAAATCTTTTTAAAATCTCCACCACTGAGACACCTGGATGGCTCAGTCGGTTAAGCGTCCAACTTCAGTTCAGGTCATGATCTCACGGTTCGTGAGTTCGAGGCCCGCGCCGGGCTCTGTGCTGACAGCTCAGAGCCTGAAGCCTGCTTCGGTTTCTGGGTCTTCCTCTCTCTTTGCCCCTCCCCTGCTCATGTGCTCTCTGTCTCTCTCTCTCTTTCTCTCAAAAATAAACATTAAAAAAATTTAAAAAATAAAATAAAATCTCCACTAATGAACTGGCTAGAGCATTTAATATATTCTGCCTGGTACACACACTCTTGGGGGCACCCACCTCTGCACCTCCCACGTGGTTTCATGTGACACCTTATAAGTAGTGTGTGCTCCGGGGATGTCTGCTGAATTACGTATCAACCTAGTAAAGGTTTTCACAATCTCCGTGGCTTTAACAATCCCCAGGATCATGACACCTCCCAAACAGGTACCTCCAACCTGTTAATAAAAATAGCTAAAAGTTGGGGCGCCTGGGTGGCTCAGTTGGGTAAGCATCCGACTCTTGATTTCGGCCCAGGTCATGATCTCAAAGTTCCTGAGTTCGAGCCCCACACCAGGCTCCCTGATGACAGTGCAGAGCCTGCTTGGGGTTCTCTCTCTTTCTCCCTCTCTCTCTGCCCCTCCCCGACTTCTGCTGTCTTTCTCTCTTAAAATAAATAAACTTAACAGAAATAGCTAAAAGTTTATGAATGTTTATGAGTTCCTGGCATGGTACCAAGCACTGATGAAGCACTAGTTTATTTTATTTCCCAGCCAACCTATGAAGTGTTGATGGAGATTATCATTCGTCCTCTTTTCAGGTGATAAAACTCAATTACTGACAGATTTAACAATTTGCCCAAAGTCACACAGACAGGTAAGTGGCAAGAGAGGATTTGACATGCAGGCCTATCTGATGATAGAGCCTATTCTTGGAACCAAGCATTCGGTAATATTTGCTGGGTGAATAGATAGAAGGATGGATGGGGTGGCTGGGTGGATGGAAAGAAAGAAGGAATCAGCTTCCTGCCTGCAGTTTTCAATCCATTCCCTATTTTGCTGTTACAATGAACTTTCTAAAAAAAAGTGATTTTGCCATTTTGACCATCTTCTCCCTTGCGTGAAGTCCTCTATGGTGCCCAAACTCCTTAGAATGAAATCTGAACTCCAAACTATGGCAGAGAAGCTCCTCAATGATCGTACGTCAAGCTACCTCTGAAGGCTCCATCTTTGCAACTCTTCCCAGGGGACCCTCTGCCTCAGCCATCCAGGACTCCTTAGAGATCCTTGTGCCACGTTCTTGCCTTTCCCTATCTTTTCAGTCTCTCTCATGCTGAAAATACCATTTCCCCCTCCAGGCGCCCTCCCAACACTGACCCCTCAAGACTAAGCCCAACTACTCCCTACTCCATTCCCCATTCCACTCTAATCCTTCACTACACAAGAAGACAGCTGGGATTCTAACTCACCACAATCACTATTTGATTTGCTACATGCATACCTACCACTCTTCAAAGGTATCCCCTTATCCTATAGATTTGGATGTCCTGCTGAGCAAATAAAACCCAATTCCTCTGCATCTCATAACCCTACACTATTGTTGTCTTTCCAGCGAACTCTACAATGGGCCATTAATCCAATCCTGCCACCATTATTAGTAATAGTATTACTTTCTATTTCAAAACCTTGGGGATTTAAAGCTAAAAGGGACCTTGGATTTACTACCTAAAGGAAAGGAAGACTGGTATTGTAGGAGCTACTGGACCATGACCTCCCTTCCAGAACTTTGCACATAGCCACACATAAGAAATCTAAGAAACACGGAGGCTGCATGGCTGCCAGAGTGATACGCTTTCAGACCTGGATCTTCTGCTCCATACACACACACACACACACACACACACACACACACACACACCGAGCATGCGGCGTTCAAGTCCATAATGGTGAGTGACAAAGGATCCCTGTGCTTGGGACATTATTATAGTCGGGAAGAGCCAGACACATGTTCTGCTCCTTCCAACATAAGCAATGAGTGGCAAGACAGGGAAGAGTCCAGGAATCTTACGCAGACCGCTTCCTTGAGAATTCAGCACTTGAGACGTGAGCTGGGTCCTAAATAACGTGTCAGAGTCAGCCAGGTGAAGGCATGGCAGTAGGAGGGAAGAGAATGTGCCCAAGCAAAACAAAACAAAACAAAAACCCTGTATAAACAAAGGTGTGGAGACCTAGAACAGCTGGGGATACACAGAGCATTGCAAGAAACTGTGTTACTGAAGCGTAACATGCTTAAGCTGACGCACATGAGACTCCTCAGACTATCAACTCTCCCCAGTAATAGGTCCGCTGAGACCCCCACCAGCCACTTTTAACCCACTCACTGCAGGCGGAGGGGGGGGGGGCAGACCTCATTCACTCACTTCCCATCTCTCCCTTTTTTTTTTTTTAATTTTTTTTTTTAACGTTTATTTATTTTTGGGACAGAGAGAGACAGAGCATGAACGGGGGAGGGGCAGAGAGAGAGGGAGACACAGAATCGGAAACAGGCTCCAGGCTCCGAGCCGTCAGCCCAGAGCCCTACGCGGGGCTCGAACTCACGGACCGCGAGATCGTGACCTGAGCTGAAGTCGGATGCTTAACCGACTGAGCCACCCAGGCGCCCCTCATCTCTCCCTTTTTAAAGATCTCCAACAACACTTTTTCATTCCTCTCCTGGTTACCCTGTTAACAAACAGTGAGTGCTTCCTTAAGTCTAATACCTCATGTCGCTCCTGGGTGCGGAGCGACAGGCATGTGTCTTGTAATCTCTGTGGCAGAAATGATTACACGGAAGGCAAACAAGTGAACCTGAATGAGGAACACCACCTAAGCTGCTGGGATGGCAGCAGCCCCTTTCCTACACGCTAACACGTTCCACTGGCCTGGCTCATTCCCAGATTCCCACTCACCCTCCGCACACCTGGACACTTCCTGTTTCACATCATCCCTTCCCCCAAGCCCAGCCCCGCCATGACCTGTCTGATCAAATGGTTCGGCCATGATAGTTTCGGTGCCAGGACATTGGTAATTTTTCTGACTCCCTGATATATTCCAGGGCACCCCCAAACTAACAGGAAGAACATTTAATTAGAAATTCAGAAAGCCAGTTTCAAATGAAACATCTGTTTGCTGAGGGCCTGCTTGGGCCGTTATGTCAGGATTAATTGCCGGCCTGTAGAGTTGTGACAGCAGGCTCAGGCTTGAGTCCCAGCTCTGCCACTTGCTGGGTGACATCGGTCTCTGAGTCTCATTTTTCTGCTTAGACAAATGAGAGGTGTTAATGCGTATCTCATAGGACTGCTATGTCGAATGAAATAACGTGAGTGAAATATTTAGCGCAGGGCCTGATACATAACAAATGCTCAATAAATACTATGGAGCTTCTATTATTCTTCAGAAAACTGTTGTTCTGGGGCGCCTGGGGGGCTCCATCAGTAAGCGTCTGACTCTCGAAATCCGGCTCAGGTTGTGATCTCTCAGTCATGAGATGGAGACCCCGTCAGGTTCTGGGCTGAGTCTGGAGGCTGCTTGGGATTCTCGCTCTCGCTCTCTCTCCCCCTCGGTCTCTCTGCCCCTCCCCCACTCATGCTCTCTCTCAAAATAAATAAACATTTTAAAAAAAGAAGAAGAAGAAGGCTTTTGTTCCTCTTTGTAAAATGTGGAATAAATACCCTTGCCCTCTTTCCTCAGAGGATTATATGGACATGCTTCAAATGCTCCCAAGCAGGACTTCTGGGGACCACATCCACCTGGATGTGTAGGATCCTTGAAGTGCAGAATCCCAATCCCACCCCCACGCAATAAATGACAATTTCCAGGAGATGGTGTTAAGAATCTGCATCCTGAACAAGCACCACAGTAGACATTGCGCTCTAAAATTTGAGAGGACTCCCAAGGATTCATCAAAGGGTAAGTGACCGATCTGTCCCAGATGACAGATGACTCCAGAAACCTGCTTACGACTCCTTGAGTGAACCGCCCATTCAGAGTCTCCCATGTCACCAACTCGCTGGAACAGAAAATGAGTTGAGTCTGTCATAGAAACTGGCAATGGAGAATCGTGAGCTGATGAGGAGTCGGCTCAGAGATGTCGTTCTCGCAGTAAGGCCACGACTCGGCGCTCGATGGGATTGTGTCGCCTTCGTTTGGTGTGGGAGCCTGACGATTATCATTAGAGTCCATGCCCACAACCATATGACAAGCATCGAATCCCTCCCTGCCTTTAGCAGCATCTAGTTAAAACAGATTCTGATCTCTGGCGGTCCCTAATTCCTAGCAGACGACCATTCTGTCCTCCAACTCTGTGCCTCCCATCGCCATGCCAATCGTGAGGTTTTGTCAGTCACTCTCCTCAGTTCCTTCTATCAGCACTGCAAACATCCATGTGAATTAGCCAGCTCCACTTTGAATCTCCCCATAGCACAAAGCCCACAGGTATATTTGGGTAGCATTTGCCTGAAATTTACACGCTGCCTGCAAACGCCTCTGTGAGGTGTCTCCACCTAAACCGGTTTCCTCATTCAGTTTAGTAGGGCTCCCTGAAGCTGGCTTTTTTCCCCAATTCCTCTCTATACTCCAGCTTGCCACTTGACAATGTCTCTGTACCCTCTTAAAACCACAGCATACTAGATGGGAAGGGCGGGGTCCAACAGGGACTTTATAGACAGGGGACTATGACCAGAATCACAAATCCCAGTGGAGACCTCAATTCCCCTTGGATCCTCCTCCTTAAGAGAGCAAAACACCAAGTCATTGAGAAAAAAAACAAAAAAAAAATCTTCCCAGGCCCCAGGCCTGCTTCACTCCTTGTTATGATGTTCCGGAGTTGCCGACCTTGGTCCCCTGTACCCACGAAGATAAAGCCAGCCTCGGGTCCCCAAGAGATGACGGGTGCAGAGCAAGAGGTGGAAAGTCTCACCCTGTCCGGTCCTCTCACTGACGGATGGGAAGCACAGGCCCAGAGAGGTGCCACGACTGCCCACCAGGGGGATAAAAGGGAGCTGGACATCCCAAAGCTCAGCACAGGGGGCTCAACAGTGCAAGTGTCAGTGTCTCCCCAACCCTTCCACTTTTTAAGATACTGGATGGAGAGGAAGTTTCAAAGAATGAGAAATGTACTACGGTTTCTCTTAAGAGGAGCTCCCTGTGACCGTGTACGAAACCCACCCTCTGTGGACCTATTACTTGGAATCTAAACCTGGCGACAACTCTACCATTAGGTCGGTTCCTTCTTTATGGAAGAAAGCCAACTGTTGCCTTTTGTGTCCAACTGTGATTACCTGGTTGAAAACAAAGGCCAGGCAGCACCTAGGAGACAGAAGCTTTTTTGCTGTTGCTGTTTTTTTGTGGGGGTTTTTTTTTGGGGGGGGGGGGATGGTCATTGTTGTTGTTGTTTTTAATGGTGCAGAGGTTCTCTTCCCAACTTCTGCTACAGTGGAGTCTCGGCCTGGCCCAGCATGCCATGCTTTGGCTGGTTGTGGCAGCACGCTGCATTTCAGCAAGGGGCAGGAAAGGAGAGGGCTCCCAGGACACTGCCTTTCTCCCTATCACAGTTCACAAAATGCCAGCAGCAGAGTCCGAACCAGAATGGGCCTTCCTCAACTGCTTCAAGAGCAAGATTTTGACAAAGATGAACATCTCGTTCCCTGTCCTCTGTTTGGGTAACCTGCTGAAATTCCCCGAGGGCTTTCCAGGTTGGGCCTTTAGGTGAAGTATACAGGGTGTTCAGGGACAGGTTCTGTTTGAAATTCAGAACCCAGAAGGTAGAACTACAGGCTGTTGCCACATCAGATCACAGGCAGAGAAAACTGACAAATGGAAGACCGACAATTCTCCAGACTCACTAACTGGCCACTGGTTATCTACACACTGGCCCAGGCCCTGCCCTCTGCCTCTCATGAGTCCTCATCTCTGTAGATATTGTATAGATAATTCAGGTCACTTCCTATAGCCAACAAGCTTCACTTACCCAATCTTCCTTTCCTATCTTGCTCAAGTAACTACGGAAAGTTTAAAAAAAAAAAAATGTGTTTTTTTTGGGGGGGGGGGTAAATTTTACAAAGGAAATAAAGATAGCAGAACCCATTCAGAAACATTTGCAAAACATTTAATACCTAGATGTATCTCATTAGAAACCTACTTAAGCCTCGAGGGAACTACTTGTTGTGGGGGAAAGTCCCAGCAGGGACTTCAGTTGTTGATGAATTTATTAATTGACCTATTAATATAAGGGCCAGGTTCATGGAAAGTCTTTGGCCAAGCAGAGAAAAGCAGACCTTCAATTACCCTTCTACTGGTGTTCTCCGTCCAGGGAGGTGATGCGTGGAGAGAGAGCCCTGATCACAATGGCTGGAGCCTCCATCCATCCTACTCCCCACTCCCTGGCTCTCCTGCAGCTTCTGTTCAGCCAGAGTTTGGAATTCAATCCAGGCACAGGCATGACAAACACTATTTTTCATTTCCATGGAGACCAAGGCCTGCAATAGAACCAGGACTCCATGCCTGAAATGCCAAAACAGCCTGACCCACTTTTCCCCCTTCCTACAAAAACAAAATAAGTTTGTTTGGGTCCTGCCAGAGCTCCGGTTATCTCTATGGACACTTTGAAGAGGAAGGAATGATAATAACCTTTGAAAACTCTGACGATGCTACAAAAGCTGTCAGAAGGCAGACACGAATTGCTTCACCCAAAAGGCTCTCAGACCAAACCCATCCTGTGTCCTCGTCTTAACCTTCTGGAGGGAGAGGGTCATATCCCCTAAGACATGTACTTAATGGCTGGCGACACTACTCCCAGAATCCAAAATCGGGGAACTGTTTTCTTCAATGTCCTCTTATGCTCCCCCTCACTCTCTTCTGGCCTCCCTGGACCCTTCTGTTCCTCGAACACACCAAGTCCACCACCTGCCCCAGTGTATTTCCCTTCTGTCTGGGAACTCTTTTGAGTTTTGAATTCTGGTTCCTTTTCAACCTTCAAAGTTCAAAGGCTACCTCCCTAGAGCAGCTGGTCTTGAAGGACCACTGGGTCTAAAGTGCCCTCCCTTGTCTCCCAGGCAATCATGATCATGGCCTGCCTTTCCCCCTTGATGGCATTTTAGTAGGAGCTGAAATTGCCTTTGTCGTTGTTTTGCTGCGTTTCCTATCAATAGAGTGAACGCTCCGTGGGGGACAGGGCCTTGTCTACTTGTGTGGGTCGCCAGTGCCTCTAACACAATGACTGGCACAAATCTGGGACCACAGATGCACTGCATGAATAAAGGAATGAGCTCTTTTTAAAGCCATTCAATCCACTGTTCGGCCACTCTGTTAGACATTTCTTTCTTAAGCCTGCCCTAAATCTGCCTTGTTGTAACACCAGCCCACTGGTTCTTATTCTGACTTCTGGATCCATGCAAACTGAAATTGGTGACATCACTTCCAGGTTCTATGCTGGCCTGGCCACTTTCTCTAAACATCAGTATGTATGTCTGAGTTTAAATTCTGAGCTGCTTCGTGCTCTTGAGAAAAATGATTTTATCTTTCCGTGAGTCTGTGTTCCTTGTCTGTCAAAGAATCACAACCTACCTTACTGGGGTGAGGGGCAGAATCTTAAAAAGCAAACAAGCAAACAAACAAAGCGATTTGGACAGTACCTCCCCCTAAAATAAAGGTCTTCCTATAATTGCTCACCGAGCAAAAAAAAAAAAAAAAAAGTGTTAGAGAAGCAGGAAGTGAATTCCTAGTTAAGAAACTGAATCCTGTTTCTAAATTCTGTCCCTTTCTTCATGGCACAGAGGGTGAGAATATCAGTTGTTGCTATGCACGCCTTCAGCTAGTTCCTCCCTCCATGGGGCTGGGAAGATAAGGACTTAGGATGGAGCAGAAGATGCTGAAATTACTCAAAGGAACTTAACTGGTTTCGTACCGTTTCCTTTCCCTGAGATTATTCACTGCAGGACAAACATCTACGTTGGGAGACAGTCGTGCTGGGTTTGCGGGCAGTGCTGGCTGAACCGATCTGTCATAACAGTCTGTTGCTTGGAAAGTGCCTTGGTGGTCACGTAATCCAACCTGTCACCAAGCGCAGGGGTTTTCTCCGCAAGGCCCTGACAACCACCATCCAGCCTCTGCTTCAGATCTCCAATGAGAGAGTACTCACAGCTCTCAAGGGATTTTTAGGACCATGGTCCTTATTTCTCCATGATTCTTGGAGATCATTATCCATCCAGCTCTCTCTGAGCTTCACGGTCTGTGGAAATTAAGCTAACCCTGCTGATTTGATGTCAGTGAACAAGCATTTACTGAACACCTACTATGCACCTCCAACCCTGAGAAACCTATTCATCCTGAGGGCCCCACAGGGCAATGACTTGTGTCATGGTTCTATGTAGATACACAGAGATGAAATACACAATACTAAACATGATTATGGGCACACAGTAGGGACTTAATGCTTTTAAATTGGACTCACTATCAATCTCAGCCAAATCTAAGTACAATCCCACCCTAAGTATTTCAGAAGCCTCAACACTCAGAAGAACGGGACCTTGTAAAAGCAGACAGGTGCTAATAAGCTATCCCAGGAAGCCTTCCTTGAAAGAGATTTCCAATCCATTGGGAGGCCAGAAACCACCGGAACAAGGCAGGGCGCGGTTCAACTGAATAGAACTTCCAGCTTCTTCTAACTTTGCCCCCATCCTCAGCATGAGAAATGTTGCTACTAAAACTGAAAAGGAACTTCACTCTGTCTCTCTCTCTCTCAAAAATAAACATTATCCCCCAAAAAAAATTTTTTAAGGGGGGAGGGCACCTGGGTGGCTCAGTCGGTTAAGCATCCGACGTCGGCTCAGGTCACGATCTTGCGGTTCGTAGGTTTGAGCCCCGCCTCGGGCTCTGTGCTGACAGCTCGGAGCCTGGAGCCTGCTTCAGATTCTGTGTCTCCTCCTCTCTCTGCCCCTCTCCAATTTGCACTCTGTCTGTCTCTGTCTCTCTCAAAAATAAATAAACATTACCAAAAAACAACAACAACAACAAAAAACTGAAAGGAACTTGTGCCGGATCCATCCATCCATCCATCCATCCATCATCCACCCATCCATCAATCCAGTAGCTGAGGAGACCACACTCCATGCCAGGTAATGCTCTAGGCATTAGGGATACAGGCTCTACCTCTAAGGAACTCACAATGGGGTGGGAGAGACAGACATGTAATGAACTAACACCATGCGATAAGAGCTCCTTGGCCTCAATCAAAACAGCTCCCTTCACTACCTGCCAAAGAGTCAGCCAGTCCTGACTCAGCCCCTTCCCTGAGTATAACCTGGGAGCAAACCAGTCCTCTCTGAGATTCAGCATTAATTATGCAACAAGAAGGCGTGTGGATGCCACCTAGTCCCCGCAAAGATGTGACAGGAGGATGACAAAGAGTGTCTCAAGGATACACTGGGAACTAGTGAGAGGAAGCAGCTTCTCTGACATAGAGGGACTCCAATCTAAATTAGGTGAGGGATTCAGAAACGAGATCCTGGGGTCCTTGTTAATTCAGACTCATCAGCCTTCCCTCTCATTGAGGCTATGCCACATCAGGCACCAGAGGCTGCTGCCATGCTGTCAGAAGAAAATTCTGGGCCAAGCAGTCTCGTAGACTAAGGGGTACGTAGGGTGTAGGTGAATGACGGTTAAGTAACAGCACTCAGTGCACCCTTCTCTCCTATCACTCCTGCCTAAGCTCATGGTTAAAACCAAGTGCGGCGAATCCTTTCCAGACTTCTATGGATTCAAATCCAGTTCTGATTTCCTTTTCTGCTGGAGATCAAACAGAAACAGGCTGAAGAACAACCATTATGTTAAAATTACAGAAAATTTTAGAACAAAGAAGACTGTAAGAGGTCAGCCAATATGTCTGGCTGCAGGCAAACAGAAACACCCAAATCACCCAAGAGGCTTCACCCTACTTTAGCATATATCCGAGGTACAAAATGCCAAGGCTCCCCTTTGTGATCCTTCTCACTGCCCTCTGCGATCATCAGGAAGTTCCTTACGATTAAAACAAAAGTCTAGTAAAATGCATTTAATACCACTTTCTCTTATTCCAGCTTTCCGGAACTCGAGGTCAGTTCATTAGCTAGAACCCTTTCTCAGTTCCCATACTCCTTTCTTTGGGTTGGAATGATTCCAATTCCTCAAACCTATTTTCAGAAGTGAAAAATCATTTCTCCTACAATCTCTCCAAATCTCTGTTTAGATTATACCTCAAGTGACAGAAAAGTCATTAATTGATCGTGCAGTTCATTTCACCTTTGGACAACTCTTTTTATTTTAAGCTCAAACTGTTTCCTGTGGCTCCCTACCAAAGGTCCCATTTCTATTCTCCCGGCAGACATAGAATAATCTAATTCCTTTTGCACGTGCAATCTGCACACGGCTCGCATGCTCGCTCAGTCTTTTCTCCTCCAGACCTGCCAGTCCCTCCAGCATCCCTTGTACAGCATGGCTATGGACCCCACAGCCACTGGCTGGGCTCATTCCAGTTCATCCCAATCCCCCTTACACTCTGGAGCCCAGGCATTGTAATCCCACAGAGAAGTGCTCTCCGATCAGCTCAGAATAGAGCAGAGCCACCACCCCATGGGCTCTGGAAATCAGAATGCAAACATGTATTTTTGGACTCCTGTTCTGAATCAGGAGACTCTGGAATTAGTCACTGTTCTCTTACGAAGTTTCTGGCTACAGCCTATAGGCTAAGGAGAGTGCCTCCATGTATGCCATACATATGCATATCCCTACAGGAAACACCCCACCCCCATTTTCCCCCTAACCTGACAAACCTGAGTTCGGTGAGATGATGAAGAATCCATCCAGTTCTTGCCCCAACTCAGGCTATATCCCAACTCTGAATGTGTTTATATGAATTATCTCCAGGCCAGATGCAAAACCACAGCCCTTAGAGATTCTCTCATCTGAGGAGGTCAGATCCTTAGAAAATGTTTTCTCTCCCCCTAGTCCACACACATTTGTTCCTTGGACCCTCACAGTCTGACTCACAGATAAGCTGAAGTTTCCCCTAACTGGCCGAAGCAATACTGCGAGGTTCTGAAGTCGTTAGAAACCTGAATCCAGCCCTGTCGTGTCCATAACCAAGAACAGAAGGGTGCGTGTGTGCAAACGCATGTAGAGTGAAGGCTGTCTGCTCCCTTCACACCTTTCTAAGGCGGTCTCAGGACTCTCCCATCAGGACTGTCTGATTCGGGGTCAGCAAACTATGACCCACAGGTCAAATGCAGCCCACCATCCATTTCTGTATGACCCGCGAGACGGTTTTTACATTTTTAAATGATTAGGGGAGAAAAGAAGAGTACCTTGTAACATGTGAAAATTATATGAAATGGAAATTTCAGAGTCCACAAATAAAGTTTTATTGGGAACTCAGCCACCTGTGTTCGTTCATAGGTCGTCTGTGCCTGTGGCTGCTTCTGCTGTACAAAGCAGAGTTGAGTCGTTTCAACAGAGAACAGCACGGGCCCACAAAGCCTAAAGTATTTACCATCTGACCCTTTACAGAAACAGTTGGCCAGCCTTTGGTCTAACAATATATGCCCCCTGGAAAGGTGGTTTCCGGGAGCCTGCTTCTCTTCTGACACATTCCATCAACCCCCGGGGCCCCAACCCACCCACCCGTGTATGAGGACTTCACAAGTTGAGGGAAGGGGTTCCAGGCTTGCTCCCACCTGCAGAGGAAAAATGTAGGGCCAGGAAAGAGAGGAAGCTTTTTGTAGGTAGTATATAAAAGTTCCTCTCCTTCATTCTCTCCCCATGGGGTACTACTTTCCACGGCCTTGATGGTGACACTCTTCTGTCATGGGCAGCTCCCCAAAACATCCCTTTCTGCATCCCTTCTTTCAAGGCCCGCTTTTTCCACTCTGGTCCCAAACTTCTTAACCCGTGGTGTGCCACTCGTGGATGTCTGGGCAGAGAGGTGGGGCAGTAAGCAGAAGAGCAAGTGGGTGGGTCTACAGGAACACAGTTGGCTTAGCAAGGTGAAGAGGCAAAGTTCCCTGTTTCCAGCCCTGGCTGAGAGCTTGGCTGAGTCCCCAGGAAGACAGGGAGCTTCAAGCCCTCCTCCCCACTCCTCTACTTGCCTAAATCAAGCAAATAACTAACAATGCAAGGAGGTGCGGGGGAGTAAGGACCAGCCACTGGGTATCTATTTTCTGAAAACACATGGCAAATCTCTGAGCCAAATGCCTGCTAAGCCAAAGAATAAACAAATCCCTTTATTTCTCTGAGACAGGAGCTATCAACTTCCCCTCCGGTCCTTTCCTTCCGCTAGCCAGATCCATCGATCCCATGGTCCTCTCCCCGTGGGAGAAGCAGCATCTGTCAGCATCTAGGAGGGGGGCCTGCCTCCTCCCCCTTGCTAACCACTGCTCTGGTCACCTCACCCCCACCAGGGGCACCCCAGAGCTCAGTTGGTGGCTGGAGAGCACATGGCCTGTCCACACCTCCCCCAGAGGCTCCGGCCAGCTCTCCATGACGCATCGCTAATTCAACCCTCTGCCCTCCTTTCTCCAAGCTACAGGACCCTGAATAAGTCTTGCTGGGCCAAGGGGACCCCATCCGCCCAACTCAAGCCCTCCTTTCACCCCACCAGGGCCCACCGCTCAGTGCTCCAAAGGTCTGCTCAAGCTGTGCTACTATGAAGCAGGAGAGGAAGGGTGGGGGGGGGGGGGAGGGAAAAGCTAGGGGGTGAAAAGAATGTGGCATCTCTGCAGGATGATGTCACGCTGGCTGCTTCCAGATCCCCCAACACAGAACAGAAGCAAACAACATGGACTCCGGATTTACTGTCTTGAAAGGTTTGTGTTCTCAGCAGCTCTGAGCAGCCTGCGCCAGCTGGAAAAAGCACACGGCCAGACAGACAGGTCCTCCTCCTTACAGCCCCCGGGGGGCCCCAACCCGACCCCCGGATGGGGAGGGGCGGGGGGAGGGGGCGGGGGGAGGGGGCGGGGGGGGGGGGCAGAGCTACCCCTCCAAAACAAATGCCCAGAGGAAAACAAAGATAGACTGACACATACACACACACAAGCGTCAGTTAGCACTAACCTGGAAGCCATTAGGAACGGTAGTGGAGTGCAGTGCAGAGGAACTCATTCATTCATGCATTGGGCAGTGGGGGGCGGGGGCGGGGAGCGGGGGCCCTGAGGACGTCGGAGGGCACTCACCTCCATGCCCACCCCGCAGCCCTGTTTCTAACCGGGGAGGGAGTGGGGGCGGGGTGCTCATAAGCTCGGGGAGCTGCCTTTCTCTGCTGTCTCGCACGGCTCTGGAGTTGTAAGCATGACCCTCCCCCTTTATTTTCTCCCCCTCCCTCCCGCCGCGGCTGTTACTTGGTGTGGTCGGTGTGGTCGCGCGGCTACAGAAGTCCCTCTCTCCCTCGCCCTTGCTCCCTTTCTCTCCCCGACTCCCTCACAGACAGCTGTTCTCCGGCCCCAGCACGCACGCGCACAGGCGCACACGCGCGCGCGCGCGCACACACACACGCACACGCACACACTCAGACACGCACCCCTCTCGCGCGCCGACACACGCGCGCACACGCACAAGCGCGCGCGCACACACCCTGCCGCCTGCCGCTTTACATAATGCAACTCTTTGGTGCGGTCAGCTTGCCAGCTCTCAATTATTTATGCCAGTTTGGAGGACAGAGCCGCCGGGCGCCCCGCGAGCATGATTTCCCCTCCATCCCCAAACCGGACCAAACGCCAGATGATGCTCCCAGGAGATCCTGTGCCCTTTGCTGCCACCAATTATTTCCCAGGTGTTGCCTATTAGGTCAACCTGTATCAAGGAGGTGACGCTGAATCAAAACACAGGCGCCTGGCTCAAAATAGAGCCTTGCCTCTTTCAAAGGATGACAGCTGCTCTCATGGCCCCAGCCTTGGGAATACAGGAGAGGAGGAAGGCAGCGCTGGAGACCAGACTCTATGCAAGAAAATGGCTGAGGGCCTCTTCAGGGTAGCCTCTCCCAGACTCCCAAGACAGCCGGGCTGATCCTCACAGACCAGGAAAATAACACTCAAGTAAAGCACTTGCAGTCATGACAAAGGAGGCTCATCTGAGTTTTTGAACTCCTAAGCTGCGCCTCTTAAAAAGGTTTTTTCTGTCCTCTCCATTCACTGAAACGCAGTGATTTCAGTGGTACCGCAAAAGCCCCCAGACAAGTGTTCTTTCAGTCGAGAGGCAGGCAGTCTAGTCAACAAGGGTAGTAATGAATATTTTGAAAGTCATCTACGGCCCGCAAGGCACTTTCCCTCACATTAATTTGCTTTCTACAACAATCATCTATATAGGCCTCATTATGACCACACCAAACGTAAGGATGCTGAGCCCTGGAAAGGTGGATGGTCCCGCGGCAAGAAAGGCTGAGCTGGGAATCATCACCAGACTAGAAATCCCATGACAATGAACTGCCTAACACCCCAGGCATGACCTTGAGCCTCTGGAACATCACCATCACCTTTTGACAGAGTAGCAAGGGAAGCCCAAACATGAGCCCAAACAAACAAATAACAAAAAGAATGATGGCGGTTAGCTCAGTGTTTCTCAAACCTTAATCCCCCAAGGATCTTGTTAAACCACAGATTCTAACGTCTACGGGAGGGCCCAAGAGTTGGCCTTTCTAACAGACGCTCAGGTGATGCCCATGTTGCCATTCCACAGGCCACACCTGGGGTAGCAAAGGGCTGGTTTATGCATTCTTGCTCTCTGGATATTCCTAAAGGACAGAGTTTTGTCTGTCTGCTGCAGCTACACAGGATAACCTGCTGAAGGTGAATAATAATTATAATCTATCGATGTCCCCCGTGTCCTGCTCACCAGACTCATGCTGGGAGCTAATACTTCTTGGGCATCTGTTGGCAAAAAGTCTCACTCTGGGACTGTCAAGCCTTACCTATCAGGCTCAGCCTGAAAGGCCTTTCCAGGATTGTTTCTGTCTGCAACCATCGATAGAAGAGTGCTTTCACTGTATCAAGAAGCACACAGGTTTGGGTATCTGGCCTCTACTTCGGTTACCCAGAGGAAGTTCCTTCGACTCCAAAGAAAGGTGTACAAGCAATACCCTAAGACACCAATTCTGCCCCAATTCTACCCACCAGTACCTGTCTGGCTCAAGTCCTGCCCCCTTCTCAAATACCTTCCTCACTCTGGACCTTCCAACTCCCTCCCCTCTTCTCTTACTCCTTAGAAAGAGCTTGCACTGTGCAGTTGAATCTGCATGCAAAGCTAAGCTTTGCTGCTTTCTGGCTCTCTGACCCTTGTGTAAATCCATCTACCCCCACCCCCACCCCCACCCCCACATTTCAGACTCAGCCTCTTTATCTGAAGAAGCCAATAGTATCTTTCCTCTCTGATACTGTTGAAAAAATGATGGACTAAAACAAAGGCATGGAACAGGAACCAAGAAAAGCTGGTATCTCCCCCACCCCTGCCCTTATAAACTAGAAGGAACTTAATTGGAGATTCTTTTGTTCACTCCATTAGTTTTCTCTTCCTAAGAAGGTTGTAGGCTACTTTTCTCATGTCCTTCCAACATGTAGGAGTTCTGGGCACAGCACAGGTACTCGGTAAATATCTTTGTACTGACTGTCCTGTCCTCTATTAACAGACTTAACAAAGGGGTTGGTGGAGTCAACCAGCCAGAGCCTTCGTCTTGGCTCACTTATCGCGTGACTTTGGACAAATCATACTAACTTTTCAGAGGCTTTCCTACTTCCATATAAAATGCACAAATTCGTCTTTCCTCTGAAACACCTCCACATCCCCCTATCGTGTTAGTATCTTCAACAGTTTAGATTAATAGCGGTGGGTTAAAAGGGCAGGCTGAGATCGGACCAAGCAGACTTCATATACTGGCTCTCTCAATTCCTAATTTTGTCACCTTTGAAAAAAGTTAGCCTCACTAAGCTTCAGACTTCTTAATCTTTAGTCAAAAAATAACAGAAACTCACTGGATTCTGCGAGGATTAAGTGAGGTAAATACATGTAACAAGCTTTTCACTTTATCGGACACAGAGTATCAGTCCAATGAATCAAAATACCATGATTATCAATATTGGTCAAAAACAACAGCTATTTAAGAAAGAAAGAAAAAAAGAAAGAACTTCTAGTGGTGAGACAGGTATTCATAAGCCTTCAACTGAGTCTGAGTCTGGACCTAAGAAAAATCTCAGTTCCATAAGCTGCAGGTTATGCCCCCTGCCATTGTCAGAATGTTCTTTGCGACTCCCCAACTAGACCTCACTGAATAGTAGGAAAGTTACAGAGCAAGCAAATCAGAGAATCTGGGTTGTATCTACTGTGTTATAAAATGTAAACCTTTTCTCCATGATTTGAAGCTCCTCACTTGAGCTACATAAAACCAAAATTAACCTGATAATAAACAGAAATAGAGTACTTTCTGCGTGTGATGCAACTTGCTAAGTCTCTGAAGTGAACGATCTCATCTAATCCTGCCAACAATGTTATGAAACAGGTACTTCTCACCCCCATTTTTTCCGATGGGTTAATAACTTAAGAGGTGGCAGGTTTGCTAACTTTCCTATAGCATATGGTTCATAAACAGTAGAACATGTATCTGAAACCCCGACTGCCTTACCCGAGTCCCACTTTTTTTTTTTTAATTTTTAATGTTTATTTAATTTTGAGAGAGAGAGAGAGACAGAGTGCAAGTGGGGGAGGGGCAGAGAGAGGGAGACACAGAACTGGAAGTAGGCTCCCGGCTCTGAGCTGTCAGCACAGAGCCCGACACGGGGCTTGAGCCGAAGCGGGATGCTTAACCGACTAAGCCACCCAGGCGCCCCCACCCGAGTCCCACTCTTAACCACTGCATCGTGCATGAAAAGAAGTGCTACTGACACATCATGGGGGGGGGGGGGGGCGGGGCAGGCAGGGGCCTTCTTGTGCTAAAGAGGGCTTACTAGATTTGCACTGCTTTCTCGTCGTCCCTGAAAGTCACAGCACAAACTCTGCAGAGGCCGCTGAGTCTAAGAGATCGAAGACCTGTGATCCGAAAGGAGCAAACCGGCTTTCTGCAGATGCAACCGACACCCCCAGACTCAACCTCCGCCTTTTAACAGCTGAGCTATTTGGCACCTAAATTCCCAAACTGCTTTTCTGTAAATGAATTTAGGAAATGGGAGGTAAAAGTAGGTATCTTTTTCTGAATTAAACCTTTCCCTTAGAGATATGGAAAGCTGACATTAGCTTCTATTTTTGAAGAGGCAAAGAGGTTTTCTGAGTCCTGTGCAATATCAAAAGCACTTTCCAAAGAGCACCCTGGAGGAATCGGGGGAAGAAAGAGAAGTTAAGGTGCACCTGCAAATCCAATCCGGTCCCACTCGACATAGTCCCGTTCAATCACATTCTATAGAAAGAAGGTTGGCGTGCACCTAGTATCTTGTTCACCTCAAGCACTTAGTAATTGTTGTTGACAAAAATGGGAGACAAAGGACAAGGTCCTATTCTGTCTTTGAACTCTACTCCCATCCCAATGAAAACAAAAGACTTTTTTAAGTAGTACTTTCATTTTAACGAAATCTGAATTTCTTGAATTACGGGGAATGATCGACTGAAGTGAACCCGATTACATTGCTACCACCATCATCCAAAATACAGGTGCTAATCTAGGAGATCCCTGAAGTGTTTGGTAAATCAAAGAAGGAAAAGGAATAGAGATAGGACATTTACTGAGAATCTACCATGTGCTAGGCACATATCTTATTTACTTATAAAACTTCTTTTTAATCTGATGAGAAAACTAAATATAGAAAACTATCCTGGCTCAGTTGGTTGAGTGTCAGACTTTGGCTCAGGTCATGATCTCACAGTTTGTGGGTTTGAGCCCCACACTGGGCTCTGTGCTGGCAGTGCAGAGCCTCCTTGGGATATTGTCTGTCTGTCTGTCTCTGTCTCTCTCTGTCTCTCTCTGTCTCTCTCTGTCTCTCTCAATCTCTCTCTCTCCTTGCCCCTCCCCTGCTCACATGCTCTCTCTCTCTCTCTCTGAAAATAAGTAAAACTTAGAAGAAAAAAAAAAGCCTATCCTTATCCAAGGTCACATACGTATTTCTAAAACCTATGTTTTCACCACACCATGCTACCTCCATAAACAAACACCTATGAAGTAAAAGGCACTTCAAAAGTTACCACACTTGGGGCACCTGAGTGGTTCAGTCAGTTAAGCGTCCGACTTCGGCTCCGGTCATGATCTTGTGGTTCGTGGGTTCGAGCCCCGCGTCAGGCTCTGTGCCGACAGCTCAGAGCCTGGAGCCTGCTTCAGATTGTATCTCCCTCTCTCTGCCCCTCTCCCGTTTGTGCTTTGTCTCTGTCTCTGTCTCTCAAGAATAAATAAATCTTAAAAAAAAATATATTTTTTTAAGTAACCGCACTTAACCAAAAGCAGTTACAATCATGATATTGCATTTAGCCCTTGAAATGACACTGCAAGTCAAGTCCCATTGCTCCTACTCAGGCCAGTTATCCATTTATTGCCCCTCAGGTCCAAATCCACCCTTCTTTGCCCTGACTCATGATGCTGGAGCTGTACCTGGTGAACACTCCGCTGGCCTAATAAGCCTCACTGGCACCCCTAGTGGGCACTTGTCTGTTTACCAGCCCCAGCCTGTGGCACCTCAACAACCTTCTGTGCCACACACTGGGCCACCCCCACACTGTCTCCAGTGAACGTGGATCTCCACCTTTGCATGGGGATCACCCTTGTAGGTGTTTTCCTTCGTTGGGTTCTCTGCCTCAATCCTAAAGGTGGTGGCTGCTCCCTACATCTGTTACTCTTACGTTCTTTAGAGCCTTCTGTTTACCTGTTAATGATTCTCAACGTTGTATCATCCCTGTTCAACTCACGGCTGTGCTGTCTCCTGACAGAAGGCTCACTGATACACTGCCACAGCAATGAGCGAAAAGAAGCACCGTCCCTGCCCTCAAGTGATGCAGTGATAATGGCTAAAAGTACCTAAGAGCATTCTATGAGCCAGACGGAGATTTTGTGGATTTAGAATGTGTTCCTTCATTTCCTCTTCCCATCGACCCTACTTTACAGGGAGATAACTCAGAGTTTAAATAATTTCCTCAGGTCACAGAGACAGTGGACCGAGAAGCCAGGATAGGTCTCTCAGCACTCTTGACTCCACAGTCATCCACGCTGAAATGCTGCCTCCATCAACTGGCTGCAAAGAGCGACAAAGGGCCAAGGCAGTGCGAATGGGACGTATAAACACATCAATCTTTCACAAAGATGGGACAGAAGAAGGAAGAAGTTAAATTGTTAGCCAGAGAGGTCCACATATACCCGAAGAAATCAAAATACGACAAGGGGCCACCATGAAGGGTCTTTCAAGTTGGTCTCTGTAGTGCACAAGAGCTGGGGTACCCTGGTCGACAGATGCTCCAAAGACCCCACTAAACAACTCGTTCCAGATTTAACGCTCAGGATATTGCCCACGTGTTATGAACCACGCATGCAAGAGGACTGACAATCGGCACGCTTCCGCCCTGCCCTGAGTTCCCCCAGCTCAGACTTTAAGCCACGGAAGCTGGGTCGGGGGTGTCCGAAAGGGTATATTGATTGCCTGTGACCCAGCTGTAACCCAAGACATCGCATTAATACTGCATCTCTCACATGAGGAGCGGAGATGTCTATGTAATTAAAACCTGAAGCAAGACATGGGGGAAGGCGCTGAGGGTGCGGGCAGCTCTAACACGGCTCTGCTCTCGCTCTGTGGAGAGCCTGTGCCCCCACTGAGCCAGTGCCCAGTCTTTAGTGGCTATAAAAGCCACATAGGCTCTGGGCAGTCAGATAAGAAGACCTAGCCCCTAGCCCACTGGGAACAGAACTTTCAGGGCTTAGGGCTCCTTCTGTATATAAGTCAAAGAAAGCCCCATTCGCCATGCCCGCCAACCCCCTCCTCCCAATTTTCTCCTAATCCTACACAAACAGAAGAATTAGCTTTTCTGAGTATCACCTTTTTCTTTTCCAAATGTTCCCAACCATCCATTCTAGATTTTCAGCCGGGATCAATTGTACATCCACCGAGTGGTCTATGCAGGTGGTTCCCAAACTTTGCCACACTTCAGAATCACCTAGAACGTTTTTACACATTCCCAGTGCACAGGCGCACCTCCTACCAATTACATCAGAATGTCTGGGGATGTTTTTAAAGATCTCCAGGTGACTGCAAATGCGGCAAAAATTTAGATACCACTGGTCTGTATGACTTCAACCTTAATTCTCTAGTAATGTAATATAGAAATTATTTCTGGGGCGCTTGGGTGGTTCAGCTGGTTAAGCATCCACCTCTTGATTTCCGCTCAGGTCATGATCTCACAGTTCGTAGGATCGAGCCCTGTATCAGGCTCCACAGAGCCTGCTTGGGATGTTCTCTCCTTCTCTCTCTGCCCCTTCCCCGCTCAACATAAATAAATAAACTTTCAAAATATACAGGGAAATTACTTCTGAAAGTATAGTCTAATAACCTGAATTCCCTAGAAATCAATTATTTTAATCTAAGACATTTTTCCTCTCTTTTAATGATTTTCCAACTAATAATCAGAACTGATACTCATTGAGAACTACATGCCAGGTCTTGTTCTAGGCACATTATGAAGGTTACATTGGGTTATATCTCAGTTAATCTTATTATTCCAATTTCACAGAAGAGAATTTGACCAATTTCACAGAAGACAAAAAAGATTATGAGCACATCTGTAAGTGTATTCAGTACCCCTGAGATGTCTCTCATCGAGAACTAGAGACTTAAGCAAGTTTTAAGAAAGTCAAAATTGCCCTCTGTTCTTTTCTCTGATATTTGGGTTTTAATTCCACCCAGTTACATTTGCTCTATTCTTCTGGTTTTGAAAATCGCTCTTTTTAAAAGACAGGATGGGGGTGGCTGGGTGGCTGAACCGGTTAAGCATCCAGCTTCCGCTCAGGTCATGATCTGGCAGTCTGTGAGTTCGAGCCCTGCATTGGGCTCTGTGCTGACAGCTTAGAGCCTGGAGCCTGCTTCGTATTCTGTGTCTCCCTCTCTTTCTGCCCCTCCCCCACTCACACAGTCACTGTCTCTCTGTCTCTCAAAAATAAATGAAACATCAAAAAAAAATTTAAAAAAAAGAGAGAGAGGACAAGTTTGGGTAAGTCTGGTGATATTCTTCAATGCAGTGAAAATTTCTCCTCCTAGATTTACAGAATCCGGGCAGGTGCTCAGTGGCCACAGCAAGAATCTATACAAGGTGGCCGGCATCAGACTGTTCTGTCCCCCACCCCCGCTGAGAAAGCACATGATCGGAACACCACACCTTGTGGGCGGAAAGTTCCAGGCAACTAACTGGAGTTGATTCCCGAAGAGGAAAAAAATGGAATTGGGGATAAATGAAATCATATCTGATCATGACTCTGTGGGAAGCAGGTAGGGGCAGGAATCGACGCGGGGTCCAGAAGCCACAGAGACATCGAAGAAGAAAGGGCGAAGAGGTATCAGGTGGGACTGGAGTCCGAAGGGCCAAAGGGAAGGTCACCTAACAGAAAAAAGCAAGTTGTCCTCTTTCCAGGCAATTATAACTGCTCGAGCAAGAAGGTCCTGAACAAGAGACTGCGAGGAGGGTGGCCACAAGCAAGGCTGGAGCCCTTTAAGACATGGGCAAAGAGCTCATCTAATTACTTAACTATGCAAATTAAGTAGTTTTAAGTTTAACTTAGCCCTCAATCCCCGGGTTAACACAGGTGAGCATGGAAGAGGATTAAACAATGACACAGACCACTCAGTCCAGTGTTCTTTCCGCCACCCAGTCACCGAGTTCTGGATATGGTCTGCCACCAGCTACCCTCAGACCCTCCACCGTGACCCTCTCTGTCAAAGGGAGATAGCACCTGTTGTACAAAAGGGCGACTGGGAGAAAGAGAAGATGTAAGTAAGGTCAAGTGCAAGTCCCTGGGTCCGAGACACATGCAGGAATATTATCATGTAGTGGTAATTCTGCCTCCCAGAAACAGGCATTCGCTTTCCCAGCTCCGAACTGCCCTTGACCAAAGAGAACAGCCTCACCGAAGAATAATGCCTTCTCCGTAAAGACAGACCACACCTAATGGACAATCCCTCCCCAAAAGGTCATGAAATCCTGCTCCTTTGCCTCAATTTGGGATAACTCTGAGAGGCCACTCCAGAGCCAGAGCTTTTCACGGAACTGGTCAAAGCCTCCTGCAAGTTCGTTAAAGTTTAACTTCTTCCTCTGTCCAATTCTGATTCGGTCACTTACTTACAGGTCTATTCCCAAGAGCCATTTCCCAATAAAGCTCCTGCAAGGCAAATTTGTCTGAGTCCTTTCCAGAGTCTCTTTCCAACCTAAGACATACCCCAATTACCATGAAGGAATGTGTGCGAACAGGGAGGTGCTGAGAGACGCACTGCTCAAGTGTAAGGAAATGGCCAAATCTCAAGACTCAGGAATTCAGTACAAGTCTGGGATGTCTAGAGAGTTCTGGCCCCCCCCCCCACCCCAGGACAGGCAGATAACCATGGTAGGCCTTCTACCTCTGTCCACTACAGGATATTAGGGGAGACTAATCACCTCTCTGCAGAGGTAACTGACCTCTCTTTAATCCTGGATTAAGGTCTTTAAGAGGGAAACCTGCTTGCCGGTGCCCCAGTTAAGATGTTGACATGTACTTAAGAAGAGAACGTGAGTCCCTCCTGCCACTGGCCAAAGGCTTGGGCAACATGACCATCCCTCCATCTCCCTCCACCCCCTACCCACTGTCCGTTTAGCTTAAAGAACCAGGAAGCTTGGGTGGCTAATGGAGCGGACATCATGAAAATCGCATTGCTAGGCACAACACTGGGTGCTAGCGAGAAAGACAGGAAGAGTGCTACGTTAGGGCAGAAGGGGGTGGGGGGATCATGATGAGTTAAGAAGAAATCCTAGTCAAAGCAATGACTGCCCCCAGGTGGGAGGTCTTTGGGCCATGCTGGAGACGCTGCTGTTGCCTCCCGTTCGCTATGCACGCCCATGTGTCTTAGAAGCTTGGTTGGCCGGTGGGGCCAGGCAAGACCGAAAAAGCAGGTGGCAAGCAAAGCCCCGCAGCTCAGTTTTCAAGCATTGTGACCTAGCTCCTCCTAGAAATCAACCCTGAGTCTCCAGGAAGTCACTAAAAGGGCATTGGGAGAATTTCCATAATCTCTCTTGCCATGGGGTGGCACACAAGTATGGACTCCATTTTCCCCATACATGTCCAGCTGTGGCAGTCAGCCTGCTCAGTCACCCTCCCCAAAGGGTCTCGCTGGGCTGCTAATGCTATTGCTCCCAAGATGGGCCCCCCTCCGAGGCAGGGACCCAATATACACTTGATTCTAGATGAGGGCAATGCAGGCTAATGCAGGAGTGACTGACATATGGCAATCCCAAACTCGTGTTATAAAAGCGTCCACCTTCAGGAGGCTAGGCACCTAGAGGACTCTGGCGTGTGACCCTGGATGGGCCTCTGGGCCTCAGTTTCCCCATCTGGTATATGAAGGCGTTGGGTCTAGATGCCCCCCTCATTCTTCACCTCTCACATGTCAAAGTGCTAATTAAGAACAAAAAGATGAGCTCTGTGACCACGGCAGCGGGGGGGGGGGGGGGGGGGGGGGGGGGGGGGAGGGGGGAGGGCAGAGCAGGAAAAGGCACTAATGCTGATCTATTAAAGCAGATAGGGCCAGTGACCCAAGCCATGAGTTTCTGGGTCCTAGTCTCTTTCTACTTTCCCCCTTTTGGCCACATCACCGCCTTGAACTAACTGCCTCTCCTCTTCCTACCTCTGCACCTCCAGCCTCTCCAGAGAAGAGCTAAAAAATGCTGTGCTGAGCAGCTGGCAGGTTCTCTCTCCAAACTCCAAGCCAATCCTCATTAGAGAGTTTCGGCACTGCCTGACCAGTCAACACCTCGTGGGGGGGGGTGGGGGGGAACAGGTAGGGGCAGAAGAGATGCGAGTAAGGAGGCAGGCTGGTGACACTTACCCGCATATGCTAGGACATCCTGGCAGTACAACACCCTCCAACCAAATTAAATCTCACCACAACCAAATTCCCTTCTCACAGTCCACACAGTGTTGACCCTTCAGCCGCGCGCCCCGGACATGAGGCTGCCTAAAGCAGGGGGCGGGGGTGGAGAATAAGCCACTGGCCTGCTGGCAAGGACCTTTCTTCTCCAAAGCTTGAAGGAGTGTGGAAGGCTGGTTACTGGTGGGCAAAGACCAAAGCTCGGCACGGACCCAAACTACAAGGTGGCTTTGAGAATAATTAAAATAAATTCGCGGGGGCGCCTGGATGGCTCAGTCGGTTCAAGCGTCCAACTTCAGCTCAGGTCGTGATCTCACGGCTCGTGAGTTCAAGCCCCACAGCTCGGAGCCGGGAGCCTACTTCGGATTCTGTTTCTGTCTCTCTCTGCCCCTCCCCCCCGAACGTGCACACTCTGTCTCAAATATAAATAAACGTCAAAAAAATAAACGTGGGCCTCATGTGGGCCTCACCGACAGAAGCAAGTGGAAGAGGTAATCAACTTCCCACAAATAATACTGGTAGGAGTGTACCTAGAAATACTGCCACACTTTACAAGGTCTACTGGTCAGACAAGATAAATAAGACAGCGTGGGTCTGCCCTACACAAAACTG
Organism: Panthera tigris; assembly: GCF_018350195.1. Classification (NCBI taxonomy): domain Eukaryota; kingdom Metazoa; phylum Chordata; class Mammalia; order Carnivora; family Felidae; genus Panthera; species Panthera tigris. The sequence continues at coordinate 20,498,074 of NC_056669.1, read as the reverse complement.
CAGAGTAATTAGATATTTAGACTGTAGGACAGATGCCTCAGAGCAAGCAGGGCATCCCCTATTTGAAAAGAAGGAGGGAAGAAAGAAAGCCAATGGAGGAGCCTTATTTTTTTGTTTCTCCAAAGGGATGTTACCGGGTGGCATAACTGGGTTTGGAATACGAGGGGATATCCTAAGAGTTGTGGCAGCCACACATTGTAAGAGGCCGGCTCACAGAGGGTGAGTTCCTAGTCAAGTTGCTGGTTTCACATCCCCATCTCCTCCAGGAGGGTCCAGATGACCTTCCCAAACCTCCCGACTCATCCGCAGTCAGCATCTGTGGCAAAGCAGGCCCGAGTAGTAGATGATGTCCAGTGAGGCTCCAGCGTGTCAAAGAGCACACGGTCTTCCACTTTTTGTAGGGAAAACCACTGGGGATCTCCATCTGTTTCAATTCTGTACGTTCTTCTTCCCCAGACGGAGAGGTACGGTCTTCCTCTACTGTTAGGAGCCAAAAATAACATCCACAGCCTCTACCCAGCCCCAGCGTAGAAAGGCCTTTTGATCTCACTCAGCTCAGATCCTCACCCAAAGCAGTGATCTCCCCTGCAGCTCCTCTGAAGAGAAGGAAGGGGGGGGGGGGGGGGAAATGGAACTTTTCCATTGGCTTCCAAAATGATGAATCAATATTCTTAAGTGATAGGGCAGGTGGCCAAATCCTTCTCCTGGGGGAGGCTGACAAAATTAGTCTCTCCATCCACTGAGGTCCTGCTCCTGCACATCACTGTGGGTCTCTGAGCCACCAAAGGTATCAAAACCACCTCCCCCCCCCCCCCCCCCGAACACAAATGGTCCTGTGAAGCTTCCTGGAAATCTTGTAAAATATGCTCCAGTAGGAGTGAGTGGATGCTAGGAAAACTCTGCCCACTGCTGCGTTCCCTGTATGCTGACATTTGCAATCAAGATGGAAAACATCCACGAGACGTGCCCCGGAGGACTGGCTTGTTTTCTTCTAAATAGTCTAGCATTTGACTCCCCCAAAACCCTTGTATCAGGATCTATAAAATACCACTGCCTGGGTGTATGGCATCAGAACCCTCTAGTCTCCCCACGGCCTTTTGTCCGGCCTTGATGATTTCACAGCACACCCTGGGGCGGGAGTGGGGGCCAGGTAGGGGCCAAGTAGAAGTAGAAGAGCCCAGTCCTCCCAGGCTGGGTGTCTCTCCCCCGGCCTCGACCTCACGCCATGTCCACAAGCAGCCGGAGAAATCTGACTCCTGAGTGCAAAGAGAAATGACAGAGCACGGGAAGAAAACGAAGCCCTGAGCTGGATACTTAACGTGGAAAACTCGAGTCCAACAGGATCATTTCCAGAAAAGTAACGGTTTTGCAAAACCAAAAAGTTATAATAAAAACTTGTTTGCATGCTCAACCCTAGTGCCTATTTTGGCTCAGTGGTGCCCCTGAGGGTGGCGCCTCCCATGTACCCTTGGTTACACACCACCCCACCCCACCCCACCCCTGCTGAGCCCACCACGGACACTTCTGTCCATTCTCCTTCCTTGAGGTCAGGAAAGCTGTGCAGACGGTTCGATTTAACTCAGGGGACCGAGTTGGGTGTGGACAGTAATTATAATACCTTGTATTTATGTCTAGCTATTTCTGGCCTGAGTTTGTTTTCCCATCCTTCAATTCCCTCTGAAGAGGTCAGTCAGCCTTATAGATGTGGCCTCTGGCCCTTCTTGTGATAGCATTCCAATGCTTATCCACATCACCTCTCCTAGAGGTGGAAGCCAGGCAGGGATTTCTCTCCTTACTCTATAGGGCAGGGCAATGGTAGGCCGGCCTTTTCACAGCGAGTCACGGAGATACACCTGAGAACTGCCAGTCATTTACTGAAGCCTACAAGGCCAGCTTAGCCAGGGGACTTTGCCACTAAAAGACTATTCAAATCATGATCTCTGACCTGGATGATCAGCTTATAGAAAGAAAGAAAGAAAGAAAGAAAGAAAGAAAGAAAGAAAGAAAGAAAGAAAGAAAGAAAGAAAGAAAGAAAGAAAGAAAGAAAGAAAGAAGAAAGGAAGGAAGGAAGAAAGAAAGAAAGGAAGAAAAGAAGGGAGGAGGAAAGAAAGAGAGAGAGAAAGAAAGAAAGACAAAAAAAAGATTTCACCAAAAACGTATATGGTGCTACTGATGTGTTAATTCTATTGTAAGAACTCTATAAACATCAACTCTGTTAATTCTCATAATCACCCTACGCAGCACATACTAGATTATCCCTATATTCCAGGTTAGAAAACTGAGTCACAAGAGAGGTTGAGGAACTTACCCAAGATCATAGAGATAGTAGCTGGTGGGGCCAGGATTCAAACCCAGTGCACCAGCTCCAGGGTATCTGCTCTTAACCACTAAAGAGAGGCTCCCTTGCTCAAATTCATGAGCCCCACCCAGACAGTCTGATTCCACATGTCCCCACATGATTCAGATGGCCAGCCAGGTGTCCAAAGTACTGAGTTAGTGGTTCTCAAGCTATGGTGTGCTTGTTGCTATTCAGATTCTGGGGCCCCGGAGGTTCTAGAACCGGAACCTAGAACGTACAGTTTTAACAAGCACCTAAGGTGGTTCCAGCGATGGCGGTTCACAAAAGGCACTTTGTAGAAAACCAGTCCTGTTGCTTCACCTGGACAAGTAAACAACTCATGGGGCACCTCACTGCAGCCTGCAGAGACCATTCATTCTCCACTAGAGCGGCTGCCCTGGGGGAGGGGGAGCCGGAGGCTGTGTGAGGGCTAGTCTGTTCTTTAGCCTTGGTGACTGAGGCTGCCTTCTGACTGCGGAGGAGGAGGGGAGGGTGGGTGACTGAAGACAGCTCACCGTCCCTCCACACTTGACAGGCTGCACATCAGAGGGGGACACGCGGTTGGTAACGGGAAAAGAAAAAAAGACTGGGCGGTCTGGGCCCCCATCTTCCACTGCCAGAACAATGGCCTCTTCAAATCCCTGGCATCTGAACTGGCAGCCGGCCACCAGGAAAGAAAAGAGCTCGCTGTCCCTTTAAGGACGCCCTCTCTCCGCAAAGGTCAGAAATGCCAGCTCAGCCTGCCCAGCGGCTGCCGTTTTGCCACTTTGGTGCCCCGGGGCCCTGGGCCGTGCTCCCCCCTCCAGCTGGTTCTCTGGGCACCTGCTGTCTTCTGAAAAAGGCAGAGCACCTGGGGGGACAGCTGCCGCTCTAAATGAGGTTCAGCGATCCATCCGGCAGGAACTGCTGATGTGCAGGGAACCCAAGACCTCATTTGCCTCTCAAAATCATCCCCCCCCCCCCAGGAGAGTCAGCCCCAAGAAAGTGGAGCTTGGGGGCCAAGGTCAGAAAGATGACTACAGGAGGGGGGATGGGGTCAAAAAGAAAACTGACCGAGGAATGGATGCTCCAAGAGAAACATGGTATTTCGTCCAGAAGAGCAAAAGCTGATGAATGAAAGATCCAGAAATCACAAAGAGATGGGGGTAGAGGGTGGAGGTTGGGAGGAAAGGGCGAGGTGTGGGGTGGTGGCAGGCAATGCAGGGGAGGGGTGGGGCAAGGGCTCTCCTCCCACAGGGTTCAACTGCTACCACTTTATGTAATCCGGGCAGCTTCCCTAACTTCCCTGAGCCCCAGTTTCTCTGTAATTTGGCGTTTACTGAACAGCAAATAAATACCAGAAACTAATAATGGCTGCTATATTAGGGTACTAGCCACTCCACGTGGGTCTCCCAGGCAGCTCAGATGGTCAGACTATGTGCTCAAGAAGCCTGAATCCTAGACCACACCACCGGTTCGAAGTCATCTTGCAAATATGTGCCATGAGGAAAAGGGGCACTCATTTAGCAAATGGCATGGGTTGGTGCAAACCAGGATTCTCCTGGAAAAACAGCTCAAAATTAGTCATCTATTCGTAATATAAAGCAGGGGTCGGAAACTTTTTCTGTAAAGGGCCAGATAGCAAATATATTGGGCTTTGCAGACCACAGAGTCTGCCATCAGCACTGAACTCTTCTTTCCGTAGGGTTAAAACAGCCATGGACAACATGGAAAGGAAAGAACGTGGCTGTGTCCCAATAAAACTTTATTTACAAGAAGAGGAGGCAGGCTGACGGAGGGCTTTCGTGGAAGAAAGGGTGAAATCCTTACGGGATTTATTCCTTAAGGAATAAAAGATATGGAGGCAGAAACCTATTTCTTGCTCTTCTACGCTGGGATTGTATTGTACCCACTAATTTGATTTCCAAGAAAAGCTTCCGGCCAACACCAGCCAACTGCAATGACTCATGCGGGATCCTTCAGCATCTAGGTCCAGAGTTTGCTTAGCATCTCTTTGCCCTTCAAAGCCCTCTTTTTCTTGTTCTTCTGGACTTCTATTCCTTGAGATTGGAAGCTCAGAAGAGGCAGGGTCTCCTTCCTCGGCAAGGTTAGCGGGGTACTGACCAAATGGCCCACCCTTCGAGGTGTCCTCCTCGGCATCCCTCACCGCGAAAACGTCCACCGCCCGCCCAGCTTCCCAGGCTGCGGCGGGCCGGGGTCCTTCACGTCTGTCCATCTTCCTTAATGGCTATGCATCTCAGTGCTATGCCTATTTTCACTCATTCAGGGGAATGTCTACTGTATGGTGAGTAAACCTTAGAAAAGGCCAACTTCACCTCCGTCTTGAGTGGAGCTGGAAAAAGGCTGATACGGTGCGTCCTCTCAGAGGGCCACCCTCCTGTTCCTTGTGTTCCGTTCCCACTCCCTGGAGTCTTTCTACCCCAGAGCCCAAGCACTTCAAGAATAACTTTCCTCAACTGTACGAACAACGTTTGTCATGACAATTTCTAACTGGCACTAAAAGCAGGGAGCATAAAAAAAGCTGAGAAATGAGGAAACAGATCAAAAGCAAAGGAGGTGGGAAAAAAAAAGCAAAAAAAAAAAAAAAATCACTACTTCAAATTAAAAAAAAAAAAATACTGTTTGCTTACATCATTCTATCTGCATAAAATGACCTCACTCCATGAATCCCTCCTATGCGGCCCCAACCTTCCTTCAAAAGCTCTGCTCTCAATGCACCTTCCCCAGGGCGACTTCCCTGATGAACTCCCCCATATCTCTACAGCATCCCCTGGAATTCTCCAGTGTGGTTCACTGTTGCTTATGTACCTAATGCATGGTGTATGTCAGCCTACGGGTCCTAACCCTTATAATGCCACCTGCTCAAAACCCACATGATAAATTTTCCTTCTTCCACATGTAATTGGCCAGTGCTCTCCTGAGACTGTTGCTTTGGCCAAGGCTCTGCTTCCATGGAACAGCTCCTGCTATCTCACGTTATCGTCAGTGACCTGTTACCACTGTTCACACCACCATTCCTTCCTTCATTCATTCGGTCATTCGTGCGTTCAATAAAACACACGTGGAATATTCACGTGCCAAGCAGTATCCCATAGATTGTCGTTCATCTCATGTGCAAATTCATTTAATCCTCAGGCCAGACTATTATTAACACGTAACTGGCACACAACAACAGAGGTGATTTCAGAAGGAATTATGGTAAATGCGGGCACCTGCTGGGAAATGGTAGACTGTCGTACTCTGGAAAAGAAGTGCTCGTCTACCTGGTGCTCTGATGCCAGGAAAATGGACGGGACCTATCACAGTCCCCTCTAGGCCTGTGCTGTGTAATTTAATCACCCGGGTTTTATAAAAGTAGATGCAATTATATGTCAAAATGAACCGATGCATTAAACTTAAAAAACCAAATCCCAGAAGGACTCAAAGAAAGCAAAAGTGAATGTGTATACGGTACTGGTTTGGGAGGAACTTTCTGTGAATAATGCCAAACACAGAAACCATAGAGGACAAGAGTGATTAATTAACTGGATCACAAACAAATACACTTCTATGTGCCGAAAACAGCCTGAAGTTAAGACACACCGCCCAGGGAAAATACTTATTACATGTATGACCTAAGGGTGAATATCCTTATTCCAGTCGAGTCCTGAGAGATGAAAAAGACAAACACCTCAACAAGGAGGTGGGCAGAGAACAAAAAGGTATTTCACAGGAGAAATATACATGGGTAATAAGGAAATTAAAAGCATGTCACCAAGGATCAAAGAAAGAGACGCAAATGAATGCAACTCTAAGATATCACTTGTGGATTATCAGATTGGCAAAGACTAAAAAGAATGGTAATGCCGAGGCACGCAAGGACAAGGGGAAGGAACAAACACTCATAACTTGCTGGCGGGTGTGTAAATTGGAACGACCTTTCCGAAGGGCAACTTGGCACTCTGTATTAAAGCTGCTGACCTAGGGGCGCCCCGGCTGGCGCAGTGGGTAGAGCATGCGAGTCTTGATCTCAGGGTTGTGACTTAAGCTCCACAGTGAGTGTAGAGATTACTTAAAAATAAAAACGGAAAAAAAAAAAAAAAAAAAAAGCTGTTGACCTAGAAATCTGGCTTCTAAGGTATTTACCTGAAGAATGTTAGTATGACATTATTTTTAATCTTGAGGAATAAGAAATAACCTAAGTGTCAAACAGGAGGAGAATAGACAAGTACTTGCATATTTGCAATACTGCCCCTTAAACGTAATTATGTAAGTCAATATTTATTATTATAGAGAGATCAGATGCTGTTAATTAAAGGATTCCAGAACAGTGTATAGAACGAGTTATAAGTTTCCCCTATGTTTATCTATGTATAGTATACATAGAAGAAATAGCTCAAAGGATAAAAACCAAAATATTAACAGTGATTATCACTGAGGGGTGGTATTATGATGGACTTCTTTTTGACTTTGTATTTTCTAATGTTTCCACCAACATTAGAATACACAGAGGCAATGGGTGATGCAAAAAAACCATAAATATTCAAACAAGTTAAAACTACTGATAATCTTTTTCTGGAAAAAAGCTCTTTACTTCTGATTTTTGGAAGAGAGAAAATATGTAAAAGAACTCTGAAAAGCAGAAAGGACTATACAAATCCAAGAGGGCCATCAATTATCCAGCAAATCTGTTCTGGGCACCAACTATGTGTAAAGCCTTGTAGAGAGCACCAGAAGATAAAACAAAATTTGGAATGACTCTCTCGTTTCGGAAAAGATTTAATATGTTATAAAAGACAGAATGATGCTTTGATCCAAGACTGAAATGATGGGGATCCAACTGAAGTGCACAGAGAATGGGAAAGGACGAATTAATTCCTAACTGGAGATGAGATAAACCTGGGGTGGACTTCCTCAAGGTGAGAATGAAGACAAGTCTGAAAGAGAAATGGGATTTCTACAGCCAAAGACCGGAGAACCATAAGCAAAGGGGTAACATAACCCAAGACTGCAGTGATAGGACACAGTACGTGGGCGACACGCCCCTCGCTAAGGAAAGGAGTGTCGGGATGGTGGGGACAGTAGAGCCCCGTGGAAGTGTGGAGTGACGACGAGGCTGGACAGTCACCATGGAGCCAGAATGGGGAAGGCCTGAAGTGCCATGCCCCAGTGTCCGCTGTATTTTGTAGGTTCCTAGGGGCCAAGTTCAGTTTTAGGGGTTGGAAATCTGACCTGTATGATAGATGAATCATTAATGGACCTCAAGAGTTCCAGGAAGAGATGAGGTTATTCAGCCATAAAAGGGGGAAGAAGTGCTGATACATGCTATGACTTAAACGAATCTTGAAAACATTACACTAAGTGAAAGAAGCCAGTTCATGATTCCATTCATGAAAAGTCCAGAACGGGGGACTCTACAGAGACAGGAAATAGATTAGTAGTTTCCGGGTTGTGAGGGTTGGGATGGGGGGGTGGTGGTTACCTGCTAAAATGTACGGACGGGGTTTCTTTCCGAGGTGATGAAAATGTCCTCAAATTACCCGTCGTCTTGTTGCACATATCGTGAATATACTAAAATCCACTGAATTGTACACTTTAAATGAGTTGTGTGGTATGTGTATCATATCTCAAGAAAGCTTTTAAAAAAAGAAGAAGAATAAAAAGCGATCAGCCAGGTGGCTACTGCAATAGGCCAAGCAAGGAATGGAAGGTTGGTTATGAATTAGGACAGTGACAGTAAGTCATGGGAAAGGACAGAGGACAAACCAGAGAGGCTGCAAAGAGAACTAACTATGTGGAGAATGAGGAAGAACAAAGGAAAAAATAGCTCTGAAGCTTCCAACGTGAATGATTAGGGCAAGAGGATGTGAAGAGAAGGCTGGCTGGGAGATTATCATAAATATGCTTTCTGCGCAGCCAGGGGCTTGGCCCCTGCAGGCAGCGAGGAAGCAGAGAGAGAGAGGTGAGGGCCTGGAGTTCCCAGCCCTTCTCCTGGCAGTGGTGGTGAGAGACGTCTTTTTTGACTGGTGACAAGTACCAATTCCGTTTAGCAGGAGGGATCAGCTCAAAAGTGGTCCTAACTTAGGCTTGGAAATCTACTCGGGGGAAGGTGCACAGAGAAAGAAGGTCAGGACGGCAGTAAACAAGAAAAACCAATTGTACAGCTGCACACACAATAGTGTCAGCATTTAACAGAGCGGAGTACTGCTCTAGGTCCAGAGTTTTGTAAAAAGGAGTACCATCACGGCTTCCATAAACGTAATGGCTCATACAAAGACGGCTCAAGAGGTGAATGGCAGCGGTTAGCTCCTCTTACCAGTGCGCCTCCCAGGAATACAGATTTACTCCACTTGTTTATATCAAAGAAGAAGACAAGAGCACGAAGTAGAAACGCTTGGTTCACGGAATCAGAGATTTAAAAAAAAAAAAAAAAAAAAGCCGTTTGAGGGCCGCCTGGGTGCCTCAGTCGGTTAAGCGTCCGACTCTTGATTTTGGCTCAGGCCGTTATCTCACAGTCTCATGAGTTTGAGCCCGACGTGGGGCTCTGTGCTGACAGCACAGAATCTGCTTGGGATTCTCCCCCTCTCTCTGCCTCTCCCCTGCTTGCGCTCTGTCTCTCTCAAGATAAATAAACTTAAAAAACAAAAAAGGCACTTGAACAAGCAAGGGTCAACAGAGACTCCATAAATAAGAGTATGCTTTAGACTCAAAAGATGGCTAAAAAATAATAATCATCACATGCACAGCAGATCACCTCCAAAAGCCCAGTGGTGACAGTTCCCAAAATTTGCATCCTGGGGCTTGTGGAGTTGAGCCTCTGGGAAACAAAGGCGTTTTGCATGTCATCATGCCACCGGATATAAACTCCGACCATTCAGTAAGGCATAAAGAGTTGAGGTCGCTGCAGGGAAGCTATTATGAAACAGTGAGGCTCCCAGTCTCAGGAGAATGGGTCCAAAAAAAGATCTTAACTGGAAGATAAATCTATTTGCACTCCAGCAGGAGAGGGATCTGAGTCCCTCTGTGGAATTTTCCTACAATATGCAGCACTGGGAGTCCGGGTCTGGCTCCCCACTACTTTAGTCAAGCCCCCCACCCCTCCGCCCCAAGGCAAGGACTGGTTGCTCCTGGTCTTTGTGTTTCTACCACGAGCCCAGTGGGCACTCCAGAAATGTTCAAGTAAACAAACGAATAAATGATTAAGAAGAGGACGGCAAGAATCCAGTGGGAACTTGAGACTATTAAAGGGTCCTGTACTCCAGAGAACCTTAGCCTGAAGTCCATGGGCATCCAGAAGAGAGAAAATCTGCTGTTCTAATCTCAACTATCATCTTAGAGATGTGGGCGCTGGTGCCTTGACGAAGAAGGTCACACGCTCAGTGAGTGGCAGAACATATCCTAGCCTCCAGTTAAGTGACCAAGTGACCATACCCGGAGGGGGCAGCAGACAGAAGAGTTCCAGCAGCGAGACTGAAATACATGATTTGGGAGGCTGTTAACTTCAAAGAAGGAGTAAAACTGACTGAAAGTAAAACTTTCCTGGCTGTTCCAGGAAAGATCATGATCAGAGTTCTCTGTATCCATCCAGGGCGTGAGAGACAACTGTGGATGTTAAGTATGTGGAGAGCCAGGTTATGACCATGCTCTCTTTTTCCACAATGTCAAACGTAAGACAATGAAAATTTTAACAGCAGCTTAACCTTTATAAGGTTACAATGGGCCAGGCCTCCCCCTGAGTACATGCTCAGGAATTATCTTCCCAAAGCCCTCCAAGGTCAGGTGGGATTAGCTCCATTTTATAGATGAGAAAAATCAAGGCTTGACAGAGTAGGTAACTTGCCCAGAATCACCCAACCAGAAAGGAACAGAACCACCTACGCCTGTCCCTTAGGGTCCCCCACAGAGCTAAAGGGAGGGAGCCCTGTGCTAGGGGCAGCCATTCGAGTCCAGAGTCCGTCAGAACAAAGAGGCACTGCCTGAGAAGTGTAACATACCCGTAACATACCCGCTAGGGGAGGGGGGGCGGGGCAAGAGTACTCGGCCCAGGTGCAGGTGAGCAGGTACATAGTCAGTGCTCAGTCCCCAAGACCTGCATTTTCTGGGGCTTATCCTCCCAGCCTTTGAATATTTTCACAAATCTTACACAACAAACAAACAAACTGAATGGCTTTCAAATATTTAGGCATTGTTATAATGCTTAACTGGATGACGAACAATGTTTAATTTTTCTCCTTTAAGTTGAACAGCTATACATTATATACTTTCTTTTGGATGCATGATACGTTCTACAAATTAAAAACAAAAAACAAAAGACAATTTTTTTTTTTTTAAATAAACCCTGACGCAGCCCCAAAGTGAAGCCACCAGATCAGCAATGACAAGGGTCATGGTTCAGCACAAAAGTGAACACTTTGCAAAACTGTTCTACTATATGATCGCCTGATACAAATGACACCACTCCCCAGAAAGACCACCACACCTCCGCACCAAACCCTTCCTAAATTGTTAAGTTTAAAGCTCTAAACTTTGGGGGCACCTGGGTGGCTCAGTCAGCTAAGTGTCTGACTCTTGATTTCAGCTCAGCTCATGATCTCATGGATCGCCAGATCGAACCCCACTTCAGGCTCTGCACGAACAGTAAGGAACTGGCTTGAGATTCTCTCTCCTTGCTCTCTCTGGCCCTCCCCCATGCGCTCTCTCAAAATAAATAGACATTTAAAAATAAATAAATAAAGCTCCAAATTTCTACCAATAAACACTTTTCCCACTAAGTCAAGTACTTAAGTGTAGAGGTTAAGAACACAGGCTTTACAGACAGACAGTTTCAGTTTTATCCCAGTTCTGCCAATAACCATGGGGTCCTGGCCCTGTCACTTAAACCTCTTTTGAGACACAGTTTCCTTACCTGTAAAAAAGGGATAAATACCACCTTCCCTGTCGAGTTGTGTGAGGGTTACACGAGATAAAAAAGAGAGAAGGGGGGGATAGAGAGAGAGAGGGAGAGAGAAGGGGAGGAAGGGAGAAAGGAAGGGAAGATGGAAAGGGAGGGAGGGGGAGAAGAGAGAGAGAGAGAGAAAGAGAGAGAGACAAAGAAAGAGAGAGGAAGGAAGGAAGAAAGAGGTGCACCGGGGCGGCTCAGTCAGTTGAGCTTCGGACTAAACTTCAGCTGAGGTCATGATCCCAGGGTTGTGGGATCAAGCCCTGCGTCCAGCTCCTCGCTGAAGGTGGAGTCTGCTTAAGATTCTCTCTCTCTCCCTCTCCTCTCTCCCCCACTTATGCGCTCTCTCTAAAATAAAATAAATTAAAAAAGGAAAGAGACAAATAAAGAAAAGCTCACAGAAGCATTGTTTTTAATTTGCAACACTATTCTTCTTGCCTGCTCTCAAACCACCCACTTACGCTCCAGGCCCCAGAACATCTTGCCCACCAAGTTTGGAAATACATCTCCACCCTCTGTGGTCATCCTGAACCCGAGGGCTTCTCCCGGCTGAGTACAGCAAGCTCGCATGTCTCTGCCTCACCTGTGAGACGATCCTATCTGTAGGTGGAACCTGTCTTACCATTTGAGTATCTACCCCCGTGTCCCCGCACACCCCTGCATTCTGATCAGGACACGCAGCTCTTGCTTCCTGCCACCAGGCCCTCACTGTGGTTTCTGTGGTCTAGTTCTTGCTTCTTCCCTGTCTAGTTCTTTCTCTTGAAATTTCGGGCGTCCTCGTCGTTCAAGGCTCAACCCTCAGGAGGGCTGGGTGGCTCAGTCGGTTGAGCATCGGACTGACTCTTGATTTCGGCTAGGGTCATGATCCCAGGGTTGTGGGATCGAGCCCTGCGTCAGCCTCCGCATTGAGCATGAAGCCTGCTTGGGATCCACTCTGTCTCTCCCTCTACCCCTCTCCCTGACTCACGGTCTCTCTAAAAAATAATAAAAATAAATACATACATACATACATACATATCAGGCACTCATTCTACCTCCTCTTTAGCCCTTCTCCATTTACTTTGCTCATTACTGCTCTCTCCCTCTCCGTTCTTGCATACCTTTCTAGTTGTAATTCGTCTTCATTAAACACCTTCATAGATTACCTTGCCAAATTCTTCTAACTTTTCAAGAGTATCAGTCTTCTCTCTCCTCACGGGCAAAGCCCGTGTTCCAGCTGCTTTATAACTGTGGTGGTTAAGAGCACGATCTTAAGTCAGACTGCCAGCTTGAACACTTTAGGGGCTATGTGATCTTGAGCTGATGACCTAACCTCTCTGTGCTTCGGTTTAATGATTTGTAAAATCTACACCATAATAACATATAGATCAAAAAAACAGCTCTGGGCTAATATACAGAAAACATTTAAGATATGCGTGATATAGTAAGTTACGGTAGAAGTATTAGCTATTGCTATTAATATCCTTATCCTTACTATTATCCTTATCCTTACTATTAACATCCTTACTATTAATATCCTTATCACGGTCACCGTTATGGTTTTTTGAACACTGTTACAGCATTTCGAATAAGACCGCTAGCTCTACTAAAGTATCCAGTGAAAACATATCACTTTGCTGCATTTGAGAGGCATCTTTATCCGTCTAAACTAGGGGGCAGCAAACTTTGTGTAAAGGGCTAGACAATAAATAGTCTAGCTTTGTGGGCCATAGGTGTCTGTCGTAACTGCTCAGTTCTGACACTGTACCACGAAAGCAGCCACAGACAATGCCATACAACAACGAGTGTGGCTGGGTACAAATAAAACTTTATTTATGGACATTAATATCTTAATTTCATATAATTTTCACATGTCATGAAATACCACTCTTCTCTTGATTTTTTTCAACCATTTAAAAAATGTAACAACAAACAAACAAACCCCCAAAACATACTTAGCTGCATGAAAACAGGCAGCAAGTTGAACTTGACCCCTGGCTGTTGGGTGCTGACCCCCTGGTCTAAGGTTACACAAGTCCTTCCATGACATTTCAAATCAAGGCCTTTATCCTACAGGCAATAAGAAAGCCATCAGCGGGTTTTCAGGAGCGGGGGTGGGCCCATGGCTGCACTTCCATAAAAGCAGCTATGTGGCCATGACTGGTGCCCAGCAAGACTCCTGGTTCTCCTCCCCTCCTGCCCTTCAGAAGCCTACTGTTTCCCGGCCTTCCTGTGGTCAGGCCACGTGATGACCATGGACCATGCTGAAGGGCAAGGGCAGCGTGCTCGCTTCCGAGGAGAAGCACCGAAGAGCCAGGCTCTCCTGCCCCCTGACCTCTGCAGTGACTGCGGAGGGGGCGCCAGGAGATCTACGGCCTAGATCACCGAGCCACCGTATGCCTCACAGAGGACAGCCTCCCTGGGGTCTTTTCCAGAGCCTCAGAGGGGCTTGCAGTGCTCAAGAGTTAGCTTATGATGAGTCAAGCTACTGAGTTTGGAGGGGGCGGGGGAGGACAGTGGTTGCTGTCAGAGCAGAACCTAGCCTACCCAGTTTAACTCAACATCTTTGTGCAAATAGGAACCAAAGAACGGCGTTAAGGGTAAGGACACATAACGACATCTAGCAGTATCTACTTTACCCAGTCTTTCACCTTAGCTCATTTAGGAAACAAACGTCCGGCCTTCTGGACAAGGGATCAGAAGCGTTCTATCACGAGAAGCCCCAAACCATCTCCTCCAAAAATTAAATTCAATGACAAAAAGTCTCCGAATGGCCAGGAGAAAGGGTCTCTAACCAGAACAAAGAAGCCCAAGTGCCCCCTATCCGCAGGGGGGGGATCCACTCAAAGACCCCCAGCGGACCCCTGAAACCACAGGCGGACCGAACCCTATACAGACGACCCTTTTTCCCACAGGTACACACCTGTGATTAAGTTTAATTTACAAATTAGGCACAGTAAGAGATTAACAACAAATAATAATAGAACGATTATAATATACTGTAATAAAAAGTTCTGTGAATGCGGTCTCTCTCATCCACACACACACAAAATGCCTTATTCTTCTATACTCACCCTTGTTGTGATGATGTGAGATGACAAAATGCCTACGTAAGAGGAAGATGTGAGGGGGACAGGGGGGTGTCATGGCACTGTGTTGGGCTCCTACTGACCCTCTGAGGACACGTCAGGAGGGTCACCTGCTTCCAGACCACAGCTGGCCACGGTAGCTAACACCTCACGAAGCAAAACCACGGATAAGGGGGGACTGCTGTCCCTCCAATCTGATTTGCTTTGACACCATCCCTGTCAACCATCTCCCACTCTAATACAGTACATTTCTTTCTCCTTAGACTAATGCTAATGGTGGCAAGAAGAACAATAAATCATGTGGCCTGCCATTCATTTCAAGCCAGGTGCAGTTCCCAACGTAGAAACCTGGGTAAGAGGTGGGAACGGCCCACCCTTTGAAAAAAAAAAAAAAAAAATCTGTAGAGTCAGATCACAGCTGTCCTGATCACTCATGGGATTTAAATGCTTAGGTGACCGGCACTCCGTGCCCTGGATGTGACAGACCATGGGGAAATCCCCGATTCCCATCCCACCAAATAATAAAGTAAATCTTGCACTGTTAGCTAGAGGGTGTGCCTGCTGGGGGATGTTTGTAAATGAGCATTTAATATTTTCAAATGAAGGGGTTTTTTTTTTTAGTATTTCCTGCTGGCTAGGGAAGCACACCAGAGTCCACATTACGAGCGACTGCTCTGTAAGAACTGTGGCCTTTTTCTAAACCAGGAGTGAAAAGGAAGCTGACAGACAGACTAATCCGCCCAGCACTGTCATTTAACCCTGCTTTCAAAACAACTACCACCCAAGGCAAACAGAAGTCACCTACCAAGGCCACACAGCAGGCGAGGAGGTGGTTACAAGGTTTGGATTCTTCAGAGTCCAGTCGGCTCTCCAGAATCTCAAGCTACTGAGCGACCCCAACCTTCACTGCAGCTCACCTCCCGGTAAGCATCTGAATGCCTTGGGAAGCCTGGCTCTGAAGGAGGTCACACGCAGGCCTTCCTCCTCCTCGAGAGAAAATGTCTCACAGAAAGAACCTCGAATGAGAAAAGTATAACCTGGTCTGGACCCTCCCCAGAGAAAGAAATTCCAAACTTTTTCTTTATGTCTAACTTAAATCCTCCCAGGCACCGTCACCCGTTTCTCCTTTCACGGGTCTACAGCAGGGCTAAAGAAGGAACAGTGTTCCACTTGTTTGCAGGTCCGAAGGAAAAAAAGCATACTGGACGGCTGATCTTTGGTATCTAATGAAATACGGATGATCACAAATCTCCATGAAACACGGAGGAAATCGAAAATGAAGTTCGGTCCCCGCTACCTGGGGAGGCCCTAAGTGAGCAGGGTCCCTCACACAGCGCTCACATTCCTCAAGAAACGGAGTGAAAGCTCACTCACCTGCTCAAACACAAACAGGAGCTCAAAACTTCTCTATGTGCGGACCACGGCCTGGCCACAGAAATGCTTCCCCTGCAACGTGTCGAGAACTGTACTCTCGTTCCTCTATTTTCCCAGAACCACATTCTTGCAGCACATGGGCTTTCCTGAAGGTCTGGCAGAGCCTCCAGGCTCTGTGAAGACCGCACCCACCAACCCCAACAGATGTGAGGACCGGGAACACAAGGACAGTGAATGAAGACAGATGTCACTGCAGTCTGCCAAGTCCTCTGGGGGCCAAAACAATCTGTACATGGGGCACTCCACCACACTGGAGAGCTTCTTGGTGTTGGGACCCTACAGGGTTTAGGAATATCTTTACATATTTCACACATACATACATACATGCATACATACATACATACATACATACATAAATAAATAAATAAATAAATAAATAAATAGAAACTCTGTAGAAGCTCAGGACTGGTGAATGCTTCTTTAAAAACATTACACGGCTTCCAAATTGTCTGTGCTCCCAACTCTGCTTTGGCACGGCCCCATGTGTTTGCACGTGCCGTCCCCTCCACCGTTGCCCTTAACCTCGTGCACCAAGTTATCTGAAGACAGAATCACAGAATCATCTTTGGAGAGAGTCTAAAGACCCTGTCAGGGGAGGCTGAAAAAGCAGGATTTCCCTCTCACAATCCAGCCGCTGTCAATCACGCCCATGTGCCTTCATCAGCGTCATCCAAAAGCATCTCCTATGATAACCTCCCAACACCATGAGGGGCAGTATTAATGCTGTACAAAGCACAGCCTCTACTTACCTAACATTGGCCAGGCTTCGAACCCCCCACTCAAATGCCAATTACTCTGGGAAGCTTCCGGGTCACCCCAGCTGAAATGAATCCCAGCCTCCTCTCAATGTCTACAGTGCTTGTTGTCTATTGCATGTATCTGTTCTTTAGCATTTACTGACTTGTTTTGGAGAGAGAGAGAGAGAAAGTGTGTGTTTGTGTGGGTGTGGGTGCGTGTACAGGGTGGCTGAAACTTATTCTATCTGTGAAGCTACCAGTCCCTAGAAGTCAGAGGCAATGCCCTTACATTTTTTTAGCCCCCACAATGCCTAAGCACAGGACTGTGAAAATAATAATTACTTGGCCAACATTTGTAGAATGAAGGGAAGAATGAATAATGGATGTACAGACCCTGACTCTGCCCTCTGGGAGAGTAGGTCTAATGCAGATACAATTGCTCGCAAAACTGTTGCTCGCTGTTGCTCGCAAAACTAAATAAGAGTCCAGTAACAGGAGTGCACCCTACCTTTTTCATTAACCAGTTGCATGAATTTAGGCAAAACTCTTTACTACTCTGTACCTCGGTTTCCCTGGTTCTCAAATGGAGATGTCAGCTGCTTCGTGGGGCCATAATAAGGATCAATTAAGATAATGCATTTCCTTATACTTTTTTTTTTTAAGAAACTTGTTTTTTTAATGTTTATTTTTGAAAGAGCGCGCTGGTGAGGGAGGGGCAGAGAGAGGGAGACAGAGGATCCGAAGCAGGCTCTGTGCTGATAGCAGAGTCCAATGTGGGGCTCAAACTCACGAACCATGAGATCATGACCTAAGCCAAAGTCAGGAGCTTAACCGACTGAGCCACCCAGGCACCTCACTTCCTTACACTTTTAAAAGTCTAACTAAAAAAATAAGTATAAGGCAAGGAGACCACAAAGCAGGGGGGAAAAAAGCGCCAATATATGGTATTGCTGCATGCAGAGGAAAATGATCTATAGAAAAGCAACCAAGAACAAGTGAATCACTAGGGAAAATTACCCACAAGTCCAAAGCCTGATTCCTATCTGTACACCCTCTCTGTGACTCAGTTTCCTCGCTCTGTAAAATGAGGATCTTAACCACACTGCCTTTGGCACTATAGGACTTCACGTATGTGAAGTGCTTAATATGGTCCTTGACACCCCCGTAAGCACTCAATAAATGTTAGTTGCCATTTTTATTCTTTTTTAATCAGCATTATTATCATTTTTTAATATCACTAACACATAGTAGGATTCCAGAAATGTTTCTAGAAGTGACTCAAACACCCAATTAATTCCATCTTCTTCCGTACGCAGATAACATTACCCAGCACAGGGTAGCCAATATATTTGGTCACCTTGTTCCTACCAAGTCTCCCCATGGACACAGAAGGACTCTGACAGGGGATACCACCAAAGGGAGCCGCATTTCAAGCCCACACATTCACAATACAACTACAACGTTGGCCCCTCGACCAAAATGGACCGATAGATCTGCACCTAATGAAAGAAAGAGGGAATCGTAGGATCTAACACTAGCCAGGCAGATATAAACGACAAAACTTCCCCATCTTTGTAATATGGTATTTGGCTGAAAAAGACAAGGTTACCCCAATTACAGTTCCCAGCATAACAATGATCTCCTGGTGAAATGCATCAAGAGATACTCAAGGCAGATTTTTAAAGGCACATGTCTCTGCATGTCCCTGAGGGACCAATAGGGGCTGAGCAGAGAAGCATTTCTGTGTTAAAGTGATGTCTCATCCTGAGAGACAGCCAGGCACCCCTTCAGTCCCAACCGTGGCTGCTGACAGTAGGGGCATGGAAGGACACGGAGGGATTTCCGAAGATGAGCCCAGCACCCCCACTCTCCCAGCAAGACCTGGGTCTTCCTTGGAGGCCTCATCCAAGTTACAGGCCCAGCTTGGCTCGGCTGAGGGACCAAGGGGCGGCTCTGGGTGCTGACTGGGCCTGGCATTCCCAGTGACAACAGATTCTGCTAATGCCTTTCCAATCCTGAAGAACAAGGAACCTGGCCCCAAGAAAGCAGGAATGGCATTGCAGTACCTCTACGTCCTTTTCTCAACCTCAGGGGGGTGGGGGTGGGGGTGGGGGGCCTTCAGCACAAGAGCTACAGATAGGAGGGAGTGATACCAAATCTTGAGAAGAGACTACAGGCTGGGGGCGGGGGTAACTGACTATTCACGACCTCAGTTTTTAAGAGTTAAGCTCACAAGAACTAAGCTCCTCCCTTTCCTTTCCGCAAAGTACCTTTTGAAGACCCACCGAAGAGCCCTCTTGCCTAGAGGAGGGCTGGGCTAGATTAATCCTGTTAGACTTAACCTAGAGTAGGAGGTTCTGGAAGGCCAGATGTGAGCTAGAGCCAGGATAGGACGACATGTATTAAACTGCTCAGTACCTACCCTGATTCTGGAAATCACCCTCCCAACCACAGAGATCATTTCCCATGGTCCCACCATGGAGTGCGGGTGGACGGCTGGGAGCCACAAGGAAGGCAGGGTGCATCCCCGCAGGAAGCTTTCCCAAACTCTCCTCCTCCCACCCTCCGCTGTCAAGGAGAAAGGCACCATCCCCAGCCCAGAGAGCTGGTCCCCGGTAAGCTGCACACACTACCCCGTGGGGAGGGCCAGATCCCTGCCGTGACAAAGTTTCCCAGGCGAAATCTCCAGTTTCTCAACCAGATAAAAAAGCCAATTCACCCACCCACCCACCCGATTCCGAGGAGGAAAGGGAGAGGTGAGGGTTTTATTTTTAAAATGGAAGGTAAAAATATTCTGACTGCTTCTGCGGCTACCAGACAGCTAGCTCACATCCCAAGCAAGAGGAGGCTCTAATATCCCAACATCAGGCTCTGCAGGAGGTGCCTCCAAAGCCCCAAGGTGTGTGCGTGGTAGGCACGGCAGAGGGGCCACCCCACTCTCCTTTGGACGCCAGGCGTGCCAGAGGTCGGGGCCTGGTCCTCCCGACTTCTCAGAGAGAAGCCTTGAAGAGATCAGGGCCTGCCCGCTGGGATGAGGGTACCCTATGGAGCAGGGTGAGCAAGGCCCCTGGGGCTGGCTGTCAGACTGGGTAGAGTGCCACTGCCCCCACCACCGGCCGGGCGTGACCCAAGGGACCCTTCTTTACCAAGTTCCCTCAGCATGCACCACCCATCAGGTCCCTCAAAGTTGGAGACTCTTTCCAGCTGCACTTGGATTCTCTTCACAGCCCCCCAACTTCCACCAACCCCCTCCCCCAGGGAAGATGCTGGCAAAACATAACTGCAGCGGGGTAGAAGCTAGGATGAGCCAGGGAGAGTGACCCAACTTTGTAGGGTGTGCGGCCCCCGTCTTGACTCCTTGAGAACCATGGGGGGGTGGGGGGGACAGGCCTGTGTGAAGGAGACCTCGAGGATGCTCAGGTGCTGAGGAGGGACATGGGGTTGAAGAACGATGACGAAGAGGAAGGGGCCGTACCCCTCTCCTCTACTTACCAGGATAGCTTGAATCCTTTCATTAGTACAGGCACGGTAATCCACTGACCGTGTCCTTAGCATCCCCGTGACAGCTCCGGAGGTCCCAGGACATATTGGAAAAGATGACGAAGTCCCCAAAGAACAGAAGCCCATGTAATGTGACTTGAACACAGAGAGAGAAAGAAGACAGAGAGACAGAGAGAGAGCCAGCACCAGCCAGAAGAACCGCGGCAGGCTGGGCTCGGAGGCCAAGGGCAGCCTCTGCAAATCCAGCCCCGGGGCTGGAGCTGCCTGCCGGAGCCTTTGCTGCCACTGCCAGCTTCTGATGGGGACAGGCAACGGCAAGGCTGCAAAACAAGCCTGGAGTGGCTGTCAACAGGCAGGCCGGCCGGCCACCCGCCCACCCTCGCCTCCTGCCGGCTCAGAGCAGCCTTGGGGGGGAAAGGACCCAAGGAGAGCCCGGCAGGAGAGCAAGAACCGAGCAGAACCTGCACCTCTCTTCCCCCAGGCGGCGGCTCCCGCAGCTCCATATAATCTCCTCATCAATGCAGTACCCAAGCAAAGCACTGCCAGCCACTTCCGCCCATTTAAAGACACAGCACATGTTTTGTCCCGGGATGGGACAGAAAGTCAGGGAGAGGGTGGGCGAGCAAGGTGATGCCCAAGGAGGAAGAGGAGAGGGGGCAGGAAGAGCGGGAGTCGGGCACTTCCATGAGCATCCATCCAAGGTGTTAAAATGCCACACCCCGGGGCGGGGGGGGGGGGGGGGGGGAGGGGAGCGCTGACCCCAGGCCCTCTGCAAACGTCCGGAATCCCGCGCAGACCTGAAAGCGCCCCCCCTCCTCCCGCGGTTAGTGCCTAGAGGCCCAAAGGCGAGCTGCTCAAGACCACCTTAAATAGAATCCTCACCCTTTCCCCAGCAAGGCGGGGCCCGCGCAGCAATGAGATCCCAAGCAGTTCAAGGCACAGGGAACACACAGTTCTCTTCCCCTTCTGGGGAAAGTGCTCGGCCCCAGGGCCACCACTTTTGGGGCACATGGTGAGGCAGCAACTTATGGTGGTCCAGCAGCGCCCCAAGTCACCTGGGGCCTGGAATCCTTTTAAGGTGGCCACGAGGGCCTGGTGTGGGATCTCAACAACATTTTATCACCAATACCGGGCTCTAAGATGATTCAGACCAGACACAGCATCAAAGAGAGGAGGCACTGAGATTTTCAACTCCAACTAGAACATACAATTCGCTCTTAAAATCCTCCAACCTGGGCCCACTGTGTTCCAGCCCCAGCAACTTCCGTGGCTATGTGACTTTCTTTTTTTTTTTTTGGCCTCCCCTAGATTGCGGACTATCTGGGTCAGTAATGCGGATGGGTGAGAACAAACAAAGAGGAGATTAATTATGAAATAGCAACCTCCAACTGAACCATACTAAGCCTTTACCCTGAAACTTGCCTCAGAGCAATCTACAGACACCCATACGGGTTGTGTGCACATCATCTATACTTGACCCCCAAAGTGATAGACAGTCTTAAGAAAAACCAGAGCGCAAGATCCCCACTGGTAACGCTCACTGTACTTGTAATTAATTATTACCTGCCTTTTTAGATGGTAAACTCTAAGTGGGCAGGGACAGTGTGTGAGTCCATCATCTCACTGACTTAGGATGGCTTATATACACTAGATACTATTAGCAAGAGTTTAATTGAAGTGGCCTTATTCGAACCTAACTAAAACACTGCAGCCTCTCTCCAGGGTCCAGATGGTCCAGCAAAAACACCCTTTATGGGATCCTGAGCTTTTAGAGATGTACTCTCAAAGCAGCCCTGGCCTATGGAATTCTCCTCCGTCCACAGACCCAAGCCAGACAACACTGAAACGCTCTCAAGACCTCAGAATACATCTTTAGTTATGTATCCAGGCCATTCTTTCAACTTAGGTATTGTAGGGCTGCATAAGTTCTCCTTTACAACCTAGGTAATTCACTCCAAGGGCTTCCAGGGACCAATGATGCCAGCCTCTAGGCAAATGGCACCTAGAATTCTCTAGGTAGATGAGAATACTCTCATCCTATCCCCCCTGATCACAGGTAACACATGAAATCTGAATCAAAGCTTTCCAAGTATTACATTAGACACACATTACTAAATAGTGAAAATTCTATATTTTTCAATAAAAATTTTAAAAGCCGTCAAATAAAAAAAAAAAAACTCCCTTGCAACTACTAATAAGAATTTTGGGGGAGCTTATTTATGTCAGGCATCGTGCTAATAAGCATTTTACTTGTATTATCTCACTTAATACTCACATCCGTATTATGAAGTAGTGACTATCAGTATTTTTCAGATGATGTTATTGAAAATTAAGACTGTGGGGCGCCTGGGTGGCGCAGTCGGTTAAGCGTCCGACTTCAGCCAGGTCACGATCTCGCGGTCCGTGAGTTCGAGCCCGGCATCAGGCTCTGGGCTGATGGCTCGGAGCCTGGAGCCTGTTTCCGATTCTGTGTCTCCCTCTCTCTCTGCCCCTCCCCCGTTCATACTCTGTCTCTCTCTGTCCCAAAAATAAAATAAAAAACGTTGAAAAAGAAAAAAAAAAAAAAAAGAAAATTAAGACTGTAGCATCTGGATTTGCCTAATGCTAAATAACCAACAAGCTGCAAGCCTGAGACTTGAACTTGGGCATGTTCAAACCCAAAATCCAGTCTCTTAATCAGGATGTATGCTTATTAAAAAAAAAAAAAAAAGGAAAGAAAGTCTGTGAGACAGGCTAATAAGGGCCCACACGCTCCCAGGGCAAAAAGAATCCAGGCAACAGGTAAAAAAAAAAAAAAAAAAAAAAGATGCTAAATCAAGTTAGCTGCTTCTTTCTATTACTATTGCTGATAGGTCAGTACATGAATGTGATGGGAGGAACACGAAAAGGAGAATCTAGTTGGTTGCGAGACCATCAACTGCCTCAAATTCCCCTTGGCTCTTTCCTGTTTCTGTAACCTGGGCTCTTCACGGAGCTCGGCAACCTGGCTCCATTTTTGTGGTCCATAAGAAGATCTCAAAATATGACCCAAATAGGGCTTTAAAGAGCCATGGGATTGCCAGCTTTCCTTGAAATATATTTAAAGAATAAGACCAAGCAAAATGAAGAGGTGTTCATCATTTAATGTATCTTCCCTCTTTGATCTTCTCCTAGAGGGCAGACAGTTCTGTAGGTTCGCCAAGTTTCCTGACCGGTAAGGTGTCAGCACTGACATCATTCTAGATGACTGTGGGGGTGAGTACACAGGTTAACGGTCAGGCAGGTGCTTTCGATTCTCCTGCTTCCGCCTGAACTGCAATCTGGCTGCTCCTTGAGATCTGTATTTCAGGAAGGATAAGAACTTTTACGGAAAAGAAGGAAGAGTTCCATTTCCGGCAATATGGCAGACTAGCTATCCTAATGGACCTTCCTGCTAAAAACAACTAAAAATGCTGGATGAAAGAAAACATTTAGAAAGAAAAATAGAGAGGAAATTTTTTAAAAAATACTTGATGAGCTATCGAAACAATAAGACAAATTTAGAAACCATAAATTCAGTGAGGGCAGAAACTCAGAAAATTAAAGAAAGCCTTATAGATATGTTTTCTAGAGAAGGCACTTGTGGCACCCGTAAAACGGCCTTGGTTTTCTGGACCTCACAGAACACAGTGAGCAGAGACAGTGCACAGGCCCACTAATGGGAGGAGGAAAGGGGAGATCACCTCATAAAGTAGGAGGCCCTGCTGGCCTCCCCTAACCCTACAAGTGAGCCTCCAACAAACTCCCACATGCTGCTGAGGAACTCAAAGACAGGCCTGTCTTCAACCTTGGCAGAGGCCAAACAATCTCCCCTGATAAATCATAATTACCAACTGATCCTCACACAGGCGGCTGCCTGAGGACTTCCTAAGCAATTCACACACACACACACACACACACACACACACACACACACAGTGTCCAGAAAGGAGAAGGCGGATGAACTCCACCACAGTAAAATGAAGAACATCTGATCCTCAAACTGATTATAAAGAGGGAGAAAAGACCAGGCTTTCCTGGGAGAAGATAATTGCAACAAATGTAGCTGAAAAAGGAATTTTAGTTCACAGAATTTATAAATATAAATAAAAATATCTACAAATCAATAGGAAAAAGAAAAACAATTAGATAAAAAGACAAGGGATTTGAATAAGCACTTTCAGAAGAGGAAGTGATCAATCAATACACATATAAAAAGGTGCTCAACCTCATTAGCACTCAGGAAAATGCAAGCTTAAAATGCCAATGAGGTGCTAACTTTGTACCTATCTGATTGGCAAAAGTTAAAAAGTCTAATAATATAAAGGTTGGAAAGGAACCGGTGGAGGGGGGCCTGGGTGGCTCAGTCGGTTGAGCATCCAATTTTGGCTCAAGTCATGATCTTGCAGTTTGTGAGCTCAACCCCCACATCAGGCTCCGTGCTGACAGACAGAACCTGGACAGAACCTGGAGCCTGCTTCAAATTCTGTCTCCTTCTCTCTCTCTGCCCCTCCCCTATTCATGCTCTGTCTCTCTGTCTCTCTCAAAAATAAACATTAACCAAAAAAAAAAAAAAAAAAAAAAAAGGAACCCATGGACATGTATACAGTGGTTCAACTACGTAAGCAAACCATTTGGTATTTATAGTAGAGTTCAAGGAATGCATCCCCTAACACCTGATGGTTCCATTCTGCCAAATGAAGAAGCTCCCATTAGGAAATGTTCGAGAGAAACTTCACACAGCACTCACTCTGTGTGGTAACACGGTTTGTGGAAACAAACCCCCAAACCTGGAAACAAATGTCTACCGACAGCAGAAAGGATACACAACTAGCATTTTCTTAAAGTGTGAACAGTCTATAACATTCAGAAAATTTATAAGTTACTGTCACGTGCAACCAAGCGCACGAATCTTGGAAACAATGTTGAACACGGAAAGCAAATCAAAATGAAGAAAGCATGACGTACGATTGCATGCGGATACAGCCACAGGACAAACACGTAACAAGATAGATGCTTCACATTCATGTATAAAAAGGTACTCGACCTCATCAGTACTCACGAGTATCCAGATATTCTCTATCTGTATAGCTAGACAGTGTGTGTCCATAAAATGGAAAATCAAGGAAGTGACACTCAACATTCTGAAAGGTGGTCAGTGGGCAAGAACATGGAGTCAGCAGGACAGGTAAGAAGTACACTGTTTGTTGTTCCTTCTTTCTGTATACTTTTTATGTACTTTTTTATAAATAATCTTTGTCTCTGTTCAATATTTAGCAAAAAACAATTTAAAGATAAACAACATAACTGGACACACCTGACACCAATCTTCTTCCAATCTCTGTGAACAGAATGGATGAGAGAGGAGGGCGGTGGCGGGGAATGGCTGACTAGGACAACGATTCGTGTTGCGTTTTCAACATGAATTTTCAAAATCTAAGTTCAAAAACCTAGCCTTCCCAGGCTCATGGATATTCATTCCAACGTCTGTTGTGTATCTAAGGTCTGATTAACAGAAGGTTGAGCTGTGTCCCTCCAAACCTCTTGCTACAACGGTTTCTTCCAAACTTTACTGGGTTTGGAATACAGGTTAGAAAAAAAGAAAAAAGAAACTTTGATTTTAGCTGCTTTGACTCTCTCCTGGTCTCCAAGTCAAGCCTTAAGGTCTCACCACGTGGGTACTGCTCCTTTCCCAAGGCAACGAGAACAGGACTGATGCTCCTCGCCTCATCTGTAAGCAGGCACTGGACTGGCAGGTCTTTCCTTCGGAGCATTACCACTCTGCAGACCCCCAAGGCCTCGGCCAAGGGAAACGTGGAGTCCACGAACCCACCACAGGATTCAGTTGCCCTGACTCCCACCCCTCAGTGGCTCCTTCCACCACCAGAAGCTCACGCCTCCTCATGACCTTGGGGAGTCACCGGGAGCCCATCTGGGGCAGAAAACAGACAGTGGACAGGATCCCCGGGCTCCCCTTCTATCCGGAGTCTCTGGGTTCTGCGCTCGCCTCCCGAGGAGAGGAGAGCCGCAGGACCAGGGCAGTGCCGCACGCCTCCAGGAGCTGGCAAAACTGGGGCAGAGCCTTGCTGCAGTCACACGTTGGGGAATCAAAGCTCCAAGCTCAGGCAGGGGAGTCGGCAGGCGCTGAGAGTGTTATATTTAAGGAGCATTTTGGAGGTCAGGAAGCTGGTGAGAGGAGCAGCGGGGGAGGAGTGGCGTCCTAAACACTGCATTTCAACAAGCCTCCTCGTCCTCCAGCCAGAATCCTCTTCCAAATCCCAAACTGCAGTCAATAGAGCCTGTGTGAGGGGGACGGCAGATGGCCAGAGCGGCACCCGATCAGGTGCTCCCCACCACTTCCCTGTCCCCTCCCCCCCCCGCCACTATTAGTCACTGGCTCTGGGGTGACAGTGTGGGCTGCAGGCATTGGCCTTGCCTTCTGGTCTGTTCATCTGTGTCAGCTCCCAGCCGGGAGCTTCCCGAGCCCGCCCCTCCTCTCCCCTCCCGTGTGGGGGACTCATGTGCACACCCCTGCCCTCCAGCCCCACCAGTCCACTGTAGAGAGGGGAGAGGCGGGGAGGGGAGGGGTGGCCCAGGCCACAGAGCAGCAGAGGTTGAGAGGTTTGTGTGGAAAGCAAGTGGGGGCTCGGTTCACTTCAGGCATGCTTCCTTGGGCCTCCATGACCCCAGGGATTTACTCGGGGGGGCTGGAGCGAAATAAAAAAAAAATCAAAATCGAAAATGGACAGACTCACCTCCTCCCCATCCTTCTCTGCCCCTCCTTCACAATCTGCTAATCCAGAATGTTCCAACAGGATGGGCAAGGGCAGAGCCAAACTCCAGCCAGCTTCATCCCGCCCCCGGCTGCTTCACCAGCACAGCTGACTGGAGAGGGAGGAAGACAGGATAGAGGCAGCCTGTCCACTCTAGAGCCTAAAGTGGGCCCCCCTACATTACGTCCTGTGAGTCTCACAACGCCCCGGGGAGGTGTCACTGAGCCACATCTAATGGAGGAAGACACCGAGGCCTGGCGAGGTCTGCTTCTCTTCCTACCGCTGGTGGCTGCTCCTAGAGCCACAAGACGAGGGGGTGCCGCGGTTGGTAAAATCGGGAAAAGCGAAGAGGTGAAGCCCAGTGCCAGCAGCACAAACCCCCTCACCTCTCCTCAGCCACCTCTCCGGCTCACCTCACTGGCAGAGCCCAGCTAACCTACGTCTCTCCCTCTGTCCCGGCAACTCGGGACATCCCTCCTCCATGGTGACCGCCCGACTTCCTCGTGCCCGCAAGGGCTGGCGACGGAAATCCCAGAGAGGACCCCCTCGCTCTGGCCTACATCTCTATCCCCTTCCTCTCCAGAATCTCTCCCCAGCTTCCTGAACACCTGCCCGCCTGCCTCAGTGCTGGCTTCTTGGGATGTCTTCTTCATTAGCGTGTTCTCGATCACAAGGCTCTCTGCTGCTAGACAGAAGGGCGGCCCCCAGGTGGTAAAGCCCCCCCTGTCAGGAAAGAGGCACACACCTTCCAAAACCCCCCACCCACCAGGAGAGGGGACCTCGCCTGACTTCCCTCATTCTAATTACATGCATAACAAAAGAAAACATCGCTCCTGCCAGATGGAAGAAACAAGGCAGATTTCTAATTACCCACCCTGATCCTCCTGGTTTATCCTCAGGAGAAATTCAGGGTGACTGATGGCATCAGGGACCCAGAAGGGAGCTTATAAACTCAGGTTCTCGCGGGGAGGGAGCGCCCAGACGCCCACGGCCAGCTGCTCCCGCTCTCCTCCCACCGAATGGAGACTTCTCCTTTCTCATGTAAGTTACGCTTGAGAAGGACTGTTAACAAACTGACGAACTCATTTCAACAGGGAAAGACTCCTGGCCAAGGACGCAAGACTGCTGGCAGAGAAACCACTCCGTGATGTGACGAGCCTAGGAAAACCACATTCTTGACGGACACGGGCCGGACACCAGCCCCGGGGGCGTGTGCTGCGGTTTCTTGTGCGCAGCGATTCCGGAATCGGACGGGAGTTCGAATCCATACGTAACAGCTCTGTGACCTTGAGCAAGTTACTTCGTTTCTCGAAGCCTCAGCTCCAACAGCACACAGAGGTGATAATGGCAACAACCCACGCGGCTGTTGGGTGTCAATGACACAACACACGACGTCATATCGAGTGCCCAGCACATTTTAACCATCATCGTGACTGTTCCTAACCGGTATCCACAGACGACCAGTACCCCCTGCAGGGACCACAGGCTCCATTTCTATGCTTCCTGATCTACTCTTTCTCCTTTATGTACACAAAAGTTTCTGATTTTTTTTTTTCTGTTTTGTTGGGGATGTTTTTATATTTCTATTTTATGTTTCTACTTCTATATGTGGTATTTCTGTCACATCAGTCAGCCATTTATTTATTCAACAACAACCATACTTACTGAGTGCCTACTATGTTCAGGACCCAGACAAATCATGACGTTATTTCAATAATAACCCAAATATCCTCCTTGATCTCCGGAAGCTTATGATCTCATAAGGAAGATAACACACGGGCATTAAGTAGTTGTATTAAGTAATTCTAACATAAAGTTTAAAGTAGTAAGTCCTGTAAGAGAGGCACAGGTAATCAGGACACAGTACTTCTGTTCACCAAAATGAACACAGGTTTGTAATCGTTATGCCAACTTTTCAATTAATAAGTAATGATGAGTATTCTCAGCCAACCTATGTTAAGTCTGTCTGCGATAATTATTTCTTGATTAGTCTGGTCTTAACACAAAAGAGTCAGCCAGAAAAAGGATCCAATATTTGTTATCATCCTTTATGGAGACAAGAACTTCCTATTTGCATGACAGGTGTCCAGAAATAGTGCCTTCAGAACATATTGCCATCATTGCTGCCAATAAATACAGGTTTATTTGGACAGAGCAGACTGCATCTAACGGGCTGGAATCTGAAATTGCATTTCCTACCATTAGGACGTTTTCTCATCAGGGCCTTAAAGCTGGGGGGAAAACAATGTGGAAGATGGTTCAGGCCCCTCTACCTACTATATTCTCTAAACGTCACAACTGACGTGAGATGGCATAATCATGAGTAAACCTCCAGAGAGCTCAGGTTCCGTGTGTCTTATGACTACTCGGTAAATGCACCTGTGTCCTTCCATACTCTGCCACCAGCTACATCTGATGGCTCAAGGGCACTGTGAAGTATTTAGATGATCTGTGGACAACTGACAAAAATAAGGGCAACATGGTTAAGTTTTGAAAAAGCTAAATACACTGAATTTTTAGTTTTTGATAACATGTCCGTTGAAATTTGTATTAAGGGGCACCTGGTGGCTCAGCAGGTGAAGCGTCTGACTCTTGATTTCAGCTCAGGTCATGATCTCACAGTTCATGAGATCAAGCCCCGCGTTGGGCTCTGTGCTGACAGCTGGGAGCCTGGAGCCTTCTTGGGATTCTGTATCTCCCTCTCTCTCTCTCTCTCTGCCCCTCCCCTGCTTGTGTTCTCCCTCTCTCTCTTGCTCTCTCTCTCTCAAAATAAATAAACATTAAAAAAAAATCAATTTGTATTAAAATATTCTTTAAACAGTGGTGGTGGACGTTTTCTATTTTAGTTTTGTTACCTTCCACAGGTAAGACATGTGGCGATTCTGTGTCGGTCCACCAACTTTTTTCAACTTCTCTACCCGACGCACAAGCTCAGATCCCCCGTGTCCCCCACTCCCCGCCCCGAGGAAGGGCGGCTGAGTTCTGGGACCTCACATTCCACTCTAAGGAGAGGCTATGGCTCCCAACTGCTGGGAAGGGGGATCTGAAAGCCTGCTTCAGTCAACTCCCTGTCTTCAGGTGGTCACCTGCATCCCAGAGGTTCCTAATCCAGGGGGGCTTAGTGACATACTAATTGGCATGTCACATTCTATTAGTTTCAGGTGTAGAACATAACGGTTCATTATTTGTACACACGGTGAAATGATCACAGTAAGCTTCGTCAACATCCATCCCCACGACATTGTAAGACTTTTTTCTTATGATGACCCGATCTACTCTTGAATGCTCTAACAAAGCCTTGGAGATACGCCTGTGCCTCCCAAGTACACGAGAACAACTACTGCCACTCCCCTGACCTCGGACACCAATTTCCAACTGTTCCAAACACCGTCACCTAGATGTCCCAAGGGCACCTCAAAGCCAGCCTGAATAAATGCAACTTCTCACTGCCCCTCTATACCTGCTGCTCCCTCTGACCTCCTGTGCCTGCTTCAGTGAACGGCACCGACTACAAAGTCGCCCAGACACCTGGAATTCACCCTATACTCCTCTTCCACCTCCCACTGAACTAGATACAAAGGCCTGTCCGTTCTAGCTCCCTGAACAACTCTGAGTTTGTACCTTGCTTTCAGTTTTATACGTGCCTTTAAATTCTCATCGTTAGGTGTGGCGTTATGCCTACCCCTCCTCTCCTATTTGTTCGTTTACCAAATTATTTATTGAGCCCCTATTATGTTACTTGGTAATATAATAGGCGTGGGGGGGGGGGGCGGGTTGTGGCTTAAAAAGCAAAATCACACTAGCCCTGCCCTTAAAAAAAAAAGTTTACGGTCTAGTTGGGGAAGACAGACATGTAAAACAAAGAATCTGAGATGGCACAAAATGAGGAAATGATCAGTTATCTGTCTGCCTTGTAGCCAGAGAGTACTTTTTGTTTTAAGTTTATTTTGAGAGAGAGAGAGAGAGCACACGCACGCACAACGAAGCGGGGTAGGGATGGGGGCGGGGGAGAATCCAAAGCAGGCTCTGCGCTGTCAGCACACAGCCCAGTGCAGGGCTCGAACTCACAAACCGTGAGACCATGACCTGAGCCGAATTCAAGAGTAGGACGCTTAGCTGACTGAGCCACCCAGGCACCCCAGAGAGTACTTTTTCAAAAGCAAATCTGATGCTATCCTAAGATATTTCGATTGTTCCCAGTATCTACATAATCTCAGTAATGTGCAAGGTTGTCATGGGATGTCAATCCCTATGTCTGGTTCCATCATCTGCCGCCTGGGGTCCACGTGCTCCTAAGCCCTGATCACGCCAAACTGTCTGCAGTGACCTGGGCTTTGCCCTGTGCACAATGTCTCCTCTTGCCTAGCTACCGTTCAGCGAGCAGCTATGGTGAGCCAGGCATTATCTCATCTAATCCTCACGACAATCCTGCAGGGTTGATGGGTATCGCCCTCGTTTACGAATAAGGACTCGGGGACGAGGACAGGCCAAGATAACCCGGTCAAGTTCGCAGAGCCAGAAAGTGGCAGCACCAGCGTATGAAGGCAGATATGTCCAACTCCAGTTTATAACACCACCTCTCTTCTCTTGTCCACCTGCTAAGCTCCCGCTGACACTTCAGGTCTCAGATCAAATGTCGCTTCCTTTAGAAAGCCCTCCTGCCTGCCTAGGCCCACATCAAATAGTTCTTTTGCGCTTCCCTGCTGACTTGAACTTCTGTTACAACCCCTGTTACCTTGTACCGTCATAGTGTTTCATAATGTTTACTCATCTGTCTCCCCCAAGAACCCGTGAACAAACTGTTCACCGTGATCATGTGCGATCCAATTACAACCTCCATAGTGAAATCTTTGCTGGCAAATAACTGGCATTTAATAAACATTCCTTGAACGAACGTATTGACGAATGCCTACCAACCTCTTTTCTCACGGTTGAAACGAGAACTCTCAGGGTGCAATTTACTATCTACATATCTTAACACAGTCACGTCAAGACATCAGACGGCCCCGCGCTGAAATTACAACCTTAAAAAAAAAAAAAAAAAGTACCATAGCAATGCAATAACAGAGCCTCAAACTCCAGACTCCAGGAGATGAAATCATGCCTCCAACAGCCTTCCTCCAGGAACTGAACATGGTCTAAATAGGTAGTGCTGTCGTCCAGAGTGATCACACTTCCAAACCAAAAGCTCTTTCATTCTGGAGTAACTGAACCCAGTATAGTTGGGGCTAAGGGAAATCCTGGGAACAGTACCTGAGAACTGAAGGGGACAGGGTAAGACAGATGCATTTACATGTATTTGGCAATACACACAAGTAAAATGATATATTAAGGAAACAACATCCGAGTCATATATAAATGACGTACCAATGAGTCACGACGTGAATTTTTACTCAACAGCTCCGCTGCATTTAGATAGTATCAGAGATTCGGTACATCTGCCATAATATATAGGTTCTCTTTGTACCTAGGCTGCAAAATGCAAACAGGCTCTTTGCAGGAGCATCTTCATCGGGTAAAGTTTCTTAAACATTTGTGACTTAGAATCCTCCTGGGGACCTACGGAGAGCCACAGGTACTCTTCCCAGAAAAATGCAGAGAAATATAAAATTCCGCCTACAAACGATAGAGCTCATGGACCCTCTCCTAAGGACCTCAGTGGTCCGTGGGCCCAGACTGGAAATACCTGAACTAAACTCCCTCCAAAGGGTCTGGGGTAGAGAAGGTTAAAGAAAGAGAATCACAGCTCTGGGGTTAAAGCATCTGTCTCCACGGCCAACCAGGTTCATTCTTTGAGGTCCTGAAAGAAGATGCCTGCCTCAGGAATGGTCCGGCTCCCAAGACCTGATTGTCCCCCTGCGTGGACAATCTGCAATCTTGACTAGCGGATGGTAAGAGACTAAGAAAAATGGAGCTGCCTCTGTTTCTACCTCCATATGCAGCTGCAAACATAAACATACCCTCCTAATTAACCGCAGAATAACTCTCCAATCCCTGCAAACCACACCTTTCTCCCCAGCACAGGCCACCACCCACCCTTGAGGGCCAACTGGTTGATCCCAAACCGCTTACAGCTTCATGAGCTAGTTGACCTGGAGGTTCGTGAGAGGGAAGCCTGGTGACAGATGACACCTGACATCACCAACAGTAGCATTACAACCACAAAACAAACTGCTTGGAGCAAACCGGTTTTGGATCCAAACACAGGGCTGCTCCCCCTGGCTGCCTCTGTGCGCGCTGCGAAGGGGGGGGAGGGCATCTTGCACCAACCGTGCTTAATGTGGGTACCAGGATGTTTGCGGAAGGAGGGGAAAGAGAGGGGAAGCGGGGACAGGGGAGGGAGGCAGTCCAGGGAGGCCTGTTCTCATTTAGTTGTGTGCTCCCCAGCTCCTTTCTTCAAAGAAAACAAAGTATTTGACAAATCTAAGCTGGTTAAAACAACAGCTGTGTGTAATTTTGCAGACTAGAAAATGAAAGCCCAGAGAGGGGAAGTAACTCGGGGCAGATCACACCGCATGCAGGAGTAGGAGAAAGGCACCAGGAGCTCAGATCTGTGATTCGCGGGGACATGTCCTCACCACCAGAATACATTACTGCCCACAGCACCCTCGCTGCTTGGGCCTCCAACCTCCTTGTCTCTTCCATATACACACGGGGTACCCAACCTGTTCCAAAAGTCTGAATCCTGTTCAGTCTTTCATCTCTGAAACAAAGGAGACCCTGCCATCTAGCCAAAAACG
Source organism: Panthera tigris (assembly GCF_018350195.1). Taxonomy (NCBI): domain Eukaryota; kingdom Metazoa; phylum Chordata; class Mammalia; order Carnivora; family Felidae; genus Panthera; species Panthera tigris. The sequence goes on along the minus strand of NC_056669.1, from coordinate 20,464,569 downwards.
AACGCCCCCCCGCAAGCCCGTCCAAGGGCTGAGATATTCTAGAAGGACACTAGGTCTCTCCCTGCATAAAGGTATTGGGGTTGGGGCTTGCAGACTTGGCCTCCTTAGGTTCCCCCATCCACTCCCAATGGCTCAAGTTCCTCCCTCGTCTGGGAAAATGCACAGGCACTGCAAATTCCAAACTGCAAGCAGGACTCAGGAGGGATTAGAAACTCATCTCAGGAACGCCCTCTAGTGAGCCTGCAGGGTCTGGGCGAGAGCACCCGGGCACATTCCCTGAAGGGGCCCAGACCCACACTTCCATTGGGGCATCAGATGAGCGGTGGGAGGGGACAGCAGCAGCACCTGCCACTCAGAGACCAACTCCCCGCCAATCCCAAGGCCATCGTCTGCTGCAGGATGAGAGGCAGTCTCTGCTCTCAAGACTGTCCGGCCCACAACGACCCCACCCATTCCTTATACAACAGACGGAGGGAAAAGGGAAGCAGACAGAAGGTGGGAAGGAAGGGTAGGGAGGCACAAATGGATGAAGACAGCATTGTGGCATGAGGAAGAGAGACCATAAAGGAGGGGGTGACTAAAGAGAGACGGGATAAGGGTAAAGGAATAAGGAGGGAGAGCTAATGAGGAAGACACAGATCAGCCCAGACAGAGCTAGAGACCAATCCCCCCCCCCACCACCTGCTCAGACTTCTGGGCACGGAAAGGTGAGGAGTGCGTTCTGTCAGACCCAGCCCTCCCTCCCCTCTCCTGAGCTTCATGCTCGGGGGTCATTTCCCTCCGCTCTGACCCAGCCCCCGGACACTTAGGAGTGGTGAGCTGAGGGACAGGAGGGGAGAGAAAAGTGAACCAAAGGCAGAACTCGCCAAGCGAAGCCACTTACGCACAGTGCGGCCGGCAGCATTTCCATCCTACCTTTGCTGTCGCCATATCAGCCGGCTCCATGATCTCTGCTTGGCCTAAGGAGCAGTGGCCCCATCCAGAGAAAAAAGGCAGAGTCACAAATGTCCACCCAGAAAGAACAAACCACCCCTCTGGAAGGACAGGGAAAATAAGAGACCAATTTCGGTTCTCTGGCCCCCTGGGATGTCCTCTACTGGCGGTGGGGGAAGGGAGGGGAGACAGGAAAGAGGCTCGGGGTCCCCAGCAAGTTGGGGTTGTGGGGGGGGGGGCTGCCTGGGTTCCCACAGATGCTCACATCAGGCTGAGTCAGGGGGCGTCTCCCCTTGCCTGGTACTTCTTCCCAGGAGGCAAGTGTGGGTCTCCCAGGGCTCCCCCTGCTGGGGGAGAGCGCACAGAGGTGGAGGCCCTGCCCTCCCATCACCCGGCCAACTGGTACCCACAGGTCAGGAAGAGCGGAGCGTGTGGGCAGAGGCCAGCTGGCGGGTGCTGAGCAAGTGCTGGGGGTAGCAGGTAGGGAGGAGGCCGGGGGCCCGTGGGGGCGGGTGTGAGAACCTCAAGGAGGTACAGGCACTCAGATGGAAGCAGGAGGTGCTGTGCAAGGAGGTGCCGGAGGCTCAAGCCGGAGCCCTGCACGGCAAGGTCGAGAATGCAGAGGGAGAGGAATCTGCCGGGTGAAGCCACTCACCTTGCAATAACATTCAGACTGACTGAGGCCTACACAGGAGCCAGGAGCGGGCGGTTCACACCCCCCCACTCCACTCCCAGAGACTCACAGCCTCTGTCTAAAGGTACATGAGAGCAGCCGGCAGCCCGGCTGGATCTGCAGAGGCCCCTGGCTCTCTCGGAGCAGCCTGATTGGAGGAGCAGGATGACTTCATCCGGCCCCATTCATCACTGTAGGTTTCCTGCCCAGCGGGGACAGGCCGCTCTGCTTGCAGTGACTACAGCTTCCTCTCTGGCCCATTTTACTCCGGCAACCTGGGATAGGCTGTGTCGGCCAGAGGCCGCCAGGGGAAAGGGATCGGAGCACCCCAGGCCCTAGAGGGAAGAAGGGGAAGAGGCCGTTCACGTTTCAAGGAAAGAGCAAAGCCTCTACTTAAATAAAACACGGTGTGGGTATTCACTGTGTGCATTTGCTCGCGCTGGCGCCCGGATAAACACAAAAGAGCAGGGCTCCTCGGAGGCAGCCAAGAAGGGAGGTGTGTGCTCTCCTGAACCACTGACCTTCCCGCCCCGTCTTTAGAGAGATTCTCCCAATCAAAGCCGATAACCCATGGAAAGGCAGATCAATATCCTCAGCTCTACCAGATCTTCCAACAGTGCTAACCTGGGCTGGCTGTTAAGCACACTGATTGCTTTACGCTTCTGGTTTCGGACCTGCGAAGTGTTAAGGTGGAAGCTGCGGCTCCATTTTACAGATGAGAAAACAAACAAAGACCCGGAAAAGAGCAAAAGGGTCAAAGAAAGGCCTGCCAACACTCCTTTCCAGATTCCAGATAGACTCATCCCTCAGAAAGGGTGAGACCCCAAGATATAAGCCCCTTCATGTACCCCCTCCCAATCCAGCTTCCAGAGCATAGAACAATCCAGCACAGCCAGGGTTAAAGAGAGAGAGAGATTAAAATAGAAGAGAATAAAAAAGACAGGCAAGGAACCTGTGATCACTCATCCATTCCTGCCTCCCTCACCCTTCATTCTTTTCTCTTACCTCTGCTGCTGGTCAAGCCTGGCTTCACAACAAAACTGAGCACTCAGGGGGACCAACACAGAGCAGGAAAAGAGTTTCCCGAAAGAACGACAACACCAACCATCCCACAAACAATTCCACTTTAACACAGCCTTTGTGAGTCTGGCTTAATGACAGGACAGTAAGAGTTAACAACTCCCATTTGTAAGGTGCTCTAATGCGTTTCCAAATCTGCTGCCTCATCTGACTCTCCGAGGAAGCCTGTGAGGTAAGTATTGTTTTCTCCAGTTCAGAGATAATTAAACTAGGATTCAGAGACTTTCCGTGACTTGCCCAAGGTCACACAGCCGGCATAGCAGAGCTGGGCTCCAAACCTGTGTTCACTGACACCAAACATCTTTCCACTAAACACTAAACGCCATGCTACCAAATTTCCCACCCCTTCATCTTTCCGTCCTCCTTCTGTCCCCAACTCTTGCTGCCATTACCACAGACTCAGAGAATATAAAACCTCAATGAATTTAAGATTTCCTTTTGGGACACTCCCCACCCCCAACCCCCCGCCTGTTTTCCCCTGAAGATGGCAAATTGTAAGAAAATGCATTCTCAAACATTCGGGGGAAAAAATCTTGGGCGTATCCAGAGGTTGGTGTATACACATTAAGCAAATCTCCTGTGTCCAATGACACTAGGACAGAAACAGACACTTAGATCAATGGAACTGAATCGTGGTCCAGAGCTGGACCCACAACGTATAGCCAACTAATCACTGACAAAGCAGAAAAGAATATCCAATGGAATAAAGACAGTCTCTTCAGCAAACGATGTTGAGAAAACTGGACAGCGACATGCAGAAAAATGAACCTGGACCACTTTCTTACACCATACACAAAAAGAAGTTCAAAATGGAGGAAAGATCTAAGTGTAAGACAGGAAGCCATCAAAATCCTTGAGGAGAAAGCAGGCAAACACCTCTTCGACTTCGGCTGCAACTTCTTACTCCCCAGGTCTCTGGAGGCAAGGGAAACGAAAGCAAAAATGAACTACTGGGACCTCATCAAGATAAAAACTTCTGGGGCGCCTGGGTGGCTCAGTCGGTTGAGCGTCCGACTTCGGCTCAGGTCATGATCTCGCGTTCCGTGAGTTCGAGCCCCGCGTCGGGCTCTGTGCTGACTGCTCAAAGCCTGGAGCCTGTTTCAGATTCTGTGTCTCCCTCTCTCTCTGACCCTCCCCGTTCATGCTCTATCTCTCTCTGTCTCAAAAATAAATAAACGTTAAAAAAAATTTTTTTTTTAAAAACTTCTGCACAGGGAGGGAAACAATCAGCAAAACTAAAAGGCAACTGACAGAATGGGAGAAGATATTTGCATAAAGGCTTAGATCCAAAATCTATAAAGAACTTATCAAACTCAACACCCAAAGAAACAAGTAATGCAGTGAAGAAATGGGCAAAAGACATGAATAGACACTTTTCAAAAGAAGACATCCAGATGGCCAACCGACACAGGAAAAATGTTCAACATCACTCATCATCAGGGAAATACACATCAAAACCACAATGAGATACCACCTCACACCTGTCAGCATGGCTAACGTTAACAACTCAGGCAACAACAGATGTTGGCGAGGATGCGGAGAAAGAGGATCTCTGTTGCATTGCTGGTGGGAATGCAAACTGGTGCAGCCACTCTGGAAAACAGTATGGAAGTACCTCAAAGAATTAAAAATAGAACTACCTACGTCCCAGCAATTGCAATACTAAGTATTTACCCAAGGGATACAGGTGTGCCGTTTCAAAGCACCCCAATGTTTATAGCAACATTATCAACAATAGTCAAAGTATGGAAAAAGCCCAAATGTCCATCCACTGATGAATGGATAAAGAAGATGTGGTATATATATACAATGGAGTATTTTTCTTAAGTTTATTTATTTATTGTTTAGAGAGAGCACAAGCAGGGGAGGGACAGAGAGAGAAGGGGGTAGAGAGTGGAAGAGGGGGAAAGAGAGAGAGAGAGAGACAAAGAGAGAAAGAAAGAGAGAGCATCCTAAGCAGGCTCCACGCTGTCAGCGTAGAACCCAATGCACGCCTCGAACCCACATACCATGAGATCATGACCTGAGCTGAAATCAAGAGTCAGACATTTAACCGACTGAGCCATCCAGGCGCCCCATATATACAGTGGAGTATTACTCGGCAATCAAAAAGAATGAAATCTTTCTATTTGCAACAACGTGGATGGAACTAGAGGGTATTATGCTAAGTGAAATTAGTCAGAGAAAGACAAAAATCATATGACTTCACTCATATGTGACATTTAAGGCACAAAACAGATGAACATAAGGGAAGAGAAGCAAAAATAATATAGAAACAGGGAGGGGGACAAAACATAAGAGACTCTTAAATAGAGAAAACAGAGGGTTGCTGAAGGGATTGTGCCGGGGGGCTGGGCTAAATGGGTAAGGAGCACTAAGAAAGACACTTGGGATGAGCACTAAGTGTTACACGTAGGGGATGAATCACTGGATTCTACTCCTGGAATCATTACACTATATGCTAACTAACTTGGATGTCAATTAAAAAAAAAAAAAAAAAAAAAAACCTCCTGTGTCCAGTGGAAATTGCCTTTAAAAAGAATCAGAGTTACTCACGTTCACTTTATTTAGGTAGCAGAGTAGACTAAGCCATCTGACCAAACTGGTCAATTACCAAGATTAAAATGAAGGTGGGGGGATATGTTCCTGGCTCCAGTCACCATAAACACTGAATATATCATGTATCCCTTGCCTATCCCATCCCATCTCACTCTATTAGCCAAGGGGCATGAAAGTTCCATACAGCAAAATGAAAAAGGACAGGAGTAAAAGTAGTGGGACACCATCTGGGCCGATGGATTGGTTTTCTTTAGCTCACTGCCCCATGGTCATAGATACAATCAACTTGGAAAGGGTACGGGGCGCTGCTAGGACAGCACTAAAGGTATTCTATCATAACCTGCACAAAAAAGCCAAGAGTGTGCAGGCTGCGCTGGTTCCACACGAATCACCTCTGCTCAGAGGCCTGTAATGTTCCTTCTGGCTATCGCTCTGGCCTGCGGTCCTCTCTGTTCCTGGGCTGACAGTCAAATGCACAGACAGATGGAGAGCAGAAGGCTAGTACCCACGAAGGAGGATGTTCTGTTTCATCAAAATCATGCAGAAATCAGACCCGTGTTAACAGGACCCCGCCCAGTGTCCCAAATGACCAAACACATGTACCTCCTCGGTTCTTAATGGCAACCAACCGTCACACAGCCCTGGATGCTGAACACAGCAGACAGCATTTCAGAAGGCTGCTCAGCCAAAAGCAGCCATGTTTTTACAAAGCAATTTATATGTCCTGGACTCAAAGCAGCAGGAAGAGAGCTGTTAGCTATAGAACAGATAATGCAGGAGATGGGGCACAGAAGGAGGTAGGGGATAATGCTTGGTTTCAATGAGAAAGGAGGGAAGAAGTATGTCCCAGAGTCCAAAGATAATTCCAGGAGGGAAGAAAGAAAATGACAATGAAAGGGGAAAAAGAAAGGAAAACTGATGCAGTGGATCAATTAACAAGCCACTGCATCCATACCTCTGCTAACCAGAAAGGAATCCATCTAACAATTTCTTCTGGAAGAAGTAACTCCTCTAGTCTATTCGTTTGCTCTTTGAGCTAGAGACCAGAAGCTCCCTCTTCTGCAAGTTCATTGCGCTCCATTTGACCTCATATTGAGTAAAAAGACAGAAAGATGGATAGAGAGAGAGAGAGAGACAGAGACAGAGAGAGACAGACAGAGAGAGAGACAGAGAGATGGATGGGAAGCTCTTTACCATATCATTACATCATTTTCTCTCCAGGGGAACTATTTGTACTAATGACTTTACCCTAGGTATTATATTCTAACTCCTTAATCACTATACTTATGTAACCAATTAAGGAAGAAAAACAAATAACAACAACAACAAAAAAACCCAGATACCTGAAAAGAGGCTAGAGTGAGTTTTGGTGGAGGATGGGTAGGGTGTCCTGGGAAGAACAGGCACCCAGTTTCCTAAAGACAGCTCAGGGGCTGGACACTGCACCTGCTTCTTTAGGAAGAGCCTCCTCTAAAGCAGCTGCCTATTGGTGGGCAGGGCACAAGGAAGCCAAGCAAGCCAGTTTCAAACCCTGGTCAGACCAGTGTCCTCCTGCTGCACCATGGGATATGTAGTTCTCTGAGCAATGGGCAGTGGTGCGGCCATATTTGCACTGCTTATCCAATGTGCAGCTTGACCACAAACGTGGGTCAGACACCTTAGCCAAAAAGGTACAACTCCTCCCTGCAGTCTGAATTTATTTTTTATTTTTAATATTTATTTGAGAGAGACAGAGTGTGAGTGGGGGAGGGGCAGAGAGAGAGGGAGACACAGAATCGGAAGCAGGTTCCAGGCTCTGAGCTGTCAGCACAGAGCCCAATGAGGGGCTCGAACCCACGAGCTGTGAGATCATGACCCCAGCAGAAGTCCGACGCTTAACCAACTGAGCCACCCAGGTGCCCCCCTGCAGTCTGTCTTCAAACAGAAAAGACGGTGAGGAAACAGGGAGAGGTTCACAAACTACAGGAGATCACAAACATGAGGACCTTGAGAGGTCACTTGATGTCTTTGCTCTGTGAGCACAGAAAATGACAGCTTCTCTCAAGAGAAGAGACAGAAAAAGAAAGAGGAAGGGAGAAAGAGAGGCAGATGAAGGAGAAAAGGGCGGCGTGTGTGTTCCCATGACTGTGCATGTTGGATTCAGGGACCAGAAAGTGACTTCTCATCTTTTGCCGGTTAACCATCAACTCTGGAGAGAGGCAGTCGAGTGTGCTGACGAGCATGCCTCTCCAGCTATTCTGCGCAGGTTGGAATTCTGACCCAACTGCCCACCATCTGTGTGACCCTCAGGCTGGTTACTTAGCCTCTGTGCCCCCATTCCTCATCTATAAGGCAGAGATGACGTTACTCAACTCATAGACTATATGCAGATAACATGCTAGAGGGCTTAAAACTGTGTCTTAAGTGTTAGATTTTTTTTTTCAGTATTATTCAGTGGTTTGCCCCTTCCCCTAATCCATGTGACCTTTCCCCCCACCCAGAACATGAAATTTTAAGTCCTCAGAGCTGACGATGGCAGAGGTAGACTGGACAGAAAACAATCCCACCTGCGTTTTTAGATGAATAAAGACAAGAGGGGAGGGGGGGGGCAGTGAGACAGACATTAGAATAAGAAAAAGGGCAGAAAAGGAACAAGGACAAGAACTACAACCAGAGACACTTGCAAGTAATACTGAATGGCAGCGGACATTAAGGGGGACATGCGGGGGAGTTTGGGGAAAAAAATCATCAAAGAACAGTAAAAAGGAGTCCGAACAAAAATAAAGAAGGGGAGGAAAGACTGACGAAGAAAATCAGGGAAGCCGATCAGGTTGGAGGTGGGAGGAGAAAGGAGACGGAGAAATTAAAAACTCAAAATGGAAAGTTCCGAGAGGATATGACCAAAGCATCTGTGAGGAGCTATGGATGGACAGAACTGCCCAGCATGAGGAAACTAGAGAGACAGCAGCTAACAATGCAAAGTTCGAGTCTAGAATGGTCTTGCCAAGCGGGCCCGCCCCGGTGTTGTGGGGGTCTGGGCTGGAGGAGGTTGCTCAAGCAGGCAGGACTGGAGCGAGTGAGGTGGGTGGTAAGGGTTAAGGTTCAGGTTCCAGGAGGAAAGGAAGTAGACGTAGCTTTGGGACCAGTCACCTAGAAGACAGCACCCTCAGCTCTGAAGTCAAGAGGAGAGGGGTGGGTACCTGGGCGGCCCAGGTGGTTAAGCATGCAGCTCAGGTCATGGTCTCACAGTTCCTGAGTTCAAGCTCTGCATCGGGCTCTGCGGTGATGGCGCGGAGCCTGCTTGGGATTCTGCCTCTCTTCTCTCTGCCCCGTCCCCTGCTTGTGCTTGCTCGCTCTCTCTCTCTCAAAATAAATAAATTAAAAAAAAAAAAAATGAAGTCAAGAGGAGAGAAACAGGCCTATTTGAGTGCAAGTACTCCGGGCGGGACAAAGGGACGATGCCAGCTTAGGGAAACTCGTACTCTGTGCAATACTGAGTGTCTTTGCCGGTATCGGTGCCCTTCTGCATCTGAGTTCCTCAGGGTAAAACAAGATAGACAAAGGGGAGGGAGGCCCGCCTCCCTCAGCCACTAGCAATTCCTGAGGCCTCACAAACAACAGGAATATAAATGCTACCCCCTCAACATTAGCCTCTAGAGCTGGACAGGGCAGCATTGCATAGCGGTTGAACTCTACAGTCAAGTTGCCGAGATTCAGATTCCAGCCCATCGTACAAGGGTTGTGTGATCTCAGAGTGCCTGGGTGGCTCAGCCAGTTGAGCGTCAGACTCTCAGTTTCAGCTTAGGTCATGATCTCCTGGTTTGTGGGTTCGAGCCCCAAGTCAGGCGCGCAGAGCCTGTTTGGGATTCTATCTCTCTCTCTCTCCCCTTCTCTGCTCCCCCCACGCTCACATGCATGGACGCCCTCTCTCAAAATAAACATTTTTTTAAAACAGCTGTGTGATCTTATGCGAATTACAAAACCTCTCTAAGCCTCAGTTTTGTAAACTCTAAAATGGAGATAAGAGGACTACTGTTTCATAACAAAATGGAGACATTTTTAAAATGTTTTTCAATGATTGTTTATTTTTGAGAGAGAGAGAGAAAGACAGAGTATGAGTGGGGGAGGGACACAGGGAGAGGGAGACCAGAATCCAAAGCAGGCTCCAGGCTCTGAGCTGTCAGCATAGAGCTCGACGTGAGGCTGGAACCCACAAACCGTGAGATCATGACCTGAGTCGAAATCGGACACTCAACTGACTGAGCCACCCGGGCACACCAAAATGGTGAAATTTAAATGTGAGCCCAGTGACTGACACATACTGGGAACAGTCACTAAATGTTAACTGAAATAATGCTGTCTTCACGATTACTGTCTTAAGGGCAGTCAGGGGTTGGGAACAATGGGAACTCCACGAGTTCCCCTAATGTCCCTCTGTCTTCACTTGGTGTCCACGTGAAGCTCGCAGCGCTCTGATTACACAAGCCCTTCCCTGCCACCTCCAGGCCTCATGATATGGCCTCCAGCCAGCAGCTGGTCCCCAAACTGGACTTTCACATGACAACTTTGTGCAAGTGCTTTGAAAATGAAAAGAGTTGGGGCGCCTGGGTGGCTCAGTCGGTTGAGCATCTGACTCTTGATTTCAGCTCAGGTCACGATCTCACCGTTCGTGAGTTCGAGCCCCGCGTCGGGCTCTGCGCTGACAGTGCAGAGCCTGCATGGGATTCTCTCTCTCTCTCTCTCTCTCTCTCTCTGCCCCTCCATGCTCACTCTCTCTCTCTCTCAAAAATAAATAAAAACATTTTTAAAAAGAAAATAAAAGAAAATGAGAAGGGTCACCAAAGCATAAGGCAGATAAGTGCTTGCACCTCCTGCTTTGGGGGTTTCCTTCTACACCTGCACCAATTTTCACAAAAGACCTACCGCAGGCTGCCAAGCCCTCTGGAGCCTTTCACACAGCCATTCAGGGTGAGAGCATATAAGAAGCCACAGGATTAACTGAGCCGGGGGTCAAAAGACACAGCTGTAGATCCCCGCCAATTCTCAGGCCAGAGGCAGGGGAAAAGACGCAAAGCCGGCACAAAAAAGGGCAATGTGGAGGGGAATGCTTCCAGGGACTACTGTCCCCTCCAGACTGCTGTTAGGTAACCCCCTCCCCATCCAACATCCCCGAGGGATACAGGCTCCACCATGGAGGGCTGTCGCAATCACATCAGAAAACAAAACACAGGGGTGCCTGGGTGGCTCAGTCAGTTATGTGTCCAACTTCATCTCAGGTCATGATCTCACAGCTCGTGGGTTTGAGCCCTACATCGGGCTCTGTGCTGACAGCTCGGAGCCTGGAGCCTGCTTTGGATTCTGTCTGTCTGTCTGTCTCTCTCTCTCTCAGAAATGAAAAAAAACATTAAAAAAATTAAAAACAAAAAACAGACCATTAAGCTACAGAAGCTGAGTGGAGTGGGGAAGAAAAGAAGGACCAAGGAAAATAGACGTCCAAGGAAGAACTCCGCTGGCCCCAGAGGAATCTGAGTAGAGGGTCTAAGAAGAACGGACAAACCCATTTCCACAGCTCCTCTGCCTTTGCAATGGCAGGTCCCTTCTCCTAGTGTCCTCGTCCTAAGAGGCGGGAGTTGTTGGGCTTAGACAGTCCTACCCTCCAGGGTAGAAGAAGTGGGGTCCAGGGCACTCCCCTTGCCTCCTGCCTGCTGACTCACACTGATCTCACTACTGAGTAGGGCTCAGGTGGCCCCGCTCTCTCCTCTCCGGCAAAGCCACTGCCAGCAGAGGGTGCTGGTGAGCCCAGCGGAGAGACCCCAAGGGAAGGTGAACTTTTTGCAGCTCAGGCTGGTACCCATAGGGGCTTCACCTGGTACCCGCAGAGTGGTCAGAGTGACCCATTTTATCCTGCGGTTTAGGCATAATAGTGAAACTGAAAGAAAGCATCAGAAATGTACTAGAACTTTCCTATAAATAACTTGCTGGTGAAAAGTCTACAGCACTTCTCAATATCCACAAGGCATAAGGAACATACTCAAAACAACCCCAACTGTTTGGCTCTCAGGCATATTTAACATGTATCATTCAAAATCACCGGGGTCTATTCTCTCCTTGTCGATCTGTCTCCTGTTCCGTCCAGCTTGAAGCTTCACAAGAGATAACTTTCACTAACAAACTCGTTTACACACTCCACATTTGGAGCTTTAGGTCCAGGAAGCTGGTGAAGGAAGATCCATCCGACATAAGGAAAAGCAGAAGGTTCAGCACTGGGCCCCAAGTGTCCTGATAGCCACATGGATGCTGTCTCAAGGGGGAAGTCATAAAAGGTTGCAAATAAAAATCTCTGGAGTCAGGGGCACCTGGGTGGCACAGTCGGTTGAGCGTCCGACTTCGGCTCAGATCATGATCTCGCGGTTCGTGTGTCCCAGCCTCGCGTGGGGCTCTATGCTGACAGCTCAGAGCCTGGAGCCTGCTTTGGATTCTGTGTCCCCCTCTCTCTCCGCCCCACCCATGTTTGTGCTCTGTCTCTATCTTTCAAAAATGAATAAACATATTTTTTAAATCTCTGGAGTTGAATTTCAGCTTGATCACTTACAAAGAATGCCAGTGGGCAATTTAAGCCTCCATTTCCTTCTCTAGAAGACAATGGATAAAACAGCAACTGTCCTTATAGGCCTGCTATTACGGTTGAATTCTTAATCACGCTTTCTAAAGCACATGTAAAGTGCAGTGCTGAACACATAATAAACTCTCAAAACAGCAGATATTAGTAGTAATGACAATTGATACCTCACATGCCCACAAACTAAGTACACAGGCATTTTTCATAGTCTTGGATTTATTCATCACATGCGTAGATTCTCTGTAGTTTCCTATAATTCTAAGTTTCTTTACTGAGAGAAACCCCAGTTTATCTCCTGACTATGGAAGTTATTCACCGAGAGGCAGCTAACCATTTGATGTAGGTACTGAAGAAGAAATTCACGGATCAGGAAGGAGTAGAGGGTATTAGCCTCCTTAAATCTCTTCTTTAGGGCCACTTCAGGCCACTTTGTAAGGACAACTGATACATACACACTCCTGGCCAGATTCACGTCCACCCACTGTTTAAGATGCCAAGAAAAGGAAACATGGGTGTTTTACGTCTAGGGAGAAAGGAGTTCAACAGGTAAGACTGGTCGCTCTGTGGATCCCCAAACAAACCTGTTGTGGTGCCATGTTCATAAACTCAAGAGTTTTGAGTCTGGCGTTGAATTCTACTTCATGAATCACCCAGCCAGTTCACATACAAAAGACACAAGGGAGGGGCGCCAGGGTGGCTCAGCTAAGTGTCTGACTCTTGATTTCGCCTCAGGTCACGATCTCATGGTTTGTGAGATCGAGCCCCACATCAGGCTCTGCGCTGACAGCACGGAACCTCTGGGGAGGTACTCGGACACCGTCCGCTCCCTCAGCCCCTCTCCCAATCCTGGGACCATCCGAACCAGGGTTACAATGCTTTCCTCTGCATTTTGATGGGAGACCTTCACCTTCAGACTAGGAAATGGCAAAGAGAAGGAGGGAGCCCAGCTGTGAACTGTTTGTTGGTCACCCGTCAAAGGATAAGAAGAAAAGAAGCATTGAGCAGTCCAGAAAGTTGGTGACAGATAAGATGTAATGATTATTTTAATTACATATCCCCACGCACATGCACACACACCCTGCCCACCTTTCTCCTTGCTGCAGAATGGGGATTCTTGGTCTACGGAGCAACCAATAAGGGAAAACAGGAGCTAGGCACGACACCAGTGTCCCTGAGGGAGCCACGGGTCTGCCAGAGGCTCCCTGAAAAGAGACGCCACAGGCCAGGAACAGGGCACTGGGCTCTCCCCGTCCTGTTACTATTCACTGTTAAATTGTGTATTTGATGCTAACTAGCTCAGCGATAACAGGAGGCTTTGGGCAACGGGGCACATTTCTCAAAGCCAGGTTCAAGACCACTCAAGTCAGAATCACTTTGGGATATGTGTTCACTGTGCAAATTCCTAGGCCCACCCCAGTCCACACCACTCACAAGAGCCCAGGAAATCTGCACACTGAACAAGTTATGCACACGATTCTGAAACCCATGCGATACGGCCTCCCTGGTCTCCCAAGTAGGCTGTTCATCATCAAGGGACAGGAACACTTACTCATGCAAAATATTATAACTCATGTATATTATGTTTCTTTTTATCTAACCCTTTTAAAACGTCTGTAATAAGCAAAACATTTAGTACAGCAGTGCACGCATATAATTTATATAAATATACACTGGTGGAGATAGCTCAGAAAATTTTCACTGAGACAGGGGTTTGCAACAAGGCTGGAGTATCGACTTCGGGTACGACGGGGAAAGCAGGGAGTGGTCTCGGCAAACAGGTGCTCTGAGCTCACAGGATTCATCAGTGACAAGCTGAGAAGAGAACTCTGGATTTTGACCTCCAACTGCGTCTCAACCCTGGAGTAAGAGGGAGGCAAAAAAATGCGGTGCAGAGCAGGGCAAGCCGGAAGTGGAGTCCCTGCTTGAGCCCCCAGAACTGTCACCCACTCACATTCCTTCTTCACCCTGGCTATAGGAGGATGGGATTTCACCCGGCAGGAGGGGGGGGGAAGCGAGAGAATGAGGTTTACCATCTGCCTGCCAGTTGTCCCAATCTAAATCCCAACTATGGCATCAGCAGAGTGAGCGTCGTTTGCTGAGCTATAATTAATATCCCCCTTTCTTGGGCAGGAAAGGAGAAACGCTGGGGTAGGAGAAACACTGAGCAGGTGACGGTTACACCTGCAGACAGTTCTGCTGACAGCGACGGAAGCAGCCAGGACTGCCAGCGAGGAACTACAAACTGGGAACTGGAGAAGGGAGGGGAAAGCAGCAACACCCACTTGCTTCCCTGCGCAGACCTAAAATAAGGTCCTTCTCCCTCCTATTCAAATGCCATGTGTGCTGTCTGTCCAAGACCAGACCATCCCCCAAGGATAGGAGTACGTGGATCCAAGAAAGGAGAACAACAGGTGAGGGGCGGTCACTAACCACAGGCCACGAGCATGAAAACGTCACACAATTAACAGATACAGAGGGGCTAGTCCGTGGCCCTCCGTCTGGAGCATAGTCACGGAATCCCACGATTATAGAACGCGAGAGGCTGGCAAAAACGTCTTAGATAGTTACTCATGCGCCCATTTACTCATTTAACAAATCTTTTCTTTTTTTTTAAGGTTTATTTACTTATTTTTGAGAGACAGCGAGCGAGAGCACACACACACGCAGGGGAGGGGCAGAGAGAAGAGAGGGAAAGAGAGAGTCCTAAGCAGGCTCTTCACGGTCAGCACAGAACCCAGTGCAGGGCTCGAACCCAGGAACCTTCAGATCATGACTTGAGCCAAAATCAAGAGTCGGGTGGACACTTAACCGACTGAGCCACCAGGCGCCCCTCCTTTAACCGATCTTTCCTGAGCACCTACCACGTGTCAGGCACACACTAGTGAATGAAGCAAGGACAGTCCCCTGCTCTCATGGAGCTTAGTTAGGGCCCTAGTGGAGGAGACAGACGACAACCAGGCCAACAGATAAATACAGCGACAAGATGGTTAGCGCCAAAATGGAAAATAAGCTGGGCAAGTGAAGGCCGGGGTTTACGTTGACTGACTTCTCCTGGCCACTGCGGACTTGTTCGTGGCTTACCCGAACCAAGCTCTCCAACCTACACACAGCTCTCCAGCAGCTCAAAACTCACCTTCCGCTCTCCTCGCAGGTTTAGCCCGAGTCTGCTGTTGGCTGGCAGTCACAACGACATCTACTGTGTCCCACACACAGGGCCAAGACCTTCCTCCATTTTGTGTCATTTTGATTCTCACAGCCTCCACGAAGGAGGTACAGCTATCTCTATTCTTAAGGAAGGAAACATTCAGAGAGGGCAGGATTTTGCGAGAGCCCCAGAGCCAATAGGTGGTAGAGCCAGAGCTTAATCGAAGGTTGTTCGGTTTTCAAAGCGTTTCTGAGCTCCACAAGACGACCGCTGAGGGATCGTGTCTCTGCCCCCAGCACCGTACCACAGGGTCGGGGAATCTCTTCTTCCGCCATTATCCCTTGGATTTTTGCTGTGTGCAGGGTACTGGGTGGTCAGTACCTGAGGAGTCATCTCGTAAGAGGAAGGACTCAGTCTCTGTTCACTGCCCTCAAAACTTCTGCCATGAGAACACCTCAGGGGAGACAACTCTTATCAACAGTTGGCTAAACACTTATGGGCAGGCATCCATGCCTCCGTGTGTGCGAGAGAGTAAGAGAGAGACAGAGAGAGAGAATCAAGATCATCTACTGCACCTCCATCCCCAATCTACCTCCACTCAGCCTCTCTCACTACCTTTCCTCCATTTGTCCTACCTTTCCTTCCAGTTACTGCTGCCCATAGGCTTACGTGCCCCTCTCTCTCCAACGCCCGTCAGGCTCTGAGTTTAACTCAGACGCTAGGGGCTGGAACCTCTCTCTCCTCCAGGACACCTCCTCCCCTCTGCTTGTCACAAAGGGACATATTCACCAGAGAGCCACTGTACCACAGTTCCGGTACAGGGCCCCCCCCCCCACCAGGAAAAAGCGCCCCACACCCGGTTTATCCTCACGTCTCCCCGGCAGTCTGCTCGAGTGGCTCTGGAGTCAGAGCAAAGTCCCAAGTGACTACACCTTGTAAGAAGTGAACGCACAGAGTCCGCACCCCCGCAAATACCCCACTCATAGGTTCTCTCTCACTGGAATGGAACTGTCGACACCCCAAAGGCACCGGACAGAATATTTCATTCTCTAGAGCACCTTTCTCTTGGGACCTCCAAGTTCTTTACCAACCTAATGATGTACCACGAGGGAGGAAAATTAACAATCCCTGGCCAGTTACGAAGAGCGGAGAGAGCTGGACACTTCCTTGGCAGACAGTAAGGCCCAGTCACGCGTTCCATCCATTCCGACCAAAGGCCACACGGCCTCGCCTGGCTGCACCCCTCTATCCCTTACCTTCAGCCTCTTGCGACAGCCCGCTCCTCCCTCCTGAGGGGCTGTCACTTGGCAAAGAACCACAACAGCCCCCGAACACGGGGGCCAGCCCCCCAAAGCCCTCCTGCCTCTGTGAAGAGCCCCGGGTCAACCCCGACCAGGCCAAGGGCCGAGTCCTCGTGTCCTACTTTCCAGGGGCCCCCTGCCACCTACTTGGCTCGTAGAAAGAACAGCTTCTTCCTCAGGGAGGAGACGTGGTAGTGACAGGCCTGCTTCACGGCCGTGCTGCAGGAGACCGTCTCGGAGCGCAGATTCTGTACCATGCTGGGCTCAGGGGAGGGCCCGCCACATGGCAGCTGGGACCTCAAGGGCTCGGGGCTCACCCCGGAGCTGCATGGACGTGCTGCTTTCGCGGCTCCTTCAGCTGTCCGCCGCAGCTCCTGCACGGGAGCCCTCCCGGCCCTGGTGTTCAGTCCCAGACACAGGCAGGTGGAGGGCCCCGGGGAGGGAGAGCCTGAGGCTCCCTGTTACCAGGATCCCCTCTGGCTGCGGCCCAAGCCACAGCTCGGAACAGAGCCCCTCTCCGTCTTTCAACATCTGGCAAGGCTCTGGGCACTTGGTGAGTTTCCTCCTCTCCTTCGTCCTCCGCCAGGGAGGACGGGGCTGTACCTACATGTGATGTCAGCTGCTGGTGCCAGAGGGAGGGGGAGGGCCCGCGGGCACCGCTCCCAGAGGGTTTGCGACTGGGCTCCTTCCTCGTGGTGAGGGAGCTGGCCGAGAGGTCACTTGAGTGTCCACGGGGCCACGGGGAATTCAGTGCCCGGGCAGGTAGATGGAACTACGGTGCTCTTGGAAATATGCTATTTGGGGCCAATTTCTGGGATCGGATCAGCAGAACTGAAAGCATCTTTCCTTCTACTAGGAGGCTATGGATTCTGGCGGCTAGACCTGAGGTGAAATTCCTGAGCCTGCACTCTGGCCTTTCCTTTCCTTCCACCCCGGAGGCTTGCCCTGTGGCCTCAAATTCCATTACCTTGGTTCCTCCATTTGTTCGTTCACGAATTCCACAAGCATCTGCCGAGCACTTACGCTATGCCAGACAGAAGAGATACCGTTTCTGTCCTCCGGGGTCTCCTGGGCTAGGGGGAGACAGAGAAGGGAACCACACAGCACATACCAGGAGGCCAGTGTTGTACAGAACGAACCACAGCCTCTCAGACAGGGGTGAAAAAACATGCTCTCCCTTCCCCAACCGGAAGAAACAAGGGTGAGTTCTAGTGAGACACGGAAGACGTGGGCATCTTTTCAGCCCGTCAGAGAAAAGGTGACACAGGCCACCCCCAAACTGATTATACCCAAAGCTCACACTTATTCTCCGTCCACCTTCCTTGATCTTAGGAAATAATCTTTGTTCCTATTACACGGAGAAAACAGATCCTGCTGCTATCAGCCTTCTCGCCTTCCCACCACATGGCGTGTGAACTCACCTGCATCCACAGCCATTATGGTCTGTCCAAGGCCAATCTGTTCACCTGTGATCTAGATCTATCTTTCCTTGCCTCCTCCGAAACGTTGCTTCCTTATCTTCAGTAGGTGGTACCAGCCAAGCTGACCAAGTCGGAATCCCAGAACCAACTGTGAGGACCTCCCTGCTCTCTCACACTCTAAATCCAATCCATCACCAAGTCCTGAACATTTTAATCCTCTAAATGTATCCTGAATCCATCTGCTTCCCCCACACACACACACCACACACACACACCCCTACGACCACCATCTCAAATCCAAGCCACCAACATCCCTTAATTGGACTATTGTAACTGCCCCAGTTGATCTCCCTGCACCCGCCAGGGCCGCCTCCACCCTTTCCCCACACTGCAATCTTTCCAGGATGCAAATGTGATGCTGTCGCCTCCCTTCTTAAAGACTCTCAATTGCTTCCTGATGCTCTTGGCATAAAGACTCAAGTCCTGGTCGTGGCCAACCAAGTTCCTGCCCCATTTCATCTCATCTCATCCCACTGCTTCCTGCTCACCTGTTCTGAACTCAACCACTCCACTCTGGCCCCGCCCCCTCTGTCTGGGGCCAGTTTCTTCGATATACTGTCTCCCGGGACCCTTCCTTTAATGCACACACCCAAGTTTGTACTTTCTAAGCCATACCCTGAGGTGTGTTAATACTGTCTCCTCGACAAGCCTGGAAACTCGGTGAATACCTACTGCACAACTGGTAAGTGTTTGTTGAGTGCATCAATGGATGATGTCCTCTCTGAAATTCACATCCTTGACCTGTGGGTTTCTACTTCATAGATTTAAAGCATGCTTGTGTCTCCCTATATTAAAACAAAAATTCTCCCCAATCACCCCCGCTTTCTCCTCTAGCTTTCATCTCTATTTCTCTTCCTCCCAGGGAAACTCCTAGAATAAATTCTCCATGTTCAGTCTCTTCTCCCTTCCTTCCCATACACCCTTCTAAAACTAATTGGTGGTTCCCAGTGACATCCTAACGGCCACTGCAGAAGGTCCTGTTTAGTGCTTACCTTCCCTATCTCTTTCCTCTTGGATTCTTCCTTCTCACATCTGTATTTCTGTCTTTTCTACTTACTGGGCAATCTTTTGCAAATTCCGTCTTCCTTTGCCTTCTGTTTACAATCTGCTGATGCTGACTCTTGCCTCGACCACAATCTCATTGCCAAACAAGTAGTTTTAGTCCTGTCTCCTGAGCTTCAAACAGGTGCAGGCCACTGGCTAGTGTATCTACCTCTCCACCAACACGCTCGACGTGTCTAAATTAAATCCACTATCACTTCCGCACTTCAAATTCTTCCCCCTTTACTCAGTATTTTAATAACAATAATATATTAATAATCATAGCAAGCACCTGTAAAATACCAGCCATGTACCAGGCACTATTCAAATCGTCGTAGACGACACACACATACACACGCTCCTCCCAATAACTCATGAAGTATGAACTATTATTATACCCATTTCATAGATGAGGAGACTGAGGCACAGAGGTGAAGTGGTTTGCCCAAGGTCACACAGCATGCAGCTGGAAGCATAATCAGAACCCAGGTAGGCATTAAACCTGTGGACTATGCTACCTTTTATTTGCTGCCCCACTAGAAACCTTAGGCTCACACTAGGTACCCTTCCTCAACCCAGATGTAGATAAGCTTTGCCAAACCTACTTAACAAACTTCTTCAGTTGGTTCCTCCTTTTCCGTTCTCACTACCATTAATTCAGAAATGTGCCCATCTGGTCTTGGCTTAAACATCACCAGGTCAATAAGGTGACCCTTCCCGCTTAAGAGTTGTCCTAAAAAGCCTTGGTCCGCTGTATCACTCTTTTTCATTTTCTTTATAGCCCTTGTTACCATTTGGTGCTTTCTTATTCACTTGTTTGTTTATATCTGTGTCCACTTGCTATAACATAAGCATCAAGAGATGGGGGACAAGTTACCTGTTCATGGCTGCGGCCCCCAACGTTTACAAGAGTAGCTAGCTGATAGTATGTGCTCAATAAATGCTTGTTAAATGAGGGACCGATTAGGTAAATCATTGTCAGTTTCCTTCCTTGTCTGTCTGCTTTCAACGAAGCCCCTTAAATCCATCTCTCCCACTAGGACCAAAGTGACTTTTGTCACAAGAGTATCTGTAAGTGATCTGGGCACCCCCTTCATCAAAACCTCTCCCTCACTTCTCCTCCCCTATGAGGAAGCCCACTCTGTCACAGCGGGCTGTGGCAGGACCGGCACCTGTCTACCTGTGCAAAGATGATTGCTAGCCACTCACTAGCCACTCCCCTCCTGGGACATGATCGGCAGCGATACCCAAGTATCTGAAGTCCCTGAACTTGCCTGGCTTTCTCACGCCTCCCTGCTTATGTACAGCTTGTTCTGTCGCCTGCGAATGCAGCCCGCGTGACAGATTCCTACTCATCTTGTAGCTCTCAGCGAGGCACATCTCCTTCTGTGGAGTCTTTCTGGATCCCTCGGGCTCCTCCTCCCTCTTCCCTGCTCTCGCCCCAAGCACAGTAGCTGTGCTACTCTGGGGCAAATTTGGTACCTCCACTGAGCCTCCGTTTCTTACACTCTAATGTGCAGGTAATAACAGCATCTGTTTGACGGGGCTGTTGAGAGGACTGCATTTCAGAGTCTGTGCAAGACGCATGGCACAGGGTTAGACGCGTTAAGTGAACAAATTCTTCCGTGTTATTACTGTATACAGAATTCCGAGTCCATTATAAAACATGACATTATAGGTGTGTCTCACCATGAGACAACAAGGTGCCCAAGGGGAACTACCAGGCTTTCATCTATTTATTCTTAGTGTCCACATCTGACATTTTACGGGCGATCAATATCCTACGTGTTCTTTCTGTCTCTGCTTCTTCAAGGACAGCAGAGTATATACAGATCCGCTAGGAAACAGAGTGAAATCTCACATCATCAGAGTACTAGCAGCTACCACTCACTAAGCACCTGCTAAGTACCGAGCACCTTACACATATTATCTCATTTATTTCTTTCAAGGAACGACTTTCATAGATGAGTAAACGAGGGTGAGTAAAGCTAAGTAAGGTGCTTTTAAAAATGCAGTTAATAAGGAAGAAGGTTAGTCGAACACCTAAGTGGGTCTGACTTCAAGGTCTGGGTCTGTCTTTCTAGGACACCACACAGCCCGCCAGCGAGGAAACCTCTCTATCCATCTCACAGTCTGGACTCTAGCAGGCTCCCCAGTATCTTAACAAGGGTTTGGGGCGCACGTGTCTGCACGCAGAAATGGATACGTGAACGCACACAGCCTGGCCTCAGCGCTCGGTTAGTCCCCTGCCCTGTCTGGGTCTCAACCTTCCTACCACTGAAAGGCTTCCTGGTCGACCGAGACCACGTTTTGTTGAAACTAACACTGTGTACATAAAACGTCCTTAGTAAAATAGCTCCTTTTTCTACAGCCCTGGCTGTTTGACAGTTCCTGCCATTCTGTGAATGTACCAAATAAAGATCTGGCAACGTGAGGAACCCTGACAATTGGTCCAGTTTGGGCTGAACCAGGGAACCAATTTTTTTTAAGTGTACCCCTGGCTTCTTTACCCTAGAAGCATGAAAATGGATCTATGCCCCACATTCAATGACGCACACACACATACAGACTTTGGGAAAGCTGGATCTATTCTGCTTTCTTTCCACTAGAAACCTGAGGGCATTATTCCTATCTCTGAGACAACCCTCATTTCCAAAAAGCTGATTCTCTTCCTCAAATCAACTTTTCTTGATGCACACCTGCCCAGGAAATGACTTCCTCCCTGTACCCGCCCACCCTCTGCCCCTATCATAGTTCCAAAGGCTTTTTTCTTCAGGAATCAACACTGATGTGAATGAGAAGAAAAATTCTCAGAAGCCCTAGGACTTGGACAGCACACCGAGGCATTTCCCCCTTTGCTGTCACGTAGACATTTGTTAAGCTAAGTAGGACAGCTAGTTTATCTCTAAATATTGTATCTATTCTGAACCTCATACAAGAAAAAGGAAAAGTGATGTTTTATTTAACCAGTTGAAAGTATACCTCACCCAGAGTTCAAGCTATACTACAAAGCTGTAATCATCAAGACAGTATGGTACTGGCACAAGAACAGACACTCAGATCAATGGAACAGAATAGAGAACCCAGAAAGGGACCCACAAACGTATGGCCAACTAATCTTTGACAAAGCAGGCGAGAATACCCAATGGAATCAAGACAGTCTCTTCTGCAAGCGGTGCTGGGAAAACTGGACAGAGACATGCAGAAGAATGAACCTGGACCACTTTCTTATACCAGACACAAAAATAAACTCAAAATGAATGAAAGACCTAAATGTAAGACAGGAAGCCATCAAAATCCTCGAGGAGAAAGCAGGCAAAAACCACTTTGATCTTGCCCACAGCAACTTGTTACTCAACACGTCTCTGGAGACAAGGGAAACAAAAGCAATAATGAACTACTGGAACCTCATCAAAATAAAAAGCTTCTGCACAGAGAAGGAAACAATCAGCAAAACTAAAAGGCAACCGACAGAATGGGAGAAGATATTTGCAAACGACATATCAGATAAAGGGTTAGTATCCCAAGTATATAAAGAACTTATCAAACTCAACACCCAAAAAACAAATAATCCAGTGAAGAAATGGGCAAAAGACATGAATAGACACTTCTCCAAAGACATCCAGATGGCCAACCGACACAGGAAAAAATGCTGCACATCACTCATCATCAGGGAAATACAAATTAAAACCACAATGAGATACCACCTCACACCTGTCCGAATGGCTAACATTAACAACTCAGGCAACATCAGATGTTGGCGAGGATGCGGAGAAAGAGGATCTCTTTTGCATTGTTGGTGGCAATGCAAGCTGGTGCAGCCACTCTGGAAAACGGTATGGAGGTTCCTCAAAAAGTTAAAAATAAAACTACCCTACGACCTAGCAATTGCATTACTAGCTATTTATCTAAGGGATACAGGTATGCTGTTTTGAAGGGACACATGTACCCCCATGTTTATAGCAGCACTATCAACAATAGCCAAAGTATGGAAAGAGCCCAAACGTCCATCGATGGATGAATGGATAAAGCAGATGTGGTATATATATACAATGGAGTATTACTCGTTAATCAAAAAGAATGAAATCTTGCCATTTGTAACTACGTGGATGGAACTACGTGGAGGGTATTATGCTAAGTGAAATTAGTCAGAGAAAGACAAAAATCATATGACTTCACTCATATGAGGACTTTAAGAGACAAAACAGATGAACATAAGGGAAGGGAAACAAAAATAATATAAAAACGGGGAGGGAGACAAAACATAAGAGACTCTTAAATACAGAGGGCAAACAGAGGGTTACTGGAGGGGGTGTGGGATGGCGGAGGGGCTAAATGAGGAAGGGGCATTAAGGAATCTACTCCTGAAATCACTGTTGCACTATATGCTAACTAATTTGGATGTAAATTAAAAAAAACTTAAATTAAAAAAAGAAAAAAGAAATACAATTCTGTAAAAGAAAAAAGAAAGAAAGAAAGAAAGAAAGAAAGAAAGAAAGAAAGAAAGAAAGAAAGAAAGAATACCTCATACTTAAGGATTAGAATTTTTATCTGTGAGGCAGAAGCAATCAATGTTAATTTTTTTTTTTTTTTTTGCCTGCTCTATGAAACTATCCTTCATCTGATAATTGACCACGTGGTTTGGAGAATTAGGAGCAGCCACAGAAAAGGGTCCATATTTCCCACCGACTTGACCATTTTCGATCCATAATACCTGCTCTGCGGCCTCCCACGGAAATTCTCAAGGGTAAATGACATTCCACTAAGGCTTGGCCTCTGTAGGAAATGCCGCCATACCCAGCAGGGGGCACTGTCCATTCAATGGGGCCCACAGTGAGGAGCAGGAAGTGGGATCCCCACCACAGCTGAAAATCTCCCCAGGGTCTGGATCTCATGCTTGCCCCAGGCCAGGATAACTGCAGACCAACATCCAAAACACCCCAGAGAGTCTCTTAATTGGGTAAAAACATATTATAGGAAGGATTAGGGGCAGGGCGTAAGGGTTTGTTCTGAACTGAGACTGGTGATTAATTAGCACTCTGGGGACTTGTTCTCTCCAGGAGAACCAACTGGATGAGAAGAAAAGAAAAAGACTTCCTTCAGAATGGCCATCGTGGAACACATACCAGTCCTGAGCTTCTGGGAGGAGGGGGTCCGCAGAGATCACCATGGGAGGCATACTTCTGATCAGAGCTTTGTTTCCTGTACTGCCCAAGGGGAGCTGAAGAGTTTAGGGGCCTTTCAGGGGGCCAGGGATGGGAAGGCCCAGGGAAGACATCCGAGGACTTTTCTGGGCAGAGGTTCAGACTGGAGAACCTTTGCAACATTTCATTTGGTTGAGGAAGTGGGTAGAGAAGGAGCTAAAATATGATTCATGTCAACGTACAACCCCAAAGAGCAAACGAAAGACAGAGCAGTCTCTAGTGCTCGGGTAGTCACGTCCTGGAGTAAGAGATTAAGTTTGCCTCGGGAGAAACGTTTTAGAGCCTGCAACTCACGGCCTACTCGTCTCTCCCAGGACGGGACGGGACTCTTCAGGAGATGTGCGATGTCCAAGCACAAGGGAAGGAAGTTGAGCCGGGGGACTCCACGGCCCCCTTTTTCAAATTTTTTTTTTCTTTAACATTTATTTATTATTGAGAGACAGAGAGACACAGAGCGTGAGCAGGGAAGGGGTAGAGAGAGGGGGAGATAGAATCTGAAGCAGGCTCCAGGCTCTGAGCTGTCAGCAGAGCCCGAGATGGGGCTCGAACTCACAAACCGCGAGATCATGACCTGAGCCCAAGTCGGTCGCCTAACCGACTGAGCCACCCAGGTGCCCCCACAGCCCCCTTTTTTCAAATTTTTTAATTTTTTTTTAATTTTGAGAGTATGGTTGATGAAACCCAGAAAGCACTGACAAGACAGTGTATGGGCCACTGGAGAGACAGAGGGAACTGCCATCAGATGGTAACTGAGGAAGCATCTTAACAAGATTGATTAGTCTTTACCCCTGGGGGCTCCCTGCCTCCTATCCCCTCAGTTTGAATTGATGAGCTAAAACTGATACTTGAGGACTAGGGCAGAACCCATACAACTTTATAATGCAAAGAGATCTATGAAAGGATTAGCAAGGCCCCACCCTCTCCCCAGGAGACAGTCCCCTTTTGATCCACTACTAGCTGTAGCTTGAACACTTCTATTGAGGGGATAGTACCTATCTCTGCAAGGCCTATACCATTACAGTCCAGCTGTAACCACAGAATTCTTCCTTACCCAGGGCTGAAATACTTCTCGCTATGACCTCTCCGGCTCTAGCTCTATTTCTTAGGCTTCCAGGTATTTAAAGAGCAGTTGTTAGAGTCACTGAAGCCCTTCTCTTTTCCAGGCTAAGCCATTTTCCTTCAACTGGTCCTTATCATACTACGTTATCATCGCGATCTTTCCTTCTAGATTCTTAATTTATCAATACACGTATTTCCAAAGAACTAGATACGATACACCAGATATGGTCAAACCAGTACAGACCAGGAAGATCTTTTTCTCTTTCTAATCCATGCTCCACACTTCCATGAATGAATTCGGACTTTCAAAGATCATCTGGTCCCTGTGTCATCCTTGGTTCGTAATTTTGCTGGTAAATAAAACGCCCAGGTTCTTTTTCACATGAAATCCTGTCAAGGTAGGCTCCCTGTGGCAATCCTATAGGTAAGCAACTACTCTAGGGGCGCCTGGGCGGCTCAATCGGTTAAGTGCCCGACTCTTGACTTCAGCTCAGGCCATGATTTCATGGTTCTTGAGGGCTCAGTGACAGTACAGAGCCTGCTTGGGATACCTCTCTCTCTGCCCCTTCCCTGCTTGCGCGCGCACTCTCTCTCTCTCTCTCTCTCTCAAAATAAATAAACTTAAAAAAAAAAACCATTCTACTATAGATTTATAAGCACATAATATAAATATAATGGCACATTTCCTTCAAAAAAAATCTTGTCATTTGCACCCACGGTTCCATCTGAAATACTAAATCCTGAGCCTGTCATCCTTGGTCTTCTCTCTCTATTCCCTCTCAGCTGAGTGTCTGCCAGAAGTCTGATAAATGACATAGAAGTACCTTCTCCTTTCTCATTCGGTATGTTGACAAAAACCAGAGCTGGACCAAAAGCAGAGCCCCGCGCCGCGGCATGCCAACCGAAACCCCCCTCTCGTCAGCATCAGTGCGGTCAACGTGCCCTGGCACAGTTTCACCCGCTACAGTGGACCCCTCTCTGCCGCGCACGGGCACTACGGGACGACTAGTAGATGCCGGCTGGTGCTCCCATCCTCAGGGTTTAACGAGTCAGACCCCAAGAGCCTCTCCCTCCTCCCTGCCCCCTGCCTATCCACCCTCATTCACCTCTGACATCACAGTCCACCCTTACCCCGGTGCTCTGCCGCCACCTGATGCCACACACGGCACGCCAGGCCACGCGGCTCTTCTTCAGGCACCATCCACCCTGCAACCCAGCCGCTAAGATGTGCCTCAAGCCAAGTCCACGCTGAGGTCCTCCCGGGATCTCTGATTGGCCACCTACTGGCTTTGCTCCTTGCCGAACACCAAAAGCCTTTAGAGCCAGTCCCTTGGTGCTACACCCTCTCACTTCCCAGGCGAATGTCCGGCCTTCCTGGCCAGTCTGAGCACAGACGTCTGGAAGCCTCCTCCCACCCTGCCTTTGCCCACGGTTCTCCAGGCACCGGAAGGACGATCATGCGCAAACATTTCAGCCCACCGCTCCCCCCACTCTTGGCCTTACCTTTCTTCCCGCGCTCGAGGACTCAGGAACCTGCTGGAATCATCGTCGTGGCTGCTCTGCTGGCTACTCTGCTGGCTGCTGCAGAAAGACACAGGATGTGAGCCGTTGACTTCTTTCTCAACCCTGGGGGAGGTCAGCTCAACTCCACAGCTTGACAAAGAAACTGGGTTACAAAATTTTAAAGACACAAGTTCCCCCATGTAACTCTGTACACAGAGAGTGTACTGACAGGCAATAGATAGGAGAAAGGATACAAATGTGATGCAAACTCCACCCAGCTCATTTGAGGCAGAAGTGGAAAATCTCGACCTGTTGCCTTATTCTTCCTTGGGGACCTAATCTCAGTGAGCAAATCCCTCCAGTACTTTTTATACGTGGGCTTCTTAATCCATATGCCAGGGTAACAATCCCACGTTTCTTCAACCTCATGGAGACTCTCAAGATGCAGGTGCAGATGGGGGGGGGGGGAGGGGGGAGGGGGAAGGGGGGGAGGGGGGATGGGAGAGTTCCAGTAGGGAGAAAGACCTGATGGGGGCAGGGGTCACCGGGCCTGCTTCTCTTCCTCCTGGGAAGGCCAAGGAGGGATTAGAGGGCAGAGTCCCTCCACCCCAGCCCAAGATGATTCAAGTTCACAGAGCTCTTTAAAATGCTTACACTGAAGTTATAGTAGATGGAATTCAGCCACCTTTCATTTTACTTGAGAGAGAAAAGCTGTTCAGACATCTTATGACACTAACTGAACATATGAACAAATAATTTTTATTTTTTTTAACTAATCCAAACATCTGATCAGCAGTCCATAAACTACAGCCCCCCCCCCCCCCCGGCCAAATCTGAAGTTGCCTGTTGTTTTTTTCTTTTACGGTCCCTTGAGAATGGTGTTTAAAAAAAAAAATGATTGGGGGGGGGGACTCAAAACAAGAATACTATTTCATGACACATGATGATTATATGAAATTCAAATTTCATAATCATTAATAAAGTTTTATTGGCACACAGCCATACCTATTCATTTACATATTATCTATGGCTGCTGTTTACCTACAATGGCAAACTGAATACTTAAGGCACCACTGTAAGTTATGCAGTGAGCTCATTAGACCCACAAAACCTAAAATATTTTATCTGTCCCCTAACCAAAAAAATTAGCAAACCCTGTGCTTTGCATAGATTTTATTAATGGTAAATTCCTATTACCATAAATGTCGCTTTAACTCAGGCTCCAGTATAACCAAAATTGTTTTCTTGTTCTGATGGATTGCTCACCACTGAAAAATTCGTTGATCTCCACAGAGCATATTCCTTCCACTAGATCCCCAGGACGCTGAGCCTCTGAACAGTCTTGTAGGGTAAGGGATTGTTCACTCCCAACCAAAGAAGCACATAATTTTATGTGTGTGTGTGAGGGAAGTTATAACCATACTCTTATATTCCATTCTTTCAACAAGAAGTAAATGAACTTAGAAGCAATTGATATCAAGTTTTCGAACACATACACCCCCTAGAAATCAAAACAGCACCAAACACAGAGCCTCCACTTGCCTGGCAGAACTGAAGTGTGTATACCAGCCCTTCCTCTCTCATTTACCCTACACCTAGCACTTTTTTGCCACTTACTTGTTCACTGTGGAGTGGCTACTCATCACACCCCTTCCCAAGGTCTCAGAGACTTGCCTGTTAAAAACTCCTCATCGCAAAACTGTGCTATAATGTTGTTGACCGTGGGATTTCTTACATTGGGACTAACTTGTTATAATGCATCACGTACCGTCTCCTACGTAACCTGGAATGTGGTCTGTACTCCAGCAGGCAACTCACAGATGGTCGCAACAGAGCAGACAGCTCCAAAGGCAAGGATTAAGAGAGGAATACCAGCCTATACCCCTAGCAGCACACGTGAGCAGAAGCAGAAGGGAGGGGGTCTGGAGCCCAGTGTTGGGCACTAACAGCCAACGGGGCTCAACCAACCCAAAGGACCACGATCAGCATCGCAGCCTCTTCAAGGAAGAGACTGGGCTTGGCTCCATTCAAGCTAGTCTTCCTTCTCACCCCACCCGCTCTCTGGCAATCAAAACTTAAAGTTAAGCTAATATTGGGGCTCCCAGAATGAAAGGATGATGTACCGGGGTGTCAGAAAAAGGATTCGGAGCTGTTATTAGCAAGCTGTCTCACTAGATGGCACTGTTGCCTTTGAAGTCAGAACTTCATCCATCCAACGCTTCTGAAATTCAAACTAGAACCAACATTCTGGTGCCCCCTCTTGGCCTTCCCGTGGCTCAGGAAGCGGTTCGGACGGTGGAGATGAAAGCGACAGTGGATCACCTCCAACCTGTTTGTTGGTTCTAAATAACCAAGAAATAACCTACATGCGCTAGACAAGTATTGACGTAAATGGCCTCCACGTGCACATGTGCCGACAAGAGGCGGCATCAAGGCAGCGATGAAGGTCTAGACTCTGGAATATGCTGCCGGGGACGGAATCCAAGCTCCTCGCTTCCTAGTTATATGACCCTGAGCAAATTACTTAATGTCATTCTCCTTACCTACAAAATGGAGATAGACGTTGATGATAGTTCTTATCCCACAAAGCTGTTGCGAAGATTAAAGAATGCACATATGTGAAGTATGGGGAACAGTGAGTGCCTGGCGCACATTAAATGCTGTATATAACTGCTATTATTATTATGTGTTAAGGCATCGTTTCGTGGGTCACGGACAATGAAGACATCAATCGAGTTAAGGATCCTGCTCTCAAGGTGTTTAGGATCTGGAAAGTAAGAGTCGACGTAAGCAACTACCTTTAAAAGCAAACATCGTAACTCTTAGAAGTAAATACTAAATGCTACAGAAACATAAACTACTCGGGGCCAGGAAGAGAAGGAATGGCTGGATGACAAGGGTTTCAGCGCGCACACTTGAAATTCAGATAGATCCAGGACAGACAGAACTGAAGAGAAGGACATTCTATTTTAGTTCCATTTACCACACACTTATCATGTACCAGGCACTGTGCTAGGAGACAAGGACACAGAGGCACAGATAGTCACCATGCACTGCGGTGTGGCCACTCTACAAAGATGGACGAAGGGCAGATGGCAGACACTTCTGTTGGGGGCAGGCGGGGACCACGTCAGACAGGTGGATGCTGAACAAGAGGGAGTGCCCATAAATCCATGGTGGCGGCAGCCACAGGGTGCACAGGGTGCTTCCTCCTTTACAGCTCCCAGGAGGGGACTAGTCCTGTCTCCTCCCGTTCGTTCTTGGAACTTGTTTTTCGACAGTCTTAAGTAAGCGAGATGGATGCCAAGCACTCCTCCGCTCAATCCCCATGAAATAATATTGTTGAGCAGAAACTCCAGAGATTGAGATGTTGCCTCACCCTCTCACATAAACTCTTTCCATTCTGCTCTTAAATGAACCTGAGTCAAATGAGAACAGAGCTCCTGGAAGCAGGGCAGCTCATCTTGCTCCCTGAATGACATCTACCAGTATCCTGAGGTCACGGAAAAAGCGACCACCAGAGTAGGGTGTTTCCGGAGTTATGGAATGCCAGAGGTCAAGGGCCACATCCCCAACCTCTCCATTTTAAGGGAAGGCCTTGGTGACACTGAGTGCCCCATCTGGGCTCTACAGCTTAAAGTGAAGAAGAACTTGGAAGAAGTCCAGCAGGGGGCACTAACAGATAAAAATGTTAGAAAACCTTAAAAAAAAAACAAAACAAAAAAACCCCAACTCTGAACAAAGATTTGGATCTAGGCTCTAGGTGACTGAATATAGGCTTACCATGGAAAGGAAAGAAATTTGTACAGGCAACTGTTTGCTATTCCCCCAAGACGGCTAAAGAAGTAAATCCCTCCTGTTGTAAATTCAAGCTTTAGATGAAAACCACTGTATAAATTAAATTTTGAAACACTAGAGTGTGTTACTAAATCAGGTGAGGAAGCGGCTTCTTTAAATTCCAGAATATTCCGAAGGGACACCAGCTGAAACAAATCAGATCCGTAATCCTGCTTTTATTCTCCACCAGCAAACTAGTGCTTGGAGCTTATCCTCGAAGGTCATATCAAACCAGTAACATTAGCACAAGCTGGGAAAAATACGTTGTAATCTGAGCCAAAGCACACCTCAGAAGACAGAAGATCAGAGACAATGGCCAGGAAGCTCCGCGGTGCAGGCTGGGTAAATCCCATGATTCCACTGATCTCCCTTCCTCCCTCCCCCAACCCAGAACACCTGCAGAAAGTACAGGCTAAACCCACAAGCCACCAGGAAGGTGTCCTTTTGCCCTCTGGAAAGTACAGCTTCCCTGATAGGGAGACTCAATTTGCCATCTTTCCTGAGTGGGTGCTTCATATGCAAAAACAGCTTTCTCTCCCAGACAATACTAAAGGGGTCATGGCCTCCTAAGCCCAGAGTGGGTTTTGAGAGACTGGGGGGATTCCAAGCAGTTACAGGGATGGGCAAGCTGTTATTTCCAGAGCCTAATGGAAACCATCCATTTACCCACACTATGGCTGTACAGACTATTTATCAAATTCCTTTGCTTTCGGCTGTAACCAGAGCAATCTAGAGTGTTACCTCATGCTAACTGGAAGCTTCAAGACTCAGAGTGGCTTTGATTGATATATGTCTTTGATACGGGGAGAGAAATTATTTTCAGCAGTGGATGTAGTAGGAATAGCACAGAGAAAGATCAACCTAGGTTTGCCCTGGCTTTATTGGCCCTCTGCTTTGGCCAAGTCCCTTACCCTCTTTTAGCCTATTTCCCCCCAAATTAGAGAATGGTGTTGAGGATTAAGCGGTGAGTCATCCAATCACGATATCTGAGTTCAGGATTTAGAGTCAGCGGGACACAAGTTCTAGTCCTGACTTTGCCACTTAGCAGGACGACATTGGGTAAGTTATTTAACTTTTCTAAGTGTCAGATGTGGGTATACCCCCAAATGATTGCAGTGAGGATTAGACACAGGAGAAATCACGTATATAAAAAGTGTCTAGGGCAGTATCTGAGCTTTGGTGGGTGTACCGTCAATGGTGGATGTCAACTGTATTCAATATTCAGTTAGTGTGGCAGGTAAATTTTTTGAAGCATCCAATGCATAGGAGGAAGAGAGGAAGAAAGACACTGATGGTCAAACTTTTGAGAGCCACTGACCTGAAAAGTAGGGTCACCTGACAAAAGAGAAGGCTGACTTTTCATGCTGAATTCTATTCACCTGTGTAATGGCTCTGGCATTTTCCATTTTGGTGTCAGTAAGAAAGGCGCACGGGGGAAGAAAAGCAGGTGGCAAAGAAGTAGAGAATGCAGGGGAATAGTCTGTCATTTGGCAAATGAATACGGGCAAGTCTAATAATAGAAAATAAGTAAACAGATGTGATTTGGGGCACTGCCAATGACTGCCAGCTTCTTACACAGCATACCTGAATGTTCGCAAAAATTACTTAGAAAATAACACACTCTGCGTGAAGACTGACAATCTGTCCACAAAGTTAGCAGGAAGGGACCTGTGTAATGGCTCCCATGGGAATTTGCAGCTGGGTGGGGTGGATGGTCAAAGATTCAGGGATTCAGAATTTAGCTAAATATCTTTCAACTCATTACAACTCATTCCTTGGCCCTTCTCCAAACTTGCCAGGTTAGAGTCTGAACACGTCCAGGAATGTGTGGGTTTTTTTTAATTTATCTTTATTTATTTTTTTAAATAATCTCTACACCCAATATGGAGCTCGAACTCAAGACTCCCAGATTGAGTTGCACGCTCTTCCGGCTGAGCCAGCCAGGAACCCAGAGGAATGTGTATCTTTCAAGCGCTTCCCAGTGATTCCATGGGCAACCTAGATGGAGAACGCAGTGGACTCCACGCTCACTGCCTCTACTTCCTCACCATTGCCTCGTGAATTAGTCCACTAAATCTGGACAGCACCCCCACCCTTCCATGCTTTCACCCACCAGGACCTCCATTACTGCCAGGCCAATGACAGCTGTTATGTCCTAATCTTATCTGACTACCCAGGCAGGTCTGCACTATTGTTCCCGTTCTTCAAACTTCACCCTTCTGCCTCCTATGGTACCACCTTCTCCTGGTTCTTGGGTTTTGTCCTACTTTTGCTTTTCTCTTCTTTTTTCGGGAGCTTCATGGACTCTTAGTTTCTGTTTCAGCCACTCATTTAATAAATTATCAAATACCAACTGTACCAGGCATTGTTTGGCAATCTCGATCCCGAGTGTAGAGTAGAAAGCAGATGAGATCCCCATTCTCAATGAGTTGACATTGTGTTTGGGTTCCTTCCTCTCCCAGCTTTATGCCAGGGGACCCTGCGTTTTGTGAACCTGTTATTACCAAAATACTGTGCAATAATATTATACATTCA
Source organism: Panthera tigris (assembly GCF_018350195.1). NCBI lineage: Eukaryota > Metazoa > Chordata > Mammalia > Carnivora > Felidae > Panthera > Panthera tigris. The sequence continues at coordinate 20,431,620 of NC_056669.1, read as the reverse complement.
TGGGCAATGATTTATAGCTCCCACCGATTCTCAGATAGGCCTGTGACCCACAGAAGAATCCACCACAATACCTCTCTGGGGAATCGTATCCACACCAAACCTTCAGTTATGATGGATACACTGATGATTCCCAGAGACAGCAGGGCAGAAGGACTGAGCCGTCACTAGTCACGTGTGGCTATTTAAATCTACGTTCATTAAAAATTGAGTTCCTTAGTCATACTAGTTATGTTTCAAGTACTCAACGACTACACGTGGCCATGTGCTTCTGTATTAGATAGCGCAGACATAGAACAAGTCCATCGTTGCAGAAAGCTTTATTAGACAGCACGGAGGTTCCCCAATCAAACCCAGGATCTGAGCTCCAGCTCTGTCACTTCTCATCAGAGTCACTGAGACCCGCCTATTTCTCTCTACATTCCTATCACCTCACCTGTTAAGATGTAAGTAACTCCGTACAACTGTTTTGAGGATGAAGCAAGTTAACTAATGTAAAGCGCTAACCAGAAGGCTTCCACAAAGAATAAAGCACCCAAGAACTGTCCCGAACACTTATTGTCATTCATTTGCATGGGTACTGAACTCTCTGGAGTCCAACATGAATCTCAAACTGAACACGGCCAATCCTGAAGGCACCATCTTTTTTGTCTTTCCCTTGCATTCCACAAGGATTCATTCAAACTACTGTGAAAAAGAAAAAAAAAAAAAAACACAGGTCCAAAATGGCGTCACACAGGCCAAGTTCCAACCTCCCCCGGAAATGGAGTCTGGAGTCCTAAGGGCTCAATCAGAAATTCTCCGGTCTGCACCAGCGAGGTAATCTGTCACCTGGACCTCTCCAAGGGCCAAAATCTGCACAAAATCTGCATGATAAGAAGACTCCCTCCCCTTTCCCCTAAGGGAAGGCGACCTTGCCTCAAATAATCCTTTCTTTTCTTTTGCTAATGTTTTACCTCGCCCTCCTTCCTACAGAAACCTCCTCAGAGCTCCCTCTACTTGCTAGACAGAAGGCTGCTTGATTCATGACTGGATTAATAAAGCCAGTTAGATTTTCAAGCTTTGGTTCATGTTTCTTAACACTAGACAGGCACCTCCATCTGGATTTAACGGCAAGGGCTGTAGATTCTACCTCCTTGTATCCCTCAAGTCAGTCCAGGCCTCCATTCATCACTCCTTTGGCCATTGCCTTAGGCCAAGCTCTCATCACTCCTCACAGGGATTACTTTAATAGGCTCCCAACTGCTTTTCCTGTTGCCAATCTGGCCCCACTCCAGTCTATCCTGGACACTTGATGGCCTTCCTGAAATGCAGATTCGATCCTGTCTCTTTAGGCTTAAGAGTCCTGCAGACTTCCCATAATTTCATGAGCCAAGTTCAAACTCCTTAGTTTAGCAATTAAAACCCTAATAAGCTAACTGCTATCTATCTTCCAGCTCCCACGTGGCCCACACCCCCTCCAGTGATCCTCCCTGTCCCAGGTTCAGGCACTTCCCCCAGGGCCTGGTATATCCTTTCCTCCACTCACCCCATCCTGGATTAAGCCTGAGGGCTCTAGTTTGGGACTGCTGGGGTTCCAGTCTTGACTCTTCTACCTACTCAATTTTGACCTCTATTAAATGGGGATGGCAATAGTTATCTTCTCCATTGGGGTGTTGTGAATAATAGTACCCATGGAATACTTGGAAAGGGATCTGGCATTGGGTACTCACTATTATAGCTATCATTATCCTTCAAAAGCAGCACCTTCTCCGGGAAATCTTCCTTGGTGGCCCCTGCCTACACTATGGTCCTACATCGCTCTATCTTACCCTTTACCATAAAAATTAGCATATTCCTTGGGATACAGTAATTAATGATTCAGTTCCCTATGCCTTCTGCCACACTGTAAAGTTATTTAAGAGCAAAGATCCGGGGCGCCTGGGTGGCTCAGTCGGTTAAGCAGCCGACTTCGGCTCAGGTCATGATCTCGCGGTCCGTGAGTTCGAGCCCCACACTGGGCTCTGTGCTGACAGCTCAGAGCCTGGAGCCTGTTTCGGATTCTATGTCTCCCTCTCTCTCTGCCCCTCCCCTGTTCATGCTCTGTCTCTCCCTGTCTCAAAAATAAATAAAACGTTAAAAAAAATTTTTTTTTAAAAGAGCAAAGATCGTATCTTATGTTTCATTTCCACTTACCACTCCTGGCCCCTCCAGAGAGACACTTTGCTGAGTAAGTACTATCAAATCCGCACAGATGACACTCTCTCTCCAGATGACCACACACTTCCAAACGTTCATCAGCATTCCCAGATGCCTGTGTTGAGAGTACCCTAGGCCTTATTCAGTGTGTAAAGCATCGTTTGTGACCTCAAGAAGTTTCCAACAGACTACATTCCAGGCATGGGTGCTCTAGAGATACCAACTTGAATTAGACACATGCGAGCCTTCCGAAGAAAGCAGCTACTGTTAAGAAAACCTTCCTCGGGGCGCCTGGGTGGCTCAGTCGGTTAAACGTCCGACTTCAGCTCAGGTCATGATCTCGCGGTCTGTGAGTTCGAGCCCCGCGTCGGGCTCTGTGCTGACAGCTCAGAGCCTGGAGTCTGTTTCAGATTATGTGTGTGTCTCTCTCTCTCTGACCCTCCCCCATTCATGCTCTGTCTCTCTCTGTCTCAAAATTAAAAATAAAAAAACGTTAAAAAATTTAAAAAAAAAAAAAAAGAAAACCTTCCTAAGGCCTGCCCTCCTCTGCCCCACCCCCCTGCCAAAGGTATGCTCCAACTTTTGATGACTGGCTTCATGCCTGACAGAGCCTCCACTGGAGGGGAGGTAGGAAAGAATGTGCTTCTCCAATTAGACACCAGAGGGAAAAAGTTAATAGAAAAAGATTTTGAAGCCCGAGGCTACAACTTTTTTGTTTCTTTCTTTCTGAATTGTCTATGAGTTTCAAATGTCACCAATCCTTGGCTCTCAGGTATACAGATATTTAAGCATCAGATGAGGAGGGGGAAAAAAAAAATCGTCATGTTCTCTTATGCCCTGTTCTGAGATATTTTTCCCAAAGCGTAAAGGTTCCCTGACCTACAGTGAAATTCTAGGCCCTTCCCCGCACACAATTAAAAGAACTATACTTACCCCATTATATTCCTCAAATGGCTTCTGAAGAAAGGGGGCAAGCGAACTCGTGTCCGCTTAAACTCTCTCTTCAAGCACTCTTAAGGAACGTACCACTTTTCTCTGGTTCCCACGCCCTGGTAGCTTCCTTGGCCTCGACCACTACTTCCCCTTCGCTGTGAAATCTTAAGCCCTCGTAAGAGAGCACAGAGGCATTAACCAGGTCACTTAGTGGTAAACCTTTAATCAGTGATAACTGTGACCAACCAAGATGCCTCCCAGAACTTGAAGTCTCTGACAAGTTGTCGAGACCCTAGGCAGTGGCGTCTCATTGGCCAGCCTCCCTACCCTCTCAGCTAGCCCTCAGTGCCCCTCCCAGCCTTTAAGACATCCTTTGCTTCTTAATCCAGAGCCTTCTGGTCTAAGTGGTAGGAAGATGCGTAGATTTCTCAAAGCCAATGCCAGCCAGAATCATTCTCTCCACAGATAACCCCAAAACATTTCATTTTTATTTTCTGAATAATCTCTACACCCAGCGTGGGGCTCGAACTCATGCCCCTAAAGTCAGGAGTCGCATGCCCTACCAACTGAGCTAGCCAGGCATCTCCCCCACGCCCCCACCCCCTGCAAAACTTTATGTTTGACAATCATCTTGATCCTGGTTCCTTCATCTAAACTATTCAAAACAAGAAGTTAAAGTCCTTTCTCTACCAATTTCCTCTCACAGGGGCAAGTCCAGAGACAGTCCCAGGACTCACAGAGAGCCCCACACCAAGAACCTTTAAACCATATCCCCAACTATGATATTTTGTTTTATTTATTTATTTATTTTTTTAATATTTATTTTTGAGAAAGACAGAGTGCAAGCATGGGAGGGGCAGAGAGAGGGAGGCACAGAATCTGAAGCAGGCTCCAGGCTCTGAACTGTCAGCCCAGAGCCCGACGCGGGGCTCGAACTCACAAACCAGGAGATCAAGGTGGCAAAAATTGGCCACTTAACCGACTAAGCCATCCAGGCACCACCCCCCATTATGAAATTTTAAAAGATATCTTTCTGATATGTGACCAAACACTATTTGCCTCCTACTTAATTTGTGTGTGTGTTTTTAATCAAAGATACATAACCACCATTCAAAACTTCAGGTCAGCATCTAATAACATGCTCACACCACAGTTCAAACGCTCTTTGGTCACTCTTAGTACAAAAAAACGCAGGGGCTCCTGGGTGGCTGAGTTGGTTAAACGTCTGACTCTTGCTTTGGGCTCAGGTCATGATCTCGCGGTCCGTGAGTTTGAGCCCCGCGACCAGCTCTGTGTTGACGGCACAGGGCCTGCTTGGGATTCTCTCTCTGCCTCTTTCTCTCTACTCTCAAAATAAATACATAAACTTAAAAAAAAAAAAAAGCATATGCGGCTTCTATTAGACTTTTGGAAATGCTGGAAAGAAGGAACTCCTCCCTCCATGGAACCACTGACTTCAGTAATAAGCAAACTGCTGTTTGCTGGACGTCTTCTTGGCTTCTCTTCTACCACTCTCTGAAAAGTCGTTGCTGGAGTCCTGCCCACCGTCCCCTTCTCTTCTCTACACATTCTCCCCCCAACAATGCCCTCCAGATCCATACCTTCAACAACCCACATGTTGTGCCAAACCTGACTGTTCTACCAAGTGCCAGGTTCCCTGAATCCAAATGCATGTAAGACATCACCAAGATCCTGCCTCCCTAGAGAATTCTCAGCATATCCAAAACCACCCTCGGCTCTCTTCCCCCCTCTCACTCCTCCCACCAAGTAACTCTTTTTTTTTTCTTTTTAAGATTATTTATTTTAAGAGAAAGAGAGAGAAGAGAGCACACTGGAGCAGGGGAGAGGGGCAGAGAGAGAAGGAGAAAATCCCATGAAGGATCCACGCTGTCAGCACAGAGCTTGATGCGGGGCTTGAACCCACGAACTGTGAGATCGTGACCTGAGCCAAAATCAAGAGTCGGATGCTTGACCATCTAAGCCACCAGGCACCTTCTGCCACCAGGTAACTCTTATCTGCCTTCCTTAGCTCACCATCCATCCATCTCCATCCATCCACTGAGTTGTCCAAACAAGGAAACTCCACTCCCTACCTCTAATTGGCCACTGGGTTCTGTTGCTCCTACGTGACACATCTTTTATATCCATCCCTCCTCCCTTTCCCTACTGCCCCAGCCCTGAACCAAAGACCGGTACCAGACTGACTACATAAGAATCACCTAGCAACTTTTTAAAAGACAGGTTCCCACCCATCACTTTCCCTGGATTCTGATTCAGAGGATCCTGGGCTGGGTCCTGAAGGATTTGGAACACACGTCCCTTGTGTACAAACGACTGACATCCAGACCCCATTGAAATGGCCCCTTGACTGAGCTGGTAAGTGTTTAACAACCAGCTTCAGGGAAAGAGGGAACTGATGTGCATCATTTGCCACTTCTGTTCCCAGCGTGGTCAATGTCAAGCTAATATCACAGTTGGGGATCAGTGTGCACAACTGGCTGATGTAAGCCAGCCCCAGCATACGAATACGCCCAGACCACCGTCTGTTATCTTCTAAAACAGGTATCAACATGCCTCTTCCCAGGTTAAACTCCTTTGAAGCTTTCCTCTAATGCTTTACAATACATCCAAGGTTCTTTGCTTCTCACACAGGACTTCTGACATGAAACCAGTTTCCTCTTCCCAACTTCTCAACTTCCCCTACAGTTCTGCCTCAGCCCCTAATGTTCTGCTTACATAGAATCACTTGTGTTCCCCAAATAAACCGTGCACATTCCTTCCTCTAAACTTTGTTCATACGGTCCCCTCTGCTTTATTATTTTTTTTAACGTTTGTTTTTGAGAGAGAGAGAGAGAGAGAGACACAGAGTGTGAGCAGGCGAGGGGCAGAGAGAGACGAAGGCACAGAATCCGAAGCAGGCTCCAGGCTCTGAGCCATCAGCACAGAGCCCGACGCGGGGCTCCAACTCACAAACCACAAGATCATGACCTGAGCTGAAGTCGGGCGCTTAACGAACTGAGCCACCCAGGCGCCCTCCCTTCCACTTTAAATCTCTTCTATATGATCCCACAGCCCTCACGCCTCAATAACTGTATCTTCCACCTCAGCCAACTGAGCGCTGTATCACACAGAAGCCCGGCCTCCTCTTCCCTCTGACATATTCAGGGCCTAATTCATTTTTTTTTTTTTTTCCTACTGGACCCAGAGCTCTACCCCCGTTGAGGCACAGAGAAGAGCTACGACAAATTCAAGCCTGAGCAAGTTAGCACTGCACTGCCCATGCCTTGGGGATGACCTGTTGGCTGCCTGAGAAAAAAATCTCCTTTGGGGCAAATACTGTCTGCTTTTTTCAGTGTATCCAAGATACTGCGTTCTAGTACGTTGTGTTTAATATTAACGGTAAAGCTCCACATTTAAACAGTGCTTTCCAGTCTACAAAGGGCTTCCACGTACATTCTTCCATCTGATCTTTCCAACCTCATAAAGTAGGTAAGAATACATACACTCGGATCCCCATTTGAAAGATGAAGGGGCCCCTGGGTGGCTCAGTCGGTTAAGCACCTGACTTCGGCTCAGGTCATGATCTCGCATTTTGTGGAGTTTGAGCCCTGCATCAGGCTTGCTGCTGTCAGCACGGAGGCCGCTTTGGATCACCGCCACCCCCACCCCCAACCTCTCTCTCACTCTCTCTGCCCCTCCCCTGCTTGTGCACACACTCTCTCCAAAATAAATAAACAAAAAAATTTTTAAAAGAAAGAAAGAAAAATGAAGGAAAGAAGGGTTTCCAGGAGTACATGACATGTCAAAGAGCAAACCATTGGTAAGCTAAGGAAAAAGGGTTTCCGTAGAGGTGTTCTGCCCAAGAATTCTTTGTTCTATCATCTGAAGTACATGACAATGCTGGCTGGCCATGGCACTCACTTAAAGCTGGTAAGGGGTGGGTGGCAGGAATGACCTCAGTGACGAGATCCAGGGAGATCTAAACTGGGGGGCCGCAAGGGGGATCTGGGAGGAGCTCGGGTGTTCATTCTGCTGAAATTGCCAACCGTCTCTGCTCTGCAGGAGGCAGCCCTTGGCCAGAAAGCACAGACATCTGGAAAGTCCAGTGCAGCAAAACTCCTGAGACGAAAGGTGACAAGAGGATAGTATAATGTATGGAGTTACGTACACTAAGCTGCACACATGAGACCACGTGTACATCGTGTGTCAACTATACTGCAACTAAAAAGAAAAAAAAATGGGACAGTCTGCCAGGTAATGGCACCTGCCATGAGGTCGCAAGGCCACAAGTGAAACCACGGAAATAAACAAGTCTCTGAACACACCTGAGGAAAACAACTCCTGCCTAAGAGCAAAGCTGTCTCAACAACCAGCTGGTGAAAAGGCCACAGGGAAGCCAAATAAGACAGAGCAACGTGTCCACGGGCAGAGAAGGACTTCCTCGAGCTGGAGCCAGGCCTGGGGACATTTGTAGGAGGCCTGTGAAAGGCTGGCCTGGAGCCCAACAGGAAGCCTCTGGGGACAGAGAGGCCAGCACCATCCCATGTCGGGGTGAGGGCAGGACTCGGGGGGGAGGGGTGGGCCGGCCGCAGAGCAGGGACGCTGGTGCCCTGAGGGCCCCTTCACAGAGATAATTTTAGGAAGCCATCCCGGTGGCCGTGCCAACTTGGTTCTACCACCGGCTGAAGCAGAAGGAGCCTGATTCAGGAACCAAGCGGGAATAGCTCCGGGCCCCTGATTCCCCAGAAACCACTGGCAACCTCCCACAAGAACATTTTAGAAGCCCAAGGAAAAGTGGCAGGTGTCTATTTTACTTCTTTAAAGACCAAACCCAATTAAGAATAAATATGTTTTCAAGATGTTTCAGGACTGCAGCTTCCCAACTGGTAGCTAATTTTGTCACCACCTGTTTCCCTCTAGTGAACAAAAGTCAAACCCCTTAAGCTGAAAGCGTAGGAGTGCCGAAGGTAACAGAAGTAGGGAAGATACAGAAAGCCTGTGTCCTGCCCCAGGAAGCCACAGGAGAGGAGAGGTTGATGCATCCGGAAAGAGGGGGGACTTCTGGCGTCCTAAAGGGCAAAGGACACATGGGGATGGGGGAAGCACTTATGCAGAAACTCTATCACAAACTGCCAGATGCCATGGAGGGCCCCATGAAGCTATCAGACAACCTGCAGACTCTTCCAGAAAGAGTCCTTCAGCTTCCCTGTCTCCCCCTCCCCTTCCCCACGCCGATCCCCATCCCTCCTCCAACTTCATTTGTCCTTAGCCTCAGGAAAAAACTGGTTTAGGGTAAAACCATTATGTCGGTTTTTTTCCAGTTAGAAGAAAGACAAACAGTCCTAACCAAGAACTTGGGTGGTCATTTAGCAACTCGACAAAGAGCCCCGCAGGGGCCTGGGGAAGAAATAGCACTGACCAGAACCTGGAGTCAGGACCTCTGTGTGTAACAGCCTGATCGGTTTCCTCAGTGCCGTTTTCCACACGGGATGGAACACTGTATCTTCTGTGCCAAGAACTCTGACAACTTTCCCATAAGGTATACACCCATGGGCACTTTTCATTAGCAAGAAGGCAACAGATACTGGATTCATTTAGAATACGGAACAAAAGAAAACAGAAGTTGAATAATCCCCAGATCACTTATTTTTGTCTCGAGAATGTTCGGCACTCCTGCCCTATATCTAATTTACTCTCTTCAAGTTCAACTCTGGTATCCACCCACACGGAGGAGAGCGCAAAAGAGATTTTGATGATCCATAAAGTAGATGATTCACTCAAGACTCATTCAAAGAACACTTTGAATGGCAACCTGCAAACAGAGAAAAGATGAGAAATCAAGCTTTGGCTGGGCCAAGTACTGTGCCAGAAAGCAGCAGCAGCAAAGTATAAAAACTAGCCCGTATTCTCAAGAATCTTAATGTGCGGTTAGGAATGAAGCTTAAAGTGTAAAGGTAAGTATGAATCACCAAAAGTCTGTATCATAGAGAAAGGGGAAATTGACATGTACCGAATGCCTAAAATAAGCATTTTTCAAATACTATCTCACTTAAAAGTTAGCATTTGAGGAAAATAACATTCTTTTTTATTCCAACTCCATTCTGTTTGTTCTATTTTTTAAGGCTATTTTCTTTTGAGAGAGAGAGACATAAAACAAGTGGGGGAGGGGCAGAGAGAGAGAGAGAGAGAGAGAGAGAGAGAGAGAGAGAGGGAGGGAGGGAGAGAATCCCAAGCAGGCTTTTCCCTGTCAGTGCAGAGCCTGACGTGGGGCTCAAACACATGAACCATGAGATCATGACCTGAGCCGAAATCAAGAGTTGAACGTTCAACCAACTGAGCCACCCAGGCACCCCTACCCTTGGCTTAATTTTAATAGTACTTACTGAAATCACATCTCTCATTCAACAAGCATTTCTGGAGCACCTACTATGTGCCAGGCTCCACTTGAGGGAACACAAAGATCAAAGAGAAAAAAAGTACATTCTGTCCTTAAAGAGTTTACTCTCTAATGAAGAGAGAGACATTTCACAGAGTTATGGGATTACATAAAATTAGCTAACCTCTTTGTGGAGGGTGGGATAGAAAGGTTTCTATACTAAGCACACTACCTACATGCAGAGAAAGAACACCTGGGGATCCATGGGACTCCAGAGTGAGCTTCACAGAGGAGGAAGCATTTGAGCTGAAATTTTATTTATTTAAAAAAAATTTGTTAATGTTTATCTATTTTTGAGAGACAGAGCACGAGCGGGGGAGGGGCAGAGAAAGAGGGAGACACAGAATCCGAAGCAGGCTCCAGGCTCCGAGCTGTCAGCACAGAGCCCGACGCGGGGCTCGAACTCACAGACTGGGAGATCATGACCTCAGCTGAAGTCGGTTGTCCAACCGACTGAGCCACCCAGGGGCCCCTATACTTTGTCTTAAATACCAACTCCTCCGTGGAGCCTGCTCCATCTAGAATGTCCTGCTGCCTCTGCCTGCCCACACCTGAAGGCACTTCTCCCTTCTCCCCTGGTATTCCCCACCACTCGGGCATGGGGCAAAACACACGCGAAGCAAGTAATAAATGCCTGACTCGTTCATCACTCCCACCTTCCTCGCCTAATAGTAAGAGAAGTCTACAGCGAGTCTTCCGAGGACCTCATACCTGGAGTGCGAGCAGGAGGCTGCTAAGGCAGGTTATGGTAAGATTTCAGGGCACCACCATCAGGTTCCACGTGGCATCCGTAAACACTCATCTTGGAGTCGTGCACGAAGTCACGCTCCCAAGAGTGAGAAATAAAACCAGGGAAAACAGAGCACAGGTCCAGTAGAACAACAGCCCTGGAGCTGGGCTCAGAACCCCGGGCCCAGCTCTTGCTCTGTCACCGACCAGGCGGGACACAGAGGAAGGAGCATCGCGTCGCCGTTCTGAACCTCTCGCTCTGCTTATGCTTCTCCGTAAGATGAACGGAGCGTGCTAGACCATCACAAGGGCCCCGCCGGCCTCAAAGCTCAGTAAGGTTTTAATGAAGGAAATCCTCCAGGAAAATCAGTTTGCAAGCTAAGTGACTGGCGGAGAAGGGAGTTGTGTGGGCTGAACCAGGCGGGTGAGGTGGCACTGGCCGGGCAGCAGGGAGGAGAGAGAGAACAGCAACCTGAGAACAAGTGTGGTTTAGATCCCCGGAAAGGCAATTCACGGGCACAGAGGCACACGTGACTTCCTGGCTCACTTCCTGCACACTCTTTTTGATTCCTGCTTCTTTTTACTGCGATTGTTTCCAGCTTATCATTTTATCATAATCTGTGATTCTTGTAATAAGGTCATGGACCAACCCTTACACAGGAAGGGGCCTAAGAGATGATCTAGTCTAATTTTTTCCCCTTCCAGACCAGGAAACTGAAGGCCAAAGAAGTTAAGAGACACGTAAAAAGCCACAGAGGCATTTAATGGCACGGCGAAAAAAATAGAAGATAAAACTCAAGCTGGCCTACTCTTAGAGCAGAGTTCTGCCCACAACACCAGGTACAGGAATGTAAACCCCCAGAGCGTGTAGAGAAAGTATCTTCCTTTTTTTTTTTCCTCAGCCCTTCGGTGCTACCACTCATAAGAAGGGTAACTATGAATAGCTGTTCGTTCCACAAAATGTACAATGTCATGTGCTGCTGGGGAGTGATTACCAGGTACCTGTGCTGTTCTAACCACTGGTGACACGGGAGTAGGCAGGGCCCCTGCTCTTAAGAACCAACCTCACGTCCTTGTGGTTTAGCCGGAGGGATGCAGAGATGAGACCGATCCGTCAACAGACCAAAAAATAATAATAATAATAAAATAAAAAAATAAAAAACCCTATAATTTTCAAAGGTGTTACAAAGATAATAAAAGGGGCAAGTGAGGAGTCTCAAGAAAGCAAAAATAAATAAGTAAGTATGTTAAAGTCACACTGATGAAAAAGTGTCAGAGTTTGGACTCGGGTTCACGAAGATCACCACAGAGCCTAAGACGTGACCAACCGGGTTGTACAGAGTGACTAGTGTGGCCACTGTTCACACAGTGTTCACAGAACAAACGGCTGATTGAATGTGAATGCATATAATCAGAAGGGTCTTTCGAGTATTTTTAATTTGGAGTGTTTTTAACTTGGAAGGGGAATTCAGAAGAAGATTCTAGTGAATTCTGTTTTGATTATAATTCATCCTAATGAATCTGTAGCTCGTCATAATGGAAACGTAGATTATAGTTTCATCAAATATTTCCCCTTTCATTCTATATCTCCATCTTCTGTGACAAAACAGACTTAAACATTTGCTTTCTTATTCTCCTAAAATTTATATATAGCTGTTAACACGGTACGTATTCGAAACAATATTCGTCGTTGATGTCGATGGGGATATAACATATCACAATCCTCTTACCAATATAGGAACAAGTGCTCATGAAATATTCAGATATAACAAGTAAAACTATTCTCAAAATACAAGAATTAGATGTACCTGCTCTCACAAATACGGTCTCACAGATGACAGAATAAACACTGCAGAGCGTGCAAAAAAACCAATCGTAATCTCACAAATGCCTCAGATCTCAAAGACCGTCTTTAAATCTTACCTTGGCTCTTTTTTATAAGATCTTCTCATTTTTCTAAAAGTTCTCACTCTGCATCTTCCCCCTAGCACCAAAAGCATCTTCTCTCCTAATTACACCTCATATCAAAGGATGTCACTCATTTCAAACTCAGAAGACAATCCATTCGTTTGCAGTTCTCCACGGGGCCTGGTGGCTGTACTGATTAAGCCGAAATCAAAGATTCATGAAGCCATATCAGGGGAAATTCAGCACCAGGCAAGACAGGCGCAACATCCCCTCAGCTGGTTCCTTGTCCCCTCGCTCCCCGCCCCCACCGCCCTCTCCCGTGACACGGGGAATCGGGTTCCAGAAGTCCACCAGCAAACACTGAGACAATACACGCCGCGCCTTAGCTAATCACACGCAGCCCTAACCACCCTCTGGACCACTGTGTTTTTCCAGGTCTGCCAACCCCAAATGACTCAGCAAAGGAGCCACAATGAGAAACAACCACAAGCCCCAGGGCCTGCCCTTCAGATCAGATAAGCTTGGCACCAATATGAAAATGACACCAATATGCAAACACTTCTTTCCCTTCAGTTTAAAGGGATGAGAAGTAAAAAGAAGTCATCAGAAAGTGAGCACCCACTGTGCAACCAGGCGCTTTAAGGGATGCCTTACCTTCATTATTTCATCTTCAAACCAACCTACAAGGTAGGTGTTATCATAATGCCCTCCTTATGTAGGAGGAAATTAGTGATGCAAAGCAGGGTGAGGGCCGAAAACTTGCCCCAGGCTGGAATTTTACTCTGTGGAAGCAGGATGGAAATTGCTACTGGAGTAAAAGGGAAACACAGCCGCTGGGAAGCCATCCACACTGGTGAGGGAGGAACACTGTCGGCCTGGACAGTACCGACAGTATTTTGCAAAAGTGAACAGCCTTGGAAGAGGTAGAAACACATTCTATTAATCAGCTGTCCCCAGTCCTTTTCTCAAATTCACAATCAGTAGCCACCTGTGACTACGGATGCTCCATCACTCAGCTCCAGCTGGGTTTACCCTAGACTCATCTAGAACAGGGCAGGCCAAGTCTCTAAGTCTCCCTGAGGTGGATGGATCGAACCCGACAGCTGATGTCCTTCACAGTAACGTCTGGCCAGTTACCATGATAACCGAAGGCAACAGCTACTGCTGCCCTCCCCTTGGATACACCTGCCACATTTCGAGATTTTACACTTGTTTGTATGAGTTGCGTCGACCACCTAATAGATGCTCAATAAAAACTTATAGTTGAGGGACACCCGGGTGGCTCAGTCGGTTAAGCATCCGACTTCGGCTCAGGTCATTATCTCACTGTTCTGGAGTTGGAGCCCCGTGTCGGGCTTGCTCCTGTCAGACTTAGCGCAGGGCCCGCTACCGATCTTCTGTCCCCCTCTCTCTACCCCTCCGCCCTTATTCTCCCCCCTACCCCAAAACAACAAAAAACGAATAATTGAACAAACGAATGCATGGGCAATTAATAAGCTAGATGAAATCCTTAAACAGCAGAGGCCAGCCGAAGCTCGGTGGCCAGCACATAGCAGCTGGCCTATAAGGGTATGCGGAATTCAGATGTTCCTCACCGTGGCAGCCTGAATGTTTCATGCGTCCTGCGGAGGAGGTGCAAATCCAGCCAGAGTTTTGTTTGTTTGTTTTTTAATATTTATTTATTTTTGAGAGACAGAGCAAGCACAAACAGGGAAACAGGAGAGAGGCAGACACAGAATCCAAAGCAGGCTCCAGGCTCAGAGCTGTCAGCACAGAGCCCAAGTCGGGGCTCGAACTCACAGACCGCGAGATCATGAGCTGAGCCGAAGACGGACGCTCAACAGACTGAGCCATCCAGGCGCCCCCAACCACAGCTTTTCACGGGAGCTGCTGCTTTAACAAAACAGAGGTGTGCTGAAACAGCAGCTTATGCTTGGTCCCTGTTCTCCATTTCCTGTGGATTTTAATTACCCACATTGTCGGCACACATACATAAAACTCAGTGGAACGTTAAGATATGTACATGTATCGTACTGTATAGAGAAAAGCGACATGACGACCTCCTTCTGAGCCAGGATTCCATCATTACTTAGCTGTATGAACGCGGACACGTTCAGAGTTTCCATTTCCTTAGGGGGACCGAGTGGACACAGTCATTACAGCTGCCCCATAGGATGCAGGAGCAACTGAAGCAATGGGGATCCCCGTGCCCTAAGCATGTGACTGGGGGCTGTGCCAGGCACTACGGTACGTGCTGGGGCAAATGCAGAGAATAATTGCACGCTGTGCTGCCTTCCTGGAGCCCACGGCCTGGTAAACCACTCTGAAAAGGAGAAAGTGCTGCCCAAATTGAGAGCTTATGATAAACTGCGTTCGCCAACATGGTCTTCCCTTGTGTCCACGAGGGCGCCGTGCTCGGCTGCTCTGACTGCAAGCTCCAGTGGCAAGTGACAGTGTCCCCTCTCTCCCCCGTACCTCCCCTCCCTGGGCTCCGGGGCCAGTTCAGACTCCGCACCCTGTGGTGTCTCAACACATGGCATTCAGAGCCTGTCTCTGAGGCTGTCGCTACACTGCACAAACAAGGGCCATGTCTCCTGGTGGCCCTTGGGCTCCTGGCTTCCACTAAGAGTCAATGCGAAAACACCAGAACCACCACCCGGGCTGCCGACAGCTGCAGAGATAGAACCTGCTTGAGACCACCGGCTCCCAGGTCTTGGAAAACGTCGGAGCAGCCAATGCATCTGCATTCCAAAATGCCTACACCCAAATAAACGAAGCCCTGCTGTCAGTGGTGGGGGTGGGGGGAGTCAGCTCCCACGCTCGGCCCCGCAGCGGCACCCCCATGCGGCACCCCACCCTCTTCGGAGCTGGGTGGAAGACATTACTTTCACAGTTCCTGATTTCTCAGTTCTAGAAAACAGACTAATTCTCTTGCGGTGATGTGCCGAAGGAATTTGTTTTTAAAATTTTTTTAATGTTTATTTGTGAAAGAGAGAGACAGAACAGAGGCGGAGGGGCAGAGAGAGAAGGAAACAGAGGATCTAAAGCAGGCTCTGCTCGCTCAGTACAGAGCCCGATGCGGGGCTCGAACCCTCGAACCGTGAGATCGTAGCCTGAGCCAAAGTCGGACACTTAACTGACTGAGCCACCCAGGTCCCCCTAAGCAACCTGCTTTCAAATAAACAGGGATGAATGTTGCATTGTTAATCCATTTGCTGTCTCTCTACCCTCTGTAGAATCCAAGCTCTACTGTAAGGGCAGAAACGATTTTGTTCACTGCAGTTTCTGGTGTCTAGAACAGCACCTGGAGTGCAACATGTGGTTGATGAGTATCTGTTGGATTAATGGTGGGGAGGGAGGCAAAAAGGAAGGATATATGTATTCCCAAATCCTTCTGTCCTGCAAGAGGAACAACGGTTGCCCTGACCTGGAATCAGAAGGCCAGGAAAAGTACTGTTACCATGGCAACCACAGCTCCCCCAAATCAAAACATCCTTCAAAGCTGTCACAGGTCTTTGGCGGGAAAACGGTTACTCCTATTTGCAGACCGTCCCTGGGCCCCGGGTCGACCATCGGCCAAAATGTTGCTTCCGATGTGTTCTTGCATCCTGGAGCCTCGTTTGGGGAAAAGTCAACTACTCTCCATCTAAATATGCCAAACTGGACTCCCTAAACAGAAACCACCCTTAGAAGGATGGCAGTCTCTGGTCTCTGGGCACCTACAGTCCAATGGAAGACACACGCACAGAGGAAGAAATGCACGAAGGAAACCAACAGGCTTAAAGCAAACGAGCCATTATGTAAGAATCCAGACTGACAAAAAATGGCATATGAGGGGGCAATTATTCAGCTTCAAGATGACTTCTCGCTTTGTGAAATGATTTGTGCTAGAATTCCGTGAAAATCAAATTTCTGTACAGTCCTTCATCCATTTGATTATTTACTCGTTCCCTAAATACCTATTTACTGAGCTCCTGCGATGTTCCATGCAAAGAGCTCAGCAGGCACTGACTAAAACAAACACTGAATAAAACCAACTCTGCCCTCACTGCTTATGACCCAGTAAAGGATGCAACGTGACCAGAGAATCACAATTTAGGAACATCATCACAAACCAGGAACGTGTAAGAAACACCGGAGTCTGAAAATACTTCCTGGAGGAAAGACCCAAAGGAGAAGAAGGGCAGGCTGGCAAGGTGGGTCAGAGCCACAGGAGGGCATTTCCAGCTGAAGGAACAGTGTCTGGGGAGAACTGGAAATACGAGAAAGCATCCCACTAGAGGCGCGGGGAGGTCACTCAGCTGGAGGCAGGTCCTGGGAGTAGCCTCAGCGAAGGAAGCAGGAGGGGAGCAGAAGTGAGGTCACGAAGACTAGTCCGGCTACTGAATTAAAGGACAGGGCTTCTCTGCCAGTAGAGAGGCCAGGGAGGAGGACCCTGGCAGAACATATTTAAGGACCAGTTAGGACACGTGAAGATGGTGGCCTGGGAAGGAGCAACAGTGGTGGAATCGGGAAGACAGACTTGAAGAGCACTCTCTCCCAGGGTATCGAGGCCTCGGGAAGCTGACCCATACCAATCCCCAATGCAAGGGACCAAGGGAGAGGAAACGGGCTGGGGGGGAAAGAGGGCCAGTTCGAGTACAACCAACAGCTGAGTTCTGAAGAACACCTCCATGGAATGTGCATCAGTCATTTGGAGGTATGAGCCTGGGGCTCAAGAAAAAGAAGAGGTCTGAGATAGTGTGCGAGTCATCATCACATAGAAATAGTTAAGCCCAGAGTGGACAAAACAGCCCAAGGATAGTGTGTGGATTTAGGAGGAGGAGGAAGAGAAGAGGGAGGGAGAAGGGAAAGGGAGACGGAGAAATAGGAAGCCTGGAGTCAGAAGTCTAAGCATATGGACACTAAAGAGCCAGACAGACAAGAGCAGCCCACAAGTTGTAAAACTTCATTTTCGGCACGGCACCTATCGGTAGATCCGAAAAGCAATGTCTCACAGTTAATAAAAGAAGTAACAAGCCACTGTTCCAGCTTACGCTAACCAGAGGAGCAAACCCAGAGGCCTCCCAGACCATTGGAAAAACTCTCACTTTTACTAGTAATCACATTAGCGTGCCTTCAGACTCATCAACTTAAACAGTCGTACAGGACGAAGGAGAAATGTGTATTTTCCATTTTACAGATGAGAAAGACACTGAGACCCAGACTGACTGAGTAACCAGCGCAGGACCACACAGCGAGAAAAGGAGCGGAACCATGGCCAACACCCCATGCTGCCGAGGACGGTCCCCTGGACTGGGGCCAGGGCGGTCATCCTAGGAAAAACAGACAAGGCCTGCCGGTGCTTCCTGGGTTCACTGATAAAGATAGGGTTCCATCCCACACAAAATGGGCTCCCCAGACACACGGTGGGCTGAACATTTAGTGGCTCAGTCCATGTGCACAAGTACACCCTGTATACTCCAGAGCCATCTCTGCCACTGACCAGCTTCATGGCCTTGGCCATGAAGTTCAAAGTTCTATTTGTTCAAAGGTGAAATGACCACACAAATCCCCACACAAATCCCCACCGTGAAGACTAGATTCTCTAGGAGAGGTACAGAAGAACTGCAGGTACTAACAGGTGTCAGCCGAGTATGACAGAAGTCAGGCAGCACAGTGGTGCAATCTAGGTCCCAGGATCCTCCTCTCCTCTCCCTCCCAGCAGACTTTTTCCTCAGACCTATATATATACACACACACACACACACACACATATTTATGTGTATATATACACACACACATATGTATACACACATGTGTATATATACATACATGCACACACACGTACATACATACACATACACGTATATATACACACATATACGTATATATACACATGTATATACATATACATACACACGTATACATACATACACACGCATATATACACACATATATATACATATATACATACATATACGTGTGTATATATACATGCACACATATATATATTTTATGCTGTAGTCTGAATTCCATAATCTACTGAAATTATCTTTTTCACGTTGCTCTCTTCAAAGAGAGCAGCCCTGTGAGCTTCTCAATGGAAGGGCCATTTGTGTCGTCCCCTGTATCCCAAACACATAGCACAGCACCTGATTCCCTATAAGTGTTCCATAAATGTTTGAACTGTGAGAGTTAGGTCTCCTGAGTTATCTGATTTCTCAGCCTACTCTCTCTAACTACAAACGAAAAGCGTGCCAACTGATAGGGGCATTTAAGGAACCAATCGGAGCATGGAGAAGGACTTGAGGGAGAGGAATCTTTCAGCGTCACTAGGAACTTCCTGAATGGGCGGGCCACTTTCTACCCTGGTCTTCTAACACGAGTGGCTGTCAATTCCTCCCACGAGTCTGTGGGGCCCGCCAGCAGCCGTGAGGTCCAAGGAATCATCAGTACAAACCTAGGGCTTCCCTCAGAATCTACAAGCCGCAGCACAAGTTACTACTAAGAATAAGTCTCTGAAGGAATATTCTCAAAGGATGATGACCAGTCAGGCTCTCGTCTTCACGGAGGACAAAACTAGAGAAAATGAGTTTGAACTGTACTAGAGAGGATTTCACAGATCTCAGGAAGAACTTTCTCAGTAGTGGGCCTTGAAACTTAGAAAGAAGGAACCAAGAGAAGTGGTACAATCTTCTTTTCTGAGGTCTCTCTCTCTCTCTCTCTCTCTCTCTGTCTTTCTCTGAGATCTTCACATATCAGGAAGATGTGGTTTGTTATGGACAAAGGAAAACACATGTTGTCACCCACGCGAAGGGCAAACTGTTCCCTGGAGAAGCTCCGCCCTGTACAGCGTAACCTTTATTACTGTCATTCCTGAGAAGGAAACAAAAGGTCAGGAAGAACTCCGGAGTGTAATGACCCAGCTAGAAAACAAACGCTTGCCAGACCAAGGCCGATGGCTCTGCGGGGTCAGACTGGCACTAACGCACAAGCTTGGTTATGCAAAACATGAGGACAAGGCTGAGTGGCATCTCTGATGAGCGGGCTCTCACCCCCACTTTGGAGAAGCGTCTCATCCTGATGGCTCCTCCAGAAATGGTGCTTTAGAAATTCTTTTCTTCCCCCCTTATTTCACAGACATACCTGTCCTCAACCTACAGACTTACGTTCGACCGTACCTTCTACAGGGACAAGATACAGAAGAGCGAGTGAAAAAGAAAAGTCTATCACTTAAAAAAGAAACCTGAAGGGCGCCTGGGTGGTTCAGTTGGTTAGGTGTCCCACTTTGGCTCAGGTCATGATCTCGCAGTTTGTGATTTCGAGCCCCACTGACAGCTCAGAGCCTGGAGCCTGCTTCAGATTCTGTCTCCCTCTCTGTCTGCCCCTCCTCCACTCACACACACTCTCTCTCTCTCTCTCTCTCTCTCTCTCTCAACAACAGTTAAACATTAAAAAATTAAAAAAAAAAAAAAAAAAGGAAACCTGCTGGAGAAAAAATAGTGAGTGATAATACATGAAATATGTTACCTAAGGTTGGGTTAGCACAGTAGAATGAGCTGTATTTTCCTCTTGCCTATTACCCCAAATTTTTACATTGGCTAGCTATTTTATTACACACACTATATGCACTGACTTTTATGACGTAAAATTTTCTTTTAAGACAAGCTGGAAGACCCCTTGGAGAGACTCACAAACGTGCTGCTAAACTAACCGCCCGCCATGTCTTTCTGTATTGTCCTAATTGTTGGGCCAAACAACACCAGGGTTACCGTGTTCCCCTTTCCCTCCCTGGGCCCCAAAGGAAATCCTTTTTCCATAGTTGTAAGAAGAAAGGGGAAAAAACCAAGTGGGTCGCTGTTTGTTTTTCGTTCCCTCACTCGGCCCCCTCATTTCCTGACTCAATCTGCTAACCAAGAAGCAGCAAAGACTAAAAACCTCTGTGGTCAGACTGAGTAGGTGAGAGGCACGAGGCTGGGGCCAGGCATCACTTCAGAGATATGCTGACATGAGGAGATCTTTCAAAGAATGAAGAAGCCCCAGAGAAGTGATAGGTTAGAAACTGGCCCAGCCTTGAGGTCAGAGGCCTGAGTTCCTGCCCATAACCCAGATCTGCCACCGTGATGTGCCTATCGCTGTATTTCTTTATCTAGATGAGATAAAAAGCAGGGTTGAGCAACCAGAGCCTCAACAAAGTATGTACAAAGGATGCAGAAAGAAGGCCTTTATGCCATCGAACCAACAAAATGTATCGGGGCTCCGACGGAAAAGCCACGGATTTCTTCATCCCTCTCATCTTCCACCGCTGACCTGATTAGCTGAGGCACAGCCACGTCGCGCGGATGATTCTGGACTGTATTATCTGAATTGGAAATCCAGACACGTGGTGTCTGGAAAACAGAGGAGAGTATTTGACACCGGGACTCTTTTTAGAAGGGGACCGCGGCTGTTGCCGGTGCCACAGGGGGTGGCCAGCCACTGCCTGACGGCTCTTTGCTGCAGCCCGAAGCGTCTCCACCCTGTCTCCCCCCTCTCCCATCTGAAGGCCCGCGTTTGATTTTCAGTTCTTGCACCCCCGGATGGAAGCTCTGCCATCTCCTCGGAGAGGAGGAAGATTCCGCAGGCCCTGAAGTCACAGCGCCAGAACTCACAGACCATCCCCTTACCCCCCACAAGATACCCCAAAAGCTGTATCTTCCTTCGCACCAGGTACGGCAGCCCCCTGGCGCATCACCACACCAACATGGGCTACAGAGGAGAGAATCCCAAGAGGGCAAAAGCTCCAGAAAGAGCCCTCAGGCTGTAGCAAGCTCTTGTACGCACCGCAACCCGGCAACCACGTCGGGCTCTCAGGCCAGCTTGGTTCGGTATCTGAACACCTGCTCCAGGGCCCAGAGGCTCGCACACCGAGGTCAGGAAGGAAATTCCCCCCTGGCAGCTTAGCCATTCAGACGCCTTAATGGAAAACAGCGTTACCCTAGAAGCAATTATCAGTGACCAACCTAGCAACTGGTTGGATAGAGAGTACTCGAGAGAAACTAACCACACAGGGCCAAATCCCACCTGCTCATCTGCCCCAAGATCACCTCTGTCTCCTGCCTGACACATCACGGGGGCCCCCTGAGCACGTAACCGCCATGGAAACTCTTAAAATGCCAACTCCCACAGAGGGCCTTGGCCAGGGTGAAGCAGCCCGGGGGGCTCCATCTCCACCTCTGTTTCCACAAATGGTTCGAATCTGGAAGCCGCGTCTACAGCCAAAGGCTGGCTGCTTCTCACGGACCGGTTTGCCACGCCGGTCAGCACGGGCCTCGCCCACGGCGGCGCTTGCCCATGACCGCTACAGCATTCTCCTCAGAGGCCGTCCCGTCCTCCTGACCTCATTCCTCCCTTCTCTTATACTCTCCCCCGCATGTGTTTGCTTCCTCAAACACTCCAGAGCCAACGATGTCCAGGCCCTGGAGACACGGTACAGCGTGGCTGTGAAGAACTCAGGCTCTAGAATCAGAAGAACATGGTTCAAATCTCCCCCCTTGCTTCTGTTAGACCTGGAGCAAGTTAATCTCTGAACTTCAGGCTCCTCGGCCGTAAAACCCACCTGGGGGCTTTCTTGCGAGGATTAATTGTGATTTTGCATTTAAGACGCTTAGCAGAAAACCTGGCACAAAGTTAAGACACAGTCCCCGCCCCCAAGGATTTATGGGTCTGGTAGAGGTTTTCACTGGTTTATATCTGGCACTGATTCCTTACTTAATCTGCTGACAAAGCACAGGTCTCCTCTGCATTTGTGTTTATTGTCTTTGTGTTAAGGAAAGAACGAGGTTTCCCTCTCCCACACTCCCTGGGCTTCTCATACACGGCAGGGTGTGCACAGGGGTTTGGATGCACACATCAACCCGCTCCCCTGGAAATGGGGCTGAAACCGGAAGCAAGACTCTCTCCAAAGCTCAGAGGAAAGGGCTGAAGAATCAAGATAAATATACCAATGACACCATTACCTGCCAACCCACACACCAGCTAGGCTGGCACCACCAGAGGGACAACCAGACCTACCAGGCCGGGCAGAATCAGTGAGAGGTACCACTTGAAGTCACATGTATAGCACAGCAGAAACCCCGAGGCTCCAAGCTGAAAGGTCTCTAAGCAGGGTGCGGACGTTGCACAGAAGAGGGGACAGAACGCCCAGCCGGCCAGCCGAGGGAAAGTGGCGGCACAAATAATGACAAGGAGGGCACCCTGGGGAGAGAGCAGCAGAGAAATGCTTCTGTGTCCCCTGGAAAGACAGCCTACAGTCAGCCATCCACACCTACTCATTTGCCCCTTGTCCCTCCAGAAAAGGAGGACAGGATGCCATTCTGCCAGATGTGGCTCTAATTTCTTACTTTTACGGTAATCCAGCAGGTCCGAGAATTATGAACAATCTCTACAACCAGCTATGGCCAGGGTGTTCAGGGAGGCATGCAGGCGCTAATTCCAAGAGCTTGCCCCATCAACTTCGGACTACATTTTTCAGGGAGCTCAGAAGGGGACATGGCCAGCAAAAAAAAAAAAAAAAAAAAAAAGCGCCATCTTCCCTTAAACGGTGGTGGCTAAGACCATTTCCAGTCAGACCACTGGAAAAACAGTGCAAGGCTCGGCCTCTACCTCCCCACTGGGTTTCTCTCCCCCCTCCCCCCCCGCCCCGAGTAGCAAGAAATAGTTGCCTCAAATACCACTCTGCACACCTCTCCCTGGTTCCAGAACCTACAGCGTCTCCCACGGAGGTGAATCTTCTTTGTATATAAAACACAATGTCCATGGGATCTCAGTACATGTTTGTTGACTGACTGATAAACTGAAATTCAACCTCTTCCGCATAAAGCAAGTCTGCCAGCCCATCAGTTCACCACTTCATTTTCCACATCCCTCATCGAGACCACTCTCTTGGTCGTCCATTCCTGCTGTCAACACCCCCAAACTGCTCTCACCAACAAGCATCTGGTTCCTATTCAAAACTGCTCTCCACAGTAAGCAGATGTGTGGCCGCCTGGGACTGGGGGGATGAGGAATAGGAGGACTGAGGGTGGTACGTATAGGGTACGGGTTTCTTTCCGGGGTCACGAAAATGTTCTAAAATGGACTGTGGTGCCTATGTATGAATATGCTAAAAACCACCGAAACGTATACTTTATAAATGAGTGAATGGTATGGTATGTAAATTACATCTCCATAAAGCTGTCACAGGAAAAAAAAACCTCAGCTCTGAAGTCATCCCCTCCAGGAAACTCTCCCTGACTCATGAATAAAGATAATTCCATTCCAAACAGCAGAGACAGAAAGAATCATTCATTCACTCATTTTTAATTTATTCATCAACGAACACGCATGGGTCACCATACAAGGCCAAGTGCGGTGCTAGACGGCAAAGATACAAAGGGGAACCAGACAAAACTGGACGTGGGTTATTTCAGTACTGTCCTCCAACGTGCTTTTCCACGCTAACTTTACCAATTTCTCCACTTCTTTCTTCCTAGGGTTAAAGGAGAAAAAAACAGCTCTCCTGATCTCTATGTTCGACTTTGCGCAGTTAAAATCCACAGCCCCGCTGCCTTCCACCGCAGCAGATGCCATCACAGGCCTTTGAAAGGTGCTTTTCTCTACTGTGCAGAGGGAGATTCCGAGGTAGAAGGTGGAAAGAAAGGATACCACGCTGGGCCCGGTATGCTAATCCCCCCTAAGCCAGGCCAGGGAGGGCAGAGTAATTTTCCAACCATCGTTTCCAAATCCCATAATGTGTGAGGAGTCCCAGGTGCTGCTCCAGGACACTTGAGTCCCTAAGCTCACACTTTCAAGCATACATCTGCTCCATGGGAGATCCTCACTGAATACGGACAATAACCCTCCGCCCAGGCGTTCGGAAAACGTTTCCACGTGTATTACTCCTGAGACACATGCCCCCTTCCGTGGATGGAGAAGGTGAGACACACAGCGGTGAATGAAGTGGGGTGTCCAAGGTCCCACACTCACTACATTACGGAACTTACACGTAAACTGAAGTCTCCTGACTTCGCGTCCAATAGTCTCTCTGCTCTACTGTTTCCAAATGCCAAATCCTTCTCAGGGAATCCTGCTGGGCATCTCCAAGCACCTATTCACTCGAATGCTTCTTTTCTCCCCAAGAAGCCTTCCGCTTCTAAGGCCTACACGTGATGGGGTTTTTGTCTTTGCCAAGATCCAGAGATGCCAACAGGAGGCAGTGTAATAGTGGCTAGAAGTAGAGACTGGAGTGACACCAATGTGAGTTTGAATCCGAAGTCTGCCTTTTTCTACACATTTACACATCTTCTTCTAATCCATCAAGCCATCATTTAAAAGGTCTGCCTTCCTCTACACCTAGAAGGTGGAAATCCTTACTGATTTTTAAAAGTATGGAAGATTGGGGCGCCTGGGTGGCTCAGTCGGTTGGGCGGCCGACTTCGGCTCAGGTCATGATCTCGCGGTCCGTGAGTTCGAGCCCCGCGTCGGGCTCTGTGCTGACAGCTCAGAGCCTGAAGCCTGTTTCAGATTCTGTGTCTCCCTCTCTCTGACCCTCCCCCGTTCATGCTCTCTCCCTATCTCAAAAATAAATAAAACGTTAAAAAAAAAAAATTTTTTTTTTAAAGTATGGAAGATAACACTGCATCCTTAGACAACTCTCAAAACCAAAAAAGCCTTCCGTAATTTTAACCACCCACCCCCATCCTCACCCTGGCCAGCAACGCAAGACTCTTTCCCCCATATTTTGTCCCCCATATATGTGGCAAAATCCCAAGGTCAAAACAGGGTCTCTATTAGGGTCTCTCACATTCGAGGGGAAAAAGCTGACAAAAGGTGATGAACTATTTTCATTCAAGATTAGCTCCTGGCTGACTCAGTGGGTAGAGCATTCATTCACTGGGCTTTTGATCATGAGTTGGGGTCATGAACTCAAGCCCTACATTGGGCACAGAAATTACTTTAAAAAAAAAAAGGGGGGGGGGGCGCCTGGGTGGCTCAGTCGGTTGAGCATCCGACTTCGGCTCAGGTCATGATCGCGCGGTCCGTGAGTTCGAGCCCCGCATCGGGCTCTGTGCTGACAGCTCAGAGCCTGGAGCCTGTTTCGGATTCTGTGTCTCCCTCTCTCTCTGACCCTCCCCCATTCATGCTCTGTCTCTCTCTGTCTCAAAAATAAATAAATGTTAAAAAATATAAATATATTAAAAAAAAAAAGATTAGTTCCCATAAAGTTTGCCCCTCTTCCCTCTACTCTATGGAAAAGTCAGCAGGATGAGGTACCAGACAGAATTGTTCTGGTCAGGTCCACAAAAAGCCCCGGGACAAAACTCTACATATTGAAAGGATAACCGGGCACCCGGGTGGCCCAGTAAGTTAAACTGACTTAGGCTCAGGTCATAACCTCATGGTTCATGGGTTCAAGCCCGCTTAGGGCTCCCTGCTGGTGCTGGCAGGGCAGAGCCTGCTTAGGGTTCTCTCTCCCTCTCTCTTTGACCCTCCCCCCACGCATGCTCTCTCTCAAGATAAATATATAAGACTTAAAAAAAAAAGAGAGAGAGAGAGAAAGAGGGCCACCTGGGTGTCTCAGCTGGTTGAGTGTCCAACTTCGGCTCAGATCATGATCTCGAGGTTCTTGAGTTCAAACCTCGCGTCAGGCTCTGTGCTGACAACTCAAGAGCCTGGAGCCTGCTTCAGATTCTGTGCCTCCCCCCTCTCTGCCCCTCCCCTTCTTGCACTCTGTCTCTCAATCTCTCTCTAAAATATAGATTACAAAAAAAAAAAAAAATTACGACAGATTCTTCCAAATGAGCCAGCCCGGTGCCCCCACCCTGCTTCCTTTGCCTTTGTCCATACTGTTCCCCTTTCCTGATCTCATGCCCCTGACCTCGTACTTTCCATAACAGTTTGAGACTCTCCCTTCCATAAATCTTTGTCTTCCAATGGTTCCATCTCAACAGGAGAGAAATGCCTAGGTCTTAATTGCTGATCCAAGTTTCCACCCATCCTCCTTCTCAAAGTCCACATCCCCTCTTTCTACTCAGCCCTTCCTCCCCCTTCCAGGGCCCCATCAACATCAGTTGGTACCAGACTGAGCTCAGAACATTCAATAAATCCTTACTGAGGTGAATGAAATTGACTAAGCCAGGAGGAGAAGTCCTGGGGAAGGTGGCCAATTCTTCAGCTGCCCCACTCAAGGGCACAAACAGGGCACTTGGGGCTCTCAAAGCCGCCAGCTCTTGATTTCGGCTTAGGTCACGATCTCACCATCTCACCGTCGGTGGGATCGAGCCCCACTTCTGGCTCTGTGCTGAAAGCATCTGTGCTTGGGATTCTCTCCTTCTCTGCGCCTCCCCTGCTCATGCTACCTCTCTCTCAAAATAAAACACTATAAAAGAGAGAGAGACAGGGCCCTAGAGTCTAAACGTGAGTAGAGTCCATGGTATCAATGAGCCAGTGAGGACATGCTCCCCTCGCACATGCTCCACCAGGCAATGGCCTGGGCTCCAACACACCTCCTAGCCAAGGCTGTATCCAGCAGCCCTATGGTCTTCCACACCCAGTGCTAGAAAAGGGGAACCTGTCCCACTACTGGGATGCCACACTAACCCAGGCAAGAAGTAGCTAGCACAAGCCAGAGTGCTGGAGAGCAGCTCGAGACCCCTGAAGACTGTCTGCACTGGGAAATGTATCTCACTCAACAGGAATCTGCCTGCTCGTCCTCTACCCTTGTGGGCCAGGCCACGCAAAGGTGGTGTGGCCAAAATAAAGTAATAAAAATGGAAATGGAGTTCAGAAACACAGGTGTAAGTGGAGGCACCACTGAACCTCTCTCACCTTCTGCTACCTCCATGTGTGAAACGGGAATAAGAGTAGGACCTAACTCAGAGTTTTTGTGAGGATTCAGCTTGGCGATACACGGTGCTTACCATAACGACCTGCATGCACATGGTAAGGGCTCAACAGATGTTGGCTGCCACGGGTTTTATTCACTTTGCTATGCGGATGGAATGAGATGGAACGCGGCTGGAAGCCCCAAGGAGATGTGGGACACAGGAGAAAAGTCGCAGGCCCCCAGCCCCGGCTGGGGGTGGGTGGCGACACGCGTGGAAGCGGAAGGACCACCAGCCCCCCCGAGAGGGGCGCAGCAGTGCCCGGGGCCCACTCTGGCGAGTCCCCCCCCCCCCCCCACGCGCCTCCGCGAGGCTTCGACCCCGGACGCCCCGGGGAAGGGGAGGAGGAGGAGGGGAGAGGGCGGCAGGCAGGGGGAGCCGCAGGGACGTACCTGCTTTCACTGCACTCCTTCCGCTCCCTCACCCTGAGCCACTTGCGGAGGAGGAAGCGCTTTCGGCGCGGGGAAGCGCTGGGTGTGGAGCAGTTGGACCACGGGGTGTCCTCGTCGCTGGAGGGCGTGATCTCGATGGACGGCAGCTGCAGGAACTCCTTGCCGGGGGCCAAGACGCCGGGCAGGTCCCGGGCCAGCCCGGCCTCCAGGCTCTGCTCCTGCACGTTCTTCATGCGGCGCATCTTGAAGCGCCGGCGGCGGAGCGTGGGGGTCGACGAGCTGGACCAGAGCGGGCTGCCCTCGGGCGCGCCCTGCGGCTCGGGCACCTGCAGGGCGGGCGGCTGCAGGTTCTCCAGCATGTTGGCCGCCGGCATGGGGGCCCGCGGCGTCCGCGCTCGCTCGGCGCCCTCCGCCAGCCGCCTCGCCGCCCGCCCCCGGCCGCGGCGCGCTGGGCCGGCTCTCGGGTGGGAAAGGCTCGCCGCTCGAGCCGCGCGGAGGGCAAGTTCCTCTCCCGGAGCGCCGCGAGGCAGGCGCGCGGCCGCCGGGGCCGAACTTTCCCGTGCGCGCTCCCCCGGCCGTCGGCGCCGGCCCGCCCCGTCCGCCCTCCGCCGCCACCCGGCCGCCCTCCTGGGGCTCCCGCGGCGCGCCCGCTTGTTTTTCTTCCGCGCTCTCCCCGGCCTGCTTGCGTCTTCGCCTTAGCGGGACTCGGCGGCGCGGGGCCCCAGGGGGGCGGCTCGGCAAACTCTCAGCGGCTCGCGATCGGCCGACCGGGCTGGGGAGCCGGCGTGGCGCTGCAGGGAGGCGGAGAGCAGGAGGGAGAAGGGGAGAGAGGGAGAGAGAGAGAGAGAGAGAGAGGAAGCGAGACACTAGATAAAAACAAAAAAGGAGGAGGGGGGGCGAGGGGGGACTAGGAGGGAGGGGAGGGGAGGGGAGGGGAGGTCATTTCTGTCCAGAAAGGGCATGCACAGCCAGCGACGGCTAGGGTAACTGTACCCGGAATCCCTTGGGGAGGGACTCTACCTCCGAGTAAAGGCTGCTCCAATCAGCCTAATGAAACAGGATCACAAACCAAACTTTCTCAAAGCAATGATTGGCCGGGCAACTCTCATCAGTCTAACGCCCAGCTTTTTCTTTGGGGGAAGGGGGGGGAGGGGAAAAGGGGAACGGAGGAATCCGGGAATTCAGTCCTCACTCTCCAAGGCCACCCAAGACATAGGGTTGAGGGAAAAGGAGGGCGCTTTTCCGCTGGATGTCTTCTAAAAAAAGTGCTTTCTTTGAATTATTTGGGGGTGCAGGTAGGTGCACAGGAAAGCTGGGTGACAAAGGGTGACAGCAAGGTTCCCAGAGGCTGCTTCCAAAACGACAAGCTGAGAAGAGAGAACATTTCTCCTGTGGAGTAAGCTGAGGACAGCAGACACGACATACCAAAGAAGCACAGACAATAGGATGTGAGAGACATAGGACACACAGGACCAGTAAGGAAGAGGGACTGATCCCTCTAGATCTTGAGCGACCCTGTCCATACCATAGCCCCACCCCTAGCGCAAAAATCAAGTTAAAGGAGGGTGAGCACCCAGAAGGCAAAGCATTCAGCAAGGCCCCTGGGAGTTGCGTTCCTGGAGGACGTTTCAGTTCTGCTTCAACCTGCAAGGGGCATGGACTGGGTCACAAAAAGTCTAGGATATCCCCAGGTCATGGAACCTAAGAAAGTGAATCAGCCCTGATAGTGTCTGAAGATACGCTGACCCATTCACTCCCTAGACCCGGGTACCTACAGCCCTAAGACACTGGCCCTAAAGCTGATCCACTTTATTGGGGCACTCAGTAAACCAGCCCAGCTTCAACAACAGAGGCTTGTATGGTCCATTCTCCCTTCCAGCCCAGCACATATGCCTCTCCACTATTGGCCTCTCTGCAAAGTAGAGACAGTAGCTTTCAAATAGACCAAAAGGAGCACAGACGAATGCACTGTTAAATCCACAAAGCGATTCACCTATTCTCCGCCCCTGTCTATGAGTCCAAGATCCAGTGAGGAGCGGACACCCAGCTTCCCTACCAGGGTGAAGGTCTCGGGAACATTGCATGAGTGTCCCAAAGCTGAGGCAAAATCACATTCCCAAAGACTACAAGAACTCACCGCAAGAAAACACACCCCTGCAGTTCAGCAAGACACCAAGCATGGTCTGACAACTGGCCACAGGTCCATGATGCCCGGGAATGACCCATGGACGGGAGCTCACGGCATCCAGACACCGCACCAGCTCTAAGAGGCCAGGAAACTGAGGGAAGTAAGTTTTCCCCCCGGGCCAAAAAGCCAAGGCCAGGCCCACCTGTAAATGATGACTCCCCGGAACATCAGCTCGTCTTATTTCGGACTCCCCACATCCGGTCACTGGCTCACTCAAAGGTGGTTTGGTAGCACTCTATTTTAACTCCCGGACGTGGCATAGAAAGGAGAAACCCCCTCCCTCAGGTGTCAAGCCTGGCAAGGAACAAACACTTCCTCTGGCTCCAGGATTGCTGAGGAGTCTGGACAGCAACTTCAAACTTGGGGATCCGGAGTTCAGCCAAGGCGCCAGAGTTGCTCACTGCCTTGGACTTCCTCCAAGGACAAGTGCTTTGCAGGGGATCTGATAACTTCCCACTGCAAGGAACCTGCCTGTTGAGGGGCCTGCTGAAGTAAGAGACTGGGGTCTCAGGGAGGGAAGAAGGTAGAACACCACCCCTCACTTGGAAGCCAAACAAAACAAAACAAGGAAGCAAACAAAAACAGGAGGGATGGGTCTAAAGGATTTGATGGGTACCTGGCGGGGAGAGAGACTCACAAGGAGAGCAGGCTCCTTGCAGTTTATCAGGAGCATTCTAAATTTAAATGGATGCCTCTTAAAAGGCATTAAAGTCACCAAGCTCCCTCTTCCCACACACTGCAGCCACTTTTCCCACCCACGACAGATTCTGGGCCTAAAATCTAAAATCCTAGGAGATTTGATTTAAGCCTGGGCACAGCAGTGGTTGAGAAGGATCATTTACATTTGTCACATGGCCTGAGGGAAAACCTCCTTCAAACTAAAACTGAAATGGTTGCCCTTGGCTCAGAAGCAGATACCCTGAGTCCCTCGAGTCCCTAGCCCTGTCCTTGCTTATCTCCACCCGGTAGTCCCTTCCCCACTTCTTTCCTTGAAGTCATAACCTTGTCATCCACTAAAACCCTGTTCAAAACACATCCTCCGCCCCCCCCCCCCGTAACCCCGCCCCTCGCCCTCTGTTTCTGTTTACTTTTTCCTATGGCCCTATTGAGTAAGATGATAAATAGGGAACTGCTTTGAGAAACAAAATCTCCTTCAAAGGCGAGCCATCATTACTGTTAAGACTACTGGCATGTTGAGGGAAGAACCAAGTGTCTCCGCCCTTTGAGTCTCTTCAGCATCCTGTGTCTTTTGTCGTATAGTAACCCTCACACTTTTGTAAAGGACTTTCATGCGTAATATTTGATCTTCCCAGCGACCTAGGAGCGAGGTAGAACTTTATTCAAGGTCACAGATAAGTAACAATAACAACAATCAAAGAGAAAGCCAGAACTTGGACCCAGGTCTTCTCAAGCCCATTAGAGGCCACCGGAATCTCACCAACTGCATCAACTCTGGCAAGCAGCTCTGTGTGGCACCAGAATTTTACCAGCCCTGATGTTAGCTGGGTATATCACGGAGCTCTATGCTGCGCTTCAACTCCCTCAGGGCGTCAGGACCAGAGTTTCCACCCAGAGCTCCAGAACCTGAGCCCCTGCTCTCCTCTGCAGGCCTCCCCTCACCACCTCTCTCCCATATTTGGCTCTCAGCAGACTCTCTGGCACTCTGGCCTCCCAGACAGGTGCCGGCCAGAACAACCTGGCCTCCCTTCCCCCACCAGCAGCCAGGCCTCTGACTTTAAATGAAAGGAGCTCATATTACCAAGCAACTGTTGTTTATGTTCAGCTGCTCAGGCTCCCTTCTCCTGCAGCCACAGGACACCCAACAGCTGTCTATTACTTCTGGAGGCCCACTAACTATAGTCCGTTCTTCGGCCAAAACGTCAGGAGAGAACCTAAGCGAAAAATACTAGCTGTGAGGCTAGATTTCTCCTGGGTGCACATCCAAGTGAGTGTGGGGTAGAAGGGGCAGGCGCAGGGCGCCCACAGACGCACCGTCCCGCCTGCCCCCCCGGGGATGCCAGGGATAGGCAACTCACAGGCGGGAGGCAGGAGCGTCCCCTCCAGTAATGCCACCACAAGCCAGACGGTCCCCATCCTCAAGGCCGGGAAGTGGAGTCTGTCTCCTACACAACATGAGAACAACCAAACCCAAGGGCTGGCCCACATCACAAGGGAAAGAAGCAAGAAGCAAGCAACAGGTATACGTGAAGTAGACCCTGTTAATACCAGAGAAGCTGGAAATCTGACAGAAATGTCAAGGATGCTGTGGCGCAGGGTTATTATCTATCTCCGAATACAAAGTGCGGGACGGCAGACCTTACTCTCCGGCTCTCCTTCTGTGGCTGAGCAAGAGGGACTGAGGCTCTCAGTGCGGGAGATTCGGGCTGGATGATAAACATCTACTGACAGTGAATCCAGTTAGGGACTGGAATGTATGAGCAAGGATAGAGAGAATGGCTTTCTCTGAACATCGTTAAAGGTAACTGGAGCTTAGTTAGAGGCAGTGGCAGGAAAGAGAGGGTCCCCACCCCACCATCTGGATCTGTGAGCCCCCAGATTCTCTCTGTTTAAAAAAAAAAAGCAGTTCAGGGACGCCTGGGTAGCTCAGTCGGTTAGCGTTGGATTTCAGCTCAGGTCATGATCTCAGGACTCGTGGGTTCGAGCCCCACGTCGGGCTCTGTGCTGACAGTTCAGAGCCTGGAGCCTGCTTCAGATCCTGTCTCCCTCTCCCTCTCTCTGCCCCTCCCCCGCGCACACGCACGCATGTGTGCTCTCTCTCTCTCTCAAAAATAAACATTAAAAAAAATAAAAACATTATAATTATGCCTAAAACAAAGTCCATTTGAAGTGATGCATTTCTGAACCCAGACATTTTATTACTGAATACTAAACACCTCCCCGAAACCTACAAACAGCATTGCATGGTGAAATGTATCAGGGACTAATCGCTAGGGTGGTGATAGGACAAGGAGCCTGGAATGGGGAGACGGGAGCAAGAATTGGAAAGAACGGGCTTCAACCACTCCTGGTATATGGGTCTGTTCCCTTCCCCAATCCCTACCTCATTTCCTCTGTGCAGAAGCTAGCTACTGGAGAAGTCAGAAGAAACCACACGGGATCTGTGTGGTCAGAGGAGGGCAGAGCGTGCGGGCTGAACACAATCTAAATAAAACCACAGTTGGCCAGCCACCACGTCCAGCATCTCCTTCTGCGGAAAAGAAAGAAAATGCCACGAGACTTGTATGGAGTCTCAGTTCCTGAGGACAGGGTGCTGGCGAGGCCTCTCAGCCATGAGGAATGCATAAGCTTGGCAGAGCCCTTCCGCTAGCCTTTGGCAGGGGCCAGGGTGAACAATGACGTCACCTCGGGAGGCCTGTCGCCAGATAAGCCTCCCTAGTTTAATTGCTCATCAAAAGGCTTAGGGGTCAAAGAAGAATGGTTTGCACAACGGTTGGCTGCCTGTGTTCTTGAAACTGGGATACCAAGGCACACACAGACATCATCTCTTGTCCTCTAAGGCTTTCAAGGGCGGTCTTTGTGCAAACCAAGGCCGGAAGAGACTTCCTGACGTCACCCTGTCTCCTTGCTGTCCTTGCAGGTGGCATGCTCTGGGCCTTCCACCGCTTTCCTTGGAAGTGCCAAATGCGACTGGCAATATAACCTAATGATTAGGTGCACAGGCCCCAGGGATGCTATCTGAGCTTTAGGCCCCTTTCCACCATTTCACAGCTGTTTGCTTTGGGGGCACGTTATTTAATTTCTCCGTCTCGGCTTCCTCACCTGTAAAATCAAGGCAATTAATCCCATCTCTCTCCTGGGTTGTCGTGAGCATCAAACAGAACAAGGCACTTAGAAAAGTGCTTGGCACATAGTAAGCAGTCTATAAATGTTAGCGCTTTTTATGCTGAATTAAGTCCCTTTATAACACCCTTGTTAGGAAGCATGACTATTCGTGCTTTCAACTC
The DNA here is from genome assembly GCF_018350195.1 of Panthera tigris. NCBI lineage: Eukaryota > Metazoa > Chordata > Mammalia > Carnivora > Felidae > Panthera > Panthera tigris. The sequence goes on along the minus strand of NC_056669.1, from coordinate 20,398,009 downwards.
AGTTTAACTCTGTAAGTATTTAAGCCAGAGAGCTGTGTGAGGTTCCTTACTAAGTGCTAGGAATACAGCAAGACAAATAAGACACGGTTTGTGCACGGGGCACCCCGTAGAGCAAGGCAGAATAAATTAAGTGCAAAACATAAGTGCAAACAAAGTATGAGTCGAAAGATTGATAAATTTTAACTAGAAGGAAAAAGGTGATCTGGGCAGGCTCCGTGGAGGAATTGGTATTTAAGACAAAGTATGGGGGCCCCTGGGTGGCTCAGTCGGTTGGACGGCTGACGTCAGCTGAGGTCATGATCTCCCAGTCTGTGAGTTCGAGCCCCGCGTCGGGCTATGTGCTGACGGCTCAGAGCCTGGAGCCTGCTTCCGATTCTGTGTCTCCCTCCTTCTCTGCCCCTTCCCTGCTTGTTCTCTGTCTCTCTCACTCTCTCAAAAATAATAAACATTAAAAAAAATTTTTTAAAAGACAAAGTATGAATTTCAATAGAAAAGAAGAATGGGCCATTGTGGAATAAAGCAAAGGTTGTAGTAAAGGCACTGAGGAGTAAAAACTCATGAAGGGTTTTGAAAATAGGCAGAGATAAGTCAGGGCATACAGAAGGACATAAAGGAAAGGATAAATAACAATCAAAATGGTAAGTGTTCAAAGTTTAGATTTTATTCTTTTTCTTCTTCTTTTAAAGGTTTTTTTTTGAATTGATTTATTTAAAAAAATTTTTTTTAATGTTTATTTTTGAGAGAGAGAGACAGAGTGTGAGCACGTGAGGGGCAGAGAGAGAGGAAAACACAGAATCCGAAGCAGGCTCCAGGCTCCGAGCTGTCAGCACAGAGCCCGACGCGGGGCTGGAACCCACAAACTGTGAGATCGTGACCTGGACGCTCAACCAACTGAGCCACTCAGGCACCCCTAAAACTAATTTATTTTTAATTTACATCCAAGTTAGTTAGCATATAGTGCAATAATGATTTCATGTAGATTTTATTCTTTAAACACAGGGATGCTATTCAAGTTTTTGGGGGGGCAGGGAGGGAGTGATTCTATCAATCTGTATTTGAGGAACATCGATTCTAGTGACTGCGAAATATGTACTGGAGGAGCGAAACATTGGATACACAGAGACCAATTTGGAGACTATTATTCTAAACATTCCATATTTTGGAATGTCAACAAAACGCACGGCAAACAGTTCGGGTAAAAGATGGAGAAGATCTGAAATAGGACAGGAGAAAAACCTAGAATAAGAGGTGAGCAAGCAAGAAAAGCCCTATGAAGATCTATTCAGAGATGTAGATTGGAAGAAAACCAAGAATGAGGGATGATTCGGAAGTCAGGGAGGAAAGGAGCCAACATTTATTGAATGCCTACTGCAAGCCAGGCACTGGGCTAAGTGTTCACAAAATTCCATTTAACCCTCCCACCCACTCTGAGAAATAGATATCAAAACTCCATTTTAGGATGATAGGAGATTTTATTTTATTTTGAATATTTATTTATTTGTTTTCAAAGAAAATTAATTTTAAAAATATTTATCTACTTATTTTGAGAGACAGAGAGAGAGAGGACATGAGAGTGAGTTGGGGAGGGGTTTGAGCGATATGGAGAGAGAGAGAAATCCCAAGCAGGATCCACACTGTCAGCACAAAGCCCGATGTGGGGCTAGATCTCACCAACCATGAGATCATGACCTGAGCCGGAATCAAGAGTCTAATGCTTAAACCGACCGAGCCACCCAGGTGCCCTGTGACAAGAGATGTTAAAAGGTGACTTACCCAAACTAGCAAGTGGTAGGTGGGCACACATTTAAACTAGGGTTTGGCGGGGGTGCCTGGGTGGCTCAGTCAGTTGGGTGTCCTGTTAGTTTTGGCTCAGGTCGTGATCTCATGGTTTTGTGGGTTCCAGCCCCGCATCAGGCTCTGTGCTGGCAGCATGGAGCCTGCTTGGGATTCTCTCTCCCTCTGCCCCTCCCCCACTCTGTCTTTCTTTCTCTCTCTCTCTCTCTCTCTCTCTCTCTCAAATACTTTTTTTTTTAATTAAAAAAATATGTTTTTTAACTAGGGTCTTGGGGAGCCTGGGTGGCTCAATCAGTTAAGTGTCCGACTCCTGATTTCGGCTCAGGTCATGATCTCACCGTTCCGAGTTCAAGTCCTGCCTCTCTCTGTCTCAGAATAAATAAATAAAACTCAAAAATATGTAAACTAGGGTCTCTCTACTTTAAAACCCATGCTTTTTCAATTACATCACATTTCAGAAAGATAAACAATACCAAACACCATAATGAAGTCAGGCAGGAGGAAGACCGAGATAATTCCATTAGGTTTTGTAATTCGGTCATTGGTGGCCTTCAAGAGAATAACAGCAGTGGAGTGGCAAGAGAAGAAATGCTATTGATAGAAGTTCAAGAACAAATGGAATAAATGGAGGCTGCAAGGTTATAACACTTATTCCAGAAATTAAGCAGTGAAAAGAGTGGGTGCCTTCTATTCATTTAAGTTTATTTATTTTGAGAGAGAGGGAGAGACAGTGCATGTGTGAGCAGGGGAGGAGCAGAGAGAGAGAAGGAAAGAAAGAGTCCCAAGCAGGCTCTGTGCTGTTAGCACAGAGCCCAACATGGGGCTCAGTTTCAGGAACCATGAAATCATGTGAGCCGAAATCAAGAGTCAGATGGTTAACCCCCTGAGCCACCCAGGCGCCCCAACGTCTAGTCATTTTTAAAATAGCCACTGGGGGGCGCCTGGATGGTTTGTCAGTGGAATATCTGACTTCGGCTCAGGTCATGATCTCCCCATCCATGGATTTGAGCCCCGAGTGGGGTTCTGCACTGACAGCCAGGAGCCTGGGGCCTGCTTCGGGTTCTGTGTCTTTCTCTCTCTCTGCCTCTCCCCAGCTCACGCTCTGTCTCTCTCTCTCTCTCAAAAATAGGTAAACGTTTAAAAAAAATTTAGCCATTGAGCATCTTCTGTGTTAAACACTCTTCAAGGACCTACAGCTGGATTGTGAAAAGTAGTGTGTGTGTGTGTGTGTGTGTGTGTGTGTGTGTGTGTGTGTGTGATAGAGAGAGAGAGAGAGAGAGAGAGAGAGAGAGAGAGAGGAGGGAAGGAGGGAAAGCAAGGGAGAGGGAGGAGAAAAGGGGTGGGAGGCATTTAGGTCATAGGGATAATGAGTTTTTTTTCCTTTTGTGTGTTTGTATTTTATCACTGGTAGAAGTTACATTTCAGAGGAACAAAACGTGCCTATATGATTATGCCACTTAAAATGGAGTTCTGCCTGGATCTGCTAAGAAAATTGAAGCTTGGTCCAGTATCTGGTAATCTAGCAAATCAATCAAAAAGTGTTTTTTATGCCCAGACTCTAAGCATACCATAATACTGGGTACTGTGATGGGTTTCTGAAAAGTTTCTGTGAAACTATTCATTTATTCCTAAAAATAATTTTTGAATGCCTATCAAAGGTGACCCTGGCCTCAGTTGCTTCAAACCTTGGGAGGGAAGGGAGAGCGGAAAACAAATCCAGGAACCACAATTTGGTATGAAAATCCCCTTCAACAGAAGCCATGTGTCAAACTCAGCGTGGGCCCAGGGGAGAGAGATCTTGATCCAGAGAGAACTTCATGGAGGAGACAGTACCTAACCAAGGTTGAGGGTCAGCACAGGTTTCCAGGCAGATGAAAGAGGTATGCTTCCAGACAGAGGGGCCACACATGGAAAGGCTGTGGGGTGTAAAAGAGAGCCCGGTACATTCTTGGAATTACAAAAGAACAGTCTGAATCATAATGTTCAGTTGACTGAGGAATGAGAACAAGAGACTAGATGTACTATAAATCTTCCCTCATTCACCTATTCAAACGTATCTACGGAGCACACTCCGTTCTAGGTACTGGAAAAGCAAGTCTGCCCTGAAGGAATTTACATCCTGGTGACCACAAAATTCTGGAATGATGGAACAGAGATTTTGAAGGTCTGATTCATCACGTTATCTCCACGGCTCATTCTGTTTTAATTTTTTTTTTTAACATTTACCTATGTTTTTTATTTTTTAAAAATGTTTTATTTGTTCTTGAGAGAGAGAGACAGAGCATGAGCGGGGGAGGAGCAGAGCAAGAGAGGGACACAGAATCGGAAGCAGGCTCCAGGCTCTGAGCCGTCAGCACAGAGCCTGATGCTGGGCTCGAACTCACAGACCGCGAGATCATGACCTGAGCTGAAGTCAGACGCTCAACCGACTGAGCCACCCAGGCACCCCATTAACGTTTATTTATTATTGAGAGACAGAGAGAGACAGAGCGTGAGCAGGGGAGGGGCAGAGGGAGAGGGAGACACAGAATCTGAAGCAGGTTCCAGGCTCTGAGCTGTCAGCACAGAGCCCAACGCGGGGCTCAAACTCACAAACTTTGAGATCATGACCTGAACTAAAGTCAGACGCTTAACCGACTGAGCCACCCAGGCACCCCCCATTCTGTTTCAGAAATTAGGAAACAGGCACAGGGAGGTTACAGGCTTTTACTGAGCTGCATATCAAAAAGGCACAGCTTCCCAGATAATAAATGGCTTTGCAAACAATGACCCAGACTCAAAGAGCTACAAGCTTAACTCACTCAAAGAGCAAGGCTCCAAGGCTCTAGGAAAAGATTTCTTTCAAGTGCTAAAACAACCACAAAAGGCCTTTATTTCCGCCCTGCACTGGGGCCACTCCACCTTCTGTAAATCAGAAAAGAGCCCCCTTTTACAGATAAGCAAACCGAGATCCAGAGAGGTTGAGATGTTTGAGTACTGTGCTCCAAACTGCTTCCAAGTTAGAACAGAACTGTGGTCACCTATTACCTTGAGACAGAGTGCTGAGATTGTAAAAACTGCTCAGTTCTGATGGGAAACAACAGCCTGTTTGCCAAGCACTAGGGGGATACTAGCCTTTACATACGATTTCACACACAAAAACTTAGATTCGTTTTGTTATAACTCCGGAAGGAGCTGGAGGCTGGGCTCAGCGCTGTCTTTTCAGCAGCAGCCCCTGTCATCCGGCTCTGGACAACCATTCCCAATACACCCGGAGCTCTTTATCTTTCTACAAGGAATGCATCCGGAGGGGGGAACTGTAAATAATTAATTCCTGCAAAATTCTGCATTTAGTGTGAGCTCTTGCCTTAATGAAAGTCACACTTTCAGATGTTCCCACTTTTCAGGAATAGCCAGTTTGCTACCCTGGCCTGCACTCTGCCCTCAAGCTGTCCTTAGTGGCCAGTGGCCTCTGGGCCTGCATTTCCCCTACCCTTCTTCTAAGTTGCTGACACTCTGGACTCATAACTTGCCTTGATTCAGTGACTGCAAGGTATTTTAAATGCCCTGAACTGGTATTTGGGGGATTGGTTATACTGGGTGAGCTCTAAAGTCTAGTGTAGCTCTCAGAGTCGATGAACTAGAAAGGTCTCCTTTGCTTTAAAGCAATCCTGGTGTATGAAAACACAGGTTTTAAAAATGCACGTGTCGGACTGACCATTCATATAATACAAATCATTTGTTTTACAAAAGGAATCCAAGGGCGTCTGGGTGGCTCAGTCGGTTAAGCGTCTGACTTCAGCTCAGGTCATGATCCCACAGTTCGTGAGTTCGAGCCCCATATCGGGCTCTGTGCTGACAGCTCAGAGCCTGAAGCCTGCTTTGGATTCTGTATCTCCCTCTCTCTTTGCCCCTCCCCTGCTCATGCTCTGTCTGTCTGTCTCTCTCTAAGACAAATTAAACATTAAAAAATATATAAAAATAAAAATAAAAAGGAATCCACTAAAATAGATCGTTTCTTTACATGCATGAACATTTTTATTCAGTTACTAAACTTGAATAAGGCACACTCTATGAGGAAGCCACCTGTTGAGTAACTTAAGAGTGTCCAAATAAACGTAAAACGTCACCGAATGTTGAGTGACCTTGTCTCTCCCTATTTCTAGGAAAAGAAACAGTCCCGTTTCCCATATCCTCAACCATTCCCTTGAAGTAAGCTAGTACTCTTGGAAGACATTTATTAACTCTGTCTGAGAGTTAGAACACAGTATGAGCAAAAAAAGTTTCCTTAGGTGATAGAATTATAGGTATGCAAGAAACATTAGATATTTAGTCCAATTGCATTAGATATTGGGTCCACCCTTCCTCCACTCTGTCCCACTCAGGTTCACGGATGAGAAATGGAGGTTCTAACAAGACAAATCTTGGCCAAGGTCACAGGGCTGGAATCAAAACAGTGTAAATCAAACATCTTTTGGTCATATTCTTCCTTAATTAGTTCCAGTGTAGGTTTTGGAGGTCGCATTTTTCACCCGTGAGAATAACTAAAAAACCAATCACACTTAGGGGTCCAAACATTCTGCTTTTGTTCCTCACACATTCTGCGTGCAATTCTCTCATAAGCCCACACACAGCAAGAAGCTAATGAAACAAAATTACCTCCATAGAACTAATTCCAACATATGAACATGTAGATTTGCACAAAAGATATAACAGAGTAGTTATTTGCTTCTGAGGCAGGCTGGGTGGCTCAGCCCCTTAAGCGTCTGACTTTGGCTCAGGTCACAATCTCACAATCGGTGACTCGGAGCCGCGCTTCAGATCCTGTCTCCCTCTCTCTGCCCTTCCCCACTCATACTCTCTGTCTCCCAAAAATAAATTTAAAAAAACAATTCGCTTTTGGAAAGGTCTTTAGCTTTACACAAATAGAGTTCCTTTATGTGGGGAGTTCCCCTCATGCGTTTTAAATATTACTCGATTTATACACGACTTTGCAATTCTACCGCTACTTAATAAAAGTATATCTGTAAACTAGCAGGTAATAGGTTCATACCCTTTTGGTTCGAAGCAAATATAAGATAACGAGGACTTAAACCAAATGCAACATCAGTCGGGCATAGATTAGAAATGTTCCAGTATCGGGGCGCCTCGGTGGCTCAGCTGGTTAAGCGTCCAACTTTGGCTCCGGTCACAATCTCATGGTTCGTGGGTTTGAGCCCCCCGTTGGGCTCTGTGCTGACAGCTCAGAGCCTGGAGCCTGATTTGGATTCTGTGTCTCCCTCTTTCTCTGCCCCTCCCCTGTTTGCTCTCTCTCTCTCTCTCAAAAATAAACAAACATTAAAAAAAAATTTTTTTTAATGTTCCAATATCCTAAAATCTGTCTGATTCACCTAGGATTTCTTGAGTCAGGCACAGTCTTTTCCCATTTAGGTCTCATAAAAATCCAGTGAGCTAAGTGCCATTTTTTCTATTTTATAGATGAGGAAACTGAGGCCCAGAGAGGTTAAGAACTTTAAGTGTCAAGATCGGATTCAAACTCAGGTATTCTGAATCCAAAGCCAGTGTTTTCTCCACTCTGCCGTTATTACTCTATTTTGACTTCTTGTAAAATATATGTTTCCAGCCACCATTCAAACTGCTCTGTCATTTTTTTAAAATGTTTTATTTATTTTTGAGAGAGAGAGAGGAAGAAAGAGCGAGCGAGCAAGCAAGCAGGTGAGGGGCAGAGAGAGAGGGAGACACAGAATTCGAAGCAGGCTCCAGGCTCTGAGCTGTCAGCACAGAGCCCGACACGGGGCTCAAACTCACAAACTGTGAGATCAGGACCTGAGCCTAACTCGGACACCTAGCCGACTGAGCCACCCAGGCACCCCGTTTTGTCATTTTTTAAATGAAGCCTCTGACTGATTTGCAATTTGGTAAACAAACTAATATCGGGGATCACAATTCTGCAAACCGATCCATTTCATTTCCCTGTTTCATTCAGTCAGTTTCTATTTGTCCCCTAGCTAAAATATGCCACAAAGTCAGTACCAATTTCCTTGAGAGTTGCTATTGGATTCTAAGTATTTTTAAAAGAAATGCTATCCCAGGGGCACCTGGGTGGCTCAGTCAGTTAAGCATCTCTTGATTTCAGCTCAGGTCACGATCTCACTGTTTGTGGGATTGAGCCCTGCATCAGGCTTGGGCTCTGCGTTGACAGCCTAGAGCCTGCTTGGGATTCTCTCCTTCTCTCTCTGCCCCTCCCCCGCTCACATGTACACACGCTTTCTCTCAAAATAAATAAATAAACGTTAAAAAAAAAGAAAAAAGAAATGCTATCCCAAATATTTAGCAGAACTCACTTTCTAGAGATACTTGCAAGAAATATACATATGCATACTTTTTGTTTATTTCTTTATCTTTTTTGGTAACCTCTACACCCAACCTGGGGCTCAAATTCACAAGAGTCATCTGCTGTTCGGACTGAGCCGGCCGGGCAAGAAATCTTTTTGATGGCAAGGTCAGGCAGGCCACATAAGCCGTTTCTCATTTGCAACTAATAATGTTGGTATAGCCCTAATTTCTGATTTGTACCCAAGCGTCTCTAATACCTCTTACCTGTTAAGAAGTCTACTTGTACATCTGAGATGAGTCGGCAGGGCCCTCCAAGTGCTGGTGCCCAGAGGCTCCTATTATTGAGAACTGTCCCCACAATGTTCCTACCTCCTCCAAGCACAGAAGAGACAGCGGGCCTCTTACAAATGGGGCAGCCCAAGGCTCCACGCAGCTGGTTTGCTGACGATGAGGCTTGCCACCCCCTGCTGAAATGGGAGCTTACCAAAACACCTTTACAAGTCGCTTCTCTGGGGTCCTCGGGTTCTAATCTTGCCTCCCCAGGTAAATCTAACTTGTTTTCAGGATGTCATAAGGCATTGGCTTAAATCTTGCTGGCCAGAGCAAAGTCTCCGTTGTTGACGGCTTGCTCACGTGATCTCATCCTGTGCAAGTTCACCCTTGCATCCTTGGACCTTGGAACCAGAAGATTAAGCTCCATCTTCAACATAATAAAATCTCCCCAGTTTCACTCAAAGAACAGCCAGTCAGCACCTACTGCTCCCACTGTCCTTCAGGCGGTCTCACTAGGATACCCTAATCTAGGTTACCGCCCTACCTTTTTCTGTTTCTCCTTCTCTCTCTCTCTCTCTCTCTCTCTCTCTCTCTCACACACACACACACACACACACACACACACACACACACACCATTCTTAGAGATACCCCTATTTCCTTCGATGACCAAACACTGTTAATCCAAAAAGAAATGGTGAGTTCCCCACCACGGAGGTGTTCAAGCAGAGACGGAACCTCCTGGGGATGTTCTCATACTGACGTAGAAACCAGACGACCTTAGAAGGCACTTCCAGGTCTAAAGTTTAATGAAGTTCTGAGGTTCTGTAGCCCGGTCTGCACACACTCTTGTCCTCCCCCTTCTCCTTTTGTGGCTTCTTCTCTTTCTTTTCTCCTTTGAGAATATCCTCCATATTCATTTAAATCAATCCTTACTAGTATTAAAAAAAAAAAAAAGCAGTTTACCCACAGTGCTTTGCAAACACATCACTATCTTCTTGTATCGTAATTATTGATGTGCGTTTCCCACCTCCTTTCACACTGTAACTGCCACCCAGGCAAGATTTATGTCCCCTTTATCTTTATCCTCCTGCTACAGAGCTTACTGCCTGACACAGGGTGTATACTTCCTAAACACGTGCGAATGCATAAATGATGGAGGAGGGGGTGAGCAGGGAGGGCCGTGCAGGAGGTTTGAAGACATCTAGCGCCATTAGTTTCCCGGCTTCAAACTCTCTGGAGATTGCTTCTCCACTGTAAAACCCTTCTGGAGAGGCCAAGGCTGAAGAACATCGTCTGTCTCAGCCCTTCAGGGTCCCTGGGGACAGCTCTGAACAGAGTCATAATTTCCCTTAGACTATCACATCACACTCAGGACATCATACGGGAGGTCTCAGGAGAAGTCAGCTGGAACTATATTGCTCTCTGCCCAGAACATTCATTCCTGATTAACTAAAAGCTCAGGTTTCTTAGGGAAGAGGGTTTGGGCTATGGATCTTTGGGGAGCAATTAAAGAAAAGAACAAGAATGCATTTGGAAGCGGCTGCTTATCTATCCACTCTTAAGAAAACTCTCTGAATTGGGAGAGTAATCAATCCTCTTTCTCTTACTGGCGATGGTCTTGATGGTCTCTGGTCTCAGTGTATCCAGCGCCCTTTTGAAGATCTTCAGGTAAGTGAATCTCCCAACTTGTCTCAGTAAACCCAGGCAGACTCGAGTTCCGGTGCTCTCCCCACTCAAGAAAATAACCCTCCCCTTCCATAGTTTCCTGCCCAGAGGATGCCTGCCAATCCTGATCATAAGGCTGACATTAAGCCATAATTTATTTTCCCCCAACTGTCTGTTTATTCCATTTGAGTTTCAAAGCAGACAAATATACCTTAGAGGAAGTCAGCCCCCACTTCTTATAGATAAGGTGCTAGGCTTGCGAAGTGCCTACCCCGTGACTGCCTTCGTTAGCCTGTTTGCTAAGCCACAAAAGATAAAGTCAACCCACTAATTGTGGAAGAGCTGGGTCCAGAAACCCATTGCCACGACTTCTTAAAAAAATGAACTTTATTTCAAGAACAGTTTTAGATTCACAGAAGTTACTACCCACTTCTAAAACCTAAACTCCTGGGGCGCCTGGGTGGCGCGGTCGGTTAAGCGTCCGACTTCAGCCAGGTCACGATCTCGCTGTCCATGAGTTCGAGCCCCGCGTCAGGCTCTGGGCTGATGGCTCGGAGCCTGGAGCCTGTTTCTGATTCTGCGTCTCCCTCTCTCTCTGACCCTCCCCCGTTCATGCTCTGTCTCTCTCTGTCCCAAAAATAAATAAAAAACGTTGGAAAAAAAAATTAAAAATAAATAAATAAATAAATAAAAGCTAAACTACTTTATCCTTCCCATTACTGTTTTACTCTTAGCACACTCTTATGTATTACCTCAGGACTATAACACGTTGTGAAGGTATTTTTTCCAATTTGTTGGCAGTAAGTACTTTATATGGGTAAGTTTGGCCCAGGTTCCAGAAACAATTTGCTTGTTTTCTGAGGGGAAATGTAATAAAGAACAATTTACATACACAGGTTCTACGCTGAAGGCAGGAAGAGAATTTGATTTGAATCAGGTCAATAGGCAAGTACAACCAGAGTAAGGCTAGTTAACATTTGTTGCAAGCTTACTAAGAATCAGGCACCCTCTCAATTAATTCTCAAATCAATCCAATGAATTAGGTGTTATCCTCATTTCCAAATGAGAAAAAATGAGGCTTGGAGAGGTCATTTAAAGATACACAGCTACAGGTGTCTGGCTGGTTCGATCCGTGGAGCATCCAATTCTTGATCTTGGGGTTGTGAGTTTGAGCCCCACATTAGGTGTAGAGGTTACTTAAAAATAATTTTTTTCTCTTTTTAAAGTTTATTTTTAAAATATTTTTAATGTTTATTTTTATTTACTCTGAGAGAGAGAGAGAGAGAGAGAGAGAGAGAGAGAGAGAGAGAGACGGAGAGGGAGAGAATCCCAAGTAGGCTTTGCACGGTCAGCACAGAGCCAACATGGGACTCGAACTCACAAACCATGAGATCATGACCTGAGCCCAAATCAAGAGTCAGACACTCAACTGACTGAGTCACCCAGGCGCCCCTAAACAAATTTCTTTTTTAAAAAAAGACATACAGCTATCAGCAGCTGGGTTGGGGTTCAGACTAGACAATCTGATGTCAGAGTTTATGCTCTCCCATGGTTAGCCTGGTCTCTTCTCTAGAAGGACTGCAATCTTCATAGTCTGCAATATTGGTCCTAAGTTGGTATCTGACTAGATAACTCATTCAAATACCTATAGTACACAGTTACTGCATGTGCCTGTACAAAATACCACATAAACCTTAATATCCATCTCACGATCTGTTTGAAATAAATATAAATATGGTATGTGCAGATACAAAGTCTGGACATATGAATCCCCAAAGCTGGCACACATACTTGCATATCCTTGACATCTGTAGTGTATTTTTCAATTATATTAAGCGTGTAATACTCATTTATTTCCTCACTTAAGGGAGACGGTATAACTCAGCAATTAAGTGCAAATAAGTACAAGGGTTCTGGAACTAGAATGTCTGTGTTCAAATCCTGGACCCACTAGGTATGAACTAACAAGTTAACTAATCTCTCAGTGCCTCCGTGGACCCGTATACAGAATCAGACTGAGTACTATCTCATGGCCGTGTTGTGAGAGATAAACAAAATAATATACACAAAGCGCTTAGCACAGTCCCTAACACACAGTAAATGCTAAGTGCCTGTATTATTTTTATGTCTGCAATCATGTGTATAAGCATTGCATATTCACCACTAATGTAGTAACGCACATTAGGCAACCAGGGATGTCTGGTTGCACACACACATCATACACAGAGCACTATCAAAACCCACACTTTCTCTACATGGTGCCATCCACGCGGGATGTATGAAATCCACTGATGATTTCAGTAGCTTCCCACTCACACACACACGCACACACACACGATGGATAAAGACTTAGGTCAACTTAACAGCTTAAAATATACGCCTCTGGAGAAGGGGGGAGGTGGAAAACAGTAACAATTGATACCGTTATGATCATTATCATTATCACTATTACTACTGCTGGCATGAAAAGAACACGGCTTTCAGCGGCTCCAATGTCTGTACTTGCCTTTTCCAAAGCAACTAGAGAATGCTCCGTTGCTTCCTTACAATGGGAGTGGTTTTGCCATTCAATTATCATCTCTATCACACTCAACAGAAGTTAAAAGATAGCATTTGGGTCTTCTATTCAAGCAGGTGATCTTTGTGTCCCTTTCATTACGGGAGAAGCAACTGGTAAAGCTAATGCAATGTACTGTAACTAATGCCTCAGAGATGCCCAAAGCACAACATCCCTAATTCACTTTGAAGACAGTTTTCAGAATGCTAGGTTTTATATGAAGCTATATGTTATAGTAAAATCAGCTGCAGGGGAAAATCCTCTTTGAAGCAGAGCTAAACAATTTTTATTTATTTCGAAAACTTACAAGAGCCTGATGCAAGAGGGAAAAAAAAAAAACCTCAATAACAAGATACCAATTTAACCCGTGGGTGAGCTACAGCGATGACAGCTGAGTGGGTCTGGCACAAAGGCTATGTGGTGTGCATGATGTCTAGAACCCTCGTGGGCATCAGGAGGCCAAACAGTAAGAGACTATTTTAATAAGAAACACTGGCACCTGGCTGGCTCAGTCAGCAGAGCATGCAACTCTTGATCTTGGAGTTGTGAGTTCAGGCCCCACTTTGGGTGGAGAGATTAGAAAAAATCTTAATAAGAACCACTAAGGGGCGCCTGGGTGGCTCAGTCGGTTAAGCGGCCGACTTCAGCTCAGGTCATGATCTCACAGCCGGTGAGTTCGAGCCCCGCGTCGGGCTCTGTGCTGACCGCTCAGAGCCTGGAGCCTTTTTCGGATTCTGTGTCTCCCTCTCTCTGACCCTCCCCCATTCATGCTCTGTCTCTCTCTGTCTCAAAAAATAAATAAATAAATAAATAAATAAATAAATAAATAAATAAATAAACGTTAAAAAAAAAAAGCAAGCCACAAAGTCACTGTTTTACCAATGAAGCAAAATGACAAAGGTTAGTGATTAAACAGTGACTAACAAGAAAACAGCCTCACTCCTCGTGCATGTTCTATGGCCCTTCAGAGAGGAAGCATTGGAGGGGAACTCCACTGCCTCTCTGATTTCTTCCCAGGTGCTTACTGGAACATTAAACTTGTTCCTGAACTTCAAAAGGAAAAAAAACCGGGATATGCAAATAGCCCCTGAGTTCTAACGTTAGATTCCAATGTCTCCCCCACCCACCATAATTCCCGATGTTGACCTGTTCTCTATTCAAGTCATGTTACCCCAGTACCGCCATTAATGCATTGAGAGGAATGCTGGAAAGACCACAGCGCAGTGCCCCGTGGCTCTCATTTTGCCAGACTATGCTTTGCCACATTTCTCAGAGGGACGAAGGGAATGAAAAGGAGTGATAATAAATAAGGATGTGTCATTTCCCTCCTTTGCTGGTTTGGATGGCAGGAAACCATGTCTGCTGCACCTTCCAACTGGGGTGAGAGCCCCGGTCTAGGGGAACTCAGGGCGGACCGTGAGATACTCCACGCTCCGCTCCAGGCAGGTAATATTCAAGCTCAAGAAGGATCCAATCTAAAAACAGTACCTATGTGGGAACGAAGACGGTGGATGCGGATCTTTGAATTTCTTAGCTTAAAAAAAGATACTCAAAGTTATGGGGAAAATAGCATCCTCAGGGAGTAGGGCTTTCATGTAACAGCACAAAGCTGTTGGAAAGCAGCATGGAAAAACATAATGAGAGTCCTACACTAGAAACACCTTTTAACCTTCCGTGGTTTGGAGGAGGAAGGCGTTTGATTGTTGGGCAGACCGGACCGCAAATCCTAGCTCTGTAGTCACCAGCTGGGTGACTTAGCCAAGCTACCTACTTCCCAAGGGCTCCGTTTCTTTCTGGGCAAAGAGGGAAAATACTGCACACTACACGGGTTATGAAAATTAAGTGATACGCTGTGAGTAAAATGCCTGGCTAATAATAGGCACTCAATACATTGCTTAGGGCATTTTTTTAACAGTAATAATTATTTTTAAAAAATGTTTAATGTTTATTTTTGAGAGAGAGAGAGACAGAGCATGAGCAGGGGAGGGGCAGAGAGAGAGAGGGAGACACAGAATCCGAAGCAGGCTCTAGGCTCTGAGCTGTCAGCACAGAGCCTGACACGGGACTCGAACTCAGAGACCATGAGATCATGACCTGAGCTGAGGTCAGACACCCAACTGACTAAGCCACCTAGGCACTCCGATAATAATTATTTATTACTCAAGACAGATGGCTTATTTAATAGTGAAAAGTTAGCAACATGCCATAGACTAAGGAAATAATGGAATTTTCACTCAAAGGAGAAACTATTTTCAAATATAGACATACATCTCCTGTGCATATAAATCATTTACTTACCTATTTTTTAAAGTAATCTCCAAACCCATTGTGGAGCTTGAACTTATGACTCCGAGATCAAAAGTCCCCCTCTCTACAGACTGAGCCAGCCAGGCATCTTTGTATACATTTGTATACATCTGCTGGAAGTGAAATGATTTTGCACATACACCAAAATTACAATACTTGCTTGTGTTTGTGTGTGTCATTGTCTATGTTGTACTATGTGGAATTAGTATAGACGTTATTTGCTCATAATAATTGCTTTTAAGAGAATATATGTTTAATCTAAAAAAAAGGTCAAAGTTAAAATTCATTCCTTAATTTAAAATGAAAAACAAACAAACAAACAAAAAACCTAGAGATGTGTCAATGGTCCCTTCTGAGCCTCTGGGGAAATATCATCTAAGCCAGTAACACTGAGCCCACCTAAATAGTAGCAGATCAGTTCCAGAGCTGACGTCATCATTTCTAGAGACGCACTTCCTGGGATTGCTAAAAGAAAACCATCATCTTCCTTGTTTAATTATGAAATATGTTGCAGAGATTTGTTTTACCTGCTGTATACCAGGCACCATCCTAGGTGATAATAGGCATCCTGCCCTTGATGAGCGCATAACCTACTAAAAGATGATGCTCTTGACCTCAGGGTCGTGAGTTCAAGTCCCGCACCAAGAGTATAGTTTATTTAAATACATACATACATACATACATACATACATACAACCAAACTTTAAAAGAAGATAAACTGCAGATTTACACAGAAGGTACTGGAAAATGCCCCAGGAGGTACGCAAGGCACTTTAGGGATTGGCTCATCTCAACAAACCACAGGCAGGCATGAAAATGGAGCTGTGTCTCATAGGTAAAAAACTTAAGCCTTGCCCGGAAGCCACTCAGCCATGAAGTAGCAAAGCAGGGGAGCCTGAAGATGCCTTCTAAGGATACTTTCTCTGATTTCTTCCCTCAGTCCCTGCCTTTCCCTACATAAAGTGATCTGGAAGTTTTGTTGGCCAGCATCTTCCTTCTAGGTCTTCCTTGTCCTTCCTCAAACCCCGAGGCAGCAGGCATGTGCTGTCCCCGCTCTCAAGAAGAGAAGATGGCTATCGTGCTCGTAACTGGGGTGGGTGCAGCGGCTACTGCCGTCGGAACCAGGGCTGGCAGCATGGGGCGTTGTGTCAGTAGAGAGCTGGGGACCCAGGGGCTTGAATCCCTGGGAGCTCAAGAGCCGCAGAGGCAGCAGCTCAGGGACATCCGGGCATGGCTGGTTTCCTCTGAAATACGTTTCTGCTCTCAGTAGGAGGCTGGAATGAAAAGGTCTCCTTTTACCCTGTCTTCCTCCCTCTGCCCCATCCTGACTCCCCTTTCCTCCTCCATTTCTTTCCTCCTCTTTCTCTGTAAGATTTCCCCCACCCTCCCTTTCCCCTTCTTCTCCTGATTCTTTAAACTCCTTTTCTCTTGTCCCCAAAAGCTTCTGCCTGTGAATCCAGAGGGTATGGTCCCGGACCTCTTGACCACAACCCTCCACCTCGGCCTGCCTGCCTCCCTCCCTGAGTTTATTAGAAGTAGAGATGTCCAACAGGGGGGCAAAGAGGGAAAGGTAGAAATGGAGAACCTGTTTCTAAAATCTGATCTTGTGACTCAGTAATTCTAACCTCCCAGCTCGAAAAGAACAACTCAGCAAGGGTAGGTCAGGCACCTGCTCCCGATCAATAAAGAAAAGTAAAGAGGACACTCGCTACGTTTGGAAAAAGACGACTGTCAATGTTCTAAAGCCTCTTGCTTTTGCTGTTTGTTTGTTGTGGTTGTTAGTTTGTTCTTTGTGCAGGCCCCAACTCAGAGCAGAGATAAGGAAGCCACATTAGCCACAGGCAAAGTTCGGTGAGTTTCCAGCCAGCAGGTGTCCTATGTCTGCCAGGTGATTAGGCTGTTATTGGTACTTAGCACCAAGAGACCTGGACAGGGCGGTGTATTTTTCAAACCAAAGGCAACTGATTGACAGTGGTGACCTCATTCGCAGAAACTCCTGAGTGTCAGGGCAGGGAAGGCGGGCAAAACAGAGAAGACCAGAAGTGCCCCCCCACCCCCCTGAAGTGCTCAGCACTGTCAAGGGGGTGAGAATGGGGGATTTGAGATCAGATGAGAGGACGGAGGCACAGCGGCCCCAAATAAAACCCTGCCTCTGCAGAGCCCTTGCAGACAGTTCCACACATATGCACGATATGATATTTATAACATCAGGGGAGTAGAGTAAGTCTGATACTACTTCATGGAGGACAGAGTAGGATCAGAGATTATACAACTTGCATGGGTCCCAAAGGAAGAAGCCAAGTCAGGACTTCCAGCCAGGCGTGCTCTTTCTAAATTACATTTGTGTGTGTGTGTGTGTGTGTGTGTGTGTGTGTGTGTGTGTGTATGTGTGTAAGAGAGAGAGAGAGAGAGAGCGCGCAAGCGGGGAACTGTTAGCACAGAGCCTGATGTGGGGCTTGAACTCAGAAACTGCAAAATCACGACCCAAGCCAACTCTCAACCAACTGAGCCAACCGGGCGCCTCTCTACTGTAATTACCGAAAGCTTTGCCTGGTAGTTCTGTGGTAAGGCAGTGACAGTGCGGGGGGACCCAGGTTTTCTTAACTCCTGTTCAAAGGTCTTTCCGCCACCTGAAAGCGCCTACATAACCAAATCATGTAATCAAAATTCTTTTTCTCTGGCTCTTGGTAAAGACTCCTGTAATCAGTGCTGCCTCTGAGCAAATACTAGATAAAATTTAGAAGAGGACAAACGTTACAGACTCGCTCAATCCTTATCATATTGCTTCTAGTCTTCTGAAATAACAAATGCTGCACTTCATCTGCAGGTTATGGAAGCACCCTTCTATTCCCGCTGCAATGGTCTTTTGACTATAGAGTACTTCTAGAAACCAAAAATGGGCAGCCTGAGATAAAGAAATATATACATATACAGATAGACAGCCTGGACTAGCATTAGTGTTAGGAGGCAAGGTTATCCTGTACGAATTCATGCTCAACAAGTAACAGTTCAACTGGAGCGCTTAGGTGGCTCAGTTGGGCAGGCAGCCAGGTCATGATCTCGCGGTTCATGGGTTCGAGGCCCGCATCCGGCTCTGTTTGACAGTTTAGAGCCTGGAGCCCACTTTGAATTCTGTGTCTCCCTTGCTCTCTGCCCCTTCCCCAATCTCTCTCTCTCTCTCTCTCTGTCTCTTGCTCTCGCTCTCTGTCTCTCAAAAATGGATAAATGTTTAAAAAATAATAATAAAAAAAAGAGATAGTTCAAATCATTCTAGCAGATTCCCCGCGCATCTCACTTATTCCACTTAATGAACAATGCTCACTACCCATCAGTGCCTTAGAGCACAGGTCATCTTGCCAAACTTTCAAACTTTGCCTTATGCTCTCAGCTCTCAGCACAGAGCCTGCTTCAAATCCTCTGTCTCCCTCTCTCTCTGCCCCACCCCCACTCTCTCTCCCTCAAAAATAAACATTAAAGAAAGCGAAATACATTTAAAAAAATAACAATTTGCCCTACGGACAACACCTCCTGGCGCAAAGGTTTGGTCCCCAAATTCTTCCCTCATCCCGTTCTCTTTTCTCAGCAAGTAGTGAGCTGTCCCGTGCCATCCGTTTCCACGCTCAACTCATCCAAACTAGTGTGAAAAATAATATCCCTTGGTTGTAAAATTATTTACACCTGGGTTCCAGCACTAGTTCTAACGTGACCTGGACTCTGTGTCTACACAAAGTAAGAGAGGTGGCAGGGGGACCGCTAGGTGTGTGTTTGCAAACACACACCCAGCTATAAAAGCATAAAAAAGGAGCTAGCAGAATCCCAGTCGGGTTCCAACACTGGTGTGATGTCCTGTTATGTCATTCTCTTCCCTTTCACTTAGCTTTCTACTGGTAACAGTCTTAGCATCTTGGTCTTTTCTGAGGGCAGCTGGGAAAACTTAGGTCCAGAAAGACTGATCACTCCTGCAAATTTACACAGCAAAACAGACTCCTGGCTTAGGAGTCCAATGGAGTTATACCATCAGCTTGACACTGGTATTCAAAGGCATCAAAAGGCCGTATTCCTAAATGCCATTCACAGAGATCTATGTTCTCTCATTTGAAATCATCAAGCTTATGATCCTCACGTCCAGAGCCTTCGCCTTCACTATAAAAGAGCCTCACGTATTTCTGGATTCGAGACCATGTGGAACCACGGTGGGGCAGCAAGCCATCTGCCTGTTATCTGCGGGAAAACCTAGACTGTGAGCCCCTGGAGAGCAGAAGCTTTGCCTTGATGAAGGCTGGATTCTCAGAGTCTAGCTAGGTGCTTGGTACATAAAAGGCACTCCTCAATAGACACCTGTTGATTCAATGAATGCAACTGCAGGTTTAATTTGGGGGGGATGAGAGAGACCAGCATCCAGCTGATCGATGTGCTTGTGGCACTGGCTTTCAGGGGCTGGGACTCAGCTCTCCTTGCTTTGGAAAGGTCTTTTTACCAGCCCTGTTTAAAGGAGCCAGGCTATATACCTAGACAGAAATGGGAAATCACTGGGTGATGGGGAACAATAGGTTCTTAATGCCCTCTGGTGGCCACGACGATTTCGGATTCCAAAGTCCCCACAGGAATCCTAAAGCTTTGAATTCAAGCGTTCTGGTAGCCAAGAGCCTGCAGGTTTCATCTGACCGGTCCCCTCCTCCAAACAAGGGGGTCCTTGGCCTATGGACCAGAAAGACGCTACCCCATTCCCGAAGTCCTCCGATGAGGCTTCTCATCTCTGTACGGAGAGCAGACGAGTATGTCAAGAAGCTAAAAGGGAAGCTTTTAAAGTGAACTGCCTTTCAGTGAATGCTCTGTGCTTTCAAGAGCTCCTAGAAAGAAAGACCATTCAAGGAAAATAATAATTTCCGGTCTGGAGCATCCACATTTCCCTCTGGAGGTTATTGGGTCAGGCCACCCTTGTGGGCATTAAAGAAGCCCTTTCAAAGCTTACACCATTAGCATTCCATGATCACATTTCCACTTAAAGACGGGGAAACTGAGGATCCAAATGAGTTACTGCAATAACGGTAACTATCTTCTCAAACCTACAGAAGGTTTTCGGTTTTATTCCATTTTGTTTTAAATGCATGGTGAGTGGAAAAAAAAAACCCACAAAACCACAAACTACTGCAGAGAAGGTGAGCAGCATATGCACAGGGATTTTTGTATTTTATCCCACTGTTGACTCTCCAGCCCCTGGAACAGCATCTGACACATCAATACACGCTTGGTGAATGAATGAATCAATGAATGAATGAACGAACGAATGAAGCCCAAAGAGAAAGAAGTACTTTTTAGAGATCAGTGGATATTGGAGAGGATGTCATCTGTTCTCTTGAGAACCTCTGAGATCGTCAGTTCAATCTCCCCATTTGGTTTCATCCATTCCCTTCGCAGATGAGGAAAATGAAGTCCAGAGAGGTGAAACAATTCACCACAGGTCACACAGCAATTTCATGGCAGAGCCTACAGTGAATCCAAGTCTTAACTCCTGACACTTTCTAAAACAGCAATAAGATTCAAAGTTTGGAGCTGGGTCTTCCGGTGAGCCAGTGCATGCACACACGCGCACACACACACACACACACACACACTCTCTCTCTCTCTCTCTCTCACACATATAAACACACTCCACTAGAGAGAGTTTCATGAAACACCTCCCTGTAATGTACCCAGGTGTCTACTTTTCTACTCTTTTTTTTTTTTTTTTAAGTTTATTCATTTATTTTGAGGCGGGGAGGAGAGTGAAGGAGGGGCAGAGACAGCGAGAGAGAGAATCTCAAGCAGACTCTGCTCTGCCTGCATGGAACCTGATGCAGGGCTTGAACCCACAAACCTGAGATCGCGACCTGAGCAGAAAAGCAAGAGTCAGAGACTCAATCTACTAAGTGCCCCTACTGTCTACTCTATTTCATTTTTTATTAAATTCTGATCACGACTCATTAGATGGATCTCACTACTTAAAAATTTTTTCAAACATTCCACTATAGCACCTTGGCTACTGTCCCCTCTGCTCTGTATACGGCTGAAGTCTTCCAGAATCTTCGGCCAAGGAAGAGAACTAGAGTGATCCGCTTCCTGGGACTCCTTGGCTCGAAGATCCCAATTTGATGACAGTACCAGCGTATCTCCCGCTGTCAAGTTTCATTTTGCTTCCAAGAGTGCAGTTCAAGCAACTCTCCTTTCCAGCCAGGGTAACCGCAACACTGTGCTTCAGAACACAGTCCAGGGCCAAGGCCACTGGCAACAGCCTTGTCCTTGTCCTTGCCTGACTCTCTAACCACAAGTTGCCTAGGATGTGCGTCCTTCCATGAAGGAGTGCGTGTGTACTTATCTCTCATTAGCCTCTCTTGGCGGTCACTCCCCACCCCTACCGGCCTAGGAGCGGGGCGCGGGGGACGGGGCATAGGGGGTGGGGGAAGAGGGCAGCAGGAAGAAGAGAAGCAGGGAAGGGGGAGTGAAGGACAAGGAGCTGGGTCTGAGAAGGTCATCAGCTACATAAGTAGGTGTGAACAGATGAACCGCTAAACAGTCTTTAGGAGGCAGGCAAACCTCCCAACCCGCCCCCCGCCCCCCCCCCACAAGTTACAAAATACTTTCCTTTCTCCTAACCCCATTTGGTCATTTTCTACCCCATCTCTTCTCCCCTCCACCCCCACGCCCCACCCCGGCTCCAAGTTAACACGGTGGGGAGATGGCTTCTCCGAAATTTCCCTTCTAACAGACAGGTTGGGGCTTTTACTCTGACTTCCCACTTTCCTGCTGAGAATCAGCAAGACAGGATTTGGCGGGGGGTGGAGGGTGCTCCGTGGTGGCCAAGGCTGCAAACTTCTCCATGGCAACCTGGGCACCTTCCCACGGCTCCCTGGCACCTGGCAGAATTGCCAGGGTTGGCAAGTCTCCCCTCTCGGAGGTACCTCACCAACTGCAAGCTGCCCCCTCCCTTTCCAGTGAGTCCCAACCTGGCTCCAGGGCACGAAAGTAAAGACAAAAAGCCAGGACGGAAGTCATGCTTGAAATGCTTATTGGCCATTCCTGATATTCTCAGAGACCGCTTTTGAGTCTAGGGTTCCAGATCTGTGGTTCTGCTCCTGAAAGGGGAAGGTAACAATGGACTGGGAAGCAGGAGAGCTCTGCCATCAATGTGCTGTGTTAAGTCACTTACTTAACCTGTCTGACTCTCAGTTACCGCATTTTTAAAGATTTTATTTTATTATTTCTTTAAGTTTATTTATTTTGAGATAGAGAGACAATGCAAGTGGGGGAGGGGCAGAGAAAGAGAGAGAAAGAGAGAATCTTAAGCAGGCTGCACACTGTCAGAGCAGAGCCCAACTCGGGGCTTGAACTCATAAATCATGAGATCATAACCTGAGTTGAAATCAAGAGTTGGACACTTAACTGACTAAGCCACCCAGGTGCCCCTTTTTAATTTTGAGAGAGACTGAGAGCAAGCAGGGGACAAGGGTGGAGGGAGAAGGGGAGAGAGAGAGAGAGAGAGAGGGAGAGAGAGAGGGAGGGAGAGAGGGAGGGAGAGAGAGAGAGTGAGAGAGAGAATCTTAAGCAGGCTTCACACACATCACAGAGCCAGACACGGGGCTTGATCCCACAACCCTGGGATCATGACCTGAGCTGAAATCAACAGTTGTATGCTTAACCAACTGAGCCACCCAGGTGCCCCTCAGTTACCTCATTTTTAAAACGAGAGAGTAGATTTAGGGGCGCCTGGGTAGCTCAGTCAGTTAAGTGTCTGACTCGTGGTTTCAGTTCAGGTCATGATCTCACAGTTGGTGAGTTCAAGCCCTGTGTCAGGCTCTGCGCTGACAGCACAGAGCCTGCTTGGGCTTCTGTCTTTCTTCCCCTCTCTCTGCCCCTCCCCAGCTCTCTCTCTCTCTCAAAATAAATTAATAAACCTAAAAAACTAAAATGAGAGAGTAGATTTAAAATTGGACAAAAATTAATTGCGCATCCTCAACGGTCCCTTCAATAACAGTTCAGGTAATTAACTCATTTATCTTGAAAACTGGCAAATAAAGGAAAAGACTCAAGTACTTGTCCTTTTCTTTCTGTATCAGCTACAACGCCAGCTAATCACAGAGTTGTCAAAGGGAGCGCCGCTTTTAAAAAGTATTCCAAGAAACAAACGAAAAAGAAAGGATGGAATATCGTCATTCTGCAACACCCAATGAACCGATGAAATCTAGACTCTGAGCATCAACGTGTCACGAAGAGAGAGACAAAGAGACATTGTGTGCTTCCTGAGGGGAGAACACACCAAGACCCACGATCCTGTCAAAAAGATCTATTCAGATCAGTCCTATTCAGATCAAACTTCTGGGTCCAGCAACCAATCCACGGGAAATAAAGAGTTCGCAGAACCTGCCGACCCACACTGGAAATGTGCAAGCTGTGCACCCCAGACTGCGATGTAGGGCAAAGGCCCCGAGCTCTTCATCAAATAAACTTTAAGGAGCGCCTGGGTGGCTCAGTCGGTTAAGCGGCCGACTTCGGCTCAGGTCATGATCTCGCGGTCCGTGGGTTCGAGCCCCGCGTCGGGCTCTGTGCTGACAGCTCAGAGCCTGGAGCCTGTTTCAGATTCTGTGTCTCCCTCTCTCTGACCCTCTCCCGTTCATGCTCTTTCTCTGTCTCAAAAATAAATAAACGTTAAAAAAAAAATTAAAAAAATAAACTTTAAGATACTGATGAAAGGTGGATTTGGAGAATATCAGAGACTTGTAAGGCATATCGATTTTTTTTAATGTCATTTATTTGGAGAGAGCGAGCACGGGAGCCAGGGAGGGACAGAGAGATGGGGAGACAGAGAATCCCAAGCAGTGACAGCACCGAGTCTGACACAGGGCTTCATCTCATGAAGCGGGGGATCATGACCCGAGTCGAAATCAAGAGTCGGATGCTTCACCGACCGAGCCTCCCAGGCACCCCTGCAGGTCGATTCTTTTAAGCGGGAAAGACTATGCTAGAATGTCAGGAGAGTCGCAGCTGTATGGTAAACTACAATGAAACACAAGGCAGTGCTCACAAGAGGCAGCGAGGTCGGGGGGATTCCTTTGGGGAGGGGAGAGTCTGTGAGAACAGGGTACACAGAAGGGCTTCTGGAACGGCCAGCAGAGTCTTACTGCTTCTGTGTCACTCCCTGAACCTGAATTTTATTTTATAATGAGGTGTTTAAAAAAAAAAACGAGAGAATAGAAAAATCATCTTAAATTCCTCACAGACCTAGAACATTTGGTCCTGGGATTCTAAATCTGGAAAGCTCCAGGGGCTGTCATGGTGAGGTTGATCGTGAGACCATTCTGTGGCAGGCCGGGGGAGGGCTGAAAGTCTAAGTCTGTTCAGGCTACTTGGCCTTGAGTCCTGACTGCCACTAACTGGCTGAGACACTGGGAAATTCAGCTAATCTCTCTCATCCCATTTCCCAATGTACTGAGTGGAGACAGCAACAGTCCCTGCCTTGTCCCTGGGCCAATTAAGGAAGAACCCGTCAGAGTTCTTAGCATAGTATCCAGCATTCATAAGTACTCACTATAAGTTGCTTAATAATAGTAATTTATTATTATATCTTGATCTTTATAACTGTATACTTTTATGTTTTATATTTATGGTATTTATAATAATTTAAATAACAACAGTAAAAATGACCTATGATTTTTATTATTAGGACATCCCTAACGTGGACAGAAGGAGACCAGAGGGCAGATTTCTCCTTCAGAAAAGGCACATGAGAACATGACCCCTTTGGGACACTAGCGGCTGGGATGGTTGTCAAAGGGATAGCTTCCGAAGCCTTCTGACTGGCTCTCTCCCGTGTGTGTGTGTGTGTGTGTGTGTGTGTGTGTGTGTGTGAGTCCCAGTGGACACATGCCTTTTCCATTCATTCTTCCTCCTCCCCATTAGGGAGGCACTAAACCAGGTTTCCACCCTGAGCCATTCTCATCAAAGACCACTCTCATCAAATGAGTCTGGTGGCCTGCATGCCCTTGGTTCTTCTGGTCTCCAGACGGAGGAAACCTCAGGGCCCCGCTCACGGTTTCCATTAGTCACTGGAGCCACTCTGTGTGAGGAAGTCACCAGGGTGAGGAAATGCCCACAGGAGGAAAGAGAGCCCGGTGATTAAGAACAGGAGCTCTGCACAGAGCTGCCCCACACCCCCTTCTGCAGTTACCGTAAAGATGACATTGTGAATGGGAACAACCAGCCTTTGGAATCCGCGAGGTCCCACATCTGTGAGGTCTCCGGCAGAAAGGCCAGAGGTCTTCTGTTTTTATTTTATTGTTGAATTTTTTTTATGTTCATTCATTCTTGAGAGACAGAGAGAGACAGAGCGCGAGCTGGGGAGGGGCAGAGAGAGAAGGAGACACAGAAACCAAAGCGGGCTCCAAGCTCCGAGCTGTCAGCACAGAGCCCGACGCGGGGCTCGAACTCACGAACCGTGAGATCATGACCTGAGCCGAAGTCGGACTCTCAACCGAGTGAGCCACCCAGGCGCCCCTGCCCTTTTTTTTTTTTCTTAACTTTAACTTCTTGGGAGTACAGGGGAAGTCAAGGGGCCATAGCTTAGTCTTCCTTTGGGTTATTATTCCAACAGTTCCATCCTTATCTGCGTGACTTTGGGCAAGTCAGTCATTCAACCTTACCATGCGCTCATTCCTTCATCTACAAAATGAAGATAAGAGAATCCACTTCATATGGTTGTCATGGAGATTAAACGAGTTAAAGAATACAAACTGTTTTCAACGACGCTTGGCACGTTGTTTAAAAAAAGCTCTGTCTTCAGACCTTCTGGGCTCAAACACGAGCTCCTTCCCTTGTTAGTTCAGCAACCTTGGAGAAGTTGCTCTGCCTCTCAATAGCATTGCTTTTTCATCTATAAAATGGGGATAATAATAGTACCCAGCCTGTTGGGTTGGTATGAATATGAAATAGGGAAAAGCAAGTAAAGATCTTGGCTCACATCAAATATTTAATAGACACTAGCTCTTACTACCCCACCTTATCTGTGCCAGATAAGGTTCAAAGTTTCCTTTTCTTCCTCTCTGTCCACAGAAGAGGAAAATGCAAAGGATACGCCAGCAGGATACTGGGAAGACACCCTCTGAAGCAAAGTCCTTGTCTCCAGGCACTGAGATATTCTTGTAGACCATGAAGTGACACCCCCGGGGTCAAAGGCAGGCAGGTTTCTCCAAATCCATCACATTTGGGGGGGGGTGTGGCACAGCATTTTTAAGCCAAAGGAAATGGAGATGAAAAAAGAAAGGGGAACCTGACTTCGGCTCAGGTCATGATCTCACGGTCCCTGGGTTTGAGCCCCGTGTCAGGCTCTGTGCTGACAGCTCGGAGCCTGGAGCCTGCTTCGGATTCTGTGTCTCCCTCTCTCTCTGCCCCTCCCCTGCTCATGCTCTGTCTCTGTCTCAAACATAAGTAAACATTTAAAAAAAAATTAAGAAAGGGGAACCAGCAGAAAGACTTTTCCACGGAAGGGTGGTAAGTAAAGGGAGGATGAAGGAGCGACAGAGAGGAAAAAAGCTGTCCTCTCCACCATAACTCGGTATATTCATCAACCCTGCCTCACTTTTCCAAAGAACGACCAAGCCATCACTACTAAGAAATAGCTAGAGCCCCCTGGGTAACAGGATTCTCAGAGTTTTTATTTCTAGGAGCCCTTTCTCTCCGCATGTTCATTTGATTCTCTCAACAGTTCAGCAGAACCCAAACATTTTGGATGAGAAACCGTTTTCGCAGGTGGACATCAGCCAGGAGACCTAAAGATACTTACCTGAGGTCATAAACAACTTGGGTCGACTTGGGCCTCTTCACCAACAGACCAGGTTGCGCTCTCTGGTTGAGCACAGGGGTTCTTACCCTTGGCTACTTGTTGGAATCACCCGAGGACATTTGAAAAGCACTGGTGCAGTGGCGCCTGGGCGGCTCAGTCGGTTAAGCGTCCGATTCTTTTTCTCGGCTCAGGTCATGATCTCATGCTTCACGAGATCGAGCCCTGCATCCGGCTCTGCACTGACGGCATGGAGCCTGCCTGGGATTGTCTCGCTCTCTTCTCTCTCTGCCTCTCCTCCCATTGCTCTTACTTTCTCTCAAAATAAATATAAAGGGGCGCCTGGGTGGCTCAGTCGGGTAGGCGTCCAACTTCGGCTCAGGTCATGATCTCACCGCTCCTGAGTCTGAGCCCCACGTCGGGCTCTGTGCTGACTGCTCGGAATCTGGAGCCTGCTTCTGATTCTGTGTCTCCCGCTCTCTCTGCCCCTCTCCCACTCACGCTCTGTCTCTTTCTCTCAAAAATAATTAAACATTAAACAAAAATTTTTTTAATAAAATTCAAAAATCTTTTTAATTAAAAGCACTGGTGGGCTAGACCTCACCCACAGAGATTCTGATTTATCTGGTCTAAGCTGCAGCCTGGACATTGGGATTTCAAAACAACCTTCAGGTGGTTCTAATGTGCGGCCAAGGCTGAAAATCGCTACTTTACCACATTTAACTTCTTGGATAATAAATAAAACCCACATTTCTCCCAGGAAAACTCTGACATTTCCTTTGTCCTGAGTAAGGCAGGCAAATAAAGGGAAGAAACAACGTAAAAACTAATCCCTTCCTTGAGAAAACAGTCCAGGTGTCATTTGGCTTTATGCCACAGGGGGATGTATCAGAAGAAACCAAAGGGAAAAAGGGTCCACTGTTTTCCTCTATACACTTCTACAATTTTACCATTAATTTTTATTTTTTTTTTACATGTATTTATTTTTGAGAGCCAGAGAGAGACAGAGCACAAGTGGCGGAGGGGCAGAGAGAGAGGGAGACACAGAATGTGAAGCAGGCGCCAGGCTCTGAGCCATCAGCACAGAGCCCGACACGGGGCTCGAACCCATGAACCGTGAGATCGTGACCTGAGTTGAAGTCGGATGCTCAACCGACTGAGCCGCCCAGGCACCCCTAAAATTTTACCATTGGATGTGTGCTAGCTGAGAAAGAAAATCACTTTGAGCAGAAAAGCCCTTCCATAGTATGAAAATCAAATTATCTTTCCAGAAAGTTTCTTTTCCAGAACTTGATTTCATTAAAGTAAAATCTGTTAAGGACTGGCAATATTCAGTGGTTCGTGTGACAGTTACTGAGAGTTTGCTAAATAGGTATAACAGAGTCCTAGACTTAAGGGATTATAAACTTGTAGAAAGGACAGGACAAGTACATAAATAACGGTAAGAAAAAAAATTAAGTGCATGGAAGTACTTAGAACAGTTCTTAGCACAAAGACAACGCTCAGTAATTGCACAGGAAAAGGAGAGAGGAAGAAAGAAGGGTAGGATGGAAAAGGTAAAAAAAAACAAAAAACAAAACTAGGGGTGGAGGTGGGGGTTGAGATGAAAGGTGCAGTGTGTTGGGAGAAGGTTACAATTGTATGTAGCCTTGAAGATGTCGGGAGTCCATAAGACCTGGAGAGTTAATTCCATGGGGGGAGAATGGTATACAAATAATCAAGAATGTGTGGAATCCTGACTGGGTCTGGGAAACACGAAATGCTATCACTGGAAAGAGCAGAAGGAATATCGATGCGGATAATAAAAGAAAATGACAAAAAAAAAAAAAAAAAGCCGTTGCCAGGATAAGAAAATGGACCGAATCATGTTCTAATTCTTAATTGGGAGGCAATCGGATGAACCTGAGTCCTGTTTTTCTCAAGACAGTATCAATGTCCCTCTCTCGTACATACATAATTGCTAAGAGCACCTTGTGGCACTCTCAAAGGTGCCACGGTTTGGATAATAAATTACATGACCTTGGCAAGAAACCTTGAAACTTTTTAAAAACCAGAGGGTAAAGGAGTGTAATGAGGATGACATTATCAGAGTTGCCTTGTTCCAAGACTCATCAGGCAGTTCCACGGGATTTGCACTCATAGGGAAAGAAATCAGAGATGGGAAGATCTTTCAGACGCTATAGCTCTACTCAGGGCAAAAGTAAAAAGAACCTCCGCTGAGGCACTAACCACATGTGGTGGGCAGGCTGTGCACTAGTCCCAGTAACCCCCGCCTTGTGGTGTTCAACCCTGTGTTAGCCTCCTCCCACACCGAATAGGGTGACCTGTGTACTCAGTAGGATATTACAGAAATGACGGAGTGTGACTTCTGAGGCCAGCTCAGAAAAGACACTGTGGCTTCCTCCTTGCTCTCTTTTGGCTCTGGGAGAAGCCAGCTGACATGTTTTAAGGATGCTCAAATGGCCCCAGGAAAGGCGTACGTGGTAAGGAACAGAGACCTATCATCCTCTGCACAAATATGCCAGCCCTATGAGTGCGCCATCTTGGAAGTGAACCCTCCAGTCCCGCTCTTCGCTTCAGACGACTGCAGCCCCAGCAGCCATCTGAGTACAATCTCATAAGAGATCCTAAGCCAGAGCCATCCACCAAGCTTCTCCTGAATTCCTGACCCACTGAAACTGTGGGAGATAAAAATGTTTATTATTGTCTTAACCTGCTAGGTTTTGAGTAATTTGGTATGCAGCAACAAACAGTAGACTACAGAAATAAAAAGGAAACGATAAAAAATGGAAACCCAGAGTAACTGGCAAGTGGGTCCTCCTCCCAATTCCTCCCCTACTTAACTGTGTAATGTTGGTGAAATTACTTAATACGGGAGTCTCGGTTTCCTCATCTGCAAAATAAACAGGCCTGACTAATGGATCTTTAATGTCCCTTGTAGCATCCAAATGTAATGATTCCATTATTCTAAAAGCACACTCACCGGTGATAGAGCAGGGTTTAGAAATTATCACATGAACTGGAGGACGGAGTCCATGCTTCTGGCCTCATCCCATTCAGTGATCTTATCAATGGCTGAACTGAAGATACCAAAGGCATTCTTGCCAAAACTGAAGATGATGTAAAACTCAGAGGGAAAGCAATCTCAGTGGCTGAAGCAAAATGCTTAAAAATCTTGAAATTCCGGAACAATGAGCCAAGTATAACAGGACAAAATATAACATAGACTCATAGCCTGTGAAGGTCTGAAAATTTATCTCTAGGCAGATAGGTGTGTGTGGTAAGAGGAATATTCACGATTGTATAATAGTGTGAACTGATTGCCAAGGAATGAATTCTGCCTTTCTTAAACTGGACTTACGAATTCATTCAGTGATCACCCAGGCATCGTGCTAGGCCTTAGAGTTAGAGCACTGACTAAGATACAGACTAGGCTACATTTGTAAGATTGTAGAACCTAAAAATAAGGAAGGAGAGAATCTCATTTGCATCCTTGCTCGGTCAGATCATTTATGGATATTGGCCACAATTCCACTGATCTACAGATAAGCCAGAGTTAAGTCTGAGACGAGTTACCAGAATGGATATGGAACTCAAAGTAAGCTGAATCAACTAACCTTTACTGAGTGGCTGCTCTGTGTCCTGTCCATAGACAGTATGTCCAGAGAGAAGAAAACATGGCTTAGGATAGAATCTTGCCAAATACCAATACCTAAAGGATAGACAGAAGAAGAAAATCTGCAAAGAGACTGAGCAGGAGTAGCGACAAGTAGGAGAAAAATCTGGAAGCTAAACCAAAAAAGCATTTCAAAGGTCTGGCCCTTACCTCTCCTTCCAATCTCCTCTTCTACCCTTCTAACTTGCCCACTCTGATCCAACGACATGGCTCTTTGGGTTTTCTTCAGACCACGCTTAGTCCTAATTCTGGGTCATTCATGGTCTGCTGTCTACACTGGTTGGCATGCTCTTCCCCCAGGTCCAAGTATGATCCAGTCCATCCCTTCATTCAGCTCTCAGCTCTGAGGCCACCTCCTCAGAGGGGACTTCTCCAGTCACCCCAGCTAAAATAGCCCTCTGCCTTACCCTGAGCCATTTTTCCACTCAGCATTTGTCACTGACTCACCCCCTAACGTTTTATAAATTCACTTGCTCCTTGATTACCTCCTTCTCCCCCAACTCCCCAGCCCACATATACTCATTGATTCCACTTGCCTCTTTCACTGGTGAATCCACACCACGCGGTACAGTGGTCTGGTGCATTGTAGGTGCTTTGCAAATATTTGATAAAAGAATTAAATGTAACCAAGATGCCAAGGAAGACTTCAGTAGTCTTGACAAGGGTAATTCCAGTGAGGGAGCAGACAGATACATAAGGAACAACGGAATAAACAAGGCCCGAGAAAGCAGGAGGGGATAAGATCCAAATCGCTGATGGTGGAATTCGCTCTGGATAGGAGACAGGAACCTCAAGAGGGGAGGAGCAGTGATGAGTAGGGCTTCAGGTGAGCTCCCAGGTAGTAGGTTAAGAAGTTGAAGGATTCCTCGTCTGATGCCCTCTATTTTATTTTTAAGTAGTACTAAGGATTCATCAGCTGAGATGAAGCAGGGCAAATGGTAGGACTACGGGTTTTGGAGATTTGAAGTAACCACTGTGAGGCAAGCCAGGTTGCACGGTGGGTTCGATAAAAGGGCCTGACCATGAGCGCTAAGGTACTGGGAAGAAAGCGGCTGGAGCAAAGGCGCCCAGAATGAAGTGGGATGGAGAAGAAATTCAAGCCAAGAGGGAGTTTATGGATGAAGTCATGTTGAGCAGTCACGAGACTGGCCTATCTGGAGCCCCAGGACACCAGCATGCCACCCTGCCATGAACAACCAGTTAAAGGGACAGGGAATATGCAGCCCACACAAAAAATAAGCCATGGGGGTCAAGGAAAGAAAAAAGCATGTCTTCAAAAAATCACCATGGAAAAACTGTATTTGACACGTATTCTGTATGGGCCTAAGCCAATAGATAGAAATTATAAGCTGACTTAACCTCCCCCAAATGCTAAGAATCAGAGCAGCCATAAGAAGATAAACAGCTGTCTTTCACGAAGGGGATACACATTTCCGGTGGTGTTCGTGGACAGGCTGGGATGTCACAGGGGAGGAGGATCCAAGGAGAGCAGGTGGTCCCTGAGGGATGCAAGGCCCTCCTCAGCATCTCAGCACTGCCTCAGAGGCACGCAGGAGGTGAGGGAGGGGGCCAGACGGATGGAACACAGGGGCTCTTTCCCACTTCAGCCAGAGCAAATCGACGTTTATTTATTTGTATATAACTGGGCTTCCGCCTAGTATTTTGTTTGAAGTGTTCTTGTGTGAAAAAACAAACGTTAAAAGCCATCAGATTAGGTTTTTTTAATGTTTATTTTTGAGAAAGAGAGTGCGCTGGGGCGGGGGGCGGGGGGCGGTAGGGCAGAGAAAAGGGGACAGAGGATCCAAAGTGAACTCTGTGCTGACAGCAGTGAGCCTGACACGGGGCTGGAACTCACCAACAGTGAGATCATGACCTGAGCTGAAGTCGGACACTCAACTGACTGAGCTACCCAGGTACCCTTTGACTAGGTGGCTCTTAGGTTCCTTTCGAGCCAGGGGGCCTCATTTTTAACGAACTGATTTGAGCATAGCTATTTTTAAAATAAACTCTTTAAAGTTTAGAATAGTTTTACATGTACAGAAAAGTTGTAAAGATAGTACACGAAGTTCTTACATATTCCATACCCATTTCCCCCTATGAACCTTGTACATCCATATGGTATATCTGTCACAATTAGTGAGCCAGCATTAACACATTACTATTAACTTAAATCCATCCTTCATTCAGGTTTCTTTAATTTTTATCTAATATCCTTTTCCCACTACAGGCTCCCATCCAGGGTTACCACATTATATTTATTCATTATGTCTCCTTCCTTATTTTTGATGAGCTTGATAGTAAGAGTATTGGTCAGGTTATCTTACAGACTATCCCTCATTTAAGATCTTTTTCTGATGTTTTTCTCGTGATTAGACTGGGTTATGGTCGTGATTAGTTATGGGTCTTAAGGAGGAAGGCCACAGAGGAAGTGCCATTTCATCAACATCACTTATCCCTCTTGATGTTGACCCCGATCATCTGGTGGAGGTAACGTTTGCCAGGTTTCTCCATTGTAAAGTTACAATTTTTCCCCCTTCCATACTAACCACAGTTTTTGGTCTTGCTTTTGTTTCATGCACAATCTGCATTTCTGATACTGGTTCTTTCCAAGAAAAAATGTTACACGTTGTGACGGTTAATCTCAATGCGCCAACTTGACTGAGCTAAGTGTTGCCCAGATAGCTGGTCAGGTATTACTTCTGGGTGTCTGTGAGGCTGCCTCGGGAAGTCAGCATTTCAACCAGGAGACTAAGTAAAAATCACCCTCTCCAACGTGGGTGGGCATCTTCCAATCCACTGACAGCCTGAACAGAACAAAAAGTCACAATAAGGGGGAGTGTGCTGTCTGCCTGAACTGGGTCACCCCAGTTGCCCTTGGACTTCAAGGGCACTTGGACACTGGCACACCTGCTTCTCAGGCCTTTGACCTCGAACTGGGACTCATCCCATCGATCCCCCTGGTTTTCACCTTCAGACTAGGACTTCATTACACCACAGGCTTTCCTGGTTCTCCAGCTTATAGGTGGCAGAACCGTCTGTAAACCAGGCCGCAGGCCTTTCTTCCTCTGTCAAATGATCACAGGCAACTCCCTGAGGTTCTAGCCGCAGGCTAGGAGAGAAAAGACAGGAATGGGGACCGGGGGCATTCGGGTCACTTCTTCACGTAACTCACTTGTGCCTTAGGAGCCGCTCGGGCCTGATCACATCTACACCCCCACTTCCATCCGCTGATGGGAGCGCTGCTGTGCACATCCGATTTTAAAGGCTCGGTGGGTCAGAGGACACCCAGTTCATGCTGGGCAGCTCAGGCCTCGTGGCATCTCGGTGGCCCACGGCAAAGTGTTTAGTTCCTACTAAGACCCAAGAGCTGTTTCTCAAAAGGGGGACAGTTACCCGCAGAGGATGGGAGGGCCTTGCTCCAAACTCCCAGCCGGCCCGTGCTGCAAATGACCCACAGGCGCCTGCCAAAGGCTCCAAACAGCATCCCCAGTGACGTTTTAAGTGCCTTTGGAGCTGCTGGACCGCACAGCCCAAGAAGCAGAGTGGCTTGAGCGGCCGCCCGGAACTGCTACAGAGCCTTCCTTTTGTTCTGGGCCCCACTCAAAACCAGCAGCTTTTCAGGTCACTCGGTAAATGGGCCAGAGGAGCACACCCAAATGAGGAACGTCTACGAATCCAAAGAATTCTCTCTTGTAGGAGGAGCCTGACGCCAACAACCGACCCTCCACCTTAGAAGAGAGATCTCAACGTGGCCGGTCCTGGTAATACTGTCTGTCTTAACTCACTTAGGCGCTCTAACAAAAATCCCAGAGACTGGGTGGCTTAGAAACAACAGAGATTTATTTTTCACAGTTGCGGAGGCTTGGGAAGTCCAAGATGAAGGCACCTGCAGATTCAGCGTCTAGTGAGAACCCACTTCCTGGTTCACAGATGGATGGCTGTCTTCTCCCTGTGTCCTCACAACATTGGAAAGAGTAAGGAAGCTCTCTGGGGTCTTTTTGTTAAATAAAGGCCCTAATTCCATTCATGAGGGCTCTCTTCTGCCAGAGATCCCACCTCCAAACACCATAATCCTGGGGATTCGGTTTCAACATACGAATTTTGGGAGGACACAAATATTCTGTCTATGGCACCGGGTCATACAGGCTACTTTGGGGACAGGAGCAGGCTGATGCTTGTCTTTAGGTACATTCGGGCCAGAAAGCAAAACTCTAAGACCTCTGGGGACGCCAGTGCCTAACTCTGAGATGTCAAGGAATCTATTACATCCCTTGTTTTGTGGGATATGGGATTGTAAGTGGAAGGCAGAAAGCGGACCGGGAGGTTTGTCCTTTCAGAAGCCTTCAAACCCTGCTCACCGTAGCACAAGAGCCCACACTTCCTGGAATCTTTCATTTGCTACACAAAGAATGTTAACTCAGTGATTTGGGGGGAGTTTCTGTTCCTCCCTTCCTTCTAA
This sequence comes from Panthera tigris, assembly GCF_018350195.1. NCBI lineage: Eukaryota > Metazoa > Chordata > Mammalia > Carnivora > Felidae > Panthera > Panthera tigris. Next base: position 20,363,152 of record NC_056669.1, on the reverse strand, counting down.
ATGCAGTCAGTCTGTGCTGATAAACACTAGGCCTCCTGTATGTGTGTGTAGGCCTGTGTGTCAGAAAACACTGCCTTTCTGGAGCGTGTGACAATCCACTGTGAGCCGTAACTCCCCAAGAAGGCTGTGCCAAATTAGTCCTTTTCTGAAAAATCTTTTCCTGGGGATACTTCGCATCCAGAGCCATTACTCATAAAACCAGATGATGCTTCTTAAAATGCCAGCCTCTTGGAATTCAACCGCTTTCCCTACCCCGACTGAGGTGATGTGTCATTTGTCTTGGGAGGCTCAGAGATGGCCTCTGGCCATTTCGACCATTCTTGCCCCACCTGCCTCCCGAGAGGAACCCAAACACAAAACACCTCTCCCAAAAAGCCCGTCAAGCATTAAACAAATGGTTACAATCTTGGTCCAACAGGAACTCAACAGTGCGTGGTGCACTCATTCAATGTACACGTAAAAGACTAGGGGGTCCTTCCTATCTCCCTCACGCAAACCCAAGACGGGCTGATGTTACCACCCTCTTATTACGGTTCAGCCCAGAGGCGGGTAAAAAACCTGCTAAACGTCTCCCAGCCAGTGAAAGGGGTTTGTCTGGTGAGCATGCTCCGGCTGGCTGCTGCTACCTTCCCATCCACTAAGGCCAGCAGAAATCGGGCAGCTTTCTATTTTTTAAAACAGAAGTACGGGGGCACCTGGGTGGCTCAGTTCAGTTAAGCGTCCGACTTCAGCTCAGGTCATGATCCCACGGTCCATGAGTTCGAGCCCCATGTCGGGCTCTGTGCTGACAGCTCAGAGCCTGGAGCCTGTTTCAGATTCTGTGTCTCCCTCTCTCTCTGCCCCTCCCCAGCTCATGCTCTGTCTCTCTCTGTCTCAAAAATAAATAAATGTTAAAAAAAAAAAAATTTAAAACAGAAGTACGTTGTGAGTCACATTAAAAGTACAATTCTAAGAATCTGGAATTGGAAGAAACTGAGTGCCTTGAAAACACAAAGAGAGGGATTCCATTTGGGATACGAGGCCCCTGGATTCCAACCAGGGATCTCTGGTGTTGATGTTGGAAGTCACCCCTACAAACAAATCTGAAACTCTTTAGGAATAATGGAGAAGCTATGATAGAACGAAGCCAGGTGGGGAAGGGAAAAGACATACACCAAAACTAATTTCAGCCTCCTAACAACCCTATGAAGTTGGTATTAGGATCTCACGTAACATACGGGAAAACGCGGATATAGAGAGGTTTAATAACCTGCTCAAGGTCAACAGCTAAGTCAAAGACTAGAATTCCAACTCAGATCTGTCAAATTTCAAAGCCTACATAATTTTCTGATATTCCAGGATGCCTTCTGACAGAGTCAGATAAAGACACTGAGACAGCATGTTCCCAGACCTACTCCAGCCACTTGACAAAGCCTAACAGTGAAGACCAGGAAGGAACCAGAAAACGCAGATGCTGGAAGAGGTGTATGGTCCCTGAATATATATATTCAATATATGAATATGAATGTGAGTATGAATATGTATGTGTATATATACACGTATATACACATATACATATATGTATACACATATATACATATATATATACACATATACACATACACACACACACACACACACACACACACACACATATATATATATATATATATATATATATATATATATATATACACATATCCATACAGTGATACAGCCAAAGACCTATGATCTCTACCATCCATGACACCAAGTAAGGGGTTTTATGGTTAAAGATGAACTTAAGTTCACCTGAGCAAGGCTTAAATTAAATCTGAATCTATACAGATGAAGATGCCATGACCCTTGCCTTGAAGAAGCTTGCAATCTAAGGAGGGGAAGGGAGGTGTAATCAACCATCCGACCACACTACCAGGCAGAATGTGGGAACAGCAGGATACGTGATTCACTCAGGCTTGGGAGGCCAGGGAGGCTAGGGAGGGCCTTCAGGTTAGTAGCACTGAATCTGGGTCCTGGATCATAAATATTCTCATGAGCAGTGGAGACAGGAAGGCTCTTCCAGGATAAAAGGAAAAGAAAGAACAAAGGCATGAAGGAATGAGTAGAAGCCAAGAAAAGGGTGAACCAGGCTAAAGAATTTCAACTAAAAATTTCAAGGCAACTAGGGCACCTGGGTGGCCCAGTCAGTTAAGCGTCCAACTCTTGATTTTGGCTGAGGTCATGATCTCACGGTTCAGGAGTTTGAGCCCCACATCGGGCTCTGTACTGACAGCATGGAGCCTGCTTGGGATTCTCTCTTCCCCGCTCTCTCTCTCTCTGCCCCTCCCCTACTCACTCCTACACTCTTTCTCTCTCTCAAAATAAATAAGTAAATACCTTTTTTTTTTTTTTTAATTTCTAGGCAACAGAAAACCGAGAAAGGTGTGCGCGGGGTGGGTTGAGTGGCCCAGGCAGATCTGCTCAAGAGCAGTGGGATCAGTGACAAGGAGGCAAATGTAGTGAGCAAAGTAAAGTAACTGAGAACTTGAACTACAGCCGTGACTGGGTGAGAATCACTGCAGAAATGACATGGTCAGAATTTGGTCACTGACTGGACCGGGGGAAGGAAGGTAAAGATGAAGCGAACTCGGGTTTGTTGGGTCTGCATAAGTAGCACAGAGAGAATATAAACTGAGCTAAGGATCACAGCAAGCGAAGAAGCTTTTGGAGAACGAAGAAAGACAAGATAGTAATTGCAGGTCAGACACACTGAATGTGAGGTGCCATGAAGTCAATCATGCGACAATATTCACTGGCTGGAAACACAAGTCAACGAAAGGGTCTGCAAATTATGACCCGAACAGCATGTTCTTATAAATAAGGTTTTATTGGGACACAGCCACCGTCTGTTAAGTTTACGGTCTATGGCTGCTTTCACTTTCTGTCTAGGGCAGAGTTGAAGACTTGGAACAGAGACCACATTGCCTGAAAGCCTGAAATATTTACTACCAAGCCCTTTAAGAAAAAGTTTGCTGACCCCTGATCTACAGTTCAAAAACAGATGTCAGAAATGTTTCTCTGGGGAATAGATAGCTGAGAAGAAAGCTAAGAAAGAAACACTGGAGGAATATTATAATCTAGTCTCCATTCAACTAGTATTTGTTGAACACTCCCTACACATCAAGCACTGGGACACTGGGTCCAATGGTGGGAATAACACAGTAAACAAGACAGACAAGGTCCCCACCCTCATGAGCTTTACAGAAGATGGAAGCAATAGGAAGAAACAATCAGATAACAATCAGTTCCTAGCAACACCAATACTATGAGGATGAGAAAGCAAAGAGAAGTGAGTGGGGGCATCGGAGGAAATCCTGGGCAGGAGTGCTGAGCTAGGCCAACAGAAAACCAAGAAAGTACCCCAGTACAGAAACCAAAAATGAAGTACCCCAGTACCGAAACCAAGAGATAAACACGACCGGGAATGTCCAATGCTGTGAAGTAAGGTGAGGTCCAGCAAGGAGCCATTGGCATTTGGGAGTCAGAGACTTTGGAGATAATTTTTGGCACAAGGGTGGAAAACAAACCAGTTTGCAGGCATTAAGAAATCAGGCGGCAGTGAAAAACTTGGGGAAATGGGTGTACACTGATTTTTATAGAAAATCAGAACAAGAGGAGAACAACAGCCAAGATACGGCAGATCAGAGGGCTATTAAGGTTGAGAGAGGGATTTCTTTTTTTAACATCAAGAAGATGTAAGTATACTTTGAAGAGGAAAGAACCACTAGACGGCAAGAGATGGAAAAGTTGGGGCGCCTGGGTGGCTCAGCTGGTTAAGCGTCTGACTTCAGCTCAGGTCATGATCTCACGGTTCATGGGTTCAAGCCCCGTGTCAGGCTCTGTGCTGACAGCTCAGGGCCTGGAGCCTGCTTTGGATTCTGTGTCTCCCTCTCTCTCTGCCTCCCCCTGCCCACCAGCTCTCTCTCGAAAATAAATAAACATTAAAAAGAGAGAGAGAGAGGGAAAAGTTAGGAGAGAGGAAATAATTCATTACCCAGAGCGCATGTAGAGAATTTATTAGAAAAGTAGCCAGCTGGGGCACCTGGGGTGGCTCAATCAGTTAAGCATCCAACTCTCGATTTCAGCTCAAGTCATGATCACAGGTCATGATCTCATGGTTTGTGAGATCAAGCCCCATGTCAGGATCTGTGTTGACAGTGGGGAGCCTCATTGGGATTCTCTGTCTCCTTCTCTCTCTGCTCCTCCTCCTCTCATGCATGTGCGTGCACTCGCTCGCTCTCTCTCTCTCATGACAAATAAATAAACCTAAAATAGCTAGCATTTATTGGGTACTTAGCAGGAGCCAAACCTAAACTGGGAGAGAGAGACATCTGCACAGATAGATAGAGGCAAGGAATCTTTCATTCTCAGACCAGCCCTGAATAGTTAATATCACCTATCTTTCACAAATAAGGAAACTAGAACTTGGAAGTTTAGTAACTTGTGCAAGTCCCACATTTAGTAAGTAGCAGGGCTGGGATTTCAAACTACTATTATTTAGTTCCAGAGCCCGTGTATTTTCCACTTCATCAAGATGTCACAACTTAGAAGTGAGGTTCCTCCCTGCTGAAGAGGGCAACAAACAGAACGGGTGAAAAAGAGAGATTCTGAAGTAGAAAACATTAAGTGCAAATCCAGGCGAGCCGGAGTGCCCAAGTATTCTCAGAAAACAATCTTCGCTTACCTCCAGTTACCCATTCAACTCTGGCCCAGTGCTGGATGTTTTCCATCTACCACATCTCCTCTCTAGGTCTCTCTCTCCTCCTAAGGCTGACCCTTACTGTCTCACTTGCCCTCTCGCTTCTGGTTGGGACCTGCTGAGGGAGACAACGGCTGAGGATGGGAGGGCAAAAGGAGAATGGGGACATAGAATTGAGGCCAAATGTCTCCTTGCCACATCACCACGGATGGACTATCCCCTCGTACCAAAGGCCACAGCTCCGGTCAGGCAGCCCTCTCCTACAGCTGCTGCCAACATGCTTTTCGGGTTTCCCCCAGCTCACCCACACCTCCATTACACTCTCCCCTATCACCCCGCCTGTGTCCCGCCAAGCCCCAACAAGCTACATGTTCCATATGGTCCCGGATGCTTTTTCACAATGCATAATATGGTCATTTCCACACGCATGCATCTCCCCATGACCTTACATATCACATTCATGTATGTACATCGACCAACTGCAAGGTCTTCAGAATGAAAAAAAATCGAGGCATTTTTCACAACAGGAGAAAGTTCTAAGCTGAACCTTGAAGTTCAGTATCAGTTTAAACCTCAAACCCAAAATAATAAGAGTCAATGACGCTTAATCATGAACCTCAGCGTCCTCAACTCTTCTAAAAATCCCCCAGAGGCACAAATCCTGGATTTGACTGACCCCGGCTCAGAAGTGGAGAGAAATGCACCACATCTGAAGCTATGATCAGGTTCAAGTTCAAAGCTCTTTCCAGTTCTGGTCTTGAAAGAGAAGCCAGCCTAGCTTTCTGTTCTGATTCACACTCTGCGATAAAAACTTAATTTAAACTATTAATTTGCCTTTCAAAAGGGTAATGAAAATGCCCTCAGAATTGCTGCTTCCTTGTCTTCTCTCCCCCATCCCTGTCCCCCTCACCCCCACAAAAACACCCTAAGTTTTTGGGGTTTGGGTTTTTTTTTTTTAATCGATGTCATTTCATTTCTTCTGGGAAGGTGAAACCACCTAAGTTTCAGTTTTAATGCCTAGTTTCTTTCTCGGGCTGTGAGCTAGCACTGTTAGGTGTGGGGGCAGAGGTCTCCTCTGCCCTGGGGACGGCACTGTCCACGGTGTGGGTAGAGTGCTGACTTCTGACACTAATATCTACCCTGCCCAAGGTCTCCATCCCAGCTTGAGCCTTCAAGTCAGGCACCACCTCACCCTTTCTACCTGGGCCCCTGTTTATTTAGTTTGTAAGGTAACGGGGGTTAAAATAAATCCATAGTTGGCAATCTTCTCAACCATGGGGATTGCTTTTCATCTTTAAAGAAAAGTGTAGTCCCAAGAGACGGCGGCGATGTTTATAGACCAAAGGGAGTGCTCTGTACACATGGGTTCTCGGAGTCTTTGCAGCAACTCCGCGGCCCCCTGGGAACCTTTACTATATGTTTGATACACGGCAGCTACATGTTAGCCCCTCTGGACTCTTGATATCCCTTCCAGTTCCAGAATGTTGGTTGTTTTGTGAATGCCTGAGACCTGGTATTCAGATAAAGACCTCACATGTGAGAATCTCACATCTTCCTGCCCTGGACTCCGTCCAGACCACTCTAAGGAATGGCCCAGTGGCACCTGGGTGGCTCAGTTGGTGAAGAGTCTGATTTCAGCTCAGGTCACGATCTCCCGGGGCTCTGTGCTGACAGCTGGGAGCCTGGAGCCTGCTTCAGATTCTGTGTCTCCCTCTCTTTCTACCGATCCCTCTCTCAAAAATAAATTAAAAACATTAGGAAAAAAAAAAAGGAATAGCCAAACTCTTAGGGATGTAAATCCCCATCTAGAGCCAAGACCTAAAGTACTTAAGAATCAGGGGTCAGGTTTGCCTCCGTTGAACCTCAGATCTAACCAAAGCTCAGACGTGAATCCCAAGGCAGTCCGAGATTTTAGAGGGGAGCACTGTAGACGCTCTCTAGGTAAGGATTATCTGTTGTCAAGGAAGAAGCCCAATGACAGGCCACAGTTCACACAGCCACCCCCAGACTTGCCCTAGATGTCTGGGAGGTCAGTGGATACTAAGAATCTACCTAAATGGCTCCCATTCAGCATCTCCAAACAAAACAAAACAAAACAAAACAAAACAAAACAAAACAAAACAAAACAAAACAAAACAAAAACACAATACTGGGGCTTGATCTCACGACTACAAGATCTTGACCTGAGCCGAAATCAAAGGGTCAGACACTTAACCGCTTAACCTACTAAGCCACCCAGGTGCCCCTGGGACTAGATTCTTAGTCACAGTTCAAGGTACTATCGATCCAGGCGTCCCAAAGCCCAAAATCTCCTTTAGGATTTTCAGAAAAGCTTTGCTCACCATAAAGAAAGACACCTGGGTCAGTTGGCTTCCGTGTTAAGTGCAGCACCATCCAGAGGCACAGGGATGGCTGTGGTCACCTCCAGAAGCCCTTCCATGTCTGTCCACGAACATGAGCACGATGGTGGCGGTCTGGAACCCAACTCCTCTCACCAGGACTTGCCTCATGACACATACGAAACACACCAGATGAGTTTCTCGGAAGCTGCCAGACAACCACCCAGCAGCAGCCTCCTCACCGAGCTACAACTCTCAGGGCCATTGTCACCACCATCTGTGTCGTCCTAAGACACAGACTCTGGGGCTCCCAAAGCACCTTACAAAAAACAAAAAAAAACCCACACATCCAAGAGCTGCCCAGGGAAGGGTTCAGGAGGGAGTGGGGAGAGGGAGACACTCCCAGAACCCCACAGAAATGAGCAAAGCTTCATCATCTCACCCCTGTTCCAAAGTCCCCTACCTCTGGCCAGGAGTTTCCATGGAAACCTCATAAGTTCTATCTATAGGAAGGGAAAAAAATGTTAAAGCAGCATCCTGAGGTATGTATGAATTAGCTCCAAGGCAGGCAGGCAGGCAGGCAGAGAAGGAGGGAGTGGGGCTCATGTGGGAAGAAACAGAACTGATCATTACCTTGATACACAAAAAAAAGGCCCTGTGAAACCCCAGCTGCTTTCAGCCACAGAACCAGGAGGCAGGTGCGGTGGACAGGTAGGTATGAAGCACTGTGGGCAGGGCATTTGCATGAGGAAGGAGCTATAAGGAGAAGGGGAGACCTTGAGTCATCGCGAAAGGATTTCAGGCCAAAGGCTCTCTCACCTCAGGCCACCTGCCAAGAGTCAATCAATCTACCGCCCATACTTCTGTGTCACCTCAAAAATCAATTCGGACAATAATAAAGTCTTTGTGGAGAGGTCTCATACATCTCTGTCTTATCAAACTGCAATGCTTTGGGTCCCCTGTAAGGAATGACTCTGCTAAACTCTTTTTCTCCGAATCTTGATTTCAGGATGAAGTTTGAATGAGGAGGGAATTTCTGAGTCTTAAATGTCATGCAATTTGCGTTGTAAAAATAGACCATGAGGATCAAAGAACTAAATGTAAGAGCTAAAGCTACAAAGCTCTCAGAAGAAAACACAGGCGTAAATCTTTGTGCCCTTGGATTAAGCAATGGTTTCTTAGATATGACACCGAAAGCACAAGCTATAAAAGACATATAAAGTGGACATCAACCAACTGAAGACTTTTGGGCTTCCCTCGGGAAGAGGGAAGTTCCAAAGAACTGGAGGAAATTTTTATAAATTGTATGCCTGATAAGGGACTTGTAGCTAGAATATATAAAGAGCTTCTACAGCTCAATAATATAGAGGCCGTTTTTAGGGAACAGACTTGAGCAATGGAAACTTGATCAAGGCAAGAGGGCCCATAGTGATCCCAACCCCCGGCTGAATACAAACAGGGCCATCACACAGCCCACCTCAAAACACCCGTAGGCTCCAAGTAACCAACTAAAAAGGGGGAAATTTCCCAAAGAAGGGGAAATTCCAAATGTCCCCATACCTCCTCACCTTCTCCCTTTAAATACAGCCCCGACCCACTGCCTCATTGCAGCCAGTCTCTGCTTCGCTGTCCTGCCTGTGCTCCCTTACAGCATATTCAAGAAATTTCTATCTCCTTTGTTCCGCCTCAGGTGAATCCCTTCACTGCCCACTCCACCAGCTTCCACCGAGTCCGGATGCCCCACATTTGGGGATCCCCATCCAAGGGGGACAGACACCACAAATGATAAAATAGCAAAAGAAATGGGAGAAGGATCTGAATAGGCATTTCTCCAAAAAAGATGTACCAACGGATAAGTACATTTAAAGACGCTTGACGTCATTACCAATCAGAGAAATACAAATCAACATCACAATGAGATAACTACTTCACGCCCACTAGGATGGTTATAGTCAAAATGATGCTAAGTATTAGGAAGGATGTGGAGAACTGGAACACTTCTACATTGCTGGTGGGAATACAAAATGGCGTAGCCATTCTAGAAAAGTCTGGCATTTCCTCACAGGGTTTGACACAGTAACCATATGATCCAGCAATTCCATTTTCAGGTATACACCCAAGGGAAATGAAAACATGGATCCACGCAGAAACCTGCATTCATAGCCACATGATTCCTATCAGCCAGAACGTAGAAACAAAACTAAAAGTCCATCAACTGATGAGTAGTACATTAACGAAATGTGGTATAAACACACGACAGAATATTATTCAGCCACCCATGAACCTTGAAAGCACCAGGAAAGTGAAAGAAAGAAGCCAGTTACAAAAGATTACATACTGTGTGATTCCATTTATAGGAAAGGCACAGAATAAGCAAATCCATGGAGCCAGAAAGTAAACTAGCAGTTGTCTATGGCTGGGAAGGTTGGGGGGGTGGGGAGTAGGAAATGTCTACTTGAATACAGGGCTTCTTTTTGGCATAATAAAATGTTCTAAAATGGAGTGAAGTGAATATATTCAAAACCTCCAGATTCTATACTTTAAATGGGTTAATTGTATGATCTATGCATTATAACTCAGTGAAGTTGTTATTAAGAAAGGGGCCATGAAAGCCCGTAACATATCGATCCTGCGTTTACAATTTTGATACTTTGATCACCGCGGATTTTTTCACACTGCAATTATTTCAAAAATCATACAGCATTAATATATTATTTACCTTGATTACAGAGTTTTGGGCCGCCTCCTTGGATTTTGTGCCCGGGGCAAGCGTTTCACTGGTAACAAAAACATCCTCATTTAAAGAGCCTTCCCTGATCCCCAGAGGGATCTGATGGAGGTCCATCCCACATTCCTCAGTTTCCTCCTCTCTGGGACCTGAGTTGTCAATTGCACACTTTACCATTACCTCCCCTAATGCAGTTCAGCTGCTCCTTCACACACACTTCCTCCCACTGGCTTCACTTGTGTGTGCGTGTGTGTGTAATTATGAAAAATAAAAAAGATCATGTCAAACTGAAAGTGGGCAAATATCCCAACTTTTAAAAAATGGGAAGAAAACAGATTCTACAAATGATAGACCAGTGAGTGGGAAATGGATCTCTAGCAGAATCACAAAACTGTATTATTTCACAAGATGATTTCATGAACATTCAGGAAGCAAAGTGGTTACCAACAGCAGCCGGCAAAGTTCCTCTAAAACCAAGGAATGTCAAAGGACATTCACAGCCTTTGTGGATACAGTCATTAGGCTAGAATAAAAGATAAGAGAATTGCTAAACACAGTGAGTATCTTGATTGTAGTAATGCATCCAGCAGTATCTTTATATTATTGTGAACAGGATAAAGAGATGTAGGGAAATGATTGTCTATTAGGGAAAATTGTAGCATCTGATTGCCAGTACACAACTTTAGTTTGCTATAAGCTCAATATATGTCAACAGAGTACAGCAGCTATAAAAAAAAAAAAAATCTATCATGGATTTTGGGCTACATCCAAATTCAAATGTCTGAAAAGAGGGCTGGTCTACTTTTCAACGGACTTCCCAGGAGTACTGTGCTCAGTTCTGGGGGTTCCACTTTCCAGGGGACACTAACCAACTGAAGTACTTAAGGAAGAGAACAGTGGCTGGAATAGAGAATCAAAAGATTACAAAAGATTATGAAAAAGTCGGGTATTTAGTATACAGTAGTAAAGCCATAAGGGAAACCTGATAACCATTTTAAATATTTGAAGGACCGAAAAGAAAGAAAGAAAGAAAGAAAGAAAGAAAGAAAGAAAGAAAGAAAGAAAAACTTAATCAACTTAATGTAACCCAAAAAGGCAGAATTAAAGCCAGACAATAGAAGTTATTACCAAACAAACAAACAAACAAAAAGTCAGCTCAACAAAAGGAAGGGACCCTCCCACAGCTCTCCCACAGTCAAAGAGGCTGCCTTGCGTTAACTAATCAGATGAGGTTGGAACTCATGGCTTATTGGGTCCCTTCCAAATCGTCCATTCATCGTCCCTACTATGAATCTGAGTTTCTTCTCTTTTCTCCCACCTAGTCCTTTTTGATATCCTTTCTGCTGTGGTGAGTATTTGGAAGAGGTCCTTAACATTCAACCATCAGCTTTTAACGACAACCCATTGTTTTTACCTCATTCCATCCCCCCTCTAACCCTCCTCCTCCTGCCCTCCTTCCTTGCCGCCATCTTCCCTTATTCTTCTACAGGCTGACACAGCACAAGGCTTTATGTTCTTTCCACAAACTCCACTGCAACTGGGTTATATGAAAGAGTAGTAGGAAAAAACAAAAGAAGAGAATAATAGGAAAGAAGACGGAACTCAGGCAGCACGTTGAGTCTGTTACACCCTGAGGTTAAACCTGCATTGCTTGCTTCCTCTGGGACACATGCAGATGTTCACCGAACTGACTGAACTCGGTTCACACGAATTAGCCTCAGAAGTGTCTACGTACGCTGTTACCTTGCTGCCTAACATTCAGTGCTCGTACCACACGCAGGGACTGTTTTCCTTGCTCTACGCATCAGTTCCAAAGGCCAGACCATGACAGCTTGGTCTCTGCTGTATCCCCACAGAGGCACTCAAGAGACAGTAATTAATGAACAGTAATTACATGAATAAAGAGTTTCTCTTATCCTTCCCGTATATATTCCAGACTGACTTAAGATTCTGATACAAGTCCTCCTTGAGAGCAAGCATTAGACAATGCACAGAACTTGAGAGCTAGTACGTAGGGATGTCAGAAAGCACCTAGCCCAACCCCTCCATCTGGTAGACGAGTAAACTGAGGTCCAGAGTAATGAAACACTCAGTTAGGAATCAACAGAGCGGAGAATCAAAACCAGTTCTTCCAGTTTCTGGGAAACAGAATATCCTAGGAATAAACAACAACAACAACAACAACAACAACAAAACCCACAGGTTTTGGAGTCAAATGAAACTGGGTTCTAATGCCAAGTCTTCCTCTTACTAACTCCATGATCTTGGGCAGGTTAATCAGTGTCTCCGAGCCTTAACGTCTTCAGCAGAAGTAAGCGGGAAAGAGAATGCCTTCAACCACATCACTAGCACACAGGATATGCTCACTAAGTGGTAGCATTTGGTATCTATTGCCAAGACCAGTGCTCTGTCCACTACAACACATGGGTCCTTGGCTTTGTGCCTGTAGGAAAAGAAATATATCCATGCTAAGCGGGGAAAAGAGTGTAATAGCCAAACACTGAGTGCCCGCCATGTGCTAAGCAGCTTTCCATACTCAGTCTAAAACACGGACGAGCCACATACAAAGTGACAGAACTGCCGTTCACACCCATGCCCCCTCTCTGCTGCGAGGTCATGACCACGGAAGGTGGTCCTTGAATATTTTTCGGGAGTCTTTTCTTTGGAGATCTATAAACTTTCTCCAGTTCCTACTTTCGGGCCTTTCATATGGAGAATGACAGAGAGCCCCTGGCACTTCTAAGTGTCTATTATCTCCCAGCTATTCTGGATGGTACTTGAGGGCAGAGGGCAGGGGAGCATGTTCAGTTCACAGATTTGTCATTGCGGGAGCTTCATAAAAGCCAGGAACCGATAAACAAGGCATGATGATGATTCACCCCTTTCCTTACAGCTTGCCTCCTTGCCTCCTTATCTTCTGCCTTAGATGCTCACCAGACCTGGCTCCAGCTTCCTTGGCAACACAGTCCTCTCCTCTATCTCTCTCTCTCTTTTTTTTTAAAGTTTATTTATTTATTGGGGTGCCTGCATGGCTCAGTCGTTTAAGCGGCTGACTTCAGCTCAGGTCATGATCTCATGATTCATGAGTTCGAGCCCCACATCGGGCTCTGTGCTGACAGCTCAGAGCCTGGAGCCTGCTTTGGATTCTGTGTGTGTGTGTGTGTGTGTGTGTGTGTGTGTGTGTGTGTGTGTGTGTGTCTTGAGAGAGAATCTCAAACAGGCTGTGCGCTGAAGGCAGGGCTCAACGCACGAACCAGGAGATCCCAACCTGAGCGGAAATCAAGAGTCGGATGCTTAACTGACTAAACCACCCAGGCGCCCTTTCTTCCCCTCTTTCTTGATGGCATTACTTTTGAGATGCCACACGTTGAAGAGTCCTTGACTCAGTTCCTCCAGAGGAAACTTCCCTTTTTTCTGTGTCCAGCACACGCGCTGCCCTCTTAGTCCAATATTTCGTGTACCCAGAACATCTCATCAGACTGGAGGTTGATCACTCCATAGCATGAGTGAGATAAATTCTGGAATTAATTTAGCTGCCAATGTTTTGAGGCATTTATCTTTGGATTTTTATAACAGCTATCATCCCAGTGCGAGGTGTACAGACAAGCCAGGGGAGGTGCTTCCGAGGATAAATAAGCCTAAAGGAAATGAGTGCAATAATCTTGTCTTATTGGACCTATTTATTTGGCTGTCAGAGGAATTCAGGAGCTGGAAAAGAATGGTTGAAGGGAGGGAGGGTTTGTCTGTCGAAGCAGACACTTGCGTTCTTTTAGAGCAGTTCTTGGGAATAATTCAAGAAGGTAGGAATGGATGAGGGGGAAAAGGAGGATTCTGACTAACATAGCTGGAACTTTATGTAAATTCTGTGAGTTTAAGACTTGCAGAACTGAACTAGAAGAATCGTGAACTACAACAATTCCACACACATTCCTTCCGTTAACTAGCAGTTACCAAGTTTCCAAAATCCCATGGTCTACACAAAACACAGTGACTACTTGGGGTCACAGACTGAAAAGGAATAGCAACCCAGATGTAACCCCCGCGAGGGGAGAGAATTCAGATTCCAAGGACTTGGTCCAAGTCCCCCCACCTTTCCTTCAACCAAGAAAGTCCCTGTTCTTTGAACAGCCTCCACAAAAGGGCAAGATTGGTACAAAGAGACACAAAAAAGAGAATCGTGCCCACGGTCATGCATGGGAGAGACCGTCTTTGCACTCAAGGTGGTTCCCGCCGGGGATGACGGAACCACGGTGATCTTTATCTCACTCCTGCCCACCGAGATACCAATTCTTCTCAAGTCTTCTGATCCCATGCTAAGATGTTTCCTATTGTCTATATCAGGACTCAAAGACCGCACCATGAAAGTAGCACACTGGAAAAGCTCCACTGCCCCATCTCCATTCAAATAGGGAACAACAATGGGAATGGGCGGTACATCTTGTTCTTGTGAAGACTGTGCATCAATATTCATTTACTCAGCACATTTTTATGAGCTCTAACTCTGTAAATAAAGCAGGATGCAAAATTGTACACATCCTCTGATTACAAGCATGCAAAAAAGCACGATATCCGTGCTGAAACTCCAAGAGATTATACCCTGGTTATAATAGGGAGGTGGGATCAGAGGTGACCGCCCATTTTTTTCCTACACATTTTTGTAACGCTGCCATATTGCTTTGATAGTTTTTCAAATTAAGAAATAAAGCGGTAAGATGGATACGGCAGAGCTGTTCTCTCTCCTTCTGACTTGCTGGCTAGGGAGGAGGGGCTGGAGACAGAACATACCCCAGCAAGAGTGTGTATGTATCTATGAAGGCACAGGGGGGTTGGGGAGAGTGGGGGCGGCCACAGGCCAAACACCGATTCCTGACACGTTGTGTATGAGGCAGACCAGGCAGACAACTCTGCAAAGCACTGCTGAGAGAGGTACGCTGGGAACAACCGACCTTGAGTTTGTAAAGCCCAGTCTGCGGGAGACTTGTGGCCCAGGTGCTTGGATGGACACCCATCTTCCCTCATGCTACTTTAAATTGTTCCGCACAGAGAATAAGCTACTTGAGGAATGACATCGTTCTTCTTCTACCGTCACCTCCTAAACTCCACCCTGGGTGTCCCCCAACAGTAGCTAGCATAATTCAGGCACTGCAATAAATAATGACTGACCGACCGATTTATAACGAGGCATGTAAAGAAGTAAAAGAGAAGTCGATTCCATGGCATCAAACTGCATTTTGTCAATTTTCGCCAACCAACCTGGGGCTGAGCCGGACGTCTACTGGTTTAGCAGGAACAAGGCCCTTATGATCCCCAGGCCACAAACGATGCTAACAGCACCCAACAGCACCCAGTGCTCTTCCTCCTCTGGCTTTTTCTCTTCTAAAAGCTACAGCACATGTTGACTGTTTTGCTTTGAATTAGGTACTTTGCCTCCTTTACTGCCTGGCATAGGATTTTTTTTTTTTCCCGGAAGGTGGTCCAATTACTGGGAGGCCAGAGACAAATGTGTGTGACAGGCACTATCGGTTGGCTAACACAACACTAATTCAAATGCCTCCTTTCTTTGCCGTTCCTTAAATATTTTGTTCCGGCCTCCTTTGCAGCCAGTGACGGCTCCTTCCGTGTCTGGCCCGTGAGATGTGAAGGAAGACGCACTGGAAACTTCTGGGTGAACCTGCGCTTCCTTGAAAAGGGGCAGACGATGTCGGTACCGCCACATTTCCCCTTCTCTCCACCTTGAACAGGACTGGGATACGTGGGCAGTAACAGCCGCCTCGTGACCACAAAGTAACAGCGTGAGGATCAAAAACAAAACTGGTGAGGACAGTGCAGTGAAACGAGCCTGGGTCCTTGCCTGCACAGTCAGGTGTCCACACCGGTGCCAGACGCCAGCTTTCTCTGGACTCGTTCTTGCATGAAAAATATCATCACGTATTTGTGCAAGCCGCTATTAGTTCAGTTTTCGGCAAACTGAAGCCAAAGACATTTTTAATTGGATCACTCTCCCGAATCAAGCATTTGCAACCAGACTAGATCTGCACATAAACAGGATTATGTCATTACCCTGCTTAAATTCCTCAACGGCTCTCCACTGTCTTTGGAACAAAGTCTAAGGATCTTAGCATAGTATTTAAGGTCCCTGATACCCTTACCCAAGGCGCCTGCCCAGGCACATCTCCTTCCGGCCATTTACTTTTTACTCGAGTAACTCCAAAACAACTGTCCTATAAAAACCACACTTTCCTTGGTCCCCGTGCCTGCTTCTGCTTATTCTACCCACTCTCATTTATCTTTCAAAATATAATTGCTTAAGCATCACCTCCTCCAGGAAACTTTTCTCCACATTCCCAGGCAGGGCTGAGCGCCCCTCCTGTATTACGATGGCACCTGGCCATACGTCGGTCTTTGCTCCAATCATGTCAGAGATAACGCGCCCATTTGCAAATCGGACTTCTTCCCTGAAGAGTGAACATCCCTGACAGCAAGCCCTGTAACTTTACTCCTTTTTGCAACCTTCACACAGCCTCTGGCACAAAGTAGCTGCTCAGTATGCAAATGTTCAAATATAGTGTTTCAATGTGCACACACATGCATGCGCGCGCGCGCACACACACACGTTCGTGGGTGGGTGATTCTTTGTGTCAAATTTTCATTCATTCATTCACTCGTCCATTCATTCATTTACACAAAAGAGAAAAGCTTCAGGAATCTAAAAGTCCTGTGTCACGAAGACGGACAACGAAAGAAAAACAGCCAAATAGAAAACGAAAGAAAAACAGCCAAATAGACAGAAATTTAAGGTGTGGTAAACACGCTCAACCAGAAACCCACCTGTTTGAGAAAAGACATGGCTTCCACAATATATGCACAATCACTGACACACAGACAGCACCCAGTAGCAGATGGGTTTAAGGATGACACAGACTTATGATTTAAGGATAGAGAACCGAGTGGGGGATATGGAAAGGACATAATAACTGTGCCAACATAACCGTCCAGCTTGTACAAGTTCTCATCCAGTGCTCGTTTCGGCAGCACATATACTAAAAGTTCTACTCATCCAGTTATCATTAGAATGCTATAAAATCCCAGTGGACAGTAAGAGTTCCCTCTGTTACAGCCTTCATTTCCAATTTCTTCAATTTCTTCCTCTGTCTATATCCCAAAGATTCAAATATGGTTTTGCCCACTTTGAGGGAAAAAACAACACCACTTTGATCGATTCTGTGCCCCTGTTGTTATTATCTTTGTTTTCTTTTCCTCGGGCCACTGCACTTGTGAAATGAGCAGTCTATACTATCACGACCATCGGTCTCTCCTTTTACTTATCAATCTCTTGCAATAGGATTACCGTCCCCACCACGCCACTGAAACGTCCTCTCCACCATCACTGACAGAGCATCAAATTTAATCATCGCATTCAAAAGCGTCAAATTTCTCTTGGTCCATAATCTCATCTTCTCTTTAACATCCGTGACCCCTTTCCCTCTACGCTTCCTTGATGCTTTCCGTCTGAGCATTGGCGACACGACGTAGGCTAATTCCTCAATACGTCCTTCTTTGACTTTCCTTCTTCCCCTGTTCCCTAAACACGGGCATTCCCCATACAGCTCAATAGATGTCTCTGTCAGAAGAATGCCCACCCACCAACATGAAGTCCAGGAAAAAAACCGTGAAAGGGAGAGAGGACAGAGATAACGGGTTTGGAACTCAGCATCTGGTGTATTGTTAATGATTTTTAAAATGACTGCTTGCCCAACACCGTCTGAAGCCATGAGGGGATGGGTGGTATCTCATGCCTCATTGCACACCCACCCCGGTAAACGTAGTAAAGGACCTTACGTTCAGGGGATGCCTGGTAAATCGTTTCTGGCGGCTTTGTTTCTTGCAACGTGGTTGTCCTGGAAGATTAGGCTTGAAATCAGAGAGAGATTTGAATCCCAGCTCTTTTTTTTTTTTTTAAATTTTTTAATTTTTTAACGTTTATTTATTTTTGAGACAGAGAGAGACAGAGCATGAACGGGGGAGGGGCAGAGAGAGGGAGACACAGAATCTGAAACAGGCTCCGGGCTCTGAGCTGTCAGCACAGAGCCTGACGCGGGGCTCGAACTCACGGACCGCAAGATCGTGACCTGAGCTGAAGTCGGCCGCTTAACCGACGGAGCCACCCAGGCGCCCCTGAATCCCAGCTCTTAACGCTAGTAAGATAACCTTGAGAGGCCACTGTCTCCTAAGTCTTGGTTTCCTTATCTGTGATAGGAGCACAGCGCCTGGCACATGGTCAAAGTTTCAATAACAGATTGCTGCTGTTGAAGATGATGATTCTTCATACATAGATTTAGACCTGAATCAACGCTATGGCGAAATGAAGATCTTTTATTGAAACCCTGCGATTACTCTGAAGGAAGCTCACTCGTGCAAAGGTACTTTCTTGTCCTAAAAGACCCTGGGGAAGACAGATGCCATCACGCCTCACCTAAGCTATGGCAACCCAGCAACGCAGCCCTAAATTGTGTTTTACTATAGCTCGTTTTTAGGACTGCTTCTTCCACGCCTGTCATCTCACAATCCAAGCACCGAGCACAGAAATGAGAGCCCATGACCTCTACACTGGGGTGATATGGGAATAAGAGCGGAGGGTCACTGTCTGTTGCTTTGCAATTACTTAACCAAATGGCAGGCAAGCGCACCGGGAGGCTCTTACCAAAATAAAATGTGAGGGTTGTAATGCCTGTAGGGTCAGTGATCTGAAGAATGGCAAGACTGTTTTTAACTTGCCCTTCCCGCATTAGACGTGAGCTAGGCAGCTCTCCAGCTTTTCTTCCAAAGATAGTAAATCTGTGGTAAGAAATCTCTGGACCTTAATGATACCCATGTTTGAGAGATGGCTCCTTGAAACTCTGGACTGTGGTTTCAGTTAAAAGTTCAACAGAGACAGTGGTCTATTATGAGAGGGGAAGGTGGCTATAAGTAGTAGAGTGGTGTTTACGTCACATGACCATTTTCTGTCTCCGAGACTCAACAACCAAATGGCGTACCTGGCAAGATGTGATTCAGTTTGACTGGGGCAGGGGAGAGCCTGACAGACAAAACACAGAATCACTGAATGATCATTTCAGAACAGACGGAAACAAGAACACAGATAGCACAGGGACGATCCAGAGGACAACAGAGTTTAACATTTTGGAAGCAGTTAACAGCACTGGAGCAGACCAGGGAAACAGTCTTGGCATAGAGAGCACAGACACACTGAAACACCTACCCATCTCACATCTTTTTTTTTTTTTTTAATTTTTTTTTTTTAACGTTTATTTATTTTTGAGACAGAGAGAGACAGAGCATGAACGGGGAGGGGCAGAGAGAGGGAGACACAGAATCCAAAACAGGCTCCAGGCTCTGAGCTGTCAGCACAGAGCCCGACGCGGGGCTCGAACTCACGGACCGCGAGATCGTGACCTGAGCCGAAGTCGGCCGCTCAACCGACTGAGCCACCCAGGCGCCCCTCACATCTTTCTTCATGGCTAGCATGTCTGAATGCACACTCAGTAAAGCTATTAACATGGATGACCGCATGGCTGTTAACTGATATTTCTGTCCAGATGGGATTCTCCCTGGGGAAAGCAAAATCAGACCGCAAAATAATCAGCAAATAGGAAATAATTCTCCACGATGACCGTGAGTTCTGTACCGTTAAACCCTCAGGAATGTCAAGTTCTGGCAAAGAGAGCCTGTATGATTTCTTTGAGGGCTCTACAATATAACTTATTTTACAGCATGTTCCAGGGAGGCAGAGACAGGAAGCCAGGGAACTTTCTCTTATGAGCAGTTTAATTGATTCCCGGTCACTGGTCAAATGATCTTCTCCCACCTATGAAGGTAAGAGATTTACCTCGGAGATTCCCTTCTTTCTAAGCATGGTGTTTACCCTTTTCCAGCAGGCCTTTCCTGTGGAGTGACAAAAATCCCAGAGTTAGAGGCCCTCCTTAGAACCCCCTTCTGCAGCCTGAGGCATCTAATCCATGAAACTGACCAACAAGGCCCAGGGCAGTGACTTGGGAGGACGTCTGCTTCTTCCAGGAGAGCAAACACTGGCTCAGGTCTCCCTGCCAGGGCAGGTCACACACACTCAATGCCACAACCTCAGCAGCCCAGAAGCCAGGAGACCAATGATGGGCAGGGAGGGAACCCTGTGCCCACGTTATAGAAGATTCATCCACACCCTCCAACCTTCCACCTGTAAGATCAAGTAAACTCTCCTGTCGTTCTACGTGGTTCCAATCTCAGCTGTTTAAGAGACCAACACCGTTTTAGAAAGAGTTGGCTCTCAATTATCAACACAAATCTTGGCCTGTTAACAGAGGACGACATAACAATCAGAAGATCGATTTTTATCTGCCAGTCACGTGCACATGAGTTTTAAACATGTCCTGGTAAAACAAAGTTTACCCATTCAAATGGGTAAACTCACCGAGGGAAGGGGGCGATCGATTCAGCGGGCGCAGGATGCAGCCTTCACAAGATAATCTGCACGCCGGGCAGACGGAGGGCCAGAAAACTTGACACGTTGCCCCCACAAGCTGTCACCTAAATGGGACACCGTTATACCTCACCTCAACATATCCGCCTCCAGCAACTGGAGATTAAATTGCTATCGCTAAATTCTGTGGCGAGAAATGGGGGTGCCAGTTCCCAGATCTGCCCCAACCAAATGTATGGGCCTGGATGACCGACTTTTCTCTGGGCTTCACTTTCCTCTTCTGCATAAGGTTATATGAGAGGATTCTAGGCCCCTACGTAGCCAGGAATATATAAAAGTAAGCTACAGAAGGCAACAGGCATCCTAATTGTTAATATTTCTTATCCCGAGTTCACCATAAAGCTAAGTAATGACTGAATCGTCAGAAGGACACGTTGACAGATTATTACCTGGGTAATCGTGTTTGATGTCTACACTGAACTCCTGCGTTTAATGTGCTACTGTCACAGCCTCGGAAGAAAGTGGAACTGGCTGTAAGGAAGGACAGACTGACCTAGAAAGCACGCTTTCAAACGTTGCTTCCGTGCTCTGGAACTGAGGTGAACAAACAAACAGGCGGATAAAACACAGCGGAGACACTTTTTCCCTGACTTCTAAAGCCTCTTTGGATGACACCAGTTGCTCCCAGATCCCTAGGGATTGTGTTCTCTTGGTGTCTGTGTGCAGAAGACAGACAGGCAGTTGCCCCAGACTGCGGATGTTGCCATGATCTAGCCAACAACACCTAGAAACGGGGAGCCCGAGACCGAGTCTGGGGGCGGGTGGAGACAGGATAGACAAAGCACAGAGAAGTCTGACAGAACAAGTCAGAAAGGGTCAGACAGGCAGAGTTCACCACGTGCTAGTGCTGTTCCCTCACTGACAGAAAGATCCTTTGTCTCCCGCAGCAGGCCCAGCGTATGCTTCTGGTGACATCGCTGAAAGGAAGCATGCGGCCCAGTGGTGAATCAACCCCTCAGATACGCCAGATTGGATGAAAATGGAAACCACGGTGTTACCTGGCTGGACTGGGGTGCGGGGAACGGCCCAGAAAATTCACTTCGTGAACCTAAAAGTCCGTGAACTGAGAAACGGAACGTGTTCTCTGGAAGGGACAAATTTATTTTAAGCCACTGCAATAAAATAAGACAAAATAATAAAGCCCATTAAAAAAACAACAACGACAACAACCGTGGCTTGGCGTTTCAAAAGTCTCAGGTGGAAAAAGGCTGCCGCCACATGTTTTAGATGTTCTTCAAAACACCTGTCAATCGGGCTGGGCACCTGGGGGACAGCAGACACGAGGAATCATCTAGCACAGCACCCTGTTCCCAGAGAGGCCACACCGCACTCACCCCAGATGGAGGGGGACCACCTAATGTTGAATTTCACAGCCCTTCTGGGTTACTCATCCAACAATAAACGGCTCCACCTTTTAATAATACAAATAGGACAACGCCAATTTAAGGTAGGTGGTTACTGACAACATCCCGCTGTAACGACCATTTATCCAGGTGTCAACCCTGGAATCTAAGTACCTCTGAGATCGTCACAATCTCCACCCCCCATCCTTTGACATTTCTCATCCTGTTGCTCCCTGAAACCACTTCCCTGTCATCACTCTCCCGGTTTATCAGCCACCTTCTGGCTTTACTTTCCTCTGGGTCCCTTTCCTCAACAATAGCCTCGACAGCCCTCTCAGCGTCTCCATGGTTTTGCCAAACCTACGTGACACAGCTCCTCCCCGGGAGAAATCCAGCCAGCTGCTCCCTCTGGCCCGGCTCCTGAAAGGGGGAGGGGGATGGAGACAATGGTGCCATCACAGTGTACGTTTTCCAACCTCAACCGGGGTCTGGTCTGTATGGAAATCTTTCTGCTTGCCCTCAGCCACTAATTTTGACTCTTGGAAAGCTTTCCATTCTTCTTGAGCTCCCCACATCACTTTCTACTCTAGCAGAAAGATTCTAGGAGAAGAGATTTCACCTCTTCTCCACAGAGGAAGTTAGAAGTTACCTCTTGAAGCTCCTTCCAATGGTTCTTCATAATTGCACTTCTGAAAGGGACACCTTTTGCTACTTTCCTATTTTCTCCAAAGAAAGGGGCATTCTTTCACTCTCCTTGTGGGGTTTTAGTGAGAGTGAAATAAATCAATAAACATCAGATACATAGCACAATGCTTGGCAGGCCAGAAATACCGGTACCCTTCCTGCCTTCCCTCTACAAATTTAGCCCCCCCCCCTTTTTTCTTGCTAGATTCTGTTACCTTCTGAGTTCTTAAGAACTCTACTCTCTTAGCTGTTTCTTCTCTTTCCTGTATCTTTAATCTCTCCCTTCCTATCTAGAGGTTTCCCTCCTATTGAAAAGCATATTCAAGTGATTCCCCTCTTCTTAAAAATCTTTTCGTTCTTCCTTCTAGGTTTTCATGTTGTCCCCCCTCAAATATTAAGAGCAGGCCTCCAGAACTCTCTGTTGCCTTCAATTCCTAAGCTCTAGGCAATGTTACTATCTTGCTCCTGTCCCATTTTCCTTCACAGTTTCATTGAAACTGTTTCTGAGAACGTTACAAATGACCCCTTACATCTCTACTCCAATAGCCTCTTTTCAACCCTCATTCCGCTCAGGATTTGCTCTCTTTACCTTCTCTTTCAACTCTGCTTCTCTTCTGGTGTTTCACCTCCCAGTTTATGGCTAATGACCTAGTTCAGGTACCACCGAGCTAGCGCATTAATGCAATCGATGGCTCTTCTTCTTCCTTCCCTTAGCCTCCACCATCCACCTGCTACTAAATCTTGATGACTCCTTTTTAGACTAATTCTCAGATATGGACAGTCCCTTCCAACCTTTCCTGCCAGAATTCAGACCCCCATCAAATCCCATCTGGGCTACTCAGCAGCCCCTTTATGGCACCTGGTCTTTGGACTCTCCCTGGGTCTGTTCACCCTCCACACTGCTGCCGGCTACTTTCCTAAAAAACAAATCTGTTCTTCTTGCCCTTCTGCTGAAAAATGTCTTGGCTCCCAGCTGCCTCTGTTAAGTACAAGCTGTATAAGTGGACCTTCATGATCTGACTCCAGGAGCTCCCTGCTCTAGCCTCACCACCTCACCTTCTAAAAGGTTCCTTCTCCATCTGGAACATGCCCTCACCCTTGAAAACCCAGCTCAAATATAACCTCTTCTGAACAAGCTTTCTCAGATTCACCTGGGCTGGTTCTGCTCCCTGCTCTGGATCTTGTGTTCCCAAGCCACCTTAGTCTTACCTCTGTAGAGCAATTAACAAGTTATCTTGGGCTCCTCTCCTTCATCTTCCTTAGGAGAAACCATGAGCTCTTTGTAGAAACCATGATTCTTGGATAAGAATCATCTTATTCAACCCTGCATCCTCAATGCTCATCTGGTTTCTTTTTTTAACAAATGTTTGTTGCAAGAATATAAAGAAAGGATGTGGTAAAAAAAAAAAAATGACAGAAATAAAGAACGGAAAAAAGTCGGGGTAAGAACATGTTACATCCTGTCCGCAGCTGGTGGAGATAAGATATCCTAGGAGAAAAGAATAAGAGATAAGGACACTTCACCAGTGCTCTGAAAAAGCTAGATTCCAATCCATCAACTCATTTCTTTCCACTACCCACACAGGAATAAACTCCATAAAAAGTGCAAATGTCTGGATTCTTCGCTCTGCTATTTCAGTCTTGTTTGTACCACTTTTTATCCTCTTCCAAAATCAGTTCTCAAAACTTGATCACAGAACCACCATTATAATGCAGGTATATAAGACAGCCCAAGGCCCAATCCCTAAATTAAATTGTCTGTTGCTAAGAGAGATCAGGCTTCAGATAGAAGAGTCAAAACCTAGCACTAGCATTGAACTCTGGTTCCTGAAGCATCCAGGTGTTAAAAATGATCAGATTTTAGACGAAAGAAAAGAACAGATGAAATTAATTTTTAAACTCAGTTTTATAAATCTTCTCATCTCATCCACAGTTGGGCAAACACTTTTAAGAACACAGACCTGCTGTCCCTGCTAACCTGTTCCTGTTTCTTGACAGGCCAAAATGCATCATTCAGTTGGGCTGGTCTGACTGCTAAATACAGCTGTCAACACAACCTTATTTACCTGGGTTTGTGCTTTTTCAGACACACAGCAGGAAGCTCATGCATACAATACATCAGCCAGGACCAGAAATTCACATTCTCTATTGATTGTTGCCAACTGAGCTCAAATGGAGGGAATGGCCTCAGCCAAGATGAAGAAAGACCTCAGAAGACCCGATTTATAGGAGATTGGAATCCTGAGGGACTTGCCTCAGCAATCTTTTGGAAGTGGCAGTTTCCCTCAAATTCTGCTCTACTTTCTTCGCCTTGCAGAAGCTTTTGTAGCCACTGGTTCATCTGGAACAAACTATGGGGACGACTCTCCCTTCGGGATAATCTACAAGAAAAGGAGGGCTATCACAGTTATAAGGAGTAGGTATAACGCCAACTTCATTCAGCATTTTCTTGGGACTTAAACATCAAGAAAATTTGGCAGTGATTAGCATACCAAAACATAAAAGGCAGGCGGGAGGTGCCAAGAAAAGTAATATAGCCTACTTCTTTGTTCTAAATTCCTTTCATTAGGTTTGCATAGGTATGTATATTTTGAGGAATCCTTTTGTGCCTCAACTACTAGGAGATGCTTGGGCACTCCTACCCACAGAAATAAAGAACTAATGACCGATCATGGAAGACGCTAGGGACAAAAAGAGGACACTGGGAATTTAGGGTGGAATCCACAAGACAAAGGATGGTATCGAAGTATTTGAGAACAGTAGTGAAGAATAGATCACAGTATTTAAAAACAGAATGTTGGTGGAAGTCCCGGCTCTACCGTTTCCTGCCCATGTGAGCCTGAACATCGTGTCTCTATGTCCTGGTTTCTGCAACTATAAAATGCGGATGATGATAATTTATTCTGCATAACAAAAGAGCTCCATGATCAGTAACACAGAATACCAATGGTATCTCAGTCATAAAATAATAATAAGGAAGGGTTCAAGACACTTGTTTGTTAAGTGTCCATACTCCTATGAGATGGCTAACTATGTCATTCTCACCAGCACAGGGGACACTTTCGGATGAAGACTTTGTGTAAGCTCTCTACTTCCAGACAAGCGGAGCAGCTCATTCTGGGGGTTCATTTAAATAAAGACTTGAGCATGAGGAGGCTCAGAGCCCCAAGTATAGAAGTCTGGGGAAAATGCACGACCCAGCAATGATGGGGACATTCACGTCTGGTTCCACGGGCTGTGGGGCTGACGCTGCTCAATCATGCACCATCGGGCTGAGCATCCCGAGTGACAGACTGAGGCTCTACACCTGGGAGGCCATACTTCGAATCTGACCGTACTAAAGAAGGTCCTGACTTGGGTTTTATCTTTTTTCCTTTTCCTCCGAGATGCAGAAGAAATTTCCTCGTCTACAAAGCTATGCCACACAAACCGCCTGAACCAGATAAGCAGGAAGAAAGAACGCAGGGAGAAAATACGCAGGGATGCTCGACTGGAGGGAAGGGAAGGAAACTGGCTTCTGCTTCTCTCTTAATGGACCGTCAATCCTTCATTTCCTCGGGTCTTTGAACATACGCCCATACGGCTCATGTCAATGCTTCCAATTGCTCTCTGCGTCAGAGACGGAGATACCTTTTTATAGTCACTGGGGGGAATATTCTCTGACTAGTAAGCCTATTTAGTTCTGGAGGGAAAGATCAGCCTCTACAAGGCTAGCCAGCGGAAAGCGCTCCTTCTGAGTCACACTGTCCGATCCGTCGCTCTTTTTGAAGTCGGAACGGATTCAACAGCAGTCTTGCTACCCAGTCTCTATTGCTGGATTTGTCAAAACAGCATCTTAAAAGTTAATAGGTGGAGAATCATATAAATTGTCAATGTCCATGGCAAAAGAGCCATAAACACCCTATTAAATACAAATATGTACACGGAAGTGACAAGCCTTTTGAAGAGTCTTACATTTTTATATCTACCCAACAACCTTATCTTATTAATTGGTCCCCTTAACGTGCGTTGTTATTTTTCTTTCCTCCAAAGAATGGCTATGTGCAAGGGGCATGCATTTAATTGCTACTAAATCTCCTGGGACATAAGGAACTAAGTCCACGTCTAAACCAACAAAACATTATCTGCTCTGTGTTCTAACCAAGTACAAGATGCACAACGTCCTTATTCTTGCTGCCTAAGCACTGTAACACCAGCATAGTACACATGAGCTTCCTGACCAGGCCAACAAATGAGGCGAGTGCCCAAATTGTAAGCAGGACTTCCACTTGGGGCAAGCTCAGCCAAAGCGAACACTTTCTTTTGCATCTAGCGAGATCTCCAAGAAGAAATGGACCAAGAAGTCTCACAAAGGCTGGAATCAAACCCAGTGCCAAAAAAAAAAAAAAAAAAAAAAAAAAAAAGTACAGGAGGGGGAATGCTAAGCTCCTCCAGAATCCAGTTAACTGGAATTCTTCCTGCTAACAAGCCCAACCAAGCCAAGGAACAAGGTTCCTTTCTGGCTTCTGCCCACCCTCATCAAAGCATCTCTTCATAGGCTGTTATCAGAGCCCCGGCTTCTCTGGAGGATGCCTTCTTATCTGATTAAATGGAATATTATGTTAAATATTCAGCCACCCCGGCACTGGCTGTGTGGGTGTGCTGGATAAAATCTTCATGAACACGCCATCCCAGGGTCATTTGTTTAATTTCAATTCTGCAAAATGTAAAAATAGAAAAGAGCTGCCGTTGGAGGGCTGAGGTTTGACAGCTTCAATGAGAAGGCTCCAGGAGCACAAAACCCATGCTGCTGGCTGGATCGCTGGCTTTCTCCCTCTGCCAGAGGAAAAAGGGAAGAGAATGAACCTGCAAGCAACGTACGGCATTCACTCATCTTCGCTCTTTCCCTCTTTTGCCTTTGCCTGCACTTACTGTCTGCATTTTTCTCCTATTCCACCCGCTTTCTTCCTCCGCTGCCCCGCCCTGCCCTCCCACATCATTTCTACACGCCAATTTTCTCTTTCTCCTTCTCAGGGACCCCGTCTGCTCCAACAGCCTCGCCTGGGGCTCGCTTACCTTCTGGAGCTCCCCGGGTCCAGGCTCCCCGGGTCTCACACACTTTTCCAGGAATTGCTCTTCTGTCCCATTCCCATTCCTACCCCCGACCAGTTCCCCATGTTCCAGACACCAAAAAAGTTTAGAAAGATGGCGTTTGGGATTTTGGAGATCAGTTGGATTAAGTGGGAGAGGAGCCATAGGGACGGCCTATTTTCACCCCTCCCCCCCTTCACCTAACCGAATATGTATGTTTATGTTTATTACTCATTCAGTTCTGCAACTCCTGGTGGGAGTCAGGGTGCGCAGGCAGGGGCGCCCCGCTGCGCTTGTGTTTTGGCCAAATCAACTTTTAATTTTATGACTTTTTTTTTTTTTTTTTTTAAATAAACGCTCAAGTTGCACTCTCCATTTCTGATCTTTTGAAGCCACCTCTGCATTGGCCTTACTGCAATTCAGGCCCAGAAAGAGAAATCTTTTTTTCATTAGGAGTTCCAGAGCAGTGCCAAAAGCCCCCGTGGATGCTGAGGGAGGAGAGCTGCCTCCTGCTTCAAGCCTCCTGCCCTCCTGCGGTCTCAGAAAGGTCCCACTGCTTGACCTAGTTCCAAACCAAAGCATTCAGATTGCTTCCGTTAATATGGCTGATGGAGCTATGGGTTCAGCTCACTCCCTGTGGCTAGAACGGGCTCCTCGCCTGTGGGGCCCATGAACTACAGGAGCCATCCTTTCCCTGAAACTTTCTCCGATCGCCAGTAACTTTCTCTGAAGACAGAACTTCCCGGCCGGTTTAAGGAAGGCCTAACAGAAAAGGTGGTTAGCAGACCGCTAACTCACAGATCCACCAGCATCAACCCACTCTAGAAAAGAACATTCCTGTTACCATTCCCATCTTACAGATCTATACCTGAGTCCTACTCTCTCCCCTGTCCAAAGAACTCGATTTCCACACACACCAAATAAGCCTTCAATAAATGAAGGTGACCCTCTAAACAGCATTTGCCTACTCAGGATCCCACTTCCTAAAACACACACACACACACACACACACACACACACACACACACACACACCCTTTACTAGAATACCGTCTCCACTCTCCTGTCTCTTCATCAGCAATGTTAGTTTGCTATGCAGATACACAATACATACCCACCAGGTACAAAGTGGATACTGGGGCATCTCTTAGAAGCCAGAGCCTTGTATACACCAAAGTAAAGGTATATGGAACCCCGGCATCTAAAAGATACACGCAGTGGGCACCTGGGTGGCTCAGTCAGTTGAGCATCTGACTCTCGATTTCAGTTCGGGTCATGATCTCACAGTTCCTGAGTTCAAGCCCCACATCAGGCTCTGTGCTGATGGTGCACAGACTGCTTGGGATTCTCTCTCTCTCTCTCTCTGCCTGTCTCTTTCTCAAAAATAAAATAAATAAACTTAAAAAAAGAAATAAAAGATATATGCGGTGATTCTGTTTTGTGCACATTGGGATTTGGGGTCAAATCAAGGAAATGATTTCAGCGCAATTTGAAGAACATATCATTTTCTGCCTTGGCAGAAAATGCAACGTACCAATCTACAGATGCAAAGGGGGGAAGGAGAGGGAGAAAGAAAAGATCCTGATCAAGCTGAAAGAACAATGAAAATCAAAACAGTATAAACTACAGCAGGCACCCCTGGAGACAGCAACCCCCCAGCAGGGCAAGTGGGATGGGTGTAAACAGCGGCCCAAAGAGCCACAAACAGCCACCCTTGTAAAAGCAGCAGAGGGCGGCCTGGAGTGCAGCGGCAGCCTTGGGGTACCTCAGTTGCCAGCGTCCAAGCTACAGAGGGGTCTAATGGGGAAGCCCTGACGGAACCGACAGTGAGCTAATGCGCAAAGACAGCAAAGGACTGCTAAGGTCCAAAAGCAAAGGTGGCAGGGACCACCTTTCCAGTGTATTCGCCTTATAAAGATGTGACCTCATTCAAGGCCTATGACCCTTGAATACAGCTAGACAAGAAACCGACACAGGCACTCGTCTTCGGTGACAGCGCTAAACGGGGGTGCTATAGCAATACCCCAGTTTGGCGACACACTCATCAGTTGCTCACTAACAGTTTCTTTCCAACACTAACGCCAAAGCCCGGTTCCAAATCTCTGAAACCAAGCAGCCTTTGAGCGTGGGCAGGGGAAACCGGAACTTCCACAAACCCCTGAATATGGAGGACGATGCCTGGCAGATCTCTTGACCCAAGCTGCAAGTTGAGGACAAGATCTTCTGAGCAAGTTACAAAGTAAATGAGCCGGAGGGGAGGTTCAGGCAAACACTGGTGACCGCACCAGCAGCCTCGCTGTGCACCATCAAAGGCAGCCAGTTCGTTTTGCGCGCAGCAGGGAAGGCAACACGGACAGGGACACCGGGTAGCAGCAAGCGACATGATCTTCAAGTAAGGAACAAAGCCAGAGGCACCACTGAATAGAGGGAGTAAATGCTAACGTCCCCCAGAGCATGAGAATTGCTCATACAGGAGACATCTGTTTATACTTTGCCCTCTCACCTTCTCAACGCTGCTTAATGACAAAGGTCACATCACACCAGAACGGGGTGGAGGCCTCTCTTTGATGTGTGCCTGTTCTACCGTGAGCCTCAAGATCACGCTAGGGGCAAAGTGGGACTTTGGGGTGGGAGACAGAAAGGCAGCATTTCCAACTCGTTTCCCTTATTGGCTTCCAGAGCTCCAAGCTCAGCCCCAGCTGAAATATGCCCCTCTTGAAAAGCAACCCCACCCCCACCCCCCCACCCCCAGGCAGAGAGTTCCTCCTCCATAAAACACTCGTTGTATCTCCAAGAGGTGACGTGCCCACATAAGCACTGGCAGAGGAGACAGCTCAGCCCCCTGCACAAATTTCTTTATCCTCTCCCAGAGTGGTGGGAGTTTTACATCTGCTACTGTCATGAAAACATTTTATTATTTTTTTTACAAGTCTCTCTCTCTCTCTCTCTCTTTTTTTTTTTTTTTTTTTAACTCGCTTGGATACAGCTAGGGATCTTCCAAGTGTATGTGATGTGCACAGTCCTTCCCCCTCTTCAACAACTGCTCTAGGCCCGCCGGAACGCACAGCCTGGGAGCACGCCATCAAGTGCTTATTCCTACGTGGCCTTGGAGCCACGTGCCCTGCTGAGGGACTTCCAGAGGAAGGGGGTTTCTCCGGGCAGGAGGTTGGCTGATGGGTGCAAACGAGTTGTTTGGGCCCTAACAACTTCCTTCGGATGGCCACATCTCCGCATCTACTCCACAAAAGTAAATCCATTTCTTCTGGAATGGGACTCCGTGCATCCCTAGGCCCAAACCAGGCATTCGTCCAATTACTAGACCTCCCATCTCCACCCTAGGAGGAAATTAGGAAAAACAGAACCTCTCCTTAGCCTTTCTGGGCATCTTCAGACAAACCCCATGATGTCCACTCTGTCTGTCTCCCCAACTTTGGGCTTCTACAACAGAAGGGAAATCGGCATAAAATTGATGGGGGTGGCCAGGTAGGGTGAGCGAAGCATCACCCAGGCACAAGGAAAGCCGGCGTCCCCAGGACAAACTTTGTAGACTCAGTCTCCCTACCCACAGCCCTGCCCTCACCACTTGCCTGAGCACATCTCCAGAACTGAATGGAGGAAGAAGCCAGCCTCGCCAGCTCTTGGAAATTCATGAGGGAGGTAGTCTACCCCAGCGGTTTCCTGGGGACACCAACTCTCAGGTATGGACAGCACAGCCAGGCCACAATCCATGTTAATAGCTTTACCGTGCCCTCTGGTAACTTCCAGGTTGCACTCAAGATTCCGAGAACGAACAGCACCTCTCACTCCTGCCCCAATGTTTCCACAGCCGCCAGTGTCCCCCGGGGCTACCCCATTCTCACCAGGGCAGCCACCTATGGTCCTTCCGGGGCTGAGGAAGGTCCAGAAGTTCTTACCTGGGTTTTCTGGGGGAGGCGCTCATGGGGCCCGCCGGTCGGGGCGCCCCGGCTGCCGGCTGCTGCTCACCGCATCTCCCTGGGAGCCCGGCTTTGCAAAGAGGAGAGCCAGTCCCATCTGGAGCAGGGAGGAGGCGCGACCCGAGGACGCGTGGAGCCGAGCCCGGGTGGGGGCCGCACCCCAGCTCCCCGAGGGGGCGTGGGCACAGTGGGCGGGGGCGGCTGCACCCGGGAGGGGTGGCGGGGGCGCGGGAGCGGGCGGACCCCTCCCCCGGCTGCGAGACTCCCGCTGGCTTCTCGCCCGCTGTCACGCTGTCACCGCATCACGTCCCTGGGTCTATATAGGCATTGCCCCCTCCCTGCCTCTGTGCTCCTCCCCGCGTCGTCCCGACTCTACCTCTGTGGTTTCCGCTCCTGGCTCAGTCCCTCTGCCTCGCGTCCCCGCGCTCCCCTCCCTCCTCCCCTCACCCTCCCTCTCCCGGTGCAGCCTGCTGCCTGGATTCTCCCGGTGTTGCCTCGCTCAGACATTTAGCACTGCAGTGCAACTCGGGGACACACAACCAGCCGGTGCCTTGAAAACCAACCGCTCCTTTAAAATCAGACCATCAAGTTTAGTGCAGAAACCAGCAGCAGAAGCGAGGCTGCCTGGGGCTTAGGAGGGGGCCTGGGTTCAACTGGAAATGAACTGCCGCCCGCCCCCCACCCCTCGGCTTCCCGCAGAGCTGTGAAAAGGGGTGTGAGGAAGGCGGATGGAATAGATCAGCAGAGTCCACAGGTGACCCCCAAGGTCTTCAGGATGGGGTGGAATCCCAAGTGGGTGGTGGCAAAATCCTAGCACTGCAGAGCAGGGCAGAACCTCAGGAGTCATCCGGTTCAAAGCGCTCATTTTGCAGAGACAGCTGATGCTCAGAGAGGTGCATTGACTGGTCCACAGTCACACAGCTAGCTAGAAAGGAGACCGGAGTCCTGGGATGGTCAGGACACCCAAGTTTCCGAGCCTAAAGAACACTGTCGAGCGGCCCAGGAAGTAGCCTGTGCCTCTCCCTCATTCACTCTTGCCTCTGTTTCACCCCTGTTTCTGGGAGGTCGCCTGAGCCCATCAAGGAAAAATAATCAGCCAATTTACAAGGCAATTCCCCGCTCTACCCAGAACCACTTCTTAACCCCTCCCTTCTTCCAGGAAGGCTGACCAAAGGTGCAGCAATGCTGAGGCCGACTGAAGAACAAATCCTTTCCTATTACTGTCTTCCAGAAATCCAGCTAACAAGATCTGCCTTACAAAATCCCCAGTTTCCACTTTTCACTCTCCTCCTTCCTCTCCATCCTTCCCGGAGTCCTGACTGCTCTCTGTCACATTTTCCCCACGTGCTTCCTACATGGACACTAAAATCCTCCCTGGCAGCATCAGCCTCTATCCAAAGGGCCTCCTTGCCAGAAGACGGGGGCAGGGGGTTGTCCTTGGCATGAATTCCCTCCCCAGGAGATGTTACTATCCCTGGAGGAGTCTTCTCACACACGGGTGTCTGGCCCCTTGGGCTGGAAGTGCTTCTGGGGCAATGAGATTAAGGGCCCCTTCCGGCTGGCTGAGTTCCAGTATTTTGCACTCAATAGACTCTCTTTTGGGAACTTACGATGTCTATTTCACACTGTGTGCCTTGGGGTAACAGAGAATGACCCCTACAGTGGAGTTACACTGTAAATCACCACGGGCTCCTCTATCAAATGTGGCCGCTAAAACGCAGGTGGTAGGAGTTTGAGCCCTGAAGCAGGTACCCCAGCCCCACCCTTTACCAGCTTGGTCACCCTGAACAAGGTATTGCACACCTCTCTAAGCCTTTGGGTCCCGGCATGAAAAATGGAGACAGTCACGGACCCTTGCCTGGGGAGTGAATGAGCTCCAAATACGAACTGCCTGGAACATGGTAACGTTTTTTAGCTGTTACTCACACTGTTGTCCACGCTGCTATTCAGGACCAGGCCGCCCTCACAGAGACCTCATGCTTACACCTACTGAGTAACCCTGACCAAGTTGCTTAATCCCTCCCCTCTTCTCTCATAATCCCACCTATCTAAATCTCTCAAATGGGGATAATACGTCCTTCATGGGACCGTTGAGAGGATTAACTACAATAATACATGTGAAACAACTAGCAAGGTAGCCAGACACATAATAAACCACCAACTCCCAACTTCACCTCCAGTTACCAGATGTGGGAGCAAGCTATTTATCCTTTCCAAGCCTCACAGGGTTGCAAAGATTCATGTAACATCTGCAAATTATCTGGCACAGAGTAAGCGGTGAATATGTGCTAATTACCTTCCATCCTTTTCAAAACTGCTCAAAACTTATTTTTACCTGAAAGCATTCCCACCATATCTCAGTCACTCACGATCTCACTCATCCTTCACTTGAGACCCTGTAATACCAGTCTGTCTCATTTGCATGTATTTACATCCTTTTCCCATTCCCTCATTCACTTAGCAAAAATGTATTAAATACTTCCGTGCTATTAGGCACTGTGTTCTATTCTGACTTGCATGTATTTCTTTTATTGATTTTCAATTCCCAGAAGCTAGGAATGTGTTGTGTGTGTGTGTGTGTGTGTGTGCGCGCGCGCGTATGTGTTTAAGCAGGCTCCAGGCCCAACATCAGGTTCAAATTCACAACCCTGAGATCAAGACTTGAACGCTCTACCAACTAAGCCAGCCAGGCACCCCTGGTTTTCCATGTGTTTTTAACCTTTCACCATCTCCTATAAATGATGCCATAGCCACAGGTACACTGAGCTACAAGGAGGCCCAAAGAGTCTACCAGGCAACATTTTTTTTAGTATTTATTTTTGAGAGAGAAAGAGAGTGCAGTGCGAGAGCGGGAAGGGGCAGAGAGGGGGACAAAGGATCAGAAGCAGGCTCTGTGCTAACAAGCAGACGGCCCGATGTGGAGCTCGAACTCCCGAACAGTGAGATCATGACCTGACCAGAAGTCAGATGCTCAACGGACTGACCCACCCAGGCGCCCCTATCGAGCAACATTTTCATTTTACAGCCCAGGAAGGATAATCGACCTACACTCATTACGAAAGCTAACAGAGCAGTGATTTCTTGCCTCCTTATCCATCGTTCTTTCAACTATGCAAACAAACCTTCCTTGCCATCTGTTCCACGGAACACTAGGTGCTTGGAATGTTAACAGGTAGCACTCCGACACAGGGTTCCATGGCCAAGTGCGTTTGAGAAATAATGGATTAAGCAAAGTGAACCACGTTTGACTTTGGTTTTTTGTTTTACTGCAAGACTTTTCACCGTGCATTTATGAGAGAGGGATATAGTACACCTCGCTTGTTAAATGCATTCAATCAGGAAAGCCTTTCTCATGAACATTTGGGAAACTACTTACCTAAGACACAGATTTAGGGAGCATGGTGCCACGCGATGTGACTGCTCAGTTGGTGTGACCTCCAGAGAGGTGTTTACTCATGACAGGCATTTGGCGAGTTCTCTTTAATGGTGATAGTGGCAGTTTAGCACTTAGCGGTCAATGTACCGCTCTGGTGATACAGCAGTTTTGCTGAACCGAAAAGTGCAACCCTTCCTCTTTCTTCGTTCGGTGTTAAGTCTGTTACAGTCATCCCCACAATAGCTCTGTTCTCTCAGAGCTGGGAGGAAGTGACTAGTAAATACTCTTTGAGCAAGCTCAGAAGTGAGCAAAAGGGGATATTCATCATTAATATAATAAAGAGCTTCCTTTAATTGAACAGCTGCTACACACCGGGCGCGGTGTTGGGTGACTTATGTTTATATTTATAGTCTCTGTTTTCTGTCTGTATCCTTATAGCACTTGAAAGGGAAAGTCTCCACCTCCCATTTTGGAAACAAAAAGGCTCAGGTTCAGAAAGTTTATGGGGCAAGAGGCCAAATTAATCCAGTGACAAAATGACAACTACTAGCTTCCCTGTAGTCATGGCGCTTTTCAGGGAGCATAGGCATATTGTGTACTAGAACACCCTTTATGGGACATAGTTCTCTCTTTCACGGGAGAGGCAACTACAGAACAAATGTTGACAAATGTCCAATTAAATAAGAAATAGAGCCAAAGAAATTCCTTTCTCAATGGTCTCCCCCAAGGGTCCACGCACTGGACTCTGCCCGTCAGCTAGAATATGTGAAGGGTACAGGACTCCCATTAGCTCCTAAAAAGGAACCATGCTTCTTGGGGTCATCATTTCACAGTATATGTGAGTCAGTATGCTGTAGCCCTTAAAACACAGTGCTGTATGTCAATTACATCTCAGTAAGACTGGAAAAATAAGTAAACGAAAGGAAGGACAGCATCAACTGATCAGAGAGGACATTTTGTATAAACAGAGAAAGGAAGACATAATTTTCTCCCCAGCACTGGTAGGAACCCAGGCATATGGAAGCAGGACAGCAATTTAATTCTGCCTTTCTCCCTCTCACCTACAGAATCTGTGAAAATTAATCAAGGGAAACTTCACTGGAGTAAACTCCTGATTCTAGAAAGGGAGGCTAGAAGGGGAAGCCTGGGCCACTCCATGTCGATTTCAAAAAGAATTGTCAATTACAGACCCCACTAGAAGAAAACTCAACAAGAAAGCATCATCAATTACAGGTCCCAACTAGGAAAGAAGTACATTCCATCTCCTAAAAGATACCCAGTATCCCTGCAACTAAGTCAGCGAGACATCATTGTCACCTCTTGCTTTTCTCCCCTGGACTTTCCTTCAGAACATCCCCTCCCAATTTCCTCCTTCTTCTCCATTAAATAATATTCCTCTACTTTGTGGGACTTGCCTATGGTTTTTGTGATAGTTTCCTTGTCATGCACTGCAATTGTGTTATTCCTGAATAAATCCATTTTGCTGGTAAAATAACTGGAAATCTTTTTTTTTTTTTTTTTTTAAGGAGAACATAGCCTTTCAGACTCCACACCCACCTCACCCTTCATCCCCAGCAAGAAAGCCACACCTGCCAAGAACATGGGACTCCTCCTTCCAAACTAAACCTTCCTAACAACTACAGCTCACTCTTCCCTACCTGTTCCGGATGGGGTCAAGTCAAAGCACCGGACATGCTCTGGTAGCAGCTGCAGGATGAGAAAAGGGCTCTCCCTCTCCAGGAGGTCAGAACCCTACAGGCAGCCATGGCCACGTGCACCTCCTGGCCAGAAATACAACCAGGATTCCCCCTCCCCCCTCCCCTCCAAGGGGATTTGGAGCAAAAACCAAGCTAATGAGACAGTAAAAGCAAGAGAAAAGAGAGCAAAGCTTTGTTATTTCCCCAGGCAAAAATCTACCAAGAAGCTTCTGAGATATAAATTATACCTGCATAGCTGAGCCTGGAGAAGTGAGAACAGGGACATTTGGGTGGTTCTGTCATCAGTGGATTCTACTGTTTGTCCTTCTCAGAAACACCTGCTGTGTAGCTGTGCAGGTATACAGCTGTGCATGTATTAAGGGTCCCAGGGTATGAGGGTGGGTAAAACATCAATATTATATAATAACTATTATAATGTATCAGCTACTGTACTGAGTGCTTGCAATTCAGAATTTCCTGTAATCCTCACAATAATCCTATTGAAGTTAGGTTTAGTCATCCCCACTTAATAGAAGAGAAAGCTGAGTCTTAACAAAGCTTGAGCTATTTGTCCAAAGACACACAGTATTTAATGTGGGCACCTGTCTTTTATCTGTGACAAATAACAGCCTGAATGTAGCATTTCGAACATACTCTTTTTGGAGAGCAAACAGTCCTGTGAGGTAGATCAAACACTTCTCCCAATTTGCACGTGAGGAAACTGAGGCTCAGATAGGTGAAGTAGCCCTATTCCAGTCGAACAGGTAGAAAATGATATAGCGAGGTCTGGAATCAAAGGCTTACTCTACCACTCAGTCACTCTAGCAAGATAGGCACTTTCCAAATGTTGGAATCCTGATGCTTCCAAGAATCAGAAAATATGTCAGTCCTTGAAGAATGCCCCTGAAAATTCCCATGGCCAAACCAGTCAAGGCAAAGGGCAAATGCTGGGGGGGGAGGGGGGGGGAGAAGATTACAAAAAGCCACAGAAAGGCCAGAAGAATCCCTGGGATTTCCAGTCACTGCGTATGGGTTCCAGGAGCTGGAGTCCCTCTGCCTCTGTATCTCATAAACCTTAGACCAAATGTTTAGTTTTTCCTGTGTAGAAAAAATATTAAAGATTAATGATAATACTAATAAAAGCGTATACTCCCAGGAATACCTTGGAGTATGGAGGTTCTGACCTCCTGGAGAGGGCGAGCCCTTTTCTCATCCAGTTCATCCAGGTTCCAATTCAGACCACCACAGTAAGGCAAATATTGCAATAAAGTGAGTCAAATGAATTTTTTGGTTTCCCAGTACATACAAGAAGTTATATTTACACTATACTGTAGTCTATCAAGTAAGCAATAGCCTTATATCTAAACAAATAATGCCCATACCTTAAACCTAAAAATACCTCATTGCTAAAAAATGGTAGCCATCATCTGAGCTTCCAGGGAGTCATAATCATGGATCGCAGATCACCGTAACAAATACAACACTACGATAAAGCTTGCAACATTGAGAGCATT
Source organism: Panthera tigris (assembly GCF_018350195.1). Taxonomy (NCBI): domain Eukaryota; kingdom Metazoa; phylum Chordata; class Mammalia; order Carnivora; family Felidae; genus Panthera; species Panthera tigris. The sequence goes on along the minus strand of NC_056669.1, from coordinate 20,325,216 downwards.
ACCAAAACGTGGCAGAGACGGGAGCGAATGCCCTTGCAAAATGGCGCCAACTATCTTGCTCGGCACAGTGTTGCCACAAACCTCTAATTTGTAAAAATCACAGTATCTGCAAAGCGTAATAAAAGAAGGTACGCCTGTGGCTAACTTTTGCAAATTTCAGGCACCATTATAAGGAGACAAAGGACCATCAGAACAAGGTCCAAGTGAACCACGTTATGCACCTGGGGCACTTACCATTGGCTATCATTGTTAAACCGCTTCTCCTACAGAAAAGAAGCAGGAGGCGACCAAGATCACCCCTTAGCCCAAGCCGGACTTAAATCAGAGGACCCGGCTCCGAAAAGCGCCAATGAGCTGCCTGAGTTGCCTGCTATTGTCGACCAATCAGCACGAGGCGCTTCCAACCAATCAGGAAGGAGCACTGCCCCGCCTCCTCATTAGCACATCGGACCGGACCCACCGAGTGGGAACCTGAGCGGGAACTTTCTCTATATAAGTAGGGCCTCCTGAGTGCTCAGGGGGTGTTGTGTGAGCACTTTATGGTGGTTTTCTGTTCGGGTCGGGCTGTAGGCTGACTATAGCCTTGCTTTGGGTTGGGTGTTTTTGTTTTTTTTTTTTTAACTTTTTAGTATTTTTTTTTTGAGAGAGAAAGAGCATGAGCAGGGGAGGGGCAGAGAGAGACAGAGTCACAGAATCCGAAGCAGGTTCCAGGCTTTGAGCTGTTAGCAGAGAGCCTGACGCGGGGCTCGAACTCACGAGCCGTGAGATCACGACCTGAGTTGAAGTCAGGCACTCAGCCAACTGAGCCACCTAGGGGCCACCCAGGGGCCGCCTGGGTTGGTCTTGTTCCTATAGTTGTCTTGCCTGGAAACGGGTCGCTGGTAACAGAAGTAGCTTACTTTTACTTAATTAGGAGTCATGCTATAAGTTATTTTCTCCTTTGGCAGATAAGGAAAATGAGGTGCCAAGAGGTGAAGGAATTTGCTCAAGATGATCTCTCTAGTTAGGGCAGAGCAAGAATTTAAACCCAGGGAGTGTGCTGCCAGAGTCCAAGGGGGAAAGAGCTGATGACTAGGGTGTTGTTGGACGCTCTGACAAGGCCTGTGGGTACCAGCTTTCCTGAATTCTTAGAAGAGACCCTTGGTAAGCACCTGCTTCTGAGGGAAGGGTGCTCTGGGACCATCATGTCCCTTCCTCCAAGCTGGCCTTTGCCCACAGGCCCTCAGCTAATGTTTCTGCCTATGACCCTCCCAGGGTCACCAGCTGCCCCTTGTCAGACCCGCAGAAAGAGAAACCAGGCTGGCTGGGGGAGGGGTGCCAAGCAGGGGACTTCTCTTCCTCTCCTCCTGGGAGCACCCATCTGGTCTGTATCACCGGCTGATTTGTGCTCCAAAAAGCCTGCTTTCAAGTGAGGGTAGTGGGATTTGGTCCCATAAACCAAGCCTGTTAATCCAGTTAGGACTTTCCCCCTGCCTATGGGCATCACCCAAGCCTGCAGGATCTACTTTGGGCATTGAAACAAGGCTCCACCAGGAGTCCTGCCACAGAGAGGGCTAGGGGCTTCTGGGCCTTTCTTTTAGGGAACACATTTGACCTAAGGGATTAGGATGGCTTCCTCCACTCTTTCCCTGCTGGGTGTTGAGACACATTGTTGAAAAACAGAGGCAAGAAGATATGGGTGGGGTATGGATGTATGACACCTGAGGTGGTAGGTAAATCCAGACCTATCCAGGTAAATCTCAGGAAGCCCACACTCAAGTCTGGAAAAAGGGGGTTTGAACTTGGGGTAACCATTTCCCTTCTTTGGGCCTTACTTTTGTCCTTTATTAAATGAGAGTTGGATTGGAGGAACTGTATGAGGTTTCTTCCATATTTGAAATGGAAAGAGTCCTCCAAGGAGAGAATACGGCCAAGGTATTCCTCTCCTGGGACAGCTCCTAATGTCTCTCAAACACAGAACTCCCATTCTTCTGGACTCCACCCACTGGGCTGACGCAGAGGCTGTTGTGGGGCGTGAACCCAGGTGCCATGAGGTCATGACCTGAGCCGAAACCAAGAGTCAGAAGCTTAACTGACTGAGCTACCCAGGTGCCCCCTGGGCTCCCGTATTCTCTCAGCTGAGCCTCACCAGCTGCCAACCTTGGGGTTAGGTCTTTATTTGCTTCAGACTTTGCTTTCCTCTTTTAATTAATACAATGAAAAAACTAATGAATCCGTATTGGGTGCCAGGCAATTAGCTAATCAGAAATATGGTTAATAAGCTTTGGAACATGAAGCGTCTTGCAGAGAATATCTATCCGATTCCTCAACCGTGTCAGGCTCTATTCCTGACAGGCAGTGGCTACTGAGAGCACAGCAGGTTAGATGCTTTATTTTTAAAAGGCTTTCCCTGGCTCTGATTCCCCCTCGTGTGAAAGAAATAAGGCAAGGCCAAAAAAGAAATTAGGCTGGAACACGAGAGTGGAAAAGCAGAATTAGGAGGCCAACCTGGGATCTTGGGCTGTCCGTAAATCTTAGAAGTGGGTGCTGAGTCTTGATTAGATAGCTCTGTACAGCCACACTAACAAGCCATCCCTAAAGCCGTTTGGTAGTGACGACTGACGAGATGCCCTGTCCTTTGTCAAAGTCCCCTTGCTCTTTCTCTGCCACCGGTTGCTTCACCTAATGTTAGGGGCTATCAGAACTGGAGTTTGGCTGCAGGACATTCCAAACCAAGTCTAGGACTCGAAATTTAAGTCTTCTGCCCTTGGAGACAGGGCACAGCAGACATAATGAGAAAAGCCCATCCAGGCAGATGGCCCGTGACATGTGGGGAGGTTGATGACAAGCACTAGGCAGTGATCCCAACAGGGAGGTCCCCAAACCAGAGCTGAACGGTGAAGTACAGTGTCACAGGCAATGTGGGAGGTCTGTGGGGGTGCCCAGCTTCTGGATCCCACTCCCAAATGGACTAGTGTGAACAAAGAGGGGTCCTGTCCCAGTGGAGCTGGGTACTGGCCAGCTGATAAAGTCAGGACCATTTATAGATGAGAAAACCGAAGACCAAGGCCAGCACGTGGCAGGGCTGGGATGCAAACTCAGGTAGCCAGGATCCAGATCTTAATACCCTACCCTGTTTCTTCCCAGCGCTAGGCTCGATCTATCTACACAGGCAGTGTAGGGGCCTGGCAGGAACCCGGGAGGTCAAGGCAGAGTCAATTCTGGAAATTGCCGACAGATTATAAGCCACCATGTGAAGGGTCCAAATAGGACCCAAATAGTCCAAATAGGACTCCTGTGGGTCCAAATAGGGTGCTATAGACTCAGGAGGCATATGGGAAGAACTAAGGAGTGAAACCCCAATTCAGTGAACAAGCACTGAGGAGATTCTGCAGTCTCTCTCCTACAAGTCAAGTGTCCAGACTCCGACAGATTCATCCCAGAGTGCTGAAATAACATACCAAAAGCAACGTCAGACCCACATCAGTAATTCTGAGCAATTGTGGGAAAGTGAAAGACCAAAGCCCTGAGTTCTTGTTTTTAATTATTATTTAAAAAATTGTTTTAATGTTTACTTATTTTTGAGAGAGACACGGAGTGTGAGCAGGGGAGGGGCAAAGAGAGAAGGAGACATAGAATCTGAAGCAGGCTCCAGGCTCTGAGCTGTCAGCACAGAGCCCAAACCGGGGCTCGAACTCACGAATTGCAAGATCATGACCTGAGCTGAAGTGAGACATTTAACTGACTGAGCCACCCAGGCGCCCCCCAAAGCCCTGAATTCTATTGTCCTTTCCAGAAAAGCAGAGACTGGAGAATCTCTAACAAACGGTTAGGAGAGATGATTAAATACATAACTTAATGCTACCAAAGCAGAATCAGACTGGAGTCCCTAAGAACAAGTCATACCAACATAAATGAACTTACCGTTTAGATGGGCTTACTCTGGACGTCAAAGTATGCTTATTAAATCCTTGTGTATATCTTTTATTCATTCAACATCAATCGAGAATCTGCCACACAGGAAAGCATTAGTTAATGAGACAATTCAATATCTTTTCTCTCAGAGTGTGCTGGGAAAAATGAGAAAATAAATGTGTAAACAACAATTTCAGATAAGGATAAGTGTTAAGAAGAAAATTAAACACAGCCATGGACTTGCCAGAAGGATGGGGAAAGCTCCTCTGAAGGTATCTGAGCTGAGACGAGTCTGAGAAGGAGCCAGAACTTGTGGCGATCCAGGAGGAGTTGTTTGAGGAAGAGAAAATAGTCAATGCAAAGTTGAAGACGCTGAAGCAAGTTTGGCATGTTTCAGAAACCGAAAGAAGGCCTCAGTGTCTGACCTGCAGCGAGGGAAGGGAAAGTAAGGGGAACACGCTGGGGACGTGGGCAGCTTTGCAGAGATTTGCAAACTGTGGGCGGGAGTTCAGATTTCATCCTCGGTGAAAGTGGAAATGACTGAAGAGTTTTAGCAGGGGAACGACAGGATTCAATTTACTTTTTAAGAAGATGGCTCTGGCTGCTATGTGGAGAGCAGATAGGACCTCCACATAGCATAGTGGAACTCCACATAGTTCCCCGGGAGTTGACACGGGGAACCAGTTAGGGACTCAATGCGTTTGTTCAGGGGAGTGAACTTGGTGGCTTGTGCAAGGGTGGTCCCGGTAGAGAAGGTACAGTAAGTCAGATTCAGGATACATTTTAGGTGTTGTTGTTAAGTTTATTTATTTACTTTGAGAGAGAGAGAGCAGGGGAGGGGCAGAGAGAGTGGGAGAGAGAGAATCCCAAGCATGTGCTGCATGGACAGTGCAGAGCCCAAAGCAGGGCTCGAATTCGTGAAAACCGAGAAAACATGAGCTGAAATCAAGAGTCGGACGCTTAGCCGACTAAGCCACCCAGGTGCCCCCTAGGATACATTTTGGAGAGACAGATGATACCTTCGGCTTGCAAGCAAATAGAATTTATTTTTAATTTGTGTATATATATATATATATATATATATTTTTTTTTTTTTTTTTTTTTTTTTTTAATAATGAACAGGAGTGCCCCAAGAATTTGTAGTGTTAAATTCTACAAGAGCACGGCTAGACCTTTAGCCTTGGCCTTCTATTTGTTGACACCATGTGCCTCTGTTTAGGGTATGAACTTGCACAGTCCCTGATTTAGTAACTCTCTGGTAGCCTTCCCTCTAACGTCTAATCCGGCTCCCATTTTTGTGAACTGCCTTCTCAGGCAGCTCTGACTGGATGCAACATGAGTACTTTGCAGTCGATCTCTGTCTACCTCTGGCCAGGGTCTTGGGGGGTCGGGAGGGCTGAGCGTGTAATGGCCGAGGGGACTCCAGTACCAGCTGAGGATTTCATGAGTCTCCAGCCTATTTCATCACGCTGATCGTCTAACTCCTCATTCCCAGGCCTCCAATCCACAGATTTGGTTGGCTTCTTCCTTCCTAGACTGCGTACCATTTGCATAAGGAATATTCCCCTCTGCACTACCCACAAAAACAGCAGGGATGCGTGTGGCTCTTTCGTTAACTGGGCACAGAAAATTTGGCTGTCACTAGGCCCACCCAGAGTGGAGCCAGTTGAAGCAGGGAGAAGAAGGGCTTCCAGAAGATTCTGAAGGGTTCCTTTTCCTTTTAATATGCCTGTGAAAGAGAGGAAAGAGAGCTGTAACAGGGAGGAAACAACTTTGAAGTCCAAAGATTATTGAAACGGTCAGGCTTGTGCCAAGAGACTGGCTTCTAATTTCACTGGAGCTTCAGTTACTGAGTCTGTACTGGAAACCTGTGTCTCTTGTTGAGGATCTGGCATATTTTACACCCTCCAAAGGAGCCATTTACTCTGGAGACATAGAGTCATGTAGGATAATAATCCCAGCAGACAAATGGGAGAAGACAGCAGTAATAAATATCACTGCTAAGAGAGCACAAAGGAAGTAAAGGCTTGGGGCATCTCGGGAGCACCAGCTGCTTAATAATAAAGGAAATGATAACATGACTCCTTGGCAGAGCTATAAAAATATCTTTTAGTTACAGGTGTCAACGCCCGAGTGTCTGGCCCCTGCTTTATTACTGTCATTTACTATATGCTCTTGGTGTCTGTTCACAGCACAAGCTTTTTTTCCCCTGACACCAGAAACACAAGGCTTTCTCTCTCTGAATTCCCAGAGTCCCCTAGTCCTGAGTCCCATTTCCTCCTACATTCTCTCCTAACCCAAGATTGTCTGGTCTTTTTGCTATGGAGAGAAAGGGAACTTTCTTTCTAGAAAGGCTTAAATAATTACATCTGTGTTCATTGAACTATTAAGCCCTCTCCGATCTGAGGGCTGGGGTGGGGAATACAATTGTAAAAAATGGTGATGTTAAGAATATGGTTTTCTTTTTAATTCAATTCTATTTTCCGTTCATAAGCCTCAAGAGTTACAAGATGTGAGACAGCTCCCTGAAGGAATTTGCAATCCAGTAAGAAGGGTGAGACAAACACGGGATTGTAGTACAAGTATGAAATAAATTGAGTGAAAATAAGGGATCCTTTGGAAATGAACAAGCCCCACCCAGCTGGGGAGAAGAGAAAGATCAGGAAGTCTTCCTGAAGTTGATGGCATTCGAGGTGAGGCCTGGGATTTTGTTTGAGGCAGGGAGCAGTAGCAGAAGGCTGGGTAAATGAGCGGGGCCCAGATGGGACAGGAGAAATTGTCTCAGCTCTAGAGCCTGAGCGATTTAAGGACACCTCCAAACCACAGATTTGGTTGGCCTGTTCCTTTGGTTGGCCTGTACCAATGGGTACAGATCAAGAAAACTTAGATGTTTGGGGCACCTGGGTGGCTCAGTCAGTTAAGCATCTCTTTTTTTTTTTTTTTTTTTTAATGTTTATTTCTGAAGGAGAAAGAGCCAGAGCACGAGCAGGGCAGGGGCAGAGAGAGGGGGAGACACAGAATCTGAAGCAGGCTCCAGGCTCCGAGCTGTCAGTACAGAGCCTGATGCGGGGCTCAAACCCACAGACGGTGAGATCATGACCTGAGCCAAAGGCAATACTTGACCGACTGACTGAGCCATCCAGGTGCCCCATGCGTTTGACTCATGATCTCGGCTCGACTCATGATCTCGCGGTTCATGGGTTCCAGTCCCGTGTCAGACTCTGTGCTGATGGCACAGAGCCTGCTTGGGATTCTGTCTCTCCTTCTCTCTGCCCCTCCCCCACTCGTGCAAGCGCTCTCTCTCTCTCTCTCTCTCTCTCTCAAAATAAATAAACTTTAAAAAAGAAAAGAGAAAACTTAGATGTAATAAAAGACAAAGTATTGATACCAGGAAATTATTCCCTTTCCTGGACACAGAAGTCTGAAATTCTAGGTGGTCAGGTAAGAATATTGGGGAAAAGTAAGCTGCACTATGATTCTAAGAGATCTGTTCACTTCCAGAGAATAACCAGGAGTTACAGGAATTAGAACCCCATCTACCAGGGGAGAAAATTGGGAAGAGCTGAGCAGGGTAAGAATCCCCGTCAGGTGGGCAGCGTTTGGGGCCAACACTCTAATCCTGAAGAGATATGTGGGCGTGGTGTGGGCTAACAGAGCTGGGACTTCAGAACTGGGAGTGAGGTTCAAAGCCAGAGCCCCATTCTGGGGCCTGAAACAACATGAGGAATCCAAATAGCTATTCCTGGGGCGCCTGGGTGGCTCAGTCGGTTAAGCATCTGACTTCAGCTCAGGTCAGGATCTCACGGTCCGCGAGTTCAAGCCCCGCGTCGGGCTCTGGGCTGATGGCTCGGAGCCTGGAGCCTGCTTCCGATTCTGTGTCTCCCTCTCTCTCTGCCCCTCCCCCGTTCATGCTGTGTCTCTCTCTGTCTCAAAAATAAATAAACGTTAAAAAAAAAAAAAAAACCAAATAGCTATTCCTCAGAGACGTTAGCATCCAAACTCAGCCTGGTCACATTAGATACTCATCTCTGTGTAGTAATATGTCCCCGTGCCAAGCCTCTCCAGATGGTCAGGCTGCTCTACTGACATTTTTTCCTGCCCTGAGCGGGCACCATGGTTTGTGTCTCTGCAGGCAATACCCTGTGTCAGGGATGAGAAAAGCAGGGAAAGGGGGGATAAGGGAAACTTCTTCCTGTTCTGGCAATATCTGACCGGTTGCTCCAAGGGGCACCTGCTACAGAGCCGCAAAGCCCCGTAGGATACATTACTTCAGACGTTACCAGCCTCATAAGAGGAAAGACGTAAGAGGCAAGAAAAGAGAGAGAGAGAACAAGAGAGAGAGTTCAAGCCTGATCTATCAGGGGATGAATAGTGCAGCCAGGATGCTGAGTTTTGGCCCAATGTTTAGGGGGAGGATGGGAAGTCTGGGACTCCACCATGAATTGAAGCCCTCAAGGGAGAGCAAGGAGGATACAAAAGGTGGGGGCAAGTTCACTGACATAGTCCCAGATCAGATGCACCCTCTAGTTACTGTCAAAAGCAAAAGCAAAAGCAAATCTTCTCTGCAAGAAAGTGTCTCCAATCCCCAATTTAAGCTCTTAGATGTTCCACCTATTATGACAATGAGCTCACAAATACCGCTAAACATAAAATACAAGCCACTGAAGAGTTGGCAGATATAACATAAAATGAATTTAGAATCCTTTGGATTACAGATACCAGATCTGTCAGATATAGAATATAGAGCCGCTATGCAAATATGAGGATTATCTACATAGATGATCATGTCTTCTGTGAATAAAGACAGTTTTAGTTCTTCCTTTTCAATCTAGATGCTTCTAATTTTTTTTTCCCTGGTGCTTCAAGAAACTTTTGATCACATTTAGTATAACTCCTCATTGTGCAGACGCCTCTGAACTCTAGAGAGGTAATATTTCAAGTCTCTTTGTTTTTTAGCATCTAAAAGGCCTGAACTGAGATTCTAACAGAGCTGACAGAACCTATCAGATGTAGCACTTTAAGGCTGGTGTGTCAGTTATTTACTGTTTTAATGATTGTATGTGAAAAACAATCCCAAAACCTAGGTAACAGATGACAGAAAACACTTAGGTCGCTCCTGAGTCTGCGGGGTTTGCTTACCTTATCTAGGCTGGGTTCACGCATGTGTCAACAGTTACGAGGTGGCACGGTCACCCTACTTGTGTTGGCTGGGCACACTCTTGTGCATGGTGTTGACTGGCTAATGGCTGATCTAGGACTCAGTTGGCCTGACTGGGGTGAATAAACCCTGTTCTACGTGACTCTTACCCTCTACCCGGTTAGCCAGGTCGAAATCTTCTCATGGTAACGACAGAAGGCAAGAGTGGTAAATGGAAATGCACATACGTTTTCCAAGCCTTTGAAAATTTTGCTGACACCTCATTGGTCAAAGCCATGACCAAACCCAGAGTCAGAGTGGGAGGACTCTGGAGTTAGACGACAAAGGACACAGATACAGGGAAGCATGAAGAATTGGGGCCATTAATCCAATCACCATTGGTTAGAGCCAAGGGATTAGTACTGATGATAGCAAGGAAATACCATGTATCTTGGCTCTGAGGCAAATGCATTTGCATTCTGCCTTCTCTGGTGGAGTGATTAGTGAAGTTTACCAGCAGTTCTTTCCCAAATGGCTGTGCGAGATCTGAGGAGTTTGTAAGAGTAGAGTAGGTACTGTGTGGACAGTTAGATCTATCTAATTTTCAAGGAATCTTCAAAGGCAGAGGAGGCCAGGCGATACTGAGGGAGTCATTAAATAAATGGATTCCAGTGTCCAGAAGATCATTTATTAATTGGAATCGTTTTGGTTGCAAATGATAGAAATCCAAGTGAAAGTGGATTTTCTTTTAAACAGAAAAGAAACTTTGTAGCTTCCGTAAGTGAAAAATCTAGGAATCTAGCAGGTTTCAGACACAGCAGGATCCAAAGCCTCAAATAATGACATTGTGACTCAGTCTTTCTTTATCTCTGGGCTCTGATTATCTGTCCTTCTTCATTCTCAGGCAGGCTCTCTCCACGTGATGGCTGCCAGCAGCTCTAAGCTTACAGCCTCCATTGTAACAATGCCATGTGAAGAGAGCCTCATTTTCCTTTTAATTCCAATAAAGTTCTAAAATTGACCTCATTATTCTAACTTGTATTATCTCCCCAACCCTATATCTATTACTTAATCCGAGGGAATGGAAAAGGCATATTGGCCTGTCCTGCCTTGGACTCATGCTTTAGAGAACTTTGCATCTCTCTCTCTCTCTCTCTCTCTCTCACACACACACACACACACACACACCATAGTTACTTAAGAACACTTGATCGCAGGGGAACAGTTCTCAACATCCATTCCTATGACTAACACCAGTCAGGGACAAGGAAATGTCCTTGCATCTCTTGACCTGTGTCGTCAACAGAAAAACCTCGTGAGAATGCTAACTTTTGTGGGTTATGCTGCCCCTGACATTGGAGATAGTTACTACTGTGGAGTAAGCAGAGGATTTCAGTGGCGGAATTACTTAGGTAATAGAACAAGCACTTAGGCAATTCTGTGTTTTATCATGTTATTAATTGTCATGTCCTTCCTCTTAGCATGAATTCTGAAATATTTTTTCCCACTAGTGCTAATTATCCACTTTCTTATTTCGCGTTGCATTTCATTTTATGGTTCCATAGATACTCACAAATTAGCTTCACAATCACAAGCCTGTGGCTGAACAACATTTTATAATATGAAATGATTCAGACTACTCTTAATATTTATAAACACCTGGACATAGATATAAATGTAGCATGCATTCAGTATATTAAATCTTTACATAGGCAACTGGATGGTTACTAAACACTAGAGTTGTGGATTTTTTTTTTTTTAAATGCTAATAAGATTTATGCAAATTCCCTCCCCAGAAATTAAAATTTTAGCTTTGTTTAAATAGTTTTTACTTAAAATTAGAATTTCTTTAGTCTTTTAATTTTAAGATAATTTTGACTATTTTTTAAAAAGTTTTTTTGAGAGAGAGAGAGAACACAAGCAGGGGAGGAACAGAGAGAGGGGGAGAGAGGGAGAGAGAGAGAGAGAGAGAGAGAATATCCCAAGCAGGCTCAGCGCTGTCAGCATAGAGCCCGACACGGGGCTCCAACCCACAAATCATGAGGTCATGACCTGAGCCGAAATCAAGAGTCACCCAATTGAGCCATCCAGGCATGTCTGATTTTGACTATTTTAGAAGAAAAACATATGTGAAAAACATATTTGAAAATAATTTTACTTATAAATTTATTTATAGTTTCTGGATATAAACTATAAATATAGTTTCTGGATATTTATAGTTTCTGGATATTTCAAGTTTTATACATTTTTACTGAAATTATATTTTATCTTTAATTCCTTTGGAAAAGGGGTTGATAAGCTATTCAGACTACTGCCAACAGGCTGCCTACCTGTGTTTGTAAATAAAGTTTTATTGGCACACATCCATGTTCATTAATTTATATATTGTCTAGAGTTGCTTTCACATACAATAGTGGAGTACAGTTGTTGAGACAGAGACTACACATAAGGGTAAAATATTTATTATCTTGCCCTTTAAGAAAAAGTTTGCTGATCCCTGCTTTAGATTATTGTCAATGGAACACAAATTATATGAACACATTAATTATAATAACATAATGAGTGATTGTGCTAGGATGAAAACAAGACAAATAGATTTTGTAGAATAAACATGTAATAATTTAGGAAATACATAATTTACTGTGCATCTGGACATTGCCAGTCCTTCAACATCACGCACAGAGGTGTAAGTATAATTAAATTAAACGATATTTTTGCTGATTTTAGGTCCTATAAAAACCAGAGTTTTACACAAAATTTAAAATTTTGGCATTCTGAGAGTAAAATCATAGAGCATATTTTATGTACCAATCTGCTCAATTTAGACTTTATAATATTTAGGTATGTAGTATGGGGTGCCTCTACTTTTTAACTCTTGTTTCTGGGTCTGTGAAAATTAGAAACAGAAGTTTCTAGGGAGAAGTTATGGGTTCCCTAAAGGAGAAGCATGATGTTAGAAACAGAAGAGGAGAGAAAGATTGGACAGATTACCAACAACAGATGTCGATTAGTTTAGTTGGTAAACTAAAGTTTGCCAACAGGAGTAATTCTATCAAATGCTACTGTTCTCTGATTCCAGAACAGGAATTAATGGGGGCAAGGAGAAAAATAGTAGAATAATATTCAAAATATTAGATGTTTATGGGGTGCCTGGGTGGCTCAGTCGGTTGGGCGTCTGACTTCGGCTCAGGTCATGATCTCGTGGCTTGTGGGTTCGAGCCCCGCGTCGGGCTCTGTGCTGACAGCTCAGAACCTGGAGCCTGCTTCGGATTCTGTGTCCCCCTCTCTCTCTGCCCCTCCCCCGTGCTCGCTCGTTTTCTCTCTCTCAAAAATAAATAAATATTTTATAAAGCAGGGGGGTGGGGGGAGCACCTGGGTGGCTCAGTCGGTTAAGCATCCAACTTCAGCTCAGGTCATGATCTCACAGTCTGTGAGTTCGACCCCAGCGTCGGGCTCTGTGCTGACAGCTCGGAGCCTGGAGCCTGCTTCGGATTCTGTGTCTCCCTCTCTCTTTGCCCCTCCACCGCTTGTGCTCTGTCTCTCTCAAAAATAAACAAACATTAAAAAAAATTTTTTTAAATATTAGATATTTATTAAATAGTGTGTATTCATATTAGATTGGATAAAATGTTAGAAAATAGTAGAATAAGCAAGCTATCTCATGATGTTCCTGGTCAGCAAAATGTTTGATCAGAAGCCCTATGGCCATTATCAAGGATCCTGCGAAAGCATTCCTGCTTTAAAAAGGAGAGTGGGGGGCACCTGGGTGGCTCAGGCGGTTGAGTGCCCAGCTCGATTTCAGCTCAGGTCATGCTCCCAGGGTTGTGGGATCAAGCCCGGTGTTAGGCTCTGCACTGATTGTGGAGCCTGCTTAAGATTCTCTCTCTCTCTCTCTCTCTCTCTCTCTCTCTTTCTCTCTGTCCCTCTGCTCCTCCCCTCCCACCTCTCTAAAAATAAAAAATTTAAATTAAAAAAATTGTTTAAAGGAGACTAGACTAGATTAGTTTCATCAACAAATGTTTATTGGGAGCTGTTTTGTCCCAGGCTGTGTCCTACGCCTCAGGGTTTAGACAATTGTATGATTCCAATAACTGGCTGAAAATGCTGGGAACAGACTAGTTCCCACTGTTACAAGTGTACACATTTGTCCTGTCTTAGCAGGACAGTCTAGTTCTGTTATTAAGAAAGCTCTGGATCTATTTTTACATCAGAGACACACAGACTCGGAAGCCATGACTGCAGGAGGTAATCTGGGAAGTTACCCGAGGACAGTCGATGGCCTTGACAGTTCAACTTCAAAAGGAAGAATTAAGCAATCTTGGTAACATAGATCCCCCAGATATAATTTTATTTCATCTAATCAGCCCACCAAAGGCAGAAGGTGAAATTCTAACAAATTAAATTAAAATGCAATATAAGCTGCTCTAAAAAGCAGAGTTCAAAACCAATTTTTCTCTGATTTCTTCTTTGAACCTGGAAGTTAAGAGGTCTGTGGAGGGGAAAGGAGGCATCCTCTTTGATCAAAGTTATCAAATCAATTTATTCTGTTTCTAAAGGAATTAATGGCAAGAGAAGAGACAAAGGCGTTTTATCTCACAGTACAGGGAAGGAACGGGACTTCGTGAAATCTCTGGAGCCAGACTTAGGCAAATGACAATGAACAGCATAGTCTGTAGGATTAGAATGCTCTGCTTCCCTCCTTTCCTGCCATTGCCTCCTGTCCATGAAATTGCACCTTTGCCTTCTACCGGTCTCCAAAGCTGTAGAACACTTTAGTTAGCAGGATTTTTAACTAAAAAAACTAACTAACTAAAGATTTTTAGTTAGTTAACTAAACCAGTTAACTAAACTAGCTCACTAAAGATTTTTAAAGTCAGAAGGAGCCTTAGAGATCATCTAGAAAACTTCTTCAGTGCCCAGGAAAGTTAAATAAATGGGCCCCAGACTTTTTGGTAACAGAAAAAAGCCTATAACCCAGATCTCTCAACTTTCATTTAAACATTCATGGGGTGCCTGGGTGGCTCAGTCGGTTGAGTAGTTAAGCGTCCGACTTCCACTCAGGTCATGATCTCGTGGTTCGTGGGTTCGAGCCCCACGTCGGGCTCCGTGCTGACGTCTCAGAGGCCGGAGCCTGCTTCAGAGTCTGTGTCTCCCTCTCTCTCTCTCTGCCCCTCCCCCACTCACATTCTGTCTCTCTCAAAGTTCAATAAACATTAAAAAAATTTTTAAACATTCTTTCAACGGTACCACTCAATATGGCACTATGGTACGATAAAGGGCTGCAGAGAAATATTCTTGGTAATCCATACATAAAGTCCACTTTGGACTCCACCGTCTCTCGGATATTGGCTTGGCGCCCGAACCATCCACAGAGTTCTTTTGGGAAATGCTGGCTGTGTGCTCTGACTCTGACACTTCTTGGTTGTTGATCGAGGGCCGATCCCTTACCCTTTCAGACCTCAATTTAATCATCCCTAACGCAGGGGGAGTCCCAAAAAGCCCCTCGTAGGATCGTGTAAGGATTTTATTGTTTAAGATAAAATATAGGAAGCGCTTCACAAACTGCAAAGAAGTCCACAAATAGCAGGTGTTATCCCCGCTGCTGCTGCCGCTGCTAAGAGACACAGCGTTTCTCCGAGACATTCCCTGGGTAAACTTTCCACATGCCGTAGTCTGTTGCTCTTTCTTCTCACTTGTTCAACATTTATGGGGTATCTGTTGCAGCCCCGGCGCCATTCTATGCCACGGAGCTCCAAAAATGAATGAGAAAAAATGCAGGCCATCCAGAATTCCACACACTGGTAGCAGGTGTGTCAATAGTCAACGGGATATACGAAGTGCTGTGGGAGCACCGAGGGACTCCTTAGGCGGAGGGGGAACTTAGGCCGAGATCCTTGGGAAGGCTGCACAGTGCAGGTGCTGTCTGGATAGTTTTGAGTCAAAAGTGGAAGCTCTGCAGACAGGATAAGGAAGAGAAAAGAAGCGTGGAAATTGGTGGCTTTCCAGGCAGTTGCAATGGATTTGCATGTTTGCACAAAGAGCAGTAGCCTAGAAATGGCAGATATAGAAGATAGAACAACAACAATATCAGCAAGAGATTTTTTTTTTTTTTTTTTTTTTACAATGACTTCGAAGCTCTACGTTTTTTTACCAACATGTATAACGGGCACAAGGACCCTTCAAGGTGGGCGGCGTTTCCTAAAGTTTGTGGATAAGAAAACTAAGGCTCAGAGAGGTTAAGTAACTTGCCTAAGATCACATAGCTGGTAAACAGGGAAGCCAGGTTTTGAACTTACATCGCGATGCTTGTATTTAATGTACCACACTGCTTCTTATAAACTGGGGGACATCAAGAGATGACTGGAAATGTAGGCAAGGGACAGAATTTGTAGAACATGGAATACCAAAGCCAGGGGGCTTGGATTTTATTCTATAAACTGTGGGGATCTCGGAAAGATTGCTAAACAGGTGTTTTTTTAAAAAGCTCGATGGCAGTGTATAAATGGATGGGACAATGAAAATAATAGAAACAGGAAGATCATTTTAAAAAGTGTTATAAAGGGGCGCCTGGGTGGCTCAGTCGGTTAAGCGTCCGACTTCGCTCAGGTCACGATCTCACAGTCCGTGAGTTCGAGCCCCGCGTCGGGCTCTGGGCTGATGGCTCAGAGCCTGGAGCCTGCTTCCGATTCTGTGTCTCCCTCTCTCTCTGCCCCTCCCCCGTTCATGCTCTGTCTCTCTCTGTCTCAAAAATAAATAAACGTTAAAAAAAAAAAAAGTGTTATAAAGATCTTGGCAAGAGAAAATAGACGGCTGAAACTATGTGTTTATCTGCTGACTCATCGTACGTGGGCGCAGAGCACCGTTTTGTGAAATAAGGACATTTTTACCTCGCGTGACGGAAAGTCCAGAAGTCGGGCAGGCCGCTGGTTCATCTGAAGCCCTAAGTCTCTGCCCCAGTCTATAGTTATCCTAAAGCGGCTTTCCCTGGGAGACCCAAAAGGACCGCCAGTGGCAGTTAGAGGTCTCCATGCTCCCTGTTCATATCCTACCAGAGAGAGGAATCTGTCCTCACAAACCTTCCATCTGACTGGGTCAACTTAGGTCACTGGAGTGAGTATTGCCAGGGCACTGAAGGGCTTAAGAGGAATCAGGATTCTCCTCAAGAGCGGGGCAGGAAGGATATGCTCCCCTGTGCCTTCTGTGGCAGAGGTAGCTACTTGAACCAAAGTATAGCTTTCTTAGGAAAGGGAAAGGGCGAGCTGATACCAAATGGACAACACGTAGCATCCACTAATGCCATCCGGCTTTGGGCACGGAGACGTGAAACAAATGGCTTTCCATACACAGCCGTCCCCAAACCAATCTGCCTAAGCGTGTGCCCACGGTGAAGGCCTTAGACTAGCTCTTCTCCAACTCTCTTTCTCAAATACTCTCCTGCCACTTTATAAGAAAGCCACACTCCCACCGATTCCAAATATTCCCATAGTGCCTTGCCTCAGGAAAAATTTTCTGGGGGGCCCCAAAAGAAGAGTATTTAAAATATTGCGGTTGACGGGACGCCTGGGTGGCTCAATTGGTTAAGCATCCGGCTTCAGCTCAGGCCATGATCTCATGGTCCGTGAGTTCGAGCCCCGCGTCTGGCTCTGTGCTGACAGCTCGGAGCCTGGAGCCTGCTTCGGATTCTGTGTCTCCCTGTCTCTCTGCCCCTCCCCCACTTGCACTCTGGCTCTGTCTCTCAAAAATAAATGAACATTAAAATACTGCAGTTGATTATAATGACGAGGTAATAAATACTTCTGCATGTCAGATGGTTTCCAGCTTTTTGAAACTCAAAGGGGACCTCATAGGGTTATCACCTGATAAATCACTAAAAAAAAAATCACTTTTTCAATGATAGATCGCAGTGCTATTTTTGATACGTAAATTTTAAAAAGTAATATAGGGGTAGAATTGGTGCTGAACCCTGTTTTGTTCTAATAATATGTTATATTAAACCACAGGTACATGAACTGATTGGGGAAAACCATAAAAGTCTCATCTATCTCATTAAATGATAAATTTGCAATAAAATGTACTTTTTATGTTTAATTTAAAAGGTCAATAAATTTGACTATGTATTAACAATTTTGATAATAACTCTTTTGAACACGTAGATACTTATGTCATCAAAATATACATTTTTTTCAACTTCAATTTATATTTTTGTTTCACAGAAGTATGAAGGGCCAGCAACAGAAGATTTCGAAGCGTTTAAATGGGGAAAGTTAAAGTGGAAATAATAAGGTCAAGGAGAAATATATAAAATTTTTAACCATTAATCAGGTGTTGAGGGTGGGGGAGGGGGAATTGGAGAAAGGTGGTGAAAAGGCACAGATTTCCAGTTACAAGATAAACAAGTACAAGTACAATGTGACTACAGCTGACACACCTGTAAGGATCTATAGGAAAGTTTTTGAAGGTAAATCCTTTACACAGAAATCTTTTGTTTAAGGTCACCCTGGGGTGATGGGTTCACTCTTTACCGGTGAATTTAAAACATAAGAGCAGGAATTAAATACGAAGGGAAAGGCAGGGTCACTCAAAAGGTGAACCACCTAGACCACCCAGGATAAAGTAAAAAGAGAGAGTAAATCCTGAGTCCTCATCACAAGGAGAAACATTTTTCTTCTTCTTTCTTTTTATCGTATCTATATGGAAAGATGGATGTTAGCTGCACCTGTCACATTAACCATTTCACCATATAGGTAAATCAAACCATCATGTTGCATGCCTTCAACTTTTACAGTGAAGTATGTCAATTATTTCTCAATAAAACTGGAAAAAGTTCGTGTATTTCCAAATGAATGATTCTGAGTATCAAACTGGTCATTCAGGTTCCATTGGGTAAGTTTTTTAAGTGCTATAGTAATTTATGTTTAAATGTTAATACTTTAAATGTTAATACACTGTGTTACAAACCGTACCTCTTGACATATATAAACTTAAAACAATTCTGAATGTCCACTTAAAGATGTGAAGGAGGGTATATAGTCTTTCCAAATTATTTTATTTTTTTTCAATATATGAAGTTTATTGTCAAATTGGTTTCCATACAACACCCAGTGCTCATCCCAAAAGGTGCCCTCCTCAATACCCATCACCCACCCTCCCCTCCCTCCCACCCCCCATCAACCCTCAGTTTGTTCTCAGTTTTTAACAGTCTCTTATGCTTCCAAATTATTTTAAAGATACAAATCAAAAATGCGAATCCTCACTTGTCTAAAGGAGACAACCAAATTGGGTCTTAGAGTAGCAGGCTTGCTACAGGGCTGGGCCCATCATCACTCATACAGTTCCATTCTAGTGGTGCTGGTTTTGAGGTTCCTATAAACACCCAAGTCAAGATATCTTTTAGGCAGTTCAAATTCAGCAGAGGAATCTGGGCTAGAGATATATTGTTCGGGGATCATGTAGGGACAGAGATTGGTCAAATCAAAGGCAGATTTGCCAATATCAAGAGAAAGTATGACCATGGAGAAGAGCACCGGAATCATATTTGGGGAAATAACACTGGCAAAGGGAACAGAAGAGAGATCAGAGAAGAAGGAAGTGAGTAAGAAGAACAAAAACCAAGAGAAAAGTTTTTGAAAGGAAGTAATGGCCAATGATCCTAAAAGAGGTCCAGTAAGATGAAAGCTCTCATGTATCCATTGACAACAGTGATGTCAATTGCAGTGGAGCGGTAGGACAGAGGCCTGATGACACTGCCTGGCAGCGGGGGCAGGGTATTAAGCAAGACAAAGGTGAATTTGAGGCTCTGAATATGAGTGAAAGAAATAAAGTCAGAAAAGGGAGCTAAGTGCTTTGCCTCCTGGCTGGGAGGTAATGACAACAGTGCAGCTCTCTGACAGGTGAACTTACTAAACAGGGTTAATTTGGTTTTAGAAATTTGGGGATCGAGAAGATCCAAGTTTAGGTGAGCAGTGAGAATTGGAGACCTGAAATCAAAAGAAGTCAGTGCTCCATCCGTGAACGTCGTTCATTGTATTTTGGCTCCAGTATATGAGGTACGTATTCGGGTACAAAGATACAAGAGATAAATAAGATGGTCTTTGCTTCCGGGAACCATCTACACAGACGTGTTGGTCAAAGATGGACATAACGAGTGGGGTCTGAGAGATGGATAAAGAACCAGATCACGGCAGAGCCGGGGAGTTCTGGCCTCACAACGCACTAGAGAAGGGGAGCCGTCGGAGAAGTAGTAAGAAAATCAGAACAGCAAAGCCACCCCAAAAGCCAAACAAACATGAGATTTCAAGAAGTTGGTGGAATAGGACGCTGCAGAGAGCAAGAGAATTGAGAACAAAGGAAAAACTCACTGGGTTTAGTAATTAGAAAGTAATTGACAACCTTTGAGAATGAAATTATCAGTCCAGCTACGGAGGATGCAGAAACCAGTAGATGGTGAAAAAAAAGGGAGGGGATATTGGTGTACTCACTCAGAGAAGCTTCTTCATGACTTTTCTATCCCAAAGACTCCTTTTGCTGCACTTGTGTTATGGTTGGTGTATGAATGGCAATGTGAAGATACTGCACATTTGGTAAGTTAAGCTCCCAAGACTTTAACGTCTTGGAAAATGAGAGGTGCTTTGCCAAGTCACAGTCATATTACAGTTATGGACTCAGTAATAGTGTGAATTTCCCCATAATAATAGTACTTATCTCACCACCTGAAGCAAAAAGGATAGTTTCTAGGGCCCAGATACACTTTGTAATCATTAGTTAAGCAAGTCTCCTTTCTTGTGTGCACCCTCCTAAATGATCGGATTAAGCTTTTATCTTCCCCCTAGAGAGCTAATCAAATGTGTGGTAAAACCACTTAGAATCACGTCGTAAATTTCTTTTCTTCCTTACTTCTCCCTCCTTGGCTCTAAAAATTTGGTACCCATCCAGAACAAAACAAAACAAAAAGAATTGAAAAAAACAAAACAAAACCCTACCACATTTCCCTAGCAAGAACAAGTGTTCTATTTTCCTCTATGAAGTCATTAGCCCTACTCTCAGAGCCTCTACGACCTGGGGTAAGCCTGGTACCCTGTATTTTCGTAGCAGGTAGTAGGAAGACGTAGAGTCTGCCTTCCAGATGCTCACGGTTTGAGGGTTGGTTGGGGCCTCGGGATAAGGGCATGTTTCTCATAAAATGGTAATGATCAGAACCCAGTGTGGTTCTTCCTACTATAGATATTGAGAACTTGAACTTGAGTTGAGGAGGGTAGACTCTCATGTTTGAAGGACTTCAAATTACAGCTCTACCTCCCCGATACTTGTATACATGCCTCCCCACCAACATTTCCGCTAAGTGAAATGTCAGCTAGTGAATTCGCTAGCTCGTGAGGACAGCTCTGACTCTTAGGAAGTTCTTCCTTATAAGGAGTCCAAATGTATCTCTTGTATTAACATTGGTCCTAGTTCTACCAAGTCCGGCCACTCGGAGCAAATGTGGTCCCTCTAAGCCCTTACACATATTTGGAGGCAGTTTCAGTCCTCAAGCCCTTGAGTCTCCCCCTTTCCTTCAGCTTCTACTCATAAGTTTGGCTCTAAGCCCTCCACTGCCCTAGCTACTCTGTCTGAATGTACTGTGTTTTGTCCTTCTAAACTATCCTCCTGATACAGAACACAATTCTGATTCCTGGGCTGCCCTCGGAAGGACATGGAGGAGGCTGCCATCTTTTCCCATATTTGAGGTTCAACAAGTCTGTGCCACTCCAGAGAACATGCATTTCACGGACACGTGACATGACGTGCTCCACACCACTCCTGCCCCACCAGCCTTCAATGTTTTCTTCTTTGTTATGGAGAACATCTGTTTCCCTGCTTGATTTTAAAGGCTTTTTCTCATCTTTTCCTACTGGAATCAGTTGACTTTATTTTACATTCCACTCTAACAGACACCCATCCCTTGGGTCAGTCTAATTCTATTAATGTATGTCAAACATATCATGCCTGTTCACCTCCAAGTCCGTGCGTGTTCTCATGTTGGTCCCCATCTGAAAAGCTCTTCCCTTTGCCCATTTACACTCCCTTTGTCTTTTAAAACCCAACTCAAATACTACCTCCCCAGTGCGGCCCTCCTGTGCTATTCTGGCCTGAATTATCTCCTACTTTTCTGAATGTTTTTCTCCCTCAGAAGGTGATACAGCAGGACCCACCTTACACCTCATGAGGACAAAACATTTTGGTCATTTGCTATCAATGATATGCATAAATATTACACTCAGAGTAAAATATGAACCGTGTTTAAAAATTCACTTTTTTTCACTGGTTGTGATGGACTGAATGTTTGTGTCCCGCCAAATTCACATGTTGAAATCCTAACCCCTAGTATGTTGGTATTAGGAGGTGGGGCCTTTCGGGAGGGAATTAGGTCATGAGGGTGGAGTCCTCACAAATGGGATTAGTGCCTTCTAAAAGCAACTCCGGAGGGCTCTTTCACCCTCTTTCCACCATATGAGGAATGCAAGGAGAAAGGAGTCCGCAGCTCAGTTCTGACCCAAACCCAACCGGGTTAGACTTAGACTTTTAGCTTCCAGAACTATGAGAAGTAAATGTTTGTTGTTTAAGCCACCTAGTCTGCAGAACTTTGTTATAAGAGCCTGAACAGACTAAAACACTGGCGTATTGCCAGGGCCTGCAGCAGTGTCTGGCACATAGTAGGTACTCAATAACTACTGGTTGAATGAATGAATGAATGAACGAATGAATACATGAATGAATGAATACATGAATGAATGAATACGTGAATGAATGAGTATGTGAATGAATGAATACATGAATGAATGAATATATGAATATATGAATACATGAAAAGTGCTTAAATGCTTGCCAATTGATTGATTGCCCTGGATTGGCCAGATGATTAGCCAGAGAGACTAAATGGTGGAGAAGGACAGGAACATCAGGCTTAAAAATCAAACAGTACTCCACCTCCTTGGTCTGATCCAGACTTGCGGAAGGAGAGGAAAGAGGTGGAGGAAGAGGTGGGCTGTCAGCAGAGAAAGTCACCAAGTTCTCAGGAAAATAAGATTATGTAGGGAGTTCTGACTCATCCCGGGAAATCATCAGGAATGTTTCAACACTCCCTAAAAACTGCGGCCCCCGGATAAAGCTTTGAGGCAATTTTGGCTCCTCTCTTGTCTTTCCCCATTGATATGAGGGAGCTCTTGTTGCGGACTGATGGGGCTGTGGTATTTGGTGCTCAGTATGACAGGGTTTGCCCTGTGGTATCAGTCACCTTCAGCCTCACATATCTTCTGAGCCCAGGAAACTATTGGAGGCGGGAGTGATGGAGGCAGGAAAAAAAAAAAAAAAAAAAAAGGATTCAAGGGCTGATGTAAACTCTGTTGTACAACCTGAACTTTTGTCTTCACCCACCTCATCTGCCTCCCAGATACCTGAGCCTTCACATGTAATATACTTTATGTGTAAGGCATAATAATAATAATAATGACTTAGAACAAGAGCAACCATTATTTGGCTCCGGATTCTGCAATTTGAGCAAGTCTCAGCAGGGACACCTTGTTTCTACCCCCCACGGTGTTGCCTGGGGCAGCTTGTCCGGGACCAGAGACTGGAATGGATTGCAGCTGGCTGCACCTCTCTCAAGTGGACCGGTTGGACTTCTTTCCAGCCAAGAGGGCTTCAAAGAGCAGGCTGAAGCTTCACAACCTCCTAAGGCTTAGACCCAGAAGGCACACAATGTCACTTCCGCCACCACCTATTATCGATCAAAGCGACTCATCAGACCGGTGTAGAGGTCAGGAGAGGGGAAAAACCCTACCTCCTGGTGGGAGCGGTGTCAAAGTCACGTTCCAAAGGACACGTAGGATGGGAGCGATTTTTCCGATCATCTTTGGAAACAGTCTACCATAGTTTATCGCCATCTGTCTCTCTACTAGATTACCTCCCTAAGGTCAAATCCCTGTTTGTACTCATTTTATGGCTCTCACAGTGCCTAACCATCGTAGCTAAGGCATAGGAGGTGCCCAGACAGATCGAAAACCTACCAAACACGTAGAGGAGCTGGTAGCTTTTCCACTCACAAGCTGACTCGTGCTGTTTCCTCCACTCAACGGTAAGAACATGGGCTTTGGAATTAAGCACACCTAGGCTGGCATCCTGGTTCTACTACATACGAGTTGAGTGAGCATAAACAAGAAGCCTGAATTTTCAATAAATGTTTCTACATTGTCAGCTGCTTCCTTATTTTGAAACGGGGATGGAAGTTTGTATCTCACCATTGTGAAGATTAAAGAAAATAACGTGTGCAAAGAGATAGCAGAGTGCCAGGACTATAGTAAATGCTCAAAATATGATAACTACATTTAAAAAAAATTTTTTTTAATGCTTTTTAAATTTATTTTTGAGAGAGAGAGCACGAAGAGGAGAGGGAGACACAGAATCCGAAGCAGGCTCCAGGCTCTGAGCTGTGAGCACAGAGCCCAACGCAGAGGTTGGACTCACAAATTGTGAGATCGTGACCTGAGCCGAAGTCGGACGCTCAACCGACTGAGCCACCTGGGTGCCCCTGATAATTACATTTTAATCTTCCTCCTCTGTCTCCCTCTCCCCAAGACTCTCCATGAGTCCAGGCATGATGACTCCCTCAAAATCATCTCTTCCTTGGAGCACTCGCTGGTCTTCCAAATGGAAATGAATTCTGCATCCCCTGGATCAGAATTTGACTTTGGTTTCTTCCCTCGCATTTTGAAAACTATAGATCATTCAGCGTTGAGCTGCTAGGAAAGGAAATCATCTGGTCGCATACACTTTCGTTATAGATATGGAGAAATTCAGGCCAGATGGATAAGGCAACTTGACCGAGGACTCATAGCTAGAATTGGACCCCAAGACTTCCTCATTCTGCAATGATACCAAGTTTTGTACCCCGTGAACACGTAGCCAGAAAGGCCATGCTATCAAATTCTCAGAAGGAACCGGAAATCGGAGGACGCCAACCGCAGAGTGGGTAGGCTTAAGCTCACGGATAGAATGAGGCCGGTGTATGTGTTTTGTGTGGCTCACAGGCATTTGCCACACACACACACACACACAAAATTGAAGAAGTTGCCAACATTTAAAAAAAAAAAACGTTCATATCAAAATCCAGATTATCAGCTTCATTTGAAAACAACTGGACCCTCTGGCCACACTGAGCCTGCCTGCGAGCGAGACGACCGTCTGCTGGAGCCATATGGCGGCTGCCCTGTGAAATGTGGCCGTGGTCTCCCATGTGTCCGGGTTCAGGAAAGTTCAGCCTGCTTTCCTCACTTGGGTTAGCTGCCTAGCCAACGGAGGCAAGTGAGTGCGTGGCTCCTGCCTTAGATGAAGGCGTTGGAAAATCACACAAACATCTTCTTTTGTATGGCAATTGTGTTTCTGTATGTTCCATCTCCCTGCAAATTATAAGCTCCCTACGGGCACTTACCGTGTCTTAGGAAACTTTGATAGACGTAATAATACTTGTTTAGCACTCACTGCATACCTCCCAAATAGCATTTAGGTACACGATCGCATACAGTACTCAGTAACTTAGTGATGTGAGTCTTACTGAATTTGTTTACCTTCTAGATTTTTCTATCAGCTGAGGAAACAGAATCAGAGAGGTTGATCCCAAAGATCAGCCAGCCATGAAATGTGGAGCTGGGTGTGGAGGACATCTGGTGTTAATTTTCCTTCGGAGAACCGTCCCTTTCCCTCCCAGTCCTGTGGTTTGGGTGAGGCCGATCCCATAGGAATTGGACTCAGGCCTGTCCAATAAGGGTTCTGATTACCCCTAACCTTAGTGATTGGCTTGTGTGACTATGTCACCCAAGCTGGGCCAATCAGAACGAATCAGAAAAGTCCTCAGACTTTTTCTAAAATTCTTTCTTCTTGCATTAAGTTGATCACTTTCAGATTAGACCAGCCTCCCCTTTCTTCAGACTTCCACGGGCAAGTGACGAGTGTCCTAGGAGGAGCTCCCCAGCTCTGCAAAAGGCCATCCCACCCCTAGACTCCAAAACACCACTGACAGGAGTAAAATAGGCTGTAAACTCTGCTTGCTCCTAAAAAAATAGTCTCCCCTCCCTGCCAATCCTCACTGGCCTACCACCACAATGTGCCCCGAGATCACCAAGGCTCGCTCAATATATGCATTATCTGTTTATGTCAGTCTCCACAAAAGCACAGGGCGCCCAGATCATCCCACATTCCCAGGAGGCTGATCCTCATACTTCTTTATGTACAACGAGGCATGCATAACACCCTCATAGTCCTTATCCTCTTTTCCTGCTATTTTGTTTTCCATAGAATTTGCATTCTGAACATACACAGTTACTTATTTCTTGGTTTTTCCCCGACTTTATTGAGCCATAATTGACATGCAATGTTGTGTAAGCTGAAGGTGTACAAAGCGTTTATTTGAGCCTCTACTACTGGCTCAGTCAGTAGAACATGTGACTCTTGACCTCGGGGTTGTGAGTTTGAGCCCCATGTTGGGTGTAGAGATTACTTAAAAATTAAAAAAAAATCTTTAGGGGTGCCTGAGTGGCTCAGTCGTTTAGGCATCCGACTTCTGATCTTGACACAGGTCATGATCTCATGATCGAGCCCCACATCTGGCTCACTGCTGTCAGCCTGTCAGCACAGAGACTGCTTTGGATCCTTTGTCCCTCTCTCTCTCTCTCTCTGCCCCTCCCTGCTCACGCTGTCTCAAAAAATAAATAAAACATTTTTAAAAATCTTCGAAATTTAGGGAAAAAACGTGTTGATTTGATACACTTATATATTGCAAGATGATTACCAGCAAGGCGTTAGCTGATACCACATCATGTCACATAATTACCATGTTGTGATGAGAACATTTAAGATTTCCTTTTTTTATGTCTGTCTGTCTCTTCCTACTAGAATGCAAGCCTCGTGAGGAAAGGGACCTTTCCTGTCCCCGCTTAGAACAGGGTCTGGGACAAAGGAGGAGTTCAGGGAGTATTGAATTAATGAAGGAACGCTACCCATCGTACCTTATAGGGATAAGCCCACCTGAGAAAGAAAACAATAAAGAAAGCAGACGCAGGGGGAGGAAAGAAAAATATTCCTGCTATATATATATTTTAAAAACCTGCATTTTAGTTTGTGAGGGTCCTGTCAGATTAGGACTCCTCTCTCCTCATCTCATGTAACCTTGATTGCCTCCTAAAAGCCTTATTTCCAAATACAGTTATACTTGGTATTAGGGCTTCACCGTATGAATTTTGGGGAAGACACCTTAACCCTGGATGTGCCTTAAGCCTTTCAGTTACATGAAGCAATAAATTCTTCTGTTTATTTCAGCCAGGGTGAGTTTGGTTTCTGAAGATACATTTGGAAGAAGCCTAACCACTCCACAACAACAACCAAAAAAACAAGCAGCCCGGTTAAGAAATGGGCAAAGGACTAGAACAGACATCGTTCCAAAAAGATATACAAATGGCCAATAAGCACAGGAGAAGATGCTTAACATCACTGGTCGCTAGGGAAAGGCAAGCCAGAGCTACAGTGAGATATTTCTTCACACCCACGAGGATGGCTCTGATCAAAACACAAACAAACGGAAAACAGGTTATTTGGGGAATAATGATGTAATGTTGATGAGACCGTGGAGAAATTGGAACATTTGTGCCTTGCTGGTAGGAATATAAAATGGTGCAGCTGCTGTGGAAAAGGGTATGATGAGTCCTCAAAAAAAGAAAAACAATTACCATGTGATCCCATAGTTCTGTTTCTGGATATGCAGCCAAAAGAAATGAAAGCAGGGCCCCTAGTAGATATGTGCACACCCGTGTTCATAGCAGCATTATTCACAATGGCCAAAATGTGGGATGTGCTCAAAACAAATCAGGTAAATAAGTGAAGTGATACATAAGTGAATGAACGCGCTATGATTTATTTTTAATTCACATGACATCACAACGACATGACATCATCATCTCCTGGCAAAAAGCAAACATTCCAGCCGGTGGTCCTTAACAGGCTGGCAAGTATCATGAAAGTTCAACACAACCTCTTACTTCGGGAAGCCAGGGGGTCCCTACGCGTTCACACTTGCCCATTCAGCCCAGGAGAGTTTGTTTTCCCTGTGAGTGTGTGCTTCAAGTGTGACTTTTGAGGAGAAACACTGGGAAGGTAGAGGTGCTTTTCTTTGCACCATCGACTGTTGCTTGCATGCCCAGGCACTACCCCAGAGCCTCATGGTGGACATGGCAGTTTGGCAAAAGTAGACGTGACTTTGAGACCAGCCGTGAGCTTTCATTCACTCCTTCACCAAGCCCTGGTGAGTTTTACATCCTGGATGGCTTCAACCTTCTCCACCCTCACTGCCACCACCCTGAGTGAAGCTATCGTCCCCTGTCCTCTGACTACTTGCAGAAGCCTCCTAACTGGGGAGTCTCATTTCCGGCTTGTAGCCTCCCCCCCACATCTGGGTCCATTCCCTGCAGAACAGCCGAGCTGTTTTCCAGACCATCGATCTGATTACATTCCACCCTGATTTCAACCTTGAATGACTTCCTACCGGGGAAGGATAAAAGATAAGCCTCCTAACTTGTCCTACTTGGCCCTCCTATGTTCTGGCACCTGTGTAAACGTCCAGGTCTCAGTGGAACCACGTCCTACATCTTCCTTGGCCTCCAGCCAGATGCTGTGGGTCTTCTGTTCCTGAAACGCATAAATATTCCCACCACAAAATCTTTGTGCACCCTGGCACTCCTCCCCACCCCCACGCCCCCTACCTGCTCAATTCTTCTATCTCCTTCAGCTCTTGATAACAATCATCTTTTCTTCCATTAAATCTTCCTTGATCTCTCACATTGCAGCCAGGCTAGGTCAGTAATGAGCTTGCACGGTTCAGTGTTCTTTTCCTTCAGGGTACTAACCTCCGCTGCTAATTACACACGCCTTCAAAGCACTGTTTGATCAACTGTCTCTCCTGCACTGTGCAGTTTCTAAGCTCCTTAAAAACAAAGGCAATGTTTGCTTTCGCCCATGATTGGATCACTGTCATCTAGCACAAGGCCTGGCATTTAATAGTTGCTCAATAAATATGTGGGGGGGGGGGGGGAAGAAGGGAAGGAGGGAAAGAAAGAAAACGACAGGATCCTCATCTGGAATTTTAGGGAACCATATAGCAGCATGTGCACACAAGACCAATGCCAGTTAGACGTAACAGCGGGAGCTGAGCAGACAGAGTTCCAAGTTTCATTTTGATTTTGTTGGCTTGGTCAAATTGCCAAAAGTCTCATTTTTCGTTTTCTTCCATTTATTTCAACAGACAGAGGTAAAACCCCTACTAAGTGCAAGGCATGTGATACTAGAAAAATGTTTCTTGAGGCATCTGACTGGCTCAGTCGGTAGAGCGTGTGACTCTCGATCTCAGGGTCATGGGTTCAAGTCCCACAGGGGACCTAGAGCTTACTAAAAAAAAAAAAATGCTCCTCAACTGGAAGGGGTGCCTTCCATAGAGGAATGTAGCAGAATTTAAGGGGAAGTCTTACTCAAAGTACAAAGAAACCCACGGCCAATGTGATGGGTGCATGTTGGGCGTGTGAGTGAGCGAGCGGGCAAAAAAGTGATAGAGATGTGAATCAGACAGTTCAGGACATCAAAAACTTACTCTCAAGTGTGGGAAAGACCTGGAGCTCAAATGATGTGCTACACAGATGTTTTCTAGAATAGAGACGAAAGGTGCATGCAGAGCTCAGAGAAGGGGTGATTAATTTCAACCTGGGGAAGAGGGCAAGAGGGTTTGTTGGGAACTTTGGAACTCTGCCTGGAAGGGTAGGTAGCACCTCCCGGAGAGCCCTGAGGGACGGCCGCATGGACCTCTTTCCAAGAAAGATGGTGAGGGCTAACTAGTTAATGTTTGGGAGGCCCTCCGAAGCCTTTCACCAGAGGATCTGTGGGTATCAGGTCCAGTTACCCCTTGAACAAACATGAATTTGAACTATGCGGGTCCACTTACACGCAGACTCTACACTTCTGTACTAAATGTGTTTTCTCTACCTTCTATGTTCTTAATAACATTGTCTTGTCCCTAGCTTCCTCGGTTGTAAGAATACAGTATATAATACACACACCATACAAAATATGTGTTAGTTGACTGTTCATGTTATCAGTAAGACTTCTCTGGTCAACAGCAGGCTAAGAGTAGTTAAATTTTGCGGGAGTCAAAGATTTTACGTGGATTTTTGACTGTGGGAGGGGTCAGCACTCCTAACTGCCCACGCTGTTCAAGAGTCAACTTCGCTACCTCGTGACAGAGGATAATTCTAATATATTCAGCTACACAGCGGCTGTGCTCGGCTGATGACGTTATTCCTGTGAAGTGAATGTATATAAGCTTTTTCCTTCAATACAGAAAAAGGTCTTGATTTACCAGCATAATCAGTTTGTGAGAGAAAAATCTTGCAGCTGCCAATAGGGGATTAGCTTGGACGGGGTTGACTCATGTCTAAAACCAACCGGTGAGTTCTGCCCTATTTCTGTTCTCACGGAGCCGGCCAAACGTCTGGTGCTCTCTGTGACTTTATCAATTCAGTTTGACCCCTCGAGAAACACACAAACAAGGGCAAGTCTTTCTAGAACAAGATAAGGGGAAACAGAAAACGGTGGTGTTAGACAAAACCGTGACGTCACCACACGTGCCCGTGGAACGCCCCGTCGCTCTGGCTCAAGAAGAGCACAAGACTCAACGGTTGGCTCTTTCTGGGTTCTGGAAGCCATGCTAAATGCTTTGTGTGTATTGTGTCATTGGCTCCTCACCACCACCTGAGACAGACAGTCACTGCCATCCCCATTTTATAGGGGACAGGGCTGAAGCCCAGAGGGGCTGCGTGACTTGTCCGAGGTCACGCAATGGTGGGATTTGAACTCATGACCACCATACTCGACGGCCTCTCATCCACACAGTTGAAAGCAAGGACATTAGAGTCAGGAAAACTGGCTATCACAACACTTTTTTCACTTTCTAGCTGTGTGATCTTGGGCCTATTATCTAACTTTTCAGGGGCCTTTGCATTGGAATAAGCCCCAAAACCTTCAACTTGGGAAATGACTTTCATTTTGGAGGAATGTGCCATCTCAACCTGCTGGTTGACTGACTGCCCTATGTCCCCAGCCCGCTCCCCGAGCTGAGCTGCTGATTTCATCTCCTGCGTGCTTGACCAGTTCTGAGTAAGGATGTGCTGAAGTAGGCTGAGCTGTACCAAAAGGAGGCCAAGTCTTGGAATACTCGGGCCTTCCTTCGGTCTAATCCAGTTTCCAGAGCTCTAACAGGGGCCCCTGAGCACCTGTGTGGCTGTTCCACTCTTCCCCTCATGTGGTTCCTCAGTCCTACCAATGGAGCACCCGACCTTGCCTTCTTTATCCAGATTCCCCCATGCACTTGGATTTGTATGACTAGGCTCGTGCTCTGACACCGTCCAGGTTCTGGTTCTAGAAACCTATCTAACGCCCAGTCCCGGTATATGGATTGGGCCCTGCCTTGCACTTACCGGTCCCGTTTCCCAGCTCAAAAGAGGAGCGCTGCTCCTTAGGTGACTCTAGGAGCTGGGCCTCTGCCATCTCGAACAGGCCTCTTCATTAGATGCTTATCTGACCACTTGGCACACCTGTGCTCTCAAAACTGCTCCATCCACAGGCAGGGAAACCTAGCCATTCTTTTTTTCCTTCCGCCCTCCCTTCCTTCCCCCCTCCCTCCCTCCCTCCCTTCCTTCCTTCCTCTTTCTTTCTGGTATCTTAATTTCTTATTTTTTTCTTTCTAGACGAATTCACATCACATAGAATTCACCATTTTAATCACCGAGAGCATATAGTTCAGTGGGTTTCACCGAACCTTAGCGTATTCACAAGGTTGTGCAACCATCACCGCCATCTAATTCCAGAAGATTTTAGTCTCCCCGTAAAGAAACTCCAGAGGACATTAAATCTGAAAGGCAAACCGGAAGGCTGGAAGGGACAGGGCTTAAGGTGACACAGCTGGGTATGCAGAGCTTCCTAAGTGAGAAGCAGGTGTGCAGAAGATGATGACGGGGGGCAGAACGTCCTAACCCCAAATGTGGCCCTCGGCACACTGGATGTTTCAAGCGGAAGGAACTTGAGAGATGGCAGGTAGAGGAGGGGTTTTCTGACTTTCTTCTGAAGCAGACTGTAAGGTCCTCCCGTGAGAGGCTCCCTTCCCGTACTCAGAGGAAAGGAACGTCCCTGTCTCTGAAGACCGATGGACGCCGAAAGGAATCTGAGTGAACAGACCTCGCTGTTTTCCCTAGTTTACTACTCTTCGCTCGTACCGTTTTTTTGTATGATCACACTTTTCCATGACTCTCCAGTCTTCATCTAACCTACCACAAACACTTAGGTTTAACTGCCCCCAAAATAAAAACCAAAAAAAACCACACCATACTCTTTACCAGTCATTCTCCATTTCCCACCCACCCACCCCCCAACCCCCGGCAACCATTGATGTGCTTTCCAGCACTGTGGATTTGCCTCTTCTGGCCATTTTGTATAAACGTACGCATATAATATCTGGCCTTTCTTTGGCGTCTTCCACTTAGCATCATGTTGTAACACAAATCAGGACTTCATTCCTTTTTACGGCCGCATAATACTCCATTGTGTAAGTTAACCATATCTTGTTCACACATTCATCAGTGGGACCTTCGGGCTGCTTCTGCTTTTTGGCTGTTATGAATAATCGTTCTACCAGCATTTGTGTATGCGTTTTTCTGTATATGCTTTCAGTTACATCAAGGAGGGGAATTGCTAGACGATAATGGTGACACTATGTTCAACTTTTGGGGGAATTTCCAAGCTGTTTTCCAAAGTGACAACTCATATTCTCGCCAGTGACACACAAGAGTTCCAACTTTCCACATCCCTCTCAGTACTCGTTATTGTCCTCCCCCTGTCTTGGTCGTCTTGGTTCCCCTGGCAGGGGGTATTTTCTTGACGTTGGTGATTCTTTGAATGAAATAGTTAAAGCATTTGGGCTTTGATGATAGAGCTCTAAGTCTGGGTTTGCTCTGCCATGCAGGGTACTAAGGCAGATATATATCTGGAGTAAGTCTTTGGTTTCTTTTTTAACTTCTTGACCCTCAATTTTCTCATCTGTTAAATAGGAATAATAGGGTTGTTGCACTAATTATATGAGACAATGCATGTCAAACCCTCAGTATAATGCCTGTAAAGCCCCTTGATAAATGAAAGCGGTCATTATTACTGTCTATCTTTCTTTGCCTCCACGGCTAGACCTCAGGTCAATGGGTCATTACGTTGGTTATTTGACCAGGTAACAACTACGTATGGAGAGTCCATCATGTGCCAGGCACTGTTTTAGGAGCTAGGATTATGGTGCTCAACGAGGAAGAGGCCCCACAAGTAGGAAGCTAATATTCTACTAGGGCAAGGGCCATGATAAATATGGAAATTCAAAACTAAAGGAGCTAATCATAGAGCCTTGACAAAATGAAATAGGGTAATGCCATAGTGAGCAGGGTGAGGGTTAGCAGATGCGGCCAGGGCAAGGCCCTCAGAGGAGGTACGTTCCAGTTAAGACACAACTGGAGAGGGGCGCCTGGGTGGCTCAGTCGGTTGAGCGTCCGACTTCGGCTCGGGTCACGATCTCACGGTTCGTGGGTTCGAGCCCCGTGTCAGGCTCTGTGCTGACAGCTCAGAGCCTGGAGCCTGCTTCCGACCCTGTGTCTCCCTCTCTCTCTCTCTCTGCCCCTCCCCCACTTTCTCTCTCAAAAATAAATAAACATTAAAAAAAAATTTTAAAAAGAGTAAAAGACCTGACTGGAGATGGAGACGGGGAGGCAGCCACAGAGAGGTGTAGGGAAGAGAGTTCACTCAACAGACCCTCCAACACAGAATCCCTGTGACAGGAGCAGCTGGGAGAGGCTGAGGGGCTGAACGAAGGGAGGGGGAGAGAAGGGGATGGCAAGCCTGAGACCCCAAGAAGACACAGGAGCCGAAGAGCTGCCCAGGCACCGTGCTGGTGACAGCACCGTGCCGATGGTGGGGCCCCAGAGAAGGACGTCAGTGAAACTGGGCCAGACCCTGGGTGTGATACGGGGCAGGAGTTCTGGGGACTGAATGTTCTCCGCGGTTGGCAGGAGCAGAGGAAGTCTCACTGGAGAGCGTCAGCGTGGCATGCTCCCTCCCCGCAAGCCCCTGTCACTCACTCCTGGGAAGGCCTGTCCTCGTTTGGATTTCTTAATATCTGACACAGAGCACTCGGTCACACGTCCGCTGCTGGCGTATCCACAACGGAACAGTGTGTATGACACAGGTGCTGGCACTTTGAACAGTTGGGAGGAGAAAGCCTGGACTCTCTCTGCCTCTCAGGGAACATTCTGGGTGGGTCTGGTGGGTTCGAACACTCGTCCTGTGACACCACAACATCCAAACACAAGCACCGAGGTGGCATCATAGAAAGCCCAACTTGCATCCCGTGAGCCGGCCTGAGTGCTGCCCTTGACCTCTCTGTGGCAGTGCCCGTGGCAGTGGAGGAGTCGGGAGCACTCGTGTGCCACTCGGGGAAAGGATTTCAGACTGGCACTCGTGTGTTTGTGCTCTGTGCTCTCACACTTTCCAGCTCTCTGGCCATGAGACAGCTCCTATGACACGGCAGCAGCAAGTCTGTGGCACGGAGAGAGCTGAACAGGGAGCCTGGTGCTCAGGAAGCCCTCAATAAGCTCGCTTATTGTCATTTATTATTATTATGTTTACCTACTCCTGCCGCGACGGTTTTAAGAGCCTCCGGTTATGAAGGGTCACCATGCTTTGAAAAGGATATGAAGAGGTTGAAGGTTATCCCAAGAAGGGCGATGATTAAAATGGTAAGAATTTGGGGGCACCTGGGTGGCTCCATCGGTTAAGCGTCCGACTTCGTGTCAGGTCATGATCTCACGGTTGGTGGCTTCGAGCCCCGCGTAGGGCTCTGTGCTGACAGCTCGGAGCCTGGAACTTGGTTCAGATTCTGTGTCTCCCTCTCTCTGTGCCCCTCCCTGCTTGCGCTCGGTCTCTCTTTCTCTCTCAAAAATAAATCAACGTTAAAAAAAAATAACAAAAATAAAACGATAAGAATTTGAAGATTTGAAGAAAAAGTTGGCATGGGAAGGGTGAGATTATATGAAAGAGTGTTATTAAGCAGTTTTCAAGCATGAAAACTGAAGAGTTACAAGATGGGGAGGGGGACAAAACCAATATTTTCTTGGTGTAACCCACCATATGCTAAATCCCAGACCGGGGTCTTTCCATTTATTATTGCATTTAATCCCTATTGCAACCCTCTGAAATTGCTGTTGTTGTTGTGATCCCCATTTTACAGATAAGGAAACTGAGGCTGGGAGGCCAAAGGCAAACACTAAGTGATGTGCTGGTGTCTGACTCTGATCCCAATGGTCCTTTCTCTATAACCTAAACCAGGAAAGCCCCAGCTAAACCTATCTCATTATTCTGGAGATTACGAGCTCCACAGATCCCAGTATAATTCCCCAAATGTTACAGTTGCACACTGGTAGTTCTCATGGAGCAACTAATCCAGCCCAGAGGGGCAGATGTGTGACCATGTAGGTGGAATATTGAAATGAGAAAGTCTCTTTGTGTAGCAAGAACGCGCTTCTGGCAATGTGCAGAGGAAGTGGATTCCTTCTCCTAGGGCTGAGAAAGCCCTTAGGGAGGGGAGAAGAAAGTCAGAGGCCTTTTCCAGGGGAGGAGTTTCTCCCCCCTGGAGATGAGGCTCTTCGGGGTTCTCTGGTGGAAAGGCATGGGAAGGGCACCCTTTTCAGCTGGGGCTAAGGAAGCCACAGTATAGAGGTGGGAAGCCATGTGGTTCATTCAGGAAAAGACTTAGGCCACCTGGACAGAAGCATGGAACAGGGTTCCCAGGGGCAGAGGAGCTGGAGAAGGAGAGTGACACCTGAAGGTGACGTGCTTTGCAGGATAAGCTGTGGACTTTAGATTCTGTCCTGTAGGCAGTGGGGCTTCCCAGTAGGTGAACAGCTTGATCGTATCTATGTTTTAGGACATCACCTCTGGCGACTGTGTAAAGGATTCAGCAGGGAAAGAGTGAAGCCATAAAAGTCAGGTTCTTCTAATTTACTTTGCAGTATGCTTGCCTTTGGACCCCATAGGGCCCTTTTGGTAGACAGGAAAGGGGACATTTCAAGGAAGCCGCTGAATCTGGTCTTTTAAAGAGCTCCCGCTCCGTGCCATCTGACCTGGTCTTCTCGGATGCCTGATCAGGAAACCTGCTGTGGTAATGGCGGCACCACCAGCCGTCATTTCCACTGCACTGAAAAGTAAGGAAGGCTTTCCGAGTGTGTCATTTACTTTTGAAACAGTCTCTAGCTAAGATACCAGCATTTTCGAGGCAGAGAGAAGTGGTTGTCTCCAAAAGTTGAGAAGTTTCCAGAAAAAGACAATAGTTCTCAAGACAGGCAGGGTGAGCAGCATGGTCTGGGGCATTGGAGGAGGCTCAGGCTTCATTCATTCATTCATTCATTCACAGCTGCTCATTGAATGCCTGTTTGTGTCAGGCCTCATGCTGTATATTGGACACGCCAAGGTGAAAAAGGTAAGGTTCCTACCCTCAACAAGGTCTCGGTCTAGTGTAGAAGATGGAAAAGTAAACAGAAAACTATGAAAAAAATGAGAAAGACGTAATAAGGGAAATTCTCAAGGATCACTCAGGAGCGACAGCTAGTTCAAACACTCAGGGAGGTAGAATAAATATCAGGGACCTTGTTGTAAAGATCTTATTTATGAGCATGATTCATGTGCCAGGTTCTGGGCTGGACATCAGCTGCATCATGGAGAATCAGTAGCCATATGATGAGGAGGTAAAGGGAATGATACGTGGAGCAGAGAGAAAGAGCATGACCCATCTTGGAACCTATAAATAGTAAGGCTCAGGATTGAATGAAAGAGATAAGGTTTAGGATAGAATAGGGAGAGAGCGAGCTGGAGAGGTGATAAGTGTGTAACTACAATGGGTCTTACATGTGATGCTGAAGGGTTGGAACAGTCATCAAACTACGGTAAGGAGAGTGATGTGGCACCTGGCTACAGTGATATGGTCAGAGGTTCACATGATGTGATCCCGAGGTAAGATTAGAGCATGGTTCAGAAAATTATTTTGAACTTCAGTTAAGTAAAATTAACACAGAAGAAACAATTGCGTCTCTGAACAAAGACAAGGGCAGTGGGGATGGAGTGGAGGGGACTTATGGGGGAGATACTTGGGAAGGAGAAAGAATTGGCAGGGCTTGGTGACCACTTGGAGTGAGAAGGATCAGGAGTAAGCCTCACGATGTTGGCTTGCCACCAGGTATATAAAAGAAAGTAGTAGATGGCTGGATTGGTCCAGAGACTGGAATTTTGTTGAGGAAAGCAAAATGACAAAGGAGAAGTGAAGATACTCAAAAGATGGTTATGAGACAGTATATTAGGTTTTCTAGACTGGACGGAGAAGGAAATGAAGGAGGAGGATTGATAGATGGCTGGAAACGGCAAGGCCATTGGCCAGAGGTCTTAGTAAAGTCAGACACTAGACGCAACAGGAGTGAAGGAGTTCGAGAAATGGAAAAATAGGAAACTGGTGGCATTGAGGATTATTGGAGGTTGGAGATGAAACCATTCCAGGGTGTGGCCATCAGTGCGAGTGGCTTGGGTGGAATGGACTAGACTACTGGGCAGGTCGCCCTTATAGACAGAGCAGCCAGGATGATGGCAGGTCTTGGGATGGAGAGGACAGACCTTGAGCCAGGCACTATGGTCTTCATGAAGCAGGCGAACGACAGCTATAAAAGTGGGTAGAGAAAGGGTGTGGGCTTCTCAGGAGCAATGTTTCTACGAGGATCGAGAAGGTATGGTTTGGAAGCAGATCCAGGAACCTGCTAGGTTGCTTGTCTGGGTGGGACCTGGGCTTCCTCCAGAGGAGTGGGGAGAGAAGGGGCTTTGTCCAGGGGAGGCAAATGTTGGTGAAGCAGAGCCCTCTTGTAAGAGCAGGTTTCAATTCAAACCAGGAAGGGGTCAAGGTGAGAACACAGGGGGTTATGTACTGCGGTGTCGTGTTCCAGAGGCCCCAGAGGAGGAAGGGCAGGAGTCGAGGGAGAGGGTGTCCAAGTCGAGCAGTGCTTGTGACTGGTGCTGCCATTTTCAGTCATCCTGGTCTCTCCCCCTTCACCCCTGCAGCCAACTGGTAACCAAGGCCTGTTGATTCTGATTCATAAATAGCTCTGGGGTCTCTCCCCGGCCTTCCTTTGCCACCGCCAGAGCCCTAAACAAAACTCTCGGGGACCACTGCAATGGCTTCCTTTTGGGCCTCCCTGTCTCCTGCTTAGTTATGCCTCCCCACCCCCTCCCACTGCCCGCCCCCTCCGTCCTCCATGTAGCTGACCGAATGTTCTTTTTTGGTCCACAAATCTGATCCCGTTTTCCCACGACTCAACATTCCTCAATGGCCCCGCGATTGTTAACGAGACACCATCTGTCCCATTTGTTTGGCTTCCAGAGTCCTTTGTCATCGGTCTCCCGCTGATCTGTCCCTGTGTCGTCTTCCACTGCTCCCCACCCCCCAACTCTATGCTCTAGTAATACTCAATTATTTATAGCGCTCAGAACATGTTACTATGTCCTCTCACGTTTCCAGATTCTGCACGCTCCATTTCATCTGCCTACACGTTACTCTCATTTGCCACACCTCGCCCCTGCCAGGGCCCGCACCCGAATCCACTCACGTCCTTCTTCCTCTGTGAGTTCGTCCTTCACTCCTCTGGACAACCTAGGGGGTCCTTTCCTTAAACTCCCCCTATACCTTGCACATCACACCACGAAAGCAGGTGTGCAATTATACTATACTGCATGTATGTGACCATTCATCTTCCTACTTGACAATACGCCCTCTTTAGAGAAAAACATTATCTTTTCAGAAAGACTTTTTTTTTAAGAGCAGTTTTAGGCTCACAGCCAAATGGAGGGGAAGGCACAGACATTTCCCACATATCCCCTTGTCCCCACCCATGCACATCCTCCTCTGTTATCAATATCCTGCCCCAGAGTGGGACATTGTTAAAATCATTAAATGACACGGGCTTACCAATTAGCACCCAAAGTCTACAGATGGCCTTAGGGATCACTCTTGGTGTTGTACAATCTATGGCTTTGGACACGTGTGTAACGACATACATCCTCCGTTATAGTACCATACAAAGTATTTTTACCGCCCAGAAAATCCTCTGTGCTCTGCCTATTCATCCCTCTCTCCCGCTAATCCCTGGCAACCGCTGATCTTTTTACCGTCTCTGTAGTTTTTGCCTTTTCCAGAATGTCAGACTGTAATATAGTCTTTGCAGAGACATTGTCTTTTAAGGCTTACATCCAGTGCCTGTCGCATAACTTGGCACATAGTAGGGGTAAACGACCTACAGAATTAATGGTTGACTTAGTGTGTGTTTAGGGAAAGGACACTCGGTGATCTGAATGAAGCACGGTGTATATAATTAGGCTCTAAACTCCAAATAATTAGGCTCTAAACTCCAAATGCAGCTCTGCTCTTTTTTTTTTTTTCTTCCTTTAAAATTTTTTTACATTTATTTATTTACTTTTGAGAGAGCACAAGTGGGGGAGGGACAGAGAGAGAAGGAGACACAGAATCTGAACCAGGCTCCAGGTTCTGAGCTGACAGCACAGAGCCCAATGCGGGGCTCGAACTCACAAACCATGAGATATGACCTGAGCTAAAGGCAAGCACTCAACCGATTGAGCCACTCAGGCGTGCCATGCTCTGGGCGGTCTTGAAGCCAGTAGACTGTGTCTGATCCAGTTCATCTCCAGACCTCATCCCCAAGGCTAGCACATATATATATTTTTTTTGTATGAAGGGGACTCAACAGATATGGAACGAGGACACAGTCCCTGACCTCAAAAAGTCTATGGTAGTCTAATGTTTCTGCAACATGCTATTCCACTCTCCTGCCTCTTCAGCAGTCACTAGGAAGGGTCTAAGGACTACAATCACTTGTTCATTCATCCATTTCTTCAACAAACACTGCACTCTGCTTTTTAACTGGAAGCTTTTGGAAGGGCAAGGCTGTGGTTAGATGGCTGGTGCTGTACTGCACAGGCTGAGAATCCCATGGGAATAGACTCTTGTCCTCAAGGCATCCCATGCCTAAACCTTGGGGCTCCAGGGAGCCTTCCCTGCCCCTGCCTGGCTGACTATTCCAGCTCCCCAGGCTCTCTCCCCTGCGAGCCTTGTTGTACTCCAGTCAGAACCAGACAGTTTGGCATTAATTGCTCTCTAATTGTTTCAAGTGTGCTATTTTTATCTCCGGAGGACTTTGCACTCTCCTTGCAAACCGCCTGGTCTTTTAGTTTCACATTGCCACTGTGCCCCCAGCGCCGGTAAAAGCTTGCTGATTGATTTGCTATGAGGGGTAATTATTTCCGAGGCTGCCCTGGGATATGGATCTCTCCTGAAATTGTTGCTGCTTCTGCCCCCTGCGATGCCCTCCCACTCTCAGCACCTCCCACTGGCTGTTGCTTCCGTGGGTGTCTCTAGAACCTCCTCCGTTTCTCCTTCTCTCTGTCTACTCCCCCTTCTCTCTGTCTATGCCTCTGGGGTTCTCTTTCCACCAGTGCTCCTTCTGCATAAGGGCTCTCTTGGCCAGAGCTGTTATTCTTATCAGCTGCCTCACCATCTATTTTTATCTCTCCACGCAAAGTATTAAATACTTCTGGGACCTGCTAGGGTGAATGAAGCTTCCACTTTGAATTTCTGCATTTTCAGTTTTACTATCTCAAGACACAGTTAAAAGAAAGGGGTCTTGGGGGAAAGATGGAGCTGAGGTGAGGTCAAGTGGGAAGAGAGGCTTCTTTCTAGAAGGGCAAGCAGTGATTGCTGAGAGGAGGGCTAGGGAGGGGCAATCACCGAGGCTCCCAGCTCCTTGTTATTTAGTCTCAGAAAAAAAGACAGCAAGGCGGTAGGGACAGCATGGAGTTTTGCTTCCGAAGTGCATCTTAAGGTTCAGAGAAGCTCAGAAATTTTTCTGAGAATTGCCAGCATGGCTCTCCAGACTGTTTGAAACTTGCTTACCCTGACAGTAGACTGAATCATAAGATCTGTTACAGCTCTTGGGGCCTTAGAGAGGGTTTTGTCCCACCTCTTTCCAAGTGTGAGCTCTTGGGCAGAATCTGAGCCATTCAGATTTGCGAGGCCACTACTTCCATTGAGGAGAGGAGCAGTGGTGATAACTATCTGGCAGATCAATCCAGCAATATTTATTTGCCGCCTAGAATGCTGGTACCAGAGCATCAGGGTTAAGAGGCTGGGCTTGGCTTCACGTTGACCTGGGTTTAAATCACAGATGCAACATTGTCTGCAGGAGATCAGGCAGGTTACTCAAACTCTCTGAACCTCAGGTTTTTCATAGATAAGTGCGCATAATAATACTTCATGGGATTATTATGAGGATTATTGAGTCAGGGAAAGCACTTAGTGGAATGCCTGGTGCAGAGCAAGTGCTCATTTGAAGAGCTCATAATATTATCATCCCAAGGGCAACTATTACCTTTTTCCTAACCAGACTCCATCCCGGTGCTCACCCAAATCCTTTGGGAACCCTGGGCAAAGTCATCCACATGGTGAGACACTCAAGGGCCACATGAACAAGCCCCAAGTGACAACCATGAGGCACCTGGGGCGCTTTCCGTTGGCTGTGATTGTTAAACCGCTTCTCTTAAGAGACCAAAACCAGGACGTGGCCCCTCTACAAGCCGGACTTAAAACTGAGGACCCGGCTCCAAAGAGCACCAATGAGCTGCCTGAGTTGCCTGCCAATATCGACCCGTCAGGGCGAAGCCCTTCTGACCAATCAGGACGAAGCTCTACCAGGCAGGACCAGACGCTTCAAACCAATCAGGATGAAGCACTTTTTTTTTTTTTTTTTTTTCCTTTTCCTTATTGGCACTTTGGCCTGCGTGGGAGCTTGAGCTGTTGCTTCCTCTGTGTGAGTAGCGCCTCCTTTCTGTTGGTGGGTGCTCGTCTGACTCCTCTCTGTCGGGTGCTGTGTCTCGAGCTGCCTCTCTGATAAAATTGTTCTCGGTGCTTTTGACTTTTGGGTCCTTGTCGGGCTCGAGAACCCGACTCCGGTACCGACAGCGACCAATCTTGGGGACTTCGGCTGTGTGTTCCGTTGGGTAGGAGCATTTAGAAAGAACACAGGGTGACCGGAGCCCCTTGCAGAGCTGTCTTGGGTGGCGGGGACTCACTTGGCCTTTTCTGTGAATACAGTCCGACCCTCTTCAACAGAATATCCCTGCCATGAAATATATCCCCCTCCTTGCCAACCAGTGCGGTGATCCAGGTCATTTATCGCGTCTTTGGTGAGCAGGTAATGTAGGGCAGGTGTAAAAAGCAAATGATCTGAATATGGAAATCCCTGGATTCAAATGTTGCCTCCATTATATATCGGTAGGCTAGTTGTCGAACATTGCTAAGAGAGCTTTGTTTCCTCGCGTCCAAAAGCAGGGTGGTAAGAATGCATGATTAACAGACCATGCATAAGAAACACTCAACACGGTTCCTAGCCCATAGGGCTTGTTCGGTAGATGGTGGTGCACGTTGTAGTTAAAGCGTGGTGGTGATTGATGATGTTGCTTCCTTCCTGGGACACCTGCTGCGTTTTACTCCTTTGCAAATGCCTGCCGCCCTCCTTCACACCTAGCACTTGAAGCTCAGTTCAGGCCGGCCTAGACTTGAACCTAAATTTGTCTGCAAACAACCTCAGAGCACTTTCAGGTTACTGTGCTTCATCAGTGAAGCTGGGCCCAGAAGCGGTCAAGAACCTGGCAAAGCTCCTTCTGGCTGACTTGGCACCGCAGGGGGGGGGGGGGGACCGTGTCAAACACTTCTTCCCCGAAAGGCTGCAAAGGCTGCCTTTCACAATGCAGAGCAGACACCACACTCCCAGACGAGTTCCTAATTAACGACACATAATCAGTGCCTTTCAAATGTGCATATGTTATTCTCTGCCCAGCTAATTAAGTGCACTAAACATTTCGTGGTTAAAGATGGAGCCTGGGTTATCAGAAAAGCCCATTAGAACCAGCCCAGATTCAGAGCTCAGAAGATGGAAAAGTTCAAGGAGCGCCTGGGTGGCTCAGTCGGTTAAGAGTCAACTCGGTTTCGGGTCAGGTCATGATCTCACGGTTTCGTGGGTTTGTGCCCCACATCCGGCTCTGCGCTGGCAGCTGGGAGCCTGCTTGGGATTTTCTGCTTCTCTCTCTGCCCTTCCCCCAGTCATGTTGTCTCTCTCTCAAAGTAAATAAACTTAAAAAGATGGAAAGATTCTGATCCAGGTTCCACTGAGCTGATAGTCTTTTTTTTAATTTATTCATTTATTTTGAGAGAGAGAGAGAGAGAGAGAGAAACGGGAGGGAGGGACAGAGAGAGAATCCCAAGCAGGCTCTACTCTGCACAGAGAATAACATGGGGCTCAGTCTCATGAACCTCGAGATCATGACCTGAGCCCAAATCAAGAGTCAGGTGTTTGACCAACTGAGTCACCCAGGCGCCCCTGAACTGAAGGAGCCTTTAACACAGCCCCTCACCCTCTCTAAGCCTCTCTGCAAGTAGGCCACAGAGGCTTTCTACCTCTTAAGGCTGTTACAACTGAGGCAGTCACGATCATCCCTGGGGAAGTAGGGACCTACACTAAGGCACACAGTAATTACTCCTCGGCTTTGCTAGAACCTTGTTTTCTAGGCAGGAAGGGTGGTCAGCTTCACATAAAAGCGATGTGTGTTTGTGCCTTCTGGGGTGTGGGCTTTAGACATCATATTGTGCGATCCTCACGACCATTCCTACCCACCAGAAAAGGAAAGTGCCTTCAAGGAGCTCCCAGGGGGCTCATCCAGATCGTGAACGGCTGAGCCACAATGTGAATCCAGGTTGACCCAATCTTAAAAACCCAGAACTCATTCTTCTTGCTCCCTCATGCAAAATATCATCCTCCTTGGCTAGGTCCTCTCAGGTAGCTTCTCCCTCTTTTCCGGTTCCCTCTCTTCCCGCCCCTGTATCTCACCACCCCGCCCCGTTAAAATACACTCTCTTCCGTCACATCCGCCGAGGACCCCGCAGCGTCTCTTCTTCGGTGAGGTCTATCTAGTTAACCTGATGGAATATTCTTTGCGGGTTTGTGAGCCTAATGCTACCATTCTCCTCCCTCCTCCCAGCCCCAGTAATTTAATTACTTGAATAGGAGCCTTCTGGAAAGAATGTGATACTCTGCAATCACACCAGAGATTACCTGCTTGCTCCACCCCTACCGGGAGTTGCCCTGAGCAACCACGCTTATGGAAGTTGCGTGATCATGGGAGCGAAGCCAGAAGGTTCACTGGGTGCACAATTTATGGAGATTAATATAGAACAGGGTTACAAGGTGAGGGGAACAGCCAGCAGAGATCGGGAGCTGATGCGGACAAAGGCAAGATGACAGAAGTTATAATGTGTTAGAGCCAGAGGGCTGGCTTTACTCGGACAGACCAGAGGGACCGGGGAACAACAGATGTCCCTTCTCTCGGAAAGCCTGCGTTCTCTCCTTTCCCTTGCTCTCCAAAGCCTTTCTGGTCACAGAGGCAGCGCTCGCAGTAATGAGTTGCAGGTGGTTGCGAAGCCGTTGTTTTTGATTTACCACCAGGTTCCAGGCATGGAAGGGGCAGCTGAGAGGGCCTCATCCAAATCAGTTGCACGAGGATGTTTATTCCACATTATTACACTCCGGAGTCGTCTTCCACGACTGCAGGGTAGATAGGGACTGGGAGGCACTGTGTTTGAGCACAGGGAGGGTGACCACCATCTAGGCTGCCCCTCGTTTGCATTCTCTCTCCGTGCCTCTCCCCCCCCCCCCACCTCATGATGGAAATCAGGAGCAGGTGGACGGTGGTTCATTGTTGCTAGACCTGAGAGAGAGAGAGAGAGAGAGAGAGAGAGAGAGAGGGAGACTAACAAGCAGGGGAGGGGCAGACACACACACACACACACACACACACACACACACACACACACACAGAATCTGAAGCAGGCTCCAGGCTCTGAGCCGTCAGCACAGAGCCCAAGGCCAGGCTCGAACCCACAGACCTTGAGATCATGACCTG
Source organism: Panthera tigris (assembly GCF_018350195.1). Taxonomy (NCBI): domain Eukaryota; kingdom Metazoa; phylum Chordata; class Mammalia; order Carnivora; family Felidae; genus Panthera; species Panthera tigris. The sequence continues at coordinate 20,280,974 of NC_056669.1, read as the reverse complement.
AGCCAAAGTTGGACACTTCACTGACTGAGCCATCTGGGTGCCCCACCTTTCTCATTTTCTTAGTCACCAACCTCTTGCTTTGTCGCTAGACCTCTTCCCTTCTAATCTCTCTCCCTCTCCCTCTCTCCCTCTCCCCCTCTCTCTCCCCCTCTCTCTCCCTCCCTCCCTCCCTCCCTTCCTTCCCCATCCCCCCACCCCGTTCCTGCACCTTTTTAGGCAGAACAATGTAGCTACCTCTTACCCCCTCTCAGCCATGTGCCAAGTCCTAAGGGATGTCTTTTCACAGCCCAAAATGACCCAGCAAGGTGTTTTGCTAAATCTGTTCTAATTTTTAATTTCGATTAATTACAATGAAATAAAATTCGAATTTCAGTTCTTCCGTGGCTCTAGCCACGTTTCAAGGGACTTCACAGCCACACGTGGCTAGTGGCTACTGTGTCGGGCAGTGGAGACAGCAAAAAGTTCCACTGGTCAGCACCACAGCTGAACGAAGACCGATCCCCCCGCCCCCATGAGATTGTGTCACTGGCCATCGGACTAACCCCTTTCCCTGCCTCGCTCGTTAAAGTTTACTGAGTCCTTTCGCTGTGTGGGGTACTTTTCACGCGTTTTGTGTCATCGTCCCAACAGTTCTTTAAAGTAGATAGCGTTTTCCGGGTCGCACACAGGAGGAGCCTGGATTTCTGACAGCCAGTGCAGCTGGTCCGTGTTCTTTCCGCTGCGCCAAAGCTCACGGGTAGTGATGGAAAGATAACACCGAGCAGGTAACTGGGGGGGCCAGACGGGGAGAGAAGAACAGGGGACGGCGTCGTCAACCACGTAGTATAGTCTTAATTAAGTTTTAGGTAGAATTTTGTCACCCTTAAGGGTTCAGTCCCCAAATGGGGTTACTGACCAGGAAGCTCAAAGGCTCTTTTTTCCAGGGGATGGAATCTGTACTTTGCTTTGATGGCTGCTATTGCTTGCGGCAGAAACCTGTGTGGAGGGACAGACCGGAGCCCTCCTTGGAGAGAAACCAGCAGCGATGGAAAACTGAGGTGGTGATAGAGCTAGCGATCCCTCCCCCACACCAGCTGCTCCCAATGCTTCCTTCTGTTCTTTGCTCCACAGAGCAGCCTTCCAGGTCAGAGCCACCCCCTCCTGCTTGGGAAAACCTGCGTTTCTGTAGGTTGAGCCCGGAGCTGACCCAGTTCCATCAGTTCCCCCCGGGGGGAGGCCTGGGTTCGATGATGGCGCCATCTGCTGGCCCTTTCTCATGCTGCAGCCGCTGTTGTGTTCTTTCTCGGAATCCGGTGGTTCTCCAGCTTTGGTCCCTGGAATCACCTGTATCACCTGGCACTTGTTAGAGATGCAAATTCTGAGATTCTGCTCACTGAATCAAAAATTAGATTGCGTCCCAGCTGCTCGGGTTTTAACGAGCCCCTCGAGTGATCCTGCGGCACTTGGGAATCACTGATTTAGGAGATCCAACACTGTTTGTTCGTTCCTCAAGTCAGCAATTATTATTCCCCCTTCTAGGCAAACATGACCAATGCCCGACCCCCTCCCCCAACACACACACGTGCTGTCGCCTCACATCTCTGTGCAGTAGGGAAGGGAAGCACTATGATCACCCCACTTTCCAGACAGGGAGGAAGTGATAACAGCCGACTGACCCAGGACCACACACCTTGTAAATAGCAACGTTGGGTCCCATGCTCAGGTCTTTGCGTGTCAAAACCTGGGCTGTTCACCAAACCTCACATTACCAACTTTTCCATGAGTTGGGGGGCGGGCGGGGGTGGAGGAGGTGGGAGGGGAGAAACCTTCCCAAATCGTATACAACTGAAACTTGCCGCGCTGCCTGAACTTGCCAGCAACTTTCACATGGGGTTACGTATTCCTTTCCGAAGGCCAGCAGAGAGGCTAATTATCGCCCTGCTGTCACCTGCCACCTAGCCGGTCCCTCCCCATCTCTTCCATTGACGGCATAGGACATTACTGGGTGGATTGTGGCAGGGAAAGCAGGGGAAGACTTAAATGCACTGCCTGGGTGCAGAGCTTCAGGGCCCACGGAAAGGCAGGAGTTTAACTAGACTGCTTAACTGGGGATGGAGAGGGAGAAACAATGGGACCCAACAGAAGCAGAAACATTGTGGAAGGAAGAAGAGGTAAGACCAGAAGGCAAACTCGGGCTCCTCTTTTACTGGTGAGCAGCCTCTGAAGCAGCCCTTCAAGCCCACGACAGGCTGTCTGTCCACAGCAAACGTTCGTGGAGCACCTGTGACAAGCAGAGCATCACACGATCAGTCCCCTGCCTACAAGGGACACGCTTGTTGTGCAGCGGAGGAGACGCGGGGCTTAAATGTGTACAGACACTCCGGGTTTAAATGCTCTTGGCCATAAAAATATTTTAACAAATAGCAGTGTTTTTGGAATAACAACGGTAACATTTATTGAGCACTTAACCAAATGCTAGGCAGGGTTCCAGACCTAAGGCGACCAGGGTGGCCGAGGGAGAGTTACCACCACTTTAAAAAGTTCCACTTCTGGTCTTTAGCTTTGCAGGCCTGGGAACTGGATTTTGTTTAGTCTCCTCTCTGTTTATCTGGCTCATCGCTATCAGATTCACAGGGAAATATATTCACCAGAACAGCAGTACGTCCATTTACAGCCCAGTCTACGACATTCGTGAGTCCGTTCATCTTCTTTCCTTATGAAAATCGATAGGCACGTCACTTGGTGGGCATGGGATCAAAGCAGGGGGCGTTAGGTGAAGGGATTGGGGAGTGTCAGAGAGAGAGAGCCTGGATGCTGTCTCATCTTTGGCCCTGGAAACACCTGGATGGCTCAGAAGACACCTAGATGCTCACATGAAGGCTCAGGGGACCCTCTGCCTGGATCAGGGCTGGAGACACACGAGCCCCGGTCTGGCTGCCCATCCTTTCTGCCTCCCTGCGGGATTGCAGCCAGGCTACAATGCGGGTCATCTGATTTCAGCTTTAGTCTCAAGGTTCTCTGGTCCCTGTGGTTGGTGTTGTCTTGCCACACTCCCAGGATTATACCCACGACTGTCTGTCAAGGTAGTTTCACCAGCACATAAACTCAGCCTCATGTATTCTGTACTGATACTTAAGTTGCTCTATCAGGAAGATGGCCTTTTCCTGACCACAACCCCCAGTGCCCAGGCTGCCCTCGGAGCTGGCTGGCCATAAGACGGGCCAAGCATCTGCTCTCAGCCACCATTTCTCAGCCTCCCCGTCTTTACCTTCAACACACACAGAGTCAGGGAGATCTGGAACAAAAACGCAGAGGGAGAGACTTTGAACCAGTCGGTGGCTTCTCTGTCTCTCCCAAGAGCTGTTTCTTCCTTATTCATCTTTATATCCCCAGAAGCTAGAAGAGTTTCCAGTGCTGGTTACAGATTAATAAATCAATAAATGCCTCGTAGACGAATGGAAAGAGTTCTGGTCTGTGGATCAATACATTTAGAGTCTAAAATTGTTTCGGTACCATCACTAACTTTGGGGTCTGTGACTAATCACTTGATGGCTTTGTTCTCTGTTTCCCCAGACATCAGATAGGAGAATCATCCCTCCTCCCTTCCTGCTTCAAAAGGACATTAGGCAGGTGTATTTGATCACTGCCAGAGATTGAACTTCTGCCAAGTTATAGAAGTTATGTATCACTTTTCCATCTTTTTTCCATCTTAAGATAGGCAATAAAGAATGAAGGCTTCTGGGCACTAAATAATACGTTTTCTAGTTCCATCACGTTGGTCTAACAGGGTCTCAAAACGCAGGAGGACACATCTTGTCCCACCAAGCTCTCGGGAATAATAAGATGATGTCTGTAAAGTATATGATGGCTCCTGAAGTTGCTGCTGATCAATTTGCACCACTGTTTGGGTTCGCAGTTGATTCCACGTGCATGGTTTCAATGCTCAGAGAAGCGTTTTAAAAATGTAGGAATTACGGGGCGCCTGGGTGGTTCAGTCTGTTGAGCATCCAACTTCACCTCAGGTCACGATCTCACGGTTCGTGAGTTCAAGCCCTGCGTCGGGCTCTGTGCCGCCAGCTCAGAGCCTGGAGCCTGCTTCGGATTCTGTGTCTCCTTCTCTTTCTGCTCCTCGCTTCCCCCCTTTGTGTGCTCACTTTCTCTCTCTCTCTCTCTCTCAAAAATAAATAAACATTAAATTGTTTTCAGTGTAGGAATTAGGCCTGAAAAAGGGATACGAAATGAAATGGTTTCTAGAATTTAGTGATTTGTGGCTCTTGGTCAAGGAAACCCTGGTGCTCACTGAGATTGTGGGTTCTTCACTGAAGACCAAGTCAGACCTCATGATGCCAGGCCCCTGGATAAAGAGTCCCTGGACCAGGGCCCCAGCTCCTTCCTGCCCCTTGGCTAAGCTCCCTCCTCCCAGCATGATGTCCCCTGGAGCACATTGACTGATCTACCCTGTGTGATGCAGATGATCCTGGCTGGGTCAGTTCTCACCCAAGGCTCTGTGAGTGCTCTGCCCTCTAGCCAGCCATGCGCGCACTTTCTTTCACACTGGAAATCTCAGCCTTCAAGAACTCAGAAAGTATAATCAGCTGTTCAGATTTTCAAAGGACAGATGTAATAGGCAAAAATCCATTTCAAAGCCTGGGGCTGGAGTGAATAGTGGTAATAAAGTGAGGACAGTTTATAATCACTAATCCTCTCCTGAAAGCATTTCTTGGTAATCTCTCTCGATAATCTCCCTTTCTGCCTCTCGCCCGGCCTTCATTTTCCCTGCCACCTCCACCCTCCTTGTCTGAAACACATAAAGAAATGGTTTTTTTTATCTAATGAATTTTTGAATAAAATTGCGTAATCTGTTTCTTAATTTTAAAAGCAAGAGAGGTGAGCATTTTGCATTGCCTAAAGGAAAACCAAGTTGTTTTTCATTTTTATCTGGGGGGAAGGGAGTAGAGGGAAGGATTGACTGTGTGGGTAGGAAAATGATCCCCTATCTTTGACACAAATTTTAACTTTTCTCTTTGGCTTTCAGACTTTTTCCTAATTCAGTGCCACCCTATGTAAGCAACTGTATTTCCAATCTTCTCCCAGCATGGATGCTGGTGTCTAGCCAGAAGAGTCTCCGTGGGGACCTTGACTTTCTGTACCGGTGGCCTCCTGAAGGACGGGCGTGGGTTCTGATACCACAGGCTGGGCCACTTACCAAATCATTCAGATTCTCCGAACTTCAGTTCCCTTATCTGCAGCTCAGTGCCTGGCCGACCTAATTCACAGTCAGTGAGAGGAAAAATTATAAAATAAAGCTGTGGGTACGTTGGAAGTATTCGGGGAAATGTAAAGTTCTGTGTGAATGGACAATGCTTTATTTCCTGACCTCTGGAATGCGTTTTTCCAATTTCCTGGTCAACTAGCTCCCATTCATTCATCAGTGATCACTATCAATCCCTACTTTTTTTTTCTTTTCTTTTTATTAAGGAAAAAAATTAAACCTATACAAAAGCAGAGAGACTAGCATAATGAACTCCCAGCTACTCATCTCACCCAGCTTCCATGATTGCATTAATGGAGAGTCTTATTTCATTTATATTCTTGCCTACCCCTGATTATTTTGAAAAAAAAAAATCTCGGATAAAAGATACATGTATATATATACTATATATATAAATATATATGCTATAAGTACTATATATACTATATATACCATAGCATATATATATACTATATATATACATATATACATACTCTGTATATATATATAGTATACTATATATATAGTATATATATAGATATATATGATATATAGTATACATACTATATATAGTATATATATATATAGTATATATATATACTATATATAGTATATATATATACACTATGGTATATATATAGTGTGTGTATATATATATACATATATATACATATATATGTATATACATATATGTAGTGTGTGTATATGTATATATACACACACATATATACATATACACACACACTATATATACATATATATATAGTGTGTATATACATATATATATATATATATAGTGTGTGTGTGTGTGTATATATACATATATATATATACACACACACACACACTATATATATATGTATATAAACGTGGTTGGTTTTGGTTGCTATGTCTCGCTAGTCTCTTTTGTCTATGAATTACCTCTGTCCTTACTGTTTTCTTTGCAATTTATTTGTTGAAGAAGCTGAGTGTGAGCTCTGTGGAATCCATGACGTTTTGGATTTGGTCGACTGCAACTCTGTGCTGTTCTTTAATATTTTCCTCCTTTCCCTGTGTTTTTTCTATAAACTGGTCATTGGATCCTGAGGCAAGACCGGATCGCTTTGGTTATTTTTCAGGAAGAATGTTTGTGGCCCCGTTGAGTACTTCCTATCATTGCCTATCACTGCCTGTTATTTGCCGTGTTCGTATCTCGGGGACGTTCACTAGCATCGCCAATGGAGTCAGGAGGTGCCAACCGAATCTGTCACTTTACGAAGCACCCCATCCGCTTCTCACCTGATGGTTTCGGCGGCTACTTGTGATGGTTTTGTAATGCGTCAGCATGCCGAGGCAAGACTAGTCTTCCTGTGTGTTTCCGGTTGGGATGGGATGCAAAGGAAATTGCTGGGAGGGGCGGTGGGCTAACAGAAGTGGCAGCCACCATCATCTCACACCCATTTGGCTTGGCCGTGAGCTCCCCTCATTGCTGGGAAATAGCCAGGCCTGCAGCACCCCACCCACCCCAGCGGGTCCCCTTTCAGCCCCCCCACCGCCCGGGCTGTTGTGTGTGTTAGCACCACGACGAGGCCCCAGCTTCCGCAGGACACCCAGACCATCAGCATCAGAGACCAGAATCCCCAAGGGTCGGGCCATCTTCCTGGACTCGGCTGCAATTTACAGCCGTCTTCCCTTTCCAACTGCCTGCCCCGTGGACTTGAAGCCTGAGCCCCAAATCGGGTCCATTTTTCATTAGCGGTTGCAAGATGGTGATCTTCGAGTTGTAGCAATCCCTTTGCTGAAACGTTTAGTTGAAATTACTGAGTTGCAGTCTCAGTGGTCGATGCAGAATACTTGTTTCTTTCCCCTCGGTTTTCTTCTTCACCAGCTTTCAAAATAATGAATTGATTCCTAAGCACCTTCCAAAGGTAATCACTTAATTTCATTTGCTTGCTTTCTTAAGGATCATTTTCAGCTCGCAGACTTTAATATATTTGCCGTGGCACTGTAGTTGTTATTACTATGATGTTTACATTATCTTGCCTTTGGCTAATGGGAGATCATTCACGTGGGCTCCTAGATCTTCTTGACACAGTCCCTGTGGTCTCTGACAACCTCCCTGCCTTCCCGTGAGACAGAATGTTCCAGGCTGCCCTTTGATGTTTCCTGTCCCAGCCTTGAAAACAGCATTTATCCAAGAAGGCATGGCTGCTTTCAGTTGGAAATCCTATTTAGAGACACAATCTGGGTGTAGGGATGCTCATTATTTGGGGGTTAGTCATGGTTTCCAGACCTTTGCAGTGAACAGAGCAAAGAAATACGGCTTTTTAAAGAAAATACGTCATAAGTTCTCATTTTTCAAGTCAAATTTAAGATTATGGGATTTTCCATTTGGTTCATTCATTTTATATTTACATCTCTCCTTTTTAAAAAATCTTTTTTTAAGTTTATTTATTTTGAGAGAGAGAGAGTGCGAGCAGGGTAGGGGCAGAGAGAGAGGAGAAAGAGAGAATCCCAAGCAGGCTCTGCGCTGCCCGTGCAGAGCCCAATGTGGGACTCAAACCCACGAACTGTGAGATCATGAGCTGAAATCAGAGTCAGATGCTTAACTGACTGAGCTGCCCAAGCACCCCTCTCTCATCTTCTGCTAAAAGGCTTGGACCCTAGGGGCGCCTGGGTGGCTCAGTCGGTTAAGCGTCCGACTTCGGCTCAGGTCGTGATCTCGCGCTCCGTGAGTTCGAGCCCCGCGTCGGGCTCTGTGCTGACGGCTCAGAGCCCGGAGCCTGCTTCTGATTCTGTGTCTCCCTCTCTCTCTGACCCTCCCCCCGTTCATGCTCTGTCTCTCTCTGTCTCAAAAATAAATAAACGTTAAAAAAAAAATTTTTTTTTAAATAAAAAAATAAAAATAAAAGGCTTGGACCCTAAATATTTATTTATTTATAAATAATTATTTATTTGGTATATCCTAGTATACATACACACTTAATCGTTCCTGAGTAATACTCACATAGCATATATGCTAATACAGTATATATAGAGAGAATTTAATGTATATTCTCTAAAAAAAATTATATTTTTTATTTTTTTAACGTTTATTTATTTTGAGAGAGAGAGCAAGCACATGCACACAAGCAGGGGAGGCACAGAGAGAGAGAAAGAGAGAGAGAATCCCAAACTAGCTCCTCTGTCAATGCAGAGCCTGACAGGGGGCTCGATCCCATGAACCATGAGATCGAGTGAGCTCCATGCCCAACATTGGGCTTGAACTCATGACCCCAAGACCAAGAGTCACATGCTCCACTGACTGAGCCAGCCAGGTGCCCCTGTCTGTCTCTGTGTTTAAACCGTCAACCTGATCAACACTTAAGTTCATTTCCTTAATTTTGCTCTCAATATTTAGGGATTGTATGTATGTTTTTCAGCTTTCTTTTGTGATTATATAAGATATTAGTATATAGTTCCAAATTCACATGTATAAAATTCGATGCCATGTTGATTTAAAATGTGTCCACAAATGCTTTAACACTCCCCTTGAGTGCGGATTGGACTCAATATCTTGCATCGAACAAACAAAATGAGAAACAAATGTCAATGTGTGATTTCTAAGACTAGGCCATAAAAGGTATTACAATTTCCTCTGCTGTTTTTATTTTTTATAAATGTTTTTAAACGTTTATTCATTTTTGAGACACACACACACACACACACACACACACACACACACACTCACACGCAGCAGGGGAGAGGCAGAGAGGGAGGGAGACACAGAATCCGAAGCAGGCTCTAGGCTTTGAGCCCTCGGCATGGAGCCCGATGCGAGGCTTGAACCCACACACCATGAGATCATGACCTGAACCAAAGCCGGAGGCTTAACCGACTGAGCGACCCAGGCACCCCTTCTCTGCTCTTTTTAGATAACTTGTGGTAGAGGACACCAGCTCCCACATCATAGGGAGGCCCAAGCAACCCTATGGAGAGATGAGGTCCATGAGGCCTCTTGCCAACAACCGTGTGAGGGAACCATAGTGTAGGTGGATCCTCTAACCCAGGCAAACCTTCTGATGACTGAAACTCAAGCCAACATCTTGCCTGCCATCTCCTGAAATACCTTGAACCACAACCCAACTAAGCTGCTCCTGGATTCCTGATGCTCAGAATTTATGTGACATAATAAAAATGTATTGCTGTTTTAAACCACTAAGCTTCTGGAACAATCTGTGATGCAGTAATTGACAACTAATACAGGAGCATTCAGAGAAGTCTAGTTTCTGTTCCTGTCTCTTCATACCCTGGAAGTTAACCAATTTGTTGTTTTTTTTTTTTTTTTTCCTGGCTAATGTTTGTCCTTCCACTGCTTTTGTTTTATAAATATAAGCAAATATGTATATATTTGTATTATGCATGTTTCTTAGATTAAAATTACTATATTATACAATCTTCTGAACTTTGCAGTTTTCTTTTTTTAATGTTTATTTATCGATTTTTGAGAGAGAGCACATGAGTCGGGGGAGAGAAAGAGAACACCAAGCAGGGTCTTGAACTCATGAACCTTGAGACCATGACCTGAGCCAAAACCAAGAGTCAGATGCCCAGCTGACTGAGCCACCCAGCCACCCCTGAACCTTGCGGTTTTTAATTAACAGTGTTTAATGGAAATTATTCCAAAGCTGAGTAGAGAGATAGTTTTCATTCTTTTTAAAAATTTATTTATTTAAATTCAAGTTAGTTAACATACAGTGTAGTCTTGGCTTCAGGAGTAGAACCCAGTGATTCATCACTTACATATAACACCCAGTGCTCATCCCCACAAGTGCCCTCCTTAATGCCCATCACTCATTTAGCCCATCCCCTCACCCACCTCCCCTCCAGCAACTACAGTTTGTTCTCTATACTTAAGACTCTCTTACGGTTTGCCTCCCTCTCTGTTTTTATCTTCTTTTTCCTTCCCTTCCCCTGTGTTCATTTGTTTCGTTTCTTAAATTCCACAGATGAGTGAAATCAGAGGATATTTGTCTTTCTCTGCCTGACTTACTTAGCATAATACACTCTAGTTCCATCCATGGTGTTGCAAATGGCAAGATTCCATTCTTTTTCATCACCGAGTAATACTCCGTCGTATATATACACCACATCTTCTTTATCCATTCGTCACTTGATGGACATTTGGGCCCTCTCCATAACTTGGCTATTGTTGACAGTGCTGCTGTAAACATTGGGGTTCATGGACCTCTTTTTAACAGTTGCTTAGCCTTCTAATCTGTAGACGAACCATAGATGACTCAGTTTGCCGGAGTTGTGTTGCTTTCGTCTTTAGCACTGCAAACAGTGCATATGAAATAGGGTGCCTGTGTGTTTTCACAGTTTTGCTGGTGTATCTTTGGAATCCGTTCTTAAGCGCACTCTTTTTGAAATGGTTCTCCTATGACTTCAGCTCTCGCGGCTCTCCCTTGCTCCCCCCCACCCCCCGAGTTTATTCTGTATGATACGGCACCTGTTTGCCTTTATTTTGTATGATTCTGAGCTTCCCAGGTGAATCTTAGTTCTGTACCTATGAGACTGTGCCGTGGTACTGCCCACGTAAGGCAGTCACAGTGCCAACCTAGTGCTGTCAAGAGACGGGGTTTACAGATGTGACCTGGAGAGGGGTGCGAGGACAGTGATGGGGGTCAGAGCACGCCACAGGGGAAATCTTTTTTATAGTAGGTGTTCCGAACAGGAAGCAACTCTTCCTGAAAGAGAGAAAAAATAGCATTCCATCCCACTCGTATCCCGATGACAAGCGAGGTAACGGACATTACTTGGAAGAGTAATGTGGGAGATTAGTAAGATCTAAGATACGAAATACAGAGGACTCAGGTTAGAGGGAGAATCGTTTCTGTGTGAACCGGCAAAGCAGGCAGCCCGGGCCTCACCAAGCACAGCGCCTGGATGTAAAGCCTCTGCAGAGACAGATTCTATTTAAATTGAACATCTAGAACTGGGGGAACAACGATTAAGAACCTGGGGGTGGCTCAGTCGGTGCAGCCTCTGACTCTTGATCTCTGCTCAGGTCTTGATCTCAGGTCGTGGGTTAGAGTGAGCCTGGAGCCCACTTAAAAAAAAAAAAAAAAGTAAAAGATTAAGAACCTACAACTGGACAGTGATTCTCTAAGGGACGGTCATCCTGAATGGTGTCACCTTCAGAACAGAGGTGCCTGCGGTGGTGGATACGTGCGAGACCGGCCTGTGAGCCCGATTAGCTTGATCAGCCCTGGTGACCAAACCCAGGTTCAGTGACAAGCACGTGGTACACAGCAGATTTTCAACAAACCCCTGATACACCGATCAGGTCCTTAGCTTCACATCTTCATCGCAACGTTCTTCTTATCCTTGCCTTTCTCCCGTCTTCATGTGAGTTCAATGTCAGTGCGCAGGAACTTTTATTTCTGCCACAGATGGGCTCCTCCAAATGTTGCATATGAGTCTGCTTTTTATTATCTCAAAATATTTTTATACACACAGTGTGCAAGTCACTGATGATGCAAACGCACGTCGGTGATAGACATAGTTTCTGTATTTTAGAAATTGATTATGTAGTCGGGGAAACTGAGTGCAAACACGAAGATAAGGACAATCATCACTACATGATTTCAGTAGCACGGGGGTTCGCGTAGGGTGTTGCCTGCTGGTAACACCACTCACGGGCGGGAGAGCCAGCTGAATGTTGAAGGGTTTGATGACAGATAAATGGAAACGAGAGAGGAGGGTTTTTGGCAGGAAGGATTGTGTGAGCTAAATCAAGAAACTGGTAAGGTGCCATACTGATAATATGAGCTGTGGTGAGGAGGCCGCGGGGTAGAGTATCCCATCCCATCGGAACTGAGACTTTTTCAGCAGGAGGGGAAGAGGGCGAAACACAGGAAGACGAACAGGCAGCGATGTGTGGGACGGAGTGGAAAGAGAGGGGGCTGGAGGCAGGCGGGCTGATTCAATGTCTGTGAATAGAATCGTGTTTTTCACACTGAGATTGGGAGCCCAACGACAACTGATCATCTCGAAGAAGCTTCATCTTCACTTCTGATTAAACTTTAATGCAACTTCAGTCTCCAGCGTCCGTCCCGCATCCGACCTCAGTGTCTACATGTCAATACTGACACGGAGCTGGGCTTTGTATTCTTGTTTATCCGTTAGAAAGGGGAGGATATGTTTAAAAGGTAACTAATGGCTGGTTCATTGGTGTCTGGCAAATTTCAGTCTCGCATACTGGGTGGGACTGGTCAGAGTGGGGGCACGCCCCCAAGCCCTGCCTGTGTGCCGAGGATGGCTTATCCTTCTTCCTCGGTTTAATTTTTGTGTGTTTCAGGAACGTGGGAGTCACAGACAGTAAAATATGTTGGATGCCTTTTTGACTTTTTTTTTTTAATTTTTTTTAACGTTTATTTATTTTTGAGACAGAGCATGAGTGGGGGAGGGTCAGAGAGAAGGAGACACAGAATCTGAAACAGGCTCCAGGCTCCGAGCTGTCAGCACAGAACCTGATGCGGGGCTCGAACTCACGGACTGCGAGATCATGACCTGAGCCAAAGTCACCCGTTTAACCGACCGAGCCACCCAGGTGCCCCTCCTTTTTGACTTTTTCAAAAAATATTTCATTTTTAGTTAATCTCTGCACCTAACGTGGGGATCAAACTCACAACCCCGAGATCAAGAGTCAAGTGCTCTACCAACTGAGCCAGCCAGATGCGCCTTTGAAGCCCTTTTTAAGAGCGAGATTTTCACATGCGTTGCCCTTCGTTATCCTAGCCGTCCCATCCATGGTATTAATCCCAATTTACAGATCGGAAAAATGAGACCTACAGACACAAAATGACTTGCTTAGAATTACAAGCTAATAAATGGCAAAGCCAATGTGCAAACCCGGTTTGGACTGATTCTAAGGATGAAGTTCTTTCCTCCACCCCACACGGTTGCATTTGAAGGGAAATTATGGTAGATTTGAAGGTAAGAAAGGGGGCGGTGGTGCAATATTTGAAGTGAGAGGGAGTAATAAATACTTGCTACCTACTGTTAAGGGGAGAATTATAAAATAGTGCAGCCATATCAGCTCTTCCTTGCCCTAAAGCTACAAAAATTGCTGCTGGGAGATGAGACTTTTCCTGCTTAGGGTTATTTGTTGTAAAGAAAAATTTAAAACTACGTCACTAAATTATAATTTAATGCCATTAAGATTTTCTGCCTGGGCAGAGGACCTTAACAGACGTCTCTCCAAAGAAGACATCCAGATGGCCAACGGATACATGAAAAGATGCTCAACAGCACTCATCATCAGGGAAATGCAAATCCAAACCGCAATGAGATATCACCTTTCATGTGTCAGAACGACCAAAGTCAAAAAGACAAATAACGAGTGTTGGAGAGGACGTGGAGAAAAAGGAACCCTCGTGCACTGTTGGTGGGAATGCAAACTAGTGTGGTCATTGTGGAAAACAGTATGGAGGTTTTTCGAAAAACCATAAATAAAACTATACAATCTAGTAATTCCTCTACTGAGTATCTACCCAAAGAAAACGAAAACACTAATGCACATCTATGTTTATTGCAACATCATCTACGATCGCCAAGATATGGAAGCTGCCTAACTGTCCATCCATAGATGAATGGATAAAAAAGGTGCGGTATATATACACAATGAAATATTTTCAGCCATAAAAAAAAGAATGAGATCTTGCCATTTGCAACAGAAGGGAAATGCTAAGTGAAATAAGTCAGAGAAAGATACCATAGGATTTCACTCGTGTGGAATTTAAGAAACAAAGTAAATGAACAAACAAGAAGACAAATTAAAAAACAGACTCAAATACAGAGAACAAACTGGTGGTTGCCAGAGAGGTGGGGCGGGGGGGGGGGGGGTGCTGGGTGAAATAGATAAAAAGGATTAAATAGCACACTTATCTTGAGGAGCGCTGAGGAATGTAAAGAATTGTTGGATCGTTATACTACACACCTGAAAGGAATATAAGTCTGTATGTTAATTTGACTCCAAAAAATGTTTTTTAATCTTCATTTATTTTTGAGAGAGAGCGTGAGCAGGGGAAGAACAGAGAGAAAAGGAGACACAGAATCCGAAGCAGGCTCCAGGCTCTGAGCTGTCAGCACAGAGCCCGAGGCGGGGCTCGAACCCACGGACTGTGAGATCATGACCCGAGCCAAAGTGGGACGCTCAACCGACTGAGCCACCCAGGCGCCCCCCAAATTTTTTTTTTTTTAAAGAAAGGATTTTCTACCTGGAATGCCCTCCTTCCCTTGACTCATTCTTTGAAATGAGTTCAGCGCAACATCACCCCTCCTCTGAATGCTGTCCCAGTGCTTTTCACATCCAGTGACTTCCTTGTTCTGTGTGCCGCACTTGAGAAGGGACTCAGGTGTTATCAATTCTAAAAAGACTGCCAGCCTATCACAAATCCACATGAAGTCCAGAGCCTTGATACAGTTTTCCTGAATTTTCTCATCAGTTTATATCTAGACAAACTGAGTAATTGGGCAGGGGATGAGTATCTATGACTCTTTTTTCCCTCTTGCCTCTTTCTCTCTTCCACCCCCCTCCCCCCAGCCGTCTTCTCCATCTTGACCATCCCTCTGTCCTCTCTTCCAGGGCCCTGACTCCAACCTGGAAATAGAAAGGGAAGGTTATGATGCCCGTTGCTCTTGGCCATGCTGGAGGGGTAGCCACTGATTTCTATGCCTACACCCCCCTGGGCCATCCCCTAGAATGGTGCCTGCGCCATTGTTGGCCCATAATGAATATGCTGAATAACAGACATAAAAAATTGCTCAAGCCATTTGGATTCTCCCAGGTGGAAAATACATTAGATTTATAAAGGTTTTTTAAATTTTTTTCCCCATTTTTTTCTGTTGATGATATTTCTAACCTCTTAGCACAACTTTGACATGTAGTATAGTGGACATGTATGGTTTTCCTTCACCAAGCCAGAGCAATGACAATATTGCATTCCCTGCATGCGTGGACCCCCCTCCAAGTCAATGAATGTGACACTTCTGCTCTATGTGAACTATAGATAAAGCAATATTGTTCTCTACCAGACGGTTCTAAGCTGGTTGGATATAAACCCAGAGCAGCCTGCGGCCTCCGTGCCACCCTGTGGGAAGGACCTAACTAAGAAAAAATTTCAAAAAGAAGAAGGCACAAGAGATGGAGAGACTGTCTCTTTGGCTTGAGATGTAGAGTCAACCATGCCTGAAGCTAAGTTCTGCCTGGACTTTCCAGTCTTGAGAGCCAATAAATTTCCTTTGTCACTTAAGCCACCTGAAGTTGGGTTCTTCTCACCTGTAACAAGAAGTCGGTACAGTGCGGTTATTATGCTAATGAAATCCTTGTCTCTCTAAACAAAGCCCCCCCCCTCTGCCCATGAAAGATAAAAGAGGGAAGAAAATAAAAGGCCAACGGGGAGCGAGAAACTTGTCTTATGCAAGCATATGGTAATAATTTATCTATATGCCGGTAAGAATATGAGTATCTTGCAAGCATGCGTCCCCAGAGCCTAGCACAGTGTGTAAACATGGTTAAAACTCAGTATTTCTTGGTTGAATAAACCTGATTTAGTCCCAGTTTTTAAGCTCTGGAGTCAACTGAACCTGTTCAAAGCCTGACCACTGTTTTTTTATTTTATTTTATTTTTTTAACGTTTATTTATTTTTGAGACAGAGAGAGGCAAAGCATGAACGGGGGAGGGTCAGAGAGAGGGAGACACAGAATCTGAAACAGGCCCCAGGCTCTGAGCTGTCAGCACAGAGCCCGACGCGGGGCTCGAACCCACGGACCGCGAGATCATAACCTGGGCCGAAGTCGGCCACTTAACCGACTGAGCCACCCAGGCGCCCCAAAGCCTGACCATTATTTATTAGCCGTGTGACTTTGGCCGAGTTACTTCATCTTTCCGATTTTGATTTCCTTGTCTGTCAAATGAGCGAGCACACTAATGATTAGTACCAACTTCGCATGTTGTAGGGAGAATGATTCGAATAAGATCATGCACGGGGCATTCACATGGTCAGTGCGCCGTGACATGCAACAGCTGTGGCTATTACCAAACAAGAATGATTAGGACCTAGGCTTCCTCACGTTAACATTTCTATTAAAATGTTATTTGCTATCATGGCTTTTTTTTTTTCTTTATGTGTATTTTTGAGAGAGAGAGAGCGCGCAAGCAGGGGATGGGCAGAGAGAGAGAGAGGGAGCCAGAGGACCCAGAGCGGGCTCTGCACTGACAGTAGTGAGCAGGATGCGGGGCTCGAACTCACAAACAGCCAGATCATGACCCCAGCGGATGCTTAACCGACGGAGCCACCCAGGTGCCCCACTATGATGACATTTTAATGTATATTGGTTTGTCATATAATTTATGTACCAGTTACCCTGAGCAGTGTGGGGGTTTAGGGGCCTGACCCCTCGTGCAGTTGAAAATTTACATATAACTTTTGACCCCCCCAAACTTAACTACAAACAGCCTGCTGTTGACAGGAAGCCTTACCGATAACACAGACGGTCAATTAGCACAGATTTTGTGTGTTGCATGCATTATATAGTCTTCGGACGGTAAAGCCAGCTAGAGAAATAAAATGCTATGAAGAGCATCCTAAGGAAGAGAAAATACATCTACGATACTTAGTGTATTTATCGAAAAAAATCCACGCATATGTGGACCCACGCGGTTCCAATGTGTGGCCTAAGGGTCAGCTGTACAGCCATGTGATCTTAGGCAAGTTACTTAACCTCTCTGAACCCAGTTTATTTCAAGTGAGCACGAATCTAACACGAACATATCTGTTCTTGTGTTAAATGACCCAGGGCGTATTAAAACGCCTGGGTGGGATATAGTGGTTGGAGTAGGCAGCCTGCAAGCTGGGCCCCAGTGACCTCCACCGTCTGGCTTTCATGCCTTGGGTTAGTTAGTTCTCTCTCTTTACAAATGCTGCATTGAGGCCAAGAGACCTGTTCTCTGTTCCTTGTTCCACACTCTGCTCGTTCTCACCTTCTAATCTTTATTCCTTGGCTGGAGCCCGCTCCAGTCCTTGCTTGTCCACCTTTTAGATGGCCTGGAGGCCCTTTTAATGCCCTCTCTTTCTTGAGGCTTCTCTGATCCCTCCACCCCAACGCTGGCTGTCGGGAAGTCACCTCTTCTCCCTCTACACTTCGCAGCGAGTATTTATACCTTTCTTACGCCGTCTCCATGCTTCCCTCCTACCCTGTCAATTTTTATCCTGTCTGATCTAGCAGTGTTCAAGCTGTACATTTGAAAAGTTAATGTCCATTCGTCTTTGCAACCTGTTCCGTGCCAGCACACGGCGACGTACGATAATGGGTACTCAGGTAAGTGTCGGTTGGGTAAATGATGCTGTGAGGAAGCGTAGGAGTAAATGGAGAATCATGAAAATAATTACATTTATGTTATCTCCTTCTTCTTGAAGGCTGACATTTTCCACTGCCTTCAGTATACCCCCCTGAAGTCGCATTTCTAGGATTCCAGCATTCATTAGTGAATTCATGTGCAACTACCTCAAAAAAAATTCCAGGTCAGCAGAAGGGAGCATTTCTATCCTATTAGCAGTATAGTGTTAGTACAGCTATAACGTTAAGGCGTTTTACAAATTATATTAATGACGCATCCGTCCATTTAGTTATTTATCCAAAAAAAAAAAAAATGTGTTTGTCCCCTGAAAAGATCAGCACGGAGGGCGATAAAATGAGCACCATTGTGTGATTCCTGCCTTCACAGTCCATCTGGGAAAACCACAAACTCGGGACAGGTTCACCAAGGCAAGGTGTTGAAGGACTTGACCTCCTTCGAGTGGTACTGACCAAAACATTTCAAGCAAATGTACAGACAAAGGAATCGAAATCCATTACGATTTGGAGGCTTAAAATACTTTCAGGCACTGCCCTGAATTCACTGCTCCAGGCCTTCTCCAGCCTAGTAGGAAACGGACAATAATTAAAGTGTCAGTAGAACTGCCTTTGGATTTCCATGAAATGAATACCTGTGGTTCTGTATTTTCCTCGCCAACCTGTCCAGGTAGTTCTGAGAATCCATTCCAAAGCTATTCATCCCCTGATAATGCAGATTTATCAGGTACCAAAGACGTGGGCGTTGTGGTGAGGATGTGCTCCCACGAGGAGAGCGAACCCTTGGAATCCATCCGTGACCCTGGATTCGGAAGCGGAGTGGTGCGTTCTACCCCCTCCACTTCTCAATTGTCTGCGGGTTTCAGAGTTCGAACCCCAAGGCAGAAAGGGACTAAAAATCATTTCACATCACATGCTACAACCTTGAGGACATCATGTTGATGAAAATAATCAAATACTGTATGAGTCTAGTTGTATGAGGTACCTTGTCAGATTCATAGCGACGGGGCGCCTGGGTTGCTAGGTCGGTTGAGGGTCTGCCTCTTGATTTCGGCTCAGGTCATGATCACATGGTTCGTGGGTTCCAGCCCCACATGGGGCTCTGTGCTGACAGCATGGAGCCTGCTTGGGATTCTCCCCGCCCCCCCCCCCCGCCCCGCCCTTCTCTCTGCCCCTACCCTACTCTCTCTCAAAATAAATAAATAAACTTAAAAAAATTTCATAGAGACAGAAGTGGGATGGTGGATGGTGGGGGCAGGGGAGGAGTAGGAAGTTGTTAGTTAACAGGCACGGAGCTTCTGTTTCGCAAGATGAAAATGTTCTGGAGGCTGGCTGCACAACAACGTGACTATCCTTACTACCAAATTGTACGCTTAAACATGGAAAAAATGGTAAATGTTACGTTCTGTGTTTTTCACCACAATTAAAAGAAAATCATTTCAACACCCCCTCTGCCTTCAAACTGGACAAAACTTTAATGTGCCCCAACAGAAGGGAATTTCTTGTGTCCTTAAAGATCTGGAGAAAATACTCCACCGTCTACTTCCTGCAATCCTGCCCGCCGTGCTCTGGGCCCTCCTTTATAAGGAGTTTCATATTGAAATACACCAGAATACCTCTGAGGCAATGTAAGCCTTTTCCCAAAGGTTGCTCCCCAAAACCTCCTAAAAAAACCAAAAACCCAAACCCAAATTTACCAACTTTTGGCACATTGGAAGGTAACTTTGGAAATCACTGGATGAAATCATTCCGTTTCCTTTCTCTCCTCCTCTCTGCCAAGCAGAAGCAGGAATGGATATTGGCTGTTGTGATCATACCAGGCCAAGTGACCATTAAAAAAAAGAGGGAATCATGAATGCTGGTTAATACTTACAGCCACACACATTCATGAGTGCTTTTGCACGTGTTACCTCATTTAGTCCTTGTAACAACACTGTGAGGCAAGTGCCTGGCTGTCACCCCTGTTTGGTTGAGGAGAAAACTTTGGCAGGGAGGTATGCAGTAAATGACCCAAGCTCATACTCCAGAAAGAGTTGGAACCAGGATTGAATTCCATGTAGTCCAGTCTTTATGATGATGCTCTAAAGCCCCAGCCCGCACAGTTGTTAGACCTAGTCAGGAAGAGCTCCCCATTCTGTGCTCTATGCTCTAAAGGACGCCCTCTCCCACCCACTGCACCCCTCCCCATGGAGAGGAGCCTATGGGCCAAGAAGCCATGACCACCTGAATCCCGTGCCAGGTACTCTGACCCCCGTGTCCTCTTCCCAAACAGTCCTGGGCCCGCCTCTAGGACCTGCGCGGCCTTCCTTCTTAAGCTGCCCCTTGTGGGTGCTACTGAACCCCCATGGTGCACACCAAGAGGCACCCAAGGGGTGACTGTCTGGGGAGCGAGGATGGGGCCCAGACGTGTGGGCTAATGTATCCTCACGATGCAGGTCGAAACCAGAAGTGGACAGAGAAGGGAGAAGTCCTGAGGCTGGGGTTGGTTGTGGCCCACATGTCTCCATGCCACCATGTTCTGGCAGAGAACCCCAAGGGCTCTGGGAGCTCCAAATGTGGACTGGGCCCTCCGGCTCATTGCTATGAAGATTTGTTTGTTGGGGGCACCTGCGTGGCTCAGTCGGTTGAGCCTCCGACTCTTGATCTCAGCTCGGGTCTTGATCTAAGGGTTGTGAATTTAAGCCCCGCGTTGGGCTCCACACTGGGCCTGGATCCCACTTACACACACACACACACACACACACACACACACACACACACACAGAATATAAAGATTTGTTTGTTAAGAGCATAGAACATATTTCATAATAGGTTGTTGACTTGTTCCAAACTTTACACATTCAGAGGCAAGTGGGCTCCATTGACCATCTTACCCAGGACCCACCAATGTGAGGGGTGGGCCCTCTCCTTGTTAATCTGCTTTTCAGTAGTGGCTAGCCTCCGCGAAGTCCCCCAGGTGTCAGACGCTGTTGTGAGCACTTTGTGTATATTCCCATTTTGTCCTTGTAGCAACACGACAAGACAGACGTCTCCATCTTTCTTTTAATTTTGTTTTTTTAATGTTTATTTACTTTTGAGACAGAGAGAGACAGAGCATGAACAGGGGAGGGTCAGAGAGAGAGAGAGGGAGACACAGAATCCGAAACAGGCCCCAGGCTCCGAGCTGTCAGCACAGAGCCCGACGTGGGGCTCGAACTCACGAGCCGTGAGATCATGACCCGAGCCGAAGCCGGCCGCTCAACCTACTGAGCCACCCAGGCGCCCCAAGACGTCTCCATTTTCCACACACGGTTATGCTCAGAAGCTGCACTATGGTAGCGTTTTCTTCACCTCCCTTATCCTACAACAAGACTGAGCTACTCAGAGAAAGAAAAAGAAAGAGAAAGAAAGAAAAGGAAGGAAGGAAGGAAGGAAGGAAGGAAAAAAGAAAAGAAAAAGAGAAAAGAAAAGAAAGAAAAATAATAACTCTCCTTTTGTGACTCTAAAATCCTTTAAAAACACCAGGGACACCTGGGTGACTCAGTCGGTTAAGCGTCTGACACTTTGATTTCGGCTCAGGTCATGATCTCACGATTTGTGAGTTCGAGTCCTGTGTGGGGCTCTGTGCTGACAGTGCTGAGCCTGTTTGGGATTCTCTTTCTCCCCTGCCCCTGCTTATACTCTCTCTGTCTCTCTCTTTCAAAATAAAAATAAATAAACATTTTAAAAATGCAAAAAAAAAAAGTTATTTCCCAAATGATCTCATTTTAACCTCATGGTGTCCTGTGATTGAGAAAGTTCAGGGACTCTTTGCTCATGTTACCAAAAAAAAAAAAAAAAAAAAAAAAGGATTCCAAGGGTACTCAAGAGATTTGCTCGGGAAATTTGAATCTGACTCTGGAAAAAGCAGGCCTGTGAACCTCTTATTTCCAGATTACCACCCTCGTCTTTGAAGGAAACCTTAAGGTGACAGATACTCATTTTGCCAGCTGGGAGGCCTTCACTCTTCCAAAGACACTGAATTAAAATGTCACTGTCCTTTTCCACGGGCGCATTTCCAAGAGGTAGTTACCGGTGTCCAAACCTCCAGGCGTGGTCATTATGGAGATGGGTGGATGGGTGTCTTTTCACCATTATCACCATTATCAATAACCATGTGCCAAGGCTGGCCTGCTTTGTCCTTTTATTTAAAAATAGGAAGAGGAGGAGGAGAGGTTGAGGGAGGGAGGGTGAGCAAGGAATACCTTGCTTCTTGTCCCCCCTCCCCCCCCCACCTTAAACTTGAATCTGAGAATTTGCCTCCGGCTTTCTCTTTCCAACCAAGCAAAAAAAATCTTAAAAGTGAAGTGAAAAGATGGCCTAATGATGGTAGTTAAATATTTCCGATGTGACAATTCTGCAAAGGCCGGGAAGGGACGTAAGCTTATAATTGGGGCGAAGAGTATGTTCTGTTCTGTGCTGGGCACACGGTTCCTTGGGCCAGGTTGTCACAAGGCTGGGCCTGAGACTCTCAAGGCTGCATCTACCGGGTCCTTACCCGGCCCCGGGACATCTCACGTATTTGTATCGTCGTGCTTTCCGTTTGGCACAGTAATTCAGTTAGCATTAGGGCAAGTTCCCCGGGCGGGAAGCAGACTCCGCCAGAGGGAGGTTAGCTGGGGTTGCTCTCAGAAACAGCACGGGGAAGGGAGTGAGGGAAGAAGAAGTGGGTGGAGGGGGAAGCTGAACCGCCATGCACTTGCCCGAGGGGCCACAGGCCGCTCTGGAGCCGGGCTGGCGCATCAGAGTTACCCTAACCTGGCGTCCCAGGGTGGGGCTCTGCCTCTGTAGCTCCATACGGACTCTTCATGCTGGGGAGCGGCCTCCAGCTGGGGAGACAGAACCTTGGGCCGGCAGTTCCCTGCAGCCCGGGGCAATTTCCAGAGAAGGAAGGAGGTACCAGAAACCGGGGGAGGGATGAGTGCCTTGGTCCTGAAGGGGACCGGGGTGGCCTACTCCATTATTCGTTGTAGGTGTCCTCTTCCCTCAGAATACAAGGTGGTGGAGGCAGCCATCTTGTGTTTGCCCTGCATTTGTTCCCCCGGGGCCCACAGCCCCCGTTGGCACACAATGGGTGCTCAGTGCACGGTTGTGGAAGTAATACAGAATGGGTTGACACTTTTCATTCTGCGTATTTCTCATCGCCTTAAACATGGAGGCAGATGGATTCCTGTAACACATTTCCCTAGAAATATTTTGTAAAATTTTTAATGTTTATTTTTGAGAGAGAAAGAGAGACAGAGTATGAGCGAGGGAAGGGCAGAGAGAGAGGGAGACACAGAATCCGAAGCAGGCTCCAGGCTCTGAGCTGCCAGCACAGAGCCCGATGCGGAACTTGAACCCACAAACTGTGAGATCATGACCTGAGCCGAAGTCGGACGCTTGACCGACGGAGCCACCCAGGGGCCCCTTCTTTCTTTCTAAGTCCGGTCTAGAATCACACATCGCATTTAGTGGCCCTGTCTCTCTAGCATTTTTTAATCTGGAGAGTTCCTCAACTTCTTTTTGTCTTTCACGACACTGATATTTTTGAAACACTCGGTCTAGTTGTTTTGCACAGTGTTCCTCAGTTCGCTTTTGTCTGATTGTTCCCTCATGATACATGCAGGTTAAACATTTTTGACAGGAATACTATATATGTGATGCTGTGTTCTCAGGAATCACACCGGGAGGCAGATGATGCTGTTTGTTCCATTATTGGTCATGTTAAATTGGATCATTTGGTTAAGGCAATGTCTGCCAGGCTGATCTATATCAAAAATATCCTTTTCTTGGGGCGCCTGGATGGTTGAGTCAGTTAAGTGTCTGATTCCTGATTTCTGTTCAGGTCATGATCTCACACTTCATGAGTTTGAGCCCCACATCGGGCTCCATGCGTTGGTGCAGAAAACTGCTTGGGATTCCCTTTCTCTGTGCCCCTTCCCCACTCATTCTCTCTCTCTCTCTCTCTCTCTGTTCCCTCCCGCACCAAAAATAAATAAACTTAAAAAAAATTTTTTTAATGTTTATTTTTTATTTTTGAGAGAGAGAGAGAGAGAAAGAGAGAGAGACAGAGCTCGAGAGGGGAAGGGCCAGAGAAAGAGGGAGACACAGAATCCGAAGCAGGCTCCAGGCTCTGGGCTGTCAGCACAGAGCCCGATGCAGGCCCCGAACTCACCAACCGTGAGATCGTGACCTGAGCTGAAGTCGGATGTTCAACTGACTGAGCCACCCAGCCGCCCCTAAATAAATAAACTTTTTAAAAAAAAAATTATCCTTTTCTCTTTGTATTTTTAATGATTGTGATGTGACACTCTGAGACTGTATGAGTTCCCTGTTTCCCCCAAATTGTTCTGTCAATGACTTTAGCATCCGTTGGTGATTCTTGCTTAACGCAAGTGTTATCGTGATTATAAAATAACATAACACTTTTGGAAATAAAAATATCTCACCTGGCTGGCAAACACTAATTGTAGCGTCTCTGTAGTTGGACATTCGACATGTTATAAAACCATCATAAGGATCTAGATCATAGGATTCCTCATCGGAAGTGCAGCTCAGGCCCAGACTTCGCCACACTGGATGACTACCCTCTAAAGTTTTTATTGAATGAACTGGAGATGAGAAATAGAAACCCATATCGTTCTTGGGACTCAAAGCAGAATTAGACTCTCGTCACAATGGGATCAATCGAAGAATTCCATGTGCTGTGCCCTAGATGTGAATGTGAAGAGGCTGGAAGGACACCCAGGGTTTCTTGGACTGTTCAGTCTCTAAGATACGTGCAGAATCAAACAACAAAGAAATGAATACTGTAGGAAGGAAAAGTACTCCTACTGGCAAAACCCCACTGAGTCATCAGCTGTTAATAGCATGGAGGTATATTCAACCTGATTTTCCCGATGTGTTTTCTAAGTATCTATCTATCTATATACCTACATACATGAATGTTTATGCTTACACGTTTCAAAGGACTTATATTTTATATATTACCTGTATATGACCAATACATAGAGTAGTATGTAAGTAAACCTATAAAGATAGGTTGTCTCCCTAATAAAAACATTTTTTTCAGTTTACTTATTTTGAAAAAGAGAGCAAGGGAGGGGCAGAGAGAGGGGGAAAGAAAATCCACACTGTCAGGCTCCACACCGTCAGCACAGAGCCCAGCACGGGGCTCAGTCCCACAAACCGTGAGATCACGACTGAAGCCAAAATCGAGAGAGGGACGCTTACCCGGCTCAGCCACCCAGGCGCCCCTACTTACAATCTTGGTGAGATGACAATGGACTATTCACGTCGCGGTGACCGTGTAATTGTTCACGTAGCTGTGCAGTGCCCTGTGCTTTTATTTATTTATTTTTTTGGGCAATACCAGTTTTGCTTGACTTCGGTGATATTCTCGTTCCTTCCTTCGCATAGTTTTCTAGCTTCCTGGCACCAATTCACTCCCAGACTCTCAGCCAGCAGTATAAACCTCTTCTTATTGTATTCACTTATATCAGGTGATGCATCTGTTCCCTGTTCCTCCTGGTGACGTAGCTTCCGGCTCCTTCATCCTCCTCCTTCCCCTCTAGATCTGCACGGCCAGGGAATCCAAAATTGCCACCCTATTCCTGGGGACTCTCTCTCCTCTCTCTGTTGCGTCTGCTGTTTACTAGATTCCATGTCTGCCTCTTCCTTGGTTTCTTCCCTTATTTTTGACGGAGAACATTCTCCAGTAGCTTTCTAAGAAAGGTGCGCGTGATATGTATGTTTGGAGATCAGGCGCAATTGTAACTTGCACGACGCTATTCCCTGATAGGTTTCCTGAAGATAGAATTACAGATCAGAAAGAATTTTCCTTTGTGATTTTTAAAGCACGGCCCTAATGTTTTCTTCCGGCGTTACCATCGAGAATTCTGGTACCGTTCTGATTGCTGACCTTTTCCATGTGAGCAGCTGTTCCCATCGGGGAGCTTGCGCGATGTTCTCTTCATCTCCAGGGCCCTGAAATTGTACTCGGCTGTATCCTGATGGAGCTCTTCTTTTGCTCATTATACCAGGCCACTCAGTGCAGAAACTCATGGCCTGTAATTCTGGAGCATTTTCTTGAATTATTCCTTTGATCATTGCTTTCCCTCAGTTTTCTCTGTCCACAGTGTGTGTTATTTGGATATTGTACCTCTCCAGCTAATTTTCTGCTATTTCCCCCGACTCTTGTCTTTGCTGTTTTCTACCTTTTGTTTTGTTTTTATTGTTCTGTCCTCTGAGGCTGTTCTTCCAGTTTATTCTTTTAGCCCTTCTACTAAACTGCTACTAAGTTTTTTAGATTTTCTTCTGCTCCTGCACTGTTCTGTTTTCTCCAAGTTCTTGTTTGTATTGGTTAGCTATTAGCACGAGAGGGCCGCATAAGGGGTCATCCCCAATTTACTGGGCTATATTAATAAACACTTATTTCTCACTTGTGAGTCCTCATATGGCTGCGGGTTGGCTGTTGTGTCTCTGGTGTGTGTGTCTCACTCTTCTGGAACCAGACAGCCGTCCAGGATATGTTCTCGTGTGGATGGCAAAAGCTGAAGAAGGTATCCCCCAGCATAAGAGCTCATTTCAATCCTTGGTTTATGTCACAGTCACAAACATCTCGTTGATCAAAGCAGATGACGTGACCAAACTTAACACATTGGAACCGGGTGCTACGTGGGTCCACGATGGAAGGGAGAAGGGGTAAGATATTTGCTGAACAATAGACCAAGCTTTCACATCATTCTTCCATGTGTTTGTTGGGGTTGCTGTGTTTCACGTTAGAAGCTCCTAGAATGTTTGGTGAGCCTTGCCGGTTCTGCTCATACTCAAAAGTGAGGCACCGAGAAAGCGATTGACAAGCTTTAGGGCAACGAGCTGGACTTGCTGACTTGTGAGCTGTGTAGGATAATCCGACTGGGTTGTTTCACAGCAGGTTCCAGTGGATCTTGTTCTTTGAGTAGCTCAGTTGCTAAGAGAAAAATCTTACAGTGTTCTGCATAGGAGGTATAACACTGGCTTCCAGCAACCTGGGAATCAGGTGGAAGAAGGGGGGCCAGGGATTTCGCTATTTTTGGTTAACAACCCCTATTTTCAATATGGTTCCCCTGCTTCAACTATGCCTGATATCCCTGATCCCAGAATATCTCTGGTTCAGCCTCTTCAGAAAGTAGACCTTTAGGCTTCTGCTGGTTGGTAGAGGGGAGGTCACCAGCAGAGTGGAGTTGAGGTAGGAATCTGGGGCCTGCTTCTCATGTAGGCTTTCAATAAATGCTCCCGTTTTTAGATCGCCCTGGACACCCGTCCGTCGAGGTACCTTGTGCCAGCCACTTAGGAGCCATTCTGGAGCTCCATGGCATCAATGTCCTTTCTTCTAGGCTTCTCCCATTGCTAATTTAAGATTTAGCTTTACCTGGTACATGACGTCGGCTGTCAACTTTCCAGTCTCCAAGTGTTTGTTCTGTCGTTTCCTTTTCTATTCTCTCTCGGGTTGTGATTTTGTGCATTTTCGTACTCTCACTGTCACCTTAGTTCTGGACAGAGTGGCTCTAGCACAAGGGCTTAATCTACCACAATTTACCAGAAGTTTCTCAACTTACTAGTATTGTTTTCACTAACCCATGTATCTAGAATATCTTTCTATAGCAATGTGAAGATAACTTTTTGCTTAATTTTCTTACTGTTGTATATAACTCAATCAGTCTTTTTGTTATGGCCACTTGGATAATTTCCAGCCCTTTGTTACTAAAATAATGCAAGGTGAACATGTCTGTGAACATTAGTGGATATTTATGTATTTATTTTAATGTTTATTTGTTTTGAGGAGGCGGGGGAGGGACAGAGAGAGAGGGAGACACGGAATCCGAAGAAGGCTCCGCGCTCTGAGCTGTCAGCACAGAGCCCAGCGCGGGGCTCCAACTCACGAACCCATGAGATCATGACCTGAGCTGAAGTCGGCCGCTTAACCGACTGAGCCACCCAGGCGCCCCTCCATTGGTGGATATTTCCGAACAAACGTTCTGAGTAGTGTAACTGCTGGATGTGAGTTTTAAGGCTCACTGCTTTTGGAAGCGTGGAGGGAGCAGCAGGTGTCTGGGCCCTTGAAGTTTCTGCCTGCCCAGATCTGGTGTCCTAGGGACCTGTCCAGCGTGTTCTCACAAAACCTGATGCCGGGAAATGGCAGTCTCTTATTCGTGATGCAGATGGAGCCCTTGGGTCAGGTTTAGAACAGAGTATCGATCCCAAGACCGTGCACAAAGCAGTCAGTGATGGACAGCTGAAGAGGAGACAGAGTCTACGCTTCAGGAGTTTAGAATCTTTTGCAGCCATGAAACGGTGGCACTGAAGAGGAACCACCTGGACTTCCTCTTCCCTGAAACTGGGCATGTGTACGATGATCACGTGACAACCGATGTTTGCCCTGTCTTTGTAGGCACCTCTGAACATGCTTCTTACAGAATAAATGGAAGAGAAGAGACAGAGTACCAACTCCCAAAGCCCCGATGAAGTCACGACTCCACATGTCCCCAGGTTGGTGACAACCCCCGGGGGCTGCTCAGAAATGACTGCCAGTTTCTCCTTTACTTGCCCAGTAATACCTGCCCCCCGCCCCCCGCCCCCGTCCACCCTGCAGCTGTCCAGATGGTCCCCCATGCCTCTGCCACTCGAGAAGGAAAGTAGATGAGATTAACTTGTTTAAATCTGTGCTTCAAACACTCGGGGCAGGAAGGAAGCAAAAAAGGCTGGCTATAGCATTGAGTAAGAATTTCTTTTTTGAGGGTATTTATCATATTTATTTCACTCCCAGAGTTGGTCACATGTCAGGTAGGGTTAGGATGCCAGGATAAAGCAGAAGCAAAGCCACAAAGACCACACAGAGAACATAGCACCTAACAGTTTCTTCTCAATGTTTTGTTGAATCCTGCTTGGGTCCACTTCACCCATTAAAGAGAGTAATGATTTGTTACTTGTGCGTTTTTTAAAATATTGAGGCAATCTACCTGTAATATATTTAAAATAGAAATTGCTCCTAGTAATAGACACCATTTATTATTTTCAAGAACCGAAACCTTTACATGCGGGGCACCTGGGTGGCTCGGTTGGGTAAGCATCCAGCTCTGATTTGGGCTCAGGTCGAGATCTTACAGTTCATGGATTCAGGCCCCATGTCGGGCTGTGTGCCGACAGCACTCAGCCTGCTTGGGATTCTCTCTCTCTCTATCTCTCCCCCACTTGTGCTGTCTGTCTGTCTGTCTCTCAAAATAAATAAACTTTAAACAGTTTTGTTGTTTTTTTTTTTTTTTAAAAAGGGATGCCTGGGTGGTTCAGTCGTTTAAGCGTCTGACTCTTGGTTTCAGCTCAGGTCAGGATCTCCTGGTTTGCGGGATTGAGCCCCACATTGGGCTCTGTGTTGACAGCTCAGAGCCTGCTTGGGATTCTCTCTCTCCCTCTCTGTGTCTGCCCTTCCCCCACTCTCCCTCTCTTTCTCTCAAAATAAATAAATAAACTTAATTTTTAAAAATTTTACATGCAGTATCTCATTTGGATGCCCTTAACTCCTTGTGGTGGGTATTTTTATTACACCCATTTTCTACCCTCCTTTTATAGATAAGGAAGTAAGCTAAGAGAAGTTGCAAATCTCACCCAAGGTCACAGGCTAATAAATCATGAGATTTGAGCCCAGCATTCTGACCCCCGAGCCTGTGCTGTTCCCCCACAATACTTACATTTCTTCAGATCACCTCCCAGTCTTAATCATGCATGATTAAGGCCACATACTGACAGTCGAATTCAAGTGTTCAAAGTGGTTTGTACTCTGCTCTCTTTCCTCCCACTTAACGTATCAAACATGTTTCCACGTTTCCCCCGTCGGTATAATTGTCATTTCCATTTTAATAGGCTCATAGTATTTCACTGAATCGTCATAGCGTCAATTACCAAACCATTTCCCCCCGTCGGGGTTTTACGTTTTCACTGTTTTTGGTTCTCATGGACAACGCTGTGATGAGCTCTGGGCTCTCGGCTTTTGCTTTAAAAACCTGTATCTCCTTAGGATAGTTTCCTAGCGTTGGGATTTGCCGCGTATGATCAGCTTGCTTTCCAAAGTGTTATTCGTTACATTACTGCCAGGAGTGCGTCGGTGGCCCAATTTCTCTGTATCCTCCCTAGACTTAGCCTAGCGGAGCACATGCAAACAGGAGGACGGACTAAATGTAGGGCTGTTATGATTATTGTTGCAATGAACACTATCACGAACGGTCAAATGGTCATTGGTGCCGCTACCCCTCATTTCTCTGCGGTTCCCCTCCCTGTCGCTTTAATATCCTCACTTGAGGTCGCAGTGCTGAGTTTGGCTCCGTTCCGGGACACCGGCAACCTGGGGAGGAACTGAAAAAGGCAATCCATTATGCAGACACCAACAGCTGGTGCTGAAAGTTGTTCCTTCTCCTGCATTTGCGATCTCTATACCCCACCTCTTTGCATTAACCGAAAAAAAAAAAAAAATGGGAACATTTTGGTCCTCCCCCTCCCCCCTCTTCCCTCCTGTTTCCGCAAGTTAAGTGGTCGCCCTGCCGGTGTTGACCTGTCCTCTCCACCCCCAAAGCCATCAGGCTGATTTCTGATCCTTGTCCTCACTTGCCTGTCCACACGTTTTCTAACCCGACTCCCTTCTTCCCCTAACCCTCCCCATGCACAGCTGCCCGTGAACCGACCTGAGGCAGGTCCCTGCCTCGAAGTTGGCCCCTCAGGAATGGGTGGCCCAAAAGTTGGCCCAACCTGCGGTGTCTGGTCCCCTCCACAGTGTACCCACCCCCCGCCCCCCCAGCCTCGCTTCCTTCCGCTTTCTCCGTTTGCTCCCCATATGCCTCATCAGTCCTTGGGACGGGGTCTCCCCGGCTCTACCAGTTGCGTAACTG
Organism: Panthera tigris; assembly: GCF_018350195.1. Classification (NCBI taxonomy): domain Eukaryota; kingdom Metazoa; phylum Chordata; class Mammalia; order Carnivora; family Felidae; genus Panthera; species Panthera tigris. Next base: position 20,250,448 of record NC_056669.1, on the reverse strand, counting down.
GACAGGCGCGACACGCAGAAGCTTGGAGACCGTTCCCCCACCGACGTCTATCTGTGTCCGCCTCTCTGAATCACTCTAGGGCTGGGGGAACCTGGGAAAGTGTCTGAGGCATCTTTAAAGCCACCATGAGTACGATGGCACGGGCACTCAGCAGGTTTTCCGCTTGGAATCGTGCCAGCTCCCTTTCCCCATCTAGCACGGAGCTAGAGGGAGCTCTCTGACCGCAGCCTGGGCCCCGTCCCTGCCCCAGCCTCCCACTGTCTCCGTAGGGTGTCATCTCGTGCCGAGTAGGAGCTGCTCCGTCTCTAGCCCTGCACTTTCATCCTCCCAGAGCTCCATCCTGCTCTCACCCTGTCTCCGGCCCTCTGCCCAGCCCTACGCACCTGCTTACAGGTCCCTGGACGGAGGTTCTCTTGGGAACCTCCAGGCCATCCACAGGCGCTGGCCTCGGCCTGGAGCGCCTTCTCAGTCCTCCACCTTCCTGGCGTACTTCTCTCTCATGGCTCCAGCCAGACGCCACCTCCTCTGCAAAGTCTCTTAAGACCTTCGCGGACAGAGTTAGGCATTCGTGACCGCGTGACGCCATCCACTTATGTTTATACACGCATCGTGTTATACTGATTGGTCGGAATCTCTCTCCACTAGATAGCGACTCCAGGGAAAAGGACTGTGTTTGATTCATTTTGGCTTTCCCCATGCCTGGCATCAGCCCTCGTACAGGCGGTTGCTTCTGGACAGAGTATAGCTCCTCTAACAAATGGGATGGACCAGATCTCCAGCCCAACCATCTCACGAAGAGCCCAGCTCTGGAGGATGGGAGGATATAGGTTGGAACAGAAGTGGACCCTGACCCCTGTTTCTCCCTCTCCCCTGGCCCCATTAGGGTAAAGACTGGAAACTTCTCTGGGAGCCTTTTGGTTCTGGATAGAAAAAAAGAAAAGAGGAAGCAGCGTCTGCCCCATCACCGTGAAAGGAGAGGCTTGGGGGTTTCCTCCGCTCCTCCAGACCCGCATGTCTCCAGACTCAGGGGAAAAGGGAGGAATTGGTGGGTGGGCAGGAAGTGATCAAAACTGGGAGTTATTAACTGATTATCTGCTTTCAATGGACTGTCTGTTCGTTTTGAAAACAAAGGGTTGCAGACCCGGAGAAAAGCATACATGTGGTGCCTGTTTCCCCAGAGCATTTAGCTGCCTTCCGCCTGAACAAAATTCCGGTTCTGTGAATCACAAAGAAGGGAGTCTGCTGGTTCACGGCTGTGGTTCAGTTCCCAGCCCACACTCCACACTCTTCTGTGTGATGCTGGGACTGGGGCACTTTGGCCTCACTTCTCCTTCGCCAGAGGGTCCCTGTTAATTCTGGCCGACAGCATCATCAGAGGGAGACTGGAAGGCAAGAGGAGGGAGGAGGCAGCTCCCATGCTTGTTGGCCTGCTGGTCCTACTAACATCACGGGGACGATGCTTCTTTACCCACAGCAGGGTTGGCTTCAGGAACAGCTGGTTCCAGTTTCCAGAATCTTTCATTCTCCCCGAACTAGCCTTGTGGTGTGTCTGCACCAGTCTGTCCGTGGCCGGGAGTCGGAGTCTCGTTCCTTCAGCCCCTCCTCTGAGCTCCTGGGTTCCCAGCACCCACTGGGGAGCACAGCCCTCTGGGGAGTTCTGGGGCCCACCGTGTGCAGCCCCTTGCTTCTGAGTCTCAATAGGCCTCAGTCTCTTTTCTTCGTTCCTGCAGCAGCTCTGTGTTTCCCCCCTTGTCCTCCCCTTTGGCTTTTTCAGTCTCCCAATCCCTGCAACCAATTTCTGGTATTAAATTATCTCTGCTAAAATAACTGGTCTGGTTTCTCTTTCCCTGACCAGTCCAGGGAGAACGGCTGTTGGGAAGCCACCACTAATGTCCAGCTCAATTGCAATGTCAAAGTCTCCTCTGATCATGGTCATTGTCATAATAATGGTTCCCATTTACTAATATCTGGGTATGGCACACACCATGTGTCAGATTTGAATGTATTATGACAGACTGGACATACAGAAGGACAACGGCTAGACCATGTGTGACAACAGAACTCTGGCCCACAGGGTGCAAACTGGTGCAGCCGCTCTGGAAAACAGTGCGGAGGTTCCTCAAAAAATTACAAATAGAACTAGCCAATGACCCAGCAATAGCACTACTAGGAATTTAACCAAAGGATACAGGAATGCTGATTCGTAGGGGCACATGTACCCCAATGTTTATAGTAGCGCTTTCAACAACAGCCAAATGATGGAAAGAGCCTAAATGTCCATCAACTGATGAATGGGTAAAGAAGATGGAGGGGGGGGGGGTGGAATACTACTTGGCAATGAAAAAGAATGAAATCTTGCCATTTGCTACAATGTGGATGGAATGGGAGGGTATTGTGCTAAGTGAAATAACTCCGAAAAAGACAGATATCATATGTTTTCGCTCATATGTGAAAGTTGAGAAACTTAACGGAAGACCATGGGGGAAGGAAAAGGGAAAAAAATAGTTACGAACAGAGAGGGAGTCAAACCGTAAGAGACTCTTAAATACAGAGAACAAACTAAGGGTTGATGGGGAGGATGGGGGAGGGGAAAATGGGTGATGGGCATTGAGGAGGGCGCCTGTTGGGATCAGCACTGGGTGTTGTATGTAAGCGATGAATCACGGGGATCTACTCCCAAAGCCAAGAGCACACTGTATACACTGTATGTGAGCTAACTTGACAATAAATTATATTACTGCCCCCCCCCCCCAAAAAAAGAACTCTGACCTACAGGACTCAGTCACCGACCACCAGCTTCCCTAATTTTTGCTCTTGCTTCCAACTCGGGACCAACCACAGAAAGCCAACTAAGTCTCCCAAACCAATCACAGAAGATGGCCAGCCGGCTTCTAGTTAGCCAGCCTCCAGCCTCTCCATGGCAATAGCCTCCAATCGGGGCACACCCGAAACCTTCCCCTTTCCTCCGCCTCCTTCTGAGTCTCTGCGAGCTCAGTGATGGTGGCTGCTTCCTTGCTATGGCAAGTTCTGTGTGTTATTTGGGTCATCTTCATTTATTTCCACAATTAATGTTATTTCCTACTGTCATCCAGCAAAGCAGACGTAATTCTGCCTATTTCCCAGATGAAGAAACTAGCATTCAGAGAGGCCCAAGTATATAACAATTAGGTGACAGATCCAGGGTTCAAACGCAGGTAAATCTGACTCCCAATCCTGAACTGGCCCCAGCCTACCTCTATCATGGCACTCCTCCCCCAGTGTTTATTGTTTCCTACTGTGATTATACCTTCACGAGGTTGCCTCCCTGACTAGCCCGTGCCTTTGTCAAAGTCAGGGCGTGCAACTTACAAATGTTGTATTCTCAACACCCACTCAAGGCATGACACCCAGTCGATGCCCCTAAACGTTATTCAGTAATAATGCTGAGGAAATGTCTCCGATTATCCTTCCCCAGCTGACAAACACTTTGAGAAGGAAATGACATCAGTTGAGTGAATGATCCAGGATGTATAAAACTCTCTTTTCTCCCCCCAACCCCCCGCCCCGCCCCGCCCCGGGGCTGTGGTGTAGACTGTGGACACGGATATGGAGGAAGGTAGCGCCCGCCATCTGCACGTCATGGGGGCTTACAAGCAGGTGTCAGTGGGACCAGGGATCTGATAGAAACAGGAGCCAAGGCATGCTTGTGCTGTACCTGCATGAGGTCAAAATGAACAAAGTTGACCGAGTCCAGAATCATTCATCGCAGTGAGTTAGCATTTTGCAGTTATGTGAAGTAGCTGGTTGTCTTCTTCATCAACTCCCACACACATTATTTTTTTTAACTGAGTTTTCTTTTTTTTTTAAATTTGTTTAATGTTTATGTTTGAGAGAGGGAGACACAGTACCAGAAGGAGAAGGGCAGCGAGAGAGAGAGAGAGAGAGAGAGAGAGAGAGAGAGAGAGAAGGAGGCACAGAATCCGAAGCAGGATCCAGGCTCCGAGCTGTCAGCACAGAGCCCGACGCGGGGCTCGAACCCACAAACCACGAGATCATGACCTGAGCCGAAGTTGGATGCCCATCCGACTGAGCCACCCAAGTGGCCCATCACACACGTGTTTTTTTTGACGAGGAAATGATACCTACTCTATTTTATTTTTTAAATTAATTCACTTATTTTTAAAATGTTCACCTAGTTTTGAGAGAGAGTGAGTGAACGGGGGAGGGGCAGAGAGAGAAGGAGATCGAAGATCCTATGCCGGCTCTGTGCTGTCACAGAGCCCGATGTGGGGCTCAGACTCATGAACCGTGAGATCATGACCTGAGCCAAAGTCGGATGCTCAACCGACTGAGCCACCCAGGGCGCCCACGCACAAATATCTTGTATGCTGTTGTCAAAACCCTGTGTCTGCCGACCTGGAGAAGGCAGAGACCAAAACCCCACCCTGTAACCAGAAATGCTGGGAGGACCCGCCACACCAGGGCCGACCACCAGGTGGCACTAGTGCTGAGCTAATATGGGCTTGGCTTTTCCGCCCAGCTTTCCCGAGAGGCCGCGGCATTTAACAGAGGCCAGTGATTAGCAGGTAAAATAAAAACGAGCTGGAAATCGGGCTGCTCTTATAATCCCACAGCGAGCCTTTTATGCGACTGTGACTTTTATCATTAAGAGGGCGTTTGTTCTGCAGCAGAGGCCTGAATTAGCAGTGGTTTTAAGAACTGAATCCAGCCTAATGTTCAGACTACACTAAGCAAGGTCATGAGGGCTTTCAGAGAAGTGACCTGAGCGATCTCCCAGCAGGATTAATGTAAATAAGGTTTTCTTTGATTAGCACCTTTCTCCTGCCCCGGGGCTTTCAAAATTACAGGATTTCTGAGGATCACAGTTTAATTGCTTAATTGTACAAAAATAATACTTAATGAAGAGCCAAGCAAACAAAAATGACAGCAACGTCTTCTAGGCTATCAGCAGCTCCTGGAGGCGGCCTGACATGGGCGAAAGAATGGGTGTTGGATTTGCACTTGGGTTCAGGTCGTAGCTCTGCCTCTTCCGACCTGCACATCTTCCAGCAAGTTCTTTAACCTCTCAGAGCCTGTGTCTTTATTAGATCTGGGTGGTACAGTGTGCATCATAGACTGGTGGGGGTTAAACCGTGTGGCATCTGAAAATGCCTAGAACAATGCATCGCGCCTAGTAGGTATGTAGTAAGCACAAATTTCTTCCCTCCCCCCGTTGCCTGAATGGTGGGGCTTTCCGTTGATAATTAAAGTGGATGTGCTGTCCTTTTTCAGTCTGCATGCCCAGGATTTCAGTCCTTGGAAATCATTCCTCATCGACTGTTCCATTCTGACTCACACGTTTTGAGACACAGCTACCCAGGGCAGATAGCTGTGTGGGATGAAGGGTTTTTGTTTAAAATGCAGATTATGGATAAATGCAGACCTCCGCATCATGGGCTGTACTGTTGCCTCCTTCCCCTCCTACGTGGCTGGCTTTCAAAATCCCTCCGCCTTCCTGAAGACGGCCTCTCTGAGGAAGCAGGGGAGGGTCCCCGGGACTGCCAGCACCTTTCCTGCTTCAGCTCTGTCCCCTGAGAAATGTGGCAATTGGATTGTGGGTTTGGTCCGGTTCGGGGTCGGGAGGCACACTGGAAGGGTAGGGTGTGGTTTTTGAAATCTCTGAGGCCTCTCTCCGGGTCTTCAGGAGGTCAGACTACGACACGATTTCTCCCTCTCTCCTCAATGCACAGCCAGAAAGCCAGGTGGGAGCCAGGTGCTGTGTGGGGCCACAGACAAAAGCCTTGGACCTAGATACTAAAGATGTGGGGTCAAGGCCGGCTCTGCTGCAGTCATATAATAAACATTTTGTCTGGTCTTTGTCCCTGGTTCCTGGGACCAAGCTACTAAAACCCTTGGAGAGAGTCTCCTCCATGAACCCCTTCGATCACACTTGAGTTTATGGTAAGGCGAGGGTTCGGGATGGAGGCTGGTCACCCGAAAGACCGACCATGTGACTAGAGGGATGAGACTTTGAGCCTGGGGGGAGTGGGGGGCTGGAGAGTGAGTTACCAATCATGCCTGTATGATGAGACCCCAGGAAAAGCTCTAGACACAAGCTCCGTGAACGTCCTGGTTGGTGAACACATTGATGTGTCTGGAGGGTGATGGACTCTGCAGAAAAATGCTCGACCCCCGGGCTGTACCCCCAAGGGTAATGTACTCTGATTCCATGAGGAGAGGACACAGAAGCCCTGCGTTCAGGACCCTCCCAAACCTCACCCGATGTGTCTCTTCGTTTGGTTGGTCCTGATTCATATCCTTTAGCATAAAACTATAATGGAAAGTATAGAATTTTCCTGAGTTTTTAGGGTCGTCTAACAAATTACCAAACCTGAGGGAGGTAAGAGGAATCCCCCCGATTTGCAGCTAGGTGGTCAGAATTGTGGGTGGCCTGGCGCCCCCATCTGCAGCCGATATCTAAGTGGGGGCAACCTGTCGGGGACCATGCCTGCCACTTGTGGGGTCAGCACCAACACGGTGGTTAGCGCGGAATTGAAATGCAATTTACCAGTTGGCATCAGAATAGCTTTACAAGTACCTGGTCTCTGGCAATCATTCACCTCTGGGGCTTGTTTCCTCATCTATAAAGTGAAGTTGTCTGTGGTGACTCCCATAACCACTCACAGTGAGACCGTATCAGTGAGCGTGCGTGATGTGTTCCTGTTCACGCCGGTTCACCTGGCGACCTTAGGCGAGTGCCTCTCGCCTAAGCCCCGCCTCCGTATCAGGGAGATGGTCCCCTCTGTTCCTATACCTCACTGAATTTTTACCGGGCGAGACTGAGATCATCAATGTGGGAAGGCTTTGAAAAATACTCCACAGTATTTTCAAAACCAAAGTTGCTGCCCTTTTTGTTTTTTTTTTCTAATTTCTGAATGCATCACCCAAAACCAGGTGAAGTCATTTTGACTGAATTTTGAGAGTGAGATAGGCAGACTTAAAAAGTGGATGGCAGGGTAATAAAAGAAATTCACCCCACGGGGCGCCTGGGTGGCTCAGTTAAGTGTCCGGCTTCGGCTCAGGTCATGATCTCATGGTCTGTGAGATCGAGCCCCTTGTCAGGCTCTGTGCTGACAGCTCAGAGCCTGGAGCCTGCTTTGGATTCTGTGTCTCCCTCTCTCTCTGCCCCTCCCCTGCTCATGCGCTCTCTCTCTCTTTCTCTCAAAAATAAACATTAAGAGAGAGAGAAAGAAAGAAAGAAAGAGAAAAGAAAGAAAGAAGGAAAGAAAAAGAAAAGAAAAGAAAAGAAAAGAAAAGAAAAGAAAGAAGAAAGAAAAAGAAATTCACCCCAGGAAACCCCAGGGACACTCAAAGAGCTAGACAATCTTCCTCCTGAGGAACAGAAATTAAAGGGTAGTGACAGGCTTTAGTGACTGCTGTGTTCAGGGTCCCAACAACATGTAAATGCCACATCAGGAGAAAACAACCAGGGATTTTGACAGGAGCCCTAAGAGGGGTAGACAGTTAAAAACTACAAGTGTCGATTTGCTGTGGATTTCCCTTTGGCAGGATATTTAATGATTCTTTCCAGCCACTCTCAGCAGGACAGCTAGTAGATAGATATAAATCTAATGCAGTGATAGATTCTGATAGGTAAGTTATGGAAATCTAGATGAGAGAGGTTTCAAAATTATGAGACTCTTATGAATAAAATCCTTTCCCTTCTCCTTTCAATTTAATACCTCTGATCACCCAGGATGGGAGGGGGAGGGATGTGCCTGTCTTCTGTTCAAGAAAAAAGCAGAATTGAAACAAGCTGATTTGTGCCCAGGCTTTGCGCTGGGACCTCAGATTGTGGGAAGTAGAAACCCTCTCCCATCCCCCACCCACCTGCTCCTCCTCTTGTGGGAACTTGGGGAAGTTCCCCAACTAAGTGGGATCTTAATGGAGGCCACTGCTCATTGCCCTGATGAGAAGCCTGGGGGTCACTCTCCTCCCTGTCCTCTACTTCCGATCTGTTAACAGGGTCCACTCATTCTGCCTCATAAAATCACGTCTCAAATCCGATTCTCTTTTCCAGCTCTCAGCGCTGACCCCTGTTCAGGCCCAGGTGGCTCTGAGTCTGCAAGTGAATCTCCGGCCAGACGCAGATTTGTTCAGGAAATTGGACAGCCAAGACCGCAGCTTTGGGTAAGTGGGCACCAGTGACTTTATCTTGAAAGCAAAAGCTACCAACGTCCCCGTCTCTTTGCTAGACGTGTCTTGGGAAACTAAGACGCTACTGTGGATTCTTAACGTGAGCCTCGTATTTTGTACCCGTTCTGTTCAGAGCAGTATAACCTTTGCTTTATGGCTAATTATCCTGAAGTCCACTTCAGAGAATGTCACTACCCCTGGAGTTTCTGAGGCTGTCAAAGACTAGATCCGCATTCACCTGGTGAAGGGTGTGAGGGCAGTGGGAGGAGTCAGGAGAGGGAACCCTGGAGCCTGACGCCTGCCACTGCTCGGTTGCCATGACAATGACAGGACCTCAGGCTCCACCCAGGTGAAATCTCCCGAATCTTAAGACAAAGGCAGTCAGTTTAAGGGTTGAACCTAACATCTTTGCAATTACACGTTTGCAAATCTGAACAACTTGCTAGAGAGTCAAAATGGGGTCTCAGAGGAGCTCAGGTCTGAAGTACATTCTTGAAAAATGCATTCCCCCCCAAAAACATGAGTGAGGGACCAGAAGTAGACGGCGGAGGGGAGCGTCTTTGGAAAGTACCAGAAGGCAAAGGACACAATGAGTAGGAGGGAGCAAGAGAGCAGAGATGTGGCTCATCGGACCGAGATCCCACTGGATCCCAACCATGGGGCATTCATCCGTGCCCTCCAGTGTTCCACAAGCCTATCCTGAGCGTCTAGTGAGTGTCTCCCCCTGATCTACACACTAGTGACACAAAACAGAAAAACAATCTCTGTCCTGGAAGTACTGCTTGGAGGAGAAGACAGATCTGAAAAGAGATTGAGAATCTAGATGGCAGAGGCCGAAACCATCAGTTAAAGTTCCCATATTTGGGACCAGCACCACAACTTGGTACTTTTCCTACCTGGTTAGTTAATATCTGAAAACATCTTAGTGAAGTAGCTATTATACCCCCATTTTACAGATGAAGTAACCTACTGTAAGAGGGTAAATTACTTGCCCAGGCCCCATAGCTATTGCATGGCGGAGCCAGGATTCAAACAAGGGTCTCAGTTCCTAAACCTTCATGTGCTCCCTTCACTCTGCTATTCTCCCTCCGCCATATTGAAAATCCTCACGCGGCTTAATCCTGTCTACGCAGAGGCTCTGCCCACACCTTTAGGCTTCTTCTCCCTTCTCTTGTTCCTGAGCACACTGCCCAAGCTGTCATCAGTTTCCCTTTCCATGCATGGGCCATGCAGGTTTGTTAGGGGGAGACAGACCAAAGCTGTCCTCCAAGTTAAAAAAAAAATAAATCCCTCCACAAAGGTGTAGAATGAGGAAAAGAATCCCCACCTAAACATTATATCATGTAAAGAACGAAGGTGACCAAAGAATAAACCAGCCTTCTTCCCATGGGCCAGCCCTCCATTCTGAAAGAAAGCTGGTTACCAAAAGAGCAAAGGAAAAAAAGGAGGAGAGAGAGAGAGTGGCAAACCAAGAAACAGACTCTTAACTACAGAGAACAAAATGGATGGTTCCCAGAGGGGAGGGGGTTGGAAGATTGGGGAAATAGGCAACGGGGATTAAGGAGCACACTTATCTTGACGAGCACTGAGTAATGAATAGACATGTTGAATCACTATATTGTATACCTGGAACTAAAATAACACTGGATGTTAACTATGCTGGAATTAAAATTAAAAATGAATAGGGCACCTGAGTGGCTCAGTCTGTGAAGTGTCCAACTTCGGCTCAGGTCACGATCTCACAGCTCGTGAGTTCGAGCCCCGCGTCGGGCCCTGTGCCGACAGCTCAGAGCCTGGAGCCTGCTTCGGATTCTGTGTGTCCCTTTCTCTCTGCCCCTCTCCCGCTTGCACGCGTGCTCTCTCTCTCTCTCTCTCTCAAAAATAAATAAACATTTTAAAAAAGATTTTGATTAAAAACTGAAAAAAAAAGAAAGAAAATTGATTGCATCTGTCCTGTGTTTGTGAAGCCTGAGCTACTTGCCAGTAACTAAACAAGTCTCCTCAGAACTGAACAAGCTACCCATCAGTTCCCGGTAATCAGATGGCACGACTTTCTAAAACCCAGGCTTGTGCCTAAACACAGACTACGTCGCTCAAGTCAAAATATCGTTCTACCGGGGGGCGCCTGGGTGGCTCAGTCGGTTAAGCGTCCAACTGCGGCTCAGGTCATGATCTCACGGTTCGTGAGTTCGAGCCCCGCATCGGGCCCTCTGCTGTCGGCACAGAGCCCCCTTCAGATCCTCTGTCCCCTTCTCTCTCTACCCCTTCCCCGCTCATGCTCTCCTTCTCTCAAATAGTAATATTTGCTGTAAATAAATGCATTTTTCAAAAACGGGTACTTAGGAAGACACCCCCTCCCAAACGAACAAGCTGTAAATGACGTTGAAGGGCAAATATCTCATCCGGCTCAGCGGTGCGTCCCGCGGTCTCTTCCCGCACAGCATACGCAGAGCTCGCCCACTCCTTGCCACCCAGCTGCTGGCATTCATGTCCAAGGCGTGCTCACGTCTTACGTGGACCGCTACAGAAGCTTCCCTGGTCTTCCTGCCCTGCCTGCTACGCTTGCCTCACGGACCATTGGTCGGGGAGCAGCTGGAAGGACCTTTTAATAACAAACGAGAGCACGTTATGCCCATAAACTCCTTCAGTGGCTTCCAGTCACGTCTAAAATAAGAACAAAATTTGCCTTGGCCTCGCTACCTCCCTGTGCCTCTTCTTCTCTCTGCTACAACCTCAACAGGTTTCGTTTAGATCTTCAGCAGCAGCAAGCCTCCCCACACGGTGGAGTATTTGCGCTCGTTATTCCTTCCGCCCACAAAGATTTGCCCCAGTTTGCACATTTCTGGCTCCTGGTCATCGTCAGTTTCCAGATCAAATGTCACCTACCCAGAGCAGCCTTGCCCTACAGCCCTACTCATGCGGCAGCCGCCTCCATCACTTACCAAAATCTAGAACTAGTGACTTGCTTTCACGTTTCGCTTCCCTCCGTGAAAGCAGAAACCCCATCTCTCCTTTGGAAATCACTGAATCCCCAGAATCGAACAGCACCTGGCTCAGTGTTTGTTGAGGGAATGAGTGAAAAGCTTTTATGGCAGACCAAGGGTTAATGCCTCTACTATGTAAGAGCCTTTATTAATAAGCAAGAAAAATATGAGCAGCCCCCCACCCCCGCCAAAGGCTGCAGAAGCTGTCGGCCAGGATCTAAGAGAACTAAGAGAACGGTCTCCGTCCAGACAGTAATACTTAGATAGTTTTTCTTGTGCTGCCACTGAAAATCAAGAAGGGTGTTAAGCCAGAGGGGGAGGGTATTTTGAGTCTGCAGATGGGATTGATGATGAAGAAGTCAAAGAAGGAGGAAGAGGGGCTCTGGGGGCAAGGTGGTGTTAATGTGACAGAGCTGAACAAATCAAAGAATGCAAGGCGTCTCCCTTCCCGATAACTACAGCTAGCACGGAGGAGGAAACGAGAGCAGCATTATTTGCTTTCTGTGATCGTCTAATTTCCCCTCCCCTCCCCTTTTCTCAGTTTTCTGGTTTCCGGAAGAAATGAGTAGAATTCAGATAGAACCGGAACAAAGTGAGGAAGGAGGGATATGGGGGGGTGTGGCGATAATACATGGAATGATACATAGCAGAATATTGGTAAGTGATAGGATTGTGGGTGTAATTTTTTTTCCCTAAAAGGAACATATTGCCTCTGTAATTTTTTTTAGATTTTAAACATATTTCTATTTTTAAATATGAAATTTAAAATGTGTCGAAAAACACCTCGATCGTGAAGCATGGCATTCGTATGGACAGCGCCCACCAGTGGCACCAAATGGTCAGATCTCCCTGTTCACCAACATCTGATCCCCACAGCTGCGCTCGTGTCGTTCTGCTGGTAACATTTGTATCTCCCCAAATCAGCATGGGGCTGATGAAAATTCAAATGGCCATGGAAGCACAGGGTGGGAGAAGGAGGAAGAGGAGAAAGGCAAGCCTTAGGATTTCACCAGTGACCCTGCGGAAGTTTGAGCGAACGAAGCAAATCAGAGGCTCCCTGCGCCCAACAGGATGCGGTGAGACGGGCTGCCCACAAGGGGGCGGAAGCCAACCAGTCGTGAGCTTGGCCCCATAGAGCCGCGGTGGGAGGAGACTGTCAGAGACCGAGATCTCCAGCCGCTGATTAGCGTATGTGTATGTTTTGCTATCATTTTGACCCCAAATGCAGAAAGGTTAGAAATGGGTGCCCGCTTTCAGAAATAGCTTTTCAGATGAGGCGAAGAGCATTGGTTCAGCTCTTTGATGACCTCCCTGCCTATCGCACGCACCCCTGGAGCCTGTTTCAGATTCTGTGTCTCCCTCTCTCTCTGTTCGTGCTCTCTCTCTCTCTCAAAAACAAACATTTTAAAAAATGATCTGAATAGAAGGGTGGCCTCTCGTGCTAGTGACATCTAGCTCCTTCATTCTGCTCCCAAAGAAAGAAGCACCCCACCCAAGACAAGCCCATATGGAGGCACCAGGACTGTGCCTCCCCATTTGGGGAGGTCAGATTCAGGACCTCCCCAAATCCTCAGAACTCAACAGACCACGCTGTTCACTCCTAAATCCCCGGTCCCCGAGGCTTAGCTTGACAAAGAAAGAGAAAAAATAGTGATCAGACACTGAAGACCAACTCTAAATAATTTAACTGCTCTCCAGTTCCACCTCCATGGCTTATTTCCTTTAGCTGTATTTGTGAGTAATACAGACGAACACCTCGTCGTGCCACGAGCACCACATACACGCACACACGTGCACACACACACCTCTTCCCCAATTGTAAACACACAGACACACCATGCTGGCCTTTTTCTAGAAGCAGTGGCTCCCAGACCTGTGTGCATCAGTGTATCAGAATCACCTGGAAGGTTGTTAAAACACAGATTGTTGGGGGCCACCCCTCGAGGTTTTGATTTAGCCAAAGTGAGGTGGGCGTTGATGCGGCTGGTTGGGGAGCCCCCCTTTGAGAACGACTGTCATAATTACACAGAACAAAGGGATTTGTCTCTCTCTCTGCGTTGATTACCCGGAAGCACCAGAATGCTCAGAAACTGATACTTACCAAATAAGGAAAAGAAACCAATGGTCACCGAGGCTCCTGTAAGCTTTCTGTTTTGCATTCATCCCCCCATTTCATTTAACCTGCACAAATTCCTGGAATGTAGGCATTATTATCCCTACTTTCTTTTGTTTTCATTTTTTTTAATGTTTATTTATTTTTGAGAGCGAGAGAGACCGAGAGAGAGGGAGACACAGAATCCGAAGCAGGCTCCAGGCTCCGAGCTGTCAGCACAGAGCCCGATGCGGGGCTCGAACTCACAAACCACGAGATCCTGACATGAGCCGAAGTCAGTGGCTCAACTGACTGAGCCACCCAGGCACCCCTATTATCCCCACTTTCAACTGAGAAAACAAAGGTTCCAAGAGGTTATTTGACCACAGTCATCCACCTAGCAGATGTTAGGGCATGGGCATGATCTGCCTTCAGAGTTCATGCTGAGTAGTCTGTCTCCCGCGTGAGAAGTGGATGCACTGAAATGAATAAAAGTGTAACAATAAGCAGGCTCTTTTTTTTTTTTTTTAAGGCAGAAGAGCAAGCAACGTAGGAACGCTTTGCAGTCGCGATTAGTATGGGAGGTGGAGTGAGGGTGCCCCCACGCCCCCCGAAATGGACAGCTTTTGGAAGGGAGGGCAGACTAAGCTCGCTGCTGTTTCAGACGAGATAGCTGCTAGCAGTTGTAACCGCCTCACAGAATAGAGCACTATACATTATTCAGAATAGGAAGTAGTTTCTATTTTTGCATTTGAAGAAGCGGTGTTTGTTTAAAAGGGTGTTGGAGATGTTTGTTGAAAAGCTTCCTACAGATAAGAAATCCCCAAGCTGGAGGCTTGCTGAATTTAAAAACTGGAAAAACAAAATGGGATGAAATGTTTAAGTGCCCGAGAAACTGATTAACACCCCTCACCGCGTTTAGGTTTCTGCCTTAAAATGGAAGGGTTTGCTTCCTTAAGCACTTCCTTTCTGGTTTTTTTAGGCAAAGAGTAAGCATTTTGATTCTGAGGTGGTTCTTAGTGTGTGTGTGTGTGTGTGTGTGTGTGTGTGTGTGTGTGTGTGTGGCGGGTGGGGGGAGTTTCCATTCAAAGTAATGCAATGTCAGGAAATACACCTTTTGCATAACATAATCTTGATACCCAAAACAGACTCAGAGTTGGTACATCTTGGAGAACAGCTAAACAGATTTTCATAATGACAATAATCAGTGAGGAAAAACTCGAATTTCAACACATCAGGTGACACACAATTCAATTCAACCAACAGAGCCTCCTCTGCAGACAAGGCATTGCCTTCAAGAAACTTGCAAGTTAAGCACAATAGTATGATAGACATATTAATTATTATGATAACTGTTATACACTGAATTTCTGCATCCTTTCAAAATTCATGTGTTGAGATCCTAACTCTCAGGGTGATGGTATTAGGAGCTGGGGCCTTTGGGAAGTGATGAGGTCATGAGGGTAGGGCCCCATGACGGGGGTTAGAGCCCTTATAAGAAGAAACATGAGAAGGGTTCCTGGTAGGCTGTCTGTAGAGCATGATACTCTTGATCTTGGGGTTGTGAGCTTGAGCCCCCATTGGCTGTAGAGATCAGCTAAATAAATACAACTTTAAAGAAGAAGGAGGAGGAGGAAGAGGAGAAGGAGGAGGGGGAGCAGGAGAAGAAGGAGAAGAAACACAAGAGGTGATTTTTTTCTCTGCCTTGTGAGGACACAATGAGAAGACGGCCTTCTGTAAATCAGGAAGAGAGCCCTCACCAGACACCAGATCTGATGGCACGTTATCTTGGACTTCCCAGCCTTGAGAACTGTGAGACATGAATGTTGTTCAAGCCCTCCAGTCTTGTGAAAACAGCCCAAACAGCTACCATGATTCAACCCGGAGGAAACAAGCACCAAAAACTGCTTCTTTCTTCATGATCTGCCTCATGCATCTTTCAGTTCCCATCCGGGCTTTTTCTCTGCCCTCTGCCACCTAAACTATTTCTGCTCTCCTAATGGCCTTGTTGCCTCTGACTCTGGTCTACACTACCACTGGGTTTACTCTTAAATTCAAGGCAATTGGATGCCCCCTCTCAGTCTTTCCACGGACCTTTGTTGCCTGCAAAGCGGAAGTGATCCTGGCTCTCAAAGTCCCCCACAGTTCTGCTGTGAACCACTGTGCCAATATTATCCCCTTTCCCTCCACTGTGGGAACCCTCAGGTTCATAAACCACAAAGCTTCTCACATAAAACCCAGTAGCACTGACTATACCACTGTTGAATATTTGGCATGTGCTACATTAAGATATTACCTACTTCAGCGTGTCTGTCTCATGGCTGATCACAATTTCTTAAAAAAAATTTTTTTTAACGTTTACTTATTTTTGAGAGGGATAGACAGAGCATGAACAGGGGAGGATGAGACCGATGCGGAGACAGAATCCGAAGCAGGCTCCAGGCTCCAAGCTGTCAGCACAGAGCCCGACGTGGGGCTCAAACTCGCAAGCCACGAGATCATGACCTGAGCCGAAGTCGGACGCTCAACTGACTGAGCCGCCCAGGTGCCCCTCGTCACAATTTCTAAGAGTAGGAATTGTGTACTATTTATCCTTACTCTGTACTCAGCACAGGATGGGTACACAGTAGGTCTTCAATAAATCCAGCTAACTTTGACTAGGGCTTTCATTAAGGATATCAAGTCTTGGGGCACCTTGGTGGGTCCGTTGGTTAAGAGCCCAACCCTGATTTCAGCTCACATCGTGATCTCACGTTGGGCTCTGCACTGACAACATGGAACTTGCTCAGGATTCTATCCCTCCCTCCCTCTCTGCCCCTCACCTGCTCACTCTGTCTCTCAAAATAAATAAACTTAAAAAAAAAGATACCAAGTCTTGTTTATAATACTCCATACTTAACTCCATCCAGAATAAATCTGAATGTGCAGGGTCATATCAGCATCTCATGGAGTGACATAAAATTAGAATCAAGAGTTAAGACACCCGTAGACTTGTCAAATGGATGCATCTGTTGCCCCTCCCCCCCAAGAGGATAACTGCCCTGCTATCTTCAAAATCAATGTCAAGGGTCACACAACAATATCAAAACTGGGTAAACACCTTTTCAGTCTACTTGTACTTATTTCTTAGGTTAGAAGGACGTGGCCCTCTGCATGGCCGTGTGCAAAATGGGGCCAAGCTGGGAATCATAGAATTCTCTGAAAGAGCTTTGACCAACTGGGTGTGAAAAGCCTTGTGACAATTCTGCTAGACTCTTTAGACTAATTAACAGTTTTTCAACACAGGCTTCAACTGAATGTGCCTTCTGGTTATAAGACTATTACTCCTGTGCTGCCTCTTGGATCAATTTCTTTGGCTACTTTGTTCTAACTTGAAAAATGGTAAAATAAGACAGTTAATTTCCTCTGATCTATAAACACAGCTCTTGGTTATTATTGAGGATTGCAAGCAATAAATTAAAATAGCAGGATGCATATAAATTGCAAAATGCTTTTCTTCTTCCTCGTCTTCACACCTCTTCATTCACCACAATGGCTGATTAGCCATTCACTTCTGTTCAGGAAAATGACTACATTTAATTAAGTGTTAATCCGAGAACAACACAGCACTGGCAGCATGTATAGGCAGGTCCCACCAGCAAACACCACTCACCAAGAACAGTTGCATATAAATGTATTATTTATTTAAGAGCTGATGAGCCAGAGGAAACGTCAGCTGTGAATCAGTACGTTTGCCTATAGTTGATTTCCAACTTGGCAAAATTAGAGAATCACTATCATGCCAGGTTCCTGGAATACAAAATAGTTGAATGATTCAAAGAGGAATTGCTCAGAGTTACTGGCTCCGAATAGTGATGTCGGGGTCCTCATGGATTCTCAGTATTTTAAATTTAGTATTTCAGATTTAGATTATTTTAGATTTCAGAACGTTAGTATTTTGGGATTTTCTTATTTTAGAAGTCTTGCTTTTACGTATTTCTCAAATCATTGAGGCAAAGCCTCGCTCACATGAGTATAATGAGCAGAGTCAGACTCAGCCCTCTCCTGCCACCCACTACTTCCGGTGCCTCAGCATGTGTACTTTCCAAATTAGGAACTTACAAAATCCGCTAAACGACCATCATGGCTGCCGTCTGCATTCCTATGTACTGCTTAGAGCCCAAACTCGTATCCAGACATGTAAGCCCTCCAACAGGTGACCTAACAGGGAGCCTGACTCTCCCTCCTGATGTCCCTTTACTCCTTTTATGTCCCAGTCAGACAGCCCTATCCCCAGTCCCACAGACTTGTTTCGATCACTTTTGACAGTTGCTATAAAACGAACAAGCTATTACTGATCACCTATTGTATCGGACAGTACCCAAGACACGTTCACGACGGTGCCACGAGGGGTTTTTCAAATACGGAACGGAATTCAGAAATGTGTGACATAACAGTAAGGGTTGGGTTATCTGTAACTCCAAAACTCCCAAGTCCTCCCACTGCATACTGTTCTCTTGTTTTCGGTCAGTCTTCCCGCTCAGTGTCTCTTTTACAAATTCTGCTCGTGCTCAAGACCCAGAACTAACTCTGCCTCCTCCTGAAACCTTCTCCTTATTCTTCAGAGACATCGCCCTCCTTGGAATTCATAGCACTTACTGATACTTCAGTATTCTTCATAGGATTGAATTACATGTGTATTTCATGCACGTGTGTGCTGTTTCTTCCGCTAGACTGAAAGTTCCTTAAAGCAGGAGTCACAGGTTGCTCTTGGTGTTTACTTAGTGCGGTGCACAGAGTAGGTGCTGAATAATTGTTTGTTAAGGAACATGACACTACTGGATGTGTCTAATACCACCCTCGCTGCAGTCTGTCTCCTGTAACTGAACCGGTTCAGGAAAACATCTAGATAGCTTAAGAGAAAGCAACAGATGCTTGACAAACAAATGGAGTCTTTTGGAGAGGATACAGAGAAAGAATCAGGTTTGGAGGTGGCTTATACTGTCTATGATGATTGTTGTAAAGGATAAAAGTAAAAAAGAGATCCATGGTTGTAATCGAATGCTAAATGGAGATTAGGACAAGAGCAATATGGCCATAAGGTTGGCTAAGTCCTCCCAGGAAAGTGCCCATGACAAGCGATGGTCTGCGACAGCATTCTCCTCCTCTGCAAACACATATTTAGCACCTGCTCTGTACAGGGTATCACCAGGGCTGCAAAATGGTATTAGAGTCTGCTTGAAAAATATCCCCAACTTCACTGGCAAGAGATGACAAGTACCTACATAGAAGAGCAAAAATACCAAGATAAATGTGCTCGCTACGGAATGAATGAAGTACATTGAAGGTCAGTGCCGGTGAGCTCAGAGAGGGAGAGACTCTGTGGATGTCATGTCAGGAAGGTTCTATGGGGAAGAAGGAACTAGAGTTTACCTTGTAGTAGGAGCAGGACTAGATAGGGGATGAGGAATGAGGAGAAAATTCCAAGCAAATGAGTGGTGGACACTCACATTCCTTATGAAGGTCGCATGCATGTACCACGTGGCCAGGTGTATAACATCCGTGCTCGGCTGCTTATGTCGTAGCCCCGTGTAATGGCTACCTAATTACATTGCCTTTTACAACATTGCACGGAGGCAAAATGAAAACAACCAAACAAAACACATTTGCAGGTTACTAGTTTGTGACAGTTTACAGGTAGGAATCAAGTGATATGTGTGTCGAGCTTGGTGGTAGAGACTGTAGAAGTAACAAAACAGATTTAAGACCTGGTCCTTGGGGCGCCTGGGTGGCTCAGTCGGTTGAGCGGCCGACTTCGGCTCAGGTCATGATCTCGCGGTCCGTGAGTTCAAGCCCCGCATCGGGCTCTGTGCTAACAGCTCAGAGCCTGGAGCCTGTTTCAGATTCTGTGTCTCCCTCTCTCTGCCCCTCCCCCGTTCATGCTCTGTCTCTCTCTGTCTCAAAAATAAATAAACGTTAAAAAAAAAAAAATTAAAAAAAAAAAAAAAGACCTGGTCCTTGCCTTCAGAAAGCTAAATACCAACTTTGCGAGGAAGGCTAACTCCTATGGAGATATTTAAATGAACTTTAAAAAACACTATAATTGGTGCTAAATTATATTCTTCTGAGTGTATAACACAAACCTATTTTAAAGATTAAAAATATTAGTAACGACAGATGTTGGCGAGGATGCGGAGAAAGAGGATCTCTTTTGTGCTGCTGGTGGGAATGCAAACTCGTGCAGCCACTCTGGAAAACAGTATGGAGGTTCCTCAAAAAATTAAAAATGGAACTGGGGCGCCTGGGTGGCTCAGTCGGTTAAGCGTCCGACTTCGGCTCAGGTCACGATCTCGCGGTCTGCGGGTTCGAGCCCCGCGTCGGGCTCTGGGCTGATGGCTCAGAGCCTGGAGCCTGCTTCCGATTCTGTGTCTCCCTCTCTCTCTGCCCCTCCCCCGTTCATGCTGTGTCTCTCTCTGTCTGAAAAATAAATAAACGTTAAAAAAAAATTAAAAAAAAAATTAAAAATGGAACTACCCTGCAACCCGGCAATTGAACTACTAGGTATTTATCCAAGGGACACAGGTGTGCTGTTTTGAAGGGCCACATGCACCCTAATGTTTATAGCAGCGCTATTGACAATAGCCAAAGTATGGAAAGAGCCCAAATGTCCATCGATGGATGAATGGATAAAGAAGATGTGGTGTATATATATATATATATATATATATATATATATACACATACATACACAATGGAGTATTATTCGGCAATCCAAAAGAAGGAAATCTTGCCATTTGCTACTACGTGGATGGAACTGGAGGGTATTATGCTAAGTGAAAGTATCAGTCAGAAAAAGACAAATATCATATGACTTCACTCATATGAGGACTTTAAGAGACAAAACAGGTGAAAATAAGGGAAAGGAAACAAAAATAGTATAAAAAACAGGGAGGGGGACAAAACAGAAGAGACTCATAAATATGGAGAACAAACTGAGGGTTATTGGAGGGGTTGTGGGGGGGGGGATGGGCTAGACGGGGAAGGGGCACTAAGGAATCTACTCCTGAAATCATCGTCACACTATATGCTAACTAACTTGGATGTAAATTTAAAAATAAATTAATTATTAAAAAAAGATAAAAAAATATTAGTAGGGACAACAGGGGTTTAGTAGAGGTAGCATTACGGTAAATTCCCGAGATGGCTCATCACAGTGCAACTTTAGGTTGGGCTGGGTTTGCCCCGATATCTACTTTCACAAGTCAATGTCCACCAGGCACTGAGAATCTCTCGTAAATGTTTCAGAAATGTTCAATTGTACCCTCAAGCCCTCATGAAGGCGAACAATCTAAAGGCCAGGCAGGAGCCACCTGACTTGAAAGGTGGGAGAAGCTGATGACACCGTCCTCCATTTCTGCTGGGATCCACCAAGTGAGGGACACCCAGCCAGCCTGCAGGATATTAAAATCGATAGAAACGGTCACCCTGTGAGGGGCGTGGCGACTCACAGCACTGAGTCAGTGTATTATCCGTGAGGCATCTTCTAATGTCTTAACGGTTATAAGACCCACGAACCGAGCCTCTGGCAGAAGCAGCTGTTTTCTGCTGCCACTTAAAAGTCCGTCTGAAATCGCACATGTGTCTTATTTTAACAGTTCCCGAAATGTTACGCCAACCCCCGATTCAGCTCTTGAGCTTGCTAAAAACTCCTCCCGCACAAGTCTCTTCATTATCCCTGTGATCTGTAGAACCCTTAACGGCCCAGCCAGCGTCTCCATGATGAGTCAGGCTTCTGGGAACAGGATGCATAGGGCTGCTTCCCCCTGGGAGCACGGTGTCTCCCCGGTGGTGAGTTGACTTTCTCAGCTCCGGTGACCTCTGGAGAAGGAAAGGATAAACTCTTCCAGTGATTGACAAGACTGCAGAACCGGGAAAACAGTATGAATTCAGCCACTAAGGATCCAGTTGGCCGGTAACCTGTCAATGTTCTTACAATACGAGAAGCACAGGAGCGCCACATCTACATGTAAGCAATGAATTAATCATGAATGACATCACAGTTCTCGCCAAACGAGGTGCTGGCTTGAAATGGTGCAAGAGGCGTCCATGACAACAGAAGGCGCCATGACTGAAGGTTACTCTGGGCCAGCCACTTTTAAGCACTTTTCCTGTAGTACCTCATTTTGCCGTCCCCAGCCTCTGGAGTGCGTGCTATTATTATCATCCCCTTGGGGCAGAGAAATAGAGAGATTAATTAGCTTGCTTGACTTGACCTAGTAAGAGGCAAAGGCAGGATTCGAACCGGCACATCCTCACTCCAGAAGCCAAGCTCTTTAACTCCATGTTCTACAGCCAGGTGTATAAACCAGTTAGGGCACATACCGAGAAAGGAAGCTACATCTTCATTGACGGCCCCTGGAAGGCAGGGATTACAAGATGGTTTGCTGTCTGGGGGGGGTGGGTGTGGCTGGCCAATGGCTGGGCCCAGATTGGGGTGCGGTGTGAGGAGGGCTATGAGGGTGGTCAGCTCAGAAGTCACACAGGTGGACCAAGGAAGGGCAGGTGAAGCTTCCTGGAGAAGATGCTACTCAACTGAATTTTGAGGCCTGAGCGTATATTAGAATCGGAGAAGAAGCGTGTGGTAGGTCGATGGTAAAAAGGCCCACAAGGTTTCATTCCTCCATGTATCCTTGTCCCTTGCAACTGACTTTAGAGCTCTTCTCATGAAAACGTTGAGTCTGTTTCTCTGTGCCTTGAATCCTGTAACTTGCTTTGGCCAACAGTATGCAGTCAAGTGACGTGCCCGTTCTAAGCCATCGCCTCAAGGGGCCTCTCGTGTTTCTCTCTCTCTCTTGAACTTTGCCACCGGCGGAGCCCATGAGAAGCCTGGGCTAGCCCCCTAGGTGCTGGCATGCCGCATGGTCCAATCACCCTTGTCACGGCTGCCAACAGCCCGCAAACCATCAGACGTGAGAGTGGACACCTACAGACCCAGCCAGCCCCCCGCCAAAGCACCAGTTGACTGCGGAGACCTGGTGAGCTCAGTCAAGAGCAGCTAAGCCTGGCCCGGGGTTACCAGAACCGCCCAGCGGACCTCTAGCCTCAGGCGGAAAAGTCAAAGTTTATTGCTGTAGGCCATTGAGGTTTTATGGTTGGTTGTCACACAGCAGTATTATTATAATGGAAGTAGGCAGGCCGTCTTTCATAAGGATGAAGTCAGTGTGGCACAAACCATACTGTAATCCTTCTACACTTTGCTTCAGAGAAGAATATAGCATTCTTCGATTAGTCCAGGGTCCTTGACCCTATTGGCAGTTTGGCCGGATCATTCCAGTAGGGGACTGACTGTTCTGGGCCTCACACGATGTTCAGCAGCATTCATGGCCTCTACCCCCCTAGATGCCAGTAGCAATCCCAGCTGGGACAACCAGAATGTTCCCAGACTGCCAAACGACCTCTAGGGGGCAAACTCGCTACCAGGTAAGAAATCCTGGTCCAGAAGTACACACAAAGTTTAGTTTACCAAATGCCCAAGGTCCCCCCAACCCAGCAGTCTTCTCTTTAAGATAGTTCCAATGGTAACCCAGCTCAGGCTCCATATGAACGCGAGTGCCTTCCATGGCAATGTGTGGTATTATACTGGCCAGAGCCGGGTGGGGCTCAACAGGAGGCTTCTGGGAGCTGCCCCAGCTCAGGTTAAAACTTGCCCTGGGCGGGGCAAGTGCTGGCTCAGCACACTGAGTGTCGCCCATACAATGACATTCCAAAGAAAAGAGAAATTAATTTTTTTTTAATGTTGATTCATTTTTGAGAGACAGAGTGTTAGTGGGGGGCGGGGGGCAGAGAGAGAGGGAGACACGGAATCCGAAGCAGGCTTCAGGCTCTGAGCTGTCAGCACAGAGCCTGACGCGGGGCTCGAACTCACAAACCGTGAGATCGTGACCTGAGCCGTAGTCGGACGCTTAACCGACTGAGCCACCCAGGCACCCCCAAAGAAAAGAGAAATTAAACACAGGCCAAGAGGCAAGTGTTAGAGGCCACCTTGTAGAGCAGACCACTCATGTCCCAAAATTTCTCCCAGTTTCCCCCTGACTTAAACGCTTGCTCCTAGTGTGTTATTTTTTTCCAGGCTGTTGTGAAAAAGAACAAGTCATCATCACATTGCCATATGTATCTGGATATTCAACATGAGGATTCCAATTGCCTCCCCTGTATCAGCAGAAAGTTTCTTCATTTGGGGCTAAGAAAGATGGTGACCATTTCTCCTATTCCAGAGCTCTCTATCAGATGTTGATTCGAGTTCAGATCAACATCTCTGATCACAACTGTGCTTCCCAGGAGGGCTGATTCCTCCTCATGACAGAATGCCAGATCCAGGTCTGAGAAGAACTTGTCCCCTCTTAACACCACAGCTTAATCAGCAACTTTGCTGGTTCCAGAGGCCGGAAGGCAGTGAAAGGAGAGGGCTGAGTGTTTGTTAATTTCTCACTCACCGCTAACTCACACATTTCATTGATAAACATATCTGAGACTTGGTCCGTTGGGGCCTCAAGAAAATTGCTCATCAATTGCACAGGCTTCCGTTTTCCTCTACAAATACAAAAACCACCTTTTACTTTTCCTGCTGTACAGAAAAAAACTGACAGATTCAGCACAAGGGATGTGCGTGTCACAAATGCATGAACAGCAAAGAGCACATCCATTAAGAAAAAGAAGGGCAAATTTGAGTTGAGGCTATCCTGAATTCTAAATTTGCGTGTCTCACAGACACCTCTGTCTTCCTGATTCATTTACTTTCCCAGCGGAACTGTGCCTCATCCTACACTTTAGGAGTGCTTCAGAAAAAAAGGATGAAGTCATAGATTCTTGGCGTCTCAGTGTTGGATGCAGCCAGACTTTATGGAAATGAGCTATTAACTCACTCTCTGTGTAATTCAATTGTTATTTTTCCTGCAGGCCTTGGTGGTGGCGATCCAGCTTTGTGAGCATATGAGCATATGGGGTGGAGAAGAGAAAGGATTTGAGAGGGCAGGTGAGGGTTCCCCTAAGGTTGTTTCTGGGAATTTGCATCAAATCTAGATGGTAGGTTTGACAAATTAACCATAGGTTTCAACAAGTATGACTCTTTGGGCAGAACAGGTGATGGAAATGGGGTCTCCACTAGCCAATGGCAGAGAATCCCGCTCCAGAAGGCACCATCAGAAGCAGTCAAGCATTGTCTGCAAGACTGAGGTGACAACCTCAAAGTGTGCCCTGATCCTACGGGTCCATCTGGGTCCAGCCGGTGATACTCAACAGCACCTGATCCCCAGCCGGGCCCACATCCGTGCAGAAGGCTACAGATATTCAACGGGAAAAGAAAAGGTAAAGCTTAGGCCCGTATTCCTACGATGCCCACAAGCCAAAAACCTGCTTCCTTGCCTCTGCAGAACTAACAAATACATTGAGAAGAGAAATGACCATCTCCGTTGTTTATTGTGCCTTGCAGAAACTTTTCATAAATGCTTTTTCCTAAATGATGTCGGTTGAACCTCCAAGCCCTGTAACATACACCGGAGAGAGATCATAACCCAGAGTTAAAAAAAAAATTTTTTTTAACGTTTATTTATTTTTGAGACAGAGAGAGACAGAGCATGAATGGGGGAGGGGCAGGGAGAGGGAGACACAGAATCTGAAACAGGCTCCAGGCTCTGAGCTGTCAGCACAGAGCCCGACGCGGGGCTCGAACTCACGGACCGCGAGATCATGACCTGAGCCGAAGTCGGCCGCTCAACCGACTGAGCCACCCAGGCGCCCCCATAACCCAGAGTTTGAATGAGGATACTGAGGATGTTGAAGGCCTGTCCCGTGATCTCAGGGCAAACTCACAGGGGAATCAGAGGTGGAACCCAGTTTTTCTGACTCCAGAATTCACACTTGCTTCTCCAAACAGACCTGGAGCCTTCAAAAACATGGCCCCCGGGGGAAGTTTCATGGACCCCAGCCCCTTGTAGCAACACCACCCTCCCCTCCCTTCACTCTTATTCTCCAACCAGCCTCCAAGGAATTTAGCACGGGGGCAGCAACCACCCCAGAAACTGACTGCAAACGGGTTCTTCTTCCTTTCTTTCCTATGAAGTCTTAGGTCCTCTTGGCGTGCTCTGTCTCTAAGGATTGCTGAACATACGATAAATAATAATGACAGCAGTTAAACATCCTGAGTGACTAACTGTGGTAAATGGTACTAATAACAGTTCACAGATCCTAACTGGCTAAAAGGTGCAAGTAGATAGGTTTGCTAGGTGTAATCGAGGGTTGGGTTCTGTTGAGCCCAGGGCAGTGGTGGGAGCTGAGGTCAGCCTGTGGCGCCCCTCACCAGCCTTGCCCCCCTCACACAGCGCCGTGTTCACCCATGGAAGGGGCACTCTTTTAAAATTCCTCACCTCGATCGGCTGTGCTTGTGAAAGGTAACATCAGCCAAGAGGGTGGCCTTTTCCTTATGCATAGCAAGGTACCCTGTGGGCTAGTGGCAGCTTGGTACAACAGCTATGATCTCACATTGACCAGAACCCTGTGGGTGGATCACATTATCGCCATCATTTTATAGGTGAGGCGAGCAAAGCTTTGAAGAGATTAAACGATCTGACCGAGCTGGTAAATAAGAGAGCCCCTCGGCCGATTCCCATGGGGGTAACCATGCTCTCAGGCTACCTTCCCAGGGAAGTTCCGTCTCCCTCTCTCCTATGGCATGTTCAGACAATTCCCACACAGGCAAGGTGCCCTTATGAGGGAGCTTCAGAGTGTAATTCAGGGAAGCAACCTCCAGATAGGCATCAGAAGAACTATTCAAACCCCTTATGCTTACAGATCTGAGCCAAGATCCTCAGGCAACAAGTTTTCATAGGTAATAGGAGTTCACACTTTATCATTCCTATTTCCCAAGAGAACCAGGGAAACAAATCTAGTGCTATCTTCCAATGCAAGGAGGAGTTTGGGCGAAGAAGATTTTATTTAGAAAATCAAGGGGGTGCCTGGGTGAGGCACTTGGTTGAGCGCCTAACTTCGGCTCAGGTCAGGATCTCGCAGTTCATGAGTTGGAACTCTGCGTTGGGCTCTGTGCTGACAGCGGGGAGCCTGGAGCCTGCTTTGGGTTCTGTCTGTCTGTCTGTCTCTCTCTCTGTCTCTCAAAAATAAATAAAATCTTTTTAAAAAGAAAAGAAAAGAAAGGAAAAGAAAAAGAAAATCAAAAGGACCTGGAGAAATAGAATGAAGTCTGGCTTCCAGATCCTGAAGCTTTAATAAGGCCACAAACAACCAGCCCTGCCCCTCGAGCCCTCTGGTCCCCTTCCTCCCCATCTCCATAATTAAATATTCTTCCTCCTCAGCTGTTGTCACAGTAACAGCTTGGGTCACGTGGCTGTCACTTTACAACCTGCTTATGGTGCTGCTTGTAATCCTCACTCCAAGGCATAGTGACAGCTCATTTAGAATCAATCAAACATTTATTAATAGAGAGAGAACCAAGGGGCACAGACCCTCGATTGAAATTCTCTGGTCCTTGACAAGGGCAAGAGCAGGGGGTGGAAATAACTCACAGGTGGGGGTTAGGGGAGGTCATATTGCGTCGTAGGGGGAAGGAGTCCTCTCTTAAAAGTCGACCCCCGACCCCAGCTCTGTGTTCTAGGCAAGGAATGAACCCCTGCCGAGTCTCCAATTGCTTTCAAGAGGTCACTGGGAGGCTCAAAGATAACGAAATGAATAAATGAAAGGCACCCCCCTTGGGAAGGACTTAATCAGCAGCAGCCATTATAAATGAGAGAGTAGGAACGACAGGAAGTGGAGGAAAACAAGAAGGAAATGAGGATTCAAGGCTGACTGCGAAAGACGGGGAATTATTTAACCTGGCAGCTACGTTCAAGCAGGAGTCCTTTTAAACACAGAGAGTAACAAGCGATGTGAGGAGAAAACAGGGAAAGACAGACTTGTGGAGAAGCTGTCAGCAGGAACTCATGAGAGTGAGCTTTGCGTTTTTGTTTTGTTTTGTTTTGTTTTGTTACCAGCAACATATCCAGGGCAGTGTCTTGCAAGATCTGTTGTTCTTCCGTCCAGCGTGTGATCTCATCTTGATGGCAGACGGTGGTCCTGCCGGACGCCCAGCCAACGGAGGCTGCACAGCGCATCTGGTTTGCACCAAGCCCTTGTTAAATAGTTGCTGAACGAACGAATGACTGAATGAATGAAAAGCGAGCGATTTAATGGACCTAAAGATCCCATAAGAACACTTGGGAGAAAGTGATGCTACCACGCAATTTTCTCCCCTCTACGTCCTAGTTTCTTACATCTGAGTGTGTTAAATATTCATCCTGGCAGAGGCATTTGGAGAAAAAAAAAAAAAAAAAGCAGAAATGTCCAGATGGATCTGACATGGGTGACAATCCCCAGCAGTGAAAAAGCTCAAAGATGGATGAATAGACCTCCTCCCTCCAGATTGAGCCAGGGGAGTCTCATCCAGCATTTTTCCATTTGATTATTTACAGCCAGAGAAGATGCATCTGACTGCAGTCTTCCAGCCTCCCCGTCTCCTCTCGGCCAGCTCGAGCGGCTGACTTGAGCCAGGCAGGCCGCCGCGGCCAGGGCTGTGCGCAGCCGCCAGGAGCAGAACGCACCCCTACCCGTGACCCGCCTCACTTTCTTCCTTTCCTTTTCTCCTCTCCCCTTCTTCCCTCTTACCTTAGTCTTTCACATTCCTTTTCTTTCTCATCTTTCTTTTCCTGCACTCAGGGATTGTTATTCAACCTCACTGTTGCTCGGGGCTAAAGAACATGTTGCTTTTTTCCTAAATAAAGTTGCCTTGTCCCCCTGGGTCCCTGAAGACTCCAACTGTAGGTCCACGTTCAAGATCTTACGTGACTAATCCATTTCAACTCCACGGCAGTGAGAACTAGAAATCCTTACCTGAATTTACCCTCCCAAAAATCTATCCTAAGTCCTCTTGTCTCAGCCCGTCTTAACCCACGATAACCCCAACCTCTCTCTCCCAAGGCTTTTGTTAGAGGGTGGTGTCACAGCCATCGCACCGTGACATCTGTAGAGAAGGATTTCGGTGGCACCTGCTTCCAAGTCCATCTCTGAAGTGTGGACCCTGCTTTTCCCTGGGCTGTGTCTTCTAGTGACTTCTTCCACAATTCGCCCAATTGGAATGCTGCTTATGAAACCTGTCACTCTTCTGCTGAACGCCTCCAATAGCTTCCCATTTTCCACAAGATAAATTGCCAGTGTTCTGTCACTTTGAACCCTAGAATACCTGGTCCCAATTCACCTGTCTAGTCGCACCTTTGTCCAGATGAACATCCTCCTTTCTATTGCCTCTACGTTCATTGCATCTTCCTGCCTCCTGGCTCTGTCTTGCTGTTCCCTTTCCCGCCTCCACCTATAGAACTTGGGGACCCTCTCTCAAGGCCCTGCTTAAACACTCCTCCCCAGGAATCCAGCCCCGAAACATGAAATAATCACGTTTTTCTCTGCTATCCTATAGCTCTGGTGTAGATGCCTCCCTTATACCGCCCCACGTTACAGAGAGCACCTGCCGTGAGCTCAAGACTGCTCCAGGGAACTTACAGAAATTATCTTTACCCCTCACCACACACCCATTTTACAGATGAAGTAACAGCGACCCCACCCAACATCACAAGGGTGATCAGTGAAAGGGCTGGGAATTCAAACCAGGTGTACCGGACTCCAGATCTCTTTCCATGACCTCAGGCTGTCACAGAAGAGATAGCACTCTGATTCACATCCCTTCATTCGAAGCAGGAAGTAATGCGGGGTGGCTTCGGTAAGAACCAAAGCAGCAGGATGAATCACTGTTTTCAGCAACACCTCCGTGTCTTATCCATGAGGTTATCGACTTTTTAATGTGTGTGTGTGTGTCCCACAATTCATTTTTTGCCATACGAGTAAGCTTTTTTCTTTAAAGAAGAATTGGGGCGCCTGGATAGCTCAGTTGGTTAAGCAGCCGACTTCGGCTCAGGTCATGATCTCTCAGTCCGTGGGTCGGAGTCCCGTGTCAGGCTCCGTGCTGACAGCTCAGAGCCTGGAGCCTGCTTCGGATTCTGTGTCTCCTGCTCTCTCTCTGCCCCACCCCCACTTGCACTCTGTCTCTCTCTCAAAAAATGAATAAACGTGAAAAAAAATTGTTTTTAAGGAAAGACTTGGACTTAAGTTATGTAGACTTTCAGAGATTACCTTCTTTGAGATCATCTATTTCTTAGTCACTTTTTGCCTGGGTGGCTCAGTCAGTTAAGTGCTGACAGTTGATTTCAGCTCAGGTCATGATCTCCCAGTTCATGGGTTCGAGCCCTGTGTTGGGCTCCAAGCTAATGGCATGGAGCCTGCTTGGGAGTCTCTCTCTCTCTCTCTCTCTCTCTCTCTCTCTGCCCCTCCCCTGCTCATGCATGCACACACTCTCTCACACAACATAAATAAATAAACTTAAAAAGAAAAAAAAAGATTCTATGGGGCTCTGGGTAGCTCAGTCAGTTAAACTTCAGACTTCAGCTCAGGTCATGATCTCACAGTTCGTGGGTTTGAGCCCCACGTCGGGCTCTGTGCTGACAGCTCAGACAGAGCCTGGAGCCTGCTTTGGATTCTGTGTCTCCCTCTCTGTCTGCCCCTTCCCTGCTCACACTCTGTCTCTCACTGTCTCTCAAAAGTAAATAAACATTGAAGAAATTAAAAAAAGATTCTCCCTCTTTCTGTCCCCCCCCCCACCCCCCACTTGTGCTCTTTCTCTCTCTCAACAAAACAAAGCATAAGCTCAGGGGCACCCGGCTGGCTCAGTGGGTGGAGCATGTGACTGTTGACCTCAGGGTTGTGAGTTTGAGCCCCACATTGGGTGTAGAGATTAAACAAACAAACAAACAAACTTAAAAATATGTATCTAAATAAAAATCCATAAGCTCAGTCCTGGAGAGGATATACTATCTGTCTAGAGGCACATAACAAAATCATGGCAGGGCCAGGATGAGAAGGCAGGCCTTGGTTCCTGCCTGGGTGATTTGCCACTTGTCCCCACTGGAGGTACAGGCATTTTACGTACACCCCCTGAGCTACTTGTCAACATTTAATTCTGGACTGTTTTCCAGGCTGGAGCGTTCAAGTCCAGGTCAGCAGAAGCCTGTGAGTTGCAGTGAGAAATTTCAAATCTGACACTTGCCAGTTCCCATCAAGCTCCGGGTGGGAAATGTCCCGGGTTTCGTCCATTGCTAATGTCACAGCCAGTCTAGCGGAAGAGATCACCTCCAGGTAAAGTCATTCAAAACAAGGGTTTGTCATTCTGGTGCCATTCGACTGAGATGGATCACGGGCCACTCTGCTTCCCAGGGGGTGGTCCGGGGATGAAGGACAAAAGCTGGTTTTCCTGCACATCTGGCCTACGTACCCCAGGGTGGTGAGACGAATCCCCACCATGGCAAAACCCTTCACAAAGCTTCCTGGGGCTCAACCCCCAAGAACTCAAAACCCTTGCATTCTAGTCCTGGTTCTGTTGCTGACTAGCTGTGTAGCTTTGAACCAGCCTCTTGTGTCCCCAGCCTCTCGTGTCCCTGTTTCCTCATCCACAGAGGACTAAAGGTACTAAATCCCCACTCGACTTTCAGAGTCTAAATGAGATTATCATGAAAGCACTTTCTCAATGAGAGATCACTGGAGAAGCATAAAGTGCCGGTGTTTCAGGTTCTATGAGGCTAATGCCTGATTTCCTTCGGGATACAAAATGCTGGGGACGTGGGGTGTTCAGTATCCAGAAACAGAAAGAGCCTGCTTTGCAGCTCTATGTCTCATAGCACCCAGAAGCTTGTCATTCTTAGAGCGACCTGCTTTTCTTCATCCTCACAAAGAACAGAATGGGAGGAAACTGTCAGTCAGTAAACACCACACGTTCATTTACTCATTCTTTCAAAGAACATTTATTAAGCACTGAGATATAACAGGCATTACACTGAGCTAAGTGCTAGGGATACAGAAAATAATATCAAGTTATGTGTATAAACATTTAGAAAAAAGTCTGGAAGGATATCCAAAAAGTTCTTCCTTCCTCCCTCCCTTCCTTCTTCCCTCCCTCCCTCCCTCCGTTCCTTCTTCCCTCCCTTCCTTCCTTCCCTTCCTCCCTTCCTTCCTTCTTCCCCTTCCTTCCTTCCTTCCTTCCTTCCTTCCTCTCTCCCTCCCTCCCTCCCTTCCTTCCTGTTTTCCTTTCTTTTTTAAAAATTTGTTTTACTATTTATTTTTGAGAGCACACGAGTGGGAGAGGGGCAGACAGAGAGGGGGACAGAGAATCCAAAGCAGGCTCTGTGCTGACAGCAGCGAACCTAATGTGGGGCTCGAACTCATATGAGATTATGACCGGAGCCTGAGTCGGACGCTCAACCAACCGAGCCACCCAGGCACCCCCCGCCCTTTTTTCCTTTCTAAGTAAAATTAATTTCACGAAACCCCAAGTCCTGGGTCAAGGTAACTCAAATGTGGTTAGCTGAGGCTCCGTGGTGTCTTACCTGCCATCCTCAGGCAGCTCGTGTTACAAAGGCAAGACGAACGCAAGATTATGACAGTGACCCGCAGAAGCAGCACAGTTCTGTCTTCCTCTGAAACCCTTTTTATCTGTCAAGAAACTTCTCCAAATAGATTGAAGAATTCCCTTCATTTCTCTTTTGTCTGAAGGGAGTCACGTGCCCATCCTAAATCACCGGTAAAGGGAACGGTAGCACCAGTTCAGACCAGTGGTTCTCAAAGGGTGCTCCAGGAACCCCTGTGGAACCCCCAACCCTAATCAGGTCTATGAGGCACAAACTACGTTCATCATGGTGTTAAGATTCTTTTTTGTCTTTTTACTCTCATTCTCTCACAAGTGTCCAGAGAGTACAAAGGTTTACAGATACGAAACTACCACGTTTTGAGTGTTGATATAGTACCAAATTAGAACATCAGCGATTATCTAAAGAAGGTATTAAGATACTTTTCCTTTTTCTAACCATCTAGCTGGGAGACCACGTTGTCTTCATGTATTATCTAACCAAAACAACATATCACAACAGATCGAGTGCAAAAGCAGATATGGAAGTCCAACTGTCAAGCCAGACAATAAAAAGATTTACAAAAATGTGAAACAATGCCACTTTTCTCATCAAATAATCTTTGTTTGGGGAGATATATTTATTATTTTGTCACAGAAAGTGTTATGTGTTAACCTTTGACAGATTTATTGTTGTTTTTGGAGGAATTAATAGATATTTTGAGAATTTTTTAAAGATTTTTTAATGTTTATTTTTCGAGAGACAGAGCATGAGTGGGGAAGGGGCAGAGAGAGACGCACGCACACAGAATCCAAAGCAGGCTCCAGGCTCCGAGCTGTCAGCACAGAGCCCGACACGGGGCTCGAACCCACAAACTGTGAGATCATGACCCGAGCTAAAGTTGGACGCTCAACCAACTGAGCCACTCAGGTGCCCCATACAGTAAATATTAATAAATGTAACTTACAAAAACTAAAGCTCTTTGGGGTTTTCAACAATCTTTGAGTGTCATGGGGCCCAGAAAGTTTGAGAATCCTTACTTAACCAACCGCGGATATATCACTGCATCACATACAGGGTAAAGTAGACCCTAAATGTTGCCAGGAAGGAAGATGTAGGAAAATGGCGGTCGGTGAAGGACCCGCAATGCCTATGGCAGTTGTTTCTAAATTCCACGGTTATCAGCTACTGTTTTTTCTTCGCTTTTCTTTACATATCATCTGAACTTTTAAAGGAAAAAATTCTGCTTTTTTTGAGAAGAAGACAATCAACCAGTTTTTACTTCAAAACAAATAAGCAAACTCAAGGATGTATAAGATCCCTAGTCACAGAAGCAAAGAAGTCAAGTGCCGAGGATGAACCAACTGAAAGTTGTGGCTTTCTCTTCCAAAGCTTGGGTGTGAAGAGAAGGGGAGGGGGTGGTGAGGTTGGGTCCAGGAAGCGTGGACTTCTTTCACATCAGAGATGCATAAGCATAAGCTATGCTGAGGGAAGGATCCAGGGAAGGAGGGACAGTAGATGGTACAAAAGAGGCGAAGAGAAGGGATGAAACACTATGGGCGAAGGGGCTGCCCGGGAGAAGAGGGAAGAAGGCATGAGCTTTGGACAAGAAGAGGAGCACTCCTCCCAGACGGGGGGAAGAAAGAAGAGAGGGGTGCAGGCAGGAGATGGAGGGGAGAAGAAATAGAGGCAGCTCTCGTCATGTGTCTTTGTAAAGACACCTGTAAGCCCTCTGGGACCATGGAGCCTGATAAAGAGTGCCAAAGGCAAATCCAATGAGCACAGAACAACCGTTTTTCATTCAGAGAATTGAGATAATGCCTCGATACGCCATGCTGTTCATGTAGACAGATTGGTCTCAATCGTTTCCACTCTCGGCTTTCAAGTATCATAGGGTTTTGAGCTATTCAAGCAATAATAACTCCAAAAAGGGGGACAAAGTGATAGCTGATACTGGTTCTTCCAGTAGAGCTGAAGCAGTGTAAAATAAATTGTTTACCACTTCTCTGAAGGAAATATAAATACAACTTATTATTTAATACAAGTTTCAGCAATCTAAGGCTGCGGACAAATCCTGCCCATCGCCTATTTTGGTTGAGCCTGACAGTTAAAAATGTTTCTTATATTTTTAAGTGGTTGAAAAAAAAAATCAAATGAAGGATATTTCATAGTGTGAAAATGATCCGAAAGTCACCTCTCAGTGTCCAGAGATAAAGTTTCACCGGAACATGTGCGCGCGCGCGCGCACACACACACACACACACACACACACACAAATTCAGTAAGAACGTGCAGGTATGATCAAAGGTGAACTAACGACAGCTTATAGAATGTGTATCAATAGATATCAACATCTGGGAAGGCTTCCAAGAGCAAGTGCTTTTCACATTTTGAAGAAGCTAAGGGCCGTGGTTTGGCGGGAAATGGGAAGGTCAAGCGAAGACAAGGTATCTGCCAAACGTCTCCTCTGTTCCAGAGTTCCCGGGAGTGGTGTGGCCTGGGGTTCCAGAGGGCAGAGCCCCTGTACCAGCTCCACTTGGGCCGCTCGCGTCCACACAGGCACCTTCAGCTGAAGCAGGACCTCCTCCATCACCCCATTGTCTTGAGTGTGTGTAGACTGGTGGTAAGAAGGAAAACAAGTGGAAAACGGGGTCCTGGACTTTGCCTGAGGACACCAAAATCGACCCGGGTGGCTGAGATTTCATTATGGAAAAAAAAAAAAAAATTAGAGAAACTCACAGGCTACACAGTTTGACACAGATCATGTAGACGTTTCCAGACTCACCATGGTCCAACTTACGACTTTTCGACTGTACAATGATGCCAAAGCAATACGCATTGAGTAGAAACTGTACCCGAAACTTTGAGTTTTGCTCTTCTCTTGGGCCAGCACTGTGTGTATGATGTTCTGTTGTGCTGCTGGGCAGCGGGAGGGGCCACAGCTCTCAGCCTCCCAGAGATCACGAGGGTCAACTACCGATACCCTGACAACCTTTCCGTACCCACACAACCGTGCTGTCTTTCCCTTTCAGTACGGTATTCAGTCAGGTACACGAAATAGTCAACATTGTATTATAAATTAGGCTTTGTGTGAGATGATTTTGCCCAACCGTAGGCTAATGTCGGTGTTCTGAGCATGTCTAAGGTGAGCCAGGATGTTGGGGGCAGGTTAAGTGTATTAAATGCATTTTTGATATTTTCAACTGACAGTGGGTTTATCAGGGCATAACCCCATCCAAAGTCGAGGAACATCTGTGTGTGCGATGAGATGGACTGTATTAATGATAAAGAATGCCTGAATGTTCTCCCAGAATGGTTTCCCAAAGTGAGTCAGGGAAACGTGTGAATGGACATCTTGTTTTTTGATCCTACTTAACATTGTTCAGAAATCGTGAGATCCAACCCCACTTTCCACAAAAATTTTCTTTCCCTCTTCTGTCTTACCTCCTTTGTCTACCCAGTCTGTCTCCCCTTCCCGCCATCTTTCCTACTCCCTCTCTTCCTTCTCATTTTCTGGTCATTTCTCTCCTCCTATCTTCCTGTTTTGTTTTCCATCTTTCATTGTAGCAACGAAATGCAAAATGTTCCATTTGCGACAGGGGATTGCCACTGAATGAAAAGACAACTCCCCTTGGCTCGAGAAACAACTTTAATAATCTCAAATCTCTAACTGCTTTCTGTCCTACTATTTATATGGGCATAGTTTTGCATAATTGCCATCATAAAGTCTGTATCAAAGCAATGGTTGCTGAGGGCAGAAATTAGAGATGTATGTGAGTTCTTCTTAGTTTTAATGGCCCACTGTTCGCGAACCCAGAGGCAGAGCTTCAATAAACAGGCATGTTCATTGCAATCGGATGACAGTGAGCTCTAAAAAGGAAAAGAGTACAAGCAAAACCATCCACTCTCCAATACCAAGGCCACAGGGTAGGACGGCTCTCAGGAGTCCCTTATACTCCCCACACAGAATCAACCTGCCAAATTCAGAGTCCCCCTGGCTGAATAAAGACCACCCCCCCCCATCCTATCTTCTTTCCCCTCATCCAATAACAAGCTAGAAAATGAGCCTGTTTATTTCAAGGTATGGGCTGCTTTATATACCCATAAGCTATCATTTTGCGTAAATGCCAATTTGGGAATCTGGGATCAGCTGCCTGCAAAATCACTTAGCTCAACTTTGATAATTCTTTAGAGAAAAGTTATCTGCTTTCCCAGATAACCCCTTATTTGGATGCCAACTTCTGGGGCTACAAGGTTGAGAAAGAAACAAACAGGGTGCCTGGGTGGCTCAGTTTGTTAAGCATCTGACTTCAGCTCAGGTCAGGATCTCATGGTTCGTGAGCATGAGTCCCACAGCTCGAGCCCCGCTTCGGGTGAGCCCTGCTTCTCTCTCTGTTCCTCTCTTGCTCTCTCTCTCTCTCTGCCCCTCACTCACCTGTGCACTCTCTCTCTCTCAAAAAAAAAAAAAAAAAAAAAGGAAGAAAAGAAAAGAAAAAGAAACAAAAATCAGCGGTGAGTGAACCAGGAGGAACTTCCATTTGTATCTTCAGTGAAGCGACAATCTGGGGCTGGGGAATCTTCTCCTTGAATGTTCATAATAATTCTGTGATACAGGTAACACAGTTATCCCATTTTACAGAGGAGGAAACTGAGGCTCAGTCTCACGTCAGAATTACGCAAGTCGTTAACGGCAGGATCAGATCCCAGATCCTGAGTCCTGCCTCGTCAGTTGGACTCTAGAGTTTGTTTTTAAAACCCTCACATCATGCTCCTTACTCAGGCTTGGTTGGGGGGCCATGACCTCCGTGAAACCTCTCTCCCAACCAACAGGCATGAAACGTTCTTGTGTCCTCCTGGAACATCCCAAACAACCTTCAGTAGAGCCCTCATCATGGCACTAATTTTTTGTCTCTTACCTGGACAGTGAGCATCTCAAGTACAGAAAATATGTCATTTTGGTGTTTGTTACCCCAACCCCTGGCTCCAGCTACTTCTCAGTAGATGCTTATAGGCTGAATGGATGGTCCATGAAACACATCCTTCATTACCCGGAGGGGTCATACCATCAAGTGTGTGTTCTGGCTGGTGCCCACTGGTATTCTCAACCCAAATCCAAAACCCATCTTTTTTTGTTCTTTTTTAAGTTTATTTATTTATTTATTTATTTAGAGAGCATGAGCAGGGGAAGGGCAGAGAGAGAGACAGAGAGAATCCCAAGCAGGCTCCACACTATCAGCTTGGAGCCCGATGCAGGGCTCCAATTCATCAACCTCGAGATCATGACCTGAGCTGAAGCCAAGAGTCGGGCTGTTAACTGACTAAGCCACCCAGGCGCCCCCAAGCCTATCTTTTTAAAATCATTCCTTCTTTCCTTGTTTTTGTCAGACCTTGGCAGTCTTTTGCCTAATTGCAACCTCTACCCAGGTACCCTTTCCCCCTTCAGCCAACACACAAAACGTATTTATTTTTCTGGTTTGATGTATTTCTCTTGGAGATTGGGAGCCCTCTGTTATGCGTATTTGTTTGTTAGAAACCATTCTAAAACAGAAGGGATTTGATAATAAATCCTGGCAGAGGAACTGGAACCTAGTAGGTGCTTCGTAAATGAACAAATAGAATTCTCCTGGGACAATCTTTCAACCTAGCACCACACACAATCCAACATTCTGTCAGGATTGGTACCTTCATTCATTCATTCATTCATTCAGCAAAAGAGTAAATAGCTATTGCATTCAAAGTCACGTGTTACAGACTGAGAATACAGTATGTCTACAAGGAGAAGTAAGGAATGTTCTACCAAAAGGAAATAGAAAATGTGCTGTGACCATTTCCAGCTGAACAGACAGAGAGGACTTTGCACAAGGCCTTAAGGATCAGTAATATTTAGAAATTTGGCAAAGAAGGAGACAGAAGGACATTCCAGATGGAGCAAAGAATTTGAGCAAGGGCAGAAAAGTGGGAAAGCCTGGGGCATGTACTTGGAACGAGCAAAGTTCATTTGCCGGAGCATGGAGTGGAGGGAGAGGCAGGGCAAGGAAAGGAGATGGAAATGTTTGGGAATGCCGGGTGAGGAAGCACTCCAAACGAGGACATCAGGCCACTGGAAGAGCCCCCCTGGTTTGCGTAGCTCATCGGAGCCGTCTCTGTACCAGCCACCGAAGGCTGCATGGCATTGGCCTTTGGCCCCATGGCGTTGGCTGATGTACGCGATCTAACACAGTCACCTGCTAGCAGGTACTTCTTCCTTTTAGCAGATTATCACTTTTGAAAATATCACCCACATCATAATCCCATTTTGTAAAGTTTATTTCTTTTAAGAGAGAGAGTGCCAGCAGGGGAGGGGCAGAGAGGGTGGGGGGAGAGAGAGAACCCCAAGCGAGCTCCACGCTGTCTGCACAGAGCCTGACTCAGGGTTCGATCCCATGAGCTGTGAGCTCATGACCTGAGCTGAAATCGAGAGCCAGACATTCAAGGACTGAGCCTCCCAGGCGCCCCCATAATCACATTTATGAATGCCTTTTGCCCTTCTGTCGCTTGGTAGATGCAAGAACCTCACTAAGCAGCGCGTTATTAGGAGCTCCTGTAGCGCCATGGGAGGAAACTGCCCCCACGTCCTCCCTCCCACCCAAATCCTTCTCCATCACCCACCTCCTCACGAGACTGGAATGAAGCCCAAGGCAATTTGAGCAGCACACCAAGATTCAAG
Source organism: Panthera tigris (assembly GCF_018350195.1). NCBI lineage: Eukaryota > Metazoa > Chordata > Mammalia > Carnivora > Felidae > Panthera > Panthera tigris. The sequence continues at coordinate 20,211,967 of NC_056669.1, read as the reverse complement.
GGATCCAGGGACTTGACCTCCTATGTTGCAATTGGAGAAAACATTCCAGATATAGGGGGATGAAGTCATGCGTGCGTGTGAGTGGGGGGAGGTGCAGAGAGAGGGAGAGAGACAGAATCCCAAGCAGTCGCCGTACTGACAGCACAGAGCCCAACGCAGGGCTGGAACCCGCGAACCACAAGATCGTGACCCAAGCCAAAATCAAGAGTTGGACATTTAACCAACTGAGCCACCCAGGCACCCCCTAGGCTGGTATTTTTTGATGAAGTATGTCTAGTTGTTAAGCACTGTTCCACAGAGGCCAGTTCGTAAGCTATCAATCACATTCCTCCCCCCCTCCTCTGGGCTTGCTTTTTCTTTCTTTCTTCCTTTCTTCTTTCTTTCGATTGTTTTTAATGTTTTTCATTTATTTATTTTGAGAGGGAGAGAAAGAGAGAAAGAGGATCTGAAATGGGCTCCGAGAGCCCGACGTGGGGCTTGAACTCACGAACTGTGAAATCATGACTTGAGCTGAAGTTGGACGCTTAACGAGCTGAGCCACCCAGACATCCGTATTTATTTATTTATTTATTTAATTCTTAGAGTGTCAGTAGGGGACAGGGGAAGAAGGAAAGAGAGAGTCCCAAGCAGCCTTCACACTCAGAACAGAGCCCATGCGGGGTTCTGTCACTTGACCCTGGGATCATGACCTGAGCAGAAATCAAGAGTCAGACTGCGGCCAGACCAGCAGTGGGCAAGGTCTTCCGTGTGCTCCCGGCCCCCACAGCTCTGTGGTGCAAGAAACCGTAAAAAGAACCCCGAACCCCATAACCAGGAGCTAACGAGATTCAAGCTGAAGAAAAGTTTGCAGACTTAACGGGAGTTTTCCTTGAACTTTGAAACTTGGACTGTTCTTCTCTTTGCTTAGCGAGACCTTTAGCAAAAAGAGTACGGGGTGTGAGAAAAGGGATGGGCAAAGTCACCTTGAAATCCTGTATCCAGTTTTGCCCCCTGAGGCTGCAGGGTGAGCCCCAGATCCTCCAGAGTCCTTGAGAAAAAAAAGAGGGAGTCAAACCACCCTCTTGAGCCGATACCCACCAGAGAAGCAGGCAGAACAACCCAACACGTAACCCCACCTCTGCCTCCAGAGCCAAAGGAAGTCAGAGACCCAAATTAGAGTGTTACCTCGCTGGCAAAAGAAGCGTGAAAAGCCGCTGTGGCCTTTTCTGGCAATCCCAGTGAGCTCTTGTGTTTTCATTTTGAGGTGTGAAATATTGCCAGGGAGAGGGCATGCTGTGGGTATTTAGGTCACATGCTAGGATTTCTTTTTACCCTTTAGAATGTTAGCCCAATTCCAAGGATGCTACGTTGAGATCCTGCAACCCGCGGAGCTGACTTTCTGGAAATGTACAGAGTAACCACTAATGTCGTTTTAAAAAAAGAAACCCACAAAACCGTCCGATCTGGGGCGGAGCTGCATCATCCCCTTCGTCCTGCTGCAATGATTCCTGTGTGAAACTTCCACAGAGCAGCAATACTGTGCAGGGGCTCTTCCCTCCCCGACCTCTTTACACCCCACTTGCAGTTAAATTGAGACCCAGATCCCGGACGGACTGGGTGAGGATTAACTTCTTCGCCTGGTTACTCCCCTGAGAATTATTTCAGGTTTTTTTTTTTATTTTTTACATGTATTTATTTTTGAGAGACAGAGCATGATGAGCAGGGGAGGGGCAGAGAGAGTGGGAGACAGACTTGGAAGCAGGCATCCAGGCTCCAAGCTGTCAGCCCAGAGCCCAACGCAGGGCTCGAACCCATGAACCATGAGATCATGAGCTGAAGTCGATTGCCTAAGCAACTGAGCCACCCAGGCGCCCCAAGAATTATTTCAGGGTTTAAGACAAAGCAAAAGTCATCACTTCTCAGCTTTCTTACCCAGGCAGGTCTCCGCAGGCCATTTGGAAGCCCTAAATCTGGCACTAAGAGATGGCTTTCAAAGACGCCAAACTGGTAAAGAAGCCAAACTGGTAGAACTGGAGTAGAGGGGTGGTTACCAAGGGCTGGGGGTGGGGGAAATGGGGAGATGTTGGTCAGAGGGTGCAAACTCCCAGCTATGAGATAAACGAGATCTGGAGATCTAACGCACATATGTACTTGAAAGTTGCTTCGAGAATAAATCTTAAATGTTATCACCACACACACACACACACACACACCCCATAATTTGTGAGGGGACAGAGGTGTTAACTAACCTTATTGTGGCAATAATTTTGCAATAGATACATGTATCTAATCATCACATTGTATACCTTAAACTTAGACGCTAGACACACAAAAAAACTTCCATGCTGTTCCGCCACCTTGACTCCTCCCTTACCTTAAACTTAGCTATGTTATATGTCAGTAACCTCGTAATAAAGCTGCAAAAAAGCAAACAAAGAAATAAAGACCAGAATTGAAACAAAGCCTAAGGAGATGATGATAATTCCTGGGGTTTCTTCCAAGAGTTGCTCGGCGTAGAGAAATCACTTTAATTATAATTAAAATACACAGAGCAAAATGGTTCAAGGGAAGCCCATGGTTTCTAGTCAAATATGCTACTAAGCACTGGGGCATTTTATCGGGCAGTGGCTGAAGGCCGGAGGGTGACAAGGTGTGTGTGTGTGTGTGTGTGCGCGCGCACGTGCTGCCAGTGGCCTGGTGGTGGTGTCAGGGGCACAAGCAGGATGTTCAATATTTTAAGCATCATTTAAAAAGTCCCTGGGAATGAACCAGTCTGGCAAGAAATTATTAACAATCTACTTCATCCTGGAAAGATAGATGAAATTCTCCCTTAGTGCCAGCTGTCACTACACTCTAAGAAGCCCCCCAGAGGACACGTGAAGGGTCGTTCAGGCACCAATCTGTTAGCTCAGGTGCTCGATGTGAGGTGTTAGGGTTAAGGAAATTCCGTAATCTGGCTCATGCACAATTATAAGAGACGTCAGTAACTTTCATATACACAAATAAGCATAAGATAGAACGAAAAAAAAGGCCTGTTTTTTTTTAACGTTTATTTATTTTTGAGACAGAGAGAGAGACAGAGTATGGATGGGGGAGGGGCAGAGAGAGAGGGAGACACAGAATCTGAAACAGGCTCCAGGCTCTGAGCTGTCAGCACAGAGCCTGACGTGGGGCTCGAACTCACAAACTGCGAGATCATAACCTGAGCAGAAGTCGGATGCTCAACCAACTGAGCCACTCAGGCGCCCACAAAAAGGCCTGTTTAATAATAGTTAAAAAAACACGTAACAATACCTGGAAATAAACTTAAGAATTATGCGAGATGAATAAAACGTTCAAATACTGAAACTAGGGCTCCTGGGTGGCTCTTGCCAAGGTCATGGTCCCAGGGTCGGGGGGGGGGGGTGGTGGGAGGAGAGAGATTGAGCTCCATATGGGGCTGGGTGCTGAGTGTGGAGCCTGCTTGGGTTCTCTCTCCCTCTGCCCTTCTCTCCCACTTGTGCTCTCTCTCTAAAATTAAATTACAATACAATACAGAAACTAAACTGAACAGAAAACCTGACAAAATGAAGAGGCTTATCATGTTCTTTGGTAGACAGACAAGATTGCGCTATTAAGAAATCAGTTCTCAGGGCACCTGTGTGGCTCAGTCAGTTAAAAGCATCCGACTTCAGCCCACAGTTCACGGGTTCTAGCCCCGCATCGGGCTCTGTGCTGACAGCTCAGAGCCTGGAGCCTGCTTCGGATTCTGTGGCTCCCCCTCTCTCTGCCCCATCCCTGCTCATGCTCTGTGTGTCTCTCTCTCTCTGTCTCTCAAAAACAAATGTTAAAGAAAAAAATTTTTTAATAAAAACAAAGAAATCTGTTCTCCCCAACACATCTGTAAATTTAATGCACTCTCAATGAAATACCAAGATTTTTAAAAACAAACTGACCCCAGAGCTGATGTGGGGAAAGAACCGTGCAGGAATCTCTTGGAAATGTTTAAAAGAAATGTAATGAGGGGAGCACAAGCCTCAGCAGAAATACATTTTGCTACAATTTAAATACATTTTGAAGCTACATTAACATAAATCATGCAGTTCTCATACAATGAATAGACAGATCATGGACTAGATGAGGAAATTTATTTTTTTTTAATTTTTTTTTTAAACGTCTTTATTTATTTTTGAGATAGAGAGAGACAGAGCATGAACGGGGCAGGGTCAGAGAGAGAGGGAGACACAGAATCGGAGGCAGGCTCCAGGCTCTGAGCCATCAGCCCAGAGCCCGACGCGGGGCTCGAACTCACAGACCGTGAGATCGTGACCTGAGCTGAAGTCGGACGCCCAACCGACTGAGCCACCCAGGCGCCCTGAGATGAGGAAATTTAAAAAAACAAACACTAATACATAAGACAAATTAGCGTAGAATCAAGCTGAAGACTCTATTGGATGGATTATTTAAAGATTATTTGAAAGAGGGCTCAGGAACAATAAGGTAACCATTTGAAGAAAAAAATCGAGCTGGACTCAAACTTCACACCTCACATCAGAATAAATTCTTAATGAACCAGAGATTTACATATGAAACATAGGACCATAAACTTACAGAAAGAAATCTAGGAAAGTTCTTTTGTAATCTCAATTAGGAAGGACCTTTCTAACTATGACACAAAGCCAGAAGCCATAAAAGAAAAGATTGACAAATCCAACAACATCAGATAAAAAGTCCACGTAATGTAAATCACCATGAATAAAGTTTAAAAAGATCTATTGTTTCTGAGGCACCTGGGTGGCTTAGTCAGTTAAGCGTCTGATTCTTGATTTCCGCTCAGGTCATGATCTCATGGTTCATAAGTTCAAATCCCGCATTGGGCTTCATGTTGACAGTGTGGAGCCTGCTTGGGATCCTCCCTCTCCTTTCTGCCCCTTCTCTCTTTTTCTCTCTCACTTTCTCTCAAATGAACAAGCATTAAAAAAAAATACTGTTTTCCAGGGAAAACAGTATTTGCAACTTATATCTTAGATTAGCAAACCCATAGAAAAATTGGCAGAGGATGTGAGCAGGCAGTTATCCCCAAAAGAAATACATGAAAGGAATGCCTCATTTCATTATTAATTAAAAAATTACAAGTGAAAGTTACAATGAGATAATATGCCCCTTCTCAAAGTTCAAAAATTTCACAACACATTGCTGTAGTGTTAACAAGGGCTTACATGTTACTGGTAGGAGTATAAACTGATACAACCTTTATACAGAATAATTCCTCAAACACTTCAAAAATAATAAATGCATATGTCCTTTGACCAATCATCTTCACTCCTGGGAATTTATAGATGTACAAGATGATATATGTACATAGTTATTTAACGCACCATTGCCTGCTATTTCAGACAATTAGAAACAACCTAGATATCTATTGATAAGAGAATGGTAAGATAAATGACTAAATTTATCCAGTGGAATAATAAATACATAGCCATACACAACAATGAGGGAGTTCTTCTTGCATTAAAATGGAATAATCTCCAGGTTATATCGTTAGATGAAAAAACCAAGTTGCAGGATAGTGTGTAGAGTATTCTGCAATTTATTGAAAAAAAGCAAACAAGGGGCACTTGAGTGGTCCGGTCAGTTAAGCGTCTGACTTCGGCTCAGGTCATGATCTCGCGGTTCATGAGTTCTAGCCCAGCGTCAGGCTCTGTACTGACGGCTCAGAGCCTGGAGCCTCCTTTGGATTCTGTATCTCCCTCTCTCTCTGCCCTTCCCCTGCTCGCACTCCGTCTCTCTATCAAAAATATATATTAAAAAAAATTAAAAACAAACAGATAATATGTATAAACACATTGGATGATATATGTAGAAAATAACACTGGAAGTTATAGAAGTTGTCTTTGGAGAGGAAAACTGGGTGTCTGGGATAGTGTAGGAGGTAAAATGTTTCCTATACACCCTTTTGAACTTTTTTTTAAAGTTTATTTTTGAGAGAGAGAGTGCAAGCAGGGGAGGAGGGCAGAGAGAGAATTCCAAGCAGGCACTGCACTGTCAACGATGAGTCCAATAGGGGCTTGAACCCACAAACCGTGAGATCATGACCTGACCCGAAGTCAGACACAACCAACTGAGTCACCCAGGACCCCCTTACCCTTTTCACTTTTTGAATTTGAACCAAGTGAATACATCATCTATTAAAAAAAAAAAAAAAGGTAAATACAAGCTTAAAAGAATTGATGGGATAGAAAGGGTGACAGGACAGAAATTAACAGGTGCACCCAAAATGCACAAAAAGAATTCAGGGTGTGTTCCTGGCCAGCAGAGTGCAGAGCAAAGAGTGGCTTTGGTTGCATGATATAATGGAAGGAGCTTGGAGTATGGAGTTGTCAACGTGTAATTCACAAAATACTTAAAAACACGAAGGCATCGGTGAGGTGGAAACACTGACCCCAAGAGCAGCCGAGGAAGTGGGGTTTATATAACCCATAGGGACAGGCTCACCAAAATTAGTGTTTTTTTTTTTAATTAGAGACAAATCTAATTAATGTTCCACGGGGGCTTTGGAGGGGGAAGGGAATAAAAGCATGAGTTATCTTTTCCAAAGGACAGAAATTATTTGTACCTCTACAGATAGATACATGTTACGGGTTGGACTCCCATCCACAAGGTAACATGTAACTTCGCAGAGCCTGAGCCCTGAATTAGTTGTGAATAACAAAATCAAACATCAGTTTATTCTCCTAGAGACTGACTAATTTGCTGGGCGCAGCGCAAATAAAAATTCAGGGCCCCGTGTTCAAAAATTATGAAGAATGTCACGACAGCAATAGGAGAGCATTAAACCAAGTTAGTGGTTTAACGTGCAGGGTTCTGGGTGACTGTGCAGATTGCAACCCAGGAAGCTAGCCCGGCCAGAAGAACTACATAAACCCTGGGAGAGCTTTTAAACAATGCCCCACGATGACATTAGAGGACACACAGTCACCCTCTTGCTTTATTTCCAAATTTTGGATCATTTTTCATAACAGAGTGGAAAGAACCCCTTAACAGTGGTGTCATCGTGGGCAAGTTACTTAAAGTCTGTAAAGCTTCCTTGCCTGACTTGTAGATGAGGATAAAAATAATCCTTGGGGTGCCTGGGTAGCTCAGTCAGTTGAGCATCTGACTTTGGCTCAGGTCATGATCTCGGGATTTCTGAGTTCGAGTCCCACATCGGGCTCATTGCTGTCAGCGCAGAGCCTGCTTTGGATCCTCTGTCCCTCTGTCTCTCTGCCCCCATCCCACTCGTGCGCACACACACACACACACACACACTCTCTCTCTCTCTCTCTCAAAAATAAACATTAAAAAAAATTCTAGTAGTCACATTAAATGAGGTAAAACAGTGAAAATAATAATATATTTTATTTGTGCACCTGGAGGCTCAGTCGTTAAGCATCTGACTTTGGCTCACGTCATTATCTCACAGTTTGTTAGTTCGAGTCCCACATTGGGTGAACATGAGCCCTGGTTCGGGTGAGCCTGGCTTCTCTCTCTCTCTGCCCCTTGTTCACTTGCACCCTCTCTCTCTTTCAAATAAATAATAAGTAAAATAAAAAGTATATTTTTATTAAAACTTTTTTAATGTTTATTTAGTTTTGAGAGAAAGAGAGTGAGAGAGAATGGGGAGGGTCAGAGAGAGAGACACAGAATCCAGAGCCAGCTTCAGGCTCTGGGCTGTCAGCACAGAGCCAGACGCGGGGCTCGAACCCACGAACCGCGAGATCACGACCTGAGCCGACGTCAGGTGGACCCCAAAATAATAGATTTTATTTAACGTGATGTATGCAAAATATTATTGTAATATGTAATCAATATTAAAAAGTTATTAATAAAAAAAAGCCTTGACCTCTATACTTCTTAGGGTTGTCGTGATTTCTTTTTGTTGTTGCTGTTAATTGGGCTCCAAGCCCAGCAGAGCCCAACGTGGAGCTTGAACTCACGACCCGGAGATCAAGACCTGAGCTGAGACCAAGAGTCTGACTCTTAACTGATGAAGCCAGACAGGCGCCCCGTAATGATTTCTAAATAAGACATGCCTCTGACAGTTGGAAACACTGTAAAGTCGTGTACCAAACGAAGCAAATATTTAGTAGCAGAATCGTTTTTGGCGTTGCAGCCTGGCCCTTCCTTCAGCTCCTCTCTTTCTCATTCGATTTATTTTTTTGAATTTTGATTGACGGACTGATGGACGTATACGTGCCACGCAGCGATTCACCGAGTCTGTGTCACGCTCACCCCGAGTGCAGCTACTGCCTGTCACCGCACAACGCCGTCACGGGACCGTTGACTGTGTTCCCGGTGCTGTACCTTAGGTCCCCGTGATTTGTTCATTCCCTAACAGATTCTCTTCTGAGCGCCGATTCTCTTAACTTGGAGAAGGGCTCCTGGACAAAAGGGCCTTGGACTGCGTTATGAGGAGAGGAAGAGAATGGGATGTGGCTGTCGAGAAGCGAGAGCTTGTGCAGACGTAAGTGACAGTTTGAACAAAGGCTCGGAGAGAGGAAAGGGTGAGAACATCCCTGGAGACCCCAAAACCGCCAACTTCACAGGCTGGCAGGAGATGCGAACAGACGCGTCAGATGGATAGACACCCGCAAACTCGTGGTAACTCACCTGTCCCGTGAAACGTCTGGGCAGTGCCTGTCAAAACTTTCCCCTAATAGCCCTGAAGGCAGAAGAAAGAAAACAACTCTCCAAAAAGACCTCGACAATTGGGACACTTCATTCACTCATTGATTGATTCATTTGGAGGGGACACTTTAATTCTTGTGTGTAGCTTCATAAATTCATGAAAGTTTTACCTGCTATTCCGTCAGATATCCAAGATTATTTCAATATGAAAAATAATGGTCCCCCCACCACCACCAAAAAAAAAAAAAAAATCTTTGGTAAATTTGAATTCCCTCAAGATGTCCCATATTTATTCTGTGGTTCCCATAACGCAAGAGGCTTAAGTATCCCATCCTGAAGGCACCGTAGGGGCGCCTGGGTGGCTCAGTCAGTTAAGTGTCTGACTCTTGATTTGGGCTAAGGTCGTGATTTCGTGCTGAGCGGAGCCTCCTTGGGATTCTCTCTCTCCCTCTCTCCGCACCCCTCCCCTGTGCGTGCACACCCTCCCTCTCTCTCTCTCTCTCAAAATAAATGAACATTTAAACTAAATGAATAAAAGGCACCATAATGTTAGCAGCTTACTGTGATATTGTTCATGACATCTTGGTGATCAAGTCACTGCCCAGAAGCTTCCACACTTGACTGGGGCCGTTTCAGCACCCGGGGACCGGAACTCCTTGGATGGCATCTGAAAGAGGACACGCCCTCTGCAGTAGCTTCCCTCTGCAGCCACAGTTCCTTCCAGCCGTTTCCGCAGCCCTTTTCCTTTGCATATATTTCCACCAGCCATGAGTCTCCAGCCTCTCCCACTCCCGATCCCCAGAAGACTAACGGGTTTAAGGGGATTTATGAATACTTGAGTTTTCCCCAAATTCTTTTGCTCAGTTTAGTTTTTCCATAATTGGGTATGGAAGTGGGGCTGCAGAAGGGGCAGGCTGGGGGAGGGGTGTGCAGTGGCCTTAGAACAGAGAGATTTCCATGAGAGGGAAGAGTAGCGGAGGGAAAATCTTCCAGCTGATGGGGCACCTGGGTGGCTCAGTCTGTTGAACTTCGGACTCCGGCTCAGGTCATGATGTCACGGGTCATGAGTTCGAGCCCCACATCGGGCTCACTGCTGTCAGCATGGAGCCCGCTTTGGATCCTCTGTCTCCCTCTCTCTCCGCCCTTCCCCTGCTTGTGCGCGCTCTCTCTCAAAACTAAATAAAACATGAAAACAATTTTTTTCAGTCTTCCAGTTGGAGACCACCCAGGCTCACTAGCTCCTGCCTACTGCCCTGAGCCCCTTGAACCATGCACATATTTCTGCCCTCCAGAGCCTCGCCCTCCGGAGCAGAATTATCATTTATTTATGATTCGGACCAGGCTGCTGAATGCAGAAAGTACACTCGTAAACTCAGATTGCAGCCCTTCTGATTCTAACTGGTCTAACAAGAGCTTCTTGTGTATTTCTTTTTGTTAGAGTCTGTAGATGTTGCTCGGAGACTTGGTGGCATTTTGAAAGAGCAACGTTTATGACGGCCTCTGTGTCTAAAAGAGGAATTAGGGTAAACTGATGATTCTTCCTTGATCCCTCCTTCCCATCCTCAGAGACCATTCTTATCACCAGAGCTGTTGGATTGCAAAACAGGAGATCAGAGGAGCTATGGGGGCACATCACACTACCCTCTCTCTTCTTCTTTTTTAGGTTGGAAATGTGCCATAGAGATTTTTAAGAAACTCTCGCCCTCATGGAGCTTAGACTTTCTTCGAGAAGCAAGGCGGTGTGAGGGAATCGGCACCCAGCAGGACGCACAGTGCTTGTACCCAGTTTTCTTCTTCTTTCCGCTCTGCCCTTTGGTGGTCGGTCCACAGCCAGGACGTCGCTATCACTTCTCTGCCGAGGGCTCCCTGGCAGGATGCTCACCTTCACCTCTCTGCAGAACTCTTGCCAACCTGAGGACCAGACCCTCAGTGTGGCTGTCTTCTCTCCACTCAGAAGGACGAGGAAGGGGAAGAGGAGGAGGAGACCAGGAACATCAGGTTCTCACCTACAGGATCAGCTCTGCGGCAACCAACCAGGACCCAGGCTAAGCAGAGATGAGAGCCGTTAATCCCACCAGACTAACTCCTGAGAACTGGAATCCGGGGTGGGGGGTGGGGATCACAAGAATATGTCCTACTAAAAGCTCTCCTGTGACTCTGCTGTATCGCCGGGTGAGGGAACCCCTGCACCAGGACTTATCATCAAGTTGCTATACTGGAAAGTCTGATCTAGAAGATTTCAACTCTGAAAGTTTGGTTCAACCTGCTGTTCCACCGTGCCCCACCCTCTGGCCTTCCCGTTTGCCCTGATGGTGCCCGGAGATCTCAGTGTCCTTAACCACCCTGTTTGCTCATTAGTTTTCACTGTCTGTTAGCAATCTTGCCCCAGGGGGCAGCTCGGGTCCCTCCTGGTATAGATAACTAATAATCCACGTTGAAGCTAGAAGACCAGCGCACATCCCAGCAGGGTGTCCTTTTCATTACTCAAGCTCAACGTAAATGCATTCACTGGGTCCTCCTCTCAAGCAGCTCCTTCTCCTGGCTTCTGTGTTTCTTTCTGATCTTAGATGGTAATTCTTCTTGGGGCACCTGGGTGGCTCAGTTGGTTGAACGTCCGACTCTTGACGGCTCAGGTCATGATCTCACGGTTCGAGAGTTCGAGCCCCGTGTTGGGCTCTGTGCTGACATGCGAAGCCTGCTTGGGATTCTCTCTCTCTCTCCCTCTCTCTGCCCCTTCCCCCTCATTCTCTCTCTCTCTCTCAAAATAAGTAAACATTAAAAAAAGAAGAATGGTAACTCTTCTTGTTGTCCTGGCTTGAGACCAACGTTGCAGTTGATTTCTCTCTCTCCCTTCCCATACTCCTGCTCTTCTAATCAATCACCACATCTCACGACTGTCAATTCACAGGTTGAGACTCGTCATGTCTTCCTTAGACATACTGCCTCTGTCCCAGCTCAGCCCTCTTTACCTCTCACCTGGGACACTGAATGCCTTGAAGGCGAACTTTCCATCCCAGTTGGTCCCAGCGCACTCTACCCGCTCTCCTCAACCATTTCCAATCCCACTGCCTTCCTTTAAGGTGTATACATGTGAATCCGATCAAACTTCGTGAGGACTATGTTGCTCCCTGGGTCAAAAACTAACAGCTTCCTGTGCCTACTGAGTAAAGCCTAGACATTTTCCCAGTGATTTGGCCCAATGCCACCCCATTGGGCTACCTGTACCCACAAATGTCTTATGCACCCCAAATGTCACCACTTGTGGACCCTCCAAAATTCTATTCCACCTCCTCTGAGCCTTTCTGCCCTGGCCATGTCTTTCTTATTCATGTATTGTAATGTTACCCATCCTTCAAGGCCCCAGCTCAGAAGTTACCTTCTCTGTGAAGTCTTCCATGATCTCTCCAGCCCGATGTGACTTCACGCTCTTGACCCCCAAGTCAAGTATACTTTTCTTATGACATTTTTCATGCACTGTCCTCACTGAGGCCATTTGTTCATATGCCATAGCTCTCTTACTAGACCAGCTGTTTCCTTAGGGCATGTTTCTTTATTCTTCTTAATATCCCCCATTGTGTCTAACCTGTTGCTTTGCACAAGAAGCAGGTCAAAAATTAAGTGTTGACAGACAGAATAAATGCAGAAATTAATAATGGATTACGATGGGGTGAGGAAGGCTGATATTCAGTTGGGATGCTCCTTACTAAACATTGGAATATTTCTTTTTTTTTTTCATTTTTTTTTTAATGTTTTTATTTATTTTTGCGACAGAGAGAGACAGAGCATGAGCAGGGGAGGGACAGAGAGAGAGGGAGACACAGAATCGGAAGCAGGCTCCAGGCTCTGAGCTGTCAGCACAGAGCCCGATGCGGGGCTTGAACCCACAGACTGTGAGATCATGACCTGAGCCGAAGTCGGATGCTTAACCGACTGAGCCACCCAGGCGCCCCAACATTGGAATATTTCTATTCTAAGAGTACATCTTCTGCACTATTCCACATTGACAAATTTCAGCAATTACTGTCTAGGCTCCTTGGAGTCCCCCAACTTCCCTGAATCCTCCTCTGAGAGGCCCCTGAGCCCCCCGCATGATCCAGCACCTAAAGAGATGATCCTGAACACGACAGAAAGTCTCCAGAGTTAGTTGACACGTGCACAGTAATTTTGAACATCACCCACGGAGAGGAGAAACATGATAATCAAATAGGTTTAACAACACTGACTTTTGGACAGGATACCACACTTGCCTGAATACAGAAAGAACTAGAAACACAGACATGGCTTCTCCGCATCTTAGAGGAGGGATATTCCAGTGGCTAGAAGACATATTACTGTTTGGTGATGACGAGCGAAATGGGGTGGGTGTTTATATCGGTATTAAGAACAACTTAATTTTGTCCAATGCTTTAGTCTAACTGGCACAAGAAGTCTTAGAAGCAATGGTTACTGGTTTGTAAGTGGATACACGGTAGCAGAGGACCGGGCAGGTAGCAATGTGTCCAGGTTCCTACGATGAGAACACAAGCTGAGTTCATAGATCCTCTGTACGATTTCATACTGCTTCGCTATCAGGGAGCAATAGTACTGTGCTCTGTGGTAGAAAGGAAAAAAGGAAGAAAGAAAAGAGGAGGAAGAAAGAAAAGAGGAGAAAGAAAAGAGGAAGGAAGGGAGGAAGGAAGGAGGAAGGGAAGGGAAGGAAAGGAGGAAGGGAAGGGAAGGGAAGGGGAAAAGAAAGGGAAAGGAGGAGGGAGAGAAGGAGGAAGAAGGAAAGAAACAAGAATAAGAGAAAGAGAAAGGAAAAAGAAATCAACTTATAAGCAATAAGCAGGAACATTTTGAGGCCTCCATAAGCCTTTTAGAACCTCAGACCACTTTCTATGAAGCATATTAAAACATACCGCAAATCTAACTTTTTTAACTACAAAAATCTTGCAGTATTTTTTATAATTTTACTTTTTTTTTTTTAACATTTATTTATTTTTGAGACAGAGAGAGACAGAGCATGAACGGGGGAGGGGCAGAGAGAGGGAGACACAGAACCTGAAACAGGCTCCAGGCTCTGAGCTGTCAGCACAGAGCCCGACGCGGGGCTCAAACTCACGGACCGCGAGATCATGACCTGAGCCGAAGTCGGCCGCTCAACCGACTGAGCCACCCAGGCGCCCCTATGGTTTTACTTTTCTAATTTGGCCTAACAATGATTCCTCGGCAGTTATCGTACCCACTCAGGAATTGTGCCCATGAGGAAAAACTAGCCTGTGAATTGTTCTCTGGGTAGGTAAAAATCGCGTGATAAATGTAACCATTAAAATGGCATAATAACGTCTTTGTAGATTTAGTGAGGTAGCTTAATTTTGTTTTCATGCTTTCTTTTCATATTGTGAAGCTGGTTACTTTTTTTTTTTTTTTTTTCTTTTTTAAGATCTTCAACATTTTTAGATCAGCCCTAGAGACAAATGGGCCCGGTTGCAAACACTGGAGTGGGGGCAGCCGAGGTCAACTGTGAAATTAACGGGGACGCTTGAAACACCGTGAAAATGCCATCGACCACCTCCTCCCCAAGTCATCCTCCTACATCTTGACGCAAGGTGCTGTCGTTGCTCCCGTGGTGGCGTTAATTTCATCTCCCAGGTGGGCCTCTTCTGGAAACCCCTCCCCACTCTGGATCTGGCCAAGCCGCTGGGAGATGAGAAGCAGATGGGGAGCTGGGTGACACCAGGAGGGAAGCAGTGCGGCCAGAGGGCTTGAGGCTGGCCGGCTCCCTGCCTCCCCCAACCCCTCGGCCCAGAGAGAGGGGCACAGAGTGGTTACCACTGAACGCTGTTTACTTGGGCCAACCTGAGTGCAGTCCCAGCCCAGGCTGCTGTCAAAAATGATGCGAAACAGTCCTCCTTTGCTTTTGGGGTTGCTATGACAGCCAAGAATTTGCAAGCCAAATCGGACCTGGAGAAGAATTCTGTCCTCCGGCCCCAAAAGTTACCGGTTCCAAATGGTTCTGTTAATGGTTCCTACTGTCCTCTTTGACACCCGCCAGATGGAAGGATCTCTAAACCAGGAATTTGGAGATGTCCCAATGGAAAGGTTAGGTCCAAGCTGGCTGAAGCTGGATTAGAAGGAATTTAGGTGTGATCGAAGGAACTTTTTGGCAAGAAAAGTTGGAAAATATTGCAGTAGGCCCCAGAGAGAACCTCATTGTTCTCCGGAAAAAAAATCTCTCATGTTTGTTTCGTGTTCTGCAGTTTGCTCACCACATGCATAAATTATCTCATTGGATCTTCACATCTGCCTGAGGAAATAGTCCAAATTGATCTTATATTTGACCGAAGACCAGGAAATTGAGGCTCAGTAAGAACAAGATCAAACAGCTAACAAGCAGTAGAATCGAGATTTGAATGTGGGCTTTCTGACTCAAGATTTAGCGATTTGAGTTCTATTAATGATCTCCAAAAGGTAGACTAGGTCACGGCTGAGCTGGACCATTTAGGAGTAGATTTTTAAAATTTTTATGTATTTATTTATTTATGAAAGAGACAGAGTGCTAGTGGGGGAGGGGCAGAGAGCTAGGGGGACACAGAATCCAAAGCAGGCTCCAGGCTCCGAGCTGTCCGCACAGAGCCTAATGCTGGACTTGAACTCACAAACTGCGAGATCATGACCTGAGCTGAAGTCGGATGCCTAACCGACTGAGCCACCCAGGCTCTCCTAGGAGTAGATTTTTTAAAAAGGAACCGACGTTGTAGAGGAAAAATTTTTCTTACTGTGGTCAAGTGCATGTAACGTTAAATTTATCATCTTAGCCATTTTTTAAGTGTACAATTCAGTGGCATTAAGTTCGTTCAAATCATTAGGCCACCACCACCACCACCCATCTCCAGAAATCCTTTCGTCTTGCAAAGCTGAAATGCTGTACCCATTAAACACCATTCCCTCCTGCCCCCAGCCCCCTGGAAAGTCTTGTTCTCCTTTCTGTCTGAATTTGACCACTCTACGTCCTTCATATAAGTGGAATCATACAATATTTGTCCTTTTGTGACTGGCTTATGTCACTTAGCATAGTGTCCTTAATGTTCATCCATGTGGTAGCACGGGACAGAATTTCCTTCCTTTTAAAGGCTGAATAATATTCCGTGGTACGGGTATGCCACATTTTGTTTATATGTTCATCTGTCAGTGAGCGCCTGCGTTGTTTCTGCCTTTTGGCTATTGTAAACGATGCTGTTATGAACGTGGGTGTCCAAGTACCTCTTTGGGTCCCTGCCTTCAGTTCTTTTGAGAATATATCCAGACGTGGAATCGCTGGGCCGTATGGTAATTCTATGTTTAATTTTTTGAGGGATCACCATACCGTTTTCCGCAACAGCTGCACCATTTTATATTCCCAACTAGGGTCCCCAAGGGTCTTAATCTCTCCGCATCCTCGTCATCACTTATTACTTTCTGGGCCTTGTTTGTTTGTTTTACACGAGCCATCCTATTGAATGTATGGATGGAGATTTTTCCACACGTGGTTGTCCAGGTTAGCTTTTTCGGAGGGGTTGAAGAACGGTCCCTGGGAAACCAGGTCAGCTTGTATTTGACATGCCAGCCCTAAGCTCAGCCAGGAATCTCACAAAAGCATTCACTGGTCACCAGGGAAAGCACTCGAATTACTTGGGCTCATCCATGAATTGCTGTTAGAGATAATGAACCAACCCCAAGCACAGAGCTTCCTTGTAGAAAGTTCATGTACCTTCACTGTGCACGGGAATTCGTTAGATGATGCATACTGGATAAAGCCCTCCCACCGCCATAACTAGGGGTATGTGTGAGTGCACACGCAGGGGAGGCTGTGCATCTACGTGGATAAAGATGAAGGTGGAAGGTTCCATGAAGGCTGATGTGGCCAAGCCCAGGTGCCTCAGATTGTATCAAGGCTGATCAGCAGGCTCTCCTTCCAAACAGCTCTAGAATCTCGAGACCTCCCTTCATGTCTGTGAGCCCCCTTCTTCTTTTTTTTTTTTAACGTTTATTTATTTATTTATTTTTTTGAGACAGAGAGAGACAGAGCATGAACAGGGGAGGGGCAGAGAGAGAGGGAGACACAGAATCTGAAACAGGCTCCAGGCTCTGGACTGTCAGCACAGAGCCCGACGCGGGGCTCGAACTCACGGACCGTGAGATCATGACCTGAGCCGAAGTCGGACGCTTAACCGACCAAGCCACCCAGGCGCCCGTGTGAGCCCCCTTCTTTATTGTTTATCCACCCCTGCCCACTATAGACGGATGAGTTCGATTGTATCTTTAAATTTTTTTAAATGTTTATTTCTGAGAGAGAGAGAGAGACAGAGCATGAGCAGGGGAGGGGCAGAGAGAGGGAGACACAGAATCCGAAGCAGGCTCCAGGCTCTTGAGCTGTCAGCACAGAGCCCGACGCGGGGCTCGAACTCACGAACCGCGAGATCATGACCTGAGCCGAACTCGGACGCTCAACCGACTGAGCCGCCCAGGTGCCTCAGACGGTATCTTTAAAGGACTCTGAAGAAAGTGCTCTGTGAGTACAAGATGTAATATCTGATTATGTCTGCAGTTATAATTTTTCCACCTGGCGAGAACAGTTAGATTACCTACAACGTGGCTCAGAATAGTGGGGAAGTTTGGGGCTGGCGAGTCTGTCACTGGGAAACGTGTCTGATTCTCCCGACCTTGCTTGTTCAAGTTCTATCCATCTCAAATGCCACCTCCTCCATGAAGCAGTCCCTGATGACTACACAGGATGAAATAATAGTGTCCTCCTTTAAAAATTTTTTTTTTCAACGTTTTTATTTATTTTTGGGACAGAGAGAGACAGAGCATGAACGGGGGAGGGGCAGAGAGAGAGGGAGACACAGAATCGGAAACAGGCTCCAGGCTCCGAGCCATCAGCCCAGAGCCTGACGTGGGGCTCGAACTCACGGACCACAAGATCATGACCTGGCTGAAGTCGGACGCTTAACCGACTGTGCCACCCAGGCGCCCCAATAGTGTCCTCCTTTTAAATTCTACAGCACTTGACTATGCCTGTTTTAGGCCAAAGGCTTATCTTAGGTTTGTGGTTATTTAAGAACACATTAGGGGCACCTGGCTGGCTCAGTCAGTAGAGCATGCCACTCCTGACCTCCAGGTTGTAAGTTCGAGCCCCATGTGGGGTGTAGAGATTACTTACACACACACACACACACACACACACACACACACATTATACGCTCCCCCTTAAAACTGGATGTTCTTTACAGGCAAAATCCATTTCTGGCTTACACATAGCATAAAGCAAATATTTACCAAAAACTCCTTAGCAAACTTCTCTTACTCCTGACACGTTGGCCAGAACGACATCACATGGACTTCCCCGGAGCAAGGCAGGCCCTGGAAAGGTTTCAGGTTTTTTTCAGTTCTCTCTATGGTAGAGTTGTGTTGAGACTGGGGCTGGGCGATCCAGGGACCAGACTCACCCAAACTTGTCTTTGTGCTCAGCACATCCTCGGGGAAGCCAGAGGGGAAGAGCTACCCTGAGTCCCGAGCCCGGGTTCTGCTGCTTCTGTGTCTATCATGGGTAGACACTAAACACGCCTGGACTGATCGATTCTCTGCTCCAGCTGAGAAAGAGGGGGCCCAGAGAAGAATGACCAACTCAACTTAGGTCATTCCATTTCCTAAAATTTACACTCTTAACAATCCTTACCTCGCATCCGTAAAGAACTTAAGAGTTCGCAAAGCACTAGCATCCCTGTTTTCTTCAGACAAAAGCCTGAGGTTAAACAATTCGCTCAAGGTAACTCGGTGCGTGCCAGTGCCGGGTAGTATACAATCCTGCTCTCCTGATGTCACTCGTCGGGCTCCGTCCCCTACCCTCCACTGCCTCTCACACAGCGGTTTCAGACCGCAGCTGGCCTGTTCCTCACCCCTGCTCCTGGGAATAGTATAGTCGGGACAGATGCCAGACAATGCAAGAGGCTGCATGACCACGACCCAAGTTTGTGTCGTGCGTGGTAGCTGGGAAGGTGGGAAATGTGTCTCCTCCCCTCCTGTCTCCTCGGCCTGGCCACCACACACATGAGTCTTGCCACAGAGCAGCTGCAAGCAGCTGTTGACAGCTCTCAGCATCTCAGCCCACAAAAATACACGTTCCCCACAGAACCCTAGTGGCCTGTTCAGGCTTTGCATATGTTGTCTTGAGTTTTATGCTGTGGTTTTGACAGCCTCATCCATTTGTAGGAAGAAAGAAAGAAAGAAAGAAAGAAAGAAAGAAAGAAAGAAAGAAAGAAGAAAGAAAGAAGAAAGAAAGAAAGAAAGAAAGAAAGAAAGAGAAAGAAAAAAGAAAGAGAAAGAAAAGAGAGAGGGAGAAAGCAAGCAAGAAAGCAAGCAAGCAAAAAAGAAAAAAAGAAAGAAAAGTGTCCCAGCTCCTCCCTGAGCCCTATCACACCTGTTTCTGCCACCATGGATTTTTCTGTTCTCATTCCTGACTGTTCAGGAAGAGGCTGTAAGCTAATTTGCACACAGCTGGAAGGAGAAGGGGGCTGGTCGCTAGGTAACTGGTCTCAAACTTGGCTCTGCCTCTAGCTTGAGTTGTGACCCCCGAGACAGCACATGCCCTGTCTGGGGCTAAGTCTGCAAAATGAGGAAGTTCAACTGAAAGGAACTCGAAGGACCCATCCAGCTTGATAGTGGAGACAGCAGCTGCCCAGAGGGGGAACTAATGCAGGCTTTCAGGCTGGAACACGGCTTTCAGGCCTGAATGAATGAAAAGGACACGAGAGTTCATGCTAGCTGGGGACAGCAAGTCACTGCTCCCCAGCCGGAAAGATATGAATTATTTCTGTCTTCTGGTTGGGCAGTTTGCATTCTCTGCGATGTGTTTACATGTCACAGAGGGAAACATGCTGGAGCGTTCTCGGAAAAATCACCCAGGTCTCTGTTGGGCTGCAGGATGAAGCCAGGCATGGGTCTGGTTACCCAGGGGACCACAGCAGGCCTGCATGAGACGCTGGACTAGGAATCAGACTAGGGCTCTCATAACTGCCATGCCACCAGCTTAGCTGTGTGGCCCTAGACGAGGTGCTGTTCCTCTCTGAGCTTGTGTCCTTTCCGTAAAATAATCAAGTTTGATGAGTGGCCCCTAATACTCCTTTAGATCCGACCATCTGAAATTTAGTGCTTAATCTTATTCCTCTCCCATTTGGTTTCCTTAGGACAGTTGGTGTTGTGGGTAATTCTGAGTATTATTATTTTTTTAAAGTTTTTATTTGTCGGAGCGCC
The DNA here is from genome assembly GCF_018350195.1 of Panthera tigris. Lineage (NCBI taxonomy): Eukaryota > Metazoa > Chordata > Mammalia > Carnivora > Felidae > Panthera > Panthera tigris. Next base: position 20,192,068 of record NC_056669.1, on the reverse strand, counting down.
TGGGTGGCTCAATCGGTTAAGCGGCTGGGTTTAACCAATCAGGTCATGATCTCACGGTTCATGAGTTTGAGCCCCGCGCCGGGCTCTGTGCTGACAGCTCGGAGCTTGGAGCCTGCTTTGGATTCTGTGCCTTCCTCTTTCTCTCGCTCTGCCCCTCCCCTGCTCATGCTGTCTCTCTCTAAAATAAATATTAAAAATTTTTTAAGTTTTTATTTACTTATTTTGAGAGAGAGAGAGCACAAGCAGAAGAAGGGCAGAGAGAGACAAGGAGAGCGAGAATCTCAAATCCCAAGCAGGCTCCACGCTGCTAGCATGAAGCTCCTTGTGGGGCTTGAATCCACGAACCGTGAGATCGTTACCGGAGCGGAAATCAAGAGTCGGACACTTAACCAGCCGAGCCACCCAGGTGCCCCTAATTCTGAGTATCATTAACCAAAGAAAAACCTCCCGGCGTCGATCTCAACTCAGAGGTGGGGAATGAGGTGAGGGAGAAAGCTACTGATGCTTTCATTTCTCCTTTTGCTGTGTGTTTCTAGGGAAGCTATAAGACTTCACCCTTCAAGGGAGGAGATTCTGTCCTCCCAGTCTCCGAGGGGTGAAAGGAGCATGCAGAGATCCAGTTACCACGTGGACTGGCGTCAGGGCGCTTGCTGTGGCATTCATAAAGAGAGAACAGAGAAGGGAGCTTAACTCTTCCCGACCACCCATGTGCCCTGTGTCAGGTGCTTTCACATGATCTTCTGATCAACCCCAAGAGACATCTTACAGCTGAAATAGGGGAGGCTGAGAGAGGTTAGGAAACTTGCCCAAGTTGGCCACAGTAAGGAGACTAGCGAGAATCTCAAACCAGCCTGTCTTTGGCTCCTGGCTAGTTTAGTCGGTAGACGGTGTGACTCTTGATCTCACGGTTCTAAGTTTGAGCCCCGTATTGGGTGGAGAGATTACTTAAAAATAAAACTGTTTTTTTTTTTAATTTGTTTACTTATTTACTTTGAGAGAGACAAAGACAGCACAAGTGTAAGAGGGACAGAGAGAGAGGGAGAGAGAGAGACTCCCAAGCAGGCTCTGCACTGTCAGCACAGAGCCCGATGGGGGGCTCAAACCCATGAACTGTGAGATCATGACCTGAGCTGAAACCAAGAATCGGACACTTAACCGACTGAGCCACCCAGGCACCCCGAAAAATAAAATCAGCCGGTTTTCCTCCAAAGTCTAAACTGCCTCTCTGAGGGTGTGAGTTTAGCAGAAATTGAAAGTAGGATGTAGGGAAAAGCCAGGGATCCCCAGATCTTGCTGACCTCTGGGAAGAAGGGGCAGTAAAGATTCTGACTGTACATCCTTCGGCTCAGCAGCTACATACACCTCTGTGTTTCATCTTGGCTCTTGATTCTCCCACTGGCCCCCTCCAAACCCCAATGGGGTCGAGGGACAGGTCTGTGCATCCTGCCTTCTCAGCTGGCCACACGGATCAAAGTTGGGGACTGTCCTCTCAAAGGGTGGGACAGAGCAGGGCGCGGCAATTGGCACTTCTCCCCCACTCCCGGGCCCTCTGGGTGGAAAAGAGCTGCTTTCTCTACCTTTGGAAGAACTCCTTATTCCTTGGCCCCCATTAGCTCACAGGGATCCCTAGACACAGCCTCCAGTCGTGACCCTGCAAGCCAGCCGTGGCCTTGTACTGTTCAGCCAGAAAAAGAACCAGCACACTGAAGAGCCAGGTCAAGAAGCATCCTTGCGAGACAGGAAAGAACATTAAAAGATAACCTTATTTTAGTAGAAAAAGGAAATGAGACAGAAGTTGGCTCCTTTTTACTGCGGGGAATGGGATCCTATGAACTCAACTTACCTTGTCGGAACAAATATTTACTGAGTCTCCTGTGAGTTACACTGTGGTAGGCACTTTCTTCAGAATCTCATTTCTTCCTCGGAACAGTGTTGGGGAAAGAGGAAAGGAAGGCTCGGTGAAGCCAGATGACCTACTCGAAGCCACGAAGAGCTTCGTCACTTTGTTCCCCGCCCCCTATGTTTACAGGGCTTTCTCCCGCCCCGGGGAGGTCTCCCTGGACAGCTCCGCTCCGTGCAGGGTCCTGCCATCAGCCCCATGGTGCTGTGCACTTTCCCGTTCAGATTACTTCTCATTGCCCATCGTGACTGCTTAAATTATCCATCCTCCTTAACTCACCATAAACATCTGGAGGGCAAGGGCAACTTTGGCTTTGTTCACCATTGATTTTCCACTGAATTTCCATTGATTTTCCACTGAATTGCTGATTGAAAGAAAAAAATAGAAAAAATGGATGGATGCATGGATGGATGGATAGATGGATGACAAATGATGGTTTACCATCCCCTGAAAGTTACCATGTCTCAAATGTATCTTTCCCTTCCTGATAAGTTAACTTACTTGACTTCCCTAGTTTGTTAGTGGTATCATCAAAAGACAGTGAGGTATAAGGGCTTTCAGTCTTCTGACTTTACGTCCTGCCTCAGTTGTTTACATAGAACTATAAGCAATTGATTTAATCTCTCCGAACCTTATTGTCCTCATTATAATATGGTATTGTGGGGCTTATTGATGATGTTTCTAAGCCCTGGAATTGACTAGGAGGTCAGTAAATAAATGTTATTAATCTTAGCATATATAACAATATATGAGATCACTTATACTTATTTTTGGTGTCTCTTTCATTCCCCCCCCCCCCCCACTACGATGACCATTGGCTATGACCTGTGTAATCTCTCTTCCAAGTATCTTCCTTGCTTGTTTCACAACCCTCATGTGATCTCCCCATGTGATGCAACAAGTCCTGATCAGTTTCTCTGCTTCAGGTTTTTCGTTTAATGTTTTCATGCACCCTGTGGTGGTTCTAAAATTCCCGTACAGGGGCACCTGGGTGGCTCAGTCCGTTAAGCATCCGACTCTTTATTTCAGCCCCAAATCATGATCTCATGGTTCAGTTCCTGAGTGGATCCGAGTTTGAGCCTGGTGTCGGGCACTGATAACTCGGAGGGAGGCTGCTTGGGATTCTTTCCCTCTTTCTCTGCCCTTCGCACATGCATGCTTGCGCACGCGCGCTCTCTCTCAAAACAAATAACTAAGCTTTAAAAAAAATTAAAATTCCTGCACAAAAGAAACGTAGGGTGGTGCTCTTGGCTCCCCCATTGAGTGGGGAGGATAAGGGACTTGTCTTGAAACTGCATGTGTTATCACTTTAGAAGATACTGAGCTGGGCACCTGGGTGGCTCAGTCGGTTAAGCATCCGACTCTTGTGTTCAGCTCAGGTCCTGATCTCTTGGTTCGTGGGTTCGAGCCCCACATCCGGTCTGTGCTGACAGCACGGAGCCTGCTTGGGATTCTCTCTCTCCCTCTCTCTGACCCTTCCCCACTCCCTGCCTCTCTCTCTCTCTCACAATAAATAAATAAACATTAAAAAAAGAAGAAGAAAACACTGAGAAAATGTTAGCTGTCACCATAATGCATGGGGGAGGGAGCCTGATGGATAGGAAAGGGGGTGCAGAGACCCTCCACCCTTGGCCGTCATTGGGATCACCTCTGGGCAAAAACTGCCAATTTCTGTTTCCTAAAATATGGTTCTCATCAAAGTCCCCTCTGCTAAAAGTTTTGTCAGTGAGTCTGGAGAAGCCACAGAATCGTTTCCAGAATCCTTTGCCTCGCATTCAGGACTCCACCATTTTTGCTTCAGGCTATCTGTTCCAGGGGACTTCGCTTGTCCATCGGTTTTTCCTTTCATATATTTCATTTCATTTAATACCCCCCCCCAGTACACCAAACTCTACCTCTGCGTCATTGTCTAGAAATGTCCCCCCCCCCCCACGGTCCTCCTCAGGTCTTCTCATCTAATGAAATTCTATTCTATTCATCATCCCCCCAAGGCTTGACCCCAGCGTTGTTCTCCCAGGGAAACTTCGCCACCACCCAGCCTACTGTGCTCCCTCCTTTCTTGGAATGCCCAGTGTTTCTTACTGTCAGGGTAATTTATTCAGGCACTTAACTACATAGCTTTCTCATATTGTTGCTGAAACAGTTCACATGTTGACTTTTCCTCTCCCACGGGACGGAGACGTCCATTTAGGGTAAGGACTGCCACATAGCTCTTTCGATTCCCGTGGCACCCAGCTGGGCCAGCGTGGGCTATGGCATAGGTACGCAATGGGCTGCTGAGTTAGGAACCATCCCAAGGCACTGTCCACTTGGGGCCCACAGATGTGGGATAGTAGACAAGAGGCTTCAGGTAAAGGGACAGTCATCTTCAGGGACACAAAGCCTCTTTCCAAGGAACATATGCCAAATATCTACTGGTTATAAGACTTTGGATCTGGGAAAACCGAGTGTTTATGACCTAATCTCAGCCCAGGCGATCCATTTCCTTTGCTGATGACTCATGTCTTGGAGTGAAGTCTTGTTACCTTCCAGCTTGAGCAATGTAGGTTTAAACACACGCATGCTTACGCCCACACACATCTGTCCTGTGCACACCAGCCCTTAAGCAATAAATGGTGTCACAAGGTTCAGGAGAAAGGCCACAGTGGTAGGGGGATTAGAAATGGGGCTTTAAAACCTTTGCAAAAATACCTCCCTTAGAAAGAAATAAAAAGGAGGAATCCGGGTGAAGGGTACCCAAGAATTCTTTGTGCTGTTCTCGCAACTTTTCTGTAAGCCTGAAATTATTCCAAATACTAAATAAAATTTTAAAGCAGAAATAACAAAAAAGCCACCTTCTCTATTTTCCCTCTCACCTTTGTCAGCCTTTAAGAATAAACCTTGTTTCAACACATTCCCATGTGAATTATAGTTGTGAATATTTTGATTTCTCCTATTGAACCAGAAGTATAAAATGGAAGGTAAAACTACTCAGAGTCAGAGAGCTTTTAAATCTTCTATAATATAAAATAATAATATTTTAGATTATTAAATTAGAGGGGCGCCTGGGTGGCTCAGTCGGTTGAGCGTCCGACTTCAGTTCAGGTCACGATCTCACAGTTTGTGAGTTCGGGCCCCGCGTCGGGCTCTGTGCTGACAGCCCAGAGCCCGGAGCCTGCTTTGGATTCTGGTCTCCCTCTCCCTCTGCCCCTCCCCCTCTCATGCTCTGTCTCTCTCTCAAAAATAAACAAACATTTAAAAAAAAAAAGAATATTAAGTTAGAATATTAATAAAAGAGAGAGGTTTTAATATTTTGTGATATGAGGCATAATATTAATCTCTCTAGTTTCTGGTTTCCTCATCATTAAGATGGAGTTAAAAATGCCTCTTCCTGGCACCTGGGTGGCTCGGTCGGGTAAGCGTCCAACCCTTGCTTTCCCCTCAGGTCATGATCTCATTTGTGAGATCAACCCCCCCGTGGGGCTCTGCACTGATGGCATGGAGCCTGCTTAGGATTCTCTCTCTCTCTCTCTCTCTCTCTCTCTCTCTCTCTCTCGTTCTGTCTCTCCACCCCTTCCCCACTCACACTTGCTCTCTCTCTCTCAAAAGCAAATAAACATTTTTTTAAAATGTCTATCCCTTAGCATTGCTCTAAGAATTAAATGCAAAGACAAATGTTAAATAATTAGCATAATTCCTGGTCTGTAGTCGGTGCCCTGACATGTTAGTTCCAAATATTGAAAAAATGTCAATAACCAAGTTCTACTCGCTTTGTGTCCTCACCCTAAAAAACGCACCTGGTGCACAGTAGATGAATAGTTACTGAAGAAGCAGAGACAACACGGATAAACGTTGGCATTCTAAAGGAACTTACAGCTGATCCCAAAGCCGCCACGACAGCCCCTGCCTTGACCCTCCCTTCTGAGCGACGTGGTGAGAGTCCCCTACCTCTCCAAGCCTCTGCTTTCCTCGTCTATGAAATGGGTTGGTTTTCCTTAGGACCAGGAAGACTAGAGGGTACTATACAGCTCCTGGGATCTAAGACTCCTAGAGAGAGGCCTGGAAAAATGGGGCAAATGTGCGATCAGGCAAGCCTAATAGGCCTGGAGGGGTTCATCTCTTCGAAAGCATCCCCAACTTCTCAGCGTGGGGCGGGGGGCGGGGCCCAACTCTCACTCATAGACACAGGTGAGGCTGGAGACGAGCAGGTCCTCATGCCTCAATGTGGCTGAAAGAGAAGTCACTGCTCCAGGAACATCCAGAGTCTGGGGACCAGAGAGTGCATTTCCACGGTTTCCCAGAGCCCAGGAGGGGCGTGTACCACACCTCGTGCTCCAGGCAGTGGAGACCCGAGCGCGGCCCCTACTGCCCTTTCCTCTAGTATCCTCTATGCTCCAGGGCCCTCTAGGGCAGACCTCTCCCTCCCTTAGGCCAGCTCCCACCTGTGCCTCTGGCCGGCAGGCGGGTCCCTGGGGCCCAGGAGCCTGGCCCTGGCAGGAGGGAATTGCACGCCTTCTGCCTTTTCTTTCTGAAAGGGAGTGATGCCTATTTGGGCCAGAGCCACGTGTAGCGCTTCCTAATGGACCAGTTCCACTGAGGTCTGGACGGCCCCCTCCCCCGGGGGATCTGAGGATGGGCTGCTGTAAATACTGACAGCAGAAAGAGAGAGAGAGAGAGCGCGAAGGCGAAAGGCCAAGGGAGGGCCAGGCGAAGGGTGGCTGGGGTTCCCAAGCAGGCAGGGAGCAGCCAGCGGAGGGCTGCCGGACCGTCGCAGTCCCTTCCACGCCTAACCGTCCTTATGGTCAGCCTGCGCTTTCCTACGACGCAGCCAGACAGGGAGGGCCGAGCAGAGGAGAGAAGGAGCGAGGGAAGAAGGGAGAGGAGGGAGGAGGTGAGAGGGGAGCGGCCAGAAGAATGTAAATGGGAGAGAAATGAAGAGAGAGAGAGAGAGAGACGGTGGCGGGAGGGAGGGCAGATGAGGGAGAGAGTTGGAAGCACAGAGGGTGAGTGGGGGCGAGAAAACGAGATGCCAGGGAGAAGTGGAGAGAGGCACAAAGTGAGAACGGAGCCGGAGACGCGCGGCCAGGCCTCAGCCGACCCCCGCGCGGGTCGGTGCGGCCCGGCCCCCTGCCCCCCCCCCCCCCCGGCCCCGGCGGCGGGCCCGGCTGCGCGAGGGCGGGCGCGGGGCGGAGGGGGGGGGGCGCGGGCGAGGGAGGGGCTGCCGGTGGGAGGCGACCATGTGGTTCCAGCTCACTCTTCCCCCCCCCCCCCCCTTTCTTCACTTCTTTTTTCTTTCCTAACAGGGAAAAGTGTTCGGCGGAGCGGTAGCGTCTTCCCGCCTGGCCCTGTCCTCCCCGACCCTGGTCCCCGCTCCCGTCCGGGCGCGAGCTGCCCCTCGGCGCCGGGGGGGTGGCGGGGGGCGCGGGGACCGGGCGCGGGGACGGCTCCCGCGCCGGCACATGGCTGCGGCCGCCCCGCGCGCACCCCGAGGCGCCGCGCCCGGCTCGCCCGAGGTCCGTCGGCTGCGCCCCGCCGGCCCGGAGCCCAGCAGCGGCTGAGCGGGGGAGCGCCCGCGCCCGGGGCGTCGGGATGAGCCTCCTCCTCCTCCTCCTCTGCCTAGGTGAGTGCTCGCGAGCGCGGGCCAGCTCCGCAAGGCCGTCCCCGCGGCCCCCGGGGAGCGCGGGCGCCCGGGTCCCCGCTCGCCGCGCGGGGTTAGGGGGCGGGGGCACACATCTGGCCGCGGAGACCCGCCCGGTCGGCCATCGCCAGCGGCTCGCACATCTGGGCCCGGGAGCGGGCTGGGGGCCGGGGGCGGGGGGCGGGGGGGGCGCGTCTCCGGGGGGACTTTGGGCGTGAACCGTCTGATGCGGAGGGTTGGGGGGGGAGGGCTGGTGGTCAGTTTCAGGAGTATCTGGGGACGCGGGAGGATCGGAGGAGGGAGGAAGGTTTATTCAGGAATTTTTGTGCCAGGTTCCTGAGGGTGGGGGGAGCTTTTTTGTTTCAAACGGGCGCCTCGAGGGCTCAGATTAGAAACAGATGTGTGGAAGGGTGAGAGGAAGGGAGTGGAGGAAGAGACGGGGGAGGGTGCGGGGACGAAAAGGAGGAGAGGGAAAGGGGCAGAGCGCAGGCGGGACCAGGAACGGGAAAGTGAGGACGGAGGGAGAGAAGAGGGACAAGGGGACCGGGCTGGGAGCTAGAGAGAAAAGAGGAGAAGGGGGGATAGGAAGCAGAGGAGGAAGACGGAGGGAGATTGAGCGACAGAGAGTCGGGAAGACAGAGGAAAATGGAGTGGGAAGAGAAGAACAGAGAGGAACAGGTTCTGGGGCAAAGAAGAGCTTTCCCGGTGTCCATCTGGATGTCACCCAGGCCGGGCTCCTGAAACCTCACAGGCCCTAAGGCGCAGACGCACTTGGGCTGGAAGCAGTCAGGTTTGCAGGACAGGGCAGGACAGTTCCCATCAAGGATGTGTGTGGGCAAGAGCGGACAGGAAGACCAGGAGTGTCTGAGGTGCCAGGGGCAGGCAGGAGCTGAGCTGAAGAAAAGTCGTGGTGTGCACCAGGGAAGGTGGGGGCTCCCTGGGGACAGGACAGAAAAGTTAGCCAGGGCTCAGGAAACCGAACCCAGCTGGGTTTGGTAGAGCGCGCACGGCCTGGGACACCGGACCTCCCGACAGAACGAGTCCTGACTTTGAGCTGACTAGCTGGGTGATCTCGAGCAACTTTACTCACTACCCAGGGCTTCGGTTTCCTTGGCTCCGAAACAAGCCCATTAGATGGTTCCTAAATCCCCACGTAGCTCCGACAGCCTGAAACACCGGGAGGGCGACAGGGCCTGATGTCTAGAAATAGAAAAACCAAACCCAAACCGAAGTGAAGAGGCACAAAATAGCCACCCTGACTCAGATGGCTAGAGCTCTCTGTCTGTTTTGTTTTTAAAATTTTTTTAAATGTTTTTGTTTATTTTTGAGACAGAGACAGAGCATGAGCAGGGGAGGGGCAGAGAGAGAGGGAGACACAGAATCCAAAGAAGGCTCCGGGCTCTGAGCCGTCAGCACAGAGCCCGACGCGGGGCTCGAACTCACGGACTGAGATCATGACCTGAGCCGAAGTCAGACACTGCATGGACTTGAGCCACCCAGGCACCCCTCTCTTTTGTTTTTAAATGTACAAACCCGAGGAGGCCACGTGCAGGCCTTTGGAGGCCAGCCTCCGGCCAATAATCACCCAGGTTAGAGGAATAAAGAAGGTGGATTAGCCTAAACTATTGCTCAAGTAGGGCAGGTGGGGAACCACTGTGTTGTCCTTGATACTTGGCCGAGTCTTGCAGTGCTGCTTCGGTGCACAGCTGGTGTATCTGGATGGCACCTTGGTCCCCTTTACTGGCCCCTAGCCCGAAGCTATGAATCACCAGATGTTCAGTAGACTCAAACTTCAGAGCTCCCTTATGAAAAGCAGCTGGAGTTCTTTAAGTACTTACCCCGCGTGCTTGATATGCACCACCTTGTTAACTCATTTATCCTTCACACCAATCTTATTGGCTACCCACTGTCATTATCCCCGTTTTAATGGAAATCAAGGTGTAAAGAGGTCAGAGAACTTGCTTGAGGCTGTAAGCTTGTAGTGGTGAACGGAGATGGGGCTTGAAGGTAGGTTGTTTGCCTCAAGAGGTGGCTTGCTAAACCGCAGTGAGTACAGCCTTCTTTCGCGACAGAAGGACTTGAAGGTGTTGTTTGTAGCGAAATCCAGTTTAGCCCTCGTCATGAAGCCTGAGGTGTCAGAGCGAATCTGCCAGTGAGGGGTCTGGGGAAGGGAGAGAAAACTAAGCTAAGCCTGTCTGAACACCTGCTCCATACCAGCACTGTTTGGGCACAGTTTACGGTGGAAAGTGAAAAGTGACTGTCCCACGTGGTCCGTTGAAAATCAACTGGCTGGCCTCGATGATCGTCATCCTCTTGGTTCATGAGAAAGAGGAACTGATAAGACAAGCATCAAAAAGATGTCACTGATTCACTGTCCCCTCTTTACTGCACGCCTGTTACGTGTGGCCGTTCCTCTGGCAAGAAAATAATCTGTTGGGTTGATACTTTCTTTCTCCTAGAAGCTGCTTCTCATGATTCCCTTGTTGGTTCTGTCTTTATAAAACTGGCGCAAATGAAAGGCCAACGTAGAAGGGAAAAAGTAGACTATAGACTTAGCATTCTGCACAACTGGATGTTTGCCATTCACGCTATCCAGCTTTTGTCACACCTATGTTCTTGGTCAGACGTACTCAGACTCCTGACATCCCAGTTCAAGAAAGATGAGCCCGTCACAGAGCTGATGAGCTGACGGGTCTGGGCAGGGGACAAAGCAAGAGACCTGAGGTGATGCTGGTGATCCAGAGACCGGCCACTGAAGGGAAAAACACTGGAAGGGACCCCTCTATGCCAGACATTCCTGCATGGGTCAGAAGCCCCCAGGGAAGCACTCCTGTGGGCTGGATGAACCTCATTTGCTAAGTGGTTTTGAGCCATGGTATGCCTGGCACTCTAGCAAAGCCAGAAAGAAAACCCTCAGAGTTGCCTGAATCCTAAAATCGTCTACCGGTCCCTTAAAGGAACAGTTCCAGGGCTGCTTATGATCACTGCCGGCGTGATTTCTGGCCTCTTTTCTCTAGAGAATGCACAGCACTGAAGGGGAGTTGGGAGGGCTAAGAGTTCATAAGCTGAGCAAGGATGGACCGGTTGACTCTGGACCTGCCGGTGAGTGAAATCAAACGCCACACCCCTCTGATGTGAATGAACACGTAATGCTCTGAGCTTCGTGGAGGAGAGAAAAGGGATATTTCATGGGCTCCCCCAGCCCCAGCCCCTGCTGGGACTGCCTCCCTCCCCTGATGCTCAGGTTCTCTTTATTCCACCTTAAATTCTCACTTGGACTCCTGTAATGGCTGCCATATTGGTCTCCTGCCTGAACTCTTCCTTCTCCACCCTACACACTGCTACCAGAGGGACCTCGTGAGGCAGCTGGTATAATGCAAAGAATTTGGACTTAGGAATCTGGCAAGCTCTCTGGGTTCTTGTTCTGACTCTCTTGTCCCTAAAACAGGGGTAAAGAGATCTTTAATTCAGAATTCCTAGAATTCTATGATTTTACTCCCTTCGTCCATAAACCTTTGGAAATCTCCATTGCTTATAACATTGAGTACCAACACCATTCTCATTCGAAGATTTTACACAATGTCATTCACAACCCCTCTCCTCCCACCCCAGGCAGCTCTACAGGGAATCTGGATTATTTCCTGTGCCCTACACAAGCCCCATGCTTCTTTCTGTTTCTATTCTTCTGGCCTATGAGAATCCCTCCACCAGAGATGCCCTCTTATTCTCCCCCTACCCCAGCAGATCAAAATCTTGTTCACCCCGCACATCTCACCCCCAATACCGCTTCCTCCATATGCCCTTCCATGATTTCCCCCAACAGGATACACTTTCCTTCTTTTGGATCACAGTAGTCTGTGAGGCTGCTTGGCATGATAGTGATCCGGAGGCTTGTCTTTGCCCCGGTGAGAGCGTAAGCTCCACGCAGGCAGGTCCATTGTCTCCTTTATCCATGTACCACTTTCAGTACCTTGCGTAGACTAAAAGCTGTGGACCGTTTGTTAAGAGAGTTGGATTTTTGGAACATTCAAGGTCAAGAGAGGTGAAAGATTGGAGGATGGTCACTCTGACTGTGGAAGGACACAATTGTGAGGAGCCCAGTTTTAACTCAGCTTTGCCTTTGTGCTTTCTTGTCCATTCATGCAAATGGGACTAGTACCACTTGAAAAAAAAATATACACAGAATTGTGGAATTGCAGACCCCACTGAGAATCGGATGAAACCCATGAAACCATTTCTTAGAAAAAGGCGTATATACGTTGAATTTTGCCTGTAACCTCTAGGGATTCGTGGACGTCCTAATGCCCTTCCTCGGGACCGAGTAAATCCTTGATCTAAACCTACTCCTTTTCTTATGGTGAAGGAGGAACCAGAGGTCAGAAAGACTCAGCTGAAGTCAAACAGCTAGCTTCATAGAAAGGCCAAGACTGGAATCCTGATTCCATAATCTGTTCTATCACACATTCTTGAAATAGAAAAGGTCTCTCCTTCCTTTTCAGCTCATGTAGTTAAGCTCCAAGATCACAACTGCGCTTCAGATGCTTCAGTGAAATGTGCTACGTGCTGATTAATTGGCATTGGTTTTTGTGTTGAGAAATTGCCTGAAAAATAGGGCAGATGTCGTAACATTCCAATTTAGCCATCATAAGTGGAAATCCTGGAAACTTCTGCAGTGCCTTGTAGAATGTCTGGTGTGTTCAGAAAAAGAGAATTATACCCATAGTCCCAAAGAGGGTGTGTGTGTGTGTGTGTGTGTGTGTGTGTGTGTGTGTGTGTGTGTGTTTACAAGGAATAGATTGGAAAACCAGTAGCTCTGGCGCCTTCATAATTCTGCCAGGTTATTCTGGGTGAATTCTACCACTTTGAACCTCAGTTTCTTCTTCTGTGATGTGAGATCATTAGACTAAGGTTATCTCTAAGTTTCTGTACATCATTAACATTCTCTGTGTTGTTTTTTTTTTAATTCTGAGAATTTGCTGGCTGGTCTAAATGCGGTTGGAGTTTGGGAACACATGGGTGTTGGCATGCGTTTCTGATTTTTTTCACGCACTGTCCACTCACGGCAGTTGGTTGCATATGATTATAAATCCAGAAGGGCATTCTGCCTAATGCGAAGAGAGCAGTAGAGACTTCACCATGGAAGTGCACTGTGGCACTGTTAACGAGGGAGGGAAGGTCATTCAAGGTCAGGATGGGTGGTTAGAATCCTATGCCCCAGAAGGTTAGTAACTGAAATACTCACCTACATGACCTCATCCTAAGCAAAGTTGCCTACAAAACAGCCCCCAGCGTGGACACCAGAGTAAACTTCTGCATGGAGGGTTTATTGTGTGAAACTATTTGCAAGCATTAAGCATTAAAAATAAGGTGTAATTCACATATAATAAAGTGATCTATTAAGTGTGTGGCTTAACGGGTTCCTTGCACGGTTTTGAACTTGTGGTTAGGTTTCGAGATATGAATTGTATATTATTAGGTTACTTGTAGTACCTGAGAGAGGATTATAAGAGTAAGATTATCATGACAGTAGAATTCAGGTCTAACAATCGTACAAGGTTGAGCAATTTACAAAGTTTATTAACATACTTTACCCCATCCCTAAATCACTCTTTGAGGGCAAATGTCATTATTACGCCATTTTACAGATAAATAAACTGAGGCTTAGAGAATTCAAGTAAGTTTCTCAAGCCTACTCTGTTAGTAAATAGTTGAGCCAGAATAGCAACCCAGCACTTCAGATTCCAGAGACCATTTGCTTTTCATTTACCAGGAGGGACAGAAATATTCTAGAATCAAGAATATATTACCAAGAAGTAGAGGCTTCATTTACAGGATGCCAGAGGACAAACCCTATGGTGGAAAATACAGTTAGGACATTTATCACTTACTCCCTTCCCCTATTCCATTCAAATGGTTAATCTGGCTTGTGTGGGTTGGGTTAATATGATTATTGTTTATGATTTAGCATTCCTGTGTATGTCTCACATGGATTACTAGCTCTTCTGATTAAGCAGAAGACTCTTGTAGTTAGTTATCCAAGGTTATTCAAATTAATATCGAGGTGGTTAGTATTCAAGAGACCTTGCCCTGCTTCGGGGTCAGATTCGTGAACTATCGTCTTTAGCACCCGGTCCTGTGGCTATGGGTGGTGAAGGTGTATGATTGGGTATGACTCGCCCTATGTGTGGCTTTTCTAGTTAAATCCCTGTTTTCAGCAGTTTTGACTTCTTTGCCTCCCCTTCCAAAAAAGAATGCAGACTGTACCAAAAAACAAACAAACAAAAAATCTGGTTATCTGAACTTCCTAAGTATCTGGATTCCAGAAAAACAAAAGCTTATTTCCTTTGGCACCATATAGATCAAAATGGGAAGGAATGCTGAAATCAAACAACCTTTATTTTGTTAGTGGCCGTCCGTTGGATCCCTGTGTGTCCCGCATCAGCCAGAGTCTGGGAGTGATAAGACTGAAAGCTGCTTTGTTTCAGTAGGAGGCAGGGGAGAAAGCGGTCTCCCTTGCGCCCACGGGGAAGCGGGGAAGAGAAAATGGGCAACGATCTTCAGAATGGCTCCCCAGCCAGTGGGGGGATTTTGGAGGTTTTTCTGAAGTGACACAGCGAGGGAGGTAGAAGGGAGGCGCCTCGTGGATTCAGGTCCCGTAGTAGGCTCTCAGACCCCGGGATATGAGAAAGCCACGGTTTCCACCGCCTAAGAACTCAGGCCAGTGGGGGCGAAATAGGCATAAACGAGGAATTACCGATATATGAAAGCGCTCTCGTCGAGGAAAGTACCAAGATTTCTAGGAGTCCCAAGGAGGAAAGGAACTTTATTATGAGCTGTCTTGTGGAAAGAGGGTATTTCTTCTCGTGTAGGTCTTCAGGGACTGGGCCAGCTGTCCTTCTATCCTTCACAGCACTAACACATCCTGAGGTTGGTGCTAAATAAACAGCTCGGGGGTGGGTGGGGGGTGTGATGGATCCCCCCCATCATCATCAGAAAGGATACTTAAGTGGTGTGTGTCCTTGGCATTCGGCCAGGTGCTTCCTGGAGGGATTGAACTTCCTGATGTCCTTGCCTATTGAAGATTATGGTCTCATCCTTCATCACAGCCTGCCAGCTCCCTAGCTGCCTCTATTGCCTCATCCTTCGGGGGATGTTAGAAAAAAAAAAAAAAAAAAAGGAAAGAAAAAGAGAAAGAAATACATCGATGAATTTGGATCTCGTGATTAAGAGCAGAGGTCTGTTCACCCACGGCTGTAATTGGTATTTGTCCACATGGAAAGCACATAGGATCAAGCCAAGAAGGACTTTTTGTTCCAAGAGAAATCCATTGTATTGAGCAGAGACTCGGCTCCCGTCATAGTCTTACTTTTCTGGTTGGAGGGCGGGGCAATCAGATCTCAGAGGGGGGGAAATTGCCTTGTGACTTCATTGTTTAAATTTAGGCTGGGCTTTGTCGGGATCGTTCAGACTGGGAGCAGTAAGCCTCTAACCCAGCCTCTGTCACTTCTCATTACTTCCAGTGACAGTTCCAATTATTTCCAATCACTCTTCAAGGGAAGAGCGGGGGAAGCATGGAAGGACCAGCAGTGCGGCGACTTCAGTAAGAGCCAGGGCCCCGGGCTCCTCAGACCCCAGCTTTGAAGCCCTGCTCGGCCACCTCCCCATCACGTGACCCTCACCTTCCTGCCCTTACTTTTCTCCCCGGCCACCGCACCTAGTGACGATGTCACAGGTTTGTAGACAGTTACCCGAGGTCGTGCATATAAAGAATCTCAGCGCCCTGCTTGGGACAAAGGAATCCAATGGCCGTGGTGATGACCGTGACTGTCCTTGCTGGGGGAGGGTCGGCCCATGGGGATTTGGCCGATGTGGGTATATTCTGCTTGAAGTCAGCTGACACCGGGCCGGCAGGGCCAGCCTGTGGAGCTCCGGCCACTGCTGCTCCTCCCCCATGCAGACAAGTCCCCAGATGTCCTCTGGGGAATGTCTCCCTGCTCCAGGACCCCAACAGGTGCACAGACCCCATCTGTGCCCCCCGCTAACTGCGTGCAGCCGCCCTGGGAGAGTAATGTTTGCGTCACGTAACCCTGGGCAAGAGGTGCCCTTCCTTACCCCACCTGGCACCCTGTGTGCAGGTTGCTGAGACAGTAGCTCAGCGCGAAGCCCCGCTTTCCCCAGGCTCTGTCCTCGCCGCTACGTGCTCCCGAATGCCTGTGCCAACGTGGGCTGCCCCCGCCGGGCAGACACTGGGTGGGTGCCTCATTTCTGCATTCGCCGTGAGGTAGTGTTTTATTGAGCATCAACTACGTACTAGGCATTGTGCTAGGGACTTCCATACGAGTGGTTTCTTGGATCCTCCTAACAAGCTGTGAGGCAGATATTATTATCCCCATTTTATTATTCTTATTTTTTCGTGTTTAGTTTTTAGTTTGAGAGAGAGAGTATGTGAGCAAGGGAGGGGCAGAAAGAGAGAGAGAAAGAGAAAAAGAGAGAATCCCAAGGAGGCTCCACACCGCCAGTACAGAGCCCGACACAGGGCTCGGACTCATGAGCCATGAGATCATGACCTGAGCTGAAATCAAGAGACAGACTCTTAACCGACTGAGCCACCCAGGCGCCCCCAGTATCCCACTTTATAGGTCAGCAAAGTGAGACAAGGGGTCAGGTGTTCTGTCGTACGGACTGGAGCTGGGTTTGCCTCCTGCTTCAGCAATGATCCAGGGGAGACGGGAATAAAGAGACAGGTGGGTAACCTCCGTGTTGTGACGCCCGGACGGGAGGCCGCTCAGGGACCAAGGTGTGCCTGGCCTCTGAGGATGTGGCCTCCGAAGGAAGTGTCAGCCCTTCGTCCACCCACTTTCCAGGCTGTCTTTCGTCCTGACCAGAATTAGACTGCAGCACGCCCAGCACCCACATTCAAGATGTGTTGAGTTATATTTCCTTTCTAAATTTGGGAGGACAGGAAAACCTCAAGGTGAGAAGGAAAATGTCTGTTTTTTCCACTGACCTGAACAACAGAGAGTGTGACAGCCCTCTCCACTGAACGGGGCTGAGCAGAGCGTCCCAGATTTCTGCAGACCTAGAATTCCCACTCCGAATGCATCCTTGGGCCAGGCAGGTAGGGTCTGGGTGTCCAGCCGAGGCCTGCTCTCCATCTGCTTCCCTCTGGTGGAGTTTCATCCCCCCAGGCTGCTTCGGCCAACGGCCAAGCGCAACAGGCTCCCGCCTTACCCTCTCTCCCCTCAAAGGAGAAGAGGCAGAAACGGGGCCACCTCTCCACAGCCACCCTCTCCGCTCCACTGCCTCTCCCTCCCTGTTCCCGGAGTCCTGCCGCTTCCCCAGCCCTGAGGAATCCAGTCCCTCACACGCCTGCCACGTTAACCTGACCTTCTCCTCGCTCTTTGGTCTCTCATTGGGCCCAGTATGCCCTGCTGTCAGATCTGGCACCAAATGAGAGAGAGACACAGACACCGCGTACACAGAAACACACAGAGAGAGATGAGATACACGGGGAGAGACAGAAACAGACACATGCACAGAGAGAGAGAGAGAGAGAGAGAGAGAGAGAGAGAGAGAGAGAGAGAGAAAACAGAGTGGGGAGCCTGGGTGGCTTAGTCGGTTAAACCTCCAGCTCTTGATTTCGGCTCAGGTCATGATCTCACTGTTCGTGGGCTTGAGCCCCGCGTAGGGCTCTGTGCTGACAGTTCAGAGCCTGGCGCCTGCTTCGGGTTCTGTGTCTCCCTCTCCCTCTGCCCCTCCCCCACTGGTACTCTGTCTATCTTAAAATAAACATTTAAAAATAAATAATAAATAACAAACTTATGAATGAAAAAGTTGATGAATATATAGTATAAGCTTACAAAAATAAAAAGCTGATCTCTTCCTAGAGCATCTTTTTTTTTTTTTTTTTAAGTTTATTTATTTTGAGAGAGAGGGGTCCGGGAGAGGGTGAGCAGGGGAGGGGCAGAGAGAGAGGGAGAGAGAATCCCAGGCTGGCTCGATGCTGTCAGCAGCAGAGCCCGATGCGGGGCTGGAACTCACGAACTGCGAAATCATGCCCCGAGCCAAAAATCAGGAGTCAGATGCTTCATCGACTGAGCCACCCAGGTGTCCCTTCCTAGAGTATCTTTAATGAGGATTCTTCATCATCAGAAAGACCCCGAGGAGGAAATGGTGATCTTAGGCACAAAACAGAAGATGGTGGAAAGATTTCCAGATAGAGCAGCCTGTCCAGCGTGCCTGGAAACCCTACCCCCCAGGAGGCCAACCACCGTTGGTCGTTCCTGGAACAGGACTACACCCTCTCTTTGTAAGGGGATGGTCAGGGCTGTGCAGTGAGCAGGTGCATAGGTGGGAAGTGGCCAGACACCCTGAAAACCCTCTGCTTTCCACCCGGTTGGTGGGGAGCCTATAGTCGTCAGCCCTTTTACACGTTGGGGACTTATTTTCCATGTTCCATGTGCTGTAATAATTTGGGAAACCTGAGGCTTTCCCTTCCGGCGTAATCTGAACTTTTAGCCTCATTAGTGGAGAAGGCCAGCCCAGCCATGCTGACCGACTCATTCCCTGGCCCTCTGGAAGTGAATGGCTCGTCCTTGGGCACACGGAGTTAAAATTCCTCTTTCTCTTCCTTTCTCCTCTGCCTTGGCGGATTTACCCAGCACCTCACTAACTAGCCCAGTGTCACCGAGGCAGGGCGAGCAGAAGAAACGCTCATTGGCCGATGAACACCGAAAACAGGGGTGGGATTTTAGCGATATTTTTACATTTTATTTTATTTCCAGGCTAAGTGCTTTTCTGCATACATTAGCTCTTCATGACAGCATGGTGAGGCAGGTAGTGGCAGCTTCCATTTTATAGAAGAGGGATCAGAGAGGTTAAGGGATGTCCCCCAGTTAGTAGCAGAGCCAGAACGAGAAGCCAGTTCTCCTGGCCCCCGAATCATTGCTTGTGCCACTTCTCCACACGAGCTGGAGCCCCCTTAGGAGTGGCAGCAGCATCATCCCACGGGCCTGAGCTGGCCTCTTCCCTGCCCCCACCCTGTCGTCTGTTGTCCCGGAAGCTCGCTGAGTGTGCGCTGAATGAAAGATCCTTGCCCGGTATGGCTGCTCTCCTCTCTGGGGAGGTTTGAGATTTCGTATGTGCGGTGACGGACCACGCTGATTTGCCCAGGATCGCGGGGTTTCTCAGGATGTGGACACACAGGATTTTCAGCGCTGAAACCACAACCATCCCGGGAAGACCGTTCTGCTGGTCAACCATCCGGCTACTCAAAGTGTGGTCCTCACATCAGCAGCAGCGGTATCACAGGGAGCTGGTTAGACAGGCAGAATCTCAGGCCCCACTGAGCCAGACGCTGCAAGGTCTGTGCGGGATCCCCACTGAACATAAGAAACATCTGAGAAATGGGGCGCCTGGGTGGTTCTGTCGGTTGAGCTTCCGACTTCGGCTCAGGTCATGATCTCGCGGCTCATGAGTTCGAGCCCCGCGTCGGGCTCTGTGCTGACAGCTCGGAGCCTGGAGCCTGCTTCGGATTCTGTGTCTCCCTCTCTCTCTGCCCCTCCCCTGCTCATGCTCTGTCTCTCTCTGTCTCAAAAATAAATAAACGTTAAAAAAAAGAAAAGAAAAGGAAAGAAAGAAAGAAAGAAAGAAAAGAAAGAAAGAGAAAGAAAGAAAGAAAAGAAACATCTGAGAAGCTACATAGAGCAGGATCTAAGACACCTTTGACAGGAGTTGGGGAAATGGCAGATTCGGACCTGAATTGTCTGACCTGGGAAAAGCTTGGCCGTGACCTCAGCTGATGTGCGTTAGACACACAAGGCTTATAGGCTGAGGAAGAAGGAAGTCAGGGGTCCCATGTGTGACCCAACTGGGGTGCGTGCAAAGTGGGAGAGTGTCTTGATGCTGTCTCGGCATGACATGATCCAGGGTTCAGCTTCTCCGTCTGTGAAACGATGATGTTCTTATTAAGGCTCTGAAGTTCCTTGGACTCACCCTCCCTTCGACTCGGGAGAGGCCGGCACTGTCCGTAGTGAGCAGCCAATTACCCAGACTTCATGCAATGGTGGCAGCGGGCTAAGCTCCCCCCCGGGGCCGGGGACTCAAACACCTGAAATGAAAGCACAGGGGGGCACTTAACATACAACAGAGCTGCGCGTGGCAAAGAGCAGACCCACCCTCGGTGGTTAGTTATTGAAGGAATAATGAGGCTGTAAAAGCGGTATTCCGAACCCATGCGTTTTTTCCCCCCGTTTGGTGCCTGGCTCCTTGTCACAAGAGCTGAACCCAGCTTTGCAAACAAGAAGTGATTGAACCTGTACTCCGGGAGAGGATGCGGTTGCCAGCTCCTGCTAGGTCCCAACAGCTTCTCTAGACCTTGGCTCTTCTCAAAGCAAACCGGGGTCAACGCCTTGGTTCCAGGCCTTTCCGTGACGGTGCTGGCCCGTTATCTTCTGCTCGTCTCCGGGCCCTGCAGCCTGACCGTCAAGACGTTAAAATCGCAGGCACCGGGCAAGGTAGGAAAAGACATTCGTATTTCTGGGCTGGCAGCGCGGCCTCGGACTAAAAGAAGCATAACCCACATTTGTCAACTTTCCCTCTCTTCCAAGTCACACGGCCAGTAGGGACTCTGAAATAAGGGCCGCCCCAGGGACGGGGTGACAGGCAGGCGGGGAGATGAATGTGTTCATCCGTTCAGTGAGAGCGGTTTCGGGCAAAGCTGATTTCTGCCGTGATGCTCGTCCCACCCTGACACCAAGAAATCAAACCGTCACCTCTGTCGTAATAAAGGGAGATGCCTGTGACCCAGGTCGGTCAGTTTTATAACAGTTTCTTCTCGGCTGGTCGTTTTCCCTGGGATCTCGAAGGGCTTGGGTGTGGGTGGATTTTAAAAGACGATAACCGATTTCCATCGTGAAGCAACCCTCTGTGCTTGGTTCCGAGGGTAGAGAAGGACCCGTTCGTGACCCAAGACCCCACGCATCAAAGTCTGGTGGGGGGACCAGACTGGCCGAGGAGAAGGAAATGGTGAAAGATGTTGGACAGACTGTCATAAAATGCCCAAGTGTTTGGTACGGACAGAAAGTGGCTAGGAATTTTTGGGAAAGGGTAGTCATCGAGGTGGGAGGGCTTCCTTCAGCCAACGGTGGAGCAAGAATGTGAGGTGAATACAGAATGACTTGAAGGCATTTCATCTGGGGCCAGGGAGGGGCAGGAAGCCAGAGAGGCAGAGCCCGGAGCAGAGGAAGAGAGGGGGAAAGGGCAGGAGATGCGGGCCAGAGACCATGTGAAATAGTTGTTCCATCTGACTCTAGAAATAACACTCATTCAGTTTACAGGCCCCTTTGGGGGCCTTCCTCAGGTGGTGTTGAGAAGTGACCTTGAGCACCTCACTCTTTGGGCCTGGGTTTTCACCGTGCAAGAGGGGAGATTTTAACGGAGAATTTCTAGATCCTTCTGGCTCTGCAGATGGAGGGCTCTGCGGTACTCCTTTGTGGGAGGCCAGAGCCCCAAGCCACTCCTGGGGTTCTCACTTGCCCCTCAGCTCCGCACCCCCAGGCTCCCTGCTGCTGCTCGGGCTGGGCCCCCACTGCTTTCCCTTGCACTGGGATGGACCCCACACAGTCTGATCCTGCCCAGGCTTCTGTCCCCAAGAGGCCAAAGTCCCTCCAGGCTCAAGGTCTTTGCATTGTTTTTCCCCCCACCCGCAGGAATGCTCTTTCCCCCTGATTTTTGCAAAGCTGGCTCCTTGCCTTCCAGGTTTCAGTGCAACTGTTGCCTCAGTGAGACCTTTTCCTGAGCTCCACCCACCCTCCCTGGTCTAACCAGAGTTCTACCTGCTCACTCTCACCTTACCCTGTTCTATTTTCTCCCTAATATTTATCACAGTCGGAAATACTCGTTTTCCCTCCATTCATGCACTTTTCTATTGTTCCTTGCTATGAGAGTCTGGACTTTGCCTGCATCATTGACTTCCGTGTCCTCAGTGCTAAGAACAGTGCCTGACAGAGAGCTAGAGGCTCGGTAAAGGTGTGACGAATAAGCACGTGTGCTCTTTCCTGTGTGATATGCATAGCGACAGAGAAAGTTTATAGATGACAAAAGTCATTTATGGACCCAATTATATGCAAAGATCGTCATCCCCATGATTTCATTCCATCTCCACGGCCACTCCACTGAGTAGCTACCACCAGGATCCCATTTTACGGAGGCGAATGCGGAACACTACAGAGGTTGAGCCCTTGCTGAAGACTGAAAAGCTGGTAAGGCGTGACGTTAGGATTTGGACCCGGGCAGTTTGACCGCAGAGCTGATGCCATAAATTCAAGTACTACTCAAGTCCTCTAAAGCCAGTGTTTCTCAGAGTTTAGGGTGCTTTCGAATCACCTGGGGATCTTGTTAAAATGCAACTCTGATTTGGTAGATCTGGGGCGGGGGATGGGGCTCAGATTCTGCTTCCACGTTCCCAGCCAGTGCTGCTGGTCTGTGGAAAATAACGCTCAGGAAGGAGAGGAGAGATGGAGGGGGAGAAACTGAGGCTTACAAGGTTAGGTGGCTTTCTTTAGATCATATGGATAGTTAGTAGCAGAGCGGGGACTCCAGCCCAGTGTCCCTATCTATCTCCAGGCCCTTCCAATGGTTCACAACCTCAGGGATTTGGAAGCAAGCACGCATCTTTAAAGACTGTTTGATGGGGCACCTGGGTGGCTCAGTTGGTTAAGCGTCCGACTTTGGCTCAGGTCATGATCTCACGGTCTGTGAGTTCGAGCCCCGCATCGGGCTCTGTGCTGACCGCTCAGAGCCTGGAGCCTGTTTCAAATTCTGTGTCTCCCTCTCTCTCTGACCCTCCCCTGTTCATGCTCTGTCTCAAAAATAAATAAACGTTAAAAAAATTGTTTTTAATAAATAAAAAAAAATAAAGACTGTTTGCAGGAATATAGCCACCTGAATTAGAGATTGCAAAGATGATCCTGTGTCCTCCATTGGAGCAAACAACAGGAAGTCACTACTTACAAATGCTTCCACTCTGAGACGGCTCTTACTACCGGGAAGGACATTCTACTCTGAGCTGGAGTCACCCTTCCTGGGAACTGCCCCCAACCGAGGCTACAAAGATTAGTTGCCACAGTTGCCTTGCAAGTAAAGGACCCTCCATTAAAAAAAAAAAAAAAGCTTATTTATTTATTTTGAGAGGGGTGGGGAGGGGCAGAGAGAGAGGGAGAGAGAGGATCCCAAGCAGGCTCTGCACTGTCAGCACAGAGCCTGACGCGAAGCTCGGACTCACGAACCTTGAGGTCATGACCCGAGCCAAAAGCAACAGCCGGACGCTTACCCTACTGAGCCACCCGGGGTCCCAAGGATCCTCCACTTTATGATGGGTGCTGTGCTAGATATTTTCATATGTGTGTCACCTCAGGCCAATAACCACGCCTTGAAGTATGTAGTCTCAATCCCCATTTTACAAATACAGAAACTGAGGCTCGGAGGGAGGAGGTTAAGCAACTCGTCCCAAGATGCACAGCCAATAGGCTGCACGGACAATGTCCTTTCTACCACAGTATCCCCACATATCTTCTTTCTGCCCCCAAAGCCCTGTGAATAAATGAGGGAAGTTGCTTTCATGTATGTCTCCCATCCTGCTCTTCTCTTTTGGAACCAAACCCTCCAGTTTCCTTGAACGGTTTCCCCTAGTTTTCATAATAGTCGGGCTCATCATCATTGACTGAAGCCGTGAGATGTGCCAGGCACACAATATGTAGACTGAATTAATCTCCGTAGGAGCCCTAAGAGGTCTCCATGTTATAGATGGACGGAATGCTGAAACCCAGAGAAGTAACTTGTTCAGTGGCACTCAATCAGTAAGTGACGGCAAGCCAGGATTTGAGCGTGGGTCTCCTGGACTGTGAACATGAGGGAGAACGCTGGATGGAATGAGGACAGTGGGGATCCGAGTGGGAAGTGACGCAAATCTGGCTGCCCTCCCATTGTAACTTTCTGTATTGTGTTGGCATGCATGGCCTCCCCTACGGACAGACTTCGCACAAAACAGGGGAGCCTGATCTATGCAGGGGGGTGGGGTCTTGAGTTATTGAAGGCATTGGTCTGGGGAGGTTATTTGACATCAATTCTAAGTACTTAAAAAAAAAAAAAAACAGCATCAATGATGGCGATATAACCGAAATACAACATACCATGCATATTTAAAATGTATGGTTTGTTATGTTTTGGCGTGGATGTATGTCCATGAAACTATTACCATAACCAAGATATTTATTTATTTATTTATTTATTTATTTATTTATTTAATTTTGTGTATATGACCATTAAACTGCCACCATAATCAATATATATATATATGTATATATGTATATGACCATTAAACTGCCACCATAATCAATATATATATATGTATATATGTATATGACCATTAAACTGCCACCATAATATATATATATATATATATACACGTATATATATGTATATATACGTATACGTATATGTGTATATACGTATATGTATGTATATATACATATATATATATATATATATATATATATATATATATATATAAAACACACATATTATTTTGAAAGACAATCCCAAGCAAGCTCCACTCTGTCAGCACAGAGCCCGATGCGGGCTAAATGCCAGGAACTGTGAGATCATGACCTGGGCCGAAATCAAGAGTCAGATGCTCAACCGACTAAGCCACCCAAGTGCCCCCATAATCAAGATATTTTAAATAGGTGTCACAAATCCACAAGGATAACAGCCCTAGTAATGAATTTTTGAGATTCTGATCTTCACTGTGAGGGTGGGCAGGAGAAGGACCCAGGGAAGATGAAAACCCATCTCCAGTCCCTAGAAAGCCTTGGGGAAGGTGTTGACCCAGATGATCCCGATGGTGGGGTAGGACCCTTTAGCTTCTTAGATTTCCATGCTACCTTGTAGTTTTCTGATTTATTTTGATCTAGACTCGCATGTGCAGCCCAGTTTGGCTTCTCCAGATTCCCATGTACTTCCCACTTGGGTTCAAGAATAAGTTAACCATCAAGTTCTTGGGGTTGAAGAATTTAGTAAAATGGAATCCAGCGGGGCTGGTCTTCCAGATAAAGCCTCAAATTTCAGGGTTCTCAATTCAGCAAGAATGAGATGACCCACCGGAATCTCCAAGAGGACACCCAGAAGACAGGAGCCGCAGGGTCAGTGTCCACCTCCCATCTTCCCAGCCTATGTCCTTGTCTCCTGAACCCCCACCCCCAATACATACTGCATCAAAGGGAGCAAAATACCCTAAGTAGTGAGGATTCCCAGTGAAGGGCTCTGAACGCAAAGGGCTTACTCTAGGATGACTGATATGGCCTGAATACCGTCTGTATCCTAAGAGCGTTCTCATTCTCCCCGGTCGAGGTCATCTCTGTCTGCTCTAAACTGCCATCAACTTTCCGTTATGTCAGCAAGCACCTTCTACCTTCTGAAACGTAATTGTTCACACGCACATCTTTCACTGTAAGCTCTCTGAAGGCATGATCCTGATTTGATCGTTTTCGCATCCCCTGTGGTGTCTGACCCATGGTACACAACCATACTTGTTGAACAAATGAATGAATGATGCACCTGTCCTAAACCTCCAGGAACAGCGGTATTGCTCTGCAGTGGCTTGTCTAGGACTCAGAGCTGAACAAACGTTACCTTGGCGCCTCTCACACCAGATGTCACACATGAAGTATTACACCCAAAATGAGGATTCTCACTCGTGTGATATAAATAGAGCCAAGGAGATACGTGCTCTGTCTTCTTCACATACACTGTTAATTCTAAGCAAAGGTGAGGCTTGGCCTGACAGGCTTGGCTCACAGAAGGAAACTGACTGCTGTCACTGGTGAGGCTATCTCTTGAGGGAGACACAGCTCCTGCCTCCAGTGGTTCCAGCAGGTGCTAGTGACCCAGGAGAAGAGGTAGTAGAAGGGTAGAGAACGGTTCTCAGCAAGGGGGTGTGGGGCTCAGCAACTGGGGTCCCATTTGCTCAATCTCAACCTTGGAAGGAAGTCTATAGAGCAGTAGAGTTCATGGATCACCGCTCTAATTCCTTGTCCAGAGACATCCATTCCTTGTGGGCCAATGTGGAATGGCCCGAGCGGTTAAGTTTCCGTTAGGTCACTCGAAAAGGAATTCATTTATGGGTTAGACTGAATTTGATCTGAAGTATAGGCATGCCTAAATCAGTATTTCTCGGACTTTTAGCTTTCAGGGACCAAATAAATGTGGGGCCCACTTTTCAAATATTGCTGACTACAGATATTCAACAAAAATACAAACCACCGGCATGCTGTTAGAATTATTCCTAAAAGGAAATGGCATTTCAACAACAATAATAGCAAAAAGGCAAAAAGACAACCACACAAGAACAACCCTCTGTCTACAACAACTAACACGTACTGAGTGCTAACTCTATGCTGGGCGCGATTTAAGAGTTTTACTCCTATTTCATTTTACGCCATTCATATTCCATCATGGATATTTTTTCTTCTCTAGGAAGCTATGAAAATGTCTTCATGTTCCAGCGTGCTAGTTTATACCCCAGACTTAGAAAATCAATGAGGGGCGCCTGGCCGGCTCCGTTGGAGAAATGTGTAACTCTTGATCTTGGGGTGGAGGGTTCGAGCCCCACATTGGGTGTAGAGGTTACTTAAATAAATAAATACATAAACTTTTTTTTTTTAAAGGAAGGGAAAGGGGAAAAAAAATCACCAGATGAGAAAACTTCTTTGAGGTAACTCACAGCCCTAGGAATCAAACTTTCTATGAACCTTAAAGTTTGCACCTGATCTGGAGGTCAGGATGTGATCCTTCAGACCAGCTTCTTATGCAGGATCCAGGTGACCAACATCTTCCTCTGAAGTGTCTTTGCTAGAGGGACACCCCGAGTTCCGATTCCACTTGAAACTGAGACTCACGAGTTTGGAGTCTCCATTGACAAATGCAACGGCCCAAGTGAATCACAATCCAGCCAAAGCTAACATACTTCCAACTACATTTGCGGGTCTTGAAAAATGAAGGAAATGCTACCACTTTTGTAAGATAGAGCCTCCCCTACTCCCTTTTCCTGCCTGAACTTTCAAAAACTTAATATCCCATTATCATGTTTCACAATGAACACAAACCAGATGGCTTTGGCCAGTGGAAAGAATGCTGGATTGAGTCACAGGGTATGAATTAAATAACCCTAAACAACCATTAAAAAAAAAAAAAAAACCGAAGTGTTTCTTAATTTCGAGATTAAAGGAAATCCATGGGCCCTGAAATAGAAAGAGAAGATAAAGCATGTTAGGATGCTGCCTCTAGACAGAAGGGCCTTCTTCAGAAAATGAACAGGCCAGCGGGGTCATCCACTGCAAAGCCTCCCCAGAGGCCAAACACGTCTTCAAAAGAAGGAAGCAAGTGGGAGACTCTGTTATTTATTTTTCCAAAGCTTAATAAATCAGCTCAAGGAGACCCAATGTCAGGCTTAGCTGAGAAATATTACATTTCGGGAGACAGAGCCTTAGTATCCAGGTGGGAGAGGAGCCAGAATTCAGGATGATTTAAGTCCAGATGACCCTTGCTTGTGTTGTCCCTTCCTCTGGACCATCTTGTTTCCCTGAATAAGAAAGAAGGCCACAGTCAGAACTTCCTATTACACATGGAAAAAAAAATGTTCAAATTCTCTCCTGTTCCCAACGAACTGGATTTGGAGGGCGATATGAGGAAGCATATCGTAGTAAGAAACGCATTTAAGTAAGTGTAAGAAGGTAAGTCCTGGCCTCTCCATCAGGTGGAAAGCTTAAGGTTCGCAGAAGTTTAGACGTAGGGAGCTGGAATTTTAAGATCGATAGGGAGGTAGGGAGCCCCAGAGAGCTCCATTTTTCTATCAGCTATGTCACTTGTCACTGAGGCTCAGTTTCCTTATCTGCCAAATGGGGACACAACTCCCATTTCACAAAGGAGGAAGGCAAGGCGCTTAGAGACGGAGGAACTTGGCCAAAGTCACCACCCTCTACATATCTTGTTGCAAAGCCTGTGCTCTTTTCCCTAACCACACCAACTCTCGAGATGAGATCATATACATTAAAATGTCTGTCGGGAGCCAGGCACTGTGCAGTCATTCCCTTGTGGTTATTAGGCACAGACTTCCATCTGGCATGCACAAAGAGACGTGTCAGCTCACATCTGCATGCGTCCATGAATATATTCATCCAAGACTGCTTTACAAACATGAGCAAGTTTGTGGTCTGACTAGCATAAAAATACTTTAGCAGTAACAGGACAGAACCAGGGACTCTCCCAGAAATCAGGCTCTGCAGTGGCTTCAGCCACATGAAAAGCAGTTCTGTGCTCTGACTAATGCCAGCGCTGATCTTTCGAGCATTAGTGACACGTGGCTCACTTTGGGATAATCCTGGACCTGCTGTCCCATCCCAGAAATGAGTTCTTTCTAAGAGATCAAGGCAAACCATATCTGCTGTTACTGGCCATTATTCTGGGGAATCTGGGAAAGAGGGTGTTAGCTTTGAGGCAATGATAAAGAGGAGAGAGAGGCTCCTGGTCTGGACCCAAGGGTATTCAGGGGTGACATGTTCTGCACCCTGAAAAGGTGTCATCAGAACGGTGAAGAGGAAGAGTATGATGCTTTCAGAAAGTCCCTCCAGGAAGGCTCATCTACGATTAGTGGGGTACAGTTAGCACAAACTATTTTATTTATTTTTAACCAAAAATTGAAATTTATTTATTTTTGTCATTTTATTTATTTATGTATGTATGTATTTATTTTATTTATTTATTTATTTTAATATCATTTATTGTCAAGTTGGCTAATATATGGTGTATACAGTGAGCTCTTGGTTTGGGGGGTAGATTCCCGTGATTCATCGCATACATACAACACCCAGTGCTCATCCCAATAAGCACCCTCCTCAATGCCCATCACCCCTTTTCCCCTCTCCCCCAAACCCCCCATCCACCCTCAGTTTGTTCTCTGTGTTTAAGAGTCTCTTGTGGTTTGCCTCCCTCCCTCTGTCTTTGTAACTATTTTTTTCCCCTTCCCTTCCCCCATGGTCTTCTGTTAAGTTTCTCAAGATCCACATATGAGTGAAAACATATGATATCTGTCCTTCTCTGAGTGACTTATTTCACTCAGCATAATACCTTCCAGTTCCATCCATGTTGCTGCAAATGGCATGATTTCATTCTTTCTCATTGCCAAGTAGTATTCCGTTGTATATACAAACCACATCTTTATCCATTCATCACTTGACGGACATTTAGGCTCCTTTCATAATTTGGCTGTTGTTGAAAGTGCCGCTATAAACATTGGGGTACATGTAGCACAAACTACTTTAAGGAATAGTTTCGAAGTCTGCTTCAGGAATTTTAAGATTTTATTTTTAAGTAATCTCTCCACCCAACGTGAGGCTCGAACTCACAACCCCGAGATCGAGAGTTGCACGCTCAGCCAACTGAGGCAGCCAGGCGCCTCTGCCTCAGGAATTTTAAAAATACTCATAGTCTTGGCCATTGTTGGGAACCTGTGCTGAAGAGATAAACAGAATGTACCAAGTTTATGTCCAAAAATGTTTACTGCAGTAAAAACACTAGCACAAACTAAGTGTCCCCAGATAGGATCATGGGTAAGTAAATTATGTTCGTGAATCTGTACAATCGAATAGAATGCTGTTAGCAAGACATAACAAAGAATTTTCATGACTTGGGTAACGCTTACGATATCATGTTGACTAATGAAAACACAACAGAACGGGACATACGGTACAGTCGCTACTTTGCGCTCATGTAAAGGCACCGAGAAAAGGCTGTAAGGAAGTTTTACTGGTGATAGTTATTTTCCTCATTATTTTGTCCTTATTGGCCAACTTTTGTATAATAAGTAGGTATAACTTTTATTTTTAAATGTTGCTTCAATAATGGCTTAAATATCTAAGGGCCACCCCTCCTGAAATGGCTTTCTCTTTTGCTGGAAAAAGACAGGAGGCTCCCAGGGGCCCTTCCTCCTCTCCCGCTCCCTCCCCAGCCCAGCCTGTACTGTCTCCAGGGTTCCCTTCTATGACTCAAAGCTGACCAGGGTTAATACCCCTTGGCTTAGCACAGGCTTCAGCTGCCTGTTGCCTCTAGACTAGAAGACAGGGTTCAAGCTCCTTCATGTGATTTGCTGTTCCGCATGGGGCAGACCCTTTTAGATCTTCCAGCCTTCATGCACGGTCTTCCCTCTGCTTACAACACCCTTTCCCCTCCTGGGGCACCTGGATGGCTCAGTCGGGTGAGAGTCCGACTCTTGATTTCCACTCAGGTTGTAATCCCAGGGTCGTGGGATTGAGCCCCAAGTAGAGCTCCATGCTAAGCATGGAGCCTGTTTGAGATTCTCTCTGTCTCTCTCTCTCTCTGTCTCTGTCTCTTTCCCTCTGCCCCACTCCCCCACGCATGCTCATTCTTTCTCTAGCGCTCTCTCTAAACAAACACACAAACAAACAAACACCGTTTCCCTTCCTTTTTTACCTTGGAAAGTCTTACTTGACCTTTATAGCCAAGATCAGAGGTGAGCCCCTTTGTGAAGTCTTACCCCTCAGTTCCAAGCAGAGCTGGTTGCTGTTGGCTCTGCTCCCAGAGACTTTGCCCATAGCGCCATTTGCGCAAATACAATTTGTTGTAATAAATGCATCTTTATGTCTCTTGCTCCCTCCCCCTGCCTCTGTCCCCACATAGGACCATACGACTGGGAGAATGGAGTCTGAGACTCATCTGCCTGTAGGTGCCCAGGGATGAGTAGGTAAAAAACCAAACCAAACCTGGTAGTTGAGCTGGGACAGACGAAGCAGCAGGGAGTTCCCAGGCCAAGTAGGTAGTCTCTGTAAGATGGCTGTGGCCTGACCTCCCTGGAAGCAGCAAGAAAAAGCAGGCTTCATTGCAGCCAGATTTAAGTTAGCCAAAAGGAGGAACTTCCACAGGTTGCTCTCACTGGACTAGACGCGTGATGGGGGGTGGGGTGGGTGATGCCTTCAGAATGGGGTGAAAATCTCCCTAAGAGGAGTTGGGCACTGCCCTTCTGGGAGCCCGGAAGGTAGACAAGGTGACCTCAGCCGGACCTGGGTTTCAGTGTATCGTCCAAGGCAACGCAGTTGGAAACTCTGCTTTCTCCCAGGGCCCACTATGATTCAGCTCTAGGCTTGGGCAGTTTTCCACGTTCAGCTGCACTTCCAAACCCAGATCTGCAATTTGAACCTAACGCCCCGCAGACAAAGGAGACTGTTGCTAGTAAGGAGTTTGCTCCCGAAGCCCAGTAGGGCTTTGGCTCCACAGCCCTCACTAGCATCTGCAGTCACATAAATATATATGAGGACTGTGGATTCCCCTGGGAGTCCCGGAGGCCCTCACAGCCAAGGCAGCATCTCTCCCTCTTTGCACCTCCTCCTGGACCCTCTGAGCCCAGCTGCCTCTGGGAAGCCCAGCTCCCTGAGGCTATTCCCCAGCAGGGGCCCGACAGCTCATTTTCAGGGGGGCAACAATAGACGCTTGGCCATTTGGGCTTTGGGAGAACCAGCCCTGTTCTGTCCTCCTCCTCCCCCCCGCCCCCACCCTTATGTTGGGCCAGGGTCTCTAAAGATCAGATATTTCCCCACTGCCCTCTCCTATGCCCCGATCCTGGAGACATGAGGGCAGAGTGAACCCGCTGCAGGGTACCCACATACCCTGCATGAACCCGCACGGCGGAGCCCTGTGCGGAGCCCAGATTGGATGCTGCAAAACTCAGGACGGAGGGAGGTGAGGAGACTCAGGGCTTTTTGTTCCTAAAGTCCTCCTGATCTAATGGGTCGACAAAATAGAGAAGGAAACAAAAATTAGAAACCTGAGACACAGCACCAACCTCAGAGAAATATACATGAGAACATAATCAATAGCATGTGAACCTTGTAAATTCCGCAGAGGGGGTGGGGCCAGAAGGCTGTGCTGTTGGATACAGTGCTAAAGTCTCAGAGGGCTTTCGGAGGAGGTGAATTTCGACTGGGGAAGGGCGGAGTTGGGAAGGGTACTGACTGGCTGCCCATCCCCCTCACGGGGGGCACTGCAGCACAGTCCAAGTGGTGGGGAGTAAAGCAGCCCCAAGGGTCCTCAGACTCCCAGTAACTAGCCCGCTACCACAGTTGTTTCCAAGACTGGAAGGAAAGGACTTTCAGGGAAAAGCCACAAAACGAAGCCAGTTGAATCCCGATGTATGGGGGGGGGAAGAGTCTGGTGTGGGTGGCTGTCCTCCGGTGCTTCTGGCCGAAGCTGGAGTACCCTGGCCCCGGCTTTGGGGTGCGATGCCACAGCACTGCCCTGGCCAGATACATGACCCCGCTCTCTGCAGCTCCTCTGTGATGGAAAGCCATGGATCCCTCAGTGGACTAGGGGAGGGCAGTGGATAAAGTGGAAAGAGGAAATGACCGCGGTAGATTTCCAAATGTAGATTTCCAGCTCGGGTTGTTTGGAAAAGGTTTCTCTGGTCCCACTTCCTTTGGCCACCTTGGTGGCCTGGTGGCCTCAGTCAGCTCAAGAACAGGCATTCTGCTCTCCGAAGCGTCCTTCACCCCAGGTAGCCTGTCTTCCCTAGGGCCTGATAAGAGAGCCCAAGCTCTTCATTTCTTCTCGGGGAACTCCATCATCTGTCCTCATCTGTGACAGCTTTCTCTTAGGGAAGGAGGCAGATTTCTCAGCCAGGGAGGAGCTCCCCCTTTCCCCAAGACTGGCAATCCCAAGTCACGGCACGTCATATTGGAAGGATCCTCGGAGGTCACTGATTTCAACTCCTACTACAAGCCCAGAATGAGGATGTAGGAGGGGCATGGGGAGGGAATAATCAGAGCTGGGACCATAATCCGTGGTCATCTCCTTGCCACCACGGTATAGGGGGCACAGAATGATCTCTGCAACCAAATCGGCCTGGCTCTGCACTCCATCTTTCTGACTTGCTGGCCATGGAGGCTTGAATAAGTCTTTGAACTTCTCTGAGTGTCTGCATCCTGAGCTGCCAAAAAACAAAGGAGAAAGAAAGGTGATCTTTTTGTAGGATGGTCTACAAGATGGTTGCTGGTAATGGCTGTCACTTACTGAGTACTTACTACGTGCCAAGGGCCAGGCGAGCACTCTGTGTGCCTAATGCCAGGCCTGGCATTCAGTCACGTTTGCTGTAATTATTAGTACGTGCAGTCCCCGACAATTGACCCTGCTCACGGTCATGCCTCACCTCTGGCAGCAGACTTCTCAAATGATAAAACTCCTCCGCCCCCCCACTTTCTAGAATCTGGGAAGACCCCCAAAGCAGGAAAGCAATTCATGTTCAGTCTGAGCAGTGACTTGCTGACCTGCTCTCCAGCACTGAGGAGCGGTCACCAGCCTTCTCGTCCAAACGCAGCCTGCTGTCTCTTGTTTAAACAAGGCCAAGGAGGCAGGCAGGCAGCCTGTGGTTGGGGAGGAAGAAACAAGGGCTGTTTGGGATTCCATGCAGACTCTGGGCTATTGAAGCTGTCAGGCTGATACACAAGCTCTGTCGGGCTTATAGCTCTTGGCATTCTGGCCGCTTCCCCCTGATGACCATTTATAGTCAATCCTTCTCAAGAGGGTGTAGCCCTGGGGTTGGGCAAAAGTGATGAAGTTGGAGGAAAGGCACCTGGCACAGGGGAGGCAGGCCGTAGCTACTAGAAACTTCCCTACCTCCGAACACCACTGATTTCCCAGAATTTGGGCTCGGCGGCTCCCCCTTCAGGCTCGCGGGGTAAGAACAAGCCAGTGCCAGAGGGAGGTTGGAAGGTGGAACGAATGGAAAGATCAGGGCCACCAATCAAAAGAGGTTTTAGTGGACTTTTGATGTAAGACAAGCCCATATGGCCTTGTGGTGGGGGATTCCGTTCCTATGCCCCTGAATTTTTTCTTTTGTTCGTTCCCTTGAGATTACCTCAAGACCCTTTCTGCACATTGGAAGTAGCAGACCTTTCACAGAGCTTGGAAAAGGGAAAGATGGCTTACAGCACCCACAGTCCAGTCTGGTTGTTGACCTGTGGCCAGTTCTGCCCTTGGCATCGTCGGGACTTCCGTGGTCTCTGCTTGGGGAGAGCCCACTAGATTCCATGTGTTCTAGGTAGACCTCATGCTCTTTAGGTGCCCAGGAGGATGAAAGGGTAAAAAAGAGGGTCTGGAACTGGTCCTACAGACTTGGGGTTGGGCGAGAAGAACACTGGCCCTAAAGTCAGCTGGAGGAATTGCTAGGAAGTCCGGAAACTGCAAATAAGGGTATGAAGACAGGCTTGCTGCTGCTGAGGCCATGGTGGTCACCATGGGCCTGCATCCACCTGCAGGAATGCAGAATAATAATATGTCCCTGTTAACCATCAGAGGGATATCCGAGGGTGGGGGTGGGGGAGGATGATCAGAAGCAGGGATGGACAGGAACATTGATGGTTATTTTGTTAGGTTCTAGACACTGGGTTTTATCTACACTATTGTTTAAAATTTTTTTTCTAAGGTTTATTTATTTTTGAGAGACAAAGAGAGACAGAACATGAGCGGGGGAGGGCCAGAGAGAGAGGGAGACACAGGATCCGAAGCAGGCTCCAGGCTCTGAGCTGTCAGCACAGAGCCCCACGTGGGGCTCGATCTCGTCAACTGCAAGATCATGACCTGAGCCGAAGTCAGACGCTCAACGACTGAGCCACTCGGGCGCCCCTACACTGTTTTGTTGCTTAACGTTCATAACCTTGGGAAGTTAGTTTCATTCTTCTTTTACAGATGAAGAAACGAACACTCATGGAAGTCAGGGAACTTGCTCAAGGTTTCAGACTTGGCAGTGATGGAGCTGGGATCCAAACTTCTTTCTACTCTGTCAGGCTGGTTTTAGCAGCCTATACCAAGATTAGTTACTTGTTTAGAACACTCCCGAGGGGTCAGGTGCGGTTACAGGTCCTCAGGAGGGCAGATTACAGACCAGGGGATGCTGTAGTAACTAGAAAGATCCTTCCATCCGGCTGGTGTAACTGGACAAGCCGTCTCCAGCTTGAAGAGGTGTCTGTTTTCATTAGAAGAGCAGGCTGTTCCCTGCACAGGGTAGAATGACACCGTCCAAACCTCACTTTTCTGTTTCTTTTGTCTAGAACTTCATAGAGATCGCGACTCTTTGGTTATGACATCCGTTCTTTGGCCAAATGAAAACGTACTTGATTATGTTACAACATTCTTTGGTTGCTTCAGTCCTGGGGATTCCGGGGTCCCTTTTACTAACTTTAGGAGTCGATTATCACATTCCGAAAACCTTTGAGTGCAAACTACAAGATCATTCATTCGTCCAAATTTATTGAGCACTTACTATATGCCTGATGCTGGGTTCACTACTGGGAACAGAATGATGAAAGGTGTCTCTGCCTATGTGAGGTACATACATAAACAAAACATCATGTGTGTGCAAACAGCATGATGTTTAAAGCACTGTGCAGGTAGTTACTCTCCCTCCATTGGTTTTCCATTCATTGAAACAAAACCCAAAAAATCGAGTTTAGTGTAAGACCTTGTATTTAGTACTGGGAAACCAAAGAGGTTTTTTTTTGGGTGGGGGTGGGGGGAGATAGACAAATAAGTAGATAAACCCTATGGTACAAAAATTTACAACAAAAAAGGCAGTTTGGAGCAGGCCTGTTCTTACGGATTTACATAGAAGTAAATTATTTAGTACTTTATCTAGAACAGAGCAAGCACTCAACAAACGGTAATATATGTTGTTATCAACACTATTATCATTGTTGGCAAATGTTTGGTGACTTAATTTGGATTTTTTCCCCTATAAAATCTGGGTAATATCGTCATTTTTCCATTTTACAGAAGCAGTGGTACATAATATGATTTAAGTGGCTACACCATACAGTTTGGACTCGAAGTAAAGATACAAAAATTAAAATGAACATTCTGGCTCCCAGCATATCCCTCTTACTACAGGCTTCTGAACCCACAAGCTGACCATCAGTCGGGTCTTCTCCGCCTCAGCACAAACTTATTCTGACTCTGCCCCCTACTCTTTATGATCTAACCCTCAAAACATCTGACACTACCTTAGAATCTCCTTTCTCTACTCCCTACTTTTGGTCAGTAAGCTGTCTGGGCTGAGGAACAATGCTTCTCTGACTTTACTGTGAATATAGACCGCCCAGGGTTCTTGTTAAAATTCTGGGACAGATTCTGGGGGCGCCTGGGTGACTCAGTCGGTTAAGCATCCGACTCTTGGTTTTGGCTCAGGTCATGATCTCATGGGTTGTGAATCTGAACGCCTATTGGGCTCTGTGCTGACAGCGTGGAGCCTGCTTGGCGTTCTCTCTCTCTCTCTCTCTCTCTCTCTCTCTCTCTCTCCCCCCCCCCGCAAAATAAATAAATAAATAAACATTAAAAAATTTTAATGCAGATTCTGACTCAGTAAGGATCTGGGTGGGGCCTAAAGCCCCACATTTCTAATAAGCTCCCAGTCGACGCTGGTGCTGCTGGTCCCAGGACCACACTTTGAGTAGCAAGCTGTCCATTAGAACTCCAAAGCCTTTCTTTCAACTCCCTCTCTTCCTTACGCTCCTGCTGCCCCAGCTCAGGCCATCCTTCCTCCTCTACAGCTGAGACCCCAGCTCCTCAGTGACCTCCCTTCCTGGACTCCCTGCTTCTGCCACATCCTACACTCTTCTGCTAAATTCAGCTTCCTAAAATGCAACTTCCTTCACGTTACTCTCCTGCTGTAACGCCTCCGGTGACTCCCCACTGACCAGCACACTGGACGCAAATGTCTCTAACGGAAGTTGAGATCCTGTAAGAGTTAGCCTCAGCTTTTTCGGTGTGAGAGATCCCATGGTTCCCATTGGTTTACCCTACCTGTGACCTCCATTGCTTCTTGCCTTGGGGTCTTTGTGGACACTGTTCTTTCCGCTGATGCTCCTTCCCAGGCCCAACCGTGGCCCTAATCTCAGCACCCAAGCCCTCTCCTTCCTTCAAGGCCTGGGCACCCTCTTCCGCAGCTGGAAACATCTCAAACCCGCACAGCTCTTTGCCCAAATACAGTTATTTGTGTGCCTTTTCCCTTGTGCGTTCCTTCATCTCTCCGCAAACCCCACAGCATCTCTCGCAGGGCCTTGCTCCCAGCAAGCCCTCAGTTAATCCATCCCCGGTGCCTGAAAGATCTATTTCCCAGTTCTTTTAGTGGGACTCCGTTCTACTTGCATTATTTATGCCCCTGTGTTAGACGTGTTGCGACACTGTAAATCCCCTTGAATCCTTTTTGGAAATTGGTGAGTTATCAATCATAAATAATCAGCTGCAAGGGTGGACACTCAGGAATCATTTGTGAAGTGACTAGAGGGATGCCTTCTTCAGGGCTGAGTCAAGAGCAGGTTACTGGCTTTACGCTTTCCATTCCTTCCTGTTTCTGGCCCTTTGGCTCGTCTGTCCCCTCAGAGGTCCTCCCACGGCTCTTTGGGGTCCTGCTCAGCTTCAGGATGCAGGGTGAGCTCGAGCCCTTCCAGGAGCTGCCCCCGGACAAGCTGTTCTCTGGCCTCCCACACCAACCAGGCCTGTTGAATCCGACGGTTCCCAAACTTGAGTGCCTGCACGCGTCATATGCACCTGAGGGCTTGTTAACACACAGAGCACCTGCCCCACCCCAGGGACCGACAATTTGCATTTGTAACAGGTTGGCGATGATGCTGACGCTGTTTGAAAATGGCTCTTGGAGGACCACTGCCCTAGAGGTGAGGTCCAGCCGTTCTGGCTGTGAGGAAGAGAAAGCACAGCTCAGGCAGGCACAGCAGGGGCTTGAGAAATACTTAATGGGTAAAATTATTTGCTCCATCTATCTTAGCTCTCCCTCCCCACATGGATTATAAGTCACTTGCACTCGGAGACCAAGTCTTATTAGACTACTTCTCCGGCAGATTCCATCAGGCAGAGCCCAGGGCTGGGCACGGAGTTCCTCGTTTCTTCCCTTTTGGACTAGAAACGGAAAAGATCGGTTTTTAAAGTTCATTTATTTATTTATTTATTTGGATGTTTATTTTATTTTATTTTATTTTATTTTATTTTTAAATTTAATTTATTATTTTTTTTTAATTTACATCCAAGTTAGTTAGCATCTAGTGCAACAATGATTTCAGGAGTAGATTCCCTAATGCTCCCTACCCACTTAGCCCCTCCCCCCTCCCACAACCCCTCCAGCAACCCTCTGTTTGTTCTCCATATTTAAAGAGTCTCTTGCGTTTTGTCCCCCTCCCTGTTTTTATATTATTTTTGCTTCCCTTCCTTATGTTCATCTGTTCTCTGTCTTAAAGTCCTCATATGAGCGAAGTCATATGATATTTGCCTTTCTCTGACTAATTTCGCTTAGCATAATACCCTCCAGTTCCGTCCACGTAGTCGCAAACGGCAAGATTTCTTAATGTTTATTTTTGAGAGAGAAAGAGCGAGAACATGTGTGAGCAAGGGAGGGGCAGAGAGGAGGGTGGGGACAGAGGATCCAAAGCAGGCTCCATGCTGACAGCAAAGAGCCTAATACGGGGCTCGGACTCATGAACCGTGAGATCATGACGTGAGCTGAAGTGGGATGCTCAACTGACTGAGCCACGCAGGCGCCCCTTAGTTTATTTATTTATTTTGAGAGAGACAGCCGGCACATGCATGAGTGGGGGAAGGGCAGAGAGAGAAAGAGAGAATCCCAAGCAGGCCCCGCCCTGTCAGTGCAGAGCCTGACATGGGGCTCAAACTCACAAACTGTGAGATCATGACCCGAGCCAAAATCAAGAGTCGGACGCTTAACCAACTGAGCCACCCAGGTGCCCTAAAAAGAACTTTATTAGGCAACGGTTATGACTCAACTGAGAGTATTTGCAGAGAATTATGGAAAACGCCATTCCTTGTAGACGCAGGGCATCACAGCTGTCCTGTGGGTGTTCCCACACTTCGTCAGGTCCAGGGTGCCGCTCCCTCCCCCATGTGGCCCCCGGCACAGCTTGGCGTCTCCACCGGAACAGCACTTCCCTCACTGCCTTCCAAAAGTCAGTTGACCATCCCTATTCTGTTAAGTGTGAGATAGTTAAGACTGAAGCAGCAAAGCTAACAGAAATTATAACCCATGCAGCACACGGCTTTTCAACATCTATTGACTCCGTTCAGCAAGCCACGTATTCTCATGTTCTCGTTCAGACGTTACGCACACTCAGATGATTCCCACACCTGCTTGGGGCATCGCTTGTTGCCTGTAGGTGCATGGGGAACCTGAACAGACCCTAGGGGACAGTACTCACCCTTCTCACCCACTGGATCTGTTTCTCCCCCCTCCTTCCCTTCATGCCCAGGCTCGCCCAGGGTGGGGACAGCAGCTCTGTCTTCATAGTGGCCTGCAGGTAATCGTGAATGAGCACGTTCTGGAAAGTTCACAGCCTGATATTTATCTTCTCACTGAAAATAGCTGTTAAATGGCTCCCAGGAGATACTGGCTTTTTGCTGAGCTTTTCAGACACTGTCTTAATCATCTTTAAAAATAACACACACACATCCATATTTAAATACATTCA
This sequence comes from Panthera tigris, assembly GCF_018350195.1. Lineage (NCBI taxonomy): Eukaryota > Metazoa > Chordata > Mammalia > Carnivora > Felidae > Panthera > Panthera tigris. The sequence goes on along the minus strand of NC_056669.1, from coordinate 20,152,944 downwards.
TTTCGTTAGTGTGTTGACAGATCATTGGTCTTTCCCACATTTTCCAAAGGTCTTAGAGCCAAGCCTAGATAGGAACTACTTCCTGAACTTCTTGAGAAAATTATTGTCTCTTATATTGGAATCCCCAGTGCCTAGCACAATTCCTGGCACATAAAGGGGGCTAAGGTATTAGATACAAGATAGAAAAAGTATAGCTAATATCCACTGAACATTTTCTCTGCACCACACTGAGAAGTCCTTTATGGGATGATCTTATTTAATACCCTCATAACCACCTGCGACCTGGGCACTAACAACCACCGTATTTGGTAAATGAAAACAACCCGGGGCTCAGAGGGGCCAAGTAACTTGGCCAGGTCCATCACCCAGAAGGGATAATGCAGATTTTAAATCCAGGTCCGTCTAGCTCCAGAGCCCCCGTATTTACCACAACACAATGTGAGGTCAACAATTGAACAAACTTTGATCACACGGACTGTAAATATTTGGGTAGTCTACTGGCTTTGTGGGTTTTTTGCGCAACTAAAATGATATACCCAGCAGCAGAACTTATACGAGAAAATAACTAGGAGTGCCTTTTTTTTATGTTTAGTTGTGAGAGAGAGAGAGAGAGAACACAAGCAAGGGAGGGGCAGAGAGAGAAGGAGACACAGTATCCCAAGCAGGCTCCAGACTCTGAGCTGTCAGCACAGAGCCCGACATGGGGCTCTGGGTTTTGTGCAGACGGGACCAGGTAGGAAGGAGCAGGAAGAAAATGCGTGACCACAGAGAGGGGTGTGGTACAGTGCTGGTACAGGAGAGGGTGATAGTTCCACACTCTCCTCTGGAGGGAGCCCTGGAGGCACTTAGAACAGCCTGCACTTCAAATGCCAAGGCCAGAGCTCCAGCCCCTGCCGAATCATCTACCTGCACGGCACTTGACACGTGGGCAGGGCACTGAGCCCCTGGGCCTTCGTTTCTTCTTTACTTGCGGCATAAAGAAAGAAGTTGATTTCTAAGGTACTGGTGATTTCTAAGGTACTGTAGCTCTGACATTCTAAACGGGGATCGTTTAAGGTTAGGCCTGATGTCCTAACCCACTCGGAAAATTCTGCAACGGTGGCAGTCACCTCTCCAAGTTCTTCTCGGAGTCCGCCGATAAATCGGTCCCAGGTGTTTAACCCCCACGATTCCTCCATTCTCCCAGGACTGAATGTATATCCCTCAGTGTTGCCGCTTCTCAAACTGTTAAACGTTACTGTGGTCATAAGCCTCAGCGTTCAATAGAAACACTAACCAAACAATTTATTAGCAAGGTAAAAGAGTTCTGGAAAGAAAGCGTCCAATTGGTGATATTCTTGTGTGTGTGTGTGTCGGGGCGGGGGGGGGTTCCCTGGAGCCACAAGCAGGGCTGAGGAATGCTCAGCAAATCTTTTTAGGGAGAAGGAAGCATCATTAGGGAGATGTTCCTCTGCGGACCCGAGCACAGCTAAGCATCTCTCCACCATTTTGCAGAGCTGAAAGAAGGAAGCATCGTATGAGCTTTTTGCCTGCAGGACAGAGCAGAGCTGGGCCCCATCCCACAAGTAAAGCCCCATCCACGACTGCTGCTTCCTTCCTGCTGCTATGCAAAACGCCCTGGGGATAAATAGGGCCCCCTCCCTGTCCCCTGGCGTCAAGTATCTCTCGCCGCGAAACCAGTGACCCACTCCCCACGTTAGGGGCTTAAAACTACAACCACTGATTGTTTCACCGTCTCTGTGGGGCAGGGATTCAGAAGAGGTTAGCTAGACGGCTCTGGCCCGCGATTGCTCCCGAGTCTGCAGTCAGGCTGGGGCTGGTCATCTGCAGCCTCAGCAGGGCCGAAGGATCTGGTTGTCCGTATTAGTCTGACTGGCCCGCCGTAAGAAAAATATCACGGGCCCGGTAGCTTTGCCAGCGGTTGTGTTCTCACAGGTCTGGTGGCTAAGAGCCCACGATCAAGGTGTTGGCAAATTCGGTTTCCTAGGGGACTCTCTTCCTTGTGGACAGCAACCTTCCCACTGTGTTCTTACGTGGCCTTTTCTTGGTGGACGGGTGCAGGGGCCAGCACGGCGGGGGAGGGGAGGGGAGGCACTCTCCCTGGTGTCTCTTTGTATGAGGACAATAATCCTACCAGATTAGGGCCCCACCCTTTTGACCTCATTTGACCTCAATTACTTGCTTAGAGGCCCCATCTTTTTTTTTTTTTTTTAATTAAATGTATTTATTTATTTATTTTCATTCCAGTTAGTTAACAAACAGTATGTGGCCTCGTCTTCAGGAGAAGAACCCGGGGATTCATCACTTCCATGTGGCACCCAGTGCTCATCCCAACGAGTGCCCTCCTTCATGCCCATCCCCCAGTTAGCCCATCCTCCACCCACCGCCCCTTCAGCAACCACCACTTTGTTCTCCGTATTGAAGACTCTCCTACGGTTTGCCTCCCTCTCCGTTTTTACCTTCTTTTTCCTTCCCTTCCCCTCTGTTCATCTGTTGTGTTTCTTAAATTGCACAGATGAGTGAAATCATACGATACTTGTTTTTCTCGGAGGCCGCGTCTTTCAATGGAGCCACATTGGGGGTTAGGGCATCAACAGGATAATAATGGAGGAGACACATTCAATCTACGACAGCTTCCAAGGTGGCGTATTTAGAGGGTGCTGGCTGTGGGCAGGAGGCCTTGGTTCCTCCCCATGTGGGTCTCTCCCACGTATTGCTTTGTGGTCCTCATGCCCTGATGCCTGGTGTCCCCTAAAGAGTGCGGTCCAAGTTGTAAGCTGTGCACACGCTAACCCTCTCTGCGTCTGTTCCTCCATCAATAGGATAATCACACCTTCCTCAGGATGGTTGTGTTAAATGAGAGAACAGACGTGCTGTGTCACAAGCAGTGCTCATCAAGTAAATACTCCTTCCCTCCCCAACCTTCTCCAGTCTGTACAATGACGACTTCTATAGGATGACAACACAAGACAAGAATTCCAAATTGTCAGAACTAGAGGGATTTCCGTAGCATCTAGTCGAACAGTCCCCACTTTTTTAACCCCCAAGGCTCTTCTGATTTTTCTCTCAACGAGCCCTATATTTGGAAATACTTTTGATCCCAGGGGCACCTGCCCGGCTCAGTCGGTAGAGCATGCGACTCTTGATCTCAGGGTTGTAAGTTGGAGTCCCACGTTGGGTGTAGAGATAGAAAGAAAGAAAGAGAGAAAGAAAGAGAGAGAGAAAAAAAGAAAGAGATAAGAAAAGAAAAAAGAAAAGAAAAGAGAAAAGAAAGGAAAGGAAAAAAGAAAAGAGAAAGAAAGACGGGGGAAGGAGGAAGGAAGGAAGGAAGGAAGATAGATCTTTGATCCCCAAACAATTGTCATTAACTGCATGTTTCATTTCCCGGTATATTCATTAAAGCCTATATAACTGCTCATCAGAACTTCTGATCAGTGAAAGACCATCCGTGCTTCCACCTTGAGTTGGGATAATTTCAGTGAAAATCAAAGCAATCATTACTTTAGAGGCTTAGAAAGATGAAGGAATTTATCTAAACCTTTCTAGAAGGTTTAGAAAGATGAAGTTCATTCAGATTAGTTAGTAATAGATCTAGGGCTCAAACCTGGACCTCCTGATTCCAAGCCAGTGACCATCCCTGAATTCTAAATAGTCACCCTATCTATTTCATGTGCTGTGCCATATTTCATGATGTTGGACATAATAAGAGATCCGAGGTCTCCCTCAGTCTAACATTACAGAACTCTGGAATAAAACATCCACCTTTGCAAGGCCCCAGCTGCATGGATAGCACAAATGGGCAAGACCCCCAACCCCCCAAATGGAGGGAGGCCCATAAGTATCATAGAACAGGCCATTGCCCATGTGGCCTCCTTGAAGGGCTGTCCCATTAGCTGATGTGTCGATAACTTCTAGAGCTATTTAGAGCTTTAAGGTAGAGAGCTAGTTCTGTGTCTTCAAGTTCGCTGGCCCACACTCCAATCACAAAGAGAAGCTAGCTTCTCACTAACCCATAGAAGTCAAGTCAGGAGAGGGGGCAAGGAGATCATCTTTGACCCTACCTGCATGGAGCAGGGGGTGACAACATGATTCAGCCATGCTCTGTCTTGCTGCCATGGAGAATGAGAGCTGAGAATTACGGGGGCTCTGTATTCACCCCGGGGCAGGCCATCAACCCACCATTTGGTCAGAAGGTCAGTATATGACAGATGTCTAATCCCAACGTCTTCTCTGAAAAGAAACCAAAACAAACAAACAAAAAAACCAAAGGAAGAAAAGCCAAAGAATTAAAGAGGAATTTACTCAGCCTAGAGGTGGAAAGAATGGTGCCGGTGAGCAAGCTAATTGGGCCAATTGTTTAAGAACCAATGTTTGTAAATGTTTTTCTGCTCCGTGTCCGTGTCTATTGCCCCCTTCCCTGTTAGTCCCTACTCGGGTTCCTTTTGAATGTTCCAGCCTGCCTCTGCTTTATTAAAGGGCACAAAAACAGGGTTTGTATTTTCCATACTTCTGCCAAAATCTTAATTGGGGGAGGTACATCTCTGGGGATTTATGTGGTCCAGGCAACAGGACTCAAAGGAGAAGCTGGCAGGAGAAAAAAGGAACTCGATCAGATAAAAGTTTTGAGCTGCACCTTTCTCCGCAAAGAGAAAGTAGCTGAAGCTCTTATTTGCTCAACCCCCTGGAGGCCGTTCCGTGCCTGGGGAAAGGAGAAGAATTCAGTGTTCCAGACGATGGGCAAGCTTGAATGTCAGTGCTTGGTGCAACCCGAGCCCTGAAGCCTGGGAGCTCCGTCAACCGCAGTCCAGGGAGATGCTTTAATGTCAATTACATTTAATGTCATTGCTCTGTACGCTCTCAGCCAGATGCGTTTCATCACGAGAGTTCCTTTCCTGGAGAAAAACCTTTAGAAAAAAGAACGAGTGTCCTCAACGAACTTCCTTTGAGGGCAGTCTGTATCAGCCCAGTGGCTGAAACGCTTTTCCAACATGCTTCCCCCTTCAGCCATTTCTTATACAACCTCTGTGCTCAAAGTCCCTTACTGGGCTCTACTGAGTATGTGTAATAGACAACATGGCCCTGACTTTTAGTAATTTACAGCCTGCGTGGGACGTATATGATACACCATATGAAGAGATACGGGGGGGGGGGGGGGGGGGGGGCGGGGATACGGAGCCAAGTGAGAAAAAAAACTGACAAGGTCCTTGGCAAATGTTTCCCTTATTTGAGCTCTGGAGAAAATTAGAAAATGGTGGCCTTTCAGCGTGGTATCGCTTTGCCATCATAACAAAGTACCACAGATTGGGTGACTTAAACCACAGAAATTCATTCTCACCATGCTGAAGGTTGGAAGTCCAAGATCACGGTGTCCGCAGGGATGTGGACGGTTGTCTTCTGGTGTCTTCCTATAGTCTTCCTTCTGTACCTGTTTGTGTCCTCATCTCCTCTGTAAGGACATCGGTCAGATTGGCTTAGGACCCACATTAATGATCTCCTTTTAACTTAATTCCCCTTTAAAGACCTTATTTCCAAATACCTTCACATTCTGAGGTACTGTGGGTTAGGATTTCAACATTCATAAGTTGGGGGGGATGGAGGGTGGACATAACTCAACCCGTGCAAGGGGTGTTTAGAGGAGGAAACTATTCACACCCATTGAAAAGTGATACAAATCTATCCACATGGCTGCCGTGCTACCTGCCAGGTGTGTGGTATTATGGGAAGGAGCTCAGGGGATGGGGAAATTGCCATGAGCCAGTGTGGTTTGAAAGGAGGCTATCCTGAAGCGTGAAAAATGAACCAGCTAAAAAGGAAAGGAGATACGATTTGGATGAGGGTAGAGTGGAGGTTAACAGGGGAGGAGGAGAGGACATTTCAGGCAGAAGGAATCGCCTGGAAAATGGTGCAGATGGGGTGCTAAGAAGACGCACACGGGCGATGTGGATTAGACCAATCCTGTAAGATTGGAGCATTCATTTTGTTAGACACGAGGAGGGACGAGCCTGAGACAGTGGCCTACAACTTGAGAGTGAAGGGTTGGGCTGTGGATAGACTTTCTCCCATGCAGGGCCCTGAACTTGGCTGGTAAAATGACAACAAGAATAACATACGCGGGATCTCTCCTTACACCCGTTAAGATTTTTCACAAACGTCGTCCCAGTTCTTCGCCACAAATACGTAACAGGATCAGCAGGGCATCATCATAACCACTGTATACATTTCGGAGATCGAGGTGGAGGGAGTTTAAATTGCTTGACCAGCAGATGAGAGGGCCGCGATCAGAATTCACTCCAAGCGAATTAGTCTGACAGGCTGTGTGAGGAGCCCCTTGCAGACGGGGAGCAGGGGGCTGGGAGTTATTAGAAAGAAGAGGAGTGCGGTGGTGACAGCCTGAGTTAGAGGAGCGGTACTAGGCCCGGAACACTTTAAACAGACATACTGTGCTGGTTTTGATCAGTAAACGGGCGAGAAATGAAAACGCTGGGGAATAAGCAAAAAATGCCTCTGGGAGGGGTTAGCGTATTTGGGTCTCATCGGACTTCAGGATCTCGGCACGACTTAATCTTTTGGATTCTTTCCCGGCTTTGGACATAGGAGCAGGGAGAACAAAAGCGCAGGTATGTCCGCACGTGCCCCTTACAGACCCTTGGTATGTTGTACCGTAACTGTGTGTGCATATATCTGTCCCCTCCCAGACTGTGAGTTCCTCCAGGGAGGTGACAGTCTTTTCTCCATCGTTGTATATCCAGTACCTAGTAAAAATTCTTCAGGGGTTAGAAACTCAGTAAACACCTGTTGAGTGAATGAATGAATGAATGAATGAGCGAGAGTAAGTGGGACATGAGCATAGGGGAGGAAGAGCATAAAAAGCAGAGGGGAAAGACCTTGAGGACAAGGGTTGGAGACTTCACAGGTGTCCCCAGGACAGCCTCATATGCAGGCAGGTAAATCCAACCTAAGAGAGAACTCTACAAAGCCCAAGAAACTTCAACTAAGTGGTTTTGACCACCGGGTCACTGCAGGCAGCCGTGGCCTTTCTTGTACAGAATTAGCCTGCTTTCTTATGCACAGAGTGGACTTCATAAAGCTTGTGGACTCGATCGCACAGAATTGCTGGGGAAGTGGGACAGACGACACGAAATAACTGATTTCATGGAACAGGTTTCTAGGCAGAAACCAGTGGTTTCTTCTCCATGGCCTTCCCCATTAGTGCCGGAGAGGTCCTTTCCCCTAAGCTCCCGGATGCTCTCCTGTCCTGCTTCCTGCTGCCGTCCCCACGCTGTGTGTCTGCGTGGCACGTGGAAGGCCCCCTGCTAAGTGGACAAGTCTGGCTGTAAAAGGAACGTGGTGAGATCAGGTGGAAGGACCCCAATACATCAGAGCAACTCGTTCTCCTCTCAGCGTGTTTATCAAGAAGCCTGCATGGGCTAGAATCAGTGGGCCTGCTGTTCTTTTCTTCCCCTTAGGATAGGACTGTAATCCGGGGCTCCTAAGTCAGTTTGTTTCAATAAGCAAGTTTTGTGAAAATTACCAAGACGGGCACCAGACCGCCCTGCCTCCCAGGAATCTATTCTCTTTGTGGAAGAGCGACGTCTTGCTGATTCGTGTTGAGTTTCTCCTACGCTCTTACTACCCTGAGCAAATCCCATTCTCATGCATGCGGCAGAAGTGCTAAGATTTCCAGAAGTTCGTCTACATGCCGCCAAAGCAAACGCTAACATTTCCAGATGTGAAACGACACCTTCCTGGGGCACCTGGGTGGCTCAGTTGGTTGAGCGTCCAACTCTTGGTTTCGGCTCCGGTCATAATCTCCTGGTTCATAAGGTCAAGCCCCGTGTCGGGCTCTGCACTGGCAGCATGGAGCCTGCTTGGGATTCTCTCTCCCTCTCTCTGCCCTTACCCCAATCGCACGCATGCTCTCTCTCACTTTCTCCCTGTCTCAAAATAAATAAATAAACATTATAAAACAAACAAACAAGAAAGCAACAACATGGGGCCCCTGGGTGGCCCAGTCGGTTAAGCGTCCGACTTTGGCTCACGTCATGATCTCACAGTTCATGAGGTCGAGCCCCACGTCGGGCTCTGTGCTGACAGCTTGGAGCCTGGAGCCTGCTTCGGATTTTGTGTCTCCTTTCTCTCTGCCTCTCTCTCTCTCTCTCTCTGTCTCTCAGAAATAAACATTAAAAAAAAAATTAAACAACAACAACAACAACAACAACAACAATGCCTTCTCACCAAGGCTCGGTGGGCTTTTCAGAGCCACATGCTGTGGCATATTCTTCACAGCCATGTCTTCTGGTGATCATCTAGGCACCTGCCCCTGATATCTGGCCCATCCGTCACCACATCCTAGCCCAATTCCCCTTGCTTGAGCACATGCTTTGATTATACAGGAAACAGAATATAACCCTTGCCTTACAAAGCAGTGAACAAGTGCTCTGTGGGGGTACAGCCGCGATAGGGTAGAAGTAGCCCTTAACGTGCTACTTATGTTTCAGCGAGAAGCCAAGACATCGGGCGGACACCCTAGACCTCAGCCTCTATGCAACAGAACAGAGGCAGTGAGTTAGTGAAGGACAAGTCTTGCTAATTTAAAAAAATGTTTAGTACTGACCAGAACCAGGACCACACTGGTTGACTCTCTTCCCACTGTAAATGCCAGGGAGATACAGATGGGGTGAGGGCGGAAGGTTTCGGGGATCTAGCATTTAGACTCGGAGTCCCGGGGCGCCTGGGTGGCTCAGTTGGTTGGGCGTCCGACTTCGGCTCAGGTCACGATCTTGCGATCTCGTGGTCCATGAGTTCGAGCCCCGCGTCGGGCTCTGGGCTGATGGCTCAGAGCCTGGAGCCTGCTTCCATTTCTGTGTCTCCCTCTCTCTCTCTGCTCCTCCCCCGTTCATGCTCTGTCTCTCTCTCTGTCTCAAAAATAAATAAACGTTAAAAAAAAAAATTTTAGACTTGGAGTCCTTCAATGCGTGATCTGTTCATCTTTTAGAAGGTCTGAATCCTGGGGGTAAAGATCCCCACTGTCCAAGGGAAGAATCCTAGGCATCAAAATCCTTCCCACCCACAGGCTAAGTCAAGAGACAATCTGTATCTGTTGTGTGACGGACGGAAATTAGAACAGGAACCCAATGCATTTTATGAACGTGTAAATTTAGGATGATCCTATGATGGGGCTTCCTTTTCCCTCCTTTCTCTTACCAAAAGCAGGCATATCCTTGCATGCCAAGCTTTAAGCTGCCGGCATGTCAGACCACTGATGCTCTGTCCCTTTCTATTCAGATTCCATCCACGTGCCTTCGTGCAGAGTTCACGCAAATCTGCGACGCCGTGGTGCAGTGGAAAATAGCAGGAGCTCTGAGGTCAGACAGCCCTGGGTCCAACGCCAGCTCTGAAAGCTACCGAAAATCTCTGCAACCCTAGACATAACAGCTAACATTTAGGTAGCACTTATGTGCCAGGTACTACTTCAGGTGTCCTACAGATTGGTAAACCTTTATGAATGGCTGTCTAACTGATGGAATTGGAAGCATCGCTGTTGGGATGGAGAGGCAATAGTGCTGGGGAGGTATGCCGGAAAGCCCCTCCCACGAGTGGTCTTGTGCACTTGGCCCCGCACGAAGGTAATGAGTGGGAGAAACTGAGGTAGCTGGAGCTCCCTGCACTTGGCCCAAACCAAGTTTGCTAGAGCCTTGTACGTCTGAGGGACAACAGCCACGGTCAGGGCCCCGCCGCACAGGCACTGGGATGGGGGCAGACTCCGCGCAGTCGGAGAGATGGGGTAGAAAGGGATCCGCCAGCTGGCAACCCGAGGTCCACGTGCAATCTGCCTACAAATATTCAAGGTGAAGAACTCCCCTGCACCTTTCAAAAGACCCACAATCTGTTGCTTTTCTGTCGTGTCACGTCTTGTCACAGTCTTTTCTGTCATGATACTCAACTTTGATGCCCATTTTAACCTTGTTTGACCAAGAATATCGTCATCCACAAAGAGCTATCGAGAGTGTGATGTGTCTGACCCTATGCTAGATGTTGGGCTGTGAGTATGTCGTACCCTGCAGATTACAGATCCTTTACACACGGACCAAAGGGGCGGGTGTATTAATTACCTATCGCTATGTAACAAAGTACCACAAATTTAGCAGCTGAAAACAACACACGTTTATTATCACAGTTTCTGTGGGCCAGGAGTCCAGACGTGGTTTAACTAAATCCTCTGCTTAGAGCCTCTCAAGGCTACATCCAAGGTGTTGGCCAGGGCTGGGTTCTCATCTGGGGGCTCAACTGAGAAAGGATGGGCTTCTCCATTCACATGGCGGCTGGCAGCATTCGGTTTCTTGTGGTTGTAGGACTGAGAGTTTCTGTCCTTTGCTAGCTTGCTGTCAGTGACCACCTATAGTCCCCTGTCGTGTGGCGCTTTCCATAGGCAGACAGCATGCCAGCTTGCTTCTTCAAGGCCAGCAGGAGTGCTTCTAACTCCAGTCTGCTAGGTGGGAGCCTATAATTTGATGTGATCATGGGAGTGACAGCCCATCTCCTTGGCCATGTTCTATCGGTTAGAAGCTAGCTATAGGTCCCACCCACATTCAAGAGCCAGTGATTACACAAAAGCATGAATACCAGGAGGTAGGGATTAGGGGGGCCCCCTTAGGGTCTATCCACCACAATGGCAATGTCCCTACTTATCAGAGATGAGCAGTGAGGGTCAGGGAAAATGATCAGCAGTAGTCACTCAGCTTGTAGGGGACTAAGGTCCGTGTGTTCTGATTCCATTGACCACTGTTCCTTCCACCAAATAGGGACAGTGATAAGGATCCTGCCCTTAAGCAGCTTGCTAAAAATTTGGGGAGTAGGACTAGAAATAGGACCCCCCAGAACTCTGGAGTGCCATCACACAGGAGAGGATTGGCCCAGGGAATAGGTTGTCAGGAACCTTCACTGGGTTCTTGATGTGTCCCTCCCTGGACGTACCCAAGAGACACCAGAGATGAGAGGTAGGACTTTGGCTTGGAGCTAAGAAATCGTGAACTCATGTCCAGCAGCAGACTGACTATTTTCAGAAATCCTATCCACCCAGGAGCCTCAACCACAACTTTTCCTAGGTGATTTTACAACAGAAACCCCACAACTTTCATTTGCCCCTCCTCCCACTTAGTGTTTTGACTGTGGGATTCGGAGGTCAAAGCCACGTACTATAGGTTCCTTTGTCTCCTCTGCCAGGTGCCATGGAAACTTCCCTAAAGATTGCTCTTTAATCTTCGGCTCACATTTCAACTTTAAGATCATTTGAGTACCCGTAAGGGAAGCACCTAGACTTTTGGATCTCCCATTGCCTCCCTTATCCCACCCCTGACCTCCAGGATCAAGGTCCCACCTGAAGAACTTTGACCAGATCCACTTAATTCTCTCTGGCTCTGACAGAGAGCTGTCCTGCTGGGCCACAGTGGAGAGGAGAATATTTGTGTGAATAAGTACTATTGAAGTCTTTGTGGGCACTCATGCGAAATCAAAGAAGTTACAAAACACCGTCCCTGTCTTACTGAACACATTCATTACGCTTTTGGGGGGTGAAATCGGCACACTGCAAACGATGAACCCAAACCAATATGAGCCACTTTATGAAAAACTATGTAAATTAGCTCAGTAATTAATTTTTTCTGCTTAAGTGCTGAATTACAATACAGGGTAAACGCCTTCCATTACAGATGGCGGAGCCCACTGTGAACCAGAATCTGGTAGCTTGAGCCAGGCTTAGAAAGAGACCCTAGAGAGCGGTGATTCTCCAACGGGGGCCATTTTGTTTGCCGGGAACCATCTGGCCATGTCTGAAGACACTTTGGATTGTTGCAACCTGATGGGGGAGGAGGGGTCATAGAGCGAGTGCACAGAGGCCAGGGATGCTGCTATATATCCCATAAAGCACAGGGCAGCTCCCACAAACAAAGAATTATCTGGCCCAAAATGTCACCAGTGCTGACTTGTTGAAAAAAGCGAAACCAAACCAAAGTTGAAAAACTCTGGTCTAGACTTGTCCGAGAGGAAGCCTTTTAGCAAAGGTTGGGGGAGGCGGGGCAGCAGGGTAGCGAAGCAACAGATGGCGGGACGGTGGAGGCACCAACCACCGCCCCACAGGCTAATCTAGAGGGTTCTCTCTCTCCAACTAATGACAGCCCATCTTCTGCAATATGGCTGGCCAGCCGCAGCGAATGTAAGAATTACAGAGTTAGAATCTTAAAGTGTTATCACTGAAAGGGTGCTTCGAGATCCAGTCTAACCCCTCAGTATTACAGATATGGACACTCAGCCATAAAGAGACAAAACTGAGTTCCTTCCTGCAGGTAGGACAACATCACCGGCTCTCAAACCCAGGCCCCTAGCGCACAGCCCGGTCCTCTTTCTTCCGTTGTATGTTTGATTTTGTTTTAAGATTTTATTTTTAAGCAGGGTCCGCCCCCCACACGGGGGCTCGAACTCACGACCCCGAGATTCAGAGTCGCATACTTCACCGACTGAGCCAGCCAGGCACCCCTTTTTTTGATTTCTAAGAATACAATAGCCTTTTGAAATCTCCCATCCAAGGTGGTTCCTCCTAAGTTGAAAACTGTTCTACAGCTCAGAAGTTTGCCACATATTTCCGTAAAGGACCAGAGACTAAACATTTTAAGCTTTATAGGCCCTGCAATTTCTGCTGCAAATACTCAGCCGTAGCGTGAAGGCAGCCGCGGGTGATGAGACACGAATACATGTAGCTCTGTGTTCCAATGAATTGGATTTATGGACACTGAATTTGAATTTCGTATCATTCTCGTGTGACAAAGAACATTATTCTTTTTTTGTATTTCCGCCATTTAAAAGTGTAAAAACAAATTCTTTTTTTTAACTTTTTTTTTTAACTTTTTAAAAAGTTTATTTATTTTGAGAGAGAGTGTGTGTGAGCGGGGGAGGGGCAGAGAGAGAGAGAGAGAGAGAGAGAGAGAGAGAGGATCCCAGGCAGGCTCCCCGCTGTCAACGCTAAGCCTGTTTCAGGGCCCCAACTGTGAGATTGTGAACTGAGTTGAAACCAAAAGTCTGACGCTCAACCAACTGAGCCACCTAGATGTCCTAAACCATTCTTAATTTTTAATTCTGGGTCATACAGAAGGGGGAGCAGGGGCAGGGACAGGAAAAGTGTTACTAGATTTGGCCTATAGGTCACAACTGCTGAGGGCCACCTGGGTGGCCCAGGTGGTTGAGCGTCCGACTTTGGCTCAGGTCATGATCTCTCCGTCTGTGGGTTCGAGCCCCGCGTCGGGCTCTGTGCTGACAGCTCGCAGCCTGGAGCCTGCTTTGGATGCTGTGTCTCCTTCTCTCTCTGCCCCACCCCACTTGTGCTGTGTCTCTTAAAAATAAATAAAGGTAAAAAAAAAATTTTTTTAAGTTAAAAAAAACTGCTGATAAATTACTATAGCTAATCCCTCTCTCTTGCTTGTTCCCCACTTTTTATAATTATAAATCCAATTTGGGAACAAAAGTTTGCTCTCTATAGTCTGGCATGAAACAACTTTCAAAGCCTAGTGAAAATAAATGGCAAACCGTACACACAACACAAATCTCATTTTGTTCTATGTGAAACGGAGTTTTCTATGTATATGTACACATGCATGTATGTATAAACTACAGAGAGGAAACTTTAGAAGAGCATTTATAAAATCGCTACCAGGAATTACATGGGGGAGGGGAGGAGGGTTGAGGAGAATGAGAGAATATATTTCTGTATTAGCCTTGCAATTCTTCGAAGTTTTTTTTTTTATTTTTTTTTTTAACGTTTATTTATTTTTGAGACAGAGAGAGACAGAGCATGAACGGGGGAGGGGCAGAGAGAGAGGGAGACACAGAATCGGAAGCAGGCTCCAGGCTCTGAGCCATCAGCCCAGAGCCCGATGCGGGGCTTGAACTCACAGACCGCGAGATAGTGACCTGAGCTGAAGTCGGACGCTCAACTGACTGAGCCACCCAGGCACCCGTGAAGTTTTACATTGAAAAAGGGTTAATGTGTCTCTTACACTACTTTGATATACATACCGGCCCCGGACCTTCACCCCCAAATCCAGCCCTTCTTGCTGTCTTACCGGAGGGAGTTGGGAAACCTCCTATAAGTAGAAAAATCCAGGAGGCAGGGCTCGGAGTCAGAGGCCCCAGGCCTTGGGGTTTCTGGTCATTTTCTGTTATTCGGGGGTGGGAGGTGAGGAATGACTTTTCACTAAATTAAGGGGGACAAGAAAAAAGAAAAAGCCAGCTACAGTAGTGCTTTTTCTGCGGGGACACTGGTGGTCCAGGGCCCTCCAGAGGGAGACTGGAGTCGGAAAAGGCCTCACAGCCTGCCACCTCCTCCACCCCAAAGCCTGGTGGGGTCTGAGGCATTCTCGAACCCTCCAGCCCATGTGGTTTCAATCCCCAGCCCTGCGCCTTCCGCCCAGCCCACCCCCGTAAAGCCCAGCAGCTCGGGAGGCCCTCTGAGTTCTTTGTTTGCTCAGAGCTGGGCCCCTTGGGGCTGGCGGGCTTCCCCTTTCTAGGACATTCCGGAAATGGTAGGGCAGCCCCAGGCGAGGGCTGCAGGCTGCAGGCAGCGTGCTGGGGGAGCTGGGGCTGCCTGGGGCCCTGCTCAGGGTCCCTGGGGAGAAGTAACCCTGCGACCTCTCAGCCAGCGCTGGCCAAAGCAAACAGCGAGCACACGTCCCCAGCGCAGCTTCTGGTGACATGGTTCATTCTTAGGGAGATGGCCATCTCCCCTCTGGGACCCCGCAGGCTTCACGGGCCTTTTCTCCTCTCACTCCCTCCACCCGCCCACTCCCCTGCTTCGAACCGGTTTCTTCTGAATTTGAAAGCGGTTTGTAGGGGAAATTCAAGCTTTCAAAGGTGGAAGATTAATTTGGTTTTCTAGAAAAGAAGGGCTGCATGGAAACTTCTGTGGGATTCCAGGAACTGGACAGGGGAGGTTTGCTCTCGCCCAGTTTGGAATGCGGACAGACCCTGTCAGTCGGTGTGGGCAGCTTGCCATTCCTAAAAACTGAGGGCTGTTGGCCAGCCCATACGTGAGATTCCACTTAAGGCAGGTTATGAGAAAGTTACACTTTGGGCCTAGATTTCAGAAGTGTTGCTTAAAAGTAATGATCTAGGGGCTACTGGGTGACTCAGTCATTAAGCGTCTGTCTGCGGCTCAGGTCACGATCTCAAGGTTCGTGGGTTCAAGCCCCGCATCAGGCTGTGTGCTGACCGCTCAGAGCCCGGAGCCTGCTTTGGATTCTGTGTCTCCCTCTCTCTCTGCCCCTCCCCCGCTAACGCTCTGTCTTCTCTCTCAAAAATAAAAACACATTAAGAAAAAAAAAACCTGTCTCCCCTTAGCCTTGGCCATTCGTGCCTATCGTTTGCACTCCACAAATCAGGATTGCCACTTTCACAGAACTACCTTACTTTCTCAGAACATCAGCACGAACATTGCAATCATGTTTGGCACCTTTCTTGAGTATTTTGGTATGCTTCTCTCTCTCTCTCTCTCTTTTTTTTTCTTTTTTAAGTAGGTTCCACGCCCAATGTGGGGCTTGAACTCACGACCCTGAGATCAAGTTTTGCATGCTCTTTGGACTGAGCCAGCCAGGCGCCCAACATGTTGTTATTCTTGAGGTGAATAAGGAAAAGGGAAAATTTTCCCAGGATCAAAAACAGTTCGTTTGTTTATTGCTGCTCTCAGATTGATTGCAGTTGGCCCCCGTGATCCAGGCCCCTTCTTTGCAGTTAATTTGTCACACTGCGAACAGAGCTGTCATGCTAGAGTGTCAATGTGGACATGAGACACCCTTGCCTGCAATTCCTCTGGCTCCCGGTTGCCCATGCTTCAAGGAGAAATTCTCATCTCCTTAGTATGTCGCGCAAACTCTTCCTGGTCTGGCCCCATCTACTTTTCCAGTTAATTTCCAGTCCCTAGCTCCTGTCAGTTCTCTACTAAAGTCCCTGGAAATTTCTCATCTTTCCCTGAGCATTTCTCCGGGTCATCCAACAACTCTGGAATTCCTTTGGGTGCAATTACAATGTCATAGTGCAGAGAAGTGGGAAACACTGTGGTGACTTATTAAAGAAATCGTTTTCTCCACATCCACCCTCCAAACGGCTTCCCCTGTTCCACACTTAAGTGGGATCATACAGTAATTGTGTTTGACAGTTCCCCAAAGCAATCATTCCTTTCCCAAATGCCTGAATAAGGGCTGCTGCGCACTTACTGGCCTGTGTCTGTGTGGGGCTCAGTCAGCCTGAAGGAAGATAGAAATCCTGTCTTTCTGCAGTTTGGTCGGGAAACTAGAGACCCTGTTTCCGTCTTTAGGGTTGGTTCTGCTGCTTCCTGAGAGGTTTCTTGCCTCTACGTCCTCCCTCTCACTAGGATTATTCCTTTCTTTCCACTTTTGTACTCCTTGTTATAATAGCTAAGGTAGATTTCATACTGTGTGCTTTAAACCCAGCTTTCCTGTGATTAATCCTTACAATAGACCAGCGAAATCAGGACTATTGTTAGGCAATTTATGGACAATAAAACCAGGTTTATTAAAGTGAAGGATCTACGTAAGGGAAAAAAAAGGGGGGGAGGGGGATCATACTTAAGGACTCCTTTTGGACCCAAGCCCACTTAGGTGACCGTTCTCCATGCTGTCTTTTAAACCTACTATTTTGAGACTTTGGAGAAGTAAATTTGGGGCTTATTTTGTTGTTATCGTCTGTTTGTTTTGCTTTGCTCCTAATCTTAAATACATAAAATTGAGCTAAGAGGAGTGCAATATTCCCTCCAAGACTCCAAATATTCTTTTCCCTGTTTGTTGCCTAACCTCTGTGGCTACCAGGAAATATTTGTTAATGGAACTGACAGGGCAAGTGGAATTTCTTCTGTACCCTTTATATATCTGAGGGAGGAGAACAAAGAACTCGAACCAAATGCGGTTTGAGGGAAGGAAAAACAATCATCTAGATCCTATTTTGGAATGATGTCTATTATTTTTGAAATCCATTTGGGGAAGAAAAACAGAGTTTTTGGGTCTTAGCACACCTTTTTAGTTGGGTGTGACTATCATACCCCCGTGGAGAGACCATGATGGTGTTCAGAAGCAACTTCCAACCAAGTTTTATTTTTTATACATTTTTTAAGTTTATTTATTTATTTTGAGGGGGGCGGAGGGGCAGAGAGGAAGGAGAGAGACAGGATCCCAGCAGGCTCTGCACTGCCAGCACAGAGTTCAGCACTGGGCTCGAACCCACAAACCGCGAGATCATGACCCGAACTGAAACCAGGAGTCGGACGGCTTAACCGTCAGAGCCACCCGGGCGCCCCTCAACCAAGTTTTAGATCTTTGAACTGTTTTCTGACCCGTGAACTACTTTTCTACCCCCCAACCATTTTCAGAAGCTCAACCCTCATCATTCAGAATGCTTGCTGTACATTCCCGGCTCGTGCAGAAGACACGGGTATGACGTTGGTCACATTGGGTGCCTGCCAGGGAAGGTGAGAGTGTCACTTAGGGGCTTTCCACCGTGTGTAAAAGAAAGTGTGCTGACCTTGTTCTTTCCCTCCTGATCTGCTCAGACACCATCCAGCCCACACCGTTGTTCTTCTTGACTCTCATTGCTCGGATTGCAAGGGTGTTTTTCTTCCTTTGTAACACTGCCAAAGCTTTCCAGAGCGCAGGTCAAAACACCTGAGCCTCCTTGCCCCGGGGGGTCACTTCCCAGCACCTCTCGGGCTGTTCTAGGTAACATGTGAGTAAGCCGCTGGGATGGGAACTGATCTTTGTCACCAAAGGGCCAGTCCCAGGCCTCTTGAGGCACTTACACATTTGGGGTTTCCCTGTTCGGGCCCCAGAGCTTCACATTTCTAGAAGGTAAATACCATCCAGTATTCTCTATCCCCGCCTCTAACTTTCTTAACTTCCTTTTCTTTTTAACACATGTGCTTTCTCACCGTGTGCATTCCTAGGAAGGGAGGCTCCCACCCGATCCTGCCTCAGCCTGTTCTTTTCTGAATGTGGGCGGCTTCCTGTCTGTGGCTTAGTGGTTTCCACTGCGAACAGAGTAGGAGATGAAATTCAATCCTTGGTTCTCTAAATTATATTTATTTCTCTAGTATTTTGGGCCTAGAGCTTCCATGGAGGCAAAATGTGTGTTTTGGTGAAAAGGAGGAGTGAGGGGGGAAGGATTTGATGTGAAAGGAGCACATAGTTTCTGGAAAAAAACAGCGCCCCGGAAGTCAGAAGGCCCGGGTTCCTGTCCCAGTCTTGCCATTAACTTGCATCGGTGTGACCTGACACTCAGTCACCTACTCTGTAAGGCAAAGTGGCTAGACGTTGTGAGGACAGTGGTTAAGCCCCCAGTCCTTAGTTTCAAGTACTGGGCTGTGCCATTTGTGAGTCATATTTCCTTAGGAATTTTACCTGATTTCTCCAAGCCTCGGTTTCATTGTCCGTAAAATTAGAATAAAAGTTGTACTTATTCTATAGGGTGGCTGTAAGTATAAAAAGATAGTGTTCCCTGAGCGCTTAGCAAGTGCTCAATAAAATTAGCTCAGTGAGCACTATCTTTTTATACTTACAGCCTCTCTATAAAATAGGTACAACTTTTATGATGAGCATAGGGGCTCCACAGGGTTCTTCCCACATCTATACAGTTTATGACTTGATTTTTAAAAAGATCACTGATGGGGCGCCTGGGTGGCTTGGTCGGTTAAGCGTCCGACTTCGGCTCAGGTCATGATCTCGCGGTCCGTGAGTTCGAGCCCCGCATCGGGCTCTGGGCTGACCGCTCAGAGCCTGGAGCCTGTTTCAGATTCTGTGTCTCCCTCTCTCTCTGCCCCTCCCCTGTTCATGCTCTGTCTCTCTCTGTCTCAAAAATAAATAAACGTTAAAAAAAATTAAAAAATAAAAAGATCACTGATGATTACATTTTAAATTAGTCTTCCAATTTTTTTTTACTGGGAGTTCTATTTCAGTTTTGTTTTTTAAGAAGTTCCTCTTCTTCCAGGTTTGCTGAGAATTTTTTTTTAATTCATGAATGGGTGTTGAATTTATTATGTTCTTTTTCTTGATCTGCTTAAATGATATTGCTTCTCTCTCTTTCTATAAATATGGGTAATTACATTGATTTTTAAAAAATGTTTATTTTTGAGAGAGAGAGAGAGGGAAAGAGAGCGTGTGTGTGTGTGTGTGTGTGTGTGTGTGAGGGGTAGAAAGAGGGAGACAGAGGATCCAAAGTGATCTCACCAACCCAACCGTGAGACCATGACTCGAGTTGAAGTTGGATGCTTAACTGACTGAGCTGCCCAGGCAACCCACAATGATTTTTTTTTTTTTTTAATGTTGAACTAACCTTACATTCTGAGGATAAAACCTACTTGGTCTGATTCATTATTTTTTGTATTTGTTACTTGATCTGATTTTGTTAAGAAATGATCGCATACATGTTCACATGGTCTGTGGTTTTTGTGTGTGAGATTTGTGTGTGTGTGTGTGTGTGTGTGTGTGTGTGTGATATCTTTATCTGGGTTTTGGAATCAGAGTAATGTTGATAAAATGTGGTGGGAAGTGTTCCTTCCTTCTCTGGTTTCTGAAAGATTTTGTGTAGAATTGCTGTCATTCCTCCAGAAGAGCTATCTCTGTTTGTTTGGGTTTTTTTAGAGATTTTATTTTTAAGTAATCTCTACACCCAACGTGGGGCTCGAACCTGCAACCCCAAGATCAAGAGTCACATGCTTTACCGACTGAGCCAGCCAGGTGCCCCTATCTCTGGTTTTTAAATGTGAAAGAGATTGTCCCCTTAATACCCCCTTCCCTGTCCGAGCAGTCTTAATTACCAATACGGAAAAGAAGTCATTATCTCAAAAGGTGGAAAAGTCTAACAATACGGTTCAAAAAGAGCTTGAATAGGTGAAGGAAAAGTTTAAAAAGGAAGAATTCTACTGTACTCAAAAATTATTTAGCTGTGTAGGATATTATGAAATCAAATATATTTCATGATGAAAGTATAGGTTTATAGCTTCCCATGTTTTTCCTTTATAACATTTATCACATTTACAGATTTGATCTAATTACTTAATCATATTAATTTATCACATTAAACATAATTAGATACTTATAATTATTTTTCTTTTATTCTTGTGAGTCTTCTTTAGACAATTATAAGCTTCATTAGGGGAGAGACTAACTCTGTTTTCCTTACTATTATCTTCATAAACCTGGCTCAGTAGTAGAAAACTGGTAAATATTTAATTCATGACTGGATAGATAAGGAATAAACTCATTAATACTTTTACAGAGGCTGGTGGGTACTGAATAGGTGCTCAGTAATTGTCTGTTTAGGGCGTGCTCACTCCTGCCGTGGGAGGGGGGTCTAGGAGCAGGGAGAGTGAGTTCTCAGCAAAGTGGCTCAGGACCACTCTTACAGATATAGAACGTTGAATGCTCACAAAGGAGTTTCCCCTTGATCCTGTAGACCCAAGGTGAGGCCATCGGAGGCAGTTAAGGAAGGCAATGCTTTGCAGACTTTCCCCCCAAGTACGCCTAAAGGCAGAGGAAGGAGCATACATGTGTACCCGGGGGACTTGGCAACACAGCCCAGAATAACCTACCACAAGGGCATTTCTTTGAAGTCTTGCTTTAGCTTAAAACTGCATATGAATTTTGTGTTCTCATATTTTTAAAAAAATACAGGTCCTTGTTTTCAATCACTCACCACAAGCTTCCCCGAAAATACTGATTACGTGATTATTCTACAGCTTTTGTGGCCCTGTCATACTGCCCATGTCCCCCAGGGAGATGAGCATATTTGTTTGAGAAGTACAAAATAAGAACACCCATTTTTCTCACTGCTATATCCCCAGCAATCTCAGTGTCTGACACTTAGCAGATGCTCAGGAAGTGTTTATTAAATGCAATTTACCCAAGGGATACAGGAGTGCTGATGCATAGGGGCACTGGTACCCCAATGTTTATAGCAGCACTCTCAACAATAGCCAAATGATGGAAAGAGCCTACATGTCCATCAACTGATGAATGGATAAAGAAATTGTGGTCTATATACACAATGGAATACTACTTGGCAATGAAAAAGAATGAAATATGGGCTTTTGTAGCAACGTGGATGGAACTGGAGAGTGTTATGCTAAGTGAAATAAGCCATACAGAGAAAGACAGATACCATATGGTTTCACTCTTATGTGTATCCTGAGAAACATAACAGAAGACCATGGGGAAGGGGAAGGAAAAAAAAAAGTTAGAGAGGGAAGGAGGCAAACCATAAGAGACTCTTACAAACTGAGAATAAACTGAGGGTTGATGCGGGGATGGGGGAGAGGGGAAAGCGGGTGATGGGCACTGAGGAGGGCATCTGTTGGGATGAGCACTGGATGTTGTATGGAAACCAATTTGACAATCAATTTCATATAAAAAAATAAATGAATGAATGATGGCCATGAAATGACATAATCTGACCAGATATTCTTTTTTTTTAATGTTTTTATTTTATTTTTTTTAAAGTTTATTTATTTTTGAGAGAGAGAGAGAGACAGAGACAGAGCACGAGTAGGGGAGGGGCAGAGAGAGAGAGGGAGTCACAGAATCCGAAGCAGGCTCCAGGCTCTGAGCTGTCAGCACAGAGTCTGACGTGGGGCTCGAACCCATGAACTGGGAGATCATGACCTGAGCTGAAGTCAGATGCTTAACCACTGAGCTGCCCAGATGCCCTGAATGTTTTTAATGTTTATTTATTTTGAGAGAGAGAAAGAAAGAGAGAGAGACAGCGTGCACACTCACAAGTAGGGGAGGGGCAGGGAGAGAGGGAGAGAGACAGAGAATCCCAAGCAGGCTCCACATCGTCAACACAGAGCCCAACCTGAGGCTTGATCTCATGAACCGTGAGATCATGACCTGAGCTGATATCAAGAGTCGGGAGCTTAACTGACTGAGCCACCCAGGCACCCCCTGACCAGATACTGTAAATGTTTTTTGTTTTTGTTTTCTTTGAGGCGGGTGGGTGGAGAGCGTAAGCAGGAGAGGGGCAGAGAGAGAGGGAGAGAGAGAATCCCAAGCAGGATCCATGCTCAGTGAAGAGCCCGATGCAGGGCTCAGTCTCACGAACCAAGAGATCATGACCTGAGCCAAAATCAAGAGCTGGACACCCAACCGACTGAACCACCCAGGTGCCCCCTGACCAGATATTTTAAAAGGTGACGTGGACAGGTGGCTGTTGGATTGTTTCAGAGACACAGCCCAGTCATATTGGCGCTTCAGTCCTCTGCTGCCCCATAGGCCTGTCTGCTGAGTTTTCGAGATAGAGCCTTGTCCCTTTTCATCTCCATTCACTCACCTGGACAGCACGGTCCACCAAAAGCGTGGGAATTTAAGAAAGTTGGGGGCGGGGGTGGCAAAAATAAGTCTCCACTTGCCTCTGATTTAATCCCAAACCGTGGTTAACCAGTGAGCTGGGAGAATGGTACATAAAAACAGAGACAGTTGTTCAACTAAAAATAACAACAACAACAAATTAGAGCTGTTCTCGAGGGGCCAATTCAAACAGTGTTTTTCTAGAAGCTTCCCTTTCGTAAATCTCACCTCAGATGACTCACTCCTTCCTCTCTGCAACCTTGAGTGATGAATCCACTCCTGCTCGAACGTCCAGCACTCATTCCTGCCTCTCTGGCTTGGCCAAATCCCTTCACCCTGTCACCCACCCCACCCAGTGAAATGCTCGGATCTTTCACACTGGAAGTTTCATATCCTTCACTGATTTCATCATCCACAGGCTGCCATCTCCTCTGAGTTCCTGTGGCTTTCCAGGTTGTACCAATTTTGTGCTGTCTTGTGATATTCTTTGATTCTTTCATCTAACTTAGCACTTTACTGGACGCTCCGTGAGGACGGAACCGGGACTCCCATGTTAACCCTACTCCCGTTGTCTTCCACGGCATTCCCGTGCAAGGCTGGGAAGGGGTACCTGGTCACGTGGTTGGTTCACTGGTCGCTACAGGAGCTGGTAGTCACCGAAGTCTGCCTGCCCGTCCCCCGCAGCTCCTCACGGGGTTTGCCACCAACTCATTAACGAGAATCTTCAGATCTCTGCTAGAGTCCTGTTAGAGTTCATGGCCCCAGAAAGGTCACAGCTGGAGGCCAACGTATCATGCCCAGAAAAGCTGATTCCAGGACTAAAAACCACAGTGGCTTTTAAAGACCACAGAGAAAACGAAAGAGTTCAACAAACATGTGTCCTGAGAAGGCCTCAGTCTCTGGTAGGGTTCCCAAGTTGCAGACACAGCAGAAGAGAGGAGGGTACAGGCAGGAACTCTGTCTGGCAGAACAGGGTTTCATTTATGCTGAGCATGGTGACTTTGTCTCCAGGATTTCTGCACTTCCTTCATGTGGTCTGAGAACCTTGACGCGTTTTCCCCCCAGTCTGACCAAAATAGCTTAAATGCAACATGCCTGGTGAACAGAAGGGAAGGGAGGAAGAAGGGAAAGAAGGATGGAAGGAAGGAAGGAAGGAAGGAAGGAAGGAAGGAAGGAATGAGGGAGGGAGGGAAGGAAGGAAGGAGGGAAGGAAGGAAGAAAGGAAAGGGTAGGGAAGGAAAGGAAAGGAAAGGAAAGGAAAGGAAAGGAAGACATTCACAAAATTCCCGCACACCTTTTCTCTGTGCATTTCCTAAATCAAGATTAGCAAAAGGACTCACGGTTTTCTCATTCCAGACGAGACTTGCTCTCACATTTTTCTGTGCCCTTCTCTCAGGCAAGATCTTATGGAGAAGAGACAGAATGCGCTGGGAAGCAGCAGCGTCCTTTCCCTCTTCTATCATGCTGAGCAAAGGCTGTTCCAGCAGAAATGCTTTCTGGCAGGAGCGTGACCACCCTGTCCCGATGCGCACATCCCAAGTACAAGAATAAGCACTTCTGTTCTCAAAGAACGACCCCAAAGGGCACAGGGTTCCATGGCAGGATCCCAGAGGAGGGACATAGCCCTGCCAAGATGACTGCCTGTTGGACAGAGGAAGAGGGAGGGTAAAAAGCCACAGATACTATCAAGCCTTGAGTTATTCTCAAAAACGGTGAAAAGAAAGTGTCTACAGTATTGAAGACAATAGGGACGCCTGGGTGGCTCTGTCGGTTAAGCGTCCAACTTCAACTCAGATCATGATCTCACGGCTCATGAGTCGGAGCCCCCCATCAGGCTCTGTGCTGACAGCTCAGAGCCTGGAGCCTGCTTCCGACCCTGTGTCGCCCTCTCTCTCTCTGCCCCTCCCCCACTCACGCTCTGTCTCTCCCTCTCTCCCAAAAACTATAATTAAATAAAAAAAAAAGTTAAAAAAAAATCAGGGCAGTATCGAAGACGATACCTGCCCCCAGCCAAATCACTTACTGATGTTTGAGGTCATGTGGTCGATGGAACACCGTTGTGTTTCTCTGCTCCCCGAATCCCAATGAGATGAAAGTAAAGGAGTAAAATGGATATAAATCCACCAGGACAAGAGAATGAGGGAGGAAACAAAGGAGAAAGAAAGGCTGACAAATGTTTGGGTGAAGCGAAGCAGATGCAGGAGAGACAACTGACTTGCCAAATTCTCTGGGATCTTGAAATTTTAAAATATGCAACGAGGGCCTTTTTGTAAGGAGTGAAAACCCCTTTAATGACAATTCCTAAGTGTTAGCTTTGGGCCGAGTTCTGAATGCCAAGCACCTGTATTTGCTGTATTTGTTTCTTTTGTTTTTTTTTCAAGGCTGCTTTTTTTTTTTTTTTTTTAATTTGATTTTTAAGTAATCTCTACACCCGGACATGGGGCTTGCCATATTTGTTTTCTTGTTTATTTTCACTTTCTCGCGGTGCACGTGCAATTCAACCGCCTCCTTGCGTAACGTGGGGGCACCTGTGACTTGAACAAGCCCCGGTTCTTAACGTCAAAACGGACGCGGTGAACCGTGTCTGTGCGTGTGTGTGCACGCCCACTGTGTGCGGGTGAGCTGCACAAAAACGGGGCTGTCTTGCGGCTGTGTGCAAACACTGTCTTTTTCTTTTCAAGGTGGAACCTCAAGAGGGATCTTTTTCTTGTGTCCCATCTCAAACAGTGAATATTTTTTCCCCCAAATGCGGTATCGACCAGGTTAAAGACAGAGTCTTCTAAATCTAGTAAAGCTGAGCCCCCATTGCTTATGGATGGGGAGCCAGTTCGCGAAAAGTCTCAGGAACTGGAGGCGCCACAGATACAGCAAAACGCGGAGCAGAGACATGGTCTTAAAGCTGGGGAGTCAGGTGAAAATCTGTTTAAAAAAGATCTCAGGTTCTCCTGCTGGACGTTCCATGGAACGGCCCAGCTCCTCCCCCATCCCACAGGAGAAGGGAGTTTGAGAGGCCTTCTCTCTGAGGCTGTTTGATTTGCATTTCAAATTGGACTCCCCAACCCCTTTCCTCACCCAGCTCAGAGATCATGGGCCACTGCCCACCTCGCACTGACAGATGGGTGATTTAAGAATTCTCCTCCGGAGAAAGAGAACAGCTTCCGAGAAGAAGCCTACAGACGCTGACATTTGGGAAGGCCACCGTGAAAAAAAAAAGGCTACAGAGAAACCCACCGTACAAAGCCATTTGCGAAAAGTAAGAGGAAAACAAATAGAAACAGAGATTTTGCAGAGAACCCTGTGATTAATATCCTCGGAGACATAAGGGAAGATATTGTACGATGTTTTGCAAAAGGAATAGATTAATAATAATAATAATAGCAGTTTTTATTGAAAATTTACTATGTACCAGGCTTGTATGAAAGCTAACTTTACCAGCATAGCATTCCTTTACTCCTCATTTAATGCCTATGAGTTGGGTACCATTATTTCCCCTCCATTTTATATATGAGACAGCTGAGGCACAGAGAGGTAAGGGAAGTGTCAAAGGTCATACACCTAGAAAGGCGTGTATACTAAATATATTGAATCCCTGATTTTAACAACTACTGTATTTATAACGTCCCCTGAGAGAGCCTTTGAAAAAAATTCTTGGAAAAACTCAATCAAAAACCATGAGAAAAACATGAAAAATAGAGGATCAATCCAGGATCAATATAACACATATATATACAAACGGGAAGAAAATAAAATGAAAGGAATTATTCTTTATTTGTTTGTTTATTTATTTATTTATCTATTTTTGAAAGAGAGAGCATGGGCACATGCGGGGGGAAGGGGAGGGGGCAGAGAGAGCGGGAGAGAGACAGAATCCCAAGCAGTCTCCGTAGGTTGTCAGCATGGAGCCCAATGCAGGGCTCGGGCCCACGAACCATGAGATCATGACCTGAGTTGAAATCAAGAGTCGGATGCCCAGCTGACTGAGCTACCCAGCGCTCTGGAAGGAATTATTTTTAAATAGTATAATAACATTTCCTGACATTTAAGTAAAATAGGCTTTCAGACTGAAATGAACAGAACAAGAGACTTGCAAACAAACACCCATCTGGGCACCCATCTTCATTCTGGGAATGAAGATAAGACCCTAAAAACTTTCAGAAAAAAGAGGTCACTTACAAAAGATGGGAATTAAATTTGGCATCAGATTTCTCAACTGTGACCCTGGGAAGCTGGAAGTCCATGGAGCCATGCCTTCTGAAATTTGAGTGAGAATCCTATCCAGCCTAACATTCTATACCCAGCCGAACCGGGAATCAAGCATGAGACACAGAATGCACAGGAACTGACAAGTGTTACCTATAGGAGGGAAACTGAGACCCGGGTGCGGGCAAGAGGCTGACTCTTCACCATATGCCATTTTGTTCTGTTTGTTTACTATACGCTTATATTATATTATCCCAATAAGTTTTTTAAAAGCTTTTTTACGTGGTCCTAATAATGACCTGGATTTGGAAGCCACCCATCTTAAGTTATAAAGCACTTGGGTGACGTCTTGTTCTTCACCAGTCCTCTCCCGCGTAAGCGTGAAATACACCTGGTCAGGGGGCAGGGGGAAAGGGAGGTCAACCGGAACCTGTTTGCACTGCTGATGCGAAGATCATCTGGAAGACAGTTCTTGGGCGCGCCAAAGCCAAGACTCATCATTAGGCCATTTGAATAAATACATGAGGGAATGAATGAATAAATGAGCAAGAAGCGGCCATGTGAGTCATCTGGGTGTGGGTGAGTAACAGGAAGAGAGCAAAGTTAGGGGAAATTACTTGGCATTACGAATCCTCCCTTGCAGAGAACTGACATGTTCTTCAGGGATATATCCTGAGTGCAGGGAGCCAGATCGCAATTCTGGATCTATTCTTGCCACCTTAATGTGAGAAGCCGCTGTCTGCTGTAGTTGATTTATCTGCATACCATCATTAAGTAGCATACAGATCAACGTCCAGATTTTTAATTGCCATTATCTGTCCCTGGGAGAAGAGAAACTCTATGTTTCCTGTGAAGCGTGAGCTATACCTGATTACAATTCTGCTCATACACTTGACGTAAGAAGAATATTAAAGCTCACTGCAGTCCTTAAGAGCTTATCTAATACACTAATTATTTTTAAGCCCTTTAGAAAGAGTTGGTGCTAAGTGAATAGTATGATGAATATGGTCAACTTTTTACGAATATGTTAGTAAGTATGTATTCCAAGCACTTTACCTGAATGATCACAGCTCGGTAGCATCAGCCTCTCGGAGAAGGATTAAAATAGTCTTTAATGTTGGATACAAACACCATACGGGGAATTACTGTCTTTCGCATTCTACCTGCCATAATCTCTGAAGACAGTTCTGCCCCTCTGCCCCCAAACACACACCAAGATCAGGATGGCACAACTTTTATAAAATTTTTCCCATGATAGGGGCACCTACGTGGCTCAGTCAGTTAAGCATCTGACTTTGGCTCAGGTCATAATCTCATGGTTCATGAGTTCGATTCCCACGTGGGATGAGGACGAGCCCTGCTTGGGGTGAGCTCCACTTCTCTCTCTCTCTCTCTCTCTCTCTCTCCCTGCCCCTCGTGGAATTCTCTCTCTCTCTCTCCCTCTCTCTGCCCCTTGCTCGCTCACTCTATCTAAAAAAAAAAAAAAATCCCATGACATAATTCCAGGAAAATGTATTATCAGAGTGATATGAAGATTATAGTTTACCTTCTTTGTAGAGCATAGGAAGTCTGGCATCAGAATCTTTAGGTTGGAATTTTGGCTCTAGATATTATTAGCTCTGGAGTCTTAGCAAATTAGTAGCCTTTCTGAGTCTCCGGTTTTGTTCTGTAAAATGAGGCAAAACCCTGCCTCATAGGGTTAAATGATTAAGTGAATGATTAAGTATACACACACACACACACACACACACACACACCATATGTATACATACGTAAATATTCCTTAGCATACAGTAACTGGTATATAGTAAGCGCTCAATAAATGCTAGTTACTATTAATATTATAAAACGTTTTTGTAATTTTCATAGTACTTTCAGATAAACTAACACTAAGCTATCATTCCCACTTATTCTGCAGAGCAAAACTGAAAATACATGTGGGGAAGAACTGTGAAATCTGAACAGTGCTATGCAAATATAAAAGTGGTAATATCAAACTTATTATTGTATTTCCATAAAACAGAATGAAAAATTCATGTCATCACTCACTCTTAAGGGATGTTGTGATTACCAAAACATGAATGAATGGTTAAAGCACTTTTTAAGTCTATAAGACAATGATTATCATTGTGAGTGGAGAGGTAGAGGAAGTTATTGTATAATTTTTAAAGCTTTTATTAAGTTGGGTAGTAGGCAGCCTCTAAGATTGTCCCTAATGATTCCTGCCTCCTGCTGGTCCCCTCTCCTTGAATGTGGGCTGGAATGATTTGATTGCTTATAACAAACAGAATATGGCAACAGATGTCTCCTCTGAGTTTCCATCTTAGGCACTGTTTTGTGCTCCCTCTTGGATCCCTCACGCCGAGGGAAGCCAGCTGCCATGTGGTGATACAGCCCTGTGGAGAGGCCCACGTGGTGGCTGAGACCTGCCACCAACCACATGGTAAGCTGACAGGTGGATTCTCTGTGCCTCAGGTGAGCCTTCAGATCAGACCACAGCCCCATCCAGCAGTTTGATTCCACCTCATGAGAGTCCAGAGCTGCCCGGCTGAGCTCTGCCCGGATTCCTGCCTCCCAGACACTCCGAGATATGTTGGTTGTTTTGAGCGGCAGAGTTTAGAAGAGTTTGTTATGCAGCAATAGATGATTAGTAAAAAGTGTAATACATAAAATGCACAACCCGTAAGTATACAGCTTGACAAATTTCACAAAATGAACATGCCCCAACAGGCACCCAAATCAAGAAATAGAACAGGGGCACCTGGGAGGCTCAGTTGGTTAAGGGTCCAACTCTTGATTTTGGCTCAAGTCGTGATCTCACTGTTTGTGAGTTTGAGCCCTAGATAGGGCTCCACACTAATGGCCCAGAGCCTGTTTGGGATTCTCTCTCTGCCCCTCCCCCAGTTATGCACGCATGCTCTCTCTCTCTCTCTCTCTCTGTCTCTCAAAATAAATAAATAAACTAAAAAAAAGAAAAGAAAAGAAAAGAAATAGAACATAGTCAACACCTTAGAAGCCTCCCTACGTTCCCTTCTACTCATCATCTCTTCCTCTGAGTAACCACTCTTTGGAATTCTGACAGTATAGACTAATTCTTTCTGTTTTTGTATGTTACGTAAATAGAATGACGTAGTATGTACTGTTTTGTGTCTGTCTTCTTTTGATCAGCATTATATTCATATCTAGTTTCTTAAAAGTGTCCTCTAAACTGCCATTGTGTAATCACAGTATTTAATCTATTACAAATAACAGTAAAGAAGAGTGTGAATTTTTATATATGCAAAAAATGGGAGCATAAGTAGAGAGATATTGAGAAGCAATTCTGTATGTGGCCAAGAGTAGAAAAGATGAAGAAAAACTTTGAGGGAACTCGTAAGAATGCTAGCGTGACACTCGATCAATAAAATTTATGTTACATATATATCCTGGGAGGCAGTATAATATACCATTAAGGGTATGGATGTTAGAGTTAAAATGGCTGGGTTTGAACTGTGGCACCAGTCCTTACTAACTTTGTGATCTTGGACAAAGTCATCTCTCTGCATTTCAGTGTCTTTGTCTGTAGAGTGTGGGTAATAATAGTGCTTACCTTACAGGATTGTTGAGAAGATTAAAAATGGAAACGAATAGGGGTGCCTGGGTGGCTCAGTCAGTTAAGCGTCTGACTTCGGCTCGGGTCATGATCTCACAGTCCGTGGGTTCAAGCCCCGTGTCGCACTCTGTGCTGACAGCTCAGAGCCTGGAGCCTGCTTAGGATTCTGTGTCTCCCTTTCTCTCTTTCCCTCCCCCGTTCATGCTCTGTCTCTGTCTCTCTCTCAAAAATGAATAAACATTACAAATTTTTTTAAAATGGAAATGAATAGAAATCAAGTAGCACAATGCCTTGCCCATAATAAGCATTCAAAAATTGCTAGCTATTGTTAAGAAATGTTTCCATAGAGGGGTTTTAAAATATACTGGATGGCGAATGTGTATTATCTATCATTTTGTCTCATGTAGGAAATGATTTGCCTGTGAGTAGAAAATACAGCTTGCTTGATTCTTTTTCTTTGTTTTGTGAACCTTGAAAAGAAAATAACCAGTGAGTTTATCAGCAAGATGAGTTAATCAAGGAATAGCAGAGGAATTGCAATTTGGGACATGCAAAGCATGGTGAACCATAGGCAAGTCCAGACAACAAAGGAGAAGAATATTCTTTTCTAGAGGAAAGGAGGAAGTTGGGAGGGGCTGTTTTAAATGAAAGTCCATTGGACCAGAGCAAGAATTTGGGGTTTTGGTGACTTCTCATTGGCTGAGTTGCAGTGGTTCTCATTAGCTGAGTTGTTGCCGGGCAAAAAGAAAACCTTCCTTCTTCCTGCTGGGGTATGTAAAGTAAGTTTTGAGGAGTGGTACCTGCATAAGCACGTCCCTTCAGAACTTCCCAACTCCATTTTGGTTGACATTTTTTCTTTATTCATTTTCAAAGTTTCATGACTCTCCTCTCTATCCCTAGAGAAGGTGACTGAGGGAGAAAGAGATCTTCTCTTTGAAGATCATCTTCTCTTTGTTATTAGTTTTTATAGGAAGGTAGATGGGATAGATAATGGCTGAATTGCTGCTTTAATTTATCAGTGGATTTTTATCAGCGTAATCTCAATTTTCTATTGCCATGAATCCCTAACAACTGACTATTGCATTCTCAACTGTAAGACTGTGTCTGTTTTTAATTTCCTCCCTCTGTTCAAATCTCTGCTGAAGGTAATAAAAGATTTAGACTTAGAAAGAGACTTAGCATTTGAAATGAGACAGAGGCTATAAATAGACATGTCGATGAAATAGGTTAGTGAGGGATCTAGTTCTCAGAGTCTCAGAATCAAAAGGCTCACATTCTTGTCTGATCTGTGTACGGACACAGACATGCTTATAGGGTTCTCTGCACAGGTTTTCCTACATGCACAAAAACGAATACGTGTATGGAAAATGGACTAGCATGTTTCCAAGAACAGAATTCCGAGGGATAACAAGTGTATTTCTGAGCAGCAGGGTGATTGATCCCTGTGGACCAGGTCAGTATCCTTTCTCTGACAATTGTTGCTAGAGGTATCAGGATAAAACTCTTGCACAGTCAACAGAGTCAACCCCCAGTCTGTAGGACTGTGACACAGCTCACATGCCGTTTATGTGATATTACTGCCCATTCTGTGGGAACTTGTCAAGACCAAGGGTCCACGGTGATGTTCCAATCTGTCAAGTACTGAGGTCAGTTTTGCAACTGGTTTCCTAAGCAGTCAGGCTGCCATTTTCAGTCTTTGGAATGCCATCCCCTCATTTATCACTGCTAAAATTCCAATCTGTTCTTCAGGGTCCAGTGCTCCCTTCGGCAGCACATTCACTAATAATCCTTCAAGGCCCAGGTGAAATACTTCCTCTTCTATGAAGCCATCCCTGATCACCTTGGTGATCTTCCTCTTCTTAATTCCCTTACCACTTCCTGACCGTCACGTTGATATTGATCACACACCGTCCTGAACTGGGTTTGTTGAATACCTGTTTTGTTTCTTTATTATTGTGATCTCTTTATAGACAAAAGACAATGACATTGATCTTTGTTTCCAGCAGCATCTAGTAGGGTAGCAGGAATGCCACTCATATTCGTCCAGCAAAGGTGAACTTCTAGCTACTCCCCTCTGGTTACCCACCATTTTGTCAATGTTTCTTTTTGGGGCACCCAGAATCTGAAGCATTGAGGATAAGGTGTTTAAGGACATTCCTTAGAAGTCAGTATCGCTGATTATCCTACGACATAGAAGTCAATATCCCTAAGCATCTCCTGATTGTACAATACTAAAAAATTTGATCCTAACAGATATCAATATCTTGGAACAGTTTTGCTACGATTTCAGATTCTCAATGATAATAAGGGAACATGAACTATTTGATACGTTTCAGCAGACTGGTTTTAAATATGAGATTGTCCGGAAGGCAAGACAATGACCTTCTGCAGCCCTTCCCAAACTTGAGATTGTGGATTACGTATAGCCAGGACATTCCAGGATTTTGTAATTCAGTACGGTGCCGGCCTAGAACAAAGACTATACTTCAAGACTGAAAAGACCTTGAGATTTCTTTTGCTGATTCCTCAGTCCTTCTAAGCCATCTGTGATGGATTTTTGTTCCTTCCCTTTGTCTTTTCTTATTGACTCTCTGCTAAAACAATACTTCACAGCGCCTGAGTAATCGATTTCCTTCATAATAAATTCTACAAGTAAAATAAGGTTTTTGATCTCAAGGTAAACATCCATTTCAGTTGGAAAAAGTTAAAATCGTGAACTTAAGCTACTAAAATAGTATATGCTTCTCTTTCCTTGATAAGGTTCCTCTCAAACGTCTGACCATATTTTCTGATTCCTGTTGCCCTTGAAAACTAAATGTGCATCGTTTGAAATTTAGTATATAATCACAAGTGGCAACAAAGTGCTTATCAAGCTTAAATCCAAGGTCATCTATAATTCTTTGTCAATTATCATCCTTCTTGCTAATAGAAGAACTGCATTAAAGAGGAGGCATGGCTAAGCCTCTCTAAGTAAATTCTGCCCCCTTGTGGATTTAAACGTCCACAGATAGGAAAGAAATGTAACTGCCCGGGTCAGTTCCCTTGAATTCTTTCAAAAAGCACCTCAACAATCTTTAAAAGCAATGATAACAATGAAACCAAACTAGATCATTTGTGTAAATTGCATAACAGATGATTGATGGTGACAAAACACACTATACTGACAATAGGATACATTTTATCTTATACTTTGCATCCCATTCAGCTAGGACAATGCCTTGGATATTAATGTATCAATTAATACTTCATACAATATTATAGTTAGAAAGGACTTTGATGTTGATTCAACATCCATGTATAAGGATCCCTCTTATAGCCCCTGACGCATCCCCAACTTGAATGATGCCGGTAATGGAAAATCCACGAAATAAGGGGGGTGCCTGGGGGGCTCAGTTGGTGAATCGTCTGACTCTTGGTTTTGGCTCAGGTCGCGATCTCACGGTTAGTGAGTTTGAGCCCTGCATCTGGCTCTGTGCTGACAGTGCAGAGCCTGCTTGGAATTCTCTCTCTCTCTCTCTGTCTCTCTCTCTCTCTGCCCCTCCCCCACTTGTTCTCTCTGTCTCTCAAAAATACATAAACACACATAAGTAAACAAACAAACAAACAAATGATACAGCTCATTCTCCTGTCAGACAGGACTGTTAGAAAGTCTGTCAACATAGGAAGCTGAAATGGAATAAGTCTTTTGTAAGAAAACCA
The DNA here is from genome assembly GCF_018350195.1 of Panthera tigris. Classification (NCBI taxonomy): domain Eukaryota; kingdom Metazoa; phylum Chordata; class Mammalia; order Carnivora; family Felidae; genus Panthera; species Panthera tigris. Next base: position 20,119,062 of record NC_056669.1, on the reverse strand, counting down.
TATCATTTGAGAACTGGAAAGAGGTGTTGGAGATCTCCCAGTCTATCATTTTATGGTCCAAGCTATTATGCCATCTGGACCCAATCCTACCTTCTAGAAGAACACCCGACAAGTAACAATACTTGTTTTGCAGCCTTTTAAATGTTGGAAGGTAGGTACTGTGCGGCCCCTTAGCCTCCCATCTTCCTAAGTTTTCCCCTATAATTGTGTCAACCCTTACTCATCAGATATGTTTTTCAGACCCCCTCCTCTGGCTAGCATCGAATACGGTGGAAGTGTGCCACCCCATATTTGGGACCTCAGACCTCTGTTAATGCAGCCCAGACTCTTGTCAGTTTTCTCCACAGCCATATCACACTGGTGGTCACTATAAATCTCGTAGCCGCCCAGGTCCCCTGGCCTTCCTGCTCTGGGCTTGCGTCTAGCTGTAACTTCTAACATTTGTCTCTATTAAATGTCATCTCACTTTTGGCTCAGGATCCCAGCTAGCAAGATAATTATATATCTTTTTTTAATTTATTATTTGAGAGAGAGAGAGCGGAGCAGGGGAGCGGGTGCCGAGCACGCACACGCACGAGAGAGAGAGAGAGAGAGAGAGAGAGAGAGAGTCTCAAGCAGGCTCACGGCCATGAGATCATGACCTGAGCCAAAACCAAGAGCCAGACGCTTAACCGACTGAGCCACCCAGGTGCCCCAAGATAATTATATATCATTTTATTTTATTTTATTTTATTTTATTTTATTTTAGAGAGAGAGAAAGCACATGAGCAGGGGAGAGGGGCAGAGGGAGAGAGAGAAAATCTTAAGCAGACTTTACACTCAGTGTGGAGCCCAGTGTGGGGCTGGATCCCACAACCCTGGGATCACGACCCGAGCTGAAATCAAGAGTCGGACGCTCAACCGACTGAGCCACCCAGGCGCCCCAAGGGAGGTGATCACTTTTAATCCATCTGTGTTTAGTCTGAAGATGTCTTCAATTGCCTTCTGTAGTGTGAGGCTCTCCGTTCCCCTCTTCCTCTGACCTTCCCCCACTAGCTCAGGCTCTTAGGCTCCTTCTTCACTCACCCCTCCCCCACTCCATCTTCCTGTTCCCTCTTCCTTCCTCTTCCTTCTCCCTTTCTCTCTTTTCATCCCCCAAACCAACCCACAGATGGGAGAGGGGGAGGAAGTTCAATATCTGGCCCCCTGACCCGAGCCCACCTCTCAGGCTGCCACCTGGGTCCTTGCACACACACACACCACGAATTTTAGGGACTTCAAGAACAAACAATCGCCTCGGGCGGGACACAAGTAAGAAGTCACCCGCACTTTCAGATGCCTGAAATTCCACTGATGACCCACAAGCCTCGCTGAGTTGGCTGTAGGCTTTCTCTAAATATCGAATATATGTTTGTGTTTGAGAAGACATGAGAGCATATCAGTTGCCTAATAGGTCACAGTGAAAGTGGTTTTCCTTTTCCGAAGACCTCATAAAGGGAACTGGCCCGAGAGATTCTGGGGTGGAACTGGGAGTAGGTTGGGAAGGCAAAATATATAGAAGAGAGACTTTTCTAGTTGTCGGTGAGGGAGCTTGAAGGAGGGGACAGGAGAAGACCGTGCTGCCTTCTGTTCAAGTTGCCCCTACACCACCTCCGGGCTGCGCAGGAGAAGCATGTCTGTCTTTCCAGAACTATCTCAATCCCACTTATCACCAGAGCCTCCTTCACCCACTCTTGTCAGAAACGATCTTCCAGGGGCGCCTGGCTGGCACAATCAGTAGAGCACGTGACTTCATCGCGGGGTTGTAAGTTTGAGCCCCATGTTGGGTGTAGAAGAGATTACTTAAAAATAAAAAACCTTAAAAAAAATTAATGAGCTTCCATATAGTATTAGTAACTTTCTTAGGTGTGATATTATTGCTGTGTAGAAGAATGCCCTTCGTTGGTTTTGTTTTTTTTTTTTTTTTGGTGTTTATTTAGAGAGTGAGTGTGTGTGCAAGCTGGGGAGGGGCAGAGAGAGAGAGAGAGAGAGAGAGAGAGAGAATCCCAAGCAGGCTCCATGATGGCAGTGCAGCACCTGACTCGGGGCTTGAACTCACAAACCATGAGATCACGACCCGAGCCAAAATCAAGAGCCGGACGCTTAACCAACTGAGCCACCTAGGCGCCCCGAGAATGCCCTTAGTTTTCAGAGGTGCTTGCTGAAACATTTAGAGGTTAAATGTTCTGCTATCTGCGACTTACTTTCAACCAGTGCAGCAAAAAATACACATATAGAGAGAGAGAGACAAAGCAAATACGGCCAAATACCAACAGTTATCCAGCAAAATGACTTCCAAACTCCTCACCATCCTGCTTTATCTCCTCAGCATGTTCTTCTGGTTTTTCTTGCCTTTTGAAGTACAGTTGTAGAATTATGAATAATAATAATTACCATGTATGACTGGTTACTGTATACCGTGTATCTGTGCTAGGCACTTTACATACATCATATATAATCCTACAACAGTCTTTCCGGGTTGATGTTTTTCTTCTCGTTTCGCAGGGAGGAAAAATGACGTGGAGTGGTCAGGAAATTAATTGGACTTATGGGTACTGTTTAAGTCCCTGTTGATCTGACTCCAAAGTTTATGCACTTTCTATTACATCATGCGGTCTCTTGAATTGTACGTAGTGTTCCAGAAACAGCCAGGAAGGCGCATGCCTGCAAACACACACACACACACACACACACACACACACACACACACAGAATTGTATGTATGTCATTAGTCTAGAAATCAGGAGGCCTTTGGGTGAGTCACTTCTCTCTGAGCCTCAGTTTCTGGATCTATAACACAAGAGAAGTTGATTTAAAAATATCCCAAGTCCTTTTTATTTTCCTGACGGACATTTGATGATTTTGATTCTCATGAGGCTTTCTGGAACATGTGAAGGGAAACAAGAAAATTCTCTTCCCATTCAGGTAAGCGAACAGGCCCATTGAGAAAAATACGATCCCTAGTGGAAGGAGGCGTTACCCACCCCAGAAGCCCATTGGTGGGGGCCCCACTGTACATGGAACGGGGTGAGGTCACAGCTTCTGTACCCGACATCAGGGAGTGACTCTAAGTGCCGCTCTCTAACTTTGTTACTTGCAAACTGCGTGTCTACACAGCCTGGTAAATAGCTCAAGTCTTACCAAAAAAAGCACCTATCTATCGTTGACCTGTGCACCAATCACTGTGGCCTCTCCTAGGTGGAGGCGCCAGGGAGCCTTGGGTGCCTGTGTCGACGATAAGTGCTGGAGGGCCCATCCTTGGCGGGGAGTGAGCGTGCAGACTTAACCATGAGGTCCTAGGGCACCTTGCACCCCGTGGGCATCAGGGAGTACTTGAGAAACTGAAGAATTCTCCGTTAGGGAAATAAGAGAGAAGTAGATACTTTAAATGCAGCATCCTGGTTGCTGTGAAAAGCTCTCCTGGTCTTTTGCCTCCTTGAATCCGCGAGAGCAAGATGGGTATGAGCAGCGCTAGAAGAGCCCTTCGAGAAAGTTCGCCAAGTTCTTGCTCTTGCCGCGTCTGCCCAAGCTGACAGAGTTGTCTGTATGTCATTGGTTTGATCCAGAAATATGGCCTCCACATGTGATGGGACACAAGCGTGTGAGGAATATAGGCTTCGTGTGGTTGGACTGCATGAACCTGCTTGAATGGATCGTCCAAGACCTCTGTCTACCTGACAGCAGAAACGATGCTGGCTCTCTGAGCATAAAAGTGGTTAAAGGCTCAGATTCCGTCTGTTTTCGTGTGAATGGAACAGTCAACTGGTTATAGAAACCTCCTTTTTAAAATTTACTATTATCTCCTCAGCGGATTCACCTTCGAAACAGATATCTTATGTCCCTCAGTTATATAAAAGTATTTATGCTGGAAAACCAAACGTTACCCCTGCCCCATCTCTTTAAAGGAGGTTCAAGAGAATCTTTAGGGGGCGCCTGGGTGGCTCAGTCGGTTAAGTATCCGACTTCAGCTCAGGTCGTGATCTCATGGTTTGTGAGTTCGAGCCCCACGTCGGGCTCTGTGCTAACAGTTCAGAGCCTGGAGCCTGCTTCGGATTCTGTGTCTCCCTCGCTCTCTGCCCCTTGCCCACTCATGCTGTCTCTATCTCTCATAAACAAATAAAATTTAAAAAAAAATTTTTTTAAAGAGAATCTTTAGTAAATATAAATGCCCTTTAGAGAATAAAACCTTAAACTCATCTTAGCCAAAGGTGGGCAGCCATCATCTGAGGAAAAGATAAAACAGAAATCCTGGAGGACCTGGGTGGCTCAGTCAGTTAAGCGTCTGACTTCGGCTCAGGTCAGGGTCTCACAGTTCACGAGTTCTAGCCCCACATCGGGCCCTGCACTGAAAGCTCAGACCCTGGAGCCTGCTTTGGATTCTCTGTCTCCCTCTCTGTCTCTCTACCCCTCTCCCGCTTGTGCCCTCTCTCTCAAAAATAAATAAACATTAAAAACAAAGAGAAAACAAAAATCCTCCTTCTAGTAGAGGAAAGTAGGGGAAGGGAACTGACGTTTTGGGGGGGGGAGACTCGCATGTGCCATCACACTGCTGGGTGCCTTACCTCCAGTGTCTTGGTTAATTCCCATTTTGCAGATGAGAACACTGAGGTTCAGAGAGGCTAATTCTCCCAAGCTCAGGCTCCCAAAGGTCCTGTGGTAAGTGCCTGAGTTGCACGCAGAAGCCTTCCCTCAGGGAGAGCCCAAGGCTTCCATGACTGCCTCTTGCATGGGCACACAAAGAAGATTTGCACCCCTGCTACCTTCCAGCACCTCTCTGCCACCAACTACCACGAGTGTCCCAGACACCCAGTGGAGACTTCCGCTGACCCTTGAACAACACCGGTTTGAATCGTGTGGATCCACTTATATGTGGATTTCTGACAGTACAGTAGTGTGCAAGTGTTTTCTCTGTGATTTTCTTAGTGTTTTCTTTTTCCCCAGCTGACTTTATTGCAAGAATATAGCGTATAATACGCATAACATGTAGACTATGTGTTAAATGATTGTGTTGTCGGTAAAGATTTCCGTCAACGGTAGGCGGCTAGCGGTTAAGTTTTGGGGGAGGCAAAAGTTACACGTGGATTTTGGACTGCGAGGGGCACCGGTGTCCCTAACCCTGCTTTGTTCCAGATCAGCTGTATCTTCCTACTACCAGTTCTGCCGCTAACTCTGTGACTTAACATTTCAATTCTCTGGGTTGTGGTTTCCTCCTAAGTTAAGTTTTGATGATCTCTTAAGGTCTTTCTTTTTTTTTTTTTTTAAGACTTATAATTTTTTCTTAATGTTTATTTTTGAGAGAGAGACACACACACACACAAAGTGTGAGCAGGGGAGGAACAGAGAGAGAGAGAGAGAGAGAGAGAGAGAGGGAGACACAGAATCCTAAACAGGCTCCAGGCTCTGAGCCGTCAGCACAGAGCCCGACGCGGGGCTCGAACCCAGGGACCGTGAGATCATGACCTGAGCCGAAGTCGGACGCTTAACCGACTGAGCCACCCAGGCGCCCCTCCTACGGTCCTTCTCGATGAAGATGAAACCTTCGATGCCCGGGAGCCCACGGCTGGCTTTTCCCACTCACCCACCAGGCAGTGGACAGACACATGCTTGGCCGTCCCCTTACACACTGCCAAGCCTGAGAATTATAAATAGAGCCCAGCCACCTGTGTGTTCAGGCCATCGGCCACAGGGGAGGGGTGGGGGGAGCACAGAAGGAGCAATTTGGGAAATTTGCAGGGATCCCAGCGAACCCCTGAAGTCTGAGATTCCCTGCCTTGGTGGAGTCATTTGTATCCGCTGGCTGGCCCCCTCCCTGCCCTGCTGTATTTAATTCTGGATATGGTATAAATAGAACTTGGCACTCTGGTAAAGTACACCACCCTCCGCTTTGTTCCTTTCCTTTGGGGACAGCCACCAAATCTGAGCCTTTGAGTCCCTCTAGTGGCTCCAATCGGCAACTTGCCTGGTTGTTTCTTGGCCTGTATTTAACGTAGAGTGCCTACTGTATGCACCAGATCGGTGCTGGGTTCTCTAGCTTTGCCAGGGGTGTGGGCTGCTGGTTTCATTCGATCACTGTTGTGTTCAGGGGAAAGTGAGCAGGGGGAGAAGGCGGAAGTCCTTCTTGGGCTAATCTCCCTGCTGCTCTATAGGAAGTGTGCTTTCCCGGGACAGGGGGAGGATGGGTTTTGTATGGGCTGTTTCTGCCTTTAAGTGATTTGTAGGACCTCAGGGCGACTCCTTTATCCCTGGGCCTCCGTTCGCTCAGGGTGAAAGGAGTACACAGGTTACATTCGAGTCAGTCCAACAACTATTTAGTGAGCACCTGCGATGTGAGAGACCCTGAGCCGAGTGCATTGAGAACGTAGCGGTGGATGGTACCTAACCTCAAGGAGCCTAGAGGCTAACGGGAGAACCGGGTGTCCGGGAACCGCATACGACACAGGGCGGACGCGGCACAGAATGGCCGTCAGGGCGTGAGCTTTGCCGCGAGACAGATCTGGGGTTGAGCCCCCGATCTGGCACCTTTAGCGGCGTGACCTTGAGCAAAGTGCTGAGTTCCTCTTCCTGTTTCATCCCTAGAGGCCGATAACAACGCTTTCTTCATGGGGTTGAGCGCTCAGCGTTCAGCCAAGGCACACAAAGGGCTCACAAAACCGCGGCCACCCTCAACGCGGTTTAAGTTCTAAACAGAAAGAACAGAAACCTTACTGGGAGCGTCAGTAAGACTCCGGAAGGGGCTTATCCCGTTGGTTCTGAAGGCCCCTTCTTAGGCCCAACGGGTTTCTGTGGTCTCCTTTCTTTGCCTCCGAGCTTGGGAATCCCCCTGCTGCTTCTCCAGGGTGGATGCCTCTGGGGGTCCCGCCCCGCCACCTCAAACCAGTCTGCCTCCCCGGAGAGGGAACTACAGTCTCTCCTGCCCCCTTCTTCCTTCTTTCAGGCTCTTTTCCTTCCCACAGAGTTACTGCTAATCTATCTTGGGAAATGAACACAGAATAAAAAAGGTAGCTTACGTGCTTCCGTTAAGTCATGATCCTTGATGCTTAGTGCTTAAAACTCTCTGAACTGGCAGAGTGAGTTCTCCCCGGGAAAGGGGAACTTCGTAGAAACCCTGACGCTGGGGGCTATTGCAACTCGGAGGTTGTATGATTCTGTTACATTGTGAATGAGGCACGGGGACATTGTAAGTGACTAGAAAGAGAAAGAGACCATTTTCACGCTGAGCTTCTTGGTCACTGTGTAAGGAGACAAAGGAGGACCTTACAGCCCACCTTAACGCCAGACACATCACACCTAGAGTCCAGGGGAAGTTCTTTAATTCTGTGGATTTAATGGCCAACAATGTCTGAGATTAATAGGAAGGAGAGAAGGTGAGCTTTGGAACCCGGAGTTGCTGATGGAATACCGTTCCTGGAACAAGATGAAAATTAGGGGCGCCTGGGTGGCTCGGTCGGTTAGGCGTCCAACCTCGGCTCAGGTCATAATCTCACAGCCCATGAGTTCAAGCCCCGCATCGGACTCTGGGCTGACAGCTCAGAGCCTGGAGCCTGCTTTGGATTCTGTGTCTCCCTCTCTCTCTGCCCCTTCCCCGCTCACGTTCTGTCTCTCTTAAAAATAAATAAACACTTAAAAAATATTTTTAAAAAGATGAAAATTAGAGGTAAAGAAAGTCAAAAATGGAACCGAAATCCCGGTGGCCAAAGGGATACCGGATGGGTGGAGGGACGGGATCCAAATGTGGGAACTCGGAATTTCACTTTGGATAGGAAGGGTTGCCTCTACATTTTGAAGCCATGTGGTGTGAAACTATAAAGAATGGAAGATAGAAGTTGGGGTTAAGAGAATGCGTGTCCCTAAAGGAAGTAGTAACTGCCTATAAGAGCCCACTTATTCTCTGAGGCATCCTGCACTCCCTGTAGGGCTGTGGGGGGATCGCCTGTCTCTAAGATGGCTCAAGGAAGGAAAGTGGTACCTAGAGCCTGTTCTGGGGAGGATGCCAACCCCTGCCTTTCTCCTTCGGTCTCTGTTCTTAAGGAAGCCTCTGCTAGTAAGGGAGAGAAAGTCCAGATCACACAGTTGTTGACCTGAGTCATTTCATCACTCATAAAAAACCAATAAGGTAGGTAAGAGTGTAATCTGGGGGGCCATGGAAGATACAATGAATTCAGTTAATGGAGGAACCACTGTCCGATTCCAGGATTTCCGGTGCTTCTGGTCTAGGATTCTTCGGACACCTTGATTTGCCCCTTGCCTGCAGGAACATCCAATAATTATTATTTGTAATATTTGCTTCCTATACGTTGCTACCCAGTTTCTGCATTACTCACTAGAGGCTCTTCTTTTCCAGTGTCCTACTATGCTGGAACCTTGGGGACTCACACTGAGATCAAGAGAGTGGCAGAGGAAAGGGTCACCTTGCCCTGTCACCATCAACTGGGGCTTCCGGAAAAAGACACGCTGGATATCGAATGGCTGCTCACCGACAACGAAGGGAACCAAAAAGTGGTGAGTGTGCAACTGGCCAGACCCCTCGCCTCCCCCGGCTCCCCTCCCCACCCTCCTACAGTCGCCTTCCCTCAGTCCTCCAGTTTTCTGTTTCTTCCATCTGGCTTATAGTTGAAAGACTCCAGATACAAACATTATAAATAAGAAAAGGTATTTGGGTCTTAAGAGAGTCTGTGCTCTTTGGGCAAGCAAACACTCCTAGGAAGCCACCTATCATTTGCCCGAGGAGGGAATCTGCAGTATTAGTGTCTTTCCTAAGAAGGGAGCTAAGATACGGTAGCTTGACTCCCTAGCCAAGTGGCCAGAACCCCAAATCTATACTAGGAAGCCTGCTCCTCCCCATCCTCTGAAACCATTACCACCTGCCTACATTTAAGTTTTGCACAAAGCCATGACTCGCAAGCTCGGAGATTGTATATAATACGACAAACCACATACGATGCAGGACGGGACTGAAAATGTTAACGCTTCAATAATTGGCCAGCAGAAGAATTGATATGGGTTCTGGAGTTGGAAAAATGAAGGAACTGACCCTGGGTCTTCGGTGCTCAGGACGGGAGGTCCGTTGGTGTTTCTGTGCTTTTGGGGCAGTGTCAACAGAGCTTGTAGTGAGTGCTTTGCTCCCAATGATCCGCTGGGCTGGTCTCTACCGAGCGAGAACTAAGTTAGCTACTGTATTATCCTGTCTGACTTGGCTGCATTCAGCCTCTGTACCTTTCCTCCACCTGGCTTTTCTAGCGTAACTCTGCCTATTCCATTTACCCACTGACTTTTAAAAATTCTTTGGGTTGAGGGCCACCTGGGCTGGCTCCATTGGTGAAGTGTGCAACTCTTGATCTCGGGGTTGTGACATTGAGCCCCGCATTGGGTGTAAAGATTGCTTAAAAAACGAAATCTAGAATAAATAAATAAATAAAAATCTGTTGGTCGAAAGTTTTGTGATTTAAAAACATCACACAAAATACCAGGGAAGCTGACTTTTTAGACTTTTTGTCCTTTTCAGAAATTTACCTCTTGCCCTACTAAAAAGTGAAAGGTGTCCTTTCTTCTCCTCTGTCTATACCGCTGATTTCATACCATGGTTTGTGCTGGGGGAAGCTAAGGTTTTTATTATTTTTTATAAATTTTTTAATGTTTATTTTTGAGAGAGAGTGCACGTGCGCGCGTGCACACACACACACACACGTGAGAGCAGGGGAGGGCAGAGAGGGAGACACAGAATCCGAAGCAAGCTCCAGGCTCTGAGCTGTCAGCACAGAGCCCGACCCTGGGCTCAAACACAGGAGCCATGATATCATGACCTGAGCATAAGCAGCCGGACCCTTAACCTACTGAGCCACCCAGGCACTCTTAAAGAAATTTTTTTTTTTTTTTTTTTTTTTTTTTTTTAGAGAGAGAGAGAGAGCGTGCAAGCAGGGGAGAAGGGCAGAGGGAGCACTCAGCACAGAGTCCCACATGGGGCTCGATTCGGTGACCCTGGGATCATAATCTGAGCTGAAATCAAGAGTTTGATGCTCAACTGACTGAGCCACCCAGGTGCCCCAAAGCTAAGATTTTCACTAAAAAAAAAAAAAAAAAAAAAAAAAAATCCAAGGTAACTGTTGGATTTTAGCTCCTACATCACTTTGTCATTTTGTTCTCATAGTACATCGTCCTGAGTCTCTGTGTTCTCTGGAGAGCAAGGTCACCTTAACCTGAGCATATTGATTCCAACAGGGTCTTAGTCAATCATAGACATGATAGTCTCAGTTCTGCATGAAGCAAGTAAGAGCCATGTGTGCTAATAAAAATTAAAAAAATAAAAAACTCCGCTCATCTAACTTTTTAGCCACGAGTTTTCATTTAAAGAAAAAGAAAGGTTGCATGTTTATGTAGCCAAGTGAATATAAGGCTTAGAAGTTAATTGTTGATTCAAGCAGGGCTTTTAGAGACGTTTTAAGCAGGGACAGTTCCCTACTTGTCTTCAATTCATACTCCCGTCGCAGGATTTTTTCCCTCAATACCCGGGATTCGTTGTCTCACCACTTGGAAGAATGAAGAGGTGGAGGCAGAATGAGCAGGCAGGCAGAAGTTTATTAGACTGGAAAATCAGAGAGTAAGAATAGTACGGAAGCTCTCTTTCCAGAGAGGGGGCATTTCAAAGTGTGAATGCCTGCGACGATAGACAAGGGTCCTTGTTTTGTAGGGTGCTGGTTGCCACTCGTTCCCTCTCAGGTCACACCCTTACTGGCTCAATAAGCTCTAGGTGCTGGGTTGTCCATTCCCGATGGCCACCACTGCACTGTATGAGGGGTGGTCTACGGCCATATCATTCCTTGTGGGTCATATGTTTCATGACTACTTATTTTAGTTAGATCTTTTATCAAATTCCTGAGGGAATCCTGAGGGGGGTGGGTGGTGTCTCTGACGTTCTTTTTTTTTTTAATTTTTTTATTTTTTAATGTTTATTTATTTCTGGGAGAGAGACAGAGCGTGAGCAGGGGAAGAACAGAGAGAGGGGGAGACACAGAATTGGAAGCAGGTTCCAGGCTCTGAGCTGTCAGCACAGAGCCCGACGCGGGGCTTGAACTCACACACCGCGAGATCATGACCTGAACCAAACAAAGTCCGGCGCCTAACCGACTGGGCCACCCAGGCGCCCTGGTGTCAGTTATAGTCTGAAGAGGAACTTTAGGCCCAGGGGAGTTTGCTGTGGTCAGACACTCACAGCCGTGTTCCAAAATATGTGCTTTCCCCCCCTGCCCCCCCCCCCGCCCCCAGCCCCCCAGGGACCTCGGGTCCTATCCTTTCCCTCTCTGCCTACTGAATCCTGTCTTTTCCTATCATAGTCCAAAGTAAGAATCAATCATTTATTCAGTCATTCAGATTACATGGATTTATTTAGCACCTACCGTATGCCATGGTAGACACTGGGTTACAATACTGAAGAAGATGTCCAAGTCCCTGCCTTCATGGGGCTTACAATGCAGCCATTCCGTGATTTAAAACAAACAAAAAAATTTTTTTTTAAGCAGAGAGCACTATTAGCTACTTGCCAGGTTCAAGTCTGTTTAGCACATATGATCTCATTTAACTTAATCCTCGTAACCAGGATTACTAGTCCTATTTTGCAAAAAAGAAAGGAACAACATACAGCATGTGCACCTACACACACACAGTGAGAAAAATGCAGAAGTTCACCCATCTTGCAGTTTGAAATGAGGCACTGTGATGTCAGTACCTGGGCTGTTAACTGCTAGCTATGTTCCCTTCATAAATAATTTGAAGTTATAATACGTGCTATGTGGGAAATCAGGAGAATGTGGGAAGAAAATTGTTCCAGACAGAACGAATTATGCCAGGGCCCTAATTAATGCTGGAACAAGCCTGGCACTGTTGAACGTTCTAAAAGTTCAAAAAGCAATTTAGGTTAAATTGAATAAACCCTGGATTCCCACTATACACATACTCTGTCATGAAGGAGGTGGTTGAAGAGATAAATGTGTAAAGAGACAATTTGACATAGATCATGATAGAAGCAGAGCGTTCTAGATGTACATAAAGGAGGAGCCACTGGCCACAATTAGTTGGAGGAGGGGGAAAGGCCAAGGGCAGCTCCCTATAAGAAGTCACAGCTGATCTGACTGTTGATAGAAGGCACTGCCCTGAGGATCTCCCAAGAGCACAGACGCAAAGGCTGCAATATTGTGGGAAATGGTAAAGTAAGCAGCTAGCACAGGCGGAGCTCAAAACGTAAGCACGCAGAGGTTGCAGGACCAGAACGTGAAAAAGGTCTTGTGTACCATGCTAGGGAGCTCAGATCCTTTTCTATGATGTCATGGAGTTTCTGGAAGGATGTTAGGAGTGAAAGGGACATATATGCATCTCAGATGATCACTCCGACCCCGCGCAGCGCCGCACTGATTTAAAGCAGACTCGAATGGAAGCAAGGTCAGTTGAACAATTTCAAGCTATACAATAAGGGCTTAAACTATAGCCATGGGTAGTTGGAATATCACGATGGGCATAATAAAAATGTAGCGGGTAAATTTGGCACCATGTCCGGAATCAGAGTGAGGGTGGGGAAAAAAATCCGGGAGGGGCTGGAACGGAGGTGGTGCCTAAAGTAGGCTAGCCAATGACCTAGACCCCAAGTTTAGCTTTGCGTTTCAATCTGAGCCGAATTGGCTCCACCCCTTTTCTCTAGGATGCTCAGAGGTGCCGGAAACGCTTGGCGGTGGGTAGGCAGTTTGGGCAATATTTGAATTTCAGTCCAGGTGGGTAGCGTGGCCGCTAGAACTCTGGAGCTTTCCTCCTGGTTCTAGGGATGGGCACATAGGTCATTTCCAAAGTCGGAGTGACCACCTCCCCCCCCCCCACACACACACACAATGGACACACAATGGAGACCTTTCCCCTCTATTTTTCAGACGAAGAAATTAGGACAGGGATGTTCTCATTCCCCTGCCAGACCTCTCTGGCACATCCTTTCTCCCTCTGCCCCTTTTCTTTGATACCGAACAGGAAAAACCCTCATCAAAGCCACAGAGAGGGGCCTACGTCCATTTCCGTTCAAGGCAGTTGCACGATTACTGCGCGGGGCCCTGGCGCAGCAGAGCCCCTGCCAGAAAGCTGAGCTGCTCCATCTGTTCCATCAGGTCCTAACAAACCGTCCTCCTCCTCTCAAAAATGCGCCGGGAACGGGTCCACCGGGAATGTCAGAAGACAAACAGCCCCACAGCAGCTGCAATTCATGTACTTCATTTGTGGTCTGTTTGCAAAAGGATTGAAATGTATGCGCACTGTTCTCCCGTCACACCTGGAACAAGGACTCAGCCTCGGCTCTGGGTTTCCTAGAATTAAAACCACAACAAAGCAGGGCCTCGGCGGGCGGGGCTGTGGGAGGAGCAGAGGTGTCTGCCCTGCAGAGGGCGCCCCTGGGGGCTCAGCCTTCAAGAGCTGCGGGTGGGCATGACCGACAGCCTCCCTGAGCGAGCTGGGAGGCCGCGGCTCTCTCCGCAGTAGCTCTCTTCCGGGCTCGGTCCGGGGTCTGCATGGCCCTCGGAAATTAGCGAGAACTTGCCCGCCAGAAAAACATGAAGAAACCCCAGGAAATTAGCAAGGGAAAAAGAAAATGATGTGGTTTTGGACTGGTGGGCGGTGGTCTGGTGCCGATGGCCAGGAAAGAACTCCTGAGAGGTCTTTGGGGCGAGAAGGTGGTTTTATTAAAGCACGGGGACAGGACCCGTGGAGTCGGGGGAGGTAAAGGCCAAAGGGAGGTTCCCAAAACGACTTTCATATGCTAAAGAGGACTGCGGAGGCCTTGTTATTGTTGAACTAAAGTTATCTTCCCTCCAGTGAGGCATTAACATTAAGACTGAGAGTTCCTGGAGGAATGTTTTACTCTGCCTGTCTCAAGTATTTGTCAGTGGGCTGCAGGTTCTAAAGAAACTTAATTTTATTTACCATTTTTTTCTTGCCTTTGTTCCCCGCGGCACTCTGGAGGGGAGGGTGATGTTGGGGCTCCGGGAAACTGAGTCTATGGGTTTCTGGAGATTAGGCTATTGATAAGATTGCTTTTTTCTTGTAATTTACTAAGACTTTTGTAAAGTGATGGGAGACTCCTATCCTGGCTAACTGTGATCTCTATCAGTCAACCATTGGTTTTTCTCTTTCCTTTGTTCTTGGGCTGCCTGGAGTGCCTGAGGAATGTCACACAGGTCCCACCTGGGGCGGGGGAAGGGGGTTGCGGGGTGTCAGCTGGCCTTAGGCTCCCTCATCAAAAAGAGGAGAGCTTGACTACCTCTCAGGGAAAGCCGAGGGACTCTGAGATAATGCAACAAAAGCAGAAGGCAGCTAATGAGAAGACGTCTGTGCAGACCAGAGAAAAATGATGACTATTTGGAAACCTGCCCGCTGCTGCCAAACAAAATAAGCTCTATGATCAAAATTTGGTGGCGTGAACAGTCGTATGTTATAACATATCCTTATAAAACTATTTTAAACTAAAAAAAAAAAAAAATCACACAACAAAACAAAGAGACACAAGTATCTAAGATTAAGTGTGTGTCTGAAAAAATGGAGACAAACTGCAAGGCTGTAACTGATCCCCAACCTGTGTCATAAATGAGTGTAAAATGCTTATATTAGGTCATGGTTATTTAATTATAGTCAGATTATTATGAAGTTGTATAATGTCTGCTTTCCAAAGATGTTAACTACTTACCTTGGTTGTCTCCCCACCTCTTTTTTCTTTCATTAATTAATGGGACGGGGCGGGGGGAGGGGGCGCTCCTGGCTGGCTTAGTCGGTAGAGCATGTGACTCTTGATCTTGGGGTTGTGAGTTCAAGTCCCATGTTGGGTGTAGAGATTACTTAAAAATAAAATCTTCTAAAATAATAATAATAATAATAATAATAATAATAATAATAATGGGGCAGGATTTGGGGGAAAGGAGAGAAAAGTTCTCAGGAGTCAGCCCTACCTGAATGTACTAAGTGCTATGGTGGAGATTTGCTCAAAGGGCTGAGGCTTGCTGGAGGAAGTCAGTGATTCTACACAGGGAGCCAGGAAAGGCTAGAATACACAGAAGCTGGCCCTTGAGCTTGATCTTGAGGCCTGTAGGTGTCGTGTAGGCAAAAATAAAAGAGAAGCATTTCAAAAGAAGAAGACTGCGTGATCTGAGACAAAGACACATCTGAGGGTGTTGTTCCAGAATCAAGGGACATCGAATTTGGGGACTAGGCTCTTCAGAGAGGTGAGGACAGGGACCAAAGATGAGGTGGCTGTACTGGCCTTAGGTGCTACATTCAGAGGGCTAAGCTTTGGTCCATAGGGCACACAGGTGATGGAAAACAAATGGAGGCTCTCAGCTAGGGAAGCTTTAATATACAAATGTATGGAATGACTAATGTTGTTTGGGTACTGGGCTGGACAATTTTGGAAACCTTAGGGGCTTTCGTAAACCCAGAATCAGACTAATGAAAGTAATTGTGAGCGCTTATTCTCTCATTGCCACAAAAGCCCAGTGAAGTAGCTTATTCCTGTTTTACAATTGAGGAACTAAAGGTTTGGAAAGGTTGATTAACTGACCCCCATCACATAGCTCTAAGTGGCGGGGCTCCCATTTGAATGTAAACCGGTGGAATTTCCAGCCAGCTCACTCTCAATCACTGGGCCCTGGTGCAGCCCTGGGGCTAAGGTTTTCAAAATCAAGGCCCTGTAGTGGATTCTAAGTGAGCAGACTTTTTTTTTTTTTTTTTTTTTTTTTACCACCGACTGGAAAAGCTATTTCATGAAACTTACGCTTCGGTTGTACGTACCTGCTATGTGTAAAGGTCCACCAACTTCCCAAAGCCCACAAAACCCCACAATTCATAAAAATTACCCAGCTCTTGGGCTGCCTGGCTGGCTCAGTTGGTTAAGCCTCTGACTCTCAATTTCGGCTCATGATCTCACGAGTTGGAGACCGCTTCGGGCTCCACGCTGACAGCACCTGGGATTCTGTCTCTCCCTGCTCCTCCCCTGCTGGTGCTTGAGCTCCTGCACTCTCTCCCTACCCACCCCCCTCTCAAAAATAAATAAAAAGAAAAGAAAAAAAATTACCCAGCGCTTTACCGGTTTCTAGGTTTAGAATCTCTTCATTCTTCCTAGGAAGTACAAACTAACTTCCTCGTAGTGATTATGCACCTATGAGGTAATATGAAGAAGTCAGAAAGAAAGTGACATTAATTGAGCACCTGTTAGGCATTCCCATCTTACTCCAAACATCAGCCCCCAACTTTCAGTCTTAGGAGATAAGATCTCAGCCTTCCAGGTTTTTTCCCGTCACTAACTTATTTCCTCCTCTTGCTATTGTCTCAGCGATTTGGCATTTCTATGGTCACTCCTTCCACTAGCCCCCAAGAAACCTATCCTTTCTTTTTTTAAAAAAATATGATTCTCTTTTTTTTTATTTATTAAAAAAATCTTTTTATATTTACTTTTGAGAGAGATAAACATAGCGTGAGCAGGGGAGGGGCAGAGAGAGAGGAGACACAGAGTCTGAGGCAGGCTCCAGGCTCTGAGCTGTCAGCACAGAGCCCGATGTGGGGCTTGAACTCATAAACGGTGAGATCATGACCTGAGCCAAAGTCGGGCACTTAACCGGTTGAGCCACCCAAGTGCCCCAATGTTTATTTATTTTTGAGAGAGAGAGGAGAAAGAGAGAGAGAGAGAGAGAGATAGGGTGCAAGAGGGGGAGGGGCAGAGAGAGAGAGAGAGAGAGAGAGAGAGGGAGAAACAGAATCCGAAGCAGTCTCCAGGCTCTCAGCACAGAGCCCAACGCGGGGCTCGAACTCCTGAACGGTGAGATCGTGACCTGAGCCAAAATCGGATGCTTAACCAACTGAGCCACCAAGATGCCCCAATGAGCTGCAAGTTGTAAGGAAATTTAATTTTATCTATATTTCTTTTGCCTTTCTTCTCCACATTACTGGCTGTAGCCTGGCACACACGGTTGGTCACATTTTAAGGGATAAGAATAGGAAAGAAACCTCTGCCTGGCTCTAAGAACTCCTTCCTGGGATGCCCAGTCTCCATGGGAATGCAGTAATGAGTTAGTGAACACAGGAGGGCCCACAAAAACAGCCCCACTTGAGTAGGACCAGGCTGCAGCCGCCCCATTTTAGATTGGGATATATGTACCCACTTCGTTGAAGGCCTTCTCTAAGTATTTATGAAACAAAAGAACGGCCTTAAGTCTAAGCAGTTTGTCTCAGAGACTCACTTCCTTAATCTCCTTAATCTCGTGGACGTTTCACTGCCGAGGTTTTCTCTTTAATGAGAGGAGTTAATACTTGTAAAGTATTTAGGACAGTGCCTAGCACAAAATAAATACCACATACGTGTTTGTTAAATAAAAACACAACCCCCTGGCCGAACGTATTGCGTCGTGTTGATGGATTTTCGTTTCTAGGCCTGATGCATATTTTCCTAACTCCGGGGCCGAGTGCTGAATTTGTCACAGTGTAGTCACTGAATGGTCAGTGAGCAAAGGAACGAGGTCCTTCCACAGACATCTGCTCTTAAAATTAGTACTATAAGCTTGTGGAGCTAAGAATTGTTTTTGTAGTTTTCTTTTAATAGATGAAGAAAATTAGACCTTAATTCTTCTCCAGAAAACTTGGGCTTCAAACCTTCTTTTTATTTATTTATTTATTTATTTATTTATCTGTTTATTTACTCATTCATTCATTCATTCATTCATTTATTTTTAAGGTTTATTCAGAGAGAGAGAAACAGAGGGTGGCATGGGGAGGGGCAGAGAGAGAGGGAGACACAGAATCTGAAGCAGGCGCCAGGCTCTGAGCGGTCAGCACAGAACCCGACACGGGGCTCGAACTCATGGACTGTGCGGGGCTTCATACCTTTTAGACTTTAAAAGGTGAAGCCCCTTGCCCAAGACAGATTTCAGAGCTAGGATCTAAACCCCAAATTCCTGAAGCTAAATCCCTTTCTCTCCCTCTGTCGCCTCCCCCGTAATTTACAGCTCCCCGTTGAAAAGAATGCAGAACTTCAAGGTAAAACTTTTGTCCGGAAGTAAACACTGCACATTTGATTGAAGTCATGCATTTCCTGTACCTTCCAGAATATTCCCCTGCGTGAAGATGAAGTTCAGGAGTGACCTCCCTGTGGTGTCTGTGGGAGGCTGTGGGCAGGTGTTCAGGCTAGGGTAGGGAGAGGTCTTCGATTTGTATGATAATGAGTGTAATGAAGCCCTTCGAGGCTGCTCCCCCCGCCCCTACTCCCCTACTGCCTCCTGCCTCAGCGGGTGGTTTCAGGATTCAACTCACTGAGTCTCTAGGAAAGAGAGGGTAGGAGGCAGAGGCGGTCTCATCCAGGGGTGAGGCTGGAAATGGTGAGCAAAGGCTGGACTTGAATAGTCAGCGAAAAAAGATCCGAGATGGCATTATCAATTTTACTCTGAGGTTGGTATTTTAAGTTTGTTTGTTTATTTATTTTTAACTGTTTATTTTTGAGAGAGAGAAAGTGTGAATGAGGGAGGGGCAGAGAAGAAGACAGAAGGAATCCCAAGCGGGCTCCGCGCTGTCAGCACAGAGCCCAACAATGGGGTTCCATCCCACAAACCTCAAGATCATGACCGGAGCCAAAATCAAGAGTCGGACGCTTAACCAACTGAGCCACCCAGGCGCCCCGACCCCCACCCCGTGGTATTTTAATGAGTTTTAACCTTTGTGTTTAGATATCCACCATTTGGATAGCCTCCTTATGCCTTCTTTTCTTAATCTGTAGATTCGTGCCCTCCAGGATCTTATCCAGTCTCACGGCCTTAAATACTATCCACAAGCTTAGAATTCCCAAATGTATATCTCCAGGACTACCCCCTCCCCCCCCGAATATCTGACTCATTTTTATGCAACTGCTTACTTACTCTATGCCTCCTCTGGGAGTCTAACAAGTATCTGAAACCAAACTCCTGATTCCCCTCACTGTGCACACTCTGACCCCAAACCTCCTCTCCCTGGCTTTCTTCTCTTGGTTAGTAGCTGTTCTCTCTTTTCAGAGGCTCATGCCAAATACCTGAGCGTGGTCCTGGACGCCTCTCTTTTTCTCATACCACAAATATACATTTAAATAAGGTGGTCACGGGACGCCTGGGTGGCTAAGTCGGTTAAGCATCCGACTTTGGCTCAGGTTATGATCTCGCGGTTCGTGAGTTCGAGCCCCGCGTCGGGCTCTGTGCTGACAGCTCGGAGCCTGGAGCCTGCTTCGGGTTCTGTGGGTGTGTCTCTCTCTGCCCCTCCCCCGCTCATGCTCTGTCTCTCTCTGTCTCAAAAATAAAATAAACATTAAAAAAATGCTTAAAGAAGGGGGTTAGTTTATTGGGAGATCCAGTTGGTTTCATCTTCAAAGTACACTTTGAATCTGATCACTTCTTGTCTCTTCCACTGTTACCACCGTAGAGGCTGTGCATCTATTGCCTGGATCTTTACTAGAATAGCCTCTTGACTGGTTTTCCTGTTTCCACTCTCGGCCTCCTACAGCCTATTCTCAAAATAAATCATATCGTGATGCTATTCTGCTCAAGATCCTATAATAGCCCCCCACTTCCACAAAATGAAAGCCATCACCATCTTTACAATGGACCAGAGCCCCGCCCCCGCAGGATCTGGTCCCACTGCCTGACTTCGTCGTTTACAGTTCCCCTGGCTTACTCCAGTTACCTGACCTCTCTGCTGGTCCTCAAGTATGTCAAGGCACTCTTCTGCCTTAGGGTCTCTGCACTGGCTTTTTCCTCCACTTAGAACTCTCTTTCTCCTAGAAAGCTCCAAGGTTAGTTCCACATCTCAAGTATTGACCGTCCTGTCTCCTTCCAATAAGGTCTACTTTGACCACCTTATTCAATTTGCAGAGTTGAACCGTGAAGCCACCTGCTGACAGAGGAGGCTGTCGGGGAGTAGGGGCAGGGCAGAGGGGAGCGGTCTTCAAGGAATCTAACCCTTCGAGGCTCCCCCCCAGCCCAATAGGAACACTTGCCTCCACCTCCCACATACAAGGTCCCTCCCAGACATCATCTTCGTGCTTAGACTCCATATTTTCCGGAGATGAATTAGGGTCTAATTCTCCTCACGTATTAATTTCTGCAGAAGTACAAATTAACTCGTGGAATGCCCGTAGCGATTTCCCTGTTTCCTACCCATCGCAGGGCTGTGGTTCCTGTTTGTAGAAATGCAAATTAAGTTTGTCCGAAGGAGACTATGAATCTTAGTCCAATTCTCATTTGAACCTGTTGCAAAATCTTTCTGGTTCCATCATTTATTAGCGAGTGCAATAAAATCTTCGACATGGGCCTATTTCTATGTATATGAGGGTCATAATTTTCCCCTTGTTTTTAATATTTATTTTGGGGAGAGAGAGAGACAGAGTGTGAGCAGGGGTGGTGGAGGGGCAGAGAGAGGGAGACACAGAGCTGGAAGCGGGCTCCAGGCCGACGCGGAGTTCGAACTCATGAACTGCGAGATCATGACCTGAGCCAAAGGCCAGACGCTTAACCAACTGAGCCACCCGGGTGCCCTTTACCCTTTTCTTTTCTAAGTTGTCTTTTAAGACTGCAGGAGAGGGAAAAGAATATCTTTTCCCCTTTCTCTTCCTAGGATCTCCAGCTGGGGCACCAGAAATTGGACTGACAAAAGATTTTTGTCGGTTCGTTGTCTCTCTTTAAAAAGTGTAAAATGTTTTGGGGCGCCTGGGTGGCGCAGTCGGTTGAGCGTCCGACTTCAGCCAGGTCACCATCTCGCGGTCCGTGAGTTCGAGCCCCGCGTCGGGCTCTGGGCTGATGGCTCGGAGCCTGGAGCCTGCTTCCGATTCTGTGTCTCCCTCTCTCTCTGCCCCTCCCCCGTTCATACTCTGTCTCTCTCTCTGTCCCAAAAATAAATAAAAAACGTTGAAAAAAAAATTAAAAAAAAAAAAAAAGTGTAAAATGTTTTAACTGAGATGCAATTGACACATACCCTTATATTTCAGATGTACAACCCTTATATTTCAAGGGACAGATTAACGGGAAACTGACAAACAAGTTTATAACTTCTGTGTACCATTTATGTAGCGGGCAGCGAATACCCACAGATGAGCAACCTCAAGGGGTGGCTAGAATTCGGCTGTCTGCCTAACTTAGTGGGGGAAAGGGAAGAGGAGAGAGGGCAGTTAGGGAATAGCAAATGACTTCTGAGGAAAAGAAATGGGCCCTCAGAAGAACAGATGGGAGATCTGCTAGTCTGTGACCTTGTCTGTCCGGGTGGGGGGGTGTGGTGCCAGATTTCTGGTCTCCTCGAAGAGATTAGAGTTGCTCTCAGGAGGGGATTTAGGACAAATTCTTTTGAGAGGCTCTGCTTTTAGGTCTGATAAGGAACTTCAGGAACTCAAACGCCTTCAGCATTCGAAATGAATTCTTAGGCACGTGCAAAGTGGCGTATTTTGGCACGTCCCGGTCCTCAACACGTTCATAAAACAATGTTCTCTGAATTGGTATCCTCTCTAGCACAGGGCCAAGCACAGAGTCTGTTTTCAGGGACTGTGTATTCACGAAAGGACTGCCGAGTTGCAAAACAGCCTAGCCGAAGACCATTCAGGGCAACAGACACATAAAACCCGAATGCCCTCAACGCTCTCCTGGACGACACCCAGCCTTACAGGAAGGGGATCCAGCAACCTATGAGACCAAAGTCTTTCACGATTTCTCCTCACATAAAAATGCTGCAAAACAAAACAAAACACAAAAAAACGCTGCGGGTGAGAGCAAAGAGAAGAGACCATTAATCTGAGTGTCATTAACGGGGAACGTGTCACGCCAAGTTAACGTTGATTTTGGATTTAAGAGAATGATTGGGAATTCTTTATGTGGAGAGATGGAGAAGAGGGAGTTTCCGTGTGGGAAAATGCAGCGGGCAAAGGCATGGAGTACAAAGAAAGCATAACCTGTGTTAACGGAAGGGAGGTGATGTTACCTGACAGTATGCAGGTAGGGGAGGTGGCCAATAGGAGCTGAGATTGGGAAGGTAAAGCAGAGGTCACTGTGAGGACTCTAGACTGAGTCCGGTCATCATTCAGAGGTGGCCGGGAGCCACTGAAGGCTTTTGAGCTGGAAAAGAGCCCCTGTGAGTTTTACATTGGTATTAACTTGGCGTCCAATTTACAATGTTACAGGCTGCAGAGGGCAGAAATACAGACGCAGCCACGCAGCTGGCAATATGAAACGGGGGCCCCAAACTGTGTTGGCACAGAGAGATGAGAACGATCACAACAGTAGTGCTGGTTGAAACGAGTGGGCGGAATTGAATACTAAACATGTCTTAAGTCTATTTATTTTTTATTTTTCTTTGAGAGAGAGAGAGAGACAGCGCGTGTGAGTGGGGGGGAGGCATAGAGGAGAGAGAGAAAGAGAGAGAGAGAGAGAATCCTAAGCACGTTCCACGCTCAGCGTGGAGCCCAACACAGGGCTCCATCCCATGACCCTGGGATCATGACCTGAGCTGAAATCAAGAGTCGGACGCTCAACCAACCGAACCACCCAGGCACCCCGAAAATGTCTCAAGTTTAGTATCGGTTGCAGGGTCTACCTTTACTTTTCTCTTACTTCCTTCTCCCCAATGTGTCGCCCACAAGAGTGTGAGGTCCTCAGGGTAGGCTCTGGTGTCTTATTCCTGCTTGTTGTCCGGCACCCGGCCCTGTACCCTGCCATGCGAACGCAGTACATGTTTGCTGATGAAAAAGAGCACGCAGAGAAAGGAGAAAACTCGTTTCTCAGAAAGGTGGCGAAGGTAACATGGATGCCACTGAAGGGTTTTGACATAATGGAGAGAGAACGGATGGACGTTTTCTTGGATGGCTTCACATCTTTTCAGGAAAGCATTTGATGCATTGTAGAGCATCCTGTGATGGAGGACGGGGTTCAGGGCTTGAGCGGAGCGAAACAATTTGAACAGCTGCAGCCAGAAATGTGCCTGGGAGACTCCCCTATGCCTGCAAGCCTGTTTTTAGTGCCTTCTGTGTATCTGGAATGCTCCCTGCAGCCCGCTTCGCCCTGCCTCTGTTATCTCTTATTTCATCTACTTATCTTTCAAAGCCTAACTCGAATGCTTCCAACTTTTCTGGGACATTCTCTCTGATACTATTTCAAGTTAATTAATCCTTTTTCTATGTTTATACTTCTCTCCTTGTTAATCCCATTAGATTTTAAATCACTTGAACACAGGAAGAGGGTTTTAGTCATCTGAATAGCCTCCCCCGGAACCTGATGGGAAGCAGTCATTCCAAAAAAATGTTTGCTGGCATTTAAAATCAAATGAATTTAAGAATATGATTGATGAGTGGTAGGAAGGGCAAAGCTGAAGTTATATAGCTTGAAGTCTTGGTGGACTAGATCAGTATGGTTTTTGTGACTAACAGGGGTGAGACAAAGGAGGAACAGAACCCAGGAAGGATTTAAGAACTATGGGCTGTGATGCAGGCAGATGAAACTTCACAAAAACTTTTTTTTTTTTTTTTTTTTTTGCTAGAGAGATCTAAACTTTGGTTTCCCTGCCTTGAAAAACAAAGGCATGATGGCTGACATGTATTTTATGGAAGGAAGGGATGTCATTTTTTTTCCACCCGACTTCCCTTTACTAATTGTCAGTGACACCCCCCACAAAGGAAAGCCCAACAATGAAGTCCTCAGTATTAGACTTGAATTTTAAGCATTGACTCCTACTCTTTAACTCCTCTGAACCCTTTGGCTGGCCTCTAAACTTTTGATTTTTTTTTTTAACGTTTATTTATTTTTGAGAGAGAGAGTGACCAGGGGTAGGACAGAGAGAAGCAGGGGGGACAGAGGATCCCAAGCAGGCTCCGTGCTGACAGCAGAGAGCCCAATGTGGGACTCGAACTCCCAAAACGTGAGATCATGACCTGAGCCGAAATCAAGAGTTGTACGCTTAACCGACTGAGCCAACCAGGAACCCCTGGACTCTAAACTTTTGTAAGAACAAAACAGATTGATTTGATAGTGTCGCTTTTCCTCCTTCATTTCCAAACTCTCTAGAAAAGCAGTTAATGAGCAGTGAAATGAGTGGAGACGGCCACAGGAAGTGGCTGAGAGATAAGTGGTATACCGGGACAACGAACTGAATGGCCTTAGACGGTGATGTTCAAATCCGAGTTCTGCTACTTGTCTGTGAAATGGAGATCATGAATACACTGTCCCCCTCTTACCCACGCGGGATGTGTTCCAAAACCCCCACTGGATGCCTGAAATCATGAATAATGCCAAATCCTATCTGCACTGTGTTTCTTCCTATACATACATAGCTGTGATAACATTTAATTGATAAGTAAGGCAGAGTAAGAAATTAACAATCATTAATAAAGTAACTAATAATAAAATGACTTAAAAGTTATACGACCATAGTTTTTCTCTCCCCCTCTCAAAATCTTATTGTCCCATACTCACCCTTCTTCTTGTGATGATGTGAGATGACAGAGTGCCTCTGTGATGAGACGGACAAGGAGAACGACACAGGCGTTGTGATACGGTGTTAGGCTACTATTGACCTTCTGACAATATGTCAGAAGGACAATCATCTGCTTCCAGACCTTGGGTAACTGACACCACGGAAAGTGAAACCACAGATAAGGCAGGAGGAGGACTACTTAACTTGCAAAAATCATGTGAGAAATAAGCTAGATGTAAAAGCACCCAGAACAAGGAGTGTTGTGTATTTTTTAAAAAAATGTTTTAATGTTTGTTTATTTTTGAGAGAGACACAGCACAAGTGAGGGAGGGGCAGAGAGAGAGAGAGAGAGAGAGTGTGTGTGTGTGTGTGTGTGTGTGAGTGGGAGAGGAGCAGAGAGAGAGAGACACACGCAGAATCCGGAGCAGGCTCCAGGCTCTGAGCCGTCAGCACAGAGCCCGACACGGGGCTCAAACCCACGAACCGCGAGATCATGACCTGAACCGAGGTCAGACCTTAACTGACTGAGCCACCCAGCTGCCCTGAGTGTTGTGTATTTTGAACAGCTCGCATGCAGTTCGTAGGAAATGCAAAAGTTAGAAAGTCTCCTTCCCATGCCATTCTGCCAGTTCTCCTCACGGCCAGCTCTCCTCACGGCCAGCTCTTGATATATTTATTGTGCGTTAACTTCCTTCCTTGCCTTAGCTGTGTGGTCATGATTAAACAAGTAACTCAAGTTTAAAATTCCTTACCTATAAAATGAAATGGTTCTGGGGCACCTGGGTGGCTCAGTCGCTTGAGCGGCCAGCTTCGGCTCAGGTCCTATCTCACAGTTCGTGAGTTGGAGCCCTGCGTCGGCCTCTGTGCTGACGGCTCAGAGCCTGGAGCCTGCTTCGGATTCTGTGTCTCCCTCTCTCGCTGCCCCTCCCCCACTCCTGCTCTGTCTCCCTCCCTCTGTCTCAGAAAGAAAGAAACCTTAAAAAAATTTTTAAATGAAATGGTTCTGAGAATTTAGTGAAACAGTTGCTACTCTGTAATTAAAACGTGCACAAGTATGAAGTGTTGCTATTTTGGGAAGGAGAAGAAAGGCCTAGAGAAACATATTGTGCTTTTAACTTCATTTAGAACAGAGGTCTTTCGGACCCTTAGAATCGGCCCCAGTCTTGGCTGCATTGTTCCGTTAGGAGTGTCCTCATCCCTCATCTTGACATCGGCAAGAGAGGAAGGCTGAGGGCCACATTGCTTGACCCTGCCTTGGTCTGTCCCACAGGTGATCACTTACTCCAGTCATCATGTCTACAGTAACTTGACTGAGGAACAGAAGGGCCGAGTGGCCTTTGCTTCCAATTTCCTGGCAGGAGATGCTTCCCTGCAGATTGAGCCCCTGAAGCCCAGTGATGAGGGCCGGTACACCTGCAAGGTGAAGAATTCAGGGCGCTATGTGTGGAGCCACGTCACCTTAAAAGTCTTAGGTAAGACAGCACCAAGGTAAACGCCTGTATCTTAGTAATAAGGGCTCTGTGAGGAATAGGGGTATGAAACTTTTCAATACCCTGCATCATGCATGCAGAGATCAGCTAGTCCAGTTTCCGGAAAGAAGTGTGCATGTTCTACAGTTTATGTTCTATATTTTAGACGTAATAAAAGGAGAAAGAAGAATCACAATTTTCCATGGTAGTGCATTACAAAATTTAAATCTCCTTTGACGTTGAAGTGGTGTTCTTGTATTTAACTTAAATCTCGCAGGTACGATTCAACTCCCTTTCTGGTTTCTGACAGCGAGAGCTGCTGAGTTCCATTTAATTGCTTCCGAGTTAACAGACTTCTGTCCCTGTTTCAGTATTAGTAAAATCACACTCAACTTTCCTAAAATTTCTTCTTTATTTTTTTTATTAAAAAAATTTTTTTAATGTTTATTTGAGAGAGAGAGAGACAGACAGACCACCAGCAGGGGAGGAGCAGAGAGAGAGGGAGACAGTATCCAAAACAGGCTCCAGCCTCTGAGCTGTCAGCACAGAGCCCGACGCGGAGCTCGAAGTCAAAACCGTGAGATCATGACCTGAGCTGAAGCCAGACGCTCAACCGACTGAGCCACCCAGACACCCCTAAAATTTCTAATTAAAGAACAGTGTCCTCTTTGAGAAGTGATGAGGAGGTTTCTGAGGGAGCCTCTGGAAATTACAACAGCACCACTGGAAGCAGCCAGAATTTTGTGTGTCTGTGTGTGTGTGTGTGTGTGTGTGTGCGCGCGCACGCGCACACACACACACAGGGGATGGAGGGGGCGTGTATTTCTGGGGGTGGTGTGTAAAGCATAGTTAGGTAGCAAAAGGCTACTGAATCCCCACCCAAAAGTTGACCAGATGATGGCCAGCTAGAGAAACAACTCAACAGGACATAGCTCTTCCACGGAGTCTGGCGTGTGGCCATCTTTGAAGCTTCTTTCTTTTTGCCAGTGAGACCATCAAAGCCCAAGTGTGAGTTGGAAGGAGAGCTGACGGAAGGAAGTGACCTGACTCTGCAGTGTGAGTCAGCCTCTGGCACAAAGCCCATCGTGTATGACTGGCAGCGAGTTCGGGAGAAGGAGGGAGAGGATGAGCATCTCCCTCCCAGGTCCAGGATTGGTAAGTCACCTTCCCATCGGTCTGCTGAGACCACAGAATGGTGCTCTAGCCATGAATCCTAAATCCGGTTTGTCAGCAACTCACCACGTGACCTTGAATGCACGGCCAAATCTCCCTGAGCTCCTACTTTTCATCCGTCAACTGGGACGGGAAAAGAGAAAAATCCATCCTTTCCCTCCTCAAATGGCACCTAAAAGTGGCGGGAGAAATGAGGAAGAAATATACTGCGTAGCCATTGTATCTAAATGATCGTGTTTGGTGTCCCTTACACGTTCAGTCCTTTGTAACTCTTGGCGGACGCACACGTTAAAAGAACGTTTGCCTTTTCCGTCTTCCAAGAAATCTACCACCTCCTCCTCACCAAATTGTGTTAGAGAATCTTAGGTCAATGATGCACTGAAGCAAACAATACAGAGACCCTGTCCCTCAGGGGATTACAGTCGTTCCTTCTGCTTGTGTAGACTACGATAACCCTGGACGCGTTCTGCTGCAGAATCTCACCATGTCCTCCTCTGGGCTCTACCAGTGCACAGCAGGCAATGAGGCCGGGAAGGAAAGCTGTGTGGTGCGAGTGACGGTACAGCGTAAGTATCCAAACGGGTTATTCCTGTGGTCGCGTCGTGGTTTGGCGTACAGCACCTTTCATCGCAAGTTAAGAGTAAGGTCAAGGCCAAAATCTTTATTTCCGGGAGGACGTGGTGACCGTGAAAATAAATTCGGTAGTTGTAGTGACCATTCGACTGGTGTAGCTAACTGTATTTACAAGCGTGTGAATCTGTCAGCTCCCTAAAGAAATGTGTTATGTCCAGGAGGGGACCAGAGGGAGATTTCCTTTATAAATGTAAATTTCCCTTATAAAAGGGGAACTTGTACTTTGTTTTTAGAACTTTTCCTGTGTCTGCTGTTTCTCAAAAATAATCAGATTAAGGGGGCATCTGGCTGGCTCAGTTAGTAGAGCATAGGACTTGACTCTTGATCTCAGGGTTGTGAGTTCAAGCACCACGCTGGGTGTGGAGCCTACTTTAAAAAAATCAGCTTAGGGGCGCCTGGGTGGCGCAGTCGGTTAAGCGTCCGACTTCAGCCAGGTCACGATCTCGCGGTCCGTGAGTTCGAGCCCCGCGTCAGGCTCTGGGCTGATGGCTCGGAGCCTGGAGCCTGTTTCCAATTCTGTGTCTCCCTCTCTCTCTGCCCCTCCCCCGTTCATGCTCTGTCTCTCTCTGTCCCCCCAAAAAAAAAAAAAAAAAAAAAAAATCAGCTTAGGGGCACCTGGGTGGCTCAGTCGGTTAAGTGTCCGACTTTGGCTCAGGTCATGGTCTTGTGGTTGGTGAGTTTGAGCCCCGCGACAGGCTCTGTGCTGAGCCTGGAGCCTGCTTCGGATTCTGTGTCTCCCTCTGCCTCTGCCCCTCCCCCACTTGTACTCTCTCTCTCTCTCAAAAATAAACATTAAGAAAAAAAATTAGGTTAAAACAGTCCTAATGGCAAAGAGGCATATTTTGGGGTGGCATATTCTGCCACCTTTCAATACCAAGAAGGACAGTCATACATCAAGGGTAAATGGGAAACTCCAAAAGATAGAAAGATCTGGAAATACCCACCCTGCCCAGGACTTATGGGTTTTGTTTGTTTGTTTGTTTAAGTAAACTCTACCCCCTATATGGGGCTCAAACTCACGACCCCAAGATCAAGAGTCCTCAAATCAAGAGTAAGCCAGCTAGGCGCCCCCAGGGCTTATGTTTTTAAGTTCATGCGTTCCCTAGCTTATGTTTGGTTTTACTTCTGCTTTTGTTTCTGAGAAAACAGATGTACAAAGCATCGGCATGATTGCAGGAGCAGTGACAGGCATGGTGGCTGGAGCCCTGCTGACATTCCTCCTGGTATGGCTGCTAATCCGAAGGAAAGACAAAGAGAGATATGAGGAAGAAGAGAGACCTAATGAAATTCGGTAAACCTCCCTCCAAAATCCCTTGTCCTAGGCTTCCTTTCCAGCTCTGTAGTGACCAGCGAACATAAATGTCCCATTTGCTCTTAACTGTGAATCTGTTAAAAGGATTATTCTGGTAGGCAAGGAGTTCCAGCCTAGGGACAGAAAGTCTGGTTTCCCTTGCCTTTATTGTGAAACTGTCTATCCTCAACTGGTAATTAAAAGATCAACTTTACATTACTTCTGATTCGTGTCCACTTATGAAGGGCCTATAATAAGGAATGGGCTTAACCGATGGGCCGTGAAAGGGTTTGCGTAGACAAACCCCAGATCAATCTCAATGGTAAGTGTGTACTCACCCAGAGTAATAGAGTTGACTTCAGGGCTAACAAAACATCCATTTGCCTAAGTCAACCGCTAAGTCTCAGCGACTGGGGAAGTCCCTCTTCCCCTAAATGGCTGCCTTCCAGCGGTATAATGTGAAGTTTACGGCTTGAGGAATTTATTGGGAAGCCTCAGAAGGAAGCAACCGTAGTGGAAGGTGTATCATAGTCTTGCCGGTGTTAAAGTTTACCTTTGCTGGTTTTTTTCCTCTTCAGAGAAGACGCGGAAGCCCCGAAAGCCCGCCTGGTGAAACCTAGCTCCTCTTCCTCAGGCTCTCGAAGCTCACGCTCTGGTTCTTCCTCCACTCGCTCCACAGCAAATAGTGCCTCACGCAGCCAGCGGACGCTGTCGACGGAAGCAGCACCCCAGCCGGGGCTGGCCACCCATGCATACAGCCTGGTGGGGCCAGCGGGGAGAGGTTCTGAACCAAAGAAAGTCCACCGTGCTACCCTGACCAAAGCAGAACCACACCCGGCATGATCCCCAGCCAGAGCAGAGCCTTGCAAACCGTCTGAATTAGAGTGGACTTGACTCCCATGCTTTCCTAGGAGTCAGGATCTTAGGACTCTTCTAGTCATTGAAGCTCAGTCACCAGCCACACAACCCCCTGGAACCAGATGACCGGTCATTTAAGTAGCGGTGAGCATTGCGTGGAATGGATTGAAATGAGCACTTTCTTTCTAGGACACTGAACAAGAAAAAGGATGTAAACTGCTCATCTCCAAAAAGGCATCTCGTGGTGCCTTGAGACCAGAGTGGGGAAAAGCGGGGGTCCAACTCTGTGTGTTTGTTGGCCAGGACCTGTGGTGGAAAAAGTTGGGGAAAGGGGAACTGAACACTTAAAACTTCTCACCGGAAATGTTTTGTATCAATACTTTGATTCACCATAGTCAAGGGGAAATGAGGTGGTGTTCATAAATTTTCTATGCATTTCTGCAAATCTACTGGATTATTGTGATTATTCAGAGTCAAGGGGAACCCACAGCCTTATATTACACCTAGCTGCACCAGGTACTGGGCATATCACTTCTGAGAAATTTCAAAGAAGGAAGTAACGTTTCTTCTGACCTGACTTCATTTACCTTAAGGTTTGGATGTTAATTTCACAAGGCGCCGAACTAGCGGGCGGTGCCAGTTTTCCCACTCTATCCACTACTAATCTCCCTATTTCTAGTGAACAGTAAGAGAACTAAGAGAGGAAAACAAAACGTGTGACCAGGGACTGCAAAAAACTTTCCACCTTAATCATGTTCAGAGGGTCACTGACAGATATCAGAAATCTATACTGGAACAGTTGTGGACTTTCCCTCAAATCTGATGTCTCTATAAGGACTTTCCTGCTGGATATCTCTGGAGCAAGAAAACATTCACTATGTGTCATTTGACAATGTTCTCAGAAGTCTTCTAGAGAAAAAGAGCTCGTTCAGAGATGCTGAAATATCATCTGACATATCCTTGCATTCTCTTCTGAGAACATATGAAATCAGAATTTCAAGACTGACTAGGACTAGAAAGGGAGTTTAGATCGGTTTTCTCTTCATATTCCGTAACATGTCAAGGAGCGGTATAAAGAAGTTTACTATTATACCAAACTTGGAGCTTCCTCCATTTCTTTTCATTTTAGGACAAGGAGGTGAACCTGGGACTTTTGATAATTCTAAGCCTTAAATTATCAAAAAGATCAAGGATTACCATTTCCTAATGGCATTGCAAGTACATCATTACCATTCCCTCCTGAGAGGGTGACACAGAATTTCGGTAATTTCCCAGCCTAGCCTCTGAGGAAGTCCAGGTGTGGGCTGGAAGGAAAGGGAATTATATTTAAGGAAGAGCTGGTGAGGATAACTAGTGGGTGGCAGGACAGGGCTGGATTAGTGACTGCTAACATTTGAACTGTTACCATCCTGGAAACAACAGAAATGATTCACCAGGATAACCATCAGAAGAGTTGATTCATGGGGGAAAAAACAAGGTGTGTGAAAAATAAAAAGGAAGCGGCAGCCTCCAATACAAGAACTTGCCTTTTTAATCCTTTTGACTGTTCTGTTAATCAAAACGGACCAACTATTCTGTTAGTCTGATCATGTGGTAAGAATGTAGGCCTGAAACCGCCCCGCAAGGACCCCAGTGCAGATGTCACCAGATCACCGTTGGTATTGTAAAATATTTATTATTAAAAGGGCAGCAGGTTGCAGGGAAGAAAAAAATCGTGCGGAATTTGGAGATGACAGCATGGTTTCTAAAATGGGAATCAGATGCTTAAAGAGAAATGGTGGATCTGAGATTTTGCCCCATTTCTCTGTTTTTTCACGTCTGTGTTTCTCACAATAGAGCCCTCAGATACTGCAAATGCATTTCCTTCTAAGGTTCTTTAAGAAACAGGGGTTGATCCCTGGGTGAAAATTGTAATCTGAGTTTTATCTTCCTCTTAAAAAAAGGGGGGAAATAGGAGACATTGAGGAAGTAATGTAAAGAATGTCTATTAATTTAAGAAGGCTGGCATATTTGGAATGCTTCTTATACTAACACTGCCTCATTGTAAGATATTAACTCCCTTCCTTACTCTACTTTTTTATTCTTCTGGTAGTGTGATAACATATCACTTCTGCTATGTGATTCTGAGAATTCTTATTCCTACAGTACCTGAGCCAAACAAGTACACTACGGAGGCTGTGGCTGTACCATCACAAGCAATTTGTTCTTATCATTATTTCTACCTTTGAACCTAAGGTTTCCTGCCTATGCCTTTGAAAGCAGGAATCGGTCCCCTTTGCATGATATGGAGATTTAGATTATTTAAACCTGTTAGTTATTAAAAGACAAATACCAGTTGGATATCCAGATTATTTTGGAAATCTATTCATAGTGGAAATCTACGAAACAAAAATCACAGATAACTACCTAATATCTGAGAAATTCTAAGGAATTGAAAATTCTGAGAGAGGATGTTCAAGTCTTAGCAGTGATAGTGCACTTCTCTTGGAGTCTGGCTTTTGGGTTCAGACATGGCAAATTCTGGGCTTAAGATACAGTTTTGAGACACTACAGGTTTCAAGCCATATTCCATTAACACTGCGAGTCAAATACATTTGATCCTTTAATGGGAAACCAACAAAATGGTAAAATAACTAAAAGGTAGGAGGAAAAAATGTTTGTGGAAGAAGATAAGGATGGAATGGTGTGAATGTTTAGAGAATAACTATTTCAATAAAACATATAAACCAAACTGAAATTTGGAAAATAATGAAGTTGATGCCCTTGCTGTTACACTGTGTAAAAATATTTTCCGAATGGCTCATGCAAAAAGATAGAGAATTTTGCTTCATTTCTGGTGTTAAACTGTTCATATTTTAACTTCTAAGTTGCCTTGTAATTGAGACTGTATTTGATCACAAAAACCAAATATTTATTACAGATGCATCTGTATCAGCAATTAAAAAATAAATAAGTAAAGGTGATACTGTAGAAGGTGAAGCTCGTATAACCTGCACTGGAAATTTGTTCATTAGCTTGCTGACAAAAGAAGGATGGAAGAACTCAGCCTACATAGGATCTATTATTTATTGATTTCAGTCCCAAATATACCAAGTACTATTTTCTCACAAGGCAAGATGCTAAGCAGTACTGCAGATACCAAGTTATGGCAGAGTTCCTGCTCTAAAAGACTTTACCAAAAATAAATAGTATTTCTTAAGCAAATATTTTATGCCAAGGTCAAGTGCCAACAGAACTCCACACTTGGGGGTTCAAATAAATCTCAAAAGAAGTAAATACAAGAGATTCAAATGAATCTGAAACAAAGTTCACAGAATTAGAGGAGGTGATATACACAGAGCACTTAGTACATGTGACAGGCTCACATATGTTAAGGACTCCATTCCCCAGTCAGAAACCCAAGCCCTCAGACTTCTTCACTGCAGTTCCTATGCCCCCAAACTTTAATTTTCCATCCTGAATGTGTTTGAAACCTTGTGCATTTAAAGAGGTGGAGACAGGACAGTCATCTTATTGACCTTTAAATCCACAAACTCTGAATCATTCTATGTAATAAGAGCATAGTTCAAGTCCTACAATGTACTTTTGAATGACTGGAAACTGGTTATCTACTCTACTTTAATCACTGCTGTTAGGTGGTTTGGCCCTTGTTCCATTTTCCAATGGTTCAGTAGTTAAAATGTGGGTAGTTCAGAGGTTAGTTAAAAACTGTGATATGTAGGATATAGTTCAGAGACTGTCCTTGATAGGTTGAGTGGGAGAAGACTGTAGATACAAAAGAAAATTGAAAGGAGCCTCCCACAGCACACATCTTCCACTTTCTGGAGTTGAAGTTATAGGTGTTTCTAGAAAGAAAATTACACTGTAGTGTAACTAAAAAACAGACCAGGGGCACCTGGGTGGCTCAGTCCATTAAGCCTCCGACTTCGGCTCAGCTCACCATCTTGCGGTTTGTGAGTTCGAGCCCCTCATCAGGCTCTGTGCTGACAGCTCAGGGCCTGGAGCCTGTTTCAGATTCTGTGTCTCCCTCTCTCTCTGCCCTTCCCCACTCACGCTCCGTTTCTGAATAATAAATAAACATTAAAAAAATAAAAAAACAAAACAAACACAGACCAAAGATCCTGGAATCAAAAGAGCTAAGTTCCATTTGAGCTCAGCTAGCTGTTAATCCTTCCACAAGTAACATCACTGAACCTCATTTTTCTCCTCATACCGGATGTGTATCTCAAAAAACTGTTTTGATGATTGAATGATATAACAAATGAAAGCACTTTATATGCTGCAAAAACACCATATAAAATTAATATTTTGGGAGGTGGGAAGAAATTAAGTATATACCTCCACGTACTCAAGCCAACATTGCCCCGGAAAAAGCAAATGTGAAAAGAAAATGTCTCCTTCGTATGTTTGAATCCGTCTGTAGGCTTTACTGGCTTTGACAAGGACAAGGTGTCCTCACTCTTGTGACACCCTTTCTGGAGCCACTGTCTGGAAGGTCTTTCTAATTCCGGCCACACCACTGTGTCAGATAGTGTTAAAAAAATCTTTTCATCTATCTGCCCCTTTATCTATCAAATAAGAGTATCAGCTGCCCTGCCTGTTTGAAAGAACACACTGGAAAACATTTCCAGGTACTGAGAAAGGCTCTTAGAATGACAAGGCCTAAATACCTGCCACCATGCACCACAATTTAATTCTAAGTAGTACTGTTTCGTGGACTCGATTAGTAATGTTTTCAAGATGCCTCTGAACGATCTGTCGCTTCGTTTTTTATAAGTCAAGGCAGGAAAGACATTACATCATGTTACTGAAAATAAAAGCAGCTCCGAGAGTCTAAATCAAGGACACGGGGCTACCGGAACCCAGGTTCCTAATGCCTGATTCTCCTCCACGGAAAAACCTGGCTAAGTTTTTCTTTTTCACAAATAACTGCAAGGTGCGGGACTTGGGCAAATGCAGAGGCAGAGCCGAGACGCCAAACCTGTTCTTGGCGGGAGGTGGGGAGTGGCGGAGTTGTCTGGGGTCAGGGAAGCGGCTTTGGCCACCTATTTTGTCGAGGGTCCAGGCACAGCATCCGGCCTTAAAGGTTCTGAAAAGCCGGAGCCCCTCCAACCTCGGCCTCGAGGGCTGCCGGCCTCCAGGTGCCACGGTGACTGAGGGTTCTGGAGGCTTGGCCTGGCTAACCTGTCTCTTCCTACACCCGAGTGGGGCCAGGCGGCTCCCTCCAGCCACAGATCTGTGCGTCCCTGGGCAAGACACCCTAGTAGCGCTCAGGGGTGGGAACATTCCTCCCGGTTCCTAGAAGGCCGACTTAGCCCAAAGGCACCCTAGATACGAAACATAGGAACGTGGAATCCGGGAGGGCCTAAACGAGCCTCTACAACGCCGAAGTGGGGGGTAGGGAAGACAGAACGAGGACGGAGGGGGGGAGGGGCGCAACAACCTTCGCGGCCATTTTGTCCTCGCTCCACTTCCGTCTTCGCTCCCGGGCTGCCGGGGCCGGACCCCTCCCTTCAGGCCCTGCGCCCGTCCTCCCCCGGTTGCGCGTCGATCCAGATTGCGGCTAGTGCCGCTGTCATTGGCTGGTTCCAAAATTGCCCGCCCCTCTTCCTCCACCTCCTTCCGTCCGCTCCCGCCCGCGCTGACGGGGAGCGCATGCGCAGAAGCGGATGCACCCCCCCCCCTCCCCACCGGCCCGGCCCCCCGCGCCTGGGGTGACTGAGGACTCCCGCGCGCGGGCTCTCACGGCTCCACCCTCCCTTTCCCCGGGGCCGTTCGGAGAGCGGGGGCGAGAATGAAAGTTCCAGAACGCTGCGGTGAGTGCGTCATCGCGAGGTGGGGTGGGATGGGGGCGGGAGTGGGCGAGGCCCGAGGGTAGAGCCGGCTTAGTCATTGGGGCTCACAGAGATGGCCGCGTGCCCATTGGTCGAGGAAGTCATGATGGGCAGCCGGCAGGGGTGGGCCCCTTCTGGAAGGTTCTGAGGCAGGGTATAAGAGACAGGGTGGCGGGCGGAAACCGGCCTCATTCAACGCGGCGTTAGCTCTCCAGGTAGCTGTTTCTTTGGCAAGCGGGGCCGGGCCCATCCTGAAGGTAACGCCTGTCTTCTGAGCTTTTGGGAGTTTCTAAGAAACGTGCAACCTACCACCGGGTTGGTCGGGATTGCAGAGGCCCAGACGCTTCTGATCATTTTCTTGTAGGTGGGGGGCCCCCCAGGCCCCTGCCCGCCTGGGGCGCGCTCCTTACGGGGTGGCGGCGGACCTGGCCTTGCGGGCAAGCGGGACGTGGGCTGCAGGCCGTGATGGTCGCCGCGGGGTCAGGGCGGTGCCCGCGGGGAGGCCTGGGCGTGGGCCGCATCCGTTTGCGGGGCACGGGAAGTCCAGCCGGCCCCCTGGAGCGGACCCTTCCCTAGGCTCTCAAAAAGAGGAAGCCGCTTTTGGCACGGGCCCAACGTGGGGGGGAGGGGGCTTCTGAGCACGCCACGCAGGCCGTATTGTGTTGGCTCCGGAGCACGGGGTGGGGGGTGGGGTTGGAGAAGGGTGCGCTGTGAGTCGAGGCCACGTGCTCCTGTCGCAGACCCTCCGGGCAGGTGCTTGGTTCAGGGCCGGACTCGCCCGCGGTTGGCGCGGTAACACCCCGTTTGCAGCATTTTTCGCTCTGGCCCTTCCGCGTGGTTTCCTCCGACAAGGGCAGTGTTTCTTGGGGGGAGGTGCTGAGTGTAATTTTCTTACCAAAGTGTCCATACCTGATAGCTTGAGGAGCAGGAAGCGTTTCCAAGTGTTGGTGTTTTTTAGCAAACCCTGGGTTTTTTTTTCTTCCAGCAACTATGTCTAAGGGACCTGCAGTTGGCATTGATCTTGGCACCACCTACTCCTGTGTGGGTGTTTTCCAGCACGGGAAAGTGGAAATAATTGCCAACGATCAGGGAAACCGAACCACCCCAAGTTATGTCGCCTTTACTGACACCGAACGATTGATCGGTGATGCTGCAAAGAATCAAGTTGCAATGAACCCCACCAACACAGTTTTTGGTAAGCTGTTAATTGTGAGCAACATGCCTTGAGTTTTAAGTGGTGTAGACTGAATGAGAAAGTTCAAAGTTTATCAATGTGAGGTAGCCATGGAAGTTTTGAAAATAGGAAAAGCCTTTTTAAGAATTTACCTGGTTATTTTGTACTCTTAAATGCTAAAAATAGGGTATCAGATTAGGAAATCTGAGCAATTCTGCCAGAGAGAACTTGAGTCCATTTGACTAATCTGGCGTTTGGTTGCTAGGTCTCTGATCTTCACATTTCAGTAATGGTGTATTAGGGTTCTTACTTGGTAGATGCAATGTAACTCTTGACCTGATAAACTTCTTTAGATGCCAAACGCCTGATTGGACGTAGATTCGACGACGCTGTTGTCCAATCTGATATGAAGCATTGGCCCTTCATGGTGGTGAATGATGCCGGCAGGCCCAAGGTCCAAGTAGAATACAAGGGAGAGACCAAAAGTTTCTATCCAGAGGAAGTATCTTCTATGGTTTTGACAAAGATGAAAGAAATCGCAGAGGCTTACCTTGGGAAGGTGAGTAGCCTGCTAATCCTAGAGACCACGTGGCTGGAAGTTGCAGCATTATGCACTAGATTCCCTGATGAATTCATGCATGGGGTTTTGCTTGAAGGATACACATTAGTAATCTGACTGCCTTATCTTTAGAAAGCATGTGATTGCTATCTTCAGTACACGCAGAAGTAGACGGAGATGGGAGTATTGCCGGATTTATGAACTGATCTCTAACATGGTTTTGTTTTTTCTATATTTCTAGACTGTTACTAATGCTGTAGTCACAGTACCTGCCTATTTTAACGATTCTCAGCGTCAGGCTACCAAAGATGCTGGAACTATTGCCGGTCTTAATGTACTTCGAATCATCAATGAGCCAACAGCTGCTGCTATCGCTTACGGCTTAGACAAAAAGGTATGTCTCCTTTGTGGAGCTGGGATTCGTTTAACGACTGACTTGAGCCATTGGAGATTTGGATGAGTAATCACCTTGTATTCTAATTGCAGGTTGGAGCCGAGAGGAATGTGCTGATCTTTGACTTGGGAGGTGGCACTTTTGATGTGTCAATCCTCACTATCGAAGACGGGATCTTTGAGGTCAAATCTACTGCTGGAGACACCCACTTAGGTGGAGAAGACTTTGACAACCGAATGGTAAACCATTTTATCGCGGAGTTCAAGCGCAAACACAAGAAGGACATCAGTGAGAACAAGAGGGCGGTCCGTCGCCTCCGTACCGCTTGCGAGCGCGCCAAGCGTACGCTTTCTTCCAGCACCCAGGCCAGTATTGAGATTGATTCTCTATATGAAGGAATCGACTTCTATACCTCTATTACTCGTGCCCGGTTTGAAGAATTAAACGCTGACCTGTTCCGTGGCACGCTGGACCCTGTAGAGAAAGCCCTTCGGGATGCCAAGCTAGACAAGTCTCAGATCCACGATATTGTCTTGGTGGGTGGCTCTACGCGTATCCCCAAGATTCAGAAACTTCTACAAGACTTTTTCAATGGGAAGGAACTGAATAAGAGCATCAACCCTGATGAGGCTGTCGCTTACGGTGCAGGTAATAATCCCACTATTCGAATTAAATGGTTCTAACAGGTGGTCTTGAAAGCCCCACGCTGACTCGCTATGATGAGTGATTCTTAAAACATTCGTAGTTTCCACCAAAAGCTTAAGCTGATGATGGTCTAACTTCCTTGGATGTCTGAGCGATAGACGTTTGCTAGGTAACGAGGTTGGTTTTATTTTATTTTTTTTTAACTAAACGTTTTTGTTTTAGCTGTGCAGGCAGCCATCCTTTCTGGAGACAAATCTGAAAATGTTCAAGATTTGCTGCTGTTGGATGTCACTCCCCTTTCTCTCGGCATTGAAACCGCTGGCGGAGTCATGACTGTTCTCATCAAGCGCAATACTACCATTCCTACCAAACAGACCCAAACCTTCACTACCTACTCTGACAACCAGCCTGGTGTGCTCATTCAGGTATGTTTTACTGTATTGGTACCGATTCAGTTATGCTTCAGGTCCTATGAGATTTTGGGAAGACTTGTCCTGCTATGATGATCGATTCCAAAACCATTCGTAGTTTCCACCAGAAGTCTTGTGTTGGCCAATTCCTTCCTTGGATGTCTGAGCGAGGTCTTTCCTGGTTGACCTGAACGTCTGTAAACTGGTACACTGTGATGCTTGCAACTCCTTAGTAATTCTCATTTCCTACCAAGGTTTATGAAGGTGAGCGTGCCATGACCAAGGATAACAACCTTCTGGGCAAGTTTGAACTCACAGGCATACCTCCTGCCCCCCGTGGCGTTCCTCAGATCGAGGTCACCTTTGATATTGATGCTAATGGCATTCTCAATGTCTCTGCTGTGGATAAGAGCACAGGAAAAGAGAATAAGATCACCATCACAAACGACAAAGGTAGGCACAACTTTGGCACTTTTTCCTTTGTCTTAAAAGATCGGGTCTGGGGTCATAGGGACCGTAGATCTTATAAAATCTGTCCAAGGGCATTGAACCCAAGGGCTTGCTTCTAATGGATTTGGAGCATTAACGGTTAAGGTTGGGAGGATAACTGAAGGTTCAATGTCAAAAGTTCTGTCTAAAAGACCAGTTAACTTCCACAGGTCGCTTGAGCAAGGAAGACATTGAGCGCATGGTCCAGGAAGCTGAGAAGTACAAAGCTGAAGATGAGAAGCAGCGAGACAAGGTGTCCTCCAAGAATTCCCTTGAATCTTACGCATTCAATATGAAAGCAACTGTCGAAGATGAAAAGCTTCAGGGTAAAATCAACGATGAGGACAAACAGAAGATTCTGGACAAGTGTAATGAGATCATCAACTGGCTGGATAAGAACCAGGTTTGTTATTTCTAATAAATTGGGAGTGGGGAGGGTATGGGGTTTCAGCAAGATTAGATGGGATTTTACGATACAAATCGGTCACAGTGATGAATGGTCCATACATTCGCGGTTTCCACCAGAACTTCAGGTGTTGGCAACTTAGATTCCTTCCTTGGATGTCTGAGTGACCCAAGAGTACATTGGTAATAAAGACTCCTATGTGATGGTAGGTCTTTGCATTTTAGGAACATCAGGTTGACTTGATAGGAAGTTTCCTCCTTTGAGGAACCTATAGTAAAGAATTGTTTTTTCTTCTTCAGACTGCAGAAAAAGAAGAATTCGAGCATCAGCAGAAAGAGCTGGAGAAGGTCTGCAATCCCATCATTACGAAGCTGTACCAGAGTGCAGGAGGCATGCCTGGAGGAATGCCTGGAGGCTTCCCTGGTGGTGGAGCTCCCCCCTCTGGTGGTGCCTCCTCTGGGCCCACCATTGAAGAGGTTGATTAAGCCAACCTGAGCATAGGTCTAGCATTGTTCCACACAAAACATTTGAAGGACCCAAATTTGTAGCAAATTCCATGGCAGTGAAGTTGAGCTGCTATAGTTAATAAAACTGGGCATTCTTGATACTTGAATATGGAATATGTGCACAAGGAAAGGAAATACAACATTGCACTTTATAAGCACTGTATTGTTAAGTGGAAAATGCAATGTCTTAAATAAAACTGTATTTAAAATTGGCACCATATGATTGTCTTGAGTCTATACAAGGGCAGCAGGCATTTTTGGTTTGGGGCTGGATGGATATTTGGCTAACTGCAAATCACACAAAATAGTATTTGGGCAGTTCTGTCTTTCAAAAGAAGCCTCGGGTTAATGAATTCATGTTAATGTTGTATTTGGGGTTTGAGATTTAATAGTAAAGTGAACTTTGAATTTGCAGATTTTTCAGTGTTGGGAGAACTGTTGATGGGAAGGAAGTATTAAAAATATCAGAAGGGGTTTTTGTGCTTGGATGGTCAGTCTGAACAGTGAAATAGTCCGCGGAAGTAGCATTAAGCATGTGAAACTGACCCACGTGGAACTGTAAAGCCCTGCACCAGCACGTTTGATAACAGTTCTGTTCCTTTTTCTCAACTTGGCTGGGTGGGAACTTGAAGGGGGGTGTGGCAGTGGAGTTTGAGGAGGGTAGGGTTTATTTACCCATAGAATCAAACCATGAGCATCTAATTCTGACTTTAATATCTAAACACCGATTAACCTTCAGGGACTTAGCTGAACAAACATTGCTACATTTCCACTTAAATCCACTTAACTGGATTGCCTTTATGTGATCCTGGTTTTGGAGCAAAGCTGTACATTCGTGGCCTTGGTTCTTGAGGAATGTTAGCCAAGGTGTTGGGCTACCCAAAAAGTGCTGCCAGGAATTTCCAAAATGTCCTTGTGTGCAATGTATAGATAGCTCTGTCCTGAGAACCCTCAAGTAAGGAAACAGGTAAGGGGATTGTTCCCCACAGTGCCTGGTGACATACCTGCCATCTGGTGGTCAGGTTAGGAGAAACCTGTGTGTTGGCGAGGTCTTAATGCTCCCAGTGGAACAGTCCAACTTTAAGATCTGCTTGGCATCTTTCCCTGCCTTTATAGAATTGTTGGTTCCTGGGTGACCCCTGTTATGACAGTTAATATTAGGATTTCAGTGGTAATTGCAGAATGATCTTCGTTTAGTTCAGTGAGTATAGTGAAGATGTTTGGCAGTCTTCAGTTTTTCTCTAAATGAGGTTATTACTACATGGACTTCACTGCATAGTGATTTATGGCCATGCCCATGTAGTGCTTGGAGTCTACAGGAGACTTGGGGTACCATATGTGATTTATATTTATTTTCCCTTAGCTTATCCAAAATTTGAAAGCAATGCGTGATCCTTGGGAAAGGCCCAGGGTGGAGTATTTATATAATTCGGTTTCTTAATCGGACTTGTTCCAGTCCCTTTTTGTTACTGCATTCTTTATGAACTGGAACAAAACTCTGACGTGAGATCTCAAAAAGGAACAGTAGTATAATCAGTGGAACAAACAGATTGAAAAGTGGTGGCAGTCCCTTTATGCAAATGGGAGAAGCCATACCTGTGCTAGGGCAAATAACGGGGCTTTGTCAAGAAGGTGGAAATTAACTCTGCTAGAATTAAAATTAATCTGCATAAGGTGGTGTTTACAGTTGACACAGATTGAGTTGCATTGATTTCAAGTTGCACGGTAGGAGAGCAGATCGAAATATTCAAATAATGATCGGCTTTATTCCAAAACCTGTATTTTTTGCTCCATTACCATGGTGAGTTCTGAAACTGGCTCCTTTCAACAGAGAGCATCTGGGATTCATACTGGAAAGAATATTTTCTTAAAGGAGTTTCATAATCTTGGTCCTCAAAACACATGCAATTGTGTACTTAATAACTTGGTCCCAATATTCATCTGAGCATTTTTTGAAAACATTCTTTTTATTTTTGACAGAGACACAGCATGAGCGGGGGAGGGGCAGAGAGAGGGTGACAGAATCTGAAGCAGGCTCCAGGCTCCAAGCTCTGAGCTGTCAGTACAGAGCCTGACACAGGGCCTGAACCCACAGACTGAGATCGTGACCTGAGACGAAGTCAGACGCTCAACCGACTGAGCACCCAGGCGCCCTCATCTGAGCCTTTATTTGAGTTCATGGTCAGCGTCGTCCCCCCCCCCCCCCCCCCCCCCAATGCTTTGGGTATTCAGTTGGAGATTCGTCTTTCGCAAGTGGCAG
The DNA here is from genome assembly GCF_018350195.1 of Panthera tigris. Lineage (NCBI taxonomy): Eukaryota > Metazoa > Chordata > Mammalia > Carnivora > Felidae > Panthera > Panthera tigris. The sequence continues at coordinate 20,076,475 of NC_056669.1, read as the reverse complement.
TCAGCAGTCTGGGCGTTTGAGAAGCACAGTGATTCAAATCAACTTTTGTTTTTGTGATTAATTAGGTTCCTGCTGTGCGAGAAACCTGGTTTGTGGGTATAGATACAAAAGCTGGTAAAAATGTGTTTCAGCCTTATGTGTCTATAGGATAGCAGGCGAGAGTGACTGAAGATAAATTGGTAACTCCAAAGTAACAAAGTATAAAATGGCATGCTTGCAGGAAAACTCTGGCAAGAAGAATGCTTAGAAGATGGAGAGAAGGTGGCCCTAAGGAAGGAACGGTAGTGTTTACCACTTACATTCAGTTTAGAGTTAACAGGTAGCTTCCACTTTTCCTACTTTTTTTAAACAACCTCCTAGGGGAAGGATGGGTGGATGGTCAGCTGTGCACTCGTAAATCTATATAGGGTGGCAAAGGCAATTTTACTAATGGTGATTTGGGGTTGTGGTTATAAGCGGTAACATCATGGTGCTTGATGGCTGGTTCCTAAATTTTGCACAGGATCCCACTGGACTGGGGAGAGGGAGCAAAAAATGCACTGTTCCTCCCATCTCCACCTTTTTAAGAGTTAGTGTCGGTTTCAGCTAAATGTATTTGGCAATAGCTGAAGTTTTTAGTCAACAGTAATTGTTAAACTACTGAGGGCGTAGTTTTTATCTGTAAAGCCACAGCAAGACATTTACTTTCAACAGCATTAATATTTATATACTTAAAACATAGTACAAAATAGCGTGGTAATACTTGCAAACAATCCTTTGCTCAAACAATATTTATGGAGTACATGTAATTTTCCAGGTCCTCTACTTTCATAGGAAAAACAGCCTTTTGGATTCTGGTAAGGTAGCGTGGAGTGATGGTGGAACATAAGTAGGAAAAAAGTTCAGAATTTTCATTGGCGGGGTGGGGTCTGCATATGGGTGTAAGGGCCTCTTTGCCCACTAGATGGCAGTAGCTATTTAGAAAGCAACTGCAAAGGGTAGGTGAAGAAAGTACAGGTCTTGCCTAACCCGAAGCATAGCAAGTGCTGAGGAAGAAAGCCCCGTGTATTCACATTCGTGTTCTAGGTAAAGTATTTCCTGGTTGGGGTTATAGCTTTGAGTAGAGGTCTCCGAGTACTTGGGGTTTGGAGGTGGTGGTTAGATCTAGAACTTTGAAACTTGGGAGGGAGGGGTGCCTGGGTGGCTCCATCGGGAAAGTGTTTGATTCTTTGATTTCTGCTCAGGTCAGGATCTCAAGTTCTTGAGATCGGGCCCCGCATCAGGCTCAGTGCTGGCAGAACCAGCTTGGGATTCTCTGCCTCTCTGCCCTTCCCCCACTTTCTCTCTCAAAAACAAAACAAAACAAAAAAAAACCATGGAGGAGAAAAAGGGTTAAATCTCTGTAGTTAGAGTAGTCTTAGTGGATACACTGTCCCTAGTTTAAGCCTCTGTGTTATTTTGAACTCCTCCTGAGAATCCTATTTGTATGAAATGCTTGAATTCCCACCTACCCCCAGACTCAAACCCAAGAATGCAAGAGTATTCACACACTCCTATATTTCTAGTGTTTGGCACAAGTGAAAGAAAAAGGAGTAGAACAGGCACCCAATGGGTTGGTGGTAGAATGTACTCCCTTTGAGCTTTCTGAGGGTGTGGTCACGGTCATGGGTCTTGGAGTGGTGAGTGGCTGGCTGGCTGGCTGGCTGAGCTCAGGCCCCTGACAGATCGGCTCCTTGCAGAATTTGGGAGCCAGGATTAGAGTTGGTGAGAAGAGGAAATGATCAGTCAAGCCTGGAATAGGTCTAGCCAAATGAAAGTTGGCAGCAACGGGACTGTCGGAACCTTTGGCCTGATGGACCCCCTGATGTCTCTAGGTTGCCCTGCAGTTGGGGCAGTAGGTGGGGGTGGGCTGGGTGAGCAGAGGAGGCACAACTAGTCTTTGCCATATGAGAGGACAGACAGCACAACTTGGAGGGAATAGGGCCTATTCTAAGGAGCTGGGCCTCAGATCAGGGCATTCAAAGGATGCAGCCAGCCCCAGAGCTCCAAATCTTGACTTGGGTTAGGCAAGGTTTTCTTAGATACGACCCCAAAAGCGCAAGCTACAAAAAGACTTCCTGAAAATTAACTTGCGTAAAGGATACCATCAAGGAAGTGAAAAAAGCCCACAGAATTGGAGACCGTATTTGCAAACCATATATCTAATAAAGGACTGGTATCCAGAAGATCTTTAAGATATATTTAGGGGTGCCCGGATGGTTCATCGGTTAAGCCTCCGAACTTCAGCTCAGGTCATGATCTCACAGGTCGTGGGTTCGAATCCCTTTACCAGCCCATCATCCCTGCGGATTCCCAAACAATGCCTAATTCTATTCTTGCCAGCGATTTCCCCCGTGGGCAGCAGTTTATTTCTGTCATCAAGTCTCTGATGAAATCTTTAGCCGTGAAACGTTTAGTCCAATCCGCACAAATCGTGTGTAGTGTTAACATGTCACAGGCTGCCGGTGGCCTGCATTATGTGGTAATTTGGAAGCGAGAGAAGTGATAATATAGGGCCGGGCTGCTTTTGTGAGCTCGCATTAATGCTGGAGCTGGTGATGTCAATTGACAGCCCATTGATTTGGGCTAATAGTGCCTGGAGGGGGCAGAATTGGAGCGAGGTAGGGAATAAAGGATATCGACGACTGTCGCCAGGATCCCGGCAGCTTTTAATCTATTACTGCCCTCTTTTAATGCAGCTTCCATGTGGACTGCATTTACTTCCACCAGCTCTGCCTGCTGCGCTGAACTGCGAAGCCAGGGAGGTGCCACCCCCAGAGTGCTCCAGAGTTCCCCCGTATTGATTTCTTTGATGCTCTGGGGTGCGAATTATAATTATTTCATTAAGCCCTTTAATGGGTATCAACTATGAACTTTCCCCAGCCCGGGCCGGGGCGGCCAGGACCAGGTCAGCATCATTAATCTATGCTCGTGTCCTTGCCACCAATTGTGCCCCCCCCCCCCCACCTCGACCCTTTTTTTTTTCCCTCCTATTATCGCGTCTGTGGTTTTAGTGGGAAGCAGGTCGATCTGCTCTCGGAGAGGAGCTGCGAAGGGGAGTTGGCTGATTTGGGGAGGCTGGAGGGGAGGCCACGGTTGAGCAGATCGTAGTGTTGGCTGTTCACACCAAGGGACTGGCTAATCGTGCTGTTAGATCTGCTCTGCCCACTTCTAGTTTGCCTGTGCAGGGAGGTGATGAACCGTACCTTGGGATAAAGCAAGAGATCCCGCAGCCGCCTCCTTGTGTGGCTTTGAGTCCTGTTGTAGCTCAGAAATTTGCCACACCCTCCCTGAAAGTCGGTAGTCTACCTTACCAGGGGTGCTGTGAATACGAAGGTGTACAAAATCGTGCCTTGTGCCCTCAGGGAGCTTCAACTGCAGTAAAGGGACCAATAACCAAACAGGCAGCAAGACACTAATGGGCCTTGAGAAAGGGCGAAGTACAGGGAATTATGGGACCCCACGGAAGGGGCCTTGACCCAGGCTTGGGGGTTAACGAGGGCTTCCCGGAGGGGCAAATGCTACACTAAACCTAAGAAGGACTAGGAGATAGAGGAAGGAGGAAGGGCATACCAATCAGTGGGAACAGCATGTTTAAAAGGCCCGGAAGTGGGTTGCCTGGGTGGCTCAGTCAGTTAAGCCTCTGACTCTTGATTTCGGCTCAGGTCATGATCTCATGGTTTGTGGGTTCGAGCTACGCGTTGGGCTCTGCACTGTGTGGAGCCCGCTTGGGATTCTCTCTGTCTCCCTCCGCCTTTCTCTGCCCCTACCCACCTCTCTAAAAATAAACAAACTTAATAAATAAAAGGATTAGATGTGAAAGAAGGCACGTGAAATTTTGGGGACCTCCCCTAGGTGAGTAAGGTCAGCACTTTGTATGAGGTGGGGAAAAGTCCCCCCCACCCCCAGTCTGCTTTACCCACTTGCCATTGCTGATTAATCCCACAGAAGTCTCAGGAAAGTTCTGAGTCTTAGGTGGCATTTCCCATTTAATCAGAAGCTTTCTTGTTTCTACCATGCTTTTCTTTAGGCCCAAAGTGAGTTTTATGTCAGGTTCTTCACTTGTTTGGTTCGTGCGGTGGCTTTATTTATTTATTTATTTTTTTTATTTTTTATTAAAAAAAAATTTTTTTTTAACGTTTATTTTTGAGACAGAGAGAGACAGAGCATGAACGGGGGAGGGTCAGAGAGAGGGAGACACAGAATCTGAAACAGGCTCTGGGCTCTGAGCTGTCAGCACACAGCCCGACGCGGGGCTCGAACTCACCGACTCAGAGATCATGACCTGAGCCGAAGTCGGACGCTCAACCGACTGAGCCACCCAGGCGCCCCCATGTGGTGGCTTTAAAACATGTCTGCAATTTTTTTTTTCTTGCAACTTTTTTTTTTGACATTCCTTGCCATGAGGGTATGGAATCTAATTCCTCTTCCTGTGGATATGGGGTGGCTTTGGGGACTGGCTTCCAACAGACAGAAAGCGGAGAAAGTAACTCAGGGTAACTTCCGAGTCTACATTGTTAAATCCATGCCGCTGTCACCTGATTCCCGGGACCCTCACTGTAGGAATCTTCAGCTACTCCTCAGGAAGTCCCGCCCCCCCCCCCCCCCCCCCCCCCCCCGTGAGGCCCATGAGTAGAAAGACCCATAGGAAGAAGAGCCCCCGCTGTTGAGCGGTCCTGGTCTGCACCCCAAACACGTGAGTGACAAAGGCTTGAATATGATCCAGCCCCGGCCATCAACTGACTCCATCTTTACTCAGAGCCCAGTCAATCCCCAGCTTCATGACCAAAGTAAATGATTGTTACTGTTTTAAGCCACTATTTCGGGATGCTTTGTTACACAGTGATAGATAATTGGAACAGTGAGGTTTGATTAAGTTTGTATTTGATTAAGTCTGATTACTATAGCTTTATGGTTAGTCTTAAAATCAGGTAGGATGTATGAGTTCCCCAACTTTGTTTTGACCCTTCTAGATCTTTTGCTTTTTCATGTAGATTTTTAAGAACAAACTCATTTTCTACCATAAATGTAGCTTGAATTATAATTGGGATTTTAATGACGCTACAGATTATATTGGGTAAAGTTGACCTCTTAACAGTATTGAGCACCAATCCAAAAGTGTGATATTTATTTCTTTTTAAGTTTCTGTCAGCAGTGTTTTATAATTTTAGAATGAAGAACGTTTCCATCTTTTGTTAGATTTTCCTTATTACATTTTTAAATTCTGTAAACAGAACTGTTTTTTTTTTTAACATTTATTTATTTTTGAGAGACAGAGAGAGACAGAGCACGAGCAGGAGGAGAGGTAGAGAGAGAAGAAGACACCAAATCCGAAGCAGACTCCAGGCTCTGAGCTGTCAGCACAGAGTCCGATGCGGGGTTCAAACCCACGAACCACGAGATCATCACCTGAGCTGAAGTCGGACGCTTAACCGACTGAGCCACCCAGGTACTCCAAAACAGAACTGTTTCTAAATTTCATTTTCCAATTAATCACTCCTACTTTGTAGGAATGTAATTGAACTAAAATATTAACCATGTATTGTGTGACTTGCTAAATTCACTTATTAATTCTAGTAATGGTTTTGTGGAGTTCTTTATTATTTTTTCCAGAAGCAATCATGTTATCTGTGAGGAAAGATGGTTTATTTCTTCCTTTCCAGTCTGTATGCCTTTTACTTCTATTTCTTTCCTTATTGCTTTGATTAGGACTCCAGTAAAATGTTGAGTAGAATGACATCGACAGAAGACATCCTTTCTTTGTTTCTGATCTTAGGACAAAGCGTTTAATATTCCACCATTGAGTGTGATGTCAACTTTGGATTTAACACAGGGGGTTTGGGCATTATGCTTATATTAAGGGTAAATTTGTTGAGCATGGCAATCTATCCATGACAAAACCGTCTGCAGGGACCAGGATGGAGGAAGAGGGCTAACGTAAGTAAACATAGGTCTCCCCATTTAAAGGAAATGACTGGAAGTAGCAAGGAGTGTTGTAAGATGTGGCTTCCCAGAAAGAATGGAGACTGGTAGAGCAAAGAGAGAATCAAATCCTCCGAGCAGGACTCGGGGGCTTAGAATGGCTTCTTTCTTCTTCTCTACCTGGTGATCTATTCACTTTTCAAAAGCCAGATGAGATATTCTCTTTCTGGAATTCTCCCAGGCGAGGCTGGTGACTTCCCCACCCAGAATTCCCTGTATGCTTTGCACCTTTAGTATAGCCTTTTTCACACATTTGGGAGATGTTTTGCAAGCCTGGCTGGCTTCCCCCTGGATGGGGAGAGCCTCTGAGGTCGGAATGGTGGCTTCTTTATTTTCATATATGCTGCTCCTATCGACCCTGCGTCTCTTGGAATCATGGGGCAGAATTGGAGCTCTGGGGTTTGCATACCATATTTCCCCAGCTGTGAAAGCCTCAAGCAAGTTTCCCTCTCAAAATACTTTTAAATATATAAATACTCTTTAAAATAAAAAGAGAGGGGCGCCTGGGTGGCTCGGTCGGTTAAGCGTCCGACTTCGGCCCAGGTCATGATCTCACGGTCCGTGAGTTCGAGCCCCGCGTCGGGCTCTGTGCTGACAGCTCGGAGCCTGGAGCCTGCTTCCCATTCTGTGTCTCCCTCTCTCTCTGACCCTCCCCTGTTCATGCTCTGTCTCTCACTGTCTCAAAAATAAATAAATGTTAAAAAAATAAAATAAAATAAAAAGAGAATAATAACACCACTCTTAGAGGTAGTTGCTACCTGCTCTTTTTCTGGCAGTGCCTGTTTGTTGAACGAAGGGACACAGTTTTGTTTTAGAACAGAGGTGTGGCCTAGAGATGAACAAAGGCACAATCTTGCATGATCCCTGATTTGAATGGAAACTTGGTTAATTAAATCCTAGCCATCTTTAGAAAGTGTATTCACAATGCAGCGGGCTTCCCAACCCTATTAGATCTCGCACCTCTGTTTCTATAAGAAAGATTTTGTAATATCCTCTTTACCACCATGGATAGTATTCATAGATACATAGATTCGTATCTACTATTCACAGATAACCAACACGTTCTGTGGTAATTGTAAATCTGAAGGAGAGTTAAAGAAAAACAACTTGCAATGAGATACCGTGTTTCGATAGATTCATGCTCAAGTTCAGATAAGCTGGAAGGCGCAAAGGACGAAGTGAGATGCTCACTCCTGCAGAAACTTTGTGAAAGCAAGTTACAAATCCACACGGATTCAGGCCAGTGCGTTGATGGCTCAGGTTATCAGTGCACCTGGGTGACTTGATTGGTTAAGCGTCCGACTTCGGCTCAGGTCATGATCTCGCGGTTCCTGAGTTCGAGCCCCGCGTTGGGCTCTGTGCTGACAGCTCAGAGCCTGGAGCCTGCTTCGGATTCTGCGTCTCCCTCTCTCTCTCTGCCCCTTGCCTGCTCACATTCTGTCTCTCAAAGGTAAATAAACGTTAAGAATTGTAAAAATCTGCAAAAAATCCTTCATGTTATTGTTGTATACATAGTTAATTCTGGAACGTTTGTTTTCACCTATGTGAATATTTGGAAAACGTTCAGGAATCACTTGGGACGCGGACATTTCTTCCACGTATAAAACTGACTTGAATGTTGCAAGATGCTACGCACCCCTCTCTTCCACGCACTAAAAGCCAGTGGAGCCTCCAGTCGTGGCAACAATCAACAATGTTCCCACAGATTTCCCAAGTGCCCTGTGCGGGGCAGAACCACCCTGAGCCCAGATTCTGGAGTTGGCCTTCGGTTCAAAAACCCTGGCACTGCCTCTGTCTGCGTGGCCCCTTGACTTTCAGTTTCTTCACCTCTAAAAGTGGGGGTGGGTGATGTATCCAGTCACAAGGTGTGTAAAGGTTTAAATGACAGGGTCGTAAAATGACACTTAGCACCGTGTCAAGTACCTAGCACTCGGAAATAGCTAATACATACCGAGCATTGATTATTTGTCACGAATAGCAACAATCCTTTGCGTTCATTATTTACTCTAATTTTCAGTTGGGTAAGCGAGGCCCAAGTTACTTGGGCCAAGGTCACACAGGAAGTGACATGCAGTCTGACTCCCGACCCTGTTTGGTTACGTCCCTCCCCTGCATTATGCCAGCTCTGTTGCGAACAGTACAAGAAGACTACCCCTGTACCTTGCCAAGGGTTAACCCCTCTTCAGAGCCCACTACTCTTTTTTTTTTTTAAGTTTATTGTGAGAGAGACAGAGACAGAGTGAATGGGGGAGGCAGAGAGAGAGGGGGAGACAGAATCCCAGGCAAGTTCCACGCTGTCAGCCCAGAGCTCAATGTGGGGCTCAAACTCATGAAACCATGAGATCATGGCCTCAGCTGAAATCAAGAGTTGAATGCTTAACCGACTGAGCCACCCAGGCGGCCCAGCCCACGACTCTTATAAAGGATGTCTACTGGCCGACTCTCTAGAATACTGAGGAGTCTGAGGAGGAAAGACAAGCTAGGCCAAGAGCGAGGGAAGGGTGCAGAGGGCATGCAAATTGTCCCACCAGTCCCTTCTGTGTTTTTCTCTCAACCCACTCCCTTGATTGTGGGACTGAACTGTAATCAGACCAGGGAAACTGAGGCCTGGGATGGGTGAGGTGGTTTACCGAATTGGGTAAACCACTTGCTTTGAGGACGGGCTGATTTGGGCTCAATACAAAGACCAATTTCTTTTTTTGTTTTTTGTTTTTAATGTTTTTATTTATTTTTGGGGGGTGAGGAGGTAGTGAGAGAGGGAGACACAGAATCCGAAGCAGGCTCCAGGCTCCAGGCTCCGAGCTGTCAGCACAGAGCGCAACGCGGGGCTTGAACTCACAAGCTGCGAGATCATGACCTGAGCTGAAGTCAGACGCTTAACCGACTGAGCCACCCGGGCGCCCCCAAAGACCAATTTCTGAACATTTAGAACAATCCGACAATTCACATCAACTCTGAGAAAGCCCCTGGTGTGGTCATGGTGTTAGGCTGACTCCAGAGGGGCGCAGAAATGAGTCTCCCAGACTCCCTGTCCTAAGGAGCCCACCGTGGAGAAATCAACACAGAGGCTCTGTTAGGCTGGAAAAGGAAAGCATGGGGAGGCTGGGATGGCTGTTTTTGCCTAGTTGGAGAGTACAAACGTACTGGTATTACTCTGGAGGTCAGGACCGGCTTCCGTGGTTGGCTTGAAGTAACAGGAAGCAGTTTGGGAGCTAATGTGCCAATTCTTAAGTTATTGCCTCTGGTTCCAAAACCATTCTTTTTTTAAAATTTTAAATGTTTATTTTTGAGAAAGAGACAGTGCGCATGCACGTGCACAGATAGTAAACGTCACACAGATAGTAAATTGCAGAGCTGAGATTTGGACCCAAGCCTTCTGGCTTGAGCTCCTACCATTAAGAAACTCTTTTCTCTGTGTTGCTGTTAACTCACAGCACCGGTGCTCAGACTGCAGACTGGGGTGGCTCACTCCCATTCCAGCATTCTCCTACTGCCCCACTGAGGGTAGGGCAGATGGCCCCTGCAGACCATTTGAGCCCTCCAACACACTGACGCTAATTTCTATCACATTTTTATACACTTCCGGTTACCCACCTCAAGAAATTCTATGTTCTTTTTATTCAGCACCTACACTTAAAAGTCCTTTAGAGCCTTGCCGTGTCTGGCAGAGTGGATACTCTGTTATAGTCTGATAACCATCTGATATACTCTGATATGATCCCTGTTCATGTTAATAGTAGCAGCAACACTTAACATTTAAGTTTAAGGTTTTTTTTGAACTTTGTTTTTTTTAATTTCAGAGAGAGAGAGAGGGAAAGAGAGGAAGAGTGGCAGAAGGGGAGAGAGAGAATCTTAAGCAGGTTCCACACTCAGCGTGGAGCCCAACGCAGGGCTCAATCTCACCACCCTGGGATCATGACCTGAGCCGAAATCAAGAGTTGGACGCTCAACCAATCAAGCTACCCCAGGTGCCCCATTTTTATGATTTAAAATGTCTTGTTTGTTTTTTTTTCTGTTTTTAATTTTTTTTTTTAATGTTTATTTATCTTGAGAGAGAGAGGGAGAGAAAGAATCCCAAGCAGGCTCCACAGGAGCAGCATAGAGCCCAGTGTGGGGCTTGAACCCGTGAATCATGAGAGCATGATTTGAGCCGAAATCAAGAGTCGGACACTTAACTGGCTGAGTCAACCAGACGCCCCTAAGATGTTGTGGTTTTTTTTGCCAGTGGTGAAATCCATGTAGCAAATGTTCCCATCTTCACGATTTTTAAATGTACAGAACAGCGTTAAGTATATTTACATTGTTGTGCAATCAATCCCCAGAACTTTTCCCTCTTACAGAATTGATATTCTGTATCCATGAAATCACTCCCCATTCCCCACCCCCCCCATTGACAACTACCATTCCACTTTCAGTTTCTAGAAAACTGACTACTCTAGATACCTCATATAAAAGGTTTACAAAACTTTTTTGTAAAAAACCAACTTTACATTCTTAATATTATTTGATTACAACAACAATCTTAAAAATTTTTTTAATGTTTATTTTTGAGAGAGAGAGAGAGAGAGACAGAGCCTGAGTGGGGGAGGGGCAGAGAGAGGGAGACACAGAACCTAAAGCAGGCTCCAGGCTCTGCGCTGTCAGCACAGAGCCTGACGTGGGGCTCAAGCTCACGGACTGCAAGATCATGACTTGAGCCAAAGCAGGATGCTTAACCAACTGAGCCACCCAGGTGCCCCTGTAATCTTTTTTGTTGTTAAGTAATCTCTGCACCCAACATGGGGCTCGAACTCACAACCCCCAAATCAAGCGTTGCAGAAGGGGCTCTACCCGCTAAGCCGAACAGGCGCCCCTGATTACAACAATAATCTTACAAGCAGGCAGGACTCTTGGAGGCCTGGTCCATTTCCAATTTTTTAGGCTCTCAAAATATAAAGAAATACCAAATTGATATTACAAAAATTGTGGTACATTAAAAATTTTACACTGAATGAATGAATGTCTTCAGAACGTAACGCCGTGTACTTGTCCCAGAAAATATTTATTTTAAAACTTCCTTAGAGTGTGCTGCAGGTGTGGCCCAAAATGTCACATAAGTTTCAAATCGGGTGGCGAACACCTCCTTCCAAGGCTGTGTTTCTCTGTGGCTGAATGTGTATTTGTTTTGAGATGATGTCAAAATCTAAATATGAGACATTCAGTAAATGCAAAGTCCGGGTAAAAGGACCATTTCTCCCTCTCCACCATCGCTTCCACTTTAGGAAAAGGTAGGCATCATCCCCCCAGTTTTACAGACCAGAAGTGTCTCAGCAAGTATTGTTCCCAGGTAAAAATATAACCGCACGTTGGTGGTGGGGATCAAGACTTGAACTCTGAACACAGCAAGCACCGAGCCCAGCTGACCGGTGCTGCCCACCCTTTTCAGTTCAAGAATGTTAGTGTGGGTGGCTCAGTCGGTTGAGCATTGGACTTTCGATTTCGCCTCCGATCATCAGAGCTCACGGTTCGTGGGATCGAGCCCCATGTCGGGCCTTGTGCTGAGCATGGAACCTGCTTGGGATTCTCTCTCTCCCTCTCTCTCTGCACCACCCCCCCGCCCACTCTTGCTCTCTAAGTAAGTAAATAAATGTTAACGTGAAGAGAAGGTATCTGGGTTCTACCGAGCATGCTAATTGAAACAGGTTGCTTTACAGGTAGTGAGATCCCAGGCTCTGGGGGCAGTCAAGAAGAGGTTTCGCGGCCATCGTCTGGGTTTGCTGCAGAGGAGATTCAGGAATGGGCAGTTGGGAGCGAGGAGGAGGGGGAGTGGCGTTCGATTATTTCCGACTTCCCTTCGGAGCCCCAGCGCAGGGCCCAGCCCTAACCGTCAGCACATCTGTGTGCTCTGGGGAGAGACAGTCTGGGCCACGCATTCAGCTCCCCATGGTTTCATTAGCAGCAGCCTGTCGCCGGTTGTTGGGCAGCTCCAGCTTAATTTGAACAATTGGGCTCTGGGTTCCCGAGGAAAACAGTCCGGGTGCCTCTGCCATCCATCAGTATTCTCTTCAGTCCCCCGACAGCTGCTCACTGCTGGCTGACTCAACCCGCACTGACCTCATCTCCGCACACAGAGCAGAGGAGGATTTGGAAAAAATTAGTTATATTAGTGACTCCCTGAAACACTCCGTTTACTTGTGATATGACAAATATTTCAGCCATTAGGATCTCTCCGTCTCTTATCATCTTAAATGCACTCACTTACATTCCAAATCACTACTTAATTTAAAAGCCTATTTGTTGAGATTGTGACAGACCCAGGGAGAAGGAGAGACAGACACTCACGCAGCTCTGGCTGGAATAGAATCAGACTTGGAACTTTGATTGAATCTCTCTCCACAAGACTTATGCTCAGTCAGGTACAACCTAAACACGTAGGAAGCAAGAAGCTTAAAGGGAAACCCACCCTATAGAGATTTACAAGCTCTGCTTTAAAGTGGCAGGGGGCATGGTGACCTTGGGCAAATGACTTCGTCGCTGGGTGTCCTCATGTTCCCCGAGCCCCGGAGATAATGACTCACTCAGTGAACGTTTACTGAACCCCTAATATATGCTAGGCAGTTTGGCAGATTCTGAGGGTACATAGACGAATGAGCGATGCCCCTGTGCTCAAAGCTTTTCTCAGTTTATTATTAAAAATAAATATTTATTGAGTACTTACTATTTGCCAAGTATGCTAAATATTATACATGCTTTTGTTAATAAAGTTGTTTTATATTAATTTATTTTTGAGAGACAGAGCGTGAGCGGGGAAGGGGCATGGAGAGAGGGAGACACAGAATTTGAAGCAGGCTCCAGTCTCTGAGCTGTCAGCCTGACGTGGGGCTCGAGCTCACAGACCGCGAGATCATGACCGGAGCCAAAGTCAGATCAAACTGGCTGAGCCACCCAGGCGCCCCTATACATGCTTTTTAAATTTAATCTGCACCATTATCTTACTCCTAAATGGTGCAGATAATTCTATTTCCGTGTTACCAATGAGGAGATTAGTCTGTCTCTTTGATTCATAATATCAAACCCTGTGCAGTACTCTCTCCCCATAGAAAAACTTCTCCTAGTGGAATTTATGAACGGAAAGTTCCCAGGACAGACCGTGTTCAATATATATGTGTACCGCATAGTCGGGATATTGGTATATTATTGCATCTGTGATAGGGACAAAATTATTCTCAGCATATGAGGTAAGGACCGATGGAATTCATCATGCCTGCCATCACTGGGTAGTTAGCACTCATCAGGAGCCCTGTTAACTTAGATTATTGGATACCTCTTATTTCTCTTTATTTTGGTCTCTTTGGTTCCTCTTGAAGTTCTGGCAATTTTTCTTTTTTAAATTTCCCCATTTTTCAGCTGTTAGAGGGAAGCGAGGAAGGAAAACCATCCATCCTCCCTGGGCTTGGATTTGAAGGTTAAAAGCAGACAGAGCAAACTCCTTGGGTCAACGTGTGCGTGTGACGGGAGATACCAACTTGGGTGACCCCCTGGGTCCCCTGTCCGTGCTAGGAGGTGGCCTCGCCTCCCTGCCACAGCTGAGTGATTCAGACGTAGACTCCTGGCTCAGACTTGGAGCCAAGAGGCATGGACGCCGGACTTTGGAATAGTCACATTAATGACAACTCGGACAGATTTGCACAACTCCTACCGCGGAGGGCCCATGTAGCAGTTTTCTATTGCTGTGTAACAAACTGCCCCCAAATGGAGAGGCTTAAGACAACAATTTGTTATTTCTCAGAATTCTGTTAATGTGTTCGGGTGGTTCTTCATCCAGGCCCACCCATGTGGCTGCATTCCGGTGGCAGATTGACTGGGAACTGAGCCCAGCTGGGAGCCTGGCGTGGCTTCTTTTCACACGGACCTGCATCCCCGGGCAGTCTAGGCCAGGCTTCTTCACGGGGCAAAGGCCGTGTTCCAGAAGGCAAAGGGCAGGACTGTATCTGGACACTGCCACACGGTCTTCCCCGCTCTTCTACCGGGGAAGGCCTTCTAGAAGACCCCACGTCTTCTACCATTCAAGATGCGTTGCGAGACCAGTCCGGAATCACGGGGTGGAGACGTGGACTCCATTACCTGATGGGAGGACCTGTGGATAATTGTGGTCTGAAGATAGACTTAGCTGATTGACGATGCACAAATTATCTGTGGCCTTTCCCAGTAAGAGGCGGGGTCTGGTTCCTCAGCCCTAGAATTTGGGATGTCCTGGTGATGTTCTCTGACCAACAGAAAGTAGCAGAGGCGATAAACAGCTGTCAAGATACAGCTCCCGTCGCCCTCTTGGAACATTTCCCATCACCGGGGGAAGAGGCGACAGAAAAATAGCTATGTATGATATTGACATAAAACAACCTTTCATCTCACAGCAACCCAATGAGGTAGTGGGTTGGTATCAGTCCTCCTCCTTATAAAAATGAGAAAACGGCCAATTAGAGGGGTTAATTTACCCAAGGCTACATAGCTAATATGCGGCCGAGGTCAAGTTGCCTGACTTAGGCCCTGTGGATTCTCTGTGGATCTATTTCCAGGAGTGAAATGTGGAGCTTAGGTGTTTTGCTTTTAATACAGGATCAGTGCGTGGATTCACATCTCTGACCCGGGACCGCTGCAGGAGGTTCTGTCATGAGCGGCCCTGCGGGAGGGCAGGGGGGCCTGTGCTTGTAAGGAGAAGGACCTGCCCCGTGTGTGTCACCTAGAGGCACCCAGCACACTGGGGCATTTTGCATCTCTGTGGTGGAGCACGACAGTGAGTGGCCTGCAACCTATTTAATTCTGTTAGAGAATCAGTGAGGTGCTTGATGAAGCCATTAACTGGGGTTCGTGTCTCCATTCTACTTATAAGACTCCAGGAGGGCAAATGCTGATGGAAATTTATTGATTTCTTTTTCTGCCTTTACCGAATGGGTCAAAAACATGGTATAACACTGCTGGTTCCAATTAAAATCACCTGTTAGCTTACAAAGGTTGGCTCTTTTCACCCTCCCCTCCCTTCCCCCCATTTAAAAAGGGTTTAAAAGATTTTCATTTAATTGATTTGCTGTAAAATGCCCTTTACAATTACCCACATAAACTAGGCGTCACCTGTGGAGTAAGAGCCCATTTGAGCTGTTTATCAAGACTTTGCCTCTGGCCACTTCTCACCCTGGGATCTTGAGTCTCTGTATTGATAGCTTGTGTCTGTCAACATTGGATATTTTTAGTGGGCTTCAGAAAGCTTTTAGGGAGATGCGGAAGGTAGGGCTGCATCTTTGAGCAGGTGAAGAAAGCACGAAGGGTTTTTGTTGTTGTTTGAAACGAGAAGGCCTTATTGTGCCGAAAACAAGTTCAGAAAAGCAGTCTTGGCCCCACAGGCCTGAACATAATCAGAGGTGGCCCCATTTAGAAACCAGGCAGCGAGCCTCAAGGAAATGGGGACGTGGGCAGCGGATAAAACGGAGTAGCAAAATTTGCCCGGTTTTTCTTGGGTTTGGGCTTGAGGTCAAGCTGTGTTTCATGTTAGGAGGGAGACGTTGGGAGGTCTCTGCAAGCGATGTCTGTGAAGTGACACTTACGTTCTTTGAGCTGGCGGGGTGGTTACAGAGAGGGGAACAAAGAAAGAAGGACACAGGGGTATTTAGTCAAAGTCTTGTGTATTTCCGAAACCATACGCCCGAATCATGGCAAGAGTGTCAGTCCTGGCTAAAGAATTCTGAAAAAAAAAATTGGCATCAGGAAACAAGACACAGGTAAATACGGAAGGAGAGAGGTAAATTCCGGGGGGTATAAACCAATCATCTTGAAATTGATTACGGCAGAGTTCTAGAATAAATTATGGGAAGAAACATTTGGGGAGCCTTTGAAAGATGGTCGCTGAGAATGAAGTATAATTTCCACTCTGACTAGCATCAAACAGGAAAGTGCTCTAGTCATAGGAAGTCTAGGAGGGTGTGACACAGGAAGTAATATGGCGGTCAAAGAGACTAAATGACCGAATATTTATGAAAGCTTGAGGCTCCAGGTGGATGCATGATAAGTATTAGCTGCTCTGGTTCAGGCTTTCATTACATCCATAATAGTCAAGCCACTTCAGAGACTTGTCTACACTGCCATTTCTACTTCTTCATCTGCTTCACTCTTGACTCTGATGAGAACCCCCATCTATCCACTGACACTGCTCTCTCCCTATTACCAGTGACCACACAGTCACTAAATTCAGTGGATACACCCAGCTCTTATTCTGCTTGAACTCTTTGAGAATTTTGACATTGCTAACTTCACCCTTTTCTTTGTCTTTTTTTTTAAATTCTTAAATGTTTATTTATTTTTGAGAGAAAGACACAGAACATGAGCAGGGGAGGGGCAGAGAGAGAGAGGGAGACACGGAATCTGAGGCAGGCTCCAGTCTCCAAGCTATCAGCACAGAGCTTGAACTCATGCAGGGCTTGAACTCATGAACTGTGAGATCACGACCTGAGCTGAAGTCAGACATTCAACCGACTGAGCCACCCAGGAGCCCCTGGATTTTTTCTATTCTATCCACCCCTTCCTAAACTCTTTGGCCTCATAGCATTTCTCTGCTGTTCCTTAACTAAGCGTGTTTCCCGGGTGCTTTCCTAGATTCCCCTCCTCACTCTTCTTGGGAGCAATTTCAATATATTTCCTTTCCAAATTTCATCAAGGTGAACAGCTAGATTTGCACATGCAAAGTAATGAATTTAGACGCCTACAACACACCATATACAAAAAGTAACTCAAAATTGATCAAAGCCCTAAATGCAATTCTAAAACTATAAAACTCTTACCACAAAACATGGGCGTAAATCTTTGTGACCTTGGCTTTGGTCAGTGGCTTCTTGGATGTAACAAAACAGCAAGAGAAAACAAAACAAAAACGGTAAGAGAAAATGTAAACACGACATCATCAACATTAAAACCTTTTCATGACAAAAGATATCACCAAGAAAATGAAAGAGGGGAGTCTGTGTGCAGTTGGTTGGGCATCCGACTCTTGATTTCGGCTCAGGTCAGGATCTCACCGTTCATGAGATTGACCTCTGTGCTGTCAGCGCTGAGCCTGCTTGGGATTCTCTCTCCCCTCTCTCTCTCTCTCTGCCCTTCCCCCCGCTCACATGCGCAATCTCTCTCTCAAAATAAATAAACATTAAAAAAAAGTGAAAGATAACCAAAAGAAGGGGAGACAAATAATGCAAACCATGTATATGGTAAGAGATTTGTATCAAGAATACATAAAGAATGCTTACAATTCAACACTAAAAAGAAAAATAACCCAATTTAAACATGGGGGAAAGATCTGGGGCGCCTGGGTGGCTCAGTCGGTTGAGTGTCCAACACCGGCTCGGCTCAGGATCTCACTCACAGCTTGTGAGTTCGAGCCTACCCTGCATCGTGCCCTGTGGTGACAGCTCAGAGCCTGGAGCCTGCTTCACATTCTGTGTCTCCTTCTCGCTCTCTGCCCCTCCCCCGCTCGTGCTCTGTCTCTCAAAAATTAAAAAAAATATATATATCTTAAAAAAAGGGAGCTTGGTCTTTAGCTTTACGGTTGTGGGCAGCCATGACAAGATTGAGGCTAGAGGTGAGGTGACCAATTTGCCCTTCAGAAAGACCTCCAAGCCAGCAGAATGGAGGCAGCACGGTCAGTGAGAAGGCTTCTGTGGTGACCCAAATGGATGATGGCAGGCTGGACAGAGAGAAGTGGACAGATTTGAAGGCTGAGTGAAGTGACCATTCACGAGGGTGAAAGCACTGTGCGAGGAGAATTTGTTTTAACACCTTCGTGGAGACATAATTCACATACAATTCACCCCTTTAAAGTGTCCAAGCTGATGACTTTTAATATATTCACAGATAAGTGCAACTATCACCACAAGCAATTTTAGAACATTGTTGTCACTCCAAAACAAAGCCCACACCCATTAGCACCCACTCCATATTTCTCCCCAAACTCCCTACCGCACAACTCTATGCAGCCACCAGTCTGCTCTCTGGATTTGCCTGTTCTGGACAGTTCAGACAAACAGGATTATAAAATACGTGGTTTGCTGTGTGCTGTGACTGACCTCTTTTACTTAGCACGCTGTGGTCAAAATTCGCCTATGTTTTAGCACATACCCGTGTTTCATTCCTTTTTATGGCTGAACATTCCATTGTATGGATATACCATATTTTGTTCATCCATTTAGCAGTTGACGGACATTTGTTGACTTTTTGGAGCTATTACGAAGAACGCTGCTAGGAACACGCGTGTACAAGTTTTTGTGTAGACGGATGTCTTCATTTCTCTTAGGTATCTGAGTAGGAGTGGACTTCGTAAGTGATATGGTAAGCCTATGTTTAGCTTTTGGAAGAGCGGCCAGACTGTTTTCCAAAATGGCTGCACCATTTTACCCACACACCAGTGGTATACGAGAGTTCTAATGTTTCAACATCCTCGTCAGTATGAAATGATATCTTGTGGTTTGGAATTCCATCTTCCTGATGGCTAATGGTGTCGAGCAACTTCTCATGTGCTTCTTGGCCATTTGTATGTCTTCTTTGAAGAAATGTCTATTCAGGTCTTTCCCCCGTGTTTTTAAGAAATTTTTTTAAATTTTTTAATGTGTATTTGTTTTTGAGAGAGAGAGAGAATCTGAAGCAGGCTCCAGGCTCTGAGCTGTCAGCATAGAGCCCGACGTGGGGTTCGAAGTCGTGGACCATGAGATCGTGACCTGAGCTGAAGTCAGACA
This sequence comes from Panthera tigris, assembly GCF_018350195.1. NCBI lineage: Eukaryota > Metazoa > Chordata > Mammalia > Carnivora > Felidae > Panthera > Panthera tigris. The sequence continues at coordinate 20,057,726 of NC_056669.1, read as the reverse complement.
CTTAACCAACTGAGCCCCCGGGCACCCCCAAGACCAGACTCCTTAATCCAGTTTAAAAGGCCCTGTGTGATCTTCCGATCTTCCCCCTGCTTGCTTAGTTCCTTAATCTCGTTTCCCACACCTGACCGATCACGGCTCACCCCTCCAGACATCCACATCTCCTTTCAGTTTGTGAATCTCTTTGCCTTATCTTGTTTCCGGACCTTTGCAAAGGCTGATCATTCCACCTTTTGGGTCTCAGCTTACACGTCACTTGCTCTGGAATATTTTTTAAATACTCCCCTTCTCCACACCTTCGGGTTAGATGCTCCCCTCTTCGTGTGTTCTTATTTATTTTATACTGCTTACTGTGCACCAGGCACCATTCTGAGTGCTTGATAAAATTAACTCATTGAATTTTCATAACAACCCTAGAATGTACATGCAGTCATTGTGCGGATGAGAAAATGGAAGCACAGAGAGTCTCGGTGATTTTTCCCAAAGTCACACAGCTAGTGGTAGTGCCTGCAATTGAATCCAGACGATAGAGCTCTAGAGTTTGTGCTCTGATGTCATGCTGCCCGCAATTGCTTAACACATCGCAGCACTTCGCATAGTACATTGTAATTGACTAGTTATATCTCCACGGGACCTTTGGTTCCCTGAAAGTAAGGATTATGTCAGGCCTATTTATTGTTGTGTTCCCAGTATGAGGCTTAGACTACAGTCCTTTAATTGAAAGAAAAATCATTGCATGAACAAAGCAATCAGTTAAGATACAGATATGTGAGACGTACGAGAAAAGAGTTTGTAAGATTTGCAAAACATTACGAAAATAGTACAAAGAATTCCTATGTGCTCCTCACCCAACTTTCCCAAACGTTAACACATTGTATAACCACCGTACGATAATAAAGCCAGGAAATCACTATTGCCAATATACCATAAAGTGTTCCACTAACGTCCTGTTTATGGTCCAAGGTCCAATCCACGATTACACATTGTATTTATTCGTCATGTCCTCTTGGTCTTTTTAAAACTGAGACAGTGTCCAGGGGCGCCTGCGTGGCTCAGTGGGTTGGGTGTTCGACCTCGGCTCAGGTCGTGATCTCACGGTTTGTGAGTTCCAGCCCCGCGATGGGCTCTGTGCTGACAGCTCGGAGCCTGGAGCCTGCTTCGGATTCTGGGTCTCCCTCTCTCTCTGCCCCTGCCCTCCTTGCTCTGTCTCTCTCTCAAAAATAAAATGAAAACTTAAAAAAAAAACAAGAACACCCTGAGACAGTGCCTTGATTTGTGTCCACCTTTCATGTCCTTGACAGTTTTGAATAGCACTGGCTCTTTGGATTGTAGACTGTCCCTCAGTTTGGGGTTTGCCTGAGTTGCCTCATGTTTATTTTATTTTTTTAATGTTTATTTATTTTTGAGAAAGCACAAGTGGGGGAGGGGCAGACAGAAAGGGGGACAGAGGATCCGAAACGGGCTGTGTGCACTGACAGCAGAGAACCTGATGTGGGGCTTGAACTCATGAACTGCGAGATCATGACCTGAATCGAAGTCAAACACTCAGGCTCAACTGACTGAGCCACCCAGGTTCCCTGAGTTTCCTCATGCTTAAATTTGGTTATATATTTTGGTTAGGACACCACGGCAGGGATGCAGTATCCTTCTTAGCACATTGTATCAGGAGGCAAATAGTGTCTATGCTTTTTTTTTTTTCAAAGTGAACCCCATTTTATTTATTTAGCGTTTTCCTCCAAAGAGAGTAAGGCATTTATTTTTACTGCAGGCTTATTTTTTTATTTTTTTATTTATTTTTATTTTTATTTTTTCAACATAAAACTCAATTTTACTTTTTTAAATTTACATCCAAATTAGCATATAGTGCAACAGTGATTTCAGGAGTAGATTCCTTAGTGCCCCTTACCCCTTTAGCCCATCCCCCCTTCCCACACCCCCTCCAGCAACCCTCAGTTTGTTCTCCATATTTAAGAGTCTCTTATGGTTTGTCCCCCCTCCCTGTTTTTATATTATTTTTGCTTCCCTTCCCTTATGTTCATCTGTTTTGTCTCTTAAAGTCCTCATATGAGTGAAGTCATATGATATTTGTCTTTCTCTGACTAATTTCACTTAGCATAATACCCTCCAGTTCCATCCACGTAGTTGCAAATGGCAAGATTTCATTCTTTTTGATTGCCGAGTAATACTCCATTGTGTATATATCCCACATCTTCTTTATCCATTCATCCATCGATGGACATTTGGGCTCTTTCCATACTTGGCTATTGTGGATAGTGCTGCTATAAACACGGGGGTGCATGTGTCCCTTCAAAACAGCACACCTGTATCCCTTGGATAAATACCTAGTAGTGCAATTGCTGGGTCGTAGGGTAGTTCTGTTTTTAGTTTTTTGAGGAACCTCCGTACTGTTTTCCAGAGTGGCTGCACCAGCTTCCATTCCCAGGTGTCTATGCTTCTTTACTGGTGACATCAACTTTGATCACTTGGCTAAGGAGGTATCTGCCAGGTTTTTTCCCTGTGAAGTTGTTATATTTCTCCCTGTAACTAATAAGGATCTCGTAGAGAGAGACCTTGCGACTCTGTAAATATCCCGTTTCTGGTCACACTTTCATCCACAACTTTTATTTATTTGTTTGTTTATTTATTGAAATGTTTATTTTTATGTTTGAGAAAGAGTGAGTGCATGAGTGGGAGTGGGGGAGGGGCAGAGAGAGGAAGACAGAGGATCTGAAGCAGGTTCCGTGCTGACAGCAGCGAGCCAGAACTCACGGGGCTCGAACTCACGAAATGTGAGATCACGACCTGAGCGGAAGTCCAATGCTCAACCGACAGGGCCACCCAGGCGGCCCTCATCCGCAAGTTTTAGCATCCGTTGAGGATACTTTCTTGAAACAATTATTGTGGTGGTGTTTGCAATCAATGATTTTCTATTTTCTCCGTCACTTCTATGTTTATTAATTGGAATGCAATAAGAAAGAACGTTCCCTTTCTCTCCACTTACTATCTGTTTATTTATTCAATCAGTCATCTATTTGAACACTTGTTTTGTTCTGTGGATTATAATTCATTATTGTCATTTCTTATTTTTGGCCCAAATTGTCCCAGAATTTGGATCCCTATCAAGTTCGCTTGCATCATCTCAAAAGGTTCTTATGTTTTTGAGTGCGTCCTTACCTGCTGGTACCACAGGATTTTCCAAGTTCACCCTGTACTTTCTCTGCCCCAGCTAGGTAATCAGTTGTCTATTTGAGTATGCCTGGTTCCTTTTTATGGGAGCATAGTGTTTAGAAACAGAGGTCTGCACGCTATAGGTTCATTGCCACTGGAGTGTCATTATTTCTTCACTCAGTGGGCAGAGCTAGGAAATATATGTACGTGTGACATACAAACCCATCTGTACTAATTTCCACATCTGGTTGTCTATCTATTAAAACCATAACTGGATACTGATCCCTCCGATTCTATCCAACACTGGGTACGTTCTATCCTTTCCCTTTCTTATTCAGATTCCTTTCTCTGACAGTAAAAATTCTGGTGCTTATTATTGACAATATATTTACTTATTTGCTCAACCTTAGAATACATGTAAAGCAGCTTCAGAGTTGCTAATCTACAACCTATTTGAAAAACAGATTTATTAACTGGGGTACAATACTGTGTACTTGTTAGTCTCAGTGCATACAGTTTATATTAATGTCCAAAGTTTCTTAGGTAGATTCTTTTTTCATTCACACCCTTTACTGTGGTTATGTTGTTAATTTCTATTAAAGTCCATACATGTTTTTATTTATTTTTGACAGAGAGAGAGAGAGAGCGAGAGAGCGAGCATGAATGGGGGAGGGTCAGAGAGAGAGGGAGACACAGAATCTGAAACAGGCTCCAAGCTCCGAGCTGTCAGCACAGAGCCCGACATGGGACTCGAACTCGCGAACTGTGAGATCATGACCTGAGCTGAAGGTGGACGCTTAACCAACTGAGCCACCCAGGCGGCCCCATACATGTTTTTAAAAGTGGATACTATTTGGAAAAAGATTTTGAAAAGCCCCATGTATAGGGGACTGTTTCTTTCTTCCTCGCATAACACAGAAGATTTGGAGAAATATTCTCAAGCTGGGTCCTCTAGAGCCTGTAGGGAGGTTTGAACCCTATCTCTTCCCACCCTATTCCTTTCGCCGGTAGCCTTCTCCACTCCTGTATCGCCTATTTCTTCAGTGCCCTGGGAAGAAATTCTCATAAGTGATTTCAAAGGCCTCCATTTCAATCCACCCACCTCCACTGAACGCTCTGCTGCTTCGGCCCCCAAGTAAAACCTTTTGAAACCTGGAATACCACGTTCTTCCGTAGGGAATTTTCTATACCAAGGATCAGGCCTACCTGATCAAACCCCTGAATTCAACCCCTTTTCCTTTTGCTTGCGCTGTAAGTGGCCACCAGGTGGCGCCTCAGAGTCGACTGCAGTTCCGCTTTAAAGAAAAGTCTGCTTCTCCCGGGCTTAGGTTTTGCTCCAGGAAGCGAATGCATTCCCGAAGGGGGAAGAGACATTCTGGTTGCATTTTTAATATAGTTAAGACATTTTTTTTTTTTTTTTTTTTTTGCCATTTAGGTCTTCAGCTCAGCTTTCAGCAAAATAACAAAGGAAGCACACTGTAGCCTGTGTCTTCAGCTCTACCTAGAAACCTTGGGCTCCTTGCCTTTTCTTTTCCTTAAAACCTGCTCCGAGGAAAAACAAACATACCTTCGCTGACAGCCATAATGCAGTTACCTGCCAGGGGATGCTTCACAGTTAAGTGTCACTGAGCTGCTTGGTTGGTCAGGCTCTCTGCAGAAGCAGCTTAGGTAGGGTATCAGGAAGCTGGAAATCGTGCAGAGAAGTCCACCACTATCCATGCCTACTTGAGGGGGCCACTTAGCCTTTCCCGGAATTTGATGTCCTTACATGTAAGATGAAAAGATTATTGAACTCCCTGGTCTCAAACACAAATCCCTCAGAAGCTAGGGTGGGATAATGGAAATCTACGAAGAGGCTGAAGCGTGGTTTAAGACAACAGGAAGCTGGGTTGACTAAAGGAGAATTGGAAAGTGCACACCCTGCTGAAATGCTTTCACATTTAAACTTTTTTAATTAAAAAAAATTTTTTTTAACATTCATTTTTGAGAGACACAGACGGAGCACGAGCGGGGAAGGGGCAGAGAGAGGGAGACACAATCCGGAGCGGGCTCCAGGCTCCGAGCTGTCAGCACAGAGCCCGACGCGGGGCTCGAACTCATGAACTGTGAGATCATGACCTGAGCTGAAGTCGGTTGCTCAACCGACTGAGCCGCCCAGGCACCCCTCACATTTCAACTTTTAGAAAACATCGAGGAGACCAAGTAACGTACGTCTGGGTGCTAAATGCATCCAGAAAGCTGCTAGTTTGCAGTTCATGGGCTAGGGAATCTTTATCACCATGGTTTCTCCTAGGCCTGAGGTTCTGTACACACTCAGTAATTTGTTTATGCTCTTCCTCTTTAAAAAAAAATTACTTATTTATTTTGAGAGACAGAGACAGAGTGCATGCACACGGGGGGGGGGGGAGGGGGGGAAGGGCAGAAAGAGGGAGGGAGAGAATCCCAAGCAGGCTCTGTGCTGTCAGCACAGAGCCCGATGTGGGGCTCGATCCCACGCACCATAAGATCACGATCTGAGCTGAAACCAAGAGTCTGACGCTCAACTGACTGGGCCACCCAGACGTTCCTGCTTATTTTCTTCTATCTGCTTGTGGTATTAGCCATTACTATCATTCCCCATCACCTCTGCATGACTGAACTCTAATTTCTTTTTATCACCTCTGCACGACTGATCCCTAATTTCCGTTTACAAAACCCACTCAAATGCCACCTACTACAGGAAGTTTCCCTTGATTTATCTCTCTCCAACTGGAAAACATTTTCCCTCTCCCGTGAGTTCTTCTAGCATTTTAAACTACCTTCTTCATGGCTCTCACAGTATAGCTTTTTAAAAAACTATGTTATGGTTATTTACTTGCTATATACATTTTAATCTCCTTGTGGGCTGAATTCATGTCTTATTATTGAGTTTTATATTTCCACCATCTGGAAAATCAGCTAACAAATATTTACTGAGGGCCTAGTCTGTGCCAGACATGGTTTTTATTTTATTTTATTTTATTTTATTTTATTTTATTTTATTTTATTTTTTAGTATTTTATTTTTTAAATTTTGTATTTTTTTTAATGTTTTAACTTTTATTTTTAATTTTAAGTTTATTTATTTATTTTGAGAGGGAGACAGAGAGAGTGACCTGGGGAGGGGCAAGAGAGAGAGGGAGAAAGAGAATCCCAAACAGGCTCTGTGCTCTCAATGCAGAGCCCGACGCAGGGCTCTATCTCATGAACTGTGGGATCATGACTGGAGCTGAAATCAAGAGTCGGATGCTTAACTGACTGAGCCAACCAGGCGCCCCTCTTCGCGTGTGAAAAAAAAACCATTTTTCTCTGACCTTCCTCCCAAAGAAGTTTCGTTTGCTCTTAAGCATCCTCACCAGAGCAACTCAGGCAACTGTGGACCCTGAGAATCCAAGGTGGGAATTCCAAAGGGAGGGCAAAGGAGTTGGACAGGAGACCCGGGGGATCTGCCCTGGGGAGTGTGAGGCTGCCTGCAGGATCTGCATTGTGGGATGCTAGAGACTAGGGGGGCCCGAATGCCCGTGCTTGGTTATAACGCCCCCGGGGTAGCCCCGTAGGCCCTGGATATTTACCGAGCACTTCCTCTCTTAGTTATTGTAGCATATCAAACTACTCTGAAACTTAGTGGCTAACAACACTGATAATCGTTTCTTTTCTCTCATAATTTCTGTGAGGCAAGAATTCAGGAGCAGCTTGGTTGGGTCATTTGGGCTCAGGATGCCTTGTGAGACTGCAGTCAGGATGCTGACCCAGGTTGCCTCATCTGAAGGCTCGGCTGGGGCTGGCCGGTGTACTTCTAAACTGATTTCACCCACACGGTTGGCAGCTGGCACAGGCTTTTACCCGGAGGCCTTCATTGCTCTCCACAGTGCTGGTTGAGCATCTCTATTAGTATTTTAATGCTGCATATTTAATGCATATTTAAATGCAAGCACTTAGTGGCATCAAACGGCACCCATTTATTATCTCCCAGTTCTGTAATAAAAAAGTCCAGGCAGGCTCAGTTGGGTTCTCTGCCTAAGGCCTTACAAGGCCAAAATCAAGGTATCAGTGGGTCTGGGCTCTTCTCTGGAAGCTCTGGGAAAGAATCTGCTTCCAAACTCATTCAGGTTGTTGGGAGAATTGTTCCTTGCAGTCATATAGGAGTGAGCTCCCCATTTGCTTACTGGCTGTCAGCTGAGGGCGGCTTCCCGGTTTCTAGAGGCCACTTTTAGGCCCAGCTGAGTTACAACAGTGCATCACATCTTTCTCATGCTTTGAATCTCTCTGGTGCCCCCTTCTGCCACCAGCTGAAGAAAAGCTCTCTGCTTTTAAAGGGCGCCTATGATTTGAGGCTCCTGGGTGGCTCAGTAGGTTGGGCATCTGACTCTTGATTTCGGCTCGGGTCACGATCTCACGGTCTGCGAGATAGAGCCCCAAGTCGGCTCTGTGATTGGTGTGGAACCTGCCTGGGATTCTCTCTCTCTCCCCCTCTCTCTGTCCCTTCCCCACTCTCTCTCTCTCCAAAAAAGAAAAAAAGGGACTCATGTGATTAAATGGGACCCACCCAGATCATCTCCCTATCTTAAGGTCAACTGGTCAGTAACCTTAGTTACATCTACAAAAGCCCTCTTGCCATGCAACCTAAGATAATGATGGGAAGACAGTAGAGAGCAAAGGTCATTGGGGCCGGCAGAATATGAAGATTGCTGTCCATCCTCCCAAACACTTGGTATTATATGTCTTTTTCTTTTTCATTATTCTGGTTGGCCGTTTAATACCATTCATTTAGCAGGCACTGGTCAAGCCCCTACTATGATGTGCTAAGAGTAGCATCTAAAACCATGTCTAATCCAGATGGCCAACCGACACATGAAAAGATGCTCCACATCACTCATCCTCAGGGAAACACACATCAAAACCACAATGAGATACCACCTCACACCGGTCCGAATGGCTAACATGAACGACTCAGGCAACAACAGATGTTGGAGAGGATGTAGAGAAAGAGGATCTCTTTTGCACTGCTGGTGGGAATGCAAACTGGGGCGGCCGCTCTGCAGCACGGTGTGGAGATTCCTCAAGAAGTTAAAAATAGAACTGCCCTACGACCCAGCAATGGCGCTATTAGGTATTTACCCAAAGGATGTAAAAATACAGATTTGAAGGGGCACATGCACCCCAACGTTTATAGCAGCATTATCAACAATGGCCAAACGACAGAAAGAGCCCAGGTATCCCACGACTGATGAATGGATAAAGAAGATGTGGCATACATATACAACGGAAAATTACTCAGCCATCAAAAAGAATGAAATCTCGCCATTTGCAATAACATGGGTGGGGCTAGACTGTATTATGCTAAGTAAAATAAGTCAGAGAAGGACAAACACCATATGATTTGTGGAATTTAGGAAACAAAATAGATGCACATATGGAAAGGGAAAAAGGGAGGGAGGCAAGCCATAAGAGACTCTTTTTGTAAAAAAAACAATTTTTAATGTTTATTCATTTTTGGGATAAAGAGGCACAGCACAAGCAGGGGAAGGGTAGAGAGAGAGGGAGACACAGACTCTGAAGCAGGCTACAGTCTCTGAGCTGTCAACACAGAGCCCGATGCAGGACTCGAACCCATGAGCCGTGAGATCATGACCTTAGCCAAAGTTGTATGCTTAACTGACTGAGCCACCCAGGCATCCCAAGACTCTTGAAAAAAAATTTTTTTTATGTTTCTTTATTTTTGAGAGACAGTGTGAGCCAGGGAGGGGCAGAGAGAGAAAGGGAGACACAGAATCTGAAACAGGCTCCAGGCTCTGAACTGTCAGCACAGGGCCTGACACGGGGCTCAAACCCACGAACCGTGAGATCATGACCTGAGCTGAAGTCGGACGCTTAACCGACTGAACCACCCAAGCGCCCCCGGGCATCCAAGACTCTTACTGGTAGAGAACAAACTGAGGGTTGATGGAGGGAGGTGGGTGAGGGGTGGGCTAAATGGGTGATGGGCATTAAGGAGGATACTTGTTGTGATGAGTACTGGGTGTTATATGTAAGTGACGAATCTCTGAATTCTACTCCTAAAACCAATATTACACTATATGTTAACTAACTAGAATTTAAATAAAAATTTGGAAAAAATTAAAGAATAAAATGCTAAGGGGCACCTAGGTGGTTCATTCAGTTAAGCGTCTGACTCTGGGTTTCGGCTCAGGTCATGATCTCATGGTTTGCGAGGTTGAGCCCCACACTGGGCTCTCTGCGGGCAGTGCAGAGTCTGGTTGGGATTCTCTCTCCCCTTCTCTCTCTGCCCCTCCCCTGCTTCCCCCCCCCCAAAAAAAATAAACTTTTAAAAAATGGGAAGAAACATTTATTTCACAAGAATACTGTTAAAGGATAATGGTTTGAAAAAAGATAACACATAGTCATTAAATATATCTGTAGAAAAAACCTCTATAGAGATGGGGAACACTGCCCAGAATCACAATAACAGACAACATCTATTTTTAAATGGAAAGAGGAAGGTTCAGAACAATGTATATTTTAAACTCTTACTCTGTTACAAAAAGGATATTTGTAAATATATACTGTATAGGCGCAGCATGTCTCTGGTAGAAGATTGCCTTTTGGGAAGAGAACTGGCTCTTTGGAGGCAAGGGTGGGAGGGAGATCTCTCTCTTTTCATCTTTTGTGCCTTTTGAATCCATGCACATGTATTATCTATTAAAAATAAAGTCCTTTCTTGGAAAGAGATAGTAGGCACTCACCAACCATTTCCTGCTTTCCTACTCCCTTCCCTTAACACAGTCACACACAGCTAGAACTCTCTGCATCCCCCCCCCCACACCTTCCTTCCACATGTACACTCTGAACAGTAAACACACAGCCAAATGTTCTCCCTTGCAACCCCAGAGCCCTGGTATGCTCACAAGGGAAGCCGTGCATCTCTGTGCTCAGACATCCCCATGGACACACCCGACAAGCCTGCAGTCCTGTGTGTGACATGGTCGTGTATGTATATATGTGTGTGCGTATGTGTATATATGTATGTGTACACACGCATACGTGTATATGTGTATATGCACATGTATCTATATGTATATGCATGTGTACATGCACACATGTATATGTGTATATGCACATGTGTCTGTGTATGTACACACATGTGTATGTATGTATGTGTGCACATGCATACATATATATGTATATGCATATGTGTCTAGGTGTATCTATATGCATACATATGTGTGTACATGCATATGTGTATATGTGTGTGCACATGCATATATATGTATATGCATACATGTCTATGTGTATATATTTGCATATATGTATATATGTGTGTACATGCATATGTGTATACACATGTATGTGCACGTGTCTGTGTGTATGTATATGCATATGTTTATGTATGTGTGTACATGCATACGTGTATATATGTATATGCATATGCGTCTATATGTATATATGCTTGCGTGTATATGTATGTACATGCATACATGTATGTATGTGTATATGCACATGTGTCTGTGTGTACATGCATATGTGTATATATGTGTGTGTGTACGTGCTTCTGTATGTGTGCACATGCGTACATATATATGTATATGCATATGTGTCTAGGTGTATCTATATGCATATATATGTATGTGTGCACATACATCTGTATATATATGTGTGCACATGCATACGTATATATGTGTATATGCATACATGTCTATGTGTATATATTTGCATATGTATTTATTTATGTGTGTACATGCATACGTGTATATACGTGTATGTGCACGTGTCTGTGTGTATGTATATGCATATGTTTATATAGGTATGTGTGTACATGCATGTGTGTATATGCGCGTATGTGTATATGTGTCCATGCATATGAGTATATATGTATGTATATGTATGTGAACATGTGCATATGCATCATGTGCCTTTGACCTAGTCCCTTTATCCTCTACCCTCACAGGTGCCTGCTTCCAATGTGCGTACACCTGGATGGATGCCCCAATTACAAAGTGAAATAGGTTAAAAGTATCCTATTCAAAAGCATTAAAGGGGCCTAATTGTAGGTGACTGTAAAACTCTAATTAGGGGAGGCCTCATTAGCTGCTAAACAAGGAGGAGGATGCAGACCCGAATGACAAAGGCAGCCTCCTCAGACAGGAGAGAGGGGCTTAATTGCCCTTTGACAAAACTGGAATGGGGGGAAGGGAAGGAGGGGACGCGGCTAATCAAAGGAGGGGGTCCCCCGGGAAGGCCTCTCCCCCCTGCTCCTCCAGCATCTGCCTGGAGGCCATTTGTATGTAAACAGTCACTTAGCTCCCATTGCTGGCAGACAAGTAGGGGACAGCATCCTGTTGTCCCCTTGCTTCCCTCTCTGAGCTGCCTCTGAGCTTCCACAGGAATCCCAAGTCCTTCGTCCCCTGCCACCTGTCAAAGTCCATCCTCTGGGGGCTGCAAACACGGGGAGGGCACGTGTTCCAATCCTGGCTCAGCCACCCTCTAGCTGTGTGACCTTTGTGAGTCACTCACCCTGAACAAACCGGTTTCCTCAGTGACAAAATGGACTCACGATCCCTACCTTCTAGAGTTGTGAACGGGCACGGAAGGGTAGATGATGAGAGCGCTTGGCAAGCTCCAAGTTGCTACCGAATTATTACCCGTGGTGGTCACATCACGTGTTCCTGGAGGACAGGAATTCGGCCTTAGTCACCTTTGCTCTCGGTCCCCTGCCACGTGTATCTCACAGGGTGGAATTCAAGAGTCATCCTCACGGTGGGTGAAATGGAAGAACGGAACAGATCAGTTGTCTCTGCCTTGGTGTGGACAAATGGACAGACTTCCGCAATGGGACGGAACGGGTGGCTCTACCATTAATTCTTTTTTTTTTTTTTTTAAGTTTATTTATTTATTCGGGGCGGGGGGAGGAGGTGCAGAGAGAGAGGGAGAGAGAGAGAATCCCAAGCAGGCTCTGCACCAGCAGCCCTGAGCCCGACGCGGGGCTCGAACTCAGGAACCTTGAGATCATGAGCTGAGTGGAAACCAAGGGTCCGACGCTTAACTGACTGAACCACCCAGGCGCCCCTGTACCATTAATTCTAATATTTATCGAGCATTTATGGCATGGCAGAACCATCCGAAACAGTTTCGGTTGCATTCGCTTACTTGCTCGTCACAATGTCCTTAAGAGGAAATGACGTAATCAGCATCATCCCCGTTTTGAAGATGAGGAAATAGAATCTCATCTTTAGGGACTCACCCAAAGCTTTGCTGCTGGTAAGTGGCGGGGCAGGTTTGGAACCAAAGTAGCCTGGCTCTCAGCTCCCACTCTTGACCGTGTAGTTTAGGTACCAGCAAGCTGGGTGGTGAATGACACTTGGGGTTTGTGGCTTTTTTTTGATGCCTTGAGTTACAGCTAACATTTCTTGAGTGCTTACAACATACCAGGCACCGTGCCTGGTAAGAAGTTTTCGTGTGATCTCCTTTACTCCTTCAAACCACCCAGTAAAATAAAGGCTACTGTTTCTTCTTCCCATTTTACAGGTGGAGACACCGAGGCCCAGAGAAGTAAAGTAAATTGCCCAAGATCACGGTGAGAGATGCCTTTGGAGTCAACGTTGGAACCTTGTTAGTCTGACTCAGTAGCCACATCCTGAACCACGTATTATTTTGCAGGTACTTTGCCTGAGCGGTTGCCCCCTTTGTTGAAGCATTAAGACTGTTCTGTGCAGTCTGGCTAGTCTGGTTCTGCAAGAAGAGAAAGGTCTGGGCTGGAGGAGGGGGAGGGGGAGCGGCTTTGGAGGTAGAGAAGAGATTGGGCCAATCAGGACCATGTGACAATGACAGTGTATCTTTTTTTTTTTTTTTAATGTTTTTATTTTTGAGAGAGAGAAACAGAGTGCAAGCAGCGGAGGGGCAGAGAGAGAGGGAGACACAGAATCCGAAGCAGGCTCAAGGCTCTGAGCTGTCAGCACAGAGCCCGATGCGGGGCTTGAACTCACGGACTGCGAGATCATGACCTGAGCCGAAGTCGGACGCCCAACCGACTGAGCTACCCAGGCTCCCCGACAGTGTATCTTTTAAAAGCAAGATATTTTTCTAGTCGCTTTGGGGTGGAAGCTGTTAGAGGTCTTCAAAGAGTTTGTGGTCTCCATGGAGGTGCACAAAACTAACCCTCAGATGATCCTGTTGTGAGGCTTATGTGTTGAAGAGAGGTGCAGTGAGCTTTGGAGGTTCATCACGGGGAGCATATGGTGGATGGAATCTGAAAAAGCGTCATGGATAAGGAGGAAAGGGTCTTGAAGGGAGGAGAGGATATCAGTAAATGAAGGTAGCTGAGAAAGGCTTTCAGGGGGCTCTGCTTGTGAGGCCTACACCTTTCCTCTTGGCAGTGGCCCCACACTTGAAAGATTTTGCCTCTCCAAGTGGACTTACCGAGTAATACATTTTCCTATTTATAATTAGGAAGTCAACAAAACCGTCGATTAAGGGGCGCCTGGGTGACTCGGTTGGTTAAGGGTCCAACTTCGGCTCAGGTCATGATCTCCTGGTTCATGAGTTTGAGCCCCGCGTCAGACTGACAGCGCAGAGCCCCTTCGAATCCATTGTCCCCCCTCTCTCGGCCCCTCCTCAGCTCGTGCTCACTCTCTTTTTTCTCCCTCAAAAATAAATAAACGTTTAGTATAAAAAACCCCCACAAAACTGCCGATTAAAGCTCCTGATCATCACAAATTAGCCAACGTTTATTCAGCAAGCCAATATTTAGCACCTTCTTTGTGTGCTGGGTACTTGTAATACATTCACAGTAGACTGATAGATAAGATACTGCCCTTCCTTCGGGGAAGTCTCTGAGTTTAACAGTTGAAATCCTGCGTTATGTCGTTATGTCGGGTAGAAAAATGTACATCTGTTATCAGGCCTTTTGAAATATTTGAAAAGAAAAGCCGGTACCAGGGCGCCTGGGTGGCTCAGTCGGTTAAGTGCCCGACTCCCGGTTTCAGCTCAGGTCATGATCTCACGGTTTGTGAGTCCGAGCTCCGCACTCTCTCTCTCCCTCTCCCTCTCTGCCCCTCCTCTGCTCACTCTTTATCTCTTTCAAAACGATAAATAAACTTCAAAAAAAAATATTAACAAAAGAAAAGAAAAGGAAAACGGTTACTATTTATTGAGAGACAGCTGTGTGCTAGGCACGCCTTGAGCGCTTTACATGCATTCGGGTTTTTTTTATTCATGTGTCCTTTCCACCTTCTGTTGGAGGCAAGCTCCGTATTTTGTCCATTGCTGTATCTCCGGGACCCACAGTGATGCCTGGTCAACAAATACTAGCCGAACTGGCCAAGTGAGTTAACTCTTATCTCTCAACAACCCTGCAACGTGGTTGGAATTATTTTTCTTTTACTGATGAGGCATCCAAGACAGAGAGACTGAATACGTTGGTCAAGTTCATGCAAACATCAGTGACAGGACAGGAATTTAAATCTCAGATGTGTTTGACTCCTCCTGTTCTGTTCTTCTGAGCCGCAGATATGCCTAAAGCCAGGCACGGTAGGCTGGACAGCTCTGAGCTAGGACGTGAATATGCAACGGCCTGTTTGAGCAGGGGGAGTAGTCAGCATGCCGGGCAGAGGGAAACAAGGAATGGGGCAAGGCAGTATGGAGGGCCCAGAAGGCTGAGGATGTGACCGGATTTGGAAGGCACTGGGTAATGCAGATTTTCAGTTTGATTGAAATTGTATTTTGGAAAGATTAACAGGATGTAAGAGTGGTTTGGATTTTAGAAAGGTGGGAGGTAACAAGTGTCATCGATTTGCCAACTGAGGGAGAGGTACCCAGTAATGGAACGGAGGCAGTAACAAGAGTGGACGGACAGGAGGGACGATGTTGGAGTAGACTCAGCTGTCCCAGGATAAAGCTCGGAGATCACTTTGCAGCGGGTGAGGCAGCTAGTGTGGATGGTTTTCTCCCACTCCTTAGAGTTATCTCCAGGTGGGTAACAGCCTGTTTCAGGAGCACAGCTTCACGCTAGTCATCTTGGCCGAGTGTATGACTAGCCGATTCTTTTTATTTTTTATGTTTATCGTTTATTTTTGATAGAGAAAGAGAGAGAGAGAGACAGTGTGTGTGTGTGTGTGTGTGTGTGTGTGTGTGTGTGTGTGCGCGCGCGCGCGCGCGTGCGCGGGGCAGGAGCTGAGAGAGAGGGAGACACAGAATCCGAAGCAGGCTCCAGGCTCTGAGCTGTCCACACTGAGCCCGACGCAGGGCTTGAACCCACGAACTGCGAGATCGTGACCTGAGCCGAAGTCGGACGCTCAACTGACTGAGCCACCCGGGTGCCCCTGGCTAGTCAATTCGAGAGAGCAGATGTTTATGGAGCACTTAGTATTATACACTCACGGCACCACCAGCAGTTTTCTTTGCAACGTGGGTTTAGGTCAATAGAATACCTTAAGGCCATACGGTGTTAGGGTTTGGAGATTCCAGGAGAACAGATATGCGGGACTCTATCAGGCTTCCTAGTTCCATCCGTATGCAACCCCTGCCTGAGGAGTTGATGAGTTAATGCTGGTTAAGCAAATAGCACAGTGCCTGACATACAGTGAGTGACTGGTGTTTGTTTAAGACTAAGCCACTCCCCTCAAGGTCACAGTCATGTCATTGGGTTCATCCAGTTCATCAAGACATTGCAATAATAGACATACATGCAAGGCACAGAAAGTGTTCGAAAAGGAAGTGATTCTGTTTTGTTTCACGTTTATTTATTTATTTTTAAACATTTTCAAAAATGTTTTATTTATTTTTGAGAGAGGGAGAGAGAGAGCATGCAAGCAGGGCAGGAGCAGAGAGAGGGGACAAAGGATCCAAAGCCGGCTCTGTGCTGACAAAGCGAGCCTGATGTGGGGCTTGAACTCACGAACTCAGAGATCATGACCTGAACCAAAGTCGGACGCTCAACCGACCGACCACCCAGGTGCCCCTATTTATGTATTTTTGAGAGAGAGAGAGAGAGAGTGAGCGAGCAGGGGGCAGAGAGAGAGGTAGAGAGAATCCCAAGCAGGCTCCCTGTTGACAGAATGGAGCCCGATGCAGGGCTTGATCTCACCATGAGATCATGACCTGAGCTGAAATCAAGAGCAGGACGCTTAACCGCCTGAGCCACCAGGCGCCCCTCGAGGGAAATGATTCTTATAGATACTTGTCTCTTGCTCAGCCCCATCCCTCCCCCTGACAGCCAAGCTCTTCATAGTCCCTGAAGCTACTGTGTCATCCTCATTCTTCTCTGCAAACTCCTTGATGATAAAATGACTTATTAACTCGACCCAAGCCCTATGGCGCTAGGACTTCCCAAGAGTCTGCAAGAGTCAGAGCCTGGAGGCAGTTTTGGAGGTGACCTTTATCCCTTGCCAGCTCAGCAGACCTGCCAGGAATTAAATCTTTGCTTGGGACAAATGAGATTATGTTCCCTTTGGAGAGAGGGGAAAAAAAGACAATCTTTAACTCTCCTCGGACACAGATATTCATTTGCCTGATCACCTGCAAAGCAGATGAGCCTCTGAGACGCCCTCTTTCTTGTTCACTTAGGGGTGAAAAATTACCAGCAAGAAACCAATTAGCATCCTCTATGAGTGGGTCCCAAGCCTTCTGGAGTCCATTCTTTTACTGTCTCTTCTGCACATAAGCAGCATCTGCTTTGGGGGTCTTGTCCTAATTGGGTCGAACCTGTGCTGTGATCATTTGTTGATCGTAGCCCCCAGAGGAGAGAGGGAGGGAGGGTGGGAGGGACAGGGCTCTGTGCTTCCTTTGTCTCCAGCCTAGGAGGCGGCAACTGAGAGAGAGGGTGATGGGGCCAAGGGGTCAGAGGTCAGCCACACAGGAGCCACCTAGATACCTAGGTGGCTGGTTTATATTCAGTGACGAAGAATGAAAAGACTCTTTCTTGAGCGCTTATTATGCACCAGGCACTATCGTAAATGCGTTGTATGGATCAACAGATGTAATCATCACAACTCTGTAAGTTAGGTGTTCTCATTCGTTTCCACTTGACATTGAGGAAAACGGAGGCACCAAGAGGTTACGTACCTGCCCGGGTCACGCAACTGGTTGGAAGGGAAACCAAGATTTGGGCCTTGACGTTCCTGCTCCTGCTTCTGCGCTCACGGCCACTCTGCTGCTGTTTCTCGCCTCGGCTGGCCCGCTGCTGTCCTGGGCGAGCCCAGTCGTCAGGTGCACCGTTGGAGCAAAGACTCCGGTTCCAGCCGCTGCCGCTGAGACATAACCAAGCCTCCATCTTCGGGAGCTCCTAGTGGTCTGCTGGGAGAGCCTTGATGAGCATCAGGTATGGGCAGGTCCCTGAATGCAGAGCGCTGACCTGGCTGCAGAGGAGATGCCGAGGCAAGAAAAGCAGCGTCTTTCTAGGGAGCCCTGGTCTAATGGGGAAGCCGGATGCACAAAGAATCAAGATCAGCGAAGGCAACGGTTTGAAACCCAAAGCCCAAACTCCCGAGTAAGTCGAGCGGGCCCCTCACTCTGTGGCTTCTGGCAACGTCCCCGTCTCAGGGTGCTGCCTTGAATGGGGACTGAGAAGAAGAAATTGTTTTCCTCTAATACAGCTTCTTCTCCTGTCAACCCTACTGGCAAAGCCCGACACGTCTCTCGCTGGAGTAAAACTGCTTGGGTATGAATCCAAACGTCAGATTCCAGTCGTTCTGTTTCCTAGAGCACAGGGCTGCGTGCTCAAATGCCCACGTGGGCCAGGCAGGTCAAACCAACAAATAACAGAGGTACAATCCAATAGCGAGCGGCCCAGCCTGTCTCAGCCGGAAGAGCACGCATTTCTGCCTAAAGGCATTCAGGGTAAAACAATAAAAAACCACTGGGTGTGTAGCAGGCAAACCCTCCGGGTCCACCACTGTAGGCCCTTAGCTCCCAAGGCGGGAGGAGCGAGCGGAGGGGACCCGGAATTTCTCCTTTCCTGTGGATTCCTTTAATGGTAAGGAAACAGCACAACGGTTCGTCCACACTGTAAAGGCATGCATGGATGCTGAAGCCAATGGCGTGGTTTTGATGCCAGCTCTGCAGTTTATTGTCTCCGTGACTCTCGGACAAGTTGTACGCCTTCCTTTGCCTCAGTTTCTTCATCTGTAAGATGGGGAGAATGTTAAGTACCACTTCATGAGAGCTATTGTATGAACTAAATGAGTTATGTGTAAAGTGCTTAGCCAGTGTCTGGCATGCATTTTTTTTTTCTTTTTTCAATATATGAAGTTTATTGTCAGATTGGTTTCCATACAACACCCAGTGCTCCTCCCAAAAGGTGCCCTCCTCAATGCCCATCACCCACCCTCCCCTCCCTCCCACCCCTGGCACATATTTAGTGCCAACTTTCTCTCTTCATTTCTTTCTTCCTTCCTTCACCCATCTTTCTTTCTTTCTTTCTTTCTTTCTCTTTCTTTCTTTCTTTCTTTCTTTCTTTCTTTCTTTTCTTTCTTTCTTTTCTTTCTTTCTTTCTTTCTTTTCTTTCTTCTCTTTCTTTCTTTCTTTCTTTCTTTCTTTCTTTCTCTTTTGCTTTCTTTCTCCCTCCCTCCCTCTCTTTCTTTTCCTTCCTTCCTTCCTTCCTTCCTTCCTTCCTTCCTTCCTTCCTTCCTTTGTTTCTTTTTTGAGAGAGAGAGAGATTAAGAGCAGGGGAAGAACAGAGGGAGAGGGAGAATCTAAGACAGACTGCATGCCCAGCGTGGAGCCCAATGCAGGGCTCAATCTCACGAACCTTGAGACCATCACCTGCGCTGAAATCAAGGGTCAGACACGTAACTGACTTAAGCCACCCAGGTGCCCCAACAACTATGTCCACAGCACACGTTTCACAGGTCCTGCATGCTGTGCACGTATGGCAATAATCTACAGTTCTTTAAGCAGTCTGCCAGAAAGGAGGTAATCAAGAGTTATATTTGTGGCAACATCTCTAGCTTTCTGGGTTTCTTAGAGCCCACGGTTACATCTCTACTCATTACAATTAACAGTGATAAATAATTAGCAATACTGTTAGTATTATGTATTTATAATCATATAATATAATTATTATTTATTATATAATAAATAAAAAGTAAGCATGGTAATAGATTACACAGAGTGCTTTCTGTGAGTTGGGCAGCACACTAAACGCTTTCCGTTGGCGTTCTCTCGATCTTCACGGTAAGCCCGTGTGGCAAGACCTATTACTTTCTCCGTTTCACAGATGAAGCTACTGAGGTTTTGAGAAGTTCAGTAATTTGCTCAGTTTGTAAAAGACACCCCCAAAATGTGCTGCCTAGATTTAGTAGACTCCTCTGCCAATGTCTGAGAATCTGACGGACAAGAAGTGCTGGGGGGTAAGGACCACTTTCTAAAAGGAAGCTTGTCTGGTGCCTGTTTCCAGGGAATGACCTGTGTGCCTAGACCTGAGACACCTGCTGGGAGCAGAAGGAAGCAGAGAAACTTAAGGCTGAGAATGTTCATTCTGAACTTCTGCGTAGCATTTGACATCGTATTACAAAGGTTCTGGCTGCTGCAGATCCTTTTTAAAACAAGGCATTATGTAACTACACACATAGTGTTGTCACATTCTTTTTCTTGAACAACCCTCCACAACAGAACTGGGAGCCAGGCATCATGGCTCCTCATTTAAAAAAATTTTAATGTTTATTTATTTTTGAGAGAGAAAGAGAGACCGAGCGCAAGCAGGGGAGGGGCAGAGAGAGAGGGAGACACAGAATCGGAAGCAGGCTCCAGGCTCCGAGCTGTCAGTACAGAGCCCGACGTGGGGCTCGAACCCACGAACCGTGAGATCATGGCCTAACCAAAGTTGGACACTTCGCCGACTGAGCCACTCGGGTACCCCACGACCCCCGTTTTACAAATGGGGAAACTGAGACTGGGGAGGAGAGGTTAGGTGACTTACCCAAGTTAAGTGCAGGGCTGGGATTCAAACCTGCATCTCACTATTTCTCTCGCTAGTTACTATCTAGCATTCTTTCCCTAGGCCATGCTGCCTAAACAAGTTCATGCCACTGCTGATGGAGTCCGTCCAGTCGCCATACCCGCCCCACTGTACTAAATGCCACAGAGGAATCAGAGTATCCAGAGTAGACACCCTTTACCCCTTATGGTTAAAGTGGACAGGCTGGATACACCCGGGGCAAGAGTTGATGATAGGAGAAGTGTCCCAAAGCAGTTCAACTGGAAATGGAGGGAAAGCAGCTCTCAAATGTTGATGGGGCGGGGGGGGGGGGGGGGGGGGGGGGGGGAGTCAGATTCTGTGCACATCAAAGATTCGTGCACAAAGTATATGGAAGATACTGACCCAATAGAAGAAGCCAAAGAGGACAGAGGCTACTGCCCCGCCCAGCCCCGCAGCCCTACCCGGCCCCCGGCTGTCGTCTCAAACACAGAATCCGTATCGCCACAAAACTCTCTCCTCTTTCCTCTTCTCCAGTTCCATGTGTGTTTCATTGTGATTTTGACCAAGGGCTGGGTGATTCACATCCTGCAACTCTGCTCTCCAGCTTGCTCCTATCACTCTGCTCTGCTGAGCTGCCTACTTACCTAAATACTTCTGGCCAACAGGCGGGATAGGGACGTTGGGGCTGGTGTACCTATCACCTTCCTTCTCTTCCCACTGCAGTGCCGCCCCCATCTCAATTCCAAAGGCCCAGCAGTCTGCATGGGAGTAGAGCAGCTCCATTTTCCTCCAATATTAATAATTATGACATTAGAAGGGTGATCTGTTGCAATTCAGCCTTTCTATTTGCAGGCTGGTGGCTGCATATCAATGGCATGATTAGGCAGATGAAATCAGATTGGCACTGTTATGAAATATTTACATGGCCAGAATGCATATGCTTCAATCTCATTGTTCCCATTATTAAGCCATTTTATAATCTCATAACATTTAGACTCACACTTTGCATTTCTAATTAACTTGAGGAGTGACTTCGCTGGGAATTAATTGCAACTTGTGCATTCTTATACACACAAACTCCCTGAGAAACAAACTCTGGTTGGCAATCATGCAATTCACCCCTAAGATGGACCCTAGGCTGACTTCTGTTTGAAGCTGTCTTTTCCGTCAGTTGGGAAAAGTGGCTGGGGACATTGGTGTTCATTAAAATTTGGCTACAAATCACATGCAGGAACAGTTTGAGTGTGAGAGTCCCTTCGGAGGGACTAGTTTCCACCTGAATAGCTTTTCACAAAGAAGCAGTTTGATATGGGGTGATGGTTTTTCAGCCTTTTGGATTTCGTGAATCAATTACATCCCAATAATGATAATGATAATGATAATGATAATGATAAAAGATTTGGGACATTTATTTTTAAAAAAAATATTTAGTTTTGGGGAGAGTGCAAGCAGGGGAGATGCAGAGAGAGAAGGACAGAGGATCTGAAGTGGGCTCTGTGCTGACAGGCTGACAGCCGTGAGCCCAACGTGGGGCTCGAACTCATGCACCATGAGATCATGACCTGAACCAAAGTCAGATGATCCACCAACTGAGCCACCCAGGTCCCCTAAGATTTGGGGTATCTAAATAGCCGTTAGAGTGACTTATTATATTGCCTTTATTTAAAATTGCTTCCGTATGAAGAGTTAGCATTTGAAAGTCTCTAATCAAAAGTCCGTACCTCTCAAGTGACTGCTACGGCCACCTCGATGAACTTCACCCCAGCGTTTGCTAATATGAACAACTGGTGTCAGAAAAGGTTTTTTACTGGCGGAATGAGTGGTGTTCAAGATAAGTGGATTGGTTAGAAATATCGATCTGGCACTTTCCTCTCAGGGACGTACAGGGAACGTGCTGTAAGCGTGCCCGGTAGCCTACACCCTTTGGAACACTGCCTAGCCCTAGAAAGGTCCCTGGTTATACTCTAGGAAGCTTGGACAGGATCTGGTCGCCTGGCTCTGATTAAGAATTAATATATGAATCTATCATGAGCGAACCTTGCTTGCAAGATGCCTTGTTTTCGAGTGAGGATTCTCAGCTGGGGACAATTTTGCCCCTCCCCCACCACGGGAGGTAGGGGTGAGGAGGATGAGGCAGGGAAGCATTTGCAATGTCTGGAGACGTTTTTGTTGTCGCAGTTGTGCGTGTGTGTTGTGTGTGAGGGTTGCTACTGGCGTCTAATGGATATTGGCCAGAGATGCTGCCCAGGACAGCCCCCTCCCCCAAGAATGACCTAACCCTGAATGTCAATAGTGGCAAGAAATTCTGGAAAAGGACGGAGAGCTCCAACTTCACTGGGCTCACGGAATTGGCTGTATGGCTGTTACAAAAAACAATTTTTTTTTTAACTTTATTTATGTTGGGGGAGGCGGGGGAGGGCAGAGAGAGAGAGAGAGAGAGAGAGAGAGAATCCGAAGCAGGCTCCGCACTCTTAGCACGGAGCCTGATGTAAGGCTTGAACCCACCGACCTGTGAGATCATGCCCTGAATGGCATTCAAGAGTCGGGTGCTTAACCGACTGAGCCACCCAGACGCCCCTGTGTGGCTGTTTCTATATCTAATTGCTAATGTTTGTGCGTGTGACAGTGTTGCAGGATTTTTTGCCTCAAGACCTGGGATTTGTCGCCTCGCTGCTTCGAAGAATGAAGAGGCGAGCACAAAATGAGCAGCAGCCGAAATTGTATTAATAATTAGATCAGAAAGTAAGAATAGTATGAAAGCTCTCTTTACAGAGAGGGGACATTCAAAGGTGAATACCCCCGACTATAGGCAAGGGACTTTGTTTTACAGAGTTTTGGTCTCCACCCACCCCCCTCCCCTTCCCCCTTGCTCCTTCTCAAGTCCTACCTTTATTGTCTTGATAATTCCGGGTACTGGGTTGTCCGTTCCTGATTGCCTCGATTCTGCTGGGTGAGGAGTCAGACTGTGACCATGCTGTCCCTCGTATAGCGTAAGTGTTATGGTTTACTTATTAGGTAGCTTGATCGTCAGACTCCTGAGGGGAACCTGAGGGAGGGCAGGTGGAGTCTGTTCCAGTCTTAAGAGGAACCTTAAGCCCCAGGGGGTTTGCTGTGGCCGGATGCTCCTAGCGTTGTTTTCAAATGTGTGTTTTTCCAGGCGCCTGGGTGACTCCGTCGGTTAAGTGTCTGACTTCAGCTCAGGTCATGATTTTGAAGCCTGTGGGTTCAAGCCCCTCGGCGGGCTCTGTGCTGACAGCTCAGAGCCTGGAGCCTGCTTTGGATTCTGTGTCTCCAGCTCTCTCTGCCCCTCCCCTGCTGGTGCGCTCTCTCTTTCTCCCTCAAAAATAAACAAACATTAAGAAAATAAAGAGTAAATAAAATATGTGTTTTTCCCCACCCAGGGACCTAAGGTCCTAACCTTTCCCACTCTGCCTATTTTATCCTATCTTTCCCTATCATGACAGAATTTGGTCTGTGGCTCTCTTAGTAATATACACCCTGATGGTGAAATTGTAGGAGGGAAACATAAAGCTTTTTCTTCTCCTTTTTTAAATTTTATTTATTTGCGGGGGGGGGGGTGCAGGGAGGGACAGAGAGAGAGGGAGAGGAATCCAAGCAGGCTCCACACTGTCAGCACAGAGCCCGATGTGGGGCTCAAACTCACAAACTGTGAGACCATGACCCAAGCCAAAAACAAGAGTCGGCCACTCAACCAACCGACTGAGCCACCCAGACTGAGTCCCCACCTAGATCTTTTTTCTATGTCAACTAGTTAGTGGAGGTTATCAACGTCCATCAAAAAGAGCCCCGTAACTGCATAACCACGTTGTCTTAGGTCAGTTTGAAACAATGATGTGGATTCTCAGTTTTTTTTTTTTAATTTTGGACAAAACTTGAAATTTTGTGAATTCCTGACTTCAAAAAGAAACAACTACCGGGGCGCCTGGTTGGCTCAGTCATTGAGCATCTCATTCTTGATTTCGGCTCAGGTCATGATCTGAGGGTTGTGCGATCGAGCCCCACGTTGGGCTCTGCGCTAACAGCATGGAACCTGCTTGCGATTCTCTTTCTCCCTCTGCTTCTCTCCCCCGCTTGTGCGCTATCTCTAAAATGAAAAAAAGAAACAACTCCTGTCTACTGTTATCATGATATAATAGCAGAATAAAAAGCTTCAAGACACCAAAGACATCATAAAGAACAATGCTTTAAAATAAAACGTATTTAGGGGTGCCTCACTGGCTCAGTCACTGGAGCACGTGACTCTTGATCTCAGGGGTCATGGGTTCGAGCCCCACATTGGGTGTAGAGAGTACTTCAAAATGATGAAATCTTAAAAAGGAAAGAAAAATAAATTTAAAAATACGTTTAACTTAAAAAAAATCCTCATTTTTCTCAATTCATCACATTAGGATTTGCTCTAGTTTCTAGAACATGCCCAATTTAGAAGCAAATGTTGCTCTGTCTTCAATGTTTTTGTTTGTTTGTTTGTTTTTGTTTTTAGAGACACAGAGAGAGAATTGGTTAAGTGTCTGACTCTTGATTTCTGCTCAGGTCATGAGTGAGTTCAAGCCCTGCATCAGGCTCTGTGCTGACATCAGGCGGAGCCTGCTTGGGATTCTCTCTCTCTCCCTCTCTCTCTGCCCCTTTCCTGCTTTTGAGCTTTCTTGTTCTCTCTCTCTCTCTCTCTCAAAATAGATAAATAAACGTTAAGAAAAAAAAAAGACAGCTCGGGGCACCTGGGTGGCTCAATCGGTCGAGTGTTCAACTTCAGCTCAGTCATGATCTCATGGTTCGTGAGTTCGAAGCTCCGCGTCGGGCTCCGTGCTGACGGCTCAGAGCCTGGAGCCTGCTTTGGATTCTGCGTCTCCCTCTCTCTCTGCCCCTCCCCTACTCACACTCTGTTTCTCTCTCTCTCTCTCTCTCTCTCTCTCTCTCAAAAATAAAAGTAAACATGAAAAAGAATCTTAAAAGACAACTCTTCAAGAGAAACTGAGCTGTATGAAAGATTCATTATGGTGTCTTTATTGAACTCGTTTTATCTTAATAAAAACCTCATTACGTGTCACATGGTCCATAGACCAGCCTCTGGGAACTCTGGATCTACTGCTTTTGTCTGCTTCCAGGGACAGATCCCTAAGTTATCCCAGATGGGAGGAAATCAGAACAAAATTTAGATGTAGTCTGGGTTCTCACAGGGCTCAGGGTTCATGGCTCAGGTGGGAGATGGCAGGCGATATGGGTGCCATGGGGTAGTGTGAACCAGATATCTGTGCTCACAGTGCTTGGCGCTTTGGTGAAACCAGTAAAGTGGCATTTTCCGCCTGACCTTACTTTGTCTGCCTTGTCTACACCCTCGATAGGAAGTTTGGAAATCCTCCAAAACATCCTAAGCAACTTTCTGCGTCTCAGTTCACCGCTGCTTCTCAGCAGCCCTGGGAGGCTAAGTTCATTTCACGCTTAGGGAAACTGAACCCCAGGAGGAGACCATCTGGTGAGGCTGGAATGGCTTTAGAACCAATCCCGGGATCTACGCTGGGAACAAGTCAGAGAGTCCTCTCTGTTCGGAATAGAAAAGGCTGGAAACATATTCTCCAGGTCTCTGTGACAGCAACCTGGTTTGTTTTCTCTCCTTAATTGTTTGGGCTCCACCTCTTCAAAATCCCCCTTCCTACTCTGTCCCAAGCAGTGACCTGGGAGTTCAGGGCAATGAGTTTGCACGGCTAATATCTCTTCGTTGCTGAGCTGTCCAGCAGGCTCCGAGATGGCAGCGATTCAAACACTGAAAATTATACCAGAGAGAGAGCGTCATGAAAAGACAGCAACGAGAGGGGGGGAGACGCAGACCCGAAAGTCTGAAACTGGAAGCTTGTTCAGTTAGCTCCCCGGTGCCACCGAAATCCTACATGTGGAAACGAGAAGGCCAGGATCTTTGTCCTCGCTTGACGGTTGGGAAATAAATACCAAGCTTCCCCTACTCTGCGTGAGCGTGGTTGGTTTTGTTCTTGGGAAAGGGAATCCTGGCTGGCTGGGATCTTTGAGTGACATCATGTCTCTCCTTTGGCCTCCAAGCAGGGCTGAGTTTGCATTATTCCTGGTGGCTTACCAAGATCTCTCTCTTTGGCCTTGAGAAGTATGAAGTAACTTTGTGAGGGAGGTGCCCCTCTTTCTCTTTTATTCTTTAGGCCAAGGCTAACAATGAATGTGTGGTCTCTGAGCCCGTAACAACTGAAAGCCAAAGGGAGAACCCCAGGAAGCGTGGTTGGATTGAGAGCAATGTCCTTGGTCACGGAGAATCTTCAACATGCACCATTAAGAGGTCATTTTTCTGGAGAATATTTATTTTATTATTTCATATTGAGATATAATGATCATGCAACATTCTAGTTTCAGGTGTTTGGCATCGTGATTCGCTCTTTGTAGATACTGCAAAATGATCGCCACAATGAATTTAGTTATAAGCCATCACCATACGTAATTACAGATTTTTTTTTTTCTGGTGACGAGAACTTTTAAGACCTTCTCTCTTAGGGAAGGAGACAAACCAAGAAACAGACTCTTTTTTTTTTTTTAAAGTATTTATTAATTTCTTTTAGTAATCTCTACACCCAGTGTGGGGGTTAACCTCACAGCCCCAAGATCAAGAGTGCCATGCTTTACTGACTGGGCCAGCCAGGAGCCCCAGTGGACTTCTAACTATGGAGAACAAACTGATGGTTGCCAGAAGGGAGGTGGGGGCGGGGATGGGTAAAATAGATGAAGGGAATTAAGAGCGTACATATTAGGGCACTTGGGTGGTTCAGTGGGTTAAGCATCTGACTGTTGATTTCGGCTCAAGTCATGATCCCATGGTTCATGAGATCGAGGCCCACATCAGGGGGCTTAGGATTCTCTCTCTCTCTCTGCCCCTCTGCCGGAGTGGGTGTGCCCTCTCTCTCTCTTAAAATAAAATAAAAAAAATAAATTTATTTATTTTAATAAATATCTTTAATTAATATCTTTAAATAAATCTTTTAATAAGATACGTGAGCACACGTATCTTAATGAGTGCTGAGTAACGTATAGAATTGTTGAATCACTATGCTGTATGCTTGAAACTAATATAACACTGTATGTTAACTATATTGGAATTAAAATTAAAAACTTAAAATTTAAAAAAGGATTTACTCTGTCTTTGCAACTTGCAAATGTACAGTGCAATATTATCTATAGTCACCATCCTGTAAAGGAAATCTTGCATATATAGCATTTATTAAGGTATTTAATATGTATATCCATCTATGTGACTAGCTTAGTTTCTGCTGGCAATAAATGTTGGATTAATTAGTTAATCAATGAATGAAATTCAATATGTATATCTATCCGACATTATCAGACCACATTTGGACTTTTATGTGTAGTTGAGGCAGGTGCCCTTTATTTTTTTTAATTTTTATTTATTTGTTTGTTTGTCTTATTTTTATCCGGCAAATGATGCCATCATTTTTTTTTTTTTTTTTAATTGAAGGACAAAAGTTGGTCACATTCGGAGACTAGTGGGCCTCACACAGAGGGTTAAAACCATCCTTCTCTTTCTTGGTTAACCATCTCTTAATTTCAAGTAATGTCCACGAGTTCTTTAGAACCATTTGAAATTGTTCTTTATTTAAAAAAAAATTTTTTAATGTTTGTTTATTTTTTGAGAGAGAGGGAAAGAGAGAGAGAGAGACAGAGCGCAAGTAGGGGAGGGGCAGAGAGAGAGGGAAACACAGAATCCGAAGCAGGCTCCAGGCTCTGAGCTGTCAGCACAGAACCCAATGTAGGGCTCAAATCCTTGAACTGTGAGATCATGACCTAAGCCAAAGTTGGATGTTCAACTGACTGAGCCACCCAAGCGCCCTGAAATTGTCCTTTGAGGAGATCCACCACACCAAGATGTGACAGAGTCATGACCACACGCATCGCTGGACCATACCTCACTGGATACCATCATCATCAAAGAGATCTTCAAAATCATTAAAAAAAAAAAAAAAAAAAAAGTCTGCATGAACTGCCTTTTCACTGGCTGCCAAGTTCATCAGAAGCCCGGTGCTGCCTCCTGCCTCTTCCAGGTCCACGTAGAGCCCAGCACCCTCAGGGAACACCTCATCGACCACTGCCTTGCTTCTGGTGCCCCCCACGTCCTCCAAAGCAGGTACCCTTTAAAGTTGAGAACCCCAAAATTGTAAGAGGGTCTAAAAATCCTATGTTATGAGGGGCTGTGCAGGTTCTGGGTAAGAGAATACTCAGAGCAAACAGTAGAGATTTTAAAATGTTTGTCTTTGTTGTTGTTGTTGTTATTGTTTGTGTTTTAATATTGGAAAAGCTTCTCTGTAGCAGAGTTTTCCATGTGATTCCGGAGGTCAGAGCAGGAATCAGTAGTTAGAGGTTATCCAGAAGTAAATTGAGGCTTCCTCTGGGGAAGTCATTGAACCGTCCCCGACGTTTTAGGCGGGAGGCCCACTTTGGGTGGAGGTTGGGCCAGATACCCGTTAAGGCCCTTTCCTGCAATAAAATTATACTATACAGGGGCGCCTGGATGGCTCAGTTAATTAAGCGTCTGACTTGATTTCCAATCAGGTCACGATCTCACGGTTTGTGAGTTTGAGCCCTGCATTGAGCTCTGTGCTGAGAGTGCAAAGTCTGCTTGAGATTCTCTCTCTCTTTCTCTCTCTGCTCCTACCTCCCTCATGTTCTCTCTCTCTCTCTCTCTCTCTCCAAAATAAATAAACATTTTTTTTTAAAGAAAAATATGCTATACAGCTTACCCACGACAGCACTGGTTGTAAGTGCACGGGTTCACCCACACGCAGATTTGTTTCGGTAAATACAGTGCAGTACTGTCCAGGTATTTTCTCTTCCTTATGAGTTTCTTAAATTTTTTTCCTCTCGCTTACTTTATTATAATACAGTATATAATACATATGATGTGCAAAATATGTGTTAGTCAACTGTTTATGTTATTGATAAGGCTTTGAGTCAACAGTAGGCTGTTAGTAGTTAAGTTCTGGGGGAGTCAAAAGTTATACGTGGATTTGTGACTGCATGGGGTGGGGGTTGGTGCCCCTAGCCCCCCCATTGTTTAAGGGTCAACTGTATGTGTGTGTGTGTGTGCGCGCGCGCATGTGTGTATGACCTATGGCTCTCCTTCTGTACTCAGATGTAGGTTTTTGTTTGGTTGGTTTTTAATGGGTAAGATGTGGGTATGACTGTTCATTCTCTGAAAGTACACTATTTGGGGGAATGTGAACACGATCATATGTAGATTTACATATAAAGACGTATAAGCACGTAACAGGATTGCTTAGACACACTAACCACTTCCCAGGCACTGTCTTATTTAAAGATCCCCACCATCCTGAGAGGAAGGAGGGACCATTTATTTATGTCCCCATTTTACAGATGAGCACGAGGCTCCTGGAGGTCACAGATAATATACCCAAGGGCACCCAGCTAGGTGTGTTGAACATCCAGGTGTATCTGATGACCAGCCTTATAAAAGAGAATGTGTGTGGGGGCACCTGCGTGGCTTAGTTGGTTAAGCAGCTGACTTCAGCTCAGGTCACGATCGCCTGGTTCATGAGTTCAAGCCCCACGATAGGCTGTGTGCTGACAGTTCAGAGCCTGGAGCCCGCTTTGGATTTTGTGACTCCCTCTCTCTCTGCCCCTCCCCTGCTTGCTCTCTCTCTCTCAAAAAAAAAAAAAAAATTAAAATTAAAAAAAGAGAGAATGTGTGTTTATTTATTAAGCATTTATTAAGATAAATAATATCTTTTTATTTTAGAGAGAGAACACACGAGCAGGGGAAGGGCAGAGAGAGAGGGGGACAGAGGATCCGCATTGGGCTCTGTGCTGACAGCAGAGAGCAGGATATGGGGCTTGAATTCACAAACCCCGAGATCATGACCTGAGCCAAAGTCAGACGCTCAACTGAGCCACCCAGCTGCCCCGTGATTTGTATTTAAACACAGACACACATCCGAAGGCCGTGTATGTGTTACAGAGACAAGTTTCAAAGGGTAGAGCCGTGTAAACACCTGCTTCTGTGCAGTTCAATCACCGGCTCGTCAGATGATGGGAATAAAGAGGGGGTGACTTCGTCTTTATGATCCACTTACCGCAGTCTTAAGGATGCCAGAGGCCCGTGGCCATGCTGGGCCCCTGCCACAGCCCTTCACGGGATGTAAATAGCCTCAGGTTTCTTTAGTTGAAGCAAATGAAGTTTTCCGTGACTTATTTCTTTTTGATATTTGCGTGCTTTGCGTCTGTGTGTAGCTGTGCACGTGGGTTTTCTTTTTTTTTAATTTCCTAGGGGATGAAGTTAGCTCTTTTCAGCCTAGCAGAAGCCTCCAGATGAATAGGGATGGTTAAATGAGAGGAGACGCTGTCCATAATTTGTCTCGAACAATCACATAATGGGCCCAGCACGTTTCTGCGAAATGGGTGAATAGCGTGGGTCCAGCCCCTCAGTGAAGGAAAGCCCGCTGGCTTTTAAGACCCAGGCAGCAGACAAAAAGTGGTCTTTATCCTCACACACCAAATCTGTGCGTCAGTAAAGTGCAGGCCCTGACAGGAATTTCAATTATTTAATCAAAAAGAAAATGAAAGAGGTCTTAAGTGTTGTGATTCGAAGACAGCCTTTTCAGAGACCAATCTAGTGTGTGCTCACATTGAATATGAAGCAAAATGGGAAGGAAATTAAGGCAGCTTCGGCTTAAATCATGTGATTGCAAATAGTAAATTAGTTTCTCGATGTTTTCATTTAAGTGTTTAAGTGGAAGGTTTTATTCCTAATGTAGTGTAGTGACACAGAAGAGAACCCTCAGCCAATTCCAGCTTCCCAGTCCTCACTACTGTGATGCATTTGCCCTTGGGAGGGAGAGGGAGGAAGAGAGGCTAAGATAGAGAGAGACGAGGAAAAAGCAAAGCCTCAGGCACGTTAAGGTGCTTTTGTTTCAAATTGCTACCAAAGTACGCTTTCACCGCAAACTCATTAATCGAGCAGATGAGTAACGTCTGCTGAAAATGTACTAAGCGAAACGCTTTTAATTTGGAAGGGAAATCAGGAACTGCATTAGTCAGAGCAGATAAATGGCAACATCATCCATTCTGCTGTTGTTTTGTTTGATGCGGACCCACTGAATTTGTTCTGAAGGGATAAGGGCCGGGTTAAAAAAAAAAAAAAAAAAAAAAGGTCAACGTTGAGCTTGAGAGAAAAACATACTCCTCTGGCTTTCAAAGGCTTCTGGGTGGCTTTACGCTGGCTCCAGCTAGAGCCTGCTGTTGGGATGGGCTTGGAGGTCGGGAATCTCTCGGGGAAAGTACTAATTGGGTTGGACTGAGTTGACCTCTGACGGTGCAACAAGTAGCTGTGGGTCATTTCTTTGCAAATGAGCGTCCCTTTGTGTTTGTAATTAGCTTTGATTATTCGGCGGCGGCGGCCGGGAGCTCAAGCGGTGCACCGTGCACCGTGGGAGGTCAGGCTCTGGGTTTACTCTCTGGACCGACTGTGAGTGGACTTTTAATATCAAATTAGGCAATGAGGCTCGGGCACCTTTGAGTGTCAGACTCACCAGCATCTCTCCTGCAGCCCACGTGGGAGAAGCGTGGAGGTGAGTGTGCCTTTAAACTGACAATTGTCCAGGCTCTGCTCAGACCCTCCGTTCTTTCTGCCCATGCACCTTTCTGTTGCGTTCACCAAGTCCCTCCCCAGGCCAAGACCGCTTTCTTCTCCAGACTCCTAGAAAGCTGTTGGTCTGTTCCTGGGCTGCCTTCTGGAAGCTGGGTACTGAGCGTACCCTGACTTAACACCACGTCCGACCTTTTTTTAATGGTTGAATAATATTTTTGCTTTTTCTTTTTATTATGTAAAATTTCTGACAAATACACAAAATAGTATAAGGAACTTCCATGTATCGATCACTAAAATTTAAGTTATTTTTTTTAATGTTTGTTTATTTTTGAGGGAGAGAGAGAGAGCTTGAGCAGGGGAGGGGCAGAGAGAGAGGGGGCCAGAGGATCCAAGCGGGCTTCTCGCTGATAGCAGCAAGCCCAACGCAGGGCTCGAACTCTTGGCGAGCTGTGAGATGGTGACCCGAGCTGAAGTCGGGCGCTTAACCGACTGAGCCACCCAGGCACCCCGAAAACGTAGCAGTTATTAACGTATTGTCATATTCATTTCATCTCTACCCCACCCCTGAAGTTTTCTTAAAATATATTCAGACAATATGTTTCACCTAAATTACTTAAAAATACACCTTTAAAAAAATTAGAAGGAGGGGCGGCCTGGGTGGCTCAGTCAGTTAAGCCTCCCACTTTGGCTCAGGGCATGATCTCACGGTTCGTGGGTTCAAGCCCTGCATCGGGCTCTGTGCTGACAGCTCAGAGGCTGGAGCCTGCTCGCACTCTGTCTCTCTCTCTCCCTCTCTCTCTCTCTCTCAAAATAAACATTAAAAAAATTTAAAAAGATATTTTCCTATATAACCACAATGCCGTAATCACCTCTAACAAAATTAACAATTCCTTAATATTTGAATACCTCGTCTATATTCCAATGTCTCTATTTCTCTAAAAGTATATATATATATTTTTTATGGTTGGTATGTTCAGAGCAGCATCCAGTCAAGGACCGCACACGGTATGTCTTAAGTCTTCAGTCCTCACTTTATTCTTATTTTCCTCAGGGCATTGCCTTTGCCGAAGGAAATGGGGAACAGTCCATACAATGTTGGACCTCCTGGATATTTCTGAATGCTTCCACATGGTATAGTGTAGCTTGTTTTCTATCCTTTGTACTTTCTGTAGCTTCAGGTAGGGTCTAAACCTGATTGGGCTCAGGTTAAAATATTTGGCAGGAATATTTTGTAGGTGATGGTGTATCTAATGATCATAAATTTATTTATCATTTAGCATCATCACAGGGCACCTGCGATGCATGTCCGGTTGTCCCACTGTGACGGCTGGTCAGATTGATCCCTGGGTCGACGTGGTGACAGCCTGATCACATCACATACAGTTACACTTGCCTGTTTGTAAACAGCAAGTAACCTGTAGGGGGATGCTTTGGTACCAGGCAAAAAATCCAGTTTTTCCCATTGCATAGCAAAATCAAATGAGGGCCAAAGAACGCAGCTTTAGAGAGCTTCCTATTTTCTGTACCGCTTAGGAGGATGAGATGTGGAGTAACATTCCCCGAGACCGACTGGTTGAAGGAGTGAACGGATGAGTGGATAGATGCGTGAAGTTTTGAGGGAGTAAAATGAAAAATTGAACATACTGAGAAAGTGTGCAAACCCACGGTGACTGACGTATCGGTGAAAGGATCCAACATCTTTGGGAATCACGAAATGGTAACACTTCAGGGGGTGTAGAAAGACTCTTTTTTTTTTCCTACCTCGGCTCTTCCAATAATTCGCTATGTGTGACTGGACAGACCGCTGACCTTCTCTGGAATTTATTTGTACAGCAAGGAGTACAAAAAGGAAAAAAAAATCTCTAAAGTTCTACTGGCCTTAGGATTCTAGGGTTCTAAAAAAAACCCCACAAAAACACAAAAAACTATTTGGGCCGGGTAGTTGGGACCTGCAGATCTTATACCCATTCGAATCTGGGTTTTTTCCAGTGCACGATGGGCTTGTGGTATCTGATAAGCTTACAGGTTGTCATAGCAACCACCCTCCTCGAGACTTGTAATCTGCTAACCGGCCATTCCAACTCCACCGCCACCTACAATCTCGGCCCCATTTGCTACTGAATCAGAGAGGTGACCAGGGAGGATTAGCCTTCGTGCCACTCTGTGAACAACAGAAAACACTTGCTTCTCTCCCATGTAAAGTCGAATCTCTCCGGCTGGATCATCCGAGTGGCTCTTTCACCTATGTGCTTATTTAGTTATTCACATTACAGTTCAGGGAAGGAGACAAACGACTGAAGAGGCAGTTGCGATACAGTGAGAAAAATATGATGACATCAGAAGTGCGTGGTAGCACACGGGGCAGGGCACCCCTCACACCCTGGGGGCATCCGGGAAGACTTCTGGGAGGAAGCAATTTTTTTTTTTATTTTTAAAAAGAATTTTTTTTTTTAACATTTATTTATTTTTGAGACAGGGAGAGACAGAGCATGAACAGGGGAGGGGCAGAGAGAGAGGGAGACACAGAATCTGAAACAGGCTCCGAGCTGTCAGCACAGAGCCCGACGCGGGGCTCAAACTCAGGGACCGCAAGATCATGACCTGAACCGAAGTCTGACGCTTAACCGACTGAGCCACCCAGGCGCCCCTGGGAGGAAATGATTTGTTCTGAGACCTGTCGAGGAGTGAAAGCCAGGGTTGGAGAGATGGTTACAGCAACACATGTTGCTGGCGGGGAAGGTAACAAAACATGCTACCAAAGGATTTTAAGCGTGGACTACGGACTAATATAATCAGATTTGCACTTTTGAATCAACATTCTGGCTCCTGAAGAAAGGATTAGAAGGAGCGATGAAGGCTGTTAGCAGTTAAGATCGTGCCATTATCATGAGGTTTGAAAGTCTGAATAGCAGAGACCATGTGGTATTTATAGTTATATTTTCTTTCTTTTTTTTTTTTAAGTTTGTTTATTTATTGCGAGAGCGAGAGTGAGCACATGTGCCAGCAGGGGAGGGGCAGAGACAGAGAGGGAGACAGAGAATCCCAAGCAGGCTGTCCACACTGTCAGCACGGAGCCTGATGTGGGGCTTGAACCCACCAACCCGTGAGATCATGACCTGAGCAGAAGTCAGAGGCTTAACCGACTGAGCCCCCCAGGTGCCCCTATATTTACATCTTCTGAGCTACTCTTACCATGTCTGACATCCAGAGAAAGGGCCTAATAAATATCTGTTGAATGAACGGATGGTTGTTTTTTGACTGAATGGCTGCATGGACCCCTGTCTGGAAACATCGATACTTTTCGCACTTCTGAGCGCCTCTCCTCTAACTCCTCATGCATAAAGACTTGACATAAAATGTCCTACCACATTATCACCCACAGTTACAGCTCTTTTCGGAAAATCTTTATTGGCCACTACCCTCGCCCCACCGCCCTCCAAATTAAGAATAAAGTCTTCTGAACTATCTTCCAAAGTACCCATTAATAAGGCCCAAACCACATTTCCAAATCCCGCTCCCGGTCTCCACTCCAGTTGTGATGGTCTCAGGATCCCGAAAATACACTGGTTCTACCCTCTCCCTCTGAATACTCGTATTTGCTATTCTCCTCTATGGGAACAGTGTCCTCACCTCCTTCCCCCCAAATTCTACCAATTCTTCACGGTCCCTGGTTGTGTCTTGCATGAGACCCTCACTCTTTCATTATGTTTGATAGATTTAAATGACATTTTATAAAAATTAAAGCAGTAATACTGTATTTACTTAAATCATAAGTCAAATGCCCAATCATTATATTGTCTACCTGAAATCGATAGAACACTGTATGTTAATTACACTGGATGAAAATAAATAAATAAATAAATAAATAAATAAATAATTGAATGGAAACAAATTATGAGTCAAAGTGAAGTCCAGTGGAAAGAGCTCAGTCTTTGAACCCGTGCAGACCTGGGTTTCAATCCCTCTTCTGTCCTTACCAGATGTGTGGCCTGTTAAGTCTAAGTCCTGTCTCTGAGCTTCAGTTTCTTGAAATAGAAGTCCAAGGCAATTACACTCACTTTGCAGTATAGAGAGAATATATTTAAGGATGTAATACAATGCCTATCATGGTTTAAGCGCTAGAAGCTGTTACCCTTAATAGTAATTAACATTTTCCTCTTGCTGGACGGTTTTTAAAGCTCTTTTGCCAGTTTTCCTCACAAAATAGTCCCTACAATAGGTCTCTGAGATAGGTGGCATTGTACCCACTTTGCGGGGAGGATAACTGAAGCTCTCAAGGGTTAAGTGACCTAAAAACCAGGGTTTTGTACCTGACATCGTTTGCATGTGAATCACCTGGGCTTCTTTCATGTGCCACGGATGAGAATATAAATTGGTACTCCATTTATGGAGTACAGTTTGGCAAAGACAGTCAAAATTACAAACTCGAGGGGCGCCTCCATGGCCCAGTCGGTTAAGCGTCTGACTTTGGCTCAGGTCATGGTCTCACGGTTTGTGGGTTCGAGCCCCACATCGGGCTCCGTGTTCACAGTGTGGAGCCTGTTTGGGATTTTCTCTCTTTCCCTCTCTCTCTGCCCCTCCCCCACACATGCTTTCTCTCTCTCTCTCTCTCTCTCTCTCTCTCTCTCTCTCTCAAAAATAAATAAAATTGAGGGGCGCCTGGGTGGCGCAGTCGGTTAAGCGTCCGACTTCAGCCAGGTCACGATCTCGCGGTCCGTGAGTTCGAGCCCCGCGTCAGGCTCTGGGCTGATGGCTCGGAGCCTGGAGCCTGTTTCCGATTCTGTGTCTCCCTCTCTCTCTGCCCCTCCCCCGTTCATGCTCTGTCTCTCTCTGTCCCAAAAATAAATTAAAAAAAAAAAAAGTTGAAAAAAAAATAAAATTGAAAAAACAATTACACACTCAATCCAGCAATTTCATCGTCTAAGAATGCCCATGTGTAAAATAATATGTGTATATGGTTATTTATTGCATGTATTCAGTGCAGCATTGTTTGTAACAGCACAAGGTTGAAAACATCCTAAATATCTTAAGAAATCATCCTGGATCTCATAGAAAGAAACTGGTTAAATAACCGTGGCATATCCGTGCGTGTTACAATGTGCAACCAAAAAAGAGTTAAATAAAAAATCAAGGTGTAGAAAGTATGTAGGAGGCTACCCTTCTCTCTTTGTATAAAAAGAGGGAGACGGGGTGTGTCTGTGTGAGGAACGTATATACATATAGATTTCACCCATACATTTATTTATTCACAGATATGTTTGTTCATATATACGTATGTGTGTGTATGTACATATATAATCTGTATATGCTTAAAATATGTCTGGAAGGATACTTAGAAAGCAGTAATAGCAATGGGCTCCAAAGAGAGAATTGGCCAAGAGAGGGAAAGGGGAGATATTTCAATTAATAACTTTTTCTAATTTTTGACTTTGGAATTATTCGAATAGACAGCCTATAAAAAATGATCTAGTTGGAAGACAGAACATGGCAATGAAAAGAGAGAAACCACGTCAATATAATATTTAGCCTATTTCAAAAGTGAGGGGCACGTCTGCCAATACTATGGTGATTCAATACCAAGGAGGAGTGGTTTTCTGATGGAGAAGGGAATGATCTAGGTGTAGATTTGGATGGAAATTACCTATGTAGATGGGAGCTGAGAAGGATGATCCTTCCAGAAAGACAGACGAAAGCAATTTTTACTAATTGAGTTAGGTGAGGCTAAGACCTCAGCGTGCAAAGCAGAGGTTCTATTAAAAAAATTTTTTTAAATGCTTATTTATTTTTGAGAGACAGAGACGGAGCATGAGTGGGGGAGAGGCAGAGAGAGAGGGTAACACAGAAACCAAAGCAGGCTCCAAGCTCTGAGCTGTCAACACAGAGCCCGACGCGGGGCTCAAACTCACAAGCTCTGAGATTATGACCTGAGCCGAAGTCGGGCACTTAACCGACTGAGCCACCCAGGCACCCCAGAGGTTCTATTTTAGTTCGGTTTGAAGAGACTTCCCCAAATTCACCAGTCCATATCTCTTCCCCCCACCAAACCACATGGCATTTAAAAAAAAAAAAAAAGATATGGCGTCACCACATCTTCTTAAGGAGCTGCCTGCCTTTCATTGAGTAGGGAGGGATCGGGTAACCAGGACTCAATTATTTTACCCGGCAACTGTCAAATAATACTGCAATCAATCATAGAAGTATTTTCATGTCAATTTTGGGAAAGTCCACTGTGCAGTGGAAAATATTAAAGACCTAGTAGATACAACTAAATCCTTGGCTTAAAAGTGGAAGCAAAATAAACACCTATGAGAAAAAGTCTCCAAATGCATACCCACCTTTTTTCAAGGTACATGTTCAACAAATGTTTGCAGATGAAAACTGAACAAATCACAGAGTTTTTGGCCTTACTGTCTCTCACTATTATTTTCTATTCTAATTACAATTGAGCCTGTATCATTTTAGTGATGTTTTCCTAATGAAGCAAAATACACACAGAAGCTCTTGGTTAGTTTTGTTTGTTTTGCATGTTTCGAGTTACATGTAGTGTGTGTGTGTGTATTTGAAGCAGACGTAAGCCTTCTACTTTTCTTTGTTTCCTGTACTTCACTACCCTATCTCTCCAACCCACCTCATACAGAGCCTAGCAAAGGTAGGATACTCAGTAGACAATAAATGCTCTTTGCCAGATTGTTCTCTTCTGGTAGAGAACACCACCAGACTTGGTGTTGATCTTACAGTATTTTCTAGTTTAATGTTTTTGAACTCTGGCGGGGGAAAGTTAGATGATGCCATCTTCAATTTTTTTCATAAATCTTTTTTTTAAATTTTTGTTTTAGAGAGCACGAGATGGGGAGAGGGGCAGAGGGAGGGAGAGAGAGAAGGAGAGAGTCCCAAGCAGGCTCCACACTCAGCACGGAGCCTGACGCAGGGCTCGGTCCCATGACCCTGGGATCATGACCTGAGCCAAAAGTCCAGAGTTGGATGTTCAACGGACTGAGCCCCCCAGGAGCCCCAGATGCTGCCTTTTTCCTTAAAATCTTCTTCAAGGTGTCTTCTAGAACTAAATAGATATTCCCCACTTGTTCCCATTTGTATGCAGGAGAGTACTATTTAGGCACTGTCTCCTTCCCAATACCTTCCTTTTTGTTGTTGACAAGAAACTCTTTCTGGGATTATATAAGCTCCTTTTATATAACGATACGATGTTGGATGTGTTAATCACCCATGTCAACAGTAGTCCCGGGGTTCCAGAATTGATCCTATGGTCTTGCTTGTATCGGTCAGGCCACCATCAGTCTCCACTATCCCTGATATCACCATCACCAACAGCATGAGCAGTGGTCATAGGATTACTTATTGAGATCTAGCTGTATGCCAGGCACCGAGCAAAATGCTTTACATATATTACCTTTTAAAAATTGAGGTATCATTGACCTAAAACATTGGCTATGTTGAGGGTGTATACATTCTCTGAATTACTCCCCCAAGCTATCCTATGAAGTAGGGCTTAGAGGGGTTAAATAAAATTCCAAGTTCATAGAGCTAGCATGCAGCGATGACAGAGCCAGATTGTAACCTCCAAGCCCTTTTCTGTTTACCATTGGCAATGTTCACCTTGAAGTGATGATGCGAAGTGTGTGTGTGTGTGTGTGTGTGTGTGTGTATTCATATTCCAAAGTTAAAACCTTGAAATATCCTTTCTCGTACTTGAGATTCTAGGTGTCGAAGGTAATGGTATGAATTTATAAATCCTCCAAGGAGGACTGGGAAGATGGGTGTCTTAAATCAAGGGCTATCGTTTTAGGTTTTCCTCCAGATGAGAAATAAACAGCATCTGTGATTGCTTTACTTGTTTATTTTACAAAGATCATGTGGTTGAAATGAACAAGACTATGGACGCTGGGGTCAGAGAAATCTGAGTTCATATCCTGACATACAGAGCCAAGTGATCTTGAGTTCATGACTCTACCGAAGGGGTACCCAATGTCTTTATATGTAAAAACAAAAGAGGTGCGATCTTCAAGTAAGAAAGCGGCACAAAGCACGTGATATATAATGTAAATACGAGAAATATCCATATCACCATCATTGAAATAGTCAAAAAGTATTCTTCAAAGACCTTTCTTTAAGTGATTACGTAGGTATTATCCCTAATTTCTGGATGAGAGGGGTGTGTGATCAACTTTTTGAAAATCATAAATATAGGAAAAAGCATTGCAGGACC
Organism: Panthera tigris; assembly: GCF_018350195.1. Classification (NCBI taxonomy): domain Eukaryota; kingdom Metazoa; phylum Chordata; class Mammalia; order Carnivora; family Felidae; genus Panthera; species Panthera tigris. The sequence continues at coordinate 20,017,764 of NC_056669.1, read as the reverse complement.
TTTACTAAGGAATAAAACTTTAATGTCCTTTATAGGCAAATGTCTGTGAAACACAACTTTATACTAATTTGGGTTCAGTAACTTAGGGAAAAGGGCTAAAATCATAATGTAATGTAGTGAATTCTGATTTGGACATTTTGGGGTTGAAGTAAAAGAATTCCTTTTTCCTTTAGGTTTTAATTTTAACACGATTGAGTTTTTTTTTTTAAATTTTTTTAACGTTTATTTATTTTTGAGACAGAGAGAGACAGAGCATGAACAGGGGAGGGGCAGAGAGAGAGGGAGAGACAGAATCGGAAGCAGGCTCCAGCCTCTGAGCCATCAGCCCAGAGCCCGACGCGGGGCTCGAACTCACGGATCGTGAGATCGTGACCTGAGCTGAAGTCGGATGCTTAACCGACTGAGCCACCCAGGCGCCCCAACACGATTGAGTTTTTAATAACACCACATTCATATGATTCCCATTCAAAGGGTACAAAAGGGCATGTAGGAATTGCATCAAAGTGTGAGACTGATTATTTCCCCCACAGTTTTGCCAACAGAGTGGGCAATTAGATTTTTTTTATTTCTTAATTCCATATATTAATGATGCTGTCTCAGTGTAGCTGATCTTTCATTAGGCTTCTTTTTAGCATTATGATTAGCCTCTTTAAAATGTTTAATAGGTGCGTGGGTGGCTCAGTCAGTTGGGTGACTGACTTCAGCTCAGGTCACAATCTCGTGGCTTGTGAGTTCGAGCCCTGCATCAGGCTCTGTGCTGACAGCTCAGAGCCTGGAGCCTGCTTCAGATTCTGTGTCTCCCTCTCTCTCTACCTCTCCCCCACTCGTGCTCTCTCTCTCTCTCTCTCTCTCTCAAAAATAAACATTAAAAAAATAAAATGTTTAATAACCACTTATATTTTCTTTTTTTGTGAACTGTTTCTTCGTATCTTTTGACGATTTTTAAATTGTTCTCTTGGCCTTTTTCCTTATTGATCTGTAGGAACTTGTTATATATAACAAATTATCCCTGTGTCTGGGATATGAGTCACAAATACTTTCTATCCGTTTTGTTGTTTGTCGTTTTCCTTTGCTTTTGATAATTTTTGGCATGCAGACTTGTGAAAAGTTAATACAGTTAATTTTATCAGCATTTTCTTCTTTGGCTCCCAGGTTTTAGGTTATACATAGAATGACTTTTCTTATTTTCTATTTATTCAAGAAAACCTCTCAGGGACACCTGGGTGTCTCAGCCGGTTAGGCTCTTTATTTTGGTTCAGGTCACGATCTCATGGTTTCTGAGATCAAGCCCCGCAACCAGTTCTGCACCGTCAGCTTGGGATTCTCTCTCTCCCCTCCTCCTCTCTCTCTCTGTCCCTCCCCCCATGCATGGGCTTCCTCTTTCTCTCTCTCTCAAAATAAATAAACATTAAAAAAAAAAACAAACAACCTCTCCAATAGTTTTTCTGCTGTTTCCTTTTAAGATTAACTCCATCTTGGTCATTGTTAAAACCACTTCAATGCTATCCTCTTGTAGTGCAAACATTTGTACTTTCTATTTCTTTTGGTCCACTAACTTGATTGCATTATCAACGAAAGTCGGAAGAGCAAAAATCAATTCGTCTTTGAGAACAGTATTCCCAAACAAATATAGCCGATCCATCATTTTAACAAAAATATGCCAAGTATTTAGTTCCATGCACAAAGTCCTCTTGGGAAATGTTTACAAACTCATCTCTATGCCTCCTAATAGAGTTTGAAAAGGTTTTACAATCTCTAACATCAGAAATTCGCAGTTCATAATGGTAGCATTTTATGCCCCATAATTTTCAAAGCTATGCATACTAATTTGGTGTTCTTGTTTGAAGTACATTGTATCACTAGGTACCAAATTTTAAATCTGCGAATAGAATTTGGATGGTTTAGAATGGAAGAAAAGGATATTTAAAAGGCATTTTGATTAGCTTATTGCTTTTTCTCCGGTAATACATTTGGTTACTTTTTTGGGACTTGATGAGGAAAATGGTGGGGATATTCTCATTTCACTATATATCTTTTAGAGGATTAAGTATTTCAAACTCCAGGTCTTTCTTTCTATCGCTTTATGAAGCATGTTTTAAATCAGGATGTTAAAGGCAGCACAGAAAACTTTGAAAGAGAAATGAACATTTTTAAAATTTAATTTTATTTATTTTTTATTTATTTTTGGGAAATGAGAGTATTTTTTAAAGTTTATTTATTTATTTTGAGACAGAGAAAAGCATGAGTGGGGGAGGGGCAGAGAGAGAGAGAGAGAGAGAGAGAGAGAGAGAGAGAGAGAGGGAGGGAGAGAGAGAATCCCAAGCAGGCTCTGCACTAAGAGAGTGGACCATTAGTTTATGACCTGAGCCGAAGTTGGACGCTCAACCGGCTGAGCCACCCACGTGCCCTGAGAAATGAAAGGTTTTGACCCTATAGACTGACATTGTCCTGAATGAGCAAACTGGATGGTCCTTACCTGAGGAATACTGTGATTTGGATATCTTGAATGTGTTCTCATGGGAGTTCACATCCTAATTTCTGGGGGTAAGGGCATTATTTGAAGACGCATTTGCAGGAGGCATTCAGTGACTCCTGTTCTTTCTCTAGACATATCATCCACTTTGATAGTGCTTAAAATAAAGTACTCAGAAAGTGAGCTGAAACCGACAAAAAGCAATATAAGACAAAATGTTATGAGTAAAGCGTGTTACTCGGATCCTTCTAAAATACATTTCCCCCCTTATTTTGAAGGCCACTATATAGGTAACGTGGCTAATGGCACCAGTCTCTTCCTTTGATCATCAATAGAATTATCTTTTTGGGAAACCAAGTCCCAGCTCAGATGACAGTTTTAGATGAGGCAGACATGAAAGAGAGAAGGATTGTTTAATTATTTGCTCCCCGAAAAATATGTCTTTTCTCTCTTGGAATTCGTAATTCTTCAGTTGAAACCATAAGCGGGAGCTCTATCAGCTCTTGTGGGTTGGGTGGGGGGAAATGCATTTGATCTTTATTTATTTTTTGCTCAGGGCAGTGTGCAATCCTGTTTATATGTCAGCCTATCATATAGCTCCAGCCTGCTGGATCTGGGTGACAGATTTTAGTCAAACGAGAATCCATAAATGTGAGTCCATTTATCTAATTTCCTAAACCTTGGGGAAAGCTCGGGAAGGTGTGTACTGAGTAGCCTGGCATATAGTCGATGTTCGGTGAATACTCACAATAATCGTATATAATGCATGCGTAAAAGGCAGGCCTACGAAAGTGCTAGGGTGGCTTCAGCCACTGCTTCCCATTTTTCTGTGTATGTCTACCTACACTGGAAAGGGGTAAAAGGGATTATGACAATGAACTAGCCGTGTGCTTCCCAATAGGTAACTAATAGTTTAACCAGTAGCCACGTGCATGTGGTTACTGAGCACTTGAAATATGGCTAGTAAAAACTGAGATGTGCAGTAACTATAAAATACACGCTGGATTTTGGAGATTTAGTATTAAAAAACACGAAGAAATTAATCTATTTGTATTGATTGGATGTTGAATGGTATTCTTGGTATATTGGGGCTAAATGAAATACATTAATGTTTCACCCGTTTCTTCCTACTTTTTACAGGTGACTAGTAGGAAATTTAAAACTACCTATGTGGCTCACATTATTGGACAGTGCTGGGCTATCCTTTAGAGATAATCCAGGCAATGAAACATCTCTGCTTTTAAGGGGCGAATTGTTTATAAACTACCTAAAAATATAACTTTGGGGCACCTGGGTGGCCCAGTTGGTTAAGCCTGTGGCTCTTGATTTCGCCTCAGGTCATGATCTCACGGTTTGTCGGATCGAGTCCTGCGTCTGGCTCTGTGCTGACAGCGCGGAGCCTGCTTGGGATTCTCGCTCTCTCTCCCTCTCTCTGTGCCCTTCCCCCTCTCTTTCTCTCAAAACAAATAAATAAGCTTTAAAAAATTTAACATTGTTGAATTTATTTTTTGAGAGACAGAGTGCGAGTGGGACAGGGGCAGAGAGAGGGAGACACAGAGACTGAAGCAGGCTCCAGGACCTGAGCTGTCAGCACAGAGCCCGATGTGGGGCTCAAACTCACTAGCGGAGAGATCATGACCTGAGCCGAAGTCCTACGCTTAACTGACTGAGCCACCCAAGCGCCCCAATAAATAAGTTTTTAAAAAATAAATAAATATATAACTTTTACCCTTTAGGTAGATTGGCCCTAAAAGGGCCAGGCCAGGTGGCAGGGGAAGGCCTATAAGCTCTGGAGTGCCTCTTCCTCCTTTGGTAGGACAGACCAGAATGGAACGTCAAAAGGAGGCTGGACATCTTGGGGGCCTCCTTCACCCCAAAGCAGAAGTAGGATGGGCCAGGCCAGAGCCTTGGGGGGAAGGTAGGGAATGGGTTCTGGTAACCCTAGCATTTCTACACTAGAATACACTAGAAACTCAGCTTCTGCTCAGTAGCCCCACCACCAAAGAGAAACTTCCCAGCTTTCTTGACTTTTCAATTTCCCCCAAGGGTGTGGGCCACAGCTCTAGAAGGAGTCTGAGGCCAGGACTCAACAGGCACGTTTCCAGCACAAGGTTTCCCTGTACGGCCTGCCTATTTGCAGGCAAGGCTCACCCCCTAGAGCTCTCAAGATAAGCCCCAGCTGTGATTATTGGAGCACCCTGGGAGGAGGGGTTCGCCCTCATGGAAAAGGGTGGTGACCGAGGAATCCCTGTCTCCGCCTCCACTTCCGATCCTAGTTCCCCCACAGCGTCCCCGGGCCTGCTTTGGTGTGGGCTGCTGGCACTCTCAGCTACAGAGCTTTGTTTCCTTTCGGTACAGAAAGGGGAGGCGGAGGCGAAGGAGGTAGGAAAACTCCCGCAGTCTTCGAGGTCCTACTTCTTTCCATAGCTATCCAGTTTCCTCCCTTCCTCTTTTGTCGTGGTAGGTTCCTGCTAGGGCCTAGGCAAAGGCAGTATAACTGGATTCCCCAGGGAAATGCCTTCAACTCTCCCTCGGTGGCGCTCAGCGCTTGGCTCAGGAAAGCGAGTCCCAGCGTGAGCAGAACTAGAAAAAGGGGAGCATGTCTGCCAGAGAGCGGGGGGAGGGGGGCCTGGAGAGTTCTGGGGGAGAGCGGGGAGCTGAGTCCTGCTGACGTGGAACAAGGGGGAGGGTAAGAACCCAGCAGGCAGCCTATCCCTCCCCTCCCCTTCTCGATCCCCCCCCCCCCGCCCCCGTCCCGCCCCCAGAGCACCCTGGTTCTTGAGTAAGGCTAAATTCTGACAAACGGTTGCAGTGCCTTGACTCAAAGGTAACTGTCACCTAAACACATTTTTAACTGCTCCTGCTCCCAAAGGGACATTCACTAGTCTCCTTATTTCTGTTTCCCAGGCTCAAGTTAGTCTCCGAGCCCAGAAATGAGGCTGAAATACCACTCCCCGCCCCCCTGCAAGGCTGGGTGCAAATATGTAGGGATGGAGTGCAGGGTGCGTTCAGGGTCTTTACTGAGGCCAGTGTCTGGTTGTACACCCGCCACGCCTTCAGTAGCCACTCAACTCAGCCTTTAGGGTCTTAGGAGACAGGATGGCTTGGCTTTCACTTGCTGTGTAGGGTCTCACTGAGAGAAGTGAGCATCGGTAAAGTGTGGACTGTCACCCCCAGCGCCACTCCCCAAGTCTCCTCGGTTTCGGTTTCCCTCTAGCCCTGTGGAAGATAAACAGACCAGGGCTACAGATGAGGAAGGACTCCTGAAAGTCCACTCTTTTCCTTCTCTGTGGATGCCTGCTCTTGAGTTTTCAGTTATCAGTATAATCAGTTGAAAGAAAGAAAGAAAGAAAGAAAGAAAATGAATCACAGTTCAGACTCCAGGACAAAACATTCTGATTTTGTTTGGATGGCCTACTTGCCGAGATCTTAAAGTTATTTCTCCCCCTCTTCCCCCCTTCTTCTCACTCCTCATCTATTTACCATTTACCAGTTCATCCGTATGGAATACGACGCTCCCACTTCGTGGAGCACCGTAGTTTGGGGCCTAATTGATTCTGGTAATTAATTTGTTCTACCTGCTGGATCAGATGGAAATCCTACCCGCGCGCCCAAGGATTAGCACTTGGCTTTCTAACACCTCCTCTAATTATCTAATAGCATGGGTTGTGAGGACTCAGTCTCTATTAAAACACTTTTACTATTAGCGGTGGTGATTGGAATTGTGAGGACGACTATATTTCAACAAATTAGAGCTTAAAAATGGGGAGATGGAAGAGAAGTGGCTTCTTTTAATTTCCCCGAGTTTAACATCAATAATTAGAGCAATTTTCGGAGATGCGAGCTGAAATTACCCCTGCTGTGCTGTAGATGATCACCTTAATTTTAGCAAATTGACTCCAGGGAAATAAATGGGACAGATTAGAAAGAGACAAACAGCAAAACAAAACAAAACAAAAAAATTTTAAAAAACCAAAACCAGAAGGATTGGGAGTGAGGGAAATGAAAAGAAAGGCTGGGAAATAGAACAGGACACAAAAACCTAGGACAATTATTTGGGGGGGGGGGCTAGCATGGAAAGGGGTAGAATAGCAGAACTAGGAAGCTGTGTGAGTGGAATGAGGAGGAAGTAATGGAAATCTGAGAAGAGATGGAGACTGGCATTAAGAAGTAGGTCTGGACATACTTACGCAGACCAAATTACTTGACTAATGTAGATAAAAGTCACACCACTCTCTATAACTGAGGGAAAGAATGTTATGATCATCAACATTTTACTTATTTACCTCGACAGTCCTTCCACGCCTCAGCCATCAGTTTAAGTTCGGTGTAGCGGATATAGACTTTTTCTCCTCACGTCTCCCTTTCTCCTTTGCTATCATCTCTCTAAAGTTTTAAAACCTAGGCCCAACTGCCAAAGTAAGTGCCTTATCCCTATTGCTTTGGGGTCGTTTAAATGCCTTTTGCTCTCTAAAGAGGAGTCTGTCGAAAGACAGAGACCTTTTATTTATAGCTTTCTTTTTAAATGGCTGAAAGCAAAGCAGCTCAAATTGAGATCGAGAAACCAACCTGGTAGAGAAGCGACAACCCTGTCCGCTCCGCTCCCCCCCGGGCCTGGCCGGTTGTATTCAGCACCGCGGACAGCTCCCCGCCCCGCCCCGAGCCCACCGCACCCTCCCCTCCGCGGCTGGCAGCTTTGCCATTGGCTCTCCCACCTCCCCTCCTCGAAGCTGCCGATTCTACACATAGACCCAACCTACCCAGGAGCTTGTCTTCTCGCCTCTCCAGCGCCCGGGGTAGCCCAGGCCGGGGAGAGAGCCTCGAGGGTTTCTGAGCCTCGGAGGGTGGTTGTCGGCTCTCGACTAGGCTTGCTGAGTCGCTGCCTGCTTCCTACACTTCGTCTCCGGCCCTCGCCCTGTGGCAGGCGCTTGGCTCAAGATGAATCTCAACTTCACCTCCCCTCTGCACCCGGCGTCTTCTCAGAGGCCCACGTCCTTCTTCATTGAGGACATCCTGCTGCACAAGCCCAAGCCACTAAGGGAGATGGCCCCTGATCACTTCGCCAGCTCTCTGGCCTCCCGGGTGCCTCTCCTAGACTATGGCTACCCCCTCATGCCCACACCCACCCTCCTGGCTCCTCACCCTCATCACCCTCTGCATAAGGGAGACCACCACCACCCTTATTTCCTCACCACCTCGGGTAAGTAACAGGGGCCTCAAGGTTTGGGGAGCGGAAGAGCAGGTCTCCCACTATGGGCCCTAAGTCTGTGATGGAGCTGAGGAAAGGCCAGAGCTGGTTCGGCCTGGCTTGGCGGCTTCCTTCCCTAAGTGACAGTGGAAGGTTGGGGATATGGCTGAGCTCCCTTGAGGCATGCCAACCCATGGGGAGCACTCATGGTCACTCTGCATTCTTTGCAATGGAGGAAACGTTCCTATCCAAGAGGCGACTGGAGGGTTTTGATGATAGTCTTGGTAGACCATGCTCAGTCTCCTTCCTTGTGGTCTTCCTGGCCACTTTGGTCCAGCTCTCAATCCTGATTCTCTGCCTCTCCTCATGCTAAAGGAGACTCCTGACCACCCCATGGAACACAGCTCAACTTTCCAGCTCATTAGTTCCAAAGGCTCCGGGCGGGCCAGCTCTCTCCTCTCAGGCACTGAGCATTCACGGATGCTGAAAGGGCTTAGAAGTGAAAGAAGGTTTGGGATAGTCGGAGGACTGAAGGTTTGACGTGGCCGGAATAGGGGAATAATGAACCGGGGCACAGGAGGAGGGACGCTGCTCCTCTTGAACTCTCCTTACTCCAGAAGTCTAACTCACAATCTTGGGCTTGGCTGCCCTCCTCTGCCCTGGTTGCTGGCTGAGCTGGAGCCCTACGCCAAAGCATCTTGATTTTCCGTGAATGACAAGGACTGGGGGGAGGGGCAGCAAAGTGTGGTTGGGACAGGGAGAGGTGAGGAAATACCCAGATTTTTTTTTTTTTTCCTGCTCTCCGAAAGGCCACATTCACGCTTTCTTCTGTGGCATTTTCATTCCAGTTAAAACATAACAGTTCGCTGGCCGAAAAAACAACCCTGGTCTGGGGGAGAGCCGTGGAAACACATGAGGCAGTTTGCGAAATGTGGGCTCTGGGCTCTACGGCGAGAGCTAGAAGTTTTTGTGACGCGGTAAAACCCCGATTCTGAGGCACGAGGTCGGCAGGGCAATTACAAAAGCTATGTGGAAGCCTGCATTTTGGTATTGTCTTCACTGCCTGGCCAATGACAGTCTCTTCTGGGTTTCCCCCAAACAGCAGTGGCCAAAGCCCGTGATGACAGAACTGCTTGTTTTGTTTTTGGTTTTTCCCTGGGATTGGCAGAAACGGATGTCTGTGGCGGTTTACTTGGGGCATCTCAGACACTGTAATGCCTGTGAAGGTCAGGAAAGACAAGATAAGTCTCCCCAGACGTGGAGGGCGTGGGGAAAGCACTTCAGTCCTTCTGCTTAGGGTCCGAGAGAAAGAATGAGGGCCGGATTACAGGTCCGGGTCCCCAGCGGGCCTCCTCCTTCCGGAACGTGCAAGGCGGGCACTGCCCCTCCCTTCTGGCCCTTGAGCTTCTCCTGATGAGTTTTCATCTGTTTCCTTTGGCCGCAGGCGGGAGAATGGGGGCAGCCCGGGAAAGAGAAAGGTGTTTTTTTTAGTGAGGTGGGGAGGCGAGGCCACTAGTAGCCCAAGAGCAATGCTGAATGTCGTCAGGGGTGGAGAAGGGCGGCGGGTGGTCAGAACGGCTACTGGACCAGCGGGCGATCGCAAGAAAACTTCGGGAGGCGCCACAGAGGACTGGGAGCTGGCAGACGTTATGGAAGTCTTTCAAGAGACATTTTTTAAGGCCCCCGATTAAAAACAATTTCTTTCCCGTTTTACTTCACCGTTGATTGTTTGCGTGTCTAGATAGCCTTCCCGGTAAAGACCTTCCAGCTCTATTCTTGTGATGTGTTCTTTCCCCTGCCCTGAGGTTCCTGGGAGAAGGGCTGGAGAAGGTCTGGGGCGGCGAGGGGACCAGCGGAGGAGGCACGCCCGAGGCGGCGGGAAGCGCTGGGGACCAGGGGAGCGCGGCGGCGGCGGCGGCTCCCGGGTGTCAGGGCTCGACCCACTCGGTTGCTTTTCTCTCTTGCAGGGGTGCCGGTGCCGGCGCTGTTCCCGCACCCCCAGCACAGCGAGCTGCCGGGGAAGCACTGCCGCCGCCGCAAAGCTCGCACGGTTTTCTCGGACTCGCAGCTTTCCGGCCTGGAGAAGAGATTCGAGATCCAGCGCTACCTGTCCACGCCAGAGCGGGTGGAGCTGGCCACGGCCCTCAGCCTGTCCGAGACGCAGGTGGGCCGGGGAGGGGCAGATCCGATCCCCGCCCCGCTTTCCTCTCCCGGTAGCTCCCGCCGCCGCGGCGTTCTGGAGTGGGAGTGGCCCCTCTCCCCGTTATTCTAGGCTTCTCCAAAGATCCTTAGTAAAGGTACCCACACCTCCAACCTCGGGCCAGACTTCCCGAGACCTCATCTCATCTCTCTCTCGAGCGCTAGACCTGGAAGAGAAACACCTTTGGTGATCCTGATGTCCACTGTGTGTCCGAGGACCGCTCATTCCTGTGCCGCCCCCACTCCTCTCCGAGCCGGGCGGTAACCCTGGTCGGACGTAAAAATCAGAGACTAGGCCGGCTCTTGCCCCGAGAGAAGCGCGCACGGAGGAAAATTCTTTCCTTACTATTTTAATCTCTCTCCCGCCTGCGAATCCAGCCTTCCCACTCCCCTCCTCCTTACTGCCCTGTCCTGAGTGGAAGAACTGGTTTTTTTTTTTTTTTTTTTTCCATCTCCCAGATGCTGTTCACCTGCAACCTTCAAACTCCTTCCTCCACTGCCTCTCTCTCTCTTCTATTCTCTGTACCCGGGAGCCCCGCCAGGCGCCAATGGTTTTTCTTTCTGATGAGAACCAGCAAGATTGATTCTCCCCCTCCCGTCCAGGAGTCTTGCTGGACCGGGTGTTTAGAGGTCATAATCAGGAGACCGTAAGGTAAACACGAAGGAGATTCGCCCACGTAGCGCTTACTACTGGCCATTCTAATTAGTAACGTTAATTAGATATTAGTATTAACCAGTATTAACTAACCACACCCGTTTGACCTTTACTATTGTTTTGGATAATGACTTCCAGGAGACTTAGGATGTCTGGTTCTCATTCAGCCTAAGACGGTAACTTGCGAGCAGTTCAGGTGTGACTTAACCCAAGGAAGAGATGGTCACAGCTCCTGGGTAATTCGTGAATGGGTCGCGGTCCATTTTCCTAGCCCCCAGCAGTCTCTGAGATCTTAGTAACTATGGGTCTGAAGGGATGACGCGGTTGTATATTTTTTTTTCCTCCCTGCAATCAGGTGAAAACGTGGTTCCAGAACCGGCGGATGAAGCATAAAAAGCAGCTGAGGAAAAGTCAGGATGAGCCCAAAGCGCCCGATGGGCTCGAGAGCCCCGAGGGCAGCCCTCGCGGCCCAGAGGCCGCATCCGCCGAGGCTCGGCTGGGCCTGCCCGCCGGCCCCTTCGTGCTGACCGAGCCCGAGGACGAGGTGGACATCGGGGACGAGGGGGAGCTCGGCTCGGGGCCGCACGTGCTCTGAGCCGCGTGGCGGGGGAGGCGGGGAGGACGCGGCGGGGCGGGGCGCGGGGCCCTCCGGGATCCGGGACACTCGGACTCGGGGCCGGGGGGCGGGCCTCGGAGACAAACAAAACACACCTGTCAACCCTCGAACTGGTGCGGGGCCCCGTGCTCGCGCCCTCCTCCCCCTGCGGCCGGCCCGCCGAGACCCTGCCGGGCGAGCGCGCACCTGCGTTAGCTCATTCCCGCGCCCCGCGTCTTAAGTGGCGCAAGCTGGACCCCGGGCTGGCGGTTCTCTTAACTCCGCCGCGATCGAAGACCCTCTCGGCCCTCACCTCTCCGCCACCTGCCCCCAGCTCCGTTGTCCAGGCTCCGCGACCTCTCCACCGGGACCCTTTGCCCTTCCTTGGGTAGACCGATTGGCCGCAGGTAAGGGACCGGGTGGGCGCCTTCCGCTCTGCGGGGAGCCAGGTTGAGCCACAACCAGATGCTTAAGACGCCGGTGCCCGACCGACTCGCGCGCTGCTTGCCACTGACCTCGCACTCGGGTCCCCCGTCTCTAACTCAAAAGCGAAAGCGACGCCCCCTCCTCCGGGCGGCGCTTCCCATCCTCTCCCGTCGCGGTTCCCTCCCGAGCTTGCGGTTCGCAACCCCCGCACCCCTGGTTTGTGGCCCCCGGGTACCCCTGCTCTTGACGCCGCCTCGCCCCCGTCCAGAGCGGCGCGCCCACCCGCGGCGAGAAACTTGGGCGGAGAAAACACCCCCGGGCGACGTCTGCCTCCTGACCTTGCCGCACCTGCCCCGCAACTCTTACACGTCCCATGGGCTCCAGATACTTTGAAAATGAGCGTTCCTTGGCTTGCGTGTGGAAATGCCCATTCTCCTTGCATTTTAGGGATGCGGAGTTTTAGCGAGATTAAAGCTCAAGGGGGAGACGCATCTCCTGGGGGGCGGGCGCCTGTTTGTGGACTATCGAGGTGGGGCGGGAGTCCGGCCCAGCGCGTCGCCCCTCTCCCCTCTCCTTTTCCCCTCCGAGGTCTCCTATTCTCTCCCCGGGCTTGCAGTCTCTTTAGATAATAAAGGGCTCGCCGGGCAAAACTGGGAACGAACACGAGTTTCCGGGAATCGTTTTTTTACCGCGTCCTCCTCCGAGCACGCCCCCTCCCCTCGGCTCTGGGTGGTTTCCTGTGCTCGACCGGAGTGAACGGGGCTAAAAACCTTTCCGTGGCCGACCCCCTCACAGCCACCCCGATTTTCCTGTTTTTACTCGTTTGGTATAGTCGTGAGTTTCACCTGCACGGAAAAGGTCACCGCAGATGGAATTTTTTTTGACTCTGACTCTGAAACACCGAAGGGACAGAGATTACTCGGTATTTGGAGTTTGAAATTCTACCAAATGGTATGTCGATGCTACGCCCCCAGTACACTTAGAAATGCAGCGGCCCGCTAGAGGTGACCTCAGCTTGCGATCTTCCTTTGGCCCTGGTTGTGTAGTTAGGTAGGGAGCCCAGAAAGGCTGGAAAAGGGCGTGTGGCTACGTGGAATCCTGACCCTTGGGTTCTAAGGATGAATAATAATTCTATACACCATGGCGGTGTGAGCTTGGGTTACATTTAAATCTTTGTGTTTCCTTGTTTCGCTAATAAGAGGACAATCCTAAATATCCTTGTAGGTCTAAGTTCTATGATTCTGTGAATGTAGCCATACGAATTCTTTTTCTTTTCCCTTTCTCTCCTTTCTTTTCTCTCCTTTCTTTTCTCTCCTTTCTTTTCTCTCCTTTCTTTTCTCTCCTTTTTCTCTCCTTTCTTTTCTCTCCTTTCTTTTCTCTCCTTTCTTTTCTCTCCTTTCTTTTCTCTCCTTTCTTTTCTCTCCTTTCTTTTCTCTCCTTTCTTTTCTCTCCTTTCTTTTCTCTCCTTTCTTTTCTCTCTCTCTCTCTCTCTCTCTCTCTCTCTCTCTCTCTCTCTAACAGGTTTGTTCCAGGAAACCTCAGTTTAAGCAAAGATAAGTGTCAGGGTGAGACCTATCCAATCTGCATCATTTAGGAGGCAAAGCTATTGCTTTAAAAACGTAAGGGTTGTATACGTGTTTGGGAAATCCAAAGTGCTATTTATCAATCAAGATCTTGTGAGTCATGACAAGGATTAGTTTTCCCTTCCAGAGTTAAGAAAATTGAGGCTTGGCAGGATGGAAGGATCTACCCATGAAATCAGGACTAGCTAACAGCCAAAGCAGGACCAAAAAAATCTCTCTTCTGATTCCTTGTTCATGTCTTTGTTCAGTACATTGGTTTCTGGTAACAACATACCGGTTGGCATTTTGCCTCTATCACTTTATGTGAACACCTCTCTCCTTGAGTTAGAATGTGTGGATGTGCGCTATTAAAAACAAATTTACACTCAGATTTTTCCTCTCTCCCTGTTCAGATGATGACAATACCTTTTTAAGGCGGGGTTTTTTTGGCAAGTGGTCTACAATTAAAGACAAAAGGCTTGGTTATGGGGGGGGGGGAAGTGGGGAGAGGGGAAGTGATTTGTGAATAAGAATGTTCCCAGTAACTTGGAAGGTAAAGTAGATACTATTCCACAAGGGGGAGAATCTCAGATTCTTCTTCTTCTTCTTTTAATGTTTATTTTTGAGAGAGAGAGACAGACTGAGCACAAGAGGGGGAGAGGGAGACACAGAATCCAAAGCAGGCTCCAGGCTCTGAGCTGTCGGCACAGAGCCTGATGCTGGGCTTGAACCCATGAACCACAAGATCATGACCTGAGCCGAAGACGGACGTTAACTGACTGAACCACCCAGGCGCTCCGGAGAATATCAGATTCTTTGAATACTAGAAAGAAGAGCTACCAAAAGGAATTTGGGGAGAATCTTTAAAGTGAGTAGAAATACTTTTTTTTTTTTTTTTAAGTTTATTTTGAAAGCGAGAGCATGAGCCAGGGAGGGGCAGAGAGTGGGGAGAGAATCCCAAGCAAGGCTCTGTGCTGTCAGTGCAGAGCCCAATGCGAGGCTCCATCTCCAGAACAGGAAGCTCATGACCTGAGCTGAATCCAAGAGTCGAATGCTTAAAAGACTGAGCCACCCAGGCACCCAGAAATACTATATTTTGGAAAGACATTAAAAAAATTTTTGAATCAGATGGTTAACACAAACCCCAAAGCCCCAGACATTTAGATCTTTCTCCTCCTGTCTTCACAGGAAGATGCTAGGGTCTATTTTGGCTCTGACAGAAGCAGGTGAGGCATGTCTCCTGAACTTTTGGAAAGGCAAGTAGATAGGAAACATTGTTAGTGTGGGCACCGTTCTGCCTGATCAGAGAGGAAGAGTGAATCCCGGAGCCAGGGAATGGCCTTGTCTTTGATCCATGAGCATTGCATGCGGAAAGAAGTTTGTTCTGCCTTATCGTGGCCACCTTATGTGGCTGTTTCTGCCTAGAGTAAGTGGGAAGGGAAGAGCTCACCTCTGTAGCACCTGCCGCACTGACTGAGGCGCGGTTTTCTCATCAGGCAGCGTTCCCTGAAATTGATGGCCAACAATCCAACAGCACAGTTCTCCTGGTTTTTCTTTCCTTTTTCCACACACAGGGGCGAGGATAGTAGAGGACAGACCCAGTTAAGTTTCAGTTTAATGTAACACGATGGCACTGGTTCTGGCTTTCAAGACCGATCGAAGCCTCCATAGGCTGAAGAGGTATTTTGTCTGAATTACCTAGCTTTTGCCTCAACGCCGTTTCCCTTGGTGGTGAAGATCTGACAAAACCACATTCCTTAGGGTGGATTAAAGACCCAGGGCTGGTTCTGAAGGGGCAAAAACCTCTTAACCTAGCCGAGGTGGCCTACCGGGAATCCCAAGTGTAGTAAATACTTTGTGCCAGGTTTGTTCTCAATGCTGTTGGCGACGGACTTCGTAGATTCTCAGAGATGGACTCTTGACGCTATTTCTGCTCACGTGACCCAGGAAATGGACAGCAGCCCATTCTGCCCAGTACTGGCTGAGCGTGCTCCACTAAGAATTAGTTGGAATTCATGACCCCACTTCAGAAGGTAGAAGACGGGCTCCGAGTGTTTGAGGACTAGAGATAAAGATCTGTGAGGGCACAGAGCAAGCAGAATGCCTCTTGGTGCTAAGAGAATCCTGCCGTAAACCTGTTTAGTCGCAGCCGTGACTCTCTGGTCGTCTCGAGCTGGGCTCGGTGCAGACCTAATGAGGCGACTGCAATATTTATGTCCTTAGCGTCACATTTTAAAGAGGGTGTTGACAAGCTAAAAATCCATCCGGTATACAGCCACGTGGATCGTCAAGGTGTGGAAAACCACGAATAAAGGAGTGTGAGCTTTAGGGCTTGGAGGAGCAGAGTCGTGGAGGGGGGCAGGAGAGGGGATTAGCTATGGTAGTTTGGATGGTTGCAGGGCTTTTCGTATCAAGGGCTATATCTATGGGGCTATGCTGAAGAAGGCAGAACCAGAACCCGTGGGTGGTTTCCAGGGAAACAGATTTGGGAACAGCATTCGCGTACCTCCTATGGGCCAGGTACCGTGCTGTCCGTTAACAGGACAGGCTAAGTCCAGAAGACACTAAGCACCTTTCTCTAGAAAAGTCAGAGCAGAAGCTGGAAGGCTCTGTTTTGGTTCTTCGTTAGTGGGAAGTCGAACCTGGTTGGTTCTTTCTAACGCTTAAGGACCTAGTATCCTATCTTTTTTTTTTTTTTTTTTTTTTGGTAGGCGAGGAACTATAAATTCCAGCTTATTAAAGTTATTGTCCTCTCACTAAGATTTCAGTTCATGTACTCTAAATATATCCATAACAATTAGAAGAATTAAAAGAAACAGGAAAAAGAAGGAAAAGATCTTTTATTCATTGAAGAAGTCCCCAACACCTCATTTGAGAAAGGAAGCAAAAATAAGGTGATGATCCATGCAATTAAGGACAAATGTATATTCAGGAAAGAAGTGTCCGTGTTAGAGACGTCTGACAAAATCTAAGCCCTTCATTTTAGAAGTGAAGAAATTGGGATCCAGCTATAATGAATGTATTGTCAATGTTAAGTAGACGGTGGCAGAATTAAGACTAGAAGCCAGTTTTAATGATCCCACTTTATTTTTTTTTAATTTTTAACGTTTATTTATTTTTGAGACAAAGACAGAGCCTGAACAGGAGAGGGGCAGAGAGAGAGGGAGACACAGAATCGGAAGCAGGCTCCAGGCTCTGAGCCATCAGCCCAGAGCCCGGCGCGGGGCTTGAACTCACGGACCAGACCGTGAGATCGTGACCTGAGCTGAAGTCGGACGCTTAACCGACTGAGCCACCCAGGCGCCCCAGTGATCCCACTTTAAAGTGTCAGGGGGTTGATGTCATTGTATTTATGTAGAAGGATCTCCCATAGTGATTTTTGGATGTAAAAATTATATTTAATTTTTTAATGTTTATTTATTTTTGAGAGAGAGAGAGAGCGTGAGCAGGGGAGGGGCAGAGAGGGAGGGTGACACAGAATCCCAACCAGGCTCCAGGCTCTGAGCTGTCAGCACAGAGCCCGATGCAGGGCTCAAACCCACAAACTTCAACAACATGACCTGGGCCGAAGCCAGATGCTTAACCAGCTGTGCCACCCAGGCACATTAAATTTTTAAAAAACTTTTAAAAAACTTAAAAAACTTAAAAAACTTAAACTTAAAAAACTTAAACTTAAAAATTAAAATTTTAATTAAAAAAATTTAAAAACCTAGCTGGGAATTATCTAGTAAGATCTTAGATCAATGTATGGAAAATATTTGATTAACGGCAATCTGAAATTTAAATTTGGCTTTCCGAGGAGGGACTGAACTCCTTAGCCCTTTACATTCAAGCCAAAGTTGTTACTCAACTTGCTGGAATGTTTTCGGAGAGGTTGACACATCGAGTAGGATGAAAGATGAAACTAAAAATTTTGCCCTCATCCTTATGGATAAGGTGACTGAGAAAGAGATTGACGTGTTCAGGGTCTTATAGCCGATTAATCTGGCAGGTTACAGAATTAATACATGTAGAGTTCAGAGAGCAGTCCAATAAATATTTAGAGTGAGGTTAAAAAAAAAAAATGGGTATGATGCTTCCGTTTTCTGTCCCGATTCTCTCGCTTGTATTTTCTGGTTTTAATTCCCCCTCCCAAAGATTCTTTTTTATTTACTCCTTCCCTCTTAGAATTCTCTGTGTATATACCAGTTAACCTTTCCTCCACGATTTCATTTATAATTCTGTGGGCCTTCTTACCCTCTTTACAAGATTGTGTAGCTGCATTTGGATCTGGCATCATGGCCACTGGCTAGATGGCTTGGCTCGGAGACTTAAATTCTAATCTTCCTTTTGCAAGAATTACGTTACTTCCCTTACATGACCTCAGAAACACGAGAGTGTCTTATAAGTTACAAATGGCGAGAAGATGTGATATAAGACGTATGAAACGACTACTCTGAGGGGTGCCTGAGTGACTCAGTCGGTTGAGTGTCCAACTTCAGCTCAGGTCATGATTTCATGATTCGTGGGTTCGAGCCCCGTGTTGAGCTCTGTGCTGACAGCTCAGAGCCTGGAGCCGGCTTCGGATCCTGTGTCTCCCTCGCTCTCTGCACCTCCCCTGCTGGCACTCTTTCTCCCTCTCAAAAATCAATATTTAAAAAATGAAAAAAAGTACCTACTGTGAGATCTTGGATGAAAAGTGCTAGGGGAAGACAATGAATTACAGTACGGATCTGAACATACCAGGTTGGTTCTCGATGTCACACTGTAGGTAGGTCTGTATAAGACTGCAGTAGTAATGGGGCCCCTGGGTGGCTCAGTCGGTCAAGCGTCCGACTTTGGCTCAGGTGATGATCTCACGGTTTATGGGCTCGAGCCCCGCGTCGGGCTCTGTGCTGACAGCTCAGAGCCTGGAGCTGCTTCCCATTCTCTGTCTCTCCTTCTCTTTCTTTCTGCCCCTTCCCTGCTCATACTCTGTCTGTCTGTCTGTCTCTCTCTCTCTCTCTCTCTCTCTCTCTCTCAAAAATAAATAAACATTAAAAAAAACTTAAAAACTGCAGTAGTGACATGGTTAATTAAAAGGTGTGTGCCATCACTATCATTATGAGGAGTTATTCTGTCCATTTCTAAGGAATTTTTAAAATCACTTCTTTCTTTGTCGTGTGTGGACTAAGGATCATGGTTGCCCTGGATGAAATAGGGCCACACAGGGCCACCCAGTTGCGTTGAGGATCCTTCATTTAGAATGTTCCTTCTCTCCCCCTTTCCTATCCCACCCCCATCCCGCCCCAGGGTTTCTATTCTTCCTGGAAGACATAAATGCTATATAGGGAGAGAAGGACGGTATAATTCGAATCTATGGGAGCCCTGGTAAGAGATTGAGTTGCCTGTTTCCAGTAAAAGCTATATACCAGGGAAATCCAAGCTTTTTTTCCCCCCAAAGCCTTTAAGACCTGTTCTCTTTTTTAGTTTAAAAAAGACCTGCCTTATGAATGTGTCTCTGTGACAGGAATAACTAAGAGTTGCTTAAAAATGTTGACTAGTAAAATTCTTGGGTATTATCTGAATATTTGTAACCTCCATTCTCTCCCTGCCTCCATGGCTACAGATAATGGTATAACTCGGTGCACTTGTCAATATTCTAGCCAGAAGTTAAAGAATGGCCAAATAGTCTTTATTCTTCCTCCGAGCTTGACATTGAATGGGAAATAGACTGTAGAAAGCAATGGAAATCAGGGTGGCAGGGTGGCTTTTTATCCTGAATTTCAAATGGAGATCATTTATAAGCTAAAAACAAAGTACGAGTACTTTAAGCTTGTTCTCTTTTCCCCGTGTATTTTTCTTTTTCAATTCCCAAGTTCTCCGAAGTTAGTAAAGATTTGAGTTTCCTCATTTACCCATGCTCATTGTTTCTAGAGTCAAATGGTTCTACAAGGGTTGTTTAAAGAAGCAGCAGTCCCCTGACCCCTTCCCTGTTTTCTTTACTACAGAGGCAATCAATTTCTAGTACTGGGTGATTCTTTTTGTATTTCTCTTCGTGTTTCTAAGTTCCTGCTGCACTGCCACTTTCTAGGTATTTTACCTTTAGGAATTATCTAGTATTTCCTGCTATAAAAGATGAAAATTTAGTTCTTTCTTCCCTGTTCCCACCCTATCTGTGCACCCTGTTCGTCCCTTCTCTCTGTTTTGATTTTGGTTAGGTTCTTTTTTTTTTTTTTTTAATTTTGATTTTAAAAAAATGTTTATTTTTGAAAGACACACACAGACACACAGCTTGAGTGGGGGAGGGGCAGAGAGAGGTACAGAATCTGAAGCAGGCTCCAGGCTCTGAGCAGTTAGTACAGAGCCTGATGCAGGGCTCAAACCCATGAACCGTGAGATCATGACCTGAGCGGAAGTTGGATGCTTAACCGACTGAGCCACCCAGGTGCCCCTGGTTAGGTCCTTTCTAGGATATGCATAGATGACTCTCAGCTAAGCCAGGTAATCAACTCGGATTACTTTTTTTTTTTTTTTTTGCAAGACTTTGTTGTTTCTTGGACTTAATATTTGCCTTGTTGATCTTTAATGTACTTGTGACCAGTTTAACTCGAGACTCTTGACTGCTTGTCCATACCTGATTCTCAAGATAGTCTTGGGAAGATTTCATTTTCCTGAGCAAATCTCTCCCAGAACTCCCCTCTGGATTTTATGTTCATATGTCTCTCTTCCCCTTCATTCTGGGATTCCTTTCAGTTTACTCTTGTATCCAGTGTTTTCCTTTTTCTTGGTTTATTCTCTCCTCTCTCGTTCCCTGATCGATGGGTGAAAGGTAAATGTGTTGAGCTCCTCCTCCTCTAAAGAATATTCTAGTCACAGGCTTTATTAGTATTTTGACTAAGTGTGGAATTCTATGTTGGAAATTATTTTTGAATACTTTTGAGTAATTTTAAAAGCGGCATTTGACTTATTTTTCATTAACTTCCACTTGCTGCTGCATACGTGGAAAGCCATTTCGATTGTTGATTCTTTGTCCTGTTTATTCCTTTGTTTTCCTTTTTGGAAGCTTCTGGGACCCTTTTCTTTGTAGCCAGTGGACTGAAATCTTACAGATGTGTGCCTTGGCTGGAGGTCTGTTTTCACCTGTTGTTCTGGATCCTCAGTAGGTCCTTTCAGCCTGAAAACTCCTTCAGTGACAGGAAACTTTC